>NC_079490.1:115537992-118378614 GCF_020520425.1 Spinacia oleracea
GCCATAAAGCTTCTGGGTCAGCTTGGCACAATGCCTCTTCAAGGAATCAATCAAAAGCATCCAGCGACGCACTCTCACCCGAGGCGCCTGCATACAAAATTCAAGATCAATTTCCAGATACAAGATTACAATCAATTTCAAGCAAATACAAGTACTTACAGCTGCATAATGCTCAGGTACAACATCATACGATCTCCGGTGCGGAGGAGAAGCTACAGGAATGGTCACCTCCACCTGTTCCCCTTCCGAGTTCTCAGAGAGGATGACCCTATCAGCATGGGGAATGTCCTCAGGATCAACCTCCTCCTCCTACATACAATCACACAATCATACAATCATACAAGAATACAAGAATACAAGAATACAAGATACATGATTCAAAAGCTCACCGGCCGTACGAAGCGTATAGGTGGAGCAAGTCTCCTCAGAAGGTCCTCATAATGACCCCTCCTATCTACAAAGCTCTCCCAATGGCGACAAACAACATCGACATCATTCAAATAGAGCTGGGCGAGTTCATCGTCTGACGCCAACATGGACTCCGGTGGGTCCTTACGGACAAGCCTGTCCCCCGTACTGTGCTGAAGGGACACGCGCTCCCCCAAGTACCACATATGGCGATACACGCCCGGGAGCAAGACCCGCCTCGAAGCCAAGAAATGGGCCCGAGCGGCCGAAACAGGTATAGGCGCGTCAGCAAAAGGACGCTAAACCACCTACAGAACAGACAATTCAGGAAACTATACAAATACAAATACAAGAGAACAAACCAGTACAAGAGTTTACCTCACTGACGGGTTAAACTCACCAAGCCAGCGCGAGGCCGCTGAGATAAATGAAAGTCCGGTTGGAACACTAGATCGGAAGGACTCTAACCAGTGCCAACGAAAGCAGGTAGACTCCGAGGAATCATGCCCCCCTCCGGCACATTTGTGGCAGCCGCTTCATCATCCGAAGCGTCCTCCATAGCAGCTCGAACCACCGAGCGTTCAGCAAGCTTTCTCCGAGTGTGACGAGGCATACTAAATCATGCAAAATACGAAATATCAAAATTCTAAACTGGGGGCTATCCTATACTAGCCCGTACAAAAGTCAAAATTCAAAAAATCCCCAATGGCCGTACAAGTTTAAGCCAGGGACCTCTACTTCAAATGAGAATTCTACACCAACGCCTAGGCTACCCATGCCAAAGCAGGTATACAAGTTCTACACCAACGCTTAGGCTATCCATGCCAAAGCAAGTATACAAGTTCTACCTCAATGCCTAGGCTACCCATGCCGAATCAGATACAAGTTCAAGAAAAAAAATTCAAAAATTCAAAAATTCAAGACTACAAGTTCCAACAGTTCGAGTTCGAATGGCTATCAAATAATTTTCTACAAGATTCAAGAAGCCTACTACCATGAAAGCATCATGTCAACAAGCATTTCAAAGTACAAGAAATTCAAAACTACATGCAATCCTAGAGTTATTTCATAAGCAAAACATGAAATACTTACATGGACAAGGCAAGAACAAGACCAAGGGAAGACAATTCGACCTTTGAGAGAGAAAGAGAGCAAGAAAGAATGAAGATTGCTCCTCAAATGGCACGGAAAGGGGCGCTTATATAGCGCAGCCCCGCGTCAAGCACCGAGATCAGTGCCCAACGCTGCCTGCTGCATGCGCAGGAATCTTCAGCGCGCGCGGTCTCCCGTGCTGATTGCACATCCTTTGCTGCTACGGTTTTCTGCACCAGGCATCAAACATCAAATCGTGCTACTTTCTGAAAATACTGGTATATACCTGTATCTCCAAGTACAAAAAGATGAGCATTTCAATAATACACAGTCCAAAAAATGCAACAATTTAGGCAGTCTACTCGCAACGGACCCAAGCTCCAGGAAAGTCAGCCGAAATTTCAAAATCTCAAGGGCAAGTAAAAAGCTCTTGTCCCCAGTGAAGCACATCCCCAACGGATTAACTCCGGGTATTCAAAAAATTTAAAGTTCAAAATTCAAGAATTCGAAATTCAAAATTTTCGATGCCAAGCTCCGTCCTAACTCAAAGACGGGAGTGCAGTACAAGTACAAGCCGGAGTCGTCACAGCCGAACCGAGGTAGACTCTGTCCTTTTTTTCTAACGCCTGTTTTGTGCAGGTACCGGCGTACAAAGAGTGGTCTTGATTGCAGAACATCTTGATCATTCTCCGTCCCAAGTCGAAAACTTTGACTTGCGCTTTCCTAACCGAACGCTCAGTCAAAGTGGGGGCTTCTGTAGACACTTAATTTGTGCCTCCCCATTGGGTTGATGACGATACCATTATCCTTGTTAGGTAGTTGGAGCAACTCCGTGCGGAAATTCCAATTGCTAAAAGCATGTCCAAAATCCAAGAGTCAAAGTCCAAACCCCGAGGTCGTTCCCATTCCGGAACTCGGTACAAAATACAAATTCCAAAACCAATTTCAAAATCCAAGTACAATCTCCCCCAATGGGCTATACCATTGGTTTTACAAGACCTTTTCCACTCAAAATCACATAAGGCAAGTCAAATTCGGGCGCCGACCCACAAAACCGAGCAAGCCGGGCCTCGTCCCGTAAAACCGAAATTCGAAAACCCGAAACGGCCTATTTTTAGACGCAAAATCAAGTCTTAAGCCCCAAGCAAACACTACAAGCTAAACTTCGTACAAATAGTACAAAGGTACATCAATACAAGACAAGGCAAGGACGGAGCCCGCGTCCTTGTTTTGGCAGCATCCTTGCCAAGTCACCAGCGCCCAGCGTTGCCAGCTGCGTGCTGCGCTGGCAATGGCTGGCGTTTAGCAGCAAATCCCCCAATAAATACCCCTAATTCTGAGCATTTTAGGGGGGCAAAATCGACACATAACGTCGTAATACAAAAATTGCACCTCAAAATTCAATACAAAAATCAATACAAAATCCTCCAAAAACACCATACAATCTTCAAGCTTTAAGGAATTGGGAGTTCTAATCGGAAAGCTTGCCTAAACATAACTAGGTAATTCCGAATCCCAACCCTTATCTATTCAATGTTGCTTTGATTTTCTTTTTTAAAATGATTAGTAAGTTGGCATTTTTACTCTTAAAAATGTCACTTGCAACAATCATACATCTTTTTAAAATTCAAACTTTTCAAAATACAAAAATGCAAACTTTCAAGATTGAAGGATGTTCAAAGTTGTTTGTAATCACTTCTTTGAACTAGAATCATTTTCAAGTATGGAGTAATCAAAGATGATGCCTTTCTAACTTTTAAAGGTTTATTCTTTGAGATTCAAGACTCCATTTTTCAAATATACAAGTTCAAGTTTTCAAATTTCAAGATCCAACAATGTTTAGGGTTGCTCATGACTACTTCCCTAAACTAGGATTCTTTCAAAGTAAGAGCACATCAAAGATCTAACCTTTTCAACATTAAAAGGCCCGATCTTTGAGATTCAAGTCACTTAATTTCTATATTTCAAGTTCAAGTATTTCAAGTTCAATATTTCAAGTTTCAAGCTTTCAAGTTCAAGTTCTATGTGCAAAATCTAGGATACTTTGGGGTGAGCAACTTCTCCCAAGTTGAGATTTTTGGCTTTGAATTCGTGTCGAGCGCACTTATTTTTAAGTAGCCGTTTGGCGTTCGAATTTCATGTACCCAAGTTTAAGTTTCAATATTGCAATTTCAATTATGCACCTTTCAATTCCGCACTTTCAATAACGCATTTTGTAGACACCTACTTTTGTCCCCATTCCCGAAAGGGAAGGTTCGATGATGAGAACATAAATCTCCACTTGACAACGCATCTCCTATAAAATAACGAATCTCAATCACCCTTTTTATTTCACCCAAAACCTGCTATTTATAGAAACCTGCTATTTATGGAAACCTGCTAAAAATAGTAACTACCGTAATGGGTAGTTGTTAAAAGTGGCAAGTCATAAAAGATAAAAACCTGTCAGAATTAGGTGTTGCACTCCAACATAAATCCTAAATGAGATAGAAATTGCGAGAGAATCCTATTCCTAATACAATTCGAAAATAAGAGTCACGTATTGATTGAAATCCTAACGAGCCTAGAGTTTGTAACGGGCCCAGACGCATTCCATCATAAAATTATACGCACTAAAAGAATCAATTAAGTCTCATACACTCCGGATTCTAAGAGTCCGAATCTGACGAAGAAACGGCCCAAACATCATTTTCAACGCCCAGCCCTGGACGCTAAAATTGCCTGGATCCTATTTTCAACGCCCAGAGCTGGGCGCCGAAATCTTTGACGCCCAGCCCTGGGCGCTGAAAATACCTGGGACGTGTTCTTTCCTAATTCCTCGTGGATTAGAGTTCTACAATTCTATCTTTCCACGAACTCTTTTCAATAAATATAGCCCAAGTTCGACGTGAAAGGACAACACACAATTATTATTCTGAGTATTGACTCTAAACCCTTAAGCCTAAGCCTCATGCTGCGAAACTGATCACGCGTTCTGTCGCAATCGATCCATAAATCGAACAGAACGTATCCTGTCCCATAACTTGAGATTCGTTAAATAAAAGGAGAAATAGCAAAGTCAAAGTGGTTAGTTTTCTGAGAACCGTGACGCACCTCTCAAGGGTGCGTCGTAATGTGTCCCTTTTCCATGATTTAATTGCTTTCCTCGCCCTTTTTATGAACTGTTAAACTAACTAAATCTGATTGTTCTATCACGCCTAATAAATATGATATTTTTGGGATATTGGATTATCATGCTAGGTCCCTTAATACAATCTAAATCAGATAATCGCGCTCGATCTAGTACTATATGTTGCATATTGTTAAAATCAACTCAGATTAGTTTAATAGTTAACGCATGTCCCTTCAATTATTTATGCTGAGCTAGTAAGGATATCCTGCCTCTGGAGTTATCGACGAGCAAGTACTCCTCTCGGTAGTTACAGTCCCCCGAACCCTCAATCTCTACCTTGCGGGTGTATGTTAAGAGATCCCCACACCAGGGATCACAAGGAAACCTATGGCCGTCGTGGTCAAACATAATTGCACTCCCTTTATGTCACGATAACCGGGTTTTGTCATTTTTTCTCATTGTCGTTAAAAACTGAATGGCGACTCCTATATTACTAGTCAATTGGGTGTAAACTCACAGGAAATCCAATTACACTTGATTTGACAAAAAGAAACGTCACACCCACGAGGGACGAGGTCACGCATTAGCCTCGTGCTTTTTCGACCCCCTCACAGTGGCGACTCCACTGGGGATAGTGAAGGAAATACTCGTGCTCGTAGGTAATCAAAATAGCCGAAGGGTGAAACGATCCTACCCCGCGTTTATTTCCCCATCAAGTTGGGACGACCTGAAAATCAGCATATTAATGTGAACGGACAGAATCGCATAACGAATCTTGGCTCCCTTGGATGTTTCATCTCGGGAGTCGGGACTAAGGATACCCATCGGCAACCGGGGGGTGCATACGCTTCGAATGTTGTCCACTCGGCACTTTCGCTAGTAGTACACCCGTCCCAAACCCAATCGCTCGCCCATTAGGTCCCTCTCATCGGTGCATGCCCCCTTGGCTTACATCGTGATTGGCCCCTGGGCGAAATTCGTCTGTTGAAGGCACTACCTCGACCGGGGCATGTGTTGGATCTGCGATAGAAGCGGTACCAAGACAGGCGCAAATACTACCCATAGAAGCCTATCATAAACTACATGACATATTATTATTGCCTCATGATGTAATGTTAGTTATGTGTAGCGAAATATGTGATTGTGTGTGACAAACAACATTAGAAAACCAACGACCTTAAAAAATTGCCCAAACATTCATAAACCAATTGGCCAAAGAGTTATACCAAAATACGTGTTCCGCAAACCCGAACGATCGCCACAAAAATAAGCGTCGCTCGGGATGGCCCGTAACGAATCCCACAAACGCTGCACAACGCGTAAAGGACGTTATTAGGCAAGCACGCGAAATCGAAGTCGCATAAACAAAAAGTAGACGCAAACAGAAAACGAGAACCAGCCAGGGACGTATTTTCAACGCCCTGCCTGGGCGCCGAAATTTCTCACGCCCTACGCTGGGCGCTGAAGTTGCTGCCTGGCCTTTTGGTCAGGCACAGAAGCCTCGATGCCCACGCATGAATAAAATACGTAGCAAAAAAAAACTTTTCGTGAAAAAAAATTGCTACGAGGGCGTATGAAAAAGCACTTGATTCCAAAAGCGACTTATAAAAAAAAAACTCTTTGTGTCGTTGTTAGGCCTCCTATGACGACAATGTTCGGCTCCAAAACCGAGCACGCTAATTGAAATAACCTTGAATGTCACATGGGCAAAGTATTCAAAAAAAAATAATGTTCAAATGAAGTTTTCAAGGAAAAATAATGTTCAAAATAAGTCCGAGTCTAGACTAGGCTATGCCAAAGTACAATCTAAATCCTAAGTCTTAGTTGTCTTATCCATAGAATCGGCCCTAATGCTTGGTGTCGTTCTGCAAGTTAAAAGGTTAAACCATATTGAGTCTCCCTTCCTAACATTTAAATCAATAAGCACCCATATGTAATTGTCATCCCTTGCTAAGAATCTACGGCCTCAATACTCTCTCTCACCAATAAAAATAAAATATTATAGTATTTGTAAAATGGAAACAGTCACATTCTGAAAATCATCCCCCCATAGTCGCACAACCCCCAAAGTGAGCCTAAGGTTTCAATACCATTAGCAAAAATTAATGGCCTCAAGGCTTATGATCACATTAGGTCACGACTATCATAGTCCTCTCGAGCCACTCGCCCCTTTAAATACTCCTAGTACGGACTAAAAGATTTTCCTTGAATGCAACATGACCAACCATGAAAATACCCAAATCGGCATACCATAAGGCTACCATTGGGGTAAAGCAATACACGCTAAGAGGGAAGCCGCACTAATGATTCTAGTCTCGCAAAAATAAAAATTCGATCTCCCCAACTAACTACCTTGCCAACATTAAACAAAATGGCGCATGACAAATGAACACCCAAGGGTTAAAATCTAAAGTGTGAACCAACGAAAGGTATGGTCCAATTAGCCTAAGTCTGAGAGTCGCTTGGTCAAGTGTTATAGGCTTACGCCACGTCATTATTTTGAGTCTAGGCCACCTCCTTGTATTCATACACGGGTTATAATTAGAAAGATTAATGAAAGTTCGAGTCTAAATCACAACTTCCCATTAAATCCCAGAAACTGGAGTCTGAAAAGAAACAAAAATTATTTTCGATGTAATTCTTTCGTTAAATTTCAATAAGGTAAAAATAACATTTTGAATCTACGCTATTTGCACATTTTAAGAAACGACTAAATACGCTTGCAAAGTAAGACAATTTAAAGGTCCACCCTAGGCCTACTAAAATTAAAGGTCCACTATAGGCCTACCAAACGAGGCTCATTAGTCTCGCCTCGTGACTCAAAGACCACAACCATCTACCTTTTAGCCCAAATAAAAAATTTGAAGGATTTATGTTGGGGAGAAATCCCAAGCAAAAAGAAAAAAGAAAGAGAAAAGGGAGAGCGAAAAGAGCAAGCCATGAAATACTTAAAAAGAAAGAGAAAAGGGAGAGCGAAAAGAGCGAGCCATGAAATACTTAGCCCGTACCTTCCAAGGTGCGGAATTTACCAAGGTGAACGAAGGAAAAGAACTGAGTCAACCAATCCAAATCATGCCACAAAAAACTACATAAAGTTCTACGGTGTCTACCCTTTCCAATCCTTATGTTCTTAGACGCCTTCGCTCTAGGGCCCCTGTTCAGCTCATTTAACCCATCCATGTTCTCATTGCCATAACCCAAGAAACCATTACCTCGACTCTTGTTCTTGAACTTGTTATCAACTGCAAACCACGTACGGCCATTGACACGTGCGTCATACCCGTCATTTCCAAAACCTGCTCTTACACCGCCATTAGTATAATGACCATATAACTTATTTGGATGCATCCTTGAGCCGTCCCCATGCTACTCATTGGCCTTGGTTGATGTAAAACTCATGACACTAGCACGAGGCTGCAAATTGTGAGTTCTAGCAGATGTAATCCTCATGTTTGACTAATACCTATACAAATTATCCTATCTCATTCGACCCGTCTTTCAAGCCGTCTTGAGTCACGAATAAAAAAGAAGACAAATGAAAAGTACAAAAAAATAATAAATAATAAAAAAGCAAGATTTGCAAAGCGCCTTTAAAAGTTGGTCTAAAAAGAAAAGAAGCATTTAGCGCACCAAAAAAGTTCCGCCCAGAAATCATTTTCAGCGCCCACAGCTGGGCGCCGAAAACTTTAACGCCCCAGGCTGGGCGCTGAATCTCTCTCCTCGCCAAATTTTGTCCAGAAGTGCTCGTCATTTTATCCGCACATGCACGGAAAAATAACGAACACTTGGAGGGGTACAACACGTATTCAGATATACGTACCACCAAAAAATACATGTACTCAAAAAATATAAAACAAATTTTTGGCTTACGGCAAGGCAGCAGATTAAAATAATAATAAACTTCACTTATTCTACCGTTTCAAATAATATGTTTCCACCTCAGAACGTACTTGTTTAAAATCGGCATTCTAAGAAACCATTTTCTAGGCTAAGAATTACGCAAGACCTGATTCCAAATTAAATCTATTTAAGGGGGATACGTAGGCAATCCATGATTCAGTCCAACCAATTTGCAAAAATGTTAGAGCCTATAGAATAACAAGAATAAAAAATAGAGTCCCGTATTGAAATTTAATTACTTGCAATCCAAGTCGAAAGAAAAACTTAAGTCAAAGGAAGAATCCAAGTCATCTAGATGCCAAAACGAGCACACATCGAAAAATAATAAGGGCACGTACCCTTGCCAGAAGGAGCACTCACACTCCTAGGCACTTAGCCAAGACTCAAAAGATCGCTTTTCCTCAATTAAATGGGGGCTAGCGCGAGCGTCCAAAACCTCTAAAGTACTCGACTTGACCCTCCCTAAAGCGAACTAACTCACTTAAAGACCTTCTTTCACCACTAGACATAGTCGTTCGCTTAAAGACCTTCTTTCACCACTAGACATAGTCGTTCGCTTAAAGACCTTCTTTCACCACTCCACGATTTCCTCAAAATAGCATACCACTATAAAAGTCGCTCGCACATACGAGCACAATCCCAAACACGATCAAGGACATTACAGAATGCGTATCCCCAAGGAACCTCTTTGACAAGAAATGACCGTCAAGCACGAGTGCTTGGGGGCTCGAAGGAAAATATATATTATGCAAAGTTAAAACAATATTCCCAGACTACGCTGTACGAAGTCCCATGTTTGGATGTCTCAAAAAAATAAAACCGGATTACGACCTCAAGACAAAGGTCGCCGTTGATACTTATACATAGTCCCCTAATCAAGGACCCAAGTAGTGGCAAAATTGAGCCGTAAAGACTAGCTCAAGACCATGAAAGATGATGACCACGAGACAATGGTCCCTCTAAACACGTTGTCAACCCACATTCAGGTTGCAACTGAATCCGAGCATCCCTCGAAAGAATTCGCTCCTACAAGAATGAATAAAAAGAAATTCTCAAGAGAAATCACAAGAAAAAAATGAAATAGGGACTTGTCCACCTCAATCAGGCAAGACCGCGGCACGCGAATCCCAAAACGAAAAAACGAATTCAGGTTCGCTCACCTCTAGCGAGCGGGGTGTCCACCCTTAGCGGACAGGGCTCGCCCACCTTCAGCGGGCGGGGTCTGCGTCACTAACCGCGCAGGTCCTTAGTTTTCAAAAAAAAATCTTCAAAACAAATTTCAAAATAGATTAGTCCACTTCTATCGGACGGGGTGTCCACCCTTAGCGGACAGGTTCGCCATCTTTAGCCGGCGGGGTCTACGTCACAAGCCGCGTAGGTCCTTATTTTCAAATTTCAAAATAGATTCGTCCACTTCTATCAGACGGGGTGTCCACCCTTAGCGGACATGTTCGCCATCTCTAGCCGACGGGGTCTACGTGACAAGCCGCGTAGGTCCTTATTTTCAAATTTCAAAATATATTCGCCCACTTCTATCGGATGGGGTATCCACCCTTAGCGGACAGGCTCGCCATCTTTAGCCGGCGGGGTCTACGTCACAAGCCGCGTAGGTCCTTATTTTCAAAAAAAGCAAACAAACTTCAAAACAGATTCGTCCACTTCTTTCGGACGGGGCGTCCACCCTTAGCGAACAGGCTCGCCATCTTTAGCCGGCAGGGACTGCGCCACTAACCGCGCAGGTCCTTAGTCGCTGCAGCGATAACATTGTCTGGTTTTCCCTTTTCCAAAAAATTAAAGGATTGGTTTTCCGTTTTTCCAAAAAAGAACGATGTGCTGGATTTTCCTTCGTTTTACGTCCCATAAAAACAAGGGGGTTTTCTCGTTTAGCTAGCCCTGAAAATGAGAATCTTTAAAAAACATTTTTACCTTGTGGTTGGGCTTGGCCAGGCCCAATTACACTTTATAGCTTTGATTTCGAAAACATCTGTAGCTACTCCCAATGACAAAGTGAGGGAGTTTCTACGCCTCTTTAGATACTTCCAATGACAAAGTGAGGGAGTTTCTATACTATACGTTGACAAATCCCAATGACACGTGAGGGATATGTCGACACTTCAAGTGATGACCCTTAAGTCAAATGTTATCACTCGGGGGCTCGTGAGACCCTCTCAAAACGAGTCACATACACTATGGCTTGTGTGACGCACTCCGTCCAGTACTTTGACCATCGTCTCATCCCGAGACTCAGTCAAAGTGGGGGCTAACTGTAGACACCTACTTTTGTCCCCATTCCCGAAAGGGAAGGTTCGATGATGAGAACATAAATCTCAACTTGACAACGCATCTCCTATAAAATAACGAATCTCAATCACCCTTTTCATTTCACCCGAAACCTGCTATTTATAGAAACCTGCTATTTATGGAAACCTGCTGAAAATAGTAACTACCGTAATGGGTAGTTGTTAAAAGTGGCAAGTCATAAAAGATAGAAACCTGTCAGAATTAGGTGTTGCACTCCAACATAAATCCTAAATGAGATAGAAATTGCGAGAGAATCCTATTCCTAATACAATTCGAAATTAAGAGTCACGTATTGATTGAAATCCTAACGAGCCTAGAGTTCGTAACGGGCCCAGACGCATTCCGTCATAAAATTAATACGCACTAAAAGAATCTATTAAGTCTCATACACTCCGAATTCTAAGAGTCCGAATCTGACGAAGAAACGGCCCAAACATCATTTTCAACGCCCAGCCCTGGGCGCTGAAATTGCCTGGATCCTATTTTCAACGCCCAGAGCTGGGCGCCGAAATCTTTGACGCCCAGCCCTGGGCGCTGAAAATACCTGGGACGTGTTCTTTCCTAATTCCTCGTGGATTAGAGTTCTACAATTCTATCTTTCCATGAACTCTTTTCTATAAATATAGCCCAAGTTCGACGTGAAAGGACAACACACAATTATTATTCTGAGTATTGACTCTAAACCCTTAAGCCTAAGCCTCACGCTGCGAAACTGATCACGCGTTCTATCGCAATCGATCCATAAATCGAACAGAACGTATCCTGTCCCATAACTTGAGATTCGTTAAATAAAAGGAGAAATAGCAAAGTCAAAGTGGTTAGTTTTCTGAGAACCGTGACGCACCTCTCAAGGGTGCGTCGTAATGTGTCCCTTTTCCATGATTAAATTGCTTTCCTCGCCCTTTTTATGAACTGTTAAACTAACTAAATCTGATTGTTCTATCACGCCTAATAAATATGATATTTTTGGGAAATTGGATTATCATGCTAGGTCCCTTAATACAATCTAAATCAGATAATCGCGCTCGATCTAGTACTATATGTTGCATATTGTTAAAATCAACTCAGATTAGTTTAATAGTTAACGCATGTCCCTTCAATTATTTATGCTGAGCTAGTAAGGATATCCTGCCTCTGGAGTTATCGACGAGCGAGTACTCCTCTCGGTAGTTACAGTCCCCCGAACCCTCAATCTCTACCTTGCGGGTGTATGTTGAGAGATCCCCACACCAGGGATCACAAGGGAACCTATGGCTGTCGTGGTCAAACATAATTGCACTCCCTTTATGTCACGATAACCAGGTTTTGTCAGTTTTTCTCATTGTCGTTAAAAACTGAATGGCGACTCCTATATTACTAGTCAATTGGGTGTAAACTCACAGGAAATCCAATTACACTTGATTTGACAAAAAGAAACGTCACACCCACGAGGGACGAGGTCACGCATTAGCCTCGTGCTTTTTCGACCCCCTCACACATTTCGATTCCGCACTTTCAATTCCGCACTTTCAATAACGCATTTCAATTCCGCAGTTTCAATTATGCAATTTTACTTGCCTAGTCCTTCTAGGCAATGTGGACCTACTCCCTAGTCTATTTCTAGGGGGTCTTGTATTTACTGATTCCGTACTTATTTACTATTGTGATGTTGCTTTATTTGCTTTATTACTTTCATCACCGCACATGCTAAATACAACAAAATGCAAGGTTACGTCACGCCTAACAAAGATAATTTCTTGGACAAACCGATCTTAGGTTCCCTTAAATTAACTTTAAAGCAAAGTGAATACAAAGTAGGAATTCAATTTTTCCTAAATTCAAACCCACATAGTCTAAGCTAGGGTATTGTTCAAAAATGATGTGCTACGTACTTGGATAATTTTTAAAGCTCGCGGAATAAGCATCTCGTTCCCGTGCTCGGATCTCACCCATCCGTTTCGAAGATTCAAAGCCTTATCCAAATCGAGTTACTCTTGGTCTTTCCAAACGGGACCCTAAAATAATGTTTGGTGGCGACTCCTTCAAGATCCAAAAATTCAAAGGTTTCTAAAAACCGCACCCTTGTAGGGAAAAAGGGCAATTCGAGCCCGACATAAAAAAAAACCCCCTACAATTCTAGCGACTCTGCTGGGGAATTTCTAATTTCAATTTCCAAATTGCGAGCAGATTTCGAGCAGCAAGCCACTGATTTGCTTAAGTACTGGATGCCAACACTGGCGCCAGGCGCAGCCACCTCCGCCAAATGCCGCTGCCTGCATCCAGGACAGTGGCTCACAGTGGCTTGTTGCCCACTTTTTCTCAAATTTTCGTGTTGGGAGTTAGTCTATTTTTGAGTCTTGAAGGACGCTCCCAAACCTCGAGAACGAATGCCGAAAAATGAGCTTTTCAAATACAACATTCAAGTACGATTTCAATTTTCAATTTCTAGGCATTTCATGCATTTTTCAAAAACCATATTTGTGCAAAATGAATTTCTACTTTGCCCAAATGGATGTGTTCTACATTCGGGCTAGCCCCAGGGGCAACGAAATGGTGACTCTCCATACGGTTCCCGACCAAAGTGTGTGACCATTTCCGCGCCTACCGAAACTTGGCATTTACTAGACATTCCTGATGTCAAGTATGGAGGCCGTCTGCCGACACACATGTTCCTTAGGCGGATGTGCAAGTTGTCGCCGGATCCGTCTCTTAGTCGAGTACCTTTTGACACCCAAAGCCGACCACTTGCATCATACAAAAACTTAGACCGACCTTAGGTTGATAACTTTGCATGACGCATTCATATACATATTAGTGTAACAACGTTCTATTTGTGCATTGTGTGGGCGTCTTTGCACACGTGAATGGCTAACCTTGAGTTCTAGCTTTTCCCAAACCAATTAGCCTCCAACTAGGAAACCAAACCCCTAGGAGCATCATTCAAACCTCATGCATCTAAATCGCCGATTTAAGGTCTTTTAGGAGTGCCACTCCATTTGATTCAAAACCCTCAAACACGCCTCACGCACAAATGCCAAATTATAAATGCAAATCCAACGGCGTCATAATGCTGAATTTTCCACTCCAAGTTTCAAAACTTCAAAAAACAATCCAACGGTGTCATAATGCCGGATTTTCTATTTCGAACCTCGAGTTTCAAAGTTCAAGTTCAAATCCAACGGTGTCATAATGCCGGATTTTCTAGTTCAAATTCAATCCAACGGCGTCATAATGCCGGATTTTCTAGTCAAAACTTCTATTTTCAAGTTCAAAATTCAAATCCAACGGCGTCATAATGCCGGATATTCTAGTCCAAATTTCAAGTTCAAATCCAACGGCGTCATAATGCCGGATTTTCTAGTTCAAATTTCGAGTTTCAAGTCTCAAGTTCAGAACTCCAATCCAACGGCCTCGTAATGCCGGATTTTTCTAATCAAAATTTCAAATTCCAAATTCAAAACCCAAATCCAACGGCGTCATGCCGGATTTTTGAGTTCAAACATTCAAGTCTTCAAACCTCAAGTTCCAGTTGCCAATTCCAATCTCAAAACCTCAAATTCAAATGTCCAAACTCATGACCGGAGTAATGCCAACTTTTCGACTCAATCTTGCAAACCTCAAATTCCATGTTCAATCTTTCGAGCTTCAAGTCCTATACTCGAAGTTTCAAATGCTCAAATCCATGCCGTCGTAATGCCGACTTTTCCCATTCCGTATTTCAAACCTCAAATTCAAAGTTCTAAAATCCAACCTTTCAAATCCCAAATCCTATATTCGAAACTTCCAATTCCAAATCCATGATGACAGATTTTCGTCATTCAATCTCATTTTCAAACACTTCAAAATTCCAAGTCCACGCGACATGATGCCGGACTTTCAAATTTCCAAATTCAATGCCTCAAATCCATGGCGGCATAATGCCGGATTTTCCAAATTCAAGGCCTCATATTCTATGATGCGTCTTTTCCATCTACGAATAAAATTCAAACATCAAGCTCATCTTCAAGCTACAAAAAATCCTTGTATTCCATATACAAAATTCAAAACATTTCCAAAGGGTTGAAAATCCCCTGAAATAATACAAACCCCTTCTCCAATACTACCAACGGGTTGAAAATCCCCTGGAATAATACAAGTTCAATTTTCCAATGGGTTGAAAATCCCCTGAAATAGTACAAATTCCAAATTCCGCATTCTATTCTCGCGTTGAAATTCCCCTGAAATATTCCAAATCCAATGGGTTGAAATCCCCCTAAAATATTGACGGGTTGAAATTCCCTTGAAATAATACATAATCAATTCCCTTTCAATCGGGTCGAAATTCCCTTCAAATACTCCAAATCCAACGGCCAGGTTGAAATTCCCCTAAAATATTGACGGGTTGAAATTCCCTTGAAACAATACAAAATTCAATCTCCTAATACAAGTCCAATTTCCAAAATGGGTTGAAATTCCCCTAAAATAGTTCAATTTCCAAAAGGTCGAAATGTCCTTTTTCGATATTCCAAGTTCTAGTACAAAGAGTCAACTTCTACAAGAGAATGAAGGCTCCTCTCCAATATTTCCAACGGGTCGCAAATCCCGAATACAAGTACAAAATCCAAAATCCCGAATCTTCTGAGTGGCACTTAGAGTCAAGTCTAGGTCTCATTCATTGCATGCATATCATATCATGTTCCGGGAAGTTCAAGTTCTAAAGTTCTAAATCATGTGGTGTGTTATAACTAGGAGTCCGAGGATCCTGTGGGTTCGTCGAAGAGGAGAGAGGTTGAAAAGAACTCCATCAGCCCTAGCCTCACTCATAGCCGGCATCGAATGAGCAGCCAGTTCATCTCCTACAAATCAGATTTCCAGTCCCTTTCAAGAATCAGTCCAAATGTCTGCCCTCGATCAACTCACCCAGCTCATAGCAGCTGTCGCCGGTCTCAATACCAACCTGGAGAACGTAAGCAACCGTTTAGGTATTGTGGAGCAGGCCGCACCCGCGGATGACCTAACCAAAAAGATCTCTGCTCCAAATGGCAAATGTTCAAGATTACTGTGGGCGAAGGATCTATGATGAGCGAGTCTGAGTCAGAGGATGAGTCTGGATCCGAGTCTAGTAATGAGTCTAAGAGTCTAGGGCTAGAGTCTTGCAACAGTCAAAAGCCTCTAAAGGCCGAGCTTCAAGTCAAAACTGTCGATGTAATGATTGCCAATTTCAATAACACTTCAATTTCTTATTACTCTTCGAGTCCAAATTCAAAACACACTTCTAATCCAAACAACTTTGCTTCACAAGAAACTGACCTTGAAATTCTAAAAGCTATCGAAAATCACGAAAACAGGACGCCCATCATTGAGGAAACAGAAAAAATTAACCTTTCTAACAACAGTGATTCAAAACTAGTTCAGATTGGTTTAAGTCTTTCTCAAGCACAGCGGGATGATCTTATCCAGCTACTTTCAGAGTACATAGACTTCTTCGCATGGTCCTATCATGATATGCCAGGGGTTGGTCCAAGCATCGTTCAACATACAATACCCCTCATTCCAGGTTCAAAGCCCATCAATCAGAAACTCCGTCGCATGAAACCGGACGTTTCCCTCAAAATGCAAGAAGAGGTCTCCAAGCAGCTAGAGGCCGGGTTTATTCGAGAAGCAAAATATCCGGAATGGATCGCAAATGTCGTCCCAGTTCCAAAGAAAGACGACAAAGTACGAATGCGTGTGGACTACAGAGATCTTAACAGGGCCAGCCTTAAAGACGGTTTTCCATTGCCTCACATCGACATCTTGGTCGACAACACCGCAAATCATGCCTTACTCTACAATCAGATTCCCATGGCAGAGGAGGATATGGAGAAGACAACCTTCATCACTCAGTGGGGTACATATTGCTACACAGTCATGCCGTTCGGACTAAAGAACGCAGGGGCTACCTACCAAAGAACAGCCACAGCCATCATGAGCGATATGATTCACAAGGAAATTGAGGTATATGTCGACGACATGATTGTCAAATCCAAAGAGCGACACGAGCATACCTCGGTACTTCGAAAGTTTCTCAACAGGCTTAGAAAATACAACATGAGACTCAATCCTCAAAAATATGCATTCGGGGTAACCTCAGGCAAGTTGCTCGGATATGTTATCAGCTCTCGGGGCATCGAGGCTGACCCTTCAAAAATCAAAGAAATTCTAGAGATGCAACCACCAACGAATGAAAAAGAAATTCAGGTTGTTCTCGGGAGACTACAATATATCAGTAGGTTCATTTCAAAACTCACAATGATCTGTGAACCGGTATTTCGAAAGCTCCGGAAAAGCAAGCCCAAAGTGTGGGATGACGACTGTCAACGTGCGTTCGACATTATCAAGAACTATCTTTCCAATCCACCAATGCTGAAGCCAGCCATGCCAGGGATTCCCCTCAGGCTTTACCTTACAACAACAGAATCAACAATTGGGGCCATGCTCGCCTAAGAAATTGAAGGTAAGGAGAATGCGGTATACTTAAGCAAAAAGTTGATCGAGTACGAGACCAAATACACTCGGCTCGAGAAACTCAGCATCGCCTTGGTTTGGGCCACAAAGAAACTAAGGCACTTCATGCTCTCCCATTCAGTACATGTAATCAGCTAAGCAGATCCTCTCAAGTACTTATTCGAAAAACCAGCTCTTAATGGACGATTGTCCAGGTGGTTGGTCATGCTAGCAGAATTCGATCTCAAATACATCCCGCAAAAGTCCATCAAGGGTTCAGCAGTCTCAGACTTCCTAGCCGACTGTCCCATCGAGGAAGAAGAGGAGGATTACGACTTACCCGACGAGCAAATCTTAATGACAAGTGATGACAGTTGGTGAATGCATTTTGACGGTGCTTCAAATCAGAACGGATGTGGTGTTGGAGTAATTCTAGTAGCCCCAGACGGCACTCACATTCCTATATCAGCAAAACTGCAATTCAACGTCACAAATAATGCGGCAGAATATGAAGCATGCATCATGGGCCTGGAAGCCGCCTTAGCATTAGGTGTCCAGAAACGTCGAGTATACGGGGATTCCTCCCTAATCATCAATCAAATTTCCGGCAAATGGAAAGTAAGGAGCGAGAGCTTGGCTCCATACCAGTCCTATCTTGAGCGGCTGTCTGAGCAAGTAAAAGAGCTTCGCTATACATACCTCCCGAGAGAGGAGAACCAATTTGCCGATGCACTGGAAAAGCTAGCCTCAATGATCAACATTCCAAACGGCATGGCCGAAATGCCACTTATAATTAAAACGCGTCAAGAAGCAGCATATGTCCATGCTATTGACGACGTCGAGCAAGAGAAAGTTGAACCTTGGTTTACAGACATTCAAAGGTATCTGCAAAATTCAGAGTATCCCCTGCACTTCTCAAGCAAGAATCAAAGGGCTCCACGACTACAATCAACCAATTTCGTCATAGAGGGCGGCGTTCTATACAAGAGGTCCCTTAGCGGCCCTAACCTTCGATGTGTTGATAAGGACGAAGCTCAAAGAGTCATGGACAACATACATGCTGGAGTCTGTGGCACCCACATGAATGGGAAGATGTTGGCCCTCAAGATCATCAGGGCTCGATACTACTGGACTACCCTCGAACGGGATTGCTACTTCTTTGTCAAGAAATGTCCTACCTGTCAAAAGTGTGCGAATCTAAAGCACATTCCTCCATCGTTGCTATATTCTCAATCATCACCATGGCCATTCTCAGCCTGGGGTATCGACGTCATTGGCAAAGTCACTCCAACGGGCACCGGGGGTCATGATTTCATACTGGTTGCTATCAACTACTTCACCAAATGGGTCGAGGCCAGGTCATTCAAAGTGTTGGGTTCCAAGCAAGTGGCCCAGTTCATACAAGAAAACATCATATGCAGATACGGAGTTCCTCACGAGTTCATTAGTTACCAGGGAACCCATTTTCAAGGAGAGTGTGAATATCTATTCACCGAGTACAAAATTCAACATCATCGCTCTTCGCCTTATCGCCCACAAACCAATGGGGCAGTCGAAGCAGCCAACAAGAATATCAAAGCCATCATCATGAAAATGACAACCAATTACAAAGACTGGCCCCAAAAGCTGCACTTCGCATTGTGGGGGTACGGAACTTCAATTCGCACTTCAACTGGTGCAACTCCATTCTCATTGGTCTATGGAATGGAGGCAGTACAACCTATCGAGCTGGAGATACCCTCTCTAAGGATAGTTCTCGAAAGAAAAATCCCAGAAGCTGCATGGGTACAAGCAAGGTATGATGAGCTAATCATGCTTGATGAGCATCGGCTTCAAGCCGCTCACCACGTACAAGTCTATCAGTGCCGAGTGGCCAGACATTTCAACAAAAGGGTCAGAACCCGAAACATCAAGGAAGGCGAGCTTGTCCTGAAAGCTCTTCGCAAAAGCATCATGGACCCAAGGGGAAAATTCAAACCCAACTGGGCAGGCCCATACATTGTCAAGAAAATCCTCTCCGGGGGAGCAGTCGAACTAACAGACATCGATGGAACAGAATTCAGATCTCTGACAAACCTCGATCAACTCAAGAAGTTCTATAATTCAATTCAAAGTCCTGTAAGGTCGTTAGAACTAGGTCCGGTCTGATTCCTTAACGGGACACGTAGGCAACCTCATTCCGAGGCCCGGCCACTTTAGTACAAAAAAATTCAAAATTTCCTCAATTAAGGGCATCCTAAAAATAAAATCAAAAACAAATTCTAAATTCAATTGTTGTTGTCTCTATTCTAAACGTGCCAATTCAAAGAAAAGCATGTTCAAGCGGAATTTAACAATAATTTTTATTTGTCTCTAAGGCCTTCAAAGCTAATACAAGGACATGATCAAGTGAAGCAAAGTTCAAAGCCTTTTCACTTCATAAACACATTTTCTAAACACATTTTCTAAACACATTTTCTAAACACATCTTCCAAACACATTCCAAAACACAATTCCTTCTACTACAATTCAAACACATTCAGCCTACAAAGATCTAGGGTCATACGACTATGCTCTTGTGTCTTGGCACCTTGAGTACTATCCCCTGGCTCTTCCCGCAATCAATCATCAATCTTCCCCTTGCCCAGGCGGCGGGAGAAGGAACTTACTAGCCCTCTAAGACGGGAGGATGATGAACCTCCTCTAGACTCCAAACGGTCAAGCACCGGACGGGCCACACTCCCGTCACCTTCCTCATAGTCAGTTGATGTAGGACGTCTAGCTCTAGAACCTCGGACTCTAACTGGTCCGGAGAGAGAAATGTCCCTCTGGCTTAGGCCTCTCATCCAAACAATGTACCCTGCAGACAGAGTATCAGGCTCGGGCGGGTATTGAACACTTAAGAATGGTTTGGCGACCCAATACCGCCTCCAAACTTCAAGTCGATTTGCATTCAGCGCAACAGGTTTCGGGTTCTCTTCAGTACAGTCCGGGATCTCCTGTCTTAAGCCATACTGTCTCATCACTCGAGCAGGCGACTAGAAGACCAACATTGTGAGGCTTGGCACCCTCAAAGTAGTAGAACCAGGGGCATGCCTCATGGCAGCAATTCCCCACCAAAGACCTACCCACCTTATGCAAGATCCAATTCCAGAAAGTGCGCTTCGCCACTCATCCAAAGAAAGTCGGCCATACACCATGGGCCGCACAGTGAACCCCTTTCTATTATAGCTTTCCATGTTCTCTGGTGGTGCCACCGGCATGAGCCTCTCCATAAGCCATACCTTGGGGAGTATACAAGAAAAACAATTCAATATTCAACCTTCAAAATACAAGTACAAGTTCAATATATAAGGAAGCTCCAGATCCTTACTTGGAGTAATACCGGACTTCCCGACGGCAAGGAAGAGGGGTTCGATTTCAACAAGTCAAGGCCCATCAATGTTTCGCCAATCACGAGTGGCATTGGGTCCCGACCATTAGCAAACTGCTCTACAATCTCTATTAGGGAGGCATCACCATTGCCAAACCCCTGTTTCGAAAAGAGGAAGCGAGCAAAGATACAAAAACTCAAGGCCCTCAAACGGAAAACCTTGGGAACATCAAGCCCAGCAAAGTAGGTGCCCAGAAGGGAAAAATCCACCCCTCTACCATATACAACAGCATTCAAAAGTGGGGGCTTCGGGCCCAAATATCTTTCAAAGCCCAAGAAAAAGTGTTCTTCAACACTAGGCATGCATGGCTCCGGCATAATGGGCCACCCCAATATGGCGCTAAATTCCTCAGGGAGGGGACATACCTCATTATTTCCAAAGAGGAAGACATGATGATTTGGATCCCAAGCCTCCAGAGCAGCAACAAGGAAGTGCACATCAAGCTTTACAAACCGGAAAGAAGCGAGCACCCCAAGATGCAGGCCATCTAGCTCCTTCTTCTCCAATTTGCCTAGCGAACCAAGCCATGAGTTCAAGGCATTTTCAAAAGACATAGCCATATTCTCTCTTCTTTTTCGTGAGGAAGTAGTATGCAAAGAATAGCAAGGAAGGATTGTTGCACAAGAATGATCCGACAAGCTCCCTATTTATATAAGAGTCGGCTTGCACGACAGCACGCTGGCGCCAAGCGCCGAGCCCTGCGCCAAACGCAGGGGCCTGCAGCGAAGGACAAGGCCACCGTCCTCCTTTATGACCCCGAGTACACACCCTTTAGTGCTTCGAACAACAGGGTACAACCTCCAATATTCAAGATTCCAAAGCCGCAAGGCGCGCAATTTCAAGCAGTCCGAGTCAATGCTTCGGGCAGATTTCGGGTCAATTTATTCAAATTTCAAGCATTCTAGTCCTAGATCGGCGTCCTAAGTCGAGTCTGCATATGCATAGAAAAAGTTGAATATACTTTGACTTGCGCTTTTCCTAACAAAAAACCTCCGTCAAAGTGGGGGCTTATAGTGGGTATATACACCCGAAAAAATGGGCAAATGTTTTCTCAATTTTTTTGCAAATTCCTCATGCATGCATATAGCTACAAATTTCAAAGGCACACACAACGCATACAAGTTAAAATTTTCAAGCATACAAAAAACCAAACTTCAAAATTTTCAAACCAATTCAAGTTCAAAACCATACAACCATTTCACAAACCGTACAAATCCATACAAATACAAACCAACGTATACAAAATCAAACCAAGGCAAGATGGAACTCGCTACCATGCAGGGTCAGTCCGAGTCATCATTAGCCGTGATGTCAACTACAGGCTCCTTGTTCCTATTTCGGATCCTAAAGCGCTTCAGATCCCGATCCTGCTCCGTCCCAGGGGTACCAGGATCCTGCTCCGAGATACGAAGAGTGCCAGAAGAGGGATAAACTCCCTGCTGAGGGGAAGGGTACTGATAAGGCGGCGGCATCGCCATGAACTGGTACGGTGCCCCAAACATCTGAGCCTGACGCGTCCTCTCCATCTCCGACCAGTAAGCCAAAGCATCCGCACCCCAAGGCTGAGGACCGCTCCCTCCGAAGTAGCAACTAGGAGGAGGAACAAAGGGCCTCGAACTGCTCGCGCCCCCAAAAGAATGCCTGGTGGGATCAGCATATACAAAAGGGGCAGCTCCCCTCTCAGCATCAGAATTGAAGGAAATATGTCCTTCACCCAAGGTGCATTAAGTCTAATACCAAGGTTCAGATTAATTGCGAACAATTAATTCAGTGAGATCAAGTTATCGGAACAGCTAGCTGGAGCAATGCTTCCGATCAGTGAGTTCTAATGGATATTGAACTCACAACTTACTCTTGACTGAACCTACAAGGTCACACCAATGACACGTAACAGATCACCTGATTAAATGAATCGGAAATTCATTTAATAGCTTTTCGGGAATTAGTTGGAAATGTATTATACGATACGACCTTTGTCGGAATCGTATATTGTATTGCGAATATACGTAAGTTGGGCGACACGAATAAATCATATCGTACGACGGTGATTCGTCGTATACGAAACGATAAATAATATATCGGAAATATATTAAATCGCGAATACGAAGGGCATCAGAGTTGCCGGCCCGTCGAGCCAAGCATGTAAGCGTGCAAGGCCCAACGAGCCAGCAAGCTCGCGAGCCAAGGCAAGCAAGGCAAGCCCATTGGGCGCGAGCACGCAGCAACAAGCAATAGCACAACAGCAGCGACGAGCGAGCAAGGCCCACAGCCCTGCTGCTCGGCGCGCGCGCTGTGGGCTTCGGCCTGTAGTGTGTCGCTGGGCACGCGGGCGTGTGTCTGTTGCTTGGCTCGCACGGCTTGCTAGCCGGCCTTGCTTCTTGCTTGGTCGGTTAGTAAGGTTAATGATATAACCTTAGAACCTAGTTTCCAACACACACACAATTCAGATTATTCAAACCCTAGAGACACAGAGAACCCTAATTCTCTCTGTGCCTCCAAAGTGAGTTCTTCCCAAAAACAAAGTATCTTGATCAATTGTCTAAGCTACGATTATCAAGACGGATCTGATCGTGTCGGTGAACCAAGTAGAGGAACGACAAGTGGAGTTCTTTGTTCGTGTTCGTTGACCGATTATTGTGGAAAACACGCTTCGAATGTAAGTTTGCTTAATCTGTGCTTTATACATGTTTCCTGGCTTTAGGGATTGTTCCGCACATGTTATTATGTTTAACTGTATTCCCCTACAGTGGTATCATGAGCCTTATGTATTCAAAGCATGAATTAGCATGATTATTATTGTTTTTGCATCTGTCGAAATTTTGGATTTTTTGTTGATTTTTCGGAATTTTTTACAAATTATTGGATGAATTGCGTATAATCAGGTCCGAAATAAAAAATCATCGCTTTTTCGATTTTTAAAACTCTAATCTGATGGAAAACGATTTTCTAAGATCAACTCATGAGAATAGAATTGCGAAAACAGGCCTCGAAGTATTGTTTTTTGGGCGTTTTTGTTAATTTTTCATTAAAAATTAAAAGTGTCAGACAGTAATTCAATTAAAAGGTCGATCTAAACTATCCGTAATTGCTTGAAATTTTGACACAATGTTTCTGGGTACATGCTTGATCTACGGTAAAATTTTCAGATTTTTCCAATAAGTATAAACCCTAATTTTGCCTTTCCCCAATTCGTAAAATTTGCAACCCTAATTGAATTTTAATTAATTTTGGTTTAATAATTCGGTTAATTGGGGAAGGGGGTATAATTTCATGGGTCAGTGGCTAATTTTAATAATTATTGGATTCAAATTTTGATTGGTTTTGTTAATTTTAATCGCACTTAAACCAAATTATTAATAATCTGAAATTTAATTGTTTATGAACGATATAAAGTTTCGGATTTTATTAATTAAAAGTTCAAACTTTAAAGTTGATTCGATCGTTCTTGAAAGTTTGAATATTGTTAGCCCTTGATTTATTAATTTTACGAAATTGGATTGTCGTTAAAGTTTATTAAATCGTTAAAAATCGTTGTTTTTCGAAAATTAAATCGTAACTTTTTTTTGAAAAATAAAATTAATGCAAGTTCGTGAATTAAATTTAATTTTAATTAAGTTGGTCTGTTAACACGAACATGAGCATGGTCAGAGTATGGCTCGTCGAGCCATACGAGGCCATTGTGCTCGACCGAGCCATGCGACACGGGCAGCAGCAGCGATGCTGCGTGCCTCGTGCGCGCTGGGCGAGGAAGGGCAGGCGAGGTAGCTTGCGGGGCTGCGAAGAAGCGAGGCGCAAGCCTTGCGACGTCGAGCACTCACGATGCACAACACGCAGCGCAGGGCAGCATCGCTGAGGGGACGCGCGCGCGCGAGCGATGGGGCGGGGTGCGCGAGCTCTTGCTCGTGTGCTCTTGGGCCTCACGCGAAGCGGGGCTGGGCGCAAGCCTGGCCCAATCAAGCAATTGGATTTTTTTTTAAATCGTTTAATTCGTTGGGATTCGTATATTTGCATTATTTGGGCTAACGGGATACTTAATTTAATATTTTATTTGCTTGGGCCGGGCCGCGAGTTTTAATTTAATATTTCATAATTAATTATCCGGAATAATTATTGGTTTGAGTGGGAGCCACTAAATGAAATTAAAATGAAATAATTATTTTAATTATTTCGTAGGTCGCATTATTTTAATTAAATTCAATTTTAATTAGAATAAAGTCTAAGGATTAATAATTTGGGAATTGATTAATCTTTTAGGACGCGTTTATGTGAACGTGAATTTTAATTAATTCACGTAAATACTTACATATTTACATGGGCCATTCGTTTTAGCATACGAATGGGTGAATGCGTAGAATATATATTTTATGCAATGCAAGTACTCCAAGTGACTAGTATGGCCAATTTAGGATAGTTAAATACGGTTTGCGCACCGTTCTATCTTTGAATGTAAAGTTTTAAATATGGTCTGCGTACCATGGAAATTTTGATGTAATTTATTATTTTCAAGTATTTCTAAGTTTAGAACTTAAAGTTAGCATTTGAACGAAGATTCAAGACGATGCCAAGCTAACAAGGAGGTGATGAAGATTGGATGCTTCAAGACAAGATGTTTTGGGCCATACTAGATCACCAATTATTTATGCAATTTAATATATATATTATGCGTGAATGTATGAATGTATGTATGCTTTGCATGAACAGGTTGTTTCCTATGAATCGATTAGTTTTAAGTTCACTAAATAATCGAACCAACATAGAAACAAGTAGGTCCAAGTAATATTGAGTTTAAAAATTGCCTTCCAAATCAACATTTACAAAAATCTAGGGATCTAAGATAGTAGGTTTACGCTAAAGCCAGGTGCTATTTTAGTTGACTTAGGTGGTAAGGCGTCCTAAAGGAGCACGTTGATTGTGGTTACAACTCAAACAACAATGGCATTAAGTTGTGGCAATGGGATAAATTATGGCATTAATTTATTAACCAAGAGTAATTTGGAGATTACTAGCAATAGGTTTTGCTTACCTAAAATCTTAAACTACTTAAGACATGCTAAAGCTGCTTAAGGATTTAGGACTTTTGGGGTCTTGGAATCGTTTCATTCATTTTGGACCATGTTTTTATTTTTTGCATGAATGAAATGTTTTAATAGCTTTAATAATTTCATGTTTTTGCTTTTATTTCAAAGTTATTGAATTGTATGAATGGTTATTTATTGCAAATTCTTTTCGATTGTAGTAATCAAAAATGGCCGCAAACAATAACACTTTCAACTTGCGTTCAATTCTCGACAAATAGAAGTTGAATGGCAACAATTTCCTCGACTGGCAAAGGAACTTACAAATAGTTCTTATGCATGAGGAAAAAGAATATGTCCTTGAGGAAGAGTTACCGGAAGAGGCTGGGACGGAGATAACTCAAGCTTCCCTTAATAATTGGATTCAGGCCAACAGGGATGTCAAATGTGTGATGCTTGCATCCATGAGTCCTGAACTTCAGAAAACGTTCATTAACTCGGATGCTTACCAAATCATCTCGGAGTTGAAGAACATGTTTCAGGACCAAGCCAGAATCGAAAGATTCGAGACTCAGAGGTTGATCCTTGAGACTAAGCTCAAGAAAGGAGAACCAGTGAGCCCACATGTTCTTAAAATGATTGGACTCTTTGAGAACATGAGAGCTCTAGATTCTGACGTCTCAAATGAAATGGCTATTGACATCATTCTCCATTCGCTTCATAATGGCTATGATCAGTTCAAGTTGAATTACAACATGAACAGCATGGAGAAATCTCTTACTGAGCTTCACGGTATGCTGAAAACCGCTGAAAAGACGCTCAAGCAAGAGAATAAGCATGATATGCTTATGGTGCGTAAGGGCAAGAACTTCAAGAAATCAGGCAAGAACAAGGGCAAGAAGGGTAAGGGCAAGGCTTCGCCCTCATCCAAGTCCAATGGCGCCGGTTCTGGTAAACAGAAAAGGGCGACTCGTTCTCCTGCCGACTCTGAATGCTTCTACTGCAAGAAGAAAGGGCATTGGAAGAGAGATTGCTTGAAGAAGAAGGAAGATGAGAAGAACGGGAACGTTGCTTCTACTTCAGGTATGTATGTTATACATTGTAATCTTGATAATTCTACTTCTTGGGTATTAGATACTAGTTGTGGCTCACACTTATGTTCCAATTCACAGGGACTAAGGAGAAGTAGAAAGCTTGATAAAGGCGAGATGGATCTACGCGTGGGAAATGGAGCACGGATTGCTGCATTAGCCGTAGGATCTTATTTTATTTCTTTGCCTAGTGGGTTTGTTTTGGAACTAGAAAACTGTTACTATGTTCCTAGTATCACCAGAAACATCATTTCCGTTTCAAGTTTGGATTCTAAAGGTTTTAGTTTTCAATTTAAAGACAATAGTTGTTCTTTTTCTTTGAATGGAATGTTTTATGGTTCAGCACAACAAGAAAACGGTCTTTATGTGCTAGATACGAGCAAACACATTTATAACATAAATACCAAAAAGGCTAAAACTGGTGATTCGGATCTCACATTTCTGTGGCATTGTCGATTAGGCCATATAAACATAAAGCGCATGGAATTACTTCAACGGAAAGGAAGTCTAGAATCATTCGACTTAGAGAAGATTGATCAATGCGAATCTTGTTTACTTGGCAAAATGACAAAGCAACCTTTCTCAAAAGTGGGAGAAAGAGCAAGCGAACTACTAGGGCTAATACATACGGACGTATGTGGGCCTATGAGTACGAAAGCTAGAGGTGAGTTCAGCTATTTCATAACGTTTACGGACGATTTCAGTAGATATGGCTATATTTACTTAATGAAGCACAAGTCTGAATCGTTTGAGAAATTCTGAGAAGTTCAAAATAAAGTAGAGAATCAACATGGCAAGAAAATCAAAGCTCTAAGATCGAATCGAGGAGGTGAATATCTTAGCCACGAGTTTGATGACCATCTAAAAGAATGCGGTATTCTTTCTGAATTGACTGCTCCGGGGACACCTCAATGGAATGGAGTGTCGGAACGGAGAAACAGGACCTTACTTGATATGGTCAGGTCAATGATGGGTCAGGCCGAACTTCCTTTACAGTTCTGGGGACATGCGTTGAAAACTGCAACACTCACACTGAATCGTGCTCCGTCAAAAGCTGTTGAAAAGACTCCATACGAATTATGGACTGGGAAACTTCCAAAGTTATCTTTTCTGAAGATTTGGGGTTGCGAAGCATATGTCAAGCGATTAATTTCGGACAAGCTACAACCTAAATCTGACAAATGTTTCTTCGTTGGGTATCCAAAAGAAACTATGGGGTATTATTTCTACAAGTCAGACAACAAGGTATTCGTTGCTCGTGAAGGTGTCTTTTTGGAAAGAAATCATATTTCCAAATTGACAAGTGGGAGAATAATAGACCTCGAAGAGATTCGAGACGAACAACGAACTCAAAACTCTTTAGAAGCAGTTCAAGTTGATGAACCTCCAAGGTCTTTAGAAGAGCCAGTGGGAGTAGTTCCTCAAAACGTTGTTGCCCCTCGTAGGTCAAATAGAACTATTTTTCAGTCGGACAGATGGACAGGCGTCCTCTTGACTGAAAACTTGGACGTTCTCATATTGGATAGTGATGAACCTATGACTTACAAGCAAGCTATGACGAGCCCAAGCTCCATTAAATGGTTAGAGGCCATGCAATTTGAAATAGACTCCATGTCTGAAAATCAAGTCTGGGATTTGGTTGATTTGCCGGATGGGTTCACACCTATCGGATGCAAATGGGTCTTCAAGTTGAAGAAAGACAAAGATGGAATTGTATACATATTGTGAGGGGGTCGAAAAAGCACGAGGCTAATGCGTGACCTCGTCCCTCGTGGGTGTGACGATTCTTTTTATTCAATCAAGTGTAATTGGATTTCCTGTGAGTATACACCCAATTGACTAGTAATATAGGAGTCGCCATTCAGTTTTTAACGACAATGAGAAAAACTGACAAAACCCGGTTATCGTGACATAAAGGGAGTGCAATTATGTTTGACCACGACGGCCGTAGGTTCCCTTGTGATCCCTGGTGTGGGGATCTCTCAACATACACCCGCAAGGTAGAGATTGAGGGTTCGGGGGACTGTAACTACCGAGAGGAGTACTCGCTCTTCAATAACTCCAGAGGCAGGATATCCTTACTAGCTCAGCATAAATAATTGAAGGGACATGCGTTAACTATTAAACTAATCTGAGTTGATTTTAGCAATATGCAACACATAATACTAGATCGATCGCGATTATCTGATTTAAATAGTATTAAGCGACCTAGCATGATAATCCAATTTCCCAAAATATTATATTTGTTAGGCGTGGTAGAACAATCAGATTTAGTTAGTTTAACAGTTCATAAAAAGGGCGAGGAAAGCAATTAAATCATCGAAAAGGGACACATTACGACGCACCCTTGAGAGGTGCGTCACGTTTCTCAGAAAAATAACCACTTTGACTTTGCTATTTCTCCTTTTTATTTAACGAATCTCAATTATGGGACAGGATACGTTCTGTTCGATTTATGGATCGATTGCGACAGAACGCGTGCACAATTTCGCAGCGTGAGGCTTAGGCTAAGGGTTGGAGTCAATACTCAGAATATGAATTGTGTGTTGTGTGTTCTTTTCACGTCGAATTTGGAGCTGTATTTATAGGGAAGAGTTCGTGGAAAGATAGAATTGCAGAGTTCAAATCCACAAAAAATTAGGAAAAAACACGTACCCAGGTATTTTCAGCGCCCAGGCCTGGGCGCCGAAGATTTCAGCGCCCAGAGCCAGGCGTTGAAAATAGGGTCTGGGCTGTTTTCTTTAGTCAGATTCGGATTCCTGAAATCCGTAGTGCTTGAGACTTAATCGAGTCTTTTAGTGCGTATCAATTTCATGACGGAATGCGTTTGGGCCCGTTACGAACTCTAGGCTCGTTAGGATTTTAATTAATACGTAACTCTTATTTCCGAATCATATTAGGAATAGGATTCTCGTAGTTTTCTTTCTCATTTAGGATTTATGTTGGAGTGCAACACCTAATTCTGACAGGTTTCTATCTTTTATGACTTGCCACTTTTAGAAACTACCCTTTACGGCAGTTACTATTTTAGCAGGTTTCCATAAATAGCAGGTTTCTATAAATAGCAGGTTTCGGGTGAAATAAAAAGGGGAATTGAGATTCGTTTATTTTATAGGAGATGCGTTGTGAAGTGGAGATTTATGTTCTCATCATCGAACCTTTCCCTTTCGGGAATGGGGACAAAAGTAGGTGTCTACAGTTAGCCCCCACTTTGACTGAGTCTTGGAGTAAGACGATGGTCAAAGTACTAGACGGAGTGCGTCACACAAGCCATGGTGTATGTGACCTGTTTTGCGAGGTTCTCACGAGCCTCCGAGTGATAACATTTGACTTAAGGGTCATCACTTGAAATGTCGACATATCCCTCACGTGTCATTGGGATTTGTCAACTGATAGTATAGAAACTTCCTCACTTTGTCATTGGAAGGATCTAAAGGTGCGTAGAAACCACCTCACTTTGTCATTGGGAGTAGCTACAGATGTTTTCGAAATCAAAGCTATAAAGTGTAATTGGGCCTGGCCAAGCCCAATCACGAGGTAAAAATATTTTTAAAGATTCTCATTTTCAGGGCTAGCTAAACGAGAAAACCCCCTTGTTTTTATGGGACGTAAAACGAATGAAAATCCAGCACATCGCTCTTTTTTTGGAAAAAACGGAAAACCAATCCTTTTAATTTTTGGAAAAGGGAAAACCAGAAAAAAGTTATCGCTACAACGACTAAGGACCTGCGCGGTTAGTGGCGCAGACCCCGCCGGCTAAAGATGGCGAGCCTGTCCGCTAAGGGTGGACACCCCATCCGATAGAAGTGGACGAATCTATTTTTGAAATTTGAAAATAAGGACCTACGTGGTTTGTGACGTAGACCCCGCCGGCTAAAGATGGTGAACCTGTCCGCTAAGGGTGGACACCCCGTCCGATAGAAGTGGACGAATCTATTTTGAAATTTGTTTGTGCTTTTTGAAAATAAGGACCTACGTGGTTTGTGACGTAGACCCCGCCGGCTGAAGATGGCGAGTCTGTTTCATTTTGTTTTTGAAGACTTCATTTTTTGGAAAACTGAGGACCTGCGCGGCTAGTGACGCAGACCCCGCCCGCTGAAGGTGGGCGAGCCCTGTCCGCTAAGGGTGGACGTCCCTGAATTCGTTTTTTCGATTTGGGAACTCGCGCGGTTTGTAACGCGATCTTGCCAACTGAAGATGGGCAAGTTCCTATTTCTTTGGTTCTTTGTGATTTCTTTTGAGAATTTCTTTTTCATTCATTCTTGCAAGAGCGAATTCTTTCGAGGGATGCTCGAATTTAGTTGTAACCTGAACGTGGGCTGACAACGTGTTCAGACGGACCTTTGTCTTGCGACCGTCTGCTTTCGTGGTTTGAGCTAGTCTTTACGGCTCGATTTTTGCCACTACTTGGTCTTTGATCAGAGGACCATGCACAAGTGTCAATGACGACCTTTCTCTGAGGTCGAACCTGTTTGTTTTTTTTTGAGATATCCAAACATGATATGGTGTATGGCGTAGTCCGGGAATGTGATTTTGATCGTGCGCTCCTTGTTGGAGTATATTTTTTTGCGAGCCCCCAAGCACTGGGGCTCGTCGGTCGTTTTTGCATCTTGTAGTCATGTTTGGGGTCATGCTCTTATGTGCGAGCGACCTTTTATAGTAGTGTGCTACTTTAGCGAAGCCGTGGAGTCCGACTTTAGTTTTCAGGCGACATCCGATTTTAGCTTGGCCCGGATTAATCACTTCGACAGACAAACATTTTTTATTTGGAAAACCAACGACTTAACGATACATATTTTTGGTGTTTCGAAGAATGACCATGATATTTAACTTGTTTTTTTTTTGAAAAGTGTACATAAGCATTTTCTGAGACGAGTCTAAGTTTCGACCAAGTTTTAATGTTTATATTTGCTTATTTGGGAGCTAAAGGTGCTTTGGGCTTGATCCTACTTGCAATAGGGCCTCGTGTTTAGCAACACGGTCTTAAGTCCTTTCCTGTTCCGCGTTTTGTGAAATCTGGGCCTTGGGGTGCATTTTCAGCGCCCAAGGCCAGGCGTTAAACATTTCGGCGCCCAGCCGTGGGCGCTGAAAGTCTTTTCCTGGTGATATTTGACTTTCGGATTTCCTAACACGTTTCCGAATGGGATCAGGATGTCACTGGGTGCGTTCAGCTATATATAGGGGCTAGATACGTCCCTATTTTCCACCACTCTCAAATTCTTTCTCTCTTTTTTGCTGTGTTTTAATTACTCATTGCTTTTGCCATATCGATCCCTACTTTCTCACTCCAACGGACTGTTAGGCGTTGGCTACGGGGCCTTACTCCCTTAGAAAAAGCTTTGTTAAAAGAATATCACTTAGAGGCACTTTTAGGCTTACAACAAATTAATATTGATTATAACTTTCTGCATGCTGCCCTAAGCTTTTGGGACCCCGATCATCATGTTTTTGCCTTTCGGGGCAACGAAATATGTCCCTTGCCAGATGAGTTTGATGTGATCCTTGGTTATCCTACTAATGCTACTCCTGTTACCCCTGGCACTATTGAAGAGGGTAAAACAACCATAGGGACTTTCCTAGGACTAGATGATAACATGTTTGCTGAAATTGTTGTAGGTGACGAGGTTAACTTGGCAAAACTTGTAAAACATCACTTTAGGCCTAGTAAGAATATGACCGAACAGAAATTGAATATTTGAGCCCTTGTATTTTGCTTGTTGAATCACTATTTGCTGTCGAATAACAATGGTGAGTTCGGTGACATAAGGTTGATCCCCTTGATTAGCCAGATGGAAAGTTGCTATTCTATTATGCCGTTGGTTGTTGCCGAGACTTTGCTGAGTGCGGATGAGCTGAAGAAGGATGCCAAATCTGAACATTTTAAGGGAAGCCCCCTATTACTGCAGGTAATCGATTTTCTTCTTTGCGCACGCATACGCCCCTTTTGCATATATTTCTTTTGCCTGGGGATGAGTTTCAGCGCCCAGCCCTGGGCGCTGGAGTTTTCGGCGCCTGGTCCTGGGCGTTGAAACTGCGCCCCAGGGACCGTTTTTTTTCTTTTCATTCTTTTGATTCGATCGTACCCTGTTTTTGCAGATTTGGCTTGCGGAACGGCTTAGACTTTTGGAAGCTCCTGCCGATCCTAAACATTATCGCCCTATAGCCTTGAGTAACCGAAAATACTTGCACCAAGGCCAGGACGAGGCCGAATGGACCTCCTTTTTTACTTATGGCATTTTTTCTATTAAGTGGGTGGTACCATGGTGGGGTTTGACTACTATGACGGGGGGGTCTGATGTATCGGTTTATGTTTCCTTGTTGGGGCTATCTTGTCCCATTTATATTTTCCCTTACCGAGTCATGCGTCAATATGGTTTAAGGCAGACTATCCCCTTTTCTGATATGGTACCACCTAAGGTAGCGGCCTTTTCACAAACACGGGTCCTAGCGTGGGCTAAGTATTATGATGGTCTTCCGCGTTGGGCCGTAGCTACAAATGGCTTTGTGGGTCTTTCTGAAAACTATAAGTTGTGGATGAGCTCCGATGATAAAGATGTGAGGGCCGAGGCTCGTAATGGGGAGCCGGCTGAGCTTTTGATACCTCGTATTCGTGTTAAGTATGAGGGTCCTGATTCTGCCAGACCTCGTACCTATAGTATTAAGACTGTGAAAGCTCGTCCTGATCGAAAGCGAAAGGAAGTTCCTCCCCGTTCCAGTTTCAGGCCTAAAAAGATGCCTAACATGAAGGGGCATGCTGTTGTTAAAAGAAATGCAAGCTCTCGCGGAGATCGTCGCCGGAACAATGTATGGGTTAGGAAGGCTCAACCGCCTGTAGAAACAGTGGCTAGTCTAGTTGATAATAATCTTTCTCCCACCATTGTCTGTGCCTTTGAGGCTGAGCGGGCCATAACTGAGAATGTTTCTGAAGCCTTGGCATCTTTGGAAGTTAGCGTTCCGGAGCCGGTTCTTATGGAGATTGATATTGGGGCAGCACAGAAGACTGTGTGGGTGGATCCTGCGAACATTGCCCTCTACAAGACTTTATTTGATGATCCGGAAGAACTAGAGTAGTATAGTTCTTGCTAGGGTGTAGGTGCCCTTTATTTATTTCAGTTGTGTTTGTTTTTTATTCTTAGCACTTTGTTTTCCTTCTTATTATTTTTTCAATAAAGGCGTATTTTTAGTTTTCATTTTCATTTATTTTTTGTTTCTCCTCTTTTTTTTATGTTTTTTATTTTTTTCTTTTCATATGTCTAACACTTTTGTACAAAGAATATTTGTTTTTTTTTATTGGACCGAATCCTTGGTAAGAATTGCCTACGTATCTTGTCAGAATCAGGTCGCGCGTAGTTCTAGCTAGATAAGTTCTAGGATGCCAGATTTTAATAGATGTGCCCTGAGGTGGTAGCATTTTACTTAACCGGTCAAATGAGTGAAGTATTATCATTATTTTCGTCTGCCGTTTTTTTGCCGTAAGTCGCGTAAAAAATGAAATTCGACTATGTTTTGTATGGCTACATTTTTGGTAAGCCTATTTGGATACGTACTGTACCCCCCAAGTGTTCGTTATTTTTCCGTTGTGTGCGGATAAAATGACGAGCACTTTTGAAAAGAAAATTTTTGGCAGGCAGGGAGTTTCAACGCCCAGGCTGGGGCGTCAGAAATTTCGGCGCCCAGCGCTGGGCGCTGAAAATGACTTGGGCGGTCAATTTTGGACGCTTTGCTTCACATGTTCTTGCATTTATTTCTTTTTTGTGCCTTGATACTTTGCTCGTATTTAAAGTCAATTTTGAGGCTATTTTGGAGGTTTTTTTTTACTGTTAGCGTGAAATGCGTTTTGTCCGGATTAATTTTTTCTATTCGTGACTCGAAACAGTTTTGAAAATGGGGTTAGGGTGCGGAAGTTATGAAGATCTTTGTGTAGGATTTTGAGGTGGGTTGAAGTGCGTGTTGTTAGTGAAGGGTATGATGGAATTATGTTTTATGAATCTGTTTTTTTGGTAACATTTGCATTGTTTTGGATTTTGATTTCCTTTGATTTTGGGTTGCATGGATTGACTCTTATGATGACACTGGTTGGCTTTTAGGTTTTGGGGATATGAATGGGATAGTGTGGTTTATTTTGTGGGTTTCGGGAATTGGTTCGCATGACACTATTTTAAAACCGAGTGGGCTTTGTTTGTTGGGCCTAGAGTGGGCCGCCTCTTTATTTTTGTATTTTGCAAGTACATTTGGTGTTTATTTAGTGTTAGAAAAATAATTTAGGAGAAATATTACGCTTTTATTGATTCGGAAAGTAAGGAAAACATACTTGAAATAAAATTGACCTATATTCTAAGGGGCCTTAGGACCATCTAAAGTCTCTATTATTTTTTTTCTATCAATCTAAAGAACTAGTAGGCGCTTTTCACTAATGGTGCTCTATGTGGCTCAAGCCTGGGGTTTAGTCTCATAAAACTTCGGTCCTTCACCGGTACTCATCTTGAATTCCATTCCTTTTGTATTGACCCACTGATATGTCTTCACCCATCCGTTCTCGACCTCTTCTAGTGTTGATGCAGGAGAGATTAACCAGGTTGGATTGAAACCTTCATCTTGTAAAGCTAGGGTAGTCATCACAGTCTCATTCTCCATAGGCCTCGATTCGTTAAATAATGTCCATAGAGCCTGGTTGTCCAATATTTCAGCTGTTTTAGTCTTGGTGAGGTGGGGTGCCTCATCCAAGGTGTGGCAGTCATGGAAAATTTCAAATCCGGGTTTTAGCAAGCCATCCTGAACGAAGGGTTCAGGGAAATCACAACATGGGTGTTCTTCTCCTTCCCGAACGAACATCCCATTAAGGGTCCTTTGATACGGGGGAAGGAGGGTGGTTTGTTTGGCTTTGTTAAGGCGTAGCCTAGACAGGCGGTCAGCAATATCTTCCTCCGTTGGTTCATAGCCTAAGCCAAAGGGAGTAGATTTGTTGGGAAAAGGATGGAATGTGTATTCCTTTTTCCTTATGCCCAATGGGGTTCCAGGGAAATAACCTTGAGCTAACAGCATTCTAGGGATGACTCGGGATGCATGTGGGTCTAGGAATGCTGGATCATAATCTTCGATGAACTGGATTGTTCCTTCCATTTGAAACCCGTAAAGGCCGTCTGCAGTTTCGACCGTTCCAACCATAGTACAACTGACGTCGAGAGGAGGGGCGCGGATTTCTAGTATTACCCCGTTATGGTTAAGCTTAACCATTTGGTGCAAGGTAGAAGCAACACCTCCTAAGTCATGGAGCCAAGGTCGCCCCAAGAGGAGGTTGAAAGTGGGCTTGATGTCGATTATTTGAAACTCCGTGGTGCGTGCCACAGGCCCGGTTTGTATGGTAAGGTTGATTTTTCCCAATACAGGCCTTCGGGAGTTATCATAAGCTCGTACCCCTTGCGTGGAGGTTTGGAAGTCATCGTTTCCTAGCCCCAAGCAATGGGCGGTTCGCAATGGGCAGACATTAACCGCCGAACCATTATCTACGAGCGCTAGGGGGATGTTTTGTCCTTTGCATCCAACCACTAGGTAAAGGGATTTATTGTGAGAACCCCCTCTTTGAGCAAGTCTTTGTCAGTGAAAACTATGGCTTTTTCTCCGGCATCTCTCGTGACATGGCTAACCACTGAGTCAGGTGTGATATCTGTAGGTACTGAGATGAGGTCGAGTGAGCGAATAAGCTTTTCGCGATGTTCCTTTGAAGTACACATGAGATCCCAGATGGTAATCTCGGCCTTGGTTCTTTTTAGTTGTTTCAGGAGAGGATTTTCAATGACTTCTGCGACGGTGGCGTGCCGTCCATTCTCAGGAGTTTGCCTAACCGGGATGTCGTCCATAGGAGGTGGGTGAATATCCGGTTGGTATATTCTTCCGGATCGGGTGAGGTTGTCGACCTCGGGCTCCTGATGGGTGGTGTCAATGAGAGCATACCCGGGCCAAGTTCCGGTGAAGAGGTCCTGGCCCGATACTTGAGATAGGTAAATATCTTCAGCATCATCATTCCACACACCGCACACTTCTCTCTTGATTCGATCCATAGGGACCACAGCGAGTGGTGCACCTTGAGGCGTGATGTACACCGTGGGGTCGAAATTCTCTGGTTGGTCAAGAGAGATGTGACAAGAGCCGAGTGGGCTCTTGTTGTTGTTGGGTTTGCCAACGTTAGGGAGAGGTATCACTTCATCCTCTATCATGTCTTGGATCGTATGTTTTAGATTCCAGCAGTTTTCAGTGTCATCCTTTATCATGTCTTCGACCCAATATTTGCTTTTGACAGGAGGGTCACGGGTGGGGCCTATAGGTCTCAACTTTCCTTGATTGGTTAGTCTTTCAAAGGCTTGTACCAAAGTCGACCCGAGTGGGGCAAACTTTCGGTCTCGGACCCATCTTCCAGGGCTTCTTCGGGTGGGAGTCTCTTCTACAGCATGGACTTCTTAGGCTTGGGATGTGTTACCCCGATTATAGGTGTTGTTTTTATATGTGGGTTTGCTTTGTATGGTTTTGGCGAGGTCGTCCTCGATCTTTATTCCCACATCATAAACTCTTTTGAAAGTGTCAAGTCTCAGGTACCTAAGGTGTTGTCTGTAAGCCGGGTCCAGGTTGTCAATGAATTTTTGGACCAATTCTGTTTCGGGAGGCCTATTGATTAGCTGGGCCGCCTGGCCCCTCCATCTAGCAAAGTAGGTTGTGAAACCCTAATTTTTCTTTTGGAAGAGAACTTCCAGCTCGCGCATGGTGACTTGGAAATCCATGTTCGACGAGTATTGCTTGATGAAGACATTGACAAAGTCTTCCCAAGTGGGGAAGAGCTTAGGGTCCTGGTGATAGTACCATTTGAGTGGCACAGGTTCCAAGGACAAAGGAAAAGCAGGTAAGTACATGGACTTATCCACGCCTTTCAAGTTCATGGCATTCACAAAGCTCAGTAGATGATCACGGGGGTTGTCCGTGGCCTTGAACTTTGGTAAGTCAGATGAACTGAACTTTTCCGGTAGTTTGCCAGGAAAAGGTTCAGGATCGAGGGAGAAGTATTTGCTCCCCATGGTTTCTGTAGGACCATTTTTTCAATCCTCTTCTCGTTATCGAGGTCATTTTTGGCTTGCGCAGCCGCTAAAGCTTCATTTTCCATTTTCAGTTGGCCCATGAGTCGGGTCATTTGAGCCATCTGCTCTTGCAAATCTTCGATGGACATGTTTGAAGGTGCGAATCGAGGTTGGGGAAGCGGAGATCCTTGAAATGAGGGATGACGGACGGAGCTTGGAGTCACTAAACCTGATGTTGGTGATGTATCTTCGAGACGCACTAACCGTTGATTCCCTGATCGGCACCAAGTGGCAGGACCAGTCCTAGGCATAAGATAAGCTAAAGTTTAGGTTCCCAAAGTTTCAAGCATTACTTAGTCTAGACTTCGACTCTCTCTATTGGTTTTTCACTCTTTCTTTTGTTGGTACACTTCTTGGATTTTTTTTCTTTTGGTCATTCTTTCGATTTTCGAAACACTTGTCCGTGTGACGTTCATAGTTGTTAGCATGTTCGGTCTTTTAGTGCCGAGCATTGTCGTCGTAGGAGGCCTGACAATGACGCAAAGAGTTATCAATTTTTTACGAGTCGCTTTTGAAATCGAGTGCTTTTCTTACGCCCTCGTAGCAATTCTTTTTATGAACATTTTTTGCGCTACGTATCTTCCTTTCGCGCGGGCACCGAGGCTGCTGCGCCTGACCAGAAGGCCAAGCAGCAAATTTAGCGCCCAGCGAGGGGCGTGAGAAATTCTGGCGCCCAGCCAGGGGCGTTGAAAATGCGTCCCTGGCTGGTTCTCGTTTTCTGTCTTTTGTTTATGCGACTTCGATTTGCGTGCTTGCCTAATAACGTTCTTTACGCGTAGCAGCGTTTGTGGGATTCGTTACAGGCCATCCCGAGCGTCGCTTATTTTTGTGGCGATCATTCGGGTTTGCGGAACACATATTTCGGTGTAACTCTTTGGAAAATTAGTCTATGAATGTTTGGGCAATTTTTAAGGTCGTTGGTTTTCTAGGATAGTTTGTCACACACAATCACATATTTCGCTACACATAACTAACATTCATCATGAGGCGATAATAACATGTCATGTAGTTTATGATAGGCTTCTATGGGTAGTTATTTGCACCTGGCTTGGTACCGCTTCTATCGTAGATCCAACACATGCCCCGGTCGAGGTAGTGTCTTAAACAGACGAATTTCGCCCAAGAGGCCAACCCGCAAGTGCAAGCCAGGGGGGCATGCAGGCGAGAGGGACCTAATGAGCGATCGATTGGGTTCGGGATAGGTGTACTACCTGCACAAGTACCGAGTGGGAAACATGCGCGGCGTATGCACACCCTTATTGGCGAAAAAAGGTATCCTTAGTCCCAACTCCCGAGGGAGCCGAGATTCGTTATGCGGTTCTGCCCGTTCACATTAATATGCTGATTTTCAGGTCGTCCCAACTTGATGGGGAAATAAACGCGGGGTAGGATCGTTTCACCCTTCGGCTATTTTGATTACCTACAAGCACGAGTATTTCCTTCACTATCCCCAGCGGAGTCGCCATTGTGAGGGGGTCGAAAAAGCACGAGGCTAATGCGTGACCTCGTCCCTCGTGGGTGTGACGATTCTTTTTATTCAATCAAGTGTAATTGGATTTCCTGTGAGTATACACCCAATTGACTAGTAATATAGGAGTCGCCATTCAGTTTTTAACGACAATGAGAAAACTGACAAAACCCGGTTATCGTGACATAAAAGGAGTGCAATTATGTTTGACCACGACGGCCGTAGGTTCCCTTGTGATCCCTGGTGTGGGAATCTCTCAACATACACCCGCAAGGTAGAGATTGAGGGTTCGGGGGACTGTAACTACCGAGAGGAGTACTCGCTCTTCGATAACTCCAGAGGCAGGATATCCTTACTAGCTCAGCATAAATAATTGAAGGGACATGCGTTAACTATTAAACTAATCTGAGTTGATTTTAGCAATATGCAACACATAATACTAGATCGATCGCGATTATCTGATTTAAATAGTATTAAGGGACCTAGCATGATAATCCAATTTCCCAAAATATTATATTTGTTAGGCGTGGTAGAACAATCAGATTTAGTTAGTTTAACAGTTCATAAAAAGGGCGAGGAAAGCAATTAAATCATCGAAAAGGGACACATTACGACGCACCCTTGAGAGGTGCGTCACGGTTCTCAGAAAACTAACCACTTTGACTTTGCTATTTCTCCTTTTTATTTAACGAATCTCAATTATGGGACAGGATACGTTCTGTTCGATTTATGGATCGATTGCGATAGAACGCGTGAACAATTTCGCAGCGTGAGGCTTAGGCTAAGGGTTGGAGTCAATACTCAGAATATGAATTGTGTGTTGTGTGTTCTTTTCACGTCGAATTTGAAGCTGTATTTATAGGGAAGAGTTCGTGGAAAGATAGAATTGCAGAGTTCTAATCCACAAAGAATTAGGAAAAAACACGTACCCAGGTATTTTCAGCGCCCAGGCCTGGGCGCCGAAGATTTCGGCGCCTAGAGCCAGGTGTTGAAAATAGGGTCTGGGCTATTTTCTTTAGTCAGATTCGGATTCCTGAAATCCGTAGTGCTTGTGACTTAATCGAGTCTTTTAGTGCGTATCAATTTCATGACGGAATGCGTCTGGGCCCGTTACGAACTCTAGGCTCGTTAGGATTTTAATTAATACGTAACTCTTATTTCCGAATCATATTAGGAATAGGATTCTCGCAGTTTTCTTTCTCATTTAGGATTTATGTTGGAGTGCAACACCTAATTCTGACAGGTTTCTATCTTTTATGACTTGCCACTTTTAGAAACTACCCTTTACGGCAGTTACTATTTTTAGCAGGTTTCCATAAATAGCAGGTTTCTATAAATAGGAGGTTTCGGGTGAAATGAAAAGGGGAATTGAGATTCGTTTATTTTATAGGAGATGCGTTGTCAAGTGGAGATTTATGTTCTCATCATCGAACCTTTCCCTTTCGGGAATGGGGACAAAAGTAGGTGTCTACACATATACAAGGCTATATTGGTAGAAAAAGGTTACAGGCAAGTTCACGGCGTTGACTACGATGAAACCTTTTCTCCAGTCGCGATGCTTAAGTCTATTCGGATAATCCTTGCGATTGCTGCTTTTCATGACTATGAAATATGGCAAATGGATGTCAAAACTGCCTTCTTGAACGGTGTTCTTGAAGAGACTGTGTTCATGACACAGCCTGAGGGTTTTTTCGATAAAAAGAACCAAGGAAAGGTATGCAAGCTTAAGAAGTCCATCTACGGACTAAAGTAGGCATCAAGGAGTTGGAATAAACGATTTGATGAAGCAGTCAATAAGTTTTGCTTCATGAAGAATCAGGACGAATCTTGTGTATACAAGAAGGTCAGTGGGAGTAAAATTGCATTCCTAGTCTTGTATGTTGACGACATACTGCTTATTGGAAACGACATTCCTATGTTGGAGTCTGTAAAGGCTTGGCTCGGGAAGTGTTTCTCAATGAAGGACTTAGGAGAGGCACAGTACATATTGGGCATCAAGATCTATAGGGATAGATCTAAGAGGATGATTGGACTAAGCCAAAGCACTTACATTGACAAAGTGCTAGCTAGGTTCAATATGATGGAAGCCAAGAGAGGCCATCTACCCATGTCACATGGCGTATATCTAAGCAAGAATCAGTGTCCCAAAACATCTGATGAGCGTAGAAAGATGAGTGGAATTCCATACGCTTCGGCTATTGGATCCATCATGTATGCTATGATTTGTACAAGGTCGGATGTTTCGTTCGCACTCAGTGCAACGAGCAGGTACCAGTCAGAACCAGGTGAGGCACATTGGACTGCTGCCAAGAACATCCTAAAGTACCTGAAAAAGGACTAAGGACCAGTTTCTGGTTTATGGTGGTACAGATGAGTTGATTGTTAAGGGCTAAACGGACGCAAGCTTTCAAACCGACAGAGATGATTTCAGATCACAGTCTGGGTTTGTGTTCTGCCTCAACGGCGGAGCAGTAAGCTGGAAAAGTGCTAAGCAAAGCACTATTGCGGATTCTACAACTGAAGCCGAGTACATTGCTGCCTCAGAAGCAGCAAAGGAAGCTGTTTGGATTCGGAAGTTCATCGAAGAACTTGGTGTTGTCCCCTCCATTAAAGGACCAGTGGCTTTGTATTGCGACAACAGCGGAGCCATTGCCCAGGCAAAGGAGCCTTGGAGCCACCAGAAGACCAAGCACGTACTGCGGCGATTTTATATACTTCGAGAGATCGCTGAAAGAAAGGAAATCGAGATTTGCAAGGTTGGAACTGACGACAACGTCGCGGATCCATTGACTAAACAGTTGCCACAAGTGAAACACAACGCACATGTAGCAACCATGGGAATCAAGCATGTTGGAGAATGGCTTTGATTTTCTAAGTATTGTTTTAGAACATCTGTTAGATCTATGTTTAAAACAATTGGTTTAACCATTTCATATTGATGAAATTTATTTATTTCATATTCATTTAATTGTGGTTTAGAATTAAATGATAAGTCCATGTGATTCAAATCATTCAAATGGGATGTCAAGATGGATTCTTTGACAAAGAAACACCCATAAGTGAACTTGAATATTGAAGTCACAAAGGATCCCTAATCCAGGTCATTTAAAGGTGGACGACCAATGACTAATGAAGATTAGATTGCAAGTAGATTACTTAGTTCTGTTTCTTGAACTAGAGTGACTTGATGTCAGAATCTTTTGCATAGATACTTATTGGATCTTGTATCGGATTGACCATGAGAATGCTTTAAGAGATTAAAGTCATGTCATAGGTAGTTCTCATTAATGGTGATTAGAAACCGTTCCTCAGAACATGAGCGATTATGTCTGCTCGTTTGAGAATTAGTTCGCTTTGATACTAGCTAAACGTCGCATCGTAAAAGGAGGCTATAAAAGCAGTTATTGGGCGTACTATGAATCAAAGTGAGTGTTCATAGATTGCAAGAATGGATTGTCCTCCTATCTTTGATAGGATATTGTAATACCTCGTATTTTCATAATATTTATAAATATATTTTATTATCTTTATAAAGCATTTTACGATTTATTAGCATTTAAATAATATTTAAATGTATTTAATGTATTTTAATTAATTACGAAACAAATTTAATTCTTGAGTCGGGAAATTAAATGAGTTGCAAATGATTTTTAATGCTTCGGGTTTTAAATAAAAAGTCCAATTCGTTTTATTAAACAAACCCAATCCAAACAATTCAATTTAAATCCTAAACTAGCCCAATTCATTTAATTCCTAAGCCCAACTCAAATATCCTAAGCCTAGCCCATCAAGGGATTAAGGAGCCTATAAATAGGACTCCCCATCATTAAATAAACCCCTAAAATTTCATAAAGCCCCTTTTTAATTTCTTGCCCAACACTCCTCTCTCTCTCTCTCTCTCCTCTTTGGTTCGGTCCGCCCGCACGCACAGCACGAGCACGGTCGTGCCTCGTGTGCTGCTCGCCCCTTGTTGCTCGCCCCTCCCTCTTGCTCGAGCCCAGATAGCGCGCCCTCGCGTTGCTGCTGTGCTGTTGTTGTTGCTGCTGTGTGCGTTGCTCGCGCCAGCCACACCCACACTCCCTCTCTCGCCCTCGCGCGCCAGCGCCCACACTCGCCTTCTCTCGCTCTCTCCTCGCGCACAGCGCGCGCCTGCAGCCCTCGCGCCCAGCCCCTGCAGGCACAAAGATATGATGGCTAGTATGATTATACATTGTTTACCCCATAAGAACCCCTACATAGACCTCAAGAATCGGTTTAGTGAAATGCATTATGGTGATGGTACCCCTAATAGGTACAAATATGGGACTAGTGACGGTAGGTGGAAGTATGATTCTGAGGTTCTTGCTACTATCCTAGAGGTTGCGGAAATTAGCTATGAGGATGGAAAGTATTCTGCGGGTTTTGGTATGGGCTATGGGGGAATAGAAAGTGATGCTGAGGATGATATGATCCATGATGAGCAAGCTAGTGATGTTGAGGAGGATAGTGATGATGATGTGGTAGAGATTGAGAATCCTAACCCTATAGTTCCTGGACCAACCATTGAGATATCCAGTGGATCTGAAGATGAGCTTGAGGAGAATAATGTGGTTGATAGTGAGCCACAGCAAAATAATGAGGCTATGGATGAAGACTCGGATCCGGAAGAAGACTTGGATGATCCTAATGATCAAGACTTTACTCCGGAGCAATACAAAGAAAGAAATGATCGTCGTGATGACGTTAGTCTCTAGAGAAATGTAATCCTTAGTTTTATTTTTCGTTGATTAATAAAGTGGCAAAGCTACTACTTATGGTTTTAGTTTATTATAGTTGGAGAATAAATGTTATGGCATTAGTGGATGTAAGACTTATTCATTGGAGTTTTAATAAAAGAATGGAATTTCCTTTTTCGTTATCCTTTAAGTTTAATTCTCAATTCTAAGTCGTGTGGGTATCGCACAGGGATTATTTGTTATTTCTTCAATGAAATTTTATGTGCAAGGTGGTTTAGTAGCAACCATCTAAATTTACTTGCATCGAATAGTGGGGTGAGAAGGCCCGAAAGTGGCGCCAACTCTTCCCCTAGGTGGCGCTTAAGTGTGTTCTTGTTGTGAGTAGGTTCGTTGTAGAACCAGTACCTTAGTGATGTCATGTCCAACCAATATTAAAGTTATCCTTTTTATTTATTCAGGAAAAGGGATATGGCTAGCCAAGAGATTTCTGAAGTGGTTAGACAACTAGCTGAGGTAGTTCGTGACCTAGCTCAAACCAGAGCAAACCCAATGCATGACCCGGCTGGGGAAATGTTTAAGAAAATAGCTCAAAGCAAGCCTCCACTCTATAGCGGAGAGATTGAACCAAGTGTGTTGGAGAACTGGTTGAGAGAGTTTGATAAACTCATTGTAGCTGTGAATTGCCCCGAAAACCTTAGGGTGAATAGTGCTGTGTACTACCTGAGAGGTGAAGCTGATTTGTGGTGGCAACGATGTGAAAATACCCTTAGAGCCACACCTAACTTTGGATGGGAAGCATTCAAAACTGCACTAAGGAACAAGTTTTACCCACCCTACCTGAAGAAGCAAAAGGCGCAGGAGTTCATTGAACTCAAAATGGGAAGTCTGTCTGTGACGGAATACTATTCTAAGTTTATAGAGCTGTCTAGGCTTGCACCTGAAGTGGTGGCAACGGAAGAGCTCAAGGCTCAAAGATTCGAGAATGGTTTGACCATGGACTTACAGCTGTTGTTGTCTGGAGAGACCTTTACCTCATTAGACACCCTGTACGGAAAAGCTGCTCACCTGTATGGGTTACAGCAAAGGAAGAATGGTAGTGCTGAAAAGAGAAAGGATGGTGGAAACTCAAATCAAGGAAATAACCATCAGAATCAGGGGAATTTTAAGAAGCACAAAGGAAATGGGAATTTCCAGTTTAGGGCTAACAATGGTGGTAATCGCAACAACCAAGGTGGTGGAAATCAGTCTGGAAGGAATGGAGTACGGACCTACGAATGTAGGCGCTGTAACATGAATCACCCTGGAAAAGATTGTGATGGGAATTTGGTGACTTATAGATTCTATCAGAAGTTAGGCCATAGGGAGTATGAATGCTATTCTAAGAATGGAAAGCCTAACCAAGGTAACCACCAAGGCAATAACCGGAATAATCAGAACCGGAACGGGGGAAATAGAGGTGGAAATCAAAGGAACTACCAAAGTGGTAACAATGGCAATAGCAATGGCAATCACCAGAACCATGGAAAGCCTGGAGGGAACCAACAGCAAAATGGGAATCGAAACAACAATGGGAACACCAATGGAGGTGGCTATAACAAGGGAGTTGCCCAAGGAAAGTTGAATGTGATATCTAGGCAAGAAGCGGAGACTTCCTCTGACGTCATAGCGGGTACTTTTTCTATTAATTCCGTTTCAGTTAAAGTTTTATTTGATTCTGGTGCGACTTATTCTTTTATATCAGTAGATTCCTTGGGGAAATTAGGGTTGAAAGAGCCTGAATCGATTGAAGTACCTATAGTCATACCTACTGGTAGTATAGTGAAGTGTACCAAAATCCATAGAGATGTGCCTATGACCATAGCCAAGACCGTATTCTTATCTAACCTAATCGAATTCGAGTTAGGAGAGCTAGATGTAATTCTAGGGATGGATTGGTTGGCCAAGTTCAAAGCCAAAATAGATTGTGAGAAGCAGAAGGTTCACTTGAGGTCTAGCCTAGGAAAAGTAGTGTCATATCGCCGTTTTGGTAAACCTAAGAACATAGGAATCATCACGGCAATGGAACTCGTGAAGCTAGTCAGTAAAGGGAACCCAGCTTTCTTATGTAATGTGAGGAACTTAGAGCATGTGATCAAGGATCAGCCTGAGGATATTGCAGTAGTCAATGAATTCCTTGATGTATTTCCAGAAGAGATCCCGGGAATGCCTCCCAATCGACCTATTGACTTTACCATAGATTTAGTGCCTGGAACCGCCCCTATTTCAAAAGCACCTTATCGAATGGCTCCAGCAAAAATGAATGAGTTAAAAGGCCAACTAGAGGATCTATTGGAGAAAGGTTATTTAGGCCAAGTGCATCGCCTTGGGGAGCACTAGTGTTGTTTGTGAAGAAAAAGGATGGGAGTATGAGGCTCTGTATAGACTACAGGGAGCTCAATAAGGTCACAATCAAGAACAAATATCCATTACCTAGGATAGAAGACCTATTTGACCAACTAAAAGGAGCACGAATCTTTTCGAAGATCGATTTGCGTTCGGGTTATCATCAATTGAGAATCATTTACCATGATATACCAAAGACCGCATTCAGAACTAGATACGGACATTATGAGTTCACTGTTATGCCTTTTGGGTTAACCAATGCCCCTGCAATATATATGGACTTAATGAACCGTGTATTCCATGCCTATTTGGACAAGTTTGTAGTGGTTTTCATAGATGACATCCTAGTGTATTCAAAGAGTGAAGAAGATCACGCGGAACACTTGAGGTCGGTGTTGAGTACCTTGAGAGATAACCAGTTATATGCCAAGTTCTCAAAGTGTGAGTTTTGGTTGGAAAGAGTTGCATTTTTGGGACATTTTGTGTCAAAAGAAGGAGTGGCAGTCGACCCTGCTAAGATCAAAGCTGTCAGTGAATGGCCTACGCCCAAGAGTGTGACTGACATTCGTAGTTTTCTGGGATTAGCTGGCTACTATAGACGATTTGTTCAAGACTTCTCTAGGATAGCCAAGCCCATGACTACCTTGATGAAGAAGGAAACCAAGTTTGAATGGAGTGACCAGTGTGAGGAAGCATTCCAAGCCTTAAAGACGCGATTGACAACCGCGCCAGTGTTAACCTTACCAGATGAGAGTGGTGCATACGATGTGTATAGTGATGCCTCTCAGAATGGTTTAGGGTGTGTATTGATGCAAAACGGGAAAGTTATTGCGTATGCGTCAAGGAAATTGAAGCCATATGAATCCAATTACCCTACCCATGATTTAGAGCTAGCAGCTATAGTATTTGCATTGAAGATATGGAGACATTATCTGTATGGTGTGAAGTGTAGGATATTTACGGACCACAAGAGTTTGAAGTACATCTTCACACAGAAGGATTTGAATATGCGCCAACGAAGGTGGTTGGAGTTAATTAAGGACTATGATTTGGATATCCAGTACCATGAGGGAAAAGCCAATGTAGTTGCGGATGCCTTGAGTAGGAAATCAAGTCATAGTGTTAATGCGTTAGTAGTTGCTAACGAGCTGTGTAAGGACATGTAGCATTTGAACCTTGAAATAGTAAGTGGTGAGATCCTTGTAAGAATAATGAATGCCTTAACCATCCAACCGTCAATATTTGATGAGATTAGAGAGAATCAAGCTGGTGATGTGAAGTTGGAGCGAATCAAGGAAAAGATTTCCAAGGTAAGGAGGTAGATTTCCGAATCCATGATGATGGAAGCTTGAGGTACAAAGGCAGGTGGTGCATGCCTCAAAAGTGTGGAGAACTGAAAGAGAGATTGATGAAAGAAGGGCATAATACGCCATATTCTGTGCACCCAAGAGGTGACAAGTTGTATAAGGACTTGAAAAGGGTCTATTGGTGGCCAAGGATGAAGAACGAAGTGGCTGAATTTGTGGCTAGATGTCTGACTTGTCAGAAGGTTAAAATTGAGCATAGGAGACCTCAAGGGAAGGTCCAACCTTTAGAGATTCCAAGCTGGAAATGGGACTGTATTTCTATGGACTTTGTCACTTGTTTACCTAAGTCAAAGACTGGGAATGATACAATTTGGGTTGTGGTAGATAGGTTGACCAAGTCAGCAGTGTTTATACCAATGAAGGAAACCTGGAAAATGGAACAACTTGCTAAAGCCTACATTAAGAATGTGGTGAGGTTACATGGAGTTCCTAAGGATATCGTATCAGATAGAGATTCAAGGTTTCTTTCGAATTTCTGGAAAAGTGTGCAGAAGAGCTTTGGTACAACATTGAAAATGAGTACAGCCTTCCACCCAGCCACGGATGGCCAAACTGAAAGGACTATCCAAACCCTGGAGGACATGCTTCGGGCATGCGTTATTGATTTCCAAGGAAGTTGGGAAGATAGCCTAGATTTGATTGAGTTTTCCTATAACAATAGCTATCATGCTAGCATTGGAATGGCACCATTTGAGGCTTTGTATGGACGAAAGTGTAGAAGTCCACTTTGTTGGAACGATATTAGTGAAACCGTAGTGTTGGGACCTCAAATGATAGAGGACACCATGAACCAAATCCGAACCATCCAATCAAAGATTCAAGCGGCGCAGGATCGCCAAAAGAGTTATGCAGACTTGAAACGTAGGGATGAAGAGTTCAACATAGGTGATAAAGTGTTGCTCAAAGTGTCACCAATGAAAGGTGTCATGAGATTTGGGAAGAAAGGGAAGTTAAGCCCTAAGTACATAGGCCCATATGAGATCTTAGAAAGAATCGGAAAGGTAGCTTATAGACTAGCCTTGCCTATGGACTTGCATAGAGTGCATAATGTGTTCCACATATCTCAGTTAAGGAAATATATCCCGGATAAATCGCATGTGTTGCAACCAGAGACCATAGAATTAGACCAAAGTCTAACCTTTGAGGAAAGACCTGTCAAAATCCTTGATAGCAAAGTGCGTAGTACGCGTACTAAAGATGTGAAAATTGTCAAAGTGTTGTGGTCTAATCAAGAATACGAGGAAGCCACTTGGGAAGCGGAGGAAGAAATGAGAAAGAAATATCCCGAGCTTTTTCCCGAGGTTAGTTGAGTTACGGGGTCATAACTCGTGTCTTTTAAGGGGGGTAGAGTGCGGTAGAATTTCGCGCTTTTTACCTTGTTTTCCCCTATTTTATGCTTAAATTAGTGCTTTCTATTGAATTTGCACTTATTATTGTCCTGTTTAATCATGTAAAGAGTACAGAAACTTAAAACTTTTGTAAATGAACGTATTGAAAAGTCTCAGAAAGTCTCAAGTTGAGTTGAATTTTGGATTTCTGAACCCAAGTTTCGGGACGAAACTTCTTTTAAGGAGGGTAGACTGTAATACCTCGTATTTTTATAATATTTATAAATATATTTTATTATATTTATAAAGCATTTTACGATTTATTAGCATTTAAATAATATTTAAATGTATTTAATGTATTTTAATTAATTAGACTATTTATTATTTTAATTAATTACGAAACGAATTTAATTCTTGAGTCGGGAAATTAAATGAGTTGCAAATGATTTTTAAAGCTTCGGGTTTTAAATAAAAAGTCCAATTCGTTTTATTAAACGAACCTAATCCAAACAGTTCAATTTAAATCCTAAACTAGCCCAATTCATTTAATTCCTAAGCCCAACTCAAATATCCTAAGCCTAGCCCATCAAGGGATTAGGGAGCCTATAAATAGGACTCCCCATCATTAAATAAACCCCTAAAATTTCATAAAGCCCCTTTTTGATTTCTTGCCCAACACTCCTCTCTCTCTCTCTCCTCTTTGGTTCGGTCCGCCCGCACGCACAGCACGAGCACGGTCGTGCCTCGTGTGCTGCTCGCCCTTGTTGCTCGCCCCTTGTTGCTCGCCCCTCCCTCTTGCTCGAGCCCAGCCAGCGCGCCCTCGCGTTGCTGCTGTGCTGTTGTTGTTGCTGCTGTGTGCGTTGCTCGCGCCAGCCACACCCACACTCCCTCTCTCGCCCTCGCGCGCCAGCGCCCACACTCGCCTTCTCTCGCTCTCTCCTCGCGCACAGCGCGCGCCTGCAACCCTCGCGCCCAGCCCCTGCTCGTCGCCCCTCTCGCCCGCGCGCTCGCACACACGACGTGTGTGTGTGTGTGTGTGTGTGTGTTGTTCGTGTTCGTAATTCAATTCCTTTTTCGCCCAATCACCCTAATTCGTGATTGTTCCGTGCTATAGGCCAGATTGGTATAATTCTCTTCTTCCTTACCTATTCTATTTAAATTCCGTATTTTAAATTATTATATTAATATTGTTTTGAGTAATTAAAATGCTGGGAACCGGTTATGAATACCGTGGTTTGAGGATTTGTGTGTTGTGATTCATTAGGTTTGTTTTAATTATTAAAGGATGAATTTTCAGATTTGTTTATTTAATAAAGCATGGATTTTTATGATATTAAACTAGTGTTATTGGGATTTTTAAGTTAGGGTTTTAACCTAGACCTAATGAGTCAATTGATTAGAATAATTAGGTGATGATTTTAATTATGATAATCAATTATATTTTCAGATTTGAATAAAGGTTTAAAGTGTTGATTTTTATTGATTTTAAATGCGGAAAAAGTATGTTTTTGTACTAGGGATTGATTTTGCAAATTGAGACGACTTTATTATTGAAAAACGATTGAATTCTAAAGTCTAAAGGAAGTTTTAATTCTTATAAAGTTGCTGGAAATTTAATGAACATGGAAATAATTTAAGTTTCATTATTTTGATGATAGGAGGTGATTTCTAGTTGAGTGCTCGTTATTGCAAAGTGGCCCCTACGCTTAGGTATTCAAGGTACGTACAAGTGTAGGGCGATCACACCTTTTTGTCAATGACATTACATGATTGTTGATGATGTGAATTACATTATGTGGAATCATGTTTATTTTGATGAACTAGCATGTGATTTGTGATGGATTTGTTGGATTAATTATTGAACAAGCATGTTGAAATTATTATGAGTATGGATTTCATTTTCAATCATGTTGTTCAATATTTATGCATGTATGGTTCAATTCACATGCAAGGGATGGATTATTTATTTGTATGCTATTGTACGGGATGTCTAGCATACTTTGAGCCATTTATCTGTACCTCGTCGTACTATTTATTTTACCACAGGTAAAGGGTTAGCTCACGTAAGCCACCGCACATGTAGGGGTCAGTTGGGAATATTATGTATGAAATGAATTAGGATTTGTCGTGCAAGGGCACAACCCTCATGTTAATGTGCATGATGTGGAGTCTCACTTTGGTGAGGAGGAACAGGGTAGTAATATCACAAGTGTCTTGCTTGGTTGATCACAAGTCCTAAAGCATTAAAATAAGATTTGTTTGGTTGTTGTTTATTAATTGTATGTATGCATGTTGTCGAGTCTTGAGTTCGCCTTTAATAAAATATTAATAAACGTAAAGTGCAACCAGAACAAGCTTCAAAACTCTTGGAACGTATATACCTTGAGTATGAACAATGGGGGGAGTCTTGCCGGAAAGCTCGTACTCCTACTAATGATACAAGACGTTGTTTCATTTATATTATGCGCAGGAATTCCGTCGGTATGGCCCGACACTCGGTATGGCCCAATTTTATTATTATTATTATATTTGGTGTATGGTTGGCTCCCATCACCTTTTTCCCTTTGTGGATTATTCTTTTGGCCCGTTCGAAGCTTATTCTAATTAAATTGTGAGTCAAGAGTCGAGTCACGAGTCGAGTCTTGTATTCATGATTGGTTGTTAATTATTATATGGCTTTTGCATGTTGATTAGTACTTAGTGAGTGATGCATGTTTTGGTTTCATTTACTCTATGCTTGTAAGTACTCAGCTTTTGCTGACTACGTGCTTTGTGTGTTTCTGGTCATGGCCTTTGCCTTAATGACCCTATGATGATCCATCATTTGCACTTGCATTGTTGGGGAGTAGATTAATATAGCAGGTTGGTAGATCAAGTACGATCGAAATCATGTGGCTTGGGATGATTGAGAGAGTTGCATGTTTTCGTTCTTTGAAACTATTTTATTTAATATTTTAATTATGTTTGAATTATTTATACTTTGGGTTTTGGGCCATTATGGTTCCAAATTGTAGGAGGCCTCGATATTTCATTTATTATGTTTTTAAAAGTTAGTTAACATTTAATTCCGCTGCGTAATTCTGGTAACAGCCTTAGCCGTTATCACGGTGGCGGTAATGCTTTAGTAACTCCTTTATTTTAAGTTGGAAAATGGTTTTATAAAAGCAAGGAATTATTAGGGTGTTACAGATATGGTGTTGTTGTGTAACAAGGCCTCTCGGAGAGTTAGATACTATAAAATGCATGGTCGTGCTCAGAATGGTTAGGCTTAACCTTCTGCAAAAGTTTGACAGTTGAACTCTGTAATCCGAGAAACACTTCTGGACCTAATAAGGATGGCTTGGATCTTACCTTATGTTCAGTAAGTAACACTAAGGGACAAAGGAATGTGGATGCACACTTGTCTGAATGACAAGTGGGAGATTGAAGGAAATATGTCCTTCACCCAAGGTGCATTAAGTCTAATACCAAGGTTCAGATTAATTGCGAACAATTAATTCAGTGAGATCAAGTGATCGGAACAGCTAGCTGGAGCAATGCTTCCGTTCAGTGAGTTCTAATGGATATTGAACTCACAACTTACTCTTGACTGAACCTACAAGGTCACACCAATGACACGTAACAGATCACCGGATTAAATGAATCGGAAATTCATTTAATAGCTTTTTGGGAATTAGTTGGAAACGTATTATACGATACGACCTTTGTCGGAATCGTATATCTTATCACGAATATTCGTAAGCTGGGCGACACGAATAAATCGTATCTTACGATGGTGATTCGTCGTATACGAAACGATAAATAATATATCGGAAATATATTAAATCGTGAATACGAAGGGCATCGGAGTTGCCAGCCCGTCGAGCCAAGCACGTAAGCGTGCAAGGCCCAACGAGCCAGCAAGCTCGCGATCCAAGGCAAGAGAGGCAAGCCCATTAGGTGCGAGCACGCATCAGCAAGCAATAGCACAATAGCAGCGACAAGCGAGCAAGGCCCACGTCCCAGCTGCTCGGCGCGCGCGCTGTGGGCTTCGGCCTGCAGTGTGTCGCTGGGCAAGCGGGCGTGTGTCCGTTGCTTGGCTCGCACGGCTTGCTAGCCGGCCTTGCTTCTTGCTTGGTCGGTTAGTAAGGTTAATGATATAACCTTACAACCTAGTTTCCAACACACACACAATTCAGATTACTCAAACCCTAGAGACACAGAGAACCCTAATTCTCTATGTGCCTCCAAAGTGAGTTCTTCCCAAAAGCAAAGTATCTTGATCAATTGTCTAAGCTACAATTATCAAGACGGATATGATCGTGTCGGTGAACCAAGTAGAGGAACGACAAGTGGAGTTCTTGGTTCGTGTTCGTTGACAGATTATTGTGGAAAACACGCTTCGAATGTAAGTTTGCTTAATCTGTGCTTTATACATGTTTCCTGGCTTTGGGGATTGTTCCGCACATGTTATTATGTTTAACTGTATTCCCCTACAAGAATGCCTCTGAAAAGTACCAGCACTGGACCCCTGTCCCAGATCCAAGCTTGGTCCTTCCTGCCTCAACGAAGTCTCCGCCTGGGGCTCCCTCTCAACAGAACCTCTGCGACCTCGACGACGCTCCTATACAAAGTACAAATTTCAAGAATCAACATCCAAGTTTTGGTTTTCCAGAATACAAATTTCAAAGTCAAGAAAAGCACCTCTCTGTCCCGGCCAAAAAGCTTCTGGGTCAGCTTGGCACAATGCCTCTTCAAGGAATCAATCAAAAGCATCCAGCGACGCACTCTCACCCGAGGCGCCTGCATACAAAATTCAAGATCAATTTCCAGATACAAGATTACAATCAATTTCCAGTAAATACAAGTACTTACAGCTGCATAATGCTCAGGTACAGCATCATACGATCTCCGGTGCGGAGGAGAAGCTACAGGAATGGTCACCTCCACCTGTTCCCCGTCCGAGTTCTTATAGCGAATGACCCTATCAGCATGGGGAATGTCCTCAGGATCAACCTCCTTCTCCTACATACAATCATATAATCATACAATCATACAAGAATACAAGAATACAAGATACAACATTCAAAATCTCATCGGCAGTACGAAGCGTACAGGTGGAGCAAGTCTCCTCAGAAGGTCCTCATAATGACCCCTCCTATCTACAAAGCTCTCCCAATGGCGACAAACAACATCACCAGCATTCAAATAGAGCTGGGCGAGTTCATCGTCTGGCGCCAACATGGACTCCGGTGGGTCCTTAGGGACAAGCCTGTCCCCCGTACTGTGCTGAAGGGACACGCGTTCCCCCAAGTACCACATATGGCGATACACGCCCGGGAGCAAGACCCGCCTCGAAGACAAGAAATGGGGCCGAGCGGTCGAAACAGGTATAGGCGCGTCAGCAAAAGGACGCCAAACCACCTACAGAACAGACAATTCAGGCAACTATACAAATACAAATACAAGAGAACAAAATAGTACAAGAGTTTACCTCACTGACGGGTAGAACACACCAAGCCAGCGCGAGGCCGCTGAGACAAATAAAAGTGCGGTCGGAACACTAGATCGGAAGGACTCCAACCAGTGCCAAAGAAAGCGGGTAGACTCCGAGGAATCATGCCCCCCTCCCACATTTGTGGCAGCCGCTTCATCATCCGAAGCGTCCTCCATAGAAGCTCGAACCACCGAGCGTTCAACAAGCTTTCTTCGAGTGTGACGAGGCATACTAAATCATGCAAAATATGAAATATCAAGATTCTAAACTGGGGGCTATCCTACACTAGCCCGTCCAAAAGTCAAAATTCAAAAAATCCCCAATGGCCGTACAAGTTTAAGCGAGGGACCTCTACTTCAAAAGAGAATTCTACACCAACGCCTAGGCTACCCATGCCAAAGCAGGTATACAAGTTCTACACCAACGCTTAGGCTATCCATGCCAAAGCAGGTATACAAGTTCTACCTCAACGCCTAGGCTACCCATGCCGAAGCAGATACAAGTTCAAGAAAAAAATTTCAAAAATACAAAAATTCAAGACTACAAGTTCCAACAGTTCGAGTTCGAATGGCTATCAAATAATTTTCTACAAGATTCAAGAAGCCTACTACCATGCAAGCATCATGTCAACAAGCATTTCAAAGTACAAGAAATTCAAAACTACATGCAATCCTAGAGTTATTTCATAAGCAAAACATGAAATACTTACATGGACAAGGCAAGAACAAGACCAAGGGAAGACAATTCGACCTTTGAGAGAGAAAGAGAGCAAGAAAGAATGAAGATTGCTCCTCAAATGGCACGGCAAGGGGCGCTTATATAGCGCAGCCCCGCGTCGAGCGCCGAGATCAGCGCCCAGCGCTGCCTGCTGCATGCGCAGGAATCTTCAGCACGCGCAGTCTCCGATGCTGATTGCACGACCTTTGCTGCTACGGTTTTCTGCACCAGGCATCAAACATCAAATCGTGCTACTTTCCGAAAATACGGGTATATACCTGTATCTCCAAGTACAAACAGATGAGCATTTCAAGAATACACAGTCCAAAAAATGCATCAATTTAGGCGTTCGACTCGCAACGGACCCAAGCTCCAGGAAAGTCAGCCGAAATTTCAAAATCTCAAGTGTAAAAAGCTCTTGTCCCCAGTGAAGCACATCCCCAACGGATTAACTCCGGGTATTCAAAAAATTCAAAGTTCAAAATTCAAGAATTCGAAATTCAAAATTTTCGATGCCAAGCTCCGTCCTAACTCAAAGACGGAAGTGCAGTACAAGTACAAGCCGGAGTCGTCACAGCCGAACCGAGGTAGACTCTGTCCTTTTTTTCTAACGCCTGTTTTGTGCAGGTACCGGCGTACAAAGAGTGGTCTTGATTGCAGAACATCTTGATCATTCTTCGTCCCAAGTCGAAAACTTTGACTTGCGCTTTCCTAACCGAACGCTCAGTCAAAGTGGGGGCTTTTGTAGACACCTAATTTGTGTCTCCCTATTGGGATGATGACGATACCATTATCCTTGTTAGGTAGTTGGAGAAACTCCGTGCGGAAATTCCAATTGCTAAAAGCATGTCCAAAATCCAAGAGCCAAAGTCCAAACCCCGAGGCCGTTCCCATTCCGGAACTCGGTACAAAATACAAATTCCAAAACCAATTTCAAAATCCAAGTACAATCTCACCCAATGGGCTATCCCATTGGTTTTACAAGGCCTTTTCCACTCAAAATCATAAAGGCAAGTCAAATTCGGGCGCCGACCCACAACACCGAGCAAGCCGGGCCTCGTCCCGTAAAATCGAAATTCAAAAACCCGAAATGGCCTGTTTTTAGACGCAAAATCAAGTCTTAAGCCCCAAGAAAACTACACGCCAAACTTCGTACAAATAGTACGAAGGTACATCAATACATGACAAGGCAAGGACGGAGCCCGCGTCCTTGTTTTGGCAGCATCCTTGCCACGTCACCAGTGCCCAGCGCTGCCAGCTGCGTGCTGCGCTGGAAATGGCTGGCGTTTAGCAGCAAATCCCCCTATAAATACCCCTAATTCTGAGCAGTTTAGGGGGGCAAAATCGACACATAACGTCGTAATACAAAAATTGCACCTCAAAATTCAATACAAAAATCAATACAAAATCCTCCAAAAACACCATACAATCTTCAAGCTTTAAGAAACTGGGAGTTCTAAACGGAAAGCTTGCCTAAACATAACTAGGTAATTCCGAATCCCAACCCTAATCTATTGAATGTTGCTTTGATTTTCTATTTCAAAATGATTAGTAAGTTGGCATTTTTACTCTTAAAAATGTCACTTGCAACAATCATACATGTTTTCAAAATCCAAACTTTTCAAAATACAAAAATGCAAACTTTCAAGATTCAAGGATGTTCAAAGTTGTTTGTAATCATTTCTTTGAACTAGAATCATTTTCAAGTATGGAGTAATCAATGATGATGCCTTTCTAACTTTTAAAGGTTTATTATTTGAGATTCAAGACTCCATTTTTCAAATATACAAGTTCAAGTTTTCAAATTTCAAGATCCAACAATGTTTAGGGTTGCTCATGACTACTTCCCTAAACTAGGATTCTTTCAAAGTAAGAGCACATCAAAGATCTAACCTTTTCAACATTAAAAGGCCCGATCTTTGAGATTCAAGTCTCTTAATTTCAATATTTCAAGTTCAAGTTCAAGTTCAAGTATTTCAAGTTCAATATTTGAAGTTTCAAGCTTTCAAGTTCAAGTTCTATGTGCAATATCTAGGATACTTTGGGGTGAGCAACTTCTCCCAAGTTGAGATTTTTTGCTTTGAATTCGTGTCGAGCGCAGTTATTTTTAAGTAGTTGTTTGGCGTTCGGATTTCATGTGCCCAAGTTCAAATTTCAATATTGCAATTTCAATTATGCACCTTTCAATTTCGCACTTTCAATAACGCATTTCAATTCTGCACTTTCAATTCCGCACTTTCAATAAAGCATTTCAATTCCACAGTTTCAATTATGCAATTTTACTTGCCTAATCCTTCTAGGCAATGTGGACCTACTCCCTAGTCCATTTCTAAGGGATCTTGTATTTACTAATTCCGCACTTATTTACTATTGTGATGTTGCTTTATTTGCTTTATTGCTTTCATCACCGCACATGCTAAATACAAAAAAAATGCAAGGTTACGTCACGCCTAACAAAGATAATTTCTTGGACAAACCGATCTTAGGTTCCCTTAAATTAGTTTTAAAGCAAAGTGACCACAATACAAAGTAGGAATTCAATTTTTCCTAAATTCAAACCCACATAGTCTAAACTAGGGTATTTTTCGAAAATGTTGTACGTGCTACCTATTAGAATAATTTCTAAAGCTCGCGGAATAAGCATCTCGTTCCCGTGCCCGGATCTCACCCATCAGTTTCGAAGATTCAAAGCCTTATCCAAATCGAGTCACTCTTGGTCTTTCCAAACGGGACCCTAAAATAATGTTTGGTGGCGACTCCTTCAAGATCCAAAAAATCAAAGGTTTCTAAAAATCGCCCCCTTGTAGGGAAAAAGGCAATTCGAGCCCGACACAAAAAAATCCCCTACACCTTCCAAATCAAGAACTTACAAAAATCTAAGGACCTAACGTAGTATGTTTAAGCCAAAGCGAGGTGCTATATTAGTTGACTTAGATGGTAAGGCGTCCCAAAGGAGCACGTTGATTGTGGTTTCAACTCAAACAACAATGGCATTATGTTGTGGCAATGGGATAAATTATGGTATTAATTTATTAACCAAGAGTAATTTGGAGATTACTAGCAATAGGTTTTTCTTACCTAGAATCTTAAACTACTTAAGACATGCTAAAGCTGCTTAAGGATTTAGGACTTTTAGGGTCTTGGAATCGTTTCATTCATTTTGGACCATGTTTTGCTTTTGCATGAATGAAATGTTTAATAGCTTTAATGCTTGAATGATTGCATGATAGCTTTTATTTCAAAGTTATTAAAGTTATGAATGGTTATTTATTGCGAATTCTTTTCAAATGTAGTAATCAATGGCCGCAATCAAAACAACACTCAAAGTAACCGAAATTCTGGATGTAAAATTGAACCTATCAAACATTCTTGATTGGGAGAGGAAGCTTCGGCAAGTCCTTGGGTGGAACAACATTGAATATGTAGTTGACCATCCCATCCCCAGCTATTACTCAAAGGATATGACTCCAGAAAAGCACTGTGCGTGGGCGAACCACATGTCACTAGTGATGGATCTTATTCTTAGCTCTATCCCCAAGGATTGGAGTGCAAGGTTTGTTGCATACGAGCCATGGGAAATCCTAAGGCATCTTAGGGATATATGTCGTGGTACATTCCAACATGGTGGTCAACATGTCGACCAAAATGTCTTTGAATTTGTAAATTCATTTGAGGATCTAAAGCTTAATTCTCCACTGGTTTGTTGCTTTGACGTCGAAAGACAAAAGGCAAGGGAAAGGGTCATTGATCTTGAAATGACAGTAGGAACACCAATTAGAACTCATACAAAGAAAATGGTTGGGCTGCTCAACCGCCTTGAGTTACTTGGTGATCCATTCCCAGATTCTGCTGCTGTGGGAATACTTTTAAATTCTCTTCATCCTGGTTATGAGAAATTCAAATTACTCTATTTTTCCAAGAAAAGGGAAAATACTCTTAGTGAGCTAATTTATTTTCTTCATCAATATGAATTGGACTTTGTAAGTGATAAGCAAGCGTCGCTAAAAGTAAAGAGTAAGAAAATCAAGAAAAAGGTTTCGGGGAAGATCTAAAGCAAGGGTGCATTTCCATCTACTTCAGGAGGGAAAATAGCGCCCTCCAAGAATAAAATGAAGAAGGATCATTCTCCATCTACATCGCAATGCTTCAATTGTAATGAGATTGGTCATTACAAGCGAGATTGCCCCAAACTAAAGGAAGAGAAGAAGGACGGAAACGTTGCTTCTCCTTTAGGTATATATGTTATACATTGTAATCTTGATAATTCTACTTCTTGGGTATTAGATACTGGTTGTGGCTCACACTTATGTTCCAATTTGCAGGGACTAAGGAGAAGTAGAAGGCTTAATAAAGGCGAGATGGATCTACGCGCGGGAAATGGAGCACGGATTGCTGCATTAGCCGTAGGATCTTATTTTATTTCTTTGCCGAGTAGTTTTGTTTTGGAACTAGAAAACTGTTACTATGTTCCTAGTATCACCAGAAACATTATTTCCGTTTCAAGTTTGGATTCTAAAGGTTTTAGTTTTCAACTTAAAGACAATAGTTGTTCTTTTTCTTTAAATGGAATGTTTTATGGTTCAGCAGAACAAGAAAATGGTCTATATGTGCTAGATACGAGCAAACACATTTATAACATAAATACTAAAAAGGCTAAAACTGGTGATTCGGATCTCACATTTCTTTGGCATTGTTGATTAGGCCATATAAACACAAAGCGCATGGAATTACTTCAACAAAACGGAATTCTAGAATCATTCGACTTAGAGAAGATTGATCAATGCGAATCTTGTTTACTTGGCAAAATGACAAAGCAACCTTTCTCAAAGGTGGAAGAAAGAGTAAGCGAACTACTAGGGCTAATACATACGGATGTATGTGGGCCTATGAGTATGAAAGCTAGAGGTGAGTTCAGCTATTTCATAACGTTTACGGACGATTTCAGTAGATATGGCTATATTTACTTAATGAAACACAAGTCTGAATCGTTTGAGAAATTTCGAGAATTTCAAAATGAAGTAGAGAATCAACATGGCAAGAAAATCAAAGCTTTAAGATCGGATCGAGGAGGTGAATATCTTAGCCACGAGTTTGATGACCATCTAAAAGAATGCGGTATTCTTTCTGAATTGACTGCTCCAGGGACACCTCAATGGAATGGAGTGTCAGAACGGAGAAACAGGACCTTACTCGATATGGCCAGGTCAAAGATGGGTCAAGCCAAACTTCCTTTACAATTTTGGGGACATGCGTTGCAAACTGCAGCACTCACACTGAATCGTGCTCCGTCAAAAGCTGTTGAAAAGACTCCATACGAATTATGGACTGGGAAAATTCCAAAGTTGTCTTTTCTAAAGATTTGGGGTTGCAAAGCATATGTCAAGCGATTAATTTCGGACATGCTCGAACCAAAATCTGACAAATGTTTCTTCGTTGGGTATCCAAAAGAAACAAAGGGGTATTACTTCTACAACAAGTCAGACAACAAGGTATTCGTTGCTCGTGACGGTGTCTTTTTGGAAAGAAATCATATTTCCAAATTGACAAGTGGGAGAATAATAGACCTCGAAGAGATTCGAGACGAACAACAAACTAAGAACTCTTTAGAAGCGGTTCAGGTTGATGAACCTCCAAGGTCTTTAGAAGAGCCAGTGGGAGTAGTTCCTCAAAACGTTGTTGCCCCTCGTAAGTAAAAAAGAACTATATTTCAGCCGGACTGATGGACAGGTGTCCTCTTGACTGAAAACTTAGACGTTCTCGTATTAGATAGTGATGAACCTATGACTTACAAGCAAGCTATGACGAGCCCAAGCTCCACTGAATGGTTAGAGGCCATGAAATCTGAAATAGACTCCATGTCTAAAAATCAAGTCTGGGATTTGGTTGATTTGCCGGATTGGTTTACACCTATCGGATGCAAATGGGTCTTCAAATTGAAGAAAGACAAAGATGGAATTATATACATATACAAGGCTAGATTGGTAGCAAAATGTTACAGGCAAGTTCACGATGTTGACTACGATCAAAACTTTTCTCCAGTCGCGATGCTTAAGTCTATTCGGATAATCCTTGCGATTACCGCTTTTCATGACTATGAAATATGGAAAATGGATGTCAAAACTGCCTTCTTGAATGGTGTTCTTGAAGAGACTGTGTTTATGACATAGCCGGAGGGTTTTGTCGATCAAAAGAACAAAGGAAAGGTATGCAAGCTTAAGAAGTCCATTTACGGACTAAAGCAGGCATCAAGGAGTTGGAATAAACGATTTGATGAAGCAGTCAATAAGTTTGGCTTCATCAAGAATCAGGACGAATCTTGTGTATACAAGAAGGTTAGTGGGAGCAAAATTGCATTCCTAATCTTGTATGTTGACGACATACTACTTATTGGAAACGACATTCCCATGTTGGAGTCTGTAAAGACTTGGCTTGGAAAGTGTTTCTCAATGAAGGACTTAGGAGAGGCACAGTACATATTGGGCATGAATATCTATAGGGATAGATCTAAGAGGATGATTGGACTAAGCCAGAGCACTTACATTGACAAAGTGCTAGCTAGGTTCAATATGATGGAAGCCAAGAGAGGCCATCTACCCATGTCACATGGCACATATCTAAGCAAGAGTCAGTGTCCTAGAACATCTGATGAGTGTAGAAAGATGAGTGGAGTTCCATACGCCCTGGCTATTGGATCCATCATGTATGTTATGATTTGTACAAGGTCGGATGTTTCGTTCGCACTCAGTGCAACGAGTAGGTACCAGTCAGAACTAGGTGAGGCACATTGGACTACTGCGAAAAATATCCTAAAGTACCTGAAAAGGACTAAGGATCAGTTTTTGGTTTATGGTGGTACATATGAGTTGATTGTTAAGGGCTATACGGACGCAAGATTTCAAACCGACAGAGATGATTTCAGATCATAGTCTAGGTTTTTGTTCTGCCTCAACGGCGGAGCAGTAAGCTGGAAAAGTGCTAAGCAAAGCACTATTGCGGATTCTACAACTGAAGCCGAGTACATTGCTGCCTCAGAAGCAGCAAAGGAAAATGTTTGGATTCGGAAGTTCATCGAAGAAGTAGGGGTTGTCCCCTCCATCAAAGGATCAGTGGCTTTGTATTGCGACAATAGTGGAGCCATTGCCCAGGCAAAGGAGCCTAGGAGCCACCAGAAGTCCAAGCACGTATTGCGACGATTTAATATACTTCGAGAGATCGTTGAAAGGAAAGAAATTGAGATTTGCAAGGTTGGAACTTACGACAATGTCGCGGATCCATTGACTAAACCGTTGCCACAAGTAAAGCACAACGCACATGTAGCAACCATGGGAATCACGCATGTTGGAGACTGGCTTTGATTTTCTAAGTTTTGTTTTAGAACATTTGTTAGATCTATCTTTAAAACAATTGGTTTAACCATTTCATATTTATGAAATTTATTATTTCATATTCATTTAATTTTGGTTTAGTATTAAATGATAAGTCCATGTGATTCAAATCATTCAAATGTGATGTCAAGATGGATTCTTCGACAAAGAAACACCCATAAGTGAACTTGAATATTGAAGTCACAAAGGATCCCTAATCCAGGTCATTGAAAGGTGGACGACCAATGACTAATGAAGATTAGATTGCAAGTAGATTTTTTGGTTCTGTTTCTTGAACTAGTTTGACTGGATGTCAGAATCTTTTGCATAGATACTAATTGGATCTTGTATCGGATTGACCATGAGAACACTTTAAGAGATTAAAGTCATGTCATAAGTAGTTCTCATAATGGTGATTAGAACCATTCCTCAGAACATGAGCGATTATGTCTGCTCATTTGAGAATTAGTTCACTTTGATGCTAGCTAAACGTCGAACCGTAAAAGGAGGCTATAAAAGCAGTTACTATTGGGCGTACTATGAATCAAAGTGAGTGTTCATAGATTGCAAGAATGGATTGTTCTCCTATCTTTGATAGGATATGGTGTTGTTGTGTAACAAGGCCTCTCGGAGAGTTAGATACTATAAAATGCATGGCCGTGCTCAGAATGGTTAAGGCTTAACCTTCTGTAAAAGTTTAACAGTTGAGCTCTGTAATCCGAGAAACACTTTTAGACCTAATAAGGATGGCTTGGATCTTACCTTATGTTCAGTAAGTAACACTAAGTGACAAAGGAATGTGAATGCACACTTGTCTGAATGACAAGTGGTAGACTGAAGGAAATTTGTCCTTCACCCAAGGTGCATTAAGTCTAATACAAAGGTTCTGATTAATTGCGAACAATTAATTCAGTGAGATCAAGTGATCGGAACAGCTAGCTGGAGCAATGCTTCCGATCAGTGAGTTCTAATGGATATTAAGCTCACAACTTACTCTTGACTGAACCTACAAGGTAACACCAATGACATGTAACAGAGCACCGGATTAAATGAATCGGAAATTCATTTAATAGCTTTTCGGGAATTAGTTTTGGAAAACGTATTATATGATACGACCTTGCGTCGGAATCGTATATCGTATCGCGAATATTCGTAAGTTGGGCGAAACGAATAATCGTATCGTACGACGATGATTCGTCGTGTACGATATGATAAATAATATCCGTAAGGCGTTAGTCGCGAATACGATCCGCATCGGAGTTGCCGGCCTGTCGAGCCAAGCGCGCAAGCGCGTAAGGCCCAACGAGCCAGCGAGCTCTCAACGCAGCAAGAAAGTCAGCCCGCGGGGCTTGGCAGCGCGCGCACTAACGCGCAGCAGCACAGCAGCGAGCCAGCGAGGCCCATGGCCCATGCTGCTCGGCTGTGGGCTTCGCCCTGCAGTGTGGGATGCGTGCAGGAGTGTCCGTTTGTGTGTGTGGTGTGTGAAGGAAATAATGCCCTTGGTCCAAGTATGCATTCTATGTTAAGTCTAATAAGTGCGGTTCAGTATTAATTAACAAGTTGATAATTCAGTGAGATCAAGTGAGCTGAATGCCTAGCTAGAGGCCGCTTCAGTTCAAGTGGAATTAATGATATTAATCCACAGCTTACACTTGACTGAACCCGTAGGGTCACATAAATAGTACGTAAACGGATCAAGTATTTAATGGCATTAAATACTCCATCTATGGATATTCGAAATCGACGGATCTTGGTTTCAGTGGGAGCTGAGATCGTCACAGGCAAGAAATGAATACTCCGGAAACGATGATATTGCCGGAAACGGAAATATGGATCGTATCGGAAATATAAATATTATCCAAGTCGTAGATGTTGCCGGAAACGGAAACATGGTACGTATCGGAAAATATTATCGGAAATGGAAATATTGCCGGAATCGGAAATATTGCCGGAAACGGAAATATTGTCAGAATCGGAAATATTATCGGAATCAGAAAATAATTCCGGAAACGGAAATATTAAATATTTGTTCGAAACGGAAATTAATTCCGGAATCGGAAATATTAAATATTGTTCGTATCGGAAATGAATTCCGGAATCGGGAAATTAATCGGAAGCGTATCGTACGAATTAGCATCGGACGAGGCCTGCCAGACGAAGGCCCAGCACGAAGCCGGGCCATCGCCCAGCAAGCCAGCGCGCCACAAACGCACCAGCCAAGGCTGCGCCAGGCCCACCGCAAGGCAGGCCCAGCGCGCGCCAAGGCTGCGTCAGCGTGTGGGCTTGTGGCAGTGGGCTGCGAGCTCGCGGGCTGCGCGCGCGCGCATGGCGCCCCTCGTGGGCTGCTGTGCGTGCGTGTGTGTTTGTGTGCTATATGAATCCTAAAGCAATAAGGTTTCGACATATGATTAAATTCCTAAACCTAAAAGGATGAATTAATTAAATAAGAATTCTATTAGGATTCTAGTTTAATTAATTCGTATCCTAATAGGATTACGATTCCCTTTCCATACCTCTATAAATAAAGGCCTAGGGTCATTATTTTGCATAGAGTATTCAAGTATTCAAAGTAATTTTTGAGAGCAAAAATTCAGTCATACAATTGCCTATACTAACCGAAAATTCTAAGTACCTTAAGGGCGATCCTAGTTGGTCAAGCTTAAGGCGGATCCGGACGTGCTGTGGACTATCTACGGAGGGACGACACTTGGAGTCCTAAAGACTTGTTCTTGTTCGGTTCGGGCGCAGCTAGGGAAGGCACGCAACAAAGTGTATGCATCTAAACTATGCTAAATGATTATGTGTAAATAATATGTTTTCCTGGCTTTATGGTTTTTCCGCATGATTTATGAATTGTCATATGTATCATAACCTAACAGTGGTATCACGAGCCTCTTATTATTTTCATAATCTAAATTGCATGAACATGGTTAAATATTACAAATTTGGAAGAATTAAAAGGGGTGATTAATTTTCGTAATTGTTAATTAATTGCAAATTGCGTTTATTTAATTATACGTACGCAGTTTTTCGGCAGTTTCTTCGTTACTCATCCAAATCGAGTGATTTTTGTGTCAATTCCGCATGTAAAAGGCATTCTAAAATTTTGACAAAAAAAATATTTTTCGGCCGAACCCAGAATTCTCAAATTCGAAGCCTAACTATGACTTTTCGGAGGTTTTAGTTTTTCGAATGCAAAATTTCGTAAATTTAAGATGTTAAATTAAATATTTGCGATTCTTGTTGATAAATCTTGAATTTTTGATTGACCTACTGTATATGTTTAACAAGTTTGAATGCCTAGCCTTGTTAATTATGCAATCTAATTTGTAATTATGATTAATTTGTTGAAAATTGGAATAATTTAGAATTAATCAGATTTTCATAATTAGTTATAATTTAATTAGATACCTATGATTAAAAACCACCATGAAAATTGTAAATTTATGTTAAATTTTAAATTTTTTATGACCTAGACTTGAATCCATTTAATCGGAAATCAATTAAATAATAAATTTTCGATTTTTCGCCCTAAAATTATGAAATTAATATTATTTATTAATTTGTCATTAATTTTGAATAAAAATTTAAATTTTTATGCGATTCGCTCATATAACTTGCACGCACAAAGCAATGGACGCTACGTGTTACCCTTAAGGGGTGTTGTATAGTGCGGGCATGTGACGAAGAGCAAGGGAGCTCGTCGCCCATGCGGTACGAATGCAATGAGCAAGGCCATGGTGCACGAGCACAAGGCAGCAGCCCTGCCTTGTGTCGTGGGCTGTGTGCAATGGGCGAATGGGCGAGGGCGAGAGCAAGGCACGAGCAGTCGCGTGTGGGCAGCAAGCGAGCTGCGCCACAGCGCGCACTGCCTCGCGCAAGCGTGCGGAGCCTCGCGCGCAGCGAGCGCAAGCTCGCGTGCCACGAGTGCTACGCCCAGCAACGATCGCTCGCGCGCAGCGAGCGCTATTGTGCGTGCGACAAGCGCTGCGCCCAGCGATGGCGTGCAGCGTGCTTGTTGCGACGTGCGACAAGCGCTGCGCCCAGCGATGGCGTGCAGCGTGCTTGTTGTGCGTTCGACAAGCGCTGCGCCCAGCGATGGCAAGCAGCGTGCTTGTTGCGACGTGCGACGAGCGCTGCGCCCAGCGATGGGCTGCGGCAGCATGCTTGTTGCGTCGAGCGCTGGCGCGCGCGGCGAGCACCAGCTCGCGTGATGCCTTGCGATGGTGAACAGCAGCGATGCGACGCAGCGCAGCGCATGGGCTGCGCGCACATGGCCATCGATGGCTGTGTGCGTGTGGCCCATGGGCGTGCGTTGCGTGGGATTGTTGCGTTGCGATTAGATCGTTTTGAAATTTTAATTTGAAATTTTCAGTTTACGTAATTTTAATTAATTTTAAAATTAATAATTTAAATTATTTTCTTGGATTTTAATTTTGAATATTGTAATTATAATAAATTTTATTTATTCTAATTATTTTACTAAAATTAAAATCATGAATTAATTTAAATACGACTGAAATTAAATTAAACTTTTTGGATTCAATTATAAATTTATATGAGCTTTAAATTTTAATTAAATTTGTGTGTTTCCGGTTAGACTAGAAATACATTTTTATGTTTAAAATTAGTAAAGCATATGAATTTATTGGTTTAAGTGGGAGCCCTTTTTAGTCATAAACTCTTGATTAGGTCTACAAATCCTTAAGGTTAAAACAACTTGATTAGAATTAATAAGGACTGAATAATTGGTAGATTATTGGTGCCCTTGATTAATTGCTGCAAATGTTTACGTGATGCATAATGTGTTTTACTAACCAGCTATGTGGGCCATTCATGTTAATGAATGGGTGAATGGTATATATTGTGTATGTACTGTTTTGCAGGTTATGAAGTGACTAGTATGGCCCAAATAGGATAGAAAATATGGTCTGCGTACCATTAATTTGAATGTAATTGGTCTAAAGTACCAAAGTTGTTTTTCAATTCAAATATGGTCTGCGTACCATCAAATAGTTGTAATTAGTTTTAATTATAGCTTATCCTATTTGAAGAAAATGGTGCCTCCCACGGAGATTTTCAAGACGGACTTTGAAGTTAAAGCTTCAAGATGAAGTCGGGCCATACTAGATCACATTTATCTTATGCATATTTTAAGTTATTTATTGCTTTTAAATATGTCTTAAAATGCATGAGATTAAAAGCTTGATTATGTTGCATGATTAAGGATTTTAGTTCACTTAAAATCTAACCAACATAGTAAGAGCCTTAAGTTCCAAACTTAAAAATTGAGTTAAAAGGTGCCATGCCAAAATATACACTTGCTTGGATATCCTTTACATCAATCTAGTAATAGTTTTCGCTCAGCGAGGTGTTACTTATTGGTCCTAAAGGGGCAAGGTACACAAATAATTGTGAGTACATGTTAGTTTTGGTGAAACTCAACGATATAAGTAAGGAGTCCTTTTATGTCGTGGCAAAATCGATAGGTTTACCTAATAAGTTCTTAGACGTACCTATCAACGAAGAATAGTTTCTAGACTATTAGCAAAAGGCTTTTGCTTACCTAAGATGTTTTAGGATTAAGTCGACAAACTGTGCTTAGTTCTTCAATGATTTTTGGATCTTGGAATCATTTTATTCACACCTGCCGGAACACATAACTTGAATAAAATGCTTAATGAACATTGAATTATGCATGTATGCTAGAATTTAATTTTATTAAGAGAAACTGTGAATGGTTATTTATTTGTTTATTCTTTTCAATTGTAGTTTTAAATATGGCAAACAACAATTCATTCAACATTCGATCAATTCTCGAAAAGGAGAAGTTGAACGGGAAGAACTTCCTTGACTTGCAAAGGAACTTGCAAATAGTTCTTATGCAGGAAGAAAAGGAGTATGTCCTAGAAGAGGCGATGCCCGAAGCCGCAGGCGACGGGGTCACTCAGGAAGCCCTCAATCGTTGGATTGATGCCAACAAGGATGTGAAATGTCTAATGCTCGCCACCATGAGTGCAGATCTGCAGAAAACGTTCATCAACTCAGATGCTTTCACAATCATCAGTGAGTTGAAGAACATGTTCCAAGATCTGGCTCGAGTCGAAAGATTCGAGACTCATAGGCAAATTCTTGAGACCAAGCTTAAGAAAGACGAGCCAGTAAGTCCACATGTTCTCAAAATGATTGGACTCATTGAGAATATGAGTCGGCTGGATCAGCAATTTTCTCAGGAAATGGCTATAGACACCATCCTCCATTCTCTTCATAGCGGGTATGATCAGTTCAAACTGAACTACAGTATGAATAGTCTGGACAAAACGCTCACTGAGCTTCACGGTATGCTGAAGACCGCTGAAAAGACGCTCAAAAGTGATAAGCAGGATGTGCTTATGGTGCGTGGGGGCAAGTTCAAGAAATCTGGAAAGAAGAGGAATGCTAAGAAAGGTGGCAACAAGGCCAGCCCAACTAAGCAAACTGGCGCCAAATCTGTAAAGAGGAAGGTCAGTCAACCCACTTCTGAATCCGAATGCTTCTACTGCAAGAAGAAGGGGCATTGGAAGAGAGATTGCTTGAAGCTAAAGGAAGATCAGAAGAACGGAACAGTCGTTCCATCTTCAGGTATTTTCGTTATAGACTGTATACTTGCTAATTCAACTTCTTGGGTATTAGATACAGGTTGTGGCTCACACTTATGTTCCAATCCACAGGGACTAAGAAGAAGTAGAAAGTTAAGCAAGGGTGAAGTCGACCTACGAGTGGGAAATGGAGCACGGATTGCTGCATTAGCTGTAGGAACTTATTATTTGTCGTTGCCCTCCGGGCTAGTTTTGGAACTGGAAGAGTGTTTCCATGTTCCAAGTCTTACTAAAAACATCATTTCAGTTTCTTGCTTAGATGCTAAGGGATTTTCCTTTTTAATAAAAGACAATAGTTGTTCGTTTTATTTTAAAGAGATGTTTTATGGATCTGCTAGATTAGTCAATGGACTTTATTTATTAGATCACGACAAACAAGTATATAACATAAATACCAAAAAGGCCAAAAAGGATGATTCAGATCTCACCTATCTGTGGCATTGTCGATTAGGCCATATAAACTTGAAACGCTTAGAAAGACTTCAAAAGGAAGGAATTCTAGAACCATTTGACTTAGAGGATTATGGTAAATGCGAATCATGTTTACTTGGCAAAATGACAAAGAAACCTTTCTCTAAAGTTGGAGAAAGAGCAAATGAACTATTGGGTTTAATCCATACAGATGTATGTGGACCAATGAGTACAAATGCTAGAGGTGGTTTCAGCTACTTTATCACTTTCGCTGATGACTTCAGTAGATATGGTTATGTCTACCTAATGAAGAATAAGTCTGAATCCTTTGACAAATTCGAGGAATTTCAGAGTGAAGTAGAGAATCAATTAGGCAAGAAGATTAAGGCACTGCGGTTTGACAGAGGCGGTGAATATCTGAGCTATGAATTTGATGACCATCTGAAAGAATGTGGAATTCTATCAGGATTGACTCCTCCTGGAACACCACAATGGAACGGTGTGTCGGAACGGAGGAACAGAACCTTGCTAGACATGGTCAGGTCAATGATGGGTCAGGCCGAACTTCCATTAGAATTTTGGGGACATGCACTAAATACAGCTGCACTCACTATAAATAGAGCTCCGTCTAAAGCTGTCGAAAAGACTCCATATGAATTATGGTTTGGAAAGACTCCAAATGTGTCTTTTCTTAAGATTTGGGGATGTGAAGTATACGTCAAACGATTAATTTCAGACAAACTTCATCCAAAATCTGACAAATGTATCCTTGTGGGCTATCCAAAGGAAACAAAGGGGTATTACTTCTACAATACATCTGAGAACAAGGTGTTTGTTGCTCGAGATGGTGTCTTTTTGGAGAAAGATCACATTTCCAAAATGACAAGTGGGAGAAAAGTAGACCTCGAAGAAATTCGAGTCGAACAACAAACTCTAGAGAATGCTCAAGATGACATTCAGGATGAAACTCAGAGATCTTTAGAAGAATCTGGTGAGAATCATGGTCAATCTAGAAATGTTACCTCTTTAGAAGAATCTGGTGAGAATCATGGTCAATCTAGAAATGTTACCCCGCGTAGATCGCAAAGATATAGATCTCAACCGGAAAGGTACTTAGGTATTTTGACGAACGAGAGCTATGACGTTCTATTACTTGAAAGTGATGAACCTGCGACTTACAAACAAGCTATGACGAGTCCTAGCTCCAAGCAATGGCAAGAAGCCATGCAATCTGAATTAGACTCCATGTCTGAAAACCAAGTATGGGATTTGGTCGATTTGCCAGATGGCTACCAAGCCATTGGAAGCAAATGGGTTTTCAAACTGAAAAAGGACAAGGATGGGAAACTTGAAGTTTTCAAAGCTAGATTGGTTGCAAAAGGTTACAGGCAAGTCCACGGTGTGGATTACGATGAAACCTTTTCACCAGTTGCAATGCTAAAGTCTATTCGGATAATGTTAGCAATCGCTGCATATTACGATTACGAAATATGGCAGATGGATGTCAAAACTGCTTTCTTAAACGGTGTTTTAACAGAAACTGTGTTTATGACACAGCCTGAAGGTTTTGAGGATCCAAAGAATGCTAAAAAGGTATGCAAGCTAAAGAAGTCAATCTACGGATTGAAGCAGGCATCCAGGAGCTGGAATATACGTTTTGATGAAGCAGTCAGTGACTTTGGTTTCATCAAGAACGCAGACGAATCTTGTGTATACAAGAAGGTTAGTGGGAGAAAAATTGCTTTCCTAGTATTATATGTCGACGACATATTACTTATCGGAAATGACATTCCTATGTTGAACTCTGTCAAGATTTGGCTTGGGAAATGTTTTTCGATGAAAGATCTAGGAGAAGCACAGTACATATTGGGCATCAAGATTTACAGAGATAGATCTAAAAGGATGATTGGACTTAGTCAAAGCACTTATATCAATAAAGTGCTTGATAGGTTCAATATGGCAGACTCCAAGCGAGGCTACCTACCCATGTCTCATGGAATAACTCTAAGCAAGACTCAGTGCCCAAAAACACTTGATGAGCGTAGACGAATGAATGGGATTCCATATGCATCATTGATTGGTTCAATAATGTATGCTATGATATGTACACGCCCGGATGTTGCGTACGCACTCAGTGCTACGAGCAGATACCAGTCAGACCCAGGAGAGGCACATTGGACTGCTGCCAAGAATATTCTGAAGTACTTGAAAAGGCACAAAGATGACTTCCTGGTCTATGGTGGAGATGATGAATTAATTGTTAAAGGCTATACAGACGCAAGTTTCCAAACCGACAAAGATGATTTCAGATCACAGTCTGGGTTTGTCTTCTGCCTCAACGGAGGTGCAGTAAGCTGGAAGAGTGCTAAGCAAAGCACCATTGCGGATTCTACAACTGAAGCGGAGTACATTGCTGCACATGAAGCAGCAAAGGAAGCTATATGGCTAAGGAAGTTCATAGGTGAACTTGGTGTAGTCCCCTCCATTAAAGGACCAATAGCCCTGTATTGTGATAATAACGGAGCTATTGCACAGGCAAAGGAGCCTAGACACCACCAGAGAGTCAAGCATGTACTTCGTAGATTTCACCTTCTACGAGAGTTCGTTGAAAGAAAAGAAGTCGAGATAAACAAGATTGGAACTGATGACAACATATCAGATCCATTGACTAAACCTCTGCCGCAGGCGAAGCACAACTCGCACACTGCAGCTATGGGAATCAAGCATATTGGAGAATGGCTTTGATATCCCTGTTTAATGTTTTAAAGTTTTAGAGTTTAAATCTTTGTAAAACATTATTGGTTAATCATTCACAATAAATGAAAAGAATTCATTTTTCCATTTAATTTGTGGTTTATTAAATGATGAGTCCCTTCAAATTTGACGATATATTCAAGATAGACTGTCAGGACCAGTCCTGTGACTAAGAAATGTCTATCAAGTGAACTTGAATGTCAAAGGTTGAAAATGGTCCCTAGTCGGAGTTTTCTATAAAATTGGACGCATAGCAAACGTTAGACGATTAGAATGCAAGATGACTAGTAGTTCTGTTTCTTGAACTATGTGGACATGGCAATGTCATAATCATTTGCATAGATACTTACTTTGGGAAGACTAGTATCGGACAAGACCTATGAAACTTTACTGTAAGAGATGAAAATCTGTCATAAGTAAATTTCATTAAAATTATTAGACACTAAATCCTCAATACCTGAGTGATTTGAGATTACTTGTTTGAGAACTGGTTGCTTTGACGTTGACCAATCGTCGCACCGTAAAAGGAGGCTATAAAGGCAACGCTCAGGTAATCACCTATCAAACGAAGTCTAATCTCAAGATCGCAAGATTGGGATTGTCCTCCCATAAATCGGGATGAGATGCTTAAAAGTTGTACAAGGCCACTCGGAGAGCTAGAAACTGTGAAATGCATGGCCGTGCTCGGATGAATCATAGGATATGATTATCTGTTTATTTGATCAGTTGAACTCTGAAACCGAGGAACACCTCTGGACATAATAAGGATGACAACTCTTACCTTATGTTCAAGAGCAAGCATCGAGTGACAAAGGAATTAGGAAATGCACACTTGTCCCTAAGGACAAGTGGGAGACTGAAGGAAATAATGCCCTTGGTCCAAGTATGCATTCTATGTTAAGTCTAATAAGTGCGGTTCAGTATTAATTAACAAGTTAATAATTCAGTGAGATCAAGTGAGCTGAATGCCTAGCTAGAGGCCGCTTCAGTTCAAGTGGAATTAATGATATTAATCCACAGCTTACTCTTGACTGAACCCGTAGGGTCACACAAATAGTACGTAAACGGATCAAGTATTTAATGGCATTAAATACTCCAACTATGGATATTCGGAATCGACGGATCTTGGTTTCAGTGGGAGCTGAGATCGTCACAGGCAAGAAATGAATACTCCGGAAACGATGATATTGCCGGAAACGGAAATATGGATCGTATCGGAAATATAAATATTATCCAAGTCGTAGATGTTGCCGGAAACGGAAACATGGTACGTATCGGAAAATATTATCGGAAATGGAAATATTGCCGGAATCGGAAATATTGCCGGAAACGGAAATATTGTCAGAATCGGAAATATTATCGGAATCAGAAAATAATTCCGGAAACGGAAATATTAAATATTTGTTCGAAACGGAAATTAATTCCGGAATCGGAAATATTAAATATTGTTCGTATCGGAAATGAATTCCGGAATCGGGAAATTAATCGGAAGCGTATCGTACGAATTAGCATCGGACGAGGCCTGCCAGACGAAGGCCCAGCACGAAGCCGGGCCATCGCCCAGCAAGCCAGCGCGCCACAAACGCACCAGCCAAGGCTGCGCCAGGCCCACCGCAAGGCAGGCCCAGCGCGCGCCAAGGCTGCGTCAGCGTGTGGGCTTGTGGCAGTGGGCTGCGAGCTCGCGGGCTGCGCGCGCGCGCATGGCGCCCCTCGTGGGCTGCTGTGCGTGCGTGTGTGTTTGTGTGCTATATGAATCCTAAAGCAATAAGGTTTCGACATATGATTAAATTCCTAAACCTAAAAGGATGAATTAATTAAATAAGAATTCTATTAGGATTCTAGTTTAATTAATTCGTATCCTAATAGGATTACGATTCCCTTTCCATACCTCTATAAATAAAGGCCTAGGGTCATTATTTTGCATAGAGTATTCAAGTATTCAAAGTAATTTTTGAGAGCAAAAATTCAGTCATACAATTGCCTATACTAACCGAAAATTCTAAGTACCTTAAGGGCGATCCTAGTTGGTCAAGCTTAAGGCGGATCCGGACGTGCTGTGGACTATCTACGGAGGGACGACACTTGGAGTCCTAAAGACTTGTTCTTGTTCGGTTCGGGCGCAGCTAGGGAAGGCACGCAACAAAGTGTATGCATCTAAACTATGCTAAATGATTATGTGTAAATAATATGTTTTCCTGGCTTTATGGTTTTTCCGCATGATTTATGAATTGTCATATGTATCATAACCTAACAGTGGTATCACGAGCCTCTTATTATTTTCATAATCTAAATTGCATGAACATGGTTAAATATTACAAATTTGGAAGAATTAAAAGGGGTGATTAATTTTCGTAATTGTTAATTAATTGCAAATTGCGTTTATTTAATTATACGTACGCAGTTTTTCGGCAGTTTCTTCGTTACTCATCCAAATCGAGTGATTTTTGTGTCAATTCCGCATGTAAAAGGCATTCTAAAATTTTGACAAAAAAAATATTTTTCGGCCGAACCCAGAATTCTCAAATTCGAAGCCTAACTATGACTTTTCGGAGGTTTTAGTTTTTCGAATGCAAAATTTCGTAAATTTAAGATGTTAAATTAAATATTTGCGATTCTTGTTGATAAATCTTGAATTTTTGATTGACCTACTGTATATGTTTAACAAGTTTGAATGCCTAGCCTTGTTAATTATGCAATCTAATTTGTAATTATGATTAATTTGTTGAAAATTGGAATAATTTAGAATTAATCAGATTTTCATAATTAGTTATAATTTAATTAGATACCTATGATTAAAAACCACCATGAAAATTGTAAATTTATGTTAAATTTTAAATTTTTTATGACCTAGACTTGAATCCATTTAATCGGAAATCAATTAAATAATAAATTTTCGATTTTTCGCCCTAAAATTATGAAATTAATATTATTTATTAATTTGTCATTAATTTTGAATAAAAATTTAAATTTTTATGCGATTCGCTCATATAACTTGCACGCACAAAGCAATGGACGCTACGTGTTACCCTTAAGGGGTGTTGTATAGTGCGGGCATGTGACGAAGAGCAAGGGAGCTCGTCGCCCATGCGGTACGAATGCAATGAGCAAGGCCATGGTGCACGAGCACAAGGCAGCAGCCCTGCCTTGTGTCGTGGGCTGTGTGCAATGGGCGAATGGGCGAGGGCGAGAGCAAGGCACGAGCAGTCGCGTGTGGGCAGCAAGCGAGCTGCGCCACAGCGCGCACTGCCTCGCGCAAGCGTGCGGAGCCTCGCGCGCAGCGAGCGCAAGCTCGCGTGCCACGAGTGCTACGCCCAGCAACGATCGCTCGCGCGCAGCGAGCGCTATTGTGCGTGCGACAAGCGCTGCGCCCAGCGATGGCGTGCAGCGTGCTTGTTGCGACGTGCGACAAGCGCTGCGCCCAGCGATGGCGTGCAGCGTGCTTGTTGTGCGTGCGACAAGCGCTGCGCCCAGCGATGGCAAGCAGCGTGCTTGTTGCGACGTGCGACGAGCGCTGCGCCCAGCGATGGGCTGCGGCAGCATGCTTGTTGCGTCGAGCGCTGGCGCGCGCGGCGAGCACCAGCTCGCGTGATGCCTTGCGATGGTGAGCAGCAGCGATGCGACGCAGCGCAGCGCATGGGCTGCGCGCACATGGCCATCGATGGCTGTGTGCGTGTGGCCCATGGGCGTGCGTTGCGTGGGATTGTTGCGTTGCGATTAGATCGTTTTGAAATTTTAATTTGAAATTTTCAGTTTACGTAATTTTAATTAATTTTAAAATTAATAATTTAAATTATTTTCTTGGATTTTAATTTTGAATATTGTAATTATAATAAATTTTATTTATTCTAATTATTTTACTAAAATTAAAATCATGAATTAATTTAAATACGACTGAAATTAAATTAAACTTTTTGGATTCAATTATAAATTTATATGAGCTTTAAATTTTAATTAAATTTGTGTGTTTCCGGTTAGACTAGAAATACATTTTTATGTTTAAAATTAGTAAAGCATATGAATTTATTGGTTTAAGTGGGAGCCCTTTTTAGTCATAAACTCTTGATTAGGTCTACAAATCCTTAAGGTTAAAACAACTTGATTAGAATTAATAAGGACTGAATAATTGGTAGATTATTGGTGCCCTTGATTAATTGCTGCAAATGTTTACGTGATGCATAATGTGTTTTACTAACCAGCTATGTGGGCCATTCATGTTAATGAATGGGTGAATGGTATATATTGTGTATGTACTGTTTTGCAGGTTATGAAGTGACTAGTATGGCCCAAATAGGATAGAAAATATGGTCTGCGTACCATTAATTTGAATGTAATTGGTCTAAAGTACCAAAGTTGTTTTTCAATTCAAATATGGTCTGCGTACCATCAAATAGTTGTAATTAGTTTTAATTATAGCTTATCCTATTTGAAGAAAATGGTGCCTCCCACGGAGATTTTCAAGACGGACTTTGAAGTTAAAGCTTCAAGATGAAGTCGGGCCATACTAGATCACATTTATCTTATGCATATTTTAAGTTATTTATTGCTTTTAAATATGTCTTAAAATGCATGAGATTAAAAGCTTGATTATGTTGCATGATTAAGGATTTTAGTTCACTAGCTTAAAATCTAACCAACATAGTAAGAGCCTTAAGTTCCAAACTTAAAAATTGAGTTAAAAGGTGCCATGCCAAAATATACACTTGCTTGGATATCCTTTACATCAATCTAGTAATAGTTTTCGCTCAGCGAGGTGTTACTTATTGGTCCTAAAGGGGCAAGGTACACAAATAATTGTGAGTACATGTTAGTTTTGGTGAAACTCAACGATATAAGTAAGGAGTCCTTTTATGTCATGGAAAAATCGATAGGTTTACCTAATAAGTTCTTAGACGTACCTATCAACGAAGAATAGTTTCTAGACTATTAGCAAAAGGCTTTTGCTTACCTAAGATGTTTTAGGATTAAGTCGACAAACTGTGCTTAGTTCTTCAATGATTTTTGGATCTTGGAATCATTTTATTCACACCTGCCGGAACACATAACTTGAATGAAATGCTTAATGAACATTGAATTATGCATGTATGCTAGAATTTAATTTTATTAAGAGAAACTGTGAATGGTTATTTATTTGTTTATTCTTTTCAATTGTAGTTTTAAATATGGAAAACAACAATTCATTCAACATTCGATCAATTCTCGAAAAGGAGAAGTTGAACGGGAAGAACTTCCTTGACTTGCAAAGGAACTTGCAAATAGTTCTTATGCAGGAAGAAAAGGAGTATGTCCTAGAAGAGGCGATGCCCGAAGTCGCAGGCGACGGGGTCACTCAGGCAGCCCTCAATCGTTAGATTGATGCCAACAAGGATGTGAAATGTCTAATGCTCGCCACCATGAGTGCAGATCTGCAGAAAACGTTCATCAACTCAGATGCTTTCACAATCATCGGTGAGTTGAAGAACATGTTCCAAGATCTGGCTCGAGTCGAAAGATTCGAGACTCATAGGCAAATTCTTGAGACCAAGCTTAAGAAAGACGAGCCAGTAAGTCCACATGTTCTCAAAATGATTGGACTCATTGAGAATATGAGTCGGCTGGATCAGCAATTTTCTCAGGAAATGGCTATAGACACCATCCTCCATTCTCTTCATAGCGGGTATGATCAGTTCAAACTGAACTACAGTATGAATAGTCTGGACAAAACGCTCACTGAGCTTCACGGTATGCTGAAGACCACTGAAAAGACGCTCAAAAGTGATAAGCAGGATGTGCTTATGGTGCGTGGGGGCAAGTTCAAGAAATCTGGAAAGAAGAGGAATGCTAAGAAAGGTGGCAACAAGGCCAGCCCAACTAAGCAAACTGGCGCCAAATCTGTAAAGAGGAAGGTCAGTCAACCCACTTCTGAATCCGAATGCTTCTACTGCAAGAAGAAGGGGCATTGGAAGAGAGATTGCTTGAAGCTAAAGGAAGATCAGAAGAACGGAACAGTCGTTCCATCTTCAGGTATTTTCGTTATAGACTGTATACTTGCTAATTCAACTTCTTGGGTATTAGATACAGGTTGTGGCTCACACTTATGTTCCAATCCACAGGGACTAAGAAGAAGTAGAAAGTTAAGCAAGGGTGAAGTCGACCTACGAGTGGGAAATGGAGCACGGATTGCTGCATTAGCTGTAGGAACTTATTATTTGTCGTTGCCCTCCGGGCTAGTTTTGGAACTGGAAGAGTGTTTCCATGTTCCAAGTCTTACTAAAAACATCATTTCAGTTTCTTGCTTAGATGCTAAGGGATTTTCCTTTTTAATAAAAGACAATAGTTGTTCGTTTTATTTTAAAGAGATGTTTTATGGATCTGCTAGATTAGTCAATGGACTTTATTTATTAGATCACGACAAACAAGTATATAACATAAATACCAAAAAGGCCAAAAAGGATGATTCAGATCTCACCTATCTGTGGCATTGTCGATTAGGCCATATAAACTTGAAACGCTTAGAAAGACTTCAAAAGGAAGGAATTCTAGAACCATTTGACTTAGAGGATTATGGTAAATGCGAATCATGTTTACTTGGCAAAATGACAAAGAAACCTTTCTCTAAAGTTGGAGAAAGAGCAAATGAACTATTGGGTTTAATCCATACAGATGTATGTGGACCAATGAGTACAAATGCTAGAGGTGGTTTCAGCTACTTTATCACTTTCGCTGATGACTTCAGTAGATATGGTTATGTCTACCTAATGAAGCATAAGTCTGAATCCTTTGACAAATTCAAGGAATTTCAGAGTGAAGTAGAGAATCAATTAGGCAAGAAGATTAAGGCACTGCGGTCTGACAGAGGCGGTGAATATCTGAGCTATGAATTTGATGACCATCTGAAAGAATGTGGAATTCTATCAGGATTGACTCCTCCTGGAACACCACAATGGAACGGTGTGTCGGAACGGAGGAACAGAACCTTGCTAGACATGGTCAGGTCAATGATGGGTCAGGCCGAACTTCCATTAGAATTTTGGGGACATGCACTAAATACAGCTGCACTCACTATAAATAGAGCTCCGTCTAAAGCTGTCGAAAAGACTCCATATGAATTATGGTTTGGAAAGACTCCAAATGTGTCTTTTCTTAAGATTTGGGGATGTGAAGTATACGTCAAACGATTAATTTCAGACAAACTTCATCCAAAATCTGACAAATGTATCCTTGTGGGCTATCCAAAGGAAACAAAGGGGTATTACTTCTACAATACATCTGAGAACAAGGTGTTTGTTGCTCGAGATGGTGTCTTTTTGGAGAAAGATCACATTTCCAAAATGACAAGTGGGAGAAAAGTAGACCTCGAAGAAATTCGAGTCGAACAACAAACTCTAGAGAATGCTCAAGATGACATTCAGGATGAAACTCAGAGATCTTTAGAAGAATCTGGTGAGAATCATGGTCAATCTAGAAATGTTACCTCTTTAGAAGAATCTGGTGAGAATCATGGTCAATCTAGAAATGTTACCCCGCGTAGATCGCAAAGATATAGATCTCAACCGGAAAGGTACTTAGGTATTTTGACGAACGAGAGCTATGACGTTCTATTACTTGAAAGTGATGAACCTGCGACTTACAAACAAGCTATGACGAGTCCTAGCTCCAAGCAATGGCAAGAAGCCATGCAATCTGAATTAGACTCCATGTCTGAAAACCAAGTATGGGATTTGGTCGATTTGCCAGATGGCTACCAAGACATTGGAAGCAAATGGGTTTTCAAACTGAAAAAGGACAAGGATGGGAAACTTGAAGTTTTCAAAGCTAGATTGGTTGCAAAAGGTTACAGGCAAGTCCACGGTGTGGATTACGATGAAACCTTTTCACCAGTTGCAATGCTAAAGTCTATTCGGATAATGTTAGCAATCGCTGCATATTACGATTACGAAATATGGCAGATGGATGTCAAAACTGCTTTCTTAAACGGTGTTTTAACAGAAACTGTGTTTATGACACAGCCTGAAGGTTTTGAGGATCCAAAGAATGCTAAAAAGGTATGCAAGCTAAAGAAGTCAATCTACGGATTGAAGCAGGCATCCAGGAGCTGGAATATACGTTTTGATGAAGCAGTCAGTGACTTTGGTTTCATCAAGAACGCAGACGAATCTTGTGTATACAAGAAGGTCAGTGGGAGAAAAATTTCTTTCCTAGTATTATATGTCGACGACATATTACTTATCGGAAATGACATTCCTATGTTGAACTCTGTCAAGATTTGGCTTGGGAAATGTTTTTCGATGAAAGATCTAGGAGAAGCACAGTACATATTGGGCATCAAGATTTACAGAGATAGATCTAAAAGGATGATTGGACTTAGTCAAAGCACTTATATCAATAAAGTGCTTGATAGGTTCAAGATGGCAGACTCCAAGCGAGGCTACCTACCCATGTCTCATGGAATAACTCTAAGCAAGACTCAGTGCCCAAAAACACTTGATGAGCGTAGACGAATGAATGGGATTCCATATGCATCATTGATTGGTTCAATAATGTATGCTATGATATGTACACGCCCGGATGTTGCGTACGCACTCAGTGCTACGAGCAGATACCAGTCAGACCCAGGAGAGGCACATTGGACTGCTGCCAAGAATATTCTGAAGTACTTGAAAAGGCACAAAGATGACTTCCTGGTCTATGGTGGAGATGATGAATTAATTGTTAAAGGCTATACAGACGCAAGTTTCCAAACCGACAAAGATGATTTCAGATCACAGTCTGGGTTTGTCTTCTGCCTCAACGGAGGTGCAGTAAGCTGGAAAAGTGCTAAGCAAAGCACCATTGCGGATTCTACAACTGAAGCGGAGTACATTGCTGCACATGAAGCAGCAAAGGAAGCTATATGGCTAAGGAAGTTCATAGGTGAACTTGGTGTAGTCCCCTCCATTAAAGGACCAATAGCCCTGTATTGTGATAATAACGGAGCTATTGCACAGGCAAAGGAGCCTAGACACCACCAGAGAGTCAAGCATGTACTTCGTAGATTTCACCTTCTACGAGAGTTCGTTGAAAGAAAAGAAGTCGAGATAAACAAGATTGGAACTGATGACAACATATCAGATCCATTGACTAAACCTCTGCCGCAGGCGAAGCACAACTCGCACACTACAGCTATGGGAATCAAGCATATTGGAGAATGGCTTTGATATCCCTGTTTAATGTTTTAAAGTTTTAGAGTTTAAATCTTTGTAAAACATTATTGGTTAATCATTCACAATAAATGAAAAGAATTCATTTTTCCATTTAATTTGTGGTTTATTAAATGATGAGTCCCTTCAAATTTGACGATATATTCAAGATAGACTGTCAGGACCAGTCCTGTGACTAAGAAATGTCTATCAAGTGAACTTGAATGTCAAAGGTTGAAAATGGTCCCTAGTCGGAGTTTTCTATAAAATTGGACGCATAGCAAACGTTAGACGATTAGAATGCAAGATGACTAGTAGTTCTGTTTCTTGAACTATGTGGACATGGCAATGTCATAATCATTTGCATAGATACTTACTTTGGGAAGACTAGTATCGGACAAGACCTATGAAACTTTACTGTAAGAGATGAAAATCTGTCATAAGTAAATTTCATTAAAATTATTAGACACTAAATCCTCAATACCTGAGTGATTTGAGATTACTTGTTTGAGAACTGGTTGCTTTGACGTTGACCAATCGTCGCACCGTAAAAGGAGGCTATAAAGGCAACGCTCAGGTAATCACCTATCAAACGAAGTCTAATCTCAAGATCGCAAGATTGGGATTGTCCTCCCATAAATCGGGATGAGATGCTTAAAAGTTGTACAAGGCCACTCGGAGAGCTAGAAACTGTGAAATGCATGGCCGTGCTCGGATGAATCATAGGATATGATTATCTGTTTATTTGATCAGTTGAACTCTGAAACCGAGGAACACCTCTGGACATAATAAGGATGACAACTCTTACCTTATGTTCAAGAGCAAGCATCGAGCGACAAAGGAATTAGGAAATGCACACTTGTCCCTAAGGACAAGTGGGAGACTGAAGGAAATAATGCCCTTGGTCCAAGTATGCATTCTATGTTAAGTCTAATAAGTGCGGTTCAGTATTAATTAACAAGTTAATAATTCAGTGAGATCAAGTGAGCTGAATGCCTAGCTAGAGGCCGCTTCAGTTCAAGTGGAATTAATGATATTAATCCACAGCTTACTCTTGACTGAACCCGTAGGGTCACACAAATAGTACGTAAACGGATCAAGTATTTAATGGCATTAAATACTCCATCTATGGATATTCGGAATCGACAGATCTCGGTTTCAGTGGGAGCTAAGATCGTCAAAGGCAAGCAAATGAATACTCCGGAAACGATGATATTGCCGGAAACGGAAATATGGATCGTATCGGAAATATAAATATTATCCAAGTCGTAGATGTTGCCGGAAACGGAAACATGGTACGTATTGGAAAATATTATCGGAAATGGAAATATTGCCGGAATCGGAAATATTGCCGGAAACGGAAATATTGTCAGAATCGGAAATATTATCGGAATCAGAAAATAATTCTGGAAACGGAAATATTAAATATTTGTTCGAAACGGAAATTAATTCCGGAATCGGAAATATTAAATATTGTTCGTATCGGAAATGAATTCCGGAATCGGGAAATTAATCGGAAGCGTATCGTACGAATTAGCATCGGACGAGGCCTGCCAGACGAAGGCCCAGCACGAAGCCGGGCCATCGCCCAGCAAGCCAGCGCGCCACAAACGCACCAGCCAAGGCTGCGCCAGGCCCACCGCAAGGCAGGCCCAGCGCGCGCCAAGGCTGCGGCAGCGTGTGGGCTTGTGGCAGTGGGCTGCGAGCTCGCGGGCTGCGCGCGCGCGCATGGCGCCCCTCGTGGGCTGCTGTGCGTGCGTGTGTGTTTGTGTGCTATACGAATCCTAAAGCAATCAGGTTTCGACATATGATTAAATTCCAAAACCTAAAAGGATGAATTAATTAAATAAGAATTCTATTAGGATTCTAGTTTAATTAATTCGTATCCTAATAGGATTACGATTCCCTTTCCATATCTCTATAAATAAAGGCCTAGGGTCATTATTTTGCATAGAGTATTCAAGTATTCAAAGTAATTTTTGAGAGAAAAAATTCAGTCATACAATTGCCTATACTAACCGAAAATTCTAAGTACCTTAAGGGCGATCCTAGTTGGTCAAGCTTAAGGCGGATCCGGACGTGCTGTGGACTATCTACGGAGGGACGACACTTGGAGTCCTAAAGACTTGTTCTTGTACGGTTCGGGCGCAGCTAGGGAAGGCACGCAACAAAGTGTATGCATCTAAACTATGCTAAATGATTATGTGTAAATAATATATTTTCCTGGCTTTATGGTTTTTCCGCATGATTTATGAATTGTCATATGTATCATAACCTAACAGTGTGGTCGGTCAAGGCCCCTTGGTCTTGGCCGGTTAGGTTAATTATATTTTTCCCACACACTGACAACACATCAGTTTTCCAACCCTAAACCTAATTCTAAATATTACGTTCTTCAGTTTTCTCTCTGTGAAAACTGTTCATCCCAAAAAGCAAAAACCTTGTACTTTGTCTAAGCTACAATAATCAAGGCGGATCTGAACATGTCGGTGAACCAAGTAGAGGAACGACAAGTGGAGTTCTTTGTTCGTGTTCCTTGACAGATTACTTGGGAAAACACGCTTCGAATGTAAGTTTACTTAATCTGTGCTTTATACATGTTTCCTGGCTTTGGGGATTATTCTGCACATGCTATGTATGTTTAACTGTATTCCCCTACAGAAATACCTGGAAAAATGCAAATTCACGAACAAATTACACTATTAGGAAGAAAAATAATGACTTAAAATTTCTTAAACAAATCATATTACATTGTAATTGTTCGTTAACTTAATGAACGTTCCATTCGGGAACGGAAACAAATAGTTTTACTCTCATACCTCAGGACACTTGCAAGTTGAGAGCCGCTTGATCCTCGAAAAGCTTGAGTAAGGATTTGAATTGATTGATACTGCAATTTGGATCTTCCAAAATGGTTAGGGTTCTTCAGTGTAAGGGATTAAAAATTGTTAATTCTCAGAGTTTGAATTTCTAGGGTTTCGATGGTGACTGGGGAAGAAGACGGGGAGGTTTGGGAGTTGCCGAATCACCATGGAGGGGAGAGGAGAGGCGAGAGAAAAGGCGATGTAGTTGAGAGGAGACGGAGGGTCTGCGGTCAAAGTGAATTTTAGGGTTTGGAGCGCAAGGCTTGGGGTTAGATTAGGGATGAGGGTATTGTCGTCTATTATTAGGGGGACACGAAAAACGTATTTACTTATTTACCCTCAGATGTTCCTTTATATAATAGAGATAATCAATTTTTAAATTAATTTAATTTAATTTTATAAAACAACTTTTTTTTTAAATAACACTACTACAAATCTCGCCTTTTAGCGACGCTTTTTAAGCTGTTTTTCGTCGCAGAAAGGCGTCGAGAAATTAGCCCTCGTCGCTTTGCAGACGCGTCGAGAAAATTAAAGTCGAGAATATTGTCGACACTGTTATGCGTCGAGAATGGTGACGCTTTTTGGCGACCACCTCTTTCCTTCAACGTCGAGAATCTCGACGCTTTAAAGCGTCAAGATATTTACTTTAGCGTCGTGTATACCTATTTTCCCGCCTCATCCCACAATTACCTATTGCATTTCTCGACGCCAAAAAGCGTCCAGATTTTTTTGCGGGTGCCATAAATCTAAATGAACCCTCTATCACGACATCAATAAGCGCTTGGATTTATTTGTATAAAGCTTTTTTTTCCACATATACAACCAACATCAAACTATTATACAAAATTAAAATTCAATAATGATAACTAACTAATAACCAAAGAAGGTCGAAATGTTGAATTCTATTCATTATTAATGACATAAAGTACAAAATAAGGCTTGATAGAGTCTTACAAGGATTTTTTAGTAACAACAAGTTACAACACCATTATAATATTGTATACTATCAAGGCATACTTCCTCCAAAAAAATTTACATTAGAAGCATTGAGAAATTAAAATTAATTAAAGCTTCTCTTGTTTTCAAGAAGTGATGCAGTTTCTCATTATTTGCGTATTTGGGCCTACTTGAATAATCTCTATACCAGAACTTCTCTGTATTATGGAGCCATATGCAGCTGGGATAGACGAGACTTGAATCACATGGTCATTCATCTTTAACACAAATCTCATAACTTCACCCTGCAAGTAATTAATTAATTTTCAACAGCCATAATAAATTATATTAAATTTTCAAGGAATTGGCCAATAGGAGGCCCAACAACGTTCAAAAGCATTTCAGTACCTTCTGAACATTTTGAGCAGTTTTTGCATAACACTCATAAATATCAATCCATGTCCCTTGGGAAACTATTCACCTTCCACGGTCACAATTATACCTATAAGCATGATTGTCATGTTTGCATTAGTGTGTTGCCTTGCATCCTCCAGCCACCTTACAAGGTGATTAAAAATCTCCCTCCTACACAAACAACAAGGTTTCATATACTTGGTAGATGGTATTATAAGCCATATTTGTCTGCCAAATTAAGAATTTTAGAAGAAAAAGAAAGGGACCAATTCCTTTTTTGTAATACAAAAGCCCACAATGGCCACATGATCTCCATAATTTACAGATTAACGAGCCCCGGCTTTACAAAACCCCACCAAATTTTTCATACATGCCGCTGATATCTCTTTACTGTTTTATACTAATTTCAAACAATTGCTCTGTCAAAAAAATTGTACACAAAGTATTCAGAATACATGTTCACACCAGGAATCCTTTTAAATTTTCTAGTATTATCCTTCAAAAAGTGGAGATTCTACTCAGGAAGAGCCAGGCAAACAAGAAAAAGCCCAATTTTGAGTACTCAATACTCTCTACAAGAAGTAAACGTCAATATAGGCACAAGTATCTGTACAGACACTGATGAAGTTACCCATACTTTACTAACAAACATAGATTCAGCTTTTATAATAACAAATTTAATACCTTAAACGCAGTTCCCGCTCTGACGCCACGACGCCACTCATCCGGAGTCTCTTTTCTACCTTCCAACCAGTGGGTAACCGAATTTCATTTTCTTTCACATGCTAAATATAGGACACCAGTCAATTAGTCAAAAAAATACAGTCCAAAAGTTTTGCACACATGAAATTGACGGTCATCAAACTCACATGTGTTTCTATCTCTCCTGATCTCTTCTCAGCAAGCTCAGCAATGTGTCGAAGCACCTCAGGTTTTGAATATAATTTTTTACGAGTTTTAGAATTGATGTAGACCTATAAATCAGGCAACAACATTAAAATCTGAGCAAGTGTAGTAGATCAACATTTACAGATACAAAGAAATGATTCGTCTCCATCTTCAAACTATTAATACTCCATCATACATAATATTATAGTAACAGTAACATATTATACCATAAAATCAACCAAGCAAAGCTATTGTGTCCTTACAAACAGCGAGAAAATATGAAACCAAGAGGCAATATTAGTGATAGGGTGGCAATGATTTCCATACTTAAGAACTACAGAATGGATTTGAGGAAATATACATTTGTCTCAATTGGAGCTTTGTTATCTCGTCTTTCAGACTATCAATCTCCTTCAAATCTTCTCCCTGCAAATAAAAAAAGAGACCCTTAGAAAAAGAGCATAGTTCGATAAGTGAGGCGTGTTATACAAAGTAATCAAAGAACTGTCTAGTAGGCCATAATCAACAGAATTCATACCTAACATTAACCAGATACTTAAAAAAAGGATCTAAATTATACAATTATGTAACAGGGAGACATTTTTGTAATCATCAATCAAGTATGAAAATCTAAAAACAGAATTTGAGTTTAGACCCTTGTACCTCAATCACGAGCGTTGTTTTTCCAGTTGTGACATCAGAAGTTTCCTGAGCATTCTTGTACCTCGGAAGAGTTCTTTCATGCTGCGCGTAATTAATTAAAACACTTAAGCACATAGTGAATCAAAGAACATTAAGAATTAGTTTATTATATCAAAGGAACAACACATTCGGCATCAGTGATGTTGCTGTGAATTTTCCGGAGAGCTACAAATAATTTGTTACAAATTAACTGATAGAATAAATGCTAAATATGCTAATATACATATATTCTATCATTAACGTTGGACCTCCCGTCAAAAAAAAAACCTTGGACCTAAAAGCATAACTAGCTACATACATAAGCTATCAAGTACCAACGCGCAACTCATATATAATTATATAAACCACTCTTCTTTCTCATGACCCAAATAGGACTTCAATGCTAACAACTAAAATGTATTGAGATCATTGAAAACAATTCGCCCCTTCTCTTTTCATCAAACAAACTAAAGCACAAACACATGCACAAACGAAACAAATGCACCATTACGCTGCCAAACAACCCATGGGAAATTAACTTGCAATACAGGGAAATTATCTCAATAATCCAAACACTACAAATTAATACAATTCTATTTAATTTAATTTACAAAATACAAAAACATAAACAAGATTGAACAATATAAATTGATTAATTGAAAAAAGAAGAGTTAAGAGGACAATACCATGAGAATGTGAAGATGATGACAAACTCCGGGACCGACAATAGAGACCAGCGACACTAACAGTACCGGAGGGAGGCGGCAGCGACCACCGGAAACAGTAGTGCAGCACGAGCAGCAGCTAGAAGGAAAATAGGGAACAAGACTAATTAGTGTCGTTGGAATTGAAATGCAAATTCTTTGTTTCAATTTTGGCATTTGCAAATTGCAATCATATCAAACCATTATAAACAAATAATAATAAACAGCAAATTAATCAAAGCATTCACTTTCACATTTCAATATTATCTATTCAATGAAATTAAACCAAAATCAAACAATATCCCTCTTGTAAAAGCAATCAATTACAACAAAATTGCTCAAACATGAAACTCGAACAAAATAAAATTTCTTTCTAATTGTTTCAAACAAAAGTAATTGCAAAATCGGGATAAGAGCGAGAGAGAAAAATTACCAACTCTAGCAGATCTTCAGGATTGGAGGGATGAATAGCTTATCAAATTGTCTGAAATCCTATTGCTGAAACCGATAAAATATGTAAGAAATTTGAACTAATTTTCAAGCAATTCGATCAAATCAACAACAACTCAAACTAAATCGAATTTCGATAACAGTTAACCTAATACTGCATATTGAAACAAATTCGCCAATTTAGAAGTAAAAATAAAACATATTAATGTTTAATTGAAGAACAAATTTGCCACATACTATACGAATCAAAGTATGAATCACGAAATTCGAGCCAGAAAAACGATAAACATCCACCAATTGTAGAATAATTGCCTTCGACCTAATTAATTTTAGGGAAAAAATAAGAGATTCATACCGTCAAAGAGATTTTAGAACACATCAATTTCTAGGGTTCTAAAAAATTTGCAGAGAAAAACTACTTTTTTGAATCTGGAGTCAGAAGAGAATGGAAAATCAAGTTTGATCAGAATCAAATCGCTTAAAAAGGAAGATGAAGGATTAAAAGAAACTGGGGAGGAGAAGATAGCATCCCTCATTATCTGTACAGGGGAGTGCAAATACTGCAATTCATTAATTTCGCCCCCTTTTTTAGTATTATTAAAGGGCGCCCAACTAATTTCGCCCTCCAAATGATGCGGAATACCAAAGAAGGCAATAAAATAAGGTCGCCCTATTTGTTCCTATCAACAAAGACAATAAATTTCGCCCTGTTTGATTCATTTTATCGGGACGATTTTACTATTGCCTTCCTTTTTACAAAAAAATTGCCCTCTTTGCTTCTGATTCTTGTAGTGTATAAGCTGAACCTAGTTGGGTCCTAATCAGTAGGCGTAGGGTATATAATAATCCTTCAGTTCCACCTCCCCTTACCCAAAAAGTTGAATACTACCCAAACATTATATTGTTGGTTAATGTCATAAACAAGATACAAACATACAAGTATCGTGTAACTTAAGCTTATACTTCGTATTAAAATGGATATGAAACTAGATAAGCAGCAACCTGTTCTTGGCATATGGCATAACTCCTTGTGTCAAACAGATCATACCTAGCTAGCACTTAACGACAGGGACATGAATAAGAAACAATTAAGCAGCAACCTTAATCCATAGACACAAGTACTAGTATTAGTAGTAGTATTAGTATTAGTATTAGATGTAAATTTCTTCCCCTTTCAGCTAGCTGCTCTTGAAATTTACAACAACAACTTACTATATGTAAGTGGCCATATTCATTCCCCTGTATCCCTGTAAGGCTGTAACCCATTACCCATGTGCTTTAGCAGATAACATTATTTACTTATATCATACCTTAAAACTGACAAACAAGGCCTTCCTACCAACAATATATTAAGGGGGCGTGAATACCAAACTCCACTAGCCGTGACCAATTCCTCAATTGTTTTATATCATTGACCTTTTGCAGACAAACTGAATTAACAACCATACTTGTTTTACACCAATCAGAATCGTTGTTAATTCAGATTTCAAGTTTTCCTTGTTAACTCAAGACAATAGGATTCTTTGGATATTCTTCAAACTCCAAAAACTACATGCAGAGGTGGTGACAAAGAAGCAATTAATGGAGAGGTGTAGATCTTATGACAATTCACAAAACTAAAAAGACGAGGACTTCTAATTCTTAAATACTGAAACCCAAACGTAATAACTGAATTTCTTGTGTGCACCTTGAGTTTAACAGGATGTGATCTCAAGCAAAGTATCTTCTTAAAGTACTCCAATTCTCAAATTATCTACCACGTTCTTTCAGCTTATATATTTTTTTTTGACAACCCGTTCAGCTTATATTGAGATGCCCTTATAATCACAAAATTAGATTATCCAGCAATAAATATTATATACCCAAAAAAAATTATAACTCCAATTCTCAAATTATCTTATCACTACTGAATTCGAAATATAGAGTAACAATTGAAGGATTACGAAAAATGCAGTTTCAGCATTTGTAATCAATGAAACTATAAAAAAAAAAGGATCAGACATCAAATACCATATTCTTTCACATGGAAAAATAAATCACCCATGAATTTTATTTGATTCCCAAATATCAAAACCCTATATTCCATCAAAACTTAAATTCGATTCAATTTTTAACCCCCTATATTTGATTCAATTTGTAACCCCCTATATTCGATTCAATTTTTACCCAGAAAGTCAATTTAAACCAAGATTTAATCACCAACAAAACCCAGAAAAAACAATTTAATGGGTTCCAAATTGAAATTGAAATTAGTTGTTGTTTCGGGGTTGAAACGATAGTAGGAGCGTCCTTGGTATCTTGAGTTCCGGTCTCGTGCGTTGCCTGCAAGATGAACTCCGGGCCAAGGGGGGGATCCCCGAGGCGGAGCCTCCGACGCTCAAGTCAGTACAATTGATGTATAAAATGAGGTGTTTAGGGGAGAGAGAGTAGGGTGGCTTCTCTAGGGTTAGAGAATGATCCCTTTTACCTTGCCCTTTGAGGGGTATATATAGTGCCTTGTTGGGCCTTTGAGGCCTTGTAAGTGATATTGGGCTTGAGTGAGTTTTATTGGCTTTTGGGTTAAAATGGTGAGCCCATTTCACACCCCAACAAATGCCCCCCAGACCCAATTCTATTTGAAAAATGGGTTGGGTTTTGATTTTGATCACGGAATTTTTACCTTTGGCTCGGTTTTTACCTTCGGCTCGGTTTGTAACATCGATTCGAGTTGTAATCTTGGAGCGATTTTTAACCTTGCTCTTCAAATTCGGAGATCTGTTTAAGAGCGTGCTTCTAAAATCGGCTCGGATTGTAACATCGGTTCGAGTTGTAATCTCGGAGCGGTTTTTTACCTCGGCTCGGACTGTAACATCGATTCGAGTTGTAATCTCGGAGCGATTTTTAACCTCGCTCTTCAAATCCGGAGATCTGTTTAAGAACGTGCTTCTAAAATCGGCTCGGATTATAACATCGGTTCGAGTTGTAATATCGGCTCGGATTTTACCTTCGGTTTTTTACCTTCGGATTTTTACCTTCGGCTCGGTTTTATCCTTCGGATTTTTACCTTCGGCTCGGTTTTATCCTTCGGATTTTTACCTTCGGATTTTACCTTCGGCTTGGACTGTAACATCGATTCGAGTTGTAATCTCGGAGCGATTTTTAACCTCGCTCTTCAAATCCGGAGATCTGTTTAAGAACGTGCTTCTAAAATCGGCTCGGATTGTAACATCGGTTCGAGTTGTAATCTCGGAGCGGTTTTTTACCTCGGCTCGGACTGTAACATCGATTCGAGTTGTAATCTCGGAGCGATTTTTAACCTCGCTCTTCAAATCCGGAGATCTGTTTAAGAACGTGCTTCTAAAATCAGCTCGGATTGTAACATCGGTTCGAGTTGTAATCTCGGAGCGGTTTTTTACCTCGGCTCGGACTGTAACATCGATTCGAGTTGTAATCTCGGAGCGATTTTTAACCTCGCTCTTCAAATCCGGAGATCTGTTTAAGAACGTGCTTCTAAAATCGGCTCGGATTGTAACATCGGTTCGAGTTTTAATCTCGGCTCGGATTTTACCTTCGGTTTTTTACCTTCGGTTTTTTACCTTCGGATTTTTACCTTCGGCTCGGTTTTATCCTTCGGATTTTTACCTTCGGCTCGGTTTTATCCTTCGGATTTTTACCTTCGGATTTTACCTTCGGCTCGGACTGTAACATCGATTCGAGTTGTAATCTCGGAGCGATTTTTAACCTCGCTCTTCAAATTAGGAGATCTGTTTAAGAACGTGCTTCTAAAATCGGCTCGGATTGTAACATCGGTTCGAGTTGTAATCTCGGAGCGATTTTTAGCCTCGCTCTTCAAATCCGAAGATCTGTTTAAGAACGTGCTTCTAAATCGGCTCGGATTTTACCTTCGGATTTTTACCTTCGGCTCGGTTTTATCCTTCGGATTTTTACCTTCGGCTCGGTTTTATCCTTCGGATTTTTACCTTCGGATTTTACCTTCGGCTCGGACTGTAACATCGATTCGAGTTGTAATCTCGGAGCGATTTTTAACCTCGCTCTTCAAATCCGGAGATCTGTTTAAGAACGTGCTTCTAAAATCGGCTCAGATTGTAACATCGGTTCGAGTTGTGATCTCGGAGCGGTTTTTTACCTCGTCTCGGACTGTAACATCGATTCGAGTTGTAATCTCGGAGCGATTTTTAACCTCGCTCTTCAAATCCGGAGATCTGTTTAAGAACGTGCTTCTAAAATCGGCTCGGATTGTAACATCGGTTCGAGTTGTAATCTCGGAGCGGTTTTTACCTCGGCTCGGACTGTAACATCGATTCGAGTTATAATCTCGGAGCGATTTTTAACCTCGCTCTTCAAATCCGGAGATCTGTTTAAGAACGTGCTTCTAAAATCGGCTCGGATTGTAACATCGGTTCGAGTTGTAATCTCGGCTCGGATTTTACCTTCGGTTTTTTACCTTCGGATTTTTACCATCGGCTCGGTTTTATCCTTCGGATTTTTACCTTCGGCTCGGTTTTATCCTTCGGATTTTTACCTTCGGATTTTACCTTCGGCTCGGAGTGTAACATCGGTTCGAGTTGTAATCTCGGAGCGATTTTTAACCTCGCTCTTCAAATCCGGAGATCTGTTTAAGAACGAGCTTTTAAAATCGGCTCGGATTGTAACATCGGTTCGAGTTGTAATCTCGGAGCGATTTTTAACCTCGCTCTTCAAATCCGGAGATCTGTTTAAGAACGTGCTTCTAAAATCGGCTCGGATTGTAACATCGGTTCTAGTTGTAATCTCGGAGCGGTTTTTTAGTCTTCTTTCAAATCCGTAGACTTGTTCGGAGACTTGCTACACAATTTTGATCTTCAATATTTGATGTATTTATGTTTGTCAAACATGAATTTATAATTCGTTTTGAACATGATTAACAATTTGAGGTGTATGCTCTTGCAAAATGACTTATTGCTAGACAATGTCTGTCAAATTAAGTCTCCAAGAATATTTTGCACTTTACCAAATTAATCAAGTCAAGTAAATTATATGCTGACAAAATATAAAGCACAAAGCTTAAATAAATAGATGACTTAGCTTTGTAGTCGGATGAATTCAAGCAAATGACATCCACTTATATAGCATCCACTTGGGTAAATGTGTAGATGAATCATGCATGAGCTAGCACCGATTTAATATAGTCGGCAAATATTGACCGAATTTGACATTGTCGGCAAAAGAGATTTGGCTTGCTGCTTGGATCCTTTGACTTTTACTTTCATTTATTTGTGACTAATTATGTCACCAAATAACCCAAAAGTAAGAAATTATTATTTGTGATGTCAGAGGTATATATAACCACAGGATCCTCTTGATAGCCACCTCCTTTTTGTGATAAATCACAAACCATTACCACCACTCATTTTGATATCACAAACCATTGCCATCGCTCATGCTTGATATCGCAACACTCATTGAAGATAGAAATATCTTGGTGAATAGATATGAATCGCTTTTCAGAGAAATGAACTTAGGAACGATAAATACCGTTCCTCATTATTTCAGGCAGATTTCGGTGATTGTCTTCGGACGGTCAACTTCGGGGTGCTGAAACTCATGCTTTAACACCCAATTTATTATGCTTTGTTGATGCTGGATTTATATTTCCTTCATTATCAACCAAGGCTAGGCTACTGTCCGGCATTGCTCGGGAGCTTTGGGACTGCCCGGGAACTTCGGTCCTAAGCTCGGCTTGGAGTTTCGGCACTGCTGCTCGGCACTGCTCGAGAGCTTCGGCCTTGCTCTGGAGCTTCGGCATTGCTCGGGAGCTGAATTTTCACCTTCAATTGGTCATTGAAGCATTTTATCAAACACTTGATGGGCAGCAACTGAACTTTTGTAATCATGTCACTCCTTTGTAAGCTAGTAGCTGCTTTGCTAATGAGCTCGGCCTCGGGAGCTTAAACTTCGGGAGACGAGCTATGGCTTGATACCACATTCAACTCTGATGTTGGAGATAACCCTGCTTTTGGCAACTCTGCTTTCGGCTCCGATGTTGGTGACATGAATTACTCTGAGCACTGAACTTGGCTCGGAGCTTCGGCACTGAGCTCGGTTGGGAGCTGGTGTGCTCGGCACTTCCCTCCGGCATTGAGTTTGGCAGCAAACTCGATTATGGGATTTGGGACTTTGCCTTGATTTTGAGTTTCTCGATTGCAGTAATGATCATTTCCTCATTTGTGAGATGAGTTTATTTTCAATATTGTCGACAAATATTGAGTTAGCTTGCTGCTCGGTCATCCTTAGCAAATGAGCTTTGGAACTGTCTGAACTGAGTTTTGGTGCTGCGCTAGGGAGCTGCTGACCTCGGCAGTAACTTTCAGGTACTGAGTTTAGCCTCGGGGACGAGGGCTCGGACCGTGGCTCCACCTTCGGACGAGTTAACCTCGGCGGGTCAACTTCGGATCTCTGAGTACTTGCCTCGTGTGAGTTAACCTCGGAAGCGAAGCTATGCTCGGCATTGACTTCGGTACTGAGTTTGGACCTCGGGAAGCTCTTCGGGAGGTCACCTCGGGGTACCTTTGGCTAGTCTTTGAGGTATTTTTCAATATTTTTCAATGTTGGGGTGTTTTGCCAAACACCTTGTGGGCGTCAACTAAAGTTGTAGTCATGAAGTTTCTCTTGTAGTAGCTTTCACGACCAAGTTGATTATTATGAACTCAACCATGAGGTCTGCCAAACAACAGTGTATCAATGACAAACAACATAGATATACCAGTTTTCTATCAAACTAAATTAGTCTTGATAAAAGAAAGCATGATGATTTCATAAATATCACATTAATTTATAGAGAGACTTAGCTTTGAGCTTGCAACTGGGCTATGGAAATGAAGTTGTAACTCATAGTTGTGAAGTGTTTCACTTCTTCGTATGTGGATTAACATATTGGATGTATTATGGTTACCCTCGGCACTGCTTTTCGGCAACGAACTCGGCACTGAGCTTCTGATTTCCTCCAATCATTTATTGGCCTTTGAGTTGATCAAGCAAATGATGCTTGTTGTGCGTACTACTCGCCCATTGGGCCACAAAATGCAGCAACAATTTAACATTCACTATTTGCGAGTCAACTATTACAATTTACAGGCAAGAGCATTAATTTGCGGCTTTGGCCGATCTTGAAACTTCAGCTCCTTTTGAGATGTAGTACCCGAAATGGTAGATCTTGGCCAAACATATTGCGTTTTTCAACCCGTTTATGTAAACACCAAATAAGTTTACCATCACACTACCCATTTTGATAACGTGAGTTTGTTGGCCAGCAACGGTTTGTGGTCGGCTATTTTGAATTTCCGGCCATTTTTTGTGGTAGAACACGTTAGTATGAAAATGTGGATTTTCATGGGTTATTGCTCTCGATCCCCACAGACGGCGCCAAATTGTTTCGGGGTTGAAACGATAGTAGGAGCGTCCTTGGTATCTTGAGTTCCGGTCTCGTGCGGTGCCTGCAAGATGAACTCCGGGCCAAGGGGGGGGTCCCCGAGGCGGAGCCTCCGACGCTCAAGTCAGTACAATTGATGTATAAAATGAGGTGTTTAGGGGAGAGAGAGTAGGGTGGCTTCTCTAGGGTTAGAGAATGACCCCTTTTACCTTGCCCTTTGAGGGGTATATATAGTGCCTTGTTGGGCCTTTGAGGCCTTGTAAGTGATATTGGGCTTGAGTGAGTTTTATTGGCTTTTGGGTTAAAATGGTGAGCCCATTTTAACACCCCAACAGTTGTGAACTGACCTGACCATCATGAAACTGTGATCTAAGACTGGAATAGACCGCTCGGTCATGGGAGAATCGGGAATCTTTGAAAGCTTGCTGAACTATGAAAACCATCAAATAGATTTTCTCGTATATGAATCATGATAATAGTGACAAACTAAATTAAGAAAATTTCAAGGAGATGAAAAGAAAGAGGAAAATTGATTGTAAGGACTTACAAATGTAGATCTCGAACTTTCAAAGTGATAGAGAAAGAGGAGAGAAGTATTAGTTTAGGGTTGAGAAGAACGAGGACTGTGAGTGGAGGCGGTTCTCAGTTCTCACACAAAAAAAACACGCGGGCTTCTAAATATGACCACGTGCTGGGCATGTGTCTATTTAGTTGTATCTCGACGCTAATAGTAGACGGGAAATAGGAAGGAGCATAAAACCGTCGACAAAACACGCAAATCATAATTTGATACTGACAGTACACCTTCAGCGTCGAGGACTTGGGGTCGAGAAATGATGTGTTTTGTAGTAGTGTAATTCAATTTAATTGTGAAAGTGTGAATGTTATTTTAGTCTTTTACTTGGTGGACACCAAAAGTGGTATTACAAAAATAACCCTCCCCTCTTGGCTTATATAATAAAGATTTGTTTTTTTGAAAGGAAAATTAATTCATTAATAAAGATTCACATCTACAAAAGAAATACAAATCTAACAAATACATGACAAATTGAATCAAATAAATGTTTCCTTCACCAAAACTACGGTCGTTGAATAGATCTAGTCAACAGCAAATTTAAAATAATGTTCAACCATCTTAAATTTGAATCCTTAAATTATCTCTTTCGTAAGTTATGAAAATTTCTAATCCCTAAATTTTCTCTCCCTTAAATTTGTAATTTTTTTCTCTCCCTTAAATTTATAATCCTTTTATTATCTCCTTAAATCTTTGGGAGTATGATTTTTATTTGCTATCAGCTATCAAATCCCCTTTTGTAACCGCCTTCTCCCTTATAGTAACTTTAACCCTCTACTTACAGAGTCACAATCTCCCAGACAGTCTAATTCCCGATTTTTATCGCGGTTTCTTGCCACCGCCATAGCCTTTTCACCAGTTTTATAAAATTTATAGATCGCTAAGCAGGAGATCGAATGCACAAAAGACACTCAATAAAACCTAATGTTATTTCAGGTTACGATATAATAATGCAATTTGTTTTTCTAATATTCGCACGCATCACACGTTCATATAATATAAGACTAGTACGTAGTATAACATAGATAAAGTACACGAATGAAGTTTTTCCTTTTTGTTAGATACAAAATAATATTTGTAACCTGTCATCCTTTGCGGTACTTATTGGCTTCCTAATGCAATCAGGAGTTGAGTTTGGGGCCAATGGCCTCTAAAACGTACAATAATGTACCAAGCCTATAGATTATAGAAGTTTCCAAAAGTCTGGAGTATAAACCGCCTTGCAACAATCTATATAGTTACGTGTTTTTCATACTCTTTCCATACGTAATTGAGCCACCACACCAGACACCAGACACCAGGTAAGGTTAGTTATTCTCTTGATCTCCCTCCCTCCCTCTGTTTAATTAGTTTTCTCCTTCAATTCGACGACGATAGCGATCTGAGTTGCAGCACTATTAAAGATTTATGCTTTGGTATTGATCTGTATGTATAGTTTAGGGTTTAGTAGTCGTACGTTCATGCTTTTGATTTGATCATCTTCATTCTCCGTTAAGCTATTCTTGTTTCTAGGCTTTAGGGTTTTTGTTTTCTTCAAGTGCTTGACTTAATTGTCACGCAAGTCTTTTGACCGATCGTACGTGATATACACTAGTGTTTTTTTTTTGTTAATTTTGATCAAATTTTGTGTCATTGGTAGTACTAACAGTTATCTTAAACTTGGATTAATTACGATGAAATTATGTTCTTGATAACAATAATATGATAGGTGAATTGTTATATATGTAGTTGTTCGATCAATTTAATGGGAAAGCGTAAGTCGAGGTCAAAGCCAGCACCAAAAAAGATAATGGACAAACTTGATACTTGTTTTACTTGCCCTTTCTGCAACAATACTAGTGGTGTTGAATGTTTCATGTAAGTGTACGTTTTTATTCAATGTCTTTCAACAACATAGTACAAGTGGTGTACCTTGTAAATTGTAATTAAGTTTTAAATTTGCAGTTTCACAATTTTGTTAATAGGTTTTGTAACGTAGTCTTGATATTGTTGTTAACTAATGTTAATTTTGCATGCATGCATGGTTTCTTAATTTGAACTTTGCAGTAATATGAAGAACTTGGTAGGTGAAGCTTCCTGTCGCATTTGCTCGGAAAAGTATAGCACTGTTGCTACAGGTGCATACTTTGTATTCCTAGAGTTAATTAATTAGTTATGGAGTAATTATTATTTTAAGATGTCCAAAAAAGTTGTAGCGCGTTTTTTATTAGAAAATATATATACTTCCTCTGTTCCGAAATATTGCACCATTTGGTTACTATTCACACTATTACTTTGACCATTTTTTATGATTCACATGTGAGAAAATTGTAGTCACGTGAGGTCATGATAGATTCGTATCGATATATATTTTCTAAATATTAATTTTTTATGATTTTACTTACACACAATTTAAGATGTTAAGAGGTTAAGAGTCAAAGTAATATGTTAAGAGGGGTAAAAATCAACTATGATACGATATTTAAGAAATGGAGGAAGTATTATGAGGTGTAAAGATACTAATTTGTTTGTTTTTTATTTTGTTTTGTTTTACAGCTTTAACAGAGCCTATAGACATGTAAGTAATTAGAATGCATAATTCAATTCGATCCTTATAATAAGTTTATAAGTTTAATTAGCCTTTTTATGTAACTAGCTTGATTGTTTTTTTAATATGGTGTTGGTACGTTGTATGTGCAGTTACAGCGAATGGATTGATGAATGTGCACGCGTCAATGGCGTTGAGGATGAAGAAGCTGAGAAGAATGTGCATTCGTCACGTACTCGTCGCCGGATTGACGGAGTTATCTCAACCTTTTAGGAATATCAATCCATTGAATTAATTGAACCATCTTTATTTAATCTATAATAATTCTCGTACATGTAAATATTACATTTATTATTCATTTCTCATCTACAATCTTAATTTGTCAACATAGATCTATTACTATATACTAAAAGAGACACCAGGAATAACACGTGTTAATTCCTAGCGCGATTTTTTCCCGCCAAAACCACTTCCCCAAAAAAAAGTATATGTTTGATTTTATATATATTCTCTATTTTTTTTTATAAACTGTTCATGTATGGAAACAAAATTTAATTTATAAATTAAGGCAATAATAGATACGACGTAATAATAGTTATTCTAAATTGGTAATATTTTAGTCAAATCGCTATATTAATAATGGAAAATATATCAATCAATATTTTGGTAAAATTACCATATTAGCATTTTAAATATGCATATTAGATGAATAAATTTAAACGAGTATGTAAAAAATGTTATAACTATGCAGTAGTTTGGGAGATATTTAGTTAAATATTTTGTTAAAAATATGATCAAAATCCGTGCGTGCACGGGATCTAATCTAGTTACTATTCTAATTGGGTCCGAACATAAGTCTTCTATTACTATATACTAAAAGAGACACCAGGAATGACACGTGTCAATTTCTGGTGCGATTTTTTCCCGCCAAAACCACTTTCCCAAAAAAAGTATATGTTTGATTTTATATATATTCTCTATTTTTTTTTATAAACTATTCATGTATGGAAACAAAATTTAGTTTATAAATTAAGGCAATAATAGGTACGACGTAATAATAGTTATTCTAAATTGGTAATATTTTAGTCAAATCGCTATATTAATAATGGAAAATATATCACTCAATATTTTGGTAAAATTACCATATTAGCATTTTAAATATGCATATTAGATGAATAAATTTAAACGAGTATGTAAAAAATGTTATTACTATGCAGTAGTTTGGGAGATATTTAGTTAAATATTTTGTTAAAAATATGATCAAAATCCGTGCGTGCACGGGATCTAATCTAGTTACTATTCTAATTGGGTCCGAACATAAGTCTTCTGTTTCTTAATACTTACGTAGTACGTAATAACGTTTAACACTATTTATGTACTTATTTTGATCGTATTTTCTTGTCTAATACTTACTGCGTTTCATAAATATTGCACAAAGGTTGAATTTTAATTTCTTAATACCTTAGTTTGACACGTATGAGAATGACATCACGACTTGGCAAGCAAAAGTAAATTGTTTAAATCCCACAATAACTCTTCATATTCGTAATTGATTTTGAATACTATTACACTTACCAAAAAATACTAATATTTGTATTTACTCACGGAGTCACGTCTCTTCTTTCCCCGCTCTAAAGATGGCTGTGGGCCGGGCCGGCTCGAAACCTGACCCGACCCGACACGAAAAACGCCCGGCCCGGCACGAGCACGAAAACAGCACGGCTCGGCACGGGCACGAAGTCATGGCCGTGGGACGGGCCTAGGCCTTAATTTTTTGGAAAAAGCACGACAAGGCACGACACGGCTCGACCCGACATGACAAAGCACGTTAAATTTAGTCAAATTAGCCTTAGGCACGACGGGCCGGCCCGGTCCGAAAGCACGTGGGCTTGGCCCGGGCCTGGACCCTGTTTTTAACTTTTCGGCTCGAAACGACACGGCACGAAACAACATGGGTCTGGCTTAGGCCCGGCCCGGTTAGGCAACGGCACGAAGCCCGACACGGCCCGGCCCACAGCCATATTTACCCCGCTCTCCTTGTATGTAACGCCGTTTTGACAAGTCAACTAGTGCTCCTCAAGTCCTCGACCAAACCCGCTATCCTTGTATGTAACGCTGTTTTGACAAGTCAACTAGTGCCCCTCGAGTCCTCGACCAAAGCTTCGATCTTCAAAGTTCCGTCGGCCAAACCCGACCCATAGAAAACGGGCCAATTTTTTGGGTAAAAGCGGGCACCGTCTTTGTTCATCTCTACCCGAAAGTCCAAAGCACACACTTGCACAGCAAGTGTTCGACAATAAGTCTAAGCGAGTTAAAACAGATTAAAGTTCAAAAAATTTCAATTTCTCTCTCACACCAAACCAACTTCTTCTCCTCCAAATAACCCATCTCCTTGCATTCAGTCGCAAAGCAAAGGAATTCACTTGAATTGAATACGCAGCAATTGTAAGTCTGTGATGCCCATTTTAGCTTCTTCTGTTTCTGTTTCTGTTTCTAGGGAAACAAAGTCCATTAAAACTCTATGTGCAATTGTATTAAAGGGTAATTGGAATCAATTTCTCAAACCCCAAATTGGTTCTAGTTTGAGTTCTGTGAAAGTAGAGAAAATATTATCACATCTTTCATTAGGTTATTATGATTCATGGGTTTTTTATCAATGGGTTGAACAGATTCCTGGGTATAAGCATTCCCTTCAATTTACTTGGTCTATGGTTCATTTGCTGACAAAACATAATCACTTGAGAATTGCACAGAACCTGCTTCAGAAGATTTCTCTTAAAAATTATTTATCTTCCCCCACTGTTTTGAATGCCCTTGTTGTTGCCCATCATGACCCGGGTTCGAATTCGCAGATTTTGAGTTGGTTGGTGATATATTATGCTGATTCTAAGATGACCCAGGATGCAATTCAGGTGTTTGACTACATGAAAATTAATAGGATTAAACCTCATTTGCATGCTTGTACTGCGCTTTTGAGTTCTCTTGTGAAGGTGGGGTTGACTGCTACCATGTGGAAGATGTACAATAGGATGTTGAAACTTGGGATTGATCCTAATATTCATGTGTATAATGTGTTGCTTCATGGTTGTTGCAAGTCGAAGGATGTGGGAAAGGCAGAAGAGTTGATGAGTGAGTTGGAATTCAAGTGCATGTTGCCGGATCTTTTCACTTACAATACATTGATTTCTTTATATGTGAAGAATGGTAAACATTATGATGCTCTGTCTGTTCAAGATAGGATGGAAAAGGCTGGTGTGGCACCAGATATTGTGACTTATAATTGCATCATATTTGGATTTTGTCGGGATGGTAGGATGAGGGAGGCATTGAGGCTTTTTAATGAAATTAAGGGCGCAACTCCTAACCTTGTGACGTATACCACTTTGATTGATGGATATTGTCAAGCAAATGACCTAGAGGAAGCGTTAAGGTTGTGCCATGTAATGGAGGCTAAACGTATATATCCATCAGTTGCTACGTACAATTCGATTCTGCGCAAGTTGTGTGAGCAGGGGAGGATAAGGGATGCAAACAAGCTCTTGAATGAGATGAGCGAGAAGAAGGTAGAACCTGATAATATCACATGCAATACATTGATAAATGCTTACTGCAAGATCGGAGACATGGAGTCTGCCCTAAAGGTCAGAAACAAGATGTTGGAAGGGGGGTTGAAGGTGGACCAATATACTTTTAAGGCGCTTATACATGGTTTCTGCAATGCTAAAGAGATCGATAGAGCAAAAGAGCTTCTTTTTGAAATGCTTGATGCGGGTTTTTCTCCTAGTTTTTGCAGTTATTCCTGGATTGTGGATGGTTACTGTTACCATGATAATGAGGAGGCAGTAGCAAATCTGCCAGATGAGCTTGCAGGGAGAGGTCATTTTGTTGATATATCGGTGTATCGGTCTCTTATTAGAAGTTTGTGTAAGAAAGATAAGATTGAATTGGCTAAAAGAATTTTTGATTGTATGGAAGAGAAAGGAATCAAGGGAGACAGTCTAGTATACACCAGTTTGGCATTTGCTTACTTTAAACGAGGAAAGGGAAGAATAGCTTCGGAGTTATTAGATGAGATGTATAGGAGGAGGTTAAGTGTAACTTTAAGAATATATAGGTGCTTCAGCCCTTCTAGAGTTAGTGATAGCAACTTATTAGGGGTTTTTTGTGATCACTTGAAGGAGAGAAAGCTTATCTCAAACAATGTTTACAAGCACATGCAAGACCTTAACTGATCTCCCATTGAGCTGAATGGCCTTTGTTTCCTAATGTTTCTGTGCAACATGTTGAAATTTGACAGAAATACCGTCTTTAGGACAAGAATGCCAGGATCAAGCTTTCTTGCTGGAGTATATCTCAACTCCCTCCTTACCAGGTGAAGGTAATATTAATTGTTGTTACTAACAAAATACTTGCAAAAATATTTTAAGTAGTGAAATTGTTTTCTTTTGCTTTATATAAAATAGGTCAAAAGCAAGAGTGAAGACTTATAGTTTAATACTTACGTATGATTGATCGCTTCTTTTTGTATAACAATCTGGCAGTTCTCTGGTACTCATTGAATCACTTCCTTAATTTTGTTTTATGGAGCTATTGTCTGCTCTTTATCATATCAATACAGGCAATTACAGATACAGTGGTCTGGTGCATAACGGACTAGGCTTGTATGTTACTGCGTCCATGTATTGCTACATGTCTTAAGAAAAATAAATGTAGCATAGCATGTGGAAATCCACCCTTACAATTCAATATTTCTTCAATTAGAAACTTTTACTTGTACCTGTTTAGTTGTTAGTTGGAATTTCCTGAGCTCCTACCATATGTTCTCCAAATCGACCAATTTTCTTTTGCTGATCACATGTCGTATCTTCTTATGTAGGCTCCTCCCTGTTGGCTATAAGCCTATAAGCATCTGCCTCACAAGATTTATAAGAGCTATTGCTTCTCTCTTCACTTTATGTCATCATAGTAAACTCTGACGGCCGTTGATAGCCGGTAATAAACGGTGGGTATGAGAATAAATCCTAGTGTTATTTGGAAAGAAATTAACATCATGATGTACATGGTAATGAAATTTTGTCTCAAGATTGGTGTTTTTCTTCATAGATTTACATTCCCATCTAATACCACTCCCCAAATGGTAATGGATGGTAATGGAAATTTATAAAGAAAAAGAGATAATTTTAAGTGAATTAGCATTACCATCGGAATAGATATTGATTTTTCTTACAAGTTTGCATACAAATTCATTCCCATTGACACCATTTATGGCCGGCTATCAAACGGGCCGTGAGATTAAGTAAACAAATGATGGATTGATCCTCAAAATCGGTCTTATTGGAAGATTCTTGAGCTAGGATATTCTGAATTTCCCATCCACCTTCGTAAATTTTCATCGTTGAACCCAGAACTGCAGCTTAGGCATGCTCTATTTCAATCAGACAGTGCTCCTTTAGCTCTCTCTGTGGACTGTGTCAATAATGAAAGTTAAAGATAAAAGGTTCTTGATCTCTTAGAAATGTAGATTTGTTTCAACTTTGAGGTTGAAATTTGGAGCAGTAACCTTATAATCTTGTTACTTTGTCATGCCAAGCATCGATATAAGGATTGGATTAAAAACAGTAGCAGACATATTTTATGGACATTGGGCAGAGGGATCACCTTCGCTCTTCACAGGAGAACTCTGTTAAATTTTCCAAGTGCCAAATGACAGCTTTAAATCTTCATTTCCAAGCACAAAATTCTTCATTTAGAAAAACAATGAAGCACTAGATGACTAGAAGCTGTCAGAACTCGATAAGAAAACCCGAATGAGCATATGTGATGCTCCTTAATTCTTTTTAAGCAGAGGAAAAAAGCAGAGAAGACGTTGAAGACAATAGTTGATCATGTGATTGTAGTTGTATCAATTAAGGTACAAAATATGAGGTACCTATATTTGGGGTGAAGCTGAGAGGGTTTCATATATAGAGAATTACTGGAAAAGAAAATTTGACCTATGAGGAGGCTTTTGGGGATTTGGAGCTTGAGTGATGGATGATAAAGTGAGTTGTAGAAATTGGTAAATTTAGTGGAGGGGTTATATTGGTATTTGGGGATGATGGATATAGGAGATAAGGATCAACATTGATTGTGTTGATTTTGAGGAGGATGGGAAAGTGGATGAGGAGGGAGAGTGTGGAAATTTGATTCTGGAGAAGCAATAGGAAAATGAGGATGGGGCGAGAAAAGATTGAGACTTTGGGGAAGAAATTGAATAACAGAGGATTATAACATTTGGTGTTAGGGTTTTGTAGTTGAGAGGAGAAAGTAGCGACATGTTAAATTTTTTCCTTGTTCTCACTTATAAAGTGCTATTGTTATCATGTGATAGGGTGTTAAAGAAGCTATCAAACATTATATGATTGGCTTAGACAATTTGTTTTTAGTTCTGCACTATTGATGCTTGTGGCAAAGAAGAATAAGCTTCGAGGACTAAGTGCAAATAAGAATGTAGCAACAGGCAACTTGAAAGTGGCATGTATAACATAGGTTGTAATTCAAGGCCTTTACCTATAAAAAAATAACCCTTATTGAGATATGCATATGTTATTTAATGTTTAGAGTCAGTGCTAAGAATAGTAAGTAAAGGACCGTGATGGTGTAAAGATTGAACAATGGTCTAAGTGCATATGTCGGTTATGGCGAAATTGGGAACGTGAAAATGTACCAGTCCTCTAGTTTTGATTTGTTACAACCCATATCTGTCTGATTATGTAATTTGATAACGACAGGTGGTGCTGACACTTTTTCTGCATTGACTGGAGTTGTTGGTCATTTCTGTTCTTTCAAAAGATTTAGGAATCTTCTCTTTGCTGATACGCTCCTAGCAAGTGATAAACTGCAATGCTGGTTCAGGATTGGCATGCATGTTGAGTTTATTTCTTGTGGAAAGGACATAAATAGGTTGTTTGTTGTTTATTTCATGTCTTGTAAAAGAAGTTCTTGTGTCTCAAAAGTCAAATAAAGATATAGTTAGTTTGGGTGGCTTTGGGCAATTGGGCATCAATAAGAGAACATGAAGAGTTCTGATAGAAATATTTATTTGTGTAGTCCTGTTGACTGAGCAAGTTTGATTGCTTCACTACAGTTTTATTCTGTTAAGAACAATAATTGATTTGATATTCTGTCAATCAATGTGGACTTAAGACTTTGGAGGCTGAGATTGAAGTGGTTGCTTATTAATAGAGCTCCCACCATCAAACCAAGAGGTTAGTGCTAATTTGTGGTTCGATTTTCATCTCCCTCAACCTCTTGGTTGGGTGCTGCATTGGTATTGTGTTGTTCCTTTTGGGTAAAATGGCTATTTACTAGGCGCTAGAGTTTACAGGTGGATAGGGTTCAATTTTAGATTTGTACGGAGTATGTTCTTGTTGTAAGTGATAGGTGTGCCATATTGCACAACCTGGAATTTTTGGATTATAAATCTATAGTTATCTTCTAAAATCTGAGGTTGTCGCTATTGAATGATCTAGAATTGCATTCATCATAACAACTCTAAAGTCACTGTTAGTGTTGTGTACTTGAGTTCGGTTCATTTTAACTGAACTATAACATGATAATTGCTAATATAATCTTATATTCCATTTTCTGCAGAAAAGTACTGTTCCGGTGTTGAAACAATGGGATTCGGATGAAGGCCCTATTCGTTGATGTGGAAGATCTTGCGTGCGTGGTTAAGTTGTGTCCGAAAATACCTGCACAATGAGAAAAGTAACTGGCCTCGGAGGTGTTCCGAGGAAAGCCCCTCTGATGCCTAAGTAAGTACTTGGTTCGGATTCTAGAGAGAGTTATCTAGAGTATTGTTAATACAATAATTTGGACGTACCTTGATGTGTGAGCCTTGACGACTTATTTATAGTGTTTGTGTAGTAAATGCTCCAATAGATCATTTATTACTTGATGGGCCTTGGGCCTTGTGTTTGGCTGATTAGCCTTTGAGGGGTAAATGGCTTTATATGTTGTTGTTGTAGCCTATTGGGCTTTTGGGATGTTGGCCCAATTGGGGTCAATTTGGCACCCAAACAACATGCCCCCAGACCCGGTCCATTTATGGTTTAATTGGGTGGGTATTCATATGCAGTTCAAAGCTCAAAAGTCTCGCTTCTTTTCGAAAAGGGTGGTTAAGCTTCTTGCATTGATGACAAGTGTTCGAATATGTTTTGAATTGTGGAGATCGTGGGTGTGAGTCTTGAGGGAAGTTCGAGTGTTTTCTTTTTCTCTATGAATATTGGGCTCGCTCTTCCTTTCCAAATCTTTACTTCACCTTCTTTCTCTCACAGAATTCTCTCAAAATTCCGGCGATCTTGCGTTTCGGAGTTCTTTAGATCTTCATCTCTTGGTCGACCTTCATACTCTGGAACTCACTCCAATCGTTTTGTCGGCGAATTCCGCTTCGGAGGAAGGTAACTTGCTTGTGAATTTCTTTCTTTTTCCTCTGCGCTTTCTTTTCTACCCCACCGTCTAAACCCTAGATTTAGAATTCCGACCTTGGCCAGAGATAGAGGCAAGAGTAAGTTCGTTGTCGAATCTTCCAGTAAGAGGGAGGATGTTGTTAGGTTATGATACATATGAATAAACATAAATCATGCGGAAAAACCATAAAGCCAGGAAACATATTATTTACACATAATCATTTAGCATAATTCAGATGCATACACTTTGTAGCGTGCCCTCCCTAACTGCGTCCGAACCGAACAATAACAAGTCTTTTAGGACTCCAAGTGTCGTCCCTCCGTAAATAGTCCACAGTACGTCCGGATCCGCCTTAAGCTTGACCAACTAGAATCGCCCTTAAGGTTACTAAGATTTTCGGCTATTTGGGTTGCAAGTGTTTGGCTGATTTTTGCTTAAAAATCTTACCTTTGAATATTTCAAAATCGTCTGTTAAATATGTGACCCTAGGCCTATATTTATAGAGTTTATGGAAAGGAATTATAATCCTACTATGATATGGATTTATTAATTAGAATCTTATTAGAACTCTAAATAATAAATTTAATCTCTTAGGATTAGGATTAGGATTTTATCAATGCACGAATTCCAATAGGATTAGGATTCGTTACGAACACGAGTGTTGCACGACTACGAGGAACGCACGCACCCGCGCAGGCCTTGCGGCCCACACGAGCAGGCGCTGCCTCGCAGCCCACGAGCATAAGCCCGCGCGCGCCTTGCTGGGCCAGGCCTTGCGCTGGGCCTGGCGAGGCTGTGGCAGCTCCGTGTTTGGGCGCTTGGCTTGCTGGGCGCGGGCCTGGCTTCGTGTTGGGCCTTCGTCTAGCAAGCCTCGTCCAATACTAATTCGTATGATGCGCTTCCGATTAAATTCCCGGTTCCGGAATTCATTTCCAATACGAACAATATTTAATATTTCCGATTCCAGAATTAATTTCCGTTTCGAACAAATATTTAATATTTCCGTTTCCGGAATTATTTTCCAATTCCGATAATATTTTCGATTCAGACAATATTTCCGTTTCCGGCAATATTTCCTATTCCGGCAATATTTCCATTTCCATTAATATTTTCCGATACGTACCATGTTTCCGTTTCCGGCAATATCTACGACTTGGATAATATTTATATTTCCGATACGATCCATATTTCCGTTTCCGGCAATATCATCGTTTCCGGAGTATTCATTTGCTTGCCTTTGACGATCTTAGCTCCCACTGAAACCGAGATCTGTCGATTCCGAATATCCATAGATGGAGTATTTAATGCTATTAAATACTTGATCCGTTTACGTACTATTTGTGTGACCCTACGGGTTCAGTCAAGAGTAGGCTGTGGATTAATATAATTAATTCCACTTGAACTGAAGCGGCCTCTAGCTAGGCATTCAGCTCACTTGATATCACTGAATTATTAACTTGTTGATTAATACTGAACCGCATTTATTAGACTTAATATTATATGCATACTTGGACCAAGGGCATTATTTCCTTCAGTCTCCCACTTATCCTTAGGGACAAGTGTGCATTACCTAATTCCTTTGTCGCTCGATGCTTGCTCTTGAACATAAGGTAATAGTTGTCATCCTTATTATGTCCAGAGGTGTTTCTCGGTTTCAGAGTTCAACTGATCAAATAAACAGATAATCATAGCCTATGATTCATCCGAGCACGGCCATGCATTTTACAGTTTCTAGCTCTCCGAGTGGCCTTGTACAACTTTTAAGCATCTCATCCCGATTTATGGGAGGACAATCCCAATCTTGCGATCTTGAGATTAGACTTCGTTTGATAGGTGATTACCTGAGCGTTGCCTTTATAGCCTCTTTTTACGGTGCGACGGTTGGTCAACGTCAAAGTAACCAGTTCTCAAACAAGTAATCTCAAATCACTCAGGTATTGAGGATTTAGTGTCTAATAATTTTAATGAAATTTACTTATGACAGATTTTCATCTCTTACAGTAAAGTTTCATAGGTCTGTCCGATACTAGTCTTCCCAAAGTAAGTATCTATGCAAATGATTGCGACATTGCCATGTCCACATAGTTCAAGAAACAGAACTACTAGTCATCTTGCATTCTATTCGTCTAACGTTTTCTATGCGTCCATCTTTATAGAAAACTCCGACCAGGGACCTTTTTCAACTTTTGACATTCAAGTTCACTTGATAGACAATATCTTAGTCACAGGACTGGTCCTGACAGTTTATCTTGAATATATCGTCAAATTGAAGGGACTCATCATTTAATACTAAACCAAAATTAAATGGAATATGAAAATACATTTCATATATGATAAATGTTCAACCCCAATGTTTTACAACAATGGGCCTTAAATCCATCTTTAAAACAGTAAATGGAATTCAAAGCTATGCTTGATTTCTAGTGCTACAATGTGAGTGTTGCTTCTCACTTGTTGCATAGGTTTAGTTATCATGCTTTGCCAATCTTAATATCCTTTTCATTGAATGTTCTTCGAGATAGGATGATAAGATCTTTTGAGTTTGTTTATTATGTGATCTAGTCTTTCTTACTTCGATAGTGGTTCTACGCATCTTGCAATGAAGAACCATCAAGTCAGCAGACATGTGATTCACCCAAGTTCAGAGAAGAACTCATTAACATAAACAACTCTGTTTTATTGCTTCTTAGGCAATAAGTACTTTTACTTCAACTGTTTAGGTTGCTAGTGATGCTTTGTTTGGATTTACTTATCCAAGCAGTTCACAGATATGTGGAAGACTTTCCAGCTGTATCTTTGGAATATAGAAATTAATATTTTAATTTCCCACGCAACAACTCATGGTCTCCAACCCATGTTGTCATTTTCAAAACACGATGTTCTATAGCTCGTCCTTGCCAATGGTTAACTCCAAGGGAATCTTGCTTGATCCTTTGCCAGTGTCTATGCGTGTAGCATCAATATTTAGCATATCTTTATTTCCTTGAATCAAGAACTATTCCTATGTACCTTTTCAAGTACTATAAGTTTTTCTTGATCTCAATCTAGTTGATCTTCACTTAGATCATTAGAAATTGGTATATGTTTGTTATGCCTAAAGCCATACGATACATTTTTGGCAATCCTCATATTATATCATACATGATAAATTCTTTTGCAGAATAATTCTCAATTGAATTCTATTCATGTAACTTTAGCTCATTCAATTTCAGTAGATACTGAATCCAGCTAAATTCTTTGACATATAATATAGGTGAAGAATCTAATCTAGATCCTTTGATGTTTAACTTAGTAAATGCTTATACATAGTTCAAACATTCTTTACTTAGATTTATTCATATGGGTCGAATATCTCCAATGGAGTCTTTCGTGTCTGATTTAGTAAATGCCATTACTTAATCTAAAACAATATCATAAAATCTTTGTAAATAGATTCTTAATACCCAGTATGTACTAAGTTTCGCCATGGTCCATCATTGATGAATAATCTCAAATCTAAGTCATTAGCTTTTGAATGTTATTTCACAATAGAGAGATATGTGTGTGATACACATAGGACCAATTAAGTTTTACGTACTCCCACTAAACTTCTTATATATCTATAAGAATCATGTACATTTTATGAAACTAAAATACTTATTAGCTTCACTAAAATACAATTCCAATTCCCAATTGCTTGCTTAAATCTGTACTTAGATTTTATAAGCTAGCTTTCTTTTTCAAGCATTTATTTGGATCCACAAATCCTATGACATACCATGTACATAGTTTATTCCAACATTTGATTGAGGAATACGTTTTGTCATCCAATTGCTATATGTACCAATATGCAATCATTGCTTGATTTATAGACTTGAGCATTACGATTATGCATGAGGTTTCAACACAATCCACGCCGTGAATTTGCTTTTAACTTTTAGCAACTAATCTAGCTTTGTGTGTGAACACAATTCCATGTTTTGATGGTTTTTATTCTTAAAACCAATTTGCAACCAATAGGTGTAAACCATTCTTGCAAATCAACAAAATTTCAATTTTGTCATTAAAACATTGGTTATGTTTTATGGCCTTTAACCATTTAAAACATTGAGTCTATATATGGCCTCTAACCATTTTAGGGAATCTATATTTCGTCATAGCTTTCTCACAAGTCACAAACTTATTAATATACATGATAATAGTTTGACTGCAAGTTGTAGGTTTCTTCACTATCTAATAGAAGAATCACATAGCTTCAGTGACCTGAACTCCATGATTTTTCACTATCTAATAGAAGAATCTCATAGTTTCAATGACTTGAACTCTATGCCTACTTGGGTATAGAACATCGATCAAACAATAGAATATTAACAGCCACTTGAAAGTCCTTTGAATATTCTGTTCTCCTTGAAGCACTTGTAAAGTCTTCTAAGAGATGTCTATTCTTTAAAGCTACTTCTAAAGTCCTTAAAGAATAAGTTCGGATTTTCTGAAGCACTTCGAAAAGCCTCTGGAATGTCCGTTTATGTTTGTTGTTCGCCTCGAAGACTTTCGAGGTCTATTTTCTCCCACTTGTCATTTTGGAAACGAATCTCCAAAAGGACATTATTTCGAGCAAACAAACATTATGTTCTCAAAAATTCGTGGTAGAAACAATACCCTTGTGTCTCATTTGAATAAATCACAATGAAACATATATCTAGACTTGGGCCTTAGTTTGTTGAATAACAAACACTAAGCTCCCACTGAGTTTAGCAACTCTTTAGATATATATAATTGAAAAGATATCCTGAAATTACTTTTCAATAGCTTTGACGAACTTGGTTTAGTTTGGTGGTAGTTGAGCATTTTGTTTTGAAATTATAGGAAAATTCTTTATGATTCATCATTGATCGAATCAAGTACTAATTGACTTCGATCATTCCAACTTCGATATGCCATATCTTATGGAGCTAGATTGTGAATTTACTACACACAATCATTGATGATCATTCTTGATTTAAGTAATCATCAACATGATCTATCCTAGATCTTTATGATTACTTACCAAGTGGATTTTATACTTCTGAATCTTTGAACTAGCCAAACAGATTCACACTTATATCACATTGAGTAAATAAACCTATATTCCCTCAAATCTGTGTGACATAATAAAGTCATAAAACCTTTCTTTAGCTTTGAATTCTATTGTCTAGGTGTTCTAACAATAGTTCATATCTTTTGTTACTTTCAACAAGTAAGACTTGCTTGTCTTAAATTGAACTAGAAATCAATCAACTTTCAAAAGTCCATCAAAATAGAGCTTTTGAATGTTAACTTGTTGACATGGTCTAAGTAACAATGCCAAAGATTAGTGGAACTCAAATCAAGAAATTGATTTGAACCTAGTAAAGTTCTTATTGTTAAAGAGTTGTTTGTTTTAATCAAGCATATTGACTCAACCCGTAAATGACTATTTCACTCAAATAAACAAACAAACATTGTTTTTATTTTTCTTGAATGTGATTCTTTCTGTGTTTGAAAACAGAAATTTAGGTATGCTGATTATGGAACAAAATAGCCATTAAGTTCCAGCCTTTGAAAGGACTTAAAACAAACTAGATGACCCTACAACTAATGTAGCATTGCCATACTTCATTTCCCACTTGTAGGCCATTAGTGTAGCCTAGCTTCCATTGTTTGAGTTATTACCGAAGTAAGAACCTCAAGCGGTATATGATACCAAGGAAGTTTGATTGCTAGGTCACTTCTCTTTAAACATAAACTTATAGGTAGAAATGGAATCGTACATTCCTTTCATTTGTTCCTTGTTTTCCTATTTCTTGTACCCTTTCTTATAGTTTTAAGAATTGAATTCTCTAGTGTTGACTTTTATACTTTGTTTAGACATGTGCAATGTCACTCCAACAAAGTTCTTACCATTTTATTTATGTTGAATTATTTGTTTCAACTAGATGATCTTAACAAAAGCTTCTAAAGTTCTCTAAGCATCGATCTATTCGAATGTCTAGGGTCTAGACTCATTCGAGAATTAAATGGAAAAAGATATTAGGTTGTTAACCATTGGTAAAGCTGAGTGTTTAAACTCAATGCTTTATGATCTCAAAACTACATTGTATTCACAAGCACCAATCGGTTTGCCATTCGACTTTGATACTCGAAAACAACCATAAAAGTCGCTATAAGAAACGTACATTTTAAATCGCTCAGTTTCTCTCATTTCCGTGAATCGTTCTTGGATTCACAACCAATCGAGGAAATTTACTGTTACCTTTCGAAAAGGATTTACTGCAGTGCAAGATATTTAATTATAAATAATAATTAAAACATACATTGAAGCAGGCAAAGTCTAAACATTTATCATGAATAATAACTTGAAAATTAAAGCAATCATGCAATTTAAACAAGTTATTAGCATTTTATTCGAATTTATTGTTCCGACAGGTGTGAATAAAATGATTCTAAGATCCTAAAAACCATTGAAGAATTAAGCACATTATGTATTTAGACTCAATTCTAAAATCCTTTAGGTAAGCAAAAGCCTTTTGCTAATAGTCTAGAAACTACTCTTGGTTGATAGGTACGTCTAAGAACTTATTAAGTAAACCTATCGATTTTGCCACGACATAAAAGGGCTCCTTACTTATATCGTTGAGTTTCACCAAAACTAACATGTACTCACAATTATTTGTGTACCTTACCCCTTTAGGGCCAATAAGTAACACCTCGCTGAGCGAAAACTATTACTAGATTGATGTAAAGGATATCCAAGTAAGTGTTTATTTTGGCATGGCACCTTTTAACTCAATTTTTAAGTTTGGAACTTAAGGCTCTTACTATGTTGGTTAGATTTTAAGTGAACTAAAATCCTTAATCATGCAACATAATCAAGCCACAATCTCATGCATAATTAAGACATATTTAAAGCAATAAATAACTTAAAGCATGCATAAGATAAATGTGATCTAGTATGGCCCGACTTCATCTTGAAGCTTCAACTTCAAAGTCCGTCATGAAAATGGATTGAAAACTCCGTCTTGAATTTCACCGTGGTAGGCGCCATTTTCTTCAAATAGGATAAGCTATAATTAAACTAATTACAACTATTTGATGGTACGCAGACCATATTTAAATTGAAAAACAAATTTGGTGCATTAGACCAATTACATTCAAATTAATGGTACGCAGACCATATTTTCTATCCTATTTGGGCCATACTAGTCACTCCATAACCTGCAAAATAGTACATATACAATATATACCATTCATCCATTCATTATCATGAATGGCCCACATAGCTGGTTAGTTCATCACATAAATATTTGCAGCAATTAATCAAGGGCACCAATAATCTACCAATTATTCAGTCCTTATTAATTCTAATCAAGTTGTTTAACCTTAAAGGATTTGTAGACCTAATCAAGAGTTTTTGACTAAAAGGCTCCCATTTAAACCAATAAATTCATATGCTTTACTAATTTTAAACATAAAAATGTATTTCTAGTCTAACCGAAAACATACAAATTTAATTAAAATTTAAAGCTCATATAAAATTTACAATCGAATCCATTAATTTTATTTATTTCAGTTGAATTAAACGAATTTAAATTAATTCAAGGTTTAATTTTAGTAAAATAATTAGTATAAATAAAATTTATAATAATTATAATATTCAAAATTAAAATTAGAGAAAACAATTTAAATTATTAATTTTAAAATTAATTAAAATTATTTGCGAACTGAAAATTCAAAATTAAATTTGAAACGACTCAATCGAGACACGACGAGGCACTTGGGCTTGCGCCCCAAGCCCCATCGAGTGCACGAGGCTTAGCGCCCCTTGATTGTTCGTACAGCAACACGCAAGCAACCACACGCAACGCAGCACTGCAGGCCACGCTGCGCGCGCGCTTGCTCGCTCGTCGCGCCTGCAGGCCACACGCAACGCAGCACTGCAGGCCACGCTGCGCGCGCCCGCTTGCTCGTCTTCTTGCGTCTGCTTGCTTGCTGGGCGTGGCAGCGCGCGCTGTGGCGCAGCACGCTTGCTGCCCACACGCGTCTGCCACTGGCCTGCGCCTTTCCCTTCGCCCTTGCCCACTCGCCCATATGCGCACAGCACTCGACACAGGGCAGGTGCTGCCTTGTGCTCGTGTGCCATGGCCCTTGCTCGCTGCATTCGTACCGCACGGGCCACGAGCTCCCTTGCTCGTCGTCGCGTGCCCGCACTATACAACACCCCTTAAGGGTAACACGTAGCTTCCATTGCTTTGTGCGTGCAAGTTTCATGAGCGTTTTCATAAAAATTTAAAATTTTTAATCAAAATTAATGACAAATTAATAAAACATATTAATTTCATAATTTTAGGGCGAAAAATTGAAAATTTATTAATCAATTAATTTCCGATTAACATGGATTCAAATCTAGGTCATAAAAATTTAAAATTTAGCATAAATTAACAATTTTTATGGTGGATTTTAATCATGGATACCTAATTAAATTATTAATTAATTATGAAAATCAAATCAATTCTAAATTATTCGAATTTCAACAAATTAATAATAATTACAATTAGGTTGTATAATTAACAAGTCTAGGCATTCATAATTCAGATTATTTACACATAATCATTTATTTACACATAATCATTTAGCATAAAGCCAGGAAACATATTATTTACACATAATCATTTACCATAAAGCCAGGAAACATATTATTTACACATAATCATTTAGCATAATTCAGATGCATACACTTTGTAGCGTGCCCTCCCTAGCTGCGCCCGAACCGAACAAGAACAAGTCTTTTAGGACTCCAAGTTTCGTCCCTCCGTAGATAGTCCACAGTACGTCCGGATCCGCCTTAATTAAGCTTGACCAACTAGAATCGCCCTTAAGGTTACTTAGATTTTCGGCTATTTGGGTTGCAAGTGTTTGGCTGATTTTTGCTTAAAATTCTTACCTTTGAATACTTCAAAATCGTCTGTTAAATATGTGACCCTAGGCCTATATTTATAGAGTTTATGGAAAGGAATTATAATCCTACTAGGATATGGATTTATTAATTAGAATCCTATTAGAACTCTAAATAATAAATTTAATCTCTTAGGATTAGGATTAGGATTTAATCAATGCACGAATTCCAATAGGATTAGGATTCGTTACGAACACGAGTGTTGCACGACTACGAGGAACGCACGCACCCGCGCGGGCCTTGCGGCCCACACGAGCAGGCGCTGCCTCGCATCCCACGAGCATAAGCCCGCGCGCGTCTTGCTGGGCCTGGCCTTGCGCTGGGCCTGGCGAGGCTGTGGCAGCTCCGTGTTTGGGCGCTTGGCTTGCTGGGCGCGGGCCTGGCTTCGTGCTGGGCCTTCGTCTAGCAAGCCTCGTCCAATGCTAATTCGTACGATGCGCTTCCGATTAAATTCCCGGTTCCGGAATTCATTTCCGATACGAACAATATTTAATATTTCCGATTCCGGAATTAATTTCCGTTTCGAACAAATATTTAATATTTCCGTTTCCGGAATTATTTTCCGATTCCGATAATATTTCCGATTCAGACAATATTTCCGTTTCCGGCAATATTTCCGATTCCGGCAATATTTCCATTTCCATTAATGTTTTCCGATACGTACCATGTTTCCGTCTCCGGCAACATCTACGACTTGGATAATATTTAAATTTCCGATACGATCCATATTTCCGTTTCCGGCAATATCATCGTTTCCGGAGTATTCATTTGCTTGCCTTTGACGATCTTAGCTCCCACTGAAACCGAGATCCGTCGATTCCGAATATCCATAGATGGAGTATTTAATGCCATTAAATACTTGATCCGTTTACGTACTATTTATGTGACCCTACGGGTTCAGTCAAGAGTAAGCTGTGGATTAATATAATTAATTCCACTTGAACTGAAGCGGCCTCTAGCTAGGCATTCAACTCACTTGATCTCACTGAATTATTAACTTGTTAATTAATACTGAACCGCATTTATTAGACTTAATATTATATGCATACTTGGACCAAGGGCATTATTTCCTTCAGATGTTCCTTTGGCGAAGAAGTCATCGCAAGGTTGGGACGCTTCGAAAGACGTCGCCGCTAGTGGGTCTGGTGGCTCTGCTCGTGTTGATTCTGGTAAATAGGCTGGTTCTTCGGGAGAACGCCGAGTTTACCCTCGTTATCCTGCACACTTCTCGGAGGCAGATCCGAAGGCAAAGCTTGCTCCTATCTTGCATGAGCATACTCAACTGACTGGTCCGCTGAACAAGTCGGTGGATGATAACCGGTTGGTGAAGGCGAAGAATGGTTTCTAACCATCAGCGTGCCGAGGAGCTGTGGAATCCAATACGCTTTGGGGTATTGGTGTGAACTCCCGGATCTGTAGCGTCCTCGGGTAACTCATTCGCCGAAGGGTTTCATTGCCGTATACACTCATCACCTGGAGAATGGTCTTCGGTTCCATCTAGATCCGTTCGTGGACGAGGTGTTGGTGTGATACAATATTACCCTGGCTCAGCTTACCCCCAAATCTATGAGGCACATTATAGGGTTCCGATGGGTGTGTGACTTCATCAACTTTTTCCTGCTCGGTGGCTGTCTTCAGGGATCTTCACTAATTGGTGAAGAATTATGCTTCCCAGGGTGATGGATACGGATGGTGGACAATCGTCAACAAGAAGTCGAAGAAGAATGGTGAGCCTAACTATATTGTGGCTCATCCCTATATCATCTCCGACCACAATTGGAAGACAGAATGGCTGCTTGTCGGGTACCCACGGATCCGAAGGATCCTAATTTTTATCGTCCCCCGAAGTGGTTTGTGGCTCCTGTGAGGGGGTCGAAAAAGCACGAGGCTAATGCGTGACCTCGTCCCTCGTGGGCGTGACGTTTCTTTTTGTCAAATCAAGTGTAATTGGATTTCCTGTGAGCTTACACCCAATTGACTAGTAATATAGGAGTCGCCATTCAGTTTTTAACGACAATGAGAAAAACTGACAAAACCCGGTTATCGTGACATAAAGGGAGTGCAATTATGTTTGACCACGACGGCCATAGGTTCCCTTGTGATCCCTGGTGTGGGGATTTCTCAATGTACACCCGCAAGGTAGAGATTGAGGGTTAGGGGGACTGTAACTACCGAGAGGAGTACTCGCTCTTCGATAACTCCAGAGGCAGGATATCCTTACTAGCTCAGCATAAATAATTGAAGGGACATGCGTTAACTATTAAACTAATCTGAATTGATTTTAGCAATATGCAGCACATAATACTAGATCGATCGTGATTATCTTGTTTAGATTGATTCAGGGGACCTAGCATGATAGTTCAATTTCCCAAAATATTATCTTTATTAGGCGTGATAGAACAATCAGACTTAATAGTTTAACAGTTTTATAAAAGGGCGAGGAAAGCAATTAAATCATGCGAAGGGACACATTACGACGCATCCTTGAGAGGTGCGTCACGGTTCTCAGAAAACTAACCACTTTGGCTTTGCTATTTCTCCTTTTTTAACGAATCTCAAGTTTCCGGGCTTAATTCTTCATCTACAAGGGACAGGATACGTTCTGTTCAATTTTTGGATCGATTGCGACAGAACGCGGGATCAATTTCGCAGCGTGAGGCTTAGGCTTAGGGGTTAGAGTCAATACTCAGAATATGAATTGTGTGTGTCCTTTTCACGTCGAATTTGGGGCTGTATTTATAGGGAAGAGTTCGTGGAAAGATAGAATTTTAGAGCTCTAATCCAAGAAGAATTAGGAGAGAATACGTACCTAGGTAATTTCACCGCCCAGGGCTGGGCGCCGAAGATTTCGGCGCCCAGAGCCAGGCGTTGAAAATAGGGTCTGGGCCGTATTTCCTCGTCAGATTTGGACTCTTGGAATACGGAGTCTTTGAGACTTATCCGAGTCTTTTAGTGCGTATTAACTTTATGACGGAATGCGTCTGGGCCCGTTACGAACTCTAGGCTCGTTAGAATTTTAATTAATACGTAACTCTTTATTTTCGAATTATACTAGGAATAGGATTCCTCTTGCAAATTCTATCTCTTTTAGGATTTATGTTGGAGTACAACACCTAATTCTGACAGGTTTCTATCTTTTATGTCTTGCCACTTTTAGCAACTACCCGTTACGGCAGTTACTATTTTTAGCAGGTTTCTATAAATAGAAGGTTTCGGGTGAAATGAAAAAGGGTGATTGAGATTCGTTATTTTATAGGAGATGCGTTGCCAAGTGGAGATTTATGTTCTCATCATCGAACCTTCCCTTTCGGGAATGGGGACAAAAGTAGGTGTCTACTGTTATCCCCCACTTTGACTGAGTCTCGGGATGAGACGATGGTCAAAGTACTGGACGGTGTGCGTCACACAAGCCATAGTGTAGGTGACTTGTTTTGCGAGGGTCTCACGAGCCCCCGAGTGATAACATTTGACTTAAGGGTCATCACTTGAAGTGTTGACATATCCCTCACGTGTCATTGGGATTTGTCAACGGATAGTATAGAAACTCCCTCACTTTGTCATTGGAAGTATCTAAAGATGCGTAGAAACTCCCTCACTTTGTCATTGGAAGTAGCTACAGATGTTTTCAAAATCAAAGCTATAAAGTGTAATTGGGCCTGGCGAAGCCCAATCACGAGGTAAAAATGTTTTTAAAGATTCTCATTTTCAGGGTTAACTAAACGAGAAAACCCCCTTGTTATTATAGGACGTAAAACGAAGGAAAATCCAGCACATCGCTCTTTTTTGGAAAAAAACGGGAAACCAATCCTTTAATTTTTGGGAAAGGGAAAACCAGAAAAAGTTATCGCTGCAGCGACTAAGGACCTGCGCGGTTAGTGGGCAGACCCTTCCGGCTAAAGATGGCGAGCCTGTCCACTAAGGGTGGACGCCCCGTCCGAAAGAAGTGGACGAATCTGTTTTGAAGTTTGTTTGCTTTTTTTGAAAATAAGGACCTACGCGGTTTGTGACGTAGACCCCGCCGGCTAAAGATGGCGAGCCTGTCCGCTAAGGGTGGACACCCCGTCCGATAGAAGTGGACGAGTCTGTTTTGAAGTTCGTTTGTTTTTTTTGAAAATAAGGACCTACGCGGTTTGTGACGTAGACCCCGCCGGCTAAAGATGGCGAGCCTATTTTGAATTTGAAGATTTTATTTTTCGAAAACTGAGCACCTGCGCGGCTAGTGATGCAGACCCCGCCCGCTGAAGGTGGGCGAGCCCTGTCCGCTGAGGGTGGACATCCCTGAATTCGTTTTTTTTTATTTGGAACTCGCGTGGTTCGTGGCGCGATCTTTCCCGATTGAGGTGGGCAAGTCCCTATCGTGATTTCTTTTGAGAATTTCTTTTATTCATTCTTGTAAGAGCGAATTCTTTCGAGGGATGCTCGGATTTAGTTGTAACCTGAATGTGGGTTGACAACGTGCTTAGACGGACCATTGTTTTGTGGTCATCTTCCTTCATGGTTTTGAGTTAGTTTTTACGGCTCGATTTTTCCACCACTTGGTTTTTGATCAGAGGACCATGTACAAGTATCAACGGCGACCTTTACTCTGAGGTCGAAATCCGTTTTTTCTTTGAGATTATCCAAACATGGGACCGTGTATAGCGTAGTCTGGGAATATGATTTTAACTTCGCACACTCTTCGTTGGAGTATATATTTTCTTTCGAGCCCCCAAGCACTCGGGCTTGACGGTCATTTCTTGCCAAGAGAGGTACGTATTTTATAACGTCTTTTAACCATGTTTGGGATCGTGCTCGTATGTGCGAGCGACCTTTATAGTGGTATGCTATTTTGACGAAGTCGTGGAGTGCGACTTCGTTTTCCGGGCGACAAAGTTTATTTTTCAATAATATCAGATTTAGCTTGGCCCGGATTAATCTTTTGACAAACAAACACTTTTTATTTGAGAAGCCAACGACTTAATAATATTTTTTTGGTGTTTCGAAGAATGACCTTGATATTTATTTTGCTTATATTTGTTTTGAAAAAATGTACACGTATATTCCTTGAGACGAGTCTAAGTTTCGACAAGTTTTAACATTTATTTTCACTATTTGGGTGCTAAAGGTGCTTTTGGGCTTGATCTTGATTTCAATAGGGCCTCGTGTCTACCAACACGGTTTTAAGTCCTTTCCTGTTCCGCGTTTTGCGAGATCCGGGCCTTGGGCTGCATTTTCGGCGCCCAAGGCTAGGCGTTAATCATTTAGGCGCCCAGCCGTGGGCGCTGAAAGTTTTATCCTGGCAATTTTTGGTTTTCGGATTTCTTAACGCGTTTCCGAATGGGATCAGGATGTCACTTGATGTCTTCAGGTATATATAGGGGTTAGATACTTCCTTCTTTTCCATCACTCTCAATCTTCCTTTCTCTCGTAATTACTTAGCTTTAATTCTTCCTTGCTTTTGTCATGTCGATTCCTCCCTTCTCCCTCCAACGAGCTGTCAGGCGTTGGCTAAGAGCCCTTACTCCTACAGAAAAGGCTTTGTTGAAAGAATACCACTTAGAGGCACTTTTAGGCTTACAACAAATTAATATTGATTATAACTTTCTGTATGCAGCCTTGAGCTTTTGGGATTCCGATCACCATGTTTTTGTCTTTCGGGGCAATGAAATATGTCCTTTGCCAGATGAATTTGCTGCGATCCTTGGTTATCCTACTAATGCTACTCCTGCCACCCCTGGCACCATTGAGGAGGGTAAAACAACCATAGGGGCTTTCCTAGGACTAGATGCTAACATGCTTGCTGAGATTGTTGTGGGTGATGAGGTTAATTTGGCAAAGCTTGTAAAACATCACTTTAGACCTAGTAAAAATATGACCGAACAGAAATTGAACATTCGAGCCCTTGTATTTTGCTTGTTGAATCATTATTTGCTGTCGAATAACAATGGAGAGTTCGGTGACATAAGGTTGATCCCCTTGATTAGCCAGATGGAAAGTTGCTATTCTATTATGCCGTTGGTTGTTGCCGAGACTTTGCTGAGTGCGGATGAATTGAAGAAGGATGCCAAATCTGAATATTTTAAGGGGAGCCCCCTATTGCTGCAGGTAATCGATCTTTCTTTTGCGCACACATATTTTTTATATTTTTTCGTTCGTCCTGCCTGGAGCTGATTTCAGCGCCCAGGGCTGGGCGTTAGAATTTTTGGCGCCTGGGCCTGGGCGTTGAAATTGCGCCCCAGGTTTCGTTTGTTTATATATTATTTTTTTGATCTGATCGTACCCGTTTTTGTTTTTTGCAGATTTGGCTCATGGAACGACTTAGGCTTTTAGAAACTTCTGCCGATCCTAAACATTATCGTCCTATAGCCTTGGGTAATCGAAAGTATTTGCACCGAGGCCAGGACGAGGCCGAGTGGGCTTCCTTTTTTACTCATGGTATCTGTTCTATTAAGTGGGTGGTACTGTGGTGGGGTTTGACTACTATGACGGGGGGTTCTGATGTGTCAGTTTATGTATCTTTGCTGGGGCTATCTCGGCCCATTTATATCTTTCCTTACCGAGTCATGCGTCAATATGGCTTAAGGCAGACTATCCCATTTTCTGATACAGTACCACCTAAAGTAGCGGCCTTTTCACAAGCACGGGTTCAAGCATGGGCTAAATATTATGATGGTCTCCCGCGTTGGGCTGTGGCTACAAATGGCTTTGTGGGTCTTTCCGAAAACTACAAGTTATGGATGAGTTCCGATGATAAAGTTGTGAGGACCGAGGCTCGAAATGGTGAGCCGGCTGAGCTTTTGATACCTCGTATTCGGGTTAGGTATGAGGGCCGCGATTCTGCCAATCCTCGCACCCATGGTATTAAGACTGTGAAAGCTCGTCCTGATCGAAAGCGAAAGGAAGTTCCTCCCCGTTCCAATTCTAGGCCTAAGAAGATGCCTAACATGAAGGGGCCTGCCGTTGCTAAAAGAAATGCAAGCTCTCGCGGAGATCGTTGCCGGAACAATGTATGGGTTAGGAAAGTTCAGCCGCTAGTAGAACCAGTGACTAATCCAGTTGATGTTGATAATCCTTCCCCCACCATTGTTTGTGCCCTTGAGGCTAAGCGGGCTATAACGGTTCAAACTGAGAATGTTTCTGAGGCCTTGGCATCTTTGGAAGTTAGTGTCCAGGAGCCGGTTCTTATGGAGATTGATATAGGGGCAGCGCAGAAACCTGTGGAGGTGGACCCTGCGAACATTGCGCTCTACAAGACTTTATTTGATGATCCGGAAGAACTAGAGTAGTGTAGTTCTTGCTAGGGTGTAGGTGCCCTTTATTTATTTCAGTTGTGTTTGTTTTTCATTCCTTAGCACTTTTGTTTTCCTTCTTATCATTTTTTAATAAAGGCGTATTTTATTTTTACTTTCATTTTTTGCTTCTCCTCTTTTTTTCATTTTTTATATATTTGCTCATGTCTAACACTTTTGCACAACGTATATATTTTTTACTTGATTGGACCGAATGCATAATAGGATTGCCTACGTATCTTTGTTAAATAATTTTAACTCTGAATCAGGTCGCGCGTAGTTCTAGCTAGAATAAGTTCTAGGATGCCGAATTTAATAGATATGCTCTGAGGTGGAAACATATTTGATCGGTGAAATGAGTGAAGTATTATCATTATTTTAATCTGCTGTTTTTGCCGTAAGCCGTGTATGTGCACACGGAATTCCATGTGTTTTTTCGTTTTTTTGTACGACTATTTTTCGGTACGCATATCTGAATACGTGCTGTACCCCCCAAGTGTTCGTTATTTTCCGTTAATGTGCGGATAAAATGACGAGCACTTCTGGAAAAATTAGGCAGGCAGAGAGTTTCAACGCCTAGGCTGGGGCGTCAAAGATTTCGGCGCCCATCCCTGGGCGTTGAAAATGATTTCTGGGCGGTCTTTTTTCAACGCTTTGCTTCACATGTTCTTGCATTTATTTTTATTTTTCTCTTTTTTGTTTTACTTTTTTACTCGTATTGAAATTAATTTTGACGCTATTTCGGAGGCTTTCTTGACTGTTAGCGTGAGAAGCATTTTTGTCCGGATTAATTTTTTCTGTTCATGACTCGAAATGGTTTTGAGAATGGGGTTAGTGTGCGGAAGATATGAAGATCTTTGTGTAGGCTTTTGAGTGGGCCGAGGTGTGCGTTGACGTGGGGGGCGGTGTTTATTATTTTATGAATTTTTTTATGAGCAACATTTGCATTGTTTGGGTTTGATTTCCTTTTTGATTTCTTTGGATTGCATGGGGTAGACCCTTATGTCTTGGCAATATGATAGTGTGGTTCATTTTTGGGATTTTTTTTTGAATTTCAATGTCACGATTCAAGACCGAGTGGGCCTTGTTTATTGGGCCTAGAGTGGGCCGCTTCTTTGTTTTTTGTATTTGCAAGTACGTTTAGTACTTATTTAGTGTTAGAATAAAAGTTTTTAGGAGAAATCTTACGCCTTTATTAATATGGAAAGTAAGGAAAACACACTGAAATAAAATTTGCCTATATTCTAAGGGGTCCTAGGACCATCTAAAGCCTATTATTTTTATTTTTTTTGTTTATCAATCTAAAGAACTACTAGGCGTTTTTCTTTACTAAGGTGCTCTCTATGGCTCAAGCTTTGGGTTTAGTCTCGTAAAACTTTGGTCCTTCGCCGGTACTCATCTTGAATTCTATTCCCTTTGTGTTGACCCACTGACATGTCTTCACCCATCCGTTCTCGGCCTCTTCTAGTGTCGATGCAGGAGAGATTAACCGGCTTGGATCGAAACCTTCATCTTGTAAAGCTAGGGTAGTCATCACAGTCTCGTCCTCCATAGGCCTTGATTCGTTAAACAATGCCCATAGAGCCTGGTTGTCCAATATTTCAGCTATTTCAGTCTTGGCGAGGTGGGGTGCCTCATCCAAAGTATGACAGTCATGGAAAATTCCAGATCTGGGCCAAGTTTCAGTAAAGAGGTCCTGGCCCGATACTTGAGACAGGTAGACATCTTCAGCATCATCATCCCACACACTGCACACTTCTCTCTCGATTTGATCCATAGGGACCATGGCGAGTGGTGCACCTTGGGGCGTAATATACGCCGTAGGATCAAAGTTCATATTTTCTGGTTGGTCAAGAGAGATGTGACAAGAACCGAGTGGGCTCTTGTTGTTGTTGGGTTTGCCAACGTTGGGGAGAGGTGTTATTTCATCCTCTATCATGTCCTGGATTGTGTTTTTTAGACTCCAGCATTTTTCAGTATCATGCCCATTCCCTTGATGGAACTCGCAGCGAGAGCCCTCGACCCAGTACTTATTTTTGACTGGAGGGTCGGGTGTGGGGCCTATGGGCCTTAGTTTTCCCTGATTGGTTAGTCTTTGGAAAGCTTGTACTAGAGTCGACCCGAGTGGGGCAAACTTTTGATCTCGGGTCCACCTTCCCGGGCTCCTTCGGGTTGGGATTTCTTCCACAGCATGGACCTCTTGGGCTTGGGGCGTGGGGCCCCTGTAGTAAGTGCTACTCTTGTGTGCAGGTTTGCTTTGTACTGTTTGTGTGAGATCATCCTCGATCTTTATTCCTACATCATAAACCCTCTTGAAGGTATCAAGGCCCAAGTATCTAAGATGTTGTTTGTAAATTGGGTCCAGGTTGTCAATGAATTTTTGGACTAATTCGGTTTCAGGAGGCCAAATGACCAGTAATGCAAAATGTTTGGCTTGCGCAGCCGCTAAGGATTCGTTTTCCATTTTCAGTTGGTTCATGAGTAGGGTCATTTGGGCCATTTGGTTCTGTAGCTCTTCTATAGACATGTTTGAGGGTGCGAATCGAGGTTGGGGAAGCGGAGATCCTTGAAATGAGGGATGACAGACGGAACCTGGAGTTACTAAACCTTGCGTCGGTGATGTAGCTTCGAGACGCACTAACCTTTGATTTTCAGATCGGCACCAAGTGGCAGGACCAGCCCTATGCATAAGATAAGCTAAAGTTTAGGCCCCAAAGTTTTAAGCGTTACTTAGTCTAGACTTTTGACTCTCTCTATTGGGTTTTTTTTTATTCTCTCCTTTGTTGGTACTGTAGAAACCTACTTTTGCCCCCATTCCCGAAAGGGAAAGGTTCGATGATGAAAGCATAAATCTCCACTTGACAACGCATCTCCTATAAAATAAACGAATCTCAATTCCCCTTTTCATTTCACCCGAAACCTGATATTTATAGAAAACCGCTATTTATGGAAACCTGCTAAAAATAGTAACTGCCGTAAAAGGTAGCTTCTAAAAGTGGCAAATCATAAAGGATTGAAACCTGTCAGAATTAGGTGTTGCATTCCAACATAAATCCTAAATGAGATAGAAAACTGCAAGAATCCTATTCCTAATATGATTCGGAAATAAGAGTTACGTATTAATTAAAATCCTAACGAGCCTAGAGTTCGTAACGGGCCCAGACGCATCCCGTCAGAAGATTAATACGCACTAAAAGACTCGATTAAGTCTCAAACTCTACGGATTTCAGGAATCCGAATCTGACTAAAGAAAACAGCCCAGACCCTATTTTCAACGCCTGGTTCTGGGCGCCGAAATCTTCGGCGCCCAGGCCTGGGCGCTGAAAATACCTGGGTACGTGTTTTTTCCTAATTCTTTGTGGATTAGAACTCTGCAAATCTATCTTTCCACGAACTCTTCCCTATAAATACAGCCCCAAATTCGACTTGAAAGACACACACAACACAATTATATTCTGAGTATTGACTCCAACCCTTAGCCTAAGCCTCACGCTGCGAAATTGTTCACGCGTTCTGTCGCAATCGATCCATAAATCGAACAGAACGTATCCTGTCCCATAATTGAGATTCGTTAAATAAAAAGGAGAAATAGCAAAGTCAAAGTGGTTAGTTTTCTGAGAACCGTGACGCACCTCTCAAGGGTGCGTCGTAATGTGCCCCTTCTCGATGATTTAATTGCTTTCCTCGCCCTTTTTATGAACTGTTAAACTAACTAAATCTGATTGTTCTATCACGCCTAACAAATATAATATTTTTGGGAAATTGGATTATCATGCTAGGTCCCTTAACGCTATTTAAATCAGATAATCGCGATCGATCTAGTATTATACGTTGCATATTGCTAAAATCAACTCAGATTAGTTTAATAGTTAACGCATGTCCCTTCAATTATTTATGCTGAGCTAGTAAGGATATCCTGCCTCTGGAGTTATCGACGAGCGAAGTACTCCTCTCGGTAGTTACAGTCCCCCGAACCCTCAATCTCTACCTTGCGGGTGTATGTTGAGAGATCCCCACACCAGGGATCACAAGGGAACCTACGGCCGTCGTGGTCAAACATAATTGCACTCCCTTTATGTCACGATAACCGGGTTTTGTCAGTTTTTCTCATTGTCGTTAAAAACTGAATGGCGACTCCTATATTACTAGTCAATTGGGTGTAAACTCACAGGAAATCCAATTACACTTGATTGAATAAAAAGAATCGTCACACCCACGAGGGACGAGGTCACGCATTAGCCTCGTGCTTTTTCGACGCCCTCACAGTGGCGACTCCACTGGGGATAGTGAAGGAAATACTCGTGCTTGTAGGTAATCAAAATAGCCGAAGGGTGAAACGATCCTACCCCGCGTTTATTTCCCCATCAAGTTGGGACGACCTGAAAATTAGCATATTAATGTGAACGGGCAGAACCGCATAACGAATCTCGGCTCCCTCGGGAGTTGGGACTAAGGATACCTTTTTCCGCCAATAGGGGGGTGCATACGCCGCGCATGTTGCCCACTCGGTACTTGTGCAGGTAGTACACCTATCCCGTACCCAATCGCTCGCTCATTAGGTCCCTCTCGCCTGCATGCCCCCTTGGCTTGCACTTGCGGGTTGGCCTCTTGGGCGAAATTCGTCTGTTGAAGACACTACCTCGACCGGGGCATGTGTTGGATCAACGATAGAAGCGGTACCAAGCCAGGCGCAAATCAACTACCCATAGAAGCCTATCATAAACTACGTGACATATTTAATTTTCGAATCCATGTTTGTAATGTAGTTATGTGTAGCGAAATATGTGATTGTGTGTGACAAACTATCCTAGAAAACCAACGACCTTAAAAATTGCCCAAACATTCATAGACTAATTTGCCAAAGAGTTATACCGAAACACGTGTTCCGCAAACCCGAATGATCGCCACAAAAATAAGCGACGCTCGGGATGGCCTGTAACGAATCCCACAAACGCTGCTACGCGTAAAGGACGTTATTAGGCAAGCACGCAAATCGAAGTCGCATAAACAGAAGACAAAAAACGAGAACCAGCCAGGGACGCATTTTCAACGCCCCTGGCTGGGCGCCAGAATTTCTCACGCCCCTAGCAGGGCGCTGAAGTTACTGCTTGGCCTTCTGGTCAGGCGCAACAGCCTCGGTGCCCGAGCAAAAGGAAAATACGTAGCGCAAAAAAAATGTTCATAAAAAGAATTGCTACGAGGGCATAAGAAAAGCACTCGATTTCAAAAGCGACTCGTGAAAAAATTAATAACTCTTTGTGTCGTTGTTAGGCCTCCTACGACGGCAATGCTCGGCACCAAAACCGAACATGCTAACAACTATGAATGTCACACGGGCAAGTGTTTCAAAAATCCAAAGAATGACCAAAAGAAAAAAAAAAACCAAAAAATGCACCAACAAAAGAAAGAGTGAAAAACCAATAGAGAGAGTCGAAGTCTAAGACTAAGTAATGCTTGAAACTTTGGGAACCTAAACTTTAGCTTATCTTATGCCTAGGACTGGTCCTGCCACTTGGTGCCGATCAGGGAATCAACGGTTAGTGCGTCTCGAAGATACATCACCAACATCAGGTTTAGTGACTCCAAGCTCCGTCCGTCGTCCCTCATTTCAAGGATCTCCGCTTCCCCAACCTCGATTCGCACTTTCAAACATGTCCATCGAAGATTTGCGAGACCAGATGGTCCAAATGACCCAACTTATGGGCCAACTGAAAATGGAAAATGAAGCTTTAGCGGCTGCGCAAGCCAAAAATGACCTCGATAACGAGAAGAGGATTGAAAAAATGGTCCTACAGCAAACCATGGGGAGCAAATACTTCTCCCTCGATCCTGAACCTTTTCCTGGCAAACTACCAGAAAAGTTCAGTTCATCTGACTTACCAAAGTTCAAGGCCACGGACAACCCCCGTGATCATCTACTGAGCTTTGTGAATGCCATGAACTTGAAAGGCGTGGACAAGTCCATGTATTTACCTGCCTTTCCTTTGTCCTTGGAACCTGTGCCGCACAAATGGTACTATCACCAGGACCCTAAGCTCTTCCCCACTTGGGAAGACTTTGTCAATGTCTTCATCAAGCAATACTCGTCGAACATGGATTTCCAAGTCACCATGCGCGAGCTGGAAGTTCTCTTCCAAAAGAAAAATGAGGGTTTCACAACCTACTTTGCTAGATGGAGGGACCAGGCGGCCCAGTTAATCAATAGGCTTCCCGAAACAGAATTGGTCCAAAAATGCATTGACAACCTGGACCCGGCTTACAGACAACACCTTAGGTACCTGGGACTTGACACTTTCAAAAGAGTCTATGATGTGGGAATAAAGATAGAGGACGACCTCGCCAAAACCATACAAAGCAAACCCACATATAAGAACAACACCTATAATCGGGGTAACACATCCCAAGCCCAAGAAGTCCATGCTGTAGAAGAGACTCCCGCCCGAAGAAGCCTTGGAAGATGGGTCCGAGACCGAAAGTTTACCCCACTCGGGTCGACTTTGGTACAAGCCTTTGAAAGACTAACCAATCAAGGAAAGTTGAGACCTATAGGCCCCACCCGTGACCCTCCTGTCACAAGCAAATATTGGGTCGAAGGTACCTACTGCAAATTCCATCAAGGAAATGGGCATGACACTGAAAACTGCTGGAATCTAAAACATACAATCCAGGACATGATAGAGGATGAAGTGATACCTCTCCCTAACGTTGGCAAACCCAACAACAACAAGAGCCCACTCGGCTCTTGTCACATCTCTCTCGACCAACCAGAAAATTTCGACCCCACGGTGTATATTACACCTCAAGGTGCACCACTCGCTGTGGTCCCTATGGATCGAATCGAGAGAGAAGTGTGCGGTGTGTGGAATGATGATGCTGAAGATATTTACCTATCTCAAGTGTCGGGCCAGGACCTCTTCACTGAAACTTGGCCCGGGTATGCTCTCATTGACACCACCCCTCAGGAGCCCGAGGTCGACAACCTCACCCGATCCGGAAGAATATACCAACCGGATATTCACCCACCTCATATGGACGACATCCCGGTTAGGCAAACTCCTGAGAATGGACGGCACGCCACCATCGCAGAAGTCATTGAAAATCCTCTCCTGAAACAACTAAAAAGAACCAAGGCCGAGATTACCATCTGGGATCTCATGTGTACTTCAAAGGAACATCGCGAAAAGCTTATTCGCTCACTTGACCTCATCTCAATACCTACAGATATCACACTTGACTCATTGGTTAGCCCTGACACGAGAGATGCCGGAGAAAAGGCCATAGTTTTCACTGATAAAGACTTACCCAAAGAGGGGGGTGCTCACAATAAAGCCCTTTACCTAGTGGTTGGATGCAAAGGACAAAACATCCCCCTAGCGCTCGTAGATAACGGTTCGGCGGTTAATGTCTGCCCATTGCGAACCGCCCATTGCTTGGGGCTAGGAAACGATGACTTCCAAACCTCCACGCAAGGGGTACGAGCTTATGATAACTCCCTAAGGCCTGTATTGGGAAAAATCAACCTTACCATACAAACCGGGCCTGTGGCACGCACCACGGAGTTTCAAATAATCGACATCAAGCCCACTTTCAACCTCCTCTTGGGGCGACCTAAGCTCCATGACTTAGGAGGTGTGGCTTCTACCTTGCACCAAATGGTTAAACTTAACAATAACGGGGTAATACTAGAAATCCGCGCCCCTCCCCTCGACGTCAGTTGTACTATGGTTGGAACGGCCAAAACTGCAGACGACCTTTATGGGTTTCAAATGGAAGAAGCAATCTAGTTCATCGAAGATTATGATCCAGCATTCCTAGACCCGCATGCATCCCGAGTCATCCCTAGAATGCTGTTAGCTCAAGGTTATTTCCCAGGAACCCCATTGGGCATAAGGAAGAAGGAATATACATTCCATCCTTTTCCCGACAAATCTACTCCGTTTGGCTTAGGTTATGAACCAACGGAGGAAGATATTGTTGACCGCCTGTCTAGGCTACGCCTTAACAAAGCCAAACAAACCACCCTCCTTCCCCCGTATCAAAGGACCCTTAACGGGATGTTCGTTCGGGAAGGAGAAGAACACCCATGCTGTGATTTCCCTGAACCCTTCGTTCAGGATGGCTTGCTAAAACCCGGATTTGAAATTTTCCATGACTGCCACACCTTGGATGAGGCACCCCACCTCACCAAGACTAAAACAGCTGAAATATTGGACAACCAGGCTCTATGGACATTGTTTAACGAATCGACACCTATGGAGAACGAGACTGTGATGACTACCCTAGCTTTACAAGATGAAGGTTTCGACCCAACCCGGTTAATCTCTCCTGCATCAACACTAGAAGAGGTCGAGAACGGATGGGTGAAGACATATCAGTGGGTCAATGCAAAAGGAATGGAATTCAAGATGAGTACCGGTAAAGGACCGAAGTTTTACGAGACTAAACCCCAGGCTTGAGCCATATAGAGCACCACTAGTAAAAAGCGCCTAGTAGTTCTTTAGATTGATAGAAAAAAATAATAGAGACTTTAGATGGTCCTAAGCCCCCTTAGAATATAGGTCAGTTTTATTTCAGTGTGTTTTGCTTACTTTCCGAATCAATAAAGGCGTAATATTTCTCCTAAAAATTTTATCCTAACACTAAATAAACACCAAATGTATGTAATACCCCGAATTTTTAAAACTCGATTAATTATGCTTAATTATTTTTATTTAGCTAAAATCGTTTTAAATCCTAATTTCGAACTTTATTTTAACCAACGATGTTTTAATTCGCTTAAATTTTTAATATTGCTACACGATTTATTTTTCAGTTTATAATCTAATTTCATATTTACGTGCTTAACGACCTTTTTAAATTTTAATTATTTTCGGATTTCTAATAATTTCGAAACGTTCTTATTTTATTCAAAAATTAGATTTATTTTTCGTTAACAATGTTTCTTATAAAGAATTATTTCAAAACTTTATTTTTAATTAAACATTTCTATTCCAATTAATTTTCTTAGGTAGCACCAATTTTCTGAATTTTTGCCTAACTAAGTGAAATGACCAAAATGCCCCTAAGGAACAAATTGGCATCTTTCTCTTCCTTGCTCTCCACGTACAAAGTAAGGAGGAAATTTCCTTCCTTCCTTCTTCCCTCATTTCAGTCAAAATTCAAAGCAAAAACCAAGTTTGTTTCTTCCACTTTATCCTTTACAAATTCAACAATTTCAGAAAACAATTTCAACACAAGAGACCAATTTCACTTCCCTTTTCTCTCTTCTCTGATTCAAGCAATCAGCCACCAACATCTTATTCACCATTGAATTTAAAGATCAAAACAATAGAGTTTATTACCATTTTATTTTCTCTGTGAATAAACTGCAAATCTCAGCCATGGAGCCACCCTCTTCGCCCCTTTTTCCGGCATAATGCCGTCTGCAAACCACCCCTTTTGTCGCCTGTAACCACCGCACCACCACGCACCTCCCCTGTCTCCCTCGCCCTTGCGCCCAACTCCCTGCCTCCCTCCTCACTCGACCCCCTGCCTTCGCGCCCAGCCAGCACGGTGGTGCTGCTGCGCTGGCGACGCTCCACCCCTTTCCTCCTCCCTGGTGCAGCGCCACCCAGACACGCCTGCCCTAAACCCGCCGGAAAACCGCTGCAGTCTCCTCCCATAACCACCCACGCCATCACACAGCCCCTCCCTCTTTGCGCAAACCACCGTCGCACAACCACGACCATTACCGTCGCTTTATTGCGCCACCGTGCCTCCCAGGCGTCAGTCTCCACCTCCGTTCCCCTCCCCCTCTTTCTCTTCGTCCGTTTCCCTCCTCCCTCGTGCCCTGCCCTCCTCTGTTCTTGCTCGAAGTTCCCAGGAAACAAGTTCCAGATTGGAACTGTTTTCTTATTCCCCATACCAAGCCCAAAATTATTGGCCCAAATATCTCAAAGTGAGTTTACATTTCAATTCAAGCCCCTAAAATAATTACCTACTCTATTTGTTGATAATAAAAGTTTTAAGTGATAAACAAATTTATATATATATATATATATATATATATATATATATATAATATATATATATATATATATATATATATATATATATATATATATATATATATATATATATATATATATATATATATATATATATATATATATATATATATATACTTTAACTGAAAATTCGATTTAAATATTATTTCGTTAATTCATGAAATTAAATAATATTTCATGTAAATCAATTTATGAAATTTATATCTATAAATTTTGATTGAAATTTCGTTTAATAATACTTTCAAGAATTTATAAACATTTATATTTTTTATTAAATTCATCATTTCAAAATTCACTATCTATAAAAAAAATTGTTATTCTCGAAATATTGGTTTTAAAGTGTTTATCGTTTTAATAACTAATTCAATAATTTGATACTTTGAAAGAAATCGAACTCGGAGCTCAGGACGAACGAACCAAGGAAAAAGGCCTGTCAAATCGTGGAATTGAGGTAACGGTTATTGCTAGTTCCCGCAATCCCTTCGAAATGTATTTATGAATAATGTTATGAATGATTGATGTTTTATAATGATGTTTTATGATTTGCGGGATTACAAGTATGATTTGATTGAATTGTTTTACGATAATCCAGCTTTATGCAAAGTACTGATTTAATGAATTATTATTCCTGAAAGAATGATTTTATGAAATAACGAGATTTATTATTCCTGAAAGAATGATTTTATGAAATAACGAGATTTAATGATTTTATTGAACTATCCTGATTGAATGAGATGTTCCTGATTAATGTTCAACTAAAAGAAATGTAAACATGATAAATGAAAGTGTAAGAACTGGTCAAGTTCCTTTGATATGGAACCAAGGTTCCCCCTGATAAGAAGCACTGGCTTCCCCTGATATGGAACCAAGGTTCCCCCTGATAAGAAGCACTGGCTTCCCCTGATATGGAACCAAGGTTCCCCCTGATAAGAAGCACTAGCTTCCCCTGTTATGGAGCAATGGCTCCCCCTGTTATGAAGCACTGGCTTCCCCTGTTCGTAGGAGACGTCCTACCATGTTTCCTGAAAAATCCTGACAACCAGAATAATACTGTTAAAAGGAAAAAGGTTAAAGAAATGATGTTCCTGAAATGATATTCTTGCAATGATGTTCCTGAAATGATATTCTTGGAATAAATGTTCCTGAAATGATGTTTTTGAAATGATGCATCTGAAATATTGATTTATTAAATGTTTTACTATATTCTATTCTCCCTGTTTATTAAATAAAATGAATTGAAATGATGTTACGATGCTAGGGTAACTTGTTACTGAGTCTTCGGCTCACCGTTTTGTTTTCCGTTTTAGGTACTGCTGGGGACCACGGAAACGAGTAGTGGCGAGGATTTCACTATTACCAAGTTCACCTAAGTTAATGTTAAGTTGTAACAAGTTTAAGTAAAGATTCTTGATTAAGTTTCGTACTTTTATTAAGGAATTGAGAAGGATGATTATGTGAATTTTGGAGTTTAATAGCTTATGATTGATAGTTGCCTTGTAATTCCCAAGAGGGAGTTACGGCGGGTAATGTCCCGACAGAATTAGGTTAATTCCGCTGCTAATTATGATTAAATAATTGGATTAGAGGTCGGGGTGTTACAGTTTGGTATTCAGAGCCAAGGTTTTGGACCATAAGTGCTAAACCTTACGGGTTTTGCGCGTTGTAGAATTCAATAGGCTTTAAGCAAAGAATTTTAAAGAATAAAAGAATATGTTAAAATCATGTTAAGTTAAAATGAAATGAGTGTGAGTGTAGGAACGGGCTGAAAAGGGATTATTTTTCCTATTTATGTATGTTTTCCTGATTGAGCACGTGATGCAGAATGTCGACTATTGAGGTGACTAACACGATGGAGCTCACAACGAGCACAACGTCCATGTCAACGATGACACTATCTACGAGGATGTTGCCCATGATGATCCCTATGACGATCAACCCATCGAAGATCACAAGGAAAGGATGGAACGATTAGAAACCGTTAGCACGATGTTAGCTGAATAATCAAAGATTCTCAGAAAAAGAAATCGACGAATGCGAACGAAAATGCGTCAATGTTCAAGAAGTTTTCATCCCTGAACCCACCATCTTATGATGGCAAGCCCGACCCTGTAGAATTCGAGGATTGGATTAATCGCATAGATTAGTTGTTTGAAACCTTGCAATGTCCTAAGGAATGGAGAGTCGATTTCGCCGTGTTTTACTTAACGGGTCAAGCAAGTTTATGGTGGAAAGTTAATAAGGAAAGGAAGAATGAGCCTAGATTTGGTTGGACCGAACTGCAAAAGTTATTAAGAGATAAGTTTTATCCACCATCCCTGAGGAAACAAAAGGAAGACGAGTTTTTGCACTTGCAACAAGGAACAATGAGTGTTATGGAATATGCAAACAAGTTCATGGAATTGTCAAGATTTGCACCGGAGCTGGTATCGACAGAACAATCTAGGATGAACCGTTTTGAGCGAGGTCTTCATTTGAAATACCAAGATAGGTTGGCAACTCAAAGGTTTACTTCCTATCAAAATACGGTTGATATTGCAGTTAATGTTGAACGAGTCGTATTACTTCGAGAAGCACAAAATGTTGGTGATAAAAGGAAAAATGATAATCAAAACCATGGAGGAGCTAAAAGGCCAAACCAAGGAAACCATAATTATAGAAGAGACCAAGGTCATAATGATAGAGCAGCTCGTAGTGTATGGTGTGCTAAGTGTGGAAAGAGAAACCATACTGAAAGTGAATGTCGTGCAGGAACGAAGACGTGTTATCGATGTGGAGGAAAAGATCATTTTGTCAGGGACTGCCCTAAACCACCTCCCACAGATACTGGAAGAACAACCTCAACCAATCATGAACGAAACAACAACAATGCTAGGGTTAATCATGATCCACCACGACCACCAATATCTGGAAAGGCTTACATGATGAGAGCTGACAGGGAAGAAGAAGAAGACGCCAACGCTGATACTATTTCAATTTAGTTCTTATGTACGTTTGAACCTAAGTTCCTGTTTTAGATTTGAATCATGTTATAGATCTTTTGTCAAGGACATGTTATGAAATGTTTAAGGATCATTAATGTCCTCAAGGAAGTTTATGAAAGAATTAATAAAAGCATGATTTTGTGGATATGAATTGTTCTAAGGAACTTTTATGTTTATGAATTATTTAAGGTTGATTTTTAGAGTACTGAAAGAGCATGAGTTTGTGTTTAAGGATGAATGATAGAGTACAAGAAAAGTGTGAGTTTGTATTTCATAAAAGGTGAATCATCACTTAAATCAAGGTTATTCAGGGTTCAAAGCGTTTAAGTTATGGTTAAGGTTGATTTTATGGGTTATTTTCCCCGCACCTTTCATAATGATTGTTTTGTGGTTATAAGCACCTAAGCGTATTTTCAGATATGTTAAGGAAGCTAAGCTAGAACCTTAAAAAGTTATGCAAAAATATTATGTGAACGAGACCAAACATGATGGAAATATGAAATTGAGGCTACACATGGAGTTCTGAGGATTATACCAAAGGAAGTTATTAGGAATTAGTTTGTCAATAAGATTGATGGTGTTTTTAGTATACCTTTCCGCATCATTTATAGGGATTGTTTTTGAAAGAATGCTTGATAATCTCCATAAAGAAAGCTAAGCGAGGAAATGTAAGGTTTGCAAAAATGTTATGTGGAAAAATATGATTTATGGTGAAAGCATGAGATTAAGTTTTGCATATAAGTTTCAAGGATCTTACCAAAATAAGTTATCGAGAATTAGTCTGTCTATGAATGTTATGAAGTTCGAAAAGAATTATGAATGACTGAGGAATGCAATGGAGTTAAGAAAAAGAAATCGACGAAATGACATGTCTGTAAAACCAGGTAGTATGAACTAAGTTTCTGGAATCTAGATTGTTTCTGATAAAGGCACGTGTGATGGCTTAGAATTATCCGCCAAAGCCCAAGTGTTTGACGACTTAAAATACTAAGGATATAGCGAAGTCGTATATTTACGATGTATTTCCCGTCACGTGAATGGACTCGAATCCCTGCAACGAACGTAGTCAACAAAGTTGTGTGACGTAGAAGAAAAGATCGAAAATCGAAATCGAAACGAATCTAATAACGAAAGTCAACGATAAGTTTCCTGCAACAAAGAAGCCCAATGGAAAATGAAAGAGAAATATCTCTAATTATTCGCCCACGAACGATATGATGTATGAATTACTATGTTTTCTATGAATGATTATGTTATGGTCAACCATGCTCGTGTGTTAGATGTTATGCTTATGTTGAATTTGAAATGTTCACATAAATTATGTCTCTATGATATGGATTATGTTTATGCTGACATGATTGTACTAGTAGTCTAATTGTTATACATGGAAGCCGCCTCCGATGGAAGTTCTCCTGAGCTCAGAGTACGAGATTGATATAATAAACGACTTTTATAATTATTTGAGTATTGAAATTGATAGATAAATATTTATTTTCATTATATATACATATATTCTCAGAATTATAGTTTTTGCATTAACTGTTACTATTTTTGGTAGAAAATATTTTCAAACAAGATATCACAAAGTAATATGGAAGCCTAGTCTAAGCTAACAAATTTGCCCCTTTTATGTTCTTTGCTCCTCGATCCTATTGTATGAAGTCAAGTGGAGATACGAAAGACGATGGCGAAATGTAATTGACCTTAATGACGATTAAGAATCAATATATAATTTTGCCCCTTTTGTATTCTTTACTCTTCGATTCTAGGTCTCGAGTTGAAGCGGAGTCATCAAAGAAGATGGCGGAATGAAAGCTAGACATTGTCGGAATTGGAATGAAATTGTGAGATCTTGGTTTTAATACAAAACATCATACTTTTATTCGAGCGTTTTCAATTTTCAACAAACTTTTGATAAATCTAATTTTCAAGTTTCGAGGACGAAACTTTTTCTAAGGGGGTAAGAATGTAATACCCCGAATTTTTAAAACTCGATTAATTATGCTTAATTATTTTTATTTAGCTAAAATCGTTTTAAATCCTAATTTCGAACTTTATTTTAACCAACGAAGTTTTAATTCGCTTAAATTTTTAATATTGCTACACGATTTATTTTTCAGTTTATAATCTAATTTCATATTTACGTGCTTAACGACCTTTTTAAATTTTAATTATTTTCGGATTTCTAATAGTTTCGAAACGTTCTTATTTTATTCAAAAATTAGATTTATTTTTTGTTAACAATGTTTCTTATAAAGAATTATTTCAAAACTTGATTTTTAATTAAACATTTCTATTCCAATTAATTTTCTTAGGTAGCACCAATTTTCTGAATTTTTGCCTAACTAAGTGAAATGACCAAAAAGCCCCTAAGGAACAAATTGGCATCTTTCTCTTCCTTGCTCTCCACGTACAAAGTAAGGAGGAAATTTCCTTCCTTCCTTCTTCCCTCATTTCAGTCAAAATTCAAAGCAAAAACCAAGTTTGTTTTTTCCACTTTATCCTTTACAAATTCAACAATTTCAGAAAACAATTTCAACACAAGAGACCAATTTCACTTCCCTTTTCTCTCTTCTCTGATTCAAGCAATCAGCCACCACTAGGGATGGCAGTGGGTAATGGACCCGACCCGGATCCGTGGATCCAGATCCGTTTTCAACGGATCTGGATCCTCAATTTTTGGACCCGACGGATCCGGGTAGGATCTGGATCCTTGGTTTTAAAAACGGATCCGGATCGGGTCCTAAGTCATTACCCGGATCCGGATCCGTTTACCCGTTTTTATAAATAAAAAAATTAAAATATAAAAATAAAGACTTAAGAATTGTAGCATTATTGAACTTTGTTGAACTTTTAATATTATTTATGTTGGATTTGTAAAATTTAATTTTAGTGAATGCTTGTATGGACAAATAGCGTTGTTATTGAAGTTATTAAACTATGTTTTAAGGTTAAAATGAAAATTAGGGTCGTTTGATGAAAAAATAAGTTAGGATCCGTTTTGGATCCGTTTTGGACCCGGATCCGTAGGATCCATCGGATCTGGATCTGGATCCTCAATTTAATTACCCAGTGGATCCGGGTAGGATCTGGATCCTCGCCTAAAAAACGGATCTGGATCTGGATCCTAGAGGATCCGGTCCAGATCCTACCCGTTGCCATCCCTAGCCACCACATCTTATTCACCATTGAATTTCAAGATCAAAACAATAGAGTTTATTACCATTTTATTTTCTCTGTGAATAAACTGCAAATCTCAGCCATGGAGCCACCGTCTTCGCCCCTTTTTCCGGCATAATGCCGCCTGCAAACCACCCCTTTTGTCGCCTGTAACCACCGCACCACCACGCACCTCCCTTGTCTCCCTCGCCCTTGCGCCCAACTCCCTGCCTCCTTCCTCACTCGACCCCTGCCTTCGCGCCCAGCCAGCACGGTGGTGCTGCTGCGCTGGCGACGCTCCACCCCTTTCCTCCTCCCTGGTGCAGCGCCACCCAGACACGCTTCCCCTAAACCCGCCGGAAAACCGCTGCAGTTTCCTCCCATAACCACCCACGCCATCGGACATCCCCTCCCTCTTTGCGCAAACCACCGTCGCACAACCACGACCATTACCGTCGCTTTATTGCGCCACCGTGCCTCCCAGGCGTCAGCCTCCACCTCCGTTCCCCTCCCCCTCTTTCTCTTCGTCCGTTTCCCTCCTCCCTCGTGCCCTGCCCTCCTCTGTTCTTACTCGAAGTTCCCAGGAAACAAGTTCCAGATTGGAACTGTTTTCTTATTCCCCATACCAAGCCCAAAATTGTTGGCCCAAATATCTGAAAGTAAGTTTACATTTCAATTCAAGCCCCTAAAATAATTACCTACTCTATTTGTTGATAATAAAAGTTTTAAGTGATAAACAAATTTATATATATATATATATATATATATATATATATATATATATATATATATATATATATATATATATATATATATATATATATATATATATATATATATATATATATATATATACTTTAACTGAAAATTCGATTTAAATATTATTTCATTAATTCATGAAATTAAATAATATTTCATGTAAATCAATTTATGAAATTTATATCTATAAATTTTGATTGAAATTTCGTTTAATAATACTTTCAAGAATTTATAAACATTAATATTTTTTATTAAATTCATCATTTCAAAATTCACTATCTATAAAAAAAATTGTTATTCTCGAAATATTGGTTTTAAAGTGTTTATCGTTTTAATAACTAATTCAATAATTTGATACTTTGAAAGAAATCGAACTCGGAGCTCAGGACGAACGAACCAAGGAAAAAGGCCTGTCAAATCGTGGAATTGAGGTAACGGTTATTGCTAGTAACCGCAATCCCTTCGAAATGTATTTATGAATAATGTTATGAATGATTGATGTTTTATAATGATGTTTTATGATTTGCGGGATTACAAGTATGATTTGATTGAATTGTTTTACGATAATGCAGCTTTATGCAAAGTACTGATTTAATGAATTATTATTCCTGAAAGAATGATTTTATGAAATAACGAGATTTATTATTCCTGAAAGAATGATTTTATGAAATAACGAGATTTAATGATTTTATTGAACTATCCTGATTGAATGAGATGTTCCTGATTAATGTTCAACTAAAAGAAATGTAAACATGATAAATGAAAGTGTAAGAACTGGTGAAGTTCCTCTGATATGGAACCAAGGTTCCCCCTGATACGAAACACTGGCTTCCCCTGATATGGAACCAAGGTTCCCCCTGATAAGAAGCACTGGCTTCCCCTGATATGGAACCAAGGTTCCCCTTGATAAGAAGCACTGGCTTCCCCTGTTATGGAGCAATGGCTCCCCCTGTTATGAAGCACTGGCTTCCCCTGTTCGTAGGAGACGTCCTACCATGTTTCCTGAAAAATCCTGACGACCAGAATAATACTGTTAAAAGGAAAAAGGTTAAAGAAATGATGTTCCTGAAATGATATTCTTGCAATGATGTTCCTGAAATGATATTCTTGGAATAAATGTTCCTGAAATGATGTTTTTGAAATGATGCATCTGAAATATTGATTTATTAAATGTTTTACTATATTCTATTCTCCCTGTTTATTAAATAAAATGAATTGAAATGATGTTACGATGCTAGGGTAACTTGTTACTGAGTCTTCGGCTCACCGTTTTGTTTTCCGTTTTAGGTACTGCTGGGGACCACGAAAACGAGTAGTGGCGAGGATTTCACTATTACCAAGTTCACCTAAGTTAATGTTAAGTTGTAACAAGTTTAAGTAAAGATTCTTGATTAAGTTTCGTACTTTTATTAAGGAATTGAGAAGGATGATTATGCGAATTTTGGAGTTTAATAGCTTATGATTGATAGTTGCCTTGTAATTCCCAAGAGGGAGTTACGGCGGGTAATGTCCCGACCGAATTAGGTTAATTCCGCTGCTAATTATGATTAAATAATTGGATTAGAGGTCGGGGTGTTACAATGTACTTGCAAAATACAAAAATAAAGAGGCGGCCCACTCCAGGCCCAACAAACAAAGCCCACTCGGTTTTGAAATAGTGCCATGGGAACCAATTCCCGAAACCCACAAAATAAACCACACTATCCCATTCATATCCCCAAAACCTAAAAAGCCCAACCAGTGTCATCATAAGAGTTAATACGTGCAACCCAGAATCAAAGGAAATCAAAATCCAAAACAAATGTTACCAAAAAAAACACAGATTCATAAAACATAGATTCCATCATACCCTTCACTAACAACACGCACTTCAACCCACCTCAAAAGCCTACACAAAGATCTTCATAACTTCCGCACCCTAACCCCATTTTCAAAAACTGTTTTGGGTCACGAATAGAAAAAATTAATCCGGACAAAAACGCATTTCACGCTAACAGTCAAAAAGCCTCCAAAATAACCTCAAAATTGGCTTTAAATACGAGCAAAAAAATCAAGGCACAAAAAAGGAAATAAATGCAAGAACATGTGAAGCAATGCGTCAAAAATTGACTGCCCAAGTCATTTTCAGCGCCCAGAGCTGGGCGCCGAAATTTCTGACGCCCCAGCCTGGGCGTTGAAACTCTCTGCCTGCCAAAAATCTTTCTTTTCGAAAGTGCTTGTTATTTTATCCGCACACAACGGAAAAATAACGAACACTTTGGGGGGTACAGTACGTATCCAAATAGGCTTACCAACCAAGAGTATAGCCATACAAATTAGTCGAATTTCGAAATTTCATATTTTACGCGACTTATGGCAAAAAAAAAAACGGCAGATGAAAATAATGATAATACTTCACTCATTTGACCGATTAAGTAATATGTTTCCACCTCAGGGAATATCTACCGAAATCCGGCATACTAGAACTTATTCAAAAGCTAGAACTACGCGCGACCTGATTCTGACAAGATACGTAGGCAATCCTTACCAAGGATTCGGTCCAATAAAAAAAAACAAATATTCTTTGTGCAAAAAGTGTTAGACATATAAAATACATAAAAAAGAGGAGAAACAAAAATAAATGAAAATGAAAAATAAAAATACGCCTTTATTAAGAAATAATAAGAAGGAAAACAAAGTGCTAGGAATAAAAACAAACACAACTGAAATAAATAAAGGGCACCTACACCCCTAGCAAGAACTACACTACTCTAGTTCTTCCGGATCATCAAATAAAGTCTTGTAGAGGGCAATGTTCGCAGGATCCACCCCCACAGTCTTCTGCGCTGCCCCAATATCAATCTCCATAAGAACCGGCTCCTGGACACTAACTTCCAAAGACGCCAAGGCTTCAGAAACATTCTCAGTTATAGCCCGCTCAGCCTCAAGGGCACAGGCAATGTTGGGAGAAGGGTTATTATCATCAACTAGACTAGCCACTATTTCTACAGGCGGCTGAGCCTTCCTAACCCATACATTGTTCCGGCGACGATCTCCGCGAGAGCTTGCATTTCTTTTAACAACAGCAGGCCCCTTCATGTTAGGCATCTTTTTAGGCCTAAAACTGGAACGGGGAGGAACTTCCTTTCGCTTTCGATCAGGACGAGCTTTCACAGTCTTAATACTATAGGTACGAGGTCTGGCAGAATCAGGACCCTCATACTTAACACGAATACGAGGTATCAAAAGCTCAGCCGGCTCCCCATTACGAGCCTCGGTCCTCACATCTTTATCATCGGAGCTCATCCACAACTTGTAGTTTTCAGAAAGACCCACAAAGCCATTTGTAGCTACGGCCCAACGCGGGAGACCATCATAATACTTGGCCCACGCTAGAACCCGTGTTTGTGAAAAGGCCGCTACCTTAGGTGGTACCGTATCAGAAAAGGGGATAGTCTGCCTTAAAGCATATTGACGCATGACTCGGTAAGGGAAAATATAGATGGGACGAGATAGCCCCAACAAAGAAACATAAACCGATACATCAGATACCCCTGTCATAGTAGTCAAACCCCACCATGGTACCACCCACTTGATAGAACAAATGCCATAAGTAAAAAAGGAGGTCTATTCGGCCTCGTCCTGGCCTTGGTGCAAGTATTTTCGGTTACCCAAAGCTATAGGGCGATAATGTTTAGGATCGGCAAGAGCTTCCAAAAGTCTAAGCCGTTCCGCAAGCCAAATCTGCAGAAACAGGTACGATCGAATCAAAAGAATGAAAAGAAAGAAAGAAACGGTTCCTGGGGCGCAGTTTCAACGCCCAGGACCAGGCGCCGAAAATTCCAGCACCCCACCCTGGGCGCTGAAACTCAGCCCCAGGAAAAAAAGAAATATATGCAAAAGGGACGTATACGTACGCAAGGAAAAATCGATTACCTGCAGTAATAGGGGGCTTCCCTTAAAATGTTCAGATTTGGCATCCTTCTTTAGCTCATCCGCACTCAGCAAAGTCTCGGCAACAACCAGCGGCATAATAGAATAGCAACTTTCCATCTGGCTAATCAAGGGGATCAACCTTATGTCACCGAACTCACCATTGTTATTCGACAGCAAATAATGATTCAACAAGCAAAATACAAGGGCTCGGATATTCAATTTCTGTTCGGTCATATTCTTACTAGGCCTAAAGTGATGTTTTACAAGTTTTGCCAAGTTAACCTTATCATCTACAACAATTTCAGCAAACATGTTATCATCTAGTCCTAGGAAAGCCCTTATGGTTGTTTTACCCTCTTCGATAGTGTCAGGAGTAACAGGAGTAGCATTAGTAGGATAACCAAGGATCGCAGCAAATTCATCGGGCAAAGGACATATTTCGTTGCCCCGAAAGGCAAAAACATGATGATCGGAGTCCCAAAAGCTTAGGGCAGCATGCAGAAAGTTATAATCAATATTAATTTGTTGTAAGCCTAAAAGTGCCTCTAAATGGTATTCTTTTAACAAAGTTTTTTCTGTAGGAGTAAGGGCCCGTAGCCAACGCCTAACAGTCCGTTGGAGTGAGAAAATAGGGGTCGACATGGCAAAAGCAATGAGTAATTAAAGCACAGCAAAAAGAAAAGAAAGAATTTGAGAGTGGTGGAAAATAAGGACGTATCTAGCCCCTATATATAGCTGAACGCACCCAATGGCATCCTGATCCCATTCGGAAACGTGTTGGGAAATCCGAAATTCAAATATCACCAGGAAAAGACTTTCAGCGCCCAAGGCTGGGCGGCGAAATGTTTAACGCCTGGCCTTGGGCGCTGAAAATGCAGCCCAAGGCCCAGATTTCACAAAACACGGAACAGGAAAGGACTTAAGACCGTGTTGCTAAACACGAGGCCCTATCGCAAGTAGGATCAAGCCCAAAGCACCTTTAGCTCCCAAATAAGCAAATATAAACATTAAAACTTGGTCGAAACTTAGACTCGTCTCAGAAAATATTTATGTACACTTTTCAAAAAAAACAAGTTAAATATCATGGTCATTCTTCGAAACACCAAAAATATGTGTCGTCAAGTCGTTGGTTTTCCAAATAAAAAATGTTTGTGTGTTAAAGGATTAACCCGGGCCAAGCTAAAGTCGGATGTCGCCTGAAGACTAAAGTCGCACTCCACGGCTTTGCTAAAGTAGCACACTACTATAAAAGGTCGCTCGCACATACGAGCATGATCCCAAACATGATTACAAGATGCGAAAAACGACCGACGAGCCTCAGTGCTTGGGGGCTCGCGAAAAAAAATAGACTCCAACAAGGAGCGCACGATCAAAATCACATTCCCGGACTGCGCCATACACCATATCATGTTTGGATATCTCAAAAAAGAACAACAACAGGTTCGACCTCATCGAAAGGTCGTCATTGACGCTTGTGCACGGTCCTCCGATCAAAGACCAAGTAGTGGCAAAATTGAGCCGTAAAGACTAGCTCAAAATCACGAAAGCAGACGGTCGCAAGACAAAGGTCCGTCTGAACACGTTATCAGCCCACGTTCAGGTTACAACTAAATTCGAGCATCCCTCGAAAGAATTCGCTCTTGCAAGAATCACAAAAAAAACAAAGGAATAGGAACTTGCCCATCTTCAGTTGGCAAGACCGCGGCACGCGAATCCCAAATCAAAAAGACGAATTCAAGTTCGCTCACCTCCAGCGAGCGGGGCGTCCACCCTTAGCGGACAGGGCTCGCCCACCTTCAGCGGGCGGGGTCTGCGTCACTAGCCGCGCAGGTCCTCAGTTTTCCAAAAATGAAGTCTTCAAAAACAAAATGATATAGGTTCGCCATCTTCAGCCGGCGGGGTCTATGTCACAAACCACGTAGGTCCTTAGTTTAAAAAACACAAAACAAATTTCAAAATAGATTCGTCCACTTCTATCGGACGGGGTGTCCACCCTTAGCGGACAGGTTTGCCATCTTTAGCCGGCGGGGTCTACGTCACAAACCGCGTAGGTCCTTATTTTAAAAAATTCAAAAAACAGATTCGTCCACTTCTATCGGACGGGGTGTCCACCCTTAGCGGACAGGCTCGCCATCTTTAGCCGGCGGGGTCTGCGTCACTAACCGCGCAGGTCCTTAGTCGTTGCAGCGATAACTTTTTCTGGTTTTCCCTTTTCCAAAAATTAAAAGGATTGGTTTTCCGTTTTTTCCAAAAAAAGAGCGATGTGCTGGATTTTCCTTCGTTTTACGTCCCATAAAAACAAGGGGGTTTTCTCGTTTAGCTAGCCCTGAAAATGAGAATCTTTAAATACACTTTTACCTCGTGATTGGGCTTGGCCAGGCCCAATTACACTTTATCGCTTTGATTTCGAAAACATCTGTAGCTACTCCCAATGACAAAGTGAGGGAGTTTCTACGCACCTTAGATCCTTCCAATGACAAAGTGAGGAAGTTTCTATACTATCAGTTGACTAATCCCAATGACACGTGAGGGATATGTCAACATTTCAATTGATGACCCTTAAGTCAAATGTCATCACTCGGGGGCTCGTGAGACCCTCGCAAAACAGGTCACATACACCATGGCTTGTGTGACGCACTCCGTCTAATACTTTGACCATCGTCTTACTCCAAGACTCAGTCAAAGTGGGGGCTAACTGTAGACACCTACTTTTGCCCTCATTCCCGAAAGGGAAAGGTTCGATGATGAAAGCATAAATCTCCACTTGACAACGCATCTCCTATAAAATAAACGAATCTCAATTCCCCTTTTCATTTCACCCGAAACCTGATATTTATAGAAAACTGCTATTTATGGAAACCTGCTAAAAATAGAACTGCCGTAAAAGGTAGCTTCGAAAAGTGGCAAATCATAAAGGATAGAAACCTGTCAGAATTAGGTGTTGCATTCCAACATAAATCCTAAATGAGATAGAAAACTGCGAGAATCCTATTCCTAATATGACTCGGAAATAAGAGTTACGTATTAATTAAAATCCTAACGAGCCTAGAGTTCGTAACAGGCCCAGACGCATCCCGTCACAAGATTAATACGCACTAAAAGACTCGATTAAGTCTCAAACTCTACGAATTTCAGGAATCCGAATCTGACTAAAGAAAACAGCCCAGACCCTATTTTCAACGCCTGGTTCTGGGCGCCGAAATCTTCGGCGCCCAGGCCTGGGCGCTGAAAATACCTGGGTACGTGTTTTTTCCTAATTCTTTGTGGATTAGAACTCTGCAAATCTATCTTTCCACGAACTCTTCCCTATAAATACAGCCCCAAATTCGACGTGAAAGACACACACAACACAATTATATTCTGAGTATTGACTCCAACCCTTAGCCTAAGCCTCACGCTGCGAAATTGTTCACGCGTTCTGTCGCAATCGATCCATAAATCGAACAGAACGTATCCTGTCCCATAATTGAGATTCGTTAAATAAAAAGGAGAAATAGCAAAGTCAAAGTGGTTAGTTTTCTGAGAACCGTGACGCACCTCTCAAGGGTGCGTCGTAATGTGCCCCTTCTCGATGATTTAATTTCTTTCCTCGCCCTTTTTATGAACTGTTAAACTAACTAAATCTGATTGTTCTATCACGCCTAACAAATATAATATTTTTGGGAAATTGGATTATCATGCTAGGTCCCTTAACGCTATTTAAATCAGATAATCGCGATCGATCTAGTATTATACGTTGCATATTGCTAAAATCAACTCAGATTAGTTTAATAGTTAACGCATGTCCCTTCAATTATTTATGCTGAGCTAGTAAGGATATCCTGCCTGTGGAGTTATCGACGAGCGAAGTACTCCTCTCGGTAGTTACAGTCCCCCGAACCCTAAATCTCTACCTTGCGGGTGTATGTTGAGAGATCCCCACACCAGGGATCACAAGGGAACCTACGGCCGTCGTGGTCAAACATAATTGCACTCCCTTTATGTCACGATAACCGGGTTTTGTCGGTTTTTCTCATTGTCTTTAAAAACTGAATGGCGACTCCTATATTACTAGTCAATTGGGTGTAAACTCACAGGAAATCCAATTACACTTGATTGAATAAAAAGAATCGTCACACCCACGAGGGACGAGGTCACGCATTAGCCTCGTGCTTTTTCGACGCCCTCACAGGTACACTTTTTGGTTTTTTTCTTGGTCATTCTTTGGATTTTCGAAACACTTGCCCGTGTGACATTCATAGTTATTAGCACGCTCGGTTTTGGTGCCGAACATTGTCGTCGTAGGAGGCCTATCAACGACGCAAAGAGTTATTTATTATTATTTTTTTAGTCGCTTTTAGAATCGAGTGCCTTTTCATACGCCCTCGCAGCAATTTTTTTTACGAAAAGTTTTTTTTTGCTACGTATTTTCTTTATGCGCGGGCACCGAGGCTGCTGTGCCTGACCAAAAGGCCAGGCAGCAACTTCAGCGCCCAGCAAAGGGCGTGAGAAATATTGGCGCCCAGCCAGGGGCGTTGAAAATGCGTCCCTGGCTGGTCCTCGTCTTTCGTCTGCGTATATCTTTTCGTTTATACGACTTTGACTTTGCGTGCTTGTCTAATAACGTCCTTTACGCGTTGTGCATCGTTGTGGGATTCGTTACGGGCCCTCCTGAGCGTCGCTTATTTTTGTGGCGATCGTTCGGGGTTGCGGAACACGTATCTTGGTATAACTTTTTGGCCAATTGGTTTATGAATGTTTGGGCAATTTTTAAGGTCGTTGGTTTTCTAGCATTATTTGTCACACACAATCATATAATTCGCTACACATAACTAACATTACATCATGAGGCAAAATAATAATATGTCATGTAGTTTATGATAGGCTTCTATGGGTAGTATTTGCGCCGGCTTGGTACCGCTTCTATCGCAGATCCAACACATGCCCCGGTCGAGGTAGTACCTTCAACAGACGAATTTCGCCCAAGAGGCCAATCACGATGTAAGCCAAGGGGGCATGCACCAATGAGAGGGACCTAGTGGGCGAGCGATTGGGTTTGGGACGGGTGTACTACTAGCGAAAGTGCCGAGTGGACAACATTCGAAGCGTATGCACCCCCCGGTTGGCGATGGGTATCCTTAGTCCCAACTCCCGAGATGAAACATCCAAGGGAGCCAAGATTCGTTATGCGGTTCTGTCCGTTCACATTAATATGCTGATTTTCAGGTCGTCCCAACTTGATGGGGAAATAAACGCGGGGTAGGATCGTTTCACCCTTCGGCTATTTTGATTACCTACGAGCACGAGTATTTCCTTCACTATCCCCAGTGGAGTCGCCACTGTGAGGGGGTCGAAAAAGCACGAGGCTAATGCGTGACCTCGTCCCTCGTGGGCGTGACGTTTCTTTTTGTCAAATCATGTGTAATTGGATTTCCTGTGAGCTTACACCCAATTGACTAGTAATATAGGAGTCGTCATTCAGTTTTTAACGACAATGAGAAAAACTGACAAAACCCGGTTATCGTGACATAAAGGGAGTGTAATTATGTTTGACCACGACGGCCATAGGTTCCCTTGTGATCCCTGGTGTGGAAATCTCTCAACGTACACCCGCAAGGTAGAGATTGAGGGTTCGGGGGACTGTAACTACCGAGAGGAGTACTCGCTCTTCGATAACTCCAGAGGCAGGATATCCTTACTAGCTCAGCATAAATAATTGAAGGGACATGCGTTAACTATTAAACTAATCTGAATTGATTTTAGCAATATGCAGCACATAATACTAGATCGATCGTGATTATCTTGTTTAGATTGATTCAGGGGACCTAGCATGATAGTTCAATTTCCCAGAATATTATCTTTATTAGGCGTGATAGAACAATCAGACTTAATAGTTTAACAGTTTTATAAAAGGGCGAGGAAAGCAATTAAATCATGCGAAGGGACACATTACGACGCACCCTTGAGAGGTGCGTCACGGTTCTCAGAAAACTAACCACTTTGGCTTTGCTATTTCTCCTTTTATTTAACGAATCTCAAGTTTCCGGGCTTAATTCTTCAGCTACAAGGGACAGGATACGTTCTGTTCAATTTTTGGATCGATTGCGACAGAATGCGGGATCAATTTCGCAGCGTGAGGCTTAGGCTTAGGGGTTAGAGTCAATACTCAGAATATGAATTGTGTGTGTCCTTTTCACGTCAAATTTGGGGCTGTATTTATAGGGAAGAGTTCGTGGAAAGATAGAATTTTAGAGCTCTAATTCAAGAAGAATTAGGAGAGAATACGTACCCAGGTAATTTCAGCGCCCAGGGCTGGGCGCCGAAGATTTCGGCGCCCAGAGCCAGGCGTTGAAAATAGGGTCTGGGCCGTATTTCCTCGTCAGATTTGGACTCGTGGAATACGGAGTCTTTGAGACTTATCCGAGTCTTTTAGTGCGTATTAACTTTATGACGGAATGCGTCTGGGCCCGTTACGAACTCTAGGCTCGTTAGGATTTTAATTAATACGTAACTCTTTATTTTCGAATTATACTAGGAATAGGATTCCTCTTGCAAATTCTATCTCTTTTAGGATTTATGTTGGAGTGCAACACCTAATTCTGACAGGTTTCTATCTTTTATGTCTTGCCACTTTTAGCAACTACCCGTTACGGCAGTTACTATTTTTAGCAGGTTTCTATAAATAGCAGGTTTCGGGTGAAATGAAAAGGGTGATTGAGATTCGTTATTTTAAAGGAGATGCGTTGCCAAGTGGAGATTTATGTTCTCATCATCGAACCTTCCCTTTCGGGAATGGGGACAAAAGTAGGTGTCTACAGCTCCCGACCCTGACATGGTTGTGGTGGCTCCTCCAAATAGGAAGTGTCACCATTATGGGAACCTCCTTCAGTGGTTTCTAGCTCGGGCCGACAATTATAAGCTTCCCGCGAATTGGCTCCCCAACCTTAACAATGTCTTTCGGGAGGTCATTAGATGCAGCCGGTCTCAGAAGGATCTATGATAAGGGTGAGGTTTCCTTCGGCTGAGACCGTGTTTCAGTGAATTTAACCTCTGCCTTCCTTTTTTTTTGTATCTAATGTTGATTTTGTTTCCTTTGCAGATTGCGGGTTTTCGAAGCTCGACCCTGAGATCCTCGGCATTTCACTGGACTTGCGAAATACCTACGACTCGGCTCCCGACTATAAGTTCGAGAAGGGAAAGCCTCTTAATCCTCATTTGAAGGATTACGAATAGTCTCCAGGGGTTATTGCTCGGCTCGGGGAGGTTCTGTAATACCTTGTATTTTTATAATATTTATAAATATATTTAGTATATTTATAAAGCATTTTACGATTTATTATCATTTAAATAATATTTAAACGCATTGCATTTAATGTATTTTAATTAATTAGAATATTTATTATTTTAATTAATTACGAAACGAATTTAATTCTTGAGTCGGGAAATTAAATGAGTTGGAAATGATTTTTAAAGCTTCGGGTTTTAAATAAAAAGTCCAATTCGTTTTATTAGTCGAGCCCAATCCAAAGAGTTTAACTTAAATCCTAAGCTAGCCCAATTCATTTAATTCCTAAGCCCAACTCAAATATCCTGAGCCTAGCCCATCAAAGGATTAGGGAGCCTATAAATATGACTCCCCCATCATTAAATGATCCCCTAAAATTCATAAACCCTATTTTTGCTTTGCTTGCCCAACACTCCTCTTTCCTCTCCCTTTGCTCGGCACCCGCACGGCCTCGTGCCCTCGAGCCCTCGTGCTCGCCCGCCTCTCGCCCACACACTCTCCCTCGCCTCTCCTCTCTTGCCCGCAGCCGCAGCGAGCACTCGTGCGCTGCTGCTGTTGCTCGTGTGCTCGTGCACACCCCTGCTCGCCTCCCTTGTTTCGTGTGCTCAGCGCACACCCCTGCCTTGTCCCTCTCTCCCTCGTGCCCTCACGCACAGCTCTGCACCCACACTCTCGCTCTCTCCTTCGCGCCCAGCGCGCGCGCGCTCCCTCTCTCTCGCTCGCGCCTGTCGCTGCTCGTCGCCCTTGCTGCGCGCACACACACGGTCGTGTGTGTGTGTGTGTGTGTTGTTCGTGTTCGTAATTCGATTTCTTTTCGCCCAATCACATTAATTCGTGGTTGTTCCGTGCTATAGGCCGGATTGGTATAATTCTCTTCTTCCTTACCTATTCTATTTAAATTCCGTATTTTAAATTATTATATTAATATTGTTTTGAGTAATTAAAATGCTGGGAACCGGTTATGAATACCGTGGTTTGAGGATTTGCTGATTCATTAGGTTTGTTTTAATTATTAAAGGATGAATTTTCAGATTTGTTTATTGAATAAAGCATTGATTTTTATGATAATAAACTAGTGTTATTGGGATTTTCAAGTTAGGGTTTTAACCTAGACCTAATGAGTCAATTAATTAGCATAATTAGGTGATGATTTTAATTATGATAATCAATTATATTTTCAGATTTGAATAAAGGTTTAAAGTGTCGATTTTTATTGATTTTAAAGGCGGAAAAAGTATGTTTTCGTACTAAGGATTGATTTTGCAAATTGAGACGAGTTTATTATTGAAAAACGATTGAATTCTAAAGTTTAAAGGAGGTTTTAAATTTTCTAAATTTGCTGGAAATTTAATGAACATGGAAATAATTTAAGTTTCATTATTTTGATGATAGGAGGTGATTTCTAGTTGAGTGCTCGTTATTGCAAAGTGGCCCCTACGCTTAGGTATTCAAGGTACGTACAAGTCTAGGGCGACCACACCTTTTTGTCAATGACATTACATGATTGTTGATAATGTGAATTACATTATGTGGAATCATGTTTATTTTGGTGAACGAGCATGTGAATTGTGATGTTGGATTTATTGGATTAATTGTTGAACAAGCATGTTGAAATTATTATGAGTATGGATTTCATTGTCAATCATGTTGTTCAATATTTATGCAAGTATGGTTTATTTCACATGCAAGGGATGGATTATTTATTTGTATGCTATTGTACGGGATGTCTAGCATACTTTGAGCCAATTATTCGTACCTCGTTGTACTATTTATTTTACCACATGTGAAGGGTTAGCTCACGTAAGCCACCGCACATGTAGGGTTCAGTTGGGAATATTATGTATGAAATGAATTAGGATTTGTCGTGCAATGGCACAACCCTCATGTTAATGTGCATGATGTGGAGTCTCACCTTGGTGAGGAGGAACATGGTAGTAATATCACAAGTGTCTTGCCTTGTTGATCACAAGTCCTAAAGCATTTAAAATAAGATTGTTTTGGTTATTGTTTATTAATTGTATGTGTGCATGTTGGTGAGTCTTGAGTTCGCCTTTTATAAAATATTAATAAACATAAAGTGCAACCAGAACAAGCTTCAAAACTCTTGGAACGTATATACCTTGAATATGAATAATGGGGGGAGTCTTGCCGGAAAGCTCGTACTTCTACTAATGATACGAGACGTTGTTTCATTTATATTATGCGCAGGAATTCCGTCGGTATGGCCCGACTCTCGGTATGGCCCTATTTTATTATTTATTATTTGGTGTATGGTTGGATCCCATCACCTTTCCTTTATGGAATATTTCTTTGGCCCGTTTGAAGCTTATTCTAATTAAATTGTGAGTTAAGAGTCGAGTCAAGTGTCGAGTCTTGTATTCATGATTGGTTGTTAATTATTATATGGCTTTTGCATGATGATTAGTACTTAGTGAGTGATGCATGTTTTAGTTTCATTCACTCTATGCTTGTAAGTACTCAGCTTTTGCTGACTACGTGCTTTGTGTGTTCTGGTCATAGACTTTGCCTTAATGACCCTATGATGATCTATCATTTGCACTTGCTTTGATGGGGAGTAGAATAAAATAGCAGGTTGGTAGATCGGAATCATGTGGCTTGGGATGATCGAGAGAGTTGCATGTTTTCGTACTTTGAAACTATTTAACTTTACTTTAATTATGTTTGAAATGTTTGAACTATTTATGTTTTGGTTTTTGGGCCGTTATGGTTCCAAATTGTAGGAGGCCTCAATATTACATTAATTATGTTTTTAAAAGTTAGTTGACATTTATTTCCGCTGCGTAATTCTGGTAATAGCCTTAACCGTTATCACGGTGGCGGTAATACTTTAGTAATTCCTTTATTTTAAGTTGGAAAATGGTTTTATAAAAGCAAGGAATTATTAGGGTGTTACAAAGTGGTATTTGCAGAGCTCTAGTTTGAGAGCTGCTTTGCATTAATTAATAGTGCAAAGTGGTAAATCCTTAAACTACGATTGCGGAACTTTAGGATTTTCGAAAATTATTTTCCTAAAGTCAAAACGTATTATTTTGAGTACTCAATATTTTAAAGGTCAAATATCAATTATTTTGGGACGTTTGAAATTAGTTGAAAAGTCGGATTATTATTTAATATTAATTAAATTTTTCGAATTTATTTTTATTTTTATTTTTCCGAATTTTTCGAATTAATTTCAAATTTATTTTATTAATTTCGGAAATTATTTTATTTAATTATCCGAATTATTTTAATCATTTATTTATTTATTTATTTTTATTCGAATATTATTTCGAATTTATGTTTAAAATTTTCGGATTTTATCCGAAATTTATTTATTTATTTATCTAATTAATCAATAATTCTGATTAATTTTCTATTTTAATTTAAATAATTTCAACAAAGTAGGAGTTATTTCTTAATTAATTTCGAAAATTAATATTATTTTCAAGTGAGAAATGGGTAGACTAAGAAGGGCATATTAGTCTAAGAATGCATATTATGTGACAATGTGATTTATTAAGTGCCATGTATATGTTCTAACCATGTTTTATCTTGCTTTATATGATTAATTGCATGATATTTCATGTTGAGCATATATTTGTGCATTGAAATTGTATGGCTCCACGAACTATTTATTGTATCCTTTTGGGGTTGGAATTTCTATGGAAACGCGTTAGTAAGACTTTTGAGTTGTGAATTTTCAGGAATTAAGGATGCTACCTTCTAAGTTCACCAGTCTAGGATACTTAGAGAACATGGATAATGAGACTCCTCGCACGTATGTTCAGAAGATCGTGTTTGCTTGTGACTATTTGGCTTCGACCAAGAATATGCCCCACCTTAGGCACATACATTGTTTACCCCATAAGAACCCTTGTATAGACCTCGAGAATAAGTTCAGTGACATGCATTTTGGTGATGGTACCCCTAATTGGTACAAATATGGGACTAGTGATGGTATGTGGAAGTATGGCTCTGAGGTTCTTGCTACTATCTTAGAGGTTGCGGAAAATAGCTATGAGGATGGGAAGTATTCTGCGGGTCTAGGTATGGGCTATGGAGGAATAGAAAGTGATGGTGAGGATGGCATGATCCATGATGAGCACACTAGTGAGGTTGAGGAGGATAGTGATGATGATGTGGTAGAGATTGAAAATCCTAACCCTATAGTTCCTGAACCCACTATTGAGATATCCAGTGGATCTGAAGATGAGTTTGAGGAGAATAATGTGGTTGATAGTGAGCCACAGCAAAATGATGAGGCTATGGATGAAGACACGGATCCGGAAGAAGATTTGGATGATCATAATGATCAAGACTTTACTCCAGAGCAATACAAGGAAAGAAATGATCGTCGTGATGATGTTAGTCTCTAGAGAAATGTAATCCTTAGTTTTATTTTCCGTTGATTGATAAAGTGGCAAAGCTACTATTTATGGTTTTAGTTTTATCATAGTTGGAGAATAAATGCTATGACATTAGTGGATGTAAGACTTATTCATTGGAGTTTTAATAAAAGAATAGAATTTCCTTTTTCGTTATCCTTTAAGTTCAATTCTCAATTCTAAGTCTTGTGGGTATCGCAAAGGGATTATTTGTTATTTCTTCAATGAAATTTTATGTGCAAGGTGGTTTAGTAGCAACCATCTAAATTTACTTGCATCGAATAGTGGGGTGAGAAGGCCCAAAAATGGCGCCAACTCTTCCCCTAGGTTGCGCCTAAATGTGTTCTTGTTGTGAGTAGGTTCGTTGTTGAACTAGTGCCTTAGTAATGTCTTGTCCAACCAATATTAAAGTTAGCCTTTTTATTTATTCAGGAGAAGGGATATGGCTAACCAAGAGATTTCTGAAGTGGTTAGACAACTAGCTGAGGTAGTTCGAGACCTAGCTCAAACCAGAGCCAACCCAATGCATGATCCGGCTGGGGAAATGTTTAAGAAAATAGCTCAAAGCAAGCCTCCACTCTATAGCGGAGAGATTGAACCCAGTGTGCTTGAGAACTGGTTGAGAGAGTTTGATAAACTCATAGTAGCTGTGAATTACCTCGAAAACCTTAGGGTGAATAGTGTTGTGTACTACCTAAGAGGTGAAGCTAATTTATGGTGGCAACGATGTGAAAATACCCTTAGAGCCACACCTAACTTTGGATGGGAAGCATTCAAAACTGCACTAAGGAACAAGTTTTACCAACCTTATCTAAAGAAACAAAAGGCGCAGGAGTTCATTGAACTCAAAATGGGAGGTCTGTCTGTGACGGAATACTATTCTAAGTTTATAGAGCTGTCTAGGTTTGCACCTGAAGTAGTGGCAACGGAAGAGCTCAGGGCTCAAAGATTTGAGAATGGTTTGACCATGGACTTACAGCTGTTGTTGTCTGGAGGGACCTTTACCTCATTAGACACCCTATACGGAAAAGCTGCTCACCTGTATGGGTTACAGCAAAGGAAGAATGGTAGTGCTGAAAAGAGAAAGGATGGTGGAAGCTCGAATCAAGGAAATAACCATCAGAATCAGGGGAATTTTAAGAAGCACAAAGGAAATGGGAACTTCCAGTTTAGGTCTAACAATGGTGGTAATCGCAACAACCAAGGTGGTGGAAATCAGTCTGGAAGGAATGGAGTACGGACCTACGAATGTAGGCGCTGTAACATGAATCACCCTGGAAAGGATTGTGATGGAAATTTGGTGACTTGTAGATTCTGTCAGAAGTTAGGCCATAGGGAGTATGAATGATATTCTTGAAGGAAATAATACCCTTGGTCCAAGTATGCATTCAATGTTAAGTCTAATAAATGCGGTTCAGTATTAATTAACAAGTTAATAATTCAGTGAGATCAAGTGAGCTGAATGCCTAGCTAGAGGCCGCTTCAGTTCAAGTGGAATTAATGATATTAATCCACAGCTTACTCTTGACTGAACCCGTAGGGTCACACAAATAGTACGTAAACGGATCAAGTATTTAATGGCATTAAATACTCCATCTATGGATATTCGGAATCGACGGATCTTGGTTTCAGTGGGAGCTGAGATCGTCACAACCAAGAAATGAATACTCCGGAAACGATGATATTGCCGGAAACGGAAATATGGATCGCATCGGAAATATAAATATTATCCAAGTCGTAGATGTTGCCGAAAATGGAAACATGGTACGTATCGGAAAATATCATCGGAAATGGAAATATTGCCGGAATCGGAAATATTGCCGGAAACGGAAATATTGTCAGAATCGGAAATATTATCGGAATCGGAAAATAATTCCGAAAACGGAAATATTAAATATTTGTTCGAAACGGAAATTAATTCCGGAATCAGAAATATTAAATATTGTTCGTATCGGAAATGAATTCCGGAATCGGGAATTTAATCGGAAGCGTATCGTACGAATTAGCATCGAACGAGGCCCGCTAGACGAAGGCCCAGCACGAAGCCAGGCCATCGCCCAGCGAACCACACGCACCATCGCACGCCAAGCCTCGACCAGGCCCAGCGCAAGGCCAGGCCCAGCCAAGGCCTAGGGCGCGCGCGCGAGAACACAACAACAATGGGCCGAGCGCTGTGCGCCTAGCGTGGGCCGCAAGGCTTGCGCGGGTGTACGGTGCTCGTGCAATGCTCGTGCGGGAATCCTAAAGCAATCGGGATTCGAAATATGATTAAATCCTAAAACTATTAGATAATGATTATTTAATAGAGTCCTAGCAGGATTCAAATTAGACTAATTAATATCCTAATAGGATTATAATTCCTTTTCCATACCTCTATAAATAAGTGCCTCGGGTCATAATTTATAGACACAATTGAAGTATTCAAAGGGTAAGTTTTTGAAAGAAAAATCAGCCATACACTTGCAAACACAATAGCCGAAATTCCTAGTAACCTTAAGGGCGATTCTAGTTGGTCTAACTTGAGGCGGATCCGGACGTACTGTGGACTATCTACGGAGGGACGACATTTGGAGTCCTAAAGACTTGTTCTTGTTCGGTTCGGGCGCAGCTAGGGAGGGCACGCTACAAAGTGTATGCTCCTAAATTATGCTAAATGATTATGTGTAAATAATATGTTTCCTGGCATTCAGGTTTTTCCGCATGATTTATGTTTTGTCATATGTATCATAACCTATCAGTGGTATCACGAGCCTCTTATTATTTTCATAATCTAAATTTCATAAACATGGTTAAATATTACAAATTTGAAAGGAATTAAAAGGGGTGATTTATTTTCGTAATTGTTAATTAATTGCAAATTGCGTTTATTTAATTATATGTACGCAGTTTTTCGGCAGTTTCTTCGTTACTCATCCAAATCGAGGGATTTTTGTGTCAATTCCGCATGTAAAAGGCATTCTACAATTTTGAAAAAAAAAGTACTTTTCAGCCGAACCCAGAATTCCCAAATTCGAAGCCTAACTATGACTTTTTGGAGGCTTTAGTTTTTCGAACGCAAAAGTTTGTAAATTTAAGATGATAAATTAAATATTTGCGATTCTTGTTGATAAATCTTGAATTTTTGATTGACCTACTGTATATGTTTAACAAGTTTGAATTCCTAGCCTAGTTAATTATGCAATCTAATTTGTAATTATGATTAATTTGTTGAAAATTGGAATAATTTTGAATTAATTTGATTTTCATAATTAATTAATAATTTAATTAGATACCTATGATTAAAAACCACCATAAAAATTGTAAATTTGTGTTAAATTTTAAATTTTTATGACCTAGACTTGAATCCATGTTAATCGGAAATCAATTAATTAATAAATTTTCGATTTTTCGCCCTAAAATTATGAAATTAATATGATTTATTAATTTGTCATTAATTTTGAAAATAAAATTTTTAATTTTTATGCGATTCGCTCATATAACTTGCACGCACAAAGCAATGGACGCTACGTGTTACCCTTAAGGGGTGTTGTATAGTGCGGGCATGCGACGACGAGCAAGGGAGCTCGTCGCTCATGCGGTACGAATGCAGCGAGCAAGGCTATGGTGCACGAGCACAAGGCAGCAGCTCTGCCTTGTATCGTGTGCTATGTGCGATGGGCGAATGGGCGAGGGCGAGGAGCAAGGCAGCGAGCAGTCGCGTGCAACGCGCACTGCCTCGCGCAGCGTGCCAAGCCTCGCGTGCAGCGAGCGCAAGCTCGCGTGCGACGAGCGCTACGCCCAGCGACGAACGCTCGCGCGCAGCGAGCGCTTGCTCGCAAGCTACGAGCACTGCCTCGAGCAGCGAGCGCAAGCTCGCGTGCGTCGAGGGCAGGCGCGCGCAGCGAGCCAGAGGCCAACAAGCCTCGAGGCGCCTTGCGATGGTGTGCAGCGATGGATGCGACGCAGCACATAGGCTGCGCGCACATGGCCAACGATGGCTGCGTGCGTGTGGCCTATGGCTGTGCGTTGCGTGGTGATGTTGCGTACCTTGTGTTACGATTAGATCGTTTTAAAATTTTAATTTGAAATTTTCAGTTTATGTAATTTTAATTAATTTTAAAATTAATAATTTAAATTGTTTTCTTGGATTTTAATTTTGAATATTATAATTATAATAAATTTCATTTATTCTAATTATTTTACTAAAATTAAAATCATGAATTAATTTAAATACGACTGAAAATAAATTAAATAAGCGGATTCAATTATAAATTTATATGAGCTTTAAATTTTAATTAAATTTGTATGTTTCCGGTTAGACTAGAAATACATTTTTATGTTTAAAATTAGTAAAGCATATGAATTTATTGGTTTTAGTGGGAGCATTTTTAGTCATAAACTCTTGATTAGGTCTACAAATCCCTTAAGGTTAAACAACTTGATTAGAATTAATAAGGACTGAATAATTGGTAGATTATTGGTGCCCTTGATTAATTGCTGCAAATATTTATGTGATGCATAACGTGTTTTACTAACCAGCTATGTGGGCCATTCATGATAATGAATGGGTGAATGGTATATATTGTATATGTACTGTTTTGCAGGTTATGAAGTGACTAGTATGGCCCAAATAGGATAGAAAATATGGTCTGCGTACCATTAATTTGAATGTAATTGGTCTAAAGTACCAAAATTGTTTTTCAATTCAAATATGGTCTGCGTACCATCAAATAGTTGTAATTAGTTTAATTATAGCTTATCCTATTTGAAGAAAATGGTGCCTCCCACGGAGATTTTCAAGACGGACTTTGAAGTTGAAGCTTCAAGATGAAGTCGGGCCATACTAGATCACATTTATCTTATGCATGTTTTAAGTTATTTATTGCTTTTAAATATGTCTTAAATATGCATGAGATCAAAGCTTGATTATGTTGCATGATTAAGGATTTTAGTTCATTTAAAATCTAACCAACATAGTAAGAGCCTTAAGTTCCAAAATTAAAATTGAGTTAAAAGGTGTCATGCCAAAATAACACTTACTTGGATATCCTTTCTTCATCGATCTTAGTAATAGTTTTCCGCCATAGCGAGGTGTTACTTATCGATACTAAAGGGGTAAGGTACACAAATAATTGTGAGTACATGTTAGTTTTGGTGAAACTCAACGATATAAGTAAGGAGTCATTTTATGTCGTGGCAAAATCGATAGGTTTACCTAATAAGTTCTTAGACGTGCCTATCAACCAAGAATAGTTTCTAGACTATTAGCAAATGACTTTTGCTTACCTAAAAGATTTTAGAATTAAGTCTAAATACATAATGTGCTTAATTCTTCAATGGATTTTAGGATCTTGGAATCATTTTATTCACACCTGCCGGAACAAATAACTTGAATAAAATGCTTAATGAACATTGAATTATGCATGTATGCTAGAATTTAAGTTTATTAAGAGAAACTGTGAATGATTATTTATTTGTTTATTCTTTTTCAATTGTAGTTTTAATTATGGCAAACAACAATTCATTCAACATTCGATCAATTCTCGAAAAGGAGAAGTTAAGCGGGAAAAACTTCCTTGACTGGCAAAGGAACTTGCAAATAGTTCTTATGCAGGAAGAAAAGGAGTATGTCCTGGAAGAGGCGATGCCCGAAGCCGCAGGCGAAGGGGTCACTCAGGCAGCCCTCAATCGTTGGATTGATGCCAACAAGGATGTGAAATGTCTAATGCTCGCCACCATGAGTGTAGATCTGCAGAAAACGTTCATCAACTCAGATGCTTTCACAATCATCAGTGAGTTGAAGAACATGTTCCAAGATCTGGCTCGAGTCAAAAGATTCGAGACTCATAGGCAAATTCTTGAGACCAATATTAAGAAAGGCGAGCCCGTAAGTCCACATGTTCTCAAAATGATTGGACTCATTGAGAATATGAGTCGGCTGGATCAGCAATTCTCTCAGGAAATGGCTGTAGACACCATCCTCCATTCTCTTCATAACGGGTATGATCAGTTTAAACTGAACTACAGTATGAATAGTCTGGACGCTCACTGAGCTTCACGATATGATGAAGACCGCTGAAAAGACGCTCAAAAGTGATAAGCAAGATGTGCTTATGGTGCGTAGGGGCAAGTTCAAGAAATCTGGAAAGAAGAGGAATGCTAAGAAAGGTGGCAACAAGGCCAGCCCAACTAAGCAAACTGGCACCAAGTCTGAAAAGAGGAAGGTCAGTCAACCCACTTCTGAATCCGAATGCTTCTACTGCAAGAAGAAGGGGCATTGGAAGAGAGATTGCTTGAAGCTAAAGGAAGATCAGAAGAACGGAACAGTCATTCCATCTTCAGGTATTTTCGTTATAGACTGTACACTTGTTAATTCAACTTCTTGGGTATTAGATACAGGTTGTGGCTCACACTTATGTTCCAATTCTCAGGGACTAAGAAGAAGTAGAAAGTTAAGCAAGGGTGAAGTCGACCTACGAGTCGGAAATGGAGCACGGATTGCTGCATTAGCTGTAGGAACTTATTATTTGCCGTTGCCCTCTGGGCTAGTTTTAAAACTGGAAGAGTGTTTCCATGTTCCAAGCCTTACTAAAAACATCATTTCAGTTTCTTGCTTAGATGCTAAGGGATTTTCCTTTTTAATAAAAGACAATAGTTGTTCGTTTTATTTTAAAGAGATGTTTTATGGATCTGCTAGATTAGTCAATGGAATTTATTTATTAGATCGCGAAAAACAAGTTTATAACATAAATACCAAAAGGGCCAAAATGGATGATTCAGATCTCACCTATCTGTGGCATTGTCGATTAGGCCATATTAACTTGAAACGCATGGAAAGACTTCAAAAGGAAGGAATTCTAGAACCATTTGACTTAGAGGATTATGGTAAGTGCGAATCATGTTTACTTGGCAAAATGATAAAGCAACCTTTCTCTAAAGTTGGAGAAAGAGCAACTGAACTATTGGGTTTAATCCATACAGATGTATGTGGACCAATGAGTACAAATGCTATAGGTGGTTTCAGCTACTTTATCACTTTCACTGATGACTTCAGTAGATATGGTTATGTCTACCTAATGAAGCATAAGTCTGAATCCTTTGATAAGTTCAAGGAATTTCAGAGTGAAGTAGAGAATCAATTAGGCAAGAAGATTAAGGCACTGCGGTCTGATAGAGGCGGTTAATATATGAGCTATGAATTTGATGACCATCTGAAAGAATGTGGAATTCTATCAGAATTGACTCCTCCTGGAACACCACAATGGAACGGTGTGTCGGAACGGAGGAACAGAACCTTGCTAGACATGGTCAGGTCAATGATGGGTCAGGCCGAACTTCCATTAGAATTTTGGGGACATGCACTAAATACAGCTGCACTCACTATAAATAGAGCTCCGTCTAAAGCTGTCGAAAAGACTCCATATGAGTTATGGTTTGGAAAGCCTCCAAAAGTGTCTTTTCTTAAGATTTGGGGATGTGAAGTATACGTCAAACGATTAATTTCAGACAAACTCCATCCAAAATCTGACAAATGTATCCTTGTGGGCTATCCAAAGGAAACAAAGGGGTATTACTTCTACAATACATCTGAGAACAAGGTGTTTGTTGCTCGAGATGGTGTCTTTTTGGAGAAAGATCACATTTCCAAAATGACAAGTGGGAGAAAAGTAGACCTCGAAGAAATTCGAGTCGAACAACAAACTCTAGAGAATGCTCAAGATGACATTCAGGATGAAACTCAGAGATCTTTAGAAGAATCTGGTGAGAATCATGGTCAATCTAGAAATGTTACCCCGTGTAGATCGCAGAGATATAGATCTCAACCGGAAAGGTACTTAGGTATTTTGACGAACGAGAGCTATGAAGTTCTATTACTTGAAAGTGATGAACCTGCGACTTACAAACAAGCTATGACGAGCCCTAGCTCCAAGCAATGGCAAGAAGCCATGCAATCTGAATTAGACTCCATGTCTGAAAACCAAGTATGGGATTTGGTCGATTTGCCAGATGGCTACCAAGCCATTGGAAGCAAATGGGTTTTCAAACTGAAAAAGGACAAGGATGGGAAACTTGAAGTTTTCAAAGCTAGATTGGTTGCAAAAGGTTACAGGCAAGTCCACGGTGTGGATTACAATGAAACCTTTTCACCAGTTGCAATGCTAAAGTCTATTCGAATAATGTTAGCAATCGCTGCATATTACGATTACGAAATATGGCAGATGGATGTCAAAACTGCTTTCTTAAACGGCGTTTTAACAGAAACTGTGTTTATGACACAGCCTGAAGGTTTTGAGGATCCAAAGAATGCTAAAAAGGTATGCAAGCTAAAGAAATCAATCTACGGATTGAAGCAGGTATCCAGGAGCTGGAATATACGTTTTGATGAAGCAGTCAGTGACTTTGGTTTCATCAAGAACGCAGACGAATCTTGTGTATACAAGAAGGTCAGTGGGAGCGAAATTGCTTTCCTAGTATTATATGTCGACGACATATTACTTATCGGAAATGACATTCCTATGTTGAACTCTGTCAAGATTTGGCTTGGGAAATGTTTTTCGATGAAGGATCTAGGAGAAGCACAGTACATATTGGGCATCAAGATTTACAGAGATAGATCTAAAAAGATGATTGGACTTAGTCAAAGCACTTATATCAATAAGGTGCTTGATAGGTTCAAGATGGCAGACTCCAAGCGAGGCTACCTACCCATGTCTCATGGAATAACTCTAAGCAAGACTCAGTGCCCAAAAACACTTGATGAGCGTAGACGAATGAATGGGATTCCGTATGCATCATTGATTGGTTCAATTATGTATGCTATGATATGTACACGCCCGGATGTTGCGTACGCACTCAGTGCTACGAGCAGATACCAGTCAGACCCAGGAGGGGCACATTGGACTGCTGCCAAGAACATTCTGAAGTACCTGAAAAGGCACAAAGATAACTTCCTGGTCTATGGTGGAGATGATGAATTAATTGTTAAAGGCTATACGGACGCAAGTTTCCAAACCGACAAAGATGATTTCAGATCACAGTCTGGGTTTGTCTTCTGCCTCAACGGAGGTGCAGTAAGCTGGAAAAGTGCTAACCAAAGCACCATTGCGGATTCTACAACTGAAGCGGAGTACATTGCTGCACATGAAGCAGCAAAGGAAGCTATATGGCTAAGGAAGTTCATAGGTGAACTTGGTGTAGTCCCCTCCATTAAAGGACCAATAGCCCTGTATTGCGATAATAACGGAGCTATTGCACAGGCGAAGCACAACTCGCACACTGCAGCTATGGGAATCAAGCATATTGGAGAATGGCTTTGATGTCCTTATTTAATGTTTTAAAGTTTTAGAGTTTAATTCTTTGTAAAACATTATTGGTTAATCATTCACAATAAATGAATAGAATTCATTTTTCCATTTAATTTGTGGTTTATTAAATGATGAGTCCCTTCAATTTGACGATATATTCAAGATAGACTGTCAGGACCAGTCCCGTGACTAAGAAATGTCTATCAAGTGAACTTGAATGTCAAAAGTTGAAAATGGTCCCTGGTCGGAGTTTTCTATAAAATTGGACGCATAGAAAACGTTAGACGACTAGAATGCAAGATGACTAGTAGTTCTGTTTCTTGAACTATGTGGACATGGCAATGTCATAATCATTTGCATAGATACTTACTTTGGGAAGACTAGTATCGGGCAGACCTATGAAACTTTACTGTAAGAGATGAAAATCTGTCATAAGTAAATTTCATTAAAATTATTAGACACTAAATCCTCAATACCTGAGTGATTTGAGATTACTTGTTTGAGAACTGGTTGCTTTGACGTTGACCAACCATCGCACCGTAAAAGGAGGCTATAAAGGCAACGTTCAGGTAATCACCTATCAAACAAAGTCTAATCTCAAGATCGCAAGATTGGAATTGTCCTCCCATAAATCGGGATGAGATGCTTAAAAGTTGTACAAGGGCACTCGGAGAGCTAGAAACTGTGAAATGCATGGCCGTGCTCGGATGAATCATAGACTATGATTATCTGTTTATTTGATCAGTTGAACTCTGAAACCGAGAAACACCTCTGGACATAATAAGGATGACAACTCTTACCTTATGTTCAAGAGCAAGCATCGAGCGACAAAGGAATTAGGAAATGCACACTTGTCCCTAAGGACAAGTGGGAGACTGAAGGAAATAATGCCCTTGGTCCAAGTATGCATTCAATGTTAAGTCTAATAAATGCGGTTCAGTATTAATTAACAAGTTAATAATTCAGTGAGATCAAGTGAGCTGAATGCCTAGCTAGAGGCCGCTTCAGTTCAAGTGGAATTAATGATATTAATCCACACATTACTACAAAAGCCTTGGTTTCTGGACGTAGTGAGCTCGACGCTTGGTTATGAGCGTTGGTTCCAAAAAATAATTTCCGCTCATTTTAGACGCTTTTTGTCATCCATCGTTATCTAGACAATTATAAGCGTCCAGAATTCACGTGCCATCCACGTGATGTTCTCTAAATAGCTCTCGTTGCCTGCAACTTCACCTTTTAGGGGAAAAGAAAAACCGCCTCAGCTCACTGATCGAATACCCCTCAGGCCCTCACCACCACTCATCTCCTGTTAAAGAATCTCAGATCTAATCTCCTCTCATTGGAATTGTAAGCTCTTTCACGTAGCTTCCTCATTTGTCTTCTCTTGGGCTTGTATTTCTATGTCTCACCTCTTCCATTGTTTTTAATTTCGTTCTCTGAATTTGTAGATCTTGTTCGGCATGCCAATGGTTATTTGTCATCTTCTACCTTGTCGGTCTTGTGAAAGGTAAAATAATTTTTTGGTTACAAGTTCTTTTCTTTTACTTTTCAATTTTCGTTCTTCTTTTTTGAAATCTGAATTTCTAGGGTTCTAGGTATTTCTTTCCAGTTGAATCATATTGTTTGATTTCGTTCTTCTAATATAGTTAGACCCGAGTAATTTTGGGTTCACTCTTTAAATTGGGTTTAGATTTGTCTATGTTATTCTAGCCCTAATTTGTGTTAATTTTTTCGATTTTGAGTGTTGTTGAAATCATTGCTCTTTTCATATTGATATTCTGTCAGGATTGAAAGGTAAATTGTGTTGCATTTAAAGGACCCAATAAGCTTAAGATGTTGACATAATATTTTGCACTATATGTGCTTAATGCTGGCTATAATTGAGTTGCTTTCCTCTCGATCCGTTGTATCTATGCCTTATGTCTATTGTTGTTGCTTTAAATTACTACGAGTAAGAGAATAAATTTATTTTCCAGCCTCGTACAGGCCAAATTTATTCCGTGTACTGTGTTGTGAGGCTTGTTTGTATTTGTGTCTTACTTAATGTTTTTGAGTGTAATAAGAAGCACTAATGAGAACCTAAACATTGACCCTCCGTGATGTAAGATCAGGTAGAAACTTTGATGTTTGATTCATGAATTTTTAAGTATTAGTAACATTAGCTCTTTTTCATTGAATATCTTAGGAGTTGTGATTATGTTGTTCTGTGCCTAAATTCGGTGTTTCGACGAGTTTGCAGTTGCAATTGAGGACATTTTGAGCTTGGAATGGGACTTTTAGATGGGCTCCATGTCCCTTCTGACAAAGTTGTAAGTATACAATGATTTACTGAGTTAGAACTTGTTATTTCGTCCTTCATGTTTACATGTTACTCTGTGAAATATGGTGTGATGTCATGTAATGATGCTACAATTTATAATTTGTATTTCCGGGGAAGCTTTGCCACACTTCGTATTGCTTAGCAGTAAAAAGTTGCGCACGAAAGCTACTCGTTATTATGGACCTGTTTGCAATGCGTGAGTCATTCATAGTGGACTTAATGATCTTCCTAGTAATCAGTAGTCAATAAGTTTGGAACATTGTTTATCTTATTCGGACATTTCAATGCGTGATTCATTCATAGTTTGGAGCATTGTTTATCTTTGAAATGATGAAATCTTGTTATTGGCTTTGTTTTAGAGTTTTTTTCATGTCTAATTAGTCTATTCCCATTTCATTATTGTATTTGAAAATTATGTCAGCCAGGTGCCCCTCCTGCTCTGGCTCAGGGACGGCTCCGTATGCAGTAGAAGGCGTAACGAGGTATAGTAGGCGGTTAGGTTTTGGCCAGTGATGTCTGATCCGTGTATACATGGGTTTGAAATTGGCTGAGTTCTGGTTGAGGGGTTTCAATTAACCAGTATAACATTCTAATTGTCAGGTGTAGGATAATCTAAGCTACAGTTAATTAATCAAATGTCTCTGGTTTCTTTGCTTTTTGCTGTGAATTTTGGACGTTGGATTAATTTATTCAAGCTTTGATGAATTATCTTAAGCAAAATATGCATAAAACTTTAAGACCTTCCTAGCTTATGAGTTAATTTTATTGAGAGAATTACAGAGATACAAATCTCTAACCAGAAGAATGTTGTAATAAATGAATTAGTTACATATGAATTTAGGTTAAGCCAATTTATTTTACCTAAGCTGGTTAAGCCTTACAACAGAAAATATTTTGAAAGAAGAAAAAATCTTTTTATAATATTACAATGCTGACATATGTCAGCTTCTCTAACTAACTTCCTAGAATTTAGGAGCTTGTAATAAATTTTCTCTCTTCTCTTGTTCTTGATTTCTAGGTTTCCTCATCCATGTTATTTTCATGTTTTTTTTCCAGATCTTATTATTAGTTTCTAGGGTTTTCTTATCACATAGAGATGTTACTAATAATCTAGCACAAATAAGGAATAGCTGGTCTCAATGTCAAGGGTTCTCAGCTCATTGGGCTTGCAAATCTAGCTGGCCAGATATGGGATTAAAAGAATCTGAAGTAGAACCTCATTGATTCTCTTTAATGACATGCAACATATTATGTAGTCAAGAGATAAAGTTAACGGATTTCCATTTCTATACCTTATTTGTAGCTATTAGTGGCCATGGTCTAGCAAGACATATTTCCCGTCTAGAAGAACATCCATTGATGACTTGGTGTAAAGATGCATAACACTGATTTAGTAACATAGGATAACAGGTGTTTCTATATTCATTTTTATTTTTAACCAGAGGGAAACTGATCCGGTTGTCCTTTATATTTTCTGTAACTTTTAAGGGTTAAGGCATGAAGCTTATTTATGCCTCAGAAAAAAAAAAAGGCACGGAGCTTATATACTTAAACTTCTTGATTTGTCATTAAGAGTCCTAATATGAATTTGGCTGACTGATTGGGTATAAGATAAGGTGAGAGATCCCAATCTTTTAATTAGGTGCCAAAATCGAAGATTAGCTTCACCTCAAACATATGTTGTATTGCTTTACTCTTGTTAGTATCATAGTCTGGCTTATTTTGTAACTTATGGTTAAGTGGTTCTGGTATAATATGCATCGAGTATTCATGTGCCTTGCACGTGTTTTTTTAGTTTGAGTAATTCTGTAAGTGATTTAATAAAAGTTTATCTAGCGAGCCCGCCCTTCAAAAAATTAAACCGCTTCCTTCTTCGCCAGAAACCCTAAACCATTTACATTCATTTCGCCTAATAAACGCGATTGTCAATCTTCAGGTTTGTTTCCCCATCAATTCGTACTTTTATTCATTTGAATCTTCATCTTAGATCTCATCATCCTTCACACGCTACAGGGGCAGGAAACCCGTCGGAGATTTTTCTTATTCACATTCTATTTTGTTTTGTACCCGATTTCTCTTCCTTGTGCTTGAATATCTGAGGTACCCCATAAACTATTTCCTGCTCGATCTCCATTAAATTGGTTAATTTTAGTAAACTTTGATCATAAATTTTGTCTTAGTATTATCTTATGAATATTAAACATCTAGATTTTTTGATTTATCGATTTTCTATGGATAAGTGCTTGTTCATGTTTAGGGTATATATCAGATTCGTAGTTTTCTTTATGGTATTTGATTAATTTTTCCACATAGGTTTACGCAACATCTGCCAAAAGTAGATGAAAGTTGTAAGATCATTTGAAAGATTACGGAGTAATTTTTGTAACCTTAATTAAGCTCAGTTGCAACAGGAAGTGCAACTAGGAAGGCAGATGAATTAATTATAGTTGTCTATTTGCACTTCTTGTATCTTAGCCTGATTGTTGGTGTTCTGGTCATTTACTTGATGGTGATTTCTGTCCTACAAGCATTATCTTGTATTTTGGCTTTTCTTTCTTAGTATATTCTTGTTTATGACTTCTGTTGTTCGTTTGGATTATTCTATCTCTTTCTTTGCCTAGCTTATACTACTTGTTAAAGTTATTTGTTTTTATATTCACTTATTACATATACTCTTTTGAAGGTCGCCCAAAATAAAATAAAAAAGGCGCAACAAGAGAACAAACAGAGCAAGGTGTAGGAAAATTTCGGACTTCAGCTTTAATCAGGTAGTATATCTTCTTTGATTGAGGAATTTTTTTTGTTTAGCTCATAGCTTTCCTTGCAATTTTATGTTTCTAGGTGGATAAAAAGCACAGTGCGAGTCAGGGATGATAGAGTATTTTGTGAAGATCGTTCAACGTGATAAGGAGCAACATGAATGAAGGCCGGGACACTCGAGCTTCATCATATCACCTACTATCACAGTTAGATCCTAGTTTTCTAGGCTTTATTACTTCTTCGGTTTAGTAACATAGATATAATTTCGGAGGTTTGATGTCTGGACTATTTAGTTAGTAACATTTTTGTACTATGGAATTTGGTTAGTGCAATGGATTTTGGTTAATTAGTAACACTATCGTGTATGATGGATTTTAACTATGTACTTTTAGATTTTTATAAGTTAATTTTAATGTTACGTTGATCAAAGACCAAGTATTTAAAATCCAAGTGTTATTGATCTTGTTGCCTTAATTAATTTTTTTATTTATTTTTATATATAGGTGTGAAAAAAATAAGCTTACACAAATAAATTTGGATGCCTTTTGATGTGTTTTCAAGCTCATTTAGATTTAAAATATTTGCCACTAAAATTTCTTGACGCTTTTAAGCGTCGAGAATATAAATGGTGAACGAGGCGGTAAGGAGATACTTTAGGCGCCAACAGTAACTCTTGACGCTTTTAGGCGTCGAGACTCTCGACGCAGAACAAAGAAAGTGGACGCCAAAAAGCGACTACAGCAGCGACGGAAAAAGGCGCCGAGAAAAATTCTCGACTAAAGTTTTGTCGACGCTTTGGGAAAGCGTCGAGGGAAATTTTCTCGACGCTTCTAGGTGTCGAAAAAAGACTGAAAAAGTGTCCCTGAAATGCGCGATTTGTAGTAGTGACAGCTTACTCTTGACTGAACCCGTAGGGTCACACAAATAGTACGTAAACGGATCAAGTATTTAATGGCATTAAATACTCCATATATGGATATTCGGAATCGACGGATCTTGGTTTCAGTGGGAGCTGAGATCGTCACAAGCAAGAAATGAATACTCCGGAAACGATATTTCCGGAAACGGAAATATGGATCGCATCGGAAATATAAATATTATCCAAGTCGTAGATGTTGCCGGAAACGGAAACATGGTACGTATCGGAAAATATTATCGGAAATGGAAATATTGCCGGAAACGGAAATATTATCAGAATCGGAAATATTATCGGAATCGGAAAATAATTCCGGAAACGGAAATATTAAATATTTGTTCGAAACGGAAATTAATTCCGGAATCGGAAATATTTAATATTGTTCGTATCGGAAATGAATTCCGGAATCGGGAATTTAATCGGAAGCGTATCGTACGAATTAGCATCGAACGAGGCCCGCAAGACGAAGGCCCAGCACGAAGCCAGGCCATCGCCCAGCGAACCACACGCACCATCGCACGCCAAGCCTCGACCAGGCCCAGCGCAAGGCCAGGCCCAGCCAAGGCCTGGGGCGCGCGCGCGAGAACACAGCAGCAATGGGCCGAGCGCTGTGCGCCTATCGTGGGTCGTAAGGCTTGCACGGGTGTACGGTGCTCGTGCAATGCTCGTGCGGGAATCCTAAAGCAATCGGGATTCGAAATATGATTAAATCCTAAAACTATTAGATAATGATTATTTAATAGAGTCCTAGCAGGATTCTAATTAGACTAATTAATATCCTAATAGGATTATAATTCCTTTTCCATACCTCTATAAATAAGTGCTTAGGGTCATAATTTATAGACACAATTGAAGTATTCAAAGGGTAAGTTTTTGAAAGAAAAATCAGCCATACACTTGCAAACACAATAGCCGAAATTCCTAGTAACCTTAAGGGCGATTCTAGTTGGTCTAACTTGAGGCGGATCCGGACGTACTGTGGACTATCTACGGAGGGACGACATTTGGAGTCCTAAAGACTTGTTCTTGTTCGGTTCGGGCGCAGCTAGGGAGGGCACGCTACAAAGTGTATGCTCCTAAATTATGCTAAATGATTATGTGTAAATAATATGTTTCCTGGCATTAAGGTTTTTCCGCATGATTTATGTTTTGTCATATGTATCATAACCTATCAGTTCTAAGAATGGAAAGCCTAACCAAGGTAACCACCAAGGCAATAACCGGAACAATCAGAACCGGAATGGGGGAAATGGAGGTGGAAACCAAAGGAACTACCAAGGTGGTAACAATGGCAATAACAATAGCAATAGCAATGGCAATCACTAGAACCATGGAAAGCCTGGAGGGAACCAACAGCAGAATGGGAACCGAAACAACAATGGGAACACCAATGGAGGTGGCTATAACAAAGGAGTTGCCCAAGGAAAGTTGAATGTGATATCTAGGCAAGAAGCGGAGACTTCCTCTGACGTCATAGCGGGTACTTTTTCTATTAATTCCGTTTTAGTTAAAGTTCTATTTGATTCTGGTGCGACTTATTCTTTTATATCAGTAGATGCTTTGGGGAAACTAGGGTTGAAAGAGCCTGAACCAATTGAGGTACCCATAGTCATACCTACTGGTAGTATAGTGAAGTGTACCAAAATTCATAGAGATGTGCCTTTGACCATAGCCAAGACCGTGTTCTTATCTAACCTAATCGAATTTGAGTTAGGAGAGCTAGATGTAATTTTAGGGATGGATTGGTTGGCCAAGTTCAAAGCCAAAATAGATTGTGAGAAGCAGAAGGTTCACTTGAGGTCTAGCCTAGGAAAAGTAGTGTCATATCGTCGTTTTGGTAAGCCTAAGAACATAGGAATCATCACGGCAATGGAACTCGTGAAGCTAGTCAGTAAAGGGAACCCAGCCTTCTTATGTAATGTGAGAAACCTAGAGCATGTAATCAAGGATCAGCCTGAGGATATTGCAGTAGTCAATGAATTCCTTGATGTATTTCTATAAGAGATCCCGGGGATACCTCCTAATCGACCTATCGACTTTACCATAGATTTAGTGCCTGGAACCGCCCCTATTTCAAAAGCACCTTATCGAATGGCTCCAGCAGAAATGAATGAGTTAAAAACCCAATTAGAGGATCTATTGGAGAAAGGTTATATTAGGCCAAGTACATCACCTTGGGGAGCACCGGTTCTGTTTGTGAAGAAAAAGGATGGAAGTATGAGGCTCTGTATAGACTACAGGGAGCTCAATAAGGTCACAATCAAGAACAAATATCCATTACCTAGGATAGAAGACCTATTTGACCAACTAAAAGGAGCAGGAATCTTTTCAAAGATCGATTTGCGTTCGGGTTATCATCAATTGAGAATCGCTGACCATGACATACCAAAGACCGCATTCAAGACTAGATACGGACATTATGAGTTCACTGTTATGCCTTTTGGGTTAACCAATGCCCCTGCAATATTTATGGACTTAATGAACCGTTTATTCCATGCCTATTTGGACAAGTTTGTAATGGTTTTCATAGATGACATCCTAGTGTATTCAAAGAGTGAAGAAGATCACGCGGAACACTTGAGATCGGTGTTGAGTACCTTGAGATATAACCAGTTGTATGCCAAGTTCTCAAAGTGTGAGTTTTGGTTGGAAAGAGTTGCATTTTTGGGACATTTTGTGTCAAAAGAAGGAGTGGCAGTTGACCCTGCTAAGATCAAAGCTGTTAATGAATGGCCTACACCCAAGAGTGTGACTGACATTCGTAGTTTTCCGGGATTAGCTGGCTACTATAGGCGCTTTGTTCAAGACTTCTCTAGGATAGCCAAGCCCATGACTACCTTGATGAAGAAGGAAACCAAGTTCGAATGGAGTGACCAGTGTGAGGAAGCATTCCAAGCCTTAAAGACGCGATTGACAACCGCGCCAGTATTAACCTTACCAGATGAGAGTGGTGCATACGATGTGTATAGTGATGCCTCTAAGAATGGTTTAGGGTGTGTATTGATGCAGAACGGGAAGGTTATTGCATATGCGTCAAGGCAATTGAAGCCATATGAATCCAGTTACCCTACCCATGATTTAGAGCTAGCGGCTATAGTATTTGCATTGAAAATATGGAGACATTATCTGTATGGTGTGAAGTGTAGGATATTTACGGATCACAAGAGTTTGAAGTACATCTTCACACAGAAGGATTTGAATATGCGCCAACGAAGGTGGTTAGAGTTAATTAAGGACTATGATTTGGAAATCCAGTACCATGAGGGAAAAGCCAATGTAGTTGCGGATGCCTTGAGTAGGAAATCAAGTCATAGTGTTAATGCGTTAGTCGTTGCTAACGAGCTGTGTAAGGACATGCAGCGTTTGAACCTTGAAATAGTAAGTGGTGAAAGCCTTGTGGGAATAATGAATGCCTTAACCATCCAACCGTCGATATTTGATGAGATTAGGGAGAATCAGGCAGGTGATGTAAAGTTGGAGCGAATCAAGGAAAAGATTTCGCAGGGTAAGGAGTTAGATTTCCGAATCCATGATGATGGAAGTTTGAGGTACAAAGGCAGGTGGTGCGTGCCTCAAAAGTGTGGAGAATTGAAGGAGAAATTGATGAAAGAAGGGCATAATACGCCATATTCTGTGCACCCAGGGGGTGACAAGTTGTATAAGGACTTGAAAAAGGTCTATTGGTGGCCAAGGATGAAGAACGAAGTGGCTGAATTTGTGGCTAGATGTCTGACTTGTCATAAGGTTAAAATTGAGCATAGGAGACCTCAAGGGAAGGTCCAACCTTTAGAGATTCCAAGTTGGAAATGGGACTGTATTTCTATGGACTTCGTCACTTGTTTACCTAAGTCAAAGACTGGGAATGATACAATTTGGGTTGTGGTAGATAGGTTGACTAAGTCAGCAGTGTTTATACCAATGAAGGAAACCTGGAAAATGGAACAACTTGCTAAAGCCTACATTAAGAATGTTGTGAGGTTACATGGAGTTCCTAAGGATATCATATCAGATAGGGATTCAAGGTTTCTTTCGAATTTCTGGAAAAGTGTGCAGAAGAGCTTTGGTACGACATTGAAAATGAGTACAGCCTTCCACCCAGCCACGGATGGACAAACTGAAAGGACTATCCAAACCCTGGAGAATATGCTTCGGGCATGCGTTATTGATTTCCAACGAAGTTGGGAAGATAGCCTAGATTTGATTGAGTTTTCCTATAACAATAGCTATCATGCTAGCATTGGAATGGCACCATTTGAGGCTCTGTATGGACGAAAGTGTAGAAGTCCACTTTGTTGGAACGATATTAGTGAAACCGTAGTGTTGGGACCTCAAATGATAGAGGACACCATGAACCAAATCCGAACCATCCAATCAAAGATTCAAGCGGCGCAGGATCGCCAAAAGAGTTATGCAGACTTGAAACGTAGGGATGAAGAGTTCAACATAGGTGATAAAGTGTTGCTCAAAGTGTCACCAATGAAAGGTGTCATGAGATTTGGAAAGAAAGGGAAGTTAAGCCCTAAGTACATAGGCCCATATGAGATCTTAGAAAGAATCGGAAAGGTAGCCTATAGACTAGCCTTGCCTATGGACTTGCATAGAGTGCATAATGTGTTCCACATATCTCAGTTAAGGAAATATATCCCGGATAAATCGCATGTGTTGCAACCGGAGACCATAGTATTAGACAAAAGTCTAACCTTTGAGGAAAGACCTGTCAAAATCCTTGATAGCAAAGTGCGTAGTACGCGTACTAAAGATGTGAAAATTGTCAAAGTGTTATGGTCTAATCAATAATCTGAGGAAGCCACTTGGGAAGCAGAGGACGAAATGAGAAAGAAATATCCCGAGCTTTTTCCCGAGGTTAGTTGAGTTACGGGGTCGTAACTCGTGTCTTTTAAGGGGGGTAGAGTGCGGTAGAATTTCGCGCTTTTTACCTTGTTTTCCCCTATTTTATGCTCAATTTAGTGCTTTCTATTGAATTTGCACTTATTATTGTCCTGTTTAATCATGTAAAGAGTACAGCAACTTAAAACTTTTGTAAATGAACGTATTGAAAGTCTCAGAAAGTCTCAAGTTTTGAGTTGAATTTTGATTTCCGAACCCAAGTTTCGGGACGAAACTTCTTTTAAGGAGGGTAGACTGTAATACCTCGTATTTTTATAATATTTATAAATATATTTATTATATTTACAAAGCATTTTACGATTTATTATCATTTAAATAATATTTAAACGCATTGCATTTAATGTATTTTAATTAATTAGAATATTTATTATTTTAATTAATTACGAAACGAATTTAATTCTTGAGTCGGGAAATTAAATGAGTTGCAAATGATTTTTAAAGCTTTGGTTTTAAATAAAAAGTCAAATTCGTTTTATTAATCGAGCCCAATCCAAAGAGTTTAACTTAAATCCTAAGCTAGCCCAATTCATTTAATTCCTAAGCCCAACTCAAATATCCTAAGCCTAGCCCATCAAGGGATTAGGGAACCTATAAATAGGACTCCCCCATCATTAAATGAGCCCCTAAAATTCATAAACCCTATTTTTGTTTTGCTTGCCCAACACTCCTCTTTCCTCTCCCTTTGCTCGGCACCCGCACGGCCTCGTGCCCTCGAGCCCTCGTGCTCGCCCGCCTCTCGCCCACACACTCTCCCTCGCCTCTCCTCTCTTGCCCGCAGCCGCAGCGAGCACTCGTGCGCTGCTGCTGTTGCTCGTGTGCTCGTGCACACCCTTGCTCGCCTCCCTTGTTTCGTGTGCTCAGCGCACACCCCTTCCTTGTCCCTCTCTCGCTCGTGCCCTCGCGCACAGCGCTGCACCCACACTCTCGCTCTCTCCTTCGCGCCCAGCATGCGCGCGCCCCCTCTCTCTCGCTCGCGCCTGTCGCTGCTCGTCGCCCTTGCTGCGCGCATACACACGGTCGTGTGTGTGTGTGTTGTTCGTGTTCGTAATTCGATTTCTTTTTCGCCCAATCCACATTAATTCGTGGTTGTTCCGTGCAAAAGGCCGGATTGGTATAATTCTCTTCTTCCTTACCTATTCTATTTAAATTCCGTATTTTAAATTATTATATTAATATTGTTTTGAGTAATTAAAATGCTGGGAACCGGTTATGAATACCGTGGTTTGAGGATTTGCGTGTTGTGATTCATTAGGTTTGTTTTAATTATTAAAGGATGAATTTTCAGATTTGTTTATTGAATAAAGCATTGATTTTTATGATAATAAACTAGTGTTATTGGGATTTTCAAGTTAGGGTTTTGACCTAGACCTAATGAGTCAATTAATTAGCATAATTAGGTGATGATTTTAATTATGATAATCAATTATATTTTCAGATTTGAATAAAGGTTTAAAGTGTCGATTTTTATTGATTTTAAAGGCGGAAAAAGTATGTTTTCGTACTAAGGATTGATTTTGCAAATTGAGACGAGTTTATTATTGAAAAACGATTGAATTCTAAAGCTTAAAGGAGGTTTTAAATTTTATAAAGTTGCTGGAAATTTAATGAACATGGAAATAATTTAAGTTTCATTATTTTGATGATATGAGGTGATTTCTAGTTGAGTGCTCGTTATTGCAAAGTGGTCCCTACGCTTAGGTATTCAAGGTACGTACAAGTCTAGGGCGACCACACCTTTTTGTCAATGACATTACATGATTGTTGATGATGTGAATTACATTATGTGGAATCATGTTTATTTTGGTGAATGAGCATGTGAATTGTGATGTTGGATTTATTGGATTAATTGTTGAACAAGCATATTGAAATTATTATGAGTATGGATTTCATTGTCAATCATGTTGTTCAATATTTATGCATGTATGGTATTTCACATGCAAAGGATGAATTATTTATTTGTATGCTATTGTACGGGATGTCTAGCATACTTTGAGCCAATTATTCGTACCTCGTTGTACTATTTATTTTACCACATGTGAAGGATTAGCTCACGTAAGCCACCGCACATGTAGGGTTCAGTTGGGAATATTATGTATGAAATGAATTAGGATTTGTCGTGCAAGGGCCCAACCCTCATGTTAATGTGCATGATGTGGAGTCTCACCTTGGTGAGGAGGAACATGGTAGTAGTATCACAAGTGTCTTGCCTTGTTGATCACAAGTCTTAAAGCATTTAAAATAAGATTGTTTTGGTTGTTGTTTATTAATTGTATGTGTGAATGTTGGTGAGTCTTGAGTTCGCCTTTTATAAAATATTAATAAACGTAAAGTGCAACCAGAACAAGCTTCAAAACTCTTGGAACGTATATACCTTGAGTATGAACAATGGGGGGAGTCTTGCCGGAAAGCTCGTACTCCTACTAATGATACAAGACGTTGTTTCATTTATATTATGCGCAGGAATTCCGTCGGTATGGCCCGACACTCGGTATGGCCCGATTTTATTATTTATTATTTGGTGTATGGTTGGCTCCCATCACCTTTCCTTTATGGAATATTTCTTTGGCCCGTTCGAAGCTTATTCTAATTAAATTGTGAGTCAAGAGTCGAGTCAAGTGTCGAGTCTTGTATTCATGATTGGTTGTTAATTATTATATGGCTTTTGCATGATGATTAGTACTTAGTGAGTGATGCATGTTTTAGTTTCATTCACTCTATGCTTGTAAGTACTCAGCTTTTGCTGACTACGTGCTTTGTGTGTTCTGGTCATGGCCTTTGCCTTAATGACCCTATGATGATCTATCATTTTCACTTGCTTTGATGGGGAGTAGAATAAAATAGCAGGTTGGTAGATCGGAATCATGTGGCTTGGGATGATCGAGAGAGTTGCATGTTTTCGTACTTTGAAACTATTTAACTTTACTTTAATTATGTTTGAAATGTTTGAACTATTTATGTTTTGGTTTTTGGGCCGTTATGGTTCCAAATTTTAGGAGGCCTCAATATTACATTAATTATGTTTTTAAAAGTTAGTTGACATTTATTTCCGCTGCGTAATTCTGGTAATAGCCTTAACCGTTATCACGGTGGCGGTAATACTTTAGTAATTCCTTTATTTTAAGTTGGAAAATGGTTTTATAAAATCAAGGAATTATTAGGGTGTTACAGGTTCGAGCTGATCCCTTTGACTCTGCGGCTTCACCGGAGGTTGTTCCGCTGAACGTTGTCCTTCGTCATCTTGAGACGACTTCGGATCCGGTAAGATTTATAATTGTTTGTTCTTCTTTTTATGTGCTTGTTGGCCGTCGGCTGACGTCTTGGTCCTGGTTTTTTTAGGGACCTGTGACTAACGTTGTGCCGCGTGCCGTTCCTTCGGTTTTATCCCCGGCTCGGCTAGATATTTCTTTTTCTAGGACCCGGGGTACTCGTTTGTTTTCTTTCTTCGTCTCCTTTTCCCTTCTGCTTCGTTTTGGGCGTTGATGCTATCCTTTCTTCCCCTCCAGGTGGAGAGACAAAAGAAGAGAAATAGCTCTACTACAGGAAAGTCCTCTGTTCATCCGAAGAAGCACAAGGTTTTCCGTCATTCGGAGGAGGTAAGGCATGATCTCGAGTTTTATGAAGTGTTCATTCTATTTGCTTTTACCAAGGCTGATGGGCTTCTTGAACTTGTTAATCTGCAGGAAGTTGCTGAGAAGATGGGTCCGCCTAAGAATCGTCGGGGCTTTTGCCCTTGCCTGGCCAGAAGCTGAAGAGTGCGGTGGTATCGATTCCGAGCAAACTAGTAGACCGGCCAATCACTGAAGAACCTCCCGTGCCTTCCTCGCTGAAACCGCTAACTCCTACGGGGGTGTTAGTTGAGGATATCACGCATGAGGTGGAGGCACTCGAAGCTGATCCGCTTTTGGATGCTTCTGAGCCTATCCTTCCCGAAGCGGGTGATGCTGTCGTTGGTCTGCACAAGGATCCGGAGACTCCTCCGAGGATTTTCGTGGATCTCACGGATTCCAACATGGTGGTGGCTGACCCCTCGTCTGCTGAGGGGGGAGCGAAGGATGTTCCTCCTTTGGCTCCCGAAGGAGGTGATGCTAAGCTGAAGTAGGGGACTAAGAGACGTCGCGAGACGTTGGGTTCGACCTCTACCTCGATTTTGGAGGGGTTGGTCCATGCTGACCCTTGCTCAGATATTCCCCTGGAGAGGGTTCCCGAAGAGGTTCGGGAGATCATGGCTCGGTATGCTCGGCCATCAGTTATTGGAGAAGATCCTTCGGCCCATGCGAGTTCCCTGATTGGGCCTGCAACTGCGAGGGAGAACATGCTTCTGGAAAATCCCAATGGCGAGTCCCCAGAAAGGAGGAGAAGAACCTTACCCAGATGGCTCATTACCATTTGAACGAAGTAAATCATGTTTTTAATTCCTTCGTCATCATTGTTTTTTTATGAATTGTTCTTCTGAATTAGTCTAAACTTCTCTTTTCTTTCCTTTTTAGGTCACCTTTTTGTTTTCGTGTGCTGCTAAGTGCAGTTAGTGGGAGGAGAAGAGGCTGACGAGGTATGACGAGGTATATGCTCGTGATGTCCCGAACCTTGACCAGAAGGCCAACTTGTTTATCTCTGAGCTCGACGAAATCAAGAAGGATTTCGTCAAGTTCGGCAAGGAGTCCGGTATTCTGGCGGATAAGATTGGGACCGAAGTTTGCAAGCTCGCCCTTCGGGTTGCTGAAGATGCCGAGGCGATTCGTCGCCTCGAGAAGGAGAAGGACGAGATGTCTGCAAAGTTTGAGCTGAAGCTGTAGGAGAAAGACAAGCTCATCAAGGAGAAGGAGGACAATCTCGCTAGGTTCATCGAGAATCCACAGCTGGTCCAAAACGAGGCCGACAAGGTTCCTATCTTGAGTGAACGGCTTCGTGAGAAGACTGCTGAGGTTCGAAAACTCGAGAAGGAAAAGGTCGAGCTCTATACTGTTGATTAGTGCCGATAGCAGTATTGGAACGGTCTTTGCGGTGCTCGACGAATGTTTGCGAAGCACATGCCTCACTTTCCTTGGAATGAAAAAAGTCCTAATTTTGCTTGAGGCTCAGGATCATCGGCTTGAGTGCCAAGCTGACCGGGACGAATCTGAAGCGGAGCGTCAGAGGGCTATTGAGGAGGCTCGGGCCCGGAAGGTTGCTTGGGAGGGTGATACCAATGTGGGTACTTCCTCTAAGGTTGCTCCTCCTGGCTCCGATCCTGAAGCTCCTCACCCTTAGGAATTCGGGCTGTCGTCTTCTTCAGAGTCGGTTGGTTCCAGTTGAGGACTTCCGGACTTGCGCTCAAAACTTCTTCTCTTTTTGGCTTCAGCTCTTTGTTTCTTGCTTTCTTGTGCTTCAGTAGGCTGATATCATCTGTTGATGGCTGCCGATTTTAGCATAAACTCATTTTCGTTTCAATTTTTGAGGATTGCTCGGATAGTCTTGAGTTTATTGATGTAATCATGTATGTCCCCCAGATATTGAATGGAAAATGGTTTCGATTTGCTAAGTGTTCGCCTCTTGTTCATTTTTTATCTTCAGTATCTTTAGTGTTCTTGATTTTATTTAATCCAAGAATCTCGGATCCAAAGGGCTTTACTTTTTCCAGGTTCTTTAAATCCAAAGATTTGTTCAGAGGCTTGTTTTTAATCCAAGTTCTTCAAATCCGAAGATTTGTTCAGAGACTTGCTTTTAATTCAAGTTCTTCAAATCCGAAGATTTATTTAGAGACTTGCTTTTATCCAAGTCCTTCAAATCCGAAGATTTGTTCAATGACTTGCTTTATTCAAGTTCTTCAAATCCGAAGATTTGTTCAGAAACTTTCTTTATCCAAGTTCTTCAAATCCGAAAATTTGTTCAGAGACTTTCTTTATCCAAACTCTCCAAAACCGAAGATTTGTTAAGAGACTTGCTTTATTCAAGCTCTTCAAATCCGAAGATTTGTTCAGTTTCTTGTGGTTCTAGGAATTGGGCAAGAAACTGTAAGTCTTTCTTTTAGTTATCTGCGATCCGTGGATCTGGGCAGAGCTTGTTCTAACTTATTTCGAGCGACTTTTGTTGCGAACAAAGTTTGTACAGGGTTCCGCAAATCCGAGGATTTTGGACGGGACCCTGATTGGTTATCTTGAGTTAACTATTCCTCGGATTTTTGTACAAGGAATGGTTATCCCACGTCAATTTTAAGTTCGGTAATTTGGAGATCATTCCCGAAGCGGCATGAATATAATAAAATCATGATAAAGTACAATATAAGGAGATACGTTTAATGAAACACACGGGGCCATCGACCTTCCTCTTCTCATTAAATAATTTACTTGGGTTACAAAGGGTGTTGCTTATACAAAATATTTCTTGAGAATATCGACATTCCAATGGTTCTTCAAGATTTGTCCATCTAATTGTTTAAGCATGTAGGTGCCAGGTCTCTTTTCAGAGTGGATAATCTTTTTTGTTCTTTTTACAATCCTTTTAACTCTTAGCATAGGTTATTCGAGGGAATGATGTGCACCAAAGGAATTAAGGTAGCAAAGAACATCCAAAAGAGAACAAAATTAACACTTTTCAAACCAAAGCTTATCATTTAGAATCATCGAAAACTTTTCCAAGTAGAGACTCAAGCAACAAAGATTAAGCTATCCCTCACTAGTAGAAAAAACCTCAAGTGCTTGGGAGAAAATGCCCTCAAGTGCTGGTGATTATGCCCCCATCACTTGGAGGTAAAGCACTTTACAATATTTCAAGTGCTTGGGGTTGACCGCAAGCACTTGACAAATCAAGTGCTTGGGGTTTCTTAAACCCCAAGCACTTAACATGTCAAGCGCTTGGGGTTTAGCACTTGACTTTGGGTTTAAGGAAAATCCCAAGCACTTGACTTGTGAAATGCTTGGGGGTTTGGAAAACCCCAAGAACTTGATATTAACATTTATTTCAAAAAAAAAAAATCTGCTAGCACCGTACTATTAAGTGTTTTGGGTATTAAAAAAAGAAATAAATACCACAAGCACTTGATATTAAATACTTTTTTTTTGTAAATTTTGCTAGGTCCGTACCACTCTATAGCACAATATGATGTAGCTAGAAACCTGTACCTGTCCGTACCACTCTATAGCACAATATGATGTAGCTAGAAACTTGTACCTACACCGAACAACCTCATTCAACCACAACGTATGTAGTATACACCAATAGACATGCCCCTTGCTCATTCATACACCATTCAATAACACAAGTATAAAAAAAATCAAAACATATATCAAACAACGGTTTAAAACAAATTGTATATAAATTTATTAATGGAAAAAGGTAGCTAACTTCTGTATTAGATTTATTACAATGCTAAAAACGCAATCAATCAAAGAAATTCATTATTAATAAATCGTGCCAACTTGTCTCGAACACATTTTATTTCATCATTCGTGAAGGAAGTTGCAGTGCTTTGCTCAGCTAGTGCCATATAAACGTGCTTCTAGCAATTGCTTAAAAACGAGAATCCAAACTGTCTTAAAAAGTTAAATTTTTTCTTGAAGTAACTAAGATGAAAAAGAACACCAAAGTAAGACACCTATAAAGCATATTGAAACATATTATAAGTACTTGGTCTTAAAATCTCTCTTGTAGTAACCAAAATTCTAACGAACTACAGATGGCGTAAAGTTAAATTATTCAAGTCAAGAGTCTCATGCAACAAACTGTTTGCAGTTGCAGATAAGGCTATAACATCTGAGTATCCGACCCCTGCGTGCTCACAACCAGAAAGAAAATAGTGTAGCATTTACCGTGAATAAAAGGATAGTTCAACTCAGACATCAGACATCAAGTAACCATTGAAGCAAAGAGGCGTACCTGGATTGTAGGCCAGAAAATTGATGAAATTATTGTAGCAGCAAGAGCATCAAGCGAAAACTCAGATTTCTCCACCTCACCTTCTACAAGAGAATCTCAGTAAACAAAAAATCTAATCTGAATATAACTACTCTTCTAAAAGAAAAAAGTTACAAAGTACCTTCTTGAGATGGCTTTGGAATTGCCTTTTTAATATTGTTGTTAGTTCTCTTGGAATTAATTAGATCATTAAGCATAATCTCACACTTCTTCACGCTACTCTCCCCAAAATGTATCTAACAGGAAAGGACAATGTAAACAAGACATCAACAATGTCGCGTTAGAAACTAAAACCAGCAGTTTTAAATTATTGGACAGTTATGCCTATCAATCACAATGAATATCTTGCATAGCATCATAGTTCAGGAGTTCCAGTGTCCGTATCGGCGTATCTCTGAGTCAATATCATAGTCAGATTATTCAGAAGCTTTTCAGCAAGCATAACACGATATATATTCACTAGAAAATCCTTAGATCCAATTATCCCAACAACCCTTCCAAGCACATCAAATTCCTTTTGTTTCTACTACCCTTTAAATGGTCAGCCTCGACATGGTCTATTTCCCAACTGCAACAGAGACTAACTCGGTATAAAAACAAACACACACCTTTTTCTTTCTACTTAGAACCTCATAACAAGCTCAAAACCCCGTAAATATAACCAGCAAGTCATAAGCATATGCATTAAGAAGGAATAATTTACAGAAAGAAATCACATATTACAAGCAATTCAAGCACATTGGACAATTACTGAACCAACAAAAACAGAAAACGCAAAAAACTATCACCACATACTCAACGAAGAAATTCTTACCTTTCTCATAAATTCAGATAAACTAACAACAACTGCAGAACCAACACAGGTCTGCTTACAACCCAAACAACAAAGAAGCAAAAGAAGAACCACCAAAATAAGAGCAACAATGAGAAGAACAAAACCAAATGCTAATAAGGAATTATTTCATCTGATTCTTTCATCTGCAGGCAGACTTGAAAATTACTTCGCTGAACTGTATAAGGCCCTTTACATAATTGGGGTTTTAATGAACCAATGTTGTGGTTTGCAGAAGGCAAGACATCCTAAAGTAATCCTCAAATTAGCTAACATTTTATTACTCTTACCCATTTGGAGTATCAAGCATCCTAAACAAAACTCTCAATAATCTAACGAGTTAATTAAGTAATTGGCGTCGAATTGAACAAGAAATTAAGCAACCAATTTTCAAATAATTCGAATCAATTAAAAACAATACATATTTTGGTGGTTGAATTAAACAAGAAATTAAGAAAAGAAGCATTGAGAAATTAAGTAATTAAGTAATTACCCGTGATAAAAAAAAACAAACCTACGAGCAAAGCTTTAATTTAAAGTCGCGGCGAAGTTGATTAGAGCTGACCTCGGTCGTGTGATGGCGATGAAAGGAGGAGCATCGCCAATAGAGGGGATGGCAGTCCAAGAGTGGAGAGAACGAAGACGGGACCGCATGAGAGGAGAGAAGAAGACACCGCAGTAGAGGAGTAGCAGTCCAAGTGAGGAGAGGAGAGGAGAGGAGAGGAGAGGAGAGGAGAGGAGAAGAGAGGAAATGGAAACGCGGACAACGGTGGTGGGTTTTGCGTGGTTGATGGTGGGGACTGGGAAAGCAACATGGAAAAAGAGGCAGGGTCAAACAGAAGGAGTAGACTTTGCAAATTAACCTAAGTGAACTAATGAAAAGGGAGGTTCAAGTGCTTGGGGTGAATAGTAAATCCCAAGCACTTGCAAAATTTGCAATTAAGTGCTTGGGTGAATAGAAAACCCCAAGCACTTGTGAAATTTTAACTAAAAATTATTTTAGGATCAATTAAGTGCTTGGGGTTTCTCTAAAACCCAAGCACTTGGTTCAAAGCATTTGAGGTTTTTTCACATTAAAAATGTCCAACGGAAATACAACTACTCAATTATCCAAATGAAAAGCAAGGAAATCCACATTAAAAATCATCGAGATTCTTTCTTTAGACAAGCAAATCATTTTTTGTGCTTTTATTCAATCACTCGGGACTTTTTTTTGGATTTTCTTAACTTTTTTGGATTTTTTTGATTTTTTTCAAAAGTATGAAAGAAAAGATAAATAAAAACAAATAAATAAAGAAAATATTTTTGAATTTTAAATTTTATTAAAGAAATAAAAAGAATGAAGCCTCCCCCAAGCTAGCGAAAAGCTATCCCCCCAAGCTAGAATTGAGCATTGTCCTCAATGCTTGGAACAAATACTCAAGGGAGGGGGGGGGGGGGAAGGAAAACACGCATTCAAACAATATACATAGTTCCGCAAATCACAACACATTAGAGAAAGAGACATGGAGGCAACCGAATCAACATTTTCAACCATCCAACCTCATGCCTCGTCAATTCATATGCCCAATCAATCCATGGAGTAATAAAAAAGGGAGAGGAAGGACACTACCGGATAGTAGGTGGGTGTAAATACCCGCAAATGATCCAATTTCTCCATTTGTAGTCAACTTTCTCCAACATCGTGCTTTGCTTTCCTTATGCTATCGAGAATGAGCGCTCAACATCTAATCGCAGCCCTCAAATTCGACAGTACGACGGTGAATCGAGGCCACCAACAAACACCAAAGCAAGCCGGCATGTGACTTTCATTAATTCCGTACCAATTTGAGTGCTAAATAGGTTCGGACGAACACTTGTGAGGTCCGGACGAACTTTCTTCGGTTTGGGCGAATTCCATTCAAGTTCGACCGAACCTCGTACAATCAGGAACTCTAAATTTTCGGTTCGGTCGAACTCCGTTACGGGTTCGGTCGAACCCGAATTGTTCTGTTTGCTCTGCTTTTTGCTCTGTTTTAGGCTCGATTTTGATTGATTTTGATTGTATTTTTGTTGGGTATTGTGCGAATTGGGTTGAGGTGGCCAGTTGTGGTGTTGTTGGCTGCGTTGAAGGTGGCGAGAAGGTGGGTGGTGATTGGTGTTGGTGTTGGTTGTGGTGTGGCGTGGAAATGGTGTACGGTGGCAGGTGTGAGGTGGCGTGAAGGGGCGAGAGAAGAGGATGGAGATGAGAGGCAGGGTGGTGTAGGTTAACCAAAGGTATGGTGTAGGATAGTCTTTGAATTTTGCTTTGCCATTAAACCGACTCATGGAACTCGTACTCCTACACTCCGAAGTTACCTACACAATTTTAAAAAAAAATAAGGGTAGAAATCGGAAACATAATAAAACAAAGGAAATAATAATAATAATAATAATAATAATAATAATAAATAAATAAATAAATAAATAAAAGAAATTGAAATAGAAAATTAATAACGAAAACTAAAATAATTAAAATATAGAATTTTAAAATAAAATAAAATAAATAAATTACTAAATTAAGATTTAAAAACTAACAAAAAATAGCTAAAAATGCTAAACTAAGCTATAATTAATTAAAATGAGAAATCAAGTAAAATAAAGACTAAAAATGCTAAAAATAGAATAAAATCGACTCAAATAATGCTTAAATCACTACCTTATGAGTGACATAAATGTCACTCATCAATACCCATTAATTATAAAACAATCATTGTTCTAACTATGGGTTAGAGTTGAAAAAAAATCTCATGAAAAAAAGAATTTGAGATGCACGGACTTTAAATCTAATAAGTCCAATAAAATTAAACCTTAGCCATTTTTCAAGGTGGTAACAGTCAATTTAATTTATACTATATATTAAAAGGCGTTTTTAAAAGAAGTTTACGTGACACGTGGCTCTGCTTAATAGTTATTCACTTTATTCGATTTTCACATACATGTGAAAAAATGAGAAATATGGTTTGCATAAGGTTTGAACTCCTGATGTTTAAAGAATAGAACCTTTACCACCAAGACATGACAAGTTTCAGGTTATCATTGCGAAAATAAAAATAAATAAATGCCAATGTTTTTAATGTAGTGACCCGGGACATTGCCCGGACCTAAATACTAGTTAATCTATAACTATACTAAAAGAGAAGCCCTTAAAACCAAAACTCACACGTGTCGCTCTCACAAACAAAATTTTCCCGCTTTTTTGTGCTTTCCTAATCAAACAGAATAATTATATTCTTTAGTTGATTTATGACAATATTTTCCTTCCCAAATTAAAAAAAGAATAATTATATTACTTGATTTATGATAACATTATATTATTATTATATATGTTAAGAAAATATAGATTGTTAACTAAAAAAATCTTTTAATTGTATTATTTATATTCTGGATATGTGAAACTTTTACGAATTTTCAAAAGATTTTACTATTTTGTATAGTACTAAATATGAGTTTTTTTTTTAAATACACGTTGGACATAAAAATCTGAAATGTATTGTTTAATCACAAACATATTTTGTCAGTTTTGGTAGAAATATGTCATATATATTTTTTTGTTACTTTTGTTATTTTTTAAGAATTATTTATTATATCATGAAAGCTATACTATAGTATTAGAACTTTATTAGCGAATAAGAGTACTCCGTACTAAAAAAAACAAAGAATATATATTAAAAAAAGGTGAATCAAAATAATAGTGCTATGTTGTAGAAAAATTATTTCCTAAAAGTTACTACACCTAAATAGGTATAAAATTAAGTTATTCCCCCCACTTCCTAATATACGGCGTATATCTCTATAAATTCTTATTTATTCTTCTATAAATTTAATTTTGTGCACTACTGTTTAACAAAAAAATTTATTTAAAATATTTAATTGCATTATACGACTAATAAGAATGTTAGCTAAGAGCCTAAGAGTATGTAACTAATTTATGGGGCGAAAGTTTTCCTCAATACCCGTTATAAAGAAGGATTTGGATAGGATAATATATTTAAGGATAAAGGATTTTGTGCATATTTTTAACTTCACAATCTTTTCTTTTGTTTGAATAATTTTGTTCAAATATAATCTAATTTTTTAATTAAATTTAGTACTTTAATTATGGTTGAGGCTGTGATTAGTGGTAGCCAAGAGAATTCAAAAAGAAAAGTGAGAATATTAATACTTTGAAAAATGCCGAATTACAATCCACGGGAAATTTGCTCACTCGAAAGAGTATTGGTGAACAAGAAGGTAGACCCCTTGAAAAAGTAAATAAAGTACATAGTACAATCTAGCTAATTTTAACCAATATGGAGTAAGAAACCTCTTGACTTTGCTAATGTACCTTCCACAATCTTTAAAATACCGAATTACAACCCACGGGAAATTTTCTCACTCGAAAGAGTATTGGTGAACAAGAAGGTAGATCCCTTGAGAAAGTGAATAAAGTGCATAACACAAACTAGCTAATTTTATCTAATATGGAGTAAGAAACATCTTGACTTTGCTATTGTTCCTCGATCTTTAAAATATCTTACAATCTAAGTATTTTGCGCCAAATATTCTAATCTTGATTACCAAACATTTTAAGTAATTAGTATTATCACAGTAAAACCAAAAAGTAAAGAGATGTAACATTTAAAATATACGAAATAAAGTACACACACATAGGATACTTCATTTTGATCCATTTAGGATCATAACGTTAATGTTTCGATATAGTGTTAACCTATAAACTCAACTATTCTTGAAGACTTATTCCCTCCAACGGGAAAATGATTAAATTAGGAGAGATATGGAGGATATGAAATTTTATTCAATCCCATAACTAAATTTATGAATTACTCGATGGAACAATTTAATAATACATCCATTAATCATTTTATGAATTACTAAAATTGTGGTAATCAATATAATATGAATAAGTGAATAATATGCTAAATTGTTAACTATGAAATAGCACTCTCTACGTTAATTTACGGTTAATGTGGGATTATGGGACAAAGCTTTTACAAAATAAGAATGAACTAGAAATGTAATTAACAAAAAAGAATGGAAATAAAAAGTGTAACCAATAAAAATAACGAAGGGAATACAACAATTCTCACTATATTTGACTTATTTGATTTTTGTACAAATTATGTATTTGGATTTGTAAACTGTGTATATTGCACGGGTACAAGTGCAAATGTGCTACAAACATGCTTAAGATTAGATCTAAATGCTCGTGATGCTTGCCTCAAATTTCAAATAGCGTGTTTGCCAACTTTTTTAAAAATAGTAAAAAGTAACGTCAGTGTAATTATTTAAGTTAGGCACCAAGGTATTTAATTTTGGCTGCATTTGTTATGAAAATAATGTCTATCAATTAGGAACATGCTTGATACTCAATGACTTATTCTTATAGATTTGCTATATTTTTTCAATATATTGTTATCAATATATTTTATTTTTTCACTCATCAAATATATTAAATTCTAATTATATCGTCATTTAAAAAATTTAAAAGTTGTCAAATAAAATATCAAGAAAGAGACAAATATGATGAATCATACAAAACAAGTAATTGGAATTTTATTCAATTTCATCATGCATCATGCATCTTGAGAAAATTCAATCTGGCAATTTATCAAATTATAACAAATTTATGATTAATCTCCTAATGTAGTAGCATAAATTAAGTTTGATGTGAAACTTTATATATTCAATAATTGTAAATATAGATTGTAATTTTTTTAAAGCTTGTGTTGAATGAGTTGTAAACATCTAAACTTGTGATCATCGAAATAAAATTATCATAGTGCATCTTAGAACTATTTATTAGCACGAAATAATTGGTAAATTTTAGGAGGACATTTTTTCAAAAATTACGATAGCCACTACTGGGGATAAACTCTTAGCAGAGTGATCACATGAGAAAATTAATTTAATACTTTATTATTATTTTAGTGCATTTAAATTTTTTAGGATATTTTCAAACATTATGATTATATTATTGTTTTATTTCCAAAATAGTTTTACAATATTATTAATCATCTATACCATCACAAAATACGGAGTATTCATTTTTGGGCTTTTTCATTGGATAGTACTAGACGTCATATTGGCTATTACTATATAAGGAAATTTTGTAATATTAATCCAACCTTTAACCGATTTTATTTTATTAAGCCCACCTACGATATATTTTTTTTAATAATCCCACCTTTAATACCGAACGAATTTTATTGGGTCCAACAAGTCATAAACATGTTGTATGCAGTAATATGTCTCTACGTGGCAGTACTCTCTCTCTCTTCTCCCTCGATATATTCAGTCATCATCATCAATTCATCACCATCCCCGTTGACTTTTTCACAGGTTACCGGTCACTTAAGCCCAATAAAAGTTGTAGGGTAGTAAAAATGGGATTATTAAAAAAATATGTCGTAGGTGGGATTAATAAAAGAAAATCGTCCAAAGGTTGGATTAATATTACCAAATTTTCCTTCTATATATATATATATATAATAATTAGGTAATTATTTAGAGGGGGTTGTAATTGTATGTTTGTACACTAATTATGAAAGAAAATTAGTTCCAATTCAGAGGTAAAGTTACCTTAAAAGTCAAAAAATAATATAGATTGACCACGTGCATATTTTATTTTTATACAAATGAGTATGGAAAATTCAAACAAAAATATCGTAGTTGATTAACAGTAAAGCTATATCAGAGATTAAATTTCTTGTAAAAACAGAATTATACATGTTACAGGGATGAAAGCAAGTAGAAAGGATGTAGGATAGAATCTATATAATAAGTTGTTTGGTCACGCCAGTTTGGTCCATGCAGTATAACTGCTACCTCACGGATTTTATATTTGGTGATTTTTGATGTTTGGAATACATAATTTACTTTATGAAAGAAAAAATAATAATAAAGGGTACAACTATAAGTTTAGTGTTTTAAAGCATACACCAATAATAAAACCATCAAAGAGTATTAAATGAAGATTGAATAATTAGGAATATGATTGAAATACTAACATATATTTATCATTTTTTTTAAGTGTATCGTTATTCGACGCCCGCGTACGTTAAAATCGCCCGTATTTTAAACTTGAAAATACATTTTTACCCTTATACTATAACCCCCTCCCTTCCTTCTTTCTTCCATCTCCATTCCTCCCCATCCCCTCCCACTTCAGCAGCCTGTTCACCCTCCCCTCCGGCAGCCATAATTTTCGGCGATAAATTATTTTCTACTTCTTTTAACGCTACATGCCCAAAAATTCATTATACTCTATTAATAATAAAAGAAAATTATTATATTAAACAATAATTAAATAAACTAATTTTCAAATAAAACCAAAATTAAACAATAATAATAATAACAAAAAAACAACATTTAAACAATAATAACATGAATTAAAAGCAAAAAAGAAAAAAAAAATAACTGCGCTTCTATTGCAATCCCGCGCACCTGCTTTGCGAGGGAGTCATGATAGTCGCGCACAGGTTGTGCACCGGTGACGTGGAGTCCGCGCACAAGATCTGTGTGGCTGCCATGTTGTCGGCGCACAACCTGCGCGCGGCTTCCCTGACCCCTCCGCAAATTCCGTGCGCGACCTTGACAAAAGAAATTCAAACCGTCGGCGACAACGCTAATGAAGGAGGAGGCGACAATGGAGCCATTACGAAGTACTTGCCAATTCTCTATGAACGATGATTTCATCACTGCATATAAATTTACCATAGATAAATTGGATCCTATTGTAAGGGACCCATTTCATTTGGATACAATTTGATTACTGCCCATTTAAATCCCTTGGGGTTTGTTGGCCATTGTTTCTCACATGATGAAATCATGAGAGCACAAAACAGAGCAACCATAATGGTCTACTAGGGTCGAGATTTTTCTATCCATCGACAAATTTGTGAGATGGTCGGAATCATTTATTGGGTAGCCGGAATTTCGGGAAGGATGAGCAGAGGTGGAGTGAGTAGGAAAGGAGATAAATGGGTAAACACGTAATTTTACGTAATAAATGCGGGCGTTTTTAACTAACGCGGACGTCGTTTAAAAATTCCCTTTTTTAAACCGTGCAATTACACGGGTATTATACTAGTTTACTACTCCGTAGTTAATTAATTAGTACCTCGTCTGACAAAATCAAATTGGCAAATTGCCAATTTTCACGATAGTTTCCGTTTCTGTTTGATATATTTCCCAAAATAACATTTTGTTTTTTCAATTTCCTACATTAATTCAGTAAATAAATCGGAGTATTCGTGTCAAATATCGAAAAGAACCTGTAACTTGTGAAGGTTTTTGCCGAAGTTCATCATCTCCGGCCATAAAACGGCAAATCAACAACAATTCAGCCAGAATTTCTCTAAACCCGACCCGCTAACAAACCCAATAAAAGGGTTTCGCAATTCAATTACCCACACATCACTCATGGGTCGACCTCCTACCCATGGAGCCCCGTCTTTCCGGTTCTTCCCTGCTGAGGTCACTTTCTCTCTTCCCTAATTCTGGTTTTCATTGTATTTGATTTTTGGGTTAAATCTCTATAATGTAAATGTGGGTTTGCTAGCAAGTTGAGTAATTTGGATTTATTGTTCTGGGTGAAAATTTGATAGAAATATTTGTACTTGGTACAAATTTTTTTTCTTATTATGTGATCATGATTATAGCATTTGTCTGTATTTTATTCTTATTACTTGGTTTTCTGTTTGTGTAGATTTTGATGTACTTATGTGAGAGTAATATTTTTACTTTTAATTCATAAGTTTTGTGGGAATATTTGTTTACAGACACCTTAGAAATAAAAGAAAAAAAAAATCGTAGCCTTAATATCTTTAATTACATATTAGTAAAAATTATGAACAACTTTGAAAATAGGGTCGAATTTTTCAAAATTTGATTTCTGATCGCGTGAATAGTAAATGGGAAAATCTATGAGAACCCATTGGGGAGAGGAGGTCGAATCAAGTAAAGATGAAAAAACACCCATTAAGTGAGTTGAAGAAAACAACTGTGCGTGGCTCTTGTAGTTTAGATTGATGGGCATTGCCTGTCCTGTTAGTTGGATTTTTTGTGTTTCATTAGTGATATTCTGATTGAAAAATTCTACTCTCTAACGGAGATAAATTCAGCTTTCATGTAAATTATTACTTCGTATATCTTTCTTGTTGAAAGTGGGTTTCCACTTGCCAGAGAAGCTCTGCTCTTAATTTGGTTGTGAAATCCTTTTCTTGGTGCTGCTTTTAGGCATTTTCTGTTGGAGGCTTGTAACCGTACCCACCTAGGACATTTTTTTGTATTGCGGATTTGTGGCGGGTCTCAGTTGGTTATACTACGTCGCCTTAGTTAATCTAGAGGAGTATTGCATTTGGTGAAAGATGTATCTAGATTTCACATTTTCGAAATACAGTGTTGTTTTGTAACTTTGTTTAGTTGGAAGTGCTCTGTAAAATTATGTAAAACTGTTCAACTGAAATTTGACCTGGTCTTGCTAGTTGGAAGTTCTCTGGAAAATTATGTAAAAATGTTTTTACATTCATCTAAAATTAGTTTGTGGCTGACATAATATTTCAATTGTTGGTATTCTTCCAACTTGAGTAGCGGGGGAGGAAAGCAGAACAACAGATAACTTTAAGATGAGATTTTCTTGTTTTTAGGTTGCTCAAATGGAATCTCTTTTACGAGAACATGGTGGTCATGTTCCATCTAGGGAGGTTCTAATGGCTCTTGCTGATAAATTCAGGTTCGTTATCTTTGTCAAATAAGGTTAGCTGTTAATTCCTACCTTGGTTTTTCTGATTGAGGGCTATCTATCTTGACTATAGTAATTCATCAGAGCGGTCTGGAAAAATCACAGTACAGATGAAGCAGGTATTGACTTAAACTCCTAGCAATTGACTGATAAACCCATGGCTGTCATTTTACTCTTGGCTTTCAAGTTTTAAGGAAATGCCTAATTACTGAAATCCTTTTTTGTTCCCACTAAAGGTCTGGAACTGGTTCCAAAATAGACGTTACGCGCTGAGGTCAAAATTGGTTAAGGCGCCTGGAAACTTGAATATGCCACCTAATCCTCAGGGTGAAGCAAATCTAATGAGAAGTGTTCCTGCTGTTCCCCTACAGACATTTGTGCCACCAGGTAGGATCAGTCTGATCACAAACATGCTATTCCCATAATATCTAGGGTGGTAGGACGTTCATGTACTGTGGAAATTGTCATGTGTATTAACTTAACTGTAACATGATTATGCTGTATCCTTTCATCGTGCATCTTCTTTGGCACAATTATTGCTTGACATATTGAACATTCTAAGGTGACACACTAACATCTTGACATGCTATACTAAAATCTTGTCTCGTTGTCCCTGGTAATAACTGAATAACCAAGGCCTTGTTTGGTAAAGAGAGGTTTAGGGGATTTAGAGGTTTTTACCAAACCTCTAAAAGGCTGTTTGGTAAAAAAAGATTATTGAAAAGAGGATTGAGCTAAAACCTCTCATTTTTAAAAAAATCTCATTTCACCAACTTTTTGCTTAGAGTATTGTTAAGGTAACATTGTAAAATACATTTTGTCCATGATTACTATTCTTACCCAACACAATTAAATAAAAGCTATAATAGACAAATGTCCGCAAATGTCATTTTACAATATAAAATAGTTAACAACTTTTAGCAAATCCTCTATGTGTTACCAAACACATTTATACAAATAGCTAGTCAAATTTGCTAAACTAAAAGGTAATCAACTAATTACTAATGCAAACAGTAAACAGCTAAACACTGAACTCTAATTGCCGAACAGGGCCCATATCTGTAATGTCTAATCTGGCTACACAAAAAGATTAAGCTTCGAACATTTAAGCTTAATACAATTGGTTCTACGGCCTTTCCTACCTGCCGGCAATTACCTAGAACTAGACTGAGTTTGAATCAAGATTCAGGAGTTATATTCTGACTTTTGAATTCTTCCTTGGAAATTTGATCAGGCTATTGGTATTCTTTTTGTTGTATTACATATCTGTTGTTCTTGGGATATCAAATTTCATTTTCACGTACACTACAAGTTGCAAACATTTCTTCCAATGCGTTTTAAGAGCTGCATCTCCCTCATATAATAAATTTGGTTTAGATTTTTAGGGGAGGTTATACGTGTGAACCTGGGTGCTGAAGTCTGTAGCCATAGTGCTGATTTCTGTTTAATGATAAGACCTTGGGATATAAGATTGTGTCCTTGAAATAGTTTGTGAATGAAAATGTGTTGCATGTCAAGACTTCATATACAACCTAATTTGAGATTGAACTGAAATCAAGCATTAATTTGACCTCTTCCAAGAGGACTCTCAAGCTGGTTAATGAAAGAAGTTGCAGGGGGGGGGGGGGGTGTCCATGAAACAAAAGAGAGTTTCCAATTGTTTTTTATGCCAAAAACATGCCAAGGATAGACTTATAAACATGGCCTGTAGTGAAACTAAATCACTAATATTTCCTGAATGGATCCCGACTAGAGATGTGTACAATATAAGACTGTTTGATTTGGATTCGGCCTAAGTCCAAATTCCAAACCAAAACTATTCGTTTCCAAATCCAGGCTGGATTATGGACTTACTCTAAACCCATTCAAACCAAAAGTTGCACTTTCTAGGCCAAATTATTAATCTTTTATGTTGGGTTGTTATATTTATGTAACAGTAATTAACCTTACCAAGCCCATAAACAACTATCCAGAATTTTAGGACATGCTAATCCAACAGAATATAAAACTTACACTGCATGCTTATCAGGATCACTATAACATTCTCAAGTTGTTTGTGCCTTTTTTGTGGCACAGTTGTATATAATGCCTAATAACTATTTGGTTTATTCGTGTTTTTGGGATCCAAACAAATAATTAATACATTTACTCACTGAGTTAAATAAGTCCATACCCAAATTGCTTGGTTTGGATTTTGGGTTAAGTTAGAATAATTCAACACCCTTAATCTTGATTTGAAATCTGTCCTTTAACTCTTTGAGTGTATAAGAAAATTTAACCGATACATTCGTATTTAAAAGTTATTCAAGAAGGCTGCTCTGTGAATTCTGTTTAGATGTCTACATGCCTCTTTATAATCTTTTAGATAAGAGTTAGCAAATCTTGACCATTTTGGTTAAATACATATTGATTTGTAGTTGAAATCACTCTTCAAAATTTACTTCTTTCTAATTACCTTTTTAAAAAATTTCCACCCCCTCCATCAGTCCATCCCGGTAAAAATGACTAATTTTTAGTTCACCTTTTCTCCAAGAAAGTGATAGATTTGAGACACGATTTAATTAAATTGTATACAAGTAATATAAATTGGAGTATCTGCATCTTTGGCATGACATATACTTCCTCTGTTTCACAATAGATGCATCATTTTGACTTTTCACACTATTCAATTATTAACTTTGTCCGTATTTATTACTAATAAGTAAAGACCAATTTTGAGTTTTTTCATTGTTATCAGGTTAATTTCTATATATTTTCAAAATATCTAATTTTTTATGATTTTTTATTAACATGCAATTAAAGATATTGATGGTCAAAGTTAGTATATAAATAGTATAGAAATTCAAAATAATGCATCTATTGTAAAACGGAGGAAGGTTAGGTACAAAGTAAGTTAAATCTCTCTTAAGTTTGTTAAAAATCCAATGGACATTTGTAGTTGGATAGAGAAATAATATTTCGTGACAATTTATATCTTTACATTCAGAAATAATATTTCGTGACAATTTATATCTTTACCTTGGAAATCTCAATGACATAATTGGAAAGAATGGAGGGAATATCTTTACATTGAGATTTTGTTGCCGAGGACATGATGGATTGCTTTTATGCGAGTTTGTAAGAACTATTAAGGAATTTTATATAAAGTGGATGCATTGAGATCATGGGAAGACATCACCTTCCTGCAATATTTGCATATCCGACACTCCTCTCTTTTCGTCCAATTTTCTTTATCATTTGGATTTTTTGTGCTCCTTTTTTAGTACTACGAATTTAAATTTTATGAACATTATTCCATGTTTGAATTATATAGTATTTTTACGTATAATAGTGGCAGAAGTTCAATGATTTCCTGATACAAAGTACTGTGTCAGTTCTTTACTCTTCTACTAACTTCTTATTTTTCTGTATTTCATAACGTTCTACTCACTTCTACTTTATTCTATTTTTGGCAAATAACTTTAACCATCTTACTCTCCTTCCCTCGCAATATTTACACATTTGTAGTCACTCTCTCTCTGAATTTATCCACCTTTTCTTACCCCCGCCTACTTTTTTACTCAATCTCTCATACCTATCCACCTTTTAGTTACAACTACTCACCTTTTTCAAACTTTCCTATAAACAAGAGTCTACCGTAAGTGAGTAGGATGAAGCGGAATATCACTAGTCAAATAAATACCACTTTTTTACTTTTTACTTTTTACTTTTTTCCGACGATGTAATGCTCAAGCTTTATATGCACTCCCTACAAATAATGTGACCGTTATCGAAGTATTTGATTTGGATATTACTTCTTTAATATCCTTGTTGTTGTAAGACATCCGTCCAGTTTTGTTTAAGAAAGTAGTTAGTGTAAAAAATATATTGTATATCAGGGAATCATTGAACTTTTGCTACTTTATGATGATCAATTCTACCAACTGTCCGCTTTCTTGATTTGCATGTTTAAGAATGTTCTTGCAATAGTAATAACAAACTAGTATGGATCCGATTGTTGGTAGGATGTGGGGAGATCCAGTTTAATGTTGCATTACTCCTTGGCCCTTGCCTAAACCATCTGATTCGGGCCAAAAAAAAAAGAACTGAAATGAAAATTGATTTTTACGAAAGAACATAACTAATTGGTTGTAGTAATATCAATAGTAGTAGTTTAGAGATTACCTTCATTGATGTGTCTGTATCTTTTGGTTGTATTCAATGCACTCTCTATCATTACTGTGACAAGTTGACATATTGTGTCACTGTTGGTCAACTGTTGCATTGTTGCATTATAAGTGTTTGTCAAATAGAAGAAGTTAAAGAATTGTTCATGCATAATATACCAGTAGCTTCTTTTATAGCAGGGGAAACTTGAAGAAAGCAGGAGTAGGGAAAGGCTGGAAATGTTTCACTCTTTTTTTCTTTTTCTTTTATTTTATGAAATGAATTAGAGTAATAAAATCTTGAGTATTTAATTCGGGTCTGATTTTTTCCTAATTTGCTTGTCTTTATTTTGCTAATTTTTTGTTCATTTCCTTTCTTTCACGTTTTTCTTCTTTAACTCTCTGGTTACACCTTTCTTAGTCTAATCTCTCTCTTTAACGGAGATCTTGGGGCTTTGTTTACGTTCAGATAGACAACATGAAGCGATCTGTTCTTTTGAAGAAATACTCAACACCTGAAATTGGTAAGGTTTGAGGTTGAGAAGAAGTAGCAGCTTCAGGAACAAACAATATCACGTTTGAGTGATTAGTACTATAAAGTAGGGATATGTGCCCCCTTCTTTTTTGATTTATCTTCTTCTCTTGCATTGTTATTGTTAATTCCATTTGCTCAAATTAGCGTTGAGAATCGGCCGCATTTTTTTACCCCCCCTTTCCCTCTATGTCCCTTCATGTAAATTTTTTTCTGTTGAATTATAGATTAGAAGAATCCTATATGTAGTTTGATACTTTGGTGTAACAAAATTTCCGATTTCTTTCTTCCAACTAATATGTCCACAATTTGCCACATCACTAATTATGTGATCTTTGGTTTATTCTTTGTGCATTTTGTTTGTCAAGAAGTTGGATTTGATCTTTCTCTCTAACAAGTCCTAGTATTGCTTGTTAGGTCATAATGTGGCGAAAAATGCATCCGAAAATCCTCTAATGGAATTTGAAGCCAAATCTGCTAGGGATGGGGCATGGTAAAAAGTTCTATCTAAATACTGGCAGTAGTACTTAAGTTAATCTTTTGATACCTTTTTTAAAAAACTTTATATTAGTCATTTATTGTTATTCACAAACTGATGCTTGATATCTCTGTCTGTTAGGTATGATGTTCAAGCGTTTCATTCTCATAGGTATCTTGAGACCGGTAACCCTGTAAGTGTTCAATGGTCCCTTATTCCTTTTTTTTTGTTTTTTGTTTTTAATTATTCATTGGGAACTAGTGTTTGTATAGACTTGTAAGTTTTACTTGGTAATGATTTATAAATTTGCGAAGAGGGTTTGAGGATCTGCATTCCTTTTGTGTCTTTCTGGTTTTACATTGTCTTTTTTCTCTAACATCTGGAGAAATCCCTCAAGGAAGTTTACGACCTCTCTTCTCCAACCATTAATCCATTATGGCCTACCAAAACTCCTGAAATCACTCATTTGTGCCTAGACAACAATCTAATCCCTCAGCCCATTCTCTACATCTAGAATGAGAGAGAACACTTTGTCACGTGCTGCTTATTTCTAGCGCCACAGTCTCATCGGATCACTAGTCTAGGCTACCAGATGTTAATATTTTTGCTATGTTAAGTGTGCTACAAAAATAGCTAAGGAAATTCGTAAGCAAGTAAACAAGAGTGTTTGGAAAATGTTTTTGCATTGCTTGAGAATGATTACAAGTGTTTTGGTTGGGTGTACAAATGAAGGGGCACCCAAGTCCCTAAGAACATTCAACTCTGGAATATTCTACACTACTCCTCACAAGGAAAAGTCTTCAACTCTCTAGAATGTTCCCACCTCCAAAGGATACAAGAGGCTTTTAGAGAACTCCCTAAAATTTGAACAAAGGGTGCTAGAGTCTTCCCTCACCTAGAACCATCAAGAAACAACCAAGTTGGATGCCCAAGACCCCTTCGGAGCATCTAGAACCTTCCGAGCCAAACCGGATTGACCTGCTGCAAACTGGGCCTTTTTGGGCCTAATCCAAGAAATCCGGCCCCAACCATCATCTTCATTGGGCCAAAACTGGTGGGACCCCCCAAGTTACAACTTCATTAGACTTCGTTTGGTCCCCAACCAGCCCATTATTGACTAGTTGTCACGCGGGTGTTCACTAGGAATTTTTCCGTATTCAAAATAAACCTCTATAGGGGGTGAGCGCTCCTCGTAGTTGTTGCACAAGCATGCCCTTGGTGCCTAACATGCTGCCTATGCGCCTAGTGCTAGCGCTCACGATAGTGCACCCGATACACTCCGTTGCCTCGACGACCCATTTTCCGATGGTGCACCACATTGTCTGGTGGTGCTCGACGACCTTACCGCCACCTTTGGCGGTTTACTACTGCACCGCGATGCCGTGGCATGCTAGATGCCTTGCATGTTGCTACTGTGGGAGGCCATCTGTGACAACTTGCTGTCAAGTCTGTTACCCTCCTTGGTGCAACAAGCAAGTTTGTAACTTAAAAGTCACTTAGGCTACAGATTCGGTTAATCTTCTGCATGAAAACTAATGTTGCATTTCATAAGTACTTGATCTTGTTGAAGAACGGAGAGCACTGTAATCTGGGTTATCTCTTAAATTTGAAAGTTTCTGTTTTGATGTTTGATTACTTATTTATGATGTCCTGGGAAGAAAGTCCAGTAATCTGATTATGATGGACCATTCAATTGACTCGCTTACTAAATAAAAAAGCCACCATATCTCCTTGGACCATATATATATATACATATATACTTGGACCATATTTGTCGCAATCCTATTTGTCGGATTCTAAATGGTACATATAGGCGGCAAGTAGGTCATGCGTCATCATAATAATTTTACTATCAATGCAATATTTTTACTATGAAAATATGTAAACAAGATAGATGATACAGAAAAGGAAACAAATATTTTTTTTATTTATAATAAAATTAGAATATTAAGAATTTCTTACCTTTTTTGTAACATGTATAATAGGTTAAATAAGTTAAATATTTTAGTTTTCAATTACGGCAATGACACATAGTATAGCATGTCATCATTGTGACACGGCTTAAAGGTCGCAAGTTGCGACCTTTATCATTTTCGTATAATATAGAAGAGCAGTCTAGAAGCCCCTTAAAGCGTGAATCTGCTATGTAACATCCTAAAAAGAGAATTTAATACGGTTCTTATCTATCTTAAAATTTATGCGTGATCTGTACAAACTCAGGGCACATATTGTACATGCCATTTGTATATGTGGAGCAGTGACAAAACAGGTAGCTACAGAGACATGATCTTTAAGAACCAATTCTGCTTTTTTAGTGGTATTTGGAGCATTGTGTGGGAGTAAGAAGAGATCAAGATGTTAATCTTCTGCATGAAAAACTAATGCCATGCTTCTACTGGAATCTGAATTCTTCTTCAACCAGAAAGATTAGATGGAAAATTTTACCCCTTAGCTGCCTTTTTTATTTGGGGGGGGGGGGGGGGGGGGGGGGGATAATCTTGTACATGCTAACATTCACCAATGTAAAACTGTGATAGATTGGTCTAGAAAATACCCTTGTTGCTGAAGTTTCCTGTTTTTCCAACATTGATTCTGTGCCCCATCCTTCAAACCCTCAACAAATCAACAGATGGTTGTTTTTACCGACAAACTGACAGAAATCCTGATGCAAAGGAGAGTTTGGAAAGCCAAGGGAAAGAAGAAATTAGAGGGTATACTAGTACCATGATAGAGGGACATAAAAGCAAATAGGAAGAGGCAGAACTCTGGTGTATATTACAGTATTAGTACCTTTATCATGATTTCACGAAATTGCTTAACTTATTTATAGCTCTAAACAGAAAACAGAAGAAATAAATTTCCTGAAACAATTTGGAATCAAGTAAGAAATTAGAAACTTTTACTCCCTCTGTATTTATTTAAGAGATACACTTGCCTTTTCCGGCCGTATTTATTTAAGAGATACACTTGCCATTTTTAATAACTTATCAACCCCACCATCTAATTAAATAATATATCTACACCCCACCTCCACCCCTCACTCACTAAAATGACATGGTCCCCACTTGTTTTTCTTATTAAAATATCTACTCAACCCCACTTGTTTTATTACTTTATTTCATTCAATTATTTTTCTTAATACCCATGCCCGGCCAAGTTTATCTCTTAAATAAATACGGAGGGAGTATAACATTTAAACCAATTCTTCTCAACTTTATTCGTAATATCCTGACATTTGCCTTGTGAAATCATGCGTATTCATCAAAACAGAATAAATCATGTGTATTCATCGAAACAGAATAAATCATGCATAAACTCTAGAATAACTTTCCGAAACCATAGACTCTAGAATAAATCATGCATAAACTCTAAAATAAACAGAATAAATCATTTTGGAATAAATCATGTGTATTCATCAAAACAGAATAACTGTCTGAAACCATGGACTCTGTTTTTTAGATACAACAATCATACGGAGTATATCAGTTAGCTGAGTCCTCTCGATTCCCCGGTGGATTCATGATGTGCCCAGCTTGCAGTTGGTCATGCAGCTATTATAAGCCAATGATAGCTTCCTAGTTATTCAGAGTTCTTACTGGTTGAGGCCTTGAGGGTATTCACTTATCTATATCTTGAGATCATTTACAGGATCCATTGTGGGATAATTTTGTTCTTGTTGATAAATTTTTAGCACTTTATCAGATATGTGCTGAAATTTTTTAGAAGTTGCAATATCTTGGTTCTTGTTGTCTATTTTACTTTGACTCTTCTATTTATCTCACATTTTCATTGAGACACTCTGGCAAGGGAATCCTTACCCAGCACTTTGATTTTCACTCCAACTCCTCAAGGATCTTGATTAACATATGTTCAGAGAAAAACTAAAAAATAGAGGAAAAGCAAAAAGGAAAGTCAATCGACATGTGCTCAAAATGGGCTGGAAATAAGAATTGTAATCAGAACTAGAAAACAAGTAAATGTAAAATGTGTGTATATTTGTAACGTGAAAAGACATGCATAAGTCATCTAGAATCCGGAATATGTGTCATTATTTCTGTGTCCCTGTACCCGTGCCTGAAAGTTTGAATATCGGCGTGTATAGCACTTGGTTATGTATCCATTCCAGACATTCGTACCATGTCTGAGTAACTTTCCAGCGTGGTGTGATGACTAATATCTTTCTGTTATGATCTATTCATTTTGCAAAGCTTTTGGGTTTCAGGAAGTTCTAGTCCGTTTTTCTGGATTTGGGCCTGAAGAGGATGAGTGGGTTAATGTTCGCAAACATGTCAGACAGAGGTCTCTTCCATGTGAATCATCAGAGTGTGTTGCAGTTCTTCCTGGGGATCTCATTCTCTGCTTTCAGGTAGGACGTGATCATTCAGTTGACTGTATCTTTTTACATGGTAATATTCTAACATTTTGCTTTTTGTTCTTCAATTATTTATCCAGGAAGGTAAAGAGCAGGCACTTTACTTTGATGCTCATGTCCTTGATGCTCAAAGGAGGAGACATGATGTAAGAGGCTGTCGCTGTAGGTTTCTGGTTCGTTACGATCATGATCAGTCTGAGGTACTTCTCCACCTCCTAGCTTTTTCTATTTTTTATATCCTACAAAATTTCTCAACGTAAGCCATACCCCCATGGTGATCAACCAACAACTCTGTGTTTGAAGCTGTAGAAAGTTGCTGGTTGGTCCTTCATTATTTTAAAGGAAATGGCTTAGATTGTGGATCTTAGTAACGGTGTTTAACTTCTGTATCTGATTGACTGAATGAGTAATACTCACAAAAATCATGTGGTGTATCTTGGTTTGCAAAAGGAGCTGAATGATATATCTTAACATACATTCATTGAGATGTAATCCTGGCTGTCGTCTACATTTGGGTGCAGTTGGTAAAAGACATCCGCGTGAGCTTTGAGTTTGAAGTTTTGTTACGGAAAATAAAAAGTTGTTCCTTGTTCCTAAGTAGTTAGAACATTACATTTTAGCTTTGAATTCCTCTCTTTCTTTCTCCTCATCACATGGGCAACCCATTTCATCTCTTCCTCTCTCCTATTACATAGGTCTCCTAAATTGCTGTGCATGTAGCAGTGTAGCACCCTTTGAGAACTAAGGAAGTAGTAGTAGATTCGGGTCTGGTGGCCTGGTGCATGCTATCACTAGATATCCAACTTCATACTAACCGCTCAATGTGTTTAGGAGGATGGAATAGGAATCAATTCTGCAAGTCCTCTCTATTTGATAGATTGAAGTTTTAAGGATAATATTAGGAAGGTGCAGAAACGTTCCAAATTACACAGTAATGCACCAGTGGACAAATTGACCAAAAAACTTGGAAGTAAACATAGTGCATAACTGAATAGGTTGCAGAGTTACCTCAAGAAGTAAAATTGTGCTTGGCGAAAGGCGAAACTCGAAGGCCCATTACAGCTGCTAAAACTTTGGTATATTCTGTAAATGCCGTACCATGTATTGTATATTTGTATTGTATTGTACCTGATAGATTCCTGTTTTGCTGCTGGGTTTACAAACTCTGACTGTTGGTTTTGGTTTTGGTTTCTGGTTCTAGGAAATTGTTCCTTTAAGAAAAGTTTGTCGTCGGCCAGAAACTGATTACAGGTTGCAGGTGCTTCATGCTGTAAATGAATCAGCATCTACGTCTGTGTGTGCGGAGTCCAAAAAGCCTGTAGTTGACCTTACGTCAAGCAGCACCTTGAGGGTGACTAGTCCTAATCTCAGTGCTTTTGCCGGAGTCTCTACTCCAATTATTATGAATGCAGGGACTAGTGTCCCACATCAAGTTCCTGCTCCAGTTCCCACTGCAACTGCAACTGCAACTCCAACTCCATCTCCAACTTCTGTTCCAGCTCCAGCTCCTCCTCTAGCTTCATCTTCAGTTCTAGCTCCAGCTCCGGCTCCGGCTGTGGCTCCAGCTCCCGCTTTGGGATTTAGTTCAATTCCAGCTGCGACTCCTGCTTTAGTTTCGACCCCAGTTTCAGCTCCGGCTCCTGCTTTAGCTTCAGCTCCAGCTCCAGCTCCAGCTCCAGCTCCAGTTCCAGTTCCAGTTCCAGTTCCAGTTCCAGTTCCAGATCCTGCTTTAGCTTCTACTTCTGTTGCACCTCCTGCTCTGGCCAAAGCTCCAACTCCGACTCCAACTTCTACTCCAACTTCATCTCCAATACCAATTTCTGCTCCAACTCCATCTCCGACGCTAACTGGCGCTCCAACTCCATCTCCATCTCCGACGCTAACTGGTGCTCCAACTCCATCTCCGCCCCTAACTTGTGCTCCTACCCTGACTTGTGCTTCAACTCAGTCTCCGAGTCTGACTAGTGCTACTCCAGCTTCAAGTGTGACTTGTGCTCCTACTCTATCTCCGAGTTTGACTGTAACTCCGATTTCTGTTCCAGATTCCGACACGGCTCCACCTTCAAATCCAACTCTACCTCCTACTCCAGCTCCGGTTCTTTCTACAATTCCAGAATCGGAAAAGATTGAGAGTGACATTCCACTGATTCCAGGAACTTCAGCTATTACTCAGGAGAATATTATGAAAACTGATCCTGCAAGCCAAGTTGTGGAAGTCAAGAAGGAAGAGTGTTGTAATCTGGAAAGCTCTATGACTTCGGCAGAAGAAATGAATGATGATTCGTCAGTTACAATTCCCGGACCAGAAAAGGCTCAAGGTTGTGTACCAAGTGAGCCTGCAATATCAGTGAGCACTGCAACAACAGATGGTGGTTTAACTGTTTCAATTAAAGCAGAGAGCAACAACAATCTTGCTGCGTCGGCCGAGGATACTAAGGAATGAATCAGAGCATTGTAGCTTAGTTTCTTATCCTTTTCATAGATTTTTCTATTTTTCTCTCTTTAAAGCTGCAGTAATTGACAGTGGTATTGCTTTTAGTTTATCAGTCTAGAAATCGACTACGTTACAGTTATACTTTTGGGGTTTCTCTGGTCATGAGAGTAGTCCTTAATTATAACTGTATTAGTCGTAACTAAGCTTAATATTCGACATAGTTTATTTCACAAAGATTCGTTTATGTATTGGACTAACTTATATCTGTTGATAAATCAACAAATAGAAAAAAAAGCGTTACTGAATCTTTCTGCACAAAAAGAATGTGATTTGTATGTTTTGAAAACTCAACTTCTGTTTCATTTTTCTCTAACCATATATCAATGTTAAACTGCAGAGTTATGTGATCATATCCTTGTACTAGGAACTGCTGGGAATGTATTGATTTTCCATCAGAAGAGTGAAAAATGAAAATGTCACTAGGGAGAATTTTCTCAATTTGTTCTCTCGGTTAAGGTGTCAACAATTACGGAAAACAAAATGTTAATACTCTTTATAACCCAAATTGTATGTTTAATCCTTTTTCTTTACTATTTAAAATCTAAATAAGTAACTAAAGAAGATTAAGACATTGTCATTTCAAAAGGTCTTGCGCGCACAAGGTGTACAATAAATTTATTGTACACCAAGATAACTTTAACCATTTTCTTTGTAACTTTAACCTAGATTTGATTAACTTTTATATTAGTAAAAAAAAATTGATAGATAAATATTTTAAATGGTTAAATGATTAATTTTATACATTATTAGTGCTTTTGAAAAAATAAGTTTTACTAAAATGAAAAAATTTATCACTTAAAAATAGATAACTTTTACATATATAAGCTTAACTTTTAAGCATTTTGGGTTAACTTTTACTTTGGTGTACAATATTTATTGTACACCCATTATAAATAAGAATTTGTGTTGTCATTTTCACTAATAAAATACTATGGAGCATTATTCTTGTTTAATTGTTACTTCATATATATTTAGAAATATACGAAGTATTTCTTAAGGTAGTTATTAGTTTAGGAATTTATGATAAAATAACGCACCAATCAGTGTTATTAATGATTAATATTTTCACATTTATGTTTCTGTAAATTAGTTAGGGATTTATGTCATCTTTCTATCTTTTATAATGATTGATGGTTATTAACGAGAGTCTATATATATTATACTTCGTATCACTTGCTAAAATTAAAAAGCAACAATTATTTTAGGACAAATAAAATTGAGAGGTGACGTATTAAAACCACACATATAAAACAGTAAACACGACGACGCTAAACCAGTTTCCACAATTAGCTGACTGCACTCTGCGGACAATTCTCCCTACACGTCTCCCCTCCTACCACCAAAACCCCACCATTTTCTCCCTCTCCTTAAACCCAAAACTTCCTCCGCTTTCTCTCTCCTCTATTTTTTAATGTTTGTAGAAAAACATCGGAGCTCAATCATTGATCATTCTTCAAATTCGTTCCCAAAATGCGGTTCGTTAAATCGTTGCATGGATTCAAATCAAATGAATCCAACTTGAGGAATTTCATAATTTCATCATCTTATTTGAAGAATAATTTCGATTTAGGGTTAGGGTTTAGTAGTAATAATTGCAGTAGTACTAGTATTAGGAGTATTGTGACTAGCTGCAGAGCGGTGATTTTGCCTCGTTTTGGCGGTCCTGAAGTTCTTCAGCTTCGTGACGGTGTCGGTGTTCCTGATCTCAAGCCTAATGAGGTCCTTGTTCGTGCTCATGCCGTATCAATTAATCCTCTTGATCTTCGGGTTCGTCTCTCGCTCTTTTTCCTTAATTGTAATAGAATCAAATGAATTGGGTTTTCTTTGTAAGAATTATTTGTATTATGAGTTAACTTGTGGGGGTTGGATGTTGCATTTCTTGAATACTTCTTGATGAATGGATGTAGCAATGTTGCATTTCTTGAATGTTCTCCTTTAATATTTTACATGACCGATTACAAGAAATTGGAAACTTAAGTGAGTATGTTTTGCTGCTACCTAGTACCTAGCGTTCTCGTTCTCTGAACAAGCAATGATGTTTGGGGAATAAACCTCATTAGGCATAGAAGAGGAGAGGAAGAAAGAGGTGAAAATTTCAAAGGTTGAGGTAACTAAATAGAGCAAATAAGCAACCTATGAAATAAATACGTGGATATTTTGAACTCCTAGGCTCCTAGCATCAAATCAGTATATGAAGACTTGGGGAGGAACAAATAAGAAGTAAAGGATAATCCGCCATTTTCATTATGGGAAAATAGGAAATACAGAGTCATTGCCCCTCCCCCTAAAATAGGGTTAAACCTGCCCTAGCAGATGGCAAATTGAAAATTCTACCTCAACCTTTAATGTTGGGCTGTAGAATTTTTTATTCTACCTCAACCTCATACATATTAAACTTCAGACCTATTGAGGTAGAAAGTTTTTGTATACAATTTCTTTTCTGAAGCTTTTTTAATTCTAATACTACTCAAAATGCTGATTTCTTAGTGGCTTTCTAAATCTAGCACCAATGAATCAGATCAATGTGATAGTTGATTGATTCTTGAAAGTTTAGATAAGGGGATTTTGAGGAATCTCTGGCTCTGTGCACTGGGTTCTTTTGGCAGTCACTAACCATAAGTGCGCTGGTGTTAATTATTTAATATTTAACAGTTTGATTTGTACTGTGCCTAGAATCTTTAATGAAAATGATTCAAATATCCTGGCTGTGTGTTGATCATTAAAAAAATCATTAGTTTATAAAGGAAAGTTGATTATTGCATAGCTGGACTATTTTGTCTTGTCAAGTATCTATGTCCGGTTTTCCATCCAAAAATAGGTATCTATGTTTGGTTTGCTATGAAATTAGACTGAGTAGTTATACTTGAACTATATTTTGTTTGTGTTGTTGAAAGAAAATTAAATGTCCAGCCCATAGAAAAAAAAGGCGGATGCGGTCGCGTTCGCGGTAAAGGTCGCGTTGTCGCGGAAACCGCTTGTAACGGAAGAATAGAACGGATCGCGGCTGACGCGGTGTGAATTTTTTGAAAAAAACCACATTAACATATCTAAGCCTTATTATTACATTTTTAGTCTAAAAAGTATTATATCAACACAATATAACCAAATCTATCCTAATATTAGTGAGTATTATATTTTGTGAACAAATAAACACACGAAATATCATGTTTCATAAACTACATAACTAATTACAAAAATATTTTTGGTCAATTTATGTAAAGAAACGGTGTAACGGAGAAAAAAACGTCTAATGCGGCGAGTCACCGTTACGTAACGGACGACGCGGGGAGAAAGACGTGAATTTTTTCAAACCGTAACGTAACGGGTTTTCGCGCAACGGCAAATCCAAAATAGGTTACAGAACGGCCGTTACGTAACGGAACGGCCGAGTTTTAATTCCATGGTCCAGCCCCATGCGCATTAGTCCTTGCATCTGAAGAACCTTATGGTTCATTATTATTTTTTATCCCTATTTTTCCCGTTATTAGTTTAATGCTCCATTTTATACCTAGTTCATTTGATAAGATCCTAATTTAGAGATTTTCTGCTGTCTATATTTCCAGATGCGAGAAGGTTATGGACGATCTGTGTTTGAGCCTCTACTTCCCCTCATTCTGGGCCGTGATGTTAGTGGAGAAGTTGCAGCAGTTGGAAGTTCAGTTCGATCATTTAGTGTAGGTGAAGAGGTTTTTGGGGCACTGCATCCAACTGCGCTCAGGGGTACATATGCTGACTATTCCATCCTTCCAGCCGAAGAAGTTGCAAAAAAACCAGCTGCCATGAGCCATGTGGTAAGTCATAAGGAGTTGAGAAGCTTTTTACTCTTAATTGATAAAAACTTGGGTCTTTATTTGTACTTATTTTTTAATCCGATTATTTATCTCATTCTTGATAAAGAAGGATTTGACATGATTGATATCTCACCAATACCCCTGCTTCTGATATTCCGTATAATATCATGGATCTGATAACTTGATTCAAGCATCTAATTAAAAATTATTTTCCAGATGACATGGTTTTTTTTTTATCATGTTTCCTTATTGACTTATTCATTACACTGGATAAAGTTGTGAAAGTTATTAAATTATACAGGACGCTTGTGCGATCCCTTTTGCTGCACTTACTGCTTGGCGTGCTCTCAAAAGTACTGCGCGAATTACTTCAGGGTAAGTACTCTTTGCTGTGAATTTTTTTTTTTTTTTACTTGTCTCTTTGATCTTATGCATATGGCATGTGATGTATCTGTTGCAACACAGTGTAAAAGAATTCAAAATACTGTTGCATTTTTTTTTTCTCCTTGGTGCAACTCATGTATTTTCCTCTGGCTGTTCTGCTAATCTACTGGTTCGTTTTGGTGTTTTAATTGTGATGCTTTCCTTAAAATCTATTCAGGCTTCTACTTCCTGTACTATAGTTTTATTATGTGTTGTTTCCGTAGGCAAAGAGTGTTAATTATTGGAGGTGGAGGGGCTGTTGGTTTTTCTGCAATTCAGCTATCAGTGGCAGCTGGTTGCCATGTGACGACCACTGTTGGCGGGGAGAGTATAGAACGTGTTTTAGAAGCTGGTGCTGAGAAGGCTGTTGACTGTACCAGTGAGGTAATACTCCGTTGATCTGTAGTCAAGTTTATAATCTGGTACATGCTAAACTTCCGTTCGTTTATCAATTATCATTGAAAAGCTTTTATCAATTGTGTGATGTCTTCACTTACAGGATTGTGAAGCAGCAATTAAGGGGCATTTTGATGCTGTTTTGGATACCATTGGTATACCAGAGACTGAAAGACTAGGTGTAAATATTTTGAGGAAAGGTGGACATTACATGACTTTGCAGGTGAAATTTCAGCACTTGTTAGCACAATTTCTCTGGAAAGTTGCATTTCTTCAATTCCTTCAAACTTTATTGAACTGAAAGTCTTGCTTCCTTGTGATGTAGGGAGAGGCAGCATCTTTATCTGATCACTATGGTTTGGCTATCGGTCTTCCTATGGCTTCAGCCCTTTTGCTGAAGAAACAAATTCAATATCGGTATTCGCATGGAATAGGTATAGTATCAAACAAATTTAGGTGTACATGTACTAGTTTACTTTTTGTTAATTATTTTAACCAGAAAATGTTTCTTAATAATAATCTATTAATTTTTTTGCTATCCTTGATTCGGCACCCAAAATATCTAATACAACCGTTTGTAGAGCTGATGGGATACGACCAAACCCATCCAAAACGTCAAAACTAATTTTACCTCCCCTCAACCCCCCAGCCCCCTTTTAGGGATAGTGAGGGATTTTACCAATGTGGTGCTGCTGTTTACTAATTGTATAAATCATCTGGTGTTCTTGTGTATAAATGGTATCATTATAATAGTCAGTTTCCTGTATACCAAGCAAGTACCCATATTTTGAGGTATATTACACTGGTGGCCGGGGTGGGAACAAAATGGTCCATGGTTGTGGACACACTGTAGCTCCATAAATTATTTCCACTCTGATATTACTGTTGGGTCAGAGTGACTATACCGAATAGTCAATATGCAAAGTGGACTAACATATGGGCTGTTGTGCTTGATCTAAACCAGATGCTTTTGGATATGTATATGTTGTTGAGATACTTGATCATGTAAACTCTATTGGATCCATAAATTCCAAGGAAATAGTGAGATGTTGCATAATTTGATGTTGTTTGTGATAAATTTCTCAACCATTCTTTCTCTTTTCCACATGATCTAAGTTCAAATTTTACTTGGGATTTGAGTCCGAAGTTGTAGGTCTCTAATGTCACTGGTAGGCTTGGTAGCTGTGTGTGGAGCTCTCCGGATATTGTAAGGTTTTGGATCAACTGTAGCTAGCTGACTGGAGGTTATTATGATATGTGGAACTCTGAACTGCCGTCATGAACAAACCCGATTTCTTTTCTATAACAGCTATAGTTTATGATTAATTTTTTCTGGAGAACCCTGCTTAGAATGAGTTATGAAGTATTATAAAACCATGTGATGTCATTGAATCCAGGGGGTTGGATGAACGGAGGGAAACTGGTATAGAAATGCTCAATATGGTTTCCACTTTCCAGTAGACCAATTCCGAAGCACCATCATCATTAACAGAGCTATACAAGCAAACTTCTTCCAAAGAGGCATTCGCTATTATTGTCTATAATAGTATAATGTCCATGTATCTTCTTGTTATCATGAAAAATGTGAGCGTCTTTTATTGATTGCTTTTAGTGTTGGGCTTTTTTGTTCATGCTTGGGATTTTTGGTGAATATCGGATTTGATCTGTGAATCTGGAGGGTTTATGCCGACGGATCTTTGAAGCTTTCTGGAGTATTCAGAACAATATCTGAACTTCATTTGAGACTTACGTTTATTTGTCCCTGTCGGTCAAGCTAAGGGTTTGTTTGATTGAAATACTGCTGCTGTTGTTTTTTAATTGATTTACCCACTTTCCATTTTGAGTTGTTTTATTTGATGTATCCACTTGTACTTTATTCTAATTATGGCGAACACATTTTTCCATCTTATCTGCTTAGGCCCTTACCTCATTCTCTCTTACTTTATGTACCTTTACACCTTTTTAATACAATTCTCATACTTTAGTCACCTTTATCTTACACCAACTCACCTCTCCTAGAAACAAGAGTATACAGTAAATGGTATGGCAACAGAAAACGGAGGGAGTATGGTCTTATGTAACATGGATGGGGAATTGTTTGATCTGGGTTCTAGATTTGTTTCCTAAAATTGCAGGCAATGGCATAATGTCTATCTTTGATTTTATGTTACATGAGTGAAAAGAAAATAACAACAGCACCTATCAGGGTTCAATGCTTTGGGGCTTCCCTAGAGTTAAGGATTTTTTTGATTTGAACTATGGTCCTATTTAACATGTATGACGAATTGTTTGATCTGGATGGACTTCCCAAAAAAGCAGGGAATGTCTGTCATTGATTTTCATCTTCTTCATTGAAAGATTCACTATGTAGAGAGTTGTGGGTTGCGTTCGTCATTGAAAAAATGAAGGGTTTTTGTAAATCTGAAAATCATGGGTCTTGTCACTCAGGACTCAGGTATAATTACAAGCTATTGAATGAGTAGATAGTTTCTGATCATCTGTTATATTTATTTCAGAGTATTGGTGGACATTCATGAGAGCTGATTCTGAAGGTTTACAAGAGATCCGCAGGTTGGCCGAAGATGGAAAGCTTAGAGTACCAGTTGAAAAGACATTCCCAATAGTACAAGTGAGGGAAGCCCATGAGGCAAAAGAAAAAAGGATTGTTCCTGGAAAAGTAGTGCTTGAATTTGAGTGATTCCTTGTGATGGGTTTTAACTTTGTCCAACCTGAGTATTATGCGAAGAACCTAAAGATAATGTGCAGTGCATGCCGATCTTGCTTTCTATAGTATTATATGTTTTTTGGCAAAGTCTCATCCAAGGTCGAATAAAGGCATTTCTCTCTGAACTTGAAGACTGTGATCTGTGGGGACTTTGAGACTAGTGTCAGGACTCTGAAACTCAGAATTACCGCCTACTCAACCATCGACATTCTGAACCAAATGTAAATAATACTTTTATTGGTGTGAGAGAAGAAGACTTCTGTTACAAGTTAGAACACGAAAGGTTGGATTTTAATACAAAATAGAAAATAAAGCAGCTATAGTTTGACAAGGGATCAATCATCATTCATCAATGTAACAAGTTTTCAACACTGTTCAGTGTGCAAATTTTGTACAGTACCTGTTTAAGCTGTTGCATTTTGCAGCTGTTGGGTTATGTCATTTTGATATTAGTATTTTGTGTTATGTCATTTTCATACTCAAAGTTTAATGGGTCGCTTACCTTTTCATTTCTTCGATTTTTGGAGTCAAAATGTGTGCAAGTACAAGTGTCAAGTGTATCTTTTTTACAAGTTTTGCTAATAGGATTCAAGAGATGTGCGATCAAGAAGTTGGGGGGATTGATGTAAATTGCATGGTAGATTCTTTAAATAGATTGATTAAGGCCAGGCAAGTTTCTCAATCCATAAAGTGTAGGTAGTAGGGTTACTATTTAAAAATTAATTAAAATTAGGTTTAGTTTTTTTTTTTTGGCAAATGTGGTCACATGATCTCACTTAACTAGGCGTAGCACCATATGATGAGGCAGGATAGATAGTTGGTGGATAACGGGTCTATCCTTCATACCTAATTATTAATATATAGATAGATATCCACCTATCTACTTCCTCTGTCACTTAATACTCGAACCGTTTTGACTGTACACGCTTGCCAATGTACAATTTTGACCCCCAATATCTTTAACTACATATTATAAAAACTTATATAAATATTAATATTTTGAAAATATATATTAAGATGAATCCAACAATATATTATATACTAACATTCGTTTTCGTATACTATAAATAGAATAGGGTCAAAGTGAATTATGTGAATAGTGCAAAAAGTCAAAACGGTGCGAGTATTAAGGGACAGAGGGAGTATATATGCATATGCAACAATACAACGTCGTTTTGATCATTAAATTGCACGCGCGAAGCACATGCTTCTTACCAGCAACATGTATAAAAGCTGCTCCTTACGTCATTGGAAGAGAAATCGACATTTTCTCTCTCCTCAACATCTCGCCATTTTCTCTCTCTTCAAACCTCCAACTCTCTCTCATCAAATCGCCCACTCTCTCTCATCAAACCGCCCACTCTCTCTCATCCAACCTCCCACTCTCTCTCCTCAAACGTCGAATTGCAGTACAAAAGCGCAATTCAGTGACAAAACTGAACATCGAGGCGGTTTCGAAACCCTAAAATGGATATTCGTGAGGAAGTGAAGCTCAGTAGAACAAAAATTACATTTAATAGAGGAAAAACGCAAAAGTATGTAATGTACAAAAAGTTTTGCATTTTCCAGATTTTAATTTGATTTTTGTTCATAATTTTTCTGTTTTCCAGATTTTAATTTGATTTTTGTTCATAATTTTTCGCATTTTCCAGAAAAAAGAACAATCGAGTGGAATCGAGTACTGCGGATGCTGTATTGTAAGTGAATTTAAGTGTTCGAAACATTTTCTACTCAATTTAGAAGTTGTATGTGAATTTACGTTTTGAAATTGATCATGTTCATAATTTTGGACCAAATGTTCATTATCCTTTACTATAAGATCTGAAGTGTCCCTATCTAAATATTATCATAGTTCTAGAGCGTGTGGAAACATGAAATATTCATGTTCAAAATATGAAACAACATGTTCAAAATGTGAAACATCGTGTTCAAATAGGTTATAATAAAATTTTTGGTTTGATTAGCTGTTCAAATATTCGTGTTCAAAATATGAAACAACATGTTCAAAATATGAAACAACATGTTCAAAATGTCAAATAACTTGTTCAAATAGGTTATAATAAAATTTTTGGTTAGATTAGCTGTTGAAATATTCATGTTCAAAATGTGAAACATAATGTTCAAAATGTCAAATAACTTGTCAAATAGGATATAATAAAAAATTTGGTTAGATTAGCTGTTGAAACATTCATGTTCAAAATATGAAACAACATGTTCAAAATGTTAAACTACATGTTCAAATTGTGAAATAACATGTTCAAATATGTTATTAAATTTTTTATGATATTCATGGCCATGAATATATGAATTGCATTTATATTGAATTGTTGTATAACTTGATTGATATTGTGAAATTGTTTGTGAAATTGTTCGGAAAGAATTCGTCTATTGAAATAGATTTTGAAATGATGTTGTAAATTAAAAATGTACTTTGTATTTGTTTTGCTGGCATTGGATTATGAACAGATATGGAAAAGTGGGCAAGGTACAGGTGGAGGAAATATTCTAAAAATAAAGCTAAGGCCGAAATGGTCGAATATAAGTGATAAGTTGTGTTTGAAATTAAAGCTAAGACCTGAATGGTCGATTATAAGTATAAGATACGCTCTGTGATAATTAAGATACGTTTGTATCCAAAACCTGTCCTTACCACTGATTTGTGAAGGGAATGATCAATGCCAGCTATACGTTTTTAAAGTTACCAAAGTCTATTTCCGAACAATTGCTAAGTTATATTTTGAAAACTCTTTGAACAAATGGTTTGAAATAAAAACGTTTTAACGGGCTGAAGTAAAGGTTACGAGTTTTGCACTCATTTTGGAATTTTTGTTTGTTTGTATTCTTCTTTTGTTAAACAGGTTTGTGGAGGCTTAAGCTGAATTCAAATGGAGCTTGATAGTATTCAATGGATTTAAATTATGTCTTATATATTAAGGTTGTATTCATTTAGTATATGAATTGTTGTAAGTTTAATTGTGAGGTGAAAGGTTTATTATTTATTCAAGGATTATTCATTTGAGTTATTTAAAGTTATTTTGTGGGCCCATAACCCACAGGTCCAGGATTGATTTTAATATTAAGGTTAATCATCCGCTGCGTGTTAAGAGTTAATTGTGATCATTAAGGGTTAAGTGTTCTTTATTAACAGCTCGAAAGAGCGGGCTGTTACACATGGTATCAGAGCCGAGGTTGATTTTGGGTTTGCTATGATCCTCATATCGTGGCATATGATTTGGGAATTTTATATTGGGTCGATTAAGAGTCGAAGAATGTATGAATTGTCTTTTGGGATGATTTGCTGGTAGTTGTGATAACAGGTTGAAGGATTGAGAATTTCAATGTAATGTAGGTTTATCAAGGATTTGAGTTGAAAATTTCATAATCTGATTTCGAATTATGGAAATAAGAATTAGATTCATTGCATAAGAGTATTGTGGGGAATATTTATGAAATATCTATTTTGGTTTAATTTAGTTGTGAATGTGGAGTATTACAAAATAATGTGAGTGACTAGTCTTAAAGATTTTAAATTGTACTATGGAAGTCAAATTATTATCTCAGTTGATTCGATATAGGAAATCAAGTTAGGAATGAGGATTTTGGTTCATAAGGATCATGAATTGCGATTTGAAGCTTTGGTCTTTTGGAAGTCTTCGTAATCTTATCTGATCTTATGATAGGACGTATTGAGGGTTAGAATGTAGGATATTGAGCATTAAGTCGAGGATTTTAGATTTTTATTTCTTTGTTTGCTATGTGTTGTTGTGTTTTAAGTTTGTTTATTTAGTTTATTAGGATCTAAAGTTTTATGCTCTGAAGTTTTGAGGACAAAACTTATTTTAAGGGTGGTATAGTGTAACATCCCCGATTTTTAAGCAGTTCTTAATCTGTTGTTAAGCATAAATTATTCTCTTAATTGGTATTAAAATTTTCTTTTGAAACTAATTTGAGATTAAGATTTTGGAATTTTAATAAATTGGTGAATGAAGTGATTATTTTTTTTTATTTTTTTTATTATAATATTATAACTAAGTTAGTCTTCGACATGATCTTCGAGTTTTGCCTCGAGATAGTTTATGGAATAGAATTCGTTTAATTATTTAAGATTTTCGTGATTCCAAATTAAATATTTTATTTATCAAGGATTAATTATGAAATTAAAGTTTCTAACTTTAGATTATTTTATTTAAAATCATCTGCCCTAAACAAATGAATTTTTAATTAGTTTGAAAAGAAGAATTTCATTGAAATGAATAAGGTTATTTATATTCAAGCTTATTTATATTCTAGTTTAAACTATAATTATTATATTTATAATATTGTTAAAGCTAATTAAGTTCAATCCCTTCCTCTTTCCTTTTGCTACATGTCACCCCAAATGAAGCCAACCTACCCATTTTCCTAGCCAAGTGTCAAAGTAAGTGGCCTTGTTGTCAAATATTCTAAAAGCTTCAAACCAGGAAACCAAACTCATTCCCTCTCTCTCTCACCCGACACTCTCCTCTCTCTCCCCACCATGTCGCCTCTCCCCTCTCCGTTCGACCCGTCGCACCACCACCGGACCGCGCCACTACTCTGCCTCCCCTTTTCGTCGGTCACCGATGATGCGATTGTTGAAGGAAATAATGCCCTTGGTCCAAGTATGCATTTAATGTTAAGTCTAATAAATGCGGTTCATTATTAATTAACAAGTTAATAATTCAGTGAGATCAAGTGAGCTGAATGCCTAGCTAGAGGCCGCTTCAGTTCAAGTGGAATTAATGATATTAATCCACAGCTTACTCTTGACTGAACCCGTAGGGTCACACAAATAGTACGTAAACGGATCAAGTACTCAATGGCATTAAATGCTCCATCTATGGATTTTCGGAATTGACGGATCTTGGTTTCAGTGGGAGCTGAGATCGTCACAAGCAAGAAATGAATACTCCGGAAACGATGATATTGCCGGAAACGGAAATATGGATCGTATCGGAAATATAAATATTATCCAAGTCGTAGATGTTGCCGAAAACGGAAACATGGTACGTATCGGAAAATATTATTGGAAATGGAAATATTACCGGAATCGGAAATATTGCCGGAAACGGAAATATTGTCAGAATCGGAAATATTATCGGAATCGGAAAATAATTTCGGAAACGGAAATATTAAATATTTGTTCGAAACAGAAATTAATTCCGGAATCGGAAATATTAAATATTGTTCGTATCGGAAATGAATTTCGGAACCGGGAATTTAATCGGAAGCGCATCGTACGAATTAGCATCGGACGAGGCTTGCTAGACGAAGGCCCAGCACGAAGCCAAGCCCGCGCCCAGCAAGCCGAGCGCCCAAACACGGAGCTGCCACAACCTCGCCAGGCCCAGCGCAAGGCCATGCCCAACAAGGCCTTTGGCGCACGCGCGCTGAGTGTGCTCGTGGGCTGCGAGCAGCGACTGCTCGTGTGGGCCGCAAGGCCTGCGCGGGTGGTGCGATGCTCGTGGCCATACGACGCTCGTGTTCGTAACGAATCCTAATCCTATCGGAATTCGTGTATTGATTAAATCCTAGTCCTAATAGATTAAATTTATTATTTAGAGTTCAAATAGGATTCTAATTAATAAATCCACATCCTAGTTGGATTATAATTCCTTTTCCATATCTCTATAAATAGGTGCCTAGGGTCATAATTTATAGATACAATTGAAGTATTCAAAGGTAAGATTTTTAAGCAAAATCAGCCAAACACTTGCATCATAATAGCCGAAATTCCTAAGCAACCTTAAGGGCGATTCTAGTTGGTCAAGCTTAAGGCGGATCCGGACGTGCTGTGGACTATCTACGGAGGGACGACACTTGGAGTCCTAAAGACTTGTTCTTGTTCGGTTCGGGCGCAGCTAGGGAGGGCACGCAACAAAGTGTATGCATCTAAACTATGCTAAATGATTATGTGTAAATAATATGCTTCCTGGCTTTATGGTTTTTCCGCATGATTTATGTTTTGTCATATATATCATAACCTCACAGTGGTATCACGAGCCTCTTATTATTTTCATAATCTAAATTGCATAAACATGGTTAAATATTACAAATTTGCAAGGAATTAAAAGGGGTGATTAATTTTCGTAGTTGTTAATTAATTGCGAATTGCGTTTATTTAATTATATGTACGCAGTTTTTCGGCAGTTTCTTCGTTACTCATCCAAATCGAGTGATTTTTGTGTCAATTCCGCATGTAAAAGGCATTCTAAAATTTTGACAAAATTAGTATTTTTCGGCCGAACCCAGAATTCCCAAATTCGAAGCCTAACTATGACTTTTCGGAGGTTTTAGTTTTTCGAACGCAAAAGTTTGTAAATTTAAGATGTTAAATTAAGTATTTGCGATTCTTGTTGATAAATCTTGAATTTTTGATTGACCTACAGTATATGTTTAACAAGTTTGAATGCCTAGCCTCGTTAATTATACAACCTAATTTGTAATTATGATTAATTTGTTGAAATTCGAATAATTTAGAATTAATTTGATTTTCATAATTAATTAATAGTTTAATTAGGTATCTATGATTAAAAACCACCATGAAAATTGTTAATTTGTGTTAAATTTTACATTTTTATGACCTAGATTTGAATCCATGTTAATCGGAAATTAATTGATTAATAAATTTTCGATTTTTCGCCCTAAAATTATGAAATTAATATGATTTATTAATTTGTCATTAATTTTGGAAATAAAAGTTTTAATTTTTTATGCAATTCGCTCATAAAAATTGCACGCACAAAGCAATGGACGCTACGTGTTACCCTTAAGGGGTGTTGTATAGTGCGGGCATGCGACGACGAGCAAGGGAGCTCGTCGCCCATGCGGTACGAATGCAGCGAGCAAGGCGAGTGGCACGCGAGCACAAGGCAGTGACCTGCCTTGCGTCGAGTGTTGCGATGATGCATGGGCGGATGGGCGAAGAAGCAAGGCGAGCGAGTAATGGCAGGCGCGCGCGCGGGCAGCGAGGGGTGCCTCGCAGCAACGAGCGCTGCCTCACCCAGCCTCGCCAAGCAGCTGCTGCGCTACGAAGCCAGCGAGCGATGCTGCGCGCAAGCGTGGCTTGGCTTGCTGCGTTTGCGCGTGGCTGCTGCTCGTGCCTTGCTGTGCGATTACTCGTGAGGGGCGATGCTGCCTCGTGGACTCGACGGGGCATGGGCGCAAGCCCATGGCCTCGTCTTGACCCGATTGATGCGCTTTGAATTTAATTTTGATTTTCAGTTTGGAAACGATTTTAATTAATTTTAAAATTCGTAATTTAAATTGTTTTCTCGGATTTTAATTTTGAATATTGTAATTATTATAAATTTTATTTATACTAATTATTTTACTAAAATTAAACCTTGAATTAATTTAAATTCGTTTAATTCAACTGAAATAAATTAAATTAATGGATTCGATTGTAAATTTTATATGAGCTTTAAATTTTAATTAAATTTGTATGTTTCCGGTTAGACTTGAAATACATTTTTATGTTTAAAATTAGTAAAGCATATGAATTTATTGGTTTAAGTGGGAGCCTTTTAGTCATAAACTCTTGATTAGGTCTACAAATCCTTTAAGGTTAAACAACTTGATTAAAATTAATAAGGACTGAATAATTGGTAGATTATTGGTGCCCTTGATTAATTGCTGCAAATATTTATGTGATGAACCAACCAGCTATGTGGGCCATTCATGATAATGAATTGATGAATGATATATATTGTATATGTACTGTTTTGCAGGTTATGGAGTGACTAGTATGGCCCAAATAGGATAGAAAATATGGTCTGCGTACCATTAATTTGAATGTAATTGGTTTAATGCACCAAATTTGTTTTTCAATTTAAATATGGTCTGCGTACCATCAAATAGTTGTAATTAGTTTAATTATAGCTTATCCTATTTGAAGAAAATGGCGCCTCCCACGGTGAAATTCAAGACGGAGTTTTCAATCCATTTTCATGACGGACTTTGAAGTTGAAGCTTCAAGATGAAGTCGGGCCATACTAGATCACATTTATATTATGCATGCTTTAAGTTATTTATTGCTTTTAAATATGTCTTAAATATGCATGAGATCAAAGCTTGATTATGTTGCATGATTAAGGATTTTAGTTCACTTAAAATCTAACCAAAATAGTAAGAGCCTTAAGTTCCAAGCTTAAAAATTGAGTTAAAAGGTGCCATGCCAAAATAACACTTACTTGGATATCCTTTTTTCATCGATCTTAGTAATAGTTTTCCGCCATAGCGAGGTGTTACTTATCGATACTAAAGGGGTAAGGTACACAAATAATTGTGAGTACATGTTAGTTTTGGTGAAACTCAACGATATAAGTAAGGAGTCCTTTTATGTCGTGGCAAAATCGATAGGTTTACCTAATAAGTTCTTAGACGTACCTATTAACCAAGAGTAGTTTCTAGACTATTAGCAAAAGGCTTTTGCTTACCTAAAAGATTTTAGAATTGAGTCTAAATACATAATGTGCTTAATTCTTCAATGGTTTTTAGGGTCTTGGAATCATTTTATTCACACCTGCCGGAACAATAAAATACGAATAAAATGCTAATAACTTGTTTGAATTGCATGATTGCTTTAATCTTCAAGTTATTATTCATGATAAATGTTTAGACTTTGCATGCTTCAATGTATGTTTTAATTATTGTTTATAATTAAATATCTTGCACTGCAGTAAATCCTTTTAGAAAGGTAACAGTAAATTTCCTTGATTGGTAGTGAATCCAAGAACGATTCACGGAAATGAGAGAAAATGAGCAATTTAAAATGTACGTTTCTCTTAGCGAATTTTATGGTTGTTTTCGAGTATCAAAGTCGAATGGAGAACCGATTGGTGCTTGTGAATTCAAAATACAATGTAGTATTGAGATCATAAAGCATTGAGTTTAAGCGCTCAGCTTTACCAATGGTTAACAACCTAAAATCTTTTTTCCATTTAATTCTCGAATGAGTCTAGTCCCTAGACATTCGAATAGATCGATGCTTAGAGAACTTTAGAAGCTTCTGGTAAGATAATCTAGTATAAACAGAATATTCAACATAAATGGTAAGAACTTCGTTGGAGTGACATTGGACATGTCTAAACAAAGTACAAAAGTCAACACTAGAGAATTCAATTCTTAAGACTATAAGAAAGGGTACAAGAAATAGGAAAACAAAGGAACAAATGAAAGGAATTTACGATTCCGGTTCTACCTATGAGTTTATGTTTAAAGAGAAGTGACCTAGCAATCAAACTTCCTTGGTATCATATACCGCTTGAGGTTCTTACTTCGGTAATAACTCAAACAATGGAAGCTAGGCTACACTAATGGCCTACAAGTGGAAAATGAAGCATGGCAATGCTACATTAGTTGTAGGGTCATCTAGTTTGTTTTAAGTCCTTTCAAAGGCTGGAACTTGATGGCAATTTTGTTCCATAATCAGCATGAAGGAAATAGTGCCCTTTGTCCAAGTATGCATTCAATGTTAAGTTTAATAAATGCGGTTCAGTATTAATTAACAAGTTAATAATTCAGTGAGATCAAGTGAGCTGAATGCCTAGCTAGAGGCCGCTTCAGTTCAAGTGGAATTAATGATATTAATCCACAGCTTACTCTTGACTGAACCCGTAGGGTCACACAAATAGTACGTAAACAGATCAAGTATTTAATGGCATTAAATACTCCATCTATGGATATTCGGAATCGACGGATCTTGGTTTCAGTGGGAGCTGAGATCGTCACAAGCAAGAAATGAATACTCCGGAAACGATGATATTGCCGGAAACGGAAATATGGATCGTATCGGAAATATAAATATTATCCAAGTCGTAGATGTTGCCGGAAACGGAAACATGGTACGTATCGGAAAATATTAATGGAAATGGAAATATTGCCGGAATCGGAAATATTGCCGGAAACGGAAATATTGTCAGAATCGGAAATATTATCGGAATCAGAAAATAATTCCGGAAACGGAAATATTAAATATTTGTTCGAAACGGAAATTAATTCCGAAATCGGATATATTAAATATTGTTCGTATCGGAAATGAATTCCGGAACCAGGAATTTAATCGGAAGCGCATCGTACGAATAAGCATCGGACGAGGCCTGCCGGACGAAGGCCCAGCACGAAGCCGGGCCATCGCCCAGCAAGCCAGCGCGCCACAAACGCCCCAAGCCAAGGCAGCGCCCAGGCCCACCGCAAGGCAGGCCCAGCGCGCGGCAAGGCCAAGGCTGCGTGTGGGCCTCGTGGCGTGGGCTGCGAGCTCACAGGCCGCGCACGCATAGGCGCCCCTCGTGGGCTGCCGTGCGGGTGTGTGTGTTTGTGTTCGTACACGAATCCTAAAGCTATTAGGATTTGATATATGATTAAATTCCTAATTCTAAAAGGATAAATTAATTAAGTCCGAGTCCTACTAGGATTCTAGTTTAATTAATTAGTATCCTAATAGGATTCCAGTTCCTTTTCCATACCTCTATAAATAAGTGCCTAGGGTCATTATTTACAGACACAATTGAAGTATTCAAAAGGTAAGTTTTTGAAAGAAAAATTCAGCCATACACTTGCACTAACCTAGCCGAAAATCCTAGTACCTTAAGGGCGATTCTAGTTGGTCAATCTTGAGGCGGATCCGGACGTACTGTGGACTATCTACGGAGGGACGACACTTGGAGTCCTAAAGACTTGTTCTTGTTCGGTTCGGGCGCAGCTAGGGAGGGCACGCAATAAAGTGTATGCATCTAAACTATGCTAAATGATTATGTGTAAATAATATGCTTTCCTGGCTTTATGGTTTTTCCGCATGATTTATGTTTTGTCATATGAATCATAACCTAACAGTGGTATCACGAGCCTCTTATTATTTTCATAATCTAAATTGCATAAACATGGTTAAATTTTACAAATTTACAAAGAATTAAAAGGGGTGATTAATTTTCGTAATTGTTAATTAATTGCAAATTGCGTTTATTTAATTATATGTACGCAGTTTTTCGGCAGTTTCTTCGTTACTCATCCAAATCGAGTGATTTTTGTGTCAATTCCGCATGTAAAAGGCATTCTAAAATTTTGACAAAATTATTATTTTTCGGCCGAACCCAGAATTCCCAAATTCGAAGCCTAACTATGACTTTTCGGAGGTTTTAGTTTTTCGAACGCAAAAGTTTGTAAATTTAAGATGTTAAATTAAGTATTTGCGATTCTTGTTGATAAATCTTGAATTTTTGATTGACCTACAGTATATGTTTAACAAGTTTGAATGCCTAGCCTTGTTAATTATACAACCTAATTTGTAATTATGATTAATTTGTTGAAATTCGAATAATTTAGAATTAATTTGATTTTCATAATTAATTAAAAGTTTAATTAGGTATCTATGATTAATATCCACCATAAAAATTGTTAATTTATGTTAAATTTTACAATTTTATGACCTAGATTTGAATCCATGTTAATCGGAAATTAATTGATTAATAAATTTTCGATTTTTCGCCCTAAAATTATGAAATTAATATCTTTTATTAATTTGTCATTAATTTTGAATTAAAAATTTTAAATTTTTATGAAAACGCTCATTAATGTTGCACGCACAAAGCAATGGAAGCTACGTGTTACCCTTAAGGGGTGTTGTATAGTGCGGGCACGCGACGACGAGCAAGGGAGCTCGTCGTTCGTGCGGTACGAATGCAGCGAGCAACATAGCGCATGGCGCTTGCACGAGGCAAGGGAGCCTGTGCGTGTGTGCCATGTGTGCTATGCGATGGGCGAGGGCGACAATGCAAGGCACGAGCGACGAGCAAGACGCGTGTGGGCAGCGATGCTGCCGCGCCACAGCGCGTCTGGCTCGCATAGCAAGCAAGCAGAACGCGCGAGCAGGGAGCGATCCCTCGCTCGACGCGCGCTGGCCTGCGCAACAACACGCGACACAGCACAAGGCTGCGCGCAGCGTGGCCAGCAATGGCTCCGTGTGCGTGTGGCGTGTGGCTGCATGTGGCGTGTGGCTGTGTGTGCCTTGTGCAACGATCGATCGAGCGGGGCGCGCTGCCTCGTGGCTTGATGGGGCTTGGGCGCAAGCCCAAGTGCCTCGTCTTGCGACGATTGGTACGTTTTGATTTTAATTTTGAATTTTCAGTTCGGAAATAATTTTAATTAACTTTAAAATTGATAATTTAAATTGTTTTCTTGGAGTTTAATTTTGAATATTATAATTATTATAAATGTTATTTTATTCTAATTATTTTACTAAAATTAAAAACCTTGAATTAATTTAAAATTCGACTGAAAAATAAATTAAATAAATGGATTCAATTATAAATTTATATGAGCTTTAAATTTTAATTAAATTTGTATGTTTCCGGTTAACTAGAAATACATTTTTATGTTTAAAATTAGTAAAGCATATGAATTTATTGGTTTAAGTGGGAGCCCTTTTTAGTCATAAACTCTTGATTAGGTCTACAAAAGCTTTAAGGTTAAACAACTTGATTAGAATTAATAAGGACTGAATAATTGGTAGATTATTGGTGCCCTTGATTAATTGCTGCAAATGTTTATATGATGCATACAATGTGTTTTAACTAACCAATTATGTGGGCCATTCATGATAATGAATGGATGAATGGTATATATTGTATATGTACTGTTTTGCAGGTTATGAAGTGACTAGTATGGCCCAAATAATATAGAAAATATCGTTTGCGTACCATTAATTTGAATGTAATTGGTCTAAAGTACCAAATTTGTTTTTCAATTCAAATATGGTCTGCGTACCATCAAATAGTTGTAATTAGTTTTAATTATAGCTTATCCTATTTGGAGAAAATGGCGCCTCCCACGGTGAAATTCAAGACGAAGTTTCCATTTTCGAGACGGACTTTGAAGTTGAAGCTTCAAGATGAAGTCGGGCCATACTAGATCACATTTATCTTATGAATGTTTTAAGTTATTTATTGCTTTTAAATATGTCTTAAATATGCATGAGATCAAAGCTTGATTATGTTGCATGATTAAGGATTTTAGTTCACTTAAAATCTAACCAACATAGTAAGAGCCTTAAGTTCCAAGCTTAAAAATTGAGTTAAAAGGTACCATGCCAAAATAACACTTACTTGGATATCCTTTTTTCATCGATCTTAGTAATAGTTTTCCGCCATAGCGAGGTGTTACTTATCGATACTAAAGGGGTAAGGTACACAAATAATTGTGAGGACATGTTAGTTTTGGTGAAACTCAACGATATAAGTAAGGAGTCCTTTTATGTCGTGGCAAAATCGATAGGTTTACCTAATAAGTTCTTAGACGTACCTATTAACCAAGAGTAGTTTCTAGACTATTAGCAAAAGGCTTTTGCTTACCTAAAATGTTTTAGAATTGAGTTAAAATACATAATGTGCTTAATTCTTCAATGATTTTAGGGTCTTGGAATCATTTTATTCACACCTGCCGGAACAATAAATTCGAATAAAATGCTAATAACTTGTTTGAATTGCATGATTGCTTTAAATTTTCAAGTTATTATTCATGATAAATGTTTAGACTTTGCATGCTTCAATGTATGTTTTAATTATTGTTTATAATTAAATATCTTGCACTGCAGTAACCCTTTTAGAAAGGTAACAGTAAATTTCCTCGATTGGTATTGAATCCAAGAACGATTCACGGAAATGAGAGAAAGTGAGCAATTTAAAATGTACGTTTCTTATATCGACTTTTATGGTTGTTTTCGAGTATCAAAGTCGAATGGCAAACCGATTGGTGCTTGTGAATTCAAAATACAATGTAGTTTTGGGATCATAAAGCATTGAGTTTAAACGCTCAGCTTTACCAATGGTTAACATCCTAACATCTTTTATCCATTTAATTTTCGAATGAGTCTAGTCCCTAGACATTCGAATAGATCGATGCTTAGAGAACTTTAGAAGCTTCTGGTAAGATCATCTAGTTGAAACAAAATATTCAAAATAAATTAAAATGGTAAAGAACCTTGTTGGTGACATTGGACATGTCTAACAAAGTATAAAAGTCAACACTAAAGAATTCAATTCTTAAGACTATAAGAAAGGGTAAAAGAAATAGGAAAACAAAGGAACAAATGAAAGGAATTTACAATTCCGTTTCTACCTAAAAGTTAATGTTTAAAGAGAAGTGACCTAGCAATCAAACTTCCTTGGTATCATATACCGCTTGAGGTTCTTACTTCGGTAATAACTCAAGCAATGGAAGCTAGGCTACACTAATGACCTACAAGTGGGAAATGAAGCATGGAAATGCTAAATTAGTTGTAGGGTCATCTAGTTTGTTTTAAGTCCTTTCAAGGCTGGAACTTAATGGCTATTTTGTTCCATAATCAGCATACCTAAATTTCAAACACAGAAAGACTCACATTCAAGAAAAACAAAAACAATGTTTGTTTGTTTATTTGAATAAAATGGTCAATTACGGGTTGAGTCAATATGCTTGATTAAAACAAACAACTCTTTAACAATAAGAACTTTACTAGGTTCAAATCAATCCCTTGATTTGAGTTCCACTAATCTTTGGCATTGTTGCTTAGACCATATCAACAAGTTAACATTCAAAAGCTCTATTTTGATGGACTTTTGAAAGTTCATTGATTTCTAGATCAATTTAAGACAACTAGTCTTACTTGTTGAAAGTAACAAAAGATATGAACTATTGTTAGAACGCCTAGACGATAGAGTTCAAAGATATAAAAAGGTTTTATGACTTTATTATTTCACACAGATTTGAGTGAATATAGGTTTATTTACTCAATGTGATATAAGTTTGAATCTGTTTGGCTAGTTCAAAGATTCAGAAGTATAAATCCCACTTGGCAAGAAATCACAAAGATCTAGGTTAGATCATGTTGATGATTACTTTAAGACCAAATATGATCATCAATGATTGTGTGTAGTAAAATTCACAATCTAGCTCCATAAGATATGGCATATCTAAGTTGGAATGATCGAAGTTAATTAGTACTTGATTCGATCAATGATAAACATAAAGACTTTTCCTATAATTTCTAAAACAAAATGCTCAACTACCACCAAACTAAACCAAATTCGTCAAAGCTATTGAAAAGTAATTTCAGAATATCTTTGCATAATTATATATCTAAAGAGTTGCTAAACTCAGTGGGAGCTTAGTGTTTGTTATTCAACAAACTAAGGCCCAAGTATAGATATATGTTTCATTGTGATTTATTCAAATGAGACACACGGGTATTTTTCTACCACGAATTTTTGAGAACATGATGTTTGTTTGCTCGAAATAATGTCCTTTTGGAGATTCGTTTCCAAAATGACAAGTGGGAGAAAATAGACCTCGATAGTCTTCGAGGTGAACAACAAACATAAACGGACATTCCGGAGGCTTTTCGAAGTTCTTCAGAAAATCCGAACACTTATTCTTAAACACTTTAGAAGTGGCTTTAAAGAATAGACATCTCTTAGAAGACTTTACAAGTGCTTCAAGAAGAACAGAATATTCAAAGGACTTTCAAGTGGCTATTGATATTCTATTGTTTGATGTTCTATACCCAAGTAGGCATAGAATTCAAGGCACTGAAACTATGAGATTCTTCTATTAGATAGTGAAGAAACATGGAGTTCAGGTCACTGAAGCTATGCGATTCTTCTATTAGATAGTAAAGAAACCTACAACTTGTAGTCAAACTATTATCATGTAGATTAATGAGTTTGTGACCTATAAGAAAGCTATGACGAAACCCAGATTCCCTAAAATGGTTAGAGGCCATACATAGACTCAAATGTTTTAAATGGTTAGAGGCCATAAAACATACTTAATGTTTTGATGACAAAATTGAAATTTTGTTGATTTGCAAGAATAGTTTCCCACCTATTGGTTGCAAGTTTGTTTTAACGATAAAAACCATCAAACATGAAATTGTGTTCACACACAAAGGTAGATTAGTTGCTAAAAGGTTACAAGCAAATTCACGGTGTGGATTGTGTTGAAACCTCATGCAAAATCGTAATGCTTAAGTCTATAATTCAAGCAATGATTACATATTGGTAAATATGACAATTGGATGAAAAAACGTATTCCTCAATCAAATGTTGGAAGAAACTATGAACATGGTATGTCATAGGATTTGTGGATCCAAAGAAATGCTTGAATAGAAAGCTGGCTTATGAAATCTAAGTACAGATTTAAGCAAGCAATTGGGAATGGGAAATGTATCTTAGTGAAGCTAAAAGTATTTTAGTTTCATAAAATGTACATGATTCTTATAGAAATATAAGAAGTTTAGTGGGAGTACATAAAACTTAATTGGTCCTATGTGTATCACACACATATCTCTCTATTGTGAAATAACATTCAAATGCTAATGACTTAGATTTGAAATTATTCATCAATGATGGACCAAGGCGAAACTTAGTACATACTGGGTATTAAGATCTATTTACAAAGATCTTATGATATTGTTTTGGATTAAGTAAAGACATTTACTAAATCAAACACGAAAGACTCCATTGGAGATATTCGATCCATATGAATAAATCTAAGTAATGAATGTTTTAACTATGTATAAGCATTTACTAAGTTAAACATTAAAGGATCTAAGTGAGATTCTTAACCTATATTATATGTCAAAGAATTTAGCTGGATTTAGTATCTACTGAAACTAGAATGAGCTAAAGTTACATGAATAGAATTCAATTGGGAATTATTCCGCAAAAGAATTTATCATGTATGATATAATATGAGGATCGCCAAAAATGTATCGTATGACTTTAGGCATGACGGACATATACCAATCTCTATTGATCTAAGTGAAGATCAACTAGATTGAGATCAAGAATACTTATGGTACTTGAAAAGGTACATACGAATAGTTCTTGATTCAAGGAAATAAAGATATGCTAAATATTGATGCTACACGCATAAACACTGGCAAAGGATCAAGCCAGACCCTTTGGAGTTAACCATTGATAAGGACGAGCTGTAGAGCATCGTGTTTTGAAATGGCAACATGGATTGGAGACCATGAGTTGTTGCGTGGGATATTAAAATATTAATTTCTATGTTCTAAGATACAGATGGAAAGTATTCCACATATCTGTGAACTGCTTGGATAAGTAATTCCAAACAAAGCATCACTAGCAACCTATAAAGTTGAAGTAAAAGTACTTATTACCTAAGAAGCAATAAAACAGGGTTGTTTATGTTAAAGAGTTCTTCACTGAACTTGGGTAGATCACATGTCTGCTGGCTTGATGGTTCTTCATTGAAAAATGCGTAGAACCACTCTTGAAGCAAGAAAAGACTAGATCACAAAATAAACATACTCAAAAGATCTTATCATCTATCTCGAAGAAAATTCGATGAAAAGGATATTAAGATTGGCAAAGCATGATAACTAAACCTATGCAACAAGTGAGAAACAACACTCACATTGTGGCACTGGAAATCAAGCATAGCTTTGAATTCCATGAACTGTTTTAAAGATGGGTTTGATGCCCATGGTTGTAAAACATTGGGTTGAACATTTATCATATATGAAATGTATTTTCATATTCCATTTAATCATGGTTTAGTATTAAATGATGAGTCCCTTCAATTTGACGAAATATTCAAGATAGACTGTCAGGACCAGTCATGTGACTAAGAAATGTCTATCAAGTGAACTTGAATGTCAAAAGTTGAAAAAGGTCCCTGGTCGGAGTTTTCTATAAAGATGGAAGCATAGAAAACGTTAGACGACTAGAATGCAAGATGACTAGTAGTTCTGTTTCTTGAACTATGTGGACATGGCAATGTCGTAATCATTTGCATAGATACTTACTTCGGGAAGACTAGTATCGGAAAGACCTATGAAACTTTACTGTAAGAGATGAAAATCTGTCATAAGTAAATTTAATTAAAATTATTAGACACTAAATCCTCAATACCTGAGTGATTTGAGATTACTTGTTTGAGAACTGGTTGCTTTGACGTTGACCAACCGTCGCACCGTAAAAGGAGGCTATAAAGGCAACGCTCAGGTAATCACCTATCAAACGAAGTCTAATCTCAAGATCGTAAGATTGGGATTGTCCTCCTATAAATCGGGATGAGATGCTTAAAAGTTGTACAAGGCCACTCGGAGAGCTAGAAACTGTGAAATGCATGGCCGTGCTCGGATGAATCATAAGTTATGATTATCTGTTTATTTGATCAGTTGAACTCTGAAACCGAGAAACACCTCTGGACATAATAAGGATGACAACTCTTACCTTATGTTCAAGAGCAAGCATCAAGTGACAAAGGAATTAGGTAATGCACACTTAACCTAAGGACAAGTGGGAGACTGAAGGAAATAGTGCCCTTGGTCCAAGTATGCATTCAATGTTAAGTCTAATAAATGCGGTTCAGTATTAATTAACAAGTTAATAATTCAGTGAGATCAAGTGAGCTGAATGCCTAGCTAGAGGCCGCTTCAGTTCAAGTGGAATTAATGATATTAATCCACAGCTTACTCTTGACTGAACCCGTAGGGTCACACAAATAGTACGTAAACAGATCAAGTATTTAATGGCATTAAATACTCCATCTATGGATATTCGGAATCGACGGATCTTGGTTTCAGTGGGAGCTGAGATCGTCACAAGCAAGAAATGAATACTCCGGAAACGATGATATTGCCGGAAACGGAAATATGGATCGTATCGGAAATATAAATATTATCCAAGTCGTAGATGTTGCCGGAAACGGAAACATGGTACGTATCGGAAAATATTGATGGAAATGGATATATTGCCGGAATCGGAAATATTGCCGGAAACGGAAATATTGTCAGAATCGGAAATATTATCGGAATCGGAAAATAATTCCGGAAACGAAAATATTAAATATTTGTTCGAAACGGAAATTAATTCCGGAATCGGAAATATTAAATATTGTTCGTATCGGAAATAAATTCCGGAACCGGGAATTTAATCGGAAGCGCATCGTACGAATAAGCATCGGACGAGGCCTGCCGGACGAAGGCCCAGCACGAAGCCGGGCCATCGCCCAGCAAGCCAGCGCGCCACAAACGCCCCAAGCCAAGGCAGCGCCCAGGCCCACCGCAAGGCAGGCCCAGCGCGCGCCAAGGCCAAGGCTGCGCGTGGGCCTCGTGGCGTGGGCTGCGAGCTCACAGGCCGCGCGCGCATAGGCGCCCCTCGTGGGCTGCCGTGCGTGTGTGTGTGTTTGTGTTCGTACACGAATCCTAAAGCTATTAGGATTTGATATATGATTAAATTCCTAATTCTAAAAGGATAAATTAATTAAGTCAGAGTCCTACTAGGATTCTAGTTTAATTAATTAGTATCCTAATAGGATTCCAGTTCCTTTTCCATACCTCTATAAATAAGTGCCAAGGGTCATTATTTATAGACACAATTGAAGTATTCAAAAGGTAAGTTTTTGAAAGAAAAATTCAGCCATACACTTGCACTAACCTAGCCGAAAATCCTAGTACCTTAAGGGCGATTCTAGTTGGTCAATCTTGAGGCGGATCCGGACGTACTGTGGACTATCTACGGAGGGACGACACTTGGAGTCCTAAAGACTTGTTCTTTTTCGGTTCGGGCGCAGCTAGGGAGGGCACGCAACAAAGTGTATGCATCTAAACTATGCTAAATGATTATGTGTAATAATATGCTTTCCTGGCTTTATGGTTTTTCCGCATGATTTATGTTTTGTCATATGAATGATAACCTAACACAGCATACCTAAATTTCTGCTTCAAACACAGAAAGACTCACATTCAGAAGAACAAAAACAATGTTTGTTTGTTTATTTGAATGAAATGGTCATTTACGAGTTGAGTCAATATGCTTGATTAAAACAAACAACTCTTTAACAATAAAAACTTTACTAGGTTCAAATCAACCCCTTGATTTGAGTTCCACTAATCTTTGGCATTATTGCTTAGACCATATCAACAAGTTAACGTTCTAAAGCTCTATTTTGATGGACTTTTGAAAGTTGATTGATTTCTAGATCAATTTAAGACAAGCTAGTCTTACTTGTTGAAAGTAACAAAGGATATGAACTATTGTTAGAACGCCTAGACAATAGAGTTCAAAGCTAAAGAACGATATTATGACTTTATTATTTCACATGGATTTTAGTGAATATTGGTTTATTTACTCAAATGTGATATAAGTTGAATCTGTTTGGCTAGTTCAAAGATTCAGAAGTATAAAATCCACTTGGCAAGAAATCATAAAAGATCTAGGTTAGATCATGTTAATGATTCCTTGAGAACAAGAATGATCATCAATGATTGTGTGTAGTAAAATTCACAATCTAGCTCCATAAGATATGGCATATCTAAGTTGGAATGATCGAAGTCGATTAGTACTTGATTCGATCAATGATGATCATAAAGACTTTTCCTATAATTTCTAAACAAAATGCTCAACTACCACCAAACTAAACCAAATTCGTCAAAGCTATTGAAAAGTAATTTCAGAATATCTTTTCATAATATATCTAAAGAGTTCCTAAACTCAGTGGGAGCTTAGTGTTTGTTATTCAACGAACTAAGGCCCAAGTATAGATACACGCTTCATTGTGATTTATTCAAATGAGACACAAGGGTATTGTTTCTACCACGAATTTTTGAGAACATAATGTTTGTTTGCTCGAAATAATGTCCTTTTAGAGATTCGTTTCCAAAATGACAAGTGGGAGAAAATAGACCTCGAAAGTCTTCGAGGCGAACAACAAACATAAAATGGAGATTCCGGAGGCTTTTCGAAGTTCTTCAGAAAATCCGAACACTTATTCTTTGAGGACTTTAGAAGTGGCTTTAAAGAATAAACATCTCTTGGAAGACTTTACAAGTGCTTCAAGAAGAACGGAATATTCAAAGGACTTTCAAGTGGCTATTGATATTCTATTATTTGATGTTCTATACCCAAGTAGGCATAGAGTTCAAGTCACTGAAACTATGAAATTCTTCGAATAGATAGTGAAGAAACATGGAGTTTGTGAGGGGGTCGAAAAAGCACGAGGCTAATGCGTGACCTCGTCCCTCGTGGGTGCGACGTTTCTTTTTGTCAAATCAAGTGTAATTGGATTTCCTGTGAGTTTACACCCAATTGACTAGTAATATAGGAGTCGCCATTCAGTTTTTAACGACAATGAGAAAAATTGACAAAACCCGATTATGGTGACATAAAGGGAGTGTAATTATGTTTGACCACGACGGCCATAGGTTCCCTTGTGATCCCTGGTGTGGGGATCTCTCAACATACACCCGCAAGGTAGAGATTGATGGTTCGGGGGACTGTAACTACCGAGAGGAGTACTCGCTCTTCGATAACTCCAGAGGCAGGATATCCTTACTAGCTCAGCATAAATAATTGAAGGGACATGCGTTAACTATTAAACTAATCTGAGTTGATTTTAACAATATGCAACATATAGTACTAGATCGAGCGCGATTATTTGATTTAGATTGTATTAAGGGACCTAGCATGATAATCCAATTTCCCAACATATTATCTTTATTAGGCGTGATAGAACATTTAGATTGTATTAAGGGACCTAGCATGATAATCCAATTTCCCAACATATTATCTTTATTAGCATGATGAATTGTGTGTTGTTTTCACGTCGAACTTGGGGCTATATTTATAGAAAAGAGTTCGTGGAAAGATAGAATTGTAGAACTCTAATCCACGAAGAATTAGGAAAGAACACGTCCCAGGTAATTTCAGCGCCCAGGGCTAGGCGCCGAAGATTTCGGCGCCCAGAGCCAGGCGTTGAAAATAGGGTCTGGGCCGTTTCTTTGTCAGATTCGGACTCTTAGAATCCGGAGTGTATGAGACTTAATCGAGTCTTTTAGTGCGTATTAATTTTATGATGGAATGCATCTGGGCCCGTTACGAACTCTAGGCTCGTTAGGATTTTAATTAATACGTAACTCTTATTTTCGAATCGTATTAGGAATAGGATTCTCTCGCAATTTCTATCTCATTTAGGATTTATGTTGGAGTGCAACACCTAATTCTGACAGGTTTCTATCTTTTATGACTTGCCACTTTTAACAACTACCCATTACGACATTTACTATTTTTAGCAGGTTTCCATAAATAGCAGGTTTTGGGTGAAATGAAAAGGGGATTGAGATTCGTTATTTTATAGGAGATGCGTTGTCAAGTGGAGATTTATGTTCTCATCATCGAACCTTCCCTTTCGGGAATGGGGACAAAAGTAGGTGTCTACAGTTAGCCCCCACTTTGATTGAGTCTTGGAGTAAGACGATGGTCAAAGTACTAGACGGAGTGCGTCACACAAGCCATGGTGTAGGTGACTTGTTTTGCGAGGGTCTCACGAGCCCTCGAGTGATAACATTTGATGTAAGGGTCATCACTTGAAGTGTCGACATATCCCTCACGTGTCATTGGGACTTGTCAACGGATAGTATAGAAACTCCCTCACTTTGTCATTGGAAGTATCTAAAGATGCGTAGAAACTCCCTCACTTTGTCATTGGAAGTAGCTACAGATGTTTTCGAAATCAAAGCTATAAAGTATAATTCGGCCTGGCCAAGCCCAATCACGAGGTAAAATGTTTTTTAAAGATTCTCATTTTCAGGGCTAGCTAAACGAGAAAACCCCCTTGTTTTTATGGGACGTAAAACGAAGGAAAATCCAGCACATCGTTCTTTTTTGGAAAAACGGAAAACCAATCCTTTAATTTTTGGAAAAGGGAAAACCAATCACATCGCTCTTTTTTGGAAAAAACGGGAAACCAATCCTTTAATTTTTGGAAAAAGGGAAAACCGATCCTTTAATTTTTGGAAAAAGGGAAAACCGCTCCTTTAATTTTTGGAAAAAGGGGAAACTGATCCTTTAATTTTTGGAAAAAGGGGAAACCGATCCTTTAATTTATGGAAAAGGGGAAACCGATCCTTTAATTTTTGGAAAAAGGGAAAACCAGAAAAAGTTATCGCTGCAGCGACTAAGGACATGCGCGGTTAGTGGCGCAGACCCCGCCGGCTAAAGATGGCGAGCCTGTCCGCTAAGGGTGGACACCCCGTCCGATAGAAGTGGACAAATCTGTTTTGAAATTTGTTTGTGCTTTTTGAAAATAAGGACCTACGTGGTTTGTGACGTAGACCCCGCCGGCTGAAGATGGCGAGCCTATTTTGAATTTGAAGACTTTATTTTTCGAAAACTGAGGACCTGCGCGGCTAGTGACGCAGACCCCGCCCGCTGAAGGTGGGTGAGCCCTGTCCGTTAAGGGTGGACGCCCCGTCCGAAAGAAGTGGACGAATCTGTTTTGAAGTGTGTTTGCTCTTTTCTTTTGAAAATAAGGACCTACGCGGTTTGTGACGTAGACCCCGCCGGCTAAAGATGGCGAGCCTGTCCGCTAAGGGTGGACACCCCGTCCGATAGAAGTGGACGAATCTGTTTTGATGTTTTTTGAAAATAAGGACCTACGCGGTTTGTGACGTAGACCCCGCCGGCTGAAGATGGCGAGCCTGTTTTTGTGTTTTGAAGAATTTTGTTTTCTTTCGAGGGATGCTCGGATTTAGTTACAACCTGAATGTGGGTTGACAACGTGCTTAGACGGACCATTGTCTTTTGGTCATCATCTTTCATGGTTTTGAGCTAGTCTTTACGGCTCAATTTTGCCACTACCAGGGTCCTTGATTAGGGGACTATGTGTAAGTATCAACGGCGACCTTTGTCTTTGAGGTCGTAATCCGGTTTTATTTTTTTGAGTTTATCCAAACACGGGACTTCGTATAGCGTAGTCTGGGAATATTGTTTTAATTTTGCATACTCTCTTTTGAAATATATATTTTCCTTCGAGCCCCCAAGCACTCGTGCTTGACGGTCAGTTCTTGTCAAAGAGGTTCTTTGGAGATACGCATTTTGTAATGTCCTTGATTGTGTTTGGGATCGTGCTCGTAAGTGCGAGGGATCTTTGAAGTGGTGTGCTACTCTTAACAAAGCCGTGAGGTGCGACTTTCAGTAAAGAAATCGGCAATTTTCGAGTCGAATGGATACGACAGGGCCCTATAGAAGTCAGAGCTTTTTTCGGGCCTGGGTTTATTTTCGGCGCCCAGGCCTGGGCGTCAGAAATAATTCACGCCCAGGTGGGGCGTTGAAAATGTTGTTTGGGCTGGTCTTTTGATGACACAGTTGGCCTCTTGGAAGTTCTACGTATTCTCTTCTCTTTTGTTTTTCTTTATTTTTAGAACGTAGAATTTTATTAGAGATCACAATGAGCTGAGTGATCGTGATGATTTCTCGAGAAGCCGTAGCCGATTGGTGGACTACGGTGTTTGTCATTCTTGGGCGATTATTGAAAGGAACTGTTGCTCTTAAGGCGTGCAGTTATTGCAATAGTTGGGCGAGTCTATATGGCCCGAGGAACATACCTTGAGGCGTATATTTTTTATCGCTCGTATATATATTTTTTCTTTTGGACGCGTTCGTGAATGTTCGATACTTAGAATGATGATATGTATGTGCGAACGAGCGTTCATAGAATGGTCGTTGTGTGCGGTCCATTAATCAGTTTGCTTGAATCATTTTTTTTTTGAGCAATGACTGATTTTGTATAGTTTGCTTAGAAGCTTGATAGGGTTCAGGCCCGTTCATGAAGTGGGCTCAAGCATCGTGCCCTTTCGATCGTTCAAACATTTGCTTCGAGATCTTTTATTTTTCTATGGTCGTTTCGTAGCTTGGAGCCCCCAAGTATGCATGTTGGGATGCTTCCTTTTGGCGTACGATTTTTGTAGGTTTTTTCGAGAAAGAGGCCTTGGGGTTCCGCTCGTGTAGGTGCGAGCTATCCCTTTCGTGGTAGGTAATATATTGCTACCTTTAATCCTTAATGTAGAAGTCGTGTGGCTTGCATTTTGAATTTGGGCGATAAGTAGTCTTTGCCTCTTTTACACGTGCTCTTGGTCGTGCCTACATTAGTGCAATATGCCTTACTCTTTTTTTTAGACTTGTACCGTGGGATGTTTGAACTTATGGTGTGACGTAGGCTTGTGTGGCCTAACAGCGTGTCTTAGAACATTCCTCCAGGTGTTGGGATATCATTACTATTTTTTTTTTCTTTTTTCTCTATTTTTTTTGCATTGGAGTACTTCATCATGCCTCGTTCAGGTGCTCGAACAAGTGTAGCACCTACGACTTATTACCTCGTTCGATGCGAGGATTCATAGATGTTTCTTTCTTATTTTTATATCTGGGCAAAACTTGGCTAGCAGAAAGATTTAGCGCCCAGGCTGGGGCGTTAAAGATATCGGCGCCCAGCTCTGGGCGTTGAAAATAATTTCTGGGAAGAATTTGACAGTTTTTTTTTCTATCCTTGATTTTTTCTTTCGCCTTTGCTTTGGAACGACGTAGACTGTGTAACGGGCGCTTGTAGGGCGAGCGTTATGTGCAGTAGTTGGATCAGAGTTTTGGTGACTCGCGATTTTCAGTTACCCTTGTTAGTGGGGTGACTTTATATATTCTAAGTAGTTCTTAGAATTTGGGAGGGGTTGTAGCCATTCTAAGGTTCGTTTTACACGATCAAACCTTAGGATTGAGCCCCTATGACGTGTGTATAGCATTAGCGTCGAGGATTTGCGATAAAATCGTCATTTCGAGCATTTTTAGAGTGTTTTTCTCAAGCCCCCAATTGTAGCTACGGGATTGGCTTGGTGCTATAATGCTTGGCATACGTTTTTATGCATTCATGGTGACATGGATCATGAATAGTTTGAACCAGACTCGTTTAGTGCGAGATACGTTCGAGTAGTGATTTGCTACTTCTCTTGTAAATGTCGTATTGTGCGACATTGCCATGGTCAAGGTAGTCACATGTTGAAGTGTGCCTTGACCGAAAGCTAGGTGCCTTTCTTTACCCATAATCATATTTAGAAATCTTTTTGACTCACTTGCAACATTGAGATAAACGCATACTTAGCTTAAACCAATGACACTTTATTATGTTCGAAGAAGTCTTTGAAAATTATTTGAAATCCGAGTCCTACTGTGTACAATCCGAGGTGTCCTAAGTAAGTTGACTTATAGAAGGGTTCGTACAGGATTACATGAGTGAATCAAAATACTGTTACGATTTTTGGAATGCTGTCTAAGGATTTGCTAGAGGCCAGGGTGCAGGCGTCAAAATATTACTTGTGCCCGTGTGGCACATGCTTTGGGCTTTTAGGGCCATCTTTTCCAGAATTGCGGGAATATAAACCGTTTTCAAATTGACTTAGATTTACTTGGTGTATGTCTGTACAAAAGGTCAAGGTATACTTAGTTGTTTTCCCTAGCTCTTTCATTTCAATTTTTTAGCCCCCAGTTGCTATTATGTCTTCCCATTAATGATGCTTTTAGATTTCGATTCTAGATGCCCGTGTCATATGTCTGAGTAGGGTGAGCCTTGGTTAAGTGCCAAGTCCTATTGATAATGTCTGATTTTTTTTCAAAGGGGATTCGCAAGCATTTGAATTACCATGAACGGGTGCCCTGAGTTCGAATGAATGATGGGGCGACGCCGTAGAACAATCCTCTTTATTGCAAGCTTACTGCCTTTACTACTTATTGGCGATTATGACTGTGTCTAGTGGTGAAAGAAGGTCTTTAAGCGAACGACTATGTCTAGTGGTGAAAGAAGGTCTTTAAGCGAACGACTATGTCTAGTGGTGAAAGAAGGTCTTTAAGTGAGTTAGTTCGCTTTAGGGAGGGTCAAGTCGAGTACTTTAGAGGTCATGGACGCTTGCGCTAGCCCCCATTCAATTGAGTCAAAGCGATCTTTTGAGTCTTGGCTAAGTGTCTAGGAGTGTGAGTGCTCCTTCTGGCAAGGGTACGTGCCCTTATTATTTTTCGACGTGTGCTCATTTTGGCATCTTGATGACTTGGATTCTTCTTTTGACTTAAGTTTTTCTTTCGGCTTGGATTGCAAGTAATTAAATTTCAATAAGGGACTCTATTTCTTATTCTTGTTATTCTATAGGCTCTAACATTTTTGCAAATTTGTTGGACCGAATCATGGATTGCCTACGTATCCGCCTTAAATAGATTTAATTTGGAATCAGGTCTTGCGTAGTTCTTAGCCAGAAAATGGTTTCTTAGAATGCCGAATTCGATAAGTATGTTCTGAGGTGGAAACATATTATTTGAAACGGTAGAATAAGTGAAATTTATTATTATTTTAATCTGCTGCCTTGCCGTAAGCCAAAAATTTGTTTTATATATTTTTTTGAGTACATGTATTTTTTGGTGGTACGTATATCTGAATACGTGCTGTACCCCACCAAGTGTTCGTTATTTTTCCGTGCATGTGCGGATAAAATGACGAGCACTTATGGACAAATTTTTAGCAAGCAGAGAGATTCAGCGCCCAGGCTGGGGCGTTAAAGATTCCGGCACCCAGCTCTGGGCGCTGAAAATGATTTCTGGGCGGATCTTTTTTGGTGCGCTAAATGCTTCTTTTCCTTTTTTAAATGCTTCTTTTCTTTTTTTTGTGCGCTTTGCAAAGTTTCTTTTTTATTATTCACATTTTTTTTTATTTTTACATTGAGCGTAGAATGTACTTTTCATTTGTCTTTTTTTTTTTATTCGTGACTCAAGACGGTTTGATAGGATAATTTGTATAGGTATTGGTCAAGCATGAGGATTACATCTGCTAGGACTCACAATTTGCAGCCTCAAGCTAGTGTCATGAGTTTACATCAACCAAGGCCAATGAGTAGCATGGGGACGGCTCAAGGGTATATCAACAGGATGTATTCAAACAAGTTATATGGTCATTATACTAATGGTGATGTAAGAGCAGGTTTTGGAAATAATGGGTATGACGCACGTGTCAATGGTCGTACGTGGTTTGCAGTTGACAACAAGTTCAAGAATAAGAGTCGAGGTAACGGTTTCTTGGGTTATGGAAATGAGAACATGGATGGGTTAAATGAGCTGAACAGGGGCCCCAGAGCGAAGGCGTCTAAGAACATAAGGATTGGAAAGGGTAGACATCGTAGAACTTTATGTAGTTTTTGTGGCATGATTTGGATTGGTTGACTCAATTCTTTTCCTTCGTTTACTTGGGTAAATTTCGCACTTTGGGAGGTACGGGCTAAGTACTTCATGGCTCGCTCTTTTCGCTCTCCCTTTTCTCTTTCTCTTTTTTTCTTTTTGCTTGGGGTTTCTTCCCAACACAAATCCTTCAAATTTTTTTATTTGGGCTAAAAGGTAGATGGTTGTGGTCTTTGAGTCACGAGGTGAGACTGAGTGAGCCTCGTTTGGTAGGCCTATAGTGGACCTCTAAGTTTAGTAGGTCTAGGGTGGACCTTTAATTTTAGTAGGCCTAGGGTGGACCTTTAAATTAACTTACTTTGCAAGCGTATTTAGTCGTTTCTTAAAATGTGCAAATAGCGTTGATTCAAAATGTTGTTTTTACCTTATTGAAATTTAACGAAAGAAGTGCATCGAAAATAACTTTTTTTGCTTCTTTTCAGATTCTAGTTTCTGGGATTTAATTGGAAGTTGTGATTTAGACTCAAACTTTCATTAATCTTTCTGATTATAACCCATGTATGAATACAAGGAGGTGGCCTAGACTCAAAATAATGACGTGGCGTAAGCCTATAATACTTGAACAAGCAACTTTCAGACTTAGGCTAAATGGACCATCACTTTCGTTGGTTGACACTTTAGATTTTAACCCTTGGGTGTTCATTTGTCATGTGCCATTTTGCTTAATGTTGGCAAGGTAGTTAGTTGGGGAGATCGAATTTTCATTTTTGCAAGACTAGAATCATTAGTGCGGCTTCCATCTTAGTGTGTATTGCTTTACCCCAATGGTAGCCTTATGGTATGCCGATTTGGGTATTTTCATAGTTCGTCATGTTGCATTCATGGAAAATCTTTTAGTCCGTACTTAGGAGTATTTCAAGGAGCGAGTGGCTCGAGAGGACTATGATAGTCGTGAACCAATGTGATCATAAGCCTTGAGGCCATTAATTTTTGCTAATGGTATTGACACCTTAGGTTCACTTTGGGGGTTGTGCGACTATGGGGGAATGATTTTAAGAATGTGACTGTTTCCATTTTGCAAATACTATAATATATTCTTTTTATTGGTGGGAGAGAGTATTGAGGCCGTAGATTCTTAGTAAGGGATGACAATTACATATGGGTGCTTATTGATTTAAATGTTAGGAAGGGAGACTCAATATGGTTTAACCTTTTAACTTGCAGAACGACACCAAGTATTAGGACCGATTCTATGGATAAGACAACTAAGACTTAGGATTTAGATTGTACTTTGGCATAGCCTAGTCTAGACTCGGATTTTTTTTTATTCGAACATTATTTTTCTTTAAAAACTTCATTTGAACATTATTTTTTGAATACTTTGCCCATGTGACATTCATAGTTATTAGCATGTTCGGTTTTGATGCCGAGCATTGTCGTCGTAGGAGGCCTAACAACGACACAAAGAGTTATTTATTTTTTATAAGTCGCTTTTAGAATCGAGTGCTTTTTCATACGCCCTCGTTTTTTTCACGAAAAGTTTTTTTTGCTACGTATTTTCTTCATGCGCGGGCACCGAGGCTGCTGCGCCTGACCAAAAGGCCAGGCAGCCACTTCAGCGCCCAGCGTAGGGCGTTAGAAATATTGGCGCCCAGCCAGGGGCGCTGAAAATGCGTCCCTGACTGGTACTCGTTTTCTGTTCGCGTATATTCTTTTGTTTATGCGACTTAATTTTGCGTGCTTGCCTAATAACGTCCTTTACGCGTTGTGCAGCGTTTGGGATTCGTTACGGTCCCTCCTGAGCGTCGCTTATTTTTGTGGCGATCGTTCGGGGTTGCGGAACACGTATTTCGGTATAACTCTTTGGCCAATTAGTTTATGAATGTTTGGGCAATTTTTAAGGTCGTTGGTTTTCTAACATTGTTTGTCACACACAATCATACATTTCGCTACACATAACTAACATTACATCATGAGGCAATAATAATATGTCATGTAGTTTATGATAGGCTTCTATGGGTAGTATTTGCGCCTGGCTTGGTACCGCTTCTATCGCAGATCCAACACATGCCCCGGTCGAGGTAGTGCCTTCAACAGACGAATTTCGCCAAAGAGGACAATCACGATGTAAGCCAAGGGGGCATGCACCAATGAGAGGGACCTAATGGGCGAGCGATTGGGTTTGGGACGGGTGTACTACTAGCGAAAGTGTCGAGTGGACAACATTCGAAGCGTATGCACCCCCCGGTTGGCGATGGGTATCCTTAGTCCTAACTCCCTGAGGGAGCCAAGATTCGTTATGCGGTTCTGCCCGTTCACATTAATATGCTGATTTTCAGGTCGTCCCAACTTGATAGGGAAATAAACGCGGGGTAGGATCGTTTCACCCTTCGGCTATTTTGATTACCTACAAGCACGAGTATTTCCTTCACTTTCCCCAGCGGAGTCGCCACTGTGAGGGGGTCGAAAAAGCACGAGGCTAATGCGTGACCTCGTCCCTCGTGGGTGTGATGTTTCTTTTTGTCAAATCAAGTGTAATTGGATTTCCTGTGAGTTTACACCCAATTGACTAGTAATATAGGAGTCCCATTCAGTTTTTAACGACAATGAGAAAAACTGACAAAACCCGGTTATCGTGACATAAAGGGAGTGCAATTATGTTTTACCACGACGACCATAGGTTCCCTTGTGATCCCTGGTGTGGGGATCTCTCAACATACACCCGCAAGGTAGAGATTGAGGGTTCGGGGGACTGTAACTACCGAGAGGAGTACTCGCTCTTCGATAACTCCAGAGGCAGGATATCCTTACTAGCTCAGCATAAATAATTGAAGGGACATGCGTTAACTATTAAACTAATCTGAGTTGATTTTAACAATATGCAACATATAGTACTAGATCGAGCGCGATTATTTGATTTAGATTGTATTAAGAGATCTAGCATGATAATCCAATTTCCCAACATATTATCTTTATTAGGCGTGATAGAACAATCAGATTTGATTATTTTAACAGTTTATAAAAAGGCGAGGAAAGCAATTAAATCATGAAAAAGGGACACATTACGACGCACCCTTGAGAGGTGCGTCACGGTTCTCAGCAAACTAACCACTTTGACTTTGCTATTTCTCCTTTTATTTAACGAATCTCAAATTACGGGACAGGATACGTTATGTTCGATTTTTGGATCGATTGCGACAGAACGCGTGATCAATTTCGCAGCGTGAGGCTTAGGCTTAGGCTTAGGGGTTGGAGTCAATACTCAGAATAATGAATTGTGTGTTGTTTTCACGTCGGACTTGGGGCTATATTTATAGAAAAGAGTTCTTGGAAAGATAACTCTAATCCACGAAGAATTAGGAAAGAACACGTCCCAGGTAATTTCAGCGCCCAGGGCTAGGCGCCGAAGATTTCGGCGCCCAGAGCCAGGCGTTGAAAATAGGGTCTGGGCCGTTTCTTTGTCAGATTCGGACTCTTAGAATCCGGAGTGTATGAGACTTAATCGAGTCTTTTAGTGCGTATTAATTTTATGATGGAATGCATCTGGGCCCGTTACGAACTCTAGGCTCGTTAGGATTTTAATTAATACGTAACTCTTATTTTCGAATCATATTAGGAACATGATTCTCTCGCAATTTCTATCTCATTTAGGATTTATGTTGGAGTGCAACACCTAATTCTGACAGGTTTCTATCTTTTATGACTTTCCACTTTTAACAACTACCCATTACGGCAGTTACTATTTTTAGCAGGTTTCCATAAATAGCAGGTTTCGGGTGAAATGAAAAGGGGATTGAGATTCGTTATTTTATAGGAGATGCGTTGTCAAGTGGAGATTTATGTTCTCATCATCGAACCTTCCCTTTCGAGAATGGGGACAAAAGTAGGTGTCTACAGAGTTCATGTCACTGAAGCTATGCAATTCTTCTATTACATAGTGAAGAAACCTACAACTTGCAGTCAAACTATTATCATGTAGATTAATGAGTTTGTGACCTGTAAGAAAGCTATGACGAAACCCAGATTCCCTAAAATGGTTAGAGGCCATATATAGACTCAAATGTTTTAGTTGGTTAAAGGCCATAAAACATAACCAATGTTTTGATGACAAAATTGAAATTTTGTTGATTTGCAAGAATAGTTTCACACCTACTGGTTGCAAATTTGTTTTAAGGATAAAAACCATCAAACATGAAATTGTGTTTACACACAAAGCTAGATTAGTTGCTAAAGGTTTCAAGCAAATTCACGGCGTGGATTGTGTTGAAACCTCATGCATAATCATAATGCTCAAGTCTATAATTCAAGCAATGATTGCATATTGATACATATGGCAATTGGATGACAAAACGTATTCCTCAATCAAATGTTGGAAGAAACTATGTACATGGTATGTCATAGGATTTGTGGATCCAAATAAATGCTTGAAAATGAAAGCTAGCTTATGAAATCTAAGTACAGATTTAAGCAAGCAATTGGGAATTGGAACAGCATTTTAAGTGAAGCTATTAAGTATTTTAGTTTCATAAAATGTACATGATTCTTATAGATTTATAAGAAGTTTAGTGGGAGACGTAAAACTTAATTGGTCCTATGTGTATCACACACATATCTCTCTATTGTGAAATAACATTCAAATGCTAAAAACTTAGGTTTGAAATTATTTATCAATGATGGACCAAGGCGAAAGTTAGTACATACTGGGTATTAAGATCTATTTACAAAGATCTTATGATATTGTTTTGGATTAAGTAATGGCATTTACTAAATCAAACACGAAAGACTCCATTGGAGATATTCGATCCATACGAATAAATCTAAGTAATGAATGTTTGAACTATGTATAAGCATTTACTGAGTTAAACATCAAAGGATCTAAGTAAGATTCTTAACCTATATTATATGTCAAAGAATTTAGCTGGATTTAGTATCTACTAAAACTAGATAAGCTAAAGTTACATGAATATAATTCAATTGGGAATTATTCTGCAAAAGAATTTATCATGTATGATATAATATGAGGATCGCCAAAAACGTATCGTATGACTTTAGGCATGACGAACATATACCAATCTCTATTGATCTAAGTGAAGATCAACTAGATGAAATCAAGAAAACTTATGGTACTTGAAAAGGTACATAGGATTAGTTCTTGATTCAAGGAAATAAAGATATGCTAAATAGTTAATGCTGCACGCATAAACACTGGCAAAGGATCAAGCAAGATCCCTTTGGAGTTAACCATTGGCAAGGACGAGCTGTATAGCATCGTGTTTTAAAATGGCAACATGGATTAGAGACCATGAGTTGTTGCGTGGGAAATTAAAATATTAATTTCTATGTTCTGAGATATAGATGGAAAGTCTTCCACATATCTATGAACTGCTTGGATAAGCGAATCCAAACAAAGCATCACTAGCAACCTATACTGTTGAAGTAAAAGTAATTATTTCCTAAGAAGCAATGAAACAGAGTTGTTTATATTAATGAGTTCTTCATTGAACTTGGGAAGATCACATGTCTGTTAACTTGATGGTTCTTCATTGCAAAATGCGTAGAACCACTATCGAAGTAAGAAAGACTAGATCACATAATAAACAAACTCAAAAGATCTTATCATCATATCTCGAAGAACATTCGATGAAAAGGATATTAAGATTGGCAAAGCATGATAACTAAACCTATGCAACAAGTGAGAAACAACACTCACATTGTGGCACTGTTTTAAAGATGGGTTTGAGGCCCATGGTTGTAAAACATTAGGGTTGAACATTTATCATATATGAAATGTATTTTCATATTCCATTTAATCTTGGTTTAGTATTAAATGATGAGTCCCTTCAAATTTGAGGATATATTCAAGATAGACTGTCAGGACCAGCCCTGTGACTAAGAAATGTCTATCAAGTGAACTTGAATGTCAAAAGTAGAAAATGGTCCCTGGTCGGAGTTTTCTATAAAGATGGACGCATAGAAAATGTTAGACGACTAGAATGCAAGATGACTAGTAGTTCTGTTTCTTGAACTATGTGGACATGGCAATGTCGTAATCATTTGCATAGATACTTACTTTGGGAAGACTAGTATCGGACAGACCTATGAAACTTTACTGTAAGAGATGAAAATCTGTCATAAGTAAATTTCATTAAAATTATTAGACACTAAATCCTCAATACCTGAGTGATTTGAGATTACTTGTTTGAGAACTGGTTACTTTGACGTTGACCAACCATCGCACCGTAAAAGGAGGCTATAAAGGCAACGCTCAGGTAATCACCTATCAAACGAAGTCTAATCTCAAGATCGCAAGATAGGGATTGTCCTCCCATAAATCGGGATGAGATGCTTAAAAGTTGTACAAGGCCACTCGGAGAGCTAGAAACTGTAAAATGCATGGTCGTGCTCGGATGAATCATAGGCTATGATTATCTGTTTATTTCATCAGTTGAACTCTGAAACCGAGAAACACCTTTGGACATAATGAGGATGACAACTCTTACCTTATGTTCAAGAGCAAGCATCGAGCGACGAAGGAATTAGGAAATGCACACTTGTCCCTAAGGACAAGTGGGAGACTGAAGGAAATAATGCCCTTGGTCCAAGTATGCATTTAATGTTAAGTCTAATAAATGCGGTTCAGTATTAATTAACAAGTTAATAATTCAGTGTGATCAAGTGAGCTGAATGCCTAGCTAGAGGCCGCTTCAGTTCAAGTGGAATTAATGATATTAATCCACAGCTTACTCTTGACTGAACCCGTAGGGTCACACAAATAGTACGTAAACGGATCAAGTATTTAATGGCATTAAATACTCCATCTATGGATATTCGGAATTGACGGATCTTGGTTTCAGTGGCAGCTGAGATCGTCACAAGCAAGAAATGAATACTCCGGAAACGAGATATTGCCGGAAACGGAAATATGGATCGTATCGGAAATATAAATATTATCCAAGTCGTAGATGTTGCCGGAAACGGAAACATGGTACGTATCGGAAAATATTATTGGAAATGGAAATATTACCGGAATCGGAAATATTGCCGGAAACGGAAATATTGTCAGAATCGGAAATATTATCGGAATCGGAAAATAATTCCGGAAACAGAAATATTAAATATTTGTTCGAAACGGAAATTAATTCCGTAATCGAAAATATTAAATATTGTTCGTATCGGAAATGAAATCCGGAACCGGGAATTTAATCGGAAGCGCATCGTACGAATTAGCATCGGACGAGGCTTGCTAAACGAAGGCCCAGCACGAAGCCAGGCCCGCGCCCAGCAAGCCGAGCGCCTAAACACGGAGCTGCCACAGCTTCGCCAGGCCCAACGCAAGGCCAGGCCCAGCAAGGCCTTTGGCTCGCGCGCGCTGAGCGTGCTCGTGGGCTGCGAGCAGCGACTGCTCGTGTGGGCCGCAAGGCCTGCGCGGGTGGTGCGATGCTCGTGGCCATACGACGCTCGTGTTCGTAACGAATCCTAATCCTATCGGAATTCGTGTATTGATTAAATCCTAGTCCTAATAGATTAAATTTATTATTTAGAGTTCAAATAGGATTCTAATTAATAAATCCACATCCTAGTAGGATTATAATTCCTTTTCCATATCTCTATAAATAGGTGCCTAGGGTCATAATTTATAGATACAATTGAAGTATTCAAAGGTAAGGTTTTTAAGCAAAATCAGCCAAACACTTGCATCATAATAGCCGAAATTCCTAAGCAACCTTAAGGGCGATTCTAGTTGGTCAAGCTTAAGGCGGATCCGGACGTGCTGTGGACTATCTACGGAGGGACGACACTTGGAGTCCTAAAGACTTGTTCTTGTTCGGTTCGGGCGCAGCTAGGGAGGGCACGCAACAAAGTGTATGCATCTAAACTATGCTAAATGATTATGCGTAAATAATATGCTTCCTGGCTTTATGGTTTTTCCGCATGATTTATGTTTTGTCATATGTATCATAACCTAACAGTTGTTGTTGTTGATTTGTGGGGCGTATTCGCAGCTGCTCTTCGCTCTCGTCTCCTCCCCTCTCTCGTCCCAACTGCGTAACGCCGCCGCCGGTGGTGGTTGTAAAACCCACCCATGTTGATTCTCTCTCTTCAATTGGTAAATTTACTTGAACTCTTTTGTCAATTATATTTATTTAAAAACCCCTAAATTGAAGAAACCCTAACTTCCTTCTTTGATTTCTCCCTCTTATTACGGCGCACCGACCCTTCCGTCGTCGCCGCCTTCCCTTCGTTGTTGCATGCGGTGACTCTGCTCCTCAGCCGCCGCCGATGTTGTTGTTGTTATTCCCTATCCTGTTGTTGCTGCTTTTTGTTGTGTTGTTGCTAATCCTTGTTGATTTGCTGCACCTTGACTCCTATTTTCTAAGGGTATAATTCAATCTCTAATTCTAGCTCATTTAGTTCATCTAATTAGTTTAATTATATTTTTATTATTATTATTATTTTAGTTTAATTATCCTGGTTTAAATGTAGAAGCTTTATAGAATTGAGTTTTAATTGGTTTGTTAATTTGACAATAGAGGAATGATCTCAAGTTATTGAATTCAAACAAATTTCATTATGTTGTCAAACAATATAAATTCATTATTTCATTTCCAAAAAGGTTTCTCTTAAAAGAACGTATAATTAATGTTTTATAGTTTGAGCATATTAATTTTTGGTATGCTTATAAATACTATTTTATATAAATAATGCTTATTGAGATATATAGTTTTCAATTAAAAATGTTTTGTTTATAAGTTTGATTCGATTTTTCTTTAAAATAAGTAGGTGCCATGTCAATTTCTAAAATAAGTTTATCAAGTTTATGTTTAGTTTAGAATGAAATTTGAAAGGTTCATTAGTAAGATTTTGAAGAGAGTTCGATTTAGTTCTAATTCGATTAAAGTGAATGGTTTATTGATTAGAGACTTTGTTTGTTGGAGTGTATTATTGGAGGTCGTTGAATTATGGATTCGCGGAGGTTGATGATCGAAATGTATAGTTATTGGAGTTTATATCGAAGGTACACATCGTCCAACCAACTTCAATGTTTGAAAATCTATCTTGTGTTTAAGTATTATGTGTATTTATAATGTATAGATTGAATGTTGTTTTGCAAATTGAATGTTATTTTGCGAATTAAATTGTGCTTTGCAAAACTGAATTGTATTTGAGAATTGATTTGTTCTTTGCAAATTGAATTGAATTGTAATTCTTTCAAGAATAATGATTCTTTTAAACAAATGTTTGTGTCAATGAGAACCCAAGTAAGAGTTGGTTTGAGATGAGGCATTGAGCGGCTAGAGAATTGATTTCATTAAGCATCTTGAGGTTGAACTTGGAAGTCGTGAGATATGTGAAAGAGTCAAAAGGTTAATGGAGTGTTAATTAAGAGTTAATCATAAGTGAATACGTTAATGATCAAGTAAAAGTCCTTGCTTAATGGAAGTAGTCCTACTGGAGTTTCTAAAGAGTTGAGGTCTTAGTGTTAAACTATATAAGTTCCTAAAGTGAGATTTGGTGGAACCAAAGACACCACTTTTAATTCTAAATTCTTGTTTTCAATGAAGGTTTATGTTTTCTTTCAACGGGGTCATACTTGTTTTTAATTTCTTAAAGGACACGTGTTTTATTAATAAAGGGTTAATAATAAAAGAATTCTTTTAATGTAGTAAATGAGAATCTTTGAACTATTTTAAGAGTTACAAAAGCGGAGTTTTTAATGATTCTTGAATAAGTCGTTTAAAGGTTTTATAATCTTTCCTAACAAGCCATATTTATTTTAGAATTTCTTAAAATCCACATGTTTTTCCTAAAAACTATGAATTATGGAACTTAAACTAGCTTTGAACAATATTGAAGTATTTAATGAACTTAGAGGTTGGAAAGGTTATAACGAAAGATATTTTCAGTTTTATTTTAATTTCTTTAAATGACAATAGTTTGCAAGTAAAGAAATCATTACAAGTTTTAAAAAGAGTTTATTATAAAGAATAAAAATATACTTTAAAATAAATAATCAAGTTTTCATATTCTTATAACCTAATAGTTTGAAATCTATCGAAAGGACATTTCAACGAATAATAAAGATTATGTTTGAGTAATTATGTTTTATATAAATGTTTATAAATACATTTCAGGCACACTAAGTTATAAAAGAATGAATTCGGATTTGAGGAGAGTATAACAGTCAATTATTAATTAATGGGCTAAGAGTATAACTAAGGGTAAAGAGTGATTCTAAGTTAAAGGGGAATAGTTGTGAAGAGTGTCCAAATTTCAATTATATTGTTACAATTTGATTAAGTGTAAGAGAAAGTGTTAGCAAGTCTTGAGTTTAAGGTTGAAATCGGGTTGAGAAGTTATATAAGATAGAAGCTGAGTTGAATTTAATTGAGGAAGAATTAATGCATGAGTAAGGGAATGCTAATGATATTTTGAGAACAAGTTTGCTTAAATCGGTAATAAAATGCTTAAGTAGGGGAAAGTAGCCGTGTATGTGTTGCATATTGCTCACATGCGTCGGTGATGAAAAACATTTAAAGCGAGTGCTACAATTGTAGACTCGTAGTTCGGCGGGATAGACCCGTTAAAGCGGCTTGGCCGTAAAGCGAGTGCTACAAAAGTAGACTCGTAGAGGCGGGATAAACCCGTAGTTCGGCGGGATAGACCCGTTAAAGCGGCTTGGCCGTAAAGCGAGTACTACAAAAGTAGACTCGTAGAGGCGGGATAGACCCATAATTAGGGACATGTCCTAGTTAAGTCTTGCAAGCGTATGTTTATCAGGAGGGCAACGGCCCCCACCAAATAAAGACAGTTGGTCATAGCAACCCCTCTCTATTCGTGTTCACTTTCCCCAACAACAAGCTAATATGTTGTGATTGAGTAAGATATTATGTTGAGATTGAGTTGTGTGTTTTCGCATTGAGTTATAAATTTCTTATGAATATATATGCCTTCATTTGAATTGTGTTTTGAGAAATGTATGAAGAAAATTATATGACTTTGGCAATGTTGTGCCCATGCGTACCATATTAAGTTATGAATAATTATATATTGAGTTTCCACCTTGTGGTAAAAACTAAGGATTGGGAAAAGATTTACTTGCAACACTCAAGCTATCGTTATGAGTCATTGTCGAATTAGGTTATGATTGAAAATGATTAAAAGTGTGAGAATGACAAGATGAATCTTAAGTTGTGAGTCTAATTCAGTTGATGTGATTGTAAATCTAGAAACTTTGTGAGATGGTAGGTAAAGTCTGAAGCTTTTGCGAGTGATGCTATTTTATTGTTTTCCATATCGTTGTTTGAATAATCGAGATTTCGCCAAATAGATTTCAAAGAAGTTATACACTTTATCAAGTTATGTTTACCAATTGAGTTTGATAAGCGAAGTTGCTTTTCAAAACAAAACATAAACACTAAAACAAAATTATTTTGAGCCACGTATCAAATGTATTTCAGGTTGGATGTGTGTACTCAGATTTCCGCTGATTTTGTTCTTTGAACCTGTCCTAGTGGGGGTAGAGTTAAAATGTTTTGCAGGTAGCAAGAGCTAGGTCTCAGTTCAGGTTCAAGGTTCGTAGAGTTCTCCAATGGCCTTATGTGTCCAAGATTGGATTATGGATTCGCCAAATGTAATTTAGTTCCTAGAATTTGTTAATGCACTGTATAATATCTTCTTAAAGCTTTTGGTTTATAATTTATGGATTACATATCTGTATTGGAGTCGTATTTAAGTTAAGTTTCTTTGGTTTAAAGTTAAGTGTGCTTAGAAGTAGCTTATTAAGTGTGGGTTGTTGCAGTGGCGCCTTAGTGATGTTTTGGAATATGTAATATGTTGGAATGATGTAATTGAAGCAGGTGAAATAAGATATGACTTAATATCCTAAGCAATGTTTTAGGTTGTCCATATTTAGGGGAAGTGCTGCCGGAATTTTTAATAATTAATTAAGTTTAAGAGTTTTAATTAGTGTCTTTGAGATAGGCTAGGCCGTAATTAAATCTTTGAAGTACTTTGAAAAGTCAAAGTTTGTAGAGTGTTATAAGTAAATCTATTTGGCGGTCGTCGTTGAGGTTGTTTATTATTGTTGGCCCTGCCTGATTCTACTCTCTTGTTGCCTTCATGTCTGCTCCAAGACTCCTCGTGAGTCACAAATATTGGTGTTGTTCGTTGTTGGTGGGTATGCTTCTTACCCATGCTTCCCTGTTTTCATTTTTAAACCCCAATTTCTATTATCAAGTAAAAAGGTCATACTCCAATTCCTATTCTAATATTCTTCTTCTTTTCGTGGATATTGAAGATCAATTGGATAAAATGGCATTAAAATTCTTGATTTAATATTTTAAGGACCTAAAGATATCTATTTGTTTTCCAAAAATTGTTTCTAATTATATCATGCTTAAATTTGCTATTACTATGGATTTTATTGGGATTCATATTTAAATTAGTATTAGTGAGTGATCAATTCCTTGTTATTTTTGTGAGGTGAGATATGGAGATTAATTGGGGATTTCAATTAAAGTTAAGATGGTGATCAAGTCTATGATTCTATCTTGGAGATTATATATTTTTGTTCTTGAATTCATTAAGGAAATGATCAGCAGTTGAGGTAAGTTTTATGTTCAGCAAAACTACTTTGTCCCCGTGTGTGTTTGAAATTTATTCTTTATTTTATATCATCATATATCCATGGCCATGAACATCATGAATTGCATTTATATTGAATTGTTGTATAACTTGATTGATATTGTGAAATTGTTCGGAAAGAATTCGTCCGTTGAAATAGATTTTGAAATGATATTGTAAATTAAAAATGTACTTTGTATTTGTTTTGCTGGCATTGGATTATGAACGGATATGGAAAAGTGGGCAAGGTACAGGTGGAGGAAATATTCTGAAAATAAAGCTAAGGCCGAAATGGTCGAATATAAGTGATAAGTTGTGTTTGAAATTAAAGCTAAGACCTGAATGGTCGATTATAAGTATAAGATACGCTCTGTGATAATTAAGATACGTTTGTATCCAAAACATATCCTTACCACTAATTTGTGAAGGGAATGATCAATGCCGGCTATACGTTTTTAAAGTTACCAAAGTCTATTTCCGAATAATTGCTAAGTTATATTTTGAAAACTCTTTGAACAAATGGTTTGAAATAAAAACGTTTTAACGGGCTGAAGTAAAGGTTACGAGTTTTGCACTCATTTTGGAATTTTTGTTTGTTTGTATTCTTCTTTTGTTAAACAAGTTTGTGGAGGCTTAAGCTGAATTCAAATGGAGCTTGATAGTATTCAATGGATTTAAATTATGTCTTATATATTAAGGTTGTATTCATTTAGTATATGAATTGTTGTAAGTTTAATTGTGAGGTGAAAGGTTTATTATTTATTCAAGGATTATTCATTTGAGTTATTTAAGGTTATTTTGTGGGCCCATAACCCACAGGTCCAGGATCGATTTTAATATTAAGGTTAATTATCCGCTGCGTGTTAAGAGTTAATTGTGATCATTAAGGGTTAAGTGTTCTTTATTAACAGCTCGAAGGAGCGGGCTGTTACAACCTGTGCAACAACCTGTGCAACAACATGTGCAAGGTGAAGCACATAATGTTCAACAACAAGAAAACCCAAAGGTAAATATTGGATGTTAAACTCGATAATATTGGAACTTCATATTTGAAATATTTACATGATTTTTTTACAGGATTTCATGATGGTCTTCATTATGTTAATGAAAAAATTAGGTGCTAACTTGTCTATGTTGAGCACAAAACTGAAAAGAGCTCAAGAACTCTTCCTGAACAACAATTTGGTGAAGAATGTTGAAGAGTTCATGGGAAAAATGGCAAGAGAGCCATCAATTCTTAGTCAAGAAGTAGAATTGTACGGGACTGAAGAATTCTTGATGACAGTGACAGAAATAGAAAGGAATATTGCACAAGAGAACATTAGGATTGCAAATGAGGAAGAGGAATACATCCCATTTAATCCTGATCGCCCCTTTAGGCTAGGAATTCGCCTAACCCCATAAGTACCCAAAGATAACGCTGAAGCATCAACTTCAAAAACCCCGGGAGAAAATGATGGCGAGGACCTGAACCTCGATCTAAAGCTGGGATCAAAACCAACTGATGATGATGTTTTGAAATCCCCACAGACTGAGAATGTTGGGGAAGGCACAACAGCAGTGGGGAATGCACCACAGACTGGTAATGTTGGGGAAGGTTCAAATGTTGGGGAAGTCCCAAAGGTTGGGGAAAGCACAGCAGCAGTGGCAGGTGGAACAGTTGCGGGTGAACCAGTCGCTACCGTTACTAAAGTCACAGAAGAGTAGGATTCAAGTCATATGTAATTATTAAACAAATATTTTGATGTTATGAATGATAATATATAAAATAATATATGTAATTAAAATGGTTTTTGGTAAATGTTCAACTTTTAATTTTATATGTTCAAATCTATTATGTTGATGTTATGAATGATAAATTGTTTTTGGTAAATGTTCAACTTTTACTCTTATATGTTCAAATCAAATATTTTAAAGTTATAAATGATAAAATGGTTTTTGTTAAATGTTCAACTTTTACTGTTATATGTTCAAATTAATACTCGTACAATTATATGATGTTAAATATGTGTTTAAGTGAAGGTTTAATTTTCATGTTCAAAATTTGTTGACCCACAGGGTTTTGATGATGACAGGCAAACTTAACTAATAAATGTTTAAGTTTCTATGCTAAGAAAACCAGGAGTTCCAGAGCAGGAACAAGAGAAGGCCAAAGCATGTAGACTTGGACAATCAGAGAAACTGATCAAGCAGGCATAAATAAGTTCCTGATGGGAACATGGTTCGAGAAGTTCCAGAGGTGGAACAACCAACATGCGGAGCAGCATGGAACATGAAGACAGGAAATAAGAGTTTATTTTCTAGGATTCATGTAAGTATGTAGTAGCGTGAAAGGTAATGGAACAAGGTGTCAAAAGGAACTCGTGGAACTTAGAGTCAAAAGCATCTAAGAGTCAGTGAATATGTTGCATATTATTATCGTAATCTGTAGGGATTTATTTAGAGTTTTGTTTCTTAATAAATCTCTACTTGGTTAAGAGTTTTAGATAATATGCACTAGTTATTTTAGGATAAGATTTAGTTTTAAATAAAAGATAAGTTTTAAATTAAATCAACTTTAATTAGGATTCTGATTTTAATTTCATCTTTTATTTATTTTTATCTTACCTGCTTTTGGAAAATAAAGAGTCAAAATTTAAAATACGTATAATGAGTTTGTGAGTGTTGGAACTTGTAATGCAAGTTCCTGCACGAACGAAATCTCATGTATTTATTTCACGTTTATGAAAAGGTTTTCAGTAAAATATTTTTGCATAAGAAAATAAATAAAAAGTGAGTTTTGGAAAAATATCTCCTGGATTATGTTTTGATAAAACGTTGCTTTTTCTCCAAGTATTTATTTTCTTTTTATTTCCTATTTTTACTCTAACTGTTTTACTGTAAACGTGGTATAAGTTGTGCCCAAGACTTTGACTGCTTTCTCCCCAAGTTTCTCCCCAACTAACTGATCATGGGTAAGTGCCTAGAAGTTAGGAAACTTACTGTTAGTGGAGGAATTAGTGGGATTATGGTTAAGTCTTGTACACGCTATAAATAGAGGCTTATATCTTCATTCCAAAGTGTCTGACTTGTGTCATTCCATAAGGGTTGGCTGTGGAATAATGTTATAGAAGAATATGTTTTTCATTCCACATTTTTGAGTCAGTTCCTACGAGTTCCAAGTTCCTACGAGTGACATGTTCCCCATTGGTTTTTCACGTGCTACATTCTAGAGGGATACTAATCAATTATCAATCATCAATATTTTGAGAGTTGGTCAAGGGTTGAGTGAACTCTTGTAATGGGGAATTGGTCAAGGGTTTGAGTGAATTCTTGTATCAAGTTTTGGGCTGGAACTTGAGTGAGTTCCTGATGTGTATGGGGCAGGAACGTGAGTGAGTTCCTGATATGTATTTGGGTAGGCTTTGAGTGAAGTCTATGAGAGAGAAGCAGAGAGGCTTTGAGTGAAGTCTAAGAGTCAAGAGAGACTTCTAGGGAAGTCAGTGAGAGCGTAGTTGTTTGAGGGAACAACTATTGGGAACTTGAGTTCGTAGAGGAACTCAAGTAATGGCCAAGTTTCTTATAGGATTGTAACTGAGTTGTTGCCCTATAGTGAAAAGAGTTTGAGTTGAAATCCCTAGTGGGTCGAGGTTTTCTTTCCAGTTGGGCCCTGGAAAGTTTCCTCGTAAAATCTCTCTTGCATTGTTTCTCTACTTGCTTATGTTCTTTATAATTCCGCAAAAATTGGCTAGCAAGTTCCATATTACAATTCACCCCCCCTCTTGTAGTGTTCCATCCAAATAACAATTGGTATCAGAGCCGGAACTCGCTGATAAGCAGGCAACCCTGCCGAGTTAAGTTCCTGGAAGGAGGAACAATTACAAGAAACTTGATGAAAGGAACTCGATCCTACCCATTCAAAGGAACAAGGCAGATCTGACTTTTATTGTTGAATAAAAGTCAGTCAAGGTGTAACAGGCGATCTTCTAAGGTAAATATCTATTCCTTTAGACCTTCTTTGTGTGCATGCATTAATTTATTGTGTGTTCCTTGCATTGTTTCTAATGGAACTTCTGTTTTGTTTTGATTTAAAATTAAATTTGAAAAATCTAAAATCTATATTTAATAAATGATTTTTCAATTTATTTTTTCAAACTTCAGTACATTAAAATTATGTCAAGGAAACGTATTTTGAAAAATGCATATATGTGGAACTCGGAGTTTTTAATTTTTAGGCAACAAAATATTCTTCTTATTTTTTCTCTGCCTAAGAACTATTATTTTATATGCTTCATGAATATATTGAATATCATTTATATGAAGGCTTATTGTATCTTGGTAGTAGTTGTTGTGTTGATTATTTTCTTAACAGTTACTACTAACAAGAAGGGACCCAAATCTGTTGGGTTCCCTTGACAAAGAAATTGGTACAGGAACAAACAAAGATGCACATTAATATGTCAGAGTTCCTATGAATATAAGTTCCACATTGAGGAACTCACTGGATCACTGTTGACCCACGAGTTACACTTAGTAACTCATGAGGGTGTGACATTATTAAAGATACATTACATCAGCACCCCACTTCGGAACAAGGATCAAAATCCGAAGAGGAACTTCTAGATAAAGGAACTCATTCCAGCACCATTCCAAGGAACAGATAAAGGCTGCAACTAAAAGATCCTTAATGATATATTTAAGGTAAACATCTAATGTTTGAGATCTTTATATGCATACGCTATTTATTTAACTCAAGTTCCTGACAACGTTTTATGAAAATTATTCAAATGTATTTTGAATTTGTTTAATCGATTTTGGATCTTCTCAAATATGTTTTTGTGAGACAAATTTCAGATTCTAAAATTGATTTTACATTTATGCATTATTTGTTTAATAAGAATGGTTCAATGAACAAGACAAAGGAACAATGCATATAGCCACTCTTGGAACTTGGTTTCCCTGCGAAGGGAACTTTATTCTTTGGGCTACATAATCTAATGTTATATCATTTATTGTCCAAAGAACGATTTTTCCATGTATTATGAGTATATTGAATATTTATTACATGTATGCATGTTGAATCTTAGATCCAGCAGTTTAAAATAATCATTTTCTAAGATGCTAATGCTAAAAACAAAGGAACTGAAATCATGTCAAGTTCCCAAGACCATTAATTGTTTACAGGTCTGTTAGTTTACAATTTTTGTATACTTTAATCTTCTAAATTATGCTACTTAAATATATTTACTACTAATGCATGATTATGGAACGTAGTAGAAGAGAAATGATTTTTACAGGTTTATAACTCATGATTGAGTGTGTGTATGAAGTAAAGGAACAACATCAGAATTACACCAAGGAAAAATGAGTTGGAAATCCATTAGATTCGTTGGAATAGTGAAGAGGAACTCAGGCTCGGAACTTGGAACTTCAGATGTAAACTAGTTCCAGTTCCACCAGCATGTAAGTTCCTTCCAAATATGATGGGTCATATCAACGAATCAACTCACATGCACTATATAATTGGAAGTCACTTTGAACATCTCAAAGGAACTCAATCATGTGAAATGCTAGTAAGGTTGTTCCCTCATTTTACTTGTGTTAATTAATGTTGAATTTTTTATAAACCTGTTTCTCTTAAATTATTGTGCAAACTAACCTTATTTGTGTTATAGGTTTTGTTTTGGAATTTAATATGTATAAAATGCATAATAATAAGTTTCATTGATCAAAGGAACTCTTTCTAAGTTCTGGTGAAACAATCAGCGAACTCAAGGTTACAGTAACTTGATAAATGGTGCATAAACTATTTGATAGCAAATTTTTGGTGTCAAAGTTTTTCATGTACAAGTTCTTGGTTCTTGTTAACCTAAGTTCCATGGAATATATGTTTCATGTTTCTTTCGTGAAGTAACTTTTCAGGAACATCATATTTTGTTATTATGTTTGAGTATATATATATATTTATTTTAGACTAACCTGCTAATCATAACTTTGCACAAAAGTACTACACTTGAGTGTTATTTTTTCCCAGATTACTCATATTAAAATAACTCAAGATGGAGAATGGTCATGAAGACCATAGGAACATGTTCTAGCTTACTTGTAACATGAAAAATGAGGTGGCTACAACTAAGGGGGAACAACTCGTTATATCTCGACAATGATTGTTCTATGAAAGAAAATTCACTATTATCGTTTGGTTGCTACCTACAGTGGAAACTTATAACTTTTGACAGTTAAGGTAAGATTGGTTCCAAATGAAAAGTTGGTAAGTCAAGTTCCTGTTCCATTGTGAATTTTTATTGTCGAGTAATTAATGCACATTTGTTTAGAGTTTCCAAAATTATGTTTTCTCTGGTAATTTTAAAAACAAATTACATCATTAGTAATAAATGTCATAGTTGAAGGGAATCAAAGAGGGAACACATACTTTGTGGATCACAATTTGGTTCCTAACAATAATTTGATATTTCTAGGGGTTATTGAAGATGATCCAGAGTTTACAACAAATATAAAAATGTGCGTTGAAATAAGTGAATATATTACTTGTGATTGAAACTAACATGACTATTCCCAGCAACAGGTTAAAGTTTATTTCAATATTGAACTCGCAAGTTCCTGTAGAACTAATCGAGTTTCTAATGATAAAATATGTCACTATTAAAAGCAACAGTAGCCAGCTACATAAGCTCATGTCGAGGAACCTCAAACTAAGGTTCAAGTTCCAGTTCATGAAGCTGAAGATCAACTCGATCAATCAATATCATGCAACAAGTTCCACGACTGCTCTAGTAGTAGAGGAATTGCCAGATTCATTTATCGAGTTCCTGTGTGCACTACAACATTCATTCAATCAATTTATCAATGACATCGACAAAGGAACTCAGAGAAGGTTGGTTCTTGAAAGGAACAACCAGTCAGAAAGGTATTGATTTTTAGGAGACTCTTTCTCCAGTAGCTTGTTTATAAGGTAATTATATATAATCCTATGTTGTTGCACATATGGGACGTAGGTTGTTCCAAACAGAAGATGACTTCTTTTTTTCTTATAAAGAACAATGTCAAGTCCCTTCTTGAAAACTGATTTTAAAATTAACATATTTTGTTTTCAAGAGAAACTGATTTATTAGTGATATATATACATAAATGTTGAACATAACGAATTGTTTTATAAGGTTTCATTATCATAAGTGTTTATATGAACATGATGAAAGAACACAACAACCACTCTCTTAATTTCTATAAAAATTAAATAGAGAGTGATATTTGAAATGATCAAATGACAAAAGCATCAAGGAACTTCTGAAGAATGATTGACAATATTCGATTACACATGAATGTTTCCATAAGATGTGAGGGCATCAAGATGGTGGAACTAGCACTCTAGGAACTCGAACATAAAGTCATCAAAATCAGTCCAGCACTTCAAAGAAATCATATACATGGTGAAAATTTATATAAGGTAAATTTTTCTTATTCATATCATAGCATGTTTTAATGCGTTATATTGTTAACTTATTAATACAAGTGTACAAGTTTTGCAATGCATTATGTGAATATGCTTTCTTTATGATTTCATCTACTCATGGACTGTTTGGAGGATCAAGACTTAGTGAAGCATGACATGAGCATAACATAGTCTTTAACAAGAGTTTTGTTGATTTGGAACGCATACACATATTTAAATAAGGCACTTATGTATGCTTAAAGTAAATGTGTCACACTTGTATTTTGTGCTGTAAAAGGAAAACGCATTATAGCTTATTTTTCCAAAGAATTATTCTTCATGCATCATGAATTTTCTTTAAAAATCCTTCATATGAATGCATGTTATAATTTGGTTGTTGTACGTATTTATCACTGATTATATATTCTTTGGTACAACTAACAAATCTTTGTGTAAGTACTTTACTAAACTCATAAAGTAACATGAGCGTAAGAATGCAGAGACGCATCACACTCCCACAGGAACACGAGCAAGACTAGATGAAGGTTCCTAAGGGATGATTGTGAGCCATACACAAAGCTTCAGAGGTATGATTGTTAAATTGTCCAATATTTAACCGCTAATAGACCAAATATTGCCATATCCATAGGTCTAAGCGAGAGGTTCCAATCAAATCTCCGAAAGTCGCATTTTACCATCCTATAACTCTTGATCAGAAGCACGAGAAAATGTGACTGGAACTCAGTATATTCAAGCTGGATATATTTTCCTTGAAGTTCCCCAAATATGGCAAAACTGTAAGTATTTAGCTTTTGGTAAAATTAATCCCACGCAATTCTTGTGTGTGAACATAGATCAGAATTGTACATTGTGAAGGACTCTCCTAATTTCTCGTTTTTTGGTTCATAATTACTTGTGCTAACTGATGAAAAGGTAAAAAGAAGAGTCATAAGCCATGTTGTTTTGTGTGTTCCTATTACTAGTACGACAAGCAATTTTTTATATTTTTTCTTTTGATTCAATCTTCGTTTATTCTTTTTCCTTTACAATTTTTCGTATTTGCTTAATGAAAGGACTCCTTGCCGATCTCAATTTTCCTCAAGGATGTTCCATCTTCTGTTAAGTTACACCCAATAAAATAAAATTTTATCTTTTAAATGTTTCAATCTATCATAAACACCTAAAACACTTAAAATCTCTTTCACCTATATCCTAAAAGACTTATGCACCAATTAAGTTTTGTTCCTCACAAAAATGTTTCCCAATATTCTCTTACCATATCAACCTATTAGAAACCACAAAAGCCAAATCAATACCACACGTTGATTTATTTGTTCTCTTCAAAAACATTCTCAAAAATTCATCACTATACAAAACCCTCTACAAAATATTCCTCCTTTGTCACTAAATCGATGCAGCAACAACTGAGGGGGAACTAATGAGGAAGGTGATTAATAGAGCGTTAATGTACATTTTGAAAAAAAAAAGGGAGATGAAAAAAAAAAAAAGGAGACAAAAGAAATCGAAAAAAAAGGGTAATAAAAGGAGAGATATGTGAAAATAGAAAGAGAAGGGATCATAAGTTCCTACAAGCATTTCAAGTTTCCAAGTTGAAATGCAAATGAAGCTGTCTATACCTTAAAGAATTATCTCAAAAATTATGTAGTTCCTTCAAGATTCACATGGGAACTTACACCATAAATGTAAGTTCCTACAAAAATTGAATCAAGGAACTATCAAAAAGCTTCAAAGAATTTATACGTACTGCTAAAGAAGAATAGAAGAAAGAAAGGAACAACGGTGTATCTTATGGCGAGGATCTTCAGTTGAAAATCCGTAAAGAAGGAGACATGCAGAGAAACAAGTGACAAAGGAATACATTCATTAAAATCATGAGCCATGCCTAACCTTTACCTCATAAATTGCCTATCCCTGCAAAATACAAATTGATGGTGTTTATGTATTTTGAAATAATTTTTCATTATTTTTATTTTGCTTTTCTGTTTTTTTTTGGGTGAACTTATTTCTTTCTTTTCTGCTTGTTGCTAAGGAACATTGGCTTATGATAATTTCTTTTCACTTTGAATTCTATTCGCTTGAGTATGATTGTCTAAACAGTACAACATTGAGGGAGATATTTTGCTTTGTCTCTGATTCTGACTAACCATTCTCGTTAGTATGGTGCTGTGATGGGATTAAATTAATACAATTAGCTAAACCTTTTTGATGATGCCAAAAGGGGGAAAAGAAAGGCAAACATTGAAGGCAAAATATTTTGGCAAAATATTTTGAGTTCCTAGTCTCAAATATCTGCTTTTCTCAAGTATGTTACAACTATGTATATTCTTTTAACTCTTGTAAATATTTTGTTTTAAGATTTCTATGCATGTTGGATTTATTTTCTCTATTAAGTTTGCTTGGTTTGTCATCACCAAAAAGGGGGAATTTGTTGACCCACAGGGTTTTGATGATGACAGGCAAACTTAACTAATAAATGTTTAAGTTTCTATGCTAAGAAAACCAGGAGTTCCAGAGCAGGAACAAGAGAAGGCCAAAGCATGTAGACTTGGACAATCAGAGAAACTGATCAAGCAGGCATAAATAAGTTCCTGATGGGAACATGGTTCGAGAAGTTCCAGAGGTGGAACAACCAACATGCGGAGCAGCATGGAACATGAAGACAGGAAATAAGAGTTTATTTTCTAGGATTCATGTAAGTATGTAGTAGCGTGAAAGGTAATGGAACAAGGTGTCAAAAGGAACTCGTGGAACTTAGAGTCAAAAGCATCTAAGAGTCAGTGAATATGTTGCATATTATTATCGTAATCTGTAGGGATTTATTTAGAGTTTTGTTTCTTAATAAATCTCTACTTGGTTAAGAGTTTTAGATAATATGCACTAGTTATTTTAGGATAAGATTTAGTTTTAAATAAAAGATAAGTTTTAAATTAAATCAACTTTAATTAGGATTCTGATTTTAATTTCATCTTTTATTTATTTTTATCTTACCTGCTTTTGGAAAATAAAGAGTCAAAATTTAAAATACGTATAATGAGTTTGTGAGTGTTGGAACTTGTAATGCAAGTTCCTGCACGAACGAAATCTCATGTATTTATTTCACGTTTATGAAAAGGTTTTCAGTAAAATATTTTTGCATAAGAAAATAAATAAAAAGTGAGTTTTGGAAAAATATCTCCTGGATTATGTTTTGATAAAACGTTGCTTTTTCTCCAAGTATTTATTTTCTTTTTATTTCCTATTTTTACTCTAACTGTTTTACTGTAAACGTGGTATAAGTTGTGCCCAAGACTTTGACTGCTTTCTCCCCAAGTTTCTCCCCAACTAACTGATCATGGGTAAGTGCCTAGAAGTTAGGAAACTTACTGTTAGTGGAGGAATTAGTGGGATTATGGTTAAGTCTTGTACACGCTATAAATAGAGGCTTATATCTTCATTCCAAAGTGTCTGACTTGTGTCATTCCATAAGGGTTGGCTGTGGAATAATGTTATAGAAGAATATGTTTTTCATTCCACATTTTTGAGTCAGTTCCTACGAGTTCCAAGTTCCTACGAGTGACATGTTCCCCATTGGTTTTTCACGTGCTACATTCTAGAGGGATACTAATCAATTATCAATCATCAATATTTTGAGAGTTGGTCAAGGGTTGAGTGAACTCTTGTAATGGGGAATTGGTCAAGGGTTTGAGTGAATTCTTGTATCAAGTTTTGGGCTGGAACTTGAGTGAGTTCCTGATGTGTATGGGGCAGGAACGTGAGTGAGTTCCTGATATGTATTTGGGTAGGCTTTGAGTGAAGTCTATGAGAGAGAAGCAGAGAGGCTTTGAGTGAAGTCTAAGAGTCAAGAGAGACTTCTAGGGAAGTCAGTGAGAGCGTAGTTGTTTGAGGGAACAACTATTGGGAACTTGAGTTCGTAGAGGAACTCAAGTAATGGCCAAGTTTCTTATAGGATTGTAACTGAGTTGTTGCCCTATAGTGAAAAGAGTTTGAGTTGAAATCCCTAGTGGGTCGAGGTTTTCTTTCCAGTTGGGCCCTGGAAAGTTTCCTCGTAAAATCTCTCTTGCATTGTTTCTCTACTTGCTTATGTTCTTTATAATTCCGCAAAAATTGGCTAGCAAGTTCCATATTACAATTCACCCCCCCTCTTGTAGTGTTCCATCCAAATAACAAAATTCTTCTGGTTGATGTTCAAATGTTTGTTTCATACATATATTATTTTAATGCAGAACACAAAAGCCCCAAAAACGGCCTCAACGGGAACTCCGGGACGTACCTGCTTGCTTCAAATCACCATTCATGGCCAAGTACCAAGATTTATTCAAGACTGTCGAAAACATGAGAGCAATAATTTCAGACTATGCATTTGGTGATGGAGACGAAAAGTACGTAATTAATCTAAGATTTATTTTATTAGACTAATTTGTATCTTTTGGGATGATTTTTCATAACATCATTGTATCAATATTGTAGGGAAGTTTTATATTTTGATGGAGAAAACTCAATAGACCGAGAGGAGATACAAACATTGGGTCGTGATGGCTACATAGACAACGCTATTGTTGATGCATGGTCTGCAATTCTAAACGGAAAATGCTCCAAGACTAAGTTCTATTTCTCCATGGTGCCCTTTGTAAGTATAATACTTTTAGGGTACAGATCTGGATAAGTTGTTGTATTATTATTGTTTTAAATGTTCAGAATTTTATTTTCAATGTGCAGAATTGTATGTCTTATGTTCAGAATGTTATGTCTTATGTTCAAAATGTTTTGTCTTATGTTCAGGAAATTATTTTCAATGTTCATAGAATGTTCAGAATTTTATGTCTTATGTTCAGAAAGTTATGTCTTATGTTCAGAATGTTATGCCTTATGTTCTGAGTTTTTGTCCTAACGTTCAGAATGTTACGTCTTATGTTCATATCTGTTAAATGCAGTTGATTATCAACACCTTCAGAATAAGTCCAGAAACAGATAGCTGGGACACAAGGCCTCATAAATTCACCCACAGATTGATATCTGAAATGAGGAATGCTGGTGTTCATAGCCTTAAGATGTATAAGGAGATATATTTTCCGGTATGTGTAAGTGCGCATTTTTATGTGTTGTGCGTTAACTTCTATGATCACTCAATAGATATTATTGACAACCGAAAGCTGCCACAACATGTCAAAGTTGGCACAAAATACCAAGGACACCCAACAAAAATGGTAAGTTAACATTTAATGTTCATTGAATGAATATATATATATATATATATATATATATATATATATATGTAGATTAAAAATACTTACTTGCTCTTTCGAATTTGTAAATATAGGTTCAAGCTCTAGAATATTTTTACAAATATAGTGATTATAGAATACAAGAAGAATTGTCAAAGTTCAAAGAGGAACTGATTAAGATGAAATGGCGAAGCAATGAGGATGCAATAAACTGTGGAGTCTGCATGTTGAAACATATGGAAACATACACAGCAGACCCTGAAATAGAGTGGAATCTTGAGTTAAAAGCAAACAATGTAAGACTCTTTTCTATAATGTTCATTTTCTGAAAGAGAATGTTCACTATATTATTATAAATATTCAATATCTTGTTTAAAAATTCTATTGGACAATGGAAACAGACATAAGTACCGGATCCAAACTGCTGCTAAAAGAAAAAACGAGGAGAACTGGATGCAAAGCGGAAGGTAGATGAAGTCAGGTGGATTGCCTTGGAATTATAGTTCATTGTTTGTTTATAGTTTATAATAGATTTGATATGACATTCTTGTTGACAACATGAATTGGAAATGTTTGGTTTGGAACAATTTGCGAATTAAGTACATATAGTTAAAAGACATTTATGGGCTATATTTTCATTTATTCAGTTTGGCATTTAAAATGTTCAATGATAAAGACAAAATGTTCAAATAAAACATAATACATTAACAATGTTGTAATAAACATAAAAAATAATATTAAACCAAAGTAAAAAGTTTAATATAATTCAAAAAAAAGAGTTGATCAAACGTATCACATATGAAATTCAAAAAATAGAAAATATCGGTAATTACATATAACGAAAATTATTTATCAAAATTGGCCATAATCTCGTCATAAAGCGATACACGAGCAGCAGGAGAATTCAATTCCGTGTTAGCAGAAATTGGAGCGCATGTCGAATATATTCCTTTCCTTTTCTTAGATTGAGAACCAAAACCACCCTACATTATCAAAAAACAAAAATATTAGAAGACAATGTTTAAAATATGACTGATAATGTTCATAAGTAAGACATATATGTTCAAATACCTGGACAAAACATTTCAAAGAGTCCACAACATCTGGTATTGCTTTCTTACCACAAATATCCTCCTACATATGCATCAAATTCGTATATTCAATTAATCAAATGTAATATTCAAAGTATGAAGAACAATGTTCATAAATAAGATAATACCTGAACACAATTAGGTACTACACTCTTTCCAGAAATACCATTCTACACATTATAAAGAAATATATTTAGTTTTGAAAGCATATTCTCAAACTATTTTTTTATTCATATTCACACACTAACCTCAAGGGATGAACCTAATACACACAACTCTGAGCCAGAACTTGGATGAGAATAAAGGAGAGGATTTCCCAAAGCATCAAACTCCTAAAAAATTTGATGTTCAACTTTTCAGAAACAATGTTCAACTTTTAAAACAACATGTACAACATAGAAAATTCATGTAAAAAAAATAACCTGAACAGAAGCTTGGGCTTTAGCTTTAACATTTTCAGCATGTTTTTCAGCACATTTCCTCCAAGCCTTCTTTTTGTTACACTCCTTCTCAACAATACCCTTAGGCATCTCGTTTGTCTCACCCTTTTTCCTACGCCTTTTTGGATCTTTAATGGATGGACCATCCTTTCCATCGTGACCAGGAACATCAATGCCCTCAACCGGCTCTGAAACAGCAATAGCACCAGTGGCGGAGCCACGGTGCCCTCACTGGGGTCCTTGACCCCACTTGAATTTTTTTTTTTTTTTATAGTTAAAATTTCAATTTTTTTTAAAAAAATAAATAATTTTAGTGAAAGTTTCATCAATTTTTAAATAGTGACCCCACTATCTCAAAATTCTGGATCCGCTACTGAATAGCACCCCTAACACTCTCAACCTTTTGCCTTAACAAATCAAATGCGGTATCAATTTCTACTCTAGCTTCAAGGAAATCTTGACAAGATGTAACCAAACGAACAAACTTCCTCATAGTTTGAAATCTGCAAACAGAAGCGGGAACAACATTTGCTTTGGAGGATTGTTCATCCACAACAACGTTGCGAATAGCTGCTTTCGTCCACCTCTTCAAAATGTATTGCTCAGGTAACATATCAACACAATGTATACTATATATATGAAGAATATGAGAACACAATAAACCCACTTCAGAAAAATGCTTGCATGTACAATTGGACTCAAATGTAATTTTGTTAAACGTAACCTCATGCCTTATTAAATCAGCTGTAGCAGGCTTCCATAACAGATAAACAACTTTTTCTGCATCTTCAAATGTACGTTCCTGATTCAATGAAATTCCTCTCAAAAACTGCTCCTCACACTTCACATATAGATAACCAGTGTACACCTTCCTTGCATGCACAAGTATACTAACATTGGTAGCAGCCATATGCCGATTTCCCCTCAATACACGATAATCATGGTGACTTTCTTTGCTTCGCCATGCAGATATAACATCTAAAAACAAGTGATAAAAATCACATAAACCATATGTCTTCCTCAACCTATCTTTAATAGAATTATTAGTCGATTCACTCCTTTGAGAAGACAAAGCTCCACCAGAGAAAGAATCCTTAGAATACGCACGGCACCAATGCTCTCTAATCACATACAAATTATTAAACCATACATTCTTCTCACACTTATAGTTCTTAATGAATCTGAAAGTTAAAATGAATATGAATATTACATGTTATGAAATGAACAATACTTATAAAGAATTGAACATAAGAATAAAAGAAAATATACCTTGGCCAATAATGTTCAAACTCAGCAACAGTATCACAGTACTTCATAAGATAACTAAACAACTCAGTAAAACCTTCCATAGCTCTCTGCGTAGCAATATTCTTCTTTGAATTCTCTCCAAGATGCCATGTACACAAACGGTGACTAGCACCCGGAAACACATCCCTATAGGGGTATTCCACCAAACGGTGATTAGCTAATAGCAGCAGCAATGGCAGGAGCTTGATCTGTCATTATAGTTTGGGGTATTCCACCACCCATTGATTGCAAAAAAGATTCAAACAACCAAATAAATGAAGGAATACACTTATTAACCAGAAACCCCAAACCAAAAACAACATTATTGCAATGATGATTCATTCCAACAAATGGTGCACATATCATATCATACCGATTTGTCCGGTATGTCATTTCAAACACCAATAAATCACCAAAATATTCGTAATCCCTTTTCATCCTTCCATCCCTCCAAAAGAAACTAATTAAATGTCCATGTTCATCTAACTTAAAATCATAATAAAAATCACTCTCAGAAGATTGTCTTTGAGCAAAGTACCTAATTAACTGATTACAGTCTTTACCATCAAGTTTCATTGCCTTTTCAGCAGCCAAAGCGTTGTATGCATCAGCAGTAATAAACCCTAAATTAGGAGATCCTCCGACTTCTTTTCTCATTGCACGAAGCAAATCAGACACTCTACAACCACTGGCTTTCACTGCACTAAGATACTTGAGCTGCTCCCCTGTAATATCTCTTTGAGACCTAAGCAAGTATTTCTTGTCAGCGGGAATCATATGATGATTGTGAGTCATGTTATGCCTCACCACAGTCCAAACACCATCATTGGTAATAGAAAACTGAATAAAAGCAGTACAACCTGTACGCAATTCAGACCTCTCATACTTCCTCAATGTTTCCTTCTTAACATCTTTAAAGCCAGAATTAGAACAAAGAAATCTGCGCATAATCCACAAACCAGTTCTACGACTAGTCCTAATTAATCCCTTACGAATACTGAAACCCTTCCGAAATGCATAATCATTATACATTTCATAAGCTTCATCATCACTACTAACTTCTTTTAACATTAATTCTGATGCAGATGCTTCTTCAACCACTACTACTTCTTTAGACACTGTCAAAAATAAAGGGTAAAGATGATGTTCAATTTAAAATGTACAATGTTCATATATTAAAACAAAATGTTCATAATAACAAACTTCAATACATGTGTTGTAATAAAAACGTAATAACCACAACAAAATATTCACAAAAGTAAATAACAAAAATCATGTTCATAATATAAGTGAAATATGTTCAAAATCATCAAACACAAAATCTGTGAATTTTCCAAAAAATAATAGACTCTGGAAAAATTCAAAATCATAAAAAAACGATAAACAATTTTTAAAACTAAAACCTAATAAAACTATGAACGTAAAAAAACAAATATAAGAATGATTTTATGCATAATTGAATAAAAAACCAGAATCGAAAACCAAAATCGCAATAACAGGATTGCAAAAAAACCAGAAAATCAGAATCGCAAATTACAAAAACAAAAGAAAAACTAAAAAACAATTGAATCAAAACTCACATTCCTTCATCAACGCAGAGAGAACTGAGGAATTATCAGCATTAATTTCAGCAAGTATAGAATCAATGGAACTTTTGCTAGTAAAATCATGAACAGAGCTTAATGTAGAAACAGAAGAACCATGGATGAGATTGGAATAAATGAAATTCAAAGAGGAAAACTGCATAAATGCGAGAAGGAAGAGGAGAGAGAAATTTTGAATTAATCAGCGTGATTACTAACCCAGATTTAAGCTTAATCAATAAGCAAAAGGAAAGAGGAAAAATAGGAAAGAGACGCTAAGGAAGGAAGGTTGGATTGGAAGGTAAGTAAGAAAAACGACGTCGTTTAACCTCCTATGCACGCTGAGAAAAAATTTGGGCCTTCATACCCACCCTAAAAGAAAAGTTAAATGAAAAGAAAAGAAAAATTTGGCCCACCCCCACTCTCCCATTCTACATTTCCATTCTCTATCATCTTCCACCTCTCCCTTTCTCCTTTTCCATTTCCATCATCTTCCACTTTCTCTCCATTTTCCTCTCCTACGGTAATTTCATTCTCTAGTTTAAACCATTTGACTGAATCACATTCTGCTTGATTTCTTTGCATCATTTGCTCTTTTAATTTTGTGGATGAGGTGAAAATTCTTGTACAATTGTGAATTTCAAGAAATTCATGTGGATTTAATATCACTTGTGTAAATTCGTGTAATTTTTAACATTGGTTAGATCTTAGAATTAGAATGATCGTACATATGGCTACAATATATAATTGATTATTGGTTATTGTCATTTTTGTATTATATTCCGTCATTGATTATTCGATTGGTGTCATTGTGTATTAAATTTTGTCATTGATTATTTGGTTATTGTTGGTTTTGTTTTTCGTTTCTAGTTGTGTTCTAGAATAATTATGTTTTCTAATAAGAATAATGTCATTGTTTTTATAAATACTTCCGTTATGTTTAATACTGTCATTGTTTTTAGGGAAATTCTCAATGTTAGCTTGTATTTTCGTAATTTATATATGGTAATAAACTTTTTTCATAGATATCACAAATAGCCTTGAGTTATACTCCCTCCGTCCCAGATTAGTTGTTACACTTAGCTTTGCACAAAGTTTTAGGTGATAAGTAGTTGTTTGATTATCAATTGTTATTTGGTAGGAGTTAGTGGGGTATTTTTTTAATTGAATAAGAGAGGGTGTAGGGACCAAAAAAAAGTTAGTGGGAAGAGAGAGACAATATAATAATTGTGGGATCATTCCTAATTTAGAAGTGTAACAACTAATCTGGGACGGACGAAAAAGGAAAGTGTAACAACTAATCTGGGAGTAAGTTTAAGTTTTCCGTAACCTTGTTTAGTAAATATAGTTAAAATATATTTCTTATCTCAATATGAGGAAAAAATATCCTTCACTGTCACGCTACCACGGCAAGGTCAGCACCGGTCATTGTGCCGCCCACTCTTGCACTCCACTCCCAGCCATCTCTCCCTTCAACCCAATAAGTCCCAGAAAAACACCACCGCCATCAACTCGATCATCCACAAAAATGTCAATCATTTTCACTCCTCACTTCCTCTCTCCCAGTCATTTATGAAAAAGTTCGAATTGCAATATAACAAACAATACGGAACCATAAATACGTTGACAATGTAGGTCGTTGATAATTTTGAGGGTCTTTGATAATTTTGAGGCATATATGATACATATGTGATAAACATCCCGAAACAAAAATGTGTGAACATCCACTCCCAGCACAATTACTGAGATTTAAATCTGGCAATCTCCTATTTGTGTCATGGTAATGAAGGAGATTCTTCAAATTAGGAACAACTTCCATCACAAAGTCGGATGCATCAGTAAACTTCGTGCAAATATTTGGTGTAGTAGAGAACATCAAATAAAACGTATATTATGACAAGGATAAACACAAATATAAGTATACCAGTAGCTAAGATCACAATACCATGAGAGCCTGAGCTCACAATTACGTTGTTGGTTGTTCTTGAGGTATCTTCTTTATGACTTGCAGGATTATCCCATTCCTAACAATATAATACGCTAGGGTAATTAGAAATGTAAATTAGGCTTTGTAGGCACAATATTGATAATTTGTTACCAAGGTTTACAATATGGATTATTAATCAATTTAAAGACTACACCACCTTAACAATTCATAATTTTTTTTGTAAATAAGCACTATGCTGACAAAATAACGCAACCATAAAGTATGTACAAGTGTGGATAAAAAACACCCTCAAACAACCAGAACACTAATTAAGTTACAGAGTAACATAATTCCACGTAGCAGTTAAGTTAAAGACTGATCGAATGATCCAATCTACTTGTCATAAGTCTAAACTGTTTTAAAACTGGATTCTTGAGGGTCTGGAAAACAGTGTTGGGAATTCGGGATGTCCATGATTCTAGGCTGACAAAGTATTAAGGTGTTGTGAAAATGGGTTAACCTAACCACAAACATATACTCCATACTTGTATCATATACAGACTACAGAGTACATTGTTAATTCAGCCCTTGGATTTTTGTTATTCTTCTTTACATATTTATACTTTAGTATTTTGGTGGAAGGGGGAAGAGGCCATGCTTAACCATCACTTGCAATTTAAGGATAATATCTGAAGAATGGACGAACCTGAACATGGGTGAAGTTCTTAGTGGGATGCTGAAATGCGTACTTGTAAGAGCTGACAATATGGTTTTTTTTTTCCGTTTTGAATCTGCGAGAACATAAGGCGGATATCGGAGAATTATAGGTTATACATTGCTTTAAACACAAATCTAAGCCAACTATCAAAAATTACTTACCTATAGTTGCTGGCCTTTTTATTGAGATATAGAGCAAGTAAGTGTATCAACTATACACTACTACGAGGAAATTCGAAAAACAATCTAAATCAGACTTCTTCTCTCTTCTCTCTCATGGTGTGATGTACGTTAAGGTTCACTTACTAACGTGCGCCAATCTTGAAAATGGCGAGGAAGAAGAAAACGCAGAAGCTTGAGATTGCTCAAGTGAATGAGGAAGCCTCTTCTCTTCTTCATCAAGAAGTTTCGAGGCCTAAGAACCAGAACCAACTCAGAAAACAAATACCCATTCCTAATGAACCTCGGGTTAGTGCGGGTCTGGTGACACCAGTTACGCTGCCTCATTCTAACCATGTGCTGCCATCGATGGAACGTCTAGACAACTCTCAAGCTTACCAGGACTCGGCTGGTTGGTCGTGGTCAGTAAATCGACCGCCATCGCTGGTTGAAGCTCTGGAAGAGTTTTACGAAGATAGTCATCGAATGGTGGTGGGAAAGGATAGGGTGGACCTCCTGGTGAGAAGTGTTAATGCTGCACTCAAGGAGATGCACCATCAGAGTGTGATGAAGGAGAACCCAGGTGTAGATCCAGCCCAGAAAACAGAGGATGTCCGTACAGAAACAGAGTGTGAGATGAATGGTGCGCAACCAGCTCAACGGCGATTGGATATGGAACCAAAACCATGGGTGAGTCTATTCAAAGGTAGTTCACTCCCTTCTAAAGGTTTTGCGTTGAATTTTATTGCTCCCACAGTCTGTGATGGTAAACCCATAGCTGTACTTGATAAGCATGAGATACAAAAAATGAATGATCTATGGGGAAATGCAGTTGTCATGTATGTAGTTGGGGAAAAACCTTCGATTGGGGCTATTTTGAGATTCATTGCAAAAGAATGGCACCAAGTGGGTAAACCTCGGATTTTCCTCCATGATGAGGGCTATTTTGTAATCAGATTCCGGTCAAAGAAGGATAAGGAATCAGTTCTGGTGGCTGGTCCTCATATGTTCTTTGGCAAACCTATGATTGTTAAACCTTGGACAGCAAGTTTTAATTTCCAAGAGGAAATATTGAGGGTAGTTCCAGTGTGGGTTAGGTTGCCTAACTTACCACTGAGCTGTTGGGGGGGTGATTCATTGAGCAGAATAGGGAGTTTTCTTGGAGATCCTCTATATGCTGATGAATGTACTTCTAAACAGCAAAGAATTTCATTTGCTCGAATTCTCATTGAGGTGGATGTAACTGGTGACTTGCCTAAATCTGTGCAGATTCAGGACCCTATGGGTAACATTGTTAAACAGGTGGTTGAGTTTGAATGGCTACCACCTTATTGCCAGAAGTGTAAGATTGTGGGGCATGACTGTACTCAGACAAGAGTCAATACCACAAGATTTAGGCCAGCTGATGTTCAGAGAAAGAAGGTTGTGAAGGTGTGGAAACCTAAAGCAGTGCAACCAAATGTTGAACCACAAATTACTGATGAGTTGACTGCTAATGATGCTGTACAAGAGGATGATGGGGAGAATGGAGAGTTATCTGTTTATGATAAGCCTTTTACTCCAATTTCTCCAGTGCCTGATGAAGGGTGGAGAGTTGTTTCAAGGAGAAGAAGAGATATTAGAACTCCAGCTCAGACTGTGGGGCTTGCTGAAGTCCATTTGAATGGGGAGGAATTGGTTGTTGGTAGTGAGGGAGTGGAATTCCCAATTGATCCACCATGAACATTAGTACCTGGAATGTGAGGGGATTGAATGATCCCATTAAAGTAGTTGAAATAAAGAAGTTTTTAGCTAGTAATAACATTAGTGTTGTAGCTTTATTAGAAACTAAAGTTCAGGAGAAGAATAGTTGTAAAATTCAGAAGAAAATAGGGGTTGGGTGGCAGTGGATTATGAATTATGAGCACTCTCCTAGGGGAAGGATATGGATTGGTTGGAAGCATGCTTTGGTGTCAGTTCAGCTTATCCAAAAAACTGAATTTTGTGTTCACTGTCATGTTGCTACTAAGAATGGCTTATTTGATGCTTTCTTTTCAGCTGTGTATGGTTTGCACTCTATTGATACTAGAAGACCAATGTGGAGAGATATCACTAATTTCAGTAGCACTGTTAATTGTCCTTGGCTTGTCATGGGGGATTTCAATGCAGTTTTATTAGCTGCTGATAGGGTAAATGGCAATGCAGTTACAGAAGGGGAAACTAAGGATTTTGATAGCTGTATGGATGCTGCAGGGTTGGCTGAGCTTAAGAGTTGTGGGAGTTACTATTCTTGGAGCAATAAGGGGCAAGGTAACTTGAGAATCTGTTCCAGAATAGATAGGGCCATTGCTAATGCATTATGGCATTCTAAGTTTGTTGATGCTGTGGTGGATTATTTGCCTCCAGGAATATCTGATCACTCACCTCTGGTTATGTCTTGTAATATTCATATGGGAGGGGGGAGTAGACCCTTTAAATTTTTTAACTATATGGCTGATCATGTTCTGTTTCTAGATGTAGTTAAAAAGGGATGGGATGTGTCCTGTCCAAGGGGTGGAGCCATGTTCAAGGTGTGGACTAAGCTGAAAGCAGTAAAGCAAGGATTGAAGGAGCTACATCATAAAGATTTTGCTAAGCTTGATGAGAGAATTGAGGGGTTAAGGGCTGATTTGGGTCAAATTCAGATTCAGTTAGCTTCTTGCCCTACTGATAGCAATGTGCAACAAAGTGAGAGGGATTGTAGTGAGACTCTTAAGAATTTTTTGCATATTCAGGAAAGTGCATATAGACAGAAAGCAAGAATTCAGTGGTTGCAAGTAGGAGATTCGAACTCTAAGTTCTTTTTCAGTGCAATGAAGGAGAGGATAGCTAGGAATAGCATTGATATTTTGTATGCTGATTCTGGGAAGAAGCTTAGCACTACTCAGGAAATTCAAGAAGAAGTTAGCTCTTTCTATAAGAAGTTTATTGGTACTGCAGCTAGCTCATTGATGGGTGTGGATGTTGGAGTGGTTAGGAAAGGTAAGCAGCTTTCTGCTACTGATGCAGAAATGTTGGTGGTTCCTGTTTCAGATGCAGAAATTGATGCAGCTATCAAAGGTATTGATATCAATAAAGCCCCTGGGCTTGATGGTTTCAATAGTTTGTTCTTTCTTAAAGCTTGGGAGATTGTGAAAGCTGATGTTTATGAAGCAGTAAGAGAGTTTTTTAGGACTGGGGTGATGTTAAAGCAAGTGAACAACACTTCAGTTACTTTGGTTCCTAAGATTCAGAATGCCTCTTGTGTGAAGGATTTTAGGCCAATTGCTTGCTGCTCTGTTGTTTACAAAATTATCTCCAAAATTCTTACTGCTAGAATGCAAGGTGTTATTGGTACAGTTGTAAATTGTTCTCAATCTGGTTTCATCCCTGGTAGATCCATTTCTGATAATATTTTGCTAGCTTGTGAGTTGGTGAAGTGTTATTCTAGAAAACATGTTTCTCCTAGGTGTATGATCAAGGTGGATCTGAAAAAAGCCTATGATTCTTTAGAGTGGCCTTTCTTGAAAACCATGCTGTCAGAGCTAGGATTCCCTATGAAGTTTGTGAATTGGGTGATGCAGTGCCTCTATTCTGTTTCTTATTCCATTCTGATAAATGGTTGTCCCACTAAACCAATTCCTGCAAAGAAAGGGTTGAGACAAGGTGATCCCATTTCACCTTATTTGTTTGCTTTGGGTATGGAATATCTGTCAAGGTGTCTTGCTGCTCTTGCTGAAGATACTAACTTCTCTTATCACCCTAGATGCAAAAAGTTGGATCTCACCCATATGATGTTTGCTGATGATTTGTTGATGTTCTCCAGAGCTGATGAGAGTGCTGTGAAAGCTCTTTTTGATGCTTTTACCAAGTTTTCTTTGGCTTCTGGTTTGGAAGCTAATTTGCACAAAAGTGAAGTTTATTTGGCAGGTGTTTCTGATCATGTTGCTTCCAGTATTGTTAGCTCAATTGGGGTTCCTAAGGGATCTTTCCCTTTCAGATACTTGGGTGTCCCTCTTACAACTAGGAAGCTCTCCTTCACAGACTGCAAGCCTCTCATTGATAGAACTGTTGCTAGAATCAAGAGCTGGACTTCTAAGTTCCTTTCCTATGCAGGTAGGCTGCAACTGGTGAAATCTGTTCTTTTTGGTATCCAGCTCTACTGGTGTCAGATCTTTGTTATGCCTAAAAAGGTGATGAAGGAGATTCAGAGAATTTGTAGATGTTTCTTGTGGACTGGTGCTGATGCAGATTCTAGGAAAGCTTCTATCTCTTGGGAGCAATTGTGTTTCCCTAAGAGTTGTGGAGGGTGGAATCTTAAGGATCTAACTGTGTAGAATAAAGCAGCAGTTTTGAAGCACTGTTGGGCTTTAGCTTTGAAGCAGGATAGGCTTTGGGTGAGGTGGATTCATGCTTATTACATTCAGCATAGAGACTTCTGGACTATGCCAATTCCTAATGGTTTAACTTGGTCATTAAGGAAAATTTGGCATAATAGAGAAGTATTTTTGCAGGCAAATGGAGTGGATCAGTTTGTGCAAGCTGGTAAATTCAGAATTCAGAAAATGTACAAGTTTCTTCATCCAGTTGGAGCTTAGGTGGGATGGAAGAGATTGATTTGTAATAGCCATGCTAGTCCAAAGAGCACCTTCATTATGTGGCTAGCAGTGCAGAACAGACTTGCTACTAAAGACAGATTGATAAGATGGCAGCTGAATATTGATGGTATTTGTGGACTTGCTACTAAAACTTAGAGCACCTTTTCTTCTCTTGCTCCTATTCTCAGGATATTTGGAAGCAGGTTCTGCTTTCTTTAGGTGTGAATAGAACTGTGTTGCCTTGGCATGAGGAAGTTCAGATTGCAGTGAAGAAAAGCAGAAGCACACAGAAGCAAGCTTGCAAGTATAGTATAGCTTTCATTGAGTCTGTTTACTGTATTTGGTTGCAAAGAAATGCTAAGGTCTTTAGGGATCATTTTGATCCAGTTAAGACTGTTGTTAGCAACATTATGTTTAATGTTGAGTGTAGATGTCAGTAGTAGCCTCTGTGTGCATTAGCTAGCTTGTGTTGGTTAGCTAGGTGTTTGGTTGTGTCTGTTGGACAGTTGGTGTTTTCAGAGTTTGTTAACACTCTGATTACTTGGTAAATAAAGCTCATTATTATTTGCCAAAAAAAAAAAAGTGTATCAACTATAACTCTACAAGGTCATCGTCATTAGCTGGATCTGATGTTGTACTATCATTTGATCCTACGGGTTCAAGCACATCACTATAATCATTCAATTAGTAAGGAATCTGGAGAAATCACAAGGTAGATTAATATCATTGTCAACATATCATACCATGAAGCTGAAATTGAACTTGCGTGCATAATCCAACTGCCAAATATTCTAAAAGGTCCATCTAACTCTAAACTGTTATGAAATTCTCATACAATAACATAGATAGATAATAGAATAATATTCACCACCACTTCTATACGAAGATGCAGAGAGACTGTCATTTACAATCAAATACTATTTCCAAGCATGCATAACCTTATTTTCATAAAGAAGAAATTGCTATAAAAGGTTATTTGAAGATTTGACACAGGAAAAAAATAACACTCAAAAGCTTTTTTCAAGACGCAGCACTTAGGACTTTGAATTGAAATGTAGAGCACCAAATGAGGCAAAAGAAATGCCCTCCAAATCTCTAGAAAAATAGTAGTTTATAGAAAGATCGAGAAGACTAAGGTATCAGGCTTGACGGGCCTTCTTTCTCACCGTCCAGATGGAAAATAGCAAACATCTCAAGTATTTCTGGCTATGGAATCAGTTGATCATTAATGTTTTATATTTAAACAATTAGAAAGACGTTACTTGAAAGAAGAGGCAAATACTAATTTTTGCATATCTTTTCTTCTTCTGTTCTTTATGCACCTTTTACCTTGTGATCACAAAACAAATTTGTCGTTCACTCTAGGTAGAGTTGCAAACTTTTACCACTTCGTATTTTCGTCACATGAAGCCCGTAAATATAAATTAGACCAGCCTGAAACCATATTGATTCAGTTAGATAGAGATAGAATACAATACTAACATGACTTGATCACGATTGTGTACGTATGATTGTAGGATTCAGAGAGATACTATACCCATGAATAACAATTTCAGTTTTGCATGCCACATAACCAACTAAATTAGGTTGCAGCCGGAAACTTACTCAATTATAACTAAAAACAAGTTTTATTTATAAATATTAAAAACAACCGGCAATTTCATCCTCTCACGGTCTCACATTCCTCCTTCGCCCTCTTAGTTGGATACCTAGCTTCAATAGAACTGAAGCTGTTCCTGAGTTTTATTATGCAAATAAAAAGAGAGACAGGCAATAAATTTGAGCTACTCTTTTATACAATAATTGTTTAGAATTTTTGACAAAGGTACAATGAGAAAGATCTTACGGAGTATGTTTCTTAAACATTTGCCTAATTGTTGAACTGAATAACACAAGTGTTAGTTAATCCGCCTACATGATCACCTCTTTCAAAAACAATTGTAGCACTGTTACCCCTTCCCGCAAGTTCAGTACACTGTTTATGAGAGATTGTTATACAAAATACAACTGTTATATATTATAGGAAAATATTTGATACTTAGTGCTTCATCTTTACAGATTCCATTAAACAGGTTTTAAGGGTTCACAATTCCATTAGTTGCACACATGAGAGGATGAAAGAGAGGAGTTCAGAAGGCAGGGAGGGAGTGAGAGAGAGACCTCTAAACATGGAAACGACACCAAATGAGCAATCTCTTCCTCGACGTTTATTGCTTGATGCTGGCTTGAGAAAAATTCAGTCAAAACATCAACAAAATGTCAATTAAAATCACAAATTGTAATTTAGCTGTAATTGACATGCAAACCCTTGAAATCTCTTGTGGAGAAATTAACCACAAGAAAAACACAAGCAAGCAATCCACATAGAAGAAATCCCCCCCCCCAACGTAAACGCACATTGCATGATAGACGATAAGAGTTTCCAATATATGACAAAATTGACGATTGTTACTGAAATTAAATATTCCTTGTTTCCTTAGTTACAATTAACTATAAGATACTAAGATGCAACAAACGCATACAACAGTTAATAGTCTAACATATGATTTCAAAGTCTTTTAGAGGATTCTGCAAAATACCACATAAAGAGAAAACTCGGTTGATGCTGGATAAAATACCTCAAACTCTGTCTTCTCATTCTGTAGAAATCCTTCAAGTTCTGCAAGACTTGATTCAGAAGATATTTCCAGGACCCAGTCCACATACTTCTTTTCTACAATTTGTCAGATGGCATTTTGCACCTCAGAAAATAAGGAATCTGCTCGTTCAATAACCTAAAGCAAAGATAATTCAATGCACCATAATATGAAATTGTCGGGGACAAAACCTCTGAAATATCCTACAATAGTAGTACCTCGTATGCTCCTTTCTGTACCCAATCCTGAACCCCATAGTTAAAAGCAACTTTAGCAGATGGCAGGTATACAGAGTAAACATCGATTGGTGCATAACAGAAGCAAGCGACCATTTTCCCACACCTGCAGAAATATCGAAAATTATTAACTAAAGGAAACATGAATATTAATTGCAGGATGAATATTAATTGCAGGAAATTTTTTGCGTGTGTTTTCTAGGGAGTTCAAGAACTTAGCCGATCTGCAGAAAAATATACTCCACCCAAAGGTTTCAATTGCCAAGAATATTAATATCCCATCATAATAATTCCTACGAAATTCATTACGCATTCAAATCAAAGTTTTTCCCTTCCACAATTACACAAATTACCAAAAAAAGAGAAGTTAAAATAAAAGTATGTTGAGAAGTTATTCATACTCTGAAGAGCAACTCTTTGTAGCCCAGGGATCCTGAACTTGCTCCACATACAATTCCAAGCTTCCAATTGCTGCTTCAAAGACAAACCTCCCTCTGACTACATTTAAAAAAAAAAAAATCCAAGAACGACATCAACAATATTTATTTATTTTTTTATTTTTTTTTGGCAAAACGACATCAACAATTACATTAAATTAAATTAAATTTTCACTCAAACACCAAATTAAAAAACCAGAAAGTGAAATCGACAATCGGAGAAAGAAAATGACAAGATCTTCATCTTTCTTGTCGTCCTTCTTCTTAGAGTTCCTCACTACTTACCAATTGTTGGGATTTATTAAGAGGGTGATTCAGTGCTAAAGCTCATCTTGTTAGTAGCCTTTATAATTCTAAGTTTGGACAAAAGCCTTCTTTTATGTGGTCTAACACAAAAAAACCAAGGAAAGAAAGCGTTGGCTCAAATCCTCACTTCAAAGTATTATGCATATGTAAGAACCTCGAACCTTTTATTCAAACACCCTCAAAACTGTAAGTCTGTAACCATGACTACTTTAGGCAATTTACACATATTCAAGTTCATATAAAGGCATATAGTGTTGTGTAAAGCTCACCTGAGAATCTGAGATGCAGAAACCCACTGTATCATTGATTTTAAGTTATGGATCTCCACCAAACTTCACAGCACACCCTGGTTTCGTTTCTATTAGCTACCCTAACATGTATCTCATGTTGTGGCAGGTACCCAGTAAGATCCAGAGAGCCATAGAACGCCTTGGTAACCTCTACCAAAATTTGGAAAAGGGTGAAAATCTCTTCATCAGCTTTTAAAATCTAGTAATATATTAATTTATTACATCATTCGAAAACTACATCAGCAGTTCCAAGTCCAAGATTAAATTCAAAATAATTAAACCAATTTGTGAAATTAAAAATTAGTAAAGCGTATCAAAGAGATACCCATTTAAATCAACTCAATAGAGATAACTCATTAAGAGCTTTTGATACACCCATTTCAAATTCAAGCGAACTTATGAATTCCTATAAATAGAACAACATAACCTAAAATACTAAAGTTCCCAAACTTTTCCGTTCCCCGTATCCAAAGCAAGAATTTCAAATGATAAAATAAAATTAAAAAATTCAATAAAATTGTTCATATTAGCAGAATATCCACCAAATTATCCATAATGCAGATTAAACACTCTAATAAAAACCTCATCAAATAAAAAATTGAAGAAAAAAAGGGCAAATCTGCTAAAACAGTTGAAAATGGTAACAAAATTTTGATGTTTACTGAATTACTAATTAAAACTTCAAAAAAAGGCATGCCTACCTTCCGGAAATCATCATGAACCTACAAACTAAAGCAGTACAAAGAATAAAATAAAGAGGAAGAATGTAAACCTTGATCCAAAGCTCAAATCTCAATATTAACAACTAACAAATACATGAATCCTAATTTAAAATTTCAACATTCATAAAGATTAAATTGGTAAACCGTTTAAAGATTAAAGATTATATTCCGGCAGAGGATACCTGTTATGATTCAAGTGGTTAATCCTTCACATCAACGAATATCATCAACCAGATTCAGTAATATCCAGAACGTACTATAAGCAGAACCCTTCAGCCAGCCGTGTCAATCAGCCAAGTCGCGACCCCAGTAGCAACTACCTGCTTAGTTTCCCAAAAAGATTAAGGTTTGAGTTTACCAGTAATCATAAAAAATAAGAATGCGAATATTATGGGATTAGAAATGAAGATATATTTGCAAATTTCTACACCAAACCCAACAGAGTTTATTCCGCAGTGCTTTCACATGAAACAATCTAAAGTTATCATTCCAAGATTCATCATTGATACATCATTAATTCAGAAACTCAGTATAATTCTAATTCGAACCACTCACAGTCACAAAACAGCAAACACAATAGTAGTTACATTACCACATAAAATACAAATAAAAAAAGAGCAAGCCATTAAAAAATTACAATAAGGTGAACAGAAGAGCAAGTGATTAGGCTGGAACTGATAGGTAACATTAACGTATGAAAGACCACCCAACCATGACATAACATCCATCATCCCATCCCTCGATACAATCTCCTCAAACAAGGCTTTAATCTGCCACATGGTCTAGCTTCAAAGTTCCAACTTGATACAACGCCAACATATAAGCTAACCCATGATCTGACCTAGATGGCCAAGTCTATATCCCATCACCATCATGACACCACATGTGCTACGAGTCCACATAAAATTATTTCACGATCAACATAAGGGGAAAAGGTGGACTTTCAAAGACACATTACGCCTTAGCCATGTGAACGAACTAACAAAAAGGCGAAATGAAAAAAAAAGTCATCCGGAAGATTTCACATAAGGTAGGTACTGAACCCACAGTAAACCTCATCGGCATATTGGTACTTACATTACAATCATCTCCACAAAAAGAATTTTTCTAATCAGATGTATCTAACTATAAGCATGGACTTCCTCAAATAACAAATGACATAGTCAGCCGAATACAAACTAAAGTGAATTTGAGTGTTAGATACTCACTTCCGTAGACATTCATCATAGAACCCATAAACTTGAGTAATCTGTCCATATCACCATCAAAGAAAATCATAATAACACAAGAAATTAGAAATGTATATCGAGTAATCATTGGGCTTGAAATTAGAAACCATTAGAACCCACATTGTCCTATATGTCAATCTTGACTTTCGGTGAACCATCACCCCCCAAAATTTCCCCATAATGTTTTATTCTCTCAATATCATCATTATTAGCATCACAATCATCCAATTTTGCAAGACAACTATTTAGGATAGTCATCAGAATTGGAGAGGGTTGATGATTACCTTCAATTTCAGACACCCATGGTGTTTTCTGCCCAGAATCCTGATTCAACATGTTAATCCATTCTGGAAATTGATTTTTCTCAGACGATAATCTGTTTCGGGTCAACTCAGGGAACTCTTGCAGTAGGATTTCCATCTTTGTCTTCGCTAATTTCATCTGGGTCTGAATTCCTTGGAGGAGTTTATTCAAGAAATTCTGCCATTGCTCAAGCTTTAATGTCCAATTAACGAACAATAAATTAGATCAACGAACAATAAAAGATCAATTGTGTTGAATTAGAGCTTTCAATATAACAATCAAACACCTAAACCTGACCTAAAATAGCATAAACAAGAACAAAACCGCTGAAAATAAACCAAACAAAATGCAAATAATAAAATCAACAAAACGCAAATTAAAATCAGATGAAATCAAAAATAATGATCGAAGTAGATTGAAATGGAAATGCGAAATTGAAGAACAAGATTACCATTAGAAGAGCGAAAATGAAGAAGGAAAGACGAGAGAGCTTCTGAAAGTGAAGTTGCTACGGCACAATCTATCTACCGGCCACCATTTTTGTAGAAGACGAAAAGCTTCGCCAAGTCTATGGAGAATTAATCGCAGAAGAGATGAGGAAAAGGGAAGAGAGAGAATTACAATGGCGGAAATCGATGGGTGATTGACAATCTTAGCAATTGTAACTACAAGAAGGGAGAGGAGAGAGAAAATGGGGGCGGAGGAGATTGGAGTGAGAGGTAGGGTTTGTTGAGAGACCATCCAAGAACCAGGGGTGAAAGACTGAAAGGGAAGAGGAAGAAAAGCAAGGAGAAGGGATCGAAGAAGGAAAGAAGGGGACAGAAGAAGGAGAAGTGAAGAAATACAGGTGGTGGATGAGCTTGCAACGTGTCACGATCTAATAGAATGGCAAAGGTGTAATAAAGGGATATGAATGGGGTAAAAGGGGAAGCACTATTGCTGCAATAGTAAATTGAAGTTTGTATGTTTTAAAGGTATATTCTGTATTTAGCATTTTTTGTATTGCATTTAGTACTTGCGATCTAGTATGATGGTGTTTAGCTTTGATGATGAATTAAAAGGATTTTTTCTTGTAGCTTTCTAAGTTGTTAATAACATCCAATAACCGATTTTACCAAGCATGTTTTTTAACAAATAAAAAGACAGCCAACAAACAGTCAATACAAACAGTCGGTCAAACTAGCTAATTAAATCTACCGATTGCCAAACATAGCCGTTGAAGGAGGAATTTTGACGGTTTCTTCCATAGAAGAAGCGATTGAAGAACTCAATTGAAAAAAGATGATTGAGGTTAGTCAAGTTTCAAAAATTACAGTTATCCAAAGATAGTATCAACACTTTGTTTATGGAAGAATGAATATAGGCAGTGTGGAAAGGTACTGAAATTTTAAAGAAGGTGTTTGGGCTCCCAATTGACTATCAATTGGGCCGCTAAGTCCAAAGCCCAATGGCTCAAAACAACAACATCAAACCTGCCACAACTAAAAAGGCTATTCAGCCATCAACCAAGGCCCAAGGCCCAATAGCAATAAATGACCTATGGGTATTTATCATGCAAACACTATAAATAGGCCGCCAAGGCTCACACCTCAAGGTACGTCCAATTTATTGCCTTAAGACTACTCTCTAGAGAACTTCTCTCTCTAGAATCCGAGCATTGTTCTTACTTAGGCATCGGAGGGGAGCCTCGGAAACACCCCCGAGGCTAGTAACATTGTCTTTGTGCAGGTGAATTCGGACAACACTCATTCAAGCTAGAAAGATCTTCAAAACACTCAAAAGGGCCTTCATTCGAAGCCCATTGTTCCATCCGCTTAAACACCGGAACAATTTGGCGCCATCTGTGGGGAAGAACACTTCAAAGCCTCGAAAAACAACCCATTTTTCACTCAAAAAATGGAAATTTCCAACAATGACAACCAGGACGATGTCCTTGTCCTAACGGATTCGGGATCCGACGAAGAGGATCAACTGCTATCAGTGGCGAGATCACAGCCGACAAGGGCAACCGCCGCAACAGCTAGCAGACCTCCACTCCCATCCCGAGAAGAGCTCGCCGCAGCCATGACTATCATGAAGAACTTCCTCTTCAATGAGAAAGAACAGGCACAGGCAGCGGATCGCCGAGAAGCGAGGAGAATCAGGCGACAACTTCTGCTGAATAGGCCACCGCCTAACGAGGAGACTGCGAGGCCCGAACGCACTCTCCCTACAATGTCGGAAACTCACTTAACGACAAGGTGGAGAGAGAACACATGGGATACGCAGCAAAGGGCAGAACAGCAGCCAGAATGGTATAAAACACCGTCTCCAACACCGCAAGCTCTCCAAAGTGGAGCGACTGACCGCACTCGGATCCGAAGCTCGGTACATAGAAGATTGCGACCTTCGGTCCATGACAGGCTAGGCGAGACTAGTGGGTCCAGCAGGCGACCCGAGGCCAGTGATCGGTCGAGAAGGAGAAGGAGGAGTGACCGAACTCCTAGCCCCCTACACGCCCCCGAGCAATCCCATAGAGGAAACTCGAGGAGCGAAGGTATCAGGGCGAGGCTAGGAAAGAGGATCATGACCCCAACATCTTCCCCATTCTCAGATGATATTGTTATGGAGGAGATCCCTAAGGTTCGGCTACCAGCGCACTTGACATACAGCGGAATCACGGATCCGAGAGACCACGTCATCTCCTACGAGCAGCAAATGTTCCTAAGTCCCTACTCCGAGGGTTGTTGGTGCAAATACTTCCCAACTACGCTAACGGGAGTTGCAGGAGAATGGTTTAGGTCGCTGCCGAAGGGATCGATCAAAAGCTGGAAGAAGCTGAAGAAGAGGTTCTGCGTACAATTTGTGAGCAATAATCGCCCCGAACGAACTACCGTAGAACTGACCTCCATACAACAGGAACGAGATGAAAGTCTTCGGGATTTCATGGCCAGGTTCATGAAAGAATCAACTAACATCCCCAATCTGCAGCCAGACGTAGCAATCTTCGCCTTGAAGCACACACTTCGGGAGGGGAACTTCCGGGATAAACTGTCAATGAAAAACCCCTCCAAGATAGCTGACGTACATCAAATGGCAGATGCGTTCATCAGAACGGAAGAGTTCAACAAGGCAGCAGCAAGGCTTAGGGGTCCCTCGGATACGAGGGATACCAAGATGAATCAGAGTAAGCCCGAGGGCAACTCAAGAAAGGGGAAAGAGAAGGTGGGTGCGAGAGAAGCGAGCCCAAAGAAAGATGGGAAAAAGGGTGAATTTCAACCCAAATACACCAACTACACTCCACTCACCATACCCCGAAGAGAAATATTCAGCCTCCACAAGGATGATGAAAAGTGGAAGCTACCAGACAAGCTCAGATCAAACCCCCTCCGTAGAAACAAGAACAAGTGGTGTGAGTTCCACGATGACTTCGGTCATACCACCGAGGAATGCAACTCGCTGAAGGACAACATCGAGGACCTCATCCGCCGAGGCTACTTAAAGCAATACTTTCTCGACCGTAGGACGGAGAGGGAAGAAAAAGAAAAGGCAACATCTGGAAAACTACAAGAGCAAGCCCAGAAAAGAGTCCATGAGACCGAAGGGCAAAAGAAAAAACCAATCCTCGTGGTGTTCGGAGGCCAAAGATCCGGACACGCCAGCAAGCAACACTTGAGGGCTCTCTCCCACCGAGTCAACTTCAGCACTGTAGGGGAGAACCAGCCTACACCCCCGAACATGACTTTTACTGCTGATGATTGCCTCGGAACCCAGTACAAACATGACAACCCGTTGGTAATTGAAATGGATCTCAACCACCATAACGTTCACAGAGTACTGGTCGATGGAGGAAGCGTCGTCAACATCATCTTCAGAAACTGCTTCGAGCAACTCATCCTTGAAGAAGGAGAGGAGTCACTGACTAAGGTCAGTTACCCGTTGATCGGCTTCAACGGATCCGCAGCAATTCCACGAGGAAAGATCACTCTTCCAGTTACCATTGGCCAAGGCCTAGCGGCAAGAAACGTCCGAGAAGAGTTCCTAGTAATGGATTGCGATTCGGTGTATAATGTCATCATGGGACGAACCATGATTCACAAGATACAAGCAGTCCCATCCACGTACCACCAGATGATGATGTACGTCTCGGACGCAGGTTTCGCCGAACGGACAAAAGGTGACCAGGAGGTGGAAAGATCAACTTGTCACACGGCCATCCGAAAGCCAAAGCTAGAAGGCAAGCCTGAAGATGAGGATCAGAAAAGTTCTCCCCCGAGGGAAGAAAGCGAGGCAAAAAGGAGAAAGGCAGGGCCGAGCAATCTGATAAAGCCCGCAGAGGTCGATGCTCGACCAGAAACCCTTTCCCCCGAACCAGATCAAGAAATGGAAGATGTTCCCTTGGAAGATGACTCTGACAGAAGTGTCCGAATAGGCAAAGCCTAAGCTCGGGACTCCGAATCGACCTGATTCAGTTGCTGAGGGACCACAAAGACATTTTTGCATGGTCAGCAGCCGACATGCCAGGGATAGATCCGAAGATGATCTGTCACAAACTAGATGTCAATGTCGAGGCTCGACCAATCAAGCAGAAAAAAAGGAATTACTCCTCAGAGAAGAACAAAGCTATCGCCGAAGAGGTAAAGAAATTGCAAGAAACAGGGTTTATTGAGCCATGCATGTACCCCGAGTGGCTAGCCAACGTGGTGATGGTTAAGAAAGCAAACGGCTCGTGGCGCATGTGCGTTGATTTCACAGACCTAAACCGAGCTTGCCCAAAAGATTGCTATCCCCTCCCGAGGTTAGATCAACTAGTGGACTCTACCAGTGGCCATGCATTGCTTAGCTTCATGGACGCCTTTTCAGGGTACCATCAAGTGTTCATGCACCCTGACGATAGAGCAAAAACTGCCTTCATCACAAGCGCGGGAGTGTTCAACTACAGAATGATGCCCTTCGGGTTGAAAAATGCCGGGGGCACCTACCAAAGGCTAGTTGATCACGTCTTCGCCGATCAGAAAGGAAGGAACGTCGAGGTTTATGTGGACGATTTCATAGTGAAAAGTGTGAAGGAGGAAGATCACATCAAAGACTTGGCTGAAACCTTCGCCAACCTGAGGAAATACCAAATGAAGCTGAACCCGAAGAAGTGTGTCTTTGGGGTGAAAGCAGGGAAATTCCTCGGATTCATGGTGAGCGAAAGAGGAATCGATGCAAACCCGGACAAGGTCCAGGCAGCATTAGATCTACCCGAACCAAAGACAAAGAGAGATGTGCAAAGGCTAACAGGCAGGTTAGCCGCGCTATCAAGATTCATATCGAAAGCTTCGGACAAAGGTGCCCCCTTTTTCAAAGCTCTCAAACCAAAGACCCTCCCAGGAGGAGAAGCAGAACCTATCAAAAAGAAAGGCGTCCCGAGGAAAGTGGACCCCGAGCTGACGTGGGAACAAGAGCAGAAGGATGCATTCCAGCAGCTCAGGTCCCACCTAGCCCAGCTGCCGACGTTAGCCAGGCCGAAGGAAGGGGAAACCTTGTACCTATACGTCGCAGTAAGCCCCGGGACAGTAAGCGCAGTACTCCTTCGGGAGGAAGAGACAAAGCAACATCCAATCTACTTCACCAGCCGAACTCTAACAGGTGCCGAGACCCGGTACCCACTCATTGAGAAAGTAGCATACGCAGTGGTGGTAGCTGCCCGAAAGCTAAGGCCCTATTTTGACTCCCATCAAATAGTGGTGCTAACAGACCAACCACTGGAGAAGGTGCTAGACAAGATAGAGAGGTCGGGAAGATTGGCTGCATGGGCTTTCGAGCTATCTGAGTTCGGCATCAAGTATCAGCCGAGGACCGCCATCAAAGCACAAGCGCTCGCTGACTTCTTGGCCGAATGCTCATATCAGGAAATGTTGGATGACACCAAAAGAACATGGGAAGTATACACTGACGGATCTTCCACAGTGAACGGCTCGGGAGCCGGAGTAGTGCTGATAACTCCAGTAGGAAAAAGCATCGAATATGCCCTGAAGTTCGGTTTCAAAGCAACCAACAATGAGGTCGAATATGAGGCCGCGATCGCAGGGATAGAGCTATGCTTATCTCTGGAGGCCGAACATGTTTGCCTCCAAACTGATTCTCAGCTCATAGCCAACCAAATCCGAGGGGAGTATGAGGCCAAATGGCCAAGTATGACAGCTTACCTAGAAAATATTAAATCCTTAACGTCAAAGTTAAGATCTTTCGAAGTCATCCTCATCCCTCGAGGTCAAAACACACAAGCAGACGCACTATCCAAAATTGCAAGCTCAACGCTCATCGACCTAAACAGATCGGTCCTTGTGGAAGTTCACCAAGAGAGGAGCATTGACACGCCACCCCCCACAGTCTGTAATCTGCGTCCCGAGCCAAGCTTGATGGACGCAGTCATCGCATACAAGGAGAGGGGAGAACTTCCCGGAGACAAGCTGCAAGCAAGAAAGTTGAAAACATTTAACCAATGGTTCGTCATTGACGCCAACGGAGAGCTCATGAGAAAGTCATTCTCAGCCCCATTGCTGAAATGTGTTGGTCCAACTGACGCCGATTACATCCTAAGGGAAATCCACCTCGGCATATGTGGAAATCACATCGGAGGCAGGGCACTGGCGCACAAGGCACTAAGGGCCAGATTTTGGTGGCCCACCATGGTCTCTGAAGCAAAAGCTTTGACAAGAAAGTGCGAGAAATGCCAAAAGTTCGCACCAGCAATTCATCAGCCAGCTCAAAACTTGCAATCAACACTCTATCCCTTACCATTTGCACAATGGGGCCTGGTCATCATCGGTCCATTCCCCTCGGCAGTAAACCAGAAGAAGTGGTTGATTGTAGGGGTTGACTATTTTAGCAAATGGATTGAAGCCGAGGCAGTCTCATCCATCACTGAGCCACAAGTCCGCAAATTCATTTGGCAAAACATCATCACAAGGTTCGGAATACCGATGCTAATGGTCTTCGACCATGGAAAGCAATTTGACAACACACCTCTGCAGAAGTGGTGCAAACAGTTCAGTATCCACCTCGCCTACTCGGCAGTATGCCATCCTCAGAGCAACGGCCAAGCCGAAGCCGCAAACAAGCTCATCCTCAACGCACTCAAGAGGAGGGTTGAGGGCGAAAAGAGTAAATGGCTAGAGGAGCTCCCTGGAACACTTTGGTCCCTTCGGACCACCGAGAAAGAAGCCACGGGGCAAACACCTTTCCACTTGGTATACGGTTCCGAAGCTGTCATCCCTGTAGAGATCGGAACAGAAAGCTTAAGGGTCCAGGCATACAACAAGTATGATGGAACCCACAGACAAAGCAACAATCAACTTCTGACCGAAGCCCTAGATCTACTAGATGAAGCTCGGGACGAAGCCAGAACTCTCAACGCAGCCTACCAACAGAGGGTTAGAAAGCACTACAACCGAAGAGTCAATGTCAGGCCTCTAAAGGTCGGTGACCTAGTGCTAAGAAATGCTGCTGCAGTTCAGAAGGGAAGGATCCATGGGAAGCTCTCGGCAACATGGGAAGGACCATACATCATCCACTCTGAAAAGAGGACTGGCACCTTTATGCTTAAACAGTTAGACGGAACAATCTTGAAGAACCATTGGAATGCTGATGTTCTCAAGAAATATTTTGTATGACCTCACCCCCTTTGTAATCCAAGTAAGTTGTTTAATGAGAAGAGGAAAGCCACTGGCACCACGTGTTTCATTAAACATATCTCTATGTCTTTTGTTCTATCACTATTTTTATATACATGCATGCAACTTCGGATCTGATCAATCCGAAGATAAAATCAACCCGAGATAGCTATTCCTTGGAGCTAAAACCCAAGAAAATAGCTTACTCAACCCAACCCGCAAGGTACCGTCCAGAATCCCCGGATTCGCGATACCTAGGGAAAATCCGTTCGCAACCAAGTCTCTCGAATTCAGTTATGAAGAGTTCGGCCCGGGTCCACGGATCCCCGAAGCTCATAACTAAAAAGTCAGACTCGCGACTTCTTGCCCAGGTTTCCGAACCACAAGAACTCGGAAGAACAAAAACAGACGTTAAAGAGCTCAAAAGTAGACTCTTAACAGATCCACGGATCTGAAGAGCTCAGAAGCAGACTCTAAGCAACGCCTACAAACTTTAAAGAGCTCAAAAGTAGACTCTCAACAGATCCACGGATCTGAAGAGCTCAAAAGCAGACTCTAAACAAAGTTCCAGACCTTAAAGGTCCCAAAGCCATCAAGCTCTTCAGCAAGGCTTCGACAAACTCAAACAGCAAAATGAGTTCTTTAGCAGATCCACGGATCTGAGGAACTCGAAAAGCTAAGAGAGGTCCACGGAGTCGAAAAACTCAAAAGAGAATGCCTTAGCAAAATCCATGGATTCAAAAGCAAAAAACTAAGTACTTCGGTAGAGCAGAGAAAGTAAAGCGAAAGCAGCAGAGTCATTTTTCATTCAATATTTGGGGGAAACAAGTACAATCATACCAACTACAACTCGGCACAGCGAGCAGTCCTCAAAAATTGAAACAAAAATGACCTAAAAGCTAAATCGGCAGCCATCAATCGATAAATATCGGCCTACCGAAGTACTAAAAAAGCAAAAAGAAATTATTGAAGTACGATGCAGCACCGAGGCAAAAGGGAGAAAGTCAAGCACAAGTTCGGAGGCCCTCAACTGGAACCAACCGACTCTGAAGAAGACGACTGCCCGAGTTCCTAAGGGACATCACCAACAGGTCCCTGAGGAGTGGCCCTCGGAGAAATACCCGCAGTTGTGTCACCTTCCGAGGCAACCTTCCGAGCTTGCTGCTCCTTGTCAGCTTCTTCTCGCTCCTTAGCAGCGTCATCCCTGTCGGCTTGACATTCCACTTGGTTGTCCTCAGCCTCGAGCCACTTGGGCACATGCTCGGCCCACTTAAAATCAGGCATGTTCTTGGCAAACATCCTGCGAGCGCCGAGGATCCCCTCCCAGTACATATCCTGGCATTGATCTCCAGTATACATCTGCGCCTTCTACTCCTCAAGCTCACGAACTTGTTCCTTCAGACGCTTGACGTCATCCTCAAGAACGGGAACTCGATCAGCAAAGGCTTGGAGCTTTATGTTGCTCTCCCGAAGCTCCACAATGGTGGCGTCCTTTTGTGGAGCTTGGCCTCGAGGTCGGCTCTCTCTTCGGCACTCTTCTTCGCCTCGGCAGCATGCTTCAGCGCATCTTCTTCCACTTGGAAAGTCAGAACGCCGACCTCCTTACCGATTTCCACCAAAGCATCCCCACCTTCCTTGGTAAATTCAGCAACCTCTCGCCTAGCTTTCGCAAGCTCGGACACGAGAAAGCTGAACTTTCGATCAATATTGGGGACGTCCCGAGCATAAAGCTCTTCAAACTTGCGAAGCCGCTTCTCATCATGAAGCTGGCATACGGCAGCGAAAGAGCTCCATTATGCAGACTGAGAGAAAGCGAAGTTAGTGGAAACAAAGTAAGGAAAGCGATGAGAGAAACAAAAATAAACACGCACACATTACCTCATTCAGATGGTACTGAGCCATCTTAGTCGGGTGGTTCGCCATCTCCCCAGGAATGCGAAATTGCGGGATCCCGCGCAGCAAATTCTCGTGGGCAGCTTCGGGACCAACCAAAGAACCCACATGAGCTAAGGGGTCCTCACCCAATACAGCAGGGCGAGCATAACGAGCCATGGTCTCCCGAACTTCCAGCGGAATCCTCTTCAAAGGGACATCCGCGCAGGGGTCACCGTGGACCAACCCTTCCAACACAGAAGTGGAAGTTGAGCCCAAGGTCTCACGAAACCTCTTAACCCCACGACCTTCGGAAGATCCACCTTCAGCGAGCTGAAGAGTCGAAGGCTGCTCGGCACCTTCGGCGGCAGAGGGTTGGTTCTCCGCAGCCTCCGAATCAGAGATCTCCACCACTATCTTCGGCGGAGTCTTGGGATCCTCTCCTATACCATAAGCAGCAGCTTCCTCGGAAGCGGGGACCTCGACGGAGACCATAGGAATGTCTGCCTCGGCTTGCTCCACCTCATGAGTGATGTCCTCAACAAACTATTCCGTTGGAGTCAAGGGCTTCAGCGGCGAGGGAACATTAGCCTCCTCAGCCAAAGGTTGGTCCACAGGATCATTAGGCACCAACACAGCGACACTCTTCAACCTCTGGCCATGCAAAGGAATGAAACGACGCAAGTTCTTAGGAGGACCCATCTCCTTCTGTTGCCGAGCAAGATACCGCTCCCCTGCCTCAGCAAGACTTGGATCCGAGGCAACAACCTGTTGAATCCTCTCCTCAGTCAAATAAGGCCTTTGGCTCAGAAACTCGAGAACCTCGGGACGAGGGGTTACCTTAGAGAAGAGCGAAGACTTCTTCTTCTTTTTCTTCGGAGACCTCTCCCCCGAAACCGACTTTCCCTACCGAGAAGCTTCTTCCTCCGAAGATTTCCGTTTCTTTAACCTCCGCGACTCCTAGAAAAGATAAGAGTGAGAAAGCGAGTAGAAAAGAACGAGGAAGATGAGGAAGAAAGAGAAGAGCTTACCTCGGGAAGGGCAAAAGAAGGAGGAGATGAAGCAGACGAAACAACCGGAGCAGTAACTGTCGCCTCGGGACCCTGCATAAAGGAAAAGACTAAATCTCCACACCAACAGTGGGCACCTCATATCCGAAAAGACAGAACGAGAGGGTTACCGGATCAGAAGTAGTTACCAGCTCAGGCAGAACAGTCTGTCTCGGAACTGCTTCTCCAGGACGATCGGCAGACCAAGGATCAGCTCGGACGTCGTCAAGATGAGCCAAGGCGTGATCCGAAAACTTATAACTCTCTAGCCTCGGCTGCCGAGGGCTACTCGCCTTGAAATCGTAAGGAGGGCAGCTAACAAGAATCTCCCCATCTTCCAACTTGTACCCCAACTTCTCAGGGTCAATAGCAGCCTCGCCGAACGCTGCAATAAAAAATAAGAAAAGTCAGATACAGGCAAAGCCAAGGAGAGGCAAGCACCTCAGCCGAAGCACGATCTCAGCACGAGAAATCTCACCCCTATCGTAGATCCTACTGAGACCGGCAGCAGCGAGGAGAGCCTCCTGAGTGATATAATGGAAATTAGGAAGCCAATGCAAAGGCTCCCTAGTCGTTTTCGCTCGGAACCACTCCAGAAGAGCAACATGATCCGGATTCTCCAGATCGACCGGGCCAACCCTAGACATCTCCGAATCCACCCTGACAAACCAATTCGGTGGTGCATAGTAATGGGGATGCTTCGGATCCACGGGCACCCGCACTAGAAGCCACTGCTTCTTCCAATTGTGAACCGAAGAAACATAAGGAAACGCAGTCAGATACTGCGATTCGCCCTTCCGAAGCCGCTTGTTGGTAATGGTCCACCAACCATGTTGGGCATTCTGATTCCTCCCGAGCTCGTGTATCTCCTTGAAAACCTCGAGAGATGGGGGATAACCCAGAAAATCGCACGTCCAGCGATAAGAGATGATGTGACGCATCGACTTCGGCGTCAACTGTGCCAAAGAAATGTTGTACTCCTCCAACACTCGGGAAACGAACGGATTCAAAAGAAACCGAAGCCCATAGTCAAAATGGTGGAGGTACACAACAATGAATCCTGGGGGCGGCCTCGTCACCCGAGCATGCTTCTGAAGCGGAAGCTCGCACCAGTAACCCAAGGCATATTGAATGCCATAAAGATCCTCGGCGAGCCGATGATAACGCCCCCGACGAGCTTCAACTAACCACTCCCCCTCAACGGCCGTGCCGTCAGGACCAGCAATATCACTCGGATCGTTGAAAAGAGCCGCAAGTTTACCCTCAGGATCCGCCTCCTCCCACCGCCTCGGGAAGAAAGGACGAATAGGAAAGCGGCCAGTAGCACCAGTTCCGTGGCTCGGCCCAGCACGAGCCCCACTCCCCGAGCGCTCTTCATCCTCGAAAGAGGTTTTCGCTGATCTATCCTCGGAACCACTAGACGAGGATACCGCACCAGTTTTCTTCTTCCATCTCCCTCCAGCCATGGCAAACACTCCAAAGAAAGTAGAGTGCCGAAGTGCGAAGAACTGAAGAGTAAAAAGAGAAAACAAGAAACAAATTACCTTCCTCGGAGCGGAAATCGCCGACGAATCGAATGGAGCAAAGACCCGAAGCTGATTCTTGACGAATTCACGAAGATCTGAAGAAAACTCACAAAGAAACCGTCGAAATTCTGGGAAAGCTTAAGAAGGATTTTGGTGAATAAAGTTTCGAATGATGATTTGGGTCGAGTATTTATAGGCCTTGCTCCAAAAAACTGCCTAACTTCCACTTCATTTCGAGCCGTACGATGAATACCACATCTAAGATATCTCCTCGACACCTGTCCCACTCACGCATTGAACTCAATGTCCCTTTTCGAAAAAAGAGATGGAAAACTTTCCAACTTCTGGTATATGGAAACCCGCCCATTTATTCCAAAATGGACCGGGTCTGGGGGGCATGTTGTTTGGGCTCCCAATTGACTATCAATTGGGCCGCTAAGTCCAAAGCCCAATGGCTTAAAACAACAACATCAAACCTGCGACAACTAAAAAGGCTATTCAGCCATCAACCAAGGCCCAAGGCCCAATAACAATAAATGACCTATGGGCATTTATCATGCAAACACTATAAATAGGCCGTCAAGGCTCACACCTTAAGGTACGTCCAACTTATTGCCTTAAGACTACTCTCTAGAGAACTTCTCTCTCTAGAATCCGAGCATTGTTCTTACTTAGGCATCGGAGGGGCTTTCCTCGGAAACACCCCCGAGGCTAGTAACATTGTCTTTGTGCAGGTGAATTCGGACAACACTTATTGAAGCTAGCAATATCTTCAACACACTCAAAAGGGCCTTCATTCGAAACCCATTGTTCCATCCGCTTCAACACCGGAACAGAAGGTATCATTATTTCGGAATTGACGCATATTTCAGAATTTCTTGTCATATTAAATCATTTAAACCAGTACGTTTCAAATAAAATTTATGTAACCAAATATCTTTGATGTGAATCTGAAAGTCTCCTATTAACAATATTGAAAACCAAGTTCCTCCACAACAAAAAGTTATTATGATGTTGCAAATTTACCTATGCCTAATTGCCTATTAAAGTTATAGCAGGGGATAAAATTTGTCAGCATTGCTGAGTAATACAGAGTTCTTTTTTATCCAATGTCCCAAATACATGGGGTGCCAGGTTAGTAGAAATGTGCCATAAACAAAGTCCTCAAATTCTGCAGCAAAATAAATAGGAGAAAACTAACTAAATCCTCTGTTTTTTACCCAACATAATAAATGACAGGAACCCTCAAGAAAATAAAACCACAAACTTACCTGAGTAAATAAAAACATATGGTGCCATTAAATACCCTGCAACCATGTTTTGCTGAACAAAAACCATAACCAAATTATATAGGCAGCAAGTCAAGGCCATTTCATCGAAGCAACACTATCAAGTAAAACAAGCAGGCAAATAAAGTGACATCTAGTTAAAAGCTGTCCAGAAATAGATTGAAAACAATGGCAATATTTGCAGGCTTCATTGGCAATTTAAATAATACAATAACACCCAAAAAAATCCCAATTTGATATAATCCGAAATACAAGCCTAAAAATACCAGCATCCTCCACTTATAAGTTGTTTAGTAAGGATATGTTAGGTGTATAACCTAACGGCATGAAAGAATATTTATCTTATCATAGAAATTAACTACAAGATCTCCTAAACAGTTTCAGGCTTCCAGCTTATTCAATTATAATCCTCGTGCTTTTGATTGTTCCCAAGTGAGAGTTACACTTGGTAGGCTAGTTCCAGTTAAAATAAACAGACAAGAAAATGATTTGTGACCACTGGGGCATATGCTATTCCATCGAAATGTAGCATGTATAGAAAACTCAGAGAAGATGGCTTCATTGCTGTGGCATTAGTTGAATCATGTCACTGATATTCAGATTGTAGCTGATAAAGGTATAAAGGGACTCGCTGACATCATAATAAGTTTGCTTACCATGATATCAAGTGTTGCTTGCAGATAGTGCATGTTTCTCAATTGCCGATATTTGCTTTTGCTCCAGATGTAATGTTTACACTTTACGCTTTACGGTATCTGTTATTCTGGACTAGGGTTATCTATTTTGAGCCTATTTTCTGGCTTTTCCGCATCTGTCTAGAGAATACTATATAAACTCTCTAGGTCAAAACCTAGTTGTATTCTGTAATCTGTAATCCTCAAGATCAATAAAACTTTCCTCCCCTCTGCCTGTGGACTTAGCTAACACATTGTTAGTGAACCACGTTAAATTCTCTGCGTTCTTTATTACGTTATTTATTCTTTCTTTGCATACGTTATAACATTCTGAGCCATAAGTCCCATAACTATAAACAAAATATAGCAAAGGACAGATGTTTTTACCAGAAAACCATATAAATAACAATAAGCATTTCAATGTACGTATATATACTAAATAACCCTTTCCACAAGCACAAAAGAAGTACAAGCAGAAGAAACTATGACAGTTTTCTCATATAATGGGAAATTGAATTCAAAATCAGCCATAACACTTGGCAAAACACAATCTTACTGTCCTAACATCAAAGCGCGCAGAATATAATGTTTCATATGTGCTTCAATAAAATACCATTAAATGGAAAACAGAAGAACCAGTGTAAGTTTAGATTCAGGCTAGTTTTACTTGTTGTATAAATATATCTTGGTTATTGAGGAAGACTCTTAGTTACTAGAGTTTTGTTGAGAAGGTTGGAGGTGCGGTTGCAGTTGTACTATACAGAGCCGAATGTTTTCCATTAAGCTAAGACACCAGAAACTCTGGGGAAAATTAAAATCAAGTTGCTTGGGAAAGAGTTTTATGCAATAACAGGGCTTCTCCTAGGAGCTTATTAGCCACCTGGTTGTCTATTCTAAGCAGACTTACTACAACAGATAGGATGCTGAGTTGGAATTTGATTCCAAAATCTACCTGTTGCTTTCTGTGGTATATGCAATGAGACTAGAGCTTTTGTTTCTTCAATGTCCATTTACTGCTCCAATTTGAGAGAGAAATTTGAGGCTACTGCATGTTACATGCCTGCTACTGGGTTTAGCCCTGAATTACAATGGGCAGTCAAATGCATTAAAAGAAAGAGACCTAAAAGCACTCCGTATTTTGAGTGTGTTTACATTCTGTGGATGCAGAGGAATGACAAGGTGTTCAATGAAGCTTGCAAAGCTCTGGGGAACATTTTCGAAGAAATTCAAGGTTGCTTGCAGAGCAACTGACAGCAACCGAAATTCCTATTAGTAAATCCTTGTTGAGGTTGTTTAGAAGATTTACTTGTTGTAGCTCTGTTATTCAGCTTTTGCTGTTTGCTTTTGTTGCTTGTTTGAATTAGAGGTTTTCTACTTATCTGTATTGGCTGTTAACTTGGTTTACAATGATTTCATTAGGTAATAAATAATCTTTAATTGCCAAAAAGTATTAGATGCAGCCATGCAATCTTGAGTAAAAAGATCTGCGTGATCTAAATTTAGTGTAAACCAGTTAGATCAGAATTACTCTCACGCAGGTCAAGTTGGCCTAAGCTCGTCTAATCACAACCCTGAAACTTCATGGAGATACTAAACAGACTAATATTATTAATAGAGAAGGAAACACAAGCACACATAGGTATATGGCAGACAATAACTAAGACTGACTAAAGCAAGCGGAAAGGTAGATAAGAGTAACTCATAAACTTATCTCACCTTGACTAAAATAGTGGTCGGAGAAAATGAGAACTGGCTCCTTAAACAAAGCCTTTCAGAACTTCATCCACACACAGGAAAGTCCTTGGCAGTTGAGCAAGTTATTCAACAAGGAAATAGAAGGCCACGCTCAACAAAATGGATCATAAGACTGTCTGCCTCTTTAATATTTCCATCTAATTTTAGTTTCTTGTTTACCTTTATACATAACTTTGAGTCAGGTATTAAATTCCGCCTAAACATCCTACAAGCAACTTTGTATGCCAAAAGAGGATTTCCTCTGTTTAGATAACTTTGCATGAGCACATGGCAAGACTGAGCATCGATCCTTGAAGCCGTTCTCAGAACTTTACCCAAAAGGTTGTAAGCTTCACTTATGTATCCAAAGCTACAAAGCTTTTCTATGACTTGATTATAAGCAGTCTGGTAGGGCTGCTTAGGCAGCAACTTCTCCAATAGCTTTAACAAATCTTCGACCCTGCCATTCTGACAATAGCGGTGAATTATCATTCGGTACATAACAGGATTTGGAAGTATGCTCCTCCCCAGCATTTTCTTTATAAGATCAGTAGCCTCTTCAATTTTTCCTCTTTTGCCCAATGCATCAACAATTGTTGTATATGTCACGATGTCGGGGCTCTTGTTGACCAAATACATGTCATCAAGTAACGAAAGAGCTCCCACCATGTCATCCTTCTGAAAATGTGCATGAATAACAGTTGTAAAGTTTATAACGTTAATGTCACATCCCTTGCTCAGACACTCTTGCATAAACCGTTTAGCCTCATCTGTTTTTCCTTCCCTGCAGAGAGATAAGAGCAACAAATTGGTTTCAGCAGCAGATGGAAAAAACCCCTTCGTAATCATCTCCCTAACCACATCACATGCCTCGAACAATTGTCCTTCTCTTTGGAAACCATGCATCACAACACTATATGTGATGGCATTTGGGGTCCACCACTCCTCCTCACTCTTATTCATCATGTCCCGAGCTTCTGAAGAGCGACCGATATGACAAAGACCATTTAGCAAGGCTGTGTATGATACAGTGTTTGGTTTATAGCCATTCTTGTACATTTGCTGAAGCTTTTCCTTAGCCTCATCCACCCTCCCCACTCGACAAAACCCATCTACAACAGCAGTGTAAGTCACTACATCTGGGATGCAATTCTTCTCCAACATCTCATTAACAATTTCTTCTGCTCTGTCTATCCTTCCTTCACGGCATAAAGAGTGAACCAACGCGGTATAACTAACTTTGTCCATCCGAAATCCTCGCTCCTGTGCTTCTTTTAAAAATTCATAAGCTTCATCACTGTGTCCATACTTGCAAAGCATATGAATAAGATTATTATATGTGACCATATCTAGCAACAAGTTACAGGCCATCATTTTCTCAAGTAGCACCTGTATCTCAGCCATGTTTTTCCCTTTACAGAAGTAATTTATTACTGTATAAAAGCTAACTTTATCAGGCGCACATCCCCTAAGAGGCATATCCTCAATCAACTTGATGGCATCTTGCACCTGATTAACATCACAGTAACCCTTAATTAAACAGTTATACGTAACAACATCCGGTGCAATTCCAACAATTTGCATCCTCTTTAAGAATCTAAATGCTTTGTCCAACCTGTTGCCCATCACTAAAACATGAAGGGCAGTATTACATGTAGATAGGTTAGGTTGAACCCCAGCCATTTGCATCATTCTAAGAACCCCCATTGCATGCCTTACTTTCTCCGCCCTGCTGTAAGAAATCATCAAATAACAAAAAGCCTCTGGAGTGCGATGGATACTTCTCCTACGCATAAGATGGAGAACTCTCCGAGCACCCTCACACAATTTAGTCTTGCCTAGAATTTGAAGCATAGCATAGTACACGACTGAGTCATGACGATACCGCCACTGCCTGTCAGCCCAGTAGAAGAACTCTAAAGCTACCCTTTCATCGTCTTGAGAGTGAAGAACTGCGCATACTTGACTTGGTTTGATGCTTCTCAATAAATTTTTCATCTGGCTTTCAAGGTCAGGGTTCCAATTCAATCTCAGCCCAACCAGCCTACAAATTTCTCTCACCAACGGATGCCTTAATTCACTTTCATCCATTTCATATCTTCTATCACAATCACCAACTTGCTGATAGTTCTTATTATATGAATCCAAGACCTCAAATTCTTCATCCTCAACATAATTCTGTCTACTATTTGTGCCATCTATATCTGATTCTTCTTCATCAGACGATATCTCATTTACGGAATGACTTAAACAACTCCCAAAAGAACCTATCCCATTGAAACCACCGTCAATCTTATCAAAATCATCCTTCTGCGACGATGGGATTAGCAAATTAGACCTAAAATTCCTATTTTGCTCAACACCCATAAGCCGAATCCCATCAAACCTACCCCCAGTTTTATCAAATTCATCCTTCTGCAACGATGGGGTTCGCAAATTAGGCTTCAAATTCCTAATTTTCCTAAAACCCACTTGCTCAGTCCTTACATTCTGATGATTTCTCCCCCTAAAATCATGTTTATTGTTGATAACTCTATAATTTAACATAGAATTGGAATGAAATTGACAAATAGTTGAAGAAAATGGGGAGATTAAAGCAACAAAATGATTACGCTTTAAATGTGCGAAAACCTGCCCTCTGTACTTGAATTTGAGCTCTTTGATAAAACATTCAGCTTTCATCATTGAGATTTTTCGTAAAATCAAAATTATTTGATCACAGCTACTAGCTCAGTACCTATGCAAGGCATGAATTCAATACAATTAATACGAGGGGAAATTAATTATGCCAAATTATATAAAAAAAAAATAAGCTCAGAAATGTTCCGGCGGAGTACCTGGCGGAGGTGGAGGAAAGGCAGACTCGCTCGGCTATCTCTTCTCCACTAATTCAGTTAAGGGCCATTTTTTCCTTTGTTTTCGTAGCCTCTCGAGTTTGGTTGTTGGCTTGTTCGGTTGTTTTACTAGTTCTAATGTCAATGCATTGGCTGTTGCAGTGCTGTGGGTGGTAGTTGTGATCTTTTTCTCTTTTCGATTTTGATGGTAAAGGTTAAAGCGATTGTTGTTAGAAGCGGTAATCAATTGAGGTTTTCAGGTGGAGCCAATAAGATCGGAGGTCCCTAAACTTTTCAAAAATAAAGTTGTTTGGTCCCTCTAGTTACAAAAGGAATAGTTTAGTCCTTCAAAATGGATAGAAACAGCTACTTTTGTTAACACTGTCTCATTTTTCGTTAAAGTCAATAAAATCCTAACACTTATAAAAGCAAGGACTTATGATTACAATTCACGTAATAGTGAATTTACCGTTATGCCCCACTTTCATGCACAAATTTATTTTGTCTTCTTCCTTAAAGACCGTGTAATTATGTTTTTGTCCCTCTCCTTTCGATTGTGCCGCTTGGCCCTTTCACTCTGCAACCAAGATCTCCATCCTTCGCCCTTGCTTTACTTCCCTTCTCATTTCGACAACTGATTCCTCCCGTCTCCAATTCCATTTTCGAGTTAGGTTCGTCTCTCCTCTTCGACTGACATCAGGTATTTTCTTCTTACTTCTCACAATTATGATTATTTAGAATTTTTTATGTCTATGTATTTAAATTTCGATTTTTTGGGGTTTACAATTTCGATCATCTATTGTATCCAAAGCTATCACTTTTGTTCTACTTCAAAGGAATTTCATGTATTTTCCTTCTTATCTTCCTTCAATTCCTGAACTTTTTCGAATTTTCTAGGTCTTTTTATTTAAATTTCGATTTTTTGGGGCTTTTAATGCTTCATATTAGGGTTTATATTTCCGATCATGTAAATATATCGATCTTTTTGGGGGGTTTTGATGCTTCAGACTAGGCTTTATATTTCCTATCATGTATATATTTCAATTTATGTATTGGAGAGAGGGATCACTAATTATCATGATTTGAATCATAATTGATTTAGTATATTTTCTGTATTTTCTGCAATTTTGATTTTAGAATTATGTTCATATTTTGGTTAAATTGGTTGATTTGTTTAATTCTTGTGAATTTTTTCTGTATTTAAATGATTTTTTTACTGTAATTGTCTCACATGGTGGTTAATTATGTTCTAACAACTCAAATTGGAAAATTTCTCATCTTTGTGAATTATTATTTTTTATTTTATTTTTAAAACTAAAAATGATGAATGAGTAGTCCCTGCATTTTTTGTTTATATCATATATTCCTCTGTTATGGATGAATTTAATCCCTAAAGGCCTAATCAGTGTTTTTCAACTCATGAGAATTTGAAGGATCTTTGTCTTGGAGGTATAATTCACGTCAACTTGTTTTATTTGTGTGTAGAGAGATGGCATAGGCATTGGTGGTCCCTGGTCTGGTTTTATGAATTATCTAACTGCTTCTTTAAAATCAAAAGACGTGAAGCTTATCATGGATTGGCAGCCTAAATCAAGTGGTAATGCACTTTCTCCCCTTTTGTGATTCACTTGAGGAATGTGTTTGGACATATCTAATTTCACAACTCTTTTTTGTGTATTGCTGACGAACCAAGTCTTTTGGTTGAACAACCCATCATTTTTTCCAAGAAAAAATAATAATGTACTTTTGGCTTTTGCTATTTGTTCCTTTTACAAGCATAACACTTTCTTCTTTGTAAATGTTCGTTGAATCATTCTCTTGATTTTTTTGTTAATCGAGTTTATGTCTTGCCAGTGTATTTTTTTGGATTTGAACTTATAGTGTTGACAAGAAGTACTTGATGGCATTTTTTTTACTTCAGTAGCATTTTTTTCGTGTTTTTCTCATACTTCATAAGATTGTTGTGAAGGAAATAATGCCCTTGGTCCAAGTAGGCATTTAATGTTAAGTCTAATAAATGTGGTTCAGTATTAATTAACAAGTTAATAAATTCAGTGAGATCAAGTGAGCTGAATGCCTAGCTAGAGGCCGCTTCAGTTCAAGTGGAATTAATGATATTAATCCACAACTTACTCTTGACTGAACCCGTAGGGTCACACAAATAGTACGTAAACATATCAAGTATTTAATGACATTAAATACTCCATCTATGGATATTCGGAATCGACGGATCTTGGTTTCAGCGGGAGCTGAGATCGTCAAAAGCAAGAAATGAATAATCCGGAAACGATGATATTGCCGGAAACGGAAATATGGATCGTATCGGAAATATAAATATTATCCAAGTCGTAGATGTTGCTGGAAACGGAAACATGGTACGTATCGGAAAATATTATTGGAAATGGAAATATTGCCGGAATCGGAAATATTGCCGGAAACGGAAATATTGTCAGAATCGGAAATATTATCGAAATCGGATAATAATTCCGGAAACGGAAATATTAAATATTTGTTCAAAACGGAAATTAATTCCGGGATCGGAAATGTTAAATATTGTTCGTATCGGAAATGAATTCCGGAATCGGGAATTTAATCGGAAGCGTATCGTACGAATTAGCATCGGACGAGGCCTGCCAGACGAAGGCCCAGCACGAAGCCGGGCCATCGCCCAGCAAGCCACACGCATCAATCGCACACAGCCAAGCCCCGCCAGGCCCAGCGCAAGGCTAGGCCCAGCAAGGCCTTGGCGCGCGCGGAGCAATATGGGCTGCGATATTTGGGCTGCGAGCGAGTGCAGCTCGCGTGGGCCGTAAGGCTTGCGCGGGTGGTGCTCGTGTTCGTGCTCGTGTACGGTTGTGTGCAGTACAAATCCTAAAGCTATTAGAATTTATTCTATGATTAAATCCTAATCCTAGTAGATAGATTTTATTTAATAAGAGTCCTAACAGGATTCTAATTAAACTAAATTGGATTCTAATAGGATTCTAAGTCCTTTTCAATAACTCTATAAATATGTGCCTAGGGTCACAAATTTATTGACGTAAGATTCAAGTATTCAAAGGTAAGTTTTCAAGCAAAAATCAGCCACAAACACTTGCCCTATTAGCCGAAATTTATAGTACCTTAAGGCCGATTCTAGTTGGTCAAGCTTAAGGCGGATCCGGACGTGCTGTGGACTATCTACGGAGGGACGACACTTGGAGTCCTAAAGACTTGTTCTTGTTCGGTTCGGGCGCAGCTAGGGAGGGCACGCTACAAAGTGTATGGATCTGAATTATGCTAAATGATTATGTGTAAATAATATGTTTCCTGGCATTAAGGTTTTCCGCATGATTTATGTTTTGTCATATGTATCATAACCCAACAGTGGTATCAGAGCCTCTTATTATTTTTATAATCTAAATTGCATAACATGGTTAAATTTTACAAATTTGCAAAGAATTAAAAGGGGTGATTCATTTTCGTAATTGTTAATTAAATGCAAATTGCGTTTATTTAATTATATGTAAGCAGTTTTTCGGCAGTTTCTTCGTTACTCATCCAAATCGAGTGATTTTTGTGTCAATTCCGCATGTAAAAGGCATTCTAAAATTTTGACAAAAGTAATATTTTTCGCCGAAACCAGAATTCCCAAATTCGAAGCCTAACTATGACTTTTCCGAGGTTTTAGTTTTTCGAACGCAAAAGTTTGTAAATTTAAGATGTTAAAATTGAATATTTGCGATTCTTGTTGATAAATCTTGAACTTTGATTGACCTACAGTATATATTTAACAAGTTTGAATGCCTAGCCTTGTTAATTATACAACCTAATTTGTAATTATGATTAATTTGTTGAAATTCGAATAATTTAGAATTGATTTGTTTTTCATAATTAATTAATAATTTAATTAGGTACCCATGATTAAAAACCACCATAAAAATTGTTAATTTATGTTAAATTTTAAATTTTTATGACCTATATTTGAATCCATGTTAATTGGAAATTAATTGATTAATAAATTTTCGATTTTTCGCCCTAAAATTATGAAATTAATATGATTTATTAATTTGTCATTAATTTTAAATTAAAAATTTTAAATTTTTATGAAAACGCCCATAAATGTTGCACGCACAAAGCAATGAAACTACGTGTTACCCTTAAGGGTTGTTGTATAGTGCGGGCACGCGACGACGAGCAAGGGAGCTCGTCGCCCGTGCGGTACAAATGCAACGAGCAACGAGCAACGAGCTATGCGGCACGCAAGGCTCTACGCCTTGGCATGCGCGCAGTACGATGGGCGAGGGCAAGGCACACAACGATGAGCTAGATGCGTGTGGGCAGCATTACGCTGTGCCACAACGCACCAAGCTCGCCAAGGAGCAGCAGCCACGACGCAACAATGTTGCGCGCAGCGTAGCCCGCAAGGTTGCGTGTGTGCGTGGCATGGGCTTGGGTGCGTATGGTTGTGCGGGCTATGTGCGACGATCAATAGGCACGGGGCATGGGCCTCGTAGCTCGATGGGGCTTGGGCGCAAGCCCAAGTGCCTCGTCTTGCAAAGTATTGATGCGTTTCGTTTTAATTTTAAATTCAATTCGGAAATAATTTTAATTAATTTTAAAATTGATAATTTAAATTGTTTTCTCGGATTTTAATTTTGAATATTATAATTATTATAAATTTTAATTTATACTAATTATTTTACTAAAATTAAACCTTGAACTAATTTAAATTCATTTAATTCAACTGAAAAATAAATTAAATAAATGGATTCGATTATAATTTTATATGAGCTTTAAATTTTAATTAAATTTGTATGTTTCCGGTTAGACTAGAAATACATTTTTATGTTTAAAATTAGTAAAGCATATAAAGTTATTGGTTTAAGTGGGAGTATTTTTAGCCATAAACTCTTGATTAGGTCTACAAATCCTTTAAGGTTAAACAACTTGATTAGAATTAATAAGGAGTGAATAATTGGTAGATTATTGGTGCCCTTGATTAATTGCTGCAAATATTTATGTGATGCATACAACGTGTTTTTACTAACCAGCTATGTGGGCCATTCATGATAATGAATGGGTGAATAGTATTATATTATATATGTGCTGTTTTGCAGGTTATGAAGTGACTAGTGTGGCCCAAATAGGATAGAAAATATGGTCTGCGTACCATTAATTTGAATGTAATTGGTCTTAAGCACCAAATTTGTTTTTCAATTCAAATATGGTCTGCGTACCATCAAATAGTTGTAATTAGTTTAATTATAGCTTATCCTATTTGAAGAAAATGGCGCCTCCCACGGTGAAATTCAAGACGGAGTTTCCAATCCATTTTCAAGACGGACTTTGAAGTTGAAGCTTCAAGATGAAGTCGGGCCATACTAGATCACAATTATCTTATGCATGCTTTAAGTTATTTATTGCTTTTAAATATGTCTTAAATATGCATAAGATTGTGGCTTGATTATGTTGCATGATTAAGGATTTTAGTTCACTTAAAATCTAACCAACATAGTAAGAGCCTTAAGTTCCAAACTTAAAAATTGAGTTAAAAGGTGCCATGCCAAAATAACACTTACTTGGATATCCTTTACATCGATCTTAGTAATAGGTTTCCGCCATAGCGAGGTGTTACTTATCGATACTAAAGGGGTAAGGTACACAAATAATTGTGAGTACATGTTAGTTTTGGTGAAACTCAACGATATAAGTAAGGAGTCCTTTTATGTCGTGGCAAAATCGATAGGTTTACCTAATAAGTCCTTAGACGTACCTATTAACCATGAGTAGTTTCTAGAATATTAGCAAAAGGTTTTTGCTTACCTAAAATATTTTAGAATTGAGTCAAAATACATAATGTGCTTAATTCTTCAATGATTTTAGGGTCTTGGAATCATTTTATTCACACCTGCCGGAACAATAAAATCGAATAAAATGCTAATAACTTGTTTAAATTTCATGATTGCTTTAATTTTCAAGTTATTACTCGTGATAAATGTTTAGACTTTGCATGCTTCAATGTATGTTTTAATTATTGTTTATAATTAAATATCTTGCACTGCAGTAAATCCTTTTAGAAAGGTAACAGTAAATTTCCTCGATTGGTAATGAATCCAAGAACGATTCACAGAAATGAGAGAAAATGAGCAATTTAAAATGTACGTTTCTTTTAGCGACTTTTATGGTTGTTTTCGAATATCAAAATCGAATGGCGAACCGATTAGTGCTTGTGGATTCAAAAATACAATGTATTTTTGAGATGATAAAGCATTGAGTTTAAACGCTCAGCTTTACCAATGGTTAACAACCTAATATCTTTGTCCATTTAATTCTCGAATGAGTCTAGTCCCTAGACATTCGAATAGATCGATGCTTAGAGAACTTTAGAAGCTTCTGGTAAGATCATCTAGTTGAAACAGAATATTCAACATAAATAAAATGGTAAGAACTCTGTTGGAATGACATCAAACACGTCTAACAAAGTATAAAAGTCAAACACTAGAGAAGTTGATTCTTAAGACTATAAGAAAGGGTACAAGAAATAAGAAAACAAGGAACAAATGAAAGGAATTTACGATTCTGTTTCTACCTATAAGTTTATGTTTAAAGAGAAGTGACCTAGCAATCAAACTTCCTTGGTATCATATACCGCTTGAGGTTCTTACTTCGGTAATAACTCAAACAATGGAAGCTAGGCTACACTAATGACCTACAAGTGGGAAATGAAGCATGGCAATGCTACATTAGTTGTAAGGGTCATCTAGTTTGTTTTAAGTCCTTTCAAAGGCTGGAACTTAATGGCTATTTCGTTCCATAATCAGCATACCTAAATTTCTGCTTCAAACACAGAAAGACTCACATTCAAGAAAAACAAAAACAATGTTTGTTTGTTTATTTGAATGAAATGGTCATTTACGGGTTGAGTCAATATGCTTGATTAAAACAAACAACTCTTTAACAATAAAAAATTTACTAGGTTCAAATCAACCCCTTGATTTGAGTTCCACTAATCTTTGGCATTATTACTTAGACCATATCAACAAGTTAACATTCATAAGCTCTATTTTGATGGACTTTTGAAAGTTGATTGATTTCTAGATCAATTCAAGACAAGCTAGTCTTACTTGTTGAAAGTAACAAAAGGTATGAACTATTGTTAGAGCACCTAGACGATAGAGTTCAAAACTAAAGAAAGAGATTTTATGACTTTATTATTTCACCTAGATTTAAGTGAATATTGGTTTATTTACTCAAAGTGATATAAGTTTGAATCTGTTTGGCCAGTTCAAAGATTCAGAAGTATAAAATCCACATGGCAAGAAATCATAAAGATCTAGGATAGATCATGTTGATGATTTGAGACCAAAAATGATCATCAATGATTGTGTGTTGTAATTTCACGATCTAGCTCCATAAGATATGGCATATCTAAGTTGGAATTATCGAAGTCAATTAGTACTTGATTCGATCAATGATGAATCATAAAGAACTTTCCTATAATTTCTAAAACAAAATGCTCAACTACCACCAAACTAAACCAAATTCGTCAAAGCTATTGAAAAGTAATTTCAGAATATCTTTTCATAATATATATCTAAAGAGTTCCTAAACTCAGTGGGAGCTTAGTGTTTTTTTATTCAACAAACTAAGGCCCAAGTATAGATATATGTTTCATTGTGATTTATTCAAATGAGACACACGGGTATTGTTTCTACCACGAATTTTTGGGAACATAATGTTTGTTTGCTCGAAATAATGTCCTTTTGAAGATTCGTTTCCAAAATGACAAGTGGGAGAAAATAGACCTCGAAAGGTCTTCGAGGCGAACAACAAACATAAACGTACATTCCGGAGGCTTTTCGAAGTTCTTCAGAAAATCCGAACACGTATTCTTTAAGGACTTTAGAAGTGGCTTTAAAGAATAGACATCTCTTAGAAGACTTAACAAGCGCTTCAAGGAGAACAGAATATTCAAAGGACTTTCAAAGTGTCTGTTGATATTCTATTTGTTTGATGTTCTATACCCAAGTAGGCATAGAGATCAAGTCACTGAAACTATGAGATTCTTCTATTAGATAGTTAAGAAACGTACAACTTGCAGTCAAACTATTATCACATGGATTAATGAGTTTGTGACTTGTAAGAAAGCTATGACGAAATATAGATTCCCTAAAATGGTTAGAGGCCATATATAGACTCAAATGTTTTAAATGGTTAGAGGCCATAAAACATACTCAATGTTCTGATAACAAAATTGAAATTTTGTTGATTTGCAAGAATAGGTTAACACCTATTGGTTGCAAATTGGTTTTAAGGATAAAAACCATCAAACATGAAATTGTGTTCACACACAAAGCTAGATTAGTTGCTAAAGGTTATGAGCAAATTCACGGTGTGGATTGTGTTGAAACCTCATGCAAAATCGTAATGCTTAAGTCTATAATTCAAGCAATGATTGCATATTGGTACATATGGAAATTGGATGACAAAACGTATTCCTCAATAAAATGTTGGAAGAAAACTATGTACATGGCATGTCATAGGATTTGTGGATCCAAATAATGCTTGAAAAGGAAAGCTAGCTTATGAAATCTAAGTACAGATTTAAGCAAGCAATTGGGAATTGGAATTGTATTTTAGTGAAGCTAATAAGTATTTTAGTTTCATAAAATGAACATGATTCTCATAGATATATAAGACGTTTAGTGGGAGTACATAAAACTTAATTCGTCCTATGTGTATTTCACACATATATCTCTATTGTGAATAACACTCAAATGCTAATGACTTAGATTTGAAATTATTCATCAATGATGGACCAAGGCGAAACTTAGTGCATACTGGGTATTAAGATCCATTAACAAAGATCTTATAATATTGTTCTGGATTAAGTAATGGCATTTGTTTAATCAAACACGAAAGACTCCGTTGGAGATATTCGACCCATATGAATAAATCTAAGTAAAAGATGTTTGAACTATGTATAAGTGTAGACACCTACTTTTGTCCCTATTCCCAAAAGGGAAGGTTCGATGATGAGAACATAAATCTCCACTTGGCAACGCATCTCCTATAAAATAACGAATCTCAAATCACCCTTTCATTTCAGCCAAAGCTTCCATTTATAGAAACCTGCTAAAAATAGTAGTTGTCGTAAAAGGTAATTGCTAAAAGTAGTAAGAATAAAAAGATAGAAACCTGTCAGAATTAGGTGTTGCACTCCAACATAAATCCTAAAAGAGATAGAAATTGTAAAAGGAATTCTATTCCTATCGCAATTCGATAAAAGAGTTAACGTATTAATTAAACTCATAACGAACCTAGAGTTCGTAAAGGGCCCAGACGCATTCCGTCGTAAATTGATACGCACCAAATAACTCGGATTAAGTCTCTTAATGGACTCCGTACTCTAGAGTCCAATCTGACAAAGAATTCTGCCCAGATCCTATTTTCAACGCCCAGCCTTGGGCGCCGAAATCTTTGACGCCCAGTGCTGGGCGCCGAAAATACCTGGGACGGATTCTTTTCCTAATCCGTTTCATATTCATATTCCTGAAAATCTATCTTTCTACGCCACTTTTTTCCTATAAATAGACCCCTAAAGCCGACGTGAAAAGGACACAACAGAACACACAATTCCATAACCTGAGTATTGACTCTAGCCTTAAGCCTAGCCTCACGCTGTGAAATTGATCCGGCGTTCTGTCGCAATCGACCCAAAAGTCGAACAGAACGCGTCCTGTCCCTTGTAGCTGATGAATTAAGCCCAAATACTGGAACACTGCTTAGAAACCCGAGATTCGTTAAATAAAAGGAGAAATAGCAAAGCCAAGTGGTTAGTTTTCTGAGAACCGTGACGCACCTCTCAAGGGTGCGTTGTAATGTGTCCCTCATATGATTTAATCGCTTTCATCACCCTTTTATAAAATTGTCAAACTATTAACTTGATTGATCTATCACGCCTAATAAGATAATACCTTGGACAATTGAATTATCATGCTAGGTACCTTAAACCAATCTAAATAAGATAATCACGATCGATTTAGTGTTATGTGTTGCATATTGCTAAAATCAATTCAGAATAGTTTAATAATTTAACGCATGTCCCTTCAATTATTTATGCTGAGCTAGTAAGGATAACCTGCCTCTGGAGTTATCGATGAGCACTCCTCTCGGTAGTTACAGTCCCCCGAACTCTCAATCTCTGCCCTGCGGGTATACGTTGAGCGATCCCCACACCAGGAATCACAAGGGAACCTATGGCCGTCGTGGTCGAACATAATTGCACTCCCTTTATGTCACGATAACCGGGTTTTGTCAGTTTTTCTCATTGTCGTTAAAAACTGAATGGCGAATCCTATATTACTAGTCGATTGGGTGTAAACTCACAGGAAATCTAACTACACTTGATCTGACAACGTCACGCCCACGAGGGACGAGGTCACGCATTAGCCTCGTGCTTTTTCGACCCCCTCACAGTGGCGACTCCGCTGGGGATCGTTAATGAAATACTCGTGCTCGTAGGTAATCAAAATAGCCGAAGGGTGAAACGGTCCTACTCCGCGTTTATTTCCTTATCAAGTTGGGACGACCTGAAAATCAGCATATTAATGTGAACGGACAGAACCGCATAACGAATCTCGGCTCCCTTGGCATGTTTCATCTCGGGAGTTGGGACTAAGGATACCCATCGCCAACCGGGGGGTGCATACGCTTCGAATGTTGTCCACTCGGCACTTTTCGCTAGTAGTACACCCGTCCCAAACCCAATCGCTCGCCCACTAAGGTCCCTCTCATTGGTGCATGCCCCCTTGGCTTACATCGTGATTGGCCTCTTGGGACGAAATTCGTCTGTTGAATGCACTACCTCGACCGGGGCATGTGTTGAATCTACGATAGAAGCGGTACCAAGCCGGCGCAAATATTACCCATAGAAGCCTATCATAAACTACGTGACATATTATTTTTGCTTTATGTTGTAATGTTAGTTATGTGTAGCGAATTACGTGATTGTGTTGTGATTGTGTGTGACAAATAACGCTAGAAAACCAACGACCCTAAAAATTTCCCAAACATTCATAAACACCAATTAGCCAAAGAGTTATACCAAAATACGTGTTCCGCAGTCCCGGGCGAACGCCACAAAAATAAGCGACGCCCAGGACGTCCTGTAACGGATCCCACGATGCTGCATAACGCGCAAAGGACGTTATTGGGCAAGCACGCAAAATTAAGTCGTATGTACAAAAAAATAGACGAAAAAAATACGAGTACCAGTCAGGGACACATTTTCAGTGCCCCTGGCTGGGCGCCAATTATTTCATCGCCCTTGCTGGGCGCTGAAGTTGCTGCTTGGCCTTTTGGCCAGGCACCGCAGCCTCGGTGCCCGCGCACAAAATATACGTAGCAATAAAAAATTCGTAACAAATTTGCTACGAGGACGTATGAAAAAGGCACTCAATTCTAAAAACGACTTATAAAATAAATAACTCCTTGCGTCGTCATTAGGCCTCCTATGACGACAATGTTCGGCACCAAAACCGAGAATGCTAATTAGAATGACCTTGAATGTCACATGGGAAAAGTATTCAAAAAATGATGTTCGAATAAAGTTTTCAAGGAAAAAAATAACGTTCGAATAAAAAATAAATAAATCCGAGTCTAGACTAGGCTATGCCAAAATACAATCTAAATCCTAAGTCTTAGTTGTCTTATACATAGAATCGATCCTAATGCTTGGTGTCGTTCTGCAAGTTAAAAGGTTAAACCATATTGAGTCTCCCTTCCTAACATTTAAAAGAAATCAATAAGCACCCATATGTAATTGTCATCCCTTGCTAAGAATCTACGGCCTCAATACTCTCTCTCACCAATAAAAAGAATATATTATGTAATTCAAGTATTTGCAAAATGGAAATAATCACATTCTGAAAATCATTCCTCCATAGTCGCACAACCCCCAAAGTGAACCTAAGGTGTCAATACCATTGGCAAAAGAAATTTAATGGCCTCAAGGCTTATGATAACATTGGGTCACGACTATCATAGTCCTCTCGAGCCACTCGCTCCTTGATGTACTCCTAAGTACGGACTAAAAGATTTTCCATGAATGCAACATGACGAACCATGAAAATACCCAAATCGGCATGCCATAAGGCTACCATTAGGGTAAAGCAATACACACTAAAGAGGGAAGCTGCACTAATGATTCTAGTCTTGCAAAAATGAAAATTCGATCTCCCCAACTAACCACCTTGCCAACATTAAGCAAAATGGCGCATGACAAATGAACACACAAGGGTTAAAATCTAAAGTGTCAACCAACGAAAGTTATGGTCCAATTAGCCTAAGTCTGAGAGTGGCTTGGTCAAGTATTATAGGCTTACGCCACGTCATTATTTTGAGTCTAGGCCACCTCCTTGTATTCATACACGAGTTATAATCAGAAAAATTAATGAAAGTTCGAGTCTAAATCATAACTTCCAATTAAATCCCGGAAACTGGAATCTGCAAAGAAGCAAAAAAGTTATTTTCGATGTAATTCTTTCGTTAAATTTCAATAAAGTAAAAACAATATTTTGAATCTACGCTATTTGCACATTTTAAGAAACGACTAAATACGCTTGCAAAGTAAGACAATTTAAAGGTTCACCCTAGGCCTACTAAAATTAAAGGTCCACTATAGGCCTACCAAACAAGGCTCACTCAGTTTCGCCTCGTGACTCAAAGACCACAACCGTCTACCTTTTAGCCCAAATAAAAAGGGGGAGAAATCCCAAGCAGAAAAAAGAAAAAAGAGAAAGAGAAAAGGGAAAGCGAAAAGAGCGAGCCATGAAATACTTAGCCCGTACCTCCCAGAGTGCGAAATTTACCCAAGTAAACAAAGGAAAAGAATTGAGTCAACCAATCCAAATCATACCACAGAAACTACATAAAGTTCTACAATCTTTTACCCTTTCCAATCCTCATGCTTGACTAATATCTATACAAATTATCCTATCTCATTCAACCCATCTTTCAAGCCGTCTTGAGTCACGAATAAAAAAAAAGACAAATGAAAAGTACATTCTACGCTTAAAGTAAAAAAAAATATATATATAATAAAAAATAAATAGTAAAAAAGAAACTTTGCAAAGCACCTTTAAAGTTCATCTAAAAAATAAAAAGAGCATTTAGCGCACAAAAAAGATTCGCAAATATTTGACACAAAACGAAAAGAAGGAATCATTTTCAACGCCCAGAGCTGGGCGCCAGAATCTTTAACGCCCCAGCCTGGGCGCTGAATCTCTCTGCTTGCCAAATTTTGTCCAGAAGTGCTCGTCATTTTATCCGCACATACACGGAAAAATAACGAAACACTTGGGGGTGTACAACACGTATTCAGATATACATACCAAAAAAATACATGAAAAGATTTGTGCTAATACATGTACTTAAAAAATGAAATAAATTTTTGGCCTACGGCAAAGCAGCAGATTAAAATAATAATGAACTTCACTTATCTCATCCTATTTCAAACATTACGATTCCACTCGAACGTACTTGTTTGAAATCGGCATTCTAAGAAACCATTTTCTGGCTAAGAACTACGCAAGACCTGATTCCAAATTAAATCTATTTAAGGCGGATACGTAGGCAACCCATGATTCGGTCCAACCAATTTGCAAAAATATTAAAGCCTATAGAATAACAAGAATAAAAAATAGAGTCCCTTATTGAAATTTAATTACTTGCAATCCAAGTCGAAAGAAAAATTTAAGTCAAAGGAAGAATCCAAGTCATCAAGATGCCAAAATGAGCACACATCGAAAAATAATAAGGGCACGTACCCTTGCCAGAAGGAGCACTCACACTCCTAGGCACTTAGCCAATACTAAAAAGATCGCTTTGCCTCAATTGAATGGGGGCTAGCGCGAGCATCCATGACCTCTAAAGTACTCTACTTGACCCTCCCTAAAGCAAAGTAACTCACTCAAAGACCTTCTTTCACCACTAGACACAGTCATAATCGCCAACAAGTAGTAAAGGCAGTAAGCTTGCAATAAAAAGGATTATTCTACGACATCGCCCCATCGTTCCTTCGAACACAGGGTACCCATTCATGGTAATTCGAATGCTTGCTAATCCCCTTTGAAAAAATCAGACATTGTCAATAGGACTTGGAACTTAACCAAGGCTCACCCTACTTAGACATATGACACGGACATCTAAAATCGAAATCTGAAAGCATCATTAATGAGAAGACATAATAGCAACTGGGGGCTAAAAATTGAAATGAAAGAGCTAGGGAAAGAACTAAGTATACCTTGACCTTTTGTACAGACATACACCAAGTAAATCTAAGTCAATTTGAAAGCGGTTTATATTCCCGCAATTCTGGAAAAGATGGCCCTAAAATCCTAAAGCATGTGCCACACGGGCACAAGTAATATCTTGACGCCTGCACCCTGGCTTCCAGCAAATCCTTAGACAGCATTCCAAAAATCGTAACAGTATTTTGATTCACTCATGTAATCCTGTACGAACCCTTCTATAAGTCAACTTACTTAGGACACCTCGGATTGTACACAGTAGGACTCGGATTTCAAATAATTTTCAAAGACTTCTTCGAACATAATAAAGTGTCGTTGGTTTAAGCTAAGTATGCGTTTATCTCGATGTTGCAAGTGAGTCAAAAAGATTTATAAATATGATTATGGGTAAACAAAGGCACCTAGCTTTTGGTCAAGGCACACTTCAACATGTGACTACCTTGACTATGGCAATGTCGCACAATACGACATTTACAAGAGAAGTAGCAAATCACTACTCAAACGTACCTCGCACTAAACGAGTCTGGTTCAAACTATTCATGATCCATGTCACCATGAATACATAAAAACGTATGCCAAGCATTATAGCACCAAGCCAATCCCGCAGCTACAATTGGGGGGCTTGAGAAAAACACTCTAAAAATGCTCGAAATGACGATTTTATCGCAAGTTCTCGACGCTAATGCTATACACACGTCATAGGGGCACAATCCTAAGGTTTGATCGTGTAAAACGAACTTTAGAATGGCTACAACCCCTCCCAAATTCTAAAAAGTCACCCCACTAACAAGGGTAACTGAAAATCGCGAGTCACCAAAACTCCGATCAAACTACTGCACATAACGCTCGCCCTACAAGCGCCCGTTACACAGTCTACGTCATTCCAAAGCAAAAGCGAAAGAAAAAAATCAAGGAAAAAAAAAAAAAGAAAGAAACATCTATGAATTCTCGCATCGAACGAAGTAATAAGCCGTGCACACCCACGCAGAAGGTGCTACACTTGTTCGAGCACCTGAACGAGGCGTGATGAAGTACTCCAATGCAAAAAATAAATAATGATATCCCAACACCTGGAGGAATGTTCTAAGACACGTTGTTAGGCCACACAAGCCTACGTCGCACCATAAGTTCAAACATCCCACGGTACAAGTCTAAAAAAAAAAAAAGAGTAAGGCATATTGCACTAATGCGGGCACGACCAAGAGTATGAGGCAAAGACTATTTATCGCCCAAATTCAAAATGCAAGCCACACGACTTCTACATTAAGGATTAAAGGTAGCAAAACATTACCTACCACGGAAGGGATAGCTCGCACCTACACGAGCGGAACCCCAAGGCATCTTTCTCGAAAGAACCTACAAAAATCGTACGCCAAAAGGAAGCATCCCAACATGCATACTTGGGGGCTCCAAGCTACGAAACGACCATAGCAAAATAAAATAAAAAGTTTCAAAGCAAATGTTTGAACGATCAAAAGGGCACGATGCCTGAGCCCACTTCATGAATGGGCCTGAACCCTATCAAGCTTCTAAGCAAACTATTCAACATCAGTCATTGCTCAAAAAAAAATGATTCAAGCAAAGTGATTAATGGACCGCACGCAACGACCATCCTATGAACGCTCGTTCGCACATACATTCTAAGTATCGAACATTCACGAACACGTTCAAAAGAAAAAAAAATATACGTTCAAAATAAAACCAAAGAGCGATCAAAGTCTTACGCCTCAAGGTATGTTCCTCGGGCCATATAGACTCGCCCGACTATTGCAATAACTGTACGCCTTAAGAGCAACAGTTCCTTTAAATAATCGCCCCAAAGCGACAAACACCGTAGTCCACCAATCGGCTACGGCTTCTCGAGAAATCATTACGAGGAAGTCCTGCCTGGGACGCACTTTGAACGCCCAGGACCAGGCGCCAGATATTCCGACGCCCAGCTCTGGGCACTGTAAATCAAAATAAGGAAAAAAACAAAAGAGAAGAGAATACGTAGAATTTCCAAGTGAAATAAACGAACGAACAAGAGGCCAACTGTGTCATCAAAAGACCAGCCCAAACAATATTTTCAACGCCCCACTTGGGCGTGAAATATTCCAAACGCCCAGGCCTGGGCCGGCGCCGAAAATGAGCCCAGGCCCAAAAAAAAAGGCCCCAACTTTTATAAGGCCCTGTCGTATCCGTTCGACTCGAAAATTGCCGATTTCTTTACTGAAAGTCGCACCTCATGGCTTTGTTAAGAGTAGCACACCACTACAAAGATCGCTCGCACTTACGAACACGATCCCAAACGCGATCAAGGACATTACAATATGCGTATCCCCAAGGAAACTCTTTCACAAGAAATGACCGTCAAGCACGAATGCTTGGGGGCTCGAAAGAAAATATATATTTCAAGAGAGAGTATGCAAAGTTAAAACAATATTCCCATACTACGCTGTACGAAGTCCCGTGTTTGGATAATCTCAAAAGATAAAATCGGATTACGACCTCAAGACAAAGGTCGCCGTCAATACTTGTACATAGTCCCCTAATCAAGGACCCAGGTAGTGGCAAAATTGGGCCGTAAAGACTAGCTCAAAACCATGAAAGATGATGACCACGAGACAATGGTCCGTCTAAGCACATTGTCAACCCACATTCAGGTTGCAATTAAATCCGAGCATCCCTCGAAAGAATTCGCTCTTACAAGAATGAATAAAAAGAAATTCTCAAAAAAAAAAAAAAACTCACAAGAACAAATGAAATAGGGACTTGCCCACCTCAATCAGGCAAGATCGCGGCACGTTGTAGGGGAATACAGTTAAACATAATAACATGTACGGAACAATCCCCAAAGCCAGGAAACATGTATAAAGCACAGATTAAGCAAACTTACATTCGAAGCGTGTTTTCCACAATAATCTGTCAACGAACACGAACAAAGAACTCCACTTGTCGTTCCTCTACTTGGTTCACCGACACGATCAGATCCGTCTTGATTATCGTAGCTTAGACAATCGATCAAGAGATTTGCTTTTGGGGATGAACACACTATGGAGGCACAGAGAGAATTAGGGTTCTCTGTTTTCTCCTAGGGTTGTGTGTAATCTGAATTGTGATTGCCTTAGTTGGAAATTAGGTCATAAGGTTATTTACATAACCTTACTAACCGACCAAGTGATAAGGCAAGGCCGGCTAGCAAGCCCTCGCAGCATCACACACACACGCACAGCGAGCTGGGCTGTGGGCCGCGCTGCTGCTGCTGTGTCGTGGTCTTGGCCCGCGCGCGCACACAGCTGCTCGGCCATGGGCCAGCGCTGTTGTGTCGCCTTGCTTGCTTGCCTAGCGCGCGCCCATGGGCCTTGAGTGCTTCGTGCACTCGACTCGTGGGCTGCTCCTCGTATCCGCGTTTAATATATTTCCGATATATTATTTATCGTTTCGTATACGACGAATCACCGTCGTACGATACGAGTTATTCGTTTCGCCTAGCTTACGAATATTCGCGATACGATATACGATTCCGATGCAAGGTCGTATCGTATAATGCGTTTCCAACTTAAATCCCGAAAAGCTATTAAATGAATTTCCGATTCATTTAATCCGGTGATCTTTTATGTGTCATTGGTGTGACCTTGTAGGTTCAGTCAAGAGTAAGTTGTGAGTTCAATATCCATTAGAACTCACTGATCGGAAGCATTGCTCTAGCTAGCTATTCCGATCACTTGATCTCACTGAATTAATTGTTCGCAATTAATCTGAACCTTGGTATTAGACTTAATGCACCTTGGGTGAAGGACATATTTCCTTCAATCTCCCACTTGTCATTCAGACAAGTGTGCATCCACATTCCTTTGTCTCTTAGTGTTACTTACTGAACATAAGGTAAGATCCAAGCCATCCTTATAAGGTCCAGAAGTGTTTCTCGGATTACAGAGTTCAACTGTCAAACTTTTGCAGAAGGTTAAGCCTAACCATTCTGAGCACGGCCATGCATTTTACAGTATCTAACTCTCCGAGAGGCCTTGTTATACAACAACACCATATCCTATCAAAGATAGGAGGACAATCCATTCTTGAAATCTATGAACACTCACTTTGATTCATAGTACGCCCAATAACTGCTTTTATAGCCTCCTTTTACGGTGCGACATTTAGCTAGTATCAAAGCGAACTAATTCTCAAACGAGCAGACATAATCGCTCATGTTCTGAGGAACGGTTTCTAATCACCATTAATGAGAACTACCTATGACATGACTTTAATCTCTTAAAGCGTTCTCATGGTCAATCCGATACAAGATCCAATACGTATCTATGCAAAAGATTCTGACATCCAGTCACTCTAGTTCAAGAAACAGAACTAAGTAATCTACTTGCAATCTAATCTTCATTAGTCATTGGTCGTCCACCTTTCAATGACCTGGATTAGGGATCCTTTGTGACTTCAATATTCAAGTTCACTTATGGGTGTTTCTTTGTCGAAGAATCCATCTTGACATCCCATTTGAATGATTTGAATCACATGGACTTATCATTTAATACTAAACCAAGATTAAATGAGCTATGAAATATAATTTCATAAATGATAAATGTTTAAACCAAATGCTTACCAATTTGTGGGCCTCAAACCCAAAATCAAGCATTTAATGTTTTACAGATATAGGCCTTTCACCCAATACTTAAAACATTCATGGAACTCAAACTTGATTCCATTTCTGCATATGAATGTTGTGTCTCATTCAATGCAGAGGTTTAGTTTATCATAATTTGCTATTCTTAGCATCCTTTCTATCGAAAGCCTTTCGATGTAAGATGAAAAGATCCTTGAATATGTTTCTAGAATGATCTAGTCTTTCGTTGCTGTTTAGAATGATAATCATATCTAAAATAGAAAATCATCCAGGTAGCAGACTTGTGATCAACCTGAGTTCATTGAAGAACTCCCACTAAAAACAAATCCCTTTCATTGCTTCTTAGGCAACAATGAATTCATTTCAATTATGTAGAATTTCAAATGATGCTTCCATTTGGAATGCTCCAACCAGTTCACATAGATGTGGGAGATACATCTTTCAACTGAGAACTTGGAAACTAATCATTGATTCAGTTTCCCATGCATCACATATGGTTTAGAACCTATGTTACCACCTTTTAATCACGACGCCTAATTCCCCGTGTATGTTTGTGGTTTGCCTAACAACAAGATTCAACTTTTGCTTAGGAAAATGCATGTAGCATCAAAACTTTAGTTATCTTCACTTCCTCTTATCAAGTGCTCATCCTACATCTCCAAATGTATTGGATGTTCTTGATACTGTTCCAATGATCTTTGATCCAGATCAATAGAGATTGGTATAAACTCGTCACGATCCAATGCTTACGAGTTATCTTGGCGATATATATATCACATCATACATGATTGATTGTATTGCAAAAACCATTCGCATTTTAAAATCCATCCATGTAAGTTTTAGCTTCATTCTGTTTCAAGAGACACTGAATCTTGCTAAATCTTGGCATTGCCATGTGATATAAGGTGAAGGCACCTCTTCAAGGTCCTTCATGCTTAACTTTAGTGATAACAGCCTAGCTTTATACTTAGTTAAAGCATTCATAACTTAGACTTACTCATATGGGTTGAGAGTCTCTTTTGAGTCTCTCCATTGTGTTTGATTTAGTAATCACTTTTACAGAATCCAAACAACGCTTTAGATCCTATCCAATAGATCTTTAACCCAGTATGTTCTAAGTTTCGCCATGGTTCTAATATTGACAAATACTTTCAAATCTAACCATTTAGAATTTGAATGTCATTTTCAATAGAGAGACATGTATCTCATATATAGAACCAATAAACTTGACTTAGCTCCCACTAAACTTCTCATCTATAAGATGATCCATATTTTCATAAAGCTATGATTGCTCAATAGCCTTTTAGACAAATATGGTCCAATTCCCACTTGCATGCTTTAATCTACGAATAGATTTCTTAAGCTTGCTCTTTTATCTAGCATCCAAAACTTTTACATTGTGTGATGTACACAATTCCTTTCTACAAGTCCAATTGAGTAAGGTGTTTCGTTTTCCAATTGCCATATTTCCATATGCAATGATTGCTAGATTTATCCAAAATAGTTCAAGCATTCCGACTTGGTGAAAAAGATTTCAACATTATCAACGCCGTGAAGTTGTTTACAATCTTTAACCACCAATCTAGCTTCTCTTTTGTATGTGTATACAATATCATCTTTGTATGTTTTGAAAACATGTTTGCAACCAATGGGAGTAAACCCTTTATGCAAATCAACGTTGTATGTTTAGAAAACATGTTTGCAACCAATGGGAGTGAACCCTTTATGCAAATCAACGTTCTATGTTTAGAAAACATGTTTGCAATTAATGGGAGTGAACCCTTTATGCAAATCAACCAAATCATAGATTTGATTCTTTAAGATGAAGATATTTCGGATAAAATGGCCTCAAACCATTTTGTATGGCCTCGAACCATACTTATGTTTCTGATGGCCTCAAACCATACTTGGGAATTTTTAATTCGTCGTAGCTAACCTGTAAGTCGTATGTTTTTGAAGCACTTTCCAAAGTCTTCATAGTTTTCATTCCTCAAGATATCTATGTATCTATGTTGGTTGAATTATATTCCTTATACGATTTACCTAGGTATTGAACATCAAACGTTAGTGTCTATAAAGACATTACTCAAGTCCTTTGAGTATTAGGATTCTCTTGAAGCACTTCTAAAGTCTTCCTGAAGCTCTTCCAAAGACTCCTAAGTATCCTACATTTGTTTGTTGCTTGACTCGAAGTCCATTCGAGGTCAATTTTCTCCCACTTGCCTTTTTGGAAATATGATGGTTTCCTAAAAGACATTATCTTAAGCAACAACCATATGTTCTCAGATTTGTGGTAGAATCAATACCTTTTGTTTCTATGATTCGCTCATAAAGAAACATATATCTATCCTTGAGTTTGTTTGATGAAACACTAACTCCCACTGGGTTCGACAACCCTAGATATATATGTACTGAAAAGATGTACTGAACCGAAGTTCAATCCTTATGACATCTTATCCTTAGCTTTGACAACTTTGTTTAGTGTGAAAGTCACTTGAGAGTATCATTTAGAAACTATATAGGAAAATAGTTGTGATTATCGTTAATCGAAATAGATTCCGATTTCTCCATTTGGACATACCATATTCTTATGGAGCTTCGATTGTTATAATGCCATATAAACAATCTAGATAATCTTTCTTGGCTCATGAAAACATCACCTTGACCTAGCCTAGATGTTCCAAAATTCTTGCCAAGTTGATTTTATACCCTTTTGTGAATTACATTGAAGCATTTCACACATTTCACTTTGAGTAAATATAGCCATATTTTCTCAAATTCTTGTGAAATAGGTAGGTCATAAAATCCATCTTTGGCCCATGAACTTCATTGTCTAGAAACTTCTAACAATATTCCATTTCAATGTCATGTTCAACAAGCAAGACCCACGTGTCTTTAATTAACCAACTTTCAGAAATCCATGCCATGGAATCATAGAATGTTGACTTGTTGATATGGTCGTATGACATTGCCAAAGATATGTGGAACACAAATCAAAAATGTTTGATTTGAACCTTCTGAAGTTTGAGTGTGAAGAGATTTGTTTGTTTATTAATCAATCATATGACTCAACCCTTAAGTGACCGTTTCATTCAAATAAACACTCAACGAATGTTTTTGTTTACTTTGAATGTGAGTCTTTCCGTTGTCCAAACAGAAATTGATTATGATGATTAATGGAACATAATACCATTAAGTTCCAGCCTTTAGAAGGACTTTAATAAAAACATGATGACCATACAATTAATGTAGCACAACTTTGCTTCATTACCCACTTGTAGGTCAATTACCAGACTTAGCTCCCTGAATTTGAGTTCTTAACAAGAGTTTAGAACCTCAAGCGGTAATCTAATACCATAGGAGTTTATTTGCTAAGTCGTTTCTCTTTAACACAAACTTTTAGGTAGAAATTGAATATTGAATTCATTTCTTTTGTTCCCCTTTCCTATCCTTTCTAGCATGTTTTCTTATAGTCCTAAAGATTTTACTCTTTTCTTGATCTTCTTACTTTGTTATGCGTACAAAGCCCCTTTCTTTTATTCACTTTGAATGACCGCATCCAATGAGTCTAGTTCATTATCGAATCAAAAGAAAATTGGTTGTTAACCATTGGTTATACATGAGTCTTTAACTCAATACTTCATTATTTCAAAAGTACCCAGTATTCTGAATATATGAGGTCCAATTGGTCTACCATTCAAATTTTAGTTTGAAAACAACCATGAAGATCACTATAAGAAAATAGCATTCAAGATACGCTCTCACTCTCCTTTTGTTTGAGAATCGCTCTCAAAATAGTTACCAATTGATCGAGGAAATATCGCAGTTCTATTGTCCGAACGCAATAAGGTTGAAGATTGACTATTCTACAAAATGAACTAGCAGAGAAAACATTTATCATACTTTAATAACTTGAAATAAAAGCATTCACGCAATCATCAAGCTATTAAACATTTCATTCATGCAAAAATAAAACATGGTCCAAAATGAATGAAACGATTCCAAGACCCTAAAAGTCCTAAATCCTTAAGCAGCTTTAGCATGACTTAAGTAGTTTAAGATTTTAGGTAAGCAAAACCTATTGCTAGTAATCTCCAAATTACTCTTGGTTAATAAATTAATGCCATAATTTATCCCATTGCCACAACTTAATGCCATTGTTGTTTGAGTTATAACCACAACCAACGTGCTCCTTTAGGACGCCTTACCATCTAAGTCAACAAAAATAGCACCTCGCTTTAGCGTAAACCTACTATCTTAGATCCCTAGATTTTTGTAAGTGTTGATTTGGAAGGCAATTTTGAAACTCAATATTACTTGGACCTAGTTGTTTCTATGTTGGTTCGATTATTTAGTGAACTTAAAACTAATCGATTCATAGGAAACAACCTGTTCATGCAAAGCATACATACATTCATACATTCACGCATAATATATATATATATATATGTATATATATATATATATATATATATATATATATATATATATATATATATATATATATATATATATATATATATATATATATATATATTAAATTGCATAAATAATTGGTGATCTAGTATGGCCCAAAACTTCTTGTCTTGAAGCATCCAATCTTCATCACCTCCTTGTTAGCTTGGCATCATCTTGAATCTTCGTTCAAATGCTAACTTAAAGTTCTAAACTTAGAAATACTTGAAAATAATAAATTACATCAAAATTTCCATGGTACGCAGACCATATTTAAAACTTTACATTCAAAGATAGAACGGTGCGCAGACCGTATTTAACTATCCTAAATTTGGCCATACTAGTCACATGGAGTACATGCATTGCATAAAATATATATTCTACGCATTCACCCATTCGTATGCTAAAACGAATGGCCCATGTAAATATGCAAGTATTTACGTGAATTAATTAAAATTCACGTTCACATAAACGCGTCCTAAAAGATTAATCAATTTCCAAATTATTAATCCTTAGACTTTATTCTAATTAAAATTTAATTTTTAATTAAAATAATGCGACCTACGAAATAATTAAAATAATTATTTCATTTTAATTTCATTTAGTGGCTCCCACTCAAACCAATAATTATTCCGGATAATTAATTATGAAATATTAAATTAAAACTCGCGGCCCGGCCCAAGAAAATAAAATATTAAATTAAATATCCCGTTAGCCCAAATTAATGCAAATACACGAAGCACAACTAATTAAACGATTTAAAAAAAAGTTCAATCAAGCGGCCTAGGCTTGCGCCCAGCCCGTCGTGCGAAAGGCCCAAGAGCACACGAGCATTGCCCGCGCGCGCCCAGCCCATCGCACCGCATAGCATGCCGTCGCTCGCCCATCGCTCGCGCGTCATGCCTTGCGCACACGCGTCGCGCGCAATGCCTTGCGCATGCGCATCGCGTACCCGCAGCCTAGCTGCCCTGCGTTGCGTGTGTGTTGTGCATCGTGGGCGCTCGACATCGCAAGCATCGCGCTTTGCTTCGTCGCAGCCCCGCAGGCATCGCCCGCCCTTGCCTTGCCTAGCGCGCACGAGGCACGCAGCTCGTGCTGCTGCCCGTGTCGCATGGCACGGCTCGCATAACGGCCTCGTATGGCTCGACGAGCCATACTTCCATCATGCTCATGTTCGTGTTTTTGGTTCGTAAAACGGACCAACCTAATTAAAATTAAATTTTAATTAACGAACTTGCATTAATTTTATTTTTCAAAAAAGTTACGATTTAATTTTTCGAAAAACAACTATTTTTAACGATTTAATAAACTTTAACGACAATCCAATTTCGTAAAATTAATAAATCAAGGGCTAACAATATTCAAACTTTTAAGAACGATCGAATCAACTTTAAAATTTGAATCTTTAATTAATAAAATCCGAAATTTTACATCGTTCATAAACAATTAAATTTCAGATTATTAATAAATTGGTTTAAGTGTGATTAAAATTAACGAAACCATTCAAAATTTTAATCCAATAATTTTTGAAATTAGCCACTGACCCATGAAATTATATCCCCTTCCCCAATTAACCGAATTATTAATCCAAAATTAATTAAAATTCAATTAGGGTTGTAAATTTTACGAATTGGGGAAAGGCAAAATTAGGGTTTATACGTATCGGAAAAATCTGAAATTTTTACCAAAGATCAATCATGTACCCATTAACATTTTGTCAAAATTTCAAGAAATTCCGAGTAGTTAAGGTCGACCTTTTAATTGAATTACTGTCCGACACATTTAATTTTTAATAAAAAATTAACAAAAACGCCCAAAAACTGATGCTTCGAGGCCTGTTTCCGCAATTCAATTCGCATGAGTTGATCTTAGAAAATCGCTTTCCATCAGATTAGGATTTTCAAAATCGAAAAAGCGAAGATTTTTGATTTCGGAACTGCCAATTTCGCAATTAATCCCATAATTCGAAAAAATTCCGAAAAATCAACAAAAATTCCAAAAATTTCGACAATGCAAAAACAATAATAATCATGCTAATTCATGCTTTGAATACATAAGGCTCATGATACCACTGTAGGGGAATACAGTTAAACATAATAACATGTGCGGAACAATCCCCAAAGCCAGGAAACATGTATAAAGCACAGATTAAGCAAACTTACATTCGAAGCGTGTTTTCCACAATAATCTGTCAACGAACACGAACAAAGAACTCCACTTGTCGTTCCTCTACTTGGTTCACCGACACGATCAGATCCGTCTTGATTATCGTAGCTTAGACAATCGATCAAGAGATTTGCTTTTTGGGATGAACACACCATGGAGGCACAGAGAGAATTAGGGTTCTCTGTTTTCTCCTAGGGTTGTGTGTAATCTGAATCGTGATTGCCTTAGTTGGAAATTAGGTCATAAGGTTATTTACATAACCTTACTAACCGACCAAGCCATAAGGCAAGGCCGGCTAGCAAGGCCGCGCAGCATCACACACACACGCACAGCGAGCTGGGCCGTGGGCAGCGCTGCTGCTGCTGTGTCGTGGTCTTGGCCCGCGCGCGCACACAGCTGCTCGGCCATGGGCCAGCGCGGTTGTGTCGCCTTGCTTGCTTGCCTAGCGCGCGCGCCCATGGGCCTTGAGTGCTTCGTGCACTCGGCTCGTGGGCCGCTCCTCGTATCTGCGTTTAATATATTTCCGATATATTATTTATCGTTTCGTATAAGACGAATCACCGTCGTACGATACGATTTATTCGTTTTTCCTAGCTTACGAATATTCGCGATACGATATACGATTCCGATGCAAGGTCGTATCGTATAATGCGTTTCCAACTTAAATCCCGAAAAGCTATTAAATGAATTTCCGATTCATTTAATCCGGTGATCTGTTATGTGCCATTGGTGTGACCTTGTAGGTTCAGTCAAGAGTAAGTTGTGAGTTCAATATCCATTAGAACTCACTGATCGGAAGCATTGCTCCAGCTAGCTGTTCCGATCACTTTATCTCACTGAATTAATTGTTCGCAATTAATCTGAACCTTGGTATTAGACTTAATGCACCTTGGGTGAAGGACATATTTCCTTCACACGTACCCCGTGAGTCCCAAATCGAAAAGACGAATTCAGGTTCGCTCACCTTCAGCGGGCGGGGCGTCCACCCTTAGCGGACAGGGTTCGCCCACCTTCAGCGGGCGGGGTCTGCTTCACTAACCGCGCAGGTCCTCAGTTTTCGAAAATGAAAATAAAATAGAATCTTCAAAAAAACAGGCTCGCCCACCTTCAGTGGGCGGGGTCTGCGTCACTAACCGCGCAGGTCCTCAGTTTTCGAAAATGAAATCTTCAAAAACACAAAACAGGCTCGCCATCTTCAGCCTGCGGGGTCTACGTCACAAACCGCGTAGGTCCTTATTTTCAAAAACATCAAAACAGATTCGTCCACTTCTATCGGACGGGGCGTCCACCCTCAGCGGACAGGCTCGCCCACCTTCAGCGGACGGGGTCTGCGTCACTAACCGCGCAGGTCCTTAGTCGCTACAGCGATAACTTTTCCTGGTTTATATTTTTCCAAAAATCAAAATATAGTTTATCTTTTTCCAAAAATCAAAAGATGGTTTATCTTTTTCCAAAAATCAAAAGATGGTTTATCTTTTTCCAAAAATCAAAAGATGGTTTATCTTTTTCCAAAAATAAAAAGATGGTTTCCCTTTTCCAAAAATCAAAGGATGGTTTCTCTTTTCCAAAAATCAAAGGACCGTTTCTCTTTTCAAAAAATCAAAAAATTGGTTTTCCGCTTTTCCAAAAAGAGTGATGTGCTGGATTTTCCTTCGTTTTACGTCCTATAAAAACAAGGGGGTTTTCTCGTTTAGATAACCCTGAAAATGAGAATCTTTTAAAACATTTTTACCTCGTGATTGGGCTTGGCCAGGCCTGGTTACACTTTATAGCTTTGATTTCGAAAATATCTGTAGATACTTCCAATGACAAAGTGAGGGATTTTCTATACATCTTTAGATACTTCCAATGACAAAGTGAGGGAGTTTCTATACTATTGGTTAACAGATTCCAATGACACGTGAGAAATGTGTTAACACTTCAAGTGATGACCCTTAAGTCAAATGTTATCACTCGGGGGCTCGTGAGACCCTCGCAAAACAGGTCACATACACCATGGCTTGTATGACGCACTCCGTCCAATACTTTGACCATCGTCTCATCTCGAGACTCAGTCAAAGTGGGGGCTAACTGTAGACACCTACTTTTGTCCCTATTCCCGAAAGGGAAGGTTCGATGATGAGAACATAAATCTCCACTTGGCAACGCATCTCCTATAAAATAACGAATCTCAAATCACCCTTTCATTTCAGCCAAAGCTTCCATTTATAAAAACCTGCTAAAAATAGTAGCTGCCGTAAAAGGTAATTGCTAAAAGTAGTAAGAATAAAAAGATAGAAACCTGTCAGAATTAGGTGTTGCACTCCAACATAAATCATAAAAGAGATAGAAATTGTAAAAGGAATTCTATTCCTATCGCAATTCGATAAAAGAGTTAACGTATTAATTAAACTCATAACGAACCTAGAGTTCGTAAAGGGCCTAGACGCATTCCGTCGTAAATTGATACGCACCAAATAACTCGGATTAAGTCTCTTAATGGACTCCGTACTCTAGAGTCCAATCTGACAAAGAATTCTGCACAGGTCCTATTTTCAACGCCCAGCCCTGGGCGCCGAAATCTTTGACGCCCAGTGCTGGGCGCCGAAAATACCTGGGACGGATTCTTTTCCTAATCCGTTTCGTATTCATATTCCTGAAAATCTATCTTTCAACGCCACTTTTTCCTATAAATAGACCCCTAAAGCCGACGTGAAAAGGACACAACAGAACACACAATTCCATAACCTGAGTATTGACTCTAGCCTTAAGCCTAGCCTCACGCTGCGAAATTGATCCGGCGTTCTGTCGCAATCGACCCAAAAGTCGAACAAAACGCGTCCTGTCCCTTGTAGCTGATGCATTAAGCCCAAATACTGGAACACTGCTTAGAAACCCGAGATTCGTTAAATAAAAGGAGAAATAGCAAAGCCAAGTGGTTAGTTTTCTGAGAACCGTGACGCACCTCTCAAGGGTGCGTTGTAATGTGTCCCTCATATGATTTAATCGCTTTCATCACCCTTTTATAAAATTGTCAAACTATTAACTTGATTGATCTATCACGCCTAATAAGATAATACCTTGGACAATTGAATTATCATGCTAGGTACCTTAAACCAATCTAAATAAGATAATCACGATCGGTTTAGTGTTATGTGTTGCATATTGCTAAAATCAATTCAGAATAGTTTAATAGTTTAACGCATGTCCCTTCATTTATTTATGTTGAGCTAGTAAGGATAACCTGCCTCTGGAGTTATCGATGAGCACTCCTCTCGGTAGTTACAGTCCCCCGAACTCTCAATCTCTGCCCTGGGGGTGTACGTTGAGCGATCCCCACACCAGGGATCACAAGGGAACCTATGGCCGTCGTGGTCGAACATAATTGCACTCCCTTTATGTCACGATAACCGGGTTTTGTCAGTTTTTCTCATTGTCGTTAAAAAATGAATGGCGACTCCTATATTACTAGTCGATTGGGTGTAAACTCACAGGAAAGCTAACTACACTTGATCTGACAACGTCACGCCCACGAGGGACGAGGTCACGCATTAGCCTCATGCTTTTTCGACCCTTTCATAATAAGTAGTTACTAAGTTAAACATCAAAGGATCTAAGTAAGATTCTTAACCTATATTATATGTCAAAGAATTGAGCTGGATTTAGTATCTACTGAAACTAGATGAGCTAAAGTTACATGAATAGAATTCAATTGGGAATTATTCTGCAAAAGAATTTATCATGTATGATATAATATGAGGATCGCCAAAAACGTATCGTATGGCTTTAGGCATGACGAACATATACCAATCTCTATTGATCTAAGTGAAGATCAACTAGATTGAGATCAAGAATACTTATGGTACTTGAAAAGGTACATAGGAATAGTTCTTGATTCAAGGAAATAAAGATATGCTAAATATTGATGCTACACGCATAAACACTGGCAAAGGATCAAGAAAGATTCCTTTGGAGTTATCCATTGACAAGGACGAGCTAAAGATCATCGTGTTTTGAAATGGCAACATGGATTGGAGACCATGAGTTGTTGCGTGGGAAATTAAATATTAATTTCTATGTTCTAAGATACAGCTGGAAAGTCTTCCACATATCTGTGAAGTGTCTGGATAAGTAAATCCAACCAAAGCATCACTAGCAACCTATATAGTTGAAGTAAAAGTACTTATTGCCTAAGAAGCAATAAAACAGGGTTGTTTACGTTAAAGAGTTCTTCACTGAACTTGGGTGGATCACATGTCTGCTGACTTGATGGTTCTTCATTGCAAAATGCGTAGAACCACTATTGAAGTAAGAAAGACAAGATCACATAATAAACAAACTCAAAAGGTCTTATCATCATATCTCGAAGAACATTCGATGAAAAGGATATTAAGATTGGCAAAGCATGATAACTAAACCTATGCAACAAGTGAGAAGCAACACTCACGTTGTAGCACTGGAAATCAAGCATAGCTTTGAATTCCATGAACTGTTTTAAAGATGGGTTTGAGGCCCATGGTTGTAAAACATTGGGGTTGAACATTTATCATATATGAAATGTATTTTCATATTCCATTTAATCTTGGTTTAGTATTAAATGATGAGTCCCTTCAAATTTGACGATATATTCAAGATAGACTGTCAGGACCAGTCCTGTGACTAAGAAATATCTATCAAGTGAACTTGAATGTCAAAAGTTGAAAATGGTTCCTGGTCGGAGTTTTCTATAAAGATGGACGCATAGAAAACGTTAGACGACTAGAATGCAAGATGACTAGTAGTTCTGTTTCTTGAACTATGTGGACATGGCAATGTCATAATCATTTGCATAGATACTTACTTTGGGAAGACTAGTATCGGACAGACCTATGAAACTTTACTGTAAGAGATGAAATCTGTCATAAGTAAATTTCATTAAAATTATTAGACACTAAATCCTCAATACCCGAGTGATTTGAGATTACTTGTTTGAGAACTGCTTACTTTGACGTTGACCAACCGTCGCACCGTAAAAGGAGGCTATAAAGGCAACGCTCAGGTAATCACCTATCAAACGAAGTCTAATATCAAGATCGCAAGATTGGGATTGTCCTCCCATAAATCGGGATGAGATGCTGAAAGTTGTACAAGGCCACTCGGAGAGCTAGAAACTGTAAAAATGCATGGCCGTGCTCAGATGAATCATAGGCTATGATTATCTGTTTATTTGATCAGTTGAACTCTGAAACCGAGAAACACCTCTGGACGTAATAAGGATGACAACTCTTACCTTATGTTCAAGAGCAAGCATCGAGCGACAAAGGAATTAGGAAATGCACACTTGTCCCTAAGGACAAGTGGGAGACTGAAGGAAATAATGCCCTTGGTCCAAGTATGCATTTAATGTTAAGTCTAATAAATGTGGTTCAGTATTAATTAACAAGTTAATAAATTCAGTGAGATCAAGTGAGCTGAATGCCTAGCTAGAGGCCGCTTCAGTTCAAGTGGAATTAATGATATTAATCCACAGCTTACTCTTGACTGAACCCGTAGGGTCACACAAATAGTACGTAAACGGATCAAGTATTTAATGGCATTAAATACTCCATCTATGGATATTCGGAATCGACGGATCTTGGTTTCAGTGGGAGCTGAGATCGTGAAAAGCAAGAAATGAATACTCCGGAAACGATGATATTGCCGGAAACAGAAATATGGATCGTATCGGAAATATAAATATTATCCAAGTCGTAGATGTTGCCGGAAACGGAAACATGGTACGTATCGGAAAATATTATTGGAAATGGATATATTACCGGAATCGGAAATATTGCCGGAAACGGAAATATTGTCAGAATCGGAAATATTATCGAAATCGGAAAATAATTCCGGAAACGGAAATATTAAATATTTGTTCGAAACGGAAATTAATTCCGGAATCGAAAATGTTAAATATTGTTCGTATTGGAAATGAATTCCGGAATCGGGAATTTAATCGGAAGCGTATCGTACGAATTAGCATCGGACGAGGCCTGCCAGACGAAGGCCCAGCACGAAGCCGGGCCATCGCCCAGCAAGCCACACGCATCAAGCGCACACAGCCAAGCCCCGCCAGGCCCAGCAAGGCCTTGGCGCGCGCGGAGCAATATGGGCTGTGACATTTGGGCTGCGAGCGAGTGCAGCTTGCGTGGGTGGTGCTCGTGTTCGTGCTTGTGTACGGTTGTGTGCAATACAAATGCTAAAGCTATTAGAATTTGTTCTATGATTAAATCCTAATCCTAGTAGATAGATTTTATTTAATAAGAGTCCTAACAGGATTCTAATTAAACTAAATTGGTATTCTAATAGGATTCTAAGTCCTTTTCCATAACTCTATAAATATGTGCCTAGGGTCACAAATTTATTGACGTAAGATTCAAGTATTCAAAGGTAAGAATTTCAAGCAAAAATCATCCACAAACACTTGCCCTATTAGCCGAAATTTATAGTACCTTAAGGGCGATTCTAGTTGGTCAAGCTTAAGGCGGATCCGGACGTGCTGTGGACTATCTACGGAGGGACGACACTTGGAGTCCTAAAGACTTGTTCTTGTTCGGTTCGGGCGCAGCTAGGGAGGGCACGCTACAAAGTGTATGCATCTGAATTATGCTAAATGGTTATGTGTAAATAATATGTTTCCTGGCATTAAGGTTTTCCGCATGATTTATGTTTTGTCATATGTATCATAACCCAACATGTTGTTCATGAAAAATAGGAACTATAAATCTTTTGCATGATTCTATTCCCCAACACACAGCTACAACCAAACATAAAGTTAAACTGCACACATGTTATAGATGATCTAGAACCCTTCTACCAAACTGGTAATCAACATAATGGATAATAAGCAAACAAGTCATCCTTATTCAATACGGAAGTTCACAGTTGCAGATGTTTACCTCAAAAAAAGACCAAATAGAAAACATAATGAATGACTAATCTTACCCTACACCCCAATATTGTCACTGTTACATTATATTATAGCTGAGCATGTAGGAAAAAGTGTGAGTGAGGAGGGCATGCTAGAAAATGTATTAGATATACAAGCACACATAGTGTGCCCACCTTTAACTCACGTTTTTTACACATCAACATTTATTTCCCTGCTGAAACAGTGCTCCTGGCCCTTCTTTATCACATTCGGGATGAAGCTCAGTTTGTTGGTCAGCTTCTCTACCAGTTGACAAATCTTCTTGGTTGCTGATGTGAAAATGACGAAAGGCGGCTTGCGTCAAAGTACATGACCAACAGTACCCTTGCAAATCATCTTTTTCCATTATAAGTATTTGGCATGTATTTCTTTAGTGATCTTTGTGAATTCCTTTCTTTTTTCTTGAATGATGAATCTTCTATTATTTGATAACAGTGCCATGAAAATGATGCAATATACTGGTTTAGGCTCAATTTTCATGTACTATGAATATTTCCCCACTTCTTTTAGTGGACGATTTAGCTGTGCCAGCTTCATAAATACTTGCTAATTCTACACTTGCTTATTTGATTATTTTCTTGTTTGTTGGGCGTGTTGTGTTGTGTCGTGTTCGTTTTTGCAATATATCATGCTATTGTGCTCTGCATTGTCAGCTTTACATCTTTTGATAGTTCTTTTATCTAATTAAGTAGTTAATATTACTGCTGAAATTTGAAAGCAACAAATGCAGAGTATGGAGTATGTAGTTAAATTACATCATTTTGATCGATAATTACTTAATTTGGACTGTCAATTGCTAATCGCCAACTGTAAAGCGCCAATGCTTATCATTTTGGCACTAAAGTTTTAATTAATCAACAAATTGAAGTTTCCTTTTTCCTAAATGTAGACTTGATTCCTAGGAAACAGAATTTAGCATTCTTATCTGATATTTTCTTTTGGAAAATGCACTATCTTCATGGTGTAAAATTTCTTGTCCTAGAGGCTCAGTGTCACGGTCTGAGTGTTTTGACACCAGATCGTGCGACGCACTCTTGCCTATGGGGCGGCAAGGGCGCAAGCCTTGTGCGGAAAGTGAATCTCAAGGCTCGGAGCATGAGCAGGTGTTTGATTTAGAAGTGGCACTCTTGCCTATTGGCGACAAGAGCGAGGGTCGAGGGTCGAGGGTCGATCGGGGCGCTTGTGTGCGCACAACAGGCACAGGCGGGACCGACGACGAGAGTGTATCCGTTTTTCAAGGGACTTTAATGGGTCTTGGAAATCTTAAAAACATGCGACAACACAATATCTATAAAGGCTAACAACAATGCAAGTGATTAAGCAAAGGCAACTTCTGATGAGAGGTATTGGTTCATACCCCTCATAGAGGTTTATTTTGAATTAGCTAAAACTTGCCAGTGAACACTGGAATTAAAGTAACATAATAATTCTCTCTAAAGCCTAGAAAACTATTAGAAAGGTCCTAGAAATAAATAGAAAAGAGGAATACAAGTAAAGGAAGGTTGGATTCTAACATCCTCCCCCACTTAAGTTGACGAGCACAAGAGTTACAATAGATAAAAGAAAAAGCTCCTATTCTAAACTCTGTAGTCTTCTCTGCGCCTTTGGTTGATGGCGGTTGCTGGAGTCTTCTTGAATCTTGTTGTGTCTTGATAGGTTGGTGAATCTTGTGAATCCTTGGATCAGAGCTGTTGGGCTTGAGCTTGCATCTTGTTTCTTGTTTGTGATGCGAGGGAGTATCTGAGATGTCACCTTTCTAAGTGGCTCCATCACTTGCATTGCCAAAAGGTATCGTCCCTTCTCTTTTGTCTTTGTGGGAGTACCTGTACTTCAAACTAGACAAGCTTGACCACCTGCTACAAGCAAAGAATTCAAGTGAGGCATTACAACTGCTTTGCTGGTGCAGAGGAACTCCAATCCAAGTACAAGGTTGAAGTCGTCCATGTTGATGACAGTGTGTAGGGTTATGAATAATATAAACAATATATAATTCATGCGGAAAAAACATAAAGCCAGGAATCCAAATTAATTGCCACATAGTCAATTAGCATAATTAGTATACATAAAATGTGATGCGTGCCTTCCCTAGCTGCTCCCGAACCGAACAAGAACAAGTATAGGACTCCAAATGTCGCCCCTCCGTAGATAGTCCACAGCACGTTCGGATCCGCCTTAAGTTCAACCAACTAGAATATTCTATAAGGTTTTATGTGCACTCGGGAAACTCACAATAATGTTAGGCAAGTATTAAATTCTCCCTTGAATTTAATGTGTTAGAATAGTATATTGAATTGCATTATAAATTATGATCATGAACCATATATTTATAGGGTGGAAATAAAGGAGTTTCAATCCTACTAGGAATCGATTAACTAAATCCATTAGGATTCTAGTTAATTAATAACATTAGAATTCTAGGGACAATCAAACACTAAGTTTTTCAGATTTACCCTAAACATCTAATTTTAGTAGATTTAGGAAAACACAAGATTACTTGACTCGCAAGTAAACGACCGGCCAAGGGCTTGCACGTGTGGCCTTGAGCCCACGTTGCTTGGCGTCCAGCAATCAGCCCGCGGCCCACGAATGGGCACTACTGCCTTGCTCGGCCCATGCGCGCTGGGCGTAGCAGCAGCAACACGCGGCCCATGCGATGGGCGCTGCTGCCTTTGCTCGGCCCATGCCTTGCTGCTCCGCGCGGGCTTGCTTGGCACTAGGCCTGGCGCTTGCGCTGGGCCTTGCGTCTCGCAAGCTCGTTCGTCGAGCGTTCGCACGTCGCGCTTCCGATTCGTTTTCCGATTCCGAAATTTATTTCCGATTCGAACAAATATTTACGTTTCCGTTAATATTTCCGATTCCGGAAATATTTTCCTTTTCCTACAATATTTCCGATTCCGATAATATTTCTGTTTCCGGCAATATTTTCGATTCCGGCAATATTTCTATTTCCTATAATATTTTCCGATACGAACCATGTTTCCATTTCCGGCAACATCTACGACTTGGATAATATTTAAATTTCCGTCATGATCCATATTTCCGTTTCCGGCGATATCATCATTTCCGGAGTATTCTATGTTTTGCCCTTTTGATGATTTCAGCTCCCACTGGAACCGAGATCTGTCGTTTCCGAATGTTCATAAATGGAGTACTTAATGAATAATATATTCACTTAAATACTTGATCCGTTCACATACTATTTGTGTGACCCTACGGGTTCAGTCAAGAGTAAGTTGTGGACTAATATTATTAATTCCACTTGAACTGAAGCGGCCTCTAGCTAGGCATTGAGCTCACTTGATCTCACTGAATTTATTAACTTGTTTAATTAATACTGAACCGCATTTATTAGACTTATCATTGAATGCATACCTGGATCAAGGGCATTATTTCCTTCAGTCTCCCACTTGTCCTTAGGGACAAGTGTGCATTGCGTAATTCCTTTGTCGCTTGATGCCTGCTCATGAACATAAGGTAAGAGTAGTCATCCTTATTATGTCCAGAGGTATTTCTCGGTTTCAGAGTTCAATTGATCAAATAAACAGATAATCATAGCCTATGATTCATCTGAGCACGACCATGCATTTTTCAGTTTCTAGCTCTCCGAGTGGCCTTGTACAACTTTAAGCATCTCATCCCGATTTATGGGAGTATAATCCCAATCTTGTGATCTTGAGTTTAGACTTCGTTTGATAGGTGATTGCCTGAGCGTTGCCTTTATAGCCTCCTTTTACGGTGCGACGGTTGGTCAACGTCAAAGTAACCAGTTCTCAAACAAGTAATCTCAAATCACCCAGGTATTGAGGATTAGTGTCTAATAATGTAATGAAATTTACCTATGACAGATTTTCATCTCTTAGAGTAAAGATTCGTAGGTCTGTCCGATACTAATCTTCTCAAGTAAGTATCTATGCAAATGATTGCGAGATTGCCATGTTCATATAGTTCAAGAAATAGAACTACTAGTCATCTTGCACTCTAGTCGTCTAGCATTTTCTATGCGTCCATCTTCATAGAAAACTTCCGACCAGGGACCATTTTCAACTTTTGACATTCAAGTTCACTTGATAGACATTTCTTAGTCACATCACTGGTCTTGACAGTCTATCTTGAATATATCGTCAAATTTAAAGGACTCATCATTATAAACCACAAAATTAAATGGAAAAATGAATTCTATTCATTTATATGAATGGTTAACCAAAACGTTTTACAAATTATTAAACTCTAAAACTTTAAAACATTTATTAAGGACATCAAAGACATTCTCCAACATGCTTGATTCCCATAGCTGTAGTGTGCGAGTGGTGCTTCGCTTGCGGTAGAGGCCTAGTTAATGGATCTGCGATGTTATCGTCAATTCCAATCTTGCTTATCTCGACTACTTTTCTTTCAATGAACTCTCGTAGAAGGTGAAATCTACGAAGTACATACTTGACTCTTTGGTGGTGTCTAGGCTCCTTTGCCTGTGCAATAGCTCCGTTATTGTCACAATACAGAGCTATTGGTCCTTTAATGGAGGGGACTACACCAAGTTAACCTATGAACTTCCTTAGACAAATAGCTTCCTTTCCTGCTTCATGTGCAGCAATGTACTCCGCTTCTGTTGTAGAATCCGCAATAGTTCTCGGTTTAGCACTTTTCCAGCTTACTACACCTCCGTTGAGGTAGAAGACAAACCCATACTGTGATCTTAAATCATCTTTGTCGGTTTGGAAACTTGCGTTCGTATAGCCTTTAACAATTAATTCATCATATCCACCATAGACCAGGAAATCATCTTTGTGCCTTTTCAGATACTTCATAATATTCTTGGCAGCAGTCCAATGTGCCTCTCATGGGTCTGACTGGTATCTGCTCGTAGCACTGAGTGCGTACGCAACATCCGGGCGTGTACGTACATATCATACACATTATTGAACCAATCAATGATGCATATGGAATCCCACTCATTCGTCTACGCCCATCCAATGTTTTTGGGCACTGAGTCTTGCTTAGAGTCATTCCATGAGACACGGGTAGGTAGCACTACTACAAAAACACCCTATAGAGTCGGGCTTTTCGAGTCGCCTCAAAAAAACAGGCGACAAATAAGCTGTCAGAGTCGTCTGTTATAGAGTAGGCGACTCATAAGGTTGCATAAATCAAAATAAAAAACCAAATAAAATGCTTACGTGTCACCTGGAACTTATCAGGTGACACATAAGCTTTTAGAGTCGCCTTTTATAGAGCAGGCGACTCGAAAAGTAAAATTGTTCGAGTCCCCTACACCATAAAATGGGACGTGTATACTTTATGTGTCGCCTTGTATGTTGCAGAGGACGTATATAGTTTACGCGTGGCCTCTTACATTGTAGGCGACATTATAGAGTTGACCTTACATGTCGCCTTTTGTTTATAGGCGACTCCTTAGATGTAAATAATTTTTATATCAAATTTCCACCCCAAAGAGAGTATGGAGGGCTTAATTTAAAAAAAAAGTAATACATAAAAAATACGGAGTACTTAATTTATTACTTCCTTAAAACAGAAATCTCTGCATCAAGTCTTAGAAAAATTGAATGCACTCCATCAACCCTCACGAAATTGAAACCTGCACCATCAACACTGACGAAACCGAAACCCTCCATCTACGAAATTGAAACCTTCTTCTCCATGATATTTCGCCCAATACAATCCAAGCCAAACTCTACCACCGCTTCCCTCCACTGCCGTCACCTAGGTTATTCTCCAGCGTCTCTCCTTTCCCCGATTAGTGTTGTGCGCGATGTGCTCTTATCTCTTCTCCCTCTGTGGTGGTTGCGCCTGGTTCCGCGGCTCTCTTCTCTCATACTCTCCGGCGTGCCCTCGGTGGTTGCCACGTTGTCGAGCCGAGGTGAGCCGTCGTTCAATTTAGAAGATCTGGAACCTTCTCTGTCTTCGCCGCCTTCTCTGACTTCAACTTTCAACTTTCAGATCTTGTCTATTAGCTTTAAACTAATAGACACTAATTTTTATGGTAATTCTTCCTTATTATTGTTAATTAGTGTGAGGGGGTCGAAAAAGCACGAGGCTAATGCGTGACCTTGTCCCTCGTGGGTGTGACGATTATTTTTATTCAATCAAGTGTAATTGGATTTCCTGTGAGTATACACCCAATTGACTAGTAATATAGGAGTCGCCATTCAGTTTTTAACGACAATGAGAAAAACTGACAAAACCCGGTTATCGTGACATAAAGGGAGTGCAATTATGTTTGACCACGACGGCCGTAGGTTCCCTTGTGATCCCTGGTGTGGGGATCTCTCAATATACACCCGCAAGGTAGAGATTGAGGGTTCGGGGGACTGTAACTACCGAGAGGAGTAATTCGCTCGTCGATAACTCCAGAGGCAGGATATCCTTACTAGCTCAGCATAAATAATTGAAGGGACATGCGTTAACTATTAAACTAACCTGAATTGATTTTAGCAATATGCAACATATTATCTGATTTAAATAGTATTAAGGGACCTAGCATGATAATCAGATTTCCCAAAAATATTATATTTGTTAGGCGTGATAGAACAATCATATTAGGTTATTTTAACAGTTCATAAAAAGGGCGAGGAAAGCAGTTAAATCATCGAAAAGGGACACATTACGACGCACCCTTGAGAGGTGCGTCACGGTTCTCAGAAAACTAACCACTTTGACTTTGCTATTTCTCCTTTTTATTTAACGAATCTCAATTACGGGACAGGATACGTTCTGTTCGATTTATGGATCGATTGCGACAGAACGCGTGAACAGTTTCGCAGCGAGAGGCTTAGGCTAAGGGTTGGAGTCAATACTCAGAATATAATTGTGTGTTGTTGTGTCGAAACTAGGGGCCTATTTATAGGGAAGAGTTCGTGGAAAGATAGAATTGCAGAGTTCTAATCCGCAAAGAGTTAGGAAAAAACACGTACCCAGGTATTTTCAGCGCCCAGGCCTGGGCGCCGAAGATTTCGGCGCCCAGAGCCAGGCGTTAAAAATAGGGTCTGGGCAGTTTTGTTTAGTCAGATTCGGATTCCTAAAATCCGTAGAGTTTGAGATTAATTCGAGTCTTTTAGTGCGTATCAATTTTGTGACGGAATACGTCTGGGCCCGTTACGAACTCTAGGCTCGTTAGGATTTTAATTAATACGTAACTCTTATTTCCGAATCCTATTAGGAATAGGATTCTCGCGGTTTTCTATCTCATTTAGGATTTATGTTGGAATGCAACACCTAATTCTGACAGGTTTCTATCTTTTATGATTTGCCACTTTTAGAAGCTACCTTTTAAGGCAATTACTATTTTTAGCTGGTTTCCATAAATAGCAGGTTTCGGGTGAAATGAAATGGGGAATCGAGATCCGTTTATTTTATAGGAGATGCTTTGTCAAGTGGAGTTTTTATGCTTTCATCATCGAACCTTTCCCTTGCGGGAACGGGGACAATAGTAGGTGTCTACAGTTAGCCCCCACTTTGACTGAGTCTTGGAGTAAGACGATGGTCAAAGTATCAGACGGAGTGCGTCACACAAGCCAATATTGTATGTGACCTGTTTTGCGAGGGTCTCACGAGCCCCCGAGTGATAACATTTGACTTAAGGGTCATCACTTGAAGTGTCGACATATCCCTCACGTGTCATTGGGATTTGTCAACTGATAGTATAGAAACTTCCTCACTTTGTCATTGGAAGAATCTAAAGGTGCGTAGAAACTCCCTCACTTTGTCATTGGGAGTAGCTACAGATGTTTTCGAAATTAAAGCTGTAAAGTGTAATTGGGCCTGGCCAAGCCCAATCACGAGGTAAAACGTTTTTAAAGATTCTCATTTTCAGGGCTAGCTAAACGAGAAAACCCCCTTGTTTTTATAGGACGTAAAACGAAGGAAAATCCAGCACATCGTTCTTTTTTGGAAAAACGGAAAACCAATCCTTTAATTTTTGGAAAAAGGGAAAACCAATCCTTTAATTTTTGGAAAAAGGGAAAACCAATCCTTTAATTTTTGGAAAAAGGGAAAACCGAAAAAAGTTATCGCTGCAGCGACTAAGGACCTGCGTGGTTAGTGACGCAGACCCCGCCCGCTGAAGGTGGGCGAGCCTGTCCGCTGAGGCTGGACTCCCCGTCCGATAGAAGTGGACGAATCTGTTTTGATGTTTTTGAAAATAAGGACCTACGCGGTTTGCGACGTAGACCCCGCCGGCTGAAGATGGCGAACCTGTCCGCTGAGGGTGGACGCCCCGTCCGATAGAAGTGGACGAATCTGTTTTGAAATTGCCTATTTTAAATTTGAAGGTTTTATTTCTTTCGAAAACTGAGGACCTGCGCGGCTAGTGACGCAGACCCCGCCCGCTGAGGGTGGGCGAGCCCATTTTGAATTTCTTATTTTGCCTATGTAGAAGGGCTTTTGTGATTACAACCTGTTGGTGGGTCGTAATATTTCCTGATTATATGTGTCCTATAAGCGGGTCCACACTGTGTATATTTTTGTTTAACAATATATTTCTTTGTGATATCCAAACATGACATGGTGTATGGCGCAGTCCGGGAATGTGATTTTGATCGCGCGCTCCTCGTTGGAGTCTATTTTTTCGCGAGCCCCCAAGCACTGGGGCTCGTCGGTTGTTTTTTTGCATCTTGTAATCATGTTCGGGGTCATGCTCGTATGTGCGAGTGACCTCCTATAGTAGTGTGCTATTTTAGCGAAGCCGTGGAGTGCGACTTTAGTTTTCAGGCGACATCCGGTTTTAGCTTGGCCCGGATTAACCCTTTGACAGACAAACATTTTTTATTTGAAAAACCAATGACTTGACGACACATATTTTTGGTGTTTCGAAGAATGACCATGATATTTAACTTGCTTTTTTTTTTTTTTGAAAGTGTACACAAGCATTTTCTGAGACGAGTCTAAGTTTCAACTAAGTTTTTATATATATTTTTTTTCCCTTATTTGGGAGCTAAAGGTGCTTTGGGCTTAATCCTACTTGCAATAGGGCCTCGTGTTTTAGCAACACGGGCTTAAGTCCTTTCCTGTTCCGTGTTTTATGAAATATGGGCCTTGGGCTGCATTTTCAGCGCCCAAGTTCAGGCGTCAAACATTTCGGCGCCCAGGCCTGGGCGCTGAAAGTCCTTTCCTGGTAATATTTGACTTTCGGATTTCCTAACACGTTTCCGAATGGGATCAGGATGTCATGGGGTGCGTTCAGCTATATATAGGGGCTAGATACGTCCTTATTTTCCACCACTCTCAAATTTTTTCTCTCTTCTTGCTGTGCTCTAATTATTTACTGCTTTTGCCATGTCGATCCCTACTTTCTCACTCCAACGGACTGTTAGGCGTTGGCTGCGGGCCCTTACTCCCACAGAAAAAGATTTGTTAAAAGAATACCACTTAGAGGCACTTTTAGGCTTACAACAAATTAATATTGATTATAATTTTCTGCATGCTGCCCTAAGCTTTTGGGACTCCGATCATCATGTTTTTTCCTTTCGGGGCAATGAAATATGTCCTTTGCCCGATGAATTTGCTGCGATCCTTGGTTATCCTACTAATGCTACTCCTGTTACCCCTGGCACTATTGAAGAGGGTAAAACAACCATAAGGGCTTTCCTAGGGCTAGATGATAACATGTTTGCTGAAATTGTTGTAGATGATAAGGTTAACTTGGCAAAACTTGTAAAACATCACTTTAGGCCTAGTAAGAATATGACCGAACAAAAACTGAATATTCGAGCCCTTGTATTTTTCTTGTTGAATCATTATTTGCTGTCGAATAATAATGGTGAGTTCGGTGACATAAGGTTGATCCCCTTGATCAGCCAGATGGAAAGTTGCTATTCTATCATGCCGTTGGTTGTTGCCGAGACTTTGCTGAGTGCGGATGAACTGAAGAAGGATGCCAAATCCGAACATTTTATGGGAAGCCCCCTATTACTCCAGGTAATCGATCTTTTCCTTGCGCACATGTACGTCACTTTTATATATTTCTTTTTGCCAGGGGCTGAGTTTCAGCGCCCAGGGCTGGGCGCTGGAATTTTTCGGCGCCTGGTCCTGGGCGTTGAAACTGCGCTCCAGGAACCGTTTTTTCTTTCTTTTCATTCTTTTGATTCGATCGTACCTGTTTTTGCAGATTTGGCTTGCGGAACGGCTTAGACTTTTGGAAGCTCCTGCCGATCCTAAACATTATCGCCCTATAGCTTTGGGTAACCGAAAATACTTGCACCAAGGCCAGGACGAGGCCGAATGGACCTCCCTTTTTACTTATGGCATTTGTTCTATTAAGTGGGTGGTACCATGGTGGGGTTTGACTACTATGACAGGGGGGTCTGATGTATCGGTTTATGTTTCTTTGTTGGGGATTTCTCGTCCCATTTATATTTTCCCTTACCGAGTCATGCGTCAATATGGTTTAAGACAGACTATCCCCTTTTCTGACACGGTACCACCTAAGGTAGCGGCCTTTTCACAAACACGGGTCTTAGCGTGGGCTAGGTATTATGATGGTCTCCCGCGTTGGGCCGTAGCTAAAAATGGCTTTGTGGGTCTTTCTGAAAAATATAAGCTGTGGATGAGTTCCGATGACAAAGATGTGAGGACCGAGGCTCGAAATGGGGAGCCGGCTGAGCTTTTGATACCTCGTATTCGTGTTAAGTATGAGGGTCCTGATTCTGCCAGACCTCGTACCTATAGTTTTAAGACTGTGAAAGCTCGTCCTGATCGAAAGCGAAAGGAAGTTCCTCCCCGTTCCAGTGTCAGGCCTAAAAAGATGCCTAACATGAAGGGGCCTGCTGTTGTTAAAAGAAATGCAAGCTCTCGCGGAGATCGTCGCCGGAACAATGTATGGGTTAGGAAGGCTCAGCCGCCTGTAGAAACAGTGGCTAGCTCAGTTGATGATAATAACCCTTCTCCCATCATTGCCTGTGCCTTCGAGGCTAAGCGGGCTATAATTGAGAATGTTTCTGAAGCCTTGACATCTTTGGAAGTTAGTGTCCAGGAGCCGGTTCTTATGGAGATTGATATTGGGGCAGCGCAGAAGACTGTGGGGGTGAATCCTGCGAACATTGCTCTCTACAAGACTTTATTTGATGATCCAGAAGAACTAGAGTAGTGTAGTTCTTGCTAGGGTGTAGGTGCCCTTTATTTATTTCAGTTGTGTTTGTTTTTATTCCTAGCACTTTGTTTTCCTTCTTATTATATTTTAAAAAGGCGTATTTTAGTTTTCATTTAATTTTTTTTCTCCTCTTTTATATGTCTAACACCTTTTTTACACAAAGAATATATTTTTTATTTGGACCGAATCCTTGGTAAGGATTGCCTACGTATCTTGTCAGAATCAGGTCGCGCGTAGTTCTAGCTTTAGAATAATTTCTAGTATGCCGTATTTCGGTAAATATGTCCTGAAGTGGGAACATATTACTTAATCGGTCAAATGAGTGAAGTATTTATCATTATTTTCATCTGCCGTTTTTTTTGCCATAGGTTGCGTAAAATTCAACTAATTTGTATAGCTATATTCTTGGCAAACCTATTTGGATACGTACTGTACCCCCCAAGTGTTCGTTATTTTTCCGTTGTGTGCGGATAAAATGACGAGCACTTTCAAAAAGAAGACTTTTGGCAGGCAGAGAGTTTCAACGCCCAGGCTGGGGCGTCAGAAATTTCGGCGCCCAGCCCTGGGCGCTGAAAATGACTTGGGCGGTCAATTTTGACGTTTTGCTTCACATGTTCTTGCGTTTATTTCTATTTCCTTTTTTTTGTGCCTTGATATTTTGCTTTTAAAGTTAATTTTGAGGCTATTTTGGAGGCTTTTTGACTGTTAGCGTGAAACCCATTTTTGTCCAGATTAATTTTTTTCTATTGGTGACTCAAAACAGTTTTGAAAATGGAGTCAGGGTGCGGAGTTTATGAAGATCTTTGTGTAGGCTTTGGAGGTAGGTTGGTAGTGAAGGGTATGATGGAATCTATGTTTTATGAATCTATTTTTTTTTTTGTAACATTTGCATTTGTTTTAAATCTTTGATTTTCTTTGATTTTGGGTTGCATGGATTGGCTCTTATGATGACATCGGTTGGCTTTTTAGATTTTGGGGATGGGATAGTGTGGTTTATTTTGTGGGTTTCGGGAACTGGTTCCCATGGCACTATTTCAAAACCGAGTGGGCTTTGTTTGTTGGGCCTAGAGTGGGCCGCCTCTTTATTTTTATATTTTGCAAGTACATTTGGTGTTTTAGTGTTAGAATAAAATTTTTAGGAGAAATGTTACGCTTTTATTGATTCGGAAAGTAAGGAAAACACACTGAAATAAAACTGACCCACATTCTAAGGGGCCTTAGGACCATCTAAAGTCTCTATTATTATTTTTTCTCTATCAATCTAAAGAACTACTAGGCGCTTTTTACTAATGGTGCTCTGTATGGCTCAAGCCTGGGGTTTAGTCTCATAAAACTTCGGTCCTTCACCGGTACTCATCTTGAATTCCATTCCTTTTGCGTTGACCCACTGATATGTCTTCACCCATCCGTTCTCGACCTCTTCTAGTGTTGATGCAGGAAAGATTAACCGGGTTGGATCGAAACCTTCATCTTGTAAAGCTATGGTAGTCATCACAGTCTCGTCCTCCATAGGCCTCGATTCGTTAAACAATGTCCATAGAGCCTGGTTGTCCAATATTTCAGCTGTTTTAATCTTGGTGAGGTGGGGTGCCTCATCCAAGGTGTGGCAGTCATGGAAAATTTCAAATCCGGGTTTTAGCAAGCCATCCTGAACGAAGGGTTCAGGGAAATCACAACATGGGTGTTCTTCTCCTTCCCGAATGAACATCCCGTTAAGGGTCCTTTGATATGGGGGAAGGAGGGTGGTTTGTTTGGCTTTGTTAAGGCGTAGCCTGGATAGGCGGTCAGCAATATCTTCCTCCGTTGGTTCATAACCTAAGCCGAAGGGAGTAGATTTGTCGGGAAGAGGATGGAATGTGCATTCCTTCTTCCTTATGCCCAATGGGGTTCCTGGAAAATAGCCTTGAGCTAACAGCATTCTAGGGATGACTCGGGATGCATGCGGGTCTAGGAATGCTGGATCATAATCTTCGATGAACTGGATTGTTTCTTCCATTTGAAACCCATAAAGGTCGTCTGCAGTTTCAGCCGTTCCAACCATAGTACAACTGACGTCGAGAGGAGGGGCGCGGATTTCTAGTATTACCCCGTTATGGTTAAGTTTAACCATTTGGTGCAAGGTTGAAGCCACACCTCCTAAGTCATGGAGCCAAGGTCGTCCCAAGAGGAGGTTGAAAGTGGGCTTGATGTCGATTATTTGAAACTCCGTGGTGCGTGCCACAGGCCCAGTTTGTATGGTAAGGTTGATTTTTCCCAATACAGGCCTTCGGGAGTTATCATAAGCTCGTACCCCTTGTGAGGAGGTTTGGAAGTCATCGCTTCCTAGCCCCAAACAATGGGCGGTTCGCAATGGGCAGACATTAACCGCCGAACCATTATCTACGAGCGCTAGGGGGATGTTTTGTCCTTTGCATCCAACCACTAGGTAAAGGGCTTTATTGTGAGCACCCCCTTCTTTGGGTAAGTCTTTATCAGTGAAAACTATGGCCTTTTCTCCGGCATCTCTCGTGACATGGCTAACCAATGAGTCAGGTGTGATATCTGTAGGTACTGAGATGAGGTCAAGTGAGCGAATAAGCTTTTCGCGATGTTCCTTTGTAGTACACATAAGATCCCAGATGGTAATCTCAGCCTTGGTTCTTTTTAGTTGTTTCAGGAGAGGATTTTCAATGACTTCTGCGACGGTGGTGTGCCGTCCGTTCTCAGGAGTTTGCCTAACCGGGATGTCGTCCATAGGAGGTGGGTGAATGTCCGGTTGGTATATTCTTCCGGATCGAGTGAGGTTGTCGACCTCGGGCTCCTGAGGGGTGGTGTCAATGAGAGCATACCCGGACCAAGTTTCAGTGAAGAAGTCCCGGCCCGAGACTTGAGATAGGTAAATATCTTCAGCATCATCGTTCCACACACCGCACACTTCCTCTCGATTCGATCCATAGGGACAACAGCGAGTGGTGCACCTTGAGGTGTAATATACACCGTGGGGTCGAAATTCTCTGGTTGGTCGAGAGAGATGTGACAAGAGCCGAGTGGGCTCTTGTTGTTGTTGGGCTTGCCAACGTTAGGGAGAGGTATTACTTCATCCTCTATCATGTCCTGGATCGTATGTTTTAGAGTCCAGCAGTTTTCAGTGTAATGCCCATTTCCTTGATGGAATTTGCAGTAAGTACCTTCGACCCAATATTTGTTTTTGATAGGAGGGTCACGGGTGGGGCCTATAGGTCTCAACTTTTCTTGATTGGTTAGTCTTTCAAAGGCTTGTACCAAAGTTGACCCGAGTGGGGCAAACTTTCGGTCTCGGACCCATCTTACAGGGTTTCTTCGGGCGGGAGCCTCTTCTACAGCATGGACTTCTTGGGCTTGGGATGTGTTACCCCGATTATAGGTGTTGGTCTTATATGTGGGTTTTCTTTGTATAGTTTTGGCGAGGTCGTCCTCGATCTTTATTCCCACATCATAAACTCTTTTGAAAGTGTCGAGTCCCAGGTACCTAAGGTGTTGCCTGTAAGCTGGGTCCAGGTTGTCAATGAACTTTTGGACCACTTCTGTTTCGGAAGGCCTATTGATTAGCTGGGCCGCCTGGTCCCTCCATCTAGCAAAGTAGGCTGTGAAACCCTCATTTTTCTTTTGGAAGAGAACTTCCAGCTCGCGCATGGTGACTTGGAAATCCATGTTCGACGAGTATTGCTTGATGAAGACATTGACAAAGTCTTCCCAAGTGGGGAAGAGCTTAGGGTCCTGGTGATAGTACCATTTGAGCGGCACAGGTTCCAAGGACAAAGGAAAGGCAGGTAAGTACATGGACTTGTCCACGCCTTTCAAGTTCATGGTATTCACAAAGCTCAGTAGATGATCACGGGGGTTATCCGTGGCCTTGAACTTTGGAAAGTCAGATGAACTGAACTTTTCTGTTAATTTTCCAGGAAAAGGTTCAGGATCGAGGGAGAAGTATTTGCTCCCCATGGTTTGCCGTAGGACCATTTTTTCAATCCTCTTCTCGTTTTCGAGGTCATTTTTGGCTTGCGCAGCCGCTAAAGCTTCATTTTCCATTTTCAGTTGGCCCATAAGTTGGGTCATTTGGACCATCTGGTCTCGCAAATCTTCGATGGACATGTTTGAAGGTGCGAATCGAGGTTGGGGAAGCGGAGATCCTTGAAATGAGGGACGACGGACGGAGCTTGGAGTTACTAAACCTGGTGTTGGTGATGTATCTTCGAGACGCACTAACCGTTGATTCCCTGATCGGCACCAAGTGGCAGGACCAGTCCTAGGCATAAGATAAGCTAAAGTTTAGGTTCCCAAAGTTTCAAGCATTACTTAGTCTAGACTTCGACTCTCTAAATTGGTTTTTTGCTCTTTCTTCTGTCGGTACACTTTTTGGGGTTTTTTTTATTTTGGTCATTCTTTGGATTTTCAAAACACTTGTCCGTGTGACATTCGTAGTTGTTAGCATGTTCGGTTTTGGTGCCGAGCATTGCCGTCGTAGGAGGCCCAACAACGACACAAAGAGTTATTAATTTTTCACGAGTCGTTTTTTGAAATCGAGTGCTTTTCTTACGCCCTCGTAGCAATTCTTTTGATGAACAATTTTTTTGTGCTACGCATTTTCCTTTCGCTCGGGCACCGAGGCTGCTGCGCCTAAACAGAAGGCCAAGCAGCAACTTCAGCGCTCAGCTAGGGGCGTGAGAAATTTTGGCGCCCAGCCAGGGGCGTTGAAAATTCGTCCCTGGCTGGTTCTCGTTTTCTGTTTTCTGTTTATGCGACTTCAATTTACGTGCTTGCCTAATAACGTCCTTTACGCGTAATAGCGTTTGTGGGATTCGTTACAGGCCATCCCGAGCGTCGCTTATTTTTGTGGCGATCATTCAGGTTTGCGGAACACGTGTTTCGGTATAACTCTTTGGCAAATTAGTCTATGAATGTTTGGGCAGTTTTTAAGGTCGTTAGTTTTCTAGGATAGTTTGTCACACACAATCACATATTTCGCTACACATAACTACAATACAAACATGGATTTGAAAATTAAATATGCCACGTAGTTTATGATAGGCTTCTATGGGTAGTTTATTTGCGCCTGGCTTGGTACCGCTTCTATCGTAGATCCAACACATGCCCCGGTCGAGGTAGTGTCTTCAACAGACGAATTTCGCTCAAGAGGCCAACCCGCAAGTGCAAGCCAAGGGGGCATGCAGGCGAGAGGGACCTAATGGGCGAGCGATTGGGTTCGGGATAGGTGTACTACCTGCACAAGTACCGAGTGGGAAACATGCGCGGCGTATGCACCCCCCTATTGGCGAAAAAAGGTATCCTTAGTCCCAACTCCCGAGGGAGCCGAGATTCGTTATGCGGTTCTGCCCGTTCACATTAATATGCTGATTTTCAGGTCGTCCCAACTTGATGGGGAAATAAACGCGGGGTAGGATCGTTTCACCCTTCGGCTATTTTGATTACCTACAAGCACGAGTATTTCCTTCACTATCCCCAGTGGAGTCGCCACTGTGAGGGGGTCGAAAAAGCACGAGGCTAATGCGTGACCTTGTCCCTCGTGGGTGTGACGATTCTTTTTATTCAATCAAGTGTAATTGGATATCCTGTGAGTATACACCCAATTGACTAGTAATATAGGAGTCGCCATTCAGTTTTTAACGACAATGAGAAAAACTGACAAAACCCGGTTATCGTGACATAAAGGGAGTGCAATTATGTTTGACCACGACGGCCGTAGGTTCCCTTGTGATCCCTGGTGTGGGGATCTCTCAATATACACCCGCAAGGTAGAGATTGAGGGTTCGGGGGACTGTAACTACCGAGAGGAGTAATTCGCTCTTCGATAACTCCAGAGGCAGGATATCCTTACTAGCTCAGCATAAATAATTGAAGGGACATGCGTTAACTATTAAACTAATCTGAATTGATTTTAGCAATATGCAACATATAATACTAATTCGATCGTGATTATCTGATTTAAATAGTATTAAGGGACCTAGCATGATAATTAGATTTCCCAAAAATATTATATTTGTTAGGCGTGATAGAACAATCATATTAGGTTAGTTTAACAATTCATAAAAAGGGCGAGGAAAGCAGTTAAATCATCGAAAAGGGACACATTACGACGCACCCTTGAGAGGTGCGTCACGGTTCTCAGAAAACTAACCACTTTGACTTTGCTATTTCTCCTTTTTATTTAACGAATCTCAATTACGGGACAGGATACGTTCTGTTCGATTTATGGATCGATTGCGACAGAACGCGTGAACAGTTTCGCATCGAGAGCCTTAGGCTAAGGGTTGGAGTCAATACTCAGAATATAATTGTGTGTTGTTGTGTCGAAACTAGGGGCCTATTTATAGGGAAGAGTTCGTGGAAAGACAGAATTGCAGAGTTCTTATCCGCAAAGAGTTAGGAAAAAACACGTACCCAGGTATTTTCAGCGCCCAGGCCTGGGCGCCGAAGATTTCGGCGCCCAGAGCCAGGCGTTGAAAATAGGGTCTGGGCAGTTTTGTTTAGTCAGATTCGGATTCCTAAAATCCGTAGAGTTTGAGATTAATTCGAGTCTTTTAGCGCGTATCAATTTTGTGACGGAATGCGTCTGGGCCCGTTACGAACTCTAGGCTCGTTAGGATTTTAATTAATACGTAACTCTTATTTCCGAATCCTATTAGGAATAGGATTCTCGCGGTTTTCTATCTCATTTAGGATTTATGTTGGAATGCAACACCTAATTCTGACAGGTTTCTATCTTTTATGATTTGCCACTTTTAGAAGCTACCTTTTACGGCAATTACTATTTTTAGCAGGTTTCCATAAATAGCAGGTTTCGGGTGAAATGAAATGGGGAATCGAGATTCGTTTATTTTATAGGAGATGCTTTGTCAAGTGGAGTTTTTATGCTTTCATCATCGAACCTTTCCCTTGCGGGAACGGGGACAAAAGTAGGTGTCTACAATTAGTTGCGTTGATTTCGCGCGTTAAGGGTTTTTTTGGGTGATATTGGGTTATTGAATGTGTGTTTAGTCGGACATATGTAGAATTCGTATGATTGAAATGGATTAGTTGTTAGTTCAATTGATGATATTTGTTAGTTCAACAAGATCAGTTTGTAGTTCAATTGAACTTCCTAAAAAATGAAATACAACAGAAATTTGATTGCCGGACTTTGTTGTTGTTCTTTTGTTAAGTTATTTTGGGCTACGGACGTAATTAGTTTAGGGTATAATTAGGCAGGAGATCGCAGAAGATAATTTTGTGAAAGTTTGATCGGTAATTATCTACAATTAGTTTGTAAACATCCATTCCCTGTTATGCATTCTGCACCCCTACCAGAGTGCCAGATGATTTAACACAACTTAATTATATAAAGGCAGCACAATAATCCAATTTCTCCGTAAATAGCCACAGTTTTGCGAATGTTTTGCGGTTTGATAGAGAAACATATATCTGCTGGAGTAGTGCTGGTGCTCGACGCCTAGACATGTTGCTTTATATAGGATGTTGCTTGTAAAACTATCAGCATTTTGCTTCTCTTACTTGTCACTAGGACTCAAAATTAGTGCCCTGCTAGACACTTTCATTTAGACATTGCAAGAAGTCATAATCTTATCCTTGAATGTTATTATCTTACCCTATCTTCATCGACTCCATGGGAATTTCTCTAAGCTAGACTATGTTGTAAATGTGAGTAACAATTCATAGTAGGCACTTAGGAGATTGCTCAGGAGAGTAGACAGCTTTCTGACATTGATTTTGATAGGGACGACGCTTGTAGAATCTGCTTGGAGCCTTGCACCAAGATGGTGTTGCCTAATTGTTGTCATTCAATGTGCATCAACTGCTATCGGGATTTTGATAGGGACGACGCTTGTGGAATCTTCTTAGAGCCTTGCACCAAAATGGTGTTGCCTAATTGTTGTCATTCAATGTGCATCAACTTCTATCGGGACTGGTAAGTTGATTTGTAAAATAATTTTGCCTTTAAAAACTTCAATAAAGTGATAACAAATATTCCATGCTGCCATTGTCTAAGAAATTGGAATCCTGAAATGTTACCTATGATAGGAATTTGAGGTCAGAATACTTTCCTTTATGCCGGGGTAGTATACAGAGAGTTTAGTCAGGTGACCTCTGGGTTCTGACCTACTGGACAAATGTGGTTGACCCAAAAACTGTTATGGAGCAGGATATCGCGTTTGTATCTATTTATTAACAGTCTGCCAAAGGATGTTCCTGATGCTCTGTTTTTAATGTTTTATGAGTACTTAATCTAATGATGCTAAACAAGGAAGACATTTGTACAGAGTTAAAATGAAAACGAATTCCAACAATTGTAAATATTTTTCAAATGTTGTTTCGTCAAAATGTAGAATAATGTATATGGTTCAGTATAAATCAACTACTAGGCTGCATATAGCTGACGTCACAATTCCTTCAAATCCTTACCCTTTAAAAAGCAAGGGATGCTCCAAATTTTTCTTAGGAATAGTGAATGACTATCCTACCCCTGAATTCCTACTTGAAAAAAATTGGTTTTTCTTAAGAATAGTGTAATTACTGCCACATACTTTTCCTTTATCGGAATCCTTACCCTTTAAAAAGCAAGGGATGCTCCAAATTTTTCTTAGGAATAGTGAATGACTATCCTACCCCTGAATTCCTACTTGAAAAAAATTGTCCGCTTTCTCTAGAAAAATGAGGTTCTAGGATCCACCTTACTTTTCCATCTCCAGGTTCTCCCTCAAGCTTCATCTCTTCCATTATCTACATTCGTATTATTTGTATCTCTATTTACGACCTCCATCGGTTACATTTCTCTTTCCTACTGCTTCTATTAGTTCGTTGAAATTCCTAATTCTTTTTCCTGAATTTTGGTTGGTGATTTACAAATCTTACCAAATATCTCGTAGACGGGTTTTCAGCAGGCTTATTCGAGGAGAATTTTAGTATGTTTGAATGGAGTGTTACAATTATTTGTCTTCCTGATATTACCATGTAGTAAGTTTCTTGTCTCTTTTTTAAAGATTTTAAATTTTCTCAATTGATTTTGTAAAGTTTTATTTAATTATCTGTTTCTTGGACGATTTTTTTATATTATTAGATTTTCTTTGACAAATTTTGTAAAAGTATGATGTTCTTTTAGAATATAACCTCACAAATTCTTATTTACAAAGGGTGTACAATAAATATTGTACACCGAAGTAAAAGTTAACTCAAAATGTTTAAAAAAATATTGTACACCGAAGTAAAAGTTAACTCAAAATGTTTAAAAGTTTAGCTTATATGTGTAAAAGTTATCTATTTTTAGTGATAAATTTTTTCATTTCAATAAAAACATATTTCTTCAAAACCACTAGTAATGTATAAAATTAATCATTTCTATCAACTTTTTTTTACTAATATAAAAGTTAATTAAAACTAGGTTAAAGTTACAAAAAAATGGGTAAAAGTTATCTTGGTGTACAATAAATTTATTGTACACCTTGTGCGCGCAAGACCTTGCCTTACTCTTCAATTAATCGTTAATTATGATGGGTTTTTAGTTTACATAGTTCTTAGTGTAAAACTTTCCTTGGCATTGTAAAAGAAAATTCAAATCGTGGGCAAATTATTATAAAAGACGATGACAGATTCTTATTCGACTGACAAAAGACTTGCTCGAAATCTATGTTACTCAGACACGGGTGTCGGTGTCGTGTCCGACACGGGTGTCGGGGTGTCGGACACTTCGATCCAAATATTTGTAGACACTCCGACACGGTCAAAGGAGTGTCTTGACTTTTTTTTTTGACACTTCTCCCATACAAAGTGTCGGATAAAAAAAAGCGACACTTTTTATAAAAATACATAAACAGTATAAATAAAAAAATATATATATATAAATTTTACTCAAAATATCCAAATGCTAAAATTTAACCACTTCAACATAAAAATATAAAACAGATTGTCTAGAGAAGTTTCTCCTGTTGCACTTTTCCAACACCAACAATAGATTGTCTCAAACATAAAAACTTAAAAAATAAAAATAAAATCAATAGAGTGAATAATTGATTAATGACTAATGAGACTTTTTGAATACTGGGAAAGATAGTCACGTGGGATTGTCCCACTTCCCAAACCTAATTAATTAAAGAAAAATGTTTTTTTTAAAAAAAAAGAAGAAAAAGGGTAAAGTTTTAAAGCCCACCAGCAGTCAGGCACCAATCCACCAACTTAATAAGGCACCGACAACACAAAGAGAACAAAACGACGGGAAGCAAAGAACGCCAGAAACAATGGCTATGGCTGATTCTCAAGATTTAATTTCAACAAAAACCAGAATTAAAGAGTTCATTCAACTCAGATTTTCTACCACAACAAAAGCCCTAACAATATTTTTGCTTTTTCGCTTCCCCCACCTTCAATTGCTAGAGTTAGGGTTTCGAATTCTTCAAGATCTAATGCTTTTGGTTTCGCGTAAGACGAGTTAGGGTCACTGTTAGGGGGGAAAATACCCTCTTGGTGACATGGGCATACGTGGCAAGCATTGCATACGTGGCTGCCAACAAGACGCGAGGTGGCATTATTCGAACGGTATTCCCAACTGCTGGGCTCAAAACGAACGTTACAAACCCTTGATGAAGCCGGCCTTCATTACGAATTTATTATCTAATTATGAGCAATTAAGCATAAACGTTACACTCTTATTGTAAATGCCTATAAAATGGCTTAGTCTTGTCTATTTTACATACATGATTTCCAAGCAATAAACCTACGATTATCTTATGCTATTACAACTTGCTCTCACCATTCTCAATTATCTAGCTCGATCGATTGTTAGCACCTTCATCAAGGCAAGTTCGTCTCTAAGTCGAATTTGCCCAAAACAATTTGGCGCCCACCGTGGGGCTGACAATCAAAAGCAGCTTGATAATACCATTCCAATCACCATGGCCGGAAACACTAGCTCATCCGACGACATTACTCGTCGCTTCGAAGCCATGGAGCAGCGCATCAACATCCTCCAGAAAGAGAATGAAGCATTGCACTCCCAAGTCAGATCCACCGCCTCCATCGCCACCAGGTCAAGGTTCTAGTACCGGCGAGACACCTCCGGGTTAAACTGCCGCTTGGATCTTGACGCCGCTCCAGACCATCCCCTCCATATACCTTTTGGAGAACCTGGGGGCCCTATCGTCGGATAGATCCGCGAGTTCGATCCACTACCAAATCCGCCCCGCTCTAACCCGAGTTGGCTTCCGCCACCTCCAAATCGACCATCCTCTGCAGGAACATCGGCAACAGTTGTCGCCACGACGGCTGCCCGGGTCACCCCACCTCAAGTCGGTATGACGACATCCACCATGGTGACGGCTCCCGCCTCCGTTCCGGTGTCTCGTCCGTTGCCCCCCCCAATGGTGACTATGTCGATGCCTCTGCCCGTTACGCTTCCGGCGCAAGGATCAACGCCAGCGACTTAAATGCCATGGGACCAACTCTTCTCTCAGCAAGTCGTCCAACCTGTTGTCACCTGGTCGCTTCGGCGCCCGGAGCAACCCCCCAGTTGATGACGGTTCCTTTAGCCAGCCAAGCGCCGCAAGCAGCGTTTCCCAATGCCCTAATGCGCCCTGACTCTTCTCGAAACTACTCTTCATACACTCCTCTTAACAGGTCAGTCGTTCCGGTTAGTCACGGTTTCGTAACTCCTTTTCCTTATGTTGCAGGTACCCACGCTACTCAAGGAACGCCCCCTTACAAGCAACAAGTGGTGCCGCAGTTCACTCCTCACCAACCTCATGGCGCATACCCGCAAAATACCTATTATCAACATCTCCAAGCCAGCCTTCCCGAAACATTTAGCCCCCTCGTCCCGGTGCTCAACAGCATCTGTGAGAACACCAATCACCAACTCCAACAAATCATGACTATGATAAACAAAATCCCTGGTGTACCAACACCAATCAAAGAAGCTAGCCTAGACATTTATGCCGACTCCCCATATGCTGATCCCATTGATGCAATAGACATCCCAAAACGATTTAGCCCACCCAACATGCCCATGTACGACGGGACGACCGACCCAAGAGAACATATCTTGACCTACAAACAACGGATGATGACCATTCCAGTTCCCAAACACATGAGAGAAGTCATCCTTTGCACGGGGTTCGGTTCGACATTGGTTGGGCCCGCCTTGAAGTGGTTGACCAGCCTGCCAAATGGGTGCATTACCTCTTTTGCTCACCTCGACAACATGTTCAACCAACAGTTCGCTAGCAGCAGGTGTTTAGAGAAGCAGACAAGCGACTTATACCGAGTAATCCAACGTCCTGACGAACCCCTGAAGGATTATATAGCCCGGTTCATCAGGGAGAAAGTGACTGTTCCTGAATGTGATGTCCCGACGGCTATCGAAGCGTTCAGGCAGGGATTGTATGGCGAAACCGACCTCTGGAAGGATTTAATCAAATACTGTTAGGTTATGATACATATGACAATTCATAAATCATGCGGAAAAACCATAAAGCCAGGAATACATATTATTTACACATAATCATTTAGCATAGTTTAGATGCATACTCTTTGTTGCGTGCCTTCCCTAGCTGCGCCCGAACCGAACAAGAACAAGTCTTTAGGACTCCAAGTGTCGTCCCTCCATAGATAGTCCACAGCACGTCCGGATCCGCCTTAAGATTGACCAACTAGAATCGCCCTTAAGGTACTATTATTTTCGGCACTTTTAGGCAATTGTGTGACTGAATTTTTCTCTCAAAAACTCACTTTGAATACTTGAAAACTCGTTGTAAATATGTGACCCTGGGCACTTATTTATAGAGTTTATGGAAAGGAATTATAATCCTATTAGAATACAAATCTATTTAATTATAACCCTACTAGGATTCTAATTAAACAAAGTTTATCTATTAGGATTAGATTTAATCATATTACGAATCCCGGTAGCCTTAGGATTCCGAGTAACACACACGAGTGGCGCACAAGCACCGCACGCCCGCACGCACGCCTTGCGGCCCACGCCGAGCGCACAGCGCAAGGCCAACTGTCGCAGCCTTGTCCGCGCGCGCGCCCAAGCTTCGGCTGGGCCTGGCTTTTGCGCTGGGCCTGGTCGTGTGCTTGGCGTGTGGTTGTTGCGCTTGGCTTGCTGGGCGATGGCCCGGCTTCGTGCTGGGCCTTCGTCTGGCAGGCCTCGTCCGATGCTAATTCGTACGATACGCTTCCGATTAAATTCTCGATTCCGGAATTCATTTCCGATACGAACAATATTTAATATTTCCGATTCCGGAATTAATTTCCGTTTCGAACAAATATTTAATATTTCCGTTTCCGGAATTATTTTCCGATTCCGATAATATTTCCGATTCTGACAATATTTCCGTTTCCGGCAATATTTCCGATTCCGGTAATATTTCCATTTCCGATAATATTTTCCGATACGTACCATGTTTCCGTTTCCGGCAACATCTACGACTTGGATAATATTTATATTTCCGATACGATCCATATTTCCGTTTCCGGCAATATCATCGTTTCCGGAGTATTCATTTCTTGCCTGTGACGATCTTAGCTCCCACTGAAACCAAGATCCGTCGATTCCGAATATCCATAGATGGAGTATTTAACGCCATTAAATACTTGATCCGTTTACGTACTATTTGTGTGACCCCAGTGGCGGACCTTGAATGATTTTATGAGGGGGGCCGGTAGAAAAAAAATTAAGCAATATGCTATTTAATTATACAATTATGCACAAATTTTAGGGGGGGCCGTAACTAAAATACACTACAAAATTTTTCGGCCGGGGGGGCCAGGCCCACCCCAGCCATACCTAAGATCCGCCGTTGTGTGACCCTACGGTTTCAGTCAAGAGTAAGCTGTGGATTAATATCATTAATTCCACTTGAACTGAAGCGGCCTCTAGCTAGGCATTCAGCTCACTTGATCTCACTGAATTATTAACTTGTTAATTAATACTGAACCGCATTTATTAGACTTAACATTGAATGCATACTTGGACCAAGGGCATTATTTCCTTCAGTCTCCCACTTGTCCTTAGGGACAAGTGTGCATTTCCTAATTCCTTTGTCGCTCGATGCTTGCTCTTGAACATAAGGTAAGAGTTGTCATCCTTATTATGTCCAGAGGTGTTCCTCGGTTTCAGAGTTCAACTAATCAAATAAACAGATAATCATAGCCTATGATTCATCCGAGCACGGCCATGCATTTCACAGTTTCTAGCTCTTCGAGTGGCCTTGTACAACTTTTAAGCATCTCATCCCGATTTATGGGAGGACAATCCCAATCTTGCGATCTTGAGATTAGACTTCGTTTGATAGGTGATTACCTGAGCGTTGCCTTTATAGCCTCCTTTTACGGTGCGACGGTTGGTCAACGTCAAAGTAACCAGTTCTCAAACAAGTAATCTCAAATCACTCAGGTATTGAGGATTTAGTGTCTAATAATTTTAATGAAATTTACTTATGACAGATTTTCATCTCTTACAGTAAAGTTTCATAGGTCTTGTCCGATACTAGTCTTCCCAAAGTAAGTATCTATGCAAATGATTATGACATTGCCATGTCCACATAGTTCAAGAAACAGAACTACTAGTCATCTTGCATTCTAGTCGTCTAACGTTTTCTATGCGTCCAATTTTATAGAAAACTCCGACTAGGGACCATTTTCAACCTTTGACATTCAAGTTCACTTGATAGACATTTCTTAGTCACAGGACTGGTCCTGACAGTCTATCTTGAATATATCGTCAAATTGAAGGGACTCATCATTTAATACTAAACCAAGATTAAATGGAATATGAAAATACATTTCATATATGATAAATGTTCAACCCCAATGTTTTACAACCATTGGCCTCAAACCCATCTTCTAAAACAGTTCATGGAATTCAAAGCTATGCTTGATTTCCAGTGCTACAATGTGAGTGTTGTTTCTCACTTGTTGCATAGGTTTAGTTATCATGCTTTGCCAATCTTAATATCCTTTTCATCGAATGTTCTTCGAGATATGATGATAAGATCTTTTCGAGTTTGTTTATTATGTGATCTAGTCTTTCTTACTTTGATGGTGGTTTTACTCATTTTGCAATGAAGAACCATCAAGTTAGCAGACGTTTTTCTTGCTTCAAGAGTGGTTCTACGCATTTTTCAATGAAGAACCATCAAGCCAGCAGATAGGTGATCTACCCAAACAACCCTGTTTTATTGTTTCTTAGGCAATAATTACTTTTACTTCAACTGTATAGGTTGCTAGTGATGCTTTGTTTGGATTTACCTATCCAAGCAGTTCATAGATATGTGGAAGACTCTCCAACTCTATCTTAGAACATAGAAATTATTATTTTAATTTCCCACGCAACAACTCATGGTCTCCAATCCATGTTGCCATTTCAAAACACGATGCTCTATAGCTCGTCCTTATCAATGGTTAACTCCAAAGGGTCTTGCTTGATCCTTTGCCAGTGTTTATGCGTGTAGCATCAATATTTAGCATATCTTTATTTCCTTGAATCAAGAACTATTCCTATGTACCTTTTCAAGTACCATAAGTATTCTTGATCTCAATCTAGTTGATCTTCACTTAGATCAATAGAGATTGGTATATGTTCGTCATGCCTAAAGTCATACGACACGTTTTTGGCGATCCTCATATTATATCATACATGATAAATTCTTTTGCAGAATAATTCCCAATTGAATTCTATTCATGTAAGTTTAGCTCATCTAGTTTCAGTAGATACTAAATCCAGCTAAATTATTTGACATATAATATAGGTTAAGAATCTTACTTAGATCCTTTGATGTTTAACTTAGTAAATGCTAATACATAGTTCAAACATTCTTTACTTAGATTTATTCACATGGGTCGAATATCTCCAATGGAGTCTTTCGTGTTTGATTTAGTAAATGCCATTACTTAATCTAAAACATTCATATAAGATCTTTGTAAATAGATCTTAATACCCAGTATGTACTAAGTTTCGCCTTGGTCCATCATTGATGAATAATTTCAAATCTAAGTCATTAGCATTTGAATGTTATTTCACAATAGAGAGATATGTGTGTGATACACACAGGACCAATCAAGTTTTTATGTACTCCCACTAAACTTCTTATATATCTATAAGAATCATGTACATTTTATGAAACTAAAATACTTATTAGTTTCACTAAAATACAATTCCAATTCCCAATTGCTTGCTTAAATCTATACTTAGATTTCATAAGCTAACATTCATTTCAAGCATTTATTTGGATCCACAAATCCTATGACATACCATGTACATAGTTTCTTCCAACATTTGACTGAGGAAGATGTTTTGTCATCCAATTGCCATATGTACCAATATGCAATCATTGCTTGAATTATAGACTTAAGCATTACGATTTTGCATGAGGTTTCAACACAATCCACATCGTGAATTTGCTTGTAACCTTTAGCAACTAATCTAGCTTTGTGTGTGAACACAATTTCATGTTTGATGGTTTTTATCCTTAAAACAAACTTTGCAACCAATAGGTGTGAAACTATTCTTGCAAATCAACAAAATTTCAATTTTGTCATCAAAACATTGAGTATGTTTTATGGCCTCTAACCATTTAAAACATTTGAGTCTATATATGGCCTCTAACCATTTTAGGGAATCTGGGTTTCGTCATAGCTTTCTTACAAGTCACAAACTCATTAATCTACATGATAATAGTTTGACTGCAAGTTGTAGGTTTCTTCACTATCTAATGGAAGAATCGCATAGCTTCAATGACCTGAACTCCATGTTTCTTCACTATCTAATAGAAGAATCTCATAGTTCCAGTGACTTGAACTCTATGCCTACTAGGGTATAGAACATCAAACAATAGAATATCAATAGCCACTTGAAAGTCCTTTGAATATTCTGTTCTCCTTGAAGCACTTGTAAAGTCTTCTAAGAGATGTCTATTCTTTAAAGCCACTTCTAAAGTCCTTAAAGAATAAGTTCGGATTTTCTGAAGCACTTCGAAAAGCCTCCGGAATGTCCGTTTATGTTTGTTGTTCGCCTCGAAGACTTTCGAGGTCTATTTTCTCCCACTTGTCATTTTGGAAACGAATCTCCAAAAGGACATTATTTCGAGCAAACAAACATTATGTTCTCAAAAATTCGTGGTAGAAACAATACCCTTGTGTCTCATTTGAATAAATCACAATGAAACATATATCTATACTTGGGCCTTAGTTTGTCGAATGACAAATACTAAGCTCCCACTGAGTTTTGCAATTCTCTAGATATATTTTATGAAAAGTTATTCTGAAATTACTTTTCAATAGCTTTGACGAATTTGGTTTAGTTTGGTGGTAGTTGAGCATTTTGTTTTAGAAATTATAGGAAAAGTCCTTATGATTCATCATTAATCGAATCAAGTATTAATTGACTTCGATTATTCCAACTAAGATATGCCATATCTTATGGACCTAGATTATGAAATTATAACACACAACCATTGATGATCATATTTGGTCTCAAGTAATCATCAACATGATGATTTCTTGCCAAGTGGATTTTATACTTCTGAATCTTTGAACTAGCCAAACAGATTCAACTTATATCACATTTGAGTAAATAAACCTATATTCACTCAAATCCATGTGAAATAATAAAGTCATAAAATCTTTCTTTAGCTTTGAACTCTATTGTCTAGGCGTTCTAACAATAGTTCATATCTTTTGTTACTTTCAACAAGTAAGACTAGTTGTCTTAAAATGATCTAGAAATCAATCAACTTTCAAAAATCCATCAAAATAGAGCTTTTGAATGTTAACTTGTTGATATGGTCTAAGCAACAATGCCAAAGATTAGTGGAACTCAAATCAAGGGGTTGATTTGAACCTAGTAAAGTTCTTTAAAGAGTTTTTTGTTTTAATCAAGCATATTGACTCAACCTGTAATTGACCATTTCATTCAAATAAACAAACAAACATTGTTTTTGTTTTTCTTGAATGTGAGTCTTTCTGTGTTTGAAAACAGAAATTTAGGTATGTTGATTATGGAACAAAATAGCCATTAAGTTCCAGCCTTTGAAAGGACATAAAACAAACTTAGATGACCCTACAATTAATGTAGCATTGCCATGCTTCATTTCCCACTTGTAGGCCATTAGTGTAGCCTAGCTTCCATTGTTTGAGTTATTACCGAAGTAAGAACCTCAAGCGGTATATGATACCAAGGAAGTTTGATTGTTAGGTCACTTTTCTTTAAACATAAACTTACAGGTAGAAACGGAATTGTAAATTCCTTTCATCTGTTCCTTTGTTTTCCTATTTCTTGTACCCTTTCTTATAGCCTTAAGAATTGAATTCTCTAGTGTTGACTTTTATATTTTGTTAGACATGTCCAATGTCACTCCAACAAGGTTCTTTCCATTTAATTTATGTTGAATATTCTGTTTCAACTAGATGATCTTACCAGAAGCTTCTAAAGTTCTCTAAGCATCGATCTATTCGAATGTCTAGGGACTAGACTCATTCGAGAATTAAATGGAAAAAAGATTTTAGGTTGTTAACCATTGGTAAAGCTGAGCGTTTAAACTCAATGCTTTATGATCTCAAAACTACATTGTATTTTGAATTCACAAGCACCAATTGGTTTGCCATTCGATTTTGATATTCGAAAACAACCATAAAAGTCGCTAAAAGAAACGTACATTTTAAATTGCTCATTTTCTCTCATTTCTGTGAATCGTTCTTGGATTCACTACCAATCGATGAAATTTACTGTTACCTTTCTAAAAGGATTTATTGCAGTGCAAGATATTCAATTATAAACAATAATTAAAACATACATTGAAGCATGCAAAGTCTAAACATTTATCATGAATAATAACTTGAAAATTAAAGCAATCATGCAATTTCAACAAGTCATTAGCATTTTATTCGAGTTTATTGTTCCGGCAGGTGTGAATAAAATGATTCCAAGATCCTAAAATCATTGAAGAACTAAGCACAGTTTGTCGACTTAGTCCTAAAACATCTTAGGTAAGCAAAAGCCTTTTGCTAATAGTCTAGAAACTATTCTTGGTTGATAGATACGTCTAAGAACTTATTAGGTAAACCTATCGATTTTGCCACGACATAAAAGGACTCCTTACTTATATCGTTGAGTTTCACCAAAACTAACATGTACTCACAATTATTTGTGTACCTTGCCCCTTTAGGACCAATAAGTAACACCTGGCTGAGCGAAAACTATTACTAGATTGATGTAAAGGATATCCAAGCAAGTGTATATTTTGGCATGGCACCTTTTAACTCAATTTTTAAGTTTGGAACTTAAGGCTCTTACTATGTTGGTTAGATTTTAAGTGAACTGAAATCCTTAATCATGCAACATAATCAAGCTTTTGATCTCATGCATTTTAAGACATATTTAAAAGTAATAAATAACTTAAAACATGCATAAGATAAATGTGATCTAGTATGGCCCGACTTCATCTTGAAGCTTTAAGTTCAAAGTCCGTCTTGAAAATCTCCGTGGGAGGCACCATTTTCTTCAAATAGGATAAGCTATAATTAAAACTAATTACAACTATTTGATGGTACGCAGACCATATTTGAATTGAAAAACAACTTTGGTACTTTAGACCAATTACATTCAAATTAATGGCACGCAGACCATATTTTCTATCCTATTTGGGCCATACTAGTCACTTCATAACCTGCAAAACAGTACATATACAATATATACCATTCACCCATTCATTATCATGAATGGCCCACATAGCTGGTTAGTAAGACACATTATGCATCACGTAAACATTTGCAGCAATTAATCAAGGGCACCAATAATCTACCAATTATTCAGTCCTTATTAATTCTAATCAAGTTGTTTTAACCTTAAGGATTTGTAGACCTAATCAAGAGTTTATGACTAAAAGGGCTCCCACTTAAACCAATAAATTCATATGCTTTACTAATTTTAAACATAAAAATGTATTTCTAGTCTATCCGGAAACATACAAATTTAATTAAAATTTAAAGCTCATATAAATTTATAATTGAATCCAAAAATTTTAATTTAATTTCAGTCGTATTTAAATTAATTCATGATTTTAATTTTAGTAAAATAATTAGAATAAATAAAATTTATTATAATTACAATATTCAAAATTAAAATCCAAGAAAATAATTTAAATTATTAATTTTAAAATTAATTAAAATTACGTAAACTGAAAATTTCAAATTAAAATTTCAAAACGATCTAATCGCAAAGCAACAATCTCACGCATCGCACGCCCATGGGCCACACGCACACAGCCATCGCTGGCCATGTGCGCGCAGCCCATGCGCTGCGTCGCATAGCTGCTGCTGCTATCCTTCGCAAAGCATCACGCGAGCTGGTGCTCGCTGCGCGCGCGCCAGCGCTCGATGCACGCGAGCCAGCGCTCGCTGCGCGAGGCATCGACGCTGGGCGCAGCACTCGTGGCACGCGAGCTTGCGCTCGCTGCGCGCGAGGCTGCGCGCGCTTGCGCGAGGCAGTGCGCGTTGTGGCGCAGCTCGCTTGCTGCCCACACGCGACTGCTGTGCCTTGCATTCGCCCTCGCCCATTCGTCCATTGCTCATAGCCCACAACACAAGGCAGGGCTGCTGCCTTGTGCTCGTGAATCATGGCCTTGCTCATTGCATTCGTGCCGCATGGGCGACGAGCTCCCTTGCTCGTCGTCACATGCCCGCACTATACAACACCCCTTAAGGGTAACACGTAGCGTCCATTGCTTTGTGCGTGCAAGTTATATGAAAGAATCGCATAAAATTTTAAAATTTATATTTAAAATTAATGACAAATTAATTAATAATATTAATTTCATAATTTTAGGGCGAAAAATCGAAAATTTATTATTCAATTGATCTCCGATTAACATGGATTCAAGTCTAGGTCATAAAAATTTAAAATTTATCATAAATTTACAATTTTTATGGTGGTTTTTAATCATAGGTATCTAATTAAATCATAATTAATTATGAAAATCAAATTAATTCTAAATTATTCTAATTTTCAACAAATTAATCATAATTACAAATTAGATTGCATAATTAACAAGGCTAGGCATTCAAACTTGTTAAACATATACAGTAGGTCAATCAAAAATTCAAGATTTATCAACAAGAATCGCAAATATTTAATTTAACATCTTAAATTTACGAAATTTTGCATTCGAAAAACTAAAACCTTCGAAAAGTCATAGTTAGGCTTCGAATTTGAGAATTCTGGGTTCGGCAGAAAAATACTCTTTTTTGTAAAAAATTTAGAATGCCTTTTACATGCGGAATTGACACAAAAATCACTCGATTTGGATGAGTAACAAAGAAACTGCCGAAAAACTGCGTACGTATAATTAAATAAACGCAATTTGCAATTAATTAACAATTACGAAAATTAATCACCCCTTTTAATTCTTGCAAATTTGTAATATTTAACCATGTTCATGCAATTTAGATTATGAAAATAATAAGAGGCTCGTGATACCACTGTTAGGTTATGATACATATGACAATTCATAAATCATGCGGAAAAACCATAAAGCCAGGAATACATATTATTTACACATAATCATTTAGCATAGTTTAGATGCATACTCTTTGTTGCGTGCCTTCCCTAGCTGCGCCCGAACCGAACAAGAACAAGTCTTTAGGACTCCAAGTGTCGTCCCTCCGTAGATAGTCCACAACACGTCCGGATCCGCCTTAAGATTGACCAACTAGAATCGCCCTTAAGGTACTATTATTTTCGGCACTTTTAGGCAATTGTGTGACTGAATTTTTCTCTCAAAAACTCACTTTGAATACTTGAAAACTCGTTGTAAATATGTGACCCTGGGCACCTATTTATAGAGTTTATGGAAAGGAATTATAATCCTATTAGAATACAAATCTATTTAATTATAACCCTACTAGGATTCTAATTAAACAAAGTTTATCTATTAGGATTAGATTTAATCATATTACGAATCCCGGTAGCCTTAGGATTCCGAGTAACACACACGAGTGGCGCACAAGCACCGCACTCCCGCACGCACGCCTTGCGGCCCACGCCGAGCGCACAGCGCAAGGCCCACTGTCGCAGCCTAGTCCGCGCGCACGCCCAAGCTTCGGCTGGGCCTGGCTTTTGCGCTGGGCCTGGTCGTGTGCTTGGCGTGTGGTTGTTGCGCTTGGCTTGCTGGGCGATGGCCCGGCTTCGTGCTGGGCCTTCGTCTGGCAGGCCTCGTCCGATGCTAATTCGTACGATACGCTTCCGATTAAATTCTCGATTCCGGAATTCATTTCCGATACGAACAATATTTAATATTTCCGATTCCGGAATTAATTTCCGTTTCGAACAAATATTTAATATTTCCGTTTCCGGAATTATTTTCCGATTCCGATAATATTGCCGATTCTGACAATATTTCCGTTTCCGGCAATATTTCCGATTCCGGTAATATTTCCATTTCCGATAATATTTTCCGATACGTACCATGTTTCCGTTTCCGGCAACATCTACGACTTGGATAATATTTATATTTCCGATACGATCCGTATTTCCGTTTCCGGCAATATCATCGTTTCCGGAGTATTCATTTCTTGCCTGTGACGATCTTAGCTCCTACTGAAACCAAGATCCGTCGATTCCGAATATCCATATATGGAGTATTTAATGCCATTAAATACTTGATCCATTTACGTACTATTTGTGTGACCCTACGGGTTTAGTCAAGAGTAAGCTGTGGATTAATATCATTAATTCCACTTGAACTGAAGCGGCCTCTAGCTAGGCATTCAGCTCACTTGATCTCACTGAATTATTAACTTGTTAATTAATACTGAACCGCATTTATTAGACTTAACATTGAATGCATACTTGGACCAAGGGCATTATTTCCTTCAAATACCCCTGCAAGACGTTCGAAGATGCTCAAGCCAAAGCAATGGCCCAAGTTAGGTTGGAAGAAACTCTCCATTCTCGGAAAGGGGGTAATGACTACTCGAAGACGGAAAGACGGTTGCCCTATCTCAAGAGGAGCAACGATCGCCCTGCTCCTTACTCCCGGCCTTAAAATGTAGCAGTGGTGGAGGAAGACGACGACTCCGACTGGAAGAACAGCTCGGATCTGCCTCCAAAAATTAACGAATATTCTTTCTGTGTTGACACTGTAGGTCTGATGAACCACCACTCGAAGATGGGGAAAGCAGTGCAATGGCCGCCGAAGTCCAGCAAACCCGAGTCGAAGAAGAATCCCTCTAAATAGTGTTATTTCCATGCCGACATCGGTCACACAACCAACGACTGCGTTGCGTTGAGGAGAGAAGTAGCCTACCTGCTGAAAAATGGTTACCTCAAGGACGTCATGTCAGATAAAGCTCGTGGAGTTGTCAACAAAGACAACTCTAACTCCCCATCTCGACCTCCTCCACCTCCCCCTCATACTAAAACTGTGAATTTTATTGCTGGAGGTTCTGACATTTGTGGTTTAACTTATTCTGCAGCGAAGAGACACGCCCGAGAAAATGAGATAGACAGACCAGTCCGAGCCGTAGCCGCCAAATACCTAACCCCTATATCTTTTGATGAATCTGATGCAGGGGACATCTCGGACAAACATCACGACGGCTTAGTAATATCCATTCCTGTTGGAAACTGCATGATCAAACGAGTCCTTGTCGACAATGGTAGCTCAACTAATGTGATGATGCTCGACGCCCTCAAGGAGATGGGGCTCAACCCAGACACAGATGTCGTCAAAAAATCTACCGCGCTAATAGGGTTCAGTGGCGAAGCGAAAACCACCCTCGGAGAAGTTACCCTACCTGTTTACGCACAAGGAATCAACCAACAGGTAAAGTTTTGTGTTATTGATTGCCCTTCATCTTACAACATTATTTTGGGCAGGCCCTGGATCCACGACATGAAGGCCATCCCTTCAACATATCACCAAACCATCAAGTTCCCGACTCGATGGGGGGTTCAAGAAATCAAAGGAGATCAGCAAGAGTCCAAAGAGTGCTACAAGGCAGCCCTAAAGCCATCGGCCACAAATAAATCCTTATTATAGCAATTACAGTCCAATTCCGAACCAGCAAGCTACGAAGAGCCCAAATCTGAACAACTCGACGAGATCATCTTGGATCTTGCTAAGCCAGAACAGGTCGTTTTTATTGGATGTGATGTACCCGACGACATCAGGTCGGAACTTGTTACATTCCTCAAAGCCAACGCGGATTGCTTCGCATGGTCACATGAAGATATGCCAGGCATCATCCCAGACGTCATCACTCACAAACTCAGTGTCGACCCCCGATATAAGCCCGTCAAACAAAAGTGGCGGAAATTTGCTCCAGAACGCAACCAAATTATCAACGATGAAGTTCAACAACTACTAGATGCAGGAAAGATCAGGGAAGTAAAATACCTAGACTGGTTGGCCAATGTCGTCGTAGTCAGAAAAAAGAATGGGAAATGGCGAGTGTGCATAGATTTCACCGACATCAATAAAGCATGCCCTAAAGATTCTTTTCCCTTACCCCACATCGACGCCATGGTTGATGCTACTGCGGGACACGAGATGCTCACATTCATGGACGCGTTCAGTGGATACAACCAGATTTTGATGCACCCAGAAGATCAAGAGAAAACTGCCTTCATCATGGAGCCAGGAACTTATTGTTACAAGGTCATGTCGTTCGGTTTAAGGAACGCAGGCGCCACCTATCAGCGCCTAGTCAACAATATGTTCAGAAAACAGCTGGGCGACACAATGGAAGTATACATCGACGACATGCTTGTAAAATCCAAGAAAGCCTCGGATCACATCACGCATCTCCAATAAGCCTTCGGCGTGTTGCGAGAGTACAGCATGAAGCTCAACCCCACCAAATGCTCGTTCGGAGTCTCTTCTGGAAAATTCTTAGGTTACATGGTTACTCAAAGAGGCATCGAAGCTAGTCCTGATCACATCCGCGCAATCATCAACCTACAATCACCTCGAAACCAGAAGGACGTACATAAATTAGCAGGCAGAGTGGCTGCCCTCAACCGCTTCATCTCCAGGTCGTCCGACAAATGCAAATTGTTCTACGACATCCTCAGGAAGAATGAGAAGTTCAGCTGGACTGACCGACACGAAGCCGCATTGCAGCAACTCAAGCAATACCTGTCAAACCCCCCATTACTGTCCAAACCAAAAAACAATGAAGTGCTACAAGTACACCTCGCCGTTACAGAGTCGACCATCAGTGCAGTGTTAGTACGGGAAGAAGACGGAAAGCAGCTACCTGTTTATTACGTCAGTAAGTCCTTACTTAGCGCCGAAACAAGGTACTCTCATCTCGAAAAACTTGTCCTTGCTTTAGTCATCGCTTCTGTTAAATTGCGCCCTTATTTCGAATGTCATCCTATCACTGTTAGAACTAACTATCCCATGAAGTCAATCATGAGGAAACCCGAGTTGTCTGGCAGGATGTCCAAATGGGAAATACAATTAGGTTGTTACGACATCAGATACGAACCTCGCACAGCCATCAAGTCGCAAGCCCTGGTTGATTTTGTGGCTGACTTCAGCCCGAGCCTCCAACACGAAGTCGATCACGAAGTCAACACACTGACCAACAATGGATCCTCGTCAACATTGACCCTACATACTGACGGCTCCTCCAACATACGGGGGACAGGCCTCGGTATCGTGCTAAAATCGCCACAAGGGGACACCATAGTACAATCTGTCTGTTGGGAGTTCAAAGCTACCAACAACGAAGCAGAGTACGAAGATTTGATCCTGGGGTTGTCATTAGCACTCGACATGAATATCCGCCGACTTGAGGTACGTTGCGATTCTTTATTGATTATCAGCCAGATTAACGGTTCGTATGCAGCGAAGGAATCAAAGATGCATGCCTACTTGGAAATAGCAAAAAGGCTCGTGAACAAGTTCGACTCATGCACATTACAACAAATACCAAGAGACCAAAACACCCAAGCTGACGCCTTAGCCAATCTTGGCTCAAACATCAAACCTAAACTCACCTCCATCCCCGTAGTCCACTTAATGTATCCAGCCATCACCAAAGATAACCTACCCATCACCGAACAGTCTCAACCTACTCAAATGCCCTCATGGCGCGACCCTTACATACACTGGCTTAAACACAACACCACCCCACCTGGAGTCACCCACAAAAAAGCCTTCCGCATGAAAGCCTCCTGATTTATCCCAATCCATGGAGTATTATTCAGAAAGTCGGTTGCAGGACCGTACCTGAGATGCCTCCATCATGACGAGATTGAGTCGATATTGCGCAACATACATGATGGAGAATGTGGAAACCACGCCGGAGGAAGAAGCTTAGCCCACAAAACCCTTACCATGGGATATTTCTGGCCCACCATGAAGAAAGACGCAATCACCTTTGCTAGGAAGTGCGACTCCTGCCAGCGGTTCGCTTCCATCTCTCATCAACCTTGCGAAGTACTCCACCCTATCTTGTCCCCTTGGCCCTTCACGAAATGGGGGATGGACATAGTAGGCCCCTTACCACAAGCATCAGGACAACACGTCTTCATGTTGGCAATGACTGATTACTTCTCCAAATGGATCGAAGCAGAAGCTTTCAAGCGAGTTCGAGATACTGAAGTCATCTCGTTCATCAAACGAAATATCCTTAGTCGGTTCGGTATCCCTTCCGAGATCGTCTGCGACAATGGTTCTCAGTTCATCAGCAACAAAACCAAAGAATTCATCAGTAGGTATAACATCACCTTGCACACCTCAACACCAAGATATCCTCAAGCAAATGGCCAAGCCGAGTCAAGTAACAAAATCATCATCAACAACCTCAAGAAGCGCCTTGACGGCGCCAAAGGAAGATGGGCAGACGAGTTACATATGATCCTTTGGGCCGACAGGACGACGCCCAAGACGGCGACCAATCACACTCATTTCTCCTTAGTCTTTGGTTGCGAGGCAGTCATCCCTCCCGAAGTCGAACTCCCCACAGCAAGAAGCAGTTTCATGGCACCAGGAATGAACGACTCAGTCTTGGCTTACGACATCGATACTGTTGACGAACTTAGGGAAGCAGCATTGGTCAGGATGGCCTCCTACCAACAAGCTGTCGCAAAAAGCTACAACAAGAATGTGAGGGTTCGCATATTTCAGCAGGGAGATTGGGTTCTGCGCAAAGTCTTCCCAAACAAAAAGGATCCTCGACACGGCAAACTAGCTCCAACATGGGAAGGTCCTTACCAGATCGTGAGACAAACAGGTCATGGTGCGTACGAGTTGGTTGATAGAGACGGCACATCCATTCCAAGAAGTTGGAATGCAACACACCTAAAACTGTATCATTTCTGAACACTCAAGCTCTTTTTCTTGCTTTTTAGTCTTTCCTAACACACAGGCATACTAGCGTTCGCCGTCACTGTGACAACGCTCCGAAGTAGAGGGGGCACAATGTATCACAAAACCAAGATCATCTCGGATAGTATACACTCACAAGTAACAAAAGTTAAGTCCCTTTCCTCTATCTTTTTTACTTCTTTTTCTCTCCACATATTATTATCCTTACTGACTTAGGCATCGGAGGGCCGTTGGCTCCACCAACGGCCAATCCTCACGCCATCGTTCTGTTTTGCAGACAATAAACGTGCCAACGACACGAAGTGTACAGTTAGAAGGAATAACAAACATAAAGCATTTCGACTAAGACTTGGTCCAGTACCTCTCTTTAACCTTTCTTTTCTTTTTCTCCTTGTCGTAATTCCCTCTCATCTTCATGTCGCTCTATACTGACTTAAGCATCGGAGGGCCGTTGGTTCCACCGACGGCCAATCCTCATGCTCTGTTATGTTGACAGTATGATGCCCACATGATGATGGATTTGACAAGAGGAGAAAAGACGAAGCGAAGTGTACAACACAACATACAGGAAAACAACATTCGAAACTGAGTGCAAATGATCAAAGAAACAAAGTAGCAGGAAACATTGTTAATTTTATTCAAACATGATTGTATACATTACATATTACAAGTCTTACAAAATACAAAACACAATTTAGGCCATTACAAAAACGCCTGGTACACTACAATGTACACTACATACATAAAGAAATACAGATCTACATTTTCTACAGCATACATTTCTTGCAGGTTCCCCTTTGACAGGCTGGAGGCGTCACCAAAGTCGAACTCGAGGTATGTGCCCAACCTGCAATACAAAACACCAAAACCAAACACATTTTTCCGAACACAAAGCAAGCAACACAGATTTCGCAAACCACAAATATTTACATGACTTTCCCCCTTGGACAAGCCAAAAACACACACAAAGGACTGCCGCCTTCAAGGCGAAACACAGCCGCAAATATCTTTTCGACCTTCCCAAAGGCCGAACACACAAAATATTGTTTAAAACAAACCATTGTTTAACAAACACAACATTAAAATTTTAAATTTTTTGGGGGGGGGGACAGAACTACTCCTGATGGTCTGTTGGGCCTGCATTCTCCCCTTGTTCGCCATCGCCTGGTGCCGTCATCGTCTCGACATTGGGGCTGGTTGCAATTGCACCCTCCTCAACGTCTTCTTCATCGCTAACGGCACCAGGGGGGATATAGTCCTCGGGGAATGCAGTGTTGAACTGAGCAATGTCTTCGTCAGGAGTCCAGTTCACATGTTTGCCCGCCTTGAACTCCTCCATCATCTCGGCCTTCATTTTCCAAGTGTAGTAACCAACAAACTCGTAAATCCTCGCCTTGACTTTGGAGAGAGACGTCTTCAGCTCGTCGACCTCAGCAACCAGCGTCTCCTTCTCGGCGTTCAACTGTGCGACCTCAGCAGCCCCCTTCTCTTGACTCACCTGCAGCGCCTCAGCTCTTGCCGTCGCCTCCTTGGCCACACCGCCAAGACGGCCAGCTTCCTGCTTTGCCTTCTTCATGTCATTTTTCAGTTTTACTATTTGATCTTCTAACATGATGACATGATGACGTGTGGCTAGAGCAAATTGCAGGGCCTATGTGAAAGAAAATTATTTAAAGTCACTAAAATGACGAGATGAGAATGGAGGAGGCGAAAGAAATAAAAAGAAAGAGCAAACACATACCCTCCATGCATCCGAGACGCTCTCGACAGTTGCAGCTACTGGGGAAAAAAATTCCTAGCGCTCCCGGCTTGACGGCATCCAGAGGCGGTCGACTTCAGGCCAGAGCTGAACCCGTGGCGCATCTGCCGACCCATAGTCATCAGGGAACTCCACGCAAGCTTCCTCTTCCGAGATGAAGGCGGCAGCTTTTTCTCAGCAATTCTAATTAAGATGCGACTCAATAGCGGAAACTAAAATATGCATCGCCTCGAACAAATGAGGCGACACCATAGAGTACCATATACATCGCCTCAAACGAAGTGGGCGACTCGAAAGAGTACATATTAGTCGCCTCTATCAAAGTAGGCGACACCATAGAGTACTATATGCATCACCTCATAGTAAGCAGCCGACACCATAGAGTACCATATGCGTCGCCTAAAACGAAGTAGGCGACACCAAAGAGTACCATTTACATTGCCTCAAACGAAACAGGCGACACGATAGAGCACCATATGCGTTGTCTAAAATAACAGGAGACACCATAGAGTACCATATGTGTCGCCTTAAATGAAGTAGGTGACTCGAAAAAGTACATACAAATTCATAGATTTCCTCTACAGAGTCTCCTCCAACATAAAAGGGGACACATAAACCGCCCTACAGTGTCGAGTCACAGGCGACACGTAAAGGGGGTACCTATAGAATCGCCCCCTGTGAAGTCGCCCATGAGGCGACTCTATAGGTGGTTAAGAGACGACTCCAAAAGGGTTTTTTGTAGTAGTGTAGCCTCGCTTGGAGTCTCCCATCTTGAACCTTTCAAGCACCTTATTGATATAAGTGCTTTGACTAAGTCCAATCATCCTTTTAGATCTATCTGTAGATCTTGATGCCCAGTATGTACTGGGCTTCTCCTAGATCCTTCATCGAAAAACATTTCCCAAGCCAAATTTTGACAGAGTTCAACATAGGAATATCATTTCCGATAAGTAATATGTCGTCGACATATAATTCTAGAAAAGCAGTTTTTCTCCCACTAACCTTCTTGTATACAGAAGATTCGTCTGTGTTCTTCGAAGCCAAAGTCAATGACTACTTCATCAAAACGTATATTCCAGCTCCTTGATGCTTGCTTCAATCCATAAATGGATTTCTTAAGCTTGCATACCTTTTTAGGATTCTTTGGATCCTCAAAACCCTCAGGTTGTGGCATAAGCATAGTTTCTGTTAAAACGTCGTTTAAGAAAGCGGTTTTGACATCCATCTGCAATATTTTGTAATCGTAATATGCAACGATTGCTAATATTATCCGAATAGACTTTAGCATTGCAACTGGTGAAAAGGTTTCATCGTAATCCACACCGTGGACTTGTCTGTAACCTTTTGCAACCAATCTAGCTTTGAAAACTTCTAGTTTCCCATCCTTGTCCTTTTTCAGTTTGAAAACCCATTTGCTTCCTATGGCTTGGTAGCCATCTGGCAAATCGACCAAATCCCAAACTTGTTTTTCAGACATGGAGTCTAATTCAGATTGCATGGCTTGGAGCTAGGGCTCGTCATAGCTTGTTTGTAAGTCGCAGGTTCATCGCTTTCCAGCAATAGAACTTCATGGCTCTCGTTCGTCAAAATACCTAAGTATCTTTCTGTTAGGTTATGATACATATGACAATTCATAAATCATGCGGAAATAACCATTAAGCCAGGAATACATATTATTTACACATAATCATATAGCATAGTCTAGAAGCATACTCTTTGTTGCGTGCCTTCCCTAGCTGCGCCCGAACCGAACAAGAACAAGTCTTTAGGACTCCAAGTGTCGTCCCTCCGTAGATAGTCCACAGCACGTCCGGATCCGCCTTAAGATTGACCAACTAGAATCGCCCTTAAAGTACTAATAATTTCGGCACTTTTAGGCAAGGTATGTGACTGAATTTTTCTCTCAAAAACTCACTTTGAATACTTGAAAACTCGTTATAAATTGTGAACCCAGGCCACATATTTATAGGGGTATGGAAAGAGCATTGGAATCCTACTAGGATACGAATTAATTAAATTAGAATCCTAGTGGAACTCTTATTTAATTAATTTATCTTTTAGGATTAGGAATTTAATCATTAAACGAATTCTATACGCTTTAGGATTCGAGTAACACACTTCGAGTAATACGCTAGCACCGCACGCAGGCCTTGCGGCCCACGCACAGCGCCAGCCCACTCGTCGCAGCCCCGCGCGCGCGCCCAAGCTTCGGCTGGGCCTGGCTTTTGCGCTGGGCCTGGTCGCATGCTTGGCGTGTGGTTGTTGCGCTTGGCTTGCTGGGCGATGGCCCGGCTTCGTGCTGGGCCTTCGTCTGGCAGGCCTCGTCCGATGCTAATTCGTACGATGCGCTTCCGATTAAATTCTCGATTCCGGAATTCATTTCCGATACGAACAATATTTAATATTTCCGATTCCGGAATTAATTTCCGTTTCGAACAAATATTTAATATTTCCGTTTCCGGAATTATTTTCCGATTCCGATAATATTTCCGATTCAGACAATCTTTCCGTTTCCGGCAATATTTCCGATTCCGGCAATATTTCTATTTCCGATAATATTTTCCGATACGTACCATGTTTCCGTTTCCGGCAACATCTACGACTTGGATAATATTTATATTTCCGATACGATCCATATTTCCGTTTCCGGCAATATCATCGTTTCCGGAGTATTCATTTGCTTGCCTTTGACGATCTCAGCCCCACTGAAACCAAGATCCGTCGATTCCGAATATCCATAGATGGAGTATTTAATGCCATTCAATACTTGATCCGTTTACGTACTATTTGTGTGACCCTACGGGTTCAGTCAAGAGTAAGCTGTGGATTAACATCATTAATTCCACTTGAACTGAAGCGGCCTCTAGCTAGGCATTCAGCTCACTTGATATCACTGAATTATTAACTTGTTAATTAATACTGAACCGCATTTATTAGACTTAACATTGAATGCATACTTGGACCAAGGGCATTATTTCCTTCAGTCTCCCACTTGTCCTTAGGGACAAGTGTGCATTTCCTAATTCCTTTGTCGCTCGATGCTTGCTCTTGAACATAAGGTAAGAGTTGTCATCCTTATTATGTCCAGAGGTGTTCCTCGGTTTCAGAGTTCAACTGATCAAATAAACAGATAATCATAGCCTATGATTCATCCGAGCACGGCCATGCATTTCACAGTTTCTAGCTCTCCGAGTGGCCTTGTACAACTTTTAAGCATCTCATCCCGATTTATGGGAGGACAATCCCAATCTTGCGATCTTGAGATTAGACTTCGTTTGATAGGTGATTACCTGAGCGTTGCCTTTATAGCCTCCTTTTACGGTGCGACGGTTGGTCAACGTCAAAGCAACCAGTTCTCAAACAAGTAATCTCAAATCACTCAGGTATTGAGGATTTAGTGTCTAATAATTTTAATGAAATTTACTTATGACAGATTTTCATCTCTTACAGTAAAGTTTCATAGGTCTTGTCCGATACTAGTCTTCCCAAAGTAAGTATCTATGCAAATGATTATGACATTGCCATGTCCACATAGTTCAAGAAACAGAACTACTAGTCATCTTGCATTCTAGTCGTCTAACATTTTCTATGCGTCCAATTTTATAGAAAACTCCGACTAGGGACCATTTTCAACCTTTGACATTCAAGTTCACTTGATAGACATTTCTTAGTCACAGGACTGGTCCTGACAGTCTATCTTGAATATATCGTCAAATTGAAGGGACTCATCATTTAATAAACCACAAATTAAATGGAAAAATGAATTCTTTTCATTTATTGTGAATGATTAACCAATAATGTTTTACAAAGATTTAAACTCTAAAACTTTAAAACATTAAACAGAGACATCAAAGCCATTCTCCAATATGCTTGATTCCCATAGCTGCAGTGTGCGAGTTGTGCTTCGCCTGCGGCAGAGGTTTAGTCAATGGATCTGATATGTTGTCATCAGTTCCAATTTTGCTTATCTCGACTTCTTTTCTTTCAACGAACTCTCGTAGAAGGTGAAATCTACGAAGTACATGCTTGACTCTCTGGTGGTGTCTAGGCTCCTTTGCCTGTGCAATAGCTCCGTTATTATCACAATACAGGGCTATTGGTCCTTTAATGGAAGGGACTACACCAAGTTCACCTATGAACTTCCTTAGCCATATAGCTTCCTTTGCTGCTTCATGTGCAGCAATGTACTCCGCTTCAGTTGTAGAATCCGCAATGGTGCTTTGCTTAGCACTTTTCCAGCTTACTGCTCCTCCGTTGAGGCAGAAGACAAACCCAGACTGTGATCTGAAATCATCTTTGTCGGTTTGGAAACTTGCGTCCGTATAGCCTTTAACAATTAATTCATCATCTCCACCATAGACCAGGAAGTCATCTTTGTGCCTTTTCAGGTACTTCAGAATATTCTTGGCAGCAGTCCAATGCGCCTCTCCTGGGTCTGACTGGTATCTGCTCGTAGCACTGAGTGCGTACGCAACATCCGGGCGTGTACATATCATAGCATACATTATTGAACCAATCAATGATGCATATGGAATCTCATTCATTCGTCTACGCTCATCAAGTGTTTTTGGGCACTGAGTCTTGCTTAGAGTCATTCCATGAGACATGGGTAGGTAGCCTCGCTTGGAGTCCGCCATCTTGAACCTATCAAGCACCTTATTGATATAAGTGCTTTGACTAAGTCCAATCATCCTTTTAGATCTATCTCTGTAAATCTTGATGCCCAATATGTACTGTGCTTCTCCTAGATCTTTCATCGAAAAACATTTCCCAAGCCAAATCTTGACAGAGTTCAACATAGGAATGTCATTTCCGATAAGTAATATGTCGTCGACATATAATACTAGGAAAGCAATTTTGCTCCCACTGACCTTCTTGTATACACAAGATTCGTCTGCGTTCTTGATGAAACCAAAGTCACTGACTGCTTCATCAAAACGTATATTCCAGCTCCTGGATGCCTGCTTCAATCCGTAGATTGACTTCTTTAGCTTGCATACCTTTTTAGCATTCTTTGGATCCTCAAAACCTTCAGGCTGTGTCATAAACACAGTTTCTGTTAAAACTCCGTTTTAAGAAAGCAGTTTTGACATCCATCTGCCATATTTCGTAATCGTAATATGCAGCGATTGCTAACATTATCCGAATAGACTTTAGCATTGCAACTGGTGAAAAGGTTTCATCGTAATCCACACCGTGGACTTGCCTGTAACCTTTTGCAACCAATCTAGCTTTGAAAACTTCAAGTTTCCCATCCTTGTCCTTTTTCAGTTTGAAAACCCATTTGCTTCCAATGGCTTGGTAGCCATCTGGCAAATCGACCAAATCCCATACTTGGTTTTCAGACATGGAGTCTAATTCAGATTGCATGGCTTCTTGCCATTGCTTGGAGCTAGGGCTCGTCATAGCTTGTTTGTAAGTCGCAGGTTCATCATTTTCAAGTAATAGAACGTCATAGCTCTCGTTCGTCAAAATACCTAAGTACCTTTCCGGTTGAGATCTATATCTTTGCGATCTACGCGGGGTAACATTTCTAGATTGACCATGATTCTCACCAGATTCTTCTAAAGATCTCTGAGTTTTATCCTGAATGTCATCTTGAGCATTCTCTAGAGTTTGTTGTTCGACTCGAATTTCTTCGAGGTCTACTTTTCTCCCACTTGTCATTTTGGAAATGTGATCTTTCTCCAAAAAGACACCATCTCGAGCAACAAACACCTTGTTCTCAGATGTATTGTAGAAGTAATACCCCTTTGTTTCCTTTGGATAGCCCACAAGGATACATTTGTCCGATTTTGGATGAAGTTTGTCTGAAATTAATCGTTTGACGTATACTTCACATCCCCAAATCTTAAGAAAAGACACATTTGGAGGCTTTCCAAACCATAATTCATATGGAGTCTTTTCGACATCTTTAGACGGAGCTCTATTTATAGTGAGTGCAGCTGTATTTAGTGCATGTCCCCAAAATTCTAATGGAAGTTTGGCCTGACCCATCATCGACCTGACCATGTCTAGCAAGGTTCTGTTCCTCCGTTCCGACACACCGTTCCATTGTGGTGTTCCAGGAGGAGTCAATTCTGATAGAATTCCACATTCTTTCAGATGGTCATCAAATTCATAGCTCAGATATTCACCGCCTCTATCAGACCGCAGTGCCTTAATCTTCTTGCCTAATTGATTCTCTACTTCACTCTGAAATTCCTTGAATTTGTCAAAGGATTCAGACTTATGCTTCATTAGGTAGACATAACCATATCTACTGAAGTCATCAGTGAAAGTGATAAAGTAGCTGAAACCACCTCTAGCATTTGTACTCATTGGTCCACATACATCTGTATGGATTAAACCCAATAGTTCATTTGCTCTTTCTCCAACTTTAGAGAAAGGTTGCTTTGTCATTTTGCCAAGTAAACATGATTCGCATTTACCATAATCCTCTAAGTCAAATGGTTCTAGAATTCCTTCCTTTTGAAGTCTTTCTAAGCGTTTCAAGTTTATATGGCCTAATCGACAATGCCACAGATAAGTGAGATCTGAATCATCCTTTTTGGCCTTTTTGGTATTTATGTTATATACTTGTTTGTCGTGATCTAATAAATAAAGTCCATTGACTAATCTAGCAGATCCATAAAACATCTCTTTAAAATAAAACGAACAACTATTGTCTTTTATTAAAAAGGAAAATCCCTTAACATCTAAGCAAGAAACTGAAATGATGTTTTTAGTAAGACTTGGAACATGGAAACATTCTTCCAGTTCCAAAACTAGCCCGGAGGGCAACGACAAATAGTAAGTTTCTACAGCTAATGCAGCAATCTGTGCTCCATTTCCCACTCGTAGGTCGACTTCACCCTTGCTTAACTTTCTACTTCTTCTTAGTCCCTGTGGATTGGAACATAAGTGTGAGCCACAACCTGTATCTAATACCCAAGAAGTTGAATTAGGAAGTATACAGTCTATAACGAAAATACCTGAAGATGGAACGACTGTTCCGTTCTTCTGATCTTCCTTTAGCTTCAAGCAATCTCTCTTCCAATGCCCCTTCTTCTTGCAGTAGAAGCATTCGGATTCAGAAGTGGGTTGACTGACCTTCCTCTTTACAGATTTGGCGCCAGTTTGCTTAGTTGGGCTGGCCTTGTTGCCACCTTTCTTAGCATTCCTCTTCTTTCCAGATTTCTTGAACTTGCCCCCACGCACCATAAGCACATCCTGCTTATCACTTTTGAGCGTCTTTTCAGCGGTCTTCAGCATACCGTGAAGCTCAGTGAGCGTTTTGTCCAGACTATTCATACTGTAGTTCAGTTTGAACTGATCATACCCGCTATGAAGAGAATGGAGGATGGTGTCTATAGCCATTTCCTGAGAAAATTGTTGATCCAGCCGACTCATATTCTCAATGAGTCCAATCATTTTGAGAACATGTGGACTTACGGGCTCGCCTTTCTTAAGCTTGGTCTCAAGAATTTGCCTATGAGTCTCGAATCTTTCGACTCGAGCCAGATCTTGGAACATGTTCTTCAACTCACTGATGATTGTGAAAGCATCTGAGTTGATGAACGTTTTCTGCAGATCCGCACTCATGGTGGCGAGCATTAGACATTTCACATCCTTGTTGGCATCAATCCAACGATTGAGGGCTGCCTGAGTGACCCCGTCGCCTGCGGCTTCGGGCATCGCCTCTTCTAGGACATACTCCTTTTCTTCCTGCATAAGAACTATTTGCAAGTTCCTTTGCCAGTCAAGGAAGTTTTTCCCGTTCAACTTCTCCTTTTCGAGAATTGATCGAATGTTGAATGAATTGTTGTTTGCCATATTAAAAACTACAATTGAAAAGAATAAACAAATAAATAACCATTCACAGTTTCTCTTAATAAACTTAAATTCTAGCATACATGCATAATTCAATGTTTATTAAGCATTTTATTCAAGTTATGTGTTCCTGCAGGTGTGAATAAAATGATTCCAAGATCCTAAAATCATTGAAGAACTAAGCATAGTTTGTCGACTTAATCCTAAAACATCTTAGGTAAGCAAAAGCCTTTTGCTAATAGTCTAGAAACTATTCTTGGTTGATAGGTACGTCTAAGAACTTATTAGGTAAACCTATCGATTTTGCCACGACATAAAAGGACTCCTTACTTATATCGTTGAGTTTCACCAAAACTAACATGTACTCACAATTATTTGTGTACCTTGCCCCTTTAGGACCAATAAGTAACACCTCGCTGAGCGAAAACTATTACTAGATTGATGTAAAGGATATCCAAGCAAATGTATATTTTGGCATGGCACCTTATAACTCAATTTTTAAGTTTGGAACTTAAGGCTCTTATTATGTTAGTTAGATTTTAAGTGAACTAAAATCCTTAATCATGCAACATAATCAAGCTTTTGATCTCATGCATTTTAAGACATATTTAAAAGCAATAAATAACTTAAAACATGCATAAGATAAATGTGATCTAGTATTGCCCGACTTCATCTTGAAGCTTTAACTTCAAAGTCCGTCTTGAAAATCTCCGTGGGAGGCACCATTTTCTTCAAATAAGATAAGCTATAATTAAAACTAATTACAACTATTTGATGGTACGCAGACCATATTTGAATTGAAAAACGACTTTGATACTTTAGACCAATTACATTCAAATTAATGGTACGCAGACCATATTTTCTATCCTATTTGGGCCATACTAGTCACTTCATAACCTGCAAAATAGTACATATACAATATATACCATTCACCCATTCATTATCATGAATGGCCCACATAGCTGGTTAGTAAAACACATTATGCATCACGTAAACATTTGCAGCAATTAATCAAGGGCACCAATAATCTACCAATTATTCAGTCCTTATTAATTCTAATCAAGTTGTTTTAACCTTAAGGATTTGTAGACCTAATCAAGAGTTTATGACTAAAAGGGCTCCCACTTAAACCAATAAATTCATATGCTTTACTAATTTTAAACATAAAAATGTATTTCTAGTCTAACCGGAAACATACAAATTTAATTAAAATTTAAAACTTATATAAATTTATAATTGAATCCAAAAAGTTTAATTTAATTTCAGTCGTATTTAAATTAATTCATGATTTTAATTTTAGTAAAATAATTAGAATAAATAAAATTTATTATAATTACAATATTCAAAATTAAAATCAAAGAAAATAATTTAAATTATTAATTTTAAAATTAATTAAAATTACGTAAACTGAAAATTTCAAATTAAAATTTCAAAACGATCTAATCGCAACGCAAACACCTCACGCATCACACGCCCATGGGCCACACGCACACAGCCATCGCTGGCCATGTGCGCGCAGCCCATGCGCTGCGTCGCATAGCTTCTGCTTCTACCCTTCGCAAGCCATCGCGCGAGCTGGTGCTCGCTGCGCGCGCGCCAGCGCTCGATGCACGCGAGCATGTGCTCGCTGCGCGCGCGCCAGCGCTCGATGCACGCGAGCCATCGCTCGCTGCGTTCGCTCGCTAGCGCTCGCTGCACGCGGGCCAGCGCTCGCTTCGTGCACTCGCCAGCGCATGCTGTGTGCGCTCGCTAGCGCTCGCTTGGTGCGAGCCAGCGCTCGCTGCGCGCGGCATCGACGCTGGGCGCAGCACTCGTGGCACGCGAGCTTGCGCACACTGCGCGCGAGGCTGCGCTGCGTTCGCGCGAGGCAGTGCGCGTTGTGGCGCAGCTCGCTTGCTGCCCACACGCAACTGCCGTGCCTTGCCTTCGCCCATGCCCATTCGTCCATTGCTCATAGCCCACGACACAAGGCAGGGCTGCTGCCTTGTGCTCGTGCACCATGCCCTTGCTCATTGCATTCGTGCCGCATGGGCGACGAGCTCCCTTGCTCGTTGTCACATGCCCGCACTATACAACACCCCTTAAGGGTAACACGTAGCGTCCATTGCTTTGTGCGTGCGAGTTATATGAACGAATCGCATAAAATTTAAAAAATTTATATTTAAAATTAATGACAAATTATTAAATTAATATTAATTTCATAATTTTAGGGCGAAAAATCGAAAATTTATTATTCAATTGATTTCCGATTAACATGGATTCAAGTCTAGGTCATAAAAATTTAAATTTTATCATAAATTTACAATTTTAATGGTGGTTTTTAATCATAGGTATCTAATTAAATTATAATTAATTATGAAAATCAAATTAATTCTAAATTATTCTAATTTTCAACAAATTAATCATAATTACAAATTAGATTGCATAATTAACAAGGCTAGGCATTCAAACTTGTTAAACATATACAGTAGGTCAATCAAAAATTCAAGATTTATCAACAAGAATCGCAAATATTTAATTTAACATCTTAAATTTACGAAATTTTGCATTCGAAAAACTAAAACCTTCGAAAAGTCATAGTTAGGCTTCGAATTTGAGAATTCTGGGTTCGGCCGAAAAATACTAATTTTGTCAAAATTTTAGAATGCCTTTTACATGCGGAATTGACACAAAAATCACTCGATTTGGATGAGTAACGAAGAAACTGCCGAAAAATTGCGTACGTATAATTAAATAAACGCAATTTGCAATTAATTAACAATTACGAAAATTAATCACCCCTTTTAATTCTTGCAAATTTGAAATATTTAACCATGTTCATGCAATTTTAGATTATGAAAATAATAAGAGGCTCGTGATACCACTGTTAGGTTATGATACATATGACAATTCATAAATCATGCGGAAACAACCATTAAGCAAGGAATACATATTATTTACACATAATCATATAGCATAGTCTAGAAGCATACTCTTTGTTGCGTGCCTTCCCTAGCTGCGCCCGAACCGAACAAGAACAAGTCTTTAGGACTCCAAGTGTCGTCCCTCCGTAGATAGTCCACAGCACGTCCGGATCCGCCTTAAGATTGACCAACTAGAATCGCCCTTAAGGTACTAATAATTTCGGCACTTTTAGGCAAGGTATGTGACTGAATTTTTCTCTCAAAAACTCACTTTGAATACTTGAAAACTCGTTATAAATTGTGAACCCAGGCCACATATTTATAGGGGTATGGAAAGAGAATTGGAATCCTACTAGGATACGAATTAATTAAATTAGAATCCTAGTGGAACTCTTATTTAATTAATTTATCTTTTAGGATTAGGAATTTAATCATTAAACGAATTCTATACGCTTTAGGATTCGAGTAACACACTTCGAGTAATACGCTAGCACCGCACGCAGGCCTTGCGGCCCACGCACAGCGCCAGCCCACTCGTCGCAGCCCCGCGCGCGCGCCCAAGCTTCGGATGGGCCTGGCTTTTGCGCTGGGCCTGGTCGCATGCTTGGCGTGTGGTTGTTGCGCTTGGCTTGCTGGGCGATGGCCCGGCTTCGTGCTGGGCCTTCGTCTGGCAGGCCTCGTCCGATGCTAATTCGTACGATGCGCTTCCGATTAAATTCTCGATTCCGGAATTCATTTCCGATACGAACAATATTTAATATTTCCGATTCCGGAATTAATTTCCGTTTCGAACAAATATTTAATATTTCCGTTTCCGGAATTATTTTCCGATTCCGATAATATTTCCGATTCAGACAATATTTCCGTTTCCGGCAATATTTCCGATTCCGGCAATATTTCTATTTCCGATAATATTTTCCGATACGTACCATGTTTCCGTTTCCGGCAACATCTACGACTTGGATAATATTTATATTTCCGATACGATCCATATTTCCGTTTCCGGCAATATCATCGTTTCCGGAGTATTCATTTGCTTGCCTTTGACGATCTCAGCTCCCACTGAAACCAAGATCCGTCGATTCCGAATATCCATAGATGGAGTATTTAATGCCATTAAATACTTGATCCGTTTACGTACTATTTGTGTGACCCTACGGGTTCAGTCAAGAGTAAGCTGTGGATTAACATCATTAATTCCACTTGAACTGAAGCGGCCTCTAGCTAGGCATTCAGCTCACTTGATCTCACTGAATTATTAACTTGTTAATTAATACTGAACCGCATTTATTAGACTTAACATTGAATGCATACTTGGACCAAGGGCATTATTTCCTTCACTTTCGAGTCCAAAAAGAAGCAGCAACGCCCCACTCGACTGATCGCATAACAAGGAACGAGCAGCCACACGTAGACGCAGCAAGCCTAGCCACGCCTACGCGCAGCAGCAGCTCGATCGCTGTGGCGAGGCAGCGCTCACTGCTGCGGAGCATCGCTCGCTGCCCGCGCGCGCGAAGCTGTTTGCTTGGTGCCTTGCCTCTCGCCCCATCCGCCCACTCGTCGCAGCACTTGACGCAAGGCAGGGCTGCTGCCTTGTGCTCTCGTGCCATACGTTTGCTCGCTTGCATTCGTACCGCATGGGCGACGAGCTCCCTTGCTCGTCGTCACATTCCCGCACTATACAACACCCCTTAAGGGTAACACTTAGCGTCCATTGCTTTGTGCGTGCAAGATACGTGAGCATATTTTATAAAAATCAAAACTTTATAATTTAAATTTATAGACGAATTAATAAATCATATTAATTTCATAAATTTATGGCGAAAAATCAAAAATTTATTATTCAAATTAATTTCCGATCAAGTTTATTTTCATGGATTCAAATCTAGGTCATAAAATTTTAAAATTTTCCAAATTTAACAAATTTTATGGTGGTTTTTAATCATGGATTCCTAATTAAATTGTCAATTAATTATGAAAATCAAATCAAATTCTAAATTATTCGAATTTCAACAAATTAATTACAATTACAAATTAGGTTGTATAATTAACAAGCTTAGGAATTAATATTGTTAAACATATACAGTAGGTCAATCATAGATTCAAGATTTACAAACAAGAATCGCAAATATTTAATTTAACATCTTAAAAATTACAAATTTTGCGTCCGAAAACCTAAAACCTCCGAAAAGTCATAGTTAGGCTTCGACTTTGGAAATTCTGGGTTCGGCATCAAATCTTTGATTTTAATCAAAATTTTAAAACGCCGTTTACATGCGAAATTCACTATAAAATTATACGATTCCGACCATTATTGACTAAACTGCCGAAAATTCTGCGAACATATAATTAAATAATCGCACGAATTTGCAATTAATTACAAAAATCGAAATTAATCACCCCTTTAATTCATTGCAAATTTATAAATTTAACCATGTTAACTATAATTTATTATGGAATTAATTAGAGGCTCGTGATACCACTGTTAGGTTATGACAAATATAAAACATATATTTTCATGCGGAAAAACCATAAAGCCAGGAATCCAAATTAATTGCAACATAACAATTAGCATAATTTAGGATGCATACATTTGTAGTGTGCCCTCCATAGCTGCTCCCGAACCGAACAAGAACAAGTTTAGGACTCCAAGTGTATTCCCTCCGTAGTTAGTCCACAGCACGTTCGGATCCGCCTTAGATTCAATTAACTAGAATTTAGCCTAAGGTTTTATGTTTATTCGATTATAATTTCTGGAAAATTATTAACTTTAGTTTTAACTTAAAACTATATGAATACTTGAATTGATGTGTTATAAATTGTGAATGCCATCACCTATTTATAGGGTAGGATTATCAGAACTAGAAACCTACTAGGATTTAATTAACCTAATCTTATTAGAATTAGATACTAATTAAATCTATCAAGTTAGTGTTTAATTCAACAACTAACTCTAGTAGTTTTAGGAAAATAATAATTAATCGAACTAATCCTAAACGCTTAAGGATTTGATGCATGCACGAACTCAACGCACACACACGCACAGCCCACGAAGGGCGCTGGGCGCGCGCGCGCGGAGAGCTCGGCCCAGCAGCGCTGCAGCACACGCTTGGGCATGCCAGCCTGCTGGCATCGCTGGGCCTGGCCTTGCGTGTTGCTTGGCTGGGCCTTGCGGTGCTTGGCGGGCTGCTTGCTGCCTTGCTGCGCGTGGGCTTTGCTAGGCGCAGGCCTGGCTTCGGGTTGGGCTTTGCGTCTAGCAAGCTCGTCCGATGTTTATTTCGTACGACGCGCTTCCGATTAATTTTCCGATTCCGGAATTCATTTCCGATTCGAACAATATTTAATATTTCCGAGTCCGGAATTAATTTCCGTTTCGAACAAATATTTAATATTTTCGATTCCGAAATTATTTTCCGATTCCGATAATATTTCTGATTCCGACAATATTTCCGATTCCGGCAATATTTCCATTTCCGATAATATTTTCCGATACGTACCATGTTTCCGTTTCCGGCAACATCTACGACTTGGATAATATTTATATTTTCGATACGATCCATATTTCCGTTTCCGGCAATATCATCGTTTCTGGAGTATTCATAATTTGCCTTTTGACGATTTCAGCTCCCCCTGGAACCGAGATCCGTCGATTCCGAATATCCATAAATGGAGTATTTAATTCACTTAAATACTTGATCCGTTCACGTACTATTTGTGTGACCCTACGGGTTCAGTCAAGAGTAAGCTGTGGATTAATATTATTAATTCCACTTGAACTGAAGCGGCCTCTAGCTAGGCATAGAGTTCACTTGATCTCACTGAATTAATAACTTGTATAATTAATTAATACTGAACCGCATTTATTAGACTTAAAATTGAATGCATACTTAGACCAATGGCATTATTTCCTTCACAAAAGCCCAGCATAGGAAATATTCGCTTAAAAAACGGGAAATGCTGAGGCTAAAGGAGTTGCATTCTCTTTATTTTTCAAGTTCCTAAGCCATTATTCAGCAATTAGCTTGGATTTTATTCTCTTATTGCAACATATATCGTATCCTAAATCTATTTGGTTTACAGAAATCAGCCTATCGAATAACATGTTGAAAACAGAAAAAGCTCCAGGAAAACTTTTTTACCACTAAAAGAACATGCTAGAAATAGGATAAACCCTCAATGTGTCACAAATCCAATCTGCAGCCAACAAAATTTATTTCAAAAGCAAAGAATCCATACCTAGCATCATTTTAAGAGGAGGAGAGTGTGCCTTGCAAGTACAATAGAATATAATTTTAATCAAATTAAACTATATCTTGTTAAAACATAATCCATACTAATGTATACCAGTGCTTTTTTTTTGGCAAAGTAAAAGAAAACATTGATGTTTACATATTCAACTATTATGGAGTAAAATTTCACTCTACTTTGCTTTCCTTGCTCTCATTTGTTAGTTGGTCAAGGAGCCCATAAATTATACACAACCATGGTCTCTCTAGCTTAATGATTCATGGCATTTTACTCTATTTCACGTAGAAGCAAAGGCAACTAAAGTTTGTTAACAATTATTTCCTCGTATATTCTACAGCTAGAAGTTTTAGTTTAATATAGTAGAAGAAGTAAACCCCCTAAAGGCAAAACAACCAAGGTCCGATTTCCACTTAAATCCCCCACAATTCCAGTTGAAAAAGTAGGACAATATTTTTGAACTGGATGCAAACATCAGTCAGTCAAACTTTGTGAAATTCGGACAAGCTTAATAAGAATCGCTTCAAAGTAATATATGGTGCAATCTTGACTTAATTAGATAATTTAAGCATGCTCTTAATATATATAGTGTATATATATAGGACCAGGTTCTGGTGAGAACCTCCCTTAAGATGAGAACCTCTCTTATAATAAGAACCTTTAGCAACCGTAGGATTTAGATAGAATGAACGGATGAGATTTAATCTCATAATATCATATGTTTTCTCTCAAAATACACTTTCTCTCACCTTCCCAACATATCTCACAGTTTCTCTCTCTTCCTGCCTGAAAAGTGACGCGCGATTTATGTTTGAATCCTTCGTTCTTCAAATTCCAGAAATTCGTCCCAAGATTAGGTATAATTTCTCAATCTAAATTTACAATCACACTTTAATTATTCGTATATCAAAATTCCTAATGTTCTACAGTGATTTTCAACTTGGATTTTGAAGTTCATCATGCGAAAATTTCGAATACTAATTGTTTGATTTGATTAATTGATTCTAATTTCTTCTGCAGCAGTATTTCAGTTAACTTGAATCTGCAATCATCCAGCTCAAAATTGAAGGTAAATGTTTCCAATTAAGTTCAATTGGATTTCTAGGTTATCAAATTTCGTTAAGTTGTTGTGTTTACTTTTGATGATATTGTGTTTACTTTTACTCAATATTGTGTTTACTTTTGCTGATAATGTCTTTACTTTTACTTGATATTGCATTTACTTTTACTCGATTTTGTGTTTACTTTTGATCATAGATTTACATAATATTTTTTTGTTCGGATTAAAAGTAGATAAAGAATTAATAAAAGTAAACAAAACTGATTAAAAAGTAAAATGATTCGAATAATTTTAGACATGGTCAAGAGAATGTTCCTGAACTGCTTGTCTGGTGGCTGCTTTTTGGAAGTCAAGAAGTCAGTTGGGTGGTTTTGAAGGGCTAGTGATGCAGACTTGTCCTGCGTTAACAGGTGGTTAGCTGAACTGTTCTGCATAGTGGCTTTGAAGGTGTCAGCGATGTTCTGTGTATGTTATTGCTGTAGGGGGTGAGGGTGATAATGCAAAGCTTGCCAATCCTAGTTGACTACTAGGGTTGGTTTCTGGCCTGCAGTTTGGCTTATTGTGTCCTGGTCAGTTATAGTGGGTGTGTTCTATTGCAATTGTGTTTGCTGCTTTTCTATTGTTATGTGTGCAGTCTGTTATGGTAGTCTATTATGGTTGCAGTGAATTTACATAATTTAGATCAGCTAGCAAGGTCTTGTTGCTGGTTATCCTGAAAATGCTGATCTGATGTAGTCAGTGGTAAGGTTAACATGGTTGGGGTTCTACTATGCAACAAGGTTAGTAAATACAAGAATTTCATAGTAAACAACGAAATATCTCAAAAGTAAATGCAAGGAACTCAAAAGTAAACAAAAGAAACTCAAAAGTAAATCGAAACTTGGTAAAAGTAAATTAGTCGTATTATGTTTGTTTCTATTTTCTACGGTGTGAATTTAGTTGAATTAGGGGGTTAATTGTACAATATCGCCCAATTTTTCGCAAAGTCAAATTTAGGTGCGATACTTGCTGCTAGTCTATCATGTCTTTTCGGTTTTATCGCTTGTTCTGTAGACTGTTGTTACAGAGGCTTGCTCGAGCTCCTGCTAGCGTAGTTAATTGAGAGTGATGCACGATCAAATGATGTTGTTGTATGCATTACTGCTGCATTTTAGCTGCTGTTTTGTTGGGTCTGACTACAGGTTCAGGTGTTAATTTCGCAATATGTTTAGTGTATTTAGGGTGCTGTGATTAGTCTGTTGTCGTTGCTGGTTGTTAGTCATGTAGGGGGTTCATTGCTGCTAGCCATAGCTTATTGTGTTTGTTGATGCTTCTATAGCCTGCTGTCACAGGGGCTTGCTCGAGCTCCTGCTTCACAGTTAATTGAGATTTGAGAGTTATGCAGGCTTAGATGCCGTTGTTTTTTGCATAGTTGGTTTCGGTTGGTTCTAACACACTTGTTTAGTGATGATTGTGGTTCTTGAAGGGTGTCTTCCTGGCTTTGTAGGGCTATAGTAGCTTCAGGCATCTTGAATGGGCACTCATCAATGTCTTGTCGCATGGTTGATTTCAGCTGTTTTATCTCCACAAATTCTATCTGGAGATGCGAAAAAGGTAACGACTTCTCATATAGAACCATGTTATATAAGTCATGCTCTCAGCCTCTGTGTTAATAGGGACGAAGCTTTGTGTTGGAGTTTAGGTGTGTGTTTAATTAACTTTACTAAGTGTTTCTTAAACCTATTAGCTCAAATGGTAGAGCACTATGCAAATGCATAGGGGGTGTAGGTTCGATTCCTACATAGGTTGTCTCTAAAAGTACATTAAAAAAACTCAAAAGTAAATAAAAGAAACTCAATAGTAAATCAAAGTATCTCAAAAGTAAATCAAAGTATCTCAAAGTAAATCATAATAACTCAAAAGTATCTCACAAAAATTTAAAAGTAAATCAAAATATTTCGCATTATTAATAAAATGTATTCAAAAAGTAAACAAAAAAACTCAAAAAGTAATTAATTTAAACTCAAAAGTAAATTAAAAATCTTAGAAGTAAATAAAAAAATCTCAAAAACTTATTACAATCAAATAGTTCAAAGTCGCAAATGATCGAGCAAAGAGTCGTTGACTTTCATATCTTACAATATGAAACAAATTATAAGAAAAAAATATATGGCTGGATGTCAAAGTAAAGGTTTTCAACTTAAAAGTAAATAAAACAATACAAAAAGTAATTAAATAAATAAAAAACTAGAAAACTCCGATTATTGGAGTATATAGGTTAAAGTAAAGGTTTTTCAATTATAAGTAAATAAAATAATACCAAAAGTAAACATGAACCTACGTGGGATTCAAACCCACATCTTTTGATGCTCTACCAATTGAGCTATTAGGCTAGTTAAATAAAAGTAAAGTAAAAAAAAAAAGTAAAACACAAAAAAAGTAAATCGAAATAATTCAAAGTAAAGATTTTCACATTAAAAGTAAATAAAACAATACAAAAAGTAAAGAGGAACTTACGTGGGATTCGAACCCACATCTTTTGTGCATTTTCACAAATGCTCTACCATTGAGCTAGTAGGTTAGTGTTGGCCATAAATTAAGAATGATTGATTAGCAACACAATCTTACATTACCAAAGTCAATGAGTCAACTTCGGTAATACAACAAACCTGGCCAACACCAGCTGAAACAATATCACGAACTCACAGAAAATGCCAAAAATTTTGAGAAATTTTGTAGTAAGCTACTTCTACCAACCACCCCAAGTAACCAGGCTTTCACCAGCCCCAACACAATACCAAAACTAAAACTGATAAGACTCACATTCAGCATCTCAGAACTGTCTTAAGCCAACTAAACTGAACAGAAACAGACGCAACAACACACCTAGACTGATCAAACCTGCTACACTAGATATCAATTCACAACATCTAGTATGAATCACAACAGCTTTCAAATCTCACAGAAGCCAAAAAAAAAAAAAGAGCAAAAGAACCGTAGTAATATGCAAGTATACATCAGGAGGAAGTGTAGTTTAAAAGCCATGAATACCACAGGCATGCGCTCATCAGTAAAATAATCTAAGGAGATTTGTAATAAGGGACTGCAGCGGGAAGAGTTGTAACCGAGAGCTTGCTGAAGTTCGCCACTGCAAGATCTGCCTAAACTAAGCTACATGAACTTTCTTCTTCCGTGAACGACATGAATATATGTAACTGCCCCTAACAAAGCTCCTACTTTTAGTGACAACCACTACCCCATGCTGCAACATCACAAGCACACCACTGCTAAGAGAAGCCAAACATACCAGGACAACGCCCAACAGTTTCCTGCAGCCACCCTCAACTGACCTGCAATTGGAAGCATATCTACAGCATATCACCCTCTACTGACCTTCAACAACATCTCAGCAGCCACCGGAGACCACCAATTTGTGCACACCTATACCAACCCATAAAGCTATTAGGGTTATAATGAACCAATCATGAACTTGAGATATTATCCCAATGTATACTATTACAAATAACAATACCATAGCAAGATCATGTATCACAAGAATTCACCAGTACCAATCCATTAGCATGTTAAATTTAAGTCAAATGGAATATGCATTAGCAAAGCCTGCAATAGTGCCGCTTAACATCATAAACTAAAACAAAGGTAACTTGATTAATTGCAACCAAGTAACGGCTACTGCAGCTATTACAGCAACAACCAAAATAGCAAAATCTTTCAGCAAGTAAGTCATGGCTGGTAATATGCTTCTAAAATCAGGGGGAAGCTGAGATAAAGAATTGAATTAAATGCAAATCAACTAAGTAGTTATAGGAGACATCATTTAAATAAAAAATAAAGATACATCACATAACGCAAATAACAAACACAAAATATTCAATACTACATTCATTCATTCAAAGTCCTGATGAAAACAACAATAAAGTTGCAATCGAAGAAAAGGCCCAATTGTAGAAATCAAAATCGCAGAAAATGTAACAAAATCACAAATTTAAAAGCCTAATATTAGCAATCAAGACGGAAAAACTTGAAGCAAAGTCGCAATTTGACATTCCCTCATTTTAGCAATTAAAATCGAAAAATGTTGAATCAAATAAGTTTAGAACCCTAATTTCAACAACCGGTCACAAATCCTTCAATCAAAATTTAATAAAAAAAAAATGCTATAATAAAGTAACTTAAATACGTACCTGGAAAAAATTGAAAGAAGATGATGCGAAGAGATTTGCACGAGGAACGTTAATCGGCGAGGTTGAAGAGGTGAATCTGCAAAGTAGAGAGGATGTGGAAGAGGACAGAGAAACCGGAAGGAAGAGAGAGAAAGAATATCTGAAATTGGTAGAAAGATGGGAGGTCATTCAAGGCATGTGAAGTTACCATATTACCCATATTTTTTGATTTGATCAGGCAAGATGAGGGCCGTTGATTGAATTGATCTAAGGGCTAGGATTAGTTCTCATTTCTCATCTTAAGGGGTGGTTCTCACCGGATCCCGATTAGTTCTCATTTCTCATCTTAAGGGGTGGTTCTCACCGGATCCCGATTCTCTCTCTCTCTCTCTCTCTCTCTCTCTCTCTCTCTCTCTCTCTCTCTCTCTCTCTCTCTCTCTCTCTCTCTCTCTCTCTCTCTCTCTCTCTCTCTCTCTCTCTCTCTCTCTCTCTCTCTCTCTCTCTCTCTCTCTCTCTCTCTCTCTCTCTCTATATATATATATATATATATATATATATATATATATATATATATATATATATATATATAATATATATATATATATCAGGGTAAATATGTCAAATCACTGTTCCTAAGAGAAATCTCAATTTTTTAATGAAGGATTTTAAGGGTATGTCAGTCTTTTTACTGTTCCAAATAAGCATTTCTTGCTTTTAAAAGGGTTATGATTCAAATACAAACATTCAATATTTTACAAACCTTAACTATTGTGTAAGGTCGTCTTATCAAAAAATCCATTTTAATTAGGGGTGAAAGTTCAGTTTTCGGTTTGGATTAAGGCCCAAACCGAATCCAAACCGAACTAATTCGATTTTCATTTTTGAAACCGAATCCAAACCAAATAACCTTTTAATCCAACCCAAACCAAACTGGATTTTTAATTTTCAGCCCAATCCAAATCATAAAATCGATTTTTCATGGGCCTTTCATTTGAGCCTGTTTTTGGTCCTATACTATACTTGTTTTTATCCAATTTTCAGGCCCTTATTATACTTTTTAGCCAAGTTCGGTTTATTCGGTTTCGACTTTTCCGTCCAATCCAAACCATAAAACCATTTTTTTTAAATCTCAGTCCAAACCGAACCGAATAGAAGAAAAAAAATTGAACCGAATTTCTTATTCGATTCGGTTCGGTTCGGTTCGTTTTTCGGTTTTTTGCTACCATACTTTCACCCCTAACTTTAATTGCTTAACTAATTAGTTTTAGTGCTTAACTAATTAGTTTTAGTGCTTAACAAATTAGTCCTAGAGCTTAACTAATTGGTTTAGTGATCATTTAATTAATTAAAGTGCTTAACTAATTGATTTCAATATTTTACTAATTGGTTTAATTAATTATCTTATGTGACACCAATGTGACCTTTTGTGTAAAACCACCATATATAAAAGTTTGTATTTTACAAATTTCAATTTTCATAGTTGAAAACAAAATTTCACCTCCGTTTCTAAAATTTCCGTACGCGCCAAACTCAAAACATTTGAATTCCTTTTAAATACAGAAGCGGCAATAACTAACCCACAAATCCAGAATCCGTGTGCCCAAACCCAAATCAATCCTCCGCCGTGGATTAGAACCACAATCCTAGGCTTCAGATTCCTTCCCTCGTCACCTCGATTTTAAAAAACTCCCTACTATAATCGCCTCCTTTCCCTCCAATTTCATTCACAAATTCACAAATTCACAAATTCACAAATTCACAAACAAACTTCAAACTCCCTCCGTCCCTCCTAAAATCTCACTCTTCCTCATCAACAATGGCACGAACCAAGCAAACCGCCAGGAAATCCACCGGAGGAAAAGCTCCAAGGAAGCAGCTCGCCACCAAGGCTGCCCGTAAGTCCGCCCCAGCCACCGGAGGTGTCAAGAAGCCTCACCGTTTCAGGCCAGGAACCGTGGCTCTCCGTGAAATCAGGAAGTACCAGAAGAGCACTGAGCTTCTCATCAGGAAGCTTCCATTCCAGAGGCTTGTCAGAGAAATCGCCCAGGATTTCAAAACTGGTCTCCGCTTCCAAAGCTCTGATGTTTCCGCCCTTCAGGAAGCCGCTGAAGCTTACCTTGTTGGTCTCTTCGAGGACACCAACCTCTGCGCAATTCACGCTAAGAGGGTTACCATAATGCCCAAGGATATTCAGCTTGCTAGGAGGATTCGTGGTGAGAGGGCTTAATTTGGGGATTTCAACTGAATCCAAATATCCAGGGTTAGGGTTTTTTGCTATTAGTATTACTATATGATTTTCCAGTTGATTTATCTCAAATCTAAGTTGGTAGTAGTATTAGTAGTTTTATTATGTAGTATTGGTAATTCACTAATTCGGTGAATGTACTGTGAGTTTTAATCAATGGATTGTTGGCTTCACTTTTGTTCTACTGGTTCAATTTCTTTTGGGTATTTTTATCTTTAAATTAATAGTAAATTAATGTTGATTGTATATCTCAAATTAGGTTTTTTAGTTTGATATAATTTTTCGTGGAATAATGTGTTTGGACTTGTAAACTTTAGATTTACCTCTTTAATTAAGAGGATTTAGATCAACCAGACAACCACTTACAAGTAGGGATGGCAATGGGTCCAAGACCCGACCCAGATCCGGTTGGACCCGATCCATTTATAAGGGTCTGGGTCCAAAAAAATTAGACTCTGTGGATCTGGGGCGGATCTAGGTATTTGTTCAACGAAGTGGGTCTGAGTCTGGGTCCAAGAATTAAAGATCCAGATCCGATCCAGATCCGACCCATAGACCCATATATATATTTTTTTTTTAAAATATTAAAATTTAAATATGATTCAATCTTTACGTGCTAAACTTTATTCAGTTCTTATGATGCTAAACTATTTAAATATTGTTTGACGTGACATATAAATAATAATATTAGAAACTTTAAATACTTATTGTAATACAAGGCTAATATGATTTTTTTTCCTAAACAAAATTAACGAACATTCCATATTTAGTGGTTTTTTTAAAGCTACATTATGTTTACATAAAAAAAATAGGCGAAAAAATTACGTAATATAAGAAAAATGAGGGACAAATTTTTTTGGAAAACAAATACGCTTAGACCCATTAAGGACCCAGATCCGACCCTAGACCCATTAGACCCAGTGGATCTGGGTCTGGATCTGATTTTTTTAAACCCAACAGATCTGGGTCGGATCTGGATCCACCTCTTAAAAAGCGGGTCTGGGTCTGGATCTTATCGTACCCGGTCCAGATCCGACCCATTGCCATCCCTACTTACAAGTTTGCAGTCCGGTGGTTGGTTACAGAGGCGAAGCGCCATTGGGGCCTAAGTAGGCGAGCCTTTCCGAGTTAATCTCATTGATTGGAAAAACTTTCCAATCAAATGGCATTTTCGTAAATAATTGATGATTTTATTACGAAAATGCCATTAAATGTGGGTTAAAGTACAGTGACATGTCATCAAATGTGGACCACATGTACGGTCATTATTGTATTTTCATAACACATCAACAACTATATAATATACAGTCAACAACTCACAATATACAATAAACTTCTAATAATAAACAATCTACAAATATAAATATACAGTCAATCACTTACCAATAAACAATATTGCATTTTAGTAATCATCAGCAATCATAAAATATACAGTCAACGACAAGTGGTATACAATCAACACCGAGTAATATGCAGTCAATAACTGCAACAATACAGTTAATACCTACAAATATATAGTCAACACTTAAGTTTATACCACCTACAGTTTTCGGGCAAAATATTTACGAAAATGCCATTTGATTGGAAATTTTTTCCTATCACTGAGATTAACTCGGAATTTCTCTAAGTAGGCCATGGCCCCCCTCAAGTTTCTGCTGTACCAATAAAAGATAAGCCAATGTAGTATTCTACTGCTGACACAACAAGAGTTTTTTGTGTAAAAATAGTGTGTGGCCCCCTGCTAAAAGATAAAGCATAATTAAAATACTAAATAAATAATACTACTGTAGTATTAAAAGGTGGGCCTCCCTAAAAAAACAACCTAAAAAGTGGGTTACGGAGTATGTTATTATTCCATATACTTTGCACTATAACTTACGTAACTTTTAGTCTTTTACCCCCTATGAGTTTGGTTTTTAATTTTTTTACTGGTTTTCTTTAACATTATTCCGTATTAACTAAGGTAAATTTACGAAGCTTATTTATCCCTAACAAATGTCTATGTTCTTATAATCTTATGTTATGTTTGATTTTTTAACAATTAAGGAGTAAATATTAGGATGATCAATCAGAGTTAATACGTACTACAATATGTAAAATCGCCCCCCCTTCATTACTGAGTCTAGCTTCGCCCCTAGTTGGTTACGTTGATAAAAGAACAAACTAATGACATGTAAAGAGGATTTATGAAATTTCTGGGCTTCTAATGCGAAGCTGATTATTGTAATCCAAAACGAATTGTTAATGCATAAGAGTAATGAACATATGGTGTATTATTGCATATGAGTAACGAACGTATGGATCCAGTATTATTGCATATGAATAAACATCTAAGTTTTGGTGTTCTTAGCATTTGCTCGGTAATGCTTCCTTTAGGCAATTCCACTTGTATGGACCCGGTCCACCATAAGATTACCATGGACCAGGGTAATTAAGTAATTTAACAGTGAGTAAATTATAGAAACTGTAGGTTCTGTAAAGTAACTATATCTCCAGAATAATAACTATGAACATAATAATGATAAGAATAACTATTCTATCCAAAGAGTAACTATATCATATAGAAAAATAATTTTAACTGTAAAACAATTACTACTATATATTCATTCTTGCGAACAAAAAGAGTAAATTATAGAAACTATAGGTTCAGCAAAGTAACTATATTTTCAGAATAGTAACTATGAAATAAATAATAATAATATAGTAATTTCGATGAGAACAATTATTCTATCCAAAGATTAACTATGTTATATAGAAAAATAACTTTAGCTGTAAAACAATTACTATATTATAAAAATAAACAATATGATATAGATGGTTTAGAGGCCATATAGTAATTTTTTCTATTATATATCACATTATTACTGAAATATAAGAGAGTAACTATATCAAAAGTAACAGTAATTATAACTCTTGAACAATAATAAAGAAAACATTAACTACTTGGTTAGTTGTTTTAGCTACGACATTCTAATTCTTTGCATCTATTAAATAAACCATGTTAAACTCAAATGTTTTTTGAACTAAAAAAATACTAATCGACACGTCCACGTGGACCACGTCTCTTTTTTCCACCAACACATCATGTCCTTCCTCTACCACGTTCTTGGTTTCCATTGTTGTAATGATTTTCTTCTTCTCCTGCTTTTGTTTTCCTTGCAGAATTTATTCTTTGCACGATTTCAATTCTGGGTGCATCATCTTTGTATTCCTGAATCAATAATATTTAAACTAAGTTAATAATTTAACATTTAAATATGAAAAAATAACATAGTAACTACGTAAAACGTGTAGTTTCTATTATGCATCATATAGTAATTCTTACAATTAACGATGGTAAAATACTTGCAGAATTGCATATATAGTTATTGTTATTGTTATAGTCATATAGTTACTGTCAAAATAATATAGTCACTTTTATTAATAATAACATGGAGTGCAAAGAGAGATCATAAAAAGAACATAATGATAAGATAATAACTATTAAAAATATATAGTTACTATTATACATGATATATATAGTAACTCTTAATATTAATGATAGTCATATACGAGCTAGGTGGTAGATATAGTTATTGTTATGATCATATAGTTGTTGTGATCATAACATAGTAACTCTTATTACTAATAACATAGAAGACAACAAAGAACATAAAAAGAACATTATAATATACATAAAAAACTATACCAAACATATAGTTACTATAATACAAGATATAATACCTATAAATATTATTGATGGTCATTTAGTCACAGAGTTGCAGACATAGTTGATGTGATAATAATATGGTAACTCTATCCATAATACAGTAACTATATCATTAAAAATATAGAATAACATAAAAACATGCACATAACATAATAAACTAACATAGTACCTATTTCAAAAATATAGTAACTATATAAAACGTACAATAACTATTAAAGAAAATAAACATATGGTAACAAGTCATTGATAAAATAAACATAATATCTATTTCAAACATATAGTAACTATATAAATAATATAGTAACTATTGAAGAAAATAAACATATGGTAACAAATCATGATAAAATAAACATAGTACCTGTTTCAAACATATAGTAACTATATAAGACAAAGTAACTAATATAATAATATAGTAACTATTGTACACATATAGTAACCATTATAATCACACAACAACTAGCGTAACATATAGTGACTATTATTACAATATAGTAACTATTGTACAAATATAGTAACCATTATAATCATATAGTCACTATCTAAGAAGCAGACAAAAATATACTCGAAATAACATAGTACATAATGTAATCTTATAGTAACTATTATTTATCAAAATGTCACTATAAACTGTTCTTAACATAGTAACTATCTTAAACACATAGTTATTGTTTTAAATTTATAATAACTTTCTAAAAAATATAGTAACTATTTTAAACACATAGTTACTGTTTTAAAGTTATAGTAACTTTTTAAAAAATATAGTTACTCTAAAAACTACTACTAACATAAACACAACAAATATTCCAATGACTATTAAAAACATTATTTCGCAACATAAATTAAAGGTAACTATATCATTTATATACTAACTATATGAAACACTAACCCTAATTTCACCCAAACAACAAACACTATTTCTACCTCTTGTGCTTTGCTGCATCAATTCTTAAAGTTCAGAGCCTTTGTCTCTTTTTTCTAAATTTAAGGCATTATTTCTTCTTATACAAATGATATTGTAAAGTATTTTTGGAGATTCGTCACTCGATAGTGCAACTTTAGGACCTGGAATAACAAGTGATTGATGCTTCGTATTATTTTCTTATACAAATATCAAATATATATTAACTATATAAACCATATAGTAACTATATAAAACATATATAGTGACTATTATAAAAATATAGTAACTATTGAACACATATATAGTAACCATTATAATCATATAGTCACTATCTAAGAAGCGGACAAATACATACTCTAAATAACATAGTACATAATGTAATCGTATAGTAACTATTACTTATCTGAAAGCCACTATAAATTTTTCATAACATAATAACTATCTTAAACACATAGTTACTGTTTTAAACTTATAATAACTTTCTAAAAATATAGTGACTATTTTAAACACATAGTTACTGTTTTAAAGTTATAGTAACTTTTAAAAAAAATAGTTACTCTAAAAACTGCTATTAACATAAACACAACGAACATTCCAGTTACTATTAAAAACACTACGGAGTATTTCGCAACATAAATTAAAGGTGACTATATCATTTATATACTAACTATGTGAAACACTAACCCTAATTTCAACAAAACAACAAACATTTCGAATCACTCAACAAAATAGTAACTATTGTACACATATAGTAACTGTTGTACACATATAGTAACCATTAAAATAATATAGTAACTATTGTACACATATAGTAACCATTAAAATTACATAGTACCTCTTTAAACCATATAGTTACTGTATTACTCATATAGTTACTATTTAAAATCGTGAAGTCACTGATCGAATTCGCGAAGTGAAAACGATACTTCGGTAAAACACAAACATTAATTTCTTCAAACAACAAATACTTTCAATTTTAAATAAAAATAGACTTAAAATTCTTTAAAAAACAACAAACCGAGATGTGATATCTAAATATTCTTGCGAAGATTTGTAGGCGAGCGCAAATTCTTCGATTCGATTTCGGCAACGACGAACCTCCTTCTTGATCTACTACTTCCTCCAATTTTTCCTCATCTAATAGATCCAATCATAAGAATTATAAGATAATTACGAATAAAATCGAATAAAACCTAGAAATTTGGGCTAAATTTTGAAAAGCATAGAGAGAAAATGAAGAGAGAGAAAATGAAAGAGAATGAACAGAATGTAGATCTGAAATTTTGAAAAATAAAAAAGTTTAAAACGTATATAAAGTGGGGTAGACACAAATCGCATTAAAACTCTTCAAAACACATAGTAACTCTTTAAAACACATAGTTACTGTAATACGCATATAGTTACTATTTAAAATTACAAAATAACTGTCACGTGACAGTTACATATGTTACCCATACAAATTACTCCGTTGCCCTGGTCCACGCTAAGTTAGCATGGACCAGATTTATATTAGTGTAAATGTCCTTTAGGTGTTAGAACTTCATTCCCAATTCGGAGAAGAAGTACATGAGATCTCAGTTGGCCTCTTTAGTTTCGTAATTTCTATTGGGTGTTCTCATCTTGCTAAATTTCTGGTTTGTTAGTTGTTGCCAACCCAAATAATTGGGTCCACTCTAATCGATATCCCCTCCGTCCCAGATTATTTGTTACACGTTCTATTTTTAGTCCGTCACATATTAGTTGTTACATTTCTAAATTAGGAATGATCCCACAATTATTATAATGTCTCTATCTTCCACTATTTTTTTTTTGTCTTCATACCCTCTCTCATTAAATTAACAAAGTACCCCACTTATCACCTAAAACGTATCTCCTACCACATCTATTTTTTCAATAAAATAACAATTGATAACCAAATAACCACTTATCACCTAAAACTTTGTGGAAAGGTAAGTGTAACAACTAATCTGAGACGGATGAATTATTACTTTTAATTGCAAATGGTAACTCGTTGCAGAGAGCAATAAAAGGGGTGTTCCTCTTGCAAGAGTGACTAGCGAAAGTGTTTCTCAGGTGGTCTCTCATGAGTCATACCCTATTGCACCAAAATTATCACGAACAAAGCTTTCAACATTAATTTTTAATGTGTTAGAGGGGCAATGGGTGTTCAGACAACCTGGATATAGGGAAGTGGACTTACATATGGCGTTTTGTCGGCATGTCTGAGGAACAACTCGACCCAACACGAAAAAAACATAGTCACACACGAGCACGCAGTTGTGGCTGTGGGTTGTGCCCGAGCCGTAATTTTTGGAAAAAACACAACAAGGCCAGACATAACAAAACACGCTAAATTAAGTAATTATGAAGGAATGACCTGATCCCACAACGACTTGGGCCGTGCCTTAATTTTGAAATTTTCGGCCCGACTTGATTCGGAATGTAGGGGAATACAGTTAAACATATAACATGTGCGGAACATCCCCAAAGCCAGCAAACATGTATAAAGCACAGAATAAGCGTACTTACGTACATTCGAAGCGTGTTTTCCCGAGTTTAGTATCAACGAACACGAACAAAGAACTCCAATTGTCGTTCCTCTATTTTGTTCAACGACACGTTCAGATCCGTCTTGATAATCGTAGCTTAGACAATATTCAAGAGTGTTTGCTTTTTCAGGAAGAACAGTTTTGAGTAGAGAGCAAAAATGAAAACAACGTAATTTCAGAATTAGGTTTAGGGTTGTGGAAAAACTGATTAGTGTGTGGAATATAACCCTAAGGTTATATTTGTGTAACCGGCCAAAACACAAGGCCTTGACCGACCACACACATGCACACACCGCAAGCCACACACGCAACGCCACTGCAGGCCGAAGCCCACAGCAGACGACCAACAACGATGGGCCGCGGGCCTCGCTTGCTTGCTCGCTGCTTGCTGCTGCCCTTTTGTGCGCGCACACTTGTGCCGCCGGCCGTCTTGCTTGCTGCACGCGAGCTCGCTAGCTCTTTTGGCCTTGCGCGCATGCGCGCTTGGCTCGATGGGCCGGCAGCTCCGTTGCGGCTCGTATTCGCGACGAACGCCTTACGTCTATTATTTATCGTATCGTACACGACAATCACCGTCGTACGTTACGATTATTCATTTCGCCCAGCTTACGAATATTCGCGATACGATATACGATTCCGATGCAAGGTCGTATCGTATATTATGTTTTCCGAACTAATTCCCGAAAAGATATTAAATGAATTTCCGATTCATTTAACTTGGTGATCTGTTACATGCCATTGGTGTGACCTTGTAGGTTCAGTCAAGAGTAAGTTGTGAGCCTAATATAGATTAGAACTCACTGATCGGAAGCATTGCTCCAGCTAGCTGTTCCGATCACTTGATCTCACTGAATTAATTGTTCGTAATTAATCTGAACCTTGGTATTAGACTTAATGCACCTTGAGTGAAGGACACATTTCCTTCAGTCTCCCACTTGTCATTCAGACAAGTGAGCATTCACATTCCTTTGTCGCTTAGTGTTACTTGCTGAACATAAGGTAAGATCCAAGCCATCCTTATTAGGTCCAAAAGTGTTACTCGGATTACTGAGCTCAACTGTTAAACTTTTACAGAAGGTTAAGCCTTAACCATCTTGAGCACGGCCATGCATTTTCACAGTATCTAACTCTCCGAGAGGCCTTGTTACACAACAAAACCATATTCTATCAAAGATAGGAGGACAATCCATTCTTGCAATCTATGAACTCTCACTTTGATTCATAGTACGCCCAATAACTGCTTTTATAGCCTCCTTTTACGGTGCGATGTTTTGCTAGCATTAGAGCGAACTAATTCTCAAACGAGCAGACATAATTACTCATGTTCTGAGGAATGGTTCTAATCACCATTAATGAGAACTACTTATGACATGACTTTAATCTCTTAAGTGTTCTCATGGTCAATCCGATACAAGATCCTATAAGTATATATGCAAAAGATTCTGACATCCAGTCAATCTAGTTCAAGAAACCGAACTACAAATCTACTTGCAATCTAATATTCATTAGTCATTGGTCGTCCACCTTTCAATGACCTGGATTAGGGAACCTTTGCGACTTCAATATTCAAGTTCACTTATGGGTGTTTCTTTGTCGAAGAATCCATCTTGACATCCCATTTGAATGTTTTGAATCACATGGGCTTTTCATTTAATACTAAACCAAATTAAATGAATATGAAATAAATTTCATAAATATGAAATGGTTAAACCAATTTTTTTAAACACAGATCTAACAGATGTTCTAAAACAAAACTTAGAAAATCAAAGCCATTCTCCAATATGCTTGATTCCCATGGTTGCTACATGTGCGTTGTGCTTCACTTGTGGAAACGGTTTAGTCAATGGATCCGAAACGTTGTCGTCAGTTCCAACCTTGCAAATCTCGATTTCTTTTCTTTCAACAATTTCTCGAAATATATGAAATCTCCGCAGTATGTGCTTGTAATTTTGGTGGCTTCTAGGCTCCGTTTCCTGGGCAATGGCTCCGCTATTGTTGCAATACAAAGCCATTGGTCCTTTAATGAGGGGACAACCCCAAGTTCTTCGATGAACTTCCGAATCCTAACAGCTTCCTTTGCTGCTTCTGAGGCAGCAATGTACTCAGCTTCAGTTGTAGAATCCGCAACAGTGCTTTGCTTAGCACTTTTCCAGCTTACTGCTCCGCCATTAAGGAAGAAAACAAAACCAGACTGTGATCTGAAATCATCTTTGTCGGTTTGAAAGCTTGCGTCCGTATAGCCCTTAACAATCAACTCATCTGTACCACCATAGACCAGAAACTGATCCTTAGTCCTTTTTAGGTACTTAAGGATATTCTTGGCAGCAGTCCAATGCGCCTCACCTGGTTCTGACTGGTACTTGCTCGTTGCACTGAGTGCGAACGAAACATCCGGCCTTGTACAAATCATAGCATACATGATGGATCCAATAGCCGATGCGTATGGAATTCCACTCATCTTTCTATGCTCATCAGATGTCTTGGGACACTGAGTCTTCCTTAGATATGTGCCATGTGTCATGGGTAGATGACCTCTCTTGGCTTCCATCATATTGAACCTAGGTAGCACTTTGTCAATGTAAGTGCTCTGGCTTAGTATAATCATCCTCTTAGATCTATCTGAAGGAAATAATGCCCTTGGTCCAAGTATGCATTTAATGTTAAGTCTAATAAATGCGGTTCAGTATTAATTAACAAGTTAATAATTCAGTGAGATCAAGTGAGCTGAATGCCTAGCTAGAGGCCGCTTCAGTTCAAGTGGAATTAATGATATTAATCCACAGCTTACTCTTGACTGAACCCGTAGGGTCACACAAATAGTACGTAAACGGATCAAGTATTTAATGGCATTAAATACTCCATCTATGGATATTCGGAATCGACAGATCTTGGTTTCAGTGGGAGCTGAGATCGTCAAAGGCAAGTAAATGAATACTCCGGAAACGATGATATTGCCGGAAACGGAAATATGGATCGTATCGGAAATATAAATATTATCCAAGTTGTAGATGTTGCCGGAAACGGAAACATGGTACGTATCGGAAAATATTATCGGAAATGGAAATATTGCCGGAATCTGAAATATTGCCGGAAACGGAAATATTGTCGGAAACGGAAATATTGTCGGAATCGGAAAATAATTCCGGAAACGGAAATATTAAATATTTGTTCGAGATGGAAATGAAGGAAATAATGCCCTTGGTCCAAGTATGCATTCTATGTTAAGTCTAATAAATGCGGTTCAGTATTAATTAACAAGTTAATAATTCAGTGAGATCAAGTGAGCTGAATGCCTAGCTAGAGGCCGCTTCAGTTCAAGTGGAATTAATGATATTAATCCACAGCTTACTCTTGACTGAACCCGTAGGGTCACACAAATAGTACGTAAACGGATCAAGTATTTAATGGCATTAAATACTCCATCTATGAATATTCGGAACCGACGGATCTTGGTTTCAGTGGGAGCTAAGATCGTCACAGGCAAGAAATGAATACTCCGGAAACGATGATATTGCCGGAAACGGAAATATGGATCGTATCGGAAATATAAATATTATCCAAGTCGTAGATGTTGCCGGAAACGGAAACATGGTACGTATCGGAAAATATTATCGGAAATGGAAATATTGCCAGAATCGGAAATATTGCCGGAAACGGAAATATTGTCAGAATCGGAAATATTACCGGAATCGGAAAATAATTCCGGAAACGGAAATATTAAATATTTGTTCGAAACGGAAATTAATTCCGGAATCGGAAATATTAAATATTGTTCGTATCGGAAATGAATTCCGGAATCGGAAAATTTAATCGGAAGCGCATCGTACGAATAAGCATCGGACGAGGCCTGCCGGACGAGGCCCAGCACGAAGCCAGGCCATCGCCCAGCAAGCCAAGCGCGCCGCACAAACAGCCACGCCAGGCCCAGCGCAAGGCCAGGCCCAGCAGGCTGCGCAGCGCGCACAGCGCGCACAGCACGCGCAGCGCGCAGCGCGCGCGGGCGCTGCGTGGGCTGCTGCTCGCGCGCACGCATGGGGGCCCATCGTGGCTGCCGTGCGTGTGTGTGCAAGTGTTTGTGTTCGTGCACGTTTCCTAAAACATGCAGAGTTCGGTTAATGATTAAATTCCTAATTCTATTTGATAAATTAATTAAATTAGAGTTCTTGTAGGATTCTAGGTTTAATTAATTTGTATCTGAATAGGATTTCGATTCCCTTTCCATACCCCTATAAATATGAGGCTAGGGCTCACAATTTATAATAAGTTTCAAAGTATTCAAAAGTGAGTTTTTTGAGAGAAAATTAAAACACACATCTTGCTCATAAAGTGCCGAAATTTTCTAGTACCTTAAGGGCGATTCTAGTTGGTCAATCTTAAGGCGGATCCGGACGTGCTGTGGACTATCTATGGAGGGACGACACTTGGAGTCCTAAAGACTTGTTCTTGTTCGGTTCGGGCGCAGCTAGGGAGGGCACGCAACAAAGAGTATGCATCTAAATTATGGTATATGATTATGTGTAAATAATATGTTGTCCTGGGTTAATGGTTGTTTCCGCATGATCTATGTAATGTCATATGTATCATAACCTAACAGTGGTATCACGAGCCCCTTATTATTTTCATAATCTAAATTGCATGAACATGGTTAAATATTACAAATTTGCAAGAATTAAAAGGGGTGATTAATTTTCTCGTAATTGTTAATTAATTGCAAATTGCGTTTATTTAATTATACGTACGCAGTTTTTCGGCAGTTTCTTCGTTACTCATCCGAATTGAGTGATTTTTGTGTCAATTCCGCATGTAAAAGGCATTCTAAAATTTTGACCCATAAAAATTGTAAATTTATGATAAATTTTAAATTTTTATGACCTAGACTTGAATCCATAACAATCGGAAATCAATTGGATAATAAATTTTCGATTTTTCGCCCTAAAATTATGAAATTAATATTATTTATTAATTTGTCATTAATTTTAAATATAAATTTTAAATTTTTTATGCGATTCGTTCATAAAACTTGCACACACGAAGCAATGGACGCTTCGTGTTACCCTTAAGGGGTGTTGTATAATGCGGGCATGCGACGACGAGCAAGGGAGCTCGTCGCCCGTGCGGCACGAATGCAATGAGCAAGGGCGTAGTGCACGAGCACAAGGCAGCAGCCCTGCCTTGTGTCGTGTGCCACGAGCAATGGACGAATGGGCATGGGCGAAGGGCGAGCCAAGGCAGTCGCGTGTGGGCAGCAAGCGAGCTGCGCCACAACGCGCGCTGCCTCGCACAAGAGCGCGGAGCCTCGCGCGCAGCGAGCGCAAGCTCGCGTGCCACGAGCGCTGCGCCCAGCATTGCTCGCGCGCACAACGAGCGAGGACTCGCGCGCACAGCCAGCATTGCTCGCGCGCACAGCGAGCGATGTCGCCCGCCCAGCGAGCGATGTCGCGCGCCCAGCGAGCGATGGCTCGCGCGCCCAGCGAGCGATGTCGCGCGCCCAGCGAGCGATGTCGCGCGCGCACTGCTTATCCTATTTGAAGAAAATGGTGCCTCCCACGGAGATTTTCAAGACGGACTTTGAAGTTAAAGCTTCAAGATGAAGTCGGGCCATACTAGATCACAAATATCTTATGCATGTTTTAAGTTATTTATTGCTTTTAAATATGTCTTAAAATGCATGAGATCAAAAGCTTGATTATGTTGCATGATTAAGGATTTTAGTTCACTTAAAATCTAACCAACATAGTAAGAGCCTTAAATTCCAAACTTAAAAATTGAGTTAAAAGGTGCCATGCCAAAATATACACTTGCTTGGATATCCTTTACATCAATCTAGTAATAGTTTTCGCTCAGCGAGGTGTTACTTATTGGTCCTAAAGGGGCAAGGTACACAAATAATTGTGAGTACATGTTAGTTTTGGTGAAACTCAACGATATAAGTAAGGAGTCCTTTTATGTCGTGGCAAAATCGATAGGTTTACCTAATAAGTTCTTAGACGTACTTATCAACCAAGAATAGTTTCTAGACTATTAGAAAAAGGCTTTTGCTTACCTAAGATGTTCTAGGATTAAGTCGACAAACTGTGCTTAGTTCTTCAATGATTTTAGGATCTTGGAATCATTTTATTCACACCTGCCGGAACACATAATTTGAATAAAATGCTTAATAAACATTGAATTATGCATGTATGCTAGAATTTAAGTTTATTAAGAGAAACTGTGAATGGTTATTTATTTGTTTATTCTTTTCAATTGTAGTTTTTAATATGGCAAACAACAATTCATTCAACATTCGATCAATTCTCGAAAAGGAGAAATTGAACGGGAAAAACTTCCTTGACTGGCAAAGGAACTTGCAAATAGTTCTTATGCAGGAAGAAAAGGAGTATGTCCTGGATGAGGCGATGCCCGAAGCTGCAGGCGACGGGGTCACTCAGGCAGCCCTCAATCGTTGGATTGATGCCAACAAGGATGTGAAATGTCTAATGCTCGCCACCATGAGTGCGGATCTACAGAAAACGTTCATCAACTCAGATGCTTTCACAATCATCAGTGAGTTGAAGAACATGTTCCAAGATCTGGCTCGAGTCGAAAGATTCGAGACTCATAGGCAAATTCTTGAGACCAAACTTAAGAAAGGCGAGCCCGTAAGTCCACATGTTCTCAAAATGATTGGACTCATTGAGAATATGAGTCGGCTGGATCAGCAATTTTCTCAGGAAATGGCTATAGACACCATCCTCCATTCTCTTCATAGCGGGTATGATCAGTTCAAACTGAACTACAATATGAATAGTCTGGACAAAACGCTCACTGAGCTTCACGGTATGCTGAAGACCGCTGAAAAGACGCTCAAAAGTGATAAGCAGGATGTGCTTATGGTGCGTGGGGGCAAGTTCAAGAAATCTGGAAAGAAGAGGAATGCTAAGAAAGGTGGCAACAAGGCCAGCCCAACTAAGCAAACTGGCGCCAAATCTGTAAAGAGGAAGGTCAGTCAACCCACTTCTGAATCCGAATGCTTCTACTGCAAGAAGAAGGGGCATTGGAAGAGAGATTGCTTGAAGCTAAAGGAAGATCAGAAGAACGGAACAGTCGTTCCATCTTCAGGTATTTTCGTTATAGACTGTATACTTGCTAATTCAACTTCTTGGGTATTAGATACAGGTTGTGGCTCACACTTATATTCCAATCCACAGGGACTAAGAAGAAGTAGAAAGTTAAGCAAGGGTGAAGTCGACCTACGAGTGGGAAATGGAGCACGGATTGCTGCATTAGCCGTAGGAACTTACTATTTGTCGTTGCCCTCCGGGCTAGTTTTGGAACTGGAAGAATGTTTCCATGTTCCAAGTCTTACTAAAAACATCATTTCAGTTTCTTGCTTAGATGCTAAGGGATTTTCCTTTTTAATAAAAGACAATAGTTGTTCGTTTTATTTTAAAGAGATGTTTTATGGATCTGCTAGATTAGTCAATGGACTTTATTTATTAGATCACGACAAACAAGTATATAACATAAATACCAAAAAGGCCAAAAAGGATGATTCAGATCTCACCTATCTGTGGCATTGTCGATTAGGCCATATAAACTTGAAACGCTTAGAAAGACTTCAAAGGGAAGGAATTCTAGAACCATTTGACTTAGAGGATTATGGTAAATGCGAATCATGTTTACTTGGCAAAATGACAAAGCAACCTTTCTCTAAAGTTGGAGAAAGAGCAAATGAACTATTGGGTTTAATCCATACAGATGTATGTGGACCAATGAGTACAAATGCTAGAGGTGGTTTCAGCTACTTTATCACTTTCACTGATGACTTCAGTAGGTATGGTTATGTCTACCTAATGAAGCATAAGTCTGAATCCTTTGACAAATTCAAGGAATTTCAGAGTGAAGTAGAGAATCAATTAGGCAAGAAGATTAAGGCACTGCGGTCTGATAGAGGCGGTGAATATCTGAGCTATGAATTTGATGACCATCTGAAAGAATGTGGAATTCTATCAGAATTGACTCCTCCTGGAACACCACAATGGAACGGTGTGTCAGAACGGAGGAACAGAACCTTGCTAGACATGGTCAGGTCAATGATGGGTCAGGCCGAACTTCCATTAGAATTTTGGGGACATGCACTAAATACAGCTGCACTCACTATAAATAGAGCTCCGTCTAAAGCTGTCGAAAAGACTCCATACGAATTATGGTTTGGAAAGCCTCCAAATGTGTCTTTTCTTAAGATTTGGGGATGTGAAGTATACGTCAAACGATTAATTTCAGACAAACTTCATCCAAAATCTGACAAATGTATCCTTGTGGGCTATCCAAAGGAAACAAAGGGGTATTACTTCTACAATACATCTGAGAACAAAGTGTTTGTTGCTCGAGATGATGTCTTTTTGGAGAAGGATCACATTTCCAAAATGACAAGTGGGAGAAAAGTAGACGTCGAAGAAATTCGAGTCGAACAACAAACTCTAGAGAATGCTCAAGATGACATTCAGGATGAAACTCAGAGATCTTTAGAAGAATCTGGTGAGAATCATGGTCAATCTAGAAATGTTACCCCGCGTAGATCGCAAAGATATAGATCTCAACCGGAAAGGTACTTAGGTATTTTGACGAACGAGAGCTATGACGTTCTATTACTTGAAAGTGATGAACCTGCGACTTACAAGCAAGCTATGACGAGCCCTAGCTCCAAGCAGTGGCAAGAAGCCATGCAATCTGAATTAGACTCCATGTCTGAAAACCAAGTATGGGATTTGGTCGATTTGCCAGATGGCTACCAAGCCATTGGAAGCAAATGGGTTTTCAAACTGAAAAAGGACAAGGATGGGAAACTTGAAGTTTTCAAAGCTAGATTGGTCGCAAAAGGTTACAGGCAAGTCCACGGTGTGGATTACGATGAAACCTTTTCACCAGTTGCAATGCTAAAGTCTATTCGAATAATTTTAGCAATCGCTGCATATTACGATTACGAAATATGGCAGATGGATGTCAAAACTGCTTTCTTAAACGGCGTTTTAACAGAAACTGTGTTTATGACACAGCCTGAAGGTTTTGAGGATCCAAAGAATGCTAAAAAGGTATGCAAGCTAAAGAAGTCAATCTACGGATTGAAGCAGGCATCCAGGAGCTGGAATATACGTTTTGATGAAGCAGTCAGTGACTTTGGTTTCATCAAGAACGCAGACGAATCTTGTGTATACAAGAAGGTCAGTGGGAGCAAAATTGCTTTCCTAGTATTATATGTCGACGACATATTGCTTATCGGAAATGACATTCCTATGTTGAACTCTGTCAAGATTTGGCTTGGGAAATGTTTTTCGATGAAGGATCTAGGAGAAGCACAGTACATATTGGGCATCAAGATTTACAGAGATAGATCTAAAAAGATGATTGGACTTAGTCAAAGCACTTATATCAATAAGGTGCTTGATAGGTTCAAGATGGCGGACTCCAAGCGAGGCTACCTACCCATGTCTCATGGAATGACTCTAAGCAAGACTCAGTGCCCAAAACCACTTGATTAGCGTAGACGAATGAATGGGATACCATATGCATCATTGATTGGTTCAATAATGTATGCTATGATATGTACACGCCCGGATGTTGCGTACGCACTCAGTGCTACGAGCAGATACCAGTCAGACCCAGGAGAGGCGCATTGGACTGCTGCCAAGAATATTCTGAAGTACCTGAAAAGGCACAAAGATGACTTCCTGGTCTATGGTGGAGATGATGAATTAATTGTTAAAGGCTATACGGACGCAAGTTTCCAAACCGACAAAGATGATTTTAGATCACAGTCTGGGTTTGTCTTCTGCCTCAACGGAGGAGCAGTAAGCTGGAAAAGTGCTAAGAAAAGCACCATTGCGGATTCTACAACTGAAGCGGAGTACATTGCTGCACATGAAGCAGCAAAGGAAGCTATATGGCTAAGGAAGTTCATAGGAGAACTTGGTGTAGTCCCCTCCATTAAAGGACCAATAGCCCTGTATTGTGATAATAACGGAGCTATTGCACAGGCAAAAGAGCCTAGACACCACCAGAGAGTCAAGCATGTACTTCGTAGATTTCACCTTCTACGAGAGTTCGTTGAAAGAAAAGAAGTCGAGATAAGAAAAATTGGAACTGATGACAACATATCAGATCCATTAACTAAACCTCTGCCGCAGGCGAAGCACAACTCGCACACTGCAGCTATGGGAATCAAGCATATTGGAGAATGGCTTTGATGTCTCTGTTTAATGTTTTAAAGTTTTAGAGTTTAAATCTTTGTAAAACATTATTGGTTAATCATTCACAATAAATGAAAAGAATTCATTTTTCCATTTAATTTGTGGTTTATTAAATGATGAGTCCCTTCAATTTGACGATATATTCAAGATAGACTGTCAGGACCAGTCCTGTGACTAAGAAATGTCTATCAAGTGAACTTGAATGTCAAAGGTTGAAAATGGTCCCTAATCGGAGTTTTCTATAAAATTGGACGCATAGAAAACGTTAGACGATTAGAATGCAAGATGACTAGTAGTTCTGTTTCTTGAACTATGTGGACATGGCAATGTCATAATCATTTGCATAGATACTTACTTTGGGAAGACTAGTATCGGACAAGACCTATGAAACTTTACTGTAAGAGATGAAAGTCTGTCATAAGTAAATTTCATTAAATTATTAGACACTAAATCCTCAATACCTGAGTGATTTGAGATTACTTGTTTGAGAACTGGTTGCTTTGACGTTGACCAACCGTCGCACCGTAAAAGGAGGCTATAAAGGCAACGCTCAGGTAATCACCTATCAAACGAAGTCTAATCTCAAGATCGCAAGATTGGGATTGTCCTCCCATAAATCGGGATGAGATGCTTAAAAGTTGTACAAGGCCACTCGGAGAGCTAGAAACTGTGAAATGCATGGCCGTGCTCGGATGAATCATAGGCTATGATTATCTGTTTATTTGATCAGTTGAACTCTGAAACCGAGGAACACCTCTGGACATAATAAGGATGACAACTCTTACCTTATGTTCAAGAGCAAGCATCGAGCGACAAAGGAATTAGGAAATGCACACTTGTCCCTAAGGACAAGTGGGAGACTGAAGGAAATAATGCCCTTGGTCCAAGTATGCATTCTATGTTAAGTCTAATAAATGCGGTTCAGTATTAATTAACAAGTTAATAAATCAGTGAGATCAAGTGAGCTGAATGCCTAGCTAGAGGCCGCTTCAGTTCAAGTGGAATTAATGATATTAATCCACAGCTTACTCTTGACTGAACCCGTAGGGTCACACAAATAGTACGTAAACGGATCAAGTATTTAATGGCATTAAATACTCCATCTATGAATATTCGGAACCGACGGATCTTGGTTTTAGTGGGAGCTAAGATCGTCACAGGCAAGAAATGAATACTCCGGAAATGATGATATTGCCGGAAACGGAAATATGGATCGTATCGGAAATATAAATATTATCCAAGTCGTAGATGTTGCCGGAAACGGAAACATGGTACGTATCGGAAAATATTATCGGAAATGGAAATATTGCCAGAATCGGAAATATTGCCGGAAACGGAAATATTGTCAGAATCGGAAATATTACCGGAATCGGAAAATAATTCCGGAAACGGAAATATTAAATATTTGTTCGAAACGGAAATTAATTCCGGAATCGGAAATATTAAATATTGTTCGTATCGGAAATGAATTCCGGAATCGGAAAATTTAATCGGAAGCGCATCGTACGAATAAGCATCGGACGAGGCCTGCCGGACGAGGCCCAGCACGAAGCCAGGCCATCGCCCAGCAAGCCAAGCGCGCCGCACAAACAGCCACGCCAGGCCCAGCAGGCTGCGCAGCGCGCACAGCGCGCACAGCACGCGCAGCGCGCAGCGCGCGCGGGCGCTGCGTGGGCTGCTGCTCGCGCACACGCATGGGGGCCCATCGTGGCTGCCGTGCGTGTGTGTGCAAGTGTTTGTGTTCGTGCACGTTTCCTAAAACATGCAGAGTTCGGTTAATGATTAAATTCCTAATTCTATTTGATAAATTAATTAAATTAGAGTTCTTGTAGGATTCTAGGTTTAATTAATTTGTATCTGAATAGGATTTCGATTCCCTTTCCATACCCCTATAAATATGAGGCTAGGGCTCACAATTTATAATAAGTTTCAAAGTATTCAAAAGTGAGTTTTTTGAGAGAAAATTAAAACACACATCTTGCTCATAAAGTGCCGAAATTTTCTAGTACCTTAAGGGCGATTCTAGTTGGTCAATCTTAAGGCGGATCCGGACGTGCTGTGGACTATCTACGGAGGGACGACACTTGGAGTCCTAAAGACTTGTTCTTGTTCGGTTCGGGCGCAGCTAGGGAGGGCACGCAACAAAGAGTATGCATCTAAATTATGCTATATGATTATGTGTAAATAATATGTTGTCCTGGGTTAATGGTTGTTTCCGCATGATCTATGTAATGTCATATGTATCATAACCTAACAGGAAATTGATTCCGGAATCGGAAATGTTAAATATTGTTCGTATCGAAAATGAATTCCGGATTCGGGAAATTAATCGGAAGCGCATCGTACGAATTAGCATCGGACGAGACTTGCTAGACGAAGGCCCAACACGAAGCCAGGCCCGCATCCAGCAAGCCAAGCGCCCAACACAACGCTGCCAAAGCCTCGCCAGGCCCAGCGAAAAGGCCAGGCCCAGCAAGGCCATGGCGCGCGCGCGGGGGTGGGCTGACGCTCGTGGGCTGCGAGCTGCGCCTGCTCGTGTGGGCCGCAAGGCTTGCGCGGGCTGTGCGGTGCTTGTGCTCGTGCAATGTTTGTGTTTGATACGATTCCTAAAGCTAATGGAATTCGTTCTATGATTAAATCCTAATCCTAATAGATAGATTTAGTTTAATAGAGTTCTAATAGAATTCTAACTAAACTAATAAGTATCCTAATAGGATTCTAAATCCCTTTCCATGACTCTATAAATATGTGCCTAGGTTCACAATTTACGGACGAGAATTCAAGTATTTAAAGGTAAGATTTTCAAGCAAAAATCAGCCAAACATTTGCCACATATTAGCCGAAAATTCTAAGTACCTTAAGGGCGATTCTAGTTGGTCAATCTTAAGGCGGATCCGGACGTGCTGTGGACTTTCTACGGAGGGACGACACTTGGAGTCCTAAAGACTTGTTCTTGTTCGGTTCGGGCGCAGCTAGGGAGGGCACGCTACAAAGTGTATGCATCCTAGACTAATTATATGATTATGTGCAATTAATATGATTCCTGGCATTAAGGTTTTTCCGCATGATTTATGTTGTTCATATGTATCATAACCTAACACTATCCCTATAGATCTTGATGCCCAATATGTACTGTGCCTCTCCTAAGTCCTTAATTGAGAAACACTTTCCAAGCCAAGTCTTTACAGACTCCAACATAGGAATGTCGTTTCCAATAAGTAGTATGTCATCTTTATACAAGACTAGGAATGCAATTTTACTCCCACTGACCTTCTTGTATACACAAGATTCGTCCTGATTCTTGATGAAGCCAAACTTATTGACTGCTTCATCAAATCGTTTATTACAACTCCTTGATGCCTGCTTTAATCCATAAATTGATTTCTTAAGCTTGCATACCTTTCCTTCATTCTTTTGATTGACAAAACCCTCTGGCTGCGTCATAAACCCAGTCTCTCCAAGAACACCATTCAAGAAGGAAGTTTTGACATCCATTTGCCATATTTATAATGAAACGCGACAATCGCAAGGATTATCCGAATAGACTTAAGCATAGCGACTGGAGAAGAGGTTTCATCATAATCAACGCCGTGAACTTGCCTGTAACCTTTTGCTACCAATCTAGCCTTGTATATGTATACAATTCTATCTTTGTCTTTCTTCAATTTGAAGACCCATTTGCATCCGATAGGTGTAAACCCATCCGGCAAATCCACCAAATCCCAGACTTGATTTTCAGACATGGATTCTATCTCGGATTTCATGGCCTCTAACCATTCAGTGGAGCTTGGGCTCGTCATATCTTGCCTGTAAGTCATAGGTTCATCACTATCTAATATGAGAACATCTAAGTTTTCAGTCAAGAGGACACCTGTCCATCTGTTCGGCTGAAATATAGTTCTACTTGACTTACGAGGGGCAACAACGTTTTGAGGAACTACGCCCACTGGCTCTTCTAAAGACCTTGGAGGCTCATCAACCTGAACTTCTTCTCAAGAGTTCTTAGTTCGTTGTTCGTCTCGAATCTCTTCGAGATCTATTATTATCCCACTTGTCAATTTAGAAATATGATTTCTTTCCAAAAAGACACCGTCACAAGCAACGAATACCTTGTTGTCTGACTTGTTGTTGAAATAATACCCCTTTGTTTCTTTTGGATACCCAACGAAGAAACACTTGTCAGATTTTGGTTCGAGCTTGTTCGAAATTAATCGCTTGACACATGCCTCGCAACCCCAAATCTTCAGAAAAGACAACTTTGGAAGTTTCCCAGTCCATAATTTGTATGGAGTCTTTTCAACAGCTTTTGACGGAGCACGATTCAGTGTGAGTGCTGCTGTTTACAACGCATGTCCCCAAAATTGTAAAGCAAGTTCGGTTTTAACCCATCATTGACCTGTCCATATCGAGTAAGGTCCTGTTTTTCCGTTCCGACACTCCATTCCATTGAGGTGTCCCCGGAGCAGTCAATTCAGAAAGAATACCGCATTCTTTTAGATGGTCATCAAACTCGTGGCTAAGATATTCACCTCCTCGATCTGATCTTAGAGCTTTGATTTTCTTACCATGTTGATTCTCTACTTCATTTTGAAATTCTCGGAATTTCTCAAACGATTCAGACTTGTGTTTTATTAAGTAAATATAGCCATATCTACTGAAATCGTCCGTAAACGTTATGAAATAGCTAAAATCACCTCTAGCTTTCGTACTCATAGGCCCACATACGTCCGTATGTATTAGCCCTAGTAGTTCGCTTTCTCTTTCTCCCACCTTTGAGAATGGTCGCTTTGTCATTTTGCCAAGTAAACAAGATTCGCATTGATCAATCTTCTCTAAGTCGAATGATTCTAGAATTCCCTTCCTTTAAAGTAATTCCATACGCTTTGTGTTTATATGGTCTAATCGACAATGCCACAAATATGTGAGATCGGAATCACCAGTTTTAGCCTTTTTAGTATTTATGTTATAAATGTGTTTGCTCGTATCTAGCACATATAGACCATTTACTTGTTGTGCTGAACTTTAAAACATTCCATTCAAAGAAAAAGAACAACTATTGTCTTTAAATTGAAAACTAAAACCTTTAGAATCCAAACTTGAAACGGAAATGATGTTTCTGGTAATATTAGGAATATATTAACATATTTCTAGTTCCAAAACAAAACCACTAGGCAAAGAAATAAAATAAGATCCTACGGCTAATGCAGCAATCCGTGCTCCATTTCCCAAGCGTAAATCCATCTTTCCTTTATCAAGCTTTATACTTCTCCTTAGTCCCTGCGAATTGGAACATAAGTGTGAGCCACAACCAGTATCTAATACCCAAGAAGTAGAATTAGCAAGATTACAAGGTATAACATACATACCTGAAGGAGAAGAAACGTTTCTGTCCTTCTTCTCTTCCTTTACTTTGGGGCAATCTAGCTTGTAATGACCAATTTCATTACAATTGAAGCATTGCGATGTTGAAGGAGAAGAATTCTTCCTCATCTTTCTCTTGGAAGGCGCCAATTGCCCTCCGAGAGTGGATGAAGATGCACCCTTGCTTTTCTTCCCCTTGCACACTTTCTTGAATTTGGTGCACCTCACATTCAAAGGGTCGCTTTTTCATTTTTCCAAGCAAACAAGATTCACATTGATCAATCTTCTCTAAGTCGAATGATTCTAGAATTCCCTTCCGTTAAAGTAATTCCATGCGCTTTGTGTTTATATGGCCTAATCGACAATGCCACAGATATGTGAGATCGGAATCACCAATTTTAGCCTTTTTAGTATTTATGTTATAAATGTGTTTGCTCGTATCTAGCACATATAGATCATTTTCATGTTGTGCCGAACCATAAAACAGTCCATTCAAAGCAAAAGAACAACTATTGTCTTTAAAATGAAAACTAAAACCTTTAGAATCCAAACTTGAAACGGAAATGATGTTTCTGGTGATACTAGGAACATAGTACCAATTTTCTAGTTCCAAAACAAAACCACTAGGCAAAGAAATAAAATAAGATCCTACGGCTAATGCAGCAATCTGTGCTCCATTTCCCACGCGTAGATCCATCTCGCCTTTATCAACCCTTCTACTTCTCCTTAGTCCCTGCGAATTGGAACATAAGTGTGAGCCACAACCAGTATCTAATACCCAAGAAGTAGAATTAGCAAGATTACAATGTATAACATACATACCTGAAGGAGAAGCAATGTTTCCGTCCTTCTTCTCTTCCTTTAGTTTAGGACAATCTCGTTTGTAATGACCAATTTCATTATAATTGAAGCATTGCGATGTTGAAGGAGAATCACTCTTCCTCATCTTGATCTTGGAAGGCGCCAATTGCCCTCCGGGAGTGGATGAAGATGCAACCATGCTTTTCTTCCCCTTGCACACTTTCTTGAATTTGGTGCACCTCACATTCAAAGGGTCTTGCTTGAACTTAAGGATTTTCTCGAATTTCTCGAGCAAATCCATAAGTTCACTGAATGTGTTCTCTTTCTGATTAAAGAGATAGTGCATCTTAAAACCTTCATAATCCCTATGAAGAGAATTCAGCACTAGTGCAATAACTATTGGCTCTCTGATGGAACCACCAAGTCTCTCAATTGTGAAGAATAATCCAGTCATCATACTCACATGAGACCGAATTGGGTGTTTCTGTCCATCTTAATTGAGTAAATGCGCTTTTGTGCCTCTAGAAGCTCGTTCTCTAGACACGACCTGTGTGGGGTAATGAGCTTGAGATTTCTCATTGAATTATCCAATTCATCAACCCTGCTACCACCAGTTTGGCCCTTAGGTTGATACCTCACACGACATCTATTCCTAAGTTGACTTAGGAGAGCATGAGGTTCAAAAGTAATGAACCTCCCTCTCCAATTTTCGGGAATAGACTTTAGGATAAACTCCGAGACAAGTTACTTGTGAAGTTCCCAATTTCTGTACCTTTATGGAGTCATACCCCGCGCATAATAGCTCGGAAAAGGTTGTTCGATGACATAGAGCATGTCATTAACTTTTAAAACTTCGATAAGTTTCCTTTCCCATTCAAGAGAGTTAGTCAAGTTTAACTCGACATCCAGAATTTCAGATGATTTGATTGTTGTTTTGTTTGCGGCTATTTGATTACTACATTTGAAAAGAATTTGCAATCAATAACCATTCATAATTTAATAACTTTAAAATAAATGCTAGTATGCAATCATTAAATCTATTAAACATTTCATTCATGCAAAAGCAAAAACATGGTCCAAAATGAATGAAACGATTCCAAGACCCTAAAAGTCCTAAATCCTTCAGCAGCTTTGGCATGTTTTAAGTATTTTAAGATTCTAGGTAAGCAAAACCTATTGCTAGTAATCTCCAAATTACTATTGGTTAATAAACTAATACCATAATTTATCCCATTGCCACTACATAATGCCATTGTTGTTTGAGTTGAAACCACAATCAACGTGCTCCTTTGGGACGCCTTACCATCTAAGTCAACTAATATAGCACATCGCTTTGGCGTAAACCTACTACGTTAGATCCTTAGATTTTTGTAAGTGCTTGATTTGGAAGGCAACTTTTGAACTCAATATTACTTTGGACCTAGTTGTTTCTATGTTGGTTCGATTATTTAGTGAACTAAATCTAATCGAGCATACAAACAACGCATTCATGCATAATATACATCCATTCAACATATAAAAGCATAAATAAAATTTGTGAACTAGTATGGCCCAAAACTCTTGTCTTGAAGCATCCAATATTCTTCACCATCTTGTTAGCTTGGCATCATCTTGAATCTTCATTCAATGCTAACTTAAAGTTCTAAAAATACTTGAAATAATAAAAATTACATCAAAATTTCAATGGTTTGCAGACCATATTTTAAAACTTTACATTCAAAGATAAAACGGTTCGCAGACCGTATTTAACTATCCTAGATTGGCCATACTAGTCACTTGGAGTACCTGCATTACATAAAATATACATTCTATGCATTCACTCATTCGTATCCTAAAACGAATGGCCCAATTAAATATGCAAGTATTTACGTGAATTATTGAAAATTCACGTTCACATAAACGCATCCTAAAAGATTAATCAATTTCCAAATTATTAATCCTTAGAATTTATTCTAATTAAAATTTAATTTAATTAAAAGAAAGCGACCTACGAAAATAATTAAAATAAATATTTCATTTTAATTTCATTAAGCGGCTCCCATTCAAACCAATAATTATTCCGGATAATTAAATATTTAAGTATTAAATTAAACTAACGGCCCGACCCAAGTTAAATAAAATAATTATTAATTATCCCGTTAGCCATTTTAATGCAAATACAAATTCTAAAGCCCAACGAAACGAAAAATGCATAAAAAGTGCAATGCGGGCTAGGCTTGCGCCCAGCCCAGCACTGCCTCGTGCTGTGTGGCCTACGAGGCACACGAGCACGTCGCCCATGCCCCCGCAACCATCGCACACACATACCGCAGCCTTGCGCTGCTGTGTGGCACTGCTGTTGCTGTTGTGCTCGACGCTGCGCGCAACAAGGCAAGGCAGTTTGCCCTTGCTTGCTCGCAGCTCGCAAGCCAAGGCTCGCTGCCTTGCTTGCTCACTCCGCCCAGCGCGCGCGGCACGCAGCTCGCTTGCTGCTGCCCGTGTTGCTGTGGCTCGGCAATGGGGAGGCAGCTCGCGTGGCTACGACAAGCCACACGTCCACACACCCCTCGTGTTCGTGCCTTTGGTTCGTGCAAACGGACCAACTAATTAAAAAAAAATTCAATTTCACAAACATATTTGAATTTAGTTATTTTTCACAAAATTAACAATTTTTATTTTCGAAAAATAACGACTTAACGATTTAATTAATTTTTAACAACAATCCGATTTTGTAAAATTTATTAAATCTAGGCTAACTTTATTCAAATTTTAAGAACTAACAATGTCAACAACAAAGTTTGAACTTTTGATAATCGAATCTAAAACTTTAAATCATTCTAAACATTTAAATTTCAGATTTTTACCAATTTGGTTTCAATGTTGATTAAAATTAACGAATCTAATCAAAATTTTAATCCAATAATTTTTAAAATCTTCCACTTTACATGATATTATATTCCCTTTCCCAATTAACCAAATTTCCAGATCTAAATTATTTTTAAAAAAATCAATTAGCGATCTAAAATTTACGAATTTGAGGAAAGAGAAATTAGGGTTTACACTTAACATTTATGGCCGAAATTTTTACCATAATTTTATAAAAGTACCCAACAGCATTGTGTCAAAATTTCAATCAATTCCGAGTAGTTTAGGTCGACCAATTAATTGAAAAACTTTCCGAATTTGTTAATTTTAATTCGTTAATTAACAAAAAACGCCCAAATACTCATACTTCGAGGCCTGTTTTTGCAATTATGTTCTCATGAGTTGATCTTAGAAAATTCTTTTCAATCAGATTAGGGTCAGAAAAATCGAAATTTCGAAACTTTTTGAATTCGGAACTTATTATACGATTCATCCAATAATACTAATAATTCGAAAAATTCAACAAAAAATCCAAAAAATTCGACAGCATACAAAAACAAATAATCATGCTAAAAAATGCTTTGAATACATAAGCCTCATGATACCACTGTAGGGGAATACAATTAAACATATAACATGTGCGGAACATCCCCAAACACAGGAAACATGTATAAAGCACAGATTAAGCGAACTTACATTCGAAGCGTGTTTTCCCGAGTTTAGTATCAACGAACACGAACAAAGAACTCCAATTGTCGTTCTTCTATTTGGTTCCCCGACACGTTCAGATCCGTCTTCATAATCATAGCTTAGACAATATTCAAGAGTGTTTGCTTTTTCGGGAAGAACAGTTTTGAGTAGAGAGCAAAATTGAAAACAACGTAATTTCAGAATTAGGTTTAGGGTTGTGAAAAAAATGATTAGTGTGTGGAATATAACCCTAGGGTTATATTTGTGTAACCGGCCAAGACACAAGGCCTTGAACGGCCACACACATGCACACACCGCAAGCCACACACGCAAGCCCACATCAGGCGAGCAGCAGCGATGGGCCGCGGGCCTTGCTTGCTTGCTCGCTGCGTGTTGTTGCCCCTTTTTGTGCGCACACTTGTGCTGCGGGCCGACTTGCTTGCTGCACGCGAGCTCGCTGGCTCGTTGGGCCTTGCACGCATGCGCGCTTGGCTCGACAGGCGGACAGCTCCGTTGCGGCTCGTATTCGAGACGAACGCCTTACGGCTATTATTTTCTGTATCGCACACGACGAATCACCGTCGTACGATACGATTATTAGTTTCTTCCAGCTTACAATATTCGCGATTCGATATACGATTCCGATGCAAGGTCGTATCGTATATTATGTTTTCCGAACTAATTCCCGAAAAGCTATTAAATGAATTTCCGATTCATTTAATCCGGTGATTTGTTACATGCCACTGGTGTGACCTTATAGGTTCAGTCAAGAGTAAGCTGTGAGCCTAATATAGATTAGAACTCACTGATCGGAAGCATTGCTCCAGCTAGCTGTTCCGATCACTTGATCTCACTGAATTAATTGTTCGTAATTAATCTGAACCTTGGTATTAGAATTAATGCACCTTGGGTGAAGGACACATTTCCTTCACGGAAAAGTGGCTTGGCCTGGGCATAGCCCGTTAAGGCACAAGGCACATGTGCTCGACCCAAAGCCTAACCCAACCACATCTATCTTTTGGTGAAATTCTTAGAAATACTTATAAGTGTAATAATTAATGGCTGCATAGGTATGCATCTATCTCTAGATGCATAGGAGCTAAAACACACTACATTATATATAACATACCCATTTTTCTCTCTCCTCTAACCTCTCAACATTTTCTTTCTCATCAAACCCCATTTCCCCTCTCATCAAAACCTCCACATTCTCTCTCATCAAACTACTATTTTCTCTCATCAAATTACACATTTCTCTCTCTTTAAACCTTCACTCCGATGGATTCCACGGCGACGTTTACTCATCCGACGAATTTCTAGTCGGATCTGTCGAATTCCTGGTCAGATCTATCGAATTTCTGGTCAGATCTGTCGAATTTCTGATCGGACCTGTTGATTTTCTGGTCGAATCTGTCGAATTTCTTATCGATTCCGGTGAACTTTTGATCGGATCCGTCGAATATCTCTCTCATCTCTTTACGCCAATCTATATTTCTTTGTATGAAATTCGTAAGTTTCCTTTGTAAATCGATCTTTAATTTGCAGTTATTCGATGTTCATTAGCTACGAATTTGTGTTTAATAATTTGCTTGTTTCGTCACCAAATTTGATTGTGATTTTAATTTACATATTGATTTTAATTGATTTTGTGGGTGGAGATGTTCATTTTTTGAACAACAATTTTATGCTGCGATTTTACATCTATCACCGCGCATGTTTAATTTATAAAGTTCGATGTTCAGAATTGTAGAATGAACAACATTTGGTAACTTTATATTGTTGTTGTTGTTTTTGGTATTGTGGTTGGGATTGTTGTTCTTGGTGGTTGTGGTAGTTATTGCTGAATATTAATTCTGAATTTGTTATGTTCAGTTTGTAATTTATCATGTTCAACTTATAAAAGATGATGTTCACAAATAATAACACTTTTGTGCGATGTTCAGTTTTTCAACTCTCGTGTTCAACTTATAAAGAATCACGTTCAACTTATAAAACTGTGATATGTTCAACACTTTGGTGTGATGTTCAGTTTCTCAAGTCTTATGTTCAATTTATACAAAATCATGTTCAACGACATTTAACTTATAAAACTAATCTATGTTCAATACTTTTGTGTGATGTTCAGTTTCTCAAGTCTCATGTTCAACTTATAAAGAATTATGTACAACTAAATTTAACCTATAAAACTATGATATCTTCAAAACTTTGTGTGATGTTCAATTTCTCAAGTCTTATATATGTTCAACTTATACAAAATCATGTTCAACTAAAAGGAAATCAACAACATTAATAAGAAAGCAGTATACCAGCAAACAACAAGCTAAAAGAATTTTTAAAAGTAGATGTTCATTATTCTTTACTAAAAGATCATGTTCAGATTTTATAAGCAGGTGTTCATTATTCTTTACTAAAATATCAAAATTGGCACTGTCTAAATATTGTCATGTGAAGTTTATAACTCATCATGTTTAACTTATAAAAGATGATGTTCACAAATAAGAACACTTCTGAGTGATGTTCCGTTTTTCAAGTCTTATGTTCAACTTATACAAAATCATGTTCAACTAAATTCAACTTATAAAACTAATACATGTTCAATACTTTTGTGTGATGTTCAGTTTTTCAACTCTCATGTTCAACTTATAAAGAATTATGTACAAAATTACGTTCAACTAAAAGGCACGCATCAACAATCATAAGTAGATGTTCATTATTCTTTACTAAAAGATCAAAAGTGTCGCTGTCTAAATATTGTCATGTTCAGTTTAATTCATCATGTTCAACTTATAAAAGATGATGTTTAATTTATAAAATATGATGTTCACAAATAAGAACACTTTTGTGTGATGTTCAGTTTCTCAACTCTCATGTTCAACTTATAAAGAATCATGTTCAACTAAATTCAACTTATAAAAATATGATATGTTCATATATAAGAACACTTTGTATGATGTTCATTTTCTCAAGTCTTATGTTTAACTTATACAAAATAATGTTCAACTAGCAACATTATGATTTTCCCGCAGGAAGGAAAAGGTTAACATGAATGCGCCAACAAAAAAACCAATTTAGAAATAGAAGATGTGGTATCAAGAGAGGCTGCAAGAATTGAAGAAGAATTGAAGGCAAAAACAAGAAAATAATATGCAAATAAGGAAGCAGATAGAAAGAGAAAAGAGACCGGTGTAGCGAAAAAAGTGGAAGTCGAAAGGAAGGAAGCAGAAAAATTAGAAGCATATAGAAAGTGAAAATAGGCAGCAACAACTAAAATAAAGGAAGCAGAAAGAAAATTACTTAAATTACTTTTAATGTTCATCTGTTTGTTCCTTATGTGTGCTTGCAACTTACTCAAATAATGAGATTTTTTTTTTGGAAAACAAGCGTGATAAAAAAAAAAAAAAAAAAAAATGAAAAACAAAAAAAGGAAACAGAATAATGCACTAAAAAAGGAAGGCTGAAACTGCTAAAACAAAGCGGTTAAAGCTCATATGCATGCAGACTTGCATGCATACCTATGCAACAACAAAATTTGGGCTTATAAGTGAATGTATATCCAAGAATTTAAATAAGTGCACACATTCCATTCGCTGTAAATTTAAATGCTCTAATGTACTCCCTCCGTATTTTATTCGGAGTCACATGTTGACCGTCATGCATACTTCCTCCGTTTTTTAAAAAGAGATACACTTTGATCGGCACGTAGTTTTAGGAAACTGAGTTGAATTTATTAAAATAAGATGAAAGTGGGGTAGTGGGGTAGTGGGTGAATTATTTATTATAGTAAAAAGATGATGTAAGTAAGTGTGAGGACCACAAGAAAGATAGAAATATTAATAATTAGAAGTGTGGACCAAGACATGTAAAAAAGGAAAGTGTATCTCATTTTAAAATACGGTCGTTTAAGAAAAGTGTATCCCTTTTAAAATATGGAGGGGAGGGGGGTATTAAGGAAGGATAGTTGAATCTATTCCCTCCGTTCCTAAATAAGTGTCCTATTTATATTTATAACGTTCCCTAATAAGTGTCCACCCCATTTTTGTACATACATTTTCCCCACATAAATCATGATTGTTTTTTCTTATATATTCTACACTTTTCCATCCCTACATCCACTTTTACTTCTACTTTATCAATAAACCATGATCTACTTTATCCTTTCCCCAAAAAATCACTTCCAATCATTGCTTTTCTTACATCCTTCTCATTTTTCTTAATCTCCGCGTATTCTTCCAAATAGGACACTTATTTAGGAACAGAGGGAGTAATTTATATTATATAAGCCAAGAGGTGAGGATAAATGAGTAAACACACTTTTCGTGTCCCCCTAAGAATAGACGCTAATACCCTTGCCCCCTAATTTAACCCCAGCCTTCATTGAGTGCAAACTCTCTCTCTTTGACTCCGCCTCCCTTTTTTCATCCTCTCCTTTCTTTCTCCTCTCACATTTGAATTTCTCCTTCCCACAACGACGGTGCTTAATACATGCGCTTTTCATTCCGCCACCGGAAACGATCGCATTCACCGGCGTCGAGGGAAGGAGAAAGAGGTGAAAGCAGTGTTGATATTGGGGCCTACTGGTTCAGGAAAGTCGAATCTTTCGATAAGACCCAAGTTTACAAAGGTCTTGATATTACAACGAATAAAATCCTAATGGAGGAGAGACTCGACATTCCTCACCATTTAATCGAGGAGATTGACTAAGTGTTTCATGGCGAGTTGACTCTGGCTTAATACCGAACTCGAGCTTCCTCCGTCATTTCTTGAATATTAGGGTTTTTTATTTCAATCATATTCGAGGGTTATCTTCAATCATGGTGTCTGATTCAATCATCAATGCATCGATTCCTAATGTTTCTAAGGATTTCGACAAGAAAAATAGGGTAATTTACTAATTTATCTCTTCAATTTGAATATTTATTTCTCGATTTTTATTTTCCATTGCATGTAATTTGTTTGATTTTGGTCTGACAATGGAGTTTTTTGATTTAAAAGGCGAATAGGTCGGCGAAATTTAAGCAGTGTAAGCTTGATGCTCGCCGTGAACAATGGCTTTCGCAAGGTATTGCATTCATATTTTTTGAATTATATTTTTTTAATTTTGTACAATTATGTCTTTTTCTTTTATATGTTAGTTATCGGTTAGTGTTTGGTGTTTATCTTATGGGGTTTTGAAGGAAGAGATTGTTTGTAGAGAGGGGTTCTGAAAAATTATTTGAGTATATTTTGGAGTCACATTGGCCTGATTTGGATCTTTTTACATTCAAATTTGTTGTCAATGAGTTTTTTTTCATAAAATAATTGTTATTAGACACATTGATTGCCGGGTCAGTTTGGGTCACTTCTTTTCTTCAATTTGGGTTTTTACAATCCCTATTTGGATAAGTTTGGAGACTTGGAGCGTGAGTCGAACCTCTGTTGTATTCTCTCTTGTATTTCAGTAAAATTGGATTTGATGTGTCTAAATTACAGTTTTGATAGAAATGGTAAATTATTTCGAACCAAGCCAGTATCCCAGCATATTAGCACGCTTGCACTACAGTATCCCAACAGGTTGTATCGAACTATCTACCAACTGACATACTTACAGAAAATACATTTCTGCATAACTATTTTTGGAGTATCGCGAACTTGAGGACTGTAGTCCTGCTTCTGCAAATGACGACAACCTATACAAAGTGTACTTGTACATGAATTATGCTTAAAATTTCAATTTATATCATGTTCTTGACGGTTATATATTGAAAGTTCGCACCTTTATGCTGTGATTGTTGAAAATTAGGTTTATCTTTTGTCTTTACTACGTTGCCTAGAACAACAACTTTACCAAATGTGGCTCATTACTGACTTACAATTTTCTAAGTTATTATTCTTCCTATGAAATTCATTAACTAAGGGTGATATTCTTTAGGTTTAAGTTACTATGTAATGTTCCGCTTCTACATTGCGGACAATGAGCATGACTGGAGGGAAGGAACTGAGCAATACAAGTTCATTGAGAACTTCCTTTCAACAACAGATAGGCAAAATAAACCTTGGCTAATGTAATGCCTCGTATGTTTAAGTAATTATAAATATATTTTATTGTATTTATAAAACATTTTTATAACTTTTTAGAATTTAAATAGCATTTAAATAAGTTATTTAAATGTATTTTAATTAATTAGAATATTTATTATTTAATTAATTGTGAAACGTATTTAAATTTCAAGTTGGGAATTGAAGGAAATATGTCCTTCACCCAAGGTGCATTAAGTCTAATACCAAGGTTCAAATTAATTGCGAACAATTAATTCAGTGAGATCAAGTGATCGGAACAGCTAGCTGGAGCAATGCTCCCGATCAGTGAGTTCTAATGAATATTAAGCTCACAACTTACTCTTGACTGAACCTACAAGGTCACACCAATGGCACGTAACAGATCACCGGATTAAATGAATCGAAAATTCATTTAATAGCTTTTCGGGAATTAGTTTTGGCAAACGTATTATACGATACGACCTTGCATCGGAATTGTATATCGTATCGCGAATATTCGTAAGCTGGGCGAAACGAATAAATCGTATCTTACGACGGTGAGTCATCGTATACGAAACGATAAATAATATCCGGAACGATATTAGTCGCGAATACGAAGAGCAGCCCACGAGCAGAATGCACGAAGCATTCGAGGCCCATGGGCGCATGGTGCGCAGCAACATAGCACAACAACGCTGGCCCAAAGCCGAGCGGCTGCGTGTGCGCGCCAAAGGCGACAACGCAGCAGCAGTAGCGCGCGGCCCATGGCCCAGCTGGCTGCGTGCTCGCTTGTCGAGTGTCGCGTGTCGCGTGGGCCTGCTGGCCGGTCATGGCCTTTTGGCTTGGTCGGTTAGTTAGATTATTCTAATAACCTATGCACCTAAGTTTTCCATACACAACATAATCCAATCACTATTCTAACCCTAGACACTCAGAGAACCCTAATTCTCTCTGTGCCTCCAAACCGAGTTCTTCCCAAAAAGCAAACACTCTTGATTAATTGTCTAAGCTACGGTTATCAAGACGGATCTGATCGTGTTGGTGAACCAAGTAGAGGAACGACAAGTGGAGTTCTAAGTTCGTGTTCGTTGACAGATTACTAGTGAAATACGCTTCGAATGTAAGTATGCTTAATCTGTGATTTATACATGTTTCCTGGCGTTGGGGATTGTTTCCGCACATGTTATTATGTTTAACTGTATTCCCCTACAGTGGTATCATGAGCCTTAAGTATTCAAAGTATGTTTTATCATGGTTTAATTGTTTTTCCTGCTGTCGAATTTTTTTAGAATTTTTGTTGATTTTTTCGGAAATTTTATTGGATTATTAGATTAATCGCGTAAGCTGTTCCGAAATCAAAAAGATTCGTTTTTTCGACTTTTCTGACCCTAATATGATTGAAAACGATTTTCTAAGACCAACTCATGAGAAAGGAATTGCAAAAACAGGCCTCGAAGCGTCGTTTTTTGGGCGTTTTTGTTAATTTTTTAATAAAAATTAAAAGTGTCGGAAAGTAATTCAATTAAAAGGTCGACCTAAACAACTCGGAATTGCTTGAAATTTTGACACGATGTTTCTGGGTATATTCTTGATCTATGGTAAAATTTAAGATTTTTCCGATAAGTATAAACCTTAATTTTGCTTTTCCTCAATTCGTAAAAATTAGATCCTTAATTGATTTTTTGAATAATTTAGATCTAATAGTTCGGTTAATTGGGAAAGGGAATATAATTTCATGGGTCAGTGGCTAATTTAAAAAATTAGTGGATTAAAATTTTGAGTGGTTTCGTTAATTTTAATTGCACTTAAACCTAATTATTAAAATCTGAAATTTAAATGTTTAAAGAACGATTTAAAGTTTAGGATTTTATTATTTAAAAAGTTCAAAGTTTTGGTTGATTCGTTCGTTCTTAAATTTTGAATAATGTTAGCCTTGATTTAATATTTTACGAAATTGGATTGTCGCTAATTTTATTAAATCGTAAAAACCGTTGTTTTTCGAAAATAAAAATCGTAACTTTTTATGAAAAATAACATTAATGCAAAGTTCATGAAATTAATCTTTTTTAATTAAGTTGGTCTGTAGTATGAACCAAAGGCACGAACACAAGGGTGGGGTGGACGTGTGGCTCAACGAGCCACGCGGGCTGCCATGCCTGTGCCGAGCCGCAGCGACGCGGGTAGCAGCAAGCGAGCTGCGTGCCGCGCGCGCGCTGGGCGAGGAAAGGGCGAGCAAGGCAGGCGCCTTGGCTTGCGAGTGCTACGAGCGAAGCAGGGTACGAAGCCTTGCGACGTGCAGCGCAACGACGAGCGCAATGCAGCGCGCAGGGCAGCACGAAGCTGCAGGGACGCGCGCGCCAGGCTGCGGGGTGTGCTAGCTTGCTCGTGTGTCTCGTAAGCCACACAAGCGCTACAATGGGCTGAGCGCAACCCTAGCCCAAGCATGCACTTGGACATTTTTTCTTAAAAATTGTTTATTTCGTTTGGCTTGACATGTTTGCATTAATTTGGGCTAACGGGATATTTAATTTAATATTTTATTTACTTGGGCCGGGCCACGAGTTTTAATTTAATATTTTATAATTAATTATCCGGAATAATTATTGGTTTGAGTGGGAGCCACTAAATGAAATTAAAATGAAATAATTATTTTTAATTATTTTCGTAGGTCGCATTATTTTAATTAAATTCAATTTTAATTAGAATAAAGTCCAAGGATTAATAATTTAGAAATTGATTAATCTTTTAGGACGCGTTTATGTGAACGTGAATTTTAATTAATTCACGTAAATACTTGCATAATTATATGGGCCATTCGTTTTAGCATACGAATGGATGAATGCATAGAATGTATATTTTATGTAATGCAGGTACTCCAAGTGACTAGTATGGCCATTTAGGATAGTTAAATACGGTCTGCGAACCGTTCTATCTTTGAATGTAAAGTTTTAAATATGGTCTGCATATCATGGAAATTTTGATGTAATTTATTGCTTTCAAGTATTTCTAAGTTTAGAACTTTAAGTTAGCAATTGAACGAAGATTCAAGACGATGCCAAGCTAACGAAATGGCGATGAAGATTGGATGATTCAAGACAGATGTTTTGGGCCATACTAGTTCACCAATTATTTATGCATTTTGATATATATTATGCTTGAATGTATGTTTGTATACTTTTCATGAATAGGTTGTTTCATATGACTCGATTTGATTAAGTTCACTAAATAATCGAACCAACATAGAAACAACTAGGTCCAAAGTAATATTGAGTTTAAAAATTGCCTTCCAAATCAAGCACTTACAAAAATCTAAGGATCTAAGGTAGTAGGTTTACGCCAAAGCGAGGTGCTATTTTAGTTGACTTAGGTGGTAAGGCGTCCCAAAGGAGCACGTTGATTGTGGTTTCAACTCAAACAACAATGGCATTATGTTGTGGCAATGGGATAAATTATGGTATTAATTTATTAACCAAGAGTAATTTGGAGATTACTAGCAATAGGTTTTGCTTACCTAGAATCATAAAATACTTAAGACATGCCAAAGCTGCTTAAGGATTTAGGACTTTTAGGGTCTTGGAATCGTTTCATTCATTTTTGGACCATGTTTTGCTTTTTGCATGAATGAGATGTTTAATAGCTTTAATGATTGCATGTTAGCTTTTATTTCATAGTTATTAAAGTTATGAATGGTTATTTATTGCGAATTCTTTTCAAATGTAGTAATCAAATGGCCGCAAACATAACAACAATCATATCATCTGAAATTCTGGATGTCGAGTTAGACTTGACTAACTTTCTTGAATGGGAAAGGAAACTTATCGAAGTTTTGAAAATTAATGACATGCTCTATGTCATTGAACAACCTTTTCCTAGCTATGATGAGCAGGGTATGACTCCTGAAAGGTACAGAAGTTGGGCACTTCACAAGTACCTTGTCACGGAGTTTATCCTAAAGTCTATTCCCGAAAGTTGGAGAGGGAGGTTCATTACTTTTGAGCCTCATCCTCTCCTAAGTCTTCTTGGGGATAGATGTCGTGCGGGGTTTTAACCCATGTGCCAAACTGGTGGCAAAAGGGTTGATGAATTGGCTAATTCAATGAGTGATCTCAAACTCATTACCCCACACAGGTCGTGCCTAGAGAACGAGCTTCTAGAGACACAAAAGCGCATTTACTCAATCAAGATGGACAAAAACACACCAATTCGGTCTCATGTGGATATGATGTTTGGATTGTTTTTCACAATCGAGAGACTTGGTGGTTCCGTCAAAGAGTCGATAGCTATTGCACTAGTGCTGAATTCTCTTCATAAGGATTATGAGAGGTTTAAGATGCACTATCTATTTAAATCATAAAGAGAGCACATTCTATGAACTTATGGAATTTCTCGAGAAATTCGAGAGAATCCTTAAGTTCAAGCAAGACCCTTTGAATGTGAGGTGCACCAAATTCAAGAAAGTGTGCAAGGGGAAGAAAAGCAAGGCTGGAACTTCATCCACTCCCGGAGGGCAACTGTCGCCTTCCAAGAGCAAGATGAAGAAAAATGCTTCTCCTTCAACATCGCAATGCTTCAATTGTAATGAAATTGGTCATTACAAGCGAGATTGCCCCAAACTAAAGGAAGAGAACAAGGACGGAAATGTTGCTTCTCCTTCAGGTATGTATGTTATACATTATAATCTTGCTAATTCTACTTCTTGGGTATTAGAAACTGGCTGTGGCTCACACTTATGTTGCACTTCGTAGGGACTAAGGAGAAGTAGAAGGCTTGATAAAGGCAAGATGGATCTACGCGTGGGAAATGGAGCACGGATTGCTGCATTAGCCGTAGGATCTTATTTTATTTCTCTGCCTAGTGGTTTTGTTTTGCGACTAGAAAACTGTTACTATGTTCCTAATATCACCAGAAACATTATTTCCGTTTCAAGTTTGGATTCTAAAGGTTTTAGTTTTCAATTTAAAGAAAATAGTTGTTCTTTTGCTTTGAATGGAATGTTTTATGGTTTAGCACAACAAGAAAATGGTCTATATGTGCTAGATACGAGCAAACACATTTATAACATAAATACTAAAAAGGCTAAAACTGGTGATTCGGATCTCACATTTCTGTGGCATTGTCGATTAGGCCATATAAACACAAAGCGCATGGAATTACTTCAACGAAAGGGAATTCTAGAATCATTCGACTTAGAGAAGATTGATCAATGGGAATCTTGTTTACTTGGCAAAATGACAAAGCAACCTTTCTCAAAGGTGGGAGAAAGAGCAAGCGAACTACAAGGGCTAATACATACGGACGTATGTGGGCCTATGAGTACGAAAGCTAGAGGTGATTTTAGCTATTTCATAACGTTTACGGACGATTTCAGTAGATATGGCTATATTTACTTAATGAAACACAAGTCTGAATCATTTGAGAAGATCCGAGAATTTCAAAATGAAGTAGAGAATCAACATGGCAAGAAAATCAAAGCTCTAAGATCGAATCGAGGAGGTGAATATCTTAGCCACGAGTTTGATGACCATCTAAAAGAATGCGGTATTCTTTTTGAATTGACTACTCCGGGGACACCTCAATGGAATGGAGTGTCGGAACGGAGAAACAGGACCTTACTCGATATGGTCAGGTCAATGATGGGTCAAGCCGAACTTCCTTTACAATTTTGGGGACATGCGTTGCAAACTGCAGCACTCACACTAAATCGTGCTCCGTCAAAAGCTGTTGAAAAGACTCCATACGAATTATGGACTGGGAAATTTCCAAAGTTGTCTTTTCTGAAGATTTGGGGTTGCTAGGCATGTGTCAAGCGATTAATTTCGAACAAGCTCGAACCAAAATCTGACAAGTGTTTCTTCGTTGGGTATCCAAAAGAAACAAAGGGGTATTATTTCTACAACAAGTCAGACAACAAGGTATTCGTTGCTCGTGATAGTGTCTTTTTGGAAAGAAATCATATTTCCAAATTGACAAGTGGGATAATAATAGATCTCGAAGAGATTCGAGACGAACAACGAAATAAGAACTCTTGAGAAGAAGTTCAGGTTGATGAACCTCCAAGGTCTTTAGAAGAGCCAGTGGGAGTAGTTCCTCAAAACGTTGTTGCCCCTCGTAAGTCAAGTAGAAATATATTTCAGCCGGACAGATGGACAGGCGTCCTCTTGACTGAAAACTTAGAGGTTCTCATATTGGATATTGATGAACCTATGAATTACAAGAAAGCTATGACGAGTCCAAGCTCCACTAAATGGTTAGAGGCCATGAAATCTGAAATAGACTCCATGTCTGAAAATCAAGTCTGGGATTTGGTTGATTTGCCGGATGGGTTTACACCTATCGGATGCAAATGGGTCTTCAAGTTGAAGAAAGACAAAGATGGAATTGTATACATATACAAGGCTAGATTGGTAGCAAAAGGTTACAGGCAAGTTTACGGCGTTGACTACGATGAAACCTTTTCTCCAGTCGCGATGCTTAAGTCTATTCGGATAATCCTTGCGATTATCGCTTTTCATGACTATGAAATATGGCAAATGGATGTCAAAAATGCCGCAGAGATTGTGTTTATGACGCAGCCGGAGGGTTTTGTCGATCAAAAGAATCAAGGAACGGTATGCAAGCTTAAGAAGTCCATCCACGGACTAAAGCAGGCATCAAGGAGTTGAAAATAAATGATTTGATGAAGCAGTCAATAAATTTGGCTTCATCAAGAATCAAGACGAATCTTGTGTATACAAGAAGGTCAATGGGAGCAAAATTGCATTCCTAGTCTTGTATGTTGATGACATACTGCTTATTGGAAACGACATTCCTATGTTGGAGTCTGTAAAGACTTGGATTGGAAAGTGTTTCTCAATGAAGGACTTAGGAGAAGCACAGTACATATTGGGCATCAAGATCTATAGGGATAGATCTAAGAGGATGATTGGACTAAGTCAGAGCACTTACATTGACAAAGTGCTAGCTAGGTTCAATATGATGGAAGCTAAGAGAGGCCATCTACCCATGTCACATGGCACATATCTAAGAAAGAATCAGTGTCCTAGAACATCTGATGAGCGTAGAAAGATGAGTGGAATTCCATACGCTTCGGCTATTGGATCCATCATATATGCTATGATTTATACAAGGTCGGATGTTTCGTTCGCACTCAGTGCAACGAGCAGGTACCAGTCAGAACCAGGTGAGGCACATTGGACTGCTGCCAAGAACATCCTAAAGTACCTGAAAAGGACTAAGGATCAGTTTCTGGTTTATGGTGGTACAGATGAGTTGATTGTTAAGGGCCATACGGACGCAAGCTTTCAAACCGACAGAGATGATTTCAGATCACAGTCTGGGTTTGTGTTCTGCCTCAACGGCGGAGCATTAAGCTGGAAATGTGCTAAGCAAAGCACTATTGTGGATTCTACAACTGAATCCGAGTACATTGCTGCCTCAGAAGCAGCAAAGGAAGCTGTTTGGATTCGGAAGTTCATCGAAGAACTTGGGGTTGTCCCCTACATTAAAGGACCAGTGGCTTTGTATTGCGACAATAGCGGAGCCATTGCCCAGGCAAAGGAGCCTAGGAGCCACCAGAAGTCCAAGCACGTACAACGACGATTTCATATACTTCGAGAGATCGTTGAAAGAAAAGAAATCGTGATTTGCAAGGTTGGAACTGACGACAATGTCGCGGATCCATTGACTAAACCGTTGCCACAAGTGAAACACAACGCACATGTAGCAACCATGGGAATCAAGCATGTTGGAGATTGGCTTTGATTTTCTAAGTATTGTTTTAGAACATCTGTTAGATCTATGTTTAAAACAATTGGTTTAACCATTTCATATTTATGAAATTTATTATTTCATATTCATTTAATCTTGGTTTAGTATTAAATGATAAGTCCATGTGATTCAAATCATTCAAATGGGATGTCAAGATGGATTCTTCGACAAAGAAACACCCATAAGTGAACTTGAATATTGAATTCACAAAGGATCCCTAATCCAGGTCATTGAAAGGTGGACGACCAATGACTAATGAAGATTAGATTGCAAGTAGATTTTTAGTTCTGTTTCTTGAACTAGAGTGACTGGATGTCAGAATCTTTTGCATAGATACTTATTGGATCTTGTATCGGATTGACCATGAGAACACTTTAAGAGATTAAAGTCATGTCATAGGTAGTTGTCATTAATGGTGATTAGAAACCGTTCCTCAGAACATGAGCGATTATGTCTGCTCGTTTGAGAATTAGTTTTCTTTGATGCTAGCTAAACGTCGTACCATAAAAGGAGGCTATAAAAGCAGTTATTGGGCGTACTATGAATCAAAGTGAGTGTTCATGGATTGCAAGAATGGATTTTCCTCTTATCTTTGATAGGATATGGTGTTGTTGTGTAACAAGGCCTCTCGGAGAGTTAGATACTGTAAAATGCATGCCCGTGCTCAGAATGGTTAAGGCTTAACCTTTTGTAAAAGTTTAACAATTGAGCTCTGTAATCCGAGAAACACTTATGGACCTAATAAGGATGGCTTGGATCTTACCTTATGTTAAGTAAGTAGCACTAAGTGACAAAAGAATGTGAATGCTCACTTGTCTAAATGTCAAGTGGGAGACTGAAGGAAATATGTCCTTCACCCAAGGTGCATTAAGTCTAATACCAAGGTTCAGATTAATTGCGAACAATTAATTCAGTGAGATCAAGTGATCGGAACAGCTAGCTGGAGCAATGCTTCCGATCAGTGAGTTCTAATAAATATTAAGCTCACAACTTACTCTTGACTGAACCTACAAGGTCACACCAATGGCATGTAACAGATCACCGGATTAAATGAATCGAAAATTCATTTAATAGCTTTTCGGGAATTAGTTTTGGAAAACGTATTATACGATACGACCTTGCATTGGAATCGTGAAGGAAATAATGCCCTTGGTCCAAGTATGAATATAATATTAAGTCTAATAAATGCGGTTCAGTATTAATTAACAAGTTAATAATTCAGTGAGATCAAGTGAGCTGAATGCCTAGCTAGAGGCCGCTTTAGTTCAAGTGGAATTAATTATATTAATCCACAGCTTACTCTTGACTGAACCCGTAGGGTCACACAAATAGTACGTAAAGGGATCAAGTATTTAATGGAATTAAATACTCCATCTATGGATATTCGGAATCGACGGATCTTGGTTTTAGTGGGAGCTGAGATCGTCACAAGCAAGAAATGAATACTCCGGAAACGATGATATTGCCGGAAGCGGAAATATGGATCGTATCGGAAATATAAATATTATCCAAGTCGTAGATGTTGCCTGAAACGGAAACATGGTACGTATCGGAAAATATTATCGGAAATGGAAATATTGCCGGAATCGGAAATATTGCCCGAAACGGAAATATTGTCAGAATCGGAAATATTATCGGAATCGGAAAATAATTCCGGAAACGGAAATATTAAATATTTATTCGAAGCGGAAATTAATTCCGAGATCGGAAATATTAAATATTGTTCGTATCGGAAATGAATTCCTGAACCAGGAATTTAATCGGAAGCGCATCGTACGAATTAACATCGGACGAGGCTTGCTAGACGAAGGCCCAGCACGAAGCCAGGCCCACGCCTAGCAAGCCGAGTGCACAACACGAAGGCCACAAGCCTCGCCAGGCCCAGCAAGGCTGCTGGCGCGCGCGCTGAGCGTGCTCGTGGGCTGCGAGGCAGCGCTCATGTGTGGGCCGCAAAGCCTGCGCGGTGCGTGCTTCCCTCGTGGTCGTGCGACGCTCGTGTTCGTAACGAATCCTAATCCTATCGGAATTCGTGCATTGATTAAATCCTAATCCTAAAAGATTAAATTTATTATTTAGAGTTCTAATAGGATTCTAATTAATGAATCCATATCCTAGTAGGATTATAATTCCTTTCCATAAACTCTATAAATAGGTGCCTAGGGTCACATATTTATATTGAGATTTTAAGTATTCAAAAGGTAAGATTTTTCAAGCAAAAATCAGCCAAACACTTGCAACCCAAATAGCCGAAAATCCTAGTAACCTTAAGGGCGATTCTAGTTGGTCAAGCTTAAGGCGGATCCGGACGTGCTGTGGACTATCTACGGAGGGACGACACTTGGAGTCCTAAAGACTTGTTCTTGTTCGGTTCGGGCGCAGCTAAGGAGGGCACGCTACAAAGTGTATGCATCTGAATTATGCTAAATGATAATGTGTAAATAATATGTTTCCTGGCTTTATGGTTTTTCCGCATGATTTATGTTTATTCATATGTATCATAACCTAACAGTTGTATCACGAGCCTCTTATTATTTTCATAATCTAAATTGCATAAACATGGTTAAATATTACAAATTCGCAAGGAATTAAAAGGGGTGATTAATTTTCGTAATTGTTAATTAATTGCAAATTGCGTTTATTTAATTATATGTACGCAGTTTTTCGGCAGAATGTTCGTTACTCAACCAAATCGAGTAATTTTTGTGTCAATTCCGCATGTAAAAGGCATTCTAAAATTTTGACAAAAACTTGTATTTTTCGCCGAAACCCAAAATTTCCAAATTCGAAGCCTAACTATGACTTTTCGGAGGTTTTAATTTTTCGAACGCAAAAGTTTGTAAATTTAAGATGTTAAATTGAATATTTGCGATTCTTGTTGATAAATCTTGAATCTTTGATTGACCTACTGTATATGTTTAACAAGTTTGAATGCCTAGCCTTGTTGTGATTAATTTGTTGAAATTCGAATAATTTAGAATTGATTTGATTTTCATAATTAATTAATAATTTAATTAGGTACCAATGATTAAAAACCACCATAAAAATTGTTAATTTGTGTTAAATTTTAAATTTTTATGACCTAGATTTGATTCCATGTTAATCGGAAATTAATTGATTAATAAATTTTCGATTTTTCGCCCTAAAATTATAAAATTAATATGATTTATTAATTTGTCATTAATTTTGTAAATAAAAGTTTTAATTTTTATGCAATTCGCTCATAAAACTTGCACGCACAAAGAAATGGACGCTACGTGTTACCCTTAAGGGGTGTTGTATAGTGCGAGCATGCGACGACGAGCAAGGGAGCTCGTCGCCCATGCGGTACGATGCAACGAGCAAGGGCCATGGCACACGAGCACAAGGCAACACGCTGCCCTGTGTCGAGTGCTGTGCGCATGTGGGCGAGTGGGCAAGGGCGAAGGGCAAGGCGCAAGCCAGTGGCAGACGCGTGTGGGCAGCAAGCGTGCTGCGCCACAGCGCGCGCTGCCACGCCCAGCAAGCAAGCGGGCGCGCGCAGCGTGACCTGCAGTGCTGCGTTGCGTGTGGCCTGCAGGCGCGACGAGCGAGCAAGCGCGCGCGCAGCGTGGCCTGCAGTGCTGCGTTGCGTGTGGTTGCTTGCGTGTTGCTGTACGAACAATCAAGGGGCGCTAAGCCTCGTGCGCTCGATGGGGCTTGGGCGCAAGCCCAAGTGCCTCGTCGTGTCTCGATTGAGTCGTTTCAAATTTAATTTTGAATTTTCAGTTCGGAAATAATTTTAATTAATTTTAAAATTATTAATTTAAATTGTTTTCTCGGGATTTAATTTTGATTATTATAATTATTATAAATTTTATGTTATACTAATTATTTTACTAAAATTAAACCTTGAATTAATTTAAATTCGTTATATTCAACTGAAATAAATTAAATAAGTGGATTCAATTATAAATTTATATGAGCTTTAAATTTTAATTAAATTTGTATGTTTCCGGTTAGACTAGAAATACATTTTTATGTTTAAAATTAGTAAAGCATATGAATTTATTGGTTTAAGTGGGAGCAATTTTAGTCATAAACTCTTGATTAGGTCTACAATTGGTAGATTATTGGTGCCCTTGATTAATTGCTGCAAATATTTATGTGATGCATAACGTGTTTTACTAACCAGCTATGTGGGCCATTCATGATAATGAATGGGTGAATGGTATATATTGTATATGTACTCTTTTGCAGGTTATGAAGTGACTAGTATGGCCCAAATAGGATAGAAAATATGGTCTGCGTACCATTAATTTGAATGTAATTGGTCTAAAGCACCAAATTTGTTTTTCAATTAAAATATGGTCTGCGTACCATCAAATAGTTGTAATTAGTTTAATTATAGCTTATCCTATTTGAAGAAAATGGCGCCTCCTACGGTGAAATTCAAGACGGAGTTTTCAATCCATTTTCAAGACGGACTTTGAAGTTGAAGCTTCAAGATGAAGTCGGGCCATACTAGATCACAATTATCTTATGCATGCTTTAAGTTATTTATTGCTTTTAAATATGTCTTAAATATGCATGAGATTGTGGCTTGATTATGTTGCATGATTAAGGATTTTAGTTCACTTAAAATCTAACCAACATAGTAAGAGCCTTAAGTTCCAAACTTAAAAATTGAGTTAAAAGGTGCCATGCCAAAATAACACTTACTTGGATATCCTTTACATCGATCTTAGTAATAGTTTTCCGCCATAGCGAGGTGTTACTTATCGATACTAAAGGGGTAAGGTACACAAATAATTGTGAGTACATGTTAGTTTTGGTGAAACTCAACGACATAAGTAAGGAGTCCTTTTATGTCGTGGCAAAATCGATAGGTTTACCTAATAAGTTCTTAGACGTACCTATCAACCAAGAGTAGTTTCTAGACTATTAGCAAAAGTCTTTTGCTTACCTAAAAGATTTTAGAATTGAGTCTAAATACATAATGTGCTTAATTCTTCAATGGGTTTTAGGGTCTTGGAATCATTTTATTCACACATGCCGGAACAATAAATTCAAATAAAATGCCAATAACTTGTTTAAAACTGCATGATTGCTTTAATTTCAAGTTATTATTCATGATAAATGTTTAGACTTTGCATGCTTTAATGTATGTTTTAATTATTGTTTATAATTAAATATCTTGCACTACAGTAAATCCTTTTAGAAAGGTAACAGTAAATTTCCTCGATTGGTAGTGAATCCGAGAACGATTCACGGAAAAGAGAGAAAGTGAGCAATTTAAAATGTACGTTTCTTATATCGACTTTTATGGTTGTTTTCGAATATCAAAATCGAATGGCGAACCGATTGGTGCTTGTGGATTCAAAAATACAATGTAGTTTTGAGATCATAAAGCATTGAGTTTAAACGTTCAGCTTTACCAATGGTTAACAACCTAATATCTTTTGTCCATTTAATTCTCGAATGAGTCTAGTCCCTAGACATTCGAATAGATCGATGCTTAGAGAACTTTAGAAGCTTCTGGTAAGATCATCTAGTTGAAACTTAATATTCAACATAAAATGGTAAGAACCTTGTTGGAATGACATTGGATATGTCTAACAAAGTATAAAAGTCAACACTAGATAATTCAGTTCTTAAGACTATAAGAAAGGGTACGAGAAATAGGTAAACAAGGAACAAATGAAAGGAATTTACGATTCCGTTTCTACCTATAAGTTTATGTTTAAAGATAAGTGACCTAGCAATCAAACTTCCTTGGTATCATATACCGCTTGAGGTTTTTACTTCGGTAATAACTCAAACAATGGAATCTAGGCTACACTATTGACCTAAAAGTGGGAAATAAAGCATGGAAATGCTACATTAGTTGTAGGGTCATCTAGTTTGTTTTAAGTCCTTTCAAGGCTGGAACTTAATGGCTATTTTGTTCCATAATCAGCATACCTAAATTTCTGTTTCAAACACAGAAAGACTCACATTCAGAAGAACAAAAACAATGTTTGTTTGTTTATTTGAATGAAATGGTCATTTACGGGTTGAGTCAATATGCTTGATTAAAACAAACAACTCTTTAACAATAAAAACTTTACTAGGTTCAAATCAAACCCTTGATTTGAGTTCCACTAATCTTTGGCATTGTTGCTTAGACCATATCAACAAGTTAACATTCAAAAGCTCTATTTTGATGGACTTTTGAAAGTTGATTGATTTCTAGATCAATTCAAGACAACTAGTCTTACTTGTTGAAAGTAACAAAAGATATGAACTATTGTTAGAACACCTAGACAATAGAGTTCAAAGCTAAAGAAAGATTTTATAACTTTATTATTTCACATGGATTTGAGTGAATATAGGTTTATTTACTCAAATGTGATATAAGTTGAATCTGTTTGGCTAGTTCAAAGATTCAGAAGTATAAAATCCACTTGGCAAGAAATCATAAAGATCTAGGTTAGATCATGTTGATGATTACTTGAGACCAAATATGATCATCAATGATTGTGTGTTGTAATCTCACAATCTAGGTCCATAAGATATGGCATATCTTAGTTGGAATAATCGAAGTCAATTAGTACTTGATTCGATTAATGATGAATCATAAAGACTTTTCTTATAATTTCTAAAACAAAATGCTCAAGTACCACCAAACTAAACCAAATTCGTCAAAGCTATTGAAAAGTAATTTCAGAATAACTTTTCATAAAATATATCTAGAGAGTTGCAAAACTCAGTGGGAGCTTAGTGTTTGTCATTCGACAAACTAAGGCCCAAGTATAGCTATATGTTTCATTGTGATTTATTCAAATGAGACACAAGGGTATGGTTTCTACCATGAATTTTGAGAACATAATGTTTGTTTGCTCGAAATAATGTCCTTTTGGAGATTCGTTTCCAAAATGACAAGTGGGAGAAAATAGACCTCGAAAGTGTTCGAGGCGAACAACAAACATAAACGGACATTCCGGAGGCTTTTCGAAGTTCTTTAGAAAATCCGAACACGTATTCTTTAAGGACTTTAGAAGTGGCTTTTAAAGAATAGACATCTCTTAGAAGACTTTACAAGTGCTTCAAGGAGAACAGAATATTCAAAGGACTCTCAAAGTGCCTGTTGATATTCTATTGTTTGATGTTCTATACCCAAGTAGGCATAGAGTTCAAGTCACTGAAACTATGAGATTCTTCTATTAGATAGTGAAGAAACATGGAGTTCAGGTCAATGAAACTATGAGATTCTTCTATTAGACAGTGAAGAAACCTACAACTTGCAGTCAAACTATTATCACATATATTAATGAGTTTGTGACCTGTAAGAAAGCTATGACGAAACCTAGATTCCCTAAAATGATTAGAGGCCATATATAGACTTAATGTTTAATTGGTTAAAGGCCATAAAAACATTCTCAATGTTCTGATGACAAAATTGAAATTTTGTTGATTTGCAAGAATGATTTATATCTATTGGTTGCAAATTGGTTTTAAAGGATAAAAATCATCAAACATGGAATTGTGTTCACACACAAAGCTAGATTTGTTGCTAAAGGTTACAAGCAAATTCGCGGTGTGGATTGTGTTGAAACCTCATGCAAAATCGTAATGCTTAAGTCTATAATTCAAGTAATGATTGCATATTGGTACATATGACAATTGGATAACGTATTCCTCAATCAAATGTTGGAAGAAAACTATGTACATAGCATGTCATAGGATTTGTGGATCCAAATAATGCTTGAAATGAATGCTAGCTTATGAAATCTAAGTACAGATTTAAGCAAGCAATTGGGAATTGGAATTGTATTTTAGTGAAGCTAATAAGTATTTTAGTTTCATAAAATGTACATGATTCTTATAGATATATAAGAAGTTTAGTGGGAGTACATAAAAACTTAATTGGTCCTATGTGTATCACACACATATCTCTCTATTATGAAATAACATTCAAATGCTAATGACTTAGATTTGAAATTATTCATCAATGATGGACCAAGGCGAAACTTAGTGCATACTGGGTATTAAGATCCATTCACAAAGATCTTATAATATTGTTCTGGATTAAGTAATGGCATTTACTAAATCAAACACGAAAGACTCCATTGGAGATATTCGATCCATATGAATAAATCTAAGTAATGAATGTTTGAACTATGTATAAGCATTTACTAAGTTAAACATCAAAGAATCTAATAAGATTCTTAACCTATATTATATGTCAAAGAATTTAGCTGGAATTAGTATCTACTGAAACTAGATGAGCTAAAGTTACATGAATAGAATTCAATTGGGAATTATTCTGCAAAAGAATTTATCATGTATGATATAATATGAGGATCGCCAAAAACGTATCGTATGGCTTTAGGCATGACGAACATATACCAGTCTCTATTGATCTAAGTGAAGATCAACTAGATTGAGATCAAGAAAAACTTATGGTACTTGAAAAAGGTACATAGGATTAGTTCTTGATTCAAGGAAATAAAGATATGATAAATATTGATGCTACACGCATAAACACTGGCAAAGGATCAAGAAAGATCCCGTTGAAGTTAACCATTGACAAGGACGAGCTATAGAACATTGTGTTTTGAAATGGCAACATGGATTGGAGACCATGAGTTGTTGCGTGGGAAATTAAATATTAATTTCTATGTTCTAAGATACAGCTGGAAAGTCTTCCACATATCTGTGAACTGCTTGGATAAGCAAATCCAAACAAAGCATCACTAGCAACCTATACAGTTGAAGTAAAAGTAATTATTGCCTAAGAAGCAATGAAACAGGGTTGTTTAAGTTAAAGAGTTCTTCACTGAACTTGGGTAGATCACATGTCTGCTGACTTGATGGTTCTTCATTGCAAAATGCGTAGAACCACTCTTGTAGCTAGAAAGAATAGATCACAAACTAAACACACTCAAAAGATCTTATCATCCTATCTCGAAAAGACATTCGATGAAAAGGATATTAAGATTGGCAAAGCATGATAACTAAACCTATGCAACAAGTGAGAAGCAACACTCACATTGTAGCACTGGAAATCAAGCATAGCTTTGAATTCCATGAACTGTTTTAAAGATGGGTTTGAGGCCCATGGTTGTAAAACATTGGGGTTGAACATTTATCATATATGAAATTCATTTTCATATTCCATTTAATCTTGGTTTAGTATTAAATGATGAGTCCTTTCAATTTGACGATATATTCAAGATAGACTGTCAGGACCAGTCCTGTGACTAAGAAATGTCTATCAAGTGAACTTGAATGTCAAAAGTTGAAAATGGTCCCTGGTCGGAGTTTTCTATAAAGATGGACGCATAGAAAATGTTAGACGGCTAGAATGCAAGATGACTAGTAGTTCTGTTTCTTGAACTATGTGGACATGGCAATGTCGTAATCATTTGCATAGATACTTACTTTGGGAAGACTAGTATCGGACAGAACTATGAAACTTTACTGTAAGAGATATAAATCTGTCATAAGTAAATTTCATTAAAATTATTAGACACTAAATCCTCAATACCTGAGTGATTTGAGATTACTTGTTTGAGAACTGATTACTTTGAAGTTGACCAACTGTCGCACCGTAAAAGGATGCTATAAAGGCAACGCTCAGGTAATCACCTATCAAACGAAGTCTATTCTCAAGATCACAAGATTGGGATTGTCCTCCCATAAATCGGGATGAGATGCTAAAAGTTGTACAAGGCCACTCGGAGAGCTAGAAACTGTAAAATGCATGGCCGTGCTCAGATGAATCATAGGCTATGATTATCTGTTTATTTGATCAGTTGAACTCTGAAACCGAGAAACACCTCTGGACATAATAAGGATGACAACTCTTACCTTATGTTCAAGAGAAAGCATCGAGCGACAAAGGAATTAGGTAATGCACACTTGTCCCTAAGGACAAGTGGGAGACTGAAGGAAATAATGCCCTTGGTCCAAGTATGCATATAATATTAAGTCTAATAAATGCGGTTCAGTATTAATTAGCAAGTTAATAATTCAGTGAGATCAAGTGAGCTGAATGCCTAGCTAGAGGCCGCTTCAGTTCAAGTGGAATTAATTATATTAATCCACAGCTTACTCTTGACTGAACCCGTAGGATCACACAAATAGTACGTAAAGGGATCAAGTATTTAATGGAATTAAATACTCCATCTATGGATATTCGGAATCGACGGATCTTGGTTTCAGTGGGAGCTGAGATCGTCACAAGCAAGAAATGAATACTCCGGAAACGATGATATTGCCGAAAGCGGAAATATGGATCGTATCGGAAATATAAATATTATCCAAGTCGTAGATGTTGCCGGAAACGGAAACATGGTACGTATCGGAAAATATTATCGGAAATGGAAATATTGCCGGAATCGGAAATATTGCCGGAAACGGAAATATTGTCAGAATCGGAAATATTATCGGAATCGGAAAATAATTCCGGAAACGGAAATATTAAATATTTGTTCGAAACGGAAATTAATTCCGGAATCGGAAATATTAAATATTGTTCGTATCGGAAATGAATTCCGGAACCGGGAATTTAATCGGAAGCGCATCGTACGAATTAGCATCGGACGAGGCTTGCTAGACGAAGGCCCAGCACGAAGCCAGGCCCACGCCCAGCAAGCCGAGCGCCCAACACGAAGGCCATAAGCCTCGCCAGGCCCAGCGCAAGGCCAGGCCCAGCAAGGCTGCTGGCGCGCGCGCTGAGCGTGCTCGTGGGCTGTGAGGCAGCGCTCATGCGTGTGGGCCGCAAGGCCTGTGCGGTGCGTGCTTCCCTCGTGGTCGTGCGACGCTCGTGTTCGTAACGAATCCTAATCCTATCGGAATTCGTGCATTGATTAAATCCTAATCCTAAAAGATTAAATTTATTATTTAGAGTTCTAATAGGATTCTAATTAATGAATCCATATCCTAGTAGGATTATTATTCCTTTCCATAAACTCTATAAATAGGTGCCTAGGGTCACATATTTATATCGAGATTTGAAGTATTTAAAAGGTAAGATTTTCAAGCAAAAATCAGCCAAACACTTGCAACCCAAATAGCCGAATATCCTAGTAACCTTAAGGGCGATTCTAGTTGGTCAAGCTTAAGGCGGATCCGGACGTGCTGTGGACTATCTACGGAGGGACGACACTTGGAGTCCTAAAGACTTGTTCTTGTTTGGTTCTGGCGCAGCTAGGGAGGGCACGCTACAAAGTGTATGCATCTGAATTATGCTAAATGATAATGTGTAAATAATATGTTTCCTGGCTTTATGGTTTTTCCGCATGATTTATGTTTATTCATATGTATCATAACCTAACAAATCGTATATCGTATCGCGAATATTCGTAAGCTGGGTGAAACTAACAAATCGTATCGTACAGCGGTGAGTCGTCGTATACGAAACGATAAATAATATCTGGAACGATATTAGTCGCGAATACGAAGAGCAGCCCACGAGCCGAATGCACGAAGCATTCGAGGCCCATATATGGGCGCATGGTGCGTATCAACATAGCACAGCAGCACTGGCCCAAAGCCGAGGGCCTGCGTGTGCGCGCGCGGGCCAAAGGCGACAACGCAGCAGCAGCGCGCGGCCCATGGCCCAGCTGGCTGCGTGCTCGCTTGTCGAGTGTCGCGTGGGCCTGCTGGCCGGTTATGGCCTTTTGGCTTGGCCGGTTAGTTATATTATTCTAATAACCTATGCACCTAAGTTTTCCATACATAACATAATCCAATCACTATTCTAACCCTAGACACTCAGAGAACCCTAATTCTCTCTGTGCCTCCAAACCGAGTTCTTCCCAAAAAGCAAACACTCTTGATTAATTGTCTAAGCTACGATTATCAAGACGGATCTGATCGTGTCGATGAACCAAGTAGAGGAACGACAAGTGGAGTTCTAAGTTCGTGTTCGTTGACAGATTACTAGGGAAATACGCTTGGAATGTAAGTATGCTTAATCTTTGCTTTATACATGTTTCATGGCTTTGGAGATTGTTTCCGCACATGTTATTATGCTTAAGTGTATTCCCCTACAGGAATTTATTTGGGTTTCAAAAGCAAAACAATTTAAAATCAATCTAGCCAAATCCAATTACAAGTTCTAGACCAAACAAAGTAAAGTAAGCCCGGTTTTAATTTAATGAAGCCCGAAAGGAGTTTCCTAAAACCTAGCCCATCAGGGGATACGAAAACTATAAATACCCCTTGATACCTCCAAAATCCCCACCTATTATTTTAAAAACCCTCAAACTCTCTCCTCTCTCTTTCTCACTCCACATGGCATTCTCCTCTCTTCCCTTCCCGTTCGTGCGCCCAACTCGAGGAATGCAGGCCCGTGCCCAACTTTGCTTGCCTCGACCCCCCGCGCACACGCGAGCCCTCTCACGCCCCTACCTAGCGCCGTCTCTCCCTCGCTGCCCCTGCCGTGTGCTGCTTCCCCTGCTCGCCCGCACACCCACGCGCAACAGCAACAACAACAACCGTAGCTGCGGCGCTGTACCGCACGCACCAACACATTTTGCGCCCGATCACACTCATTCGTGATCGTATCGTGCTATAGGCCTGTTTGGTGTAATTCTCTTCTTCCTAATCTATCTCTATAAATTATGTTTTAAATTATGGATTTTTATGATTAATATTGGATTATGATTAATTATTATCCTGGGATTGGTTATGAAAACCAAAGTAGAGGATTTATGTGTTTAGATTATTGAGGTGTACTTTTATTTGAAGTATAATAATTTTCAGATTTGAATTACTAAATAAAGCTTTGATTTTTAAGGTTTAAATTGATTTTAATGGTGAATTAGGGTTAGGGTTTTAGTTCAAACCTTATTACTAATTGATTAGCATAATTAGATGACAATCTTAATTATGACAATTAATTATAATTTTCAGATTTGTTTTAAAGACCTAAAGTGTCAATTTTTAATGGTTTTAGTATGAAAATAAATTAATTTCATGCTAGGACTTTAGTTATTCAATCGAGACGATTATTTTATTAACGAACGATTAATTACTAATTAATTTAACAGTTTTGAAATTAAATAAAGTTCAGGAAATTTAATGAACATGAATAATAATTGAATTTCATTATTTTAATGATAGGAGGAGAATTCTAATTTAGAGGCTTGAATCTCAATGTGGCCCCCGTACTTAGATATTCAAGGTACGTACATGTGTAGGGAGACTACCTTATTTTCATGAGGATTCATGTGATGTTTTGTTATTGTGATTCATGTTACTTGGATTATTATGGATTCATGTTTGATGGTGTGAACGAACATGTTTGAATTATTATTGAATTTGTGGATTTTAAGTGAACAAGCATGTTGTGATTAGTTATGATTGTTGGATTTAATATTAAGCATGTTGTTCAAGTATTTTATGCATGTATGGTTTTATTCGCATGCAAGGAATGATTTATGCTATTGTACGTAATGTCTAGCATTTTATGAGCCAAGTATATGTGCCTAGTTGCACCATTTTTATTTACCACATATGAAGGGTATGCTCATGTAAGCCACCGCATGTGTAGGGTAGACTTTCGAGTTATGTTTATTAAGTACATATGAAGGGTATGCTCACGCAAGCCACCGCATATGTAGAATGAGTCAAAGTGAATTGAATTAGAATTATTCGTGCCTTGTGCACAACCCACATGTTAACATGCATGTTGGGGAGTCAATCGTATGTTGAGAGGGAACCATGGAGTAATTTCACTTGAGTCTTGAATGTTTGATCACAAGTCCTAATGATCTTAAAATTAGTATTTTTTGGTTGTTCGTTTATTAAATGCCTTGCTTAATTGTGTCTTGAGTCGGCCTTGTGAATAAAATATTAATAAACGTAAAGTGCAACCTGAACAAGCTTCAAAACTCTTGGAACCTACATAACTTGAGTATTAACAATGGGGGGGGAGTATCTTACCAAGGGGTTTGTACTTCTATTAATGATACAAGACGAAATTCTTTTATGTACTGGAATTCCGTCGGTATGGTCCGACAACTGGGTTACTTTTATTATTATTATTTTGGTGTTTGGTGGGCTCCCAACACCCGTCCAGTGGACATTTCTTTTTAGGCCAGTTCGAATCTTATTCTAAATTAATCTATGAGTCAAGTGTCGTGTCAAGAGTCGTGTCAAGAGTCGAGTCTTGACTTCATGATTGATTGTTTATTAAATGGCTTTTTCATGTGGATTATTTATTGTTGAGTGAGGCATGTTAATATTAGGATTTCATTCTAGCTTGTTTGTACTCCGATTTTGCTGACTATGTGTTTTATGTCTCTTTGGTCATGACCTTCGCCTTAATGACCCTATGATGTTCGATCATTGCATTTGCGTTCTTGGGGAATAGATTTTAAATAAACAGGTTTGTAGAGATAACTTGCAGAAGATGTTATCTAGCATGGGGAAAGGGTTGAACGATGTTTTTCTCTTTCACTATTAAACTCTATTATTTTATTAGTATAGACTATTAGAATTATTTAGTTAATTGATTTTATGTAACGTATTTGGTTTTGGGCCGTTATGGTTCCAATTTGTATGGAGGCCATTAACTATTATTTAATGTTTTAAAAGTTAGCTATTTCCGCTGCGTATTTCTGGTACTAGCCTTAACCGTTATCACGGTGGCGGTAATACTTTAGTAATTCCTTTATTTTAAGTTGGAAAATGGTTTTATAAAGGCAAATAATTATTAGGGTGTTACAGCTAATCTTTGCAGCCCATCGTGTCCTTGGTTATTCATCAGACCAACGGTATGGGAAAGAGGGCTCATTTGAAGAGCTAATGGGGAGAGAAAGCCTTCAAAAACTTTGGCAGAGGTACAAAGTTGATATTGCATTCTATGGACATGTACATAACTGTGAAAGGTCATGCCCTATATACCAGGCATTGCTTCGATTCCCCCACATGTGAACTGTATTTTCTTTTACCTAACTACGAGTATTCTTTAATGTGCTTCATGAAACATAATATCAAGTTCTGTTTTTTTTGTGAGAAAAATGTTGCAAGGTTTCAGAATCTTGCCAAATTAGGGATTGTATACTGTTGGATGAGAAGTACACCCTTGTCTTCTCCAAACTGCCTAAAAATACCCCTGAGACACACTCTCAAATGTGCATTACTCATTAGATGGATCGACGATATTTTGTTCTTATGTGAATTTCGTTTTTCTTTTCAAGATATCTAAGTTTTTCCCCTGCTTGAATAATGCAGAATCAATGTGTAAACTCAGAGAAGACTCATTACTCAGGCACTGTAAATGGTACTATCCACGTACTTATCCTTCAAATTAGGTTTTGTGTAGACAACTTTTTTCTTTGGATTGATTTTGATCATGATTTCTTTTAGTAATTACTGATGCATACTTTGTAGTTAATAAAATTGTTAGTTAAACAATTAATTATGTGTTTTGTAAGTTCATGATTTGAATTAGTTATATATTTCAAATAGTAGTATGTAACTGCATATTCCTATATTCATCGGCAGGCCTGGTCCTGACTTTTTGAGGGCCCGGGGCGAGACGACAAGTTGGGGCCCTTTTTGTTGTGCTATATTGGCACTTCATTAGGCTCAATTTGCACATCATTAGGCAGATTCAGCATATCATTAGAGCCATTAGGCGCATCATTAGACACATTAGGCACACCATCAGGCTAATAATCACTAATATAATTTTCATGATCTAAGTTTGGAGTTAACTGATCCCCATTAGTAATACCTACACCACTACAATTTTCTTGAGAATGGTTTTTTAGTAACAAATTTGTCGATATATCCTCTTTGTGATGTTTGTAATTCATCTAGCCGTTATTTTTTTTCTTTTTCCCCTTCCATACTTATATTTACCTTTTGGGAGACATTGAAAAACAATTTAAGAAAATACAAGACAATCACAGAATCACTCAACTATTACTAATACTTCGTATAAGAATATTCAAAGAACAATAACACCTGGATTTATGTAGTTCTATTTCTCACAAGTCACAACTGCACATAGTTCTTAAAATCCAAAATCTGTAAACATAAACTAAGAAAAGCATAATAATTTACTAAAATTAAAAATGAATTACCAACCTTTAAGTAAGATAATTATGTTTTAAAATATTTTTTGTTAATTAAATTGTGTTTTATGCAGCTTTATCTCTATGGACTTATCCAATAGAACAAGAGTAACCTAATAGAGGAATTATTCGAGAAAAGGGAAGAGATCTCTCTAAGAAATCAACCCAGATTATGGTTCTATAAGGATTTAAACATATCTACGATTAGAACATAATGTAATTTTGTAAGATTTGTGCACAAGTTATTTTTATACTTGGTGAAAGATCTATTATGGTTTTGTGGAGGTGTTGCAACTTGTAGGATAATGATGAGTGGTGCTTGGTGTTGGGAATTCTGGCATTGAGATAGGTCTTGATCTTGCAATCATGTTGCTCTAACTTCCATTGTTGTTAGAAGTGAAGGAAATAATGCCCTTGGTCCAAGTATGCATTAAATGATAATTCTAATAAATGCGGTTCAGTATTAATTAACAAGTTAATAATTCAGTGAGATCAAGTGATTTGAATGCCTAGCTAGAGGCCGCTTCAGTTCAAGTGGAATTAACGATATTAATCCACAGCTTATTCTTGACTGAACCCGTAGGGTCACACAAATAGTACGTAAATGGATCAAGTATTTAATGGTATTAAATACTCCATCTATGGATATTCGGAATCGACGGATCTTGGTTTCAGTGGGAGCTGAGATCGTCAAAGGCAAGAAATGAATACTCCGGAAACGATGATATTGCCGGAAATGGAAATATGGATCGTATCGGAAATATAAATATTATCCAAGTCGTAGATGTTGCCGGAATCGGAAACATGGTACGTATCGGAAAATATTATCGGAAATGGAAATATTACCGGAATCGGAAATATTGCCGGAAACGGAAATATTGTCAGAATCGGAAATATTATTGGAATCGGAAAATAATTCCGAAAACGGAAATATTAAATATTTGTTCGAAATGGAAATTAATTCCGGAATCGGAAATGTTAAATATTGTTCGTATCGGAAATGAATTCCGGAATCGGGAATTTAATCGGAAGCGTATCGTACGAATTAGCATCGGACGAGGCTTGCTAGAAGAAGGCCCAGCACGAAGCCAGGCCGTCGCCCAGTAAGCCACACACATCAAGCAAACACGCCAAGGCCTCGACCAGGCCCAGCGCAAGGCCAAGCCCAGCCAAGGCTTGGCGCGCGCGCTCAGCGATTGGCTGCGAGCAGTGGGCCTCAGCGTTGTGCGCTCAGCGTGGGCCGCGAGGCTTGCGCATGGGCGTGCGGTGCTCGTGCGGTGCGTGTGTACGTGCTATACGAATCCTAAAGCTATCGGAATTCGTGCATTGATTAAATCCTAATCCTAAAAGATTAAATTAATTATTTAGAGTTCTAATAACATTCTAATTAATTAATTAGTATTCTAACAGGATTCGAAATCCTTTCCATGGTTCTATAAATATATGCCTAGGGTCATAAATTTATATACGAGTTTTTCAACAAGTATTCATACAATAAAACAGTGATTTTTGAGCAGAAAAATCAGTCACATTCTTGCCCATAATTTGCCGAAAGTTATAGTACCTTAAGGGCGATTCTAGTTGGTCAATCTTAAGGCGGATCCGGACGTGCTGTGGACTATCTACGGAGGGACGACACTTGGAGTCCTAAAGACTTGTTCTTGTTCGGTTCGGGCGCAGCTAGGGAGGGCACGCTACAAAGTGTATGCATCTGAATTATGCTAACTGATTATGTGTCAATAATATGTTTCCTGGCATTAAGGTTTTCCGCATGATTTATGTTTTGTCATATGTATCATAACCTAACAGTGGTATCACGGGCTTCTTATTATTTACATAATCTAAATTGAATAACATGGTTAAATTTAACAAATTTGCAAAGAATTAAAAGGGGTGATTAATTTTCGTAATTGTTAATTAATTGCAAATTGCGTTTATTTAATTATATGTACGCAGTTTTTCGGCAGTTTATTCGTTACTCATCCAAATCGAGTGATTTTTGTGTCAATTCCGCATGTAAAAGGCATTCGGCCGAACCCAGAATTCCCAAATTCGAAGCCTAACTATGACTTTTCGGAGGTTTTAGTTTTTCGAAAGCAAAAGTTTGTAAATTTAAGATGTTAAATTGAATATTTGCGATTCTTGTGGATATATCTGGAATTTTTTATTGACCTACTGTATATGTTTAACAATTTTGAATGCCTAGACTTGTTAATTATACAACCTAATTTGTAATTATGATTAATTTGTTGAAATTCGAATAATTTAGAATTGATTTGATTTTCATAATTAATTAATGATTTAATTAGGTATCCATGATTAAAAACCACCATAAAAATTGTTAATTTATGATAAATTTTAAATTTTTATGACCTAGATTTGAATCCATGTTAATCGGAAATTAATTGATTAATAAATTTTCGATTTTTCGCCCTAAAATTATGAAATTAATATGTTTTATTAATTTGTCATAAATTTTAAATTAAAAATTTTGATTTTTTTTGAAAAACGCTCATGAATGTTGCACGCACAAAGCAAAGGACGCTACGTGTTACCCTTAAGGGGTGTTGTATAGTGCGGGCACGCGATGACGAGCAAGGGAGCTCGTCGCCCGTGCGGTACGAATGCAACGAGCAACCTAGCATGGCGCGCGCGCGAGGCGAGGCTGCCTGGGCGTGTGTGCTGTGTACATGGGCGATGGGCGATGGGGCGTGGCACAAGGTCGAGGCGCGCGCGCGGGAGAGCGCAAGCTGGGTCGCCCAGCGAACACTGCTCCGCGCACCACGAGCGCAGCCTCACCAATGGTCGATTGCTTGCGCCTAGCGAGCGATGCACCCTTAGGTAGCTGCTGCGAAGCGAGCGAGCATGCTGCGCGCAAACGTGGCTTGGCTTGCTGCGTTTGCGCGTAGCTGCTGCTGCATTGTGCCATGGCCATGCGATCAGTTGTGCACTCGATGGGGCTTGGGCGCAAGCCCAAGTGCCTCGTCGTGTTACGATTGAGTCGTTTCGAATTTTAATTTGAATTTTCAGTTCGGACATAATTTTAATTAATTTTAAAATTAATAATTTAAATTGTTTTCATGGATTTTAATTTTGAATATTATAATTATTATAAATTTCAATTTATACTAATTATTTTACTAAAATTAAACCTTGAATTAATTTAAATTCGTTTAAATCAACTGAAAAATAAATTAAACTAAATGGATTCAATTATAATTTTATATGAGCTTTAAATTTTAATTAAACTTGTATGTTTCCGGTTAGACTAGAAATAAATTTTTATGTTTAAAATTAGTAAAGCATATAAGTTATTGGTTTAAGTGGGAGCATTTTTAGTCATAAACTCTTGATTAGGTCTACAAATCCTTTAAGGTTAAACAACTTGATTAGAATTAATAAGGACTGAATAATTGGTAGATTATTGGTGCCCTTGATTAATTGCAGCAAATATTTATGTGATGCATACAATGTGTTTTACTAACCAGCTATGTGGGCCATTCATGATAATGAATGGGTGAATTGTATATATTGCATATGTACTGTTTTGCAGGTTATGAAGTGACTAGTATGGCCCAAATAGGATAGAAAATATGGTCGGCGTACCATTAATTTGAATGTAATTGGTCTAATGCACCAAAGTTTGTTTTTCAATTCAAATATGGTCTGCATACCATCAAATAGTTGTAATTATTTTAATTATGGATGATCCTATTTGAAGAAAATGGCGTCTCCCACGGTGAAATTCAAGAAGTTTCCAATCCATTTTCAAGACGGACTTTGAAGTTGAAGCTTCAAGATGAAGTCGGGCCATACTAGATCACATTTATCTTATGCATGCTTTAAGTTATTTATTGCTTTTAAATATGTCTTAAATATGCATGAGATTATAGCTTGATTATGTTGCATGATTAAGGATTTTAGTTCACTTAAAATCTAACCAACATAGTAAGAGCCTTAAGTTCCAAAGTATAAAAATTGAGTTAAAAGGTGCCATGCCAAAATAACACTTACTTAGATAACCTTTACATAAATCTAGTAATAGTTTTACGCTCAGCGAGGTGTTACTTATTGATCCTAAAGGGGTAAGGTACACAAATAATTGTGAGTACATGTTAGTTTTGGTGAAACTCAACGATATAAGTAAGGAGTCCTTTTATGTCGTGGCAAAATCGATAGGTTTACCTAATAAGTTCTTAGACGTACCTATCACCAAGAGTAGTTTCTAGACTATTAGGAAAAGGCTTTTGCTTACCTAAAATATTTTAGAATTGAGTCAAAATACATATTGTGCTTAATTCTTCAATGGTTTTTAGGATCTTGGAATCATTTTATTCACACCTGCCGGAACACATAACTTGATTAAAATGCTTAATGAACATTAAATTATGCATGCATGCTAGAATTTAAGTTTATTAAGAGAAACTGTGTATGATTATTGATTTGTTTATTCTTTTTCAATTGTAGTTTTAACTATGGCAAATAACAATTCATTCAACACTCGATCAATTCTCGAAAAGGAGAAGTTGAACGGGAAAAACTTCCTTGACTGGCAAAGGAACTTGCAAATAGTTCTTATGCAGGAAGGAAAGGAGTATGTCCTGGAAGAGGCGATGCCCGAAGCCGCAGGTGAAGGGGTCACTCAGGCAGCCCTCAATCGTTGGATTGATGCCAACAAGGATGTGAAATGTCTAATGCTTGCAACCATGGGTGCAGATCTGCAGAAAACGTTCATCAACTCAGATGCTTTCACGATCATCAGTGAGTTAAAGAACATGTTCCAAGATCTGGCTCGAGTCGAAAGGTTCGAGACCCATAGGCAAATTCTTGAGACCAAGCTGAAGAAAGGCGAGCCCGTAAGTCCACATGTTCTCAAAATTATTGGACTCATTGAGAATATGAGTCGGCTGGACCAGCAGTTCTCTCAGGAAATGGCTGTAGACACCATCCTCCATTCTCTTCATAGCGGGTATGATCAGTTCAAGATGAACTACAGTATGAATAGTCTGGACAAAACGCTCACTGAGCTTCACAGTATGCTGAAGACCGCTGAAAAGACGCTCAAAAGTGATAAGCAAGATGTGCTTATGGTGCGTGGGGGCAAGTTCAAGAAATCTGGTAAGAAGAGGAATGCTAAGAAATGTGGAAAGAAGGCCAGCTCGACTAAGAAAACTGGCGCCAAGTCTGAAAAGAGGAAGGTCAGTCAACCCACTTCTGAATCCGAATGCTTCTACTGCAAGAACAAGGGGCATTGGAAGAGAGATTGCTTGAAGCTTAAGGAAGATCAGAAGAACGGAACAGTCGTGCCATCTTCAGGTATTTTCGTTATAGACTGTATACTTGCTAATTCAACTTCTTGGGTATTAGATACAGGTTGTGGCTCACACTTATGTTCCAATTCACAGGGACTAAGAAGAAGTAGAAGGTTAAGCAAGGGTGAAGGCGACCTACGAGTGGGAAATGGAGCACGGATTGCTGCATTAGATGTAGGAACTTATTATTTGTCGTTGCCCTCTGGGCTAGTTTTGGAACCGGAAGAGTGTTTCCATGTTCCAAGTCTTACTAAAAACATCATTTCTGTTTCTTGCTTAGATGCTAAGGGATTTTCCTTTTTAATAAAAGACAATAGTTGTTCGTTTTACTTTAAAGAGATGTTTTATGGATCTGCTAGATTAGTCAATGGACTTTATTTATTAGATCACGACAAACAATTTTATAACATAAATACCAAAAAGGCCAAAAAGGATGATTTAGATCTCACCTATCTGTGGCATTGTCGATTAGGCCATATTAACTTGAAACGCATGGAAAGACTTCAAAAGGAAGGAATTCTAGAACCATTTGACTTAGAGGATTATGGTAAGTGCGAATCATGTTTACTTGGCAAAATGACAAAGCAACCTTTCTCTAAAGTTGGAGAAAAAGCAACTGAACTATTGGGTTTAATCCATACAGATGTATGTGGACCAATGAGTACAAATGCTAGAGGTGGTTTCAGCTACTTTATCACTTTCACTGATGACTTCAGTAGATATGGTTATGTCTACCTAATGAAGCATAAGTATGAATCCTTTGACAAATTCAAGGAATTTCAGAATGAAGTAGAGAATCAATTAGGCAAGAAGATTAAGGCACTGCGGTCTGATAGAGGCGGTGAATATCTGAGCTATGAATTTGATGACCATCTGAAAGAATGTGGAATTCTATCAGAATTGACTCCTCCTGGAACACCACAATGGAACGGTGTGTCGGAACGGAGGAACGGAACCTTGCTAGACATGGTTAGATCAATGATGGGTCAGGCCGAACTTCCAATAGAATTTTGGGGACATGCGCTAAATACAGCTGCAATCACTATAAATAGAGCTCCGTCTAAAGCTGTCGAAAAGACTCCATATGAGTTATGGTTTGGAAAGCCTCCAAATGTGTCTTTTCTTAAGATTTGGGGATGTGAAGTATACATCAAACGATTAATTTCAGACAAACTTCATCCAAAATCTGCAAATGTATCCTTGTGGGCTATCCAAAGGAAACAAAGTGGTATTACTTCTACAATACATCTGAGAACAAGGTGTTTGTTGCTCGAGATGGTATCTTTTTGGAAAAGGATCATATTTCCAAAATGACAAGGGGGAGAAAAGTAGACCTCAAAGAAATTCGAGTCGAACAACAAACTCTAGAGAAAGCTCAAGATGACATTCAGGATGAAACTCAGAGATCTTTAGAAGTATCTGGTGAGAATCATGGACAATCTAGAAATGTAACCCCGCGTAGATCGCAAAGATATAGATCTCAACCGGAAAGGTACTTAGGTATTTTGACGAACGAGAGCTATGAAGTTCTATTACTTGAAAGTGATGAACCTGCGACTTACAAACAAGCTATGACGAGCCCTAGCTCCAAACAATGGCAAGAAGCCATGCAATCTGATTTAGACTCCATGTCTGAAAACCAAGTTTGGGATTTGGTCAATTTGCCAGATGGCTACTGTAACACCCCGACCTCTAATTCAATTATTAAAGCATAATTAGCAGCGGAATTAACCTAATTCGGTCGGGGCATTACCTGCCGTAACTTCCCTTTGGAAATTACAAGGCAAACATCAATCTTAAGCTATTAATTACTCCGAAAATATATAATAATCCTTTATAATACCAAAATAAAAGTACATAACTTACTAAAAGTCTTTAATTAAACTATTAAAACTTTTAAACATAAACTAGGTGAATAATATTAAAGTGAAACTCCTCGCCACTACTCGTTTCCATCGTTCCCCGCAGTACCTAAAACAGAAAACAAAAACGGTGAGCCGAAGACTCAGTAACGAACTATTCTAGCAGCGTAAATTCATTTCAATTCATTTTATTTAATAACACAGGGAGAATAGAATAATGTAAAACATTTAATAAAGTCCTTTATTTAATTCATTCATAACCTTTGGGTGCACATGCTAGCCGTGGCAAGTATGACATGGTGGAACGTCTTCCACGATGGACCGCTGTCCATAAAACATGGGGCCTTGGCCCGAAAACATGAGAGCCTTGGCTCAATGGGCGGATGCCCCGTGGGTACATGCATGACCGGGAATAGTAACCTGTGAACATATACTGCCAAACGGACTAGGTCTTTCACTTTCATTTATCATGTTTCGTTTAATTTTACATTTTAGCCTTTTTACTTCAGTTGAAGTAACATAAATCCTTTAGATCATGAGATCATGGTAAAACATCATTTAGATCCTGGGATCAACAATATATCAATGGCATCGCATAAACATCATTTCATTCATGGTTTCTTATAAAGATCATTTTATAAGAATTTCAATCAATCATATTATAATAAATAATTCAATCAAATCACATTTCATTTCCCGCAATTCATAAAACATGTCAAAACATTCAGTTCATAAATTCAATCATATTGTCATGATTTCATAAACATATTTAGAAGGGAATTGCGGGTACTAGCAATAGCCGTTACCTCACTTCCACGATTTTGCTAAGGATTTTCATTGGTTCGTTCGTCCTGAGCTCCGAGTCCAATTTCTTTCAAAATAATGAATAATTGAATTAGTACTAAATCGATAAATAAATCAAAATCAATATTTTGTAAATCATAAATTTTATAATTAATGGATTTATAAATAACGAATTTTAAAAATAAAATTTCGAATTTTAACGAAAATGTTATTATTAATCGAATTTTCAATCGAAATACATATATATTTTATTAATCGATTTTCATGTAAATAATATTTAAATTCCATTTTGATAAATAAAACTAGAATCTTTATTCTCATAAAATTGATAATAGAATCTGAAAATAATAAATAATTTGTTAGTAATTAATTAGATTATAAAAACTATTTATTAAAACGTAAATATTATAGAAATTCGGAAAATAATAAACAATTTTTATTAGTAATTATGTATTTTGTAAAAATTATTAAACCATAAGTATTGACAAATTAAAAATCTAAAATTCCAGATTTAGCCTTACCAAAGGCCCAAATGGAATTTGGCCCAATTGTATGGGGGTTTGAGGAGAATAAAAACAAGGCCAAAAAAATCTGATTTTATTTTGTTTTGGTTTTGGGTTGAGGCACGACTGGGGAAGGGGAGACGAGAGAAACAGGGGAAGGGGAGACGAGAGAAACAGGGGAAGCACGAAGGGAGGAGAGAGGGAGGAAGAGGGTGGCGGCTGGCTGGGCGGCTCAGTGAAGAGATGATGCGCCGGTGAAGGCGACAGTGGTGGTGGTTTGTGCGGCGGTGGTACAGGCGAGAGAAGGAGGAGGGAGTGCGAAAATGAAGGGGAAGCAGGGGAGGGGTTGTGAGGGAGAGTTCTGGGCGATTTTGGGCGGAGCACCGGGGTTTGTGGGGAGGCAGAGATTGGTGTGTGGGTTGGTGATGGTGGGCGGTGGTGGAGTGCGATGGGGGTGGTGCGGCGAGTTGGAGAAAGGAGCAGGAACAGGGGAGGGGGCAGGGGCGTCGCGCAAGGAGGGGAGAGCAGGGGAGGGGATACGGTGAGGTGGTGGTGTTTGGTGGTTAGGTGGTGTGGGATGGTGGTGAAAATGGTGGTGCGCGGTGGTGGCTGCGGTGGTGGCAGACGGTGATTGATGGTGGTGGGTTTGAATCACAGAGAATTGAGATTGAAATTGAAATTGTGCTTGGTTTGTTGTTGAAATTCCATCCAAAAATTCTGATTATGTACATGAGAAGTGTGATGAACAAGCTAGGAATTGTGCTTGGGGTCCAAGTATCTGCACTTGGACTGAATTATGGGAAGGAAGGAAGTTTTTGTCTTCCTGGTTTGTGCGTGGGGAGCAAGGAAATAAAGCAGACATTTCTTTTTCTTTTTTCTTTTTTTTTTTAATAATTTCACAATAATTGGCAAAATTCAGAAATTGTAATTAATTGCTAAAAATAAAAATTTTTAATTAAAATAATTCCTTAAAAATAAATAAATTATCGTTAACGAAAATAAATAATTTCAGTTTATAAATTCGTCGTTTAAAGTAAATCGCAAAAACGATTAAAATAACGAAATTCGATTATTCGTAATTTAATTAAAAGAGAAATCAAGTTAATAAATATTTTTTTTATTTTAATAAATCGAGTTTAAAATTTCGGGGTATTACATCCTTACCCCCTTAGAAAAAGTTTCGTCCTCGAAACTGGAGCTCAGTAGAACTGGCCATTCATCGAAGTCATACAATTCATACTTATTCGTTCTATTCTCTATACAAACATGGCGGAATAACATTATAACATAATCATTCAAATAACATATTAAAATTCATACATCTTATCGTTTCTAAACGAATAACTGGGGATATTTCGCTCTCATTTGCGCTTCGACTTCCCATGTAGCTTCAGATGTCAAGTGGTTAGCCCACAAGACTTTAACCATTGGAATTACTTTGCTTCTAAGTCGTTTCTCTCTTCGTTCTAGAATTTCAATTGGTTTCTCCTCGTAAGTCAAATCATTTCGCAATAACAAGGGTTCGTGCGTAATCACATGGCTAGGATCAGGAACATATTTTCTTAGCATCGACACGTGGAACACATTATGCACCTTTTCCAAGTCGGTTGGTAAAGCTAGTCGATATGCTACTGCACCTACTCTTTCTAATATCTCATATGGCCCGACGTATCTTGGGCTCAACTTTCCCGTTTGACCAAATCTCATTATTCCTTTCGTTGGCGAAATTTTCAAGAACACGTGATCTCCAACCTCAAACTCTAGTGGTCTTCTGCGTTGGTCTTCATAACTCTTTTGTCTACTTTTTGCTGCCATCATTCTTGATTGGATTAAACGAATCTTGTCAGCAGTTTCTTGAATCAATTCTGGTCCTATAACACGTGCCTCATCGATATCACTCCAACATAATGGTGTTCGACATTTCCTTCCATAAAGTGCTTCGTAAGGTGCCATACCAATGGTGGCCTGATAACTGTTGTTGTACGAAAATTCAACCATGGGCAGAAACTTTTCCCACGTTCCTTGAAAATCCAAAACACAAGCTCTCAACATATCCTCAACAATTTGGTTAGTGCGTTCTGTTTGTCCATCAGTGGTCGGGTGGAATGCAGTACTAAAGTTAAGTTTCGTTCCAAGAGCTTTCTGCAATTCTTTCCAATAGGTTGATTGATATCTCGTATCACGATCAGAAACAATCGAACTAGGCACTCCATGCAATCGCACGATAGTGTTCACATATAGTTCAGCAAGTTGATCTAAACTCGAATTGCTCTTCATTGCTAAGAAATGCGCTGACTTTGTTAATCGATCAACAATGACCCAAATAGCATTCATTCCCTTGGTTGATCTTGGTAAACCTATGATAAAATCCATTGAAACTGAATCCCATTTCCATTCTGGCACATCCAGAGGTTGCAACAAACCTGCTGGTCTTTGATGCTCGATCTTGATTCTCTGACATGTCAAACATTTAGCCACATACTCTGCCACTTCTTGCTTCATGTTGCTCCACCAATAACCTTGCGTTAAATCCTTATACATCTTATTTCCTCCAGGGTGAATCGAGTATGGTGAACTATGAGCTTCTTCTAAAATCCTCTTTTTCAACTTCTCATCATTAGGCACACATAATCTTCCCTGAAACCTCAACGTGCCATCTTCTTGAACGACAAAACCAGGTGACTTCCCATTTTCCACTTCACTCCTTATTCTTTCTAATTGCAAGTCCTTACATTGTGCTTCCTTAATTTCATCAATCAAAGGTGGATTCATTATCAACACATTCAAACAAGCATCTCCTTTGATAAACTCAATTTCCATCTTTTGTAGATCATCTCGGTTGACTCGGGAAAAAGTTAGGATAAAATTTAAGTGAGACTTCCGACTTAATGCATCTGCAACAACGTTAGCCTTTCCGGGATGGTATTGAATATCATGGTCATAATCTTTAAGAAGTTCTAACCACCTACGTTGTCTCATGTTAAGTTCTTTCTGGGTGAAAATATACTTAAGACTCTTATGGTCAGTGAAAATTTGACACGAAACTCCATACAAATAATGTCTCCAAATTTTGAGGGCAAAAACAACAGCTGCAAGTTCGAGGTCATGGGTAGGGTAATTTTGTTCATGAATTTTGAGTTGGCGTGAAGCATAAGCTATAAATTTTCCGTTTTGCATCAAGACACATCCTAACCCATTCTTAGAAGCATCACTATAAATCACAAATCCGTCAGTTCCAGATGGAAGGGTAAGAATAGGGGCAGTGGTGAGACGTTTCTTAAGTTCTTGAAATGCACATTCACAATCATCATTCCACACAAATTTGGTATTCTTTCTAACTAATCGGGTTATGGGTAAGGCAACCTTAGAAAAATCTTGAACGAATCTTCGATAGTATCCAGCTAAACCCATAAAACTCCGTACTTCAGGTACATTAGTTGGTCTAGGCCATTCCACAATTGCTTTTATTTTCTCAGGATCAACAGATACACCTTTCTCAGAGATAATATGACCTAAAAATGATATTTCCTTAAGCCAGAATTCACATTTCGACAATTTAGCATATAACTGGTTTTCGATCAACATATCTAACACTTTTCTCAGATGCTCCTCGTGTTCCTCATTACTCTTAGAATATACCAAAATATCATCAATGAAAACAACTACAAACTTATCAAGGTATGGTTTAAAAATACGGTTCATCAAATCCATAAATACAGCTGGCGCATTGGTTAACCCAAAAGGCATCACAACAAACTCATAGTGACCATATCTAGTTCTAAAGGCTGTCTTTGGAATATCCTCAGATTTAATTCGAAGTTGATGGTAACCTGACCTCAAGTCAATCTTTGAAAACACTTTTGCACCTCTAAGTTGGTCAAACAAATCATCAATACGGGGTAAAGGATATTTATTCTTAATAGTAATCTTGTTTAACTCTCTATAGTCTATGAATAACCTCAAAGTTCCGTCCTTTTTCTTCACAAACAATACAGGGGCTCCCCAAGGTGAAACACTAGGTCGGATATATCGTTTTTCAAGTAACTCATCTAATTGTTTCTTCAATTCTTGTAACTCAGCTGGTGCCATTCTATATGGTGCCTTAGAAATAGGGGTGGATCCTGGGATTAATTCAATGCTGAAATCTAATTCTCTTGGTGGGGGCATACTAGGTATTTCTTCTGGAAAAACATGTGGGTATTCACAAACAACAGGTATGTCAGTAATGGAAGATGCAGGGGTATTTAGGTCAACAACACTACATAGATAACCAGATAAACCACTCTCAATCATTTTACGTGCTCTCAAAGCATGGACAATTTGAATCGTTGGTTTTCTTACTAACTTATGGAATGAAACTCTGTCTCCATCTGGCGTTTTAAGGGTCACACTTTGCCTCGAACAATTAAGGTTAGCTTCATACTTAGTCAACCAATTCATTCCCAAGATTACATCAAACTCAGATAGGTTAAAAGCTATTAAATCTGCTAGGAACTCTACTTTTTCTATTACAATGGGACAATCTCTATACATGGTTCTACATTTCACTATTTCTCCACTAGAAAGGGAAACACTCATAGCATGAAAGTCACAACATGGTTTCAAACTTAAACATTTAGCAAACAATGGTGAAATAAAGGAATGTGAAGCTCCAGAATCAAAAAGAAAATGGGCAGGTAACGAATGGATAGAAAAGGTACCGGTGATAACATTATCATCCTCATCTGCTTCATCTTGTCTCATCACAAAAACTCTTCCAGTTGGCGGTGGTCGAGGTGGGTTGCGGTTTGAACCTGAGGCGTTGTTGTTGTTACGACCAAGATCGTTGTTAGTTGGAACTGGTCCTCTCATGGTTGACGTCGCTTGATTTGGGCAATCTCTGACGTAATGATCATGACTTCCACATCGGTAACAAGCATTTGTGCCCACACGACATTCACTCTCAACATGACTCCTTTTTCCACATTTGGCACATCTTTGCGACCGATTGTTCCTTCCTTGAAATCCTTGTCCCCTATTATTTCCTTGATTACCATCATTCCTCCTTTGATTTCCCTGGTAACTTTGGTTAGGCTTCTTTGCTCCTCCTTGGCTTTGGTTATCATTTCTCCTTTTATACCCAACATTCTTCGCTTCTCGAAGTAGTACCACTCGCTCCACATTAGCTGCAATATCAACCATATCCTGGTATGAAGTAAACCTCTGAGTGGACAACCTATCCTGGTATTTAAGGTGCAGACCTCGTTCGAAATGGTTCATCCTGGACTGCTCTGTCGACACCAAGTCTGGTGCAAACCTTGACAACTCCATAAACTTATTTGCGTATTCCAACACGCTCATTGTTCCTTGTTGCAAGTGTAGAAATTCATCTTCTTTTTGTTTCCTCAAGGATGGTGGATAAAACTTGTCTCTCATTAACTTCTGTAGTTTGCTCCAACCAAATCCAGGCCCATTCTTTCGTTCCTTGTTAACTTTCCACCATAATCCTGCTTGACCCGACAAGTAAAACACTGCGAAATCAACTCTCCATCTCTCAGGGCATTGCAGGGTTTCAAACAACTGATCAATGCGACTTATCCACTCCTCGAACTCAACTGGATCGGGCTTGCCATCATAGGATGGTGGGTTGAGTGACGAAAAGTTTTTGAACATCGTTGCGCTCTCGTTCCCACTAACATCTTTCTTTTTCCGAGAATCATGGACTAATTCGGCCAACATTGCACTCACATTTTCCAATCGTTCCACCCTATCCTCGTGGCCATTAACATGGACATACTCTTCATGAGTGATGTCGTTATCATCGTGAACATGATGCTCGTTGTGAGCTCCGTTGGTAACATCGTTGATAGCATCGATGGTCGACATTCTGCATAACATATCTTATCAGGTTGAAGCGAAATAATAATATAAAATAAACCCTTTGATCTCGTTCCTACACTCACAATCATATTCATTTTAACTTAGCAAGATTTTAGAACATTCTTTTTAACCCATTCCTTAAAATTCTTTACTTAAAGCCTAATGAATTCTATTCGTGCGAAAACCCGTAAGGTTTAGCACTTATGGTCCAGAACCTTTGCTCTGATACCAAACTGTAACACCCCGGCCTCTAATTCAATTATTAAAGCATAATTAGCAGCGGAATTAACCTAATTCGGTCGGGGCATTACCTGCCGTAACTTCCCTTTGGAAATTACAAGGCAAACATCAATCTTAAGCTATTAATTACTCCGAAAATATATAATAATCCTTTATAATACCAAAATAAAAGTACATAACTTACTAAAAGTCTTTAATTAAACTATTAAAACTTTTAAACATAAACTAGGTGAATAATATTAAAGTGAAACTCCTCGCCACTACTCGTTTCCATCGTTCCCCGCAGTACCTAAAACAGAAAACAAAAACGGTGAGCCGAAGACTCAGTAACGAACTATTCTAGCAGCGTAAATTCATTTCAATTCATTTTATTTAATAACACAGGGAGAATAGAATAATGTAAAACATTTAATAAAGTCCTTTATTTAATTCATTCATAACCTTTGGGTGCACATGCTAGCCGTGGCAAGTATGACATGGTGGAACGTCTTCCACGATGGACCGCTGTCCATAAAACATGGGGCCTTGGCCCGAAAACATGAGAGCCTTGGCTCAATGGGCGGATGCCCCGTGGGTACATGCATGACCGAGAATAGTAACCTGTGAACATATACTGCCAAACAGACTAGGTCTTTCACTTTCATTTATCATGTTTCGTTTAATTTTACATTTTAGCCTTTTTACTTCAGTTGAAGTAACATAAAACCTTTAGATCATGAGATCATGGTAAAACATCATTTAGATCCTGGGATCAACAATATATCAATGGCATCGCATAAACATCATTTCATTCATGGTTTCTTATAAAGATCATTTTATAAGAATTTCAATCAATCATATTATAATAAATAATTCAATCAAATCACATTTCATTTCCCGCAATTCATAAAACATGTCAAAACATTCAGTTCATAAATTCAATCATATTGTCATGATTTCATAAACATATTTAGAAGGGAATTGCGGGTACTAGCAATAGCCGTTACCTCACTTCCACGATTTTGCTAAGGATTTTCGTTGGTTCGTTCGTCCTGAGCTCCGAGTCCAATTTCTTTCAAAATAATGAATAATTGAATTAGTACTAAATCGATAAATAAATCAAAATCAATATTTTGTAAATCATAAATTTTATAATTAATGGATTTATAAATAACGAATTTTAAAAATAAAATTTTGAATTTTAACGAAAATGTTATTATTAATCGGATTTTCAATCGAAATACATATATATTTTATTAATCGATTTTCATGTAAATAATATTTAAATTCCATTTTGATAAATAAAACTAGAATCTTTATTCTCATAAAATTGATAATAGAATCTGAAAATAATAAATAATTTATTAGTAATTAATTAGATTATAAAAACTATTTATTAAAACGTAAATATTATAGAAATTCGGAAAATAATAAACAATTTTTATTAGTAATTATGTATTTTGTAAAAATTATTAAACCATAAGTATTGACAAATTAAAAATCTAAAATTTCAGATTTAGCCTTACCAAAGGCCCAAATGGAATTTGGCCCAATTGTATGGGGGTTTGAGGAGAATAAAAACAAGGCCAAAAAAAATCTGATTTTATTTTGTTTTTGTTTTGGGTTGAGGCACGACTGGGGAAGGGGAGACGAGAGAAACAGGGGAAGGGGAGACGAGAGAAACAGGGGAAGCACGAAGGGAGGAGAGAGGGAGGAAGAGGGTGGCGGCTGGCTGGGAGGCTCAGTGAAGAGATGATGCGCCGGTGAAGGCGACAGTGGTGGTGGTTTGTGCGGCGGTGGTACAGGCGAGAGAAGGAGGAGGGAGTGCGAAAATGAAGGGGAAGCAGGGGAGGGGTTTTGAGGGAGAGTTCTGGGCGATTTTGGGCGGAGCACCGGGGTTTGTGGGGCAGCGGAGATTGGTGTGTGGGTTGGTGATGGTGGGCGGTGGTGGAGTGCGATGTGGGTGGTGCGGCGAGTTGGAGAAAGGAGCAGGAACAAGGGAGGGGGCAGGGGCGTCGCGCAAGGAGGGGAGAGCAGGGGAGGGGATAAAGTGAGGTGGTGGTGTTTGGTGGTTAGGTGGTGTGGGATGGTGGTGAAAATGGTGGTGCGCGGTGGTGGCTGCGGTGGTGGTAGACGGTGATTGATGGTGGTGGGTTTGAATCACAGAAAATTGAGATTGAAATTGAAATTGTGCTTGGTTTGTTGTTGAAATTCCATCCAAAAATTCTGATTATGTACATGAGAAGTGTGATGAACAAGCTAGGAATTGTGCTTGGGGTCCAAGTATCTGCACTTGGACTGAATTATGGGAAGGAAGGAAGTTTTTGTCTTCCTGGTTTGTGCGTGGGGAGCAAGGAAATAAAGCAGACATTTTCTTTTTCTTTTTCTTTTTTTAAATAATTTCACAATAATTGGCAAAATTCAGAAATTGTAATTAATTGCTAAAAATAAAAAATTTTAATTAAAATAATTCCTTAAAAATAAATAAATTGTCGTTAACGAAAATAAATAATTTCAGTTTATAAATTCGTCGTTTAAAGTAAATCGCAAAAACGATTAAAATAACGAAATTCGATTATTCGTAATTTAATTAAAAGCGAAATCAAGTTAATAAATATTTTTTTTATTTTAATAAATCGAGTTTAAAATTTCGGGGTATTACAGCTACCAAGCCATAGGAAGAAAATGGGTTTTCAAACTAAAAAAGGACAAGGATGGGAAACTTGAAGTTTTTAAAGCTAGATTGGTTGCAAAAGGTTACAGGCAAGTCCACGGTGTGGATTACGATGAAACCTTTTCACCAGTTGCAATGCTAAAGTCTATTCGGATAATGTTAGCAATCGCTGCATATTACGATTACGAAATATGGCGGATGGATGTCAAAACCGCTTTCTTAAATGGCGTTTTAACAGAAACAGTGTTTATGACACAGCTTGAGGGTTTTGAGGATCCAAAGAATGCTAAAAAGGTATGCAAGCTAAAGAAATCAATCTACGGATTGAAGCAGGCATCAAGGAGCTGGAATATACGTTTTGATGAAGCAGTCAGTGACTTTGGTTTCATCAAGAACGCAGACGAATCTTGTGTATACAAGAAGGTCAGTGTTGAACTCTGTCAAGATTTGGCTTGGGAAATGTTTTTCGATGAAGGATCTAGGAGAAGCACAGTACATACTGGGCATCAAGATTTACAAAGATAGATCTAAAAAGATGATTGGACTTAGTCAAAGCACTTATATCAATAAGGTACTTGAAAGGTTCAAGATGGCAGACTCCAAGCGAGGCTACCTACCCATGTCTCATGGAATGACTCTAAGCAAGACTCAGTGCCCAAAAACACTTGATGAGCGTAGACGAATGAATGGGATTCCATATGCATCATTGATTGGTTCAATAAAGTATGCTATGATATGTACACGCCCGGATGTTGCGTATGCACTCAATGCTACGAGCAAATACCAGTCAGACCCAAGAGAGGCACATTGGACTGCTGCCAAGAATATTCTGAAGTACCTGAAAAGGCACAAAGATGACTTTCTGGTCTATGGTGGAGATGATTAATTAATTGTTAAAGGCTATACGGACACAAGTTTCCAAACCGACAAGGATGATTTCAGATCACAGTCTGGGTTTGTCTTCTGCCTCAACGGAGGTGCAGTAAGCTGGAAAAGTGCTAAGCAAAGCACCATTGCGGATTCTACAACTGAAGCGGAGTACATTGTTGCACATGAAGCAGCAAAGGAAGCTATATGGCTAAGGAAGTTCATAGGTGAACTTGGTGTAGTCCCCTCCATTAAAGGACCAATAGCCCTATATTGTGATAATAATGGAGCTATTGCACAGGCAAAGGAGCCTAGACACCACCAAAGAGTCAAGCATGTACTTCGTAGATTTCACCTTCTACGAGAGTTCGTTGAAAGAAAAGAAGTCGAGATAAGCAAGATTGGAACTGATGACAACATATCAGATCCATTGACTAAACCTCTGCCGCAGGCGAAGCACAACTCGCACACTGCAGCTATGGGAATCAAGCATATTGGAGAATGGCTTTGATGTCCTTGTTTAATGTTTTAAAGTTTTAGAGTTTAATACTTTGTAAAACATTATTGGTTAATCATTCACAATAAATGAATAGAATTCATTTTTCCATTTAATTTGTGGTTTATTAAATGATGAGTCCCTTCAATTTGACGAAATATTTAAGATAGACTGTCAGGACCAGTCCTGTGACTAATAAATGTCTATCAAGTGAACTTGAATGTCAAAAGTTGAAAATGGTCCCTGGTCGGAGTTTTCTATAAAGATGGACGCATAGAAAAAGTTAGACGACTAGAATGTAAGATGACTAGTAGTTCTGTTTCTTGAACTATGTGGACATGGCAATGTCATAATCATTTGCATAGATACTTACTTTGGAAGGCTAGTATCGGACAGACCTATGAAACTTTACTGTAAGAGATGAAAATCCGTCATAAGTAAATTTCATTAAAATTATTAGACACTAATCCTCAATACCTGAGTGATTTGAGATTACTTGTTTGAGAACTGCTTACTTTGACGTTGTCAACCGTCGCACCGTGTAGACACCTACTTTTGTCCCCATTCCCGAAAGGGAAGGTTCGATGATGAGAACATAAATCTCCACTTGACAACGCATCTCCTATAAAATAAGGAATCTCAATCACCCTTTTCATTTCACCCGAAACCTGCTATTTATAGAAACCTGCTATTTATGGAAACCTGCTAAAAATAGTAACTGCCGTAATGGGTAGTTGTTAAAAGTGGCAAGTCATAAAAGATAGAAACCTGTCAGAATTAGGTGTTGCACTCCAACATAAATCCTAAATGAGATAGAAGTTGCGAGAGAATCCTATTCCTAATACAATTCGAAAATAAGAGTTACGTATTAAATTAAAATCCTAACGAGCCTAGAGTTCGTAACGGGCCCAGACGCATTCCGTCATAAAATTAATACGCACTAAAAGAGTCGATTAAGTCTCATACACTCCGGATTCTAAGAGTCCAAATCTGACAAAGAAACGGCCCAGACCCTATTTTCAACGCCTGGCTCTGGGCGCCGAAATCTTCGGCGCCCAGCCCTGGGCGCTGAAATTACCTGGGACGTGTTCTTTCCTAATTCTTCGTGGATTAGGGTTCTACAATTCTATCTTTCCACGAACTCTTTCTTATAAATATAACCCCGAACCCTCAATCTCTACCCTGCGGGTGTATGTTGAGAGATCCCCACACCAGGGATCACAAGGGAACCTACGGCCGTCGTGGTCAAACATAATTGCACTCCCTTTATGTCACGATAACCGGGTTTTGTCAGTTTTTCTCATTGTCGTTAAAAACTGAATGGCGACTCCTATATTACTAGTCAATTGGGTGTAAACTCACAGGAAATCCAATTACACTTGATTTGACAAAAAGAAACGTCACACCCACGAGGGACGAGGTCACGCATTAGCCTCGCGCTTTTTCGACCCCCTCACAGTGGCGACTCCACTGGGGATAGTGAGGGAAATACTCGTGTTCGTAGGTAATCAAAATAGGCGAAGGGTGAAACGATCCTACCCCGCGTTTATTTCCCCATCAAGTTGGGACGACCTGAAAATCAGCATATTAATGTGAACGGACAGAACCGCATAACGAATCTTGGCTCCCTCAGGGAGTTTGGACTAAGGATACCCATCGCCAACCGGGGGGTGCATACGCTTCGAATGTTGTCCACTCGGCACTTTCGCTAGTAGTACACCCGTCCCAAACCCAATCGCTCGCCCACTAGGTCCCTCTCATTGGTGCATGCCCCCTTGGCTTACATCGTGATTGGCCTCTTGGGCGAAATTCGTCTGTTGAAGGCACTACCTCGACCGGGGCATGTGTTGGATCTGCGATAGAAGCGGTACCAAGCCGGCGTAAATACTACCCATAGAAGCCTATCATAAACTACATGACATATTATTATCTTGCCTCATGATGTAATGTTAGTTATGTGTAGCGAAATATGTGATTGTGTGTGACAAATAATGCTAGAAAACCAACGACCTTAAAAATTGCCCAAACGTTCATAAACCAATTGGCCAAAGAGTTATACCAAAATGCGTGTTCCGCAAACCCGAACGATCGCCATAAAAATAAGCGACGCTCGGGATGGCCCGTAACGAATCCCACAAAACGTTGTAACGCGTAAAGGACGTTATTAGGCAAGCACGCAAAATCAAAGTCGCATAAACAAAAAATATACGCAAACAAGAAAACGAGCACCAGCCAGGGACGCATTTTCAACGCCCCTGGCTGGGCGTCAATATTTCTCACGCCCTACGTTGGGCGCTGAAGTTGCTGCCTGGCCTTTTGGTCAGGCGCAGCAGCCTCGGTGCCTGCGCATAAAAAATATACGTAGCAAAAAAAAACTTTTCGTAAAAATTGCTGCAAGGGCGTATGAAAAGGCACTCGATTCTAAAAGCAACTAAAAAATAAAAATAAATAACTCTTTGTGTCGTTGTTAGGCCTCCTACGACGACAATGCTCGGCACCAAAACCGAACATGCTAATAACTATGAATGTCACATGGGCAAGGTATTCAAAAAATAATGTTCAAATAGAGTCATCAAGGAAAAATAATGTTCGAATAAAAAAGTAAATCCGAGTCTAGACTAGGCTATGCCAAAGTACAATCTAAATCCTAAGTCTTAGTTGTCTTATCCATAGAATCGGTCCTAATGCTTGGTGTCGTGCTGCAAGTTAAAAGGTTAAACCATATTGAGTCTCCCTTCCTAACATTTAAATCAATAAGCACCCATATGTAATTGTCATCCCTTGCTAAGAATCTACGGCCTCAATACTCTCTCACCAATAAAAATAATATATTATAGTATTTGCAAAATGGAAACAGTCACATTCTGGAAATCATTCCCCCACAGTCGCACAACCCCCAAAGTGAACCTAAGGTGTCAATACCATCAACAAAAAATTAATGGCCTCAAGGATTATGATCACATTGGGTCACGACTATCATAGTCCTCTCGAGCCACTCGCTCCTTTAAATACTCCTAAGTACGAACTAAAAGATTTTCCATGAATACAACATGACGAACCATGAAAATACCCAAATCGGCATGCCATAAGGCTACCATTGGGGTGAAAGCAATACACACTAAGAGAGAAGCCGCACTAATGATTCTAGTCTTGCAAAAATAAAAATTTGATCTCCCCAACTAACTACCTTGCCAACATTAAGCAAAATGGCGCATGACAAATGAACACCTAAGGGTTAAGTCTAAAGTGTCAACCAATGAAAGTTATGGTCCAATTAGCCTAAGTCTGAAAGTTGCTTGGTCAAGTATTATAGGCTTACGCCACGTCATTATTTTGAGTCTAGGCCACCTCCTCGTATTCATACCCGGGTTATAACCAGAAAGATTAATGAAAGTTCGAGTCTAAATCACAACTTCCAATTAAATCCCGAAAACTGGAATCTGAAAAGAAGCAAAAAAAAAGATTATTTTCGATGTAATTCTTTCGTTAAATTTCAATAAGGTAAAAACAACATTTTGAATCTACGCTATTCGCACATTTTAAGGAAACGACTAAATACGCTTGCAAAGTAAGACAATTTAAAAGGTCCACCCTAGGCCTACTAAAGCTAAAGGTCCACCCTAGGCCTACTAAAGTTAAAGGTCCACTATAGGCCTACCAAACGAGGCTCACTCAGTCTCGCCTCGTGACTCAAAGACCACAACCATCTACCTTTTAGCCCAAATAAAAAATTTGAAGGATTTATGTTGGGGAGAAATCCCAAGCAAAAAGAAAAAAGAAAGAGAAAAGGGAGAGCGAAAAGAGCAAGCCATGAAATACTTAAAAAGAAAGAGAAAAGGGAGAGCGAAAAGAGCGAGCCATGAAATACTTAGCCCGTACCTTCCAAGGTGCGGAATTTACCAAGGTGAACGAAGGAAAAGAACTGAGTCAACCAATCCAAATCATGCCACAAAAAACTATATAAAGTTCTACGATGTCTACCCTTTCCAATCCTTATGTTCTTAGACGCCTTCGCTCTGGGGCCCATGTTCAGCTCATTTAACCCATCCATGTTCTCATTGCCATAACCCAAGAAACCATTACCTCGACTCTTGTTCTTGAACTTGTTATCAACTGCAAACCACGTACGGCCATTGACACGTGCGTCATACCCGTCATTTCCAAAACCTGCTCTTACATCACCGCTAGTATAATGACCATATAACTTGTTTGAATACATCCTGTTGATATACCCTTGAGCCGTCCCCATGCTATTCATTGGCCTTGGTTGATGTAATCCTCGTGCTTGACTAATACCTATACAACTCATTCAACCCATCTTTCAAGCTGTCTTGAGTCACGAATAAAAAAGAAGACCAATGAAAAGTACATTATACGCTTAACGTAAAAAATTAATAATAAAAAAAAAAAACTTTGCAAAGCGCCTTTAAAAGTTCGTCTAAAAAGAAAAAGAAGCATTTAGCGCACCAAAAAAGATCCGCCCAGAAATCATTTTCAGCGCCCACAGCTGGGCACCGAAATCTTTAACGCCCCAGCCTGGGCGCTGAATCTCTCTGCTCGCCAAATTTTGTCCAGAAGTGCTCGTCATTTTATCCGCACATGCACGGAAAAATAACGAACACTTGGAGGGGTACGACACGTATTCAGATATACGTACCAAAAAACACATGAAAAGATTTTTGTGCAAATACATGTACTTAAAAAATAAAACAAAATTTTGGCTTACGGCAAAGCGGCAGATTAAAATAATAATAAACTTCACTTATTTCACCCTATTTCAAACATTACGATTCCACTCGAACGTACTTGTTTAAAATCGGCATTCTAAGAAACCATTTTCTAGGCTAAGAACTACGCAAGACCTGATTCCAAATTAAATCTATTTAAGGCGGATACGTAGGCAATCCATGATTCGGTCCAACCAATTTGCAAAAATGTTAAAGCTTACAGAATAACAAGAATAAAAAAATAGAGTCCTTTATTGAAATATAATTACTTGCAATCCAAGTCGAAAGAAAAATTGAAAGCACGAAGAAGAATCCAAGTCATCAAGATGCCAAAATGAGCACACGTTGAAAAATAATAAGGGCACGTACCCTTGCCAGAAGGAGCACTCACACTCCTAGGCACTTAGCCAAGACTCAAAAGATCGCTTTGCCTCAATTGAATGGGGGCTAGCGCAAGCGTCCATGACCTCTAAAAGTACTCGACTTGACCCTCCAGCGAACTAACTCACTTAAAGACCTTCTTTCACCACTAGACATAGTCGTTCGCTTAAAGACCTTCTTTCACCACTAGACACAGTCATAATCGCCAACAAGTAGTAAAGGCAGTAAAGCTTGCAATAAAGAGGATTATTCTATGGCATCGCCCCATCGTTCCCTCGAACTCGGGGCACCCGTTCATGGTAATTCAAATTCTTGCAAATACCTTTGAAAAAAGTCAGACATTGTCAATAAGACTTGGCACTTAACCAAGGCTCACCCTACTTAGACATATGACACGGGCATCTAAAATCGAAATCTGAAAGCATCATTAATGAGAAGACATAATAGCAACTGGGGGCTAAAGATTGAAATGAAAGAACTAGGGAAAGAACTAAGTATACCTTGACCTTTTGTACAGACATACACCAAGTAAATCTAAGTCAATTTGAAAACGGTTTATATTCCCGCCATTCTGGAAAAGATGGCCCTAAAAGCCTAAAAGCATATGCCAAACAGGCACAAGTAAAATCTTGACACCTGCACCCTGGCTTCCAGCAAATCCTTAGACAGCATTCCAAAAATCATAACAGTATTTTGATTCACTCATGTAATTCTGTACGAACCCTTCTATAAGTTAACTTACTTAGGACACCTCGGATTGTACACAGTAGGACTCGGATTTTAAATAATTTTCAAAGACTTCTTCGAACATAATAAAGTGTCGTTGGTTTAAGCTAAGTATGCGTTTATCTCAATGTTGCAAGTGAGTCAAAGAGATTTCTAAATATGATTATGGGTAAAGAAAGGCACCTAGCTTTTGGGCAAGGCACACTTCAACATGTGACTACCTTGACCATGGCAATGTCGCACAATACGACATTTACAAGAAAAGTAGCAAATCACTACTCGAACGTACCTCGCACCAAACGAGTCTGGTTCAAACTATTCATGATCCATGTCGCCATGAATGCATAAAAACGTATGCCAAGCATTATAGCGCCAAGCCAATCCCGTAGCTACAATTGGGGGCTTGAGGAAAACACTCTAAAAATGCTCGAAATGACGATTTTATCGCAAATTCTCGACGCTAATGCTATACACACGTCATAGGGGCACAATCCTAAGATTTGATCGTGTAAAACGAACCTTAGAATGGCTACAACCCCTCCCAAATTCTAAGCGCTACTTAGAATATATAAAGTCGCCCCACTAACAAGGGTAACTAAAAATCGCGAGTCACCAAAACTCCGATCAAACTACTGCACATAACGCTCGCCCTACAAGCGTCCGTTACACAGTCTACGTAATTCCCAAAGCAAAAGCGAAAGAAAAATCAAGGATAAAAACAAGAAAGAAACATCTATGAATCCTCGCATAGAACGAAATAATAAGTCGTGCACACCCACGCAGAAGGTGTTACACCTGTTCGAACACCTGAACGAGGCCTGATAAAATACTCCAATGCAAAAAAATAATATATCCCAACACCTGGAGGAATGTTCTAAGACACATTGTTAGGCCACACAAGCCTACGTCGCACCATAAATTCAAACATCCCACGGTACAAGTCTAAAAAAAAGGAGTAAGGCATATTGCGCTAATGCAGGCACGACCAAGAGCATGTGTAAAAGAAGCAAAGACTACTTATCGCCCAAATTCAAAATGCAAGCCACACGACTTCTACATTATGGATTAAAGGTAGCAAAATATTACCTACCACGGAAGGGATAGCTCGTACCTACACGAGCGGAACCCCAAGGCATCTTTCTCGAAAGAACCTACAAAAATCGTACGCCAAAAGGAAGCATCCCAACATGCATACTTGGGGGCTCCAAGCTACGAAACAACCATAGCAAAATAAAAAATCTCGAAGCAAATGTTTGAACAATCGAAAGGGCACGATGTTTGAGCCCACTTCATGAATGGGCCTGAACCCTATCAAGCTTCTAAGCAAACTATTCAAAATCAGTCATTGCTAAAAAAAAATGATTCAAGCAAACTGATTAATGGACCGCACACAACGGCCATTCTATGAACGCTCGTTCGCACATACATATCATCATTCTAAGTATCGAACATTCACGAACGCGTTCAAAAGAAAAAATATATACAAGAGCAATCAAAATCTTACGCCTCAAGGTATGTTCCTCGGGCCATATAGACTCGCCCAACTATTGCAATAACTGCACGCCTTAAGAGTGACAGTCCCTTTAAATAATCGCCCGAAAATGACAAACACCGTAGTCCACCAATCGGCTACGGTTTCTCGAGAAATAAATTGTTATTCACCAATCAACGGTGATCTCAAATGAACGGTTCGTTCCAAAAATAGAATCTCTAGAAGAAAAGAAAAAAGGAAAACGAACGAACAAGAGGCCAACTGTGTCATCAAGAAACCTCGCCATAAATCATTTTCAGCGCCCAGAGCTGGGCGCCGAAATCTTTAACGCCCAGGCATGGGCGCCGAAAATGATCCCCTGACTTCTATAGGACCCTGCTGTATCCGTTCGACTTGAAAATTGCCGATTTCTGAAAGTCGCACCTCACGGCTTTGTTAAGAGTAGCACACCACTACAAAGATCGCTCGCACTTACGAGCACAATCCCAAACACGATCAAGGACATTACAGAATGCGTATCCCCAAGGAACCTCTTTGACAAGAAATGACCGTCAAGAACGAGTGCTTGGGGGCTCGAAGGAAAATATATATTATGCAAAGTTAAAACAATATTCCCAGACTACGCTGTACGAAGTCCCATGTTTGGATGTCTCAAAAAAATAAAACCGGATTACGACCTCAAGACAAAGGTCGCCGTTTATACTTATACATAGTCCCCTAATCAAGGACCCAAGTAGTGGCAAAATTGAGCCGAAAAGACTAGCTCAAAACCATGAAAAGATGATGGCCACAAGACAATGGTCCGTCTAAGCACGTTGTCAACCCACATTCGAGTTACAACTAAATCCGAGCATCCCTCGAAAGAATTCGCTCTTACAAGAATGAATAAAAGAAATCTCAAAAGAAATCACGATAGGGACTTGTCCACCTCAATCAGGCAAGACCGCGGCACGCGAATCCCAAATCAAAAAGACGAATCCAGGTTCGCTCACCTCCAGCGAGCGGGGCGTCCACCCTTAGCGGACAGGGCTCGCCCACCTTCAGCGGGCAGGGTCTGCGTCACTAGCCGCGCAGGTCCTCAGTTTTCGAAAAATAAAGTCTTCAAATTCAAAATGGGTTCGCCATCTTCAGCCGGCGGGGTCTACGTCACAAACCACGTAGGTCCTTATTTTCAAAAAGCACAAACAAAATTCAAAATAGATTCGTCCACTTCTATCAGACGGGGTGTCCACCCTTAGCGGACAGGTTCGCCATCTTTAGCCGGCGGGGTCTACGTCACAAGCCGCGTAGGTCCTTATTTTCAAATTTCAAAATAGATTCGTCCACTTCTATCGGACGGGGTGTCCACCCTTAGCGGACAGGCTCGCCATCTTTAGCCGGCGGGGTCTACGTCACAAGCCGCGTAGGTCCTTATTTTCAAAAAAAGCAAACAAACTTCAAAACAGATTCGTCCACTTCTTTCGGACGGGGCGTCCACCCTTAGCGGACAGGCTCGCCATCTTTAGCCGGCGGGATCTGCATCACTAACCGCGCAGGTCCTTAGTCGCTGCAGCGATAACTTTTTTTTGGTTTTCCTTTTTTCCAAAAAATTAAAAGGATTGGTTTTCCGTTTTTCCAAAAAAGAACGATGTGCTGGATTTTCCTTCGTTTTACGTCCCATAAAAACAAGGGGGTTTTCTCGTTTAGCTAGCCCTGAAAATGAGAATCTTTAAAAACATTTTTACCTCGTGGTTGGGCTTGGCCAGGCCCAATTACACATTATAGCTTTGATTTCGAAAACATCTGTAGCTACTCCCAATGACAAAGTGAGGGAGTTTCTACGCCTCTTTAGATACTTCCAATGACAAAGTGAGGGAGTTTCTATACTATCCGTTGACAAATCCCAATGACACGTGAGGGATATGTCGACACTTCAAGTGATGACCCTTAAGTCAAATGTTATCACTCGGGGGCTCGTGAGACCCTCGCAAAAGCAGGTCACCATGGCTTGTGTGACGCACTCCGTCTAATAATTTGACCATCGTCTTACTCCAAGACTCAGTCAAAGTGGGGGCTAACTGTAGACAACTACTTTTGTCCCCATTCCCGAAAGGGAAGGTTCGATGATGAGAACATAAATCTCCACTTGACAACGCATCTCCTATAAAATAACGAATCTCAATCACCCTTTTCATTTCACCCGAAACCTGCTATTTATAGAAACCTGCTATTTATGAAAACCTGCTAAAAATAGTAACTACCGTAATGGGTAGTTGTTAAAAGTGGCAAGTCATAAAAGATAGAAACCTGTCAGAATTAGGTGTTGCACTCCAACATAAATCCTAAATGAGATAGAAGTTGCGAGAGAATCTTATTCCTAATACGATTCGAAAATAAGAGTTACGTATTAAATTAAAATCCTAAGGAGCCTAGAGTTCGTAACGGGCCCAGACGCATTCCGTCATAAAATTAATACGCACTAAAAGACTCGATTAAGTCTCATACACTCCGGATTCTAAGAGTCCAAATCTGACAAAGAAACGGCCCAGACCCTATTTTCAACGCCTGGCTCTGGGCGCCGAAATCTTCGGCGCCCAGCCCTGGGCGCTGAAATTACCTGGGACGTGTTCTTTCCTAATTCTTCGTGGATTAGAGTTCTACAATTCTATCTTTCCACGAACTCTTTTCTATAAATATAGCCCCAAGTTCGACGTGAAAAGAACACACACAATTCATATTCTGAGTATTGACTCCAACACCTAAGCCTAAGCCTCACGCTGCGAAATTGATCACGCGTTCTGTCGCAATCGATCCAAAAATCGAACAGAGCGTATCCTGTCCCGTAACTTGAGATTCGTTAAATAAAAGGAGAAATAGCAAAGTCAAAGTGGTTAGTTTTCTGAGAACCGTAACGCACCTCTCAAGGGTGCATCGTAATGTGCCCCTTCGCATGATTTAATTGCTTTCCTCGCCCTTTTATGAACTGTTAAACTAATCAAATCTGATTGTTCTATCACGCCTAATAAAGAAAATATGTTGGAAAATTGGATTATCATGCTAGGTCCCTTAAAACAATCTAAATCAGATAATCGCGATTGATCTAGTGTTATATGTTGCATATTGTTAAAATCAACTCAGATTAGTTTAATAGTTAACGCATGTCCCTTCAATTATTTATGCTGAACTAGTAAGGATATCCTGCCTCTGGAGTTATCGAAGAGCGAGTACTCCTCTCGGTAGTTACAGTCCCCCGAACCCTCAATCTCTACCTTGCAGGTGTATGTTGAGAGATCCCCACACCAGGGATCACAAGGGAACCTACGGCCGTCGTGGTCAAACATAATTGCACTCCCTTTATGTCACGATAACCGGGTTTTGTCAGTTTTTCTCATTGTCGTTAAAAACTGAATGGCGACTCCTATATTACTAGTCAATTGGGTGTAAACTCACAGGAAATCTAATTACACTTGATTTGACAAAAAGAAACGTCACACCCACGAGGGACGAGGTCACGCATTAGCCTCGCGCTTTTTCGACCCCCTTACACACCGTAAAAGGAGGCTATAAAGGCAACGCTCAGGTAATCACCTATCAAACGAAGTCTAATATCAAGATCGCAAGATTGGGATTGTCCTCCCATAAATCGGGACGAGATGCTGAAAGTTGTACAAGGCCACTCGGAGAGCTAGAAACTGTAAAATGCATGGTCGTGCTCAGATGAATCATAGGCTATGATTATCTGTTTGTTTGATCAGTTGAACTCTGAAACCGAGAAAAACCTCTGGACATAATAAGGATGACAACTCTTACCTTATGTTCAAGAGCAAGCATCGAGCAACAAAGGAATTAGGAAATGCACACTTGTCCTAAAGGACAAGTGGGAGACTGAAGGAAATAATGCCCTTGGTCCAAGTATGCATTTAATGGTAAGTCTAATAAATGCGGTTCAGTATTAATTAACAAGTTAATAATTCAGTGAGATCAAGTGATCTGAATGCCTAGCTAGAGGCCGCTTCAGTTCAAGTGGAATTAATGATATTAATCCACAGCTTACTCTTGACTGAACCCGTAAGGTCACACAAATAGTACGTAAACGGATCAAGTATTTAATGGCATTAAATACTCCATCTATGGATATTCGGAATCGACGGATCTTGGTATCAGTGGGAGCTGAGATCGTCAAAGGCAAGAAATGAATACTCCGGAAACGATGATATTGCCGGAAACGGAAATATGGATCGTATCGGAAATATAAATATTATTCAAGTCGTAGATGTTGCCGGAAACGGAAACATGGTACGTATCGGAAAATATTATCGGAAATGGAAATATTACCGGAATCGGAAATATTGCCGGAAACGGAAATATTGTCAGAATCGGAAATATTATCGGAAAATAATTCCGGAAACGGAAATATTAAATATTTGTTCGAAACAGAAATTAATTCCGGAATCGGAAATGTTAAATATTGTTCGTATCGGAAATGAATTCCGTAATCGGGAATTTAATCGGAAGCGTATCGTACGAATTAGCATCGGACGAGGCTTGCTAGACAAAGGCCCAGCACGAAGCCAGGCCGTCGCCCAGCAAGCCACACGCATCAAGAAAACACGCCAAGGCCTCAACTAGGCCCAGCCAAGGCTTGGCGCGCGCGCTCAGCGATGGGCTGCGAGCAGTGGGCCTCAGCGATGTGCGCTCAGCGTGGGCCGCGAGGCTTGCGCATTGCTCGTGCGGTGCGTGTGTACATGCTATACGAATCCTAAAGCTATCGGAATTCGTGCATTGATTAAATCCTAATTCTAAAAGATTAAATTAATTATTTAGAGTTCTAATAGCATTCTAATTAATTAATTAGTATTCTAACAGGATTCGAAATCCTTTCCATGGTTCTATAAATATATGCCTAGGGTCATAAATTTATATACGAGTTTTTCAACAAGTATTCATACAATAAAACAGTGATTTTTGAGCAGAAAAATCAGTCACATTCTTGCCCATAATTAGCCGAAAATTATAGTACCTTAAGGGCAATTCTAGTTGGTCAATCTTAAGGCGGATCCGGACGTGCTGTGGACTATCTACGGAGGGACGACACTTGGAGTCCTAAAGACTTGTTCTTGTTCGGTTCGGGCGCAGCTAGGGAGGGCACGCTACAAAGTGTATGCATCTGAATTATGCTAACTGATTATTGTAAATAATATGTTTCCTGGCATTAAGGTTTTCCGCATGATTTATGTTTTGTCATATGTATCATAACCTAACAAGAAGTCCATCTACTGCTTTGTTTTTTGTTTTGTTGAGGGTGTGGATGTGCCCCCTTAACTGGTGTTTGTTGCTTCAGTGGTTGGATTTTGATTATTTTCTACCTTTTGGTAATAAAGTTGACTATTTTACCAAAAAAACAAAATAGATATGATGTATAATTTTTCTTTAGATAACTTTGTGAACAAATTTTGTGGCATATTATTTTTGGTGATTAGTTGCAATAAAACAATTTAAAGTTTTCATATTATCTTGTACGCGTCGCGTGCATATAAGACCGCTTAGCTGCTTATATTAAATATTTCATATTAATCAAGTAGATTTTGAAGATATATTGATCCAATTTAGTCTTATTAATCTTTCATTGTAGCTGCTTATTATTTGTGGTGATTAATCCTAATAACACAATTTTAATTTTTTCTTTTATTATCTCGCACGCATCGCGTGCATATAAGACTAGTAAAAATAATAAAGCAAGTAGGGAGGAAGTAATAAACAAATAGAAAAAAGATGATAGAAAAAGTATTTTAATCAAAGTAGAGTTAAAGTTTATTGTAGTGGTGGTCTCTAGGAAATTAGATATATTAAATAATTAGAATGGGGGTAGAAAAGTTACTAAAAATGAAAGTGTGACTTCAAATAAAATACGATTAGAAATGGTAAGTGCGACTCCTAATAAAATAGGGAGGGAGTAAATGACAACAACTGGGAAGGGGTGCTGTTTAAAGAAGTTACATTTCTCATTTTCCAAATGCCGCATAAGGAACAACAAATTTTCTAATTCGTAGGCTTTACATTACTTCGCATATTATGGAAAAAAGAAAAAAATTTAATTAGTTTTCTCAAAGATGAGTACCAATTCAACAAATTGTTATGTAAAGTTTCAAAATTCTTTAATCACATGATACTCTAAAAACAGATGTTGAAATTCAATGTTGCTCACATGTGAGTTGTCCCATGTTGAAAAGAAGGGAGCAAAATGTTAGGTTATGATACATATGACAATTCATAAATCATGCGGAAAAACCATAAAGCCAGGAAAGCATATTATTTACACATAATCATTTAGCATAGTTTAGATGCATACACTTTGTTGCGTGCCTTCCCTAGCTGCGCCCGAACCGAACAAGAACAAGTCTTTAGGACTCCAAATGTCGTCCCTCCGTAGATAGTCCACAGCACGTCCGGATCCGACTTAAGCTTGACCAACTAGAATCGCCCTTAAGGTACTTAGAATTTTCGGCTATTGTAGGCAATTATATGACTGAATTTTTGCTCTCAAAAATCACTTTGAATACTTGAATCGTCGATTCAAATAATGACCCTAGGCCCTTATTTATAGAGGTATGGAAAAGGAATTGTAATCCTACTAGGATGTGGATTTGTTAATTAGAACTTTATTAGGACTCCAAATAACAAAGCAAATCTAATAGGATTAGGATTTTAATCTTCGCACGAATCCTAATAGGATTAGGATTTCCCGCACACGCATCGTACAAGCCGTGCACCCGCGCAGGCCTTGCGGCCCACGACAAGCGCACAGCCCATGTGCGGTGCTGCGCGCGCGCGCGCCCTTGGCTGGGCCTGGCCTTGCGCTGGGCCTGGTCGAGGCGTGCGTTGCTGCGTGCGGCTCGCTGGGCGATGGCCTGGCTTCGTGCTGGGCCTTCGTCTAGCGGGCCTCGTCCGATGCTAATTCGTTCGATACGCTTCCGATTAAATTCCCGATTCCGGAATTCATTTCCGATACGAACAACATTTAATATTTCCGATTCCGGAATTAATTTCCGTTTCGAACAAATATTTAATATTTCCGTTTCCGGAATTATTTTCCGATTCCGATAATATTTCCGATTCTGACAATATTTCCGTTTCCGGCAATATTTCCGATTCCGGCAATATTTCCATTTCCGATAATATTTTCCGATAGGTACCATGTTTCCGTTTCCGGCAACATCTACGACTTGGATAATATTTATATTTCCGATACGATCCATATTTCCGTTTCCGGCAATATCATCGTTTCCGGAGTATTCATTTCTTGCCTGTGACGATCTCAGCTCCCACTGAAACCAAGATCCGTCAATTCCGAATATCCATAGATGGAGTATTTAATGCCATTAAATACTTGATCCGTTTACGTACTATTTGTGTGACCCTACGGGTTCAGTCAAGAGTAAGCTGTGGATTAATATAATTAATTCCACTTGAACTGAAGCGGCCTCTAGTCAGGCATTCAGCTCACTTGATCTCACTGAATTATTAACTTGTTAATTAATACTGAACCGCATTTATTAGACTTAATATTATATGCATACTTGGACCAAGGGCACTATTTCCTTCAGTCTCCCACTTGTCCTTAGGGACAAGTGTGCATTTCCTAATTCCTTTGTCGCTCGATGCTTGCTCTTGAACATAAGGTAAGAGTTGTCATCCTTATTATGTCCAGAGGTGTTCCTCGGTTTCAGAGTTCAACTGATCAAATAAACAGATAATCATAGCCTATGATTCATCCGAGCACGGCCATGCATTTCACAGTTTCTAGCTCTCCGAGTGGCCTTGTACAACTTTTAAGCATCTCATCCCGATTTATGGGAGGACAATCCCAATCTTGAGATTAGACTTCGTTTGATAGGTGATTACCTGAGCGTTGCCTTTATAGCCTCCTTTTACGGTGCGACGGTTGGTCAACGTCAAAGCAACCAGTTCTCAAACAAGTAATCTGAAATCACTCAGGTATTGAGGATTTAGTGTCTAATAATTTTAATGAAATTTACTTATGACAGATTTTCATCTCTTACAGTAAAGTTTCATAGGTCTTGTCCGATACTAGTCTTCCCAAAGTAAGTATCTATGCAAATGATTATGACATTGCCATGTCCACATAGTTCAAGAAACAGAACTACTAGTCATCTTGCATTCTAATCGTCTAACGTTTTCTATGCGTCCAATTTTATAGAAAACTCCGACTAGGGACCATTTTCAACCTTTGACATTCAAGTTCACTTGATAGACATTTATTAGTCACAGGACTGGTCCTGACAGTCTATCTTGAATATATCGTCAAATTGAAGGGACTCATCATTTAATAAACCACAAATTAAATGGAAAAATGAATTCTTTTCATTTATTGTGAATGATTAACCAATAATGTTTTACAAAGATTTAAACTCTAAAACTTTAAAACATTAAACAGGGATATCAAAGCCATTCTCCAATATGCTTGATTCCCATAGCTGCAGTGTGCGAGTTGTGCTTCGCCTGCGGCAGAAGTTTAGTCAATGGATCTGATATGTTGTCATCAGTTCCAATTTTGTTTATCTCGACTTCTTTTCTTTCAACGAACTCTCGTAGAAGGTGAAATCTATGAAGTACATGCTTGACTCTCTGGTGGTGTCTAGGCTCCTTTGCCTGTGCAATAGCTCCGTTATTATCACAATACAGGGCTATTGGTCCTTTAATGGAGGGGACTACACCAAGTTCACCTATGAACTTCCTTAGCCATATAGCTTCCTTTGCTGCTTCATGTGCAGCAATGTACTCCGCTTCAGTTGTAGAATCCGCAATGGTGCTTTGCTTAGCACTTTTCCAGCTTACTGCACCTCTGTTGAGGCAGAAGACAAACCCAGACTGTGATCTGAAATCATCTTTGTCGGTTTGTAAACTTGCGTCCGTATAGCCTTTAACAATTAATTCATCATCTCCACCATAGACCAGGAAGTCATCTTTGTGCCTTTTCAGGTACTTCAGAATATTCTTGGCAGCAGTCCAATGCGCCTCTCCTGGGTCTGACTGGTATCTGCTCGTAGCACTGAGTGCGTACGCAACATCCGGGCGTGTACATATCATAGCATACATTATTGAACCAATCAATGATGCATATGGAATCCCATTCATTCGTCTACGCTCATCAAGTGTTTTTGGGCACTGAGTCTTGCTTAGAGTTATTCCATGAGACATGGGTAGGTAGCCTCGCTTGGAGTCTGCCATCTTGAACCTATCAAGCACCTTATTGATATAAGTGCTTTGACTAAGTCCAATCATCTTTTTAGATCTATCTCTGTAAATCTTGATGCCCAATATGTACTGTGCTTCTCCTAGATCTTTCATCGAAAAACATTTCCCAAGCCAAATCTTGACAGAGTTCAACATAGGAATGTCATTTCCGATAAGTAATATGTCGTCGACATATAATACTAGGAAAGCAATTTTGCTCCCACTGACCTTCTTGTATACACAAGATTCGTCTGCGCTCTTGATGAAACCAAAGTCACTGACTGCTTCATCAAAACGTATATTCCAGCTCCTGGATGCCTGCTTCAATCCGTAGATTGACTTCTTTAGCTTGCATACCTTTTTAGCATTCTTTGGATCCTCAAAACCTTCAGGCTGTGTCATAAACACAGTTTCTGTTAAAAAGCCGTTTAAGAAAGCAGTTTTGACATCCATCTGCCATATTTCGTAATCGTAATATGCAGCGATTGCTAACATTATCCGAATAGACTTTAGCATTGCAACTGGTGAAAAGGTTTCATCGTAATCCACACCGTGGACTTGCCTGTAACCTTTTGCAACCAATCTAGCTTTGAAAACTTCAAGTTTCCCATCCTTGTCCTTTTTCAGTTTGAAAACCCATTTGCTTCCAATGGCTTGGTAGCCATCTGGCAAATCGACCAAATCCCATACTTGGTTTTCAGACATGGAGTCTAATTCAGATTGCATGGCTTCTTGCCATTGCTTGGAGCTAGGGCTCGTCATAGCTTGTTTGTAAGTCGCAGGCAAGTAATAGAACGTCATAGCTCTCGTTCGTCAAAATACCTAAGTACCTTTCCGGTTGAGATCTATATCTTTGCGATCTACGCGGGGTAACATTTCTAGATTGACCATGATTCTCACCAGATTCTTCTAAAGATCTCTGAGTTTCATCCTGAATGTCATCTTGAGCATTCTCTAGAATTTGTTGTTCGACTCGAATTTCTTCGAGGTCTACTTTTCACCCACTTGTCATTTTGGAAATGTGATCTTTCTCCAAAAAGACACCATCTCGAGCAACAAACACCTTGTTCTCAGATGTATTGTAGAAGTAATACCCCTTTGTTTCCTTTGGATAGCCCACAAGGATACATTTGTCAGATTTTGGATGAAGTTTGTCTGAAATTAATCGTTTGACGTATACTTCACATCCCTAAATCTTAAGAAAAGACACATTTGGAGGCTTTCCAAACCATAATTCGTATGGAGTCTTTTCGATAGCTTTAGACGGAGCTCTATTTATAGTGAGTGCAGCTGTATTTAGTGCATGTCCCCAAAATTCTAATGGAAGTTTGGCCTGACCCATCATTTACCTGACCATGTCTAGCAAGGTCCTGTTCCTCCGTTCCGACACACCGTTCCATTGTGGTGTTCCAGGAGGAGTCAATTCTGATAGAATTCCACATTCTTTCAGATGGTCATCAAATTCATAGCTCAGATATTCACCGCCTCTGTCAGACCGCAGTGCCTTAATCTTCTTGCCTAATTGATTCTCTACTTCACTCTGAAATTCCTTGAATTTGTCAAAGGTTTCAGACTTATGCTTCATTAGGTAGACATAACCATATCTACTGAAGTCATCAGTGAAAGTGATAAAGTAGCTGAAACCACCTCTAGCATTTGTACTCATTGGTCCACATACATCTGTATGGATTAAACCCAATAGTTCATTTGCTCTTTCTCCAACTTTAGAGAAAGGTTGCTTTGTCATTTTGCCAAGTAAACATGATTCGCATTTACCATAATCCTCTAAGTCAAATGGTTCTAGAATTCCTTCCTTTTGAAGTCTTTCTAAGCGTTTCAAGTTTATATGGCCTAATCGACAATGCCACAGATAGGTGAGATCTGAATCATCCTTTTTGGCCTTTTTGGTATTTATGTTATATACTTGTTTGTCGTGATCTAATAAATAAAGTCCATTGACTAATCTAGCAGATCCATAAAACATCTCTTTAAAATAAAACGAACAACTATTGTCTCTTATTAAAAAGGAAAATCCCTTAGCATCTAAGCAAGAAACTGAAATGATGTTTTTAGTAAGACTTGGAACATGGAAACACTCTTCCAGTTCCAAAACTAGCCCGGAGGGCAACTACAAATAATAAGTTCCTACAGCTAATACAGCAATCCGTGCTCCATTTCCCACTCGTAGGTCGACTTCACCCTTGCTTAACTTTCTACTTCTTCTTAGTCCCTGTGGATTGGAACATAAGTGTGAGCCACAACCTGTATCTAATACCCAAGAAGTTGAATTAGCAAGTATACAGTCTATAACGAAAATACCTGAAGATGGAACGACTGTTCCGTTCTTCTGATCTTCCTTTAGCTTTGGACATTCTCTTTTGTAATGGCCTATTCCATCACAATAAAGACAGCTTGATGTGGACTTGTCCTGCTTTGATTTAGCATTGCCCTTGGACTTTCCACTTTTCTTGAACGGTCTCCTTCTAGCCTTGAGTAAATCTTTGGCTTCACAGTCCAGTATTATTTCAGCCTTTCTGACAAGGTGAACAAATTCTGCAACTGTTTCTTCTCTTGGTTCACTTAGGTATAGTTGCTTGAAGCGACCAAACCCACTGTGTAGTGAATTGAGCAAGATAGAGACTGCCATCCTTTCGCTTATTGGTGTTCCTAGTAGACTTAGGCGATCAAAGTATGAACGCATAAGATCCACATGGAACCTTAGTGGGACGCCTACCCTCTGTTTAGTGCGAAGGAGCTGAACATGTGTTTCTTGGACTTCCATCCTATAACACCTGTTGGGAGAACTAACCTTTAGACCAGACATTGATTCAATCAATTCATGGACGTTCAGGTCCCTGTCCTCCGTGCTTCCACGACAGATATCCCTCAGATTCTTGATGAGCGTAAAAGGTTCATAGGCTACAAACCTTCTAGCCCAATCATCAGGGATATTGTTCAGCATGAGACTCATAACCTTTTTGAGATCCGCATCCCAGGCGAAAAATCTCTCAGGGGTCATGTCTCTGGCATAGTAGCTTGGCATGGGATGTGATAGTACATACTCAAGTCCATTGAGTTTGACTATTTCAACTAGCTTAGCTTCCCATTCAAGAAAATTTGCTAGGTTCAGCTTGACCATAAGCTCAGAACCCATGATGATGTTTTGATTGTTGTTTGCCATAGTTAAAACTACAATTGAAAAGAATAAACAAATAAATAACCATTCACAGTTTCTCTTAATAAACTTAAATTCTAGCATATATGCATAATTCAATGTTCATTAAGCATTTTATTCAAGTTATGTGTTCCGGCAGGTGTGAATAAAATGATTCCAAGATCCTAAAATCATTGAATAACTAAGCACAGTTTGTCGACTTAATCCTAAAACATCTTAGGTAAGCAAAAGCCTTTTGCTAATAGTCTAGAAACTATTCTTGGTTGATAGGTACGTCTAAGAACTTATTAGGTAAACCTATCGATTTTGCCACGACATAAAAGGACTCCTTACTTATATCGTTGAGTTTCACCAAAACTAACATGTACTCACAATTATTTGTGTACCTTGCCCCTTTAGGACCAATAAGTAACACCTCGCTGAGCGAAAACTATTACTAGATTGATGTAAAGGATATCCAAGCAAGTGTATATTTTGGCATGGTACCTTTTAACTCAATTTTTTAAGTTTGGAACTTAAGGCTCTTACTATGTTGGTTAGATTTTAAGTGAACTAAAATCCTTAATCATGCAACATAATCAAGCTTTGATCTCATGAATTTTAAGACATATTTAAAAGCAATAAATAACTTAAAACATGCATAAGATAAATGTGATCTAGTATGGCCCGACTTCATCTTGAAGCTTTAACTTCAAAGTCCGTCTTGAAAATCTCCATGGGAGGAACCATTTTCTTCAAATAGGATAAGCTATAATTAAAACTAATTACAACTATTTGATGGTACGCAGACCATATTTGAATTGAAAAACAACTTTGGTACTTTAGACCAATTACATTCAAATTAATGGTACGCAGACCATATTTTCTATCCTATTTGGGCCATACTAGTCACTTCATAACCTGCAAAACAGTACATATACAATATATACCATTCACCCATTCATTATCATGAATGGCCCACATAGCTGGTTAGTAAAACACATTATGCATCACATAAACATTTGCAGCAATTAATCAAGGGCACCAATAATCTACAAATTATTCAGTCCTTATTAATTCTAATCAAGTTGTTTTAACCTTAAGGATTTGTAGACCTAATCAAGAGTTTATGACTAAAAAGGGCTCCCACTTAAACCAATAAATTCATATGCTTTACTAATTTTAAACATAAAAATGTATTTCTAGTCTAACCGGAAACATACAAATTTAATTAAAATTTAAAGCTCATATAAATTTATAATTGAATCCAAAAAGTTTAATTTAATTTCAGTCGTATTTAAATTAATTCATGATTTTAATTTTAGTAAAATAATTAGAATAAATAAAATTTATTATAATTACAATATTCAAAATTAAAATCCAAGAAAATAATTTAAATTATTAATTTTAAAATTAATTAAAATTACGTAAACTGAAAATTTCAAATTAAAATTTCAAAACGATCTAATCGCAACGCAACAATCCCACGCAACGCACGCCCATGGGCCACACGCACACAGCCATCGCTGGCCATGTGCGCGCAGCCCATGCGCTGCGTCGCATCGCTGCTGCTCACCATTGCAAGGCATCAATCGAACACGCAAGCTGGTGCTCTCTGCGCGCGCCAGCGCTCGATGCACGCGAGCCATCGCTCGCTGCGCTCGCTTGCCAGCGCTCGATCCATGCGAGCCATCGCTCGCTGCGCGCCTGCCTTTCCCACACGCGAGCTTGAGCTCATCGCACGAGGCAGCAGTATGCGAGCTGGCGCTCGCTGCGCGCGAGCCATCGACGCTGTGCGTAGCGCTCGTGGCACGCGAGCTTGCGCTCGCTGCGCGCGAGGCTCCGCATGCTTGCGCGAGGCAGTGCGCGCTGTGGCGCAGCACGCTTGCTGCCCACACGCGACTGCTCGTGCCTTGCTCTCGCCCCTGCCCACACGCCCATGGCTCACAGCCCACGACACAAGGCAGGGCTGCTGCCTTGTGCTCGTGCACCATGCCCTTGCTCGCTGCATTCGTACCGCATGGGCGACGAGCTCCCTTGCTCGTCGTCGCATGCCCGCACTATACAACACCCCTTAAGGGTAACACGTAGCGTCCATTGCTTTGTGCGTGCAAGTTATATGAGCGAGTCGCATAAAATTAAAAATTTATATTCAAAATTAATGACAAATTAATAAATAATATTAATTTCATAATTTTAGGGCGAAAAATCGAAAATTTATTATTTAATTGATTTCCGATTAACATAGATTCAAGTCTAGGTCATAAAAATTTAAAATTTAACATAAATTTACAATTTTTATGGTGGTTTTTAATCATAGGTATCTAATTAAATTATAAGTAATTATGAAAATCAAATTAATTCTAAATTATTCCTATTTTCAACAAATTAATCATAATTACAAATTAGATTGCATAATTAACAAGGCTAGGCATTCAAACTTGTTAAACATATACAGTAGGTCAATCAAAAATTCAAGATTTATCAACAAGAATCGCAAATATTTAATTTAACATCTTAAATTTACGAAATTTTGCATTCGAAAAACTAAAACCTCCGAAAAGTCATAGTTAGGCTTCGAATTTGAGAATTCTGGGTTCGGCCGAAAATTACTATTTTTGTCAAAATTTTAGAATGCCTTTTACATGCGGAATTGACACAAAAATCACTCGATTTGGATGAGTAACGAAGAAACTGCCGAAAAACAGCGTACGTATAATTAAATAAACGCAATTTGCAATTAATTAACAATTACGAAAATTAATCACCCCTTTTAATTCTTGCAAATTTGTAATATTTAACCATGTTTATGCAATTTAGATTATGAAAATAATAAGAGGCTCGTGATACCACTGTTAGGTTATGATACATATGACAATTCATAAATCATGCGGAAAAACCATAAAGCCAGGAAAGCATATTATTTACACATAATCATTTAGCATAGTTTAGATGCATACACTTTGTTGCGTGCCTTCCCTAGCTGCGCCCGAACCGAACAAGAACAAGTCTTTAGGACTCCAAATGTCGTCCCTCCGTAGATAGTCCACAGCACGTCCGGATCCGCCTTAATCTTGACCGACTAGAATCGCCCTTAAGGTACTTAGAATTTTCGGCTATTGTAGGCAATTGTATGACTGAATTTTTGCTCTCAAAAATCACTTTGAATACTTGAATCGTCGATTCAAATAATGACCCTAGGCCCTTATTTATAGAGGTATGGAAAAGGAATTGTAATCCTACTAGGATGTGGATTTGTTAATTAGAACTTTATTAGGACTCCAAATAACAAAGCAAATCTAATAGGATTAGGATTTTAATCTTCGCACGAATCCTAATAGGATTAGGATTTCCCGCACACGCATCGTACAAGCCGTGCACCCGCGCAGGCCTTGCGGCCACGACAAGCGCACAGCCCATGTGCGGTGCTGCGCGCGCGCGCGCCCTTGGCTGGGCCTGGCCTTGCGCTGGGCCTGGTCGAGGCGTGCGTTGCTGCGTGCGGCTCGCTGGGCGATGGCCTGGCTTCGTGCTGGGCCTTCGTCTAGCGGGCCTCGTCCGATGCTAATTCGTACGATACGCTTCCGATTAAATTCCCGATTCCGGAATTCATTTCCGATACGAACAACATTTAATATTTCCGATTCCGGAATTAATTTCCGTTTCGAACAAATATTTAATATTTCCGTTTCCGGAATTATTTTCCGATTCCGATAATATTTCCGATTCTGACAATATTTCCGTTTCCGGCAATATTTCCGATTCCGGCAATATTTCCATTTCCGATAATATTTTCCGATACGTACCATGTTTCCGTTTCCGGCAACATCTACGACTTGGATAATATTTATATTTCCGATACGATCCATATTTCCGTTTCCGGCAATATCATCGTTTCCGGAGTATTCATTTCTTGCCTGTGACGATCTCAGCTCCCACTGAAACCAAGATCCGTCGATTCCGAATATCCATAGATGGAGTATTTAATGCCATTAAATACTTGATCCGTTTACATACTATTTGTGTGACCCTACGGGTTCAGTCAAGAGTAAGCTGTGGATTAATATAATTAATTCCACTTGAACTGAAGCGGCATTCAGCTCACTTGATCTCACTGAATTATTAACTTGTTAATTAATACTGAACCGCATTTATTAGACTTAAAATTATATGCATACTTGGACCAAGGGCACTATTTCCTTCACAAATACCACCTTATATACAAACTTTTAGAAAAGACGGTCTTACAGGAAAGACCACCTCTCACTGGGTTAGAACCGCGGGTCAAGTCAAGCGGATATGAGATTCGGGTTTTTTATTTGGGTCGTATAAAACTTAATTTTTAGCCCATTTCTCAAACCTCGGTAATTCATTTTTCTCTCTCCTCAATCCCTCCCTCCTTCCCTCAAGATCTCTGCCTCTCTCTCCTCCAAAATCTGCCACCTCCTTGCCGCCATCTCCGTCGCCTCCTCGCCGCCATCTCCATTTTTCCGACCTCTTTTCACCGACATCAAGCTTGGTGGCTACGTTGTTGATGGATCAAACCAAGGATATCGGCGCCGCTGCATTGATCCTTCGTGTTATGCGGCTCGACGTCCTCGGCTACCTAACATGGCTCTGTCACCGCCGACAACGAAGTATCCACCGGCGAGAAGCGAACGAGGATGCGGTTTCAAATTTTCTCTCCCTTTTTTCGCCCAAATTTCAATTTTTTTGCATATTGATTGTTACGTTTCTATGCGGATTTGATGTTTTAGCAACGAAGACTTTTGGTGGCGTAGTCGATTGCGGCGGCGGCGGCGGTAGTGTACGTCAACCACTGGATCTCCGCGTTCAAAACAAGTTTGATGTTCTGAAATTATTACCCGTATATGCTGGAGATTACGATTTCTTTCTTTGAAATTATTAGGATTGAGTTTTTATTTGATTTTGATTTTCGGTTTTTGAAATTATTACTTGATTTTGATTTTCGGTTTTTGTTTTTGATTCTTTTTATTAAATTCCGGCGAGAAATTAGGGTTCCAGCGAAAAAAGGTGTCGCGAAGGAAAGAAACAGATCGCCGGTGAGCAGCGAGAGATGAAGGGGAGGAAGAGAAGCGCTGGTGTGAAGATTGAGAGCCGCCATTATTTGTTGTTATGTGCTGGTTAAATGAGTTCCTCTTGATGTGGTGGAGCAGATCTTGTGGTTGTTGTGTTGGTGGTCCTTATTGTTAAGGAGCTGCTTCGTTGTGGTTACAGATTTGTTTTAGTCATAGTTTGGTTGTATTTAGTTAATAAATAAAATGTTTTAGTAATAATTTGTATTGTAAAATTGCAAAGAAATGCAATTAATATCCAAATATGTATTCTAACAATTTTGTTTCATTTATATTAGTCATGATTAAAAAGGTTTTAGTTAAGAATAAATTCATTTTAGTTAAACATTTGTTATATTTAGTTATGAATAAATTCTTTTTAGTGAAGATTAAATTCATTTTAGTTACACATTTGTTATATTTAGTTATGAATAAATTCTTTTTAGTTATGATTTCGTGAAATTTTTTTTGTTAAGATAAAATTCAATTAATTAAGTAATGGACAAATTAGTTAAGCATTGAAGCCAATTATTTAAACACCGAGATCAATTAGTTAAGCGATAAAATTAATAAGTTTACAAATATAAAGAAAGTTTTTGTTGAGACGGAAATTCAATTAGTTAAGTAATGAAACCATTTAGTTAAACAATGGAACCAATTAGTTGAGCTAGAAATTCAATTAGTTAAGCAACGGAACCACTTAGTTAAGCAATGGAACTAATTAGTGAAGCAATGAAACCAATTAGTTAAGCACTGTAACTAATTAGCTAACCTTGAAATTCAATTAGTCAAACAATGTAACCTATTAGTTAAGCAATGAAAGCAATTAGTTAAGCATGAAATTCAATTAGTTAAGCAATTGAACCAATTAGTCAAGTTTGAAATTCAATTAATTAATCAATGAAACCATTAGTTACACAATTGAATCAATTAGTTATGCAATGAAACTAATTAGTGAAGCAATGAAATCAATCAGTTAAGCACGAAACTAATTAGTTAAACACGAAATTCAATTAGTCAAGTAATGTAACATATTAGTTAAGCAATGAAACCAATTAGTTAAGCAATGGAACGATTTAGTTAAAGCAAAGAAACCAAATAGTTAAGCCTGAAATTCAATTAGTTAAGCACTCGAACCAATTAGTTAAGTTTGAAATTCAATTAGTTAAGCAATAAAACCAATTAGTTAAGCAATGAAACGATTTAGTTAAAGCAATGAAACCAATTAGTTAATCCTGAAATTCAATTAGTTAAGCAATGCAACGATTTAGTTAAAGCAATGAAACCAATTAGTTAATCCTGAAATTCAATTAGTTAAGCAATTGAACCAATTAGTTAAGTTTGAAATTCAATTAGTTAAGTAATGAAACTATTTAGTTAAAGCAATAAAAACCAATTGATTAAGCAATGGAACGATTTAGTTAAAGCAATGAAACCAATTACTCCACGATTTTCTGAGTTTTTAGTTAGGATTTTTCGAGTTTTAGTTATGGTTTTTGACGTTTTAGTTAGGATTTCAAAAAAAAAAAAAAAAAAAAAGAGTTCTAGTTACATATTTTTAGTTTTTAAAAAATAAGTATTAGTTAAATTTTTTTGAGCTTTAGTTAAGGTTTCAGCGGTATTAGTTTCTTTATTTTGCGTTTTAGTTAAATTGTTTTGAGTTTTAGTTAGTTAATATTTTCGAAGTTTTATTTAAGATTTTTTGAATATAAATGTATAACTTCATCTATTAAATCAAATCTCACATATTCAGAAAAACATCAAAAGACATTGATAATTTTTTGCTTATAACAAAAAATAAAATGGAAAAAGATAACTAAAGCACTTTATTTCATAACTAAATATAAAAAAATTATAACTAAACCAAAAATCTATACAAAAAAACTACAGGAGTACTTCAAATTTCTAAACTACATCTACATAGAGGCTTGTGACTCCATTCCTCACTTCGACTTCCTTGCCGCCGCCTAAATCACCATCAGCGAATCCACCGGTGATGGGTGGCGAGACTAAATTCAACTAAATTAAAAAGCACAACCACCGCAACGAATCAGAGGGAAATAAAAAAACCTAAATTCATCACAATTGGTAGATCCAAGAACACGATCTATCCAAAATACAAATTATTAAAATAACCTAAATCAAAAACCTAAATTACAAAATCATAATCCAAATTAAAATACTTATTCAGATACTTGGACGATGGAGATCGCCGGTGAGTTTGACTATTCGAAGAGGGAGAAAGGTAGGCGGCGGCGACGAGTATGATGGTGGTGATGGTTGTCTTCTCCGGCGAGGAAGGAATCTTAGAACACTGAGAGGAGAGGAGAGATATCGACGGCGTTTCGGCTGCTCCAGTTGACGGCCATGGTGTAGGTGATTTGGAGATTCGATCTTCTTGGTGGAGGAGATTTTGAGGAGAAGCAGAGATTAGGGTTTCAGAGAGAAGGATGAGAGAAGCAAAGAATGAAGTCCGTGTTTGCAGTAAATGAGAGGTGAGAGAAATATTTTCTTTTTATATAGCGCGTGATACCACGCGCGTGTGGTTTGTTCACCCGGTCTTTCCTACACGCGCTGTAAGGCGGTCTTACCGAAAAGCTACTGCACCTTATAAGCTTGTGAAGTTACTCCCATTATTGTCAATTGATTTTAATATGGAACCTCCATTAGCCTGTGGACCAAATTGACTCTCCTCCTTTAAGTTGCCAAACCCATCTCATATTTGTAAGCGGTTATCATATTTAGAGTATATGCTTTTATAAACTAATAAAATACTTAGCGACTCATTACAATTCAACTAAACTAACAATCGGTTAGAAATCAAGTAAAGATTGGTCTAAGAAGTACTATAATCATTAGGATTTAGTAGTGCCTCGTACAAGTCCATTTTACAACTCTTTAACCTCTTAACTAGACCTGTCAAAAATCGATCCGATTCGAAAACGAACCCGAACTCGACCCGAAAATACTGGGTCTTGACCAAAACTTTGTGACCCGTAACCCGATTTTATCCTAAACCGAACAACCCGAAAAGTAATGGGTCAAAATCCGACTAAACGCATTTTGACCCGACCGATTAATAATCATTGTATTTATAGTAACAAATGAAATTATGAGGAACTTTAAGCATAGTAAACACATTGTTGTACTATTGGTGGGTGTAATATGATTTTATTTTGAATTATACTTATGTTGATTTTGACTAAATATAAACTTGTGTAGGAAAGTTTGTTAATTTGTGCCCCATATTGTGTACATTTATTACCTAAATTAATGAAAATATAATACGCGCTTTAAAATTTCTCAACCCGTTGATATATGCATTTTATATAGTGATTTTACCCCGTCCCTTGGTGATTTTCTGTGTTAAATGAGCTCTTAGGAGCCATTTTGAGTACTAATATGCATTGTGTAGTGTGTCTTGAGATTTCAGGTCGTTTGAAGAGAAATTGACATTTTTAGGCTCGTTTCGTGATATTACGGGCCACTACGCGATTCCTAGTAGGTTCGGGACGGTCATTGTCAACTCTTAGGAGCCTAGGATGTTCATGTTTGAGCCCCAAGAGTTAGACTCGGTGTTATTAGTGAAGAATGAGGCGTCGAGCCGGTCCCCCTACGACCGGTGGGCGAAGGGAGACCAACCGGGCAAGCAAAAGGGGAATTATCCCATTCAGCACACGCCTGATCGGGCGCCCGTCGCCCGATGCCCATCGGGTGCCTACTCTGCAGCAGCTATGGAAGGATTTCAATCCGCCCGATCTGGCGGATGCTTGCCCGATCGGACGGGTTACGAGCTGTTCGCCCGATCGGGAGACGACAACCTTAGACGCGCGTTTTACTTAGTTTATTGCTGATTTTTCTTCTAAATTTGGGCAAGACTATATATATTAAGCCCTTAGTTCATTGTGAGACATCTCATTATCTAATTTTCAGCACATACTTTTTATTTGAGTACTTAGTTTTTATTATCTCAAACTTGTTCCAAACACATTTGCTACTTCAATTAAAGTTTGAAACTTTCATTTAATCCGTCGTTCGTATTTCCGGTATTGATTCATTCCTTGCCTAATTATTTTAGATTAATTATTTTTTCATTTAATATCATTTCTTTACTTGTTTCAATTATGCATGAGTAGTTTTAATCTAGGGTTTTGGGAATCCATGAACTAATATGAAGGGATGAACTATTATTGTTAATTGCTGGTATTGTTGGTTGATTTCCTATTGATTGGTTTCATTTACTATGCGATTAGATTTGCCCAGGTTTAATTTTATTAGTCTAGCAATATCAAGTTAAGATTCGAGAGATGCAATTTGATGTTTAGGCTTGTTTCAATAGGTAGAATTGGGGGTTAATACATAACGAGATCCTGTTAATTTCAAGTCTATGATTAGTATCGATTCGAGAGAGCATGCTAGTCTTATTAATCGCTTTATTGATTATTAGTGATTGTTTATCATCCCAGATTATTGTTAATTGATGAACCTATACCCTAGGTATTTTATTATTGAATTTCTCATTGTTTAATTTTTGTTGTAGTTTAATTACCCAAACTCAACCATTTTTCCTGTTTCACATAGTCTAGATCTTGTTTTTAATAGTAGAAAGAACGCCAGTTTCCGTGTGGATACGATATGTACTTCCATTACTATATTTTAGTTGGTGAACGTTAGGTTTATCTTTGATAGGAGTGCGATTTAACCTGTTACCCGTTAGGTTGACCTGAACCTGAAAGTTCTGGGTCTTAAACAAGCATTTGTAAACCCGAACCCGAAAGAGACTGACCTGTTAGGTTATGATACATATAAATGAATATAAATCATGCGGAAAAACCATAAAGCCAGGAATCCAACTTAATTGCCACATAACAATTAGCATAATTTAGGACACATACACTTTGTAGCGTGCCCTCCCTATAGTTGTGCCCGAACCGAACAAGAACAAGTCTAGGACTCCAAATGTCGCCCCTCCGTAGATAGTCCACAGCACGTTCGGATCCGCCTTAGATTTAATTAACTAGAATTGCACCTAAGGTTCTATGAATATGTTGAATATTTTAGGCAAATATTAGACTTAGTTTTAATCCTTAAAACTAGGTGAGTAATTGAAATTATGTGTTCATAAATTTGTGAATGCCATCACATATTTATAGAGTAGGAATATGGAATTAGAAGTCTACTAGGATTCAAGTATTCTAAATCTATTAGAATTAGAGTTTACTTAAAACTAGTAACTTAGAAAATTAATCTTTTAATCTAATCCTAATCGCTTAAGAATTCGATGTATGCACAAACTCCAACAGGCACACGAGCACGGCCCACAAGCAAGCAGGCCATGCCCGCAGCAGGCTTGCAGCCCACACGCATCCTCGCAGCCCGCGTTGCTCACAGCCCGCGTTGCTCGCAGCTTTGCTCGCAGCCCAAGGGCGCGCTGGGCCTGGCCTTGCGCTGGGCCTTGCGTGCCTTTGGCTTGCTGTGTTGCGCGCTGGGCTTGCTAGGCGTGGGCCTGGCTTCGTGCTGGGCCTTCGTCTAGCAAGCTCGTCCGATGCTTATTTCGTACGACGCGCTTTCGATTAATTTTCCGATTCCGGAATTCATTTCTGATTCGAACAATATTTAACATTTCCGATTCCGGAATTAATTTCCGTTTCGAACAAATATTTAATATTTCCGATTCCGAAATTATTTTCCGATTCCGATAATATTTCCGATTCTGACAATATTTCCGTTTCCGGCAATATTTCCGATTACGGCAATAATTCCATTTCCGATAGTATTTTCCGATACGTACCATGTTTCCGTTTCCGGCAACATCTACGACTTGGATAATATTTATAATTCCGATACGATCCATATTTCCATTTCCGGCAATATCATCGTTTCCAGAGTATCCATAATTTGCCTTTTGACGATTTCAGCTCCCACTGGAACCGAGATCCGTTGATTCCGAATATTCATAAATGGAGTATTTAATTCCATTAAATACTTGATCCGTTCACGTACTATTTGTGTGACCCTACGGGTTCAGTCAAGAGTAAGATGTGGATTAATATTATTAATTCCACTTGAACTGAAGCGGCCTCTAGCTAGGCATACAGTTCACTTCATTTCACTGAATTATTAACTTGTATAATTAATACTGAACCGCATTTATTAGACTTAGCATTGAATGAATAATTGGACCAAGGGCATTATTTCCTTCATGACCGAATTAGCCCGAACCCGAAAATAAATTTTTACAACCGGACCGACCCGTTTAACAAGTCTACTCTTAACCCATGCATAGACATTATTTCGAAAGTAACCAATGAGATCTCGGCTTAATGTTTACGTGCTTGTGTTATATACAAATTGTCTAAGGTTCAAAATCCTCCTCTCTATTTGTATCTTATATTGATTTTATGACACATTCATAAAAAACACATTATTTTGAAAGCAAGTTAAAAATAACAGGAAAAATTTAAGAATTTAGCACATCTCAAAACTCGCAATAATTACTTTTTTCATTAAAACTTGGAAAAATTAATTTAAATAATCTAACATTTGTGCCATTTACTTTTAATCATCCAACCTATCGATTATTATCCAATAATCTAACCTTTATACCCCATTCGCTTTTTTTTGCACTCAAATGACCGTTTACCGGCTAACAAGGTTACACCCTCTAACCTTGATAGAGAAAAGAAAAAAATAAATTATTGATCCCCTTTCATGCCTAAATTCAATAATTAATAGAATTTTATTTTAAAAAGGAACAAAATTAAAAGAAAAATATATATTTTTAAAATAATTATAGTGGACTAATAGCAACATGCCACGTGGACGTATGGCCTATTGTACCGGGCGTTTTATCTGTTGGGCACAATAAAAAAGGATGAAGTATAAAGATTGAATTATTAGATAATAATAATTGAAAGATTGGATTATTAAAAAATAAATCTCTCAAAGGTTTAATTATTAGAATGATTTATTCGGAAAAACTTTACAAAACATTCAAGAAAACTAAATTGCCAAAGAACAACCCTCTTAGGGTGTTTGGTACACATGTCAGAATGTATTGGAATAGAATGAACTCAGTCTTTTAACAATGGAATTTCTTACTAAGAATTTTCTAAATCAATTCACATGTAGGCCACGCCTCTTAAGAGTCTAAATTCATCTAATTTATAGTCAACTATAGATTATAGAGTTCATTTCACAATTGAACCAAATATTAGATTGGTACTGCGTATGGACCGTAGTACTACCTCCGTTTTGTAATAGATGAATTTTTTTTTTTTTTAACACTATTTATTAACTAACTTTGACAATTATTCTTTCACATTATGTAAGAATAAATATAGTCAAGTGAGATCTTGTTAAATTCGTGTTAATGCGAGGATTCCAAATATCAAGTTTTTATAATTTTTACTTACACGCAATTAGAGATATTAATGTCCAAAGAAGCGTGTTGGAATATGTGGAAAAAAAAATGATGCAAGTATTGTAAAACGGAGATAACACTACGTATGTAACGTATGTCATTTTGAATTCATTCCATACGAAATTTCCAATGGAGTGAACCATTCATTATCAAGCTGTACCATACTTGGTATAATTTATGTATCAATTTGTAGTTGATGCTTTGATGCTTTATTACATATTGACATGTTATTCTTTTTATTGTTTGAGCAGTTTACGGAGTACTTGGGAAGCACCGAGTCATGAACATACCAATTCATGCTACTCACGAATTTGTGAATTGAGATCCGCCTGCAGTCGTGCAACCAATGAACTCATTTTGGATAACTACAACAAAGATATTATGTCTTAATCATCTAATTACTAAATTAGAATTTATAAAACGGCAAGTTTTAGTATATAAGGAAACCAAATGTTATGTTATAAACTTATAATGCATCACTTAATAGTAGAGAGTATTTCCTTAAAGAGCATATCAATTGTAAACATGGGTCTAGTCCGCATCCTTTGTTTGTCCAGTTTCCTTGTTTTTTCATCTTTTGTTATAGCATCCGCTAGCGAGTCAACCTCTTATACCCCGCCTTCTGAATACGAGGCTCCATCATACACCCCAACTCAAACCGATAGTCCATCAAATACACAGACTCCAGAATACAGTCCATCTCCAATGTACGAAACCCCAACATACTCTTCACCTGAGTATGAGACTCCAATATCCTCAGAAGCCCCAACATACTCTTCACCTGCGTACGAGACTCCAAAATCCTCAGAAACCCCAGAGTACAACGCCTCTCCTAAATCCGAGACCCCGTCATACACCCCAACTCCTGAATATAGTCCGTCTCCAAATTATGAAACCCCATCTTATAGTCCATCTCCTATGTATGAAACCCCATCATACACACCAACCCCATCTTACAACCCTTCACCTAAATATGAGACTCCAACATACACTGAAACCCCTGTCTATAGTCCATCTCCTATGTATGAAACCCCATCATACACACCAACCCCATCTTACAACCCTTCACCTAAATATGAGACTCCAACATACACTGAAACCCCTGTCTATAGTCCATCTCCTAAATATGAAACTCCATCATACACCCCAACCCCAACCCCAACTTACAACCCTTCCCCTATGTATGAGACTCCAACATACACTGAAACCCCTGTCTACAACCCATCTCCTAAATCTGAAACTCCATCATACACCCCAAGCCCATCTTACAGCCCTTCACCTATGTATGAGACAACCCCAGTCTACAACCCATCTCCTAAATTTGAAACTCCATCATACACCCCAACCTCATCTACCAACCCTTCACCTAAATATGAGACTCCATCATATATCCCTAGCCCCACATATAGTCCATCTCCAAAGTACGAATCTCCATCATACACCCCTACTTCCACATATAGCCCATCTCCTAAACCCGAGACCCCGTCTTATACACCAACCACATCTTACAACCCTTCACCTAAGTATGTGGCTCCATCATACACCCCCACTCCATCCTACAACCCTTCTCCAAAATCTGAAACCCCATCCTCATCTTACAACCCTTCACCTAATTATGAGACTCCGACATACACTAAAACCCAAACGTATAACTCATCTCCTAAGTCAGAGACTCCATCATACACCCCAACCTCAGTATATAACTCGTCTCCTAAATCTGAAACTCCGTCTTACAAACCTTCACCCGAATATGAGACTACAACTTACACTGAAACTCCAGTCTATAACTCTTCTCCTAAAATTGAGAACCCATCATACACTCCAACTTCTGAATATAGCTCCTCTCCTAAATCTGAAACTCCATCATACAACCCAACTCCATCTTATAGCCCATCACCTAAGTACGAAACCCAATCATACAACCCAACCCCATCTTACAAACCTTCTCCCAAGTATGACAACCCAACTTACACTCAAACCCCAATTTACAAACCATCTCCTAGCTACAAAACTCCATCAACCTATTCTCAAACATATGACAACAAAAATCATTACACTCACCAAAAGGCCTTGCCTACTATGTATGGTGTCCAAGGTGTTATCTATTGTACTTCATGCTATGACTTTACACCTATTGAAGGTATGGTTTTTTCTTCAAGGTTATACTTCATATTTCATATTATTTTTTCAAAAGCAATTAGATAAACACAATTAAATGTTGTTACCCTAAAATATATCAGTGATAATATTTAGTGATACTCATTTATATTTGTTGGATTTTGATAAAAAGCAGGGGCTGTAGCAACAATTTCTTGTGAATCAAAGGCTAAGTATGGACACAAGGCAGCTAAGTTCTCGATGTCGACCCCCAAGACAGACAAAAATGGTTACTTCTTAGCTACATTTACCCCTAAACAACTTGGTGCCCACTTAAAGCTATCCGATTGCAAAGTTTATCTTAAAAGCTCTCCGTCATATACTTGTAATGTTGCTACTAATGTGCACTTCGGAAGGACAGGAGCATCTCCTATCTATTCAGAACATCTTGTTGGGTACCAAAATGCGTACACCTTAGAGTTGTACTCTGTTCCCCTTTTCGCCTACACCTCATATGCAAAATGTGAAAACTATCCAACTTACACTCCAAAATCAAGCTACAAGACTCCAACTTATAGTCCAAAACCAAGCTATGAGGCTTCATCATACACTTCACCTGCATCTTATACCCCTAAATCTGGTGACAAGGTAGAACCATGCACCCCACCTGCCTACACCCCTGAGTCTAATGACAAGGCTCCAGCATACACCAAAAAGGCTTACACTCCAAGTTACTAATCCAAAGTCAACTTACGTTATATATGAAGCTTCAAAGTTATGTACACGAATTAAGAAAATGTATGTTATGATGTAATTCTTTTTCCACTATTTACTATCCTAAATTAAATCTATATTGGCCACTATTGTCGTGCCATTTGTATTGCAGAGAAACATTATAATATCTATATACGAAGTATCTATAACCTTTTAAAAGCTAGGAGTTGTGTTTTACTATTCATGCAATAGTAAAGTACCTGAAAAGCCCTTAACTTCTTTACCATATATCATTTTTGCCTCTTAACTCCTCATATCTATGTAGACGGTTTTTCTCTCCTCACTTCTAGGTTCTTCGTGATTTCCTATCTCCTTCTCGCGGCTTTGCTCTCCATGTTCTTGTATTGTAAGTTCTTCAATCTGTCATTCTTCTCGTTTGTGTTTCTCCTCTCTTCAACATCAACAACTTTCCTAACTATTCTTATTTTTGTTGTTGATTTTTGCAGTCTTCACTTTCCTGGATTCGGATGAGGTGAGTATCATTATTTAGGGTTTAATTCTTCTTTTTTTCGGAAAAAAAATGAATTTGCAGCAGCTATTTAGTATTTACCTCCGTTTGTTGATTGTATTTATTCATTTTCCGTGGATTTTTTGTCATTTTATCAAATGTTTTTGTCTTCTACCTTGATTTCTGTGGTAAGTTTGTGTTTTTCTTTATTGTGAAATTGAATGATTGATTTTTTAGGAGAAAATTCGTTTTGATTTCTTCTTGGGTTTAGTTTGTTGAGTTTACATTTTTGCTTTAACCTAGGCTATGACTCTTTCAATTTATCATTATATATACTCCCTCTGTCCCGGAATACTTGACCTGTTTTCCTTATCGGGCCGTCCCTTAATACTTGACCTGTTTCTAAAAATGGAAATATTCTAACAATATTATATTATTTCTCACTCCACCCCTATTAATCCACCTACCCCTACTCCATACAAAAAATAATTAAAAATTCAACCCCTACTCTCCCCCAACCCCACCTCTTAACCCACCTCCCACTAACTACATTAAAATAATACCCCACTATCAACTACTACCTATTAAATTAAATAAGTCAATTCAAGTCTCTTAAACTCTGTGCCGGTCAAACCGGGTCGAGTATTCCGGGACGGAGGGAGTAGTTGTACTGGCTCACTCCTTTCTTTTTGTAATATTCAGTTTGCAACAATGGAGATATACAACTCCCAGTCGATTCCTCTACAACATTAACTCAACGGGGCTTTATGTGTTAATTTCCCATCTTGATTTGTATGGGTATTCTATATAATCCCGATTGATTAATTTTATTCGAGTTTTATTTGTATAAGCTTTTGAAATAGAGTTAGATTTTAATCCTGAGGTATTGGGTAGCAATAATAAATGGAAATGGTTGAAGATCAGTTTGGGTTTTAGGTGCTATTTTCATAATCATGTGAGTAGATAGTATTCAAATTTGTTTGATTTTGATGGCTGATCTCTCAACTACTCAACTGCATTGTTTAATTTGATGTGATTGATTATTTGTTATTACAAACTTAGTGACTTTCCAGTTTTTTTATTAGAAATGTATTTTACACACCTAAGAGAGATTTGGAATTTGTTTCAATTGGATCCATCAATCGGTTTCTTCTATGATCTGGTTTCATTTGAATGATATTCAAAATCATAGGCTAGATTGTGTTGGTTATTCAAACCTCTAGATTTTAGTTGTTATATAGGATAATTATTTATTCTATGGTGTGGAACTTTAGTCATGAGTTAGATGTTGTAACTTGATGCTTCTTGTTGTTGCTATATTGAAATGTTGTTGGCTACTCTTTATTCTAGCAGTTCTCGGTACGGGTGGATGAACATCTAACATGTTTCTTTTATATAGGCATATTTGCTTGCTACAACATTTTTTTCAACCATGAATCACCAAGAAGGGGAGAGACCTTTTTGACTCAGAAGATCACTCGTGTTGTTAGCAGGATCAAGATCGGGCCTCAGATCAAGCTTTTCTTGGTAATTTGCAAGCATCAAGGGATTGGTTATTCACGGGAGACTATGTTGAAGCAATGTGGTTGATGCTTCAACAGGAAAATCCTGATGACTATGTGGTTGCCACTGAGGAGTCCCATAGCGCTGAGGAGTTTCTGGATGAGATTAAGAGCAGGTAATATCCGAAAAGTTCTATGAAGTGGCAAGTGCTCGAGTTTATAAATTTGTACAATTGTACTACATAATAGTTGTTAAATGTAGGATTAGAATAAATATAACGAGGGAGTGTTTGTATTAATGATTTTCATATGAATTTGAAGGGAGTTCAAGGAGAAGAACGAAGTGGATAAGGTGGTGCTCTGAACAACAACCACATAGAGGTATGGCAATGTTGTAGTGGGGTTGATTGGGTTCACAGAGAGCATGATCAAATCGTGCAGGGTCATGTTTTTATTAGCTAAACTGGTTGTATGACCCGTATCTTGCAGTATAGTAACACTATGTATGCATGGCTAACATGGGTTGTGTTACATATTTTGAAGGGCGAATAATGCTCGTGTCAGTCGGGGAATCCTATCGACGATTGCTGGAGGTGTGACGAGAACTAGGATAAAAACCAGCAGCAATTGGCAAACTGTTCCATCGGATTTGGTAAGAATTCTATGGGAGGTAAAAAGGGCAAAATCTACGTGTTAGATGATCCGAGTGCGGATGCTGTCAACCCAAAAATCGGCACATTAACGTACGGGGTAAGCCAAGACGAACCGTTGTGGATAGTTTTCGCTACTGATATGGTGATCAAGCTGCAACAGAAGTTGATGACCAGATCTCTCAAGACCATAGATGGAAGAGGAACTGATGTGCACATTGCTGAGGGATCCTGCTTCGTCTATGAAGGAAATAATGCCCTTGGTCCAAGTATGCATTCTATGTTAAGTCTAATAAATGCGGTTCAGTATTAATTAACAAGTTAATAATTCAGTGAGATCAAGTGAGCTGAATGCCTAGCTAGAGGCCGCTTCAGTTCAAGTGGAATTAATGATATTAATCCACAGCTTACTCTTGACTGAACCCGTAGGGTCACACAAATAGTACGTAAACGGATCAAGTATTTAATGGCATTAAATACTCCATCTATGAATATTCGGAACCGACGGATCTTGGTTTCAGTGGGAGCTAAGATCGTCACAGGCAAGAAATGAATACTCCGGAAACGATGATATTGCCGGAAACGGAAATATGGATCGTATCGGAAATATGAATATTATCCAAGTCGTAGATGTTGCCGGAAACGGAAACATGGTACGTATCGGAAAATATTATTGGAAATGGAAATATTACCAGAATCGGAAATATTGCCGGAAACGGAAATATTGTCGGAATCGGAAATATTACCGGAATCGGAAAATAATTCCGGAAACGGAAATATTAAATATTTGTTCGAAACGGAAATTAATTCCGGAATCGAAAATATTAAATATTGCTCGTATCGGAAATAAATTCCGGAACTGGAAATTTAATCGGAAGCGTATCGTACGAATTAGCATCGGACGAGGCCTGCCGGACGAAGGCCCAGCACGAAGCCGGGCCATCGCCCAGCAAGCACGCACGCCACAAGCCCAGCCAAGGCAGCGCCCAGGCCTACCGCAAGGCAGGCCCAGCGCGCGCCAAGGCCACGGATGCGTGGGCCGCGCTGCGTGGGCTGCTGCTCGCACGCGCATGGGCAGCCCTTGTGGCTGCCGTGTGTGTGTGAGTTTGTGCTCATGCGTGATTCCTAAATCTACAAGAGTCAGTGTATGATTAAATTTCTATTCCTAATTGGATAAATTAATTAAATAGAATTCATGTAGGATTCTAATTTCAATTAATTCGTATCCTACTAGGATTACGATTCCTTTTCCATAACTCTATAAATAAAGGCCTAGGGGTCATTATTTATATAACAAGTTTTAAGTATTCAAAACTAAGATTTTTAAGCAGAAAAATCAGCCAATATTCTTGCCTACCTAACCGAAAATATTAGAACCTTAAGGGCGATTCTAGTTGGTCAATCTTAAGGCGGATCCGGACGTGCTGTGGACTATCTACGGAGGGACGACACTTGGAGTCCTAAAGACTTGTTCTTGTTCGGTTCGGGCGCAGCTAGGGAAGGCACGCAACAAAGAGTATGCATCTAAACTATGCTAAATGATTATGTGTAAATAATATGTTTCCTGGCTTTATGGTTTTTCCGCATGATTTATGAACTGTCATATGAATCATAACCTAACAGTGGTATCACGAGCCCCTTATTATTTTCATAATCTAAATTGCATGAACATGGTTAAATATTACAAATTTGCAAGAATTAAAAGGGGTGATTAATTTTCGTAATTGTTAATTAATTGCAAATTGCGTTTATTTAATTATACGTACGCAGTTTTTCGGCAGTTTCTTCGTTACTCATCCGAATTGAGTGATTTTTGTGTCAATTCCGCATGTAAAAGGCATTCTAAAATTTTGACAAAAATAGTATTTTTCTGCCGAACCCAGAATTCTCAAATTCGAAGCCTAACTATGACTTTTCGAAGGTTTTAGTTTTTCGAATGCAAAATTTCGTAAATTTAAGATGTTAAATTAAATATTTGCGATTCTTGTTGATAAATCTTGAATTTTTGATTGACCTACTGCATATGTTTAACAAGTTTGAATGCCTAGTCTTGTTAATTATGCAATCTAATTTGTAATTATGATTAATTTGTTGAAAATTAGAATAATTTAGAATTAATTTGATTTTCATAATTAATTGTAATTTAATTAGAAACCTATGATTAAAAACCACCATAAAAATTGTAAATTTATGATAAATTTTAAATTTTTATGACCTAGACTTGAATCCATAACAATCGGAAATCAATTGGATAATAAATTTTCGATTTTTTCGCCCTAAAATTATGAAATTAATAATATTTATTAATTTGTCATTAATTTTAAATATAAATTTTAAATTTTTTATGCGATTCGTTCATATAACTTGCACGCACGAAGCAATGGACGCTTCGTGTTACCCTTAAGGGGTGCTGTATAATGCGGGCATGCGACGACGAGCAAGGGAGCTCGTCGCCCGTGCGGCACGAATGCAATGAGCAAGGGCGTAGTGCACGAGCACAAGGCAGCAGCCCTGCCTTGTGTCGTGTGCCACGAGCAATGAACGAATGGGCATGGGCGAAGGGCGAGCCAAGGCAGTCGCGTGTGGGCAGCAAGCGAGCTGCGCCACAACGCGCGCTGCCTCGCACAAGAGCGCGCAGCCTCGCGCGCAGCGAGCGCAAGCTCGCGTGCCACGAGCGCTGCGCCCAGCATTACTCGCGCGCACAGCGCGCGATGTCGCCCGCCCAGCGAGCGATGTCGCGCCCCAGCGAGCGATGGCTCGCGCGCACAGCGAGCGATGTCGCGCGCCCAGCGAGCGATGTCGCGCGCCCAGCGAGCGATGTCGCGCGCCCAGCGAGCGATGGCTCGCGCGCCCAGCGAGCGATGTCGCGCGCGCGCACTGCGAGCTATAGCTCGCGTGCGATGAGCGCTGGCGCGCGCAGCGAGCACCAATGCGTGCGGAGGCTTGCGATAGGGAAGCAGCAGCTATGCGACGAGCGCATGGGCTGCGCGCACATGGCCAGCAATGGCTGTGTGCGTACGGCCCATGGGCGTGCAACGCGTAGGGTGTTTGCGTTACGATTAGATCGTTTTGAATGTTTAATTTGAAAATTTCAGTTCACGTAATTTTAATTAATTTTAAAATTAATAATTTGAATTATTTTCTTGGATTTTAAATTTTGAATATTATAATTATAATAAATGTTATTTATTCTAATTATTTTACTAAAATTAAAATCATGAATTAATTTAAATACGACTGAAATTAAATTAAATTTTTGGATTCAATTATAAATTGATATGAGCTTTAAATTTTAATTAAATTTGTATGTTTCCGGTTGGACTAGAAATACATTTTTATGTTTAAAATTGGTAAAGCATATGAATTTATTGGTTTAAGTGGGAGCGCTTTTTAGTCATAAACTCTTGATTAGGTCTACAAATCCTTAAGGTTAAAACAACTTGATTAGAATTAATAAGGACTGAATAATTGGTAGATTATTGGTGCCCTTGATTAATTGCTGCAAATGTTTACGTGATGCATAATGTGTTTTACTAACCAGCTATGTGGGCCATTCATGATAATGAATGGGTGAATGGTATATATTGTATATGTACTGTTTTGCAGGTTATGAAGTGACTAGTATGGCCCAAATAGGATAGAAAATATGGTCTGCGTACCATTAATTTGAATGTAATTGGTCTAAAGTACCAAAGTTATTTTTCAATTCAAATATGGTCTGCGAACCATCAAATAGTTGTAATTAGTTATAGCTTATCCTATTTGAAGAAAATGGTGCCTCCCACGGAGATTTTCAAGACAGACTTTGAAGTCAAAGCTTCAAGATGAAGTCGGGCCATACTAGATCACAAATATCTTATGCATGTTTTAAGTTATTTATTGTTTTAAATATGTCTTAGAATGCATGAGATCAAAAGCTTGATTATGTTGCATGATTAAGGATTTTAGTTCACTTAAAATCTAACCAACATAGTAAGAGCCTTAAGTTCCAAACTTAAAAATTGAGTTAAAAGGTGCCATGCCAAAATATACACTTGCTTGGATATCCTTTACATCAATCTAGTAATAGTTTTCGCTCAGCGAGGTGTTACTTATTGGTCCTAAAGGGGCAAGGTACACAAATAATTGTGAGTACATGTTAGTTTTGGTGAAACTCAACGATATAAGTAAGGAGTCCTTTTATGTCGTGGCAAAATCGATAGGTTTACCTAATAAGTTCTTAGACGTACCTATCAACCAAGAGTAGTTTCTAGACTATTAGCAAAAGGCTTTTGCTTACCTAAGATGTTTTAGGATTAAGTCGACAAACTGTGCTTAGTTCTTCAATGATTTTAGGATCTTGGAATCATTTTATTCACACCTGCCGGAACAATAAATTCGAATAAAATGCTAATAACTTGTTGAAATTGCATGATTGCTTTAATTTTCAAGTTATTATTCATGATAAATGTTTAGACTTTGCATGCTTCAATGTATGTTTTAATTATTGTTTATAATTAAATATCTTGCACTGCAATAAATCCTTTTAGAAAGGTAACAGTAAATTTCCTCGATTGGTAGTGAATCCAAGAACGATTCACGGAAATGAGAGAAAGTGAGCAATTTAAAATGTACGTTTCTTTTAGCGACTTTTATGGTTGTTTTCGAAGATCAAAATCGAATGGCAAACCAATTGGTGCTTGTGAATTCAAAATACAATGTAGTTTTGAGATCATAAAGCATTGAGCTTAAACGCTCAGCTTTACCAATGGTTAACAACCTAATATCTTTGTCCATTTAATTATCGAATGAGTCTAGTCCCTAGACATTCGAATAGATCGATGCTTAGAGAACTTTAGAAGCTTCTTGTAAGATCATCTAGTTGAAACAGAATATTCAACATAAATTAAAATGGAAAAGAACCTTGTTGGTGACATTGGACATGTCTAACAAAGTATAAAAGTCAAAACTAAAGAATTCAATTCTTAAGACTATAAGAAAGGGTACAAGAAATAGGAAAACAAAGGAACATATGAAAGGAATTTACGATTCCGTTTCTACCTATAAGTTTATGTTTAAAGAGAAGTGACCTAGCAATCAAACTTCCTTGGTATCATATACCGCTTGAGGTTCTTACTTCGGTAATAACTCAAATAATGGAAGCTAGAATACACTAATGACCTACAAGTGGGAAATGAAGCATGGCAATGCTACATTAGTTGTAGGGTCATCTAGTTTGTTTTAAGTCCTTTCAAAGGCTGGAACTTAATGGCTATTTTGTTCCATAATCAGCATACCTAAATTTCTGCTTCAAACACAGAAAGACTCACATTCAGAAGAACAAAAACAATGCTTGTTTGTTTGTTTATTTGAATGAAATGGTCAATTACTGATTGAGTCAATATGCTTGATTAAAACAAACAACTCTTTAAAGAACTTTACTAGGTTCAAATCAAACCCTTGATTTGAGTTCCACTAAATCTTTGGCATTGTTGCTTAGACCATATCAACAAGTTAACATTCAAAAGCTCTATTTTAATGGACTTTTGAAAGTTGATTGATTTCTAGATCATTTTAAGACAACCAGTCTTACTTGTTGAAAGTAACAAAAGATATGAACTATTGTTAGAACGCCTAGACAATAGAGTTCAAAGCTAAAGAAAAATTTTATGACTTTATTATTTCACATGGATTTGAGTGAATATAGGTTTATTTACTCAAAAGTGATATAAGTTGAATCTGTTTGGCTAGTTCAAAGATTCAGAAGTATAAAATCCACTTGGTAAGAAATCATAAAGATCTAGGTTAGATCATGTTAATGATTACTTGAGACCAAATATGATCATCAATGATTGTGTGTTGTAATTTCACAATCTAGCTCCATAAGATATGGCATATCTTAGTTGGAATAATCGAAGTCAATTAGTACTTGATTCGATCAATGATGGATCATAAAACTTTTCCTATAATTTCTAAAACAAAATGCTCAACTACCACCAAACTAAACCAAATTCGTCAAAGCTATTGAAAAGTAATTTCAGAATATCTTTTCATAATATATCTAAAGAGTTCCTAAACTCGGTGGGAGCTTAGTGTTTGTTATTCAACAAACTAAGGCCCAAGCATAGATATATGTTTCATTGTGATTTATTCAAATGAGACACAAGGGTATTGTTTCTACCACGAATTTTTGAGAACATAATGTTTGTTTGCTCGAAATAATGTCCTTTTGGAGATTCGTTTCCAAAATGACAAGTGGGAGAAAATAGACCTCGAAAGTTTTCGAGGCGAACAACAAACATAAACGGACATTCCGGAGGCTTTTCGAAGCGCTTCAGAAAATCCGAACTTATTCTTTAAGGACTTTAGAAGTGGCTTTAAAGAATAGACATCTCTTAGAAGACTTTACAAGTGCTTCAAGGAGAACAGAATATTCAAAGGACTTTCAAGTGGCTATTGATATTCTATTGTTTGATGTTCTATACCCTAGTAGGCATAAAGTTCAAATCACTGGAACTATGAGATTCTTCTATTAGATAGTGAAGAATCATGGAGTTCAGGTCACTGAAACTATGCAATTCTTCTATTAGATAGTGAAGAAACCTACAACTTGCAGTCAAACTATTATCATGTAGATTAATGAGTTTGTGACTTGTAAGAAAGCTATGACGAAACCTAGATTCCCTAAAATGGTTAGAGGCCATATATAGACTCAAATGTTTTAAATGGTTAGAGGCCATAAAACATACTCAATGTTTTGATGACAAAATTGAAATTTTGTTGATTTGCAAGAATGGGTTCACACCTATTGGTTGCAAGTTTGTTTTAAGGATAAAAACCATCAAACATGGAATTGTGTTCACACACAAAGCTAGATTAGTTGCTAAAGGTTACAAGCAAATTCATGGTGTAAATTGTGTTGAAACCTCATGCATAATCGTAATGCTCAAGTCTATAATTCAAGCAATGATTGCATATTGGTACATATAGCAATTGGATGACAAAACGTATTCCTCAATCAAATGTTGGAATAAACTATGTACATGGTATGTCATAGGATTTGTGGATCCAAATAAATGCTTGAAAGAGAAAGCTAGCTTATAAAATCTAAGTACAGATTTAAGCAAGCAATTGGGAATTGGAACTGTATTTTAAGTGAAGCTAATAAGCATTTTAGTTTCATAAAATATACATGATTCTTATACATATATAAGAAGTTTAGTGGGAGTACATAAAAAACTTAATTGGTCCTATGTGTATCACACACATATCTCTCTATTGTAAAATAACATTCAAATGCTAATGACTTAGATTTGAAATTATTCATCAATGATGGACCATGGCGAAACTTAGTACATACTGGGTATTAAGATCTATTTACAAAGATCTTATGATATTGTTTTGGATTAAGTAATGGCATTTACTAAATCAAACACGAAAATCTCCATTGGAGATATTCGACCCATGTGAATAAATCTAAGTAAAGGATGTTTGAACTATGTATAAGCATTTACTAAGTTAAACATCAAAGGATCTAAATAAGATTCTTAACCTATATTATATGTCAAAGAATTTAGCTGAATTTAGTATCTACTGAAACTAGATAAGCTAAAGTTACATGAATAGAATTCAATTGGGAATTATTCTGCAAAAGAATTTATCATGTATGATATAATATGAGGATCGCCAAAAACGTATCGTATGACTTTAGCCATGACGAACATATACCAATCTCTATTGATCTAAGTAAAGATCAACTAGATTGAGATCAAGAATACTTATGGTACTTGAAAAGGTACATAGGAATAGTTCTTGATTCAAGGAAATAAAGATATGCTAAATATTGATGCTACACGCATAAACACTGGCAAAGGATCAAGCAAGACCCCTTTGGAGTTAACCATTGGCAAGGACGAGCTATAGAGCATCGTGTTTTGAAATGGCAACATGGATTGGAGACCATGAGTTGTTGCGTGGGAAATTAAAATAATAATTTCTATGTTCTAAGATATAGTTGGAGAGTCTTCCACATATCTATGAACTGCTTGGATTGGTAAATCCAAACAAAGCATCACTAGCAACCTATACAGTTGAAGTAAAAGTAATTATTGCCTAAGAAGCAATAAAACAGGGTTATTTAAAGTTCTTCACTGAACTTGGGTAGATCACCTATCTGCTGGCTTGATGGTTCTTCATTGAAAAATGCGTAGAACCACTCTTGAAGCAAGAAAAACGTCTGCTAACTTGATGGTTCTTCATTGCAAAATGAGTAAAACCACCATCAAAGTAAGAAAGACTAGATCACATAATAAACAAACTCGAAAAGATCTTATCATCATATCTCGAAGAACATTCGATGAAAAGGATATTAAGATTGGCAAAGCATGATAACTAAACCTATGCAACAAGTGAGAAGCAACACTCACGTTGTAGCACTGGAAATCAAGCATAGCTTTGAATTCCATGAATTGTTTTAGAAGATGGGTTTGAGGCCCATGGTTATAAAACATTGGGGTTGAACATTTATCATACATGAAATGTATTTTCATATTCCATTTAATCTTGGTTTAGTATTAAATGATGAGTCCCTTCAAATTTGACGATATATTCAAGATAGACTGTCAGGACCAGTCCTGTGACTAAGAAATGTCTATCAAGTGAACTTGAATGTCAAAGGTTGAAAATGGTCCCTAATCGGAGTTTTCTATAAAATTGGACGCATAGAAAACGTTAGACGATTAGAATGCAAGATGACTAGTAGTTCTGTTTCTTGAACTATGTGGACATGGCAATGTCATAATCATTTGCATAGATACTTACTTTGGGAAGACTAGTATCGGACAAGACCTATGAAACTTTACTGTAAGAGATGAAAGTCTGTCATAAGTAAATTTCATTAAATTATTAGACACTAAATCCTCAATACCTGAGTGATTTGAGATTACTTGTTTGAGAACTGGTTGCTTTGACGTTGACCAACCGTCGCACCGTAAAAGGAGGCTATAAAGGCAACGCTCAGGTAATCACCTATCAAACGAAGTCTAATCTCAAGATCGCAAGATTGGGATTGTCCTCCCATAAATCGGGATGAGATGCTTAAAAGTTGTACAAGGCCACTCGGAGAGCTAGAAACTGTGAAATGCATGGCCGTGCTCGGATGAATCATAGGCTATGATTATCTGTTTATTTGATCAGTTGAACTCTGAAACCGAGGAACACCTCTGGACATAATAAGGATGACAACTCTTACCTTATGTTCAAGAGCAAGCATCGAGCGACAAAGGAATTAGGAAATGCACACTTGTCCCTAAGGACAAGTGGGAGACTGAAGGAAATAATGCCCTTGGTCCAAGTATGCATTCTATGTTAAGTCTAATAAATGCGGTTCAGTATTAATTAACAAGTTAATAATTCAGTGAGATCAAGTGAGCTGAATGCCTAGCTAGAGGCCGCTTCAGTTCAAGTGGAATTAATGATATTAATCCACAGCTTACTCTTGACTGAACCCGTAGGGTCACACAAATAGTACGTAAACGGATCAAGTATTTAATGGCATTAAATACTCCATCTATGAATATTCGGAACCGACGGATCTTGGTTTCAGTGGGAGCTAAGATCGTCACAGGCAAGAAATGAATACTCCGGAAACGATGATATTGCCGGAAACGGAAATATGGATCGTATCGGAAATATGAATATTATCCAAGTCGTAGATGTTGCCGGAAACGGAAACATGGTACGTATCGGAAAATATTATTGGAAATGGAAATATTACCAGAATCGGAAATATTGCCGGAAACGGAAATATTGTCGGAATCGGAAATATTACCGGAATCGGAAAATAATTCCGGAAACGGAAATATTAAATATTTGTTCGAAACGGAAATTAATTCCGGAATCGGAAATATTAAATATTGCTCGTATCGGAAATAAATTCCGGAACTGGAAATTTAATCGGAAGCGTATCGTACGAATTAGCATCGGACGAGGCCTGCCGGACGAAGGCCCAGCACGAAGCCGGGCCATCGCCCAGCAAGCACGCACGCCACAAGCCCAGCCAAGGCAGCGCCCAGGCCTACCGCAAGGCAGGCCCAGCGCGCGCCAAGGCCACGGATGCGTGGGCCGCGCTGCGTGGGCTGCTGCTCGCACGCGCATGGGCAGCCCTTGTGGCTGCCGTGTGTGTGTGAGTTTGTGCTCATGCGTGATTCCTAAATCTACAAGAGTCAGTGTATGATTAAATTTCTATTCCTAATTGGATAAACTAATTAAATAGAATTCATGTAGGATTCTAATTTCAATTAATTCGTATCCTACTAGGATTACGATTCCTTTTCCATAACTCTATAAATAAAGGCCTAGGGGTCATTATTTATATAACAAGTTTTAAGTATTCAAAACTAAGATTTTTAAGCAGAAAAATCAGCCAATATTCTTGCCTACCTAACCGAAAATATTAGAACCTTAAGGGCGATTCTAGTTGGTCAATCTTAAGGAGGATCCGGACGTGCTGTGGACTATCTACGGAGGGACGACACTTGGAGTCCTAAAGACTTGTTCTTGTTCGGTTCGGGCGCAGCTAGGGAAGGCACGCAACAAAGAGTATGCATCTAAACTATGCTAAATGATTATGTGTAAATAATATGTTTCCTGGCTTTATGGTTTTTCCGCATGATTTATGAACTGTCATATGAATCATAACCTAACAGTCTATTCGTCTGACATAAGGTGAACAACATAATCATCCATGGCATTCACATACACGACTGTAAACATGGAGGGAACGCGTATGTCAGGAAATCACCAACAATTTGCGGTTGGAGAAGCAAATCAGATGGTGATGGCTTGATTGACGCCATTCGTGGCTCTACCGCGATAACCATATCTAATAACTACATGACAGATCATAATAAGGTCATGCTCTTGGTACATAATGATAATTATAAACAAGACAAGAACATGCAAGGTACAATAGCTTTCAATCATTTCGGAGATGGCCTTGTTCAAAGGATGTCGAGGTATATATAAAATAATGGAATGATCTATATTAATATGTATGATTAATTTAAGGTTACTGCAATCTTTATATATTTCTGTTCTTCCTCTATTTACAGATGCAGACATGGATATTTTCATGTCGTGAATAACGACTACACTCAGTGGCGAATGTATGCCATAGGAGGAAGTGCAGGACCAACTATCAACAGTCAAGGTAACAAAGTCCTAGCTCCTGATAGCCGGTCCAACAAAGTGGTGATTCTTCATTCTCTGATTCCCAATTCTACAGAAAACTAATAACTTATACAGATGCAGTTCTAAATTTTACTTGATATTACATGAGTTCATATCCAAAAAACTGAAACTGAACTGACTGTTTTTTTCAAAATATAACAATAAGCTTATCAGCAATAGCCTATTTCTTTTTTAGTAGACTCGGTCCGAGATGACTTGAAATAAAAGAAAATATATGAATATGACTAACCAAATGGCTTGTAACAGGTCACTAAACGCGAGAAGGCAGCAGAAAATGAATGGAAGAAATGGAATTGGACATCAGAAGGTGATTTGTTTATGAATGGAGCTCGATTTGTAAACTGGTCGTGTTTGTAAGGTATGGCAATGTGGTAGTGGGGTTGAATGGCTTCACATAGAACCTGATCAGTACTAAACAACAAGGTTTTTGTATTAAGCTATCAAAGTTTGTGTCTTATGCTATCAAGCTATAAAACAACAAGTTTTATGTCTTAAGATATCAAGCATTGCCATTTAGAATATGATTTATTCTAGGTGTTTCTGCGGCTTAAGCTATCTAAGCTTTTGCCAATTTTTATTAATTGGATTTGCTGTAGTAGTGGATAAATTTATGGGCTTTCTTTGCATGAGCGCAGTCTAATGGTATTTGTTATCTGTTATATTGGGTTCAAGTTTGAGGGACACTCGCAAGAAATTGCATATTTAACATCATTCATCTGAATGTTGAACCTTAATTTGATGCTTTTCTTCGTAGTTTAAGCCATTGTAGAAGTCGTTCTCTACTTCATGACGCCTACTTCTAGACTTCGGCTGATATGGTCATGCGCTCTACACTCTCTCTATTTTTGGTGTTCTCATAAGGTCAAATGTGCTTTATTTCTTCCATCTCGTCAATTTGATATTTATGCCCCCTCAAGCTCAAAAAATATATTTTATAAAGTTTTTAGAATGTAGTATAAGTGAGGGTAAAAGAACTGGTTGAAAGGCAAGGTAAGGGCATTATAGGAATCGACTTTTTAATTATGCAATAGATCATATGGCAATAAGCAGAGAGTTATTAGAGGACGGGAACAGAGGGGGGGGGAGGGGAGGGGATGGGGGTTATCATTTGTTAATGTACTAACTAACTAACAACACTAATTCAATATGATAATTTCCTTCAAAAAAAAATGTTATCAGTAAATTTAGATTCCAATCACCATTTTGATAAAATTCCATTTAGACTATGATTCATTCCATGTGTAGATGATTTTATATTGAGTAGCTTTATAATTTGTTATGTGTTATATGTGTACACAAGAACAAGTATGTGTTGTCCTATATTTAAATGATGTATAGTGTTCTGTGATTTTTTGACATTTTGACAGTCCTGCAAGCATCCATTTTTAGGATCGCGCCTCCTTCAAAAAAAAAATATAAAGAAGTATTAGACACTTGTTGATTGTATCTCTTTTTGGTTGAAAATAAACAATTTTGTTAATGAGTGCAGTTGCAACAAGACAGCACAAGATCTGTACAGTATATATACCATATCCATTACATTAAACTTTCGTCTGTCCTCTCCCGCAGGCTCCAGGGGTTGCTGATTCAAATGCCACTAAGTACTCAGTGAAAGTCCTGCCTGTAAGATTATGTTATAGTCCTTTAGCTCTTAACCTCTTCATTTCGTTGAATTGTGGTGTATACATGATGTTGTTTCTTACAATATTCAATTGACAAAGAAATTGAGCTTTAACCTGGTTTAGTTATCTTTTTCCATGGGTTTCTACTAATTGACCAAATATTAAGCTTTTCAATGCCCAAAGTTAAATCTTTACATTCTTGTTGCTTGCTACTTAACAACAACACACAAGAATCATATTTCTTAAGCAGTTAAGCCACAAGAATATATTATGTTTAATCAGGTCATGCTGCTTAACTGATATCAAATCTGTTTATCTTATACATTTACAGTTTAGTCATGTCCTCAGTAATTATGGATTTAGAGAATTTTTCAAGCGCTGCGGAATTCAAATCTCTAATCAGGAGTAAGCTTAATGAGGTTATAGTTCTGAGATGTCCAGTTCTTGTTGAGCTTCACCAGGAGTGAGCTTAATGAGGTTATAGGCCTTTTCTAAGTTGCTGAATTCACTATATCATAATCACAAGATTAGAGACCCTTGAGATTTTTTCTGAATATTTGACTAATACTTTCTTTGGGGCGGAGAAGCTGAATTTAATTATTGTAAAAGTATGCAACACTGCCTCTGCCACCGGAAACTGAATTTTCTGTCTCTGCGATGTTGTCCAGATGGGCTTTTTCGTGTAGATTACACGCAATTTTAACCTCTACGTGAAGGAAATTTACCTGGTGAATCCTTGTGCTCTAAAAGGTGGTAGTATAATTATTAAGGTTGTTGTATTGGGTGTTAATGTGTTATGGTTTGGTTCCCTTTTTAATACGGAGTATTTTTTTTGGCAATTGCTGGGAATGAATTAGAAAATTGTTAATTATGATGCTGAAATTTATGAAGATGACTTTCTTTCACCTTTTTAGCTCTCCTGTCTACCTTTAGCTCGGAAACATCTCTCGTTAGAGTGCTAAAAACCCATTGCTCGCTGGTTCATGAAAAGGAAACATGTAGTAACTTTGGTGGCGAGTGATTACATAGACTTTTTTTTTTTATCTTGCTTTTTCAAGTGGTTTATCAACGTTTTGCAGTTTTTCTTGGCATCCTTCTACTCCTTGCTTTGAGTTTATGTTCCTCATTTCCTCCATTTAAGAGTTTGCCTATTGCATTTAACGACAATCAAAAGAAAAATACATGAAACAATTGCATTTGCTCTTCTCTCTTTCTCCTCTCATCACTGTTCTTCTCATCTTGTCTAGCAATGTGATTACAATAACAAAAATCTGAACTAGGTTGCTTTGTTTACTTTGTTATTTTGATGTTGTCACATTTCTTCCCAACCTTATTTATGTCGGGCGATACTCAAACAAGTGTAATTTAAAACTCCAGTGCGTTAAGTTATAAAGTTCCCTCGCTTGTCCATTTGATGTTTACATGTAAATATTTTGAGGATATCATGAAAATGTTTGTTTTTTAAGTGTTTCATAAAATTATCGAGAGTCGGGTGGTAAATTTGTAATGTCTACAGTGGTCTTCAAAGTTAAAATGAAAATTTGTAAATGACCTATGGTGTCTTTTTTCTATTTCATAAGTCTTTTCCGCTACTACAATCATATCAATATAACAAATTATAATTTTGCAATTTATATTAGTTATAGTTTTATAAAAAAAAGTTTCACTACCTTGGGGGACGTATATATATATATATATATATATATATATATATATATATATATATATATATATATATATATATATATATATATATATATATATATATATATATATATATATATATATATATATATATATCCACGTGTCGTCATTGCTTAGCAAATGATATAACGTCATGTCATGTGCACATGTTACACATATTTTTATATCATTAAAATATATTGGTATTGATGCTCGAAGTCATGATCTTGCTTTCATTGATGTAAAGTTTTAACCACCACTCTAATTCATCAACTTATGACTTGAAATCAATTAAAAAAAAATATATGTGTGCTATCAATGTTAACAATTTAATGTCCAATGTTTGAGTAACCATTTATGATAACAGAAAATTGTTCAATTTTTCTTTATATACTCAAATCATATAAGTAATTTTTTTTTATATATAAAGTTATTCAAATCTTACATGGAATTGTTACAAAAATGTAATAGAAAATAGGAAAAAAACATTGTACTTAATTTTTAGCTGACCTAATATGTTCTCCCACAAAAGGTGTGTAAGTTTGTAACTCAAACTAAAATTTGTAATTTAAGAAATTTCTTGTAAGGTACTACGTATAAGTGAAAAACAAAACATCCAATTTTATACAAATCAAGTAAATTACTCAAAAAAATCGTTAACCACTTTTAGCTCTTAAAACAATATACTACTCCGTACATACGTAATGCACTAATGCTCCATACACGTATTAAGAAAATGTAAGTTATGATGTAAATCTTTTTCCACTATTTACTATCCTAAATTAAATCTATATTGGCCACTATTGTCGTGCCATTTGTATTGCAGAGAAATATTATAATATTTATATATATTATTAAATTTCCAAGGCAATGCATGATATATATCTCTCCACGTGTCGCCATTACTTGGCAAATGACATGACGTCATGTCAAGTGCACATATTGCACATATTGTTATGTCATTAAAAAAAATATTGGTATCGATGCTCGAACTCATAATCTTGCTTTCATTGATGTAAAGTTTTAACCACCACTCTAATTCATCAACTTATGACTTGAAATCATCGATCAAAAAAATTAAATATACGTGTTATCAATATTAACAATTTAATGTCCACTGTTTGAATAACCATTTATGATAACAAAAAATTGTTCAATTTTTCTTTATATACTCAAATCATATATAAGTATTTTTTATTTTTTAAAAAATTTATTCAAATCTTACATGGAGTTGTTACAAAAATGTAATAGAAAATAGGAAAAACACATTGTACTTAATTTTTAGCTGACCTAATACCCACAAAAGGTGTCTAAGTTTGTAACTCGATATAATATTTGTAATTTAAGAAATTTCTTGTAAGGTACTACGCATAAGTGAAGAACAAAAAATCGAAATTTATACAAAGCAAGTAAATTACTCAAAAAAAATCGTTAACCGCTTTTAGTTCTTAAACAATATACTACTCCGTACATACGTAATGCTCCATATAATGAATTTTACAGTATATGTCAGTGAAGCCTTTTTGTAAAATAATTTTTAAATCATGTAAATACACGGGACATTGCCGGGCCAATATCACTAGTTAATTGTTACTCCATCCGTTCCTAAATACATGTCTTGTTTCCAAAAATAGTGTTCCCTTATAAGTGTCATGTTTCCATTTTTTGACGTGCTAACTTTACCATTATACCCCTTAATTTACCAACAATTACACAATATACCTACTTTACTTTATTATTTTGCCGAAAATATAACAAAAAAAAATTTAAAAAAAATTTATTTTTTAAATGGGAAAGTCAGATTTTGGGAGTTGGGGTATTTATGGGGAAACATAATTGCCCCCCCCCCCCCCATAAATCTCCCCACCCACCTCATTTCATCCGTATCTATCTCTCTCTCCTTCACTTGTTCAACTTCTTTCTCTCATTTCCTCCATCTGTTTATCTTGTTTCTCTCTTTTCTCTCTCTAGAATCTGAAAAATCTCCCCAATTTCTTCGGTCTCTTTGATTAAACCCTAGAAAAAATCAAATTCCTCTATTAATTTGTGATTATCTCGCTTAGATCTCTTTGAAATATCTCTGAAATCTCTTTGAAAACTCGATTATGTGTTGAATTTTTTCGTTTTCTTGAGTTTGGGTGTTGGATCTTGTTTTCTGGGTTTTCTGGGTTGTGGATCTCGTTTTCTGGGTATGGATCTTGTTTTCTGGACTTTCTAGGTTGAAGATCTTGGTTTTGTGGGTTGAAGATCTTGTTTTCTAGGTTGATGAATTCAAAGAAAACTGAGAGTTTTCATGGGTTTTCTTCTCCCGGTGATAACGTCGCCAAGACGGAGACGTACGAGTAAGAGTTCACCGAGGAACACTGTGATCTTGGCGAGTATTGTGAAGGCGAGCACAATTACAACCGTGAATACCTCCGGTATTTACACCGGATATACGACTCTATCTGTGTACAGAGACGTACGAGTAAGAGTGCACCGAGGAGCACTGTGATCTTGGCGAGTATTGTGAAGGCGAGCACAACTACAACCGTGAATACCCCCAGTATTTACACCGTATATACGACTCTATCTATGCTTCTCCTTCTACCGGATCTGAAAAAACAGTGGAAGAAAAACCACTGCCGTCGCCGCCGTCCCCTGGTGGAGGGTCAAAAACCTTAATTCCTGATGTTGAGGTTGATCAACCACCACCAAAGTACCCTGGTGGTGAATCTGAAGGCGTGCATGGGGGGGGGTGTCTGAAACCTTAACTTCTGGGAAACCACCGCAATCAGTGGTGGTGAACGATGGTCCCAATGACGGTGGTGAAAAATCGAAGCGTGCATTCTCGAGGTCCTAACTGCTTCGGTGTTGCATGTCTACAAAGGGGAGTTTTCTCTCTCCTCTCTTTCTCTCTCTATTTCCGACTTTCCCCTTAATTAGCTAGATTAGTTATTGTTGAAATTGCAGGCCAACAAGAGATCCACTAGTAAAAAAAGCATCAAAGGTGGCTAGCCATGGGTGGCCCTTATACAATAAGCGCATCCTTTGATGAAAAATAAATAAAAAATCCAAAATCGTACGTCCCGTGTTTTTGGAAGCGCAGCTTTTGACCAAAAAACTTGTTTTTGTCTCCACTTCTCTTCTTCCTTTCGCTTCTCTATGCTTCCCTTCCCTTCACTTCACTTCACCGTAATTGGTCGACTTCACCGGCGACACGAGCTCACCTTCTCTTCACTTCACCGGAATTTTTCTTCCTTTTTCGTTGTTCTTCCTCTGCTCTTCTCACTCTTCCGGCAATTCTCGACACTCACACACTCACACACACACTCGCACCGACAATTCTCGACAAGACCACTACGCAACACCACCGGCAACGCCTGAGTTCGTCTCCCATCCCAAGGTAGGGCGTAATTGCTTAATAATTTTAGTTAAATTAACTATTTAATTATCAAGTAAATTAATGTGAATTTTTGCTCTTCCAGTGACCGGCCACCGGAGGCGAACTCGACGGTCGTTGAGCCACCTTCGACCACCGCACTCCTTTCTTCAACCTCTTCATTCAGATCTGGTATGAACACGGACCAATTACCATGTTTCATTATACTCTTTTATTGCTTAGTTATGTTTTAATTCTGACATTATTGAAGTAAATGCAGTGCATATATCTACTAAACCCTTTCCCTTATTCTTATTACTGCAGGAATTTGTCTTCAAAAGGTCTAACTGGAGAAATATTAATCCACTTGTGAGTAGCTCTTGAAAATTCCATTGATGAGTTATAAGCCTCAAGTTTTTAATATTTTTTGCTGGCATTTTCCGGTTTCTGATGCTATACATTAACGTGTTATGTGTATGTATCAGGAATTTATCGTATAATGCCCTTACAGGGGTAATTCCTGAATCTTTGGCTCAATTTCCATCCTTACAAGTCTTGTAAGTTATGACCATCTAAAACCGATACTCGTAATTGAACTGTATTCGTATGCAATACAAGATATTAATTTAGGTTGACCCTTTATTTCAGCGATTTGAGAGAAAACCAGTGGCTCAATTCCTGTTGCACTGATGGACAAAGTTAACAGTAGCTCTTTGTCATTGAGGTTTTCGTATTTTCTATAAGATTCTTTATATTCTTTTCTTTATGGATGCATTTCTTAAGGGTTCTAATTTTTTCTGACTAGAATAAAGATAAAACCAGATCTTTGCATTTTCAGTTTGGATACAGATCTTTGTACTTCAATTTCATGCACTGGGATTAAGAAAAAAAAAAGGCATAATGTTTTGCCTCCTTTGGTTGCAAGTACTTCATTGTTTGTCATTCTAGTTGTTGTAGTTGTATTCTACACACGTAGATGGAAGAGAAATAGAGGTATATGTATCGTTCATATACGTACCCTAGCACTCCCGCAGAAAGTCTACAGCTAACTTGTAGATATAAAATTTCTTGGGGACTGTTTTGAAATGATTTTGAGTTTTTAATTTCTTTGGTACAATATATATATATATATATATATATATATATATATATATATATATATATATATATATATATATATATATATATGTATGGTAAACTGAGATAAGGGTGAAATGTACAGCAGAAATGTACAGCCATGGCTCTGCTGTTGCTGTTGCTGCTGTTGGCTATGCTTCTGTACTGTTGTTGTTTCTTTGGTACAAAATGCGTACACCTTGGAGTTGCACTCTGATCCCCTTTTCGCCTGCACCTCATATACAAAATTTGAAAACTATCCAACTTACACTCAAAAATCAAGGTGCAAGGCTCCAACCTACAGTCCAAAACCAAGCAACAAGGCTTTAACATACGCCCCATCAACCTACACTCCATAATCAAGCTATGAGGCTTCATCATACAGTTCACCTGCAGCTTATACCCCAAAATCTGGTGACAATGCAGAACCATGCACCCCACATGCCTACACCCCTGAGTCTAATGACAATGATCCAGCATGCACCAAAAAGGCTTACACTCCAAGTTACTAATCCAAAATCAAGGTTGTTAAGAAAATGTACGTTGTGATGTAATTCTTTTTCCACTATATACAATCTCTTAAGATTTTATTTAACTTTATAAAGTTCTCTAGCCAGCCTCTACCATTGTTGGAAGTGTATTACAGAAAAACATACTCCACATGTATTAATTGGGAAAGTATTAATATTGGTTCCTTGAACAATCTTTTGATCCTTGAACATCCTTCTATTTGTCATTTCAAAACCATACGTGCACAAGTAAATATTCATTAGTCGTAAGCAATTACAAATTAATTTAGACTTGTTATGCAAGTGTTTAAAGTTTCCTCATCTAGATCGCTCTGCATTCCAAACCACACAGTGACACAGCCATAGCCTCTGCAACATTTTCCTTCCACTCGGTCTTTCGCCTCCTTACTGCAACATTAGTACAAGTGAGCAAATTAAATTAAGTGTATGTAAAATCACAAAAACTTTCACTCAATTGATTTGGGTGTAGAGATAGATAAAGACTAGAATGTAAATGGTTGAGTTCTAAGTTAACCAGAGTAGTTATTTGTCCTTGAGTTACTCGAGTTCAAGTTGATTTACATGTTCAGTCGAGCTAAACCTGACAAACTGATCATTTCTAAAACTCCAATGAATTTGGATATGGGTATATTATTTCACAGTAGATTTGACAGAGACCAGTTTGTATTGTTCAGATGAAATAAGAGCAAGCATTAAACCCATTTCAATAAGTTGCAGCAGCACTTCCACATTCATGAAGAACGCTCAACTTGCCCACTATGCTGCTCGAACTTTGGAATTCAATGAAATGCAAAAATGAGAGGCAGTAACTGTTAATTCAAGCTTGAATGTTCAGCATCCCCGACAAGGCTAAAATCCTGAAAGCACACTCTATCAGCTAGCAAGATACCACCTTACACGAGCATAGTTGACTATCACGAGTAAAATACATGTAATAAATTATGCAACAAAATAACTCGTTTGTCAACTATAATCTCCGGTTAAATTTATTAAATAAGGAGTAAAGAATAGGAATTAATCTAGTTGAAGCTTCGATCTTAGTCGTGTTGTATCAACATTCAATCTCCTGCCAGTTCCAAACATAATATCAATTGCCTCTTTCCTTTCCACATTACCAGCACTAAGCGACCATAAGCTAAGCTACATTGTACACCAATATATAACCAATCTCCTAAGTACTAGAGTCCATTATATAATCATCCAAATATCACGCTCAATTGCATGCAAGAGAGCCTAAATTCATAGAAGCACCTTCAGTCCTTGACAAGTCAAAAGTGTACTAATTGTTGTTAACCATATCTGCTTCAGAATTAACAAAAACAAGCGTGGAATTGAAAACTGCTCAAAGTTACAGATCAAATCTAAGTTCACATTGATTCTTTCCTCATTTCTGGTTGTCACTAGATCGTAGTAAGTCTGCAACAAATATGCAAAAAAACTATTATCATACTCAATCATATATTTCAGATCAACAATTCCAAATTTCAGATTCAAATCAATGGAACAATATAAAATAATCTTGGAGATCAATGGAATTCAATCAGGATTAACCAAAAACAGATCCATATATTCATCGACTAACCACCACATTACACCACTAACTACATAATAGATTAAAAACTACCTTGATTCAAGGTTGTTCCAACATACTACACTACCAAACCCTAACGCCCTAACCCTAGAGATTCCAATTAAATTGAAACCCTTAAATTAAGCCCTCTCACCACGGATCCTCCTAGCAAGCTGAATATCCTTAGGCATAATGGTCACTCTCTTAGCGTGAATTGCGCAGAGGTTAGTATCCTCAAAGAGACCAACAAGGTAAGCTTCGGCGGCTTCCTGAAGAGCGGCGACGGCGGAGCTTTGGAAACGGAGATCAGTTTTGAAATCCTGAGCGATTTCTCGGACAAGCCTCTGGAATGGAAGCTTCCTGATGAGAAGCTCGGTGCTCTTCTGGTACTTCCTGATTTCACGAAGAGCCACGGTTCCTGGCCTGAAACGGTGGGGCTTCTTGACTCCTCCGGTAGCTGGGGCAGACTTACGGGCAGCCTTGGTGGCGAGCTGCTTCCTTGGAGCTTTTCCTCCAGTGGATTTCCTGGCAGTTTGCTTGGTTCGTGCCATTATTAGAGGCGGAGATTTAGGAGAGATAAATGAAAGGGGAATTTAGGAGAGAAAATAGCTTTTAAGTTTGGAATTGGAAGTGAAGAAGGCGGGGAATGGAGATTTGTAGGAGATATTGGGTTTATAAAGGTGGGGAAGGAAAGAGGGGACAAAAATGAAAGGATCTAGACCGTTTATTGGAAAACTATCAAAGGGGGAGGTTTACTTAGAATAGGATTCACACGGATTGAGGACTGCGGATCGCTGACGTGGAAGGATTTCGCGCTCTACCCAAATCGCAGAGTTTGAATTTTCGGAATTTTTGGTGGTACGCTTTCCAGTTTTGAGGTTTTGAGGTATTTCACTTTGGGACTTTTGACAAAAAAAGTCGTTTTAAATTATTGGTGGTTTTGTACTCCCTTTTTTACACTAATATAAACCTGGTCCATGCTAACTTAGCATTGACCAGGGCAACGGAGTAATTTGTATGGGTAACGTATGTAACTGTTACGTGACAGTTATTTTGTAATTTTAAATAGTAACTATATGCGTATTACAATAACTATGTGTTTTAAAGAGTTACTATGTGTTTTGAAGAGTTTTAATGCGATTTGTATCTAGCCCACTTTATATACGTTTTAAACTTTTTTATTTTTCAAAATTTCAGATCTACATTCTGTTCATTCTCTTTCATTTTCCCTCTCTTCATTTTCTCTCTATGTTTTTCAAAAATTAGCCCAAATTTCTAGGTTTTGTTCGATTTTCTTCGTAATTATCTTATAATTCTTATGATTGGATCTATTAGATGAGGAAAAATTGGAGGAAGTAGTAGATCAAGAAGGAGGTTCGTTTGTTGCCGAAATCGAATCGAAGAATTTGCGTTCGCCTACAAATCTTCGCAATAATTTTTAGAGATCACATCTCGGTTTGTTGTTTTTTAAAGAATTTTAAGTCTATTTTTATTTAAAATTGAAAATATTTGTTGTTTGAAGAAATTAATGTTTGTGTTTTACCGAAGTATCGTTTTCACTTCGCGAATTCGATCAGTGACTTCACGATTTTAAATAGTAACTAAATGAGTAATACAGTAACTATATGATTTAAAGAGGTACTATATGTGTACAATAGTTACTATATTATTTTAATGGTTACTATATGTGTACAACAATTACTATATGTGTACAATAGTTATTATTTTGTTAAGTGATTCGAAATGTTTGTTGTTTTGTTGAAATTAGGGTTAGTGTTTCACATAGTTAGTATATAAATGATATAGTCACCTTTAATTTATGTTGCGAAGTAGTGTTTTTAATAGTCACTGGAATGTTCGTTGTGTTTATGTTAGTAGTAGTTTTTAGAGTAACTATATTTTTTTTAAAAGTTACTATAACTTTAAAACAGTAACTATGTGTTTAAAATAGTCACTATATTTTTTAGAAAGTTATTATAAGTTTAAAACAGTAACTATGTGTTTAAGATAGTTATTATTATGTTATGAACAGTTTATAGTGACTTTTTGATAAATAATAGTTATTATACGATTACATTATGTACTATGTTATTTAGAGTATGTATTTGTCCGCTTCTTAGATAGTGACTATATTTATCGTTTCATATACGACGAATCACCGTCGTACGATACGGTTTATTCGTTTCGCCTAGCTTACGAATATTCGCGATACGATATACGATTCCGATGCAAGGTCGTATCGTATAATACGTTTTCCAACTAATTCCCGAAAAGCTATTAAATGAATTTCCGATTCATTTAATCCGGTGATTTGTTACGTGTCATTGGTGTGACCTTGTAGGTTCAGTCAAGAGTAAGCTGTGAGCTTAATATTCATTAGAACTCACTAATCGGAAGCATTGCTCCAGCTAGCTGTTCCGATCACTTGATCTCACTGAATTAATTGTTCGCAATTAATCTGAACCTTGGTATTAGACTTAATGCACCTTGGATGAAGGACATATTTCCTTCAAAATGACCATCAATAATATTTATAGGTATTATATCTTGTATTATAGTAACTATATGTTTGGTATGGTTTTTTTATGTATATTATAATGTTCTTTGTTGTCTTCTATGTTATTAGTAATAAGAGTTACTATGTTATAATCACAACAACTATATGATCATAACAATAACTATATCTACAACCTTGCTCGTATATGACTATCATTAATATTAAGAGTTACTATATCATGTATAATAGTAACTACATATTTTTAATAGTTATTATCTTATCATTATGTTCTTTTCATGATCTTTCTTTGTACTCCATATTATTATTAATAAAAGTGACTATATTATTTTGACAGTAACTATATGACTATAACAATAACTATAGATGCAATTCTGCAAGTATTTTACCATCGTTAATTGTAAGAGTTACTATATGATGCATAATAGAAACTACACGTTTTACATAGTTACTATGTTATTTTTTCATATTTAAATGTTAAATTATTAACTTAGTTTAAATATTATTGATTCAGAAATGCAAAGATGATGCACCCAAAATTGAAATCGTGCAAAGAATAAATTCTGCAAGGAAAACAAAAGCAGGAGGAGATGAAGAAAATCCTGACAACAATGGAAATCAAGAACGTGGTAGAGGAAGGACATGATGTGTTGGTGGAAAAAAGAGACGTGGTCCACGTGGACGTGTCGATTAGTATTTTTTAGTTCAAAAAACATTTGAGTTTAACATGGTTTATTTAATAGATGCAAAGAATTAGAATGTCGTAGCTAAAACAACTAACCAAGTAGTTAATGTTTTCTTTATTATTTTTCAAGAGTTATAATTACTGTTACTTTTGATATAGTTACTCTTTTATATTTCAGTAATTATGTGATATATAATAGAAAAAATTACTACATAACCTCTAAACCATCTATATCATATTGTTTATTTTTATAATATAGTAATTGTTTACAGCTAAAGTTATTTTTCTATATAATATAGTTAATCTTTGGATAGAATAATTGTTCTCATCGAAATTACTATATTATTATTATTATTATTATTATTATTATTATTATTATTATTATTATTATTATTTATTTCATAGTTACTATTTTGAAAATATAGTTACTTTACAGAACCTATAGTTTCTATAATTTACTCTTTTTGTCTGCAAGAATGAATACATAGTAGTAATTGTTTTACAGTTAAAATTACTTTTCTATATGATATAGTTACTCTTTGGATAGAATAATTATTCTTATCATTATTATGTTCATAGTTATTATTCTGGAGATATAGTTACTTTACAGAACCTACAGTTTCTATAATTTACTCACTGTTAAAATTACCTAATTACCCTGATCCATGGTAATCTTATGGTGGACCGGGTCCATGCAAGTGGAATTGTTCTAATCTTGTACGATAATATATACGGAGTAGATGCATAAAAGCGAAATTTCAGAAAATAATTTCCTAATATTTATCATAGAATCACATGTATAATAATAATAATATGAATCGGATTTATAATGTAAAATAATAACCTTTGTAGCGTGTTCTCTCGTTTGTATGCAAGCTTCGAAGATCTGAGAACCCCACTTGTGGATCCTTTACTTAGTCTAGAGGCAACAATTGGATCTCGCGTATGCTAGTACGGACGAAAACAATCGCAATCAATCTCTTGCTTTATTTGGGAATAACGACATTTCAGAGAATTAAGTTAGGGTTTTGTGTTTTTTCCTTTTTGTGTCATACACTGAAAAACGTATATTCTAAATCTGACATTTTAACTCTTATTATGTAAGAATTTTAGGTTAATAGGAAAACAAAAGTCCAACCTTATTTCTCTTAATAGGTCGGATGTCATGGGGTCTTTTGGGTCCATATATATTCACTATTCCAATTAATGCTTATATGTGTGACTTTATAGGAATTAAGCTAGGTGAGTTGTATGCCCAATCCAATTGTAACCTAGTATCATAGTTATTCTCTACCAAGTAATTATGAATTACTAATTCAACATAATATTTAGGAAAAATTACTTTTAATAATCCAACCTTTTGACGGTTTTCCTTTAATAATCTAACATTTTGATTATTATCTAATAATCCAACCTTTATACCCTATTAATTTTTATTGCACTCAACCGGTCACCAACCCAATATAGCAGGTAACATGTACACGTGTCTTGCATCCATTCGCTATAATTTTTTATATTTTAATTTTTTTTCTTCTTTTCCTTCCTTCTTTCTCATTTTTCTTTCTTCTTCCTTCCTCCTTCCTCCTTCATTCATGTCTTGTAATACCCCGAAATTTTTGAACTCGATTTATTAAAATTAAATATATTTATTAGCTTGATTTCGTTTTAAATAAATTACGAATAATCGAATGTCATTATTTTAAACGTTTTTACGATTTATTTTAAACGATAAATTTATGAACGAAAACTTATTTATTTTTCGTTAACGATATTTATATAAAGAATTATTTTAACTAAAAATTTCTATTTTTAGTAGTTTCCAAAAATGGCAACGAATTTCAGAAATTTTGGCCTAATCTTATGAAATTACGAAATTGCCCTTAAAAGAGCCAAAATCCCCTTTTCTCTTTTTCTGCTTGCTCTCCACGTACAAATGAGTGAAGAAATTTTCTCCCTTCTCCTCTTCCCTAAAAACCAGTCCCCATTCATGGCAAAGTTCAAATTGGCTTCTTTCTTTTCTTCCTTTACAAACCCAACAACCAGAAACCAAATTTCTCAACCAAAAAATCAAAAACCAAACCAATTTCACTTTCTTTTCCTTTCCTGATTCGAAACACCACCACAGCAGCCACCGTGCCAACCCCATCGACCACCATCACTGTTATCCCACCATCACCACCTACTGAACACCACCACCATAGACACCCGACACCACCACCGCACCACTGTCATCCCTCACCCTGCTCTCCACCTCCCTAGAACTACCCTGCCCTTCCCCTGTCTTTTCTCTTTCCTTGCTCGCCGCACCACCAAAGCCATGCCCCACCACCGACCGACATCACCACCACCGGCGCAACGTTGCTGCGCTTCCCATCCAGCCTCCACAGCCCTTCCTCCTCCCCAAAACCAATCGAAAAACCCCATAAGAACTCCTTTGTTTTTTTCGCCTAAGCCGCCTGTACTACCGCCGCACAAAGCACCACCACCTTCGCCTACACCGGCGTTTCCCGGCGCCAGCAAACCCAGCCCCGTCGCCCCTTCTCTTCGTGCTCTGCTCTGCCGTGCTCCCTCCCTGCTCGTGCCCCCCTGTTCCAGACAAACCAAAACCAAAGTTTTATTTTAAAACTTTGATTCCCTTCCAAGTTGTTCCAACCCATATTAAAAATTGGGCCATATTTCATTTGGGCTTTTGGGTGAGTTACAAACTGAATTGTATTAATTATTAATTTGCATGCTTTAGTAAATTTTGATGATTTAATTATTTACTAATAAAATTGTTTAATATTTTTCAGGTTTAATTATCGATTTTAATAAAATAAATTACTAGCTTTATTTAACAAAAACCGAATTTATATAATATTTTCATATAAATCGATTTATGAAATATATAAATATATTTTGATTAAAATCTCGTTTAATAATATTAAATTATGAAATTATATTTATTTATAAAACCATTACTTATAAAATATATTATTTATAAAATATTGATTTTAAACTATTTATCGATTTAATACTAATTCAATGATTTAATATTTTGAAAGAAATTGGACTCGTAGCTCAGGACGAACGAACCAAGGAAAAGCCTTAGCAATCGCGGATCTGAGGTAACGGCTATTGCTAGTACCCGCAATTCCCTTATAAATGCGATTATGAAATTATCACGTTATGATTGATTTATGAACTGAATGTTTTGACATGTTTTATGAATTGCGGGAAATGAAATGTGATTTGATTGAATTATTTATTATAATATGATTTGATGGAATTATTTCTTATAATATGATTGATTGAAATTATTATAAAATGATGTTTATAAGAAACCACGAAAGAAATGATGTTTATATGATGCCAGGAAAGAAATGATATTTTATTTATCCCAGGATCTAAATGATGTTTTATTATGATCTCATGATCTAAAGGAGTTATGTTACTTCAACTGAAGTAAAAAGGCTAAAATGTAAAATTAAACGAAACATGATAAATGAAAGTGAAAGACCTAGTCCGTTTGGCAGTATATGTTCACAGGTTACGATTCTCGGTCATGCATGTACCCATGGGGCATCCGCCCATTGAGCCAAGGCTCTCATGTTTTCGGGCCAAGGCCCCATGTTTTATGGACAGCGGTCCATCGTGGAAGACGTTCCACCATGTCATACTTGCCACGGCTAGCATGTGCACCTAAAAGTTATGAATGAATTAAATAAAGGACTTTATAAAATGTTTTACATTATTCTATTCTCCCTGTGTTATTAAATAAAATGAATTGAAATGAATTTACGTGGCTAGAATAGTTCGTTACTGAGTCTTCGTCTCACCGTTTTGTTTTCTGTTTGTAGGTACTGCGGGGAACGATGGAAACGAATAGTGGCGAGGAATTTCACTTTAGTATTATTCACCTAGTTTATGCTTAATGTTTTAATAGTTTCATTAAAGACTTTTAGTAAATTATGTATTTTTTTATTTTGGGAATATAATGGATTATTATATTAATTTGGAGTTTTAATAGCTTATGATTGATGGTTGCCTTGTAATTCCCAAGAGGGAGTTACGGCAGGTAATGTCCCGACCAAATTAGGTTAATTCCGCTGCTAATTATGCTTTAATACTTGAATTAGAGGTCGGGGCGTTACATGTCTGCTATTTTTCCTCTAATGGAGAATTTAGCTCGTCCTCCTCCCCACTCTCTCTCTCTCTCTCTACCACCACCACCACTGTAAAACCATCGCCTTCCTCCTCTCTTCCACCACCTCCCCCCCACTACCGCTGCCCTCATCTCCTTTCCCCTTCCGTCCACCCCGTAACCCACTGTCACTTTCTCCTCTCACTCTCACCGTTGTAATACCTCGTATTTTTATAATATTTATAAGTATATTTTATTATATTTATAAAGAATTTTACGATTTATTAGCATTCAAATAATATTTAAATTTATTTTATTTAAATGTATTTTAATTAATTAGAATATTTATTATTTTAATTAATTACGAAACGAATTTAATTCTTGAGTCGGGAAATTAAATGAGTTGCAAATGATTTTTAAAAGCTTCGGGTTTTAAATAAAAGTCCAATTCGTTTTATTAAACGAGCCCAATCAAAAGAATTTAATTCAAGTCCTAAGCTAGCCCAATCATTTAATTCCCTAAGCCCAATTCAAATTCCCTAAGCCTAGCCCATTAGAAATAGGGAGCCTATAAATAGACTCCCCCATCATTAAATGACCCCCTATTTTGTCATAAACCCTTTTCTCTCTTTCTTGCCCAACATGAAGGAAATAATGCCCTTGGTCCAAGTATGCATATAATGTTAATTCTAATAAATGCGGTTCAGTATTAATTAACAAGTTAATAAATCAGTGAGATCAAGTGAGCTGAATGCCTAGCTAGAGGCCGCTTCAGTTCAAGTGGAATTAATTATATTAATCCACAACTTACTCTTGACTTGTAGACACCTACTTTTGTCCCCATTCCCGAAAGGGAAGGTTCGATGATGAGAACATAAATCTCCACTTGACAACGCATCTCCTATAAAATAACGAATCTCAATCACCCTTTTCATTTCACCCGAAACCTGCTATTTATGGAAACCTGCTAAAAATAGTAACTGCCGTAATGGGTAGCTGTTAAAAGTGGCAAGTCATAAAAGATAGAAACCTGTCAGAATTAGGTGTTGCACTGCAACATAAATCCTAAATGAGATAGAAATTGCGAGAGAATCCTATTCCTAATATGATTCGAAAATAAGGGTTACGTATTAATTAAAATCCTAACGAGCCTAGAGTTCGTAACGGGCCCAGACGCATCCCGTCATAAAATTAATACGCACTAAAAGACTCGATTAAGTCTCATACACTTCGGATTCTAAGAGTCCGAATCTGACAAAGAAACGGCCCAGACCCTATTTTCAACGCCTGGCTCTGGGCGCTGAAATTACCTGGGACGTGTTCTTTCCTAATTCCTCGCGGGTTAGAGTTCTACAATTCTATCTTTCCACGAACTCTTTTCTATAAATATAGCCCCAAGTTCGACGTGAAAGGACACACAATTCATTATTCTGAGTATTGACTCCAACCCCTAAGCCTAAGCCTCACGCTGCGAAATTGATCACGCGTTCTGTCGCAATCGATCCAAAAATCGAACAGAACGTATCCTGTCCCGTACCTTGAGATTCGTTAAATAAAAGGAGAAATAGCAAAGTCAAAGTGGTTAGTTTTCTGAGAACCGTGACGCACCTCTCAAGGGTGCGTCGTAATGTGTCCCTTTTCCATGATTTAATGGCTTTCCTCGCCCTTTTATGAACTGTTAAACTAGTTAAATCTGATTGTTCTATCACGCCTAATAAAGATAATATTTTTGGGAAGTTGGATTATCATGCTAGGTCCCTTGAAACAATCTAAATCAGATAATCGCGATCGATCTAATATTATATGTTGCATATTGTTAAAATCAACTCAGATTAGTTTAATAGTTAACGCATGTCCCTTCAATTATTTATGCTGAGCTAGTAAGGATATCCTGCCTCTAGAGTTATCAAAGAGCGAGTACTCCTCTCGGTAGTTACAGTCCCCCGAACCCTCAATCTCTACCTTGCGGGTGTATGTTGAGAGATCCCCACACCAGGGATCACAAGGGAACCTATGGCCGTCGTGGTCAAACATAATTGCACTCCCTTTATGTCACGATAACCGGGTTTTTTCAGTTTTTCTCATTGTCGTTAAAAACTGAATGGCGACTCCTATATTACTAGTCAATTGGGTGTAAACTCACAGGAAATCCAATTACACTTGATTTGACAAAAAGAAGAGTCACACCCACGAGGGACGAGGTCACGCATTAGCCTCGTGCTTTTTCGACCCCCTCACAGTGGCGACTCCACTGGGGACAGTGAAGGAAATACTCGTGCTTGTAGGTAATCAAAATAGCCGAAGGGTGAAACGATCCTACCCCGCGTTTATTTCCCCATCAAGTTGGGACGACCTGAAAATCAGCATATTAATGTGAACGGACAGAACCGCATAACCAATCTTGGCTCCCTTGGATGATTCATCTCAGGGAGTTTGGACTAAGGATACCCATCGCCAACCGGGGGGTGTATACGCTTCGAATGTTGTCCACTCGGCACTTTCGCTAGTAGTACACCCGTCCCAAACCCAATCGCTCGCCCACTAGGTCCCTCTCATTGGTGCATGCCCCCTTGGCTTACATCGTGATTGGCCTCCTGGGCGAAATTCGTCTGTTGAAGGCACTACCTCGACCGAGGCATGTGTTGGATCTGCGATAGAAGCGGTACCAAGACGGCGCAAATACTACCTATAGAAGCCTATCATAAACTACATGACATGTTATTCTTGCCTCATGATGTAATGTTAGTTATGTGTAGCGAAATACGTGATTGTGTGTGACAAATAATCCTAGAAAACCAACGACCTTAAAAATTGCCCAAACATTCATAAACCAATTGGCCAAAGAGTTATACCAAAATACGTGTTCCGCAAACCCGAACGATCACCACAAAAATAAGCGACGCTCGGGATGGCCCGTAACGAATCCCACAAACGCTGCACAACGCGTAAAGGACGTTATTAGGCAAGCACGCAAAATCAAAGTCGCATAAACAAAAAAATAGACGCAAGCAGAAAACGAGCACCAGCCAGGGACACATTTTCAGCGCCCCTGGCTGGGCGCCAAATATTCTCACGCCCACTGCTGGGCGCTGAAGTTGCTGCCTGGCCTTTTGGACAGGCACAGCAGCCTCGGTGCCCGCGCATAAAAAAATTTACGTAGCAAAAAAAACTTTTCGTAAAAAAATTTGCTGCGAGGGCGTATGAAAAGGCACTCGATTCTAAAAGCGAAAAAATAATAATAATAAATAACTCTTTGTGTCGTTGTTAAGCCTCCTACGACGACAATGTCCGGCACCAAAACCGAGCATGCTAATAACTATGAATGTCACATGGGCAAAGTATTCAAAAAATAATGTTCAAATAGAGTCTTCAAGGAAAAATAATGTTCGAATAAAAAAATAAATCCGAGTCTAGACTAGGCTATGCCAAAGTACAATCTAAATCCTAAGTCTCAGTTGTCTTATCCATAGAATCGGTCCTAATGCTTGGTGTCGTTCTGCAAGTTAAAAGGTTAAACCATATTGAGTCTCCCTTCCTAACATTTAAATCAATAAACACCCATATTTAATTGTCATCCCTTGCTAAGAATCTACGGCCTCAATACTCTCTCTCACCAATAAAAAGAATATATTATAGTATTTGCAAAATGGAAACGGTCACATTCTGAAAAATTCCCCCATAGTCGCACAACCCCCAAAGTGAACCTAAGGTGTCAATAGTCAATACCATTGGCAAGAAAAATTAATGGCCTCAAGGCTTATGATCACATTGGTTCACGACTATCATAGTCCTCTCGAGCCACTCGCTCCTTGAAATACTCCTAAATACTGAGTAAAAGATTTTCCATGAATGCAACATGACGAACTATGAAAATACCCAAATCGGCATGCCATAAGGCTACCACCGGGGTAAAGCAATACACACTAAGAGGGAAGCCGCACTAATGATTCTAGCCTTGCAAAGATGAAAATTCGATCTCCCCAACTAACTACCTTGCCAACATCAAGCAAAATGGCGCATGACAAATGAACACCCAAGGGTTAAAATCTAAAGTGTCAACCAACGAAAGTTATGGTCCAATTAGCCTAAGTCTGGAAGTTGCTTGGTCAAGTATTATAGGCTTACGCCACATCATTATTTTGAGTCTAAGCCACCTCCTTGTATTCCTACACGGGTTATAATCAGAAAAATTAATGAAAGTTCGAGTCTAAATCACAACTTCCAATTAAATCCCGAAAATTGGAATCTGAAAAGAAGCAAAAAAAATTATTTTCGATGTAATTCTTTCGTTAAATTTCAATAAGGTAGAAGCAACATTTTGAATCTACGCTATTTGCACATTTTAAGAAACGACTAAATACGCTTGCAAAGTAAGACAATTTAAAGGTCCACCCTAGGCCTACTAAAGCTAAAGGTCCACCCTAGGCCTACTAAAGTTAAAGGTCCACTATAGGCCTACCAAACGAGGCTCACTCAGTCTCGCCTCGTGACTCAAAGACCACAACCATCTACCTTTTAGCCCAAATAAAAAAAAATTGAAGGATTTATGTTGGGGAGAAATCCCAAGCAAAAAAAAAAAAAAAAAAGAAAGAGAAAAGGGAGAGCGAAAAGAACAAGCCATGAAATACTTAGCCCGTACCTCCCAAAGTGCGAAATTTACCCAAGTAAACGAAGGAAAAGAATTGAGTCAACCAATCCAAATCATGCCACAAAAACTACATATAGTTCTACGATGTCTACCCTTTCCAATCCTTATATTCTTAGACGCCTTCGCTATGGGGCCCCTGTTCAGCTCATTTAACCCATCCATGTTCTCATTGCCATAACCCAAGAAACCATTACCTCGACTCTTGTTCTTGAACTTGTTATCAACTGCAAACCACGCACGACCATTGACACGTGCGTCATACCCATTATTTCCAAAGCCCAAACCTGCTCTTACACCACCATTAGTATAATGACCATATAACTTGTTTGGATACATCCTGTTGATATACCCTTGAGCCGTCCCTATGCTACTCATTAGCCTTGGTTGATGTAAACTCATGACACTAGCTTGAAGCTGCAAATTGTGAGTCCTAGCAGATGTAATCCTCATGCTTGACCAATACCTATACAAATTATCCTATCTCATTCAACCCATCTTTCAAGCCGTCTTGAGTCACAAAAAAAAAAAAGACAAATGAAAAGTACATTATGCGCTTAACGTAAAAAAAAATGTAAATAATAAAAAAGCAAACTTTGCAAAGCGCCTTTAAAGTTCGTCTAAAAAAGAAAAAGAGCATTTAGCGCACCAAAAAAAATCCGCCCATAAATCATTTTCAGCGCCCAGAGCTGGGCGCCGAAATCTTTAACGCCCCAGCCTGGGCGCTGATTCTCTCTGCTTGCCAAATTTTGTCCAGAAGTGCTCGTCATTTTATCCGCACATACACGGAAAAATAACGAACACTTGGAGGGGTACAACACGTATTCAGATATACGTACCAAAAAATACATGAAAAGATTTTTGTGCAAATACATGTACTTAAAAAATAAAACAAAATTTTGGCTTACGGCAAAGCAGCATATTAAAATAATAATGAACTTCACTTATCTCATCCTATTTCAAACATTACGATTCCACCTCAGAACGTACTTGTTTAAAACCGGCATTCTAAGAAACCATTTTCTGGCTAAGAACTACGCAAGACCTGATTCCAAATTAAATTTATTTAAGGCGGATACGTAGGCAATCCATGATTCGGTCCAACCAATTTGCAAAAATGTTAAAGCCTATAGAATAACAAGAATAAGAAATAGAGTCCCTTATTGAAATTTAATTACTTGCAACCCAAGTCGAAAGAAAAATTTAAGTCAAAGGAAGAATCCAAGTCATCAAGATGCCAAAACGAGCACACATCGAAAAATAATAAGGGCACGTACCCTTGCCAGAAGGAGCACTCACACTCCTAGGCACTTAGCCAAGACTCAAAAGATCGCTTTGCCTCAATTGAATGGGGGCTAGCGCAAGCGTCCATGACCTCTAAAGTACTCGACTTGACCCTCCCTAAAGCGAACTAACTCACTTAAACACCTTCCTTCACCACCAGACATAGTCGTTCGCTTAAAGACCTTCTTTCACCACTAGACACAGTCATAATCGCCAACAAGTAGTAAAGGCAGTAAGCTTGCAATAAAGAGGATTGTTCTACGGCATCGCCCCATCCTTCCTTCGAACTAAGGGCACCCGTTCATGGTAATTCAAATGCTTGCGAATCCCCTTTGAAAAAGAAAAATCAGACATTGTCAATAGGACTTGGCACTTAATCAAGGCTCACCCTACTCAGACATATGACACGGGCATCTAAAATCGAAATCTGAAAGCATCATTAATGAAAAGACATAATAGCAACTGGGGGCTAAAGATTGAAATGAAAGAACTAGGGAAAGAACTAAGTATACCTTGACCTTTTGTACAGACATACACCAACTAAATCTAAGTCAATTTGAAAGCGGTTTATATTCTCGCAATTCTGGAAAAGATGGCCCCTAAAAGCCCAAAGCATGTGCCACGCGGGCACAAGTAATATCTTGACGCCTGCACCCTGGCTCCCAGCAAATCCTTAAACGGCATTCCAAAAATCGTAACAGTATTTTGATTCACTCATGTAATCCTGTACGAACCCTTCTATAAGTCAACTTACTTAGGACACCCTGGATTGTACACAGTAGGACTCGGATTTCAAATAAATTTCAAAGACTTCTTCGAACATAATAAAGTGTCGTTGGTTTAAGCTAAGTATGTGTTTATCTCGATGTTGCAAGTGAGTCAAAAAGATTTCTAAATATGATTATGGGTAAAGAAAGGCACCTAGCTTTTGGTCAAGGCATACTTCAACACGTGACTACCTTGACCGTGGCAATGTCGCACAATACGACATTTACAAGAGAAGTAGCAAATCACTACTCGAACATACCTCGCACTAAACGAGTCTGGTTCAAACTATTCATGATCCGTGTCACCATGAATGCATAAAAACGTATGCCAAGCATTATAGCACCAAGCCAATCCCGTAGCTACAATTGGGGGCTTGAGAAAAACACTCTAAAAATGCTCGAAATAACGATTTTATCGCAAATTCTCGACACTAATGCTATACACACGTCATAGGGGCACAATCCTAAACTTTAATCGTGTAAAACGAACCTTAGAATGGCCACAACCCCTCCCAAATTCTAAGCGCTACTTAGAATATATAAAGTCACCCCACTAACAAGGGTAACTGAAAATCGCGAGTCACCAAAACTCCGATCAAACTACTGCACATAACGTTTGCCCTACAAGCGCCCGTTACACAGTCTACGCCGTTCCAAAGCAAAAGCGAAAGAAAAATCAAGTATATATAAGAAAATAAACAAGAAAGAAACATCTATGAATCCTCGCGTCGAACGAAGTAATAAGCCGTGCAAACCCACACAGAAGGTGCTACACTTGTTCGAGCACCTGAACAAGGCGTGATGAAGTACTCCAATGCAAAAAATAATAATGATATCCCAACACCTGGAGGAATGTTCTAAGACACGCTGTTAGGCCACACAACCCTACGTTGCACCATAAGTTCAACCATCCCACGGTACAAGTCTGAAAAAAAAGAGTAAGGCATATGGCACTAATGCGGGCACGACCAAGAGTAAGGGGCAAAGGCTACTTATCGCCCAAATTCAAAATGCAAGCCACACGACTTCTACATTAAGGATTAAAGGTAGCAAAATATTACCTACCACAGAAGGGATAGCTCGCACCTACACGAGCGGAACCCCAAGGCATCTCTCTCGAAAGAACCTACAAAATCGTACGTCAAAAGGAAGCATCCCAACATGCATACTTGGGGGCTCCAAGCTACGAAACGACCCTAGCAAAAAAAAAAAAATCACGAAGCAAATGTTTGAACAATCGAAAGGGCACGATACTTGAGCCCACTTCATGAATTGGCCTGAACCCTATCAAGCTTCTAAGCAAACTATTCAAAATCAGTTGTTGCTCAAAAAAAAAAAATGATTCAAGCAAACTGATTAAAGGACCGCACACAACGGCCATTCTATGAACGCTCGTTCGCACATACATATCATCATTCTAAGTATCGAACATTCACGAACGCGTTCAAAAGAAAAAAATATATACGAGCGATAAAAAATATACGCCTCAAGGTATGTTCCTCGGGCCATATAGACTCGCCCAACTATTGCAATAACTGCACGCCTTAAGAGCGACAGTTCCTTTAATTAAGCGCCCCAAAGCGACAAACACCGTAGTCCACCAATCGGCTACGGCTTCTCGAGAAATCATCACGATCACTCAGCTCATTGTGATCTCTAATAAAATTCTACGTTCCAAAAATAAAGAAAAACAAAAGAGAAGAGAATACGTAGAATCTCCAAGTGAAATAAGCGAACGGAAAAGAGGCAGATCTGCCCAATAATCAAATCCGACGCCAAATCCCACGCCTGACTTTGGGCGTTGAAGATGAATCCCACAATCGATCTAAGCCAAGAAATGACGAACGAATAAGGAAAAAATAAACACCGTTGGTCCACTATTAGGCTATGGTTTCTCGAGAAATAATTATTCACCAATCAACGGTGATCTCAAATGAACGGTTCGTTCCAAAAATAGAATCTCTAGACGAAAAGAAAAAAAGAGAACGAACGAACAAGAGGCCAACTGTGTCATCAAGAAACCTGCCCAGAAGTCATTTTCAGCGCCCAGAGCTGGGAGCCGAAATCTTTAACGCCCAGGCATGGGCGCCGAAAATGAACCCAGGCCCGAAAAAAGCTCTGACTTCTATAGGGCCCTGCCGTATCCACTCGACTCGAAAATTACCGATTTCTTTACTGAAAGTCGCACCTCACGGCTTTGTTAAAAGTAGCACACCACTACAAAGATCGCTCGCACTTACGAGCACAATCCCAAACACGATCAAGGACATTACAAAATTCCCAAGGAACCTATTTGACAAAAAATGACCGACAAGCCCAGGTGCTTGGGGGCTCGCGGAAAAAAAAAAAATATATACTCCAACAAAGAGTGTGCGGAGTCAAAATCATATTCCCGGACTACGCTACACGCAATCCATGTTTGGATAATCTCAAAAGAAAGGGTTTCGGCCTCAGAGAAAGGTCGCCGTTGACAGATGTACATGGTCCTCTGATCAAAGACCAAGTAGTGGCAAAAATCGAGCCGTAAAGACTAGCTCAAAACCACAAAAGAAGACTGTCACAAGACAAAGGTCCGTCTAAACCCGTTGTCAACCCACATTCAGGTTACAACTAAGTCCGAGCATCCCTCGAAAGAATTTTCCCTTGCAAGAATGAACAAAAGAAATTCTCAAAAGAAATCACGATGGAAAAAATAGGAACTTGCCCATCTTCAGTTGGCAAGATCGAGTCATGAACCACGCGAGTTCCAAATCGAAAAAAAAAACAAATTTAGGGACGTCCACCCTTAGCGGACAGGGCTCGCCCACCCTCAGCGGGCGGGGTCTGCGTCACTAGCCGCGCAGGTCCTCAATTTTCGAAAAAAGAATCTTCAAAAAATACAAAATGAAATAGGCTCGCCATCTTCAGCCGGCGGGGTCTACGGCGCAAACCACGTAGGTCCTTATTTTCAAAAAGCACAAACAAATTTCAAAATTGATTCGTCCACTTCTATCGGAGTGGGTGTCCGCCCTTAGCGGACAAGTTCGCCATCTTCAGCCGACGGGGTCTACATCACAAACCGCGTAGGTCCTTATTTTCAAATTTCAAAAACAGATTCGTCCACTTCTATCGGACGGGGTGTCCACCCTTAGCGGACAGGCTCGCCATCTTTAGCCGGCGGGGTCTGCGTCACTAACCGCGCAGGTCCTTAGTCGCTGCAGCTATAACTTTTTATGGTTTTCCGTTTTTCCAAAAAAGAACGATGTGAGTAGTTTTCCTTTTTCCAAAAATTAAAAGGATTGGTTTTTCGTTTTTCTAAAAAAGAACGATGTGCTGGATTTTCCTTCGTTTTACGTCCCATAAAAACAAGGGGGTTTTCTCGTTTAGCTAACCCTGAATATGAGAATCTTTTAAAACATTTTTACCTCGTGATTGGGCTTGGCCAGGCCCAATTACACTTTATAGCTTTGATTTCGAAAAACATCTGTAGCTACTCCCAATGACAAAGTGAGGGAGTTTCTACGCCTCTTTAGATACTTCCAATGACAAAGTGAGGGAGTTTATATACTATCCGTTGATAAATCCCAATGACACGTGAGGGATATGTCGACACTTCAAGTGATGACCCTTAAGTCAAATTTTATCACTCGGGGGCTCGTGAGACCTTCGCAAAACAGGTCACATACACTATGGCTTGTGTGACGCACTCCGTCTAATACTTTGACCATCGTCTTACTCCAAGACCCAGTCAAAGTGGGGGCTAACTGTAGACACCTACTTTTGTCCCCATTCCCGAAAGGGAAGGTTCGATGATGAGAACATAAATCTCCACTTGACAACGCATCTCCTATAAAATAACGAATCTCAATCACCCTTTTCATTTCACCCGAAACCTGCTATTTATAGAAACCTGCTATTTATGGAAACCTGCTAAAAATAGTAACTGCCGTAATGGGTAGATGTTAAAAGTGGCAAGTCATAAAAGATAGAAACCTGTCAGAATTAGGTGTTGCACTCCAACATAAATCCTAAATGAGATAGAAATTGCGAGAGAATCCTATTCCTAATACAATTCGAAATTAAGAGTCACGTATTGATTGAAATCCTAACGAGCCTAGAGTTCGTAACGGGCCCAGACGCATCCCGTCATAAAATTAATACGCACTAAAAGACTCGATTAAGTCTCATACACTCCGGATTCTAAGAGTCCGAATCTGACAAAGAAACGGCCCAGACCCTATTTTCAACGCCTGGCTCTGGGCGCCGAAATCTTTGGCGCCCAGCCCTGGGCACTGAAATTACCTGAGACGTGTTCTTTCCTAATTCCTCGTGGGTTAGAGTTCTACAATTCTATCTTTCCACAAACTCTTTTCTATAAATATAGCCCCAAGTTCGACGTGAAAGGACACACAATTCATTATTCTGAGTATTGACTCCAACCCCTAAGCCTAAGCCTCACGCTGCGAAATTGATCACGCGTTCTGTCGCAATCGATCCAAAAATCGAGCAGAACGTATCCTGTCCCGTACCTTGAGATTCGTTAAATAAAAGGAGAAATGGCAAAGTCAAAGTGGTTAGTTTTCTGAGAACCGTGACGCACCTCTCAAGGGTGCGTCGTAAAGTGTCCCTTTTCCATGATTTAATTGCTTTCCTCACCCTTTTATGAATTGTTAAACTAATTAAATCTGATTGTTCTATCACGCCTAATAAAGATAATATTTTTGGGAAATTGGATTATCATGCTAGGTCCCTTAAAACAATCTAAATCAGATAATCGCGATCGATCTAGTATTATATGTTGTATATTGTTAAAATCAACTCAGATTAGTTTAATAGTTAACGCATGTCCCTTCAATTATTTATGCTGAGCTAGTAAGGATATCCTGCCTCTAGAGTTATCGAAGAGCGAGTACTCCTCTCGGTAGTTACAGTCCCCTGAACCCTCAATCTCTACCTTGCGGGTGTATGTTGAGAGATCCCCACACCAGGGATCACAAGGGAACCTATGGCCTTCGTGGTCAAACATAATTGCACTCCCTTTATGTCACGATAACCGGGTTTTGTCAGTTTTTCTCATTGTCGTTAAAAACTGAATGGCGACTCCTATATTACTAGTCAATTGGGTGTAAACTCACATGAAATCCAATTACACTTGATTTGATAAAAAGAAGCGTCACACCCACGAGGGACGAGGTCACGCATTAGCCTCGTGTTTTTTCGACCCCCTCACATGACTGAACCCGTAGGGTCACACAAATAGTACGTAAACGGATCAAATATTTAATGGAATTAAATACTCCATCTATGGATATTCGGAATCGACGGATCTTGGTTTCAGTGGGAGTTGAGATCGTCAAAGGCAAGAAATGAATACTCCGGAAACGATGATATTGCCGGAAACGGAAATATGGATCGTATCGGAAATATAAATATTATCCAAGTCGTAGATGTTGCCGGAAACGGAAACATGGTACGTATCGGAAAATATTATTGGAAATGGAAATATTGCCGGAATCGAAAATATTACCGGAAACGGAAATATTGTCAGAATCGGAAATATTATCGAAATCGGAAAATAATTCCGGAAACGGAAATATTAAATATTTTTTCGAAACGGAAATTTATTTCGGAATCGGAAATATTAACTATTGTTCGTATCGGAAATAAATTCCGGAATCGGGAATTTAATCGGAAGCGTATCGTACGAATTAGCATCGGACGAGGCCTGCCAGACGAAGGCCCAGCACGAAGCCGGGCCATCGCCCAGCAAGCCACACGCACCACATGCAACAGCCGAGCCACGCCAGGCCCATCGCAAAGGCCAGGCCCAGCAGCGGCCTCGGCACGCGGGGCTGCGACATGGGTTGCGAGCAAGAGCATCTCGCGTGGGCCGCGAGGCTTGCGCGGGCTGTGCTTGTGCTCGTGCTCGTGTGCGGTTGTGTGCAATACAAATCCTAAGGCTATTAGAATTTGTTCTATGATTAAATCCTAATCCTAATAAAGATAGAATTTGTTTAATAGAGTTTTAATAAGATTCTAATTAAATAAATTAGTATCCTAATAGGATTATAATTCCTTTCCATAAACTCTATAAATAGGTGTCTAGGGTCACATATTTACATCGAGGATTTCAAGTATTCAAACAATAAAAAGCTAAGATTTTTAAGTAGAAAAATCAGCCATTTTCTTGCCCTATTACCCGAAAATATATAGTACCTTAAGGGCGATTCTAGTTGGTCAATCTTAAGGCGGATCCGGATGTGCTATGGACTATCTACGGAGGGACAACACTTGGAGTCCTAAAGACTTGTTCTTGTTCGGTTCGGGCGCAGCTAGGGAGGGCACGCTACAAAGTGTATGCATCTGAATTATGCTAAATGATTATGTGTAAATAATATGTTTCCTGGCTTTATGGTTTTTCCGCATGATTTATGTTTATTCATATGTATCATAACCTAACACAACACTCCTCTTTCTCTCTCCTCCTTGCTTGTCCGTCCCTCGTCCCGCACACGAGTGCCCGCTGCTGCTCGTGCCCCTTGCACGGCACATCGCCCCCCCCTTGTGCGCGTGTGTTGTTGTTGTGCGGTGCTGCCTTCCCTCGCCCAGCCGCACGCCCACACTCCCTCTCGTCTCTCTTCTCTTGCCCGTAGCCCGCAGCGAGCACTCGTGCCCTGCGCTGCTGCCGTCCCTTGTTGCTGCTCGTGTGCTCGCGCACACCTTGCTCGTCCCCTTGCTCGTGTGCTCAGCGCACACCCTTGCTCGCCCCTCTCTCTCGCACGCTTTGCCAGCCCGCGCGCTGCTGCTGCTCGTCGCCCCTCGATCCTGCGCGCGCACCCGCACCGAGTTGTGCGTGTGTGTGTTGTTCGTGTTCGTAATCCAATTCTTTTCGCCCAATCACCCTAATTCGTGGTTGTTCCGTGCTATAGGCTGGATTGGTATAATTCTCTTCTTCCTTACCTATTCTATTTAAATTCTGTATTTTAAATTATTATATTAATATTGTTTTGAGTAATTAAAATGTTGGGAACCGGTTATGAATACCGTGGTTTGAGGATTTGCGTGTTGTGATTCATTAGGTTTGTTTTAATTATTAAAGGATGAATTTTCAGATTTGTTTATTGAATAAAGCATTGATTTTTATGTTGATAAACTAGTTTTATTTGGATTTTCAAGTTAGGGTTTTAACCTAGACCTAATGAGTCAATTGATTAGCATAATTAGGTGATGATTTTAATTATGATAATCAATTATATTTTCAGATTTGAATAAAGGCTTAAAGTGTTGATTTTTATTGATTTTAAAGGCGGAAAAAGTATGTTTTTGTACTAGGGATTGATTTTGCAAATTGAGTGGTTGGCTCCCATCACCTTCTTCCTTTATGGAATATTCTTTTGGCCCCGAATTTATTATTTATTATTTGGTGTATGGTTGGCTCCCATCACCTTCTTCCTTTATGGAATATTCTTTTGGCCCGTTCGAAGCTTATTCTAATTAAATTGTGAGTCAAGAGTCGAGTCAAGAGTCGAGTCTTTTTTTCGTGATGAATTGTTTATTTTTATATGGCTTTTTCATGTTGATTAGTACTTAGTGAGTGATGCATGTTTTAGTTTCATTTCACCCTATTCTTGTAAGTACTCAGCTTTTGCTGACTACGTGCTTTGTGTGTTTTGGCCATGGTCTTTGCCTTAATGGCCCTATGATGATCTATCATTTGCACTTGCATTGATGGGGAGTAGAATAATATAGCAGGTTGGTAGATCGGAATCATGTGGCTTGGGATGATCGAGAGAGTTGCATGTTTTCGTATTTTAAACTATTTAATAATACTTTAATTATGTTTGAAATGTTTGAACTATTTACGTTTTGTGTTTTGGGCCATTATGGTTCCAAGTTGTAGGAGGCCTCGATATTTCATTAATTATGTTTTTAAAAGTTAGTTGACATTAAATTCCGCTGCGTAATTCTGGTAATAGCCTTAACCGTTATCACGGTGGCGGTAATGCTTTAGTAATTCCTTTATTTTAAGTTGGAAAATGATTTTATAAAAGCAAGGAATTATTAGGGTGTTACAAAGTGGTATTCAGGAGCTTAAGGCTACTTTGTAGTAAGTAATACTACAAAGTGGTATACTAGAGCTTAGTTTCATTCCTTCTTTGTAGTAAGCAATACTACAAAGTGGTAATCGGAGACTAATGCGGAACTTTAGGATTTTTAAATATTATTTTCCTAAAGTCAAAACGTATTATTTTGAGTACTCAGTATTTTAAAGGTCAAATATCAATTATTTTGGGTCGTTTGAAATGAGTTGAAAAGTTGGATTATTACTTAATATTAATTAAATTTTTTCGAATTTTTTTTTTATTTATTCGAAATTTTCGAATTTAATTCGAATTTATTTTCTTAATTTCGGAAATTCTTTTATTTAATTATCCGAATTATTTTAATTATTTATCTATTTATTTATTTATTTATTATTATTCGAATTTTTTTTCTTTTTCTAATTTATATTTTAATTCTTTTATTTTCAATTAACCGAAATTTATTTATTTATTTATTTAATAAATCAATAATTCTTATTAATTTTCGATTTTAATTTAAATAATTTCAACTAAGTTAGGAGTTATTTCTTAATTAATTTCAAAATTTAATATTATTTGCAAGTGAGAATTGGGTAGACTAAGAAGGGCATATTAGTTGAAGTATGCATTTTATGTGATTATGTGGATTATTAATTGCCATGTATATGTTCTACCCATGTTTTATCTTGCTTATTGTGATTAAGTGCATCATATTTCATGTTGAGCATATAATTGTGCATTAAAAATTGTATGGCTCCACGAACTATTTATTGTATCCTTTTGGGGTTGAAATTTCTATGGAAACGCGTTAGTAAGACTTTTGAGTTGTGAATTTTCAGGAATTAAAGATGCTACCTTCTAAGTTCACCAGTCTAGGATACTTAGAGAAGATTGATAATGAGACTCCTCGCACGTATGTTCAGAAGATCGTGTTTGCTTGTGACTATTTGGCTTCGACCAAGAATATGCCCCACCTTAGGCACAAAGATATGATGGCTAGTATGGTTATACATTGTTTACGCCATAAGAACCCTTACATAGACCTCAAGAAAAAGTTCAGTGACATGCATTTTGGTGATGGTACCCCTAATTGGTACAAATATGGGACTAGTGATGGTAGGTGGAAGTATGATTCTGAGGTTCTTGCTACTATCTTAGAGGTTGCGGAAAATTGCTATGAGGATGGGAAGTATTCTGCGGGTCTAGGTATGGGCTATGGAGGAATAGAAAGTGATGGTGAGGATGGCATGATCCATGATGAGCAAGCTAGTGAGGTTGAGGAGGATAGTGATGATGATGTGGTAGAGATTGAAAATCCTAACTCTATAGTTCCTAAACCAACCATTGAGATATCTAGTGGATCTGAAGAGGAGCTTTAAGAGAACAATGTAGTTGATAGTGAGCCACAGCAAAATGATGAGGCTATGTATGAGGACTCGGATCCGGAAGAAGACTTGGATGATCCTAATGATCAAGACTTCACTCCAGAGCAATACAAAGAAAGAAATGATCGTCGTGATGACGTTAGTCTCTAGAGAAATGTAATCCTTAGTTTTATTTTTCGTTGATTAATAAAGTGGCAAAGCTACTATTTATGGTTTTAGTTTTATTATAGTTGGAGAATAAATGCTATGGCATTAGTGGATGTAAGACTTATTCATTGGAGTTTAATAAAAGAATAAAATTTCCTTTTCGTTATCCTTTAATTTCAATTCTCAATTCTAAGCCTTGTGGGTATCGCAAAGGGATTACTTGTTATTTCTTCAATGAAATTTTATGTGCAAGGTGGTCTAGTAGCAACCATCTAAATTTACTTGCATCGAATAGTGGGGTGAGAAGGCCCAAGAATGGCGCCAACTCTTCCCCTAGGTTACGCCTAAATGTGTTCTTGTTGTGAGTAGGTTCGTTGTTGAACTAGTGCCTTAGTAATGTCATGTCCAACCAATATTAAAGTTAGCCTTATTATTTATTCAGGAGAAGGGACATGGCTAACCAAGAGATTTCTGAAGTGGTTAGACAACTAGCTGAGGTAGTTCGAGACCTAGCTCAAACTAGAGCCAACCCAGTGCATGATCCGGCTGGGGAAATGTTTAAGAAAATAGCTCAAAGCAAGCCTCCACTCTATAGCGGAGAGATTGAACCCAGTGTGCTTGAGAACTGGTTGAGAGAGTTTGATAAGCTCATTGTAGCTGTGAACTGCCCCGAAAACCTTAGGGTGAACAGTGTTGTGTACTACCTGAGAGGTGAAGCTGATTTATGGTGGCAACGATGTGAGAATACCCTTAGAGCCACACCTAACTTTGGGTGGGAAGCGTTCAAAACTGCACTAAGGAACAAGTTTTACCCACCTTATCTGAAGAAGCAAAAGGCGCAGGAGTTCATTGAACTCAAAATGGGAGGTCTGTCTGTGACGGAATACTATTCTAAGTTTATAGAGTTGTCTAGGTTTGCACCTGAAGTGGTGGCAACGGAAGAGCTCAGGGCTCAAAGATTTGAGAATGGTTTGACCATGGACTTACAGCTGTTGTTGTCTGAAGAGACCTTTACCTCATTAGACACCCTGTACGGGAAAGCTGCTCACCTGTATGGGTTACAACAAAGGAAGAATGGTAGTGCTGAAAAGAGAAAGGATGGTGGAAGCTCGAATCAAGGGAATAACCATCATAATCAGGGGAATTTTAAGAAGCACAAAGGAAATGGGAATTTCCAGTTTAGGGCTAACAATGGTGGTAATCGCAACAACCAAGGTGGTGGGAATCAGTCTGGAAGGAATGGAGTACGGACCTACGAATGTAGGAGCTGTAACATGAATCACCCTGGAAAGGATTGTGATGGAAACTTAGTGACTTGTAGATTCTGTCAGAAGTTAGGCCATAGGGAGTATGAATTCTATTCTAAGAATGGAAAGCCTAACCAAGGTAACCACCAAGGCAATAATCGGAACAACCAGAACCGAAATGGGGGAAATGGAGGTGGAAACCAAAGGAACTACCAAGGTGGTAACAATGGCAATAGCAATGGCAATCACCAGAACCATGGAAAGCCTGGAGGAAACCAACAGCAGAATGGGAACCAAACAACAATGGGAACACCAATGGAGGTGGCTATAACAAAGGAGTTGCCCAAGGAAAGTTGAATGTGATATCTAGGCAAGAAGCGGAGACTTCCTCTGACGTCATAGCGGGTACTTTTTCTATTAATTCCGTTTTAGTTAAAGTTCTATTTGATTCTGGTGCGACTTATTCTTTTATATCAGTAGATGCTTTGGGAAAACTAGGGTTGAAAGAGCCTGAAACAATTGAGGTACCTATAGTCATACCTACTGGTAGTATAGTGAAGTGTACCAAAATCCATAGAGATGTGCCTTTGACCATAGCCAAGACCGTGTTCTTATCTAACCTAATCGAGTTTGAGTTAGGAGAGCTAGATGTAATTCTAGGAATGGATTGGTTGGCCAAGTTCAAAGCCAAAATAGATTGTGAGAAGCAGAAGGTTCACTTGAGGTCTAGCCTAGGCAAAGTAGTGTCATATCGTCGTTTTGGTAAGCCTAAGAACGTAGGAATCATCACGGCAATGGAACTCGTGAAGCTAGTCAGTAAAGGGAACCCAGCCTTCTTATGCAATGTGAGGAACCTAGAGCATGTGATCAAGGATCAGCCTGAGGATATTGCAGTAGTCAATGAATCCCTTGATGTATTTCCAGAAGAGATCCCGGGGATGTGTAGACACCTACTTTTGTCCCCATTCCCGGAAGGGAAAGGTTCGATGATGAAAGCATAAAAACTCCACTTGACAACGCATCTCCTATAAAATAAACGAATCTCGATTCCCCATTTCATTTCACCCGAAACCTGCTATTTATGGAAACCTGCTAAAAATAGTAACTGCCGTAAAAGGTAGCTTCTAAAAGTGGAAAATCATAAAAGATAGAAACCTGTCAGAATTAGGTGTTGCACTCCAACATAAATCCTAAATGAGATAGAAAACTGCGAGAATCCTATTCCTAATAGGATTCGGAAATAAGAGTTACGTATTAATTAAAATCCTAACGAGCCTAGAGATCGCAACGGGCCCAGATGCATTCCGTCATGAAATTGATACGCGCTAAAAGACTCGAATTAATCTCAAACTCTACGGATTTTAGGAATCCGAATCTGACTAAACAAAACTGCCCAGATCCTATTTTCAACGCCTGGCTCTGGGCGCCGAAATCTTCGGCGCCCAGGCCTGGGCGCTGAAAGTACTTGGGTACGTGTTTTTTCCTAACTCTTTGCGGATTAGAACTCTGCAATTCTATCTTTCCACGAACTCTTCCCTATAAATAGGCCCCTAGTTTCGACGTGAAACGACACAACAACACATAATATATTCTGAGTATTGACTCTAAACCCCTTAGCCTAAGCCTCTCGCTGCGAAACTGTTCACGCGTTCTGTCGCAATCGATCCATAAATCGAACAGAACGTATCCTGTCCCATAATTGAGATTCGTTAAATAAAAAGGAGAAATAGCAAAGTCAAAGTGGTTAGTTTTCTGAGAACCGTGACGCACCTCTCCAGGGTGCGTCGTAACGTGTCCCTTTTCGATGATTTAACTGCTTTCCTCGCCCTTTTTATGAACTGTTAAACTAACCTAATTTGATTGTTCTATCACGCCTAACAAATATAATATTTTCGGGAAATCAGATTATCATGCTAGGTCCCTTAATGTTATTTAAATCAGATAATCACGATCGAATTAGTATTATATGTTGCATATTGCTAAAATCAACTCAGATTAGTTTAATAGTTAACGCATGTCCCTTCAATTATTTATGCTGAGCTAGTAAGGATATCCTGCCTCTGGAGTTATCGACGAGCGAATTACTCTTCTCGGTAGTTACAGTCCCCCGAACCCTCAATCTCTACCTTGCGGGTGTATATTGAGAGATCCCCACACCAGGGATCACAAGGGAACCTACGGCCGTCATGGTCAAACATAATTGCACTCCCTTTATGTCACGATAACCGGGTTTTGTCAGTTTTTCTCATTGTTGTTAAAAACTGAATGACGACTCCTATATTACTAGTCAATTGGGTGTATACTCACAGGAAATCCAATTACACTTGATTGAATAAAAAGAATCGTCACACCCACGAGGGACAAGGTCACGCATTAGCCTCGCGCTTTTTCGACCCCCTCACAGTGGCGACTCCACTGGGGATAGTGAAGGAAATACTCGTGCTTGTAGGTAATCAAAATAGCCGAAGGGTGAAACGATCCTACCCCGCGTTTATTTCCCCATCAAGTTGGGACGACCTGAAAATCAGCATATTAATGGCAGAACATCATAACGAATCTCGGCTCCCTCGGGAGTTGGGACTAAGGATACCTCTTTTCGCCAATAGGGGGGTGCATACGCCGCGCATGTTTCCCACTCGGTACTTGTGCAGGTAGTACACCTATCCCGAACCCAATCGCTCGCCCATTAGGTCCCTCTCGCCTGCATGCCCCCTTGGCTTGCACTTGCGGGTTGGCCTCTTGAGCGAAATTCGTCTGTTGAAGACACTACCTCGACCGGGGCATGTGTTGGATCTACGATAGAAGCGGTACCAAGCCAGGCGCAAATACTACCCATAGAAGCCTATCATAAACTACGTGGCATATTTAATTTTCAAATCCATGTTTGTAATGTAGTTATGTGTAGCGAAATATGTGATTGTGTGTGACAAACTATCCTAGAAAACCAATGACCTTAAAAATTGCCCAAACATTCATAGACTAATTTGCCAAAGAGTTATACCGAAACACGTGTTCCGCAAACCCGATGATCGCCACAAAATAAGCGACGCTCGGGATGGCCTGTAACGAATCCCACAAACGCTGTTACGCGTAAAGGACGTTGTTAGGAAAGCACGCAAATCGAAGTCGCATAAACAGCAAACAGAAAACGAGAACCAGCCAGGGACGCATTTTCAACGCCCCTGGCTGGGCGCCAAAATTTCTCACGCCCACTGCTGGGCGCTGAAGTTGCTGCTTGGCTTTCGGGTCAGGCGCAGCAGCCTCGGTGCCCAAGCAAAAAGAAAGTACGTAGCACAAAAAATGTTCATCAAAAGAATTGCTACGAGGGCGTAAGAAAAGCACTCGATTTCAAAAGGCGAATCGCGAAAAATTAATAACTCTTTGTGTCGTCGTTAGGCCTCCTACGACGGCAATGCTCGGCACCAAAACCGAACATGCTAACAACTATGAATGTCACACGGGCAAGTGTTTCGAAAATCCAAAGAATGACCAAAATAAAAAAAAAACCCCAAAAAGTGTACCGACAGAAGAAAGAGCGAAAAGAAAACACCAATTTAGAGAGTCGAAGTCTAGACTAAGTAATGCTTGAAACTTTGGGAACCTAAACTTTAGCTTATCTTATGCCTAGGACTGGTCCTGCCACTTGGTGCCGATCAGGGAATCAACGGCTAGTGCGTCTCGAAGATACATCACCAACACCAGGTTTAGTAACTCCAAGCTCCGTCCGTCGTCCCTCATTTCAAGGATCTCCGCTTCCCCAACCTCGATTCACACCTCCAAACATGTCCATCGAAGATTTGCGAGACCAGATGGTCCAAATGACCCAACTCATGGGCCAACTGAAAATGGAAAACGAAGCCTTAGCGGCTGCGCAAGCCAAAAATGACCTCGAAAACGAGAAAAGGATTGAAAAAATGGTCCTACAGCAAACCATGGGGAGAAAATACTTCTCCCTCGAGCCTGAACCTTTTTCTGGCAAATTACCAGAAAAGTTCAGTTCATCTGACTTACCAAAGTTCAAGGCCACGGACAACCCCCGTGATCATCTACTTAGCTTTGTGAATACCATGAACTTGAAAGGCGTGGACAAGTCCATGTACCTACCTGCCTTTCCTTTGTCCTTGGAACCTGTGCCGCTCAAATGGTACTATCACCAGGACCCTAAGCTCTTCCCCACTTGGGAAGACTTTGTCAATGTCTTCATCAAGCAATACTCATCGAACATGGATTTCCAAGTCACCATGCGCGAGCTGGAAGTTCTCTTCCAAAAGAAAAATGAGGGTTTCACAACCTACTTTGCTAGATGGAGGGACCAGGCGGCCCAGCTAATCAATAGGCCTCCCGAAACAGAATTGGTCCAAAAATTCATCGACAACTTGGACCCGGCTTACAGACAACACCTTAGGTACCTGGGACTCGACACTTTCAAAAGGGTTTATGATGTGGGAATAAAAATCGAGGACGACCTCGCCAAAACCATACAGAGCAAACCTGCATATAAGACCAACACCTATAATCGGGGTAACACATCCCAAGCCCAAGAAGTCCATGCTGTAGAAGAGGCTCCCGCCCGAAGATACCCTGTAAGATGGGTCCGAGACCGAAAGTTTGCCCCACTTGGGTCAACTTTGGTACAAGCCTTTGAAAGACTAACCAATCAAGGAAAGTTGAGACCTATAGGCCCCACCCGTGATCCTCCTGTCAAAAACAAATATTGGGTCGAAGGTACTTACTGCAAATTCCATCAAGGAAATGGGCATGACACTGAAAACTGCTGGAATCTAAAACATACGATCCAGGACATGATAGAGGATGAAGTAATACCTCTCCCTAACGTTGGCAAACCCAACAACAACAAGATCCCACTCGGCTCTTGTCACATCTCTCTCGACCAACCAGAGAATTTCGACCCCACGGTGTATATTACACCTCAAGGTGCACCACTCGCCGTGGTACCTATGGATCGAATCGAGGGGGAAGTGTGTGGTGTGTGGAACGATGATGCTGAAGATATTTACCTATCTCAAGTCTCGGGCCAGGACCTCTTCACTGAAACTTGGCCCGGGTATGCTCTCATTGACACCACCCCTCAGGAGCCCGAGGTCGACAACCTCACCCGATCCGGAAGGATATATCAACCGGATATTCACCCACCTCCTATGGGCGACATCCCGGTTAGGCAAACTCCTGAGAGCGGGCGGCACGCCACCGTCGCGAAAGTCATTGAAAATCCTCTCCTGAAACAACTGAAAAGAACCAAGGCTGAGATTACCATCTGGGATCTTATGTGTACTTCAAAGGAACATCGCGAAAAGCTTATTCGCTCACTTGACCTCATCTCAGTACCCACAGATATCACACCTGACTCATTGGTTAGCCATGTCACGAGGGATGCCGGAGAAAAGGCCATAGTTTTCACTGATAAAGACTTACCCAAAGAGGGGGGTGCTCACAATAAAGCCCTTTACTTAGTGGTTGGATGCAGAGGACAAAACATCCCCCTAGCGCTCGTAGATAATGGTTCGGCGGTTAATGTCTGCCTATTGCGAACCGCCCATTGCTTGGGGCTAGGAAGCGATGACTTCCAAACCTCCTCACAAGGGGTACGAGCTTATGATAACTCCCGAAGGCCTGTATTGGGAAAAATCAACCTTACCATACAAACTGGGCCTGTGGCACGCACCACGGAGTTTCAAATAATCGACATCAAGCCCACTTTCAACCTGCTCTTGGGGCGACCTTGGCTCCATGACTTAGGAGGTGTGGCTTCAACCTTGCACCAAATGGTTAAACTTAACCATAACGGGGTAATACTAGAAATCCGCGCCCCTCCTCTCGACGTCAGTTGTACTATGGCTGGAACGTCTGAAACTGCAGACGACCTTTATGGGTTTCAAATGGAAGAAACAATCCAGTTCATCGAAGATTATGATCCAGCATTCCTGGACCCGCATGCATCCCGAGTCATCCCTAGGATGCTGTTAGCTCAAGGCTATTTCCTAGGAACCCCATTGGGCATAAGGAAGAAGGAATGCACATTCCATCCTTTTCCCAACAAATCTACTCCCTTTGGCTTAGGTTATGAGCCAACGGAGGAAGATATTGCTGACCGCCTATCCAGGCTACGCCTTAACAAAACTAAACAAACCACCCTCCTTCCCCCATATCAAAGGACCCTTAACGGGATGTTCATTCGGGAAGGAGAAGAACACCCATGCTGTGATTTCCCTGAACCCTTCGTTCAGGATGGCTTGCTAAAACCCGGATTTGAAATTTTCCATGACTGCCACACCTTGGATGAGGCACCCCACCTCACCAAGACTAAAACAGCTGAAATATTGGACAACCAGGCTCTGTGGACATTGTTTAACGAATCGAGGACTATGGAGGACGAGACTGTGATGATTACCCTAGCTTTACAAGATGAAGGTTTCGATCCAACCCGGTTAATCTCTCCTGCATCAACACTAGAAGAGGTCGAGAACGGATGGGTGAAGACATATCAGGGGGTCAACGCAAAAGGAATAGGATTCAAGATGAGTACCGGTGAAGGACCGAAGTTTTATGAGACTAAACCCCAGGCTTGAGCCATATAGAGCACCATTAGTAAAAAACGCCTAGTAGTTCTTTAGATTGATAGAAAAAATAATAGAGACTTTAGATGGTCCTAAGGCCCCTTAGAATATGGGTCAGTTTTATTTCAGTGTGTTTTCCTTACTTTCCAAATCAATAAAGGCGTAATATTTCTCCTAAAATTTTTATTCTAACACTAAATAAACACCAAATGTACTTGCAAAAAAAAAAGAAAAAGGAAGCGGCCCACTCTAGGCCCAACAAACAAAGCCCACTCGGTTTTGAAATAATGCCATGTGAACCAGTTCCCGAAACCCACAAAATAAACCACACTATCCCATCCTCAAAACCTAAAAAGCCAACCAATGTCATCATAAGAGCCAATCCATGCAACCCAAAATCAAAAGGAAATCAAAAATTTAAAACAAATGCAAATGTTACCAAAAAAATAAATTCATAAAACATAGATTCCATCATACCCTTCACTACCAACCTACCTCCAAAGCCTACACAAAGATCTTCATAAGTTCCGCACCCTAACTCCATTTTCAAAACTGTTTTGAGTCACCAATAGAAAAAATTAATCTGGACAAAAATGCGTTTCACGCTAACAGTCAAAAAAGCCTCCAAAACAACCTCAAAATTAACTTTAACTACAAAGAAAAATATCAAGGCACAAAAAAACGAAATAGAAATAAACGCAAGAACATGTGAAGCAAAACGTCAAAAATTGACCGCCCAAGTCATTTTCAGCGCCCAGGGCTGGGCGCCGAAATTTCTGACGCCCCAGCCTGGGCGTTGAAACTCTCTGTCTGCCAGAGGTTTTCTTTTTCGGAAGTGCTCGTCATTTTATCCGCACACAACGGAAAAACAACGAACACTTTGGGGGTACAGTACGTATCCAAATAGGTTTACCAACAAATTGGTCGAATTTTACGCAACCTATAAAAAAAAAACGGCAGATGAAAATAAATGGCAAATACTTCACTCATTTGACCGATTAAGTAATATGTTTCCACTTCAGGACATATCTACCGAAATCCGGCATACTAGAAATTATTCTAAAGCTAGAACTACGCGCGACCTGATTCTGACAAGATACGTAGGCAATCCTTACCAAGGATTCGGTCCAAATAATAATAAAAAAAATTATATTCTTTGTGTAAAAAAGTGTTAGACATATAAACAAAATTGAATGGAAACTAAAAATACGCCTTTATTAAAATACAATAAAAAGGAAAACAAAGTGCTAGAAATAAAAAACAAACACAACTGAAATAAATAAAGGGCACCTACACCCTAGCAAGAACTACACTACTCTAGTTCTTCCGGATCATCAAATAAAGTCTTGTAGAGAGCAATGTTCGCAGGATCCACCCCCATAGTCTTCTGCGCTGCCCCAATATCAATCTCCATAAGAGCCGGCTCCTGGACACTAACTTCCAAAGATGTCAAGGCTTCAGAAACATTCTCGATTATAGCCCGCTCAGCCTCGAAGGCACAGGCAATGGTGGGAGAAGGACTACTATCATCAACTGGACTAGCCACTGTTTCTACAGGCGGCTGAGCCTTCCTAACCCATACATTGTTCCGGCGACGATCTCCGCGAGAGCTTGCATTTCTTTTAACAACAGCAGGCCCCTTCACGTTAGGCATCTTTTTAGGCCTGACACTGGAACGGGGAGGAACTTCCTTTCGCTTTCGATCAGGACGAGCTTTCACAGTCTTAAAACTATAGGTACGAGGTCTGGCAGAATCAGGACCCTCATACTTAACACGAATACGAGGTATCAAAAGCTCAGCCGGCTCCCCATTACGAGCCTCGGTCCTCACATCTTTGTCATCGGAACTCATCCATAACTTATAGTTTGCAGAAAGACCCACAAAGCCATTCGTAGCTACGGCCCAACGCGGGAGACCATCATAATCCCTAGCCCACGCTAAGACCCGTGTTTGTGAAAAGGCCGCTACCTTAGGTGGTACCGTATCAGAAAAGGGGATAGTCTGCCTTAAACCATATTGACGCATGACTCGGTAAGGGAAAATATAAATGGGACAAGATAGCCCCAACAAAGAAATATAAACCGATACATCAGACCCCCCTGTCATAGTAGTCAAACCCCACCATGGTACCACCCACTTAATAGAACAAATGCCATAAGTAAAAAAGGAGGTCCATTCGGCCTCGTCCTGGCCTTGGTGCAAGTATTTTCGGTTACCCAAAGCTATAGGGCGATAATGTTTAGGATCAGCAGGAGCTTCCAAAAGTCTAAGCCGTTCCGCAAGCCAAATCTGCAAAAACGGGTACGATCGAATCAAAAGAATGAAAAGAAAGAAAAAAGGGTTCCTGGGGCGCAGTTTCAACGCCCAGGACCAGGCGCCGAATATTCCAGCGCCCAGCCCTAGGCGCTGAAACTCAGCCCCAGGCAAAAAAAATATATAAAAGTGGCGTACGTATGCGCAAAGAAAAAAATAGATTACCTGCAGTAATAGGGGGCTTCCCTTAAAAATTTCGGATTTGGCATCCTTCTTCAGCTCATCCGCACTCAGCAAAGTCTCAGCAACAACCAACGGCATAATAGAATAACAACTTTCCATCTGGCTAATCAAGGGGATCAGCCTTATGTCACCGAACTCACCATTATTATTCGACAGCAAATAATGATTCAACAAGCAAAATACAAGGGCTCGAATGTTCAATTTTTGTTCGGTCATATTCTTACTAGGCCTAAAATGATGTTTTACAAGTTTTGCCAAGTTAACCTTATCGTCTACAACAAGTTCAGCAAACATGTTATCATCTAGCCCTAGGAAAGCCCTTATGGTTGTTTTACCCTCTTCAATAGTCCCAGGGGTAACAGGAGTAGCATTAGTAGGATAACCAAGGATCGCAGCAAATTCATCAGGCAAATGACATATTTTATTACCCCGAAAGGAAAAAACATGATGATCGGAGTCCCAAAAGCTTAGGGCAGCATGCAGAAAATTATAGTCAATATTAATTTGTTGTAAGCCTAAAAGTGCCTCTAAGTGGTATTCTTTTAACAAATCTTTTTCTGTGGGAGTAAGGGCTCGTAGCCAACGCCTAACAGTCCGTTGGAGTGAGAAAGTAGGGGTCGATATGGCAAAAGCAGTAAATAATTAGAGCACAGCAAAAAGAGAGAAAGAATTTGAGAGTGGTGGAAAATAAGGACGTATCTAGCCCCTATATATAGCTGAACGCACCCAATAAACATCCTGATCCCATTCGGAAACGTGTTTAGAAATCCGAAAATCAAATATTACCAGGAAAGAACTTTCAGAGCCCACCTCTGGGCGCCGAAATTTTTAACGCCTGAGCTTGGGCGCTGAAAATGCAGCCCAAAGCCCAGATTTCACAAAACACGGAATAGGAAAGGACTTAAGACCGTGTTGCTAAAACACGAGGGCCTATTACAAGTAAGATCAAGCCCAAAGCACCTTTAGCTCCCAAATAAGCAAAAAAATAATAATAACATTGAAACTTGGTCGAAACTTAGACTCGTCTCAGAAAACGCTCATGTACACTTTTCAAAAAAAAAAAGAAGCAAGTTAAATATCATGGTCATTCTTCGAAACACCAAAAATATGTGTCGTCAAGTCATTGGTTTTCCAAATAGAAAATGTTTGTCTGTCAAAGGGATAATCCGGGCCAAGCCAAAACCGGATGTCGCCTGAAAACTAAAGTCGCACTCCACGGCTTCACTAAAATAGCACACTACTATAGGAGGTCCCTCGCACATACGAGCGTGACCCCAAACATGATTACAAGACGCGAAAAACAACCGACGAGCCCCAACGCTTGGGGGCTCGCAAAAAGTGGACTCCAACAAGGAGCGCGCAATCAAAATCACATTCCCAGACTGCGCCACGCACCATATCATGTTTGGATATCTCAAAACATATACACAGTGTGGACCCACTTATAGGACACATCTAATCAGGAAATATTACGACCCACCAACAGGTTGTAATCACCAAAAGCTCTTCTACATAGGCAAAATAAGAAATTCAAAATGGGCTCGCCCACCCTCAGCGGGCGGGGTCTGCGTCACTAGCCGTGCAGGTCCTCAGTTTTCGAAAAATAAAGTCTTCAAATTTAAAATAGGCTCGCCATCTTCAGCCGGCGGGGTCTACGGCGCAAACCACGTAGGTCCTTATTTTCAAAAAAAAAAACAAAAAAAATTTCAAAACAGATTCGTCCACTTCTATCGGACGGGGCGTCCACCCTCAGCGGACAGGTTCGCCATCTTCAGCCGGCGGGGTCTACGTCACAAACCGCGTAGGTCCTTATTTTCAAAAACATCAAAACAGATTCGTCCACTTCTATCGGACGGAGGGTCCACCCTCAGCGGACAGGCTCGCCCACCTTCAGCGGGCGGGGTCTGCGTCACTAACAGCGCAGGTCCTTAGTCGCTGCAGCGATAACTTTTATCGGTTTTCCCTTTTTCCGAAAATTAAAGGATCGGTTTTCCCTTTTTTCCGAAAATTAAAGGATCGGTTTTCCCTTTTTCCGAAAATTAAAGGATCGGTTTTTCGTTTTTCCAAAAAAGAACGATGTACTGGATTTTCCTTCGTTTTACGTCCTATAAAAACAAGGGGGTTTTCTCGTTTAGCTAGCCCTGAAAATGAGAATCTTTAAAAACGTTTTACCTCGTGATTGGGCTTGGCCAGGCCCAATTACACTTTACAGCTTTCATTTCGAAAACATTTGTAGCTACTCCCAATGACAAAGTGAGGGAGTTTCTACGCACCTTTAGATCCTTCCAATGACAAAGTGAGGAAGTTTCTATACTATCAGTTGACAAATCCCAATGACACGTGAGGGATATGTCGACACTTCAAGTGATGACCCTTAAGTCAAATGTTATCACTCGGGGGCTTGTGAGACCCTCGCAAAACAGGTCACATACACCATGGCTTGTGTGACGCACTCCGTCTAATACTTTGACCATCGTCTTACTCCAAGACTCAGTCAAAGTGGGGGCTAACTGTAGACACCTACTTTTGTCCCCATTCCCGCAAGGGAAAGGTTCGATGATGAAAGCATAAAAACTCCACTTGACAACGCATCTCCTATAAAATAAACGAATCTCGATTCCCCATTTCATTTCACCCGAAACCTGCTATTTATGGAAACCTGCTATTTATGGAAACCTGCTAAAAATAGCAACTGCCGTAAAAGGTAGCTTCTAAAAGTGGCAAATCTTAAAAGATAGAAACCTGTCAGAATTAGGTGTTGCACTCCAACATAAATCCTAAATGAGATAGAAAACTGCGAGAATCCTAGAAATAAGAGTTACGTATTAATTAAAATCCTAACGAGCCTAGAGTTTGCAACGGGCCTAGACGCACGCGCTAAAAGACTCGAATTAATCTCAAACTCTACGGATTTTAGGAATCCGAATCTGACTAAACAAAACTGCCCAGATCCTATTTTCAACGCCTAGCTCTGGGCGCCGAAATCTTCGGCGCCCAGGCCTGGGCGCTGAAAGTACTTGGGTACGTGTTTTTTCCTAACTCTTTGCGGATTAGAACTCTGCAATTCTATCTTTCCACAAACTCTTCCCTATAAATAGGCCCCTAGTTTCGACGTGAAACGACACAACAACACATAATATATTCTGAGTATTGACTCTAAACCCCTTAGCCTAAGCCTCTCGCTGCGAAACTGTTCACGCGTTCTGTCGCAATCGATCCATAAATCGAACAGAACGTATCCTGTCCCATAATTGAGATTCGTTAAATAAAAAGGAGAAATAGCAAAGTCAAAGTGGTTAGTTTTCTGAGAACCGTGACACACCTCTCAAGGGTGCGTCGTAACGTGTCCCTTTTCGATGATTTAACTGCTTTCCTCGCCCTTTTTATGAACTGTTAAACTAACCTAATTTGATTGTTCTATCACGCCTAACAAATATAATATTTTCGGGAAATCAGATTATCATGCTAGGTCCCTTAATGTTATTTAAATCAGATAATCACGATCGAATTAGTATTATATGTTGCATATTTCTAAAATCAACTCAGATTAGTTTAATAGTTAACGCATGTCCCTTCAATTATTTATGCTGAGCTAGTAAGGATATCCTGCCTCTGGAGTTATCGACGAGCGAATTACTCCTCTCGGTAGTTACAGTCCCCCGAACCCTCAATCTCTACCTTGCGGGTGTATATTGAGAGATCCCCACACCAGGGATCACAAGGGAACCTACGGCCGTCGTGGTCAAACATAATTGCACTCCCTTTATGTCACGATAACCGGGTTTTGTCAGTTTTTCTCATTGTTGTTAAAAACTGAATGGCGACTCCTATATTACTAGTCAATTGGGTGTATACTCACAGGAAATCCAATTACACTTGATTGAATAAAAAGAATCGTCACACCCACGAGGGACAAGGTCACGCATTAGCCTCGTGCTTTTTCGACCCCCTCACAGGATGCCTCCCAATCGACCTATTGACTTTACCATAGATTTAGTGCCTGGAACCGCCCCTATTTCAAAAGCACCTTATCGAATGGCTCCAGCAGAAATGAATGAGTTAAAAGTCCAACTAGAGGATCTATTGGAGAAAGGTTACATTAGGTCAAGTGCATCGCCCTGGGGAGCACCAGTGTTGTTTGTGAAGAAAAAGGATGGAAGTATGAGGCTCTGTATAGACTACAGGGAGCTCAATAAGGTCAGGATCAAGAACAAGTATCCATTACCTAGGATACAAAGGAGCTGGAATATTTTCAAAGATCGATTTGCGTTCGGGTTATCATCAATTGAGAATCGCTGATCACGACATACCAAAGACCGCATTCAGGACTAGATACGGACACTATGAGTTCACTGTTATGCCTTTTGGGTTAACCACTGCCCCTGCAATATTTATGGACTTAATGAACCGTGTATTCCATGCCTATTTGGACAAGTTTGTAGTGGTTTTCATAGATGACATCCTAGTGTATTCAAAGAGTGAAGAAGATCACGCGGAACACTTGAGATCAGTGTTGAGTACCTTGAGAGATAACCAGTTGTATTCTAAGTTCTCAAAGTGTGAGTTTTGGTTTGAAAGAGTTGCATTTTGGGGAAATTTTGTATCTAAAGAAGGAGTGGCAGTTGACCCTGCTAAGATCAAAGCTGTTAGTGAATGGCCTACACCCAAGAGTGTGACTGACATTCGTAGTTTTCTGGGATTAGCTGGCTACTATAGGCGCTCTGTGCAACACTTCTCTAGGATAGCCAAGCCCATGACTACCTTGATGAAGAAGCAAACAAATTTTGAATGGAGTGACCAGTGTGAGGAAGCTTTATAAGCCTTAAAGACGCGATTGACAACCGCGCCAGTATTAACCTTACCAGATGAGAGTGGTGCATATGACGTGTATAGTGATGCCTCTAAGAATGGTTTAGGGTGTGTATTGATGCAGAACGGGAAGGTTATTGCGTATGCGTCAAGGCAATTGAAGCCATATGAATTCAATTACCCTACCCATGATTTAGAGCTGGCTGCTATAGTGTTTGCATTGAAGATATGGAGACACTATCTGTATGGTGTGAAGTGTAGGATATTTATAGACCACAAGAGTTTAAAGTACATCTTCACACAGAAGGACCTGAATATGCGCCAACGAAGGTGGTTGGAGTTAATTATGGACTATGATTTGGATATCCAGTACCATGAAGAAAAAGCCAATGTAGTTGCGGATGCCTTGAGTAGGAAATCAAGTCATAGTGTTAATGCGTTAGTAGTTGCTAACGAGCTGTGTAAGGACATGCAGCGTTTGAACCTTGAAATAGTGAGTGGTGAAAGCCTTGAGGGAATGATGAATGCCTTAACCATCCAGCCGTCAATATTTGATGAGATTAGGGAGAATCAGGCTGGTGATGTAAAGTTGGAGCGAATCAAGGAAAAGATTTTGCAAGGTAAGGAGTTAGAATTCCGAATCCATGATGATGGAAGTTTGAGGTACAAAGGCAGGTGGTGCGTGCCTCAACAGTGTAGAGAATTGAAAGAGAAATTGATGAAAGAAGGGCATAATACGCCATATTCTGTGCATCCATGTGGTGACAAGTTGTATAAGGACTTGAAAGAGGTCTATTGGTGGCCAAGGATGAATAACGAAGTGGCTGAATTTGTGGCTAGATGTCTGACTTGTCAGAAGGTTAAAATTGAGCACAAAAGACCTCAAGGGAAGGTCCAACCTTTAGAGATTCCAAGCTGGAAATGGGACTGTATTTCTATGGACTTCGTCACTTGTTTACCTTAGTCAAAGACTGGGAATGATACAATTTGGGTTGTGGTAGATAGGTTGACTAAGTCAGCAGTGTTTATGCCAATGAAGGAAACCTGGAAAATAGAACAACTTGCTAAAGCTTACATTAAGAATGTTGTGAGGTTACATGGAGTTCCTAAGGATATCGTGTCAGATAGGGATTCAGGGTTTCTTTCAAATTTCTGGAAAAGTGTGCAGAAGAGCTTTGGTACGACATTGAAAATGAGTACAGCCTTCCACCCAGCCACGGATGGACAAACTGAAAGGACTATCCAAACCCTGGAGGACATGCTTCGGGCATGCGTTATTGACTTCCAAGGAAGTTGGGAAGATAGCCTAGATCTGATTGAGTTTTCCTATAACAATAGCTATCATGCTAGCATAGGAATGGCACCATTTGAGGCTCTGTATGGACGAAAGTGTAGAAGTCCACTTTGCTGGAACGATATTAGTGAAACCGTAGTGTTGGGACCTCAAATGATAGAGGACACCATGAACCAAATCCGAACCATCCAATCAAATATTCGCCAAAGAGTTATGCAGACTTGAAACGTAGGGATGAAGAGTTCAATATAGGTGATAAAGTGTTACTCAAAGTGTCACCAATGAAAGGTGTCATGAGATTTGGAAAGAAAGGGAAGTTAAGCCCTAAGTACATAGGCCCATATGAGATCTTAGAAAGAATCGGAAAGGTAGCCTATAGACTAGCCTTGCCTATGGACTTGCATAGAGTGCATAATGTGTTCCACATATCTCAGTTAAGGAAATATATCCCGGATAAATCGCATGTGTTGCAACCGGAGACCATAGGATTAGACCAAAGTCTAACCTTTGAGGAAAGACCTGTCAAAATCCTTGATAGCAAAGTGCGTAGTACGCGTACTAAAGATGTGAAAATTGTCAAAGTGCTGTGGTCCAATCAAGAATCTGAGGAAGCTACTTGGGAAGCGGAGGACGAAATGAGAACGAAATATCCCGAGCTTTTTCCCGAGGTTAGTTGAGTTACGGGGTCGTAACTCGTGTCTTTTAAGGGGGGTAGAGTGCGGTAGAATTTCGTGCTTTTTACTTTGTTTTCCCCTATTTTATGCTCAATTTAGTGCTTTCTATTGAAATTGCACTTATTATTGTCCTGTTTAATCATGTAAAGAGTACAACAACTTAAAATTTTTGTAAGTGAACGCATTAAAAGTCTCAGAAAGTCTCAAGTTTTGAGTTGAATTTTCAATTCCGAACCCAAGTTTCAGGACGAAATTTCTTTTAAGGAGGGTAGACTGTAATACCTCGTATTTTTATAATATTTATAAGTATATTTTATTATATTTATAAAGCATTTTACGATTTATTAGCATTTAAATAATATTTAAATGTATTTTATTTAAATGTATTTTAATTAATTAGAATATTTATTATTTTAATTAATTACGAAACGAATTTAATTCTTGAGTCGGGAAATTAAATGAGTTGCAAATGATTTTTAAAAGCTTCGGGTTTTAAATAAAAGTCCAATTCGTTTTATTAAACGAGCCCAATCAAAAGAATTTAATTCAAGTCCTAAGCTAGCCCAATCATTTAATTCCCTAAGCCCAATTCAAATTCCCTAAGCCTAGCCCATTAGAAATAGGGAGCCTATAAATAGACTTCCCCATCATTGAATGACTCCCTATTTTGTCATAAACCCTTTTCTCTCTTTCTTGCCCAACACTCCTCTTTCTCTCTCCTCCTTGCTTGTCCGGCCCTCGTCCCGCACACGAGTGCCCGCTGCTGCTCGTGCCCCTTGCACGACACAACGCCCCTCCCCCCTTGTGCGCGTGTGTTGTTGTTGTGTGGTGCTGCCTTCCCTCGCCCAGCCGCACGCCCACACTCCCTCTCGTCTCTCTTCTCTTGCCCGCAGCCCGCAGCGAGCACTCGTGCCCTGCGCTGCTGCCGTTCCTTGTTGCTGCTCGCGTGCTCGCGCACACCTTGCTCGTCCCCTTGCTCGTGTGCTCAGCGCACACCCTTGCTCGCCCCTCTCTCTCGCATGCTGCGCCAGCCCGCGCGCTGCTGCTGCTCGTCGCCCCTCGATCCCGCGCGCGCACCCGCACCTAGTTGTGCGTGTGTGTGTTGTTCGTGTTCGTAATCCAATTCTTTTCGCCCAATCACCCTAATTCGTGGTTGTTCCGTGCTATAGGCCGGATTGGTATAATTCTCTTCTTTCTTACCTATTCTATTTAAATTCCGTATTTTAAATTATTATATTAATATTGTTTTGAGTAATTAAAATGCTGGGAACCGGTTATGAATACCGTGGTTTGAGGATTTGCGTGTTGTGATTCATTAGGTTTGTTTTAATTATTAAAGGATGAATTTTCAGATTTGTTTATTGAATAAAGCATTGATTTTTATGATGATAAACTAGTTTTATTTGGATTTTCAAGTTAGGTTTTTAACCTAGACCTAATGAGTCAATTGATTAGCATAATTAGGTGATGATTTTAATTATGATAATCAATTATATTTTCATATTTGAATAAAGGCTTAAAGTGTTAATTTTTATTGATTTTAAAGGCGGAATAAGTATGTTTTTGTACTAGGGATTGATTTTGCAAATTGAGACGCTTTTATTATTAAAAAACGATTGAATTCTAAAGTTTAAAGGAGGTTTTAAATTTAATAAAGTTTCTGGAAATTTAATGAACATGGAAATAATTTAAGTTTCATTATTTTGTTGATAGGAGGTGATTTCTAGTTGAGTGCTCGTTATTGCAAAGTGGCCCCTACGCTTAGGTATTCAAGGTACGTACAAGTCTAGGGCGACCACACCTTTTGTCAATGACATTACATGATTGTTGATGATGTGAATTATATTATGTGGAATCATGTTTATTTTGGTGAACGAGCATGTGATTGTGATGTTGGATTTATTGGATTAATTGTTGAACAAGCATGTTGGAATTATTATGAGTATGGATTTCATTGTCAATCATGTTGTTCAATATTTATGCATGTATGGTTTGTTTCACATGCAAGGGATGGATTATTTTATTATTATGCTATCGTACGGGATGTCTAGCATACTTTGAGCCAATTATTCGTACCTCATTGTACTATTTATTTTACCACATGTGAAGGGTTAGCTCACGTAAGCCACCGCACATGTAGGGTTCAGTTGGGAATATTATGCATGAAATGAATTAGGATTTGTCGTGCAAGGGCACAACCCTCATGTTAATGTGCATGATGTGGAGTCTCACTTTGGTGAGGAGGAACATGGTAGTAATTCCACAAGTGTCTTGCCTTGTTGATCACAAGTCCTAAAGCATTTAAAATAAGATTGTTTTGGTTGTTGTTTATTAATTGTATGTGTGCATGTTGGTGAGTCTTGAGTTCGCCTTTAATAAAATATTAATAAACGTAAAGTGCAACCGGAACAAGCTTCAAAACTCTTGGAACGTATATACCTTGAGTATGAACAATGGGGGGAGTCTTGCCGGAAAGCTCGTACTCCTACTAATGATACAAGACGTTGTTTCATTTATAATATGCGCAGGAATTCCGTCGGTATGGCCCGACACTCGGTATGGCCCGAATTTATTATTTATTATTTGGTGTATGGTTGGCTCCCATCACCTTCTTCCTTTATGGAATATTCTTTTGGCCCGTTCGAAGCTTATTCTAATTAAATTGTGAGTCAAGAGTCGAGTCTTGTATTCGTGATTAATTGTTTATTTTTATATGGCTTTTGCATGTTGATTAGTACTTAGTGAGTGATGCATGTTTTAGTTTCATTTCACCCTATTCTTGTAAGTACTCAGCTTTTGCTGACTACGTGCTTTGTGTGTTTTGGTCATGGCCTTTGCCTTAATGGCCCTATGATGATCTATCATTTGCACTTGCATTGATGGGGAGTAGAATAATATAGCAGGTTGGTAGATCGGAATCATGTGGCTTGGGATGATCGAGAGAGTTGCATGTTTTCGTATTTTAAACTATTTAATAATACTTTAATTATGTATGAAATGTTTGAACTATTTACGTTTTGTGTTTTGGGCCATTATGGTTCCAAGTTGTAGGAGGCCTCGATATTTCATTAATTATGTTTTTAAAAGTTATTTGACATTAAATTCCGCTGCGTAATTCTGGTAATAGCCTTAACCGTTATCACGGTGGCGGTAATGCTTTAGTAATTCCTTTATTTTAAGTTGGAAAATGATTTTATAAAAGCAAGGAATTATTAGGGTGTTACAACCGTCACCATCTTAGCCCACCTTATCACTGCCTTTATAACCTCCTTTTATGGCGCGACCTTTAACAACGTCAAGGTTAAACTAATTTTCTCATGCATGGTTATTAAGACAAACTCATGTCTAAGTAATCCACTAAATATAGAAGTTTGATTCTACTTTTAAAATCTAGTTAGGTCATGTCTCGATGTATCAAATATGCATCCATATAGTCAATTAGACATCTCTATGTCTCTATAGCTCATGAAACTGCGTTATCAACTAATTATATGCTAGTGTTCAATTAAATCCCTTATGTCCAATTTAGTGATTTAGACTAGAGACTTAAATAAAATGTGATTTGAGTTCACTTTACAGGGTTCCACTATCAAAACGTTTTCGATAATCATATTTGAAGACAAACGTTACTTGGACATTTTATTTAATACTAAACAAAGCAATTAAATAAGAATAATCCTTTATTGATAAACATTAAAAGCATAATAATAAATGTATTTACAATTGTAAACGTGAACTAAACAACCTAAACTCATTCTCTTTTATGCATAAGACCTAGTATTACTCTCATGCTTATGTTGAGCAAGCGGTTTAGTCAGAGGATCCGCCACGTTATCCTCGATATGAACCTTGCTTACTTTCACATCCCCTCTTTAAACGATCTCTCGAATAAGATGGAATTTACTAAGCACGTATTTGGACTTTTGGTGTGATCTGGGTTCATAGACTGAGAATGGCACCACTGTTGTCACAATACAACTAAATTCCATTTTCATTGCTAGGAACTATACCAAGTTCACTACCAAGTTCACTAATGAACTTTTTGATCTAAACAGCTTCATTTGCTGCATTTACTACTGCAATATACTCAGCCTCGTCATTCCATCAAAGAGATATATTGATTTCATTTTGAATAAAAGTTTTGAAATAGAGATTTTAGAAAGTGAGGAACCTACTAGCTGAAGAAAATATGTCCTTCATCCAAGGTGCATTAGTCCAATACCAAGGTTCATATTAATTACGAACAATTAATTTAGTGAGATCAAGTGATCGGAACAGCTGGCTGGAGCAATGCTTCCGATCAGTGAGTTCTAATCTATATTAGGCTCACAGCTTACTCTTGACTGAACCTATAAGGTCACACCATTGGCATGTAATAGATCACCAGATTAAATGAATCGGAAATTCATTTAATAGCTTTTCGGGAAATTAGTTCAGAAAACATAATTATACGATTAAACATTGGATCGTGAAATCGTATATCGTATTGCGTATATTCATAAGCTAGGCGAGACGAATAATCGTATCGTACGACATTGGATCGTCAAGTACGAAATGATAAATAAATTGTCGAAGGATAATTTAATCGTAATACGAAAGCAACCCACGAGCTGGAGCGCACAAGCGCAAGGCCCATGGGCACAGCGTGCATGGCAATGCAACGCTGGCCCATAGGCCTCGCTGTTGTGTGGTGCGCGCGGAAAAATGCACAAGGCAAGCCACAACAGCTAGCGGCCCGCGGCCTAGCTAGTTGTGTGCGTGTGTAATGCCGTGGGCTTGTTGGACGGCCAATGGCCTTAGGCCTTGGTCGGTTGGCTTGCTTATTGTCTAGGTTATTTTAATAACCTAAGTACATGTTTTTCCAACATACAATTCGAATTGGACACACAACCCTAGGAGAAAAAGAGAAACCATAATTCTCTATTTGCCTCCATGAATGTGTTCTTCCCAAAAGCAAAAATATATTGAGTGACTTCTATGCCATCGATCTCAAGACGGATCTGAACGTGTGGGTGAACCAAGTAGGGGAACGACATCTGGAGTTCTTGTTCGTGTTCGTGATATGTTGAACTAGGGAAAACACGCTACAAACATAAGTATTTCTTGATCTGTACTTTATACATGATTCCTGGCTTTGGGGTTATTCCGCTATGTTAATATGTATTTAACTGTAAACCCCTACACTAGCTACACTAATTCTTTGACAAGTCAAGACTCCGAGAAACGGCTCGAAGCCATGAGATCCGAAATGGATTATGATGTGGCCAAAAGTGGTAGTCCACCCTGGACCAATTGTATAGCAGCATGTGGCACCCCCCCCCACGCCTACTAGTCAGACGTTCTATGAATGAACTATACTTGGATGAAAAGGAAAGGCCCAACCTCTAAAGGCCCAAATCTCAATGGGCACACTAAGGGGGCGTTTGGTTCGCGCAGGGTAAACGGAATGGAATGCAGAAAGGAATCAAGGAGAAAGGAATGGAATGACCCTGATTTCCCCTAGCTGTTTGGGTATGTCCCAGAAACGGAATGGAATACACCCTGATTCCCTTTGTGGTTGTTTGGTTCAAAGCAGGGAATCAACTGTATTTATTTTTTCTAAACATGTGTTTATGAATAACATGTTTAAAAAATATATAATATAATTAAATTTTCTTCCTTATTTTTTTTATTTTAAATAAATAAATAAAAAGAAACAATGAGCAATATTTTTAGAAATTTTCCTTAATGTAGCAATACAACACAATTTATCATTGTAACTATAAAACGAATAAAGTCCCAACTACTCCTTCTTCTCAAAGGAGTACCAATTCGACCATTTCTGTAGAAAAGAACACCAACAAGACCATATCATGATATTGATATGTACAATATATAAACACAAATTGCAAACAAATCAAATTCACCTAGAAGGAAATCAATCAAGCAACAAAAAAACGACGACTTTCTATTTTAAGACCTTTTTCACACTCCTTTCTTGTACTCCTCCGTATAACCCTTTAATACAAATCACTAAATCAGAGTGTTTAAGGAAAGGCAAAAAAATGAAAGAAATTAATTAAAATCAAATTAAACAAACAATAAATTAAACAAACAAACCCACAAAGTGGCACTGTATATCAAAATCAAATTAAACAAACCAACCCACAAAGTAAAGACACTGTTATATCAAAATCAAATTAATCAAACAAACCGAAAAAAGAATGTATCAACTCTACTGACATACAAAATCACCGAAAAAAGAAGCCGAGGACAATTATAGAGTGAACAATGTAATATTAGTCCATTTTATTGAGAAAAATATAAAAGGGGGTTTGAAGTTTTAACTGGTTCCACCGCAAACTGATTGTGGAAATCATCCATAGTATTGGTTGATTACAGTTCATTTCTCTTCAAAAACGGTAGAATTGGCTTCGATTGGTAGTGGAATGAAGATTATTAGTCCATTTTAATCCAAAGCTATTCATCTTCATCTAAATTTAATCTAGATTCATCCTACTACGCGATGTACCTTGACGGCGGCCGGAGATGACCGTGTGGTCGGAGGTAATGAAGTGGTCGGGGGTAATGAAGTGGTCAGAGCAGCGCCGGCAAGGTGGTGTGCAGCGCCTGTGTCTGTAAACTAGGGTTAGAGGAGAGAGAGGTGAAGTGGGGAATGAGAATGGAAAACCCTTGGGGGGTGGGTAATCAGGTTAGAGCAATTTTGGGTGAACCCAAAAATAAAAAGGGGTAAAAGGAATCACGAAAATGGCCTAACAAACAATAACAAAAGGTATCATACCGGCCCATTCTCATTCCCTTTCCAGAATACCCACAACCAAACGCCCCCTAAGCTCTCTATCCAAAATGCATGATGGGGACACATGTCCTCATCTCTAAAGCTAGGGTTTGGGAACAAACCCCAAAAACCCTAGCCTTATAAATAGCTCAAATCCCATGGTGAAAATGTCATTCAATTCATTCCCACTTACCTTAATTATTCTGCTCTGCCTTCTCTATAGAAGTTACTTTCTAAATATTTACTTAGGCATCAGAGGGAATATTCCTACGGGAATATTCTTGTTTTGCAGGTTGTAAGAAGATCGTGTCAGCGCATACCTGATACCTCCGTGGAAGAGGTGACACATCAGCACCAACAAAGTTCCCACAACATTTGGCGCCGTCTGTGGGGAGGTACAGGGAAGACTTCCAATATGACGTTGAAGAACATAGGAGTGACTAAGGAGAAAGGCGCCCGCATGATAGGAGCCTCTCGCGAACTCGTCCTCAACAAGATCTCCATGCTACTACCGAAGGCGCGACATTAGCCATAAGACGGGTAACCACGATATCGCCCAACGCAATACCCAATCGACTTGCTTCAGCAAGATCGCTACAAAAAATTTTATATGGCCTCCGCCAGGACATCACGACGAAGTGGCAGATGCAACTACAACACACTCTCCAAGAGGAGATAACAAGGTATTTTCACGAAGCCGACCCAAAGACGAGACAAGACATGGGGGACGGCGAAGACGAATTGCTCCTCGTCCCTGGCAAGGAAAACTTGATTGCAGACAAATAATCGGATACCAGCTCTACCCCTAGGGAGACCCTCTCAATTGAAACTCTCAGCCACCATGTGAGGGAGGAAAGTCCAAGGCTGCAGGTAGAATCAATACATCATATCCAACAAGGGGCCATACCCACCAGGCTGGGGTATGTATCCCCTTTCTGCACCAACACCATGTCTGTACCCAAGAGCTTAAAGTAGAAGCTCCAATTACAGACGCTTACGATGGTACTTCTGATCCTGACCTGCATCTAGTAGCATACCGACATCATATGTATGCGCAAGGGACCAATGAAGCCACCTGGTGCAAGTACTTCCCTGCTACGTTGAAAGGAGTTGCGTCCAAATGGTTTGAAAGGTTGCCAAGTGGGTCCATAACTCCATTTTGGGAATTAGAGGCTCTCTTTTCCTCTCGATTTATGTCTCACACGGAAGAAAAGAAGACGAGTATGCACTTAGGACTCATACAGCAGGGGCCAGACGAGTCGCTAAGAAGCTATGTAAAGCGATTCAATATGGAAGCCAGTCAAATCTCAGACTTACCGGATGGAACGACCCTCGATAACTTTGTGCAGGGATTAAAGAAAGGATCCTTCAAATTTGGCTTGATCATGAAAAGTGTGAAGACAATGGCGGATGTACCAGGCGAAGCAGAGGCCTTCATACACGCCACATAAATTTGTAGCCTCCCAAATGAATCAATGTCTACGGGACTCAGTGGACCCTCCAAATTCAAGAGAGATAACTCTGTGGCACGAGCTAGGGATATCTGAGCCATGAATGAAGAAACATCAGAACTACATGGGTTGAAATGAGTGAAGGAAATAATGCCCTTGGTCCAAGTTTGCATTTATGCATTTAATGCTAAGTCTAATAAATGCGGTTCAGTATTAATTAAACAAGTTAATAATTAAGTGAGATCAAGTGAATTGAATGCCTAGCTAGAGGTCGATTCAGTTCAAGTGGAATTAATAATATTAATCCACAGCTCACTCTTGACTGAACCCGTAGGATCACACAAATAGTACGTGAACGGATAAAGTATTTAAGTGAATATATTGTTAATTAAAGTACTCTATTTATGATCATTCGGAAATGACGGATCTCGGTTCCAGTGGGAGCTGAAATCGTCAAAAGGCAAAGTAAAGAATATTCCAGAAACGAAGATGTTGCCGGAAACAAAAATATGGTTCATGACGGAAATATAAATATTATCCAATTCATAGATGTTGCCGAAACAGAAACATGGTTCGTATCGAAAAATATTATCGGAAATAGAAATATTGCCGGAATCGGAAATATTGTCGGAAACGAAAATATTACCGGAATCTGAAATATTTTCGGAATCGGAAATATTAACGGAAACGTAAATATTGTTTGAAACGGAAATAAATTCCGGAATCGGAAAACAAATCGGAAACACGACGAGCGACAAGCCGACAAGGGAGCCGACCCATCACTCGACGAGCAAGGGTCGTATGCACGTCGCTAGGCACAAGGCATAGCGCCAACCCCAAGCACAAAGGCCCAACGCCAGCGCTGGACCGTGCGCCCAGCTGGGCGCTGGCATTGTGCGATGGGCCAACAACAAGCAATGGGCCAGCAACGACTGGCAAAGCACAAGCAGCACAACAGCGGGCCGAAGACCAGCAGCGATGCTGGCTTGGGCCTGGCCAGGCGCGCGCGCCAGCGTGGGCCTTCGTGGCTGCGTTGGTGGCGTTCGTCTTGTGTACCAAGACTTGTACGATTACTTAGGTGCCAAGTAATTTGGACCTTAAGTATAGTTTTCCTACTTCTACTAGAATTAGATAGTTAGGATTAGATTTAAACACTAGGTGTTTAATTAATCCTATGATTCTAATCAATTATAATCCTGATAAGATTAGTAATTGGTTTCCTAGTAGAATTCTAATTCTCTATTTCTTACTCTATAAATATGTGGTTAGCATTCATAATTTACACAACATATAACATATACTTTACATAGATTGTGTGCAAGGGAGAACATAATTTATATCCTAACCCGAGTGCATAAAACCTTAGTGAATATCCTAGTTGGTTGAACCTAAGGCAGATCCGAACGTGTTGTGGACTATCTATGGAGTGGAGACACTTGGAGCTCTAAAGATTTATTCTTGTTCGGTTTGGGAGCAGCTAGGGAAGGCACGCATCACATTGTATGTACCCTAAATTATGCTAATTGACAATGTGGTGATTTATTTGGATTCCTGGCTTTATGGTTTTTCCGCATGAATTATATTGTTTATATTGTTCATAACCTTATAGTGGTATCACGAGCCTCTAATTAATTCCATAATCAATTATAGTTAACATGGATTAAATTTTATAAATTTGCAATGAATTAAAGGGGTGATTAATTTCGTGATTTTAGTTGATTGCAAATTCGTGAGATTATTTGATTATATGTTCGTAGGATTTTCGGTCGAAATCTTATGTTTTTATAGTGAATTTTGCATGTAAACGACATTTTAAAATTTTGACAAAAATTAAAGATTTGATGCCGAACCCAGAATTCCCAAATTCGAAGCCGAACTATGACTTTTTGGAGGTTTTTGTTTTTCGAATGCAAAATTTGTACTAATTTTTATGATGTTAAATTAAATATTTGTGAATCTTGTATGTAAATCTTGAACTTATGATTGACCTACTGTATATGTTTAACAATTTTAAGGTCTAATTTTGTTAATTATACAACCTAATTTGTAATTATAATTAATTTGTTGAATTTCAAATAATTTAGAATTTGTTTTGATTTTCATAATTGATTGATAATTTAATTAGGATCCTATGATTAAAAACCACCATGAAATTTGTTAAAGTTGAAAATTTTTAAAATTTTATGACCTTGATTTTAATCCCTAAGAAATTCTGTAAACGGAAATTATTTTGACTAATAAATTTTCGATTTTCGCCTAAATTTAATGATATTAATATGGATTATTAATTTGTCTTCGAATTTAATTATAAAAGTTTTGATTTTTATGAATCATTCACAATCTTGCACGCACGAAGCAATGGAAGCTACGTGTTACCCTTAAGGGGTGTTGCATTGATGCGGGCATGCGACGACGAGCAAGGGAGCTCGTCGCCATGCGGTACTAGGCAGCGAGCAAGGCACGAGCATGCGCGCGCGGGCACATGGCCTTTGTGGTGTGTGTTGTGTGAGTGATCGAGCAAGGCGACGAGCATAATGCGCAAGGCAAGAGGCAGGGCAAGCAACACGCTAAGCAAGGGAGCTCGCGTGTCACTGCGCCTAGCACCACTGCCCAGCGCACACGGGAGCAAGCACAACGTGTTGGCTGATGCTTTGCTCGTTGCGATGCACCACACGACCATCCAACGTAGCCGGCCATGGGCGCTGCACTCGTGCACGCGGCCCATGGGCGCTGCTACTACGAGGCTTCGATGGGGCATAGGCTTAGGCCTATGGCCTTGTCGTAACCCGTTGGTTCGTTTTAATTTTTCCGTTGAACAACGATTTTAATTAATTTAATTTCATAATTTTAATTTTTCTTGGAATTTAATTTTGTTAATTTAATTATTATAATTTATTTTATACTAATTATTTAATAAAGTTAAAACCTTGGTAAAATTATAATTAATTAATTTTAATCAACTGGAAAATAATTAAGGGATTTAAAATTATTTTATGTGAGCTTTAAATTTTAATTAAATTTGCAAGTTTCAGGTTGGACTAGGAAATACAATTTTATGTTTAAAACTAGTATAATACCCGTGCGATGCACGATTTATGATCTAAATATAAATTTATATGAAAATATGGCAGTCAATTATCATTAAAATAGTGCATGGACAAAATTATTATTCATCCCTATTCATCATCTCCTGTCAAACATTAAGTTATCTCATCCACCCTTCTTTTCGTTAGTCATATCCACTTAATACTTGTCTCATTTATCTCATTATTCGATCATTTAACGCCTACCCACCCCTCCCAATCTCCATCTCGAGAGATCAGGTATAAAATAAAATTCATCCAAGCTCCATCACCCACCTATGTAACCTCACCCCTAGTGTCAATTTTTATTTTATTTTTGGTAAAAGAGTTTTGAATTGTAAAACTATGTTCTGACGTCTTCGATAATTCAATTGTCTGGTTATATTAATTGAGTAAATATATAAACAATGTCATATGTACGTTAGTGTAAAAAAATGTTGATATATTCATAATCATTTTGATGAAAGATAAGCGATGCGGGCGGGAGGGTCCAATTTAAAATTCGTTCTCGCCCCCGTTACCCGCTTGCGGATACATTTTTAACCACATCTCCCACCAAACTTTCATTGGTTCTCTCCCACTTGGAGAGGATGCCCGGAGGACTCCCAAAAAACCACCTCCACTGACAATATGACATCTCTATATTCGGTAAATAAGCCACTTTACCTTTACCTAACTTTTGAATATAGTGGCATAACTTTATTATTAAAATTAATTGTATTAGCTAAAATATTTAAAAATGACATCCATAATAGTTATGATTGGGTTAGTGATCCAAGTCCAGGAAATGTAAACTCACCCCATCACCAAGGTGGGTACATGTTATCCTTATACCCGCTCACCAACACCAAATCTATATTTATTAGTAATATTAGTCAATCATCCACGTTATCTTCGTCTTCAGCCTTATCTAAAATATACCTCACGGAGTAAATGATTTGTAATATTTTACATTAACATATAAAGATTATTTTTGTTGTTCCAAACATAATAAGCAAACAGATCGAATCATCTAAATCTTAATCCCTCCGTCCCATAATATAGCGCCTGTTTTCCTAAAATTGTGTCCCTAAATGATGTGCATATTTCTATTTTAAACCATTAATTTTTACCCATAATACCCTCATGCACTATTTGTAATTCCAATATTGTCCTAAATAAGTCAGAATTTTTACTTTGAAAATTATACTTTTTGACTTTTATTCAACTCATGTGCTTGATTTTTGTCTTTTTAGGCCTATTTATTATGTACACACCTTTAATCTCTAATTTCTCTCTTCATAAAAGCCAAGTAACATGTACTTTATCTTAAAAGTACAAATAATTATTGTTTTTATTATCAATGTTATCCTTTACCTTAATAACCGCGATTTTGGTCAAACGGACACTATATTATGGGACGGAGGGAGTATGATTTTAGAAATAGTTGATTACGATAAATTAGTCAAAAGTTTAAATTAACATGCCCTTACGACTTCAATAATACTATGTGTGAGGAAATAACTGGTTATTTCTAAATTCGTGTAAAAATATCACGATAATGAGAACGTGAATCTTTTTTAAAATAATTGATAGTATTTATTATATGTCAAAAAAAATTAAATAATTGATAGTATTTATTATATGACACAAATTTTTAAACAATTGAATGGATAGTACAAGTTCAACTATTATAAGATTTTCTATACGAAGTATTGGTTATCTGAAATTGCATTCAGTGGATTATAATGTAAAAATATATTACCCACCAAATGATCAAAAAAAAAAACAAATAATACAAAAATTAAGCGAAGTATTAGATGATTCAATCAATATGTACGTTCAAGATTTATCAATTATACATTAGGTTTAGGGGGAGAAATATTTTATACGGGGTAAAAAATATGGCTGGTCAAATATAATCAGTACTTGTTTGCTCAAAATATTATCTTTAACGTTTATTAAGCAATTGAACCAATAAGTTAAGAAATATAAGCGGTCGTTTGGTTAAGGGGGTCTTACACAAAGTTGCCGTTTTTTTTTTATTTTACAAAATTTTTTATTAGTGTTTGATTTTGGATTGACTTTTATTTTAGATTTATTTTTAATTATTAGAGTGTTTGATTTTGGATAGAGTTGTATATATTAGCAATTAATTAATTAAAATATCTACTTGGCGCACACACTTTTTTTTTGGACAATACTAAAAGTCCTGTATTTTTCACGTAAATATGAAGATTTGTGTTTTTTGGGGTTTTTTTAAAAAAAAATAGATTAATATTTGATTTTGAATTGACTTTATTGTAGATTTTTTTTTATTAAAGTGTTTGATTTTGGATGGATTTGTATAACTTGTATATATTAGTAATTAATTAATTAAAATATCTATGTGACACACACATTTTTTAATTCTAAAATAAATTAGAAATCTTACTTTTCATTGGTCGAAACCAATAGATTTCCTACGTGGCACTCTAATAGCTCAGCAAATATGCACGGTCATTTTTCAATGTCTTCTTTGAAAAATAAAATAAAAGATAATGTATGCCAAAATGAGTTAAGCTCCCTTATAATGAATGTGGCAGTTAAGGGTCTTATATTTTTAGTAGCGCTACACGATATATTGTATCAAGAGAATATTTACATATGATTCATGTAGGTACAAACTTATAAGCTTTAAGTATGGATAAATACATAAATAAAAGTACGGATAATAAAATACTACCATCTTCTAACGTCTTAGTTTGCTTGACTGTACCTAAATAAGTTTGTGTACCCTTTATTTTATTAATTATCTCCATAATATCTACGGAGTAAATATTTTGATTATAAAATTTGTAATACAATATTTAAAATATATGTAGTAGGAGTTACTAAAAATCATTAAGTAATTACAACTCTATAGGTTTCCATATAACAATTATAAATCTATCTTACGTTGTACTATAATTTTACTAAAATATATCGTGAAAATCTACCGTAAAGTTTCACTCCATGAAGTGTTTGTTGAAGAGCAAAAATAAATAAATTATAATATATACGTAGTAGTACCTAATGTGATAGGATAACATAGAACATGTTATATTTTAAATTATTATGTTAATTTTATCACATGCTTCTTAATATATATCTAAATACAAATGAAAAAAATTATTAGAAATTTTTTTACAAAAATATAAATATAATACATACGAAAAGACCTTGATGTGTTCCTCTACTTATCTAGGATAACATATACTCCGTATATATATAGATGTTTAAAGACCTAGATAAGAATTAATCACAATTAGATTTTTTTTAAAGACCTAGATAAGTAGAGGAACACATAAACTTCCATTTTTTTAAAGACCTTGATATTGGTGTTAGTCTATCATTTTACTTGCTTTGTAATCCCACTACAAGAAATTGTACCATTTAATGACGAGAAATCCCGTCCCTAGAGATCAATAGTGGTGGGATTTCCAGTCGCAAACCCATTATAAAAAGGGGATGAATTGATGAAAAATATCGTCGTTAGCCTATCGTAAAAGGGATATGCGATGGTTGTTCCGTATTTATTTGATTGTTAGCCCCATCGCAAAAAACTTTTGTGACAGAATTTTTAATCTGTCGTTATTGGGTTGTCAGATACAAATTCTTGTAATGCCCTTTTTTTATTTATTAATCCTCTCTTATTTATATTGTTTTTGGATATTTTTTGAGAAAAATAAGAAGAAATGCTCGAAGATCATCGCGCATTGTTTTAACATAATCTTGGTTGAATTAGGATGCAAGATTATTTTTATCTATGACTTATGGGTTTGGTAATATATAATGAGTATTCTTTTCTATATTGGATTTTGTACAGTACGTGGTACACGGAGAGGTTTGAGAATTAAAAGGAAAATTAGTTTAAATTGTTGTGTCAATGAGAATATGAGATATTGGTGGATCATTTTTTATGCATTTTCCATATTAGTTAGTGTTACCATAAAATACAATAAGTTAAATATGACAACAAAAAATTATATATTAATTAATTGTTGATATTAAAAGAGAGGCCAATCAATGAGTGACATTTGTCATCACCACATTGATTTCCTCTCTTTTAGTATAATATATAGATTAGTAAAGCATGCAAATTCTTGGTTTTAGTGGGAGCTTTTAGTCATTAAACTCTTGATTAGTCTTTATTCCTTTAAGGTTAAAACAACTCGATTAGAACTAATAAGGTTGAATAATTTGTAGATTGTTGGAACCTTTGATTAGTTGCTGCAAACGTTTATGTGATGCATATTTTTCTACTAACTTGCTAAGTGGGCCATTCATTGATAAATGAATGGATGAATGGTATATTGTAAATGTAGTGTTTTGCAGGTTGTGGAAAGTGACTAGTATGACCCAAATAGGATAGTAAATATGGTTTGCGTACCATTAATTTAAATGTAAAATTGGTCTAATGCACCAAAGTTTTTATTTATTTAAATATGGTCTGCGTACCATCAATTAGTTGTAATTAGTTTAATTATAGCATATCCTATTTGAAGAAAATGGTGCCTCCCATGGTGAAATTCAAGACGGAGTTTCCAATCCATTTTCAAGACGGAGTTTGAAGTTGAAGATTCAAGATGAAGTCGGGCCATACTAGATCACATTTAAATCTTATGCATGCTTTAAGATATTTATTGCTTTAAATATGTCTTGATATTATGCATGAGATTGTGGCTTGATTATGTTGAATGATTAAGGATTTTAGTTCACTTAAAATCTAACCAACATAGTAAGAGCCCGGAGTTCCAAACTTTAAAATTGAGTTAAAAAGTGTCATTCCAAAATAACACTTACTTGGATAACCTTTACATCAATCTAGTAATAGTTTTCCGCCATAGCGAGTTGTTACTTATTGATTCTAAAGGGGTAAGGTACACATTAGTACATGTTAGTACATGTTAGTTTTGGTAAAACTCAACGATATAAGTAAGGAGTCCTTTTATGTCGTGGAAAATGGGATAGGTTTACCTAATAAGTTCTTAGACGTACCTATCAAACAAGAGTAGTTTCTAGACTATTAGAAAAGGATTTGTTTACCTAAAATATTTTAGAATTGAGTCAAAATACATAAAGTGCTTAATTCTTCAATGATTTTAATGATCTTGGATTCATTTTATTCACACCTGACAGAACACAAAAACTAGAGTAAAATTCTTAATAAATTTTGAATTATGCATGTATGCTAGAATTTAAGTTTATTAAGAGCATGTATGCTAGAATTTAAGTTTATTAAGAGCATGTATGAATGGTTATTTATTATTTTTCAATTGTAGTTTTACTATGGCAAACAACAATCAAAACATCATTTAGGGTTCTGAACTTATGATCAAGTTGAACCTAACAAATTTTCTTGAATGGGAAGGGAAACTAGTAGAAGTGGTCAAACTCAATGGCATAGAGTATGCACTGTTCTACCCCATGCCAAGCTATTATGCAAGAGACATGACTCTTGAAAGACACGCTGCCTGGGAAGCGGATCTCAAGAAGGTCATGAGTCTCATGCTGAGCAACATCCCTGACGATTGCCATAGAAGGTTTGTGGCTTACGAACCATATATGTTTCTCTGGCATCTAAGGGAAATCTGTCGTGGAAGCACGGAGGAAAGACACCTAAATGTCCATGAATTGATTCAATCAACGAAAGGCCTAAAGGTTGATCTTCATAGCAGATGTTTCAGGAAAGAAGTCCAAGAAACACATGCTCAAGTCCTTCGCTCTAAACAAAGAGTTGGTAAACCACTTAGGGATCATGTGAACTACATGTTATCATTGTTTGATCACTTGAGTCTGCTAGGTTCGCCAATAAGCGAAAGGATGGATGTCTCCATCTTACTCAACTCACTTGATGATGGATTTAGACGCTTCAAGCAGTTCTATATGAGTGAACCAAGAGAAGAAACAATCAGTGAGTTTATTCGGTTAGTCAAAAATGCTGAAATAGTACTCGACTGTGAAGCCTAAGATTTACTCAAGGATAAAGGGAGACCTTTTAAGAAAGGTGGAAAGACCAAGGGCAATGTAGAGTCAGTTCCCAGAAAGAAGACAAAGCAGGACAAATCCACATCAAGCTGTCTCTATTGTGATGGAATTGGCCATTACAAAAGAGAATGCCCCAACTATAAGGAAGATCAGAAGAACGGAACTGTCGTTCCACCTTCAGGTATTTTCGTTATAAACTATAAACTTGCTAATTCAACTTCTTGGGTATTAGATACAGGTTGTGGCTCACACTTATGTTCCAATCCACAAGGACTAAGAAGAAGTAGAAGTTTAAGCAAGGGTGAAGTCGACCTACGAGTGGGAAATGGAGCAAGGATTGCCGCATTAGCTGTAGAAACTTATTATTTGTCGTTGCCCTCTGGGGTAGTTTTGGAACTGGAAGAATGTTTCCATGTTCCAAGTCTTACTAAAAACAACATTTATGTTTCTTGCTTAGATGCTAAGGGATTTAGGTTTGAAATAAAAGACAATAGTTGCTCGTTTTATTTTAAAGAGATCTTTTATGGATCTGCTAAATTAGTCAATGGACTTTATGTGCTAGATCACGACAAACAAGTTTATAACATAAGTACCAAAAAGGCCAAAAATAATGATTCAGATCTCACCTATCTGTGGCACTGTCGATTAGGCCATATTAACATGAAACGCATAGAAAAACTTCAGAAAGAAGGAATTCTAGAACCATTTGACTTAGAGGATTTCGGTAAGTGCAAATCATGCTTACTTGGCAAAATGACAAAGAAACCTTTCTCTAAAGTTGGAGAAAGAGCAAATGATCTATTGGGTTTAATCCATACAGATGTATGTGGACCAATGAGTTCAAATGCTAGAGGTGGTTTCAACTACTTTATCACTTTCACTGATGATTTCAGTAGATATGGTTATGTCTACCTAATGAAGCATAAGTCTGAGTCCTTTGACTAATTCAAGGAATTTCAAAGTGAAGTAGAGAATCAACTAGGCAAGAAGATTAATACAATGCGGTCTGATAGAGGCGGTGAATATTTGAGCTATGAATTTGATGACCATCTGAAAGATTGTGAAATCTTGTCAGAATTGATTCCTCCTGGAACACCTCAATGGAACGGTGTGTCAGAATGGAGGAACAGGACCTTGCTAGACATGGTTCGATCAACGGTGGGTCAGGTCGAACTTCCAATAGAATTTTGGGGACATGCACTAAACACAGTTGCACTCATACTAAATAGAGCTCTGTCTAAAGCTGTCGAAAAGACTCCCTATGAGCTATGGTTTGGAAATCCTCCAAAAGTGTCTTTTCTTAAGATTTGGGGTTGTGAAGTATACGTCAAACGATTAATTTCAGACAAACTTCAACCGAAATCTGACAAATGTATCCTTGTGGGTTACCCAAAGGAAACAAAGGGGTATTACGTCTACAATACATCTGAGAACAAAGTGTTTGTTGCTCGAGATGATATCTTTTTGGAAAGAAATCACATTTCCAAAATGACAAGTGGGAGAAAAGTAGACCTCGAAGAAATTCGAGTCGAACAACAAACTCTAGAGAATGATCAAGATGACATTCAGGTTGGAACTCAAAGATCTTTAGAAGTATCTGGTGAGAATCAAGAACCAACTAGAAATGTAACCCCGCGTAGATCGCCAAGATATAGGTCTCAACCATAAAGATACATAGGTATTTTGACGAATGAGAGCCAAAAAATTCTATTGCTGGAAATCGATGAACCTGCAACTTACAAACAAGCTATGACAAGCCCTAGCTCCAAGCAGTGGTAAGAAGCCATACAATCTGAATAGACTCCATGGCTGAAAACCAAGTTTGGGATTTGGTCGATTTGCCAGATGGCTACCAAGCCATTGGAAGAAAAAAACTGAAAAAGGACAAGGATGGGAAACTAGAAGTTTTCATAGCTAGATTGGTTACAAAAGGATACAAGCAAGTCCACGGTGTGGATTATGATGAAACCTTTTCACCAGTTGCAATGCTAAAATCTATTCGGATAATGTTAGCAATCGATGCATATTTCGATTACGAAATATGGAAGATGGATGTCAAAACCGCTTTCTAAAACAGAGTTTTAACAGAAAATGTGTTTATGACACAACCTTAGGGTTTTGAGGATCCAAAGAATGCTAAAAAGGTATGCAAGCTTAAGAGATCCATTCATGAATTGAAGCACGCATCAAGGAGCTAGAATATACGTTTTGATGAAGTAGTCAGTGACTTTGGCTTCGTCAAGAACACAGACGAATCTTGTGTATACAAGAAAGTCAGTGGGAGCAAAACTGATTTTCTAGTATTATATGTCGATGACATATTACTTATCGGAAATGACATTCCTATGTTGAACTCTGTCAAGATTTGACTTGGCAAATGTTTTTGGATGAAAGATCTAGGAGAAGCACAGTACATATTGGGCATCAAGATCTACAAAGATAGATCTAAAAAGATGATTGGACTTAATCAAAGCACTTATATCAATATGGTGCTTGATAGGTTCAAAATGGTTGACTCCAAGCGAGACTACCTACCCATGTCTCATGGAATGACTCTAAGCATAGACTTAGTGCCCAAAAACACTAGATGAGCGAAGACGAATGAGTGGGATTCCACATGCATCATTGATTGGTTCAATAATGTTTACTATGATATGTACACGCCCGAATGTTGCGTACGCACTCAATGCTACGAGTAGATACCAGTCAGACCCAGGAGAGGCACATTGGACTGCTGCCAAGAACATTCTGAAGTACCTGAAAAGGCACAAAGATGATTTCCTGGTCTATGGTGGAGATGATGAACTAATTGTTAAAGGCTATACGGACGCAAGTTTCCAAACCGACAAAGATTATTTCAGATCACAGTCTGGGTTTGTCTTCTTCCTCAATGGAGGTGCAGTAAGCTGGAAAAGTGCTAAACATAGCACCATTGCGGATTCTACAACTGAAGTGGAGTAAATTGCTGCACATGAAGCAGCAAAGGAAGCTATTTGGCTAAGAAAGTTCATAGGTGAACTTGGTGTAGTCCCCTCCATTAAAGGACCGATAGCTCTATATTGTGACAAATGACAATAACGGAGTTATTGCACAAGCAAAGGAGCCTAGACACAACCAGAGAGTCAAACACGTACTTCGTAGATTTCACCTTCTACGAGAGTTCATGGAGAGAAAAGAAGTCGATATAGGCAAGATTGGAACTGACGACAACATCTAAGATCCACTAACTAAACCTCTGCCGCAAGCGAAGCACAACTCTCACACTGCATCTATGGGAATCAAGCATGTTGGAGAATGGCTTTGACATCCTTAATGAATGTTTTAAAGTTTTAAAGTTTAATACTTTGTAAAACATTTTGGTTAACCATTCATAGAAATGAATAAAATTCATTTTCCGTTTAATTTTGTGGTTTATTAAATGATGAGTCATTTCAATTTGACTATACATATTCAAGATAGACTGTCAGGACCAGTCCTGTGACTAAGAAATGTATATCAAGTGAACTTGAATGTCAAAAGTTGAAAATGGTTCCTGGTCGGAAGTTTTCTATAAAGGTGGACGCATAGAAAACTCTAGACGACTAGAATGCAAGATGACAAGTAGTTATGTTTCTTGAACTATATGGACATGGCAATGTCGCAATCATTTTCATAGAAACTTACTTGATAAGATTAGTATAGGACTGGCCTATGAAACTTTACTATAAGAGATGAAAATCTGTCATAAATAAATTTCATTACATTAATAGACACTAATCCTCAATACCTGAGTGATTTGAGATTACTTGTTTGTGAACTGGTTACTTTGACGTTGTCAAGCGTCACACCGTAAAAGGAGACTATAACGGCAATGCTTGGGATGGACCAGTGTGGCTTGCAAGGCAGCGTGGGCGGCAAGCATAGCTTGCGTGCCAAGGCCCATTACCCACACGCTTTACTTAGGCGCCAAGTTACTTGGGCCGTAAGCAACACTAGAGGAAAAAACATCATAAGTTTCCCTTAAAATAGGCTTATAAGTTTCACTTCATAAGTGCCACCTATGGGGGGGGTCACTTTTGTAAAATTATCAAAAGTTGCCCTTAACAAGGGAAACTTATAAGCTTATAAGTGTAGGGGAATACAGTTAAACATAATAACATGTGCGGAAACAATTCTCAAAGCCAGGAAGCATGTATAAAGCACAGATTAAGCATACTTACGTTTGAAGCGTGTTTTCCACAAATTGTCAACGAACACGAACTTAGAACTCCACTTGTCGTTCCTCTACTTGGTTTCACCGACACGATCAGATCCGTCTTGATTATCGTAGCTTAGACAATCGATCAAGATACTTTGCTTTTGGGAAGAACTCACTTTGGAGGCACATAGAGAATTAGGGTTCTCTGTGACTCTAGGGTTTGAGTATGACTGAATTGTGTGTGTTGGAAAAAGGGTTAGAAGGTTATTAACATAACCTTACTAACTGACCAAGCCACAAGGGCAAGGCCGGCCAGCAAGCCCGCACAAGCGCACACGAGCACGCACAGCGAGCTGGGCCGTGGGCCGCGCTGCTGCTGTGTCGTTGCCTTGGCCCCCGCGCACACACACGCAGCTGCGCGGCCATGGGCCGGCGCTGCTGTGTCGTGGCCTTGCTTGCGTGCCCAGCGCCCATGGGCCTTGAGTGCTTCGCGCACTCGGCTCGTGGGCTGCTCCTCGTAGTCGCGACTTAATATCGATCCGGATATTATTTATCGTTTCGTATACAACGAATCACCGTCGTACGATACGATTTATTCGTGTCGCCTAGCTTACAAATATTCGCGATACGATATACGATTCCGATGCAAGGTCGTATCGTATAATTCGTTTTCCAACTAATTCCCGAAAAGCTATTAAATGAATTTCCGATTCATTTAATCCGGTGATCTGTTACGTGTCATTGGTGTGACCTTGTAGGTTCAGTCAAGAGTAAGCTGTGAGTTTAATATTCATTAGAACTCACTGATCGGAAGCATTGCTCCAGCTAGCTGTTCCGATCACTTGATCTCACTGAATTAATTGTTCGCAATTAATCTAAACCTTGGTTTTAGACTTAATGCACCTTGGGTGAAGGACATATTTCCTTCAGTCCCCCACTTGTCATTCAGACAAGTGTGCACTCACATTCCTTTGTCACTTGGTGTTACTTACTGAACATAAGGTAAGATCCAAGCCATCCTTATTAGGTCCAAAAGTGTTTCTCGGATTACAGAGCTCAACTGTTAAACTTTTGTAGAAGGTTAAGCCTTAACCATTCTGAGCACGGCCATGCATTTACAGTATCTAAATCTCCGAGAGGCCTTGTTACACAACAACACCATATCCTATCAAACATAGGAGGACAATCCATTCTTGCAATCTATGAACACTCACTTTGATTCATAGTACGCCCAATAACTGCTTTTATAGCCTCCTTTTACGGTGCGACGTTTAGCGAGCATCAAAGAGAACTAATTCTCAAACGAGCAGACATAATCGCTCATGTTCTGAGGAACGGTTTCTAATCACCATTAATGAGAACTACCTATGACATGACTTTAATCTCTTAAAGTGTTCTCATGGTCAATCCGATACAAGATCCAATAAGTATCTATGCAAAAGATTCTGACATCCAGTCACTCTAGTTCAAGAAACAGAACTAAGTAATCTACTTGCAATCTAATCTTCATTAGTCATTGGTCGTCCACCTTTCAATGACCTGGATTAGGGATCCTTTGTGACTTCAATATTCAAGTTCACTTATGGGTGTTTCTTTGTCGAAGAATCCATCTTGACATCCCATTTGAATGATTTGAATCACATGGACTTATCATTTAATACTAAACCAAAATTAAATGAATATGAAATATAATTTCATAAATGATAAATGTTTAAACCAAATGCTTACCAATTTGTGGGCCTCTAACCCAAAATCAAGCATTTAATGTTTTACAGATATAGGCCTTTCACCCAATACTTAAAACATTCATGGAACTCAAACTTGATTCCATATCTGCATATGAATGTTTTGTATCATTCAATGCAGAGGTTTAGTTTATCATACTTTGCTATCATTAGCATCTTTTCTATCGAAATCCTTTCGATGTAAGATGAAAAGATCTTTGAATATGTTTCTAGAATGATCTAGTCTTTCGTTTTTGTTTAGAATGATAATCATATCTAAAATAGAAAATCATCCAGGTAGCAGACTTGTGATCAACCTGAGTTCATTGAAGAACTCCCACTAAAAACAATTCCCTTTTATTGCTTCTTAGGCAACAATGAATTCATTTCAATTATGTAGAATTTCAAATGATGCTTCCCTTTTGGAATGCTCCAACTAGTTCACATAGATGTGGGAGATACATCTTTCAACTGAGAACTTGGAAACTAATCATTGATTCAGTTTCCCATGCATCACATATGGTTCAGAACCTATGTAACCACCTTTTAATCACGACGCCTAATTGCCCGTGTTTGTTTGTGGTTTGCCTAACAACAAGATTCAACTTTTGCTTAGGCAAATGCATGTAGCATCAAAACTTTAGTTCTCCTCACTTCCTCTTATCAAGTGCTCATCCTCCATCTCCAAATGTATTGGATGTTCTTGATACTGTTCCAATGATCTTTGATCCAGATCAATAGAGATTGGTATAAACTCGCCACGATCCAATGTTCACGAGGTATCTTGGAGATTTATATATATCACATCATATATGATTGATTGTAATGCAAAAACCATTCGCATTTTGAAATCCATCCATGTGACTTTTAGCTTTATTCTGTTTCAAGAGATACTGAATCTTGCTAAAATCTTGGCATTGCCATGTGATATAAGGTGAAGGCACCTCTTCAAGGTCCTTCATGCTTAACTCTAGTGATAACAGCCTAGCTTTATACTTAGTTAAAGCATTCATAACTTAGACTTACTCATATGGGTTGAGAGTCTCTTTTGAGTCTCTCCATTGTGTTTGATTTAGTAATTACTTTTACAGAATCCAAACAACGCTTTAGATCCTATCCAATAGATCCTTAACCTAGTATGTTCTAAGTTTCTCCATGGTTCTAATATTGACAAATACTTTCAAATCTAACCATTTAGAATTTGAATGTCATTTTCAATAGAGAGATTTGTATCTCATATATAGAACCAATAAACTTGACTTAGCTCCCACTAAACTCCTCATCTATAAGATGATCCATATTTTCATAAAGCTATGATTGCTCAATAGCCTTTTAGACAAATATAGTCCAATTCCCACTTGCATGCTTTAATCTACGAATAGATTTCTTAAGCTTGCTCTTTTATCTAGCATCCAAACTTTTACATTGTGTGATGTACACAATTACTTTCTACAAGTCCAATTGAGTAAGGTGTTTCGTTTTCCAATTGCCATATTTCCATATGCAATGATTGCTAGATTTATCCAAAATAGTTCAAGCATTCCGACTTGGTGAAAAATATTTTAACATTATCAACGCCGTGAAGTTGTTTACAATCTTTAACCACCAATCTAGCTTTTCTTTTGTATGTGTATACAATATCATCTTTGTATGTTTTGAAAACATGTTTGCAACCAATGGGAGTAAACCCTTTATGCAAATCAACGTTGTATGTTTAGAAAACATGTTTGCAACTAATGGGAGTGAACCCTTTATGCAAATCAACATTCTATGTTTAGAAAACGTGTTTGCAACTAATGGGAGTGAACCCTTTATGAAAATCAACCAAATCATAGATTTGATTCTTTAAGATGAAGGTACTTTGGATGAAATGGCCTCAAACCATTTTGTATGGCCTCGAACCATACTTATGTTTTTGATGGCCTCAAACCATACTTGGGAATTTTTAATTCGTCGTAGCTAACCTGTAAGTTGTATGTTTTTGAAGCACTTTCAAAGTCTTCATAGTTTTCATTCCTCAAGATATCTATGTATCTATCTTGGTTGAATTCTATTCCTTATACGATTTACCTAGGTATTGAACATCAAACGTTTGTGTCTATAAAGACATTACTCAAGTCCTTTGAGTATTAGGATTCTCTTGAAGCACTTCTAAAGTCTTCCTGAAGCTCTTCCAAAGGCTTCTAAGTACCCTACATTTGTTTTTTGCTTGACTCGAAGTCCATTCGAGGTCATTTTTCTCCCACTTGCCTTTTTGGAAATATGATGGTTTCCTAAAAGAAATTATCTTAAGCAACAACCATATTCTCTCAGATTTGTGGTAGAATCAATACCTTTTGTTTCTATGAGTCGCTCATAAAGAAACATATATCTATCCTTGAGTTTGTTTGATGTAAACACTAACTCCCACTGGATTTGACAACCCTAGATATATATGTACTGAAAAGATGTACTGAACCGAAGTTCAATCCTTATGACATCTTATCCTTAGCTTTGATAACCTTGTTTATTATGATAGTCACTTGAGAGTATCATTTAGAAACTGTATAGGAAAATAGTCGTGATTATCATTAATCGAATAGATTCCGATTTCTCCATTTGGACATACCATATTCTTATGGAGCTTAGATTGTTATAATGCCATATAAACAATCTAGATAATCTTTCTTGGCTCATGCAAACATGACCTTGACCCAGCCTAGATGTTCCAAAATTCTTGCCAAGTTGATTTTATACCCTTATGTGAATTGCATTGAAGCATTTCACATATTTCACTTTGAGGAAATATAGCCATATTTTCTCAAATTCTTGTGAAATAGGTAGGTCATAAAATCCATCTTTGGCCCATGAACATAATTGTCTAGACTCTTCTAACAATAGTCCATTTCGATGTCATGTTCAACAAGCAAGACCCACGTGTCTTAAATTAACCAACTTTTAGAAATCCATGCCATGGAATCTTAGAATGTTGACTTGTTGATATGGTGGTATGACATGGCCAAATATATGTGGAACACAAATCAAAATATTTGATTTGTACCTTCTAGAGTTTGAGTGTGAAGAGATTCTTTTGTTTATTAATCAATCATATGACTCAACCCTTAAATGACCATTTCATTCAAATAAACACTCAACGAATGTTTTTGTTTACTTTGAATGTGAGTCTTTCCGTTGTCCAAACAGAAATTGATTATGATGATTAATGGAACATAATACCATTAAGTTCCAGCCTTTAGAAGGACTTCAAAACAAACATGATGACCCTACAATTAATGTAGCACAACTTTGCTTCATTCCCCACTTGTAGGTCAACAACCAGACTTAGCCCCGGAATTTGAGTTCTTAACAAGAGTTAGAACCTCAAGCGGTAATCTAATACCATGGGAGTTTATTTGCTAAGTCGTTTCTCTTTAACGCAAACTTCAAGGTAGAAATTAAATCTTGAATTCATTTCTTTTGTTCCCCTTTCCTATCCTTTCTAGCACATTTTCTTATAGTCCTAAAGATTTTACTCTTTGCTCGATCTTCTTACTTTGTTATGCTTACAAAGCCCCTTTCTTTTATTCACTTTGAATGACTGCATCCAATGAGTCTAGTTCATTATCGAATCAAAAGAAAATTGGTTGTTAACCATTGGTTATACATGAGTCTTTAACTCAATACTTCATTATTTCAAAATTACCCAGTATTCTGAATATATGAGGTCCAATTGGTCTACCATTCAAATTTGAGTTTGAAAACAACCATGAATATCACTATAAGAAAATAGCATTCAAGATACGCTCTCACTCTCCTTTTCTTTGAGAATCGCTCCCAAAATTAGTTACCAATCGATCGAGGAAATATCGCAGTTCTATTGTCCGAAAGCAATAAGGTTGAAGATGTACTATTCTACAGAATGAACTAGCAAAGGAAACATTTATCATACTTTAATAACTTGAAATAAAAGCATTCACGCAATCATCAAAGCTATTAAACATTTCATTCATGCAAAAAGCAAAACATGGTCCAAAAAGAATGAAACGATTCCAAGACCCCAAAAGTTCTAAATCCTTAAGCAGCTTTGGCATGTCTTAAGTAGTTTAAGATTCTAGGTAAGCAAAACCTATTGCTAGTAATCTCCAAATTACTCTTGGTTAATAAATTAATACCATAATTTATCCCATTGCCACAACATAATGCCATTGTTGTTTGAGTTGAAACCACAATCAACGTGCTCCTTTGGGACGCCTTACCACCTAAGTCAACTAAAATAGCACCTCGCTTTGGCGTAAACCTACTACCTTAGATCCTTCGATTTTTGTAGGTGCTTGATTTGGAAGGCAATTTTAAACTCAATATTACTTTGGACCTAGTTGTTTCTATGTTGGTTCGATTATTTAGTGAACTTAATCTAATCGAGTCATACGAAACAACCTATTCATGCAAAGCATACATACATACATTCAAGCATAACATATATCAAAATGCATAAATAATTGGTGATCTAGTATGGACCAAAACATCTTGTCTTGAAGCATCCAATCTTCATCACATCCTTGTTAGCTTGGCATCGTCTTGAATCTTCGTTCAAATGCTAACTTAAAGTTCTAAACTTATAAATACTTGAAAATAATAAAATTACATCAAAATTTCCATGGTACGCAGACCATATTTAAAACTTTACATTCAAAGATAGAACGGTACGCAGACCGTATTTAACTATCCTAAATGGCCATACTAGTCACTTGGAGTACCTGCATTACATAAAATATACATATTGTATGCATTCACCCATTCGTATGCTAAAACGAATGGCCCATATAAATATGCAAGTATTTACGTGAATTAATTAAAATTCACGTTCACATAAACGCGTCCTAAAAGATTAATCAATTTCCAAATTATTAATCCTTAGAATTTATTCTAATTAAAACTGAATTTAATTAAAATAATGCGACCTACGAAAATAATTAAAAATAATTATTTCATTTTAATTTCATTTTAATTTCATTTAGTGGCTCCCACTCAAACCAATAATTATTCCGGATAATTATATATGAAATATTAAATTAAAACTCGCGGCCCGGCCCAAGCAAATAAAATATTAAATTAAATATCCCGTTAGCCCAAATTAATGCAAATATGCGAAGCCCAGCAAAATAAACAATTTTCAACGAAAAAAGTCCAAGTGCTTAGTTGGGCTAGGCTTGCGCCCAACCCATTGCCCTTGCGTGTGGCCTACGAGGCGCACGAGCAAGCTCGCACACCCCGCAGCCTGGCGCGCGCGCGTGCCCATAGCTCGTCGCTGCCCTGCGCGCTCGTCGTCGTGCCATCGTTGCGCTGGGCGTCGCAGGCCTTGCGCCTTGCTTCGTCACAGCACCCGCAAGCATCGCTTTCCCTTTCCTCGCCCAGCGCGCACGAGGCACGCAACACGCTTGCTGCTGCCCGTGTCGCTGCGGCTCGGCTCTCGTACAACAGCCCACATGGCTCGTCGAGCCATACGTCCACCACACATCGTGTTCGTGCCTTTGGTTCGTGCCTACGGACCAACACAATTAAAAATAAATTTAATTTCACTAACTTGCATTAATATTATTTTTCAAAAGGTTACGATTTTTATTTTCGAAAAACAACGATTTTTAACGATTTAATAAACTTTAACGACAATCCCATTTCGTAAAATATTAAATCAAAGGCTAACATTATTCAAATTTTTTAAGAACGAACGAGTCAACTTGAAAATTTTGAAGTTTTAAATAATAAAATCCAAAACTTTAAATCGTTCTTTAACATTTAAATTTCAGATTTTAATAATTAGATTTAAGTGCAATTAAAATTAACGAAATCTTTCAAAATTTTAATCCAATAATTTTTAAAATTAGCCACTGACCCATGAAATTATATTCCCTTTCCCAATAACCGAATTATTAAACCAAAATTATTTAAAAATCAATTAGGGTTCCAAATTTTACGAATTTGGGAAATGCAAAATTAGGGTTTATACTTATCGGGAAAATCTGAAATCTTTACCATAGATCAAGAATATACCCAGTAACATTGTGTCAAAATTTCAAGCAATTCCGAGTAGTTTAGATCGACCTTTTAATTGAATTACTTTCCGACACTTTTAATTTTTATTAAAAAATTAACAAAAACGCCCAAAAAACGACACTTCGAGGCCTGTTTTTGCAATTCCGTTCCCATGAGTTGATCTTAGAAAATTGTTTTCAATCAATTAGGTTTTTAAATTTGAAAAAGAGAATCTTTTTGAATTCAGACCTTATTACGCAATTCATCCAAAAATTCATAATAAATCCGAAAAATTCCAAAATTTCGACAGATGCAAAAACAAATAAATCATGCTAAAAATGCTTTGAATACATTAGGCTCGTGATACCACTGTAGGGGAATACAGTTAAACATAATAACATGTGCGGAAACAATCCCCAAAGCCAGGAAGCATGTATAAAGCACAGATTAAGCATACTTACTTTAAAGCGTGTTTTCCACAAATTGTCAACGAACACGAACTTAGAACTCCACTTGTCGTTCCTCTACTTGGTTCACCGACACGATCAGATCCGTCTTGATTATCGTAGCTTAGACAATCGATCAAGATACTTTGCTTTTGGGAAGAACTCAATTTGGAGGCACAGAGAGAATTAGGGTTCTCTGTGACTCTAGGGTTTGAGTATGACTGAATTGTGTGTGTTGGAAAAGGGTTAGAAGGCTATTAACATAACCTTACTAACTGACCAAGCCACAAGGGCAAGGCCGGCCAGCAAGCCCGCACAAGCGCACACGAGCACGCACAGCGAGCTGGGCCGTGGGCCGCGCTGCTGTGTCATTGCCTTGGCCCGTGCGCACACACACGCAGCTGCTCAGCCATGGGCCAGCGCTGCTGTGTCGTGGCCTTGCTTGCGTGCCCAGCGCCCATGGGCCTTGAGTGCTTCGCGCACTCGGCTCGTGGGCTGCTCCTCGTAGTCGCGACTTAATATCGATCCGGATATTATTTATCATTTCGTATACGACGAATCACCGTCGTACGATACGATTTATTCGTGTCGCCTAGCTTACGAATATTCGCGATACGATATACGATTCCGATGCAAGGTCGTATCGTATAATACGTTTTCCAACTAATTCACGAAAAGCTATTAAATGAATTTCCGATTCATTTAATCCGGTGATCTGTTACGTGTCATTGGTGTGACCTTGTAGGTTCAGTCAAGAGTAAGCTGTGAGTTTAATATTCATTAGAACTCACTGATCGGAAGCATTGCTCTAGCTAGCTGTTCCGATCACTTGATCTCACTGAATTAATTGTTCGCAATTAATCTGAACCTTGGTATTAGACTTAATGCACCTTGGGTGAAGGACATATTTCCTTCAATAAGTTGCCCTTGTTTGCAACAACGGCAACTTATGTGAAGCTTATAAGTTGCCCTTGTTTGCAACAAGGGCAACTTTTGAGTTTTTTTTTAAAATAAAAAATCAAAAATCTGTAGTATAATTCCTGATATTCTGCAATATAATTTCTAATTTTGCAATATAAAATTCTGCATTATAATTTATAGAATACTGTTTCATCAAACATCAGCTTGACATTCCTCAAAAATGATATAAATTTCAAATTTCCAATAATATTACCGAATTAATTCAAATGTAATTAATTAAATCGATAAATAACAAAATAATGTAAGAGTCACGGATAACTACAAGCCTGCTCTATTTATTACACTGAGGGTAGTTCACAATCGTTGAAGTATCCCACTTGTCTCGAACTTCATCCAACTCCTCTTTGGTAAAGGGCCCCTCCCTTGGAGTTTTGAAAACCTTTAAAAGAACAACGTACATGAAAACCACTAAATTAAATTAAGTCTCATATGAGAAAACAGAAATTATATTGGTCGCGAAAACAACTATATTAGAGTACTAAGATTCATTTCAAGTTCTTTATGCACATCTAAGGCTCATTTGGCTCGATATAGATCATATTTGGCCAAAAATGTCATTTTCGATCCCAAATATCAACAAATGAACCTAAGGACACTTTCTAAATCTTTTTTCATGATTCATATGATTAGTTATATGTTTATAAGACTCATTCCAAGTTCGTTATTCACGCCTATGGGTCATTTGGGTCGATATAGGTCATTTATGGCCAAAAATGGCATTTTCGATCCCAACTACCAACAAACGAACTTATTTCCACATTCTAACCCTTTTTCATGATTCATATGATTAGTTATATGTTTATAAGACTCATTTCAAGTTCGTTATGCAAGCCTAAGGGTCATTTGGGTCAATATAGGCCATATATGGCCAAAAATGACATTTTCGATCCCAACTACCAACAAACGAACCTATTTCCACATTCTAAACGTTTTTCATGATTCATATTATTAGTTATATGTTTATGAAACTCATTTCAAGTTCGTTATGCACGCCTATGGGTCATTTGGGTCGGTATAGGTCATTTATGGCCAAAAATGGCATTTTCGATGCCACCTACCAACAAACGAACCTATTTCCATATTCTAAACGTTTTTCATGATTAATATGATTAAGTATATGTTTATAAGACTCATTTTAAGTTCGTTATGCACGCCTATGGGTCATTTGGGTCGATATAGGTCATTTATGGCCAAAACTGGCATTTTCGATGCCAACTACTAACAAACGAACCTATTTCCACATTCTAAACCTTTTTAATGATTCATATGATTATTTATATGACTATGAAACTCATTTCAAGTACGTTATGCAAACTTATGGGTCATTTGGGTCGATATAGGTCATTTATGGCCAAAAATGGCATTTTCGATTCCAACTACCAACATACGAACCTATTTCCACATTCTAACCTTTTTAATGATTCATATGATTAGTTATATGATTATGAAACTCATTTCAAGTTCGTTATGCACGCCTATGGGTCATTTGAGTCGATATAGGTCATTTTTGGCAAAAAATGGCATTTTCGATACCAACTACCAACAAACGAATCTATTTCCATATTCTAAACGTTTTTCATGATTCATATGATTAGTTATATGATTATAAGACTCATTTCAAGTTCGTTATGCACGCCTATGGTTCATTTGGGTCGATATAGGTCATTTATGGCCAAAAATTGCATTTTCGATCCCAACTATCAACAAACGAACTTATACTCAAATTCTAAACCTTTTTCATGATTCATATGATTAGTTATATGTTTATAAGACTCATTTAAAGTTCGTTATGCACGTCTATGGGTCATTTGGGTCGATATAGGTCATTTATGGCAAAAAATGGGAGCGAAAACGGCTATTTTAGTCAAAATATGACATATAACGATCAAACGAGACTTAATGTGCATAAATTGACCAAAGTATATGATAATGAGGATTGGCAACCTAATACTAAGTATTTTAAACATGTAAAGGGTTAATAATTCCTATTTTGGTTCATTAGTTGAGAGTTGGGAGCGAAAACGGCTATTTTTGTCAATAATGACCGACTTTTTCATTTTAAGCTAGGAAAGGTAGCCAAAAATCTACTCCCGAAAGCTTTTCAATTTTGGCAGCAATTAAGATTTACACATATAACTCTTAAAAGGTTGCACTTAATAAAGCTACAATAAAGATAGAAGATTTAATTTCTCTAACAGAAATAGTTGCTGGTGAAATGGTAAGAGATATTTTCAACTCACAGATGAATAGGCTGATATGCAATAATCGGGGTGCCGAAGCAAAGCCAACATCGATTCTGGAAGAACACATCCCCATGGGCAAGCCTTGCACGCAACATAGCAAAGGGCAGACCATCAGCTACCTAGCGCACGAGCAGCCACCTAGCAACAGCAACATTGCACCACTGCACGAGCCTTACAGCAGCAGCTCCACAGCAGCAATGCACGAGAAGAACAACAGCAACAATACACCTAGAAATTAAGAAGAAAAAATAGAAAGTAAAAAATCATCCATGCAGTAATTCCCATTCCGTAAAAATGTTGTTCTTCGGAGGCAGCATCTCGAGGATGTCCCTGAACTTATGTTAGGAGGTCCTGTGAACAGGATTTGTACTGGCATAAGTTTTTTCTATCACATTTCCTATTTTTTTCTGAAGTACTGCAGAGTATAATTTTAATACTTTTAACCAATTTCCATCACAATGATTTTCTAACAGGATAATAAAACATTAGCATAGTTTTGTTCCCGCATATTAATAAAAGGTGTGCTGCCAGTTGTTTAACCAAGTTCCTCATATATAAGCTCATTGTAATCAAGACGTGTCACTAAAAGGTGTGGTGTCGAGTTGTTCAACCAAGTTCTTCAAGTGCGTTTCATTTTATTGGGAGAGTACGCATTAATAGCTCTCACTAGATAAGCATACGGTCATTATATACTCTCATTTTATACTCTTTGGTGATGTAAGCATCTCCCCTGTTTCCCAGGTATAGCTTTTTAATAGATATGCATTATATATTCTTTCGTGAAAATAAGCATCTCCCTTATTCCCGAACCCCCTCCCCCTTTGTTTTCAATGAAAGCAGAAACTGCTTATTACATTAAAAAGGAAAATTTAGTACGAGTCAATATTGGCCAAAAAGTTCGACTTCTTACAGCAATAAGGGATGAATTTCCAGGAAAGCTTGCAATGGGGAAGGTCCTCACTAGATGATAGCAGACTTTGCTTCTCAACCCATTGCCTAGCAACGTCAACAAGATAACCAGAGGTGCCGAAAAAGTCGCATTTGCAGCAATCTCAGCAGCCCATTTCTGAAAGCTTGATTTTGTCCTTTTTTGTGAAAGATCATGAACAAAAATAATACCTGCAAAATAGTTCCATGGAAGCATAAGCCATCAAAATAACATGTTCACTTTCCCTCTAGTTAATAAAACTTGAAAAATTCCTGTAATATAAGTTACATTACTTCTCTTTCCACAACAATGGATAAAGTAACTAAAAGAATTTCCCTCTGTATATGCTGTGTTTGTTGAACTTTCAAGATTCCACATTTCTAACACTACCAATAGGAAGTTAACAGAAAGCCATATGTCAGAAAAAATATTCAGGAACCCACGAAAGCGACACTTATGTGGAAACCAACACAGTTCTAGTTTTTCTTTATCCCAAGTTTGAGCTTCTAAAACACACCAGATTATTATTAACCAGAGAAACCAATACAAACACGGGAGAACAAACAAGGAATGTTCCAACAAGCCTCCAATTTAACACAATGGGGGTTACAAAAAGTTGGATATAACCATTTGTATAAAGGCAGAACAATCGCGTGCTATCTTTTATCTGTAAACATAAATAAGGATTCACGCTACATTTGTAGAACCAGCTACAGTTAAGCATAAGGTAAAAGCAGCCAAGTTATGGGAAGTACAACGCAGGAGACAGAAGAAGCTTCACCCAACCAGAAAATCCTGATTACGCTTATTATATCCATTGTAGTTGATATAGATGTTCCCCAAAGCTATTAGAGATGAAACTGGTAAAGAAAAAGCCATGACCTCTAGAGATCAGTTATCAGTACATGTGTAGTTGTGTACTAGGGTAACATAAGTGATCTTTCCTATTACTCCATTATGATGGAACTCTACAGATATTAAAAATACTAAAGAAACACCAATCTGGTCCCCCTTAAATAAATACTAAAGAACATTATGGATATTGAACATTATGGGTTAAAGGAGTGCATAAACTGCATAAATAAGCAATCATCTTTTTTTAGTGTTCCTACAGTACGTACTTCTCTTGGCAGCAGGAACACACTGGTTCACTTGTTTTGGCCGGTCCAGAACATACTGCAAACAAGTTTTCAGAAGGAAGGTAACCTATGTTACCATAGTTGGCCTGCTTTATCTACTCTGGAACTCAGTTCTTTGGGAAAGAGACCAGTCAGTTCCAAGTTATCTTGCTGTAACAAAACTTTGACTAAGTTCACTTTATGCCAAGAAAGTATATTGCCATAACATAAAATTGAACCAAGCGGGAATATAGACTAACAAACCAATTGAATAAAATACTGACATAGTGTACTTTGAATCACAAAGGTTAAATTCCCAAGCGGTTATACAAACTAACAAGGTTATATTTCAAACATGTACATTGTATAAAATAACCAACAATGAAACCACAAATGATATATACCCACGCGAGAATATAGACTAACAAACAATTGACGAAAGCCACATGTTCCCATGCCAGACTATAGACAAACTTTAACTTAATTCACTTTATTATCTTGGGGGTCGAGTTTGGTTATAAGATACTCCGTAGTTGAGCTCACTCGAAATGGGCTCATCTTTGGATTCGTCAAGGAGAAAGAGAAGGAAATGGTGAAAGAAAATCGAAATTCCAGACAAACAAACAACAGATTCTCCCATGAAACAAGTTGTTCTTACTAACAAATACATAAAAAGGATATGAAGTTTAGGAAGCTAAAACAAAAGACATATACCTCATGCTCTTCATTCAATATTCATTGCTGACGATGGGGGAGCCATAGAGACTCGAAAAAAAGACCTTCAATAGCATATCTGGGACTCTTAAAGATCAAAACAATTCACTTCCAGATCGATTTCCTAATAAAAATAGGTAAATTTAACTTAAATAGATAAACTTTTAGAAGTTTGAAACATAGAAAACGAGAACGTTGTGATGTAGCCATACCTCAATTGTTGTTGATCGATGAATTCAGAATATGAACCCATTGGATTACCAGCATAAGCAACAAGATCTCCCACCTTTCTGCCAGTTAGTCCGGGACCCACAGCTACCACTTCTCCAACTGCTTCCATTCCTAGTACCCCCCCTCCCAAAAGAAAAGGAAGCAAAAAAAGGGAGGTGATTCAGACACAAGAATGGCAGCCGTAGAAACATGTTACTGACAATTGTCATTCCAATTGGCTTATTCAAGCAATATAAAAGCAGTTCCAACCGCAGATAAAGTTATAGATTAACATACTCATCATTACATAATAGCCATTATTGCGCTCGACTATCAATTGCAAACATCAGAATCAGTCAAAATTGGTTACTTGCTTACTGAAATGAATCATACCCATTCAACTAAATAAAATAAATAAGTTACTCTACAAGTCGCAGTAAATCATATGGGATTTCAACCAAATCACTAACCCATCAAGTTTTAAAAAAATGAAAATCTGTTCAGATTAATTTCGAAAAAGAAGTAAATTCTCAGAACATAAAAGAAACAGTTCAACTAACCTGAGAAGTATTCTTCAGAGATTCGTCAACTGCGACAAAGAGCCATATTTGAACCCTGAATATGTTAATTAGAAGTTTAGAACCCCTATCATTCACATAAATTCAACCGAAATAAATTTCACAAAAAATAATTACAAATTAAAAGGAAATGACGAACTTCAAAGACTAGAAAAAAAGATCAAGAACAAAACATACCCAGAGATCGAAATTAAAAACGTGGGGGACAAATTAGTACCTCAAAGTCTTTAGATTTCGTTTACAATGTGTAGTATAGCTTCAAATTGAGAGAGCAATTTGAGCTTGGGTGTAATCTAGATCAATGTCGGCAGAGAAAGCGAGAGAGTAATGGGGTTTAGGGTTGAGAGTAGACGTTTGAGAGAGGGTGCGAGTGTGTGAGTGTGGTTTCGCCGATGGCTTCGCCGGTCACCTAAGAAGGAGGAGAGAGTCGGTGGCTTCGCCGGTCACCTGTGCAGGGAGATGTTTTGCAGGAGCTGTGAGAGGCGTTGGATGCAGGGAGGAGAGACAATATCGTTTTTTTATTATTATTCCTAGGTTAAGGCTGCGCTTGTATTGTTGGAGGGGAATTTTTAGATTTTAAATTTAAAAAAAAAAAAAAAATTCTTAAAGGTTGCACTTGTTTGATAAGGGCAACCTTTGATGAGAAACCTATAAGGATTTTTCCTCTAGTGTAAGTTATTTTCCTAATCTTACAATAATTGGACTTCTAGGTATTTAATTATTCCTAGAATTCTAATAGATAACTAGAATCCGTACAGGTTTAGTTATTTGATTCCTAGTAGGATTATAATTCTCTATTTTCCACCCTGTAAATATGTGGTTCATGATCACAATTAATACATCACATACAATATGTTGTGGGGTTTTTCCGAGAGACTGGACTTGGAGGTTTCCGGTAGTCAATGTTTAAGCAAGAGTCTATTTTTAGAGAGAGAGAGTAGAGAGAAGACAGAGCAGTAATTGTTCTTGATTGTATTGATTGTGACCCCTTTTTCTAGGGAAATGTGGCTATTTATAGTACTAGATTATTGTAGGAATAACCTAACATTCCTTTTACATGATTGACTGAGGTATGAGAGGAGGACACATGTCCTTCCCTCTTACAGTTTCCTGGCCCTTTTAGGCATAAGTGGGCTGTTTGGGCCCTTGTGCCCATTAAAGGATACTTGCTATGTATGCCCCTTAGGTACATATACAATACATACATTTATACGTACATAAATACAAATACATATACTTTGCAGATACGTAGACTGATACTTATACTCCGGAATAGACATCGTATGGTTTTTGCTTACGGGGCGTAATACGTGCCACGTGTCACATCTTCATTGGTACACAAAGGCACGGTAATTTTGCCCACAACATTTACCCCTCAAGAAGGGCATTTCGGAAACAATCTTTCGGATATCGCTTCTTGACCTTTGATTTGCAGGTACGTATTCGGGACAAGTGTTGAGATAGTGACAAGTGTCACTTTTTCTCTTTTTTGCCCTTCCCTATATATAGGGGAGGTAAATTTCATTTTTTACATTTTATTTTCACAGAGCTCAAGGCAGGCGATTTCCGGCGTATTTCCACCACCAGCAGGCGATTTTCGGCCACCGTGGGACTCAACTAGGCCTGTGTAAAAATCGGTCCGGACCGAAAAATTAGGCCGGACCGGACCGGACCGGCCCAGACCGATTTTTTCGGTTCGGTCTTCGGTTCTTCCAAAATGAAAAATCGGGTTTCGGTCCGGTCCAAACCCGAAAAAAAACCGGACCGGAAGAAGACCGATTTTTTAAAATAAAAAAAAAGTTTGAAAAAATAATTACGCTGAATTGTTAATTGCCTGCATATTGCGGGCTTGCGGTTATTAAAAAGATTTTAAGCCTTAAAAGTTAAAACTGCAATCACTTCATCATAACCCTAACTCTCCACGCTATTCATCTTCATCTTCTTCTATGCCTCTCTGCCGGTTGGTATTTACAGATGATCGTCAATTTGTTAGTCAATTTCATCTCAATTCCTTAAAAGTGGTAACTGGTAAGTGTTACTTAATTTTTCTTAATTCCTTCACGTTCCTTCGATTTCCTGCCTTTCTGTTTTTTTAAATTGGTCAGTTTTCTGTTTTGTTGTTTCGATTTCCTGCCTTCATGTTGTAAATTTGTAAATTGTAATGGTAGTTTGCTTTTTTAATGAATGTAAATTATGTTATTATGTAAAAATTCCTTGATTAATGGCATTCCTATGTACATGTTGTAAATTTGTAAATTGTAATGGTAGTTTGCTTTTTTAATGAATGTAAATTATGTTATTATGTAAAAATTCCTTGATTAATGGCATTCCTATGTCACTATGTGTTTTATCTGCAAATAAAATACTCACCTTACAAAAGAATTAATGGCGCCTTTTTCTTTCTACACCTTATAAGTTTTTTCCCACCTAAGTCCTAACTAATCATACTTAAATCAATTAAGAATATCTATTTTTTTTTACTAATTCGTATGTATTTATATACGGAGTACGTAGCATGTACATGTGTATTGTTAGTGGCTTGTGAGTTATGGCTTTGAGCATTTATGTAACTGTACTCTTCCCAATTTAATATGCATGGCTTAGACTTTTATCTCAACTGATATGGGGAGATGCATACTTGCTGTATATAGTGTTTAGACTTTAGAGACTTAGAGTAGTGGAGTTATGGTGTTTTTTTTGTTTCGGTAGGTTGTGACAGGATGTACTTCTTTCCCCTGTGGGATGTTGTTTAGGGGAATGGGGATATTGGTTTCCTGAATGCAGGCTAACCAAAGTAAACGCTACATCTTAATTTAATGTAATGGAAATTAAGTTCATACTACTTTGCATACTTTGATACTCCGTATCTGCCAATCCGTATTCAGTTTGAGTTCTTTTACTTTGAGTTTAAGTATAGGAAATTTATAGACTATAGCAGACTAATACCATGAATGCATAAATCTCGTTGATAATTAATTAATGATTATAAGTATTTATTCCTCAATCTTGCCAGTGATTTATTTGCAATTACTTTACATTTTAATATTCCTTTATTATATTCTTTACAGATGTCAGGTCCTACAAAAAGAAGTAAACGATCAATCTCCGAGTCAGAAACTCAAGAATCATTTGTAGAAGTACATGGAGCTGCCACGTTAGATGTTAGTAGTGGTGAGTCTCAAGATGATGACCTTGTAGAGACAAAGGACCAAACAACCAAAGCTTTGTTACCACCAAGACAAAAAATGGTGGGAAGAGAATACATCCAGGGCTCAAAAGGGAGGAGAGCTGAATATTGGGTGCATTTTTGGGAGTACATGGAAAAGGGGAAGAATAGAGCTGAGTGTAAGTACTGTGAAAAGGTAACTTTTCTTGTGATGTTCATTCTAATGGCTCTAAAAATTTGAAATATCATTGGGAAAGATGTCCTGCTAATCCTGCAAATAAGTCTAAAATGAAAGGTAAACAAACTGAATTGGTGTTTGACATTGATAGAGAAGGAGGATAAGCAAATGTTAAAAATTGGGTTTTGAATGTCAAAGATGTTAGAGATGCAATTTCTTACATGATCATAGTAGATGAGTTACCTTTTCGTCATATGGAGAAACCTGGATTCAGGCATCTTATGGCAACATGTTGTCCTAAATTTCATATACCATCACGTTTTACTATTGCTCGTGATTGTTTGCAACTTTATGGGAAAGAAAAGACAATTTTAAAGGAGTTTTTGCGAATGAAATGTCAAAGGGTTTTTGTTACAACTGATACATGGACAAGTAATCAGAAAATCAATTACATGTGCCTCACTGCTCATTTTATTGATGATGAATGGAAGTTGCATAAAAAGATTTTGAATTTTTGTCCTATTTTTAGCCACAAAGGTAAGGCCATTGCTAAAGATGTTGAGGAATGTTTGGTTGATTGGGGTTTGGATGATAAATTATTTACTGTGACGGTAGATAATGCAAGTTCTAATGATGTTGCATGTCTAGAATTGAAAAAAATGATGCAAAGAAAATTAACATGCATTGGTAATGGGGATTACTTGCATATGAGGTGTGTTGCGCATATCATTAACCTTATAGTGTGGGATGGGCTGAAAAATAACAAGAAATCTATTGATAAAGTTAGATATGCTGTGAAATTTGTTAAGAGTTCTCCTTCTAGATTGAAACTATTTAAAGATCTTGCTGAAAAATATGTGCGGAGCCAATTATCACCTTCTTTAGATGTTCCTACTAGATGGAACTCTACATTTTACATGTTAGATAGAGCCTTGAAGTTTCGTGATATTTTTTGGAGGATGGATATTCCAACTAATCCCCAACTAGATTCTAATTTGGAAGTTGTGCTTGCTGGGGATGATAATGAAGATCCTATTGAATTACAATTTGAAATGGAAAATGCGGGGGCTCCCTCAGAAAATGATTGGAAAGTATGTGAAGGGTTTGCTTTATTTCTGAAGGAGTTTAAGACATTGACTGAACAAGTTTCTGGCTCCTTGTATGTGACTAGCAATTCAACATTCTGTTATATTGCACGTGTTTTAGATCAATTAAATAAGTGGATGGCTAGTGATAATATAGATTTTATGAGAATGGCTACAACAATGAAAAATAAGTTTGAGAAATATTGGGGGCAACTTGAGAAGATGAATGTGTTAATCTACATGGGGGCTATTCTTGATCCTAAAGTGAAGCTTGTAGGTTTAAAACTTGTTTTTGATCGCATGTATGGAACAACTAAAGGTGAAGAACTAGGTGAAGCAGTGCATAATAAAGCGTGTAAGTTGTTTGATGACTATAGGAGGATATATGCACCTTTTAGTCCTAATAATGATGTGATGACTTCTGCAAGTTCTTCACATTCTACTATCTTTGATCTCAAGAAGGATATTGAAGAGCAAGTGAAAAAGTTGAGAACCGATAACAGATATTCAAGTTCAGAATTTGATAGATACTTAAATGAGCAGTTAGGGGAACATGAATTGGATATGGATATATTAGGTTGGTGGAAAATGAATGCTCATAGGTATCCGATCTTAGCACGTTTGGCTCGCGATGTACTAGCCGTTCCTATATCTACAGTTGCATCCGAGTCTGCATTTAGTGCAGGGGGTCGTCATCTTGATCAATTTAGAAGCTCTTTGACTACTAAGGTAATTTTATTACTACTTTGATATTAATGTTTTTTTCGTTACTAGTTAACTTTTATTTAAATTTTACATATTTATGTAGATGGTAGAAGCTCTTATTTGTACTCAAGATTGGATACGCCCTAAGAAAGAGAACGATGAGAGGTTGAATGTGGAGGAAAAGTTGGAAGATTTAGAGCAACTTGAGAAGGGTATGTTCCTTGTTTACTTATATATTTTTATATAAATTTGTTTTTTTCGAATTTCCTACTGACATATTTTTTTATTCTTAAATTGTTAGAATTTGAGAACTCTTCGATAAGTGGTGACAAATGATGAACATTTTAGTTCTTTTTTGTATGATTGAGGTAAGAAAATGTCGAAGGTTTTATATTAGTAAAATATAATGGGCTACTATGTTTTATGTTTATGGATTACGTACTTTTTTTTACGGATATTTCATGAAATGCCCTCGAGTTTTTCCATAATTCACCAAACGCCCATCAAGTTTCAATAATTCATAAAATACCCCTCACAATTCGTACAAATACCCAACATACCCTTACTAATAACGGACCGTTAGTCTGCCGTTAGCCAAGTTTTCTATTCACCCAAATGCCCCTATTCTGAAACTTATTTCACCAAATGCCCCTATTGTGAAACTTATTTCACCAAATGCCCCAAACTTATGTATAGCTATTTTGATGTTTCAGCGACTAGTTTTTGTGTTTGAAAGGTAGCTGTTGGTCACGGTTGACTATAAAAGCCCCTTTGCTGAATGGTTCTTGTAAGTTAGATGTTATTTTGATTTGCATTGCTAATTTCATAAGATTTTTGTCATGAGTTTTCTTTCAAAATCATCATCCAAACCCAATGAGTCCACATATACTAGAGTACCTACCAATTTTTGTTATTGTGGTAGGAAATTTGTCATTCGAAGCTTTGATACAACACTCAATCCACAAAGGTTGTACTACAAGTGTGATCCTTGAAACAATCTGAGATGGTGAAAGGGAGTAGTTGAGCAAAAAAACAAGGGGCAACAACACGAAGGACAATGCGGGGGAAGCTTAGGCGAAGGAGAAAGTATTGAAAACAGGCGAAACAGTAAGATGCAAGAAGAATTGAAGCAAATGAAGAAGAAGCTAAAACAACAACAAAAATTAGTCAATGTTGTAATACAAATGGGGATATTGATGTTTGTAATTTTACTGTTTGTAATCATGAAGTAAACACAAGTAATGAGAAACAAATTCACATTTCATAAATAATTGATGTTGCATAATCTGCACAAAATACCAAACTGGGAAGCATTTCTGTTTTTAGCTTCACTTACAAAACATCTTTGCACCAACTACATTTAATGTTATTTTCTACTCAATGAATATGTGCAAGATCAAAACAGATGTGCAAAAAACTACCCCAAAAAGCATTAGCAGCTATCCAGAAGAGCTTGTGGAACACCACTTCAACCTCCATTCCTACTACAATAACAAAATTTGTTAGGTACCCTAATATATGTGGACTCATTGGGTGTGGAAGATGATTTTGAAAGAAAACTCATGACACAAATCTTATAAAATAGAAAAGTAAAGTAAAATAACATCTAAAATACAAGAACCATTCAGCAAAGGGGTTTTTATAGCCAACTATGACCAAGAACCACTTTTCAAACACAAAAACTAGCTGTCGGAACATCAGAATAGCTATATTTAAATTTGGGGCATTTGGTAAAATAAGTTTCCTACTAGGGGCATTTGGTGAAATAAGTTTCAGAATAGGGGCATTTGGGTGAATTGGAAACTTGGCTAACGGCGGACTAACGGCCCGTTATTAGTAAGGGTATGTTGGGTATTTGTACGAATTGTGAGGGGTATTTTATGAATTATTGAAACTTGATGGGCGTTTGGTGAATTATGGCAAAACTCGAGGGCATTTCATGAAATTTCCGTTTTTTTTATTATGACAATACTAATGCTATTTTTTTGAATCATGCAGATTGATAATGTTGGATAATTTTTTATACTCAAAGAAGTTGGTCGGTCTCTGTAGGCTTTATTCAATTAGTTTAGTTTTCATTTTACAAAGATATGAGTTTTAGCGTGTATTACATATTTTTGATTTGTGAACATGTTTCACACTTTTGGACTTTTCATACGTTTTAACGTTTGATTACATTAGACTGATTAGAGGATTTTGTGAAGACAAATTGTTTATTTAATAAAAGTTGGCTAAAAGCCTTATTAGTTACAACTTGCATTTGCATTATTGCATATGCATAAGTGCATAACTGCATAAGCAAGCAGAATAACATGATTTAGGATCTTAAATCCTACGCAGGTAACGCAGCCATGCATGCCATCTGATGGTCCATACTCCATACTAACATACACGACCAGTAGGGCTGTAGATATATCTATATAATAATTTTGTTGAACCGGTCCAATCGGTCCGGTCCGGGTTTCAGACCGATTTTATCGGTCTGGTCCGGTCTTGGACCGATTTTTTTCGGTCCGGTCTTTGGGTCACGGATTTTATTTTTTCGGTCCTCGGTCCGGTCCGGTCCGGTCCGGTCCGGTCCGGGTTTGGACCGATGAACAGGCCTAGACTCAACCTGTTCTTCATAAATTCAACGTGTTCTTCGTGAGACTCAACCTGTTCTTCATCAATTACTTCTTTGGATCTCCCAAGTTTAGTTTTCACCCTTCTTACATGTTTTTTACCATGTCTTTGTCACTTTTATCCCTGTTGGTAGTCGGCATATTAGTAGCTGGTAAAGATTCATAGGGTTCAAATGAGGCGTTTATGCCGCTCATCCGTTGTCGGGGCGACCACCCAGTCTCATCTTTTTCTTCATTGTTGGTTACCCCTAAGCCGTGCCCTGTTCACTATGCAGAGAGCATGGCAAGAACTAAGCAGACAACAGACCCCACTCGTCTGCGTTTGCGAGAAGGGACGGCTACACCTCCGATGGAGAGGTATTCTTCTACCGACCCGGCAGTCGACCATGAGTATGCCGACCTCTTTCAAGAGATCGACGAATATGCAGAGACTGAGGGGGACCATACATCGATCTCATCCGAGCATACATCGAGCCGGGCAGTCGGGGAGTCGAGCGTAGCTTTACCGCCTTTGGTTGCCGAGGAGCCGGCGGCTGCTGATACTATGGTTAGGCCGAGAGGTCGAGAAGAAGCTCAGCTTCTTCCTTCAGAGATTCATCCAGACGCCGGCTGGATGAGGTGGCTAGAGAAGAAAGGGGCCGAAATGAGAGACGGCCTATGCGTTGGTGAGGGGTACGAGATGCGGGTGCCGGCCGGCATGGATTCGACGGTCAGCCTGCTTGCCGAGGGAGAGTTCCCCGTTTATGCTGCCACCATCAAACTAGGTATGAGGTTCCCTCCACATCCATTTGTTGTGGAGGTGTTAGATGGATTCAACATTGGGGTGGCCCAACTGACCCACAATTCCTAGGCGGACATATTCGGCTACATAGCCAAATGCGCGCTGAACAATGTGCATCCGTCTTTCAATGCTTTCTTGCATTTGGTCTCTATCTCCCGCTCTCCCAAGGCCGCCGAGGGGTGGTTTAACCTCAGCAGCCGAGGCACCTACCAAACTGTGGTGGGTAAGCTCAACAAATGGCATAAGTGGAGGAAGAGATGGGTCGTGTTTCACACTGACAACGAAGAGATGTATGATAGAATGAGCCGTTGGAGCCGCACGGCCAATTACATGGAGCATGATGAGGATCTCCCGCCTCTTACCTCGGACGAGTGGGATCACATAATGGTGTTGTTGAAGGCCAACACCTACCATTTGACTGCTGATAAGACATTCCATGTGCCGGCCGAGTGGTTGCCGCACATAAGTCAGTTACGGGACGAAGCGTTCTTGGCTGCTGTGGGTTTAGGGTATTCTATGACCCAAGGTAGAATGTTAGGTTGTATGCCGTCTAACTTCGTCCCATTCTTTCTCTAACCATTTCCCTTTTTGTGTGCAGAAGAAGGAATGAGCAAGTTATCTGAAGCAGATAAAGGCAAAGGAGATATGACTGACTGGATGGTTGACATCTATGAGGCCAAGATGAAGAAGGCTAAGGCCGAGTCGGAAGAGAAGGTGAGTACCAAACCTATTTGATTTAGTCTCTTTGTTTTGAGTAAAGTACTCTCGTCCTTGGGGTGGACGAGTTATTGTAATTAGTTTCGATCTGTGTTGTCTGTGGTATGATTCATCACACCTTGGTGACGAGCGCGTTCGTTACTGACGAGCCATTACTTTGTGAATGACTTGTGATTACAAGGATGCCCCTCGTCATGAACGTTAGGGCGGGCGTCTCCTTTGATGACCAGCCACTTCTTCGAGGATGACTTGTGATCACAGAGAATCCCCTCGTCATCATTGTGTGGGCGTCTCTTTTGGTGACGAGCCACTTCTTTGAGAGTGAATTGTGATCACAGAGATGTCCCTCGTCAAAATAGTGTGGGCGTCTCTTATTGGTGACGAGCCACTTCTTTGAGAGTGACTTGTGATCACAGAGATTCCCCTCGTCATCATTGTGTGGGCATCTCTTTTGGTGACGAGCCACTTCTTTGAGAGTGACTTGTGATCACAGAGATGTCCCTCATCAACATAGTGTGGGCATCTCTATTGGTGACGAGCCACTTCTTTGAGAGTGACTTGTGTTAGGTTATGATACATATGACATTACATAGATCATGCGGAAACAACCGTTAACCCAGGACAACATATTATTTACACATAATCATATAGCATAATTTAGATGCATACTCTTTGTTGCGTGCCCTCCCTAGCTGCGCCCGAACCGAACAAGAACAAGTCTTTAGGACTCCAAGTGTCGTCCCTCCGTAGATAGTCCACAGCACGTCCGGATCCGCCTTAAGATTGACCAACTAGAATCGCCCTTAAGGTACTAGAAAATTTCAGCACTTTTGAGCAAGATGTGTGTTTTAATTTTCTCTCAAAAACTCACTTTTGAATACTTTGAAACTTGTATATAAATTATGACCCCTAGGCCTTTATTTATAGAGTTATGGAAAAGGAATCGTAATCCTAGTAGGATACGAATTAATTGGAATTAGAATCCTACATGAATTCTATTTAATTAATTTATCCAATTAGGAATAGAAATTTAATCATACACTGACTCTTGTAGATTCAGGAATCACGCATGAGCACAAACTCACACACACACGGCAGCCACAAGGGCTGCCCATGCGCGTGCGAGCAGCAGCCCGCGCAGCACGGCCCACGCAGCCGTGGCCCTTGGCGCGCGCTGGGCCTGCCTTGCGGTAGGCCTGGGCGCTGCCTTGGCTGGGCTTGTGGCGCGCATGCTTGCTGGGCGATGGCCCCGGCTTCGTGCTGGGCCTTCGTCCGGCAAGCCTCGTCCGATGCTAATTCGTACGATACGCTTCCGATTAAATTTCCATTTCCGGAATCTATTTCCGATACGAACAATATTTAATATTTCCGATTCCGGAATTAATTTCCGTTTCGAACAAATATTTAATATTTCCGTTTCCGGAATTATTTTCCGATTCCGGCAATATTTTCGATTCTGACAATATTTCCGTTTCCGGCAATATTTCCGATTCTGGTAATATTTCCATTTCCAATAATATTTTCCGATACGTACCATGTTTCCGTTTCCGGCAACATCTACGACTTGGATAATATTCATATTTCCGATACGATCCATATTTCCGTTTCCGGCAATATCATCGTTTCCGGAGTATTCATTTCTTGCCTGTGACGATCTTAGCTCCCACTGAAACCAAGATCCGTCGGTTCCGAATATTCATAGATGGAGTATTTAATGCCATTAAATACTTGATCCGTTTACGTACTATTTGTGTGACCCTACGGGTTCAGTCAAGAGTAAGCTGTGGATTAATATCATTAATTCCACTTGAACTGAAGCGGCCTCCAGCTAGGCATTCAGCTCACTTGATCTCACTGAATTATTAACTTGTTAATTAATACTGAACCGCATTTATTAGACTTAACATAGAATGCATACTTGGACCAAGGGCATTATTTCCTTCAGTCTCCCACTTGTCCTTAGGGACAAGTGTGCATTTCCTAATTCCTTTGTCGCTCGATGCTTGCTCTTGAACATAAGGTAAGAGTTGTCATCCTTATTATGTCCAGAGGTGTTCCTCGGTTTCAGAGTTCAACTGATCAAATATACAGATAATCATAGCCTATGATTCATCCGAGCACGGCCATGCATTTCACAGTTTCTAGCTCTCCGAGTGGCCTTGTACAACTTTTAAGCATCTCTTCCCGATTTATGGGAGGACAATCCCAATCTTGCGATCTTGAGATTAGACTTCGTTTGATAGGTGATTACCTGAGCGTTGCCTTTATAGCCTCCTTTTACGGTGCGACGGTTGGTCAACGTCAAAGCAACCAGTTCTCAAACAAGTAATCTCAAATCACTCAGGTATTGAGGATTTAGTGTCTAATAATTTAATGAAATTTACTTATGACAGACTTTCATCTCTTACAGTAAAGTTTCATAGGTCTTGTCCGATACTAGTCTTCCCAAAGTAAGTATCTATGCAAATGATTATGACATTGCCATGTCCACATAGTTCAAGAAACAGAACTACTAGTCATCTTGCATTCTAATCGTCTAACGTTTTCTATGCGTCCAATTTTATAGAAAACTCCGATTAGGGACCATTTTCAACCTTTGACATTCAAGTTCACTTGATAGACATTTCTTAGTCACAGGACTGGTCCTGACAGTCTATCTTGAATATATCGTCAAATTGAAGGGACTCATCATTTAATACTAAACCAAGATTAAATGGAATATGAAAATACATTTCATATATGATAAATGTTCAACCCCAATGTTTTATAACCATGGGCCTCAAACCCATCTTCTAAAACAATTCATGGAATTCAAAGCTATGCTTGATTTCCAGTGCTACAACGTGAGTGTTGCTTCTCACTTGTTGCATAGGTTTAGTTATCATGCTTTGCCAATCTTAATATCCTTTTCATCGAATGTTCTTCGAGATATGATGATAAGATCTTTTCGAGTTTGTTTATTATGTGATCTAGTCTTTCTTACTTCGACGGTGGTTTTACTCATTTTGCAATGAAGAACCATCAAGTTAGCAGACGTTTTTCTTGCTTCAAGAGTGGTTCTACGCATTTTTCAATGAAGAACCATCAAGCCAGCAGATAGGTGATCTACCCAAGTTCAGTGAAGAACTTTAAACAACCCTGTTTTATTACTTCTTAGGCAATAATTACTTTTACTTCAACTGTATAGGTTGCTAGTGATGCTTTGTTTGGATTTACCTATCCAAGCAGTTCATAGATATGTGGAAGACTCTCCAACTATATCTTAGAACATAGAAATTATTATTTTAATTTCCCACGCAACAACTCATGGTCTCCAACCCATGTTGCCATTTCGAAACACGATGCTCTTTAGCTCGTCCTTGTCAATGGTTAACTCCAAAGGGTCTTGCTTGATCCTTTGCCAGTGTTTATGCGTGTAGCATCAATATTTAGCGTATCTTTATTTCCTTGAATCAAGAACTATTCCTATGTACCTTTTCAAGTACCATAAGTATTCTTGGTCTCAATCTAGTTGATCTTCACTTAGATCAATAGAGATTGGTATATGTTCGTCATGCCTAAAGTCATACGATACGTTTTTGGCGATCCTCATATTATATCATACATGATAAATTCTTTTGCAGAATAATTCCCAATTGAATTCTATTCATGTAACTTTAGCTCATTCAATTTTGGTAGATACTGAATCCAGCTAAATTCTTTGACATATAATATAGGTTAAGAATCTCATTTAGACTCTTTGATGTTTAACTTAGTAAATGCTTATACATAGTTCAAACATTCTTTACTTAGATTTATTCACATGGGTCGAATATCTCCAATGGAGACTTTCGTGTTTGATTTAGTAAATGCCATTACTTAATCCAAAACAATATCATAAGATCTTTGTAAATAGATCTTAATACCCAGTATGTACTAAGTTTCGCCATGGTCCATCATTGATGAATAATTTCAAATCTAAGTAATTAGCATTTGAATGTTATTTCACAATAGAGAGATATGTGTGTGATACACATAGGACCAAATAAGTTTTTATGTACTCCCACTAAACTTCTTATACATCTATAAGAATCATGTATATTTTATGAAACTAAAATGCTTATTAGCTTCACTTAAAATACAGTTCCAATTCCCAATTGCTTGCTTAAATCTGTACTTAGATTTTATAAGCTAGCTTTCCTTTTCAAGCATTTATTTGGATCCACAAATTCTATGACATGCCATGTACATATTATATTCCAACATTTGATTGAGGAATACGTTTTGTCATCCAATTGCCATATGTACCAATATGCAATTATTGCTTGAATTATAGACTTAAGCATTACGATTTTGCATGAGGTTTCAACACAATCCACGTCATGAATTTGCTTGTAACCTTTAGCAACTAATCTAGCTTTGCGTGTGAACACAATTTCATGTTTGATGGTTTTTATCTTTAAAACAAACCTTGCAACCAATAGGTGTGAAACTATTCTTGCAAATCAACAAAATTTCAATTTTGTCATCAAAACATTGAGTATGTTTTATGGCCTCTAACCATTTAAAACATTTAGTCTATATATGGCCTCTAACCATTTTAGGGAATCTGGGTTTTGTCATAGCTTTCTTACAAGTCACAAACTCATTAATCTACATGATAATAGTTTGACTGCAAGTTGTAGGTTTCTTCACTATCTAATGGAAGAATCGCATAGCTTCAATGACCTGAACTCCATGTTTCTTCACTATCTAATAGAAGAATCTCATAGTTCCAGTGACTTGAACTCTATGCCTACTAGGGTATAGAACATCAAACATTAGAATATCAATAGCCACTTAAAGTCCTTTGAATATTCTGTTCTCCTTGAAGCACTTGTAAAGTCTTCTAAGAGATGTCTATTCTTTAAAGCCACTTGTAAAGTCCTTACAGAATAAGTTCGGATTTTCTGAAGCACTTTGAAAAGCCTCCGGAATGTCCGTTTATGTTTGTTGTTCGCCTCGAAAACTTTCGAGGTCTATTTTCTCCCACTTGTCATTTTGGAAACGAATCTCCAAAAGGACATTATTTCGAGCAAACAAACATTATGTTCTCAAAAATTCGTGGTAGAAACAATACCCTTGTGTCTCATTTGAATAAATCACAATGAAACATATATCTATGCTTGGGCCTTAGTTTGTTGAATAACAAACACTAAGCTCCCACTGAGTTTAGGAACTCTTTAGATATATTATGAAAAGATATTCTGAAATTACTTTTCAATAGCTTTGACGAATTTGGTTTAGTTTGGTGGTAGTTGAGCATTTTGTTTTAGAAATTATAGGAAAAGTCTTTATGATTCATCATTGATCGAATCAAGTACTAATTGACTTCGATCATTCTAACGTAGATATGCCATATCTTATGGAGCTAGATTGTGAAATTACAACACACAATCATTGATGATCATATTTGGTCTCAAGTAATCATCAACATGATCTAATCTTTATGATTTCTTGCCGAGTGGATTTTATACTTCTGAATCTTTGAACTAGCCAAACAGATTCAACTTATATCACATTTGAGTAAATAAACCTATATTCACTCAAATCCATGTGAAATAATAAAGTCATAAAACCTTTCTTTAGCTTTGAACTCTATCGTCTAGGCGTTCTAACAATAGTTCATATTCTTTGTTACTTTCAACAAGTAAGACTAGCTTGTCTTAAGTTGATCTAGAAATCAACCAACTTTCAAAAGTCCATCAAAATAGAGCTTATGAATGTTAACTTGTTGATATGGTCTAAGCAACAATGCCAAATATTTAATGGAACTCAAATCAAGGGTTTGATTTGAACCTAGTAAAGTTCTTTAAAGAGTTGTTTGTTTTAATCAAGCATATTGACTCAACCTGTAATTGACCATTTCATTCAAATAAACAAACAAACATTGCTTTTGTTTTTCTTGAATGTGAGTCTTTCTGTGTTTGAAGCAGAAATTTAGGTATGCTGATTATGGAACAAAATAGCCATTTAGTTCCAGCCTTTGAAAGGACTTAAAACAAACTAGATGACCCTACAACTAATGTAGCATTGCCATGCTTCATTTCTCACTTGTAGGTCATTAGTGTATCCTAGCTTCCATTGTTTGAGTTTTTACCGAAGTAAGAACCTCAAGCGGTATATGATACCAAGGAAGTTTGATTGCTAGGTCACTTCTCTTTAAACATAAATTTATAGGTAGAAACGGAATCGTAAATTCCTTTCATTTGTTCCTTGTTTCCTATTTCTTGTACCCTTTCTTATAGTCTTAAGAATTGAATTCTTTAGTGTTGACTTTTATACTTGTTAGACATGTTCAATGTCACCAACAAGGTTCTTTACCATTTTAATTTATGTTGAATATTTTGTTTCAACTAGATGATCTTACCAGAAGCTTCTAAAGTTCTTTAAGCATCGATCTATTCGAATGTCTAGGGACTAGACTCATTCGAGAATTAAATGGACAAAGATATTAGGTTGTTAACCATTGGTAAAGCTGAGCGTATTAAACTCAATGCTTTATGATCTCAAAACTACAGTGTATTTTGAATTCACAAGCACCAATTGGTTTGCCATTCGATTTTGACGTTCGAAAACAACCATAAAAGTCGCTATAAGAAACGTACATTTTAAATTGCTCACTTTCTCTCATTTCCGTGAATCGTTCTTGGATTCACTACCAATCGAGGAAATTTACTGTTACCTTTCTAAAAGGATTTATTGCAGTGCAAGATATTTAATTATAAACAATAATTAAAACATACATTGAAGCATGCAAAGTCTAAACATTTATCATGAATAATAACTTGAAATTAAAGCAACCATGCAATTCAAACAAGTTATTAGCATTTTATTCGATTTTATTGTTCCAGCAGGTGTGAATAAAATGATTCCAAGATCCTAAAATCATTGAAGAACTAAGCACAGTTTGTCGACTTAATCCTAGAACATCTTAGGTAAGCAAAAGCCTTTTGCTAATAGTCTAGAAACTATTCTTGGTTGATAGGTACGTCTAAGAACTTATTAGGTAAACCTATCGAATTTGCCACGACATAAAAGGACTCCTTACTTATATCGTTGAGTTTCACCAAAACTAACATGTACTCACAATTATTTGTGTACCTTGCCCCTTTAGGACCAATAAGTAACACCTCGCTGAGCGAAAACTATTACTAGATTGATGTAAAGGATATCCAAGCAAGTGTATATTTTGGCATGGCACCTTTTAACTCAATTTTTAAGTTTGGAACTTAAGGCTCTTACTATGTTGGTTAGATTTTAAGTGAACTAAAATCCTTAATCATGCAACATAATCAAGCTTTTGATCTCATGCATTTTAAGACATATTTAAAACAATAAATAACTTAAAACATGCATAAGATATTTGTGATCTAGTATGGCCCGACTTCATCTTGAAGCTTTGACTTCAAAGTCCGTCTTGAAAATCTCCGTGGGAGGCACCATTTTCTTCAAATAGGATAAGCTATAACTAATTACAACTATTTGATGGTTCGCAGACCATATTTGAATTGAAAAATAACTTTGGTACTTTAGACCAATTACATTCAAATTAATGGTACGCAGACCATATTTTCTATCCTATTTGGGCCATACTAGTCACTTCATAACCTGCAAAACAGTACATATACAATATATACCATTCACCCATTCATTATCATGAATGGCCCACATAGCTGGTTAGTAAAACACATTATGCATCACGTAAACATTTGCAGCAATTAATCAAGGGCACCAATAATCTACCAATTATTCAGTCCTTATTAATTCTAATCAAGTTGCTTTAACCTTAAGGATTTGTAGACCTAATCAAGAGTTTATGACTAAAAAGCGCTCCCACTCAAACCAATAAATTCATATGCTTTACTAATTTTAAACATAAAAATGTATTTCTAGTCCAACCGGAAACATACAAATTTAATTAAAATTTAAAGCTCATATCAATTTATAATTGAATCCAAAAATTTAATTTAATTTCAGTCGTATTTAAATTAATTCATGATTTTAATTTTAGTAAAATAATTAGAATAAATAACATTTATTATAATTATAATATTCAAAATTAAAATCCAAGAAATTAATTCAAATTATTAATTTTAAAATTAATTAAAATTACGTGAACTGAAATTTTCAAATTAAACATTCAAAACGATCTAATCGTAACGCAAACACCCTACGCGTTGCACGCCCATGGACCGTACGCACACAGCCATTGCTGGCCATGTGCGCGCAGCCCATGCGCTCGTCGCATAGCTGCTGCTTCCCTATCGCAAGCCTCCGCACACATCGTGCTCGCTGCGCGCGCCAGCGCTCATCGCACGCGAGCTATCGCTCGCAGTGCGCGCGCGCGACATCGCTCGCTGGGCGCGCGACATCGCTCGCTGGGCGCGCGACATCGCTCGCTGTGCGCGCGAGCCATCGCTCGCTGGCGCGAGCCATCGCTCGCTGGCGCGCGACATCGCGCGCTGTGCGCGCGAGTGATGCTGGGCGCAGCGCTCGTGGCACGCGAGCTTGCGCTCGCTGCGCGCGAGGCTGCGCGCTCTTGTGCGAGGCAGCGCGCGCTGTGGCGCAGCTCGCTTGCTGCCCACACGCGACTGCCTTGGCTCGCCCTTCGCCCATGCCCATTCGTTCATTGCTCGTGGCCCACGACACAAGGCAGGGCTGCTGCCTTGTGCTCGTGCACTACGCCCTTGCTCATTGCATTCGTGCCGCACGGGCGACGAGCTCCCTTGCTCGTCGTCGCATGCCCGCATTATACAACACCCCTTAAGGGTAACACGAAGCGTCCATTGCTTCGTGCGTGCAAGTTATGTGAATGAATCGCATAAAAATTTAAAATTTATATTTAAAATTAATGACAAATTAATAAATATTATTAATTTCACAATTTTAGGGCGAAAAAATCGAAAATTTATTATCCAATTGATTTCCGATTGTTATGGATTCAAGTCTAGGTCATAAAAATTTAAAATTTATCGTAAATTTACAATTTTTATGGTGGTTTTTAATCATAGGTTTCTAATTAAATTACAATTAATTATGAAAATCAAATTAATTCTAAATTATTCTAATTTTCAACAAATTAATCATAATTACAAATTAGATTGCATAATTAACAAGACTAGGCATTCAAACTTGTTAAACATATGCAGTAGGTCAATCAAAAATTCAAGATTTATCAACAAGAATCGCAAATATTTAATTTAACATCTTAAATTTACGAAATATTGCATTCGAAAAACTAAAACCTTCGAAAAGTCATAGTTAGGCTTCGAATTTGAGAATTCTGGGTTCGGCAGAAAAATACCAATTTTGTCAAAATTTTAGAATGCCTTTTACATGCGGAATTGACACAAAAATCACTCAATTCGGATGAGTAACGAAGAAACTGCCGAAAAACTGCGTACGTATAATTAAATAAACGCAATTTGCAATTAATTAACAATTACGAAAATTAATCACCCCTTTTAATTCTTGCAAATTTGTAATATTTAACCATGTTCATGCAATTTAGATTATGAAAATAATAAGGGGCTCGTGATACCACTGTTAGGTTATGATACATATGACATTACATAGATCATGCGGAAACAACCGTTAACCCAGGACAACATATTATTTACACATAATCATATAGCATAATTTAGATGCATACTCTTTGTTGCGTGCCCTCCCTAGCTGCGCCCGAACCGAACAAGAACAAGTCTTTAGGACTCCAAGTGTCGTCCCTCCGTAGATAGTCCACAGCACGTCCGGATCCGCCTTAAGATTGACCAACTAGAATCGCCCTTAAGGTACTAGAAAATTTCGGCACTTTTGAGCAAGATGTGTGTTTTAATTTTCTCTCAAAAACTCACTTTTGAATACTTTGAAACTTGTATATAAATTATGACCCCTAGGCCTTTATTTATAGAGTTATGGAAAAGGAATCGTAATCCTAGTAGGATACGAATTAATTGGAATTAGAATCCTACATGAATTCTATTTAATTAATTTATCCAATTAGGAATAGAAATTTAATCATACACTGACTCTTGTAGATTCAGGAATCACGCATGAGCACAAACTCACACACACACGGCAGCCACAAGGGCTGCCCATGCGCGTGCGAGCAGCAGCCCGCGCAGCACGGCCCACGCAGCCGTGGCCCTTGGCGCGCGCTGGGCCTGCCTTGCGGTAGGCCTGGGCGCTGCCTTGGCTGGGCTTGTGGCGCGCATGCTTGCTGGGCGATGGCCCCGGCTTCGTGCTGGGCCTTCGTCCGGCAAGCCTCGTCCGATGCTAATTCGTACGATACGCTTCCGATTAAATTTCCATTTCCGGAATCTATTTCCGATACGAACAATATTTAATATTTCCGATTCCGGAATTAATTTCCGTTTCGAACAAATATTTAATATTTCCGTTTCCGGAATTATTTTCCGATTCCGGCAATATTTCCGATTCTGACAATATTTCCGTTTCCGGCAATATTTCCGATTCTGGTAATATTTCCATTTCCAATAATATTTTCCGATACGTACCATGTTTCCGTTTCCGGCAACATCTACGACTTGGATAATATTCATATTTCCGATACGATCCATATTTCCGTTTCCGGCAATATCATCGTTTCCGGAGTATTCATTTCTTGCCTGTGACGATCTTAGCTCCCACTGAAACCAAGATCCGTCGGTTCCGAATATTCATAGATGGAGTATTTAATGCCATTAAATACTTGATCCGTTTACGTACTATTTGTGTGACCCTACGGGTTCAGTCAAGAGTAAGCTGTGGATTAATATCATTAATTCCACTTGAACTGAAGCGGCCTCTAGCTAGGCATTCAGCTCACTTGATCTCACTGAATTATTAACTTGTTAATTAATACTGAACCGCATTTATTAGACTTAACATAGAATGCATACTTGGACCAAGGGCATTATTTCCTTCAACTTGTGATCACAGAGATGTCCCTCGTCAACATAGTGTGGGCGTCTCTTATTGGTGACGAGCCACTTCTTTGAGAGTGACTTGTGATCACAGAGATGTCCCTTGTCAACATAGTGTGGGCGTCTCTTATTGGTGACGAGCCACTTCTTTGAGAATGACTTGTGATCACAGAGATTCCCCTCGTCACCATTGTGTGGGCGTCTCTTTTGGTGACGAGCCACTTCTTTGAGAGTGACTTGTGATCACAGAGATGTCCCTCGTCAACATAGTGTGGGCGTCTCTATTGGTGACGAGCCACTTCTTTGAGAGTGACTTGTGATCAAAGAGATGTCCCTCGTCAACATAGTGTGGGCGTCTTTATTGGTGACGAGCCACTTCCTTGAGAGTGACTTGTGATCACAGAGATGTCCCTCGTCAACATAGTGTGGGCGTCTCTATTGGTGACGAGCCACTTCTTCTTCCGACTTAGCCTAAGTCTACTTTGTCTTTACTTAAATCAACTTTCTGACTTGGCCTTGTATTCTTTGTCAGCAAGCTAAAGACGCGGCTAAGGCGGCGGCGAGAGCGAAGGGGACGACTCTTTCCCAGCTGAAGAAGACGTCGGCGCCTGCTGATTCGGAGACCCCGAGCACCTTCAAGAAGCCTAAGCCCAAACCCCGGCGTCTGGTTAAGAAGGATGAGTCACAGGCCGCCGAGGGAGATCACCCTGCTGACGATGAGCAGGTCGTAGATAAGCCCTGCTCGATTGTGGACTTGGTGTCCAAATCGAAGTCTGGTGGGCACCAGGCCGAGCCGGAGGACCCTCTAGCTAGAATTCCGGCCAATGTCCGCTCTCAGATCCCTGCGGAGGTAGCCCGCCGAGCTAGGTCATCGGGTGGTAAGTTTTTTTCGAACGTCGTACAGACGTATCGAGCCTCATCTGGCAGTTCTTCTTACTCTTTGTGTCATCCTAAGGCCATTGTTTTTCCTATAGCTAAAGACAAAGGGAAGGGAGCAGCTGTGGCAGAGGACGAGAATATACCCGCTACTCCTCACTATTCGTCAAGGGATAGGGCGGCTATATGCCGCAAAGTTTTTAAGGTCGTCCCACCGGAGTACGTTGCTTCTCTTCCTGGTCGTCGGACAGACACTCAATTTGGTGCCATCCAAGCCAGCCTACTTGACGTGAGTCTGTCTTCATAAATTACTTGTATGTGAATGTTTGTTTTTGTTTTTTGGAGGATTTACTAACATGTAGACCCTTTTGTAGTTGTTCTGTTGCATGGAGTTCTGCAAAAGTTGGAAAACCAACACTGCCGAGGAGCTCAAAGCTCAAGTGGCCGAGTCCGTCCATCATGGTGATTATGCATTTAAGTCGATTGAGGAGGTCCGCTTGGAAATTAAGACTACCATAGATCTTCAGGCAAAGGAGGTGGCTTCATTAAGATCTGATAAGGCCGAGCTGCTGAAAAAGATCCTGGCGCAGGACACGGACATGGTGGCGATGGTCGAGGAGGCCAAGAAGGCAACGACGAAAATACGCACGCTCCAGGACCAGTTGCGGGAGTACCCTCAAGTCAAGGAAGCAGCTGACCATGCTAAGCAACTTCAGGGAGAGCTGGAGACTGCCAGGTCACAGGTTCGTTCCCTACGCGAGCGTCTTCATGAGTCCTACGACCAAGAAGAGCAGGCGGCGAAGGACGCCGTTAAGCATGCCTGGGAACATCACATGGAGGAATACGACCTCGCGTGGTTCCAGCGGCGCTTAGAACACAGTGCTGCTGTGTTGGCTGCTGAGCGTCTCGGGCAGCCGCCCCCTGAGTTTGTGCCTTCTGATGACGAGGACGACGTTGCTGCCCCCTGATTTGCTGTCCCTTGCTATGTAACAATTTTAATTTCAGTGTTCTTATGCCTTAGGGCAAAAACAATTTCTTTTTGTTATGTTTTGGCGCCGCTGGCGTCTGTACCATTGTGCCTGCTGAGCACACAACAATTTCTTTTTTTGGGCTACTTTTGCACGCCTTACTATGGGCGTTGTTCTATAAGTAGGCTACTTCCGTTGCTTCTTTTATCTCGTGTCTATTTATTTTTCGTACTTTGATTTTTTCTTACCCATGGTGCTACCAATCAATAGGTATGGTCGTCACCTTATCTGGCACTTATCAAAAGGTGTAGCCTGCCCGTCAGATAAAGATGGCGACCAAGGTATGAATGTTATGAGATGTTGCCGCCGACCGTTAAGTATACACCAGGCACTTATGTGGTCGTCACAATCTTTGATGAGCGTGTCTACTACGATATTGATTGACGCAAGTCAATCAATAGGTATGATTGCCGCTAGACATGCTCGTCAAATGGAGTGGACGACCAAGGAATTTGTACGAACAACCCTTTGTTCCAAGGATGTTCGTGCCGCCGCACTTTTGGGCGAACAACTTTTGCCCCATGGTTATTTCTGCTGCAGGCACCTGAGTATGCGCTCGGCACTTATGTGGTCGTCACAAGCTTTGGCGAGCGTGTCTACTACGATATTGATTGACGCAAGTCAATCAATAGGTATTATTGCCGCTAGACATGCTCGTCAAATGGAGTGGACGACCAAGGAATTTGTACGAACGCAAGGATGTTCGTGCCGCCGCACATTTGGGCAAACAACTTTTGCCCCATGGTTATTTCTGCCGCGGGCACCTGAGTATGCGCTCGGCACTTATGTGGTCGTCACAAGCTTTGACAAGCGTGTCTACTACGATATTGATTGACGCAAGTCAATCAATAGGTATGATTACCGCTAGACATGCTCGTCAAGTGGAGTGGACGACCGAGGAATTTGTACGAACAACCCTTTGTTCCAAGGGCGTTCGTGCCGTCGCACATTTGGGCAAACAACTTTTGCCCCGTGGTTATTTCTGCCGCGGGCACCTGAGTATGCGCTCGGCACTTATGTGGTCGTCACAATCTTTGAAGAGCGTGTCTACTACGATATTGATTGACGCAAGTCAATCAATAGGTATGATTGCCGCTAGACATGCTCGTCAAATGGAGTGGACGACCTCATAAAGGGTACATAACAACCTTTTTCAAAGGTCATTTTTGCCGCAGAGCTTTTGACCAAACCACCTTTGTTTCAAAGTTACTTTTGCCGCAGGGCTTTTGAGCAAACCACCTTTGTTTCAAGGTTACTTCTGCCGCAGGGCTTTTGAGCAAACCACCTTTGTTTCAAGGTTACTTCTGCCGCAGGGCGTTTGAGCAAACCACCTTTGTTTTAAGGTTACTTTTGCCGCAGGGCTTTTGAGCAAACCACCTTTGTTTCAAGGTTACTTTTGCCGCAGGGTTTTTGAGCAAACCACCTTTGTTTCAAGGTTACTTTTTCCGCAGGGCTTTTGAGCAAACCACCTTTGTTTCAAGGTTACTTTTGCCGCAGGGATTTTGAGCAAACCACCTTAGTTTCAAGGTTACTTTTTCCGCAGGAAACTTATTATGCCGTACGTAAGTTAGGGACTTATTATGTATGCTAGTGTGCCGCTAGGCGGTTAGCAGGCAGGAACCCTGCTTTTGCACATGGGTTAACCTGCGGCATATTGTGCCGCTAAGGTGAGAGTTGAATAGGTGATCAGCCTACAACTTAGTGCTAATCTAGGCCACTTCTTAGGCCTCAAACAATTAGGCTTGTTATGTATAAGTGCTAATCTGGGCCACTTCTCAGGCCGTTATTCAATTAGGCTTTGGTATTCGACGTGCGAGTAATAAATGATATGAAACAAGTAGAGTAGTATTATTTATAACTTTGCATGGCGAATTTAGCCGGTTACAAAAGTGATTACTACCCTATTAGGGGACCATTAGAGGCCGCCCCTTAAGCAACACATCCTTCTATGTAAGACAAAGCTAGCACACACCTAAAAGAAATATTTCTTGAGGTTGTCAGCATTCCAAGTGCGCAGAATAGGTCGGCATTGCATGTCTTGAATGCGGTAAGTTCCATCCCTGACTTCATCATAGATCTCATAAGGTCCTTCCCAGGTGGGCGTCAGCTTACCCTGTTCATTGGCTCGGCCTGTGGATTCCATTTTTCGGAGGACAAAATCTCCCACTTTGAGCACTCTGTTAGAGACTTTCTTGTTGTATTCCCTCGTCATTCTTATCTTGTACAACTGTTGTCTCAAGGCGGCATTTCCTCTAACCTCAGGCAAGAGATCCAAGGCCACTTTCATCATTTCCCAGTTAGCATTTTCATCGTATAGCATGACTCTCAAGGTTGTCTCACACATCTCTATGGGTAGGACGACCTCGGCACCATAAGCTAGTAAGAAGGGGGTTTCACCGGTGGAGTTCTTTGTCGTGGTGCGGATTGACCATAAGACGTTTGGCAGCTCATCAGCCCACAGACCCTTGGCTTCGTCAAGCTTCTTTTTTATCCCTTCAGAGATTATTTTGTTGAACGCCTCAACTTGGCCATTGGCTTGGGGACGTCCAACAGAGGCAAAACAGCTGTGTATGCCATGGTCCGCTAGCCATTCTTTCAACTTAGGTGTCTCAAACTGAGGTCCATTATCAAAGACGATAGACTGTGGAATTCCAAAACGAGTCATGATATTCTTCCAAATGAACGCTCGTACATCACTGGTTTTTACATTCTTGAGTGCTTCTGCCTCCACCCACTTGGTGAAGTAATCTACAGCAACAATGACATAACGCCCCCCTCCAGGAGCGGCAGTGAACGGGCCTAGGAGATCCATTCCCCACTTGGCAAACGGAATTGGACTCGTGATGGGTGTCAGAACTCGAGCCGGTCGATGTATTAGGTGAGCAAAGCGCTGACATTTCTCACACTTCTTGACTAATGAGATTGCATCATCCTTAAGAGTAGGCCAATAATAGCCAGTTCGAAGTGCCTTTTCTGCCAAAGCCCTTCCCTCAATATGAGAGCTACACAGTCCCTGGTGAAGGTCTTCTAGAATTTCTTGCCCCTTTTCAGGCGTCACGCATCTCAACAAAGGGCGAGAGTAGGCCTTTTTGTAAAGAGTGTCGTTCCACATCTCAAACCAAGAGCATTTCTTTTGAAGTTTTGCCGCTTGCCTTGAGTCTTCCGGCAAGACTCCATTCATTTTGAAGTTAATTATGTCATCCATCCATGTGGAGGTCCTGTCCAGAGTTTCTACCTCCATTTGCTCGATGCTTTTATGTTCCTTTACCTCCCAGAACACATGACGAGGGGTATCACAAGACGCTGAACTGGCCAATTTTGACAAGGCATCGGCTTGGTTATTTTCTGAGCGAGGGACTTGCCTTACTTCAAAGCTTTTCAGTGGCTCCACTTCTTGGTGGAAGGCCTGCATATACTTAACCATCGTCGGTCCCCTTGCCTCGTAGGTTCCATTGACTTGGCTCACAATCAGTTGAGAGTCAGATAGTGCTAAGATTTCTTCGGCGCCGGCCGCTTTACACATTTTAATGCCACAAAGCAGGGCTTCGTACTCGGCCTCATTGTTGGACGCCTGAAAGTTAAACCGCATAGCATACTCAAAAGTATCCCCTTCTGGTGATTGAAAAATTATCCCAGCTCCGCATCCATTCTGTGTGGACGAGCCATCTACGTACAGTGTCCATACTGTCTTTGTATTCTTGGCAAAGTCAGGCCTCGTCATTTCAACAATAAAGTCGGCACAAGCTTGCCCCTTGACGGCCTTCCTAGGCTCATAAGTGATATCAAAGGCATTCAGCTCTATAGCCCAATTCAGCATTCGTCCTGATGCCTCTAGCTTCGTGAAGGGAAGTTTAAGCGGTTGATCTGTGTAGACCACTATCCTGTGGGCTAAGAAATAAGGACGAAATTTTTTGCTGGCCATGAACAAGGCTAAACCAAACTTCTCCACTGTAGGGTATCTAATTTCAGCATTTTGAAGGACATGACTGACAAAGTACATTGGCATCTATATTCCCTCCCTCTCTGTCAGTAGAATGGCACTTAGAGAGTGTTCAGACACGGCAATATACATGTATAAAGTCTCTCCCTGCAAGGGGCTAACAAGATGAGGTAAGGTGTGTAAATGTTCTTTTAATCTGACCAATGCCGCCTCGGCTTCGTCCGACCATTCAAACTTAGCCTTCTTTCTGATTGCCCTAAAAAAGTAGTGACATTTGTCTCCGGCTCTGGAAAGGAATCTGCCCAAGGCGGCCAGACAACCTGTGAGCCGCTGGACTTCTTTTACTGTCTTTGGTGAGCTCATATCAATTACTGCCTGGATCTTGTCCGGGTTGGCTTCAATTCCTCTTTCATCAATCAAGAAACCTAAGAATTTGCCCGACGTTACCCCAAACACACACTTCTTGGGATTCAATCTCATGTTGTAAGCTCGAGTAGTCTCAAATGTCTCCCTAAGATCAGCTATGTGTGCCGCACGCAGCTTACTTTTCACAATCATATCATCAATGTAAGCTTCAATATTTCTGCCGAGCTGTTTGGTGAACACAGTGTTAATAAGACGTTGAAAGGTGGCCGGTGCATTCTTTAGCCCAAACGGCATTACTTTGTAGCAGTATAGGCCTTGTTCCGTAACAAATGACGTTTTTTCCTGGTCGTCAGGCCACAAGGGGATCTGATGAAACCCTGAGTATGCATCCATGAAGCTCATCATGGCATGTCCCGCCGTGGAGTCGACAAGCCGATCGATCTTTGGCAGTGGGAAGCTGTCTTTGGGACATGCCTTATTTAGGTTGGTGTAATCAACACACATCCTCCAGGTGTCGTTTGGTTTCTTGACGAGGACCACATTAGCAACCCAGTCGAGATACTGACTAGGCCGAACAAACCCTGCATCCATCAACTTCTGTATTTCCGCCGCTGCCGCCTGATTTCTATCTTCCCCATGGTTCCTTTTCTTCTGACGAACCGGTTTAAAATTTGGGTCCACATTCAGCTTATGGACGGCCACAGCAGGATTAATACCCGGCATTTCTTCAACTGTGAAAGCAAAGATATCTTCAAATTCTCTCAGTAGGTGGACCAATTCTGCCGCCAGCGGGTCGTCAGTAGGAATTCCGATGGGCACTACTCTGTCTGGTTTGTCTGTATTTAATACCACATTGTAATGTGCCCCAACAGGCTCCGATCTTCTTTCTTCCATATGCGCCGCTGAGATAGTTAGTGTCTCTTTCGGGGATTTGGATTGTGTGCCGCCACACTTTCGTTTGTTTCCCAACGTGTCTTTCTCTTCACCTGGCCCCCATGCTTCCGGACTCAAGGTGGTTAAATAGCAGTCTCTAGCCTGTTGCTGGTCACCATGTATGGTGCTGACGCTCTCATCATCACAGACAAACTTAAGGAGCATCAAGTGATTCACAATGACGACCTTTGCCCTGTTCAAGGTAGGACGCCCCAAGATAATGTTATATGCTGTCAGATCTTTCACAATGAGAAAACAGACATCCATTTGACGAGATTCTTTTTTATTTCCCATCCGAAGGGGGAGAGAAATGATGCCGACTGGATGGATGACACTACCTCCGAAGCCTATAATGGGATAGTGAATTTTCTCTATCTTTGTGGAACCATGTTGCAGCCGGTTCAAGCACTCTAGACTAATTATATCTGACGAGCTTCCTGTGTCAACCAAGATACGCCTAACCCTCAGATTGGCGACCTTCAACTCAATTACCAACGGGTCGTCATGCGGGGTGGCTATTTTTCCACGGCCAGCCTCGTCGATTTCTACTTTTGGGAATGGCTCGGCTGTGGCCTTGCCCGACAACATCACTTGCCCCAGCCGCTTGGCATAATCCTTCTGACCTCTCATGGTTGGACCTCCGGCGGCCAATCCTCCTGAAATGACGGCCACAAACTCTGGGTCAGTACGGTTTCCATCCTCTTCCGAGGGAGGTGATTTGTTCTTTTTGTAGAACGATTTTCCAGAACCTCCTGTGTTTCTGCTGATATAACTCTTTAGGAATCCCTTAGCGGCTAGGCCGTCCAGTGCCCTTTTTAGGCTCTTACATTCTTTGGCGTCATGTCCAATGTCACTATGAAAGTGACAATACAGCTTGGGGTCCCTGCTTTCTGGTGGCGACTTCATGGGAAATGGTCGGTCAATCTCATATTTGGACCCAACATCCATCAGAATTGTGTACATGTATGTGTTATACTCAAATCGCTCCCGGTCATAAGTTCTGGACCTCTTCTGGCCTGCCGCCCCGGGAGCCCTGTCTGACTCTTTTGCAATAGCCCATGTCCCGTTAGGCCGACTCTTCTTCTCAAATTTTTCCTTTTTTGCCGCCGGCTCAGCGGTATCACTTCCTCTAGGGTCTTTCGGGACGCTGCAAATTTCTGTTGCGTGGATGAAGGCCTCGACCTCATCTAGCACTTCTGTCATGGTTCGGACACTTTTCTTACCAAATCAAACTTGAATGAGCCTTTCTTAAGCCCTCTAATGAAGTTATCAAATGCAACACCATCCGGCAAATCTGGAATTTGCCCGGCTTCCAAATTGAATCTCTTCACATAGCTCCTCAGAGACTCGTCTTTCCCCTGCTGAATTCTACTCAAATGCATGCTCGTCTTCTTTTCTTCCTTGTGGGCCATGAATCGGGTAGAAAAAAATAACTCGAGCTCTGAAAAAGAGCGAATGGTTCCAGCTGGAAGCCTCTCAAACCACTTAGATGCCACTCCCTTGAGTGTACCTGGAAAATACTTGCACCAAGTTGAGTCAGTTGTTCCTTGAACGTACATGTGATGCCGGTAAACTAAGAGATGCATGTCTGGATCTGTAGTCCCATCATAGGCATCAATGTTGGGCGGCTTAACTTTGGGTTCCCTCGGTGCTCTCATGATGTTATCTGCAAAAGGGGTGGAATGTCCTAGAGCCATGTTGGACACCCCCTCCTGAATGTGATACACAGGATCTTGGTACCTTAAGTACGGTTCCCGCCGAGAAGACTCACGACGGCGAGTCTGTAGAGTGGGACGAGTAGCCCTTGGGCGCGTCTGACTCAAGTGCGTGTAAGTTGGGTGAGGGAGAGGTCTATCCGGCATGACGGGAGTCGACCCGGTATCAGAAAGTTCAGATTCGGAATCAGGTACCTGTTCTGCATGTGGCTGCTCACATCCTCGAGACGTTTCGCCGACCAACCGTTGTGGCAGTCGGCGTGGTAGGTAAGACAGGGTCTGATTTGCAAATGTTGTGGGCCGCCTCCTGACGTCCTCACCTGTCTGCCTGGTCCAGACGTTCGGGGGACGCAAGGACAATGACGGCCTGTTATCCGCCGGCCTCTCATGATTGGCAGCTGCGGTAGTGGTGTAGATCAACATGCTCTTCTGCACCTCAGCGTTGACTGTCTTGCCCATATCAGCCTGGAACTCAGCCAATATATCTCGGAGGGCACCCACGGACACGGGCATGTCTGGGTTTTCCTCAATTACTGTGCCTGACTGAGGATCTAGGTGTCCACCAGGGGGAGTGTGGTTCGCCTGCTCGTCCTCCTCACTGAGCACTTCCACCTCAGCGGCATGACAAGGTGTGTGCCCTGCTGCAAAAATCCGGGCGGCATCTCCTGTGATTCTTGGAGACGGCGTATGTTGCTGCTCGGTCGGCGTTTCCCTTTCCAGCGGTGGTCGTCCCACCCGTACAGGCCACCCATCATCATTTTCCTGTCGTTGCTCATCCATACTACCGTACCTCCCCATAGACGGCGCCAAATGTTGTGGGGTTTTTCCGGGAGACTGGACTTGGAGGTTTCCGGTAGTCAATGTTTAAGCAAGAGTCTATTTTTAGAGAGAGAGAGAGATTAGAGAGAAGGCAGAGCAGTAATTGTTCTTGATTGTATTGATTGTGACCCCTTTTTCTAGGGAAATGGGGCTATTTATAGTACTAGGTTATTGTAGGAATAACCTAACATTCCTTTTACATGATTGGCTGAGGTATGAGAGGAGGACACATGTCCTTCCCTCTTACAGTTTCCTGGCCCTTTTAGACATAAGTGGGCTATTTGGGCCCTTGTGCCCATTATAGGATACTTGCTACGTATGCCCCTTAGGTACAGATACAATACATACATTTATACGTACATAAATACAAATACATATACTTTGCAGATACGTAGACTGATACTTATACTCCGGAATAGACATCGTATGGTTTTTTCTTACGGGGCGTAATACGTGCCACGTGTCACATCTTCATTGGTACACGAAGGCACGGTAATTTTGCCCACAACACAATACATTAAATTTAAGGGATAGTTTAATATTTTCCTATCACATTTGTGAGTTTCCCGAGTGCACAAAAACTTTAGAGAATATTCTAGTCGGTTGAATCTAAGGCGAATCCGGACATGTTGTGGACTTGCTACGGAGGAACGACACTTGGAGTCCTTTACTTGTTCTTGTTCGTTAGGGAGCAGCTAGGGAAGGCACGCATCACATAATATGTATACTAAATTATGTTAATTGACTATGTGACAAGTAATTTGGATTCCTGGTTTTAATGGTTTTTCCGCATGAATTATATTGTTCATAACCTTACTGTGTGATCATTCCCCATCCCTTTGCAAACAGTGCAAGTGATGGGAAGCCAATCATAGTTGACCTTTTGGTCAACTTAGGCACCATTCTCTTTCAAGAAATGAATCACAGTATTGTTGGTCAATGTTAACCTCCACCAGAACCTTGGCAAACATAAGTTCAACGATGTTCTGAGTTGCCATATTAACCTTGAGAACCTTCCCAATCTGTCCAACAATCTTGTTCAAGCTCATCTCCCCCTAATATTGGCCTCCAACCCAGGTAGTTGTATCCAAACAGGGAGTGTCTTCACTGGTGTTTTGTTGATGTCCATATCCGGAGTCGAAGGCTTGATAATCAACGAATTTAAACCCACCGCTGACTACCTTAAGACAGTTTTCCATGGGTGTGGACCATACCATGTAGATACCCCCTCTCCACCATGGACACCTTATCCACACCTAATTCCCCCCAAATCCTCCTAACAAACCCCTTCATTACATTCCGTGGAGGATTTCCCCCCAAAACATAGCAAATAACAGTTGACTCCCAATACTCAATTTCATCCTTAATGTCATCAAAATCTATATGAACTAATTGAGGTTGTTCAATATTATTTTCATAGTATAATCAATAATCATAGTATAAGGGATGTCATTATGATTAGAATTGTCAGCATTCACAATATTCATCAATCCAATCCCATTCCCGCCAGTTCTAGAATTTGATTGAAAATGGGTTTGGACACCTTACCTCTGTGAAACTAGACCATTCAACCAGGAAATTAGGTTATTTCTGACTTGAGATTGGTGTTGAAGATGTCGCAACGATGATTTATGAGTCAAAATTTTGTTTAAATCCTCGAGTTCATCATCTAGGTATGAAGCCGATTGTTCATAGGTACTATCCCAAGTCACTATTGTAGTTCTATCTTCATGTATGGGTTTATTGACGTTCTTTTTGGCTTTCTATGGTGTCTTCTTCGAGTTTTCACCATTGTTGGTACGATTGGATGCTTCCGAGTTTGTGCCATGGTGTCGAAGGAGATAGCGAACCCTCTTCGAACCTCCGAGCAATCCGATTTTTGGCATTTCCATTAACATATTTAAATCAATTAGTTATTAGTTGGTGCTACTATAATAATTAGTATAAAATGTATTACCTCTACTCCTCAACGATCTTGACACTTAAAGCACCGACAATAACAAACTATAATGCTTTTCGTTTTACTAAATTTGTTTCTATTTAATGGTTATACTTTATCTTTTTTATGTTTGCCAAAGCAAGTGTTTGAACATTAATTCCTTTAGTTATATGTTTGTAAAAAACAATAAAATATTGATATTGTAGAAATCTATATATGAAGACGAATCAAACAAAATCTCACATAACTACAATTTTCCTTGCCCATGAATCACAAATGATAGTTAAAAGTCAAAATATAACCATTAATATGAAATATGGGGAGTACTTGTCAACTCATATTTCTAAGTTGCAACCATTATAAACTACTCCCTCCGTCTCTTTTTGTTTTTTACGTTTTTCTTTTTGGGTATTTCAAAATGTTCTTTACATTTCTTTTTATATTATCACATAAATAACTTATATTCTATCAAAATTTGTGTCCAATTATTATTTTAACCAATTAAATTCATTGGGTCATTTAATCTCTCACACTTTTCCATTGGGACATTAATTTTTTTTCATTTCACACTTTTCCATTGGGACATTCTCTTTTGTAATGGCCTATTCCATCACAATAAAGACAGCTTGATGTGGACTTGTCCTGCTTTGATTTAGCATTGCCCTTGGACTTTCCACTTTTCTTGAACGGTCTCCCTCTAGCCTTGAGTAAATCTTTGGCTTCACAGTCCAGTATTATCTCAGCCTTTCTGACAAGGTGAACAAATTCTGCAACTGTTTCTTCTCTTGGTTCACTTAGGTATAGTTGCTTGAAGCGACCAAACCCACTGTGTAGTGAATTGAGCAAGATAGAGACTGCCATCCTTTCGCTTATTGGTGTTCCTAGTAGACTTAGGCGATCAAAGTATGAACGCATAAGATCCACATGGAACCTCAGTGGGACGCCTACCCTCTGTTTAGTGCGAAGGAGCTGAACATGTGTTTCTTGGACTTCCATCCTATAACACCTGTTGGGAGAACTAACCTTTAGACCAGACATTGATTCAATCAACTCATGGACGTTCAGGTCCCTGTCCTCCGTGCTTCCACGACAGATATCCCTCAGATTCTTGATGAGCGTAAAAGGTTCATAGGCTACAAACCTTCTAGCCCAATCATCAGGGATATTGTTCAGCATGAGACTCATAACCTTTTTGAGATCCGCATCCCAGGCGAAAAATCTCTCAGGGGTCATGTCTCTGGCATAGTAGCTTGGCATGGGATGTAATAGTACATACTCAAGTCCATTGAGTCTGACTATTTCAACTAGCTTAGCTTCCCATTCAAGAAAATTTGCTAGGTTCAGCTTGACCATAAGCTCAGAACCCATGATGATGTTTTGATTGTTGTTTGCCATAGTTAAAACTACAATTGAAAAGAATAAACAAATAAATAACCATTCACAGTTTCTCTTAATAAACTTAAATTCTAGCATACATGCATAATTTAATGTTCATTAAACATTTTATTCAAGTTATGTGTTCCGGCAGGTGTGAATAAAATGATTCCAAGATCCTAAAATCATTGAAGAATTAAGCACAGTTTGTCGACTTAATCCTAAAACATCTTAGGTAAGCAAAAACCTTTTGCTAATAGTCTAGAAACTACTCTTGGTTGATAGGTACGTCTAAGAACTTATTAGGTAAACCTATCGATTTTGCCACGACATAAAAGGACTCCTTACTTATATCGTTGAGTTTCACCAAAACTAACATGTACTCACAATTATTTGTGTACCTTGCCCCTTTAGGACCAATAAGTAACACCTCGCTGAGCGAAAACTATTACTAGATTGATGTAAAGGATATCCAAGCAAGTGTATATTTTGGCATGACACCTTTTAACTCAATTTTTAAGTTTGGAACTTAAGGCTCTTACTATGTTGGTTAGATTTTAAGTGAACTAAAATCCTTAATCATGCAACATAATCAAACTTTGATCTCATGCATATTTAAGACATATTTAAAAGCAATAAATAACTTAAAACATGCATAAGATAAATGTGATCTAATATGGCCCGACTTCATCTTGAAGCTTCAACTTCAAAGTCCGTCTTGAAAATCTCCGTGGGAGGCACCATTTTCTTCAAATAGGATAAGCTATAATTAAACTAATTACAACTATTTGATGGTACGCAGACCATATTTGAATTGAAAAACAATTTTGGTACTTTAGACCAATTACATTCAAATTAATGGTACGCAGACCATATTTTCTATCCTATTTGGGCCATACTAGTCACTTCATAACCTGCAAAACAGTACATATACAATATATACCATTCACCCATTCATTATCATAATTGGCCCACATAGCTGGTTAGTAAAACACATTATGCATCACATAAACATTTGCAGCAATTAATCAAGGGCACCAATAATCTACAAATTATTCAGTCCTTATTAATTCTAATCAAGTTGTTTTAACCTTAAGGATTTGTAGACCTAATCAAGAGTTTATGACTAAAAGGGCTCCCACTTAAACCAATAAATTCATATGCTTTACTAATTTTAAACATAAAAATGTATTTCTAGTCTAACCGGAAACATACAAATTTAATTAAAATTTAAAGCTCATATAAATTTATAATTGAATCCACAAATTTAATTTATTTTCAGTCGTATTTAAATTAATTCATGATTTTAATTTTAGTAAAATAATTAGAATAAATAAAATTTATTATAATTACAATGTTCAAAATTAAAATCCAAGAAAATAATTTAAATCATTAATTTTAAAATTAATTAAAATTACGCAAACTGAAAATTTCAAATTAAAATTTTAAAACGATCTAATCGTGACGCAACATCACCACGCAACGCACAGCCTTAGGCCACACGCACACAGCCATCGCTGGCCATGTGCGCGCAGCCCATGCGCTGCGTCGCATCGCTGCTGCTCACCATCGCAAGGCGCGTGCCAGCGCTGGTCGCAACAAGCTCCGTTTCCGTTAATATTTCCGATTCTGACTATATTTCCGTTTCCGGCAATATTTCCGATTTCGGCAATATTTCCATTTCCGATAATATTTTCCGATACGTACCATGTTTCCGTTTCCGGCAACATCTACGACTTGGATAATATTTATATTTCCGATACGATCCATATTTCCGTTTCCGGCAATATCATCGTTTCCGGAGTATTCATTTCTTGCTTGTGACGATCTCAGCTCCCACTGAAACCAAGATCCGTCGATTCCGAATATCCATAGATAGAGTATTTAATGCCATTAAATACTTGATCCGTTTACGTACTATTTGTGTGACCCTACGGGTTCAGTCAAGAGTAAGCTGTGGTTAATATCATTAATTCCACTTGAACTGAAGAGGCCTCTAGCTAGGCATTCAGCTCACTTGATCTCACTGAATTATTAACTTGTTAATTAATACTGAACCGCATTTATTAGACTTAACATAGAATGCATACTTGGACCAAGGGCATTATTTCCTTCATGAGTAGCCTTTGGTTTTCCGTTTTTCCCAAAAACGATGTGAGTAGCTTTTGGTTTTCCGTTTTTTTCAAAAAAGAGCGATGTGAGTAGTTTTTTCTTTTTTCCAAAAATTAAAGTATTGGTTTTCCGTTTTTCCAAAAAGAACGATGTGCTGGATTTTCCTTCGTTTTACGTCCCATAAAAACAAGGGGGTTTTCTCGTTTAGCTAACCCTAAAAATGAGAATCTTTAAAAACATTTTTACCTCGTGATTGGGCTTGGCCAGGCCCAATTACACTTTACAGCTTTGATTTCGAAAACATCCGTAGCTACTCCCAATGACAAAGTGAGGGAGTTTCTACGCACCTTTAGATCCTTCTAATGACAAAGTGAGGAAGTTTCTATACTATCAGTTGACAAATCCCAATGACACGTGAGGGATATGTCGACACTTCAAAGTGATGACCCTTAAGTCAAATGTTATCACTCGGGGGCTCGTGAGACCCTCGCAAAAAACAGGTCACCCTGGCTTGTGTGACGCACTCCGTCTAATACTTTGACCATCGTCTTACTCCAAGACTCAGTCAAAGTGGGGGCTAACTGTAGACACCTACTTTTGTCCCCATTCCCGAAAGGGAAGGTTCGATGATGAAAACATAAATCTCCACTTGACAACGCATCTCCTATAAAATAACGAATCTCAAATCACCCTTCTCGTTTCACCCGAAACCTGCTATTTATAGAAACCTGCTATTTATGGAAACCTGCTAAAAATAGTAACTGCCGTAAAGGGTAGCTTCTAAAAGTGGCAAGTCATAAAAGATAGAAACCTGTCAGAATTAGGTGTTGCACTCCAACATAAAATCAGGGGTAAAATTGACCTTTTAAATTTTGCATAGAGAAAATATTTCCTGCATTTAGAAACTATGTTTTTTTAGGTAGTAAAAAATAAATTTTCGATTTTTTTAGGTGGTAAAAAAATAATTTATCTTTTTATTTTACCAAAGATAAAAATAAGAAACATAAAATCACCAAAGAAAATTTCCCTAATTAAATCTTGAAAACAAAGGAAAAATATTTCGCAGAGAAGTACTTCGGAAAATTCAAATCTGAAAATCAGAGCTTGATTCAGTCCACGTGTTACTTAATGCAGAAAAGATTTTCTTTATGCAGAAAATAAAATTACCAAAAAGTCCCTAATTAATACTACTTAAAAAGTTATTAAAAGAAAAATCATCCATTATCAATCTTCCAGAAAACGAGCTTCGGGATATTTTCTTCCAACTCTTATACCTTCAGCTGCCAACCACACTACACAAATAAAGTATTGATTTTGCCTCAAAACTGATGTAAAAACTATTCAAATTATACCCCAGTAACCTAATAATTTGAACCAATTTTACCACAAAGTTCATATTTTAAAGCGTGAGTGTAGAGAAACCGACTCCGGCTAAAAGAGACCAACCAAGAGCGAAGAATTATGCCGTCAAGAAATTGTCGTCATGGATATGAACAACTACCGTGTTCTTGTTATCATCAAAGGTCGAATGCTCTCGTTCATTGATATGTTCATCATATTTATAAAAAAATATTGCCTATATAACTCTAACTCTAGAATCTTAATACATACAAACTTAGACAATAATATTTGTAGTATCAAATAATATTAGGAGTAAAATTATATCTTGATCAGTTATATAATTATATATTGCGTGTGACCATATGGTGAGATAGATTATTAAGAGTATTAAGTAAACTAGTACACTTAGAAGTGCATTCAACGTAGGACTAATTAGTAATACCTTATTATTAGAGTAGCCGTAGGAGTCTTGTAATATACAAGCATACATGGGTGTGCTTGTTATTTGAGTTAAAACGTACCAATGAATTGATTTTCACTTGGAAAAAAATACTCCAAGCCTGGTACTCTGGTAGTATGTAAGTCATGGGGTAATATCTAAGTCAGGGGTAAAAAAATATGTGAGAGCAAGCCCAGTCAATGCGGAGGGAGCCCAGCAGTTAGGTTGACGAGCATGATTTGTATTAATCCAAACTATTCAATTTTTTATTTATTAATTTTTTATTAATTAATTAGGGATATTTTGGTAATTTTAATTTCTGCAAAAAGAAAATATTTTCTGCATTTAGGAACTATGAATATTAATCCATAATCTGTCCACGTCAGCGATCCATAATCCGTGTAAACTTCTCAAACGATTCCCCATCGTAGATAAAACGCCTTCATCAACGGCTCAAATCTCATTTCTTACTTCCAGCCTCTTTCCGTTTCTCCTGCCCAAGTATTATATAAACACTTCCCATTTCCCTTCCAAATCAAACATCCCGCCTTCTTCGCTTCTCTTTACTAACTCAAACTTTCTCTCTCTCTAAATCTCAAACTTCAACAATGGCCCGAACCAAGCAAACCGCCAGGAAATCCACCGGAGGAAAAGCTCCAAGGAAGCAGCTCGCCACCAAGGCTGCCCGTAAGTCCGCCCCAGCCACCGGAGGAGTCAAGAAGCCCCACCGTTTCAGGCCAGGAACCGTGGCTCTCCGTGAAATCAGGAAGTACCAGAAGAGCACTGAGCTTCTCATCAGGAAGCTTCCATTCCAGAGGCTTGTCAGAGAAATAGCTCAGGATTTCAAAACCGACCTCCGCTTCCAAAGCTCCGCCGTTGCCGCCCTCCAGGAAGCTGCCGAAGCTTACCTTGTTGGTCTCTTTGAGGATACCAACCTCTGCGCAATTCACGCTAAAAGAGTGACAATTATGCCTAAGGATATTCAGCTTGCAAGGAGGATCCGTGGTGAGAGGGCTTAATTTGGGGATTTCAATTGATTTGAATTGAAATTTCTAGGGTTAGGGTTTGGTAGTGTAGTATGTTGACAAAACTTTCTTTTCAAATTAGTCTGTTATCTATAATGTAGTTACCGGTGTAATGTTATGGCCAGTCAGTGATTATGTATTGATTTTCTAGTTATCTTAGTGAATATATATTGGTTGGTAATGTTGAGTTTCAACTGGTTTTCATTAACTTTTTTACCTCTGGATTTCTGAGATGTGTTTGTTGAATCTTGAATCTATGCAACTTCATTAGTGATTCATTGAACTATGTATTGAAAGGGTGGATTATGTTTTGCATATTTGTACTCTGCATATGAAATCAAGTTTTTGCATATTTGTACTCTGCATATGAAATCAAGTTATCATTGAATGAAATCCTTTTGTATTGATTTTTGAGTTTATTGTGCTCCAATTGTGATTGAGAAAGTTACTATAGTAAGAAGTCCTTTGTTAGTCTTACTATAGCTGATTGGATATTGGAATGAAGTATAGTAAAATTACTCCAGAAATGCTACAGTTGTTGGATATTGGAATTAGCTGATTGCTTAATATAAATATTGGTTTAACGCAATGCATTATTGGGTGCGGGCTTGAAGGTGTGGGTAAAGATGACTGTGGGCCGGGTCCACGAGCTGTGGGCCTAATCGGACCGGGCCCACGTTGTTACGTGCCGTGCCGTGCCGGACCGAAAAGTTAAAAACAAGGCCCAGGCCCGGCACAAGCCCACGTGCTTTCGTGCCTAAGGCTAATTTGACTAAATTTAACGTGTTTTGTCGTGCTGGGTCGAGTCGTGCCGTGCCTTGTCGTACCGTGTGGGGTTGTAATGCAGTGTTTAGTTTGCCATGTGTGCAAGAATGTTAGTTGCTGATCAAACTGAGATTTACGGTGAAGCTATAAGCCTGTGACTAGGAATGAGTTGAATGACAGGCAGTAAAGTAAAAAGGAAAGAGGCATTTGAGAATTGAGAGCCATATTCAAAACTGATAGGTGCACTGTGCACAAACAATATTGAATGTTGGTGACTTGATGCAGTGTAGCTAAGCATGTGTATGATGTGATCCCCTTTATGTATTGAAGCTGCACTGATTGCTATTTTTGTCCATTGATTATATTAATTAGACATTGTTGTTAGTTATGCAGGTTGCTTGATTGCTTGTGTGCAGCGCATTAAGTAGAGGTAAGTAATCAGTCTTCGATTAGATTAATCCGGTCATGCTAGAAATTCAGTATTTTTTCATTGTATGTAGGATTCCTAATTGTCCTTCATGTTGGATTTGTCCATGTAAAATGCAGAAGTTGTTGGTATCCCCCTGTGGCCATATACATCAAGCTTCCCTCATTTCAGTTTTCTGGCCTTTATCTGTGAGCTACTTCCGAAAGATAAACCTTGTTTGCAAGTTAGAAACCAATTGCTTGTTTTCCATCATTTATTCATCCCCGAGCCTCTTTTTGTTTCCAGTGTACCATGCTTACATGATGTCTTTTGTGGCTTTATCTACTAAATTGCCTTAAAGTCTCATGTTTGACTGTTTAGCAATGTAGAGCATGATCTGTTTTTGCCTGTTTGAAACTAATAGATCTGCAAGTGCCTTTTCCTGACTTGCAGCATGGCTTTTAGATTGACATCATCTTACATGTTGATGCTTATAAAGAGTACGCCCTCTATCGAATTATTATGCCATTATATTTTAGGAAGAGGATATTGTTGTTAATATCTATTTTCAGATTTCCATGATTCGCTGGTTTATTTTCAATTTTCTCGTATATCAAATGAGCTAGTGAAAATATTATTCAATAAGGACTCAGACACTCAGCAGTAGGGATTGTCCCTAGACAAAAGTTAAAGACAATTTATTTTGGAACAAGTGGAGTATTTCAGTTTTTCTTCTTCGTGCTAAGGATTACATCTAGACTTCTGTTATACTCCACTTTTCAGAAGTCACGAAGCCACCAGATCAATTAAAGATCGAAGTCAGTCTAGCTGCCTGACAATGATAGACGAATTGTTGCCACCGAGTATGGAACCAAGTAAGACAACACACTTGATTATCAACTGATGTTATTACTTGGATTACTGTACTACTTTCATGTAGTATTTTACTTACGTGATAGTCAATTATGCTCGTGTTAAGGTTTGTACCTGCTGCTAGAGTGCGTGCTCAAAATTTTAGACTTGGCTGGGATGCCAGACTTTTAAGCTTGAATCATGAGGTACAGGGTACTATGTTAAATTTAAGAGAAATATGAAATGGGCCTATGCAACCCAATAAGGAGTTCCAAATCCAATTTTCAAACGCCTCAAACCTATGGCTGCATAACGCCGGGTTTTCAAGTCCAAAAATTTCAAATTCTTCAAATTCCAAATTCAAAGTCTCATTTACTATACAAAATTTCTCTTGTCGAATTCTGAATTCAAATTCCAAATCAAACTCAAGTGTCAAAGTTCAATGTTCAAACTACAAAAAATCTTATCTACCATTATTCTCAAATACCAATTCCAAAACGAATCTAATGGGTAGAAATCCCTCTAAAATAGTTCCAACGGGTTGTAAATCCTACTGAGTAAATGACTAAAATGATCAGAAACTTCCTCTCTCCACCTCAACTGCCATCAGAAAGGTAGGGGTTTCACGAAGATTTTTTAGATTTCAAACCTGCACAACAACTCAAGTTTCTATTTCAAAACCCTCCATTCTGATAAAGAAATTGGAAATACTATACAAAAATCTACTATTAAGTTGTTTTCAACCCACATTCTCATATTACAAGTTTGTACTATATAACAATTCACAACAAGATGGACATAGTAAAATCAATATCTTCCATCGGAATATGGGAGACATTCGTCAGAGTCTCAGCGATTACAGAAATGAGGCAACCCCTGATTCCTTGGAACGAGGTCACATATGTTTCACATTCATCAATATCGACAATTCAACAGTAATCTAACGAGTTGGGATGCATTTGATGTTGGATTAAAACGTTAAACTAGAAAAATTGTCAGAATAACCAAAATTCGAGATGCCAGAATCAAACCAGCAACCTAAAAATTATCTGTAGCCAATAACAGTCCTCTGCTCTACCAACGTAGCTAAGGTCAGGTCAGATTAATTCCTAAACAATCCAGTCCGACCATTCATCTGATCATGTCTAGTTATTTGGAATATGTAGTTATATCAAAAGTTTTATTTGAAACCAAGTTTCGTTCATACTTACAGACGTACTACTGGTTTAATTCGCACATGGTATAATTTATTCAAACACGTAAAGTTGAAACCAAGGGACCCTACTTTACACTTATTTAAACTAAAAACTTCAAAACTTTACATAACATCCCATAAAAAACCAGAAAATGAAATATTACTATGTATCTCAGTTTTCTCTTCCCCGCTCTTTCTTTCTCTGTCTTCCTCCTCCCATGAAAAACATGGCTTCTCCCAAACTGTATGACATCAATTTTTCCTTCCCCTCTTTGTTTTTCTAACTAAGAATTTCAACTAAATTCATCTTAAATTCTATTTACCAAAAAAAATCAGTTAAACTAGACTAAGTTCATCAGATTCTTTCGACCATAATTCTACTGAATTAATTGTAATTCTATTTAATTACTACTATCTTTTTTTTTATTCATCAAGTGGTAATTATTAGAACTAAAATTCATTGAAGATACATTCTAATACGAATTACAACAAGAATTTCATACTTACGCATTACAATCTGATAATTAATAAGATTGAAAGGATAAATTAGTAGAACAAAATTTAGGATGCTAACCTCGAAATTCAAAGTGGTGGAGCGTTGCGTGCGGTGGCCGTACAACCTTGACGACGGTGGTGGTGGTACGCAGTTTGGGTTCGGCGGGAGATCAGTCAGCGGTGGTGAATTAATGGTGATAGCAATTTGTGATACAGTGTAGAGAAGAGTTCGATGGGTAGAGTTCTCAGCAGTGGTGAATTAATTAGGTTAATTTGAATTGTTTTGCGCGAGAAGAGTTCTCAGTTTTGAGTTTTTTAGATATGCCGCACAAAATTTCCCCAAATTTGGGTTAGTTACTTTTTTTTTTTTTTTTTTTTTTAAATTGGTATATAGTACACGATATGCACATATTCTTTTTATTAACATTAATACAGATAACCGCTTTATATAATACTGTGAAACGCTTATCACACTTGACCGCTCTATATTCAACGTTTCTTATTCCTATTTTTGTACTAGTGAGTGAAGAGTTTTAGAGAAAATCTCAAGTGGGTTGAAGTTTTATTTTCAGTTAGGCCCTGAAGAGTTTCATAGTAAAAATCTCTCTAGCGCATCGTGTCATATAGCTGTTTTTTTTGTTTAGTCTGCAATTATTTGGCTATAAGTTCCCTGTACAATTCACCCCCTATTACAGTGTTCCATCTAAGTAACAGTTGCCCGCTAATACGAGTCGGGTTGACCTATGCAACGTTTCGGCTCTCTCTTCCTTTGTCGTGGTCAGAAGTTCGCAACTACAAATTACACTTAACATTAGTTTCATATAAGGAGTGGAGTAGTACGTAAATTGGTCGGAACATCATTCTATATAGATTAACACTCAATCAGACTTGAGAGAGTGCGTTCTGAGTCCGAAGTCTTTTATCATTAGAAATTTAGGATAATAGTACGTGTTTCTTATACTAGTTGTTGGCCGACGCGCTATCGCGCGCCGTCCCCCAAGGTAGTAAAAAATTAATAGTGTAATTATTTTTAGTAAAGTATCTCAATTATGGTTAATAAATGTTTATTAGGAGAAAAGAATATATAGCTTAAGAACTACCAACACTTGTATTTGTCGAGATTGCATATACTATCTTGTTCAACACTTAATTCTAACTCACGAGGATTCGAAATGATAAAGTTACAGTAATATTATTCAAAATTAAGAGGTATATAAATAATAACTAAGTTCTAAGAAATATAGTCATTAACGCAATAAGCTACAGTTTTAGTCACCTAATCATGGAAAACACACTACTTACGTTCCATATTCCTTTAGCATGATGTAGGTTCAGATAGACACAATGGAAATCCTTTAGCATGCTGTAGGTTTGGATAATGATATTCCTGCTGTTGATTTCTCCTTCGCTTTCGCTTTCGCTTTCGCCTGTGATGATGCATTTGATCCTGTTGTCATTCATTTCGACCTCGATGTGTCATATCTTCAGATACATTTACCAAGCTTGTGGAAGACCAACCTCTATTGCACCCTTTCTGCATCAAAATACATAATCAACATCCTTTGAGAGGACAACACCCAATAAAACATTGAGAACATTGCGATTTTCCAAGACAATATGGTCCAAGTTTTAACTCAAAGAAAAGATCATTTAACTGCCAATACATCAATAATATTGATACCAAGAGACAACGATTACCAAAGGCAAGCTAAAATGACATGCCTCATCAATATAGATCTAATTTTGCTTAGAATTTAAATATCAATCTCGATAATTCCATTATCATTTACCTCTACGACTCTACCAAAACACAACCTTAATTTCCACAATTCTATATCGTTGGAGGTTTACTGTAAATTTTAATCTAATTAAATTAGAACTTGCAATACAAACTAATAACCCAAACCAACTAATCATAATCTTGGAAGAGATGGTTTGGTGAGCCTTGGAAATACTCATTCAAACACACACATACACTAAGATTTCATGGTTCAATTATCAACTGTATTTCCAGAATAGAGTTTCAAAGTTTATCAAGTATGGGGATACATCATCTAAATCAGTGTATTATACAATAGCTTAGACGGTTTATGCTTGCCTTGATTTTATTAAGGATTGTAGCTTCAACCTCCTTTCACGGCTTCCCGGCCACCATTAAAGAACACCTTTAATTTAGTTGCAAATTGTTTGTTCCCCTTCGCTTGAGTGTTGACGCTAACCACTACGACTTGTTCAGTGACATGATATCTCCTACCCATCATTTGGTTGCTGCAGCAACTCAGTGCCATCATTAGCTTCTTCCATATTTTCAAGAGAGAGGCACCTGAAAGAAGATACAATTAAGCATTCTAGATGCAGGCATGCAGCTCTTGAAGATGGTGTGGAAGGACTTGGAGCCTGCATCATAGGAGCAGTACGAGTCAGGCTTAATATTTGGTTATAAAACATTTGGTGTCGGCAAAAGCTTTTAAACACATCAACTTGAGTTAAACATTAAGACTAACCATTTTTGATAAAGTTAACAACACGCCATTTGTCTCTTTCAAACAAGGAAATAAGCCTAAAATCCGTTCTTCACCAGCTTTCAGTCATTGCCAGACTGAACTACATGTGGGCTTTAGCCTGCGGTGTGAATTTTTGGGCTCCAAGCACTTGTCTTCATCGTTTGCAATTCTTTTCTTTGGCGCATGAAAGCTAACTTCCCTGGTGAACATTCAGAACATAAATTGTGATTATTCTTCTGATAGCAGATCTTTGAAAACATAACTGCAATAACTACACGGAACTTTGTTGTACTGTGGTAACAAGAGAACAATTTGAACAAACAGTTTTGAATGCAAGGATATGAGTTGTTCCACAGTATTCCAAAGAAGCGCAAAGGGTTTGTTTTCATTCTTTTTCGAGTTGAGCCAGAGGGCCATAGGTTAACCAATATGGGGATAAATGATAGGCAGTCTGGTTCCAAGGGTTGCGCTGGTTTGCATATTGGTTAACACACTGTCATCTTCTTAAACTTGTAAAGAGTTTTGCAGCATGAAGTTACAACTTACAGGAAAGCTGAACGGATAAGGGTGGAAAATTAGACAAGATACATACACATACAACTACTTATATACTCACAATGCCTACGAAGAAAATTTTCTCATACAATTGAGAAGAAAGTCTGTTTTTACCCAGCATGCTTCAATAACAAAAACAAAAAGAAAAGGAAGAAACGAAAAAGGAAACAGTAAAGAGACACCAAAAATAGAATCTTATGCTCTTATCAGTTCAATAACATATTCTCCCCCATCACAAGCACAGTTGCCATTTAATATCAGATTGAATCATTCAATCATGAAACACATAATTACCAGGACAATCCCTATTAGCAAAATGAAGCACTGAAAAAAACTCATAACAGACAACATAACCGCACATAAAGTGGTAAAACGAATAGGAAACTTGGGACAAATCATTAAAGGAGAAAATAATTCTTTTGACATAGGAAGAAATCCTAAGAAAAATCCCTGGCAAAATAAACACTCAGCGATAAGTAATACAAACGCAGAAAGGATATTTCAATATTAGTTTGCATTGAAAATATTATTGGTCCTTGCATAAGGAGAGATATAGGAAATCTAACCCCCAAGGTCTGCACATGGAGTTCAATATTAGTAGGTGTAGGCCTGGGTAAGGCAAACTCTTCAAAGTAAGGGAACATTTTTGGCACAAAGTGACCTAAAAACAAGGTACTTTTTGACAATTTTGCCTCTATTTTAACCAAAAAAATCAAGTACGTATTAGGAAAATGACTAATAAGGATAAAGTTTCAGAATTTGGATATCTAGATTCAAGGAACCTTGTACACAAATTGTTTGTGTTACAGTTTCATGTAATTTAGATGAAATGTAAAATCATTTCCATACCATCTTATGTAATATAATTGGGGTGAAAGTAATGAAACAATTATCATAGATGTCATGATGATCAAGGATTGATGTGATTAAACTAATTGATGTAATTCATGGATTAGAAATAAGGTACCTCTTCGAAGGGATTAAGCCTTCCATGTCAGATATGCCTTTGATGTTATATAGTACGTGACATTTTTCTCTTACCATGATCCCCTGTCCCCTCCCTTTTTTAGTTATGACTGGTGAGAAGGTAATGCCTTTTTTCGTTTACCAGTCAGATGAGTTTCTAATCAATAAAATATTAGAGCAGCTTCCAGCATTGACTTTGTAACATAACAAACTTAATTAAGAAAACCCATTCCATATGAAGTTTGCAGATTTTCCTTGTAGTTACCTCATGAACGATTTTCTCAAATCTCTCGTTTTCATGTGGGGTTCTGGTATCATGCTAAAAAAAGGGGAAGGACTTTTACAAGTAATTACTTGTGTATAAATCTCTCTAGTTAAATCTGGTTACCTTCACAACTTCACACTATTTATGTACTTCTCAAAATAAATGGTTAAAAAAGGAATACAGAGCCATGTATTAGCTTGCATTTAACTTGTTTAATTTTCTTCCTATTGTAGACCCCATGAGAACCCCGAACGATCACTACGAACATCCTGAGTTTGAAAACTCATAATCCCAGCAAAAATCCTCAAAATCAAATACTACTCCTCACTCACAAGAATAACCCTCCAAATCAAATTGGGAATTTACAAATCCACCCAAAAAACAAAGCTTGATTTATTTTTTTAGTTTCTTCTTACACCCCTGAAGTAATCCATACATTTGATCAATAACAACCCCGAAGTTCAAACATACTCCATCCGTCCCGGAATACTTGACCTGTTTTCCTTATCGGGTCGTCCCTTAATACTTGACCTGTTTCTAAAAATGGAAATATTCTAACAATATTATATTATTTCTCACTCCACCCCTATTAACCCACCTACCCCCTACTCCATACAAAAAATAATTAAAAATTCAACCCCTACTCTCCCCCAACCCCACCTCTTAACCCACCTCCCACTAACTACATTAAAATAATACCCCACTATCAACTACTACCTATTAAATTAAATAAGTCAATTCAAGTCCCTTAGACTTTGTGCCGGTCAAACCGGGTCGAGTATTCCGGGACGGAGGGAGTATTAGTACAACAAATGAATAAACCCCAGACTAATGCACCAGAAAAAACAACAAAAAAACACAAATAATGCATCACATTCGTAATATTTCCAGTTTATTTCGCGACTCTAACATTATTTCCTGTCAGAATGAGCTTGACGGGCCATCTAAGTATTAAAAAAGTTTGTGCAATTAATTTATTCTAATAGAAACAACACATTCAAAACCCAGCAGAATCAGCACATTCAAAACCCAGTAAATATGAAGGTACTTACCTTTGAGATTACGTAAAAGATTCATCAAAACAGATCAAATGAAAAAAGCAATCTCATTATAAGACCATAAATTAATAAATCAAATCAACATTTATACCTTCTTTTTTCTGAAAGCAAAAAATCCTCTCAATTGAATCTCTTTGTAACTCAAGCCTTGACCTTTAATCTTTCCCTGCAGCGGCCTACAAAGAACAGATAAGTCAGTAAAAAACTTTATATGCAAACCAAATCATATAACAACAATACATCTACAGATTAAGCAAGAATTTCAATATTTTAAAACAGAAATTTTAGGGTTTCTGCCGTAAATAACGAATAATAAATTTAAAAAGACAACTTCCGATAATCTAAAACAAAACACGATAGCCTATCCCTAAACCTAATCTATTACTCCTAATCAATTTTATTTAAAGAAGGAGTTAAAGAACTGAAATCAAATATAATTCCAATCCACTTAATTGATTATAGTCTAGCGCGCTCGAACCTTAATCTACTTAAAACAAATGCAACGACATTAATATTTAGAAACCTTCTTAAATCTTAATATGATTGGATCTTAAACAACTTAAACCAAATACAGTCTCAATCCCTCTCCAAGCCCACTTTGTAGTTTCTTCTGGTTTGACCATCCATGCTCAGAACAGATTCAACTCGTTAACTAAACATCCCCTGAGATTTTGCAGTGAATAAAACAAAGGTATAAACTAAAGGCAAGTGGCCACAAGCTTCATACAGATGATACAAAATTGTCTAGCATACCTAGCCCGTGATGTGATCATGAGGTAAAAAAGGCGGCTGACACATACACCTCCATGACCATGAAACTCTCTGAAGCAGGAGGAGAGAGAAACAAAGAAATGTGGGAAATTGCCAAGCTGTAGATGCAGCAACATTGGTAATCCAACACCGTAAGGTTTACAAATTGTATTGGGCTATCCCTGCAAGTGAAAACATGAAAAAGAACCCTGGTCATTATGTCGCTTTTCTTATCACCACCACCATCCGTCACACCAACAATAACAGCAACACCCAGAAAATCAGTAGCAGTGGCGACAACAACAACCAGAAAAACAACAGCAAATGCAAAGACAACAAAAACAACAGCCACAACAAAGGCAGTGATAACAAAAACATCAGCATAGGCACAGGTGCCGGAGATGGGCGGAACACGGTGCGGATAACTCAAGTTAAGCTGCTTAAGCCAACAGAAATTTTGGCTTTGGGTCATGTTTATATGCTCATCACCAGTCAAGGTTTGTTAAGCTTTTTTTTCTTTTTCTGCTTACCTTTTATGTCAGATTGGTGAATTAAATAACAACTTCGAATTTATTGCTTCGAATTTTTTGAATACGTGTATTTTATTTTTTTGCTCCTTCCAATCAAATCCAAAAACCACAAAATCTCCACTTTGAAGCAAACAAACGCCTCCTTAAACTTCTTGCAAATTTATTCTTGAATTCTTGGCTGAACATTAACAATTCTCTATATATGTAGAAAAATCATGGAAATAAATTACCGCCCAAAGCAACCAACAAGCAAGCGGCAATAATCTTCATCTTTGCAACACACACTACTCTAATTTCTGAATTTTCTAGGTCTAGGTAATCTGGTCTAAAAAGAAATCTGGTTAATTAGCAGATTATCAAGTGTTTACAAAGCAAAGAATCTGCAATTATCGGATGATTATCAAACAATGTACAGAAAGGAAAGGCACTGAACATCTTAATTTCAAAACAATGTACAAAAACCACTCCATATTAAAATAACACCAAGAAACCATTAATAATTCAATTAAAACAACTAATATTGTATGTGATACAGTAGCATATTAGAGAAAAGTAAGCTTACCCATACTCAAAACTAATGTATAGATATGAGAAAACTAAGAGAATCAATAGACGTGTTAGGTTTCAGAACAAAATACCCGGGAGTTAGGCAGGGAGAGAAGTGTGGCGGGGATGCGGCAGATGCCAGAACACGGGGATGCGGCAGATGCCAGAACACGGGGTTGCGGCACGCGCAGAAGGTGACATAGCGGATCAAAGAATTTAGTAATGGACATTGGCCTTTGGAAATTGGACTGGTTCAAGCTCCGATTGACACCCTGTCAAAAGAACCCTATAAAAAATTTATATACACACAAATCCTAGAAATAATAGCAAATTTATTCAAATATAGTTTTTAAGAAACGAAAAAAGCAAACTCCAATAATCTAAAATAGTCGGAACAATAACGGGAAAAAAGTAAAGAAAATTTATAATCAATACCATTGTGAAGACCGGTGCTAGCTTCAACAATGTTGATGTTGAAGAGAACGCCTTCATATCAAAATTCAGACTTGGTGGTAAAGCTAATCAAACTGTCAAGGTATGAATGTAGATCTTCAATCATTGAAAATTCACGTATGGTTTTCATATTGACTGGTTTACATTATTTGTGAGCCCACTACTTTTGCGCCTAGCTGAAACCAAGAAGCCCCTGCATTAACTGGCCTAGCTGAAACCAAGAAGCCCCTGCATTAACTGAAAGAAGTACCATATCACCATTGATTTGCAAACTTAGTTGTATACAAATTATACTAATGACACCAAAAAAAACTTATGCAGCTAAAAAGATCCTCAATTAAGTTCCTAAAATACAGAAATTGGAAGAGAAACTTAATACGAGGAGGAAAATTGATCTAAAAAATGAAGAAAAAATGAATATCGCATGAACTATGCCCCATTTCCTACATGATACATTGTACTAATCTATGCCAAATGGTTAGTGTAATAGTCTCCAAAGTCCCAGTAAGTATAATTCCAATCCACTTAATTGATTATAGTCCAGGGCACTCGAACCTTAATCTACTGAAAACAAATGCAATGACTGTATTAACATTAAGAAACTTGCTTAAATCTTAATCTACTCGAATGTAATCTACTTCAACCACATACAGTCCCAATCCCTCTCCAAACCCACTTTGTAGTTTCTTCTGGTTATAGAGCAACTTCAATAAGTATCTACACATTGACGCACTACCAATAGGTATCTGTGAAACATCCACCTATTGGCAACTAGTATTCAAATAACTCGCAAGCACAAGAACAGTCAACTCACGACTAAAATTTGATGCTCCACTGAAGGACCTGAAATTCATAATACACTCTTAACATATAACTACTTAAAAATGCATTCATGTCATATAACAAAGACGAGCCCAACCCTCAAATTCTTCAAAATAATTAGCTGGAATCAATCAATATGAATCTAGTCGCAATCAAAATATGATGTACAAATACGCCAAAATTGAAACAAATCCAGCAACTTCATTCTGTATTAACAACTTAAATCCATCTCATATTATCCCCCAACACACTACATTAGCATTATGATCGACATTATTAGCTTACATAATTGTAAAAGACAAATATTTTATATAATATCTTCATCAATCAAGCTACCATTATGAAAAAAGTGACGAGAGAAAGGACCTGATCTAAGATTTTTCTTGATATCATCAAGAGTAGGGCAAGCTTTACCGCCCAAAGAAGACAACAAGCAAGCGGCAACAATCTTCATCTCTGCAACACAAATTACTCTAATTTACTTAAATAAAATCAGATTAATAACTTAGAAATCACTTGATGATGTAAAGATGAAGATTGATATACCTGGTGTTGGATTCGGGTTCGAGAGAGTGGGAAGAAGCAAAGGGGGCAAATCAGATCTGCAGAATATACATAAGAATGAGGCCACTGAATATCATAAACAATCAACAAAAATAGCTTAAAATCGCATCAAATTGATCAAAACATCGCAGAGATCTGACCTTTTCTGAAGAATCGAAAGTTCAAAACCCTAATTTTGAAAAAATCGTTCATTGCAGTTTGTAATTAAGAATGTAGAGTTTCGATTTGAAATTGATAGTTAGGAGTGAGAATGGTTTGGTAGTTCATGGAGTGAATTATGAAAAAAAGAAATGGAAGTTTAGAACCCTAGAAAATGAGTAGGTCGAATGGCTGAGAGCCTGAGTGTGTGTGTGCAGAGAAAATGAGGAGAGAGAAAAGAGATGAATATCAGTGAGAGAGAGGCAAGACTGCAAGAGAGCTACGCGGAAGGTGGCGAAAGATGAGGAGGGCAAAAATGAAATTGTTAAGGAGATTGAGGGCAGTTCCGTCACTATACTATTGTATGAATAGTAAACAACAACTCCTCACTTCTAAAAGGGTGTTAGATTAAAATCATTCCACTGAACTACTCCGCCACTTTAATTACAATATTCAAAATTTAGAACCAAAACCAAATTAAAGAAATCAAAGCCTTAAAATTCACAAAAATATTTCCAGCACTCCTGCCTGCGTGCATTTCTATCTTGGAATATTCGCAACTATAATTTTCTTCCATTTTTTTTGGATTTAAAGCAAGGTATAATAACAGTTAAGACGAACTAACTAATAAACGTTACTTGTTTGCCGATTATTATACTCCATTTTAGATATGTATGGATATAAATAGAAAATCAGGGGAATTATAGAGATGAAATAAAGAGAGTGAGATCAAAATCGAGGTCTAACACGAGACATGAAGTGGGAAAAGAAGATGCTAGATGTGATTCTGGTACCAGGAGGGCTATTGATGATGTTAGGGTACCATATATTCCTGTTATACAGACAGATACCTCCGAAATTCAAAGATTACAATACTTGGCTTTCATAATCACTGCCAAAAAGTATGGGTCAACAAGCTTATGCAGGTTAGTCCTCTACACAACTCTTCCTAGCTACACTACAAGAAATTGTACTATTAACGACGGAAAATCCCGTCGCGAAAGGTCAATAATCGTTGATTAACGACGGGATTTCCTGTCGCGAACCCGTCATAAAAGGGGGCCGTCGTAAATAGGAATCCCGTCGTAAATCCGTCGTAAGCCCGTCGTAAAAGACATTTGCGACGGTTATTCCCGTCCTTGTTTAGTTGTTAGCCCCGTCGCAAAAGGCTTTTGCGACGGGATTTTTGACCCGTCGTAAATAGGTTGTCGTTAAAGATACATATTCTTGTAGTGCTAGTTCCTATACTAGCTTACTTATTTTCTCAAAACTTATGAGCATGTCAGAAGTAATTTGTTCTTATGAAATTAATTATCTAAAATAATTTTGGTACTCAGAAACTAGTCAAAATAAGTCGAGGAGAACACAAGGTACCTTAATTTATGTTGAGAAAGTGATACAACATATCACATATGCTTGTAAGAGTATGATGATGAATTGATGATGACTTTACACGTACTGTTAATCGATCTCAGATTGATGCTATGAATAGAGGACCAACATTCACAGTAATAAACAGCACAATGGTAGCATCAAATTTCATGGCATCAACATCTTTAACCCTAAGCTCTTTAATCGGTACATGGATCGGAACCTCTTCAAACAACGAAATAGTAGGAAGAATAATATATGGAGATACAAGAATACCAATTACTTCCATCAAATACATAAGCATCCTCTTGTTTTTCTTGCTTGCTTTCGCGTCTTTCATCCAATCCTCGAGGTGTTATGTGCAGGCCAATCTCTTGTTAAGTATGCCAAAGGCAGTAGTCCCTGAAGACTTTGTTGTTGAGGCCTTAGTACACGGTGCTAATTTCTGGCAGGTTGGTTTAAGGGCCATTTATTTTGCTGTTACGATGTTGATGTGGATATTCGGTCCCATTCCTATGTTTCTTTCCTCCGCTGCAATGGTGGCGGTCTTGTATGCTCTAGATGTTAATAATAAGTATTTGCATGACTTTAATGACTCATGTGAGGATGAAGAAGAAGAAGAAGAAGATAGAAATAAAGGTGTGGTAAGGGGTTTTCAGCAGCAGGGAATGGTTTATGGTACTTCTGAAATTCAAGCTGCTGCTGTTACAAGTACAATAATGCTGTCTGCTGTTGTTGCTTCTTGACTAGTGAAATATTCCTTTGACCCTTGTTACATTTCTATTTTAGGCCATCTCAAAATCATTTCAGTTCAACAAAAAAGTTGTTGGAGGAAAACATGACCTTGGTTAAGCAAAACCAAGTTTCGTTTTTTAATTCTAGGAGTGCAAATGTGTCTCGATATGTTTATGAACTGCCCGCCGGCCGCAAACAAGTTTGGTTAAAACTCGTTTGTTAAGTTAATAAACAAGCTCGAACATAAATTTTAACCTCGTTAATTAAATAAATGAAACAAGCTCGACCAACTTCATGTTCCACTTGTTAATATTCGTGAGCAATTCGTTAAAGTTCGTTCATTTATTTTCGTTTTTCGGTATAACTAACTAGTTAAAGCTCCTTCAAACTTGAAAAAATATCGAGCTTTTAGATTTAATTACGTTATTATCGTAATATATTTGTATATCTTTTAGAGAAAATCATAGTTTTCGTTCAGTATGAATGTTTGGCCTTAGCATAGTTTTGTAGAAAGATTGGAAAAGGCTTAAATAAAAATAAATTGGTGCATAAAACTACTACTGTTATTCACATTTTAAAACTTGCCCTTGGAAGGGTACGTGACTAATCAAAATGACACAAAACGACATTTGGAACCCAATTATATAGTCAACCCCAATATGTGAAGGGCCATGAAGAAGAAGTAAGGTTAGCACAAGAACGAGTGAATCCCAAAAGGAGTAAAAGCCCACAGAGCCAAAACTCAGGGCCATCCTCAATCACATTGAACACGCGAACCAAGTCAAAGGGGAATAAATGATGACATTGTCACGAACCGCCAAAACAACATGTTATTCCTCCCTAGTAAGGCGGATAAGGGAAGTAACTACCGCATCACAACCGCCGCATACCAGGAGCATAAATAGGAATCAAAACGGCGGAATAAAGACATCATCAACACACCAAAATATTTCTAAATTTCTTAGTTTTTCATAGATTTTTAGCCTTAGCGCATAATTATCCCTAAGGCTTAGTAACTTAGAAGTAGAATAGCGTAGTTCATTGTATCCTCCACGTATTAAAGAACTCAGGGGTTATCAGCTCCAATGTGTCCTTCCAAGCATTCAACCATGGAAGTAACATATATATATATTCCTCATGATTTAATGTTTGTCCAGTTTTATTGCATATCAATCAATGATATTTATTGATTTTGTTTGCTTTTAACCTTAAACCTTTCATTTCGCATTTATTACTCACTAATTGAGTTTAATGAGTAGTTTCTTACCAAATTACTCGTTCACGAGCGAGGCTTCCACATTCGAGGTCAGCCGTCCCTAAGGGCAGTACCCTTAGGCACCTTGATCACCCTATAAAATAAGATGCTATTGCTTGTTCGCTTATAACGTCAACATACTACGTTTTAATTTTTATGTTTTTTAAAGAAGGGTAACAAAAGAGTCGTTTATTCTGTTAAACTCGATTTACCCCCCTCTCGATTTAAGCTCGAGCTAAAACATAACGATGCAATTACCAGGGTCACGCTCTACCCTCAAATTTGGAAACGACAAGTATGCAATTGATTCAATGATCGAACAATTAACAATGCATACAATTTTCTTTCCGGTTCAAATCAATAATATCATGAATCATTCTGACTAGCCAATTGAAAGAATCTTCTGATCAATTTAAAGGCCAAATCGAATTGAACTTGTAAGACGTTTTCTTGGGCCACTAGCCATTTGTTAGGATCGCGTGTTTACCATTTCACCACCAAGGCATCTTGTTAGTTCCACAATAATTCAATCATGCTTGTTCACCACATCAAATATGAATCCATAATAATATAACATGTTAGTTTACAGTATCAAACATGAATCCATAATAATCCAAATCACGTGATTCACAATAATAAAATATTACAAGTATCCTCATGTAAACGGTGGTCACCTTAGACATGTACGTACCTCGACTATCTAAGTACGGTGGCCACTTTGCGAATCAAGGATCTAGATTAGAAATCACCTCCTATCATTAAAATAATGAAATTCAATTATTATTCATGTTCATTAAATTTTCGAGAAACTTTATTAATATTTAAAACACTTGAATTAATTAGAAATTATTCATTTATTAATAAAATAATAGTCTCAATTGAAGGGTTAAAACCCTAGTATGAAATTAATTATTTTCATGCATAAAATCATTAAAAATCAACGTTTTAAGTCTTTGTAATATTCTGAAAAATATAATTGATTATCATAATTAAAATAGTCATCTAATTATGCTAATCAGTTAGCCATTAGGATTAGATTAAAACCCTAACCTTAATTCACCATTAAAATCATTTAAAACATCATAAATCAACACTTTTTTTTATTAATTCAAATCTGAAAATTACAATACTCCAATTCAAAACATCCTTCAACAATCCAAACATACAAATCTTCAAAAAATTTGGTGTCCCATTTTATATTGCAGGGGACACGTAAAATTTTACTTTCCGAGTCGCCTGCTCCATAAAAGGCGACACTAAAACCTTACGCGTCACCTAATAAATTGCAGGCGACACATGAACTTTTTATTTGTTTTTTTATTTGGATTTATGGACCCTTATAAGTCGCCTACTCCATAACAGGCAACTCTAAAAGCTTATGTGTCGCCTATTTTTTTGAGGTGACTCGAAAGGTCCGACTCCGTAGGGTGTTTTTGTAGTACTGGATCCCAGCATTTTAATCAATAAAAAACCAATAATAATAATAATCAATAATTTAAAAATACATAATTAAAATAATATAGATTAGGAAGAAGAGAATTATACCAAACTGGCCTATAGCATGGTACAATAACGAATCGGATGTGATTAGGCGCAAAAGGATCGAAAATATACGGAGTACAGTGCACGACACACACACACACGAGTGCTTGTGTGTGTGCGATGGGCGACGCAAGCAACAACAGGGGCAGAGGGGTGTGCCGTGTGCGGCTGTGCGAGCAAGAAGGCATCAACACTCGCAAGGGGTGTGCGGTGTGTCGAGCAACAAGGCAGTAGCAGGGGTGTGGTGCTCGTCCGAGGGAACAAGAGAGAGAGAGAGTGCATTAGTGTGCGGGTGAGGGGAAACAACGTGCATCGACAAGAAGAGGGGTGAGCAAGGAGTGCTCGTGGGTGCTGGGCACAAGGCAGCGACGAGAGCAGCTGGGCGCAAGGCACGAGAAACGTGCTCCGCTGGCTGTGCGCGGACGAACAAAGGGACAGAGAAAGGAGTGCGTGTGGTGCAAGGAAAGAAGAGAGAAAATTAATGAGGATTTAATGAAGTGGGGATCAATTGAATGTAAGGGGTGTATTTATAGGCTTGCCCAAATCCCTAGTAGGCCAGGCATAGGAAATTAAATATTGGGCTTGCTTTGATGGTTGGGTTTGAATTAAGAATTGAAATTAGAAATCTTAGTTGGGCTCAACTATTAAAACGAGTTGGGCTTAGAATTAATTCAATCCATTTAAAAATCGAAACCCAATAAATTTCCCGACTTCAATAATAAATTCATTTCGTAATTAATTAAAATAATAAATATTCTAATTAATTAAAAATAAATTTAAATAATATTTAAATGCTATTTAAATTCTAAAAATCATAAAATGCTTTATAAGTATAACAAAATATATTTATAAATACGGAAAAATAGAAGGTATTACACCTAATTTCTTGATTCACGATTGCCTAAATTGGTGAAAGAAATTATGAAGGTGTTTGAATCTTGCGTGCATTGGAAGTTGTGCCAGTTAGATGGACAGTTGGCTTTGGCTACTTTCGCGTATGGAAAGGGTCCATAAAACTTTTCTCGCGCATAGTTTCATGCGCACGATTTGTTTCATAGTTTGCATTGGATTTGGACTGAAGCGGGTACGTGAGGATAACTCTTGCTCGTGGAGTTTGGCACGAATGATTAGTTGCGCTGGGCCCTGTGCGCAAGAAATTTCTTGTGCATGATCTATTTCCACGCGATTTATCTTGCTTAATTCAGTTTAATCTGGTTTTGTTCCAGATTTGAACACTTTTTACGCTTTTAATCCGTATTTTTAGTTATTTCCAACTAAAACTCCTTTTTCCTTTATTTATCTTTTTTAGGAATTAGGAATTTAATTGTAATGCAACTAAAATTACTTTATGCTTTTCAATATCTTTTAGGGATTTAATTGGAGTGCAACTAAAATTCCCTTGACGCAATTCTATCTTGGACAGTTTACTATTTTTAGCAGATACCTAGGACGACAACTACAATAAATAACAGTTATTATAAATATAAACATGTGTTTGGGTAATGAGTTAGTCAGTCTTAGAATGTTTGTTGCTTTCTTAGGAATGCGTTTGACAAGTGGATGTTTTGTTTCATCATCGAACATATTTCTTCTAGCCAGAGGCCAAAATGTAGGCGTCTACACCACTTTTCCTATATATTTTATCCATGGCACGAACTACTCCTGCTACATTTACGCTAAAGCAATATTCGTCCAATTTCGGAGGCAATTCTGGATCATCCCTCCAGTCAGCGTAGTCTTCCTCTGCCATATTCACTGCTCTTTCCTCAAATCGAGGGCATTGGTAAGGCCTGGATCTCGTGGGAAGCTCCCAAGTCTTTTCTGCAATCTATCTTGGCCAGGAGTATCTCTAAACAAAACATATTCTTCAAATCTTACCTGGGCCATGGATTTAGCAATGGTTGTTGGGGTATCGCATCTGTAGATCCCAATCCTTTCCCTGTTGAAGCGATTCAGGTATTTTTGCGAAATTTCATCTTGTATTTACACGATGTGATATAGATCGTTAGACTGCTTTATAAGCAACGACTGTTGGTGAACTGAGTCCTAAACATATTGACCATTCCTACAAAAGATTTGATATATTCGTTAAGTAACTTAATTAACCAAGTAAGGGTTGGACCTGGGAGGGTAGCTCCGAATCCTTTGCACATCACTGCTTCTCTGGTTTCTACTGAGATTGAACTAGTCATCATTTTGTTTATATGGGGACACGTGCAGGTCGGGATCTGATGTTCCATGGTACATGGACTTGCTGGGGATGGAGAACCATTTAGGAATTTCCACCGAAGCGATCGATTCTGCAAATGGTGACTCGATTTACCCATCATCCGCTTCCTCTTCTACTGGTCTAGGGACTCCTGGGATCCTTGCTATCTTCCCATCTACGAATTTCAACCGCTTCTTGATCATTTTCTCGAAAAGTTCCTCCAGCTTGTCTTCTGGTTTAGCCTGCAAATTCTAACACATAGAGTTATTATTCAAGATATTATTAGAGTTGGATACATTCGAGCCTATTCCAATGGAAGGAGTAGCGGGTGGTGTGTCGAACTGAAAGGGGATTCCATCAGCTTAGGGGGTACGTGGAATCTCGAGAAACCGATGCCCTTGCTTCTACCAGGACCGATCTTACTTTTTAGGGCATCATTTTTCCTGGTCAGCTGGGCTAGCCTGTTTTCCGTAGCCGCTTTTTTCAGCAAGGAGGCTTTCAATCTGGCCTCTCTGGAATTCAGTCTGATTCTGAGATTCGAGCTGACTTTTCTCCTGATCCAGAGATCGTCTAAGAGCGGTCATTCCTACTTAGATCTCCACCATGGTAACCCATCCTTGAATTTCGACCATCTTGGTATTTTTGATGTTTTTGGTGTTTTTGGCGTTTTTAATCTCTATTATATAAGCCAGCTCCTGAGGTTATTTTAGTAACTTAACTTTTCGTGTCCACCATGAAAACGACTGAAATACCCCCTCCTATTACTCACAATCCCATCGCGTAAAACGTAATCTCTAACCTAAATCTCACTTCCTCCGCTGCTTCTTTCTCCCCGTACTTTCTCTCTCCTCAGTTCTCAAATCTTCGGTTCTTGAATCTTCTCATCGCCGCTTCACTCTTCGCCGCATCACTTCACTCAAAGATCTCAAATGTTCAGTTCGATTGATCCTTCTGCATTTCTCAAGGTTAGTTTTAATCATTTTTTTTGTTCTTCTCGCTTAGTAATTCATTGAATCTCCGATTTTATGTAACGATTTATGTGATTTGCTGCATCGATTATTTTGCTCAGTTTGTCGATTTGTTTGACCCTTCAATTTCACGATTCAATGATTTTGATAAATGGGTGACTTCATTTTGAGTAAAGTTGGTAATTGATGAGGAATTATGAGTTAAAAGGCCAACGTCGAGTGGCTTTTGCGGATTGGAGTTTTGATTTTTGAGCCAACATCGAGTAAAGGAATTATGAGGGTTTTTAAATTATGAGGAATTCTGAGGGTTTTTAAATTGCATATTTTAGATCACAAATTTATTAGCTTAAATTCGGAAATTAAGTTTCTTTTGTTTGGCAACAATCAATTACTTTAGAATCGCATGAGGCTAGAGCTTTTGAAAAATTCGGCATTGATTTTCTAATTTCTGGCATCTATTTTGTTTCTTTGTTTCGATTAGTTCATTCTTTAAATGGGAAATTTGAAAAAAATTTGGTGATAATTTGAGATTAGACATGTTTATTGAATGAATGTGGAAAAATCTGCGGTTTATTTTCAGCTTTGATTAGTCGATGAATGGACTTTATTATAATTTAAGTAGTCTTGAATTACGGAAGTTTTCAGCATTTGTTCTTTGGCTGAATGTGTGTGTTTTCAGGTACCCGCAGAGGTTCCTGCTGTGGAGAAGCAATGGTGAGTCTTAAATGATTTCGATATCGAAAAGCCTCTCGGCTGAGGAAAGTTTGGCCATGTCTACTTGGCTAGAGAGAAGAGAGTATGCCATTTTAGCTTATTCTTATTTTTGTGTTACTGTTTGTTCAATCTGGTGATTTATTATTATGTTGTTTGATTATTTTGAATAGAAATTAAGGAAATGAGAAAAGGGGGTAAGCTATTGCTTCACTTAACACCCAAATCCTTACCTTTAAAAGAAGGAGAAAATATAAAGTTTGGAATTTTTCAAAATTTTGGTGCTCAATTTGCAACATTTTCATAAACAGAAGGCAAAAGAGATGGAATCAGCTGCTGTGTTGGAAAAGAAGCAGAGTCTGCAAATCCAGAACTGTTAAAGGTCAAAGAGAGGAGCTGACTCTGCTTCTTTTCCAACACAGCAGCTAATTCCATCTCTTTTGCCTTCTGTTTTTCATCTACATTATTTTACAAACCTCACAAAGAAACATCTTTTGTGTAAAATTCACTAATGGTTTCCCAAATTCCATGCATTAAATCTTTTTATGCATTTAATATGTTTTCAGTTTTTCAAGGTTTTATTTTTAATGCTCTGATACATGAACAAAATATACTGTATTTTCATAAACTAATGTTACAACATAATACAAAGAATGTGAAGAAAACTCAAGCAGAAAGCATTTTGATTTCCATACTCTTTTTTTTCTCTCAAAACAAAATCTCAACCGTGTAGTGTATGCAGTACTCAATGTTTGGCAAATCTTTCGAAAACTTGGAAATAATCTGGGAAGGTCTTGCGGGTGCAACCTGGGTCATTGATGGTGACAGGAACATCAGCACACGCAGCAAGAGAGAATGCCATGGCCATTCGGTGATCATCGTATGTGTCAATGGCTGTCACATTTAGTTGTTGGCAAATCCACTATTTTCAATGTTGTTGTAAGCCAGTTTTCTCCTTCATTGACTCTCAATTCTGTTGTTTAGTTCTATCTGTAAGGTGTTTGATCAAATGACAACAATGATAAATGCCTCAAAATTTGTTTGTTTTTGAATTTTTGAGACTATTATTTTGTTCATTACCTTAATGATTGCGGGTAGCTGTTGATTGCTATTATGAAACTCGAAAGGTACCCCAAATCTCTCACAGTAACCTGCTAATCTTCTATCGGTCTCTTCAACTGTTTGTGCAGGTTTGAAACCAGTCTTTTGATTTTCAACTCCTGTAATTTTAAGCGTAGGAGGTCCAAGAGGTCTTCTTGACAGAGTTTAAATAAACATGGCCATTGGAAACCCATAAAGATGCCAAAATCAATAGTATGTATTTTTTATGTTTTTTCAGCCAACTTTGCTATTGTTTGATTTGCTAAGTAATAGGTTGTCCTCTAAAAAGGGAGAGCTGGAACTTATAATTTGTAACTTCTCAAGATATCATAGGAAGAAAATATCTTCCAATCAGAAGCTTTGTATAACTCTGATCCTGTGCCTGTCATGCGAGCTTCAAGCCCATCTGCAAAATAATGTGCTACTCTCTGTACATTATCCCCAAATGGTGTAGCATATTGCCTAATTTGCATGAATGATTGAATATAGACATAGATATGCGTATTTCCCTAACTTCCTAAATCACTCTCAAATTCAGGTCATCTGCAAACCTCTGCAAGTAAGAGCAGTGTGTTAGAGAGAGAAAGAATAGAGAGGAGCAACAATGGAGTTCTTCAGCCCAGAAAGCCTCCGCCTAGCCGGTCGTCGTCCCTTGGAGATGAGGCAGCTTTGCGCTGAAATTGGCGCTATTTCTAAAGCCGTCGGGTATTTTCCTATCCTTTTTTTCAATTCTATTTTAATTGTGTTTGCGAATGGTAGAAATTGTAAGTTTGAATTTTGTAATTTGGTGTAGCTTAGCTGTTTTCAAGATGGGTGACAGCTGAACATCTACTAATTGAGAATGCAAAGATGTTTTAATTGTTGGTCTCCCCTTTTTGTAAATTGCAGTTCGTATTTATTCTCTCTCCCATTTTATTTTATTTATCTTCCAAATTGAAATTCAACCCTCTTCTTCCTAAAACGTTGTGGGTTTCTATCAATTGTCGATAAAATTTCTCACCTGGGTAAGCTTCAATTTCCCTATTTCCCTTTTTTAAATACCATTTGTAGTTAAATGTACTGAAAATGAAGGCTTTTGCTACTTTATTGCTAGAGATTTGTGAATGGCCCTAATATTTTTGAACAGATCCGTTAATTTATTTTTTTGTAAAAGAAATTGGTTCACAGAAGTTTTCGCTTGACTAAAAATGTGTCCTTTTATTTTTATAGTGTTTTTGCCTTATTTGGCAGTTAGGGTTTTTAAGTTGTAGTGATAAATTTTATTTTTTGGGTGGATTTTGTTTAACTCAATTTGAAATTCGCAGCATTATCACCTGGGTCGAACTTCATTTTTCTTATTACTGGGTGCTTCTGGATTTTTGGAAATTTCAATTCTGGTTTTGATTTGTCTGTCTTTTGCCCTTAAATTTTGTGCTTAAGTTCGTTAAGTTTGTTGAAAATGATGGACCATGTAGTTTAGGTTTTAAAGTGTTTGAGTCTCATATGAGCTGAGTTGAAGGCATTCTATACAATCTTTACTCTTTGCCTTTTCTGTAGTTGTGAAATATTGAAAATAGGGAGTATGGTTTTTCCTTTTTAGAAACTAGATTTCATGGTTGAATTGGGAAATTGAAAATAATGAGAGGATGAAAGTTTTCAGATTGATGGAGATTGGAGATTCAAACAAGAACTTTGCTATGGAATCACGGAGTATCAATCTCCCTAAATTTTTTGCTTTAAATTTTTATTCGGAATATATGTGCAAAACTTCTGGATTGTTCGCAAAAATAAATTAAATAAATATATCTTATCCTACACTCAGTCTTTATTGACCAAAGTGCAAAACTTATTCTGCAACACAGTTTAATTTGTTTTTGTTAGAATAAGTTTTGCACTTGGGTGAATCCTCTTACACTGACTCCTCTTATATGGGCCTCTTATCATTTTGTGTTAATTTGGTTGTTTTTAGGGATTTCTTGAATATTTTGATCCAATTTTGATAAATTACCATCGTTTTGGTTTTATAATTGCCACTTAGAATTGATTTAATTAGAGGTAATCTGTTGAAATTAGTGTTTTTCCAGGAAGAAATTTGAAGGATTTTTGGGGAAAATTAGTGTAAGTGGTTTAAATTAGTCGATGATTAACAAGTTTTTACAATTTTCAATTGTGATTTCCGTCAGCTAATACTGGATAATGTTGATAAGGGGAATTTCTGTATTTTATATGTTTACTTTTGTCAGGTTACATTTTCTAATGAAGTGTGACATTAATTTTTTCGTAGGTTGAATCATGGAAAAGGAGCAAGAGAGAGAATGGACAGAAGCACTATAGTAGTGAGTGTTGATCTTTCGAAACTGCCAAGAAGCCGTTTCAATTTCTTGGTGTTGTGGATTGTAATAGATTTTCATTTTTGTATGAAAGTCCTATCTATTGGACTGGATCCAATGAACTTTGTGAACTGCATACTTTTTTTTTAAGACAAACTTTGTGAACAATTTTTATTGCCTACAATTTGTGGTGATATATATAGTAGCACAATTTTTAGTTTTTTAATAATTCCGCACGCATCGAGTGTATATAAGATACTTTTCATAAGATAAGCTTTCTATCAACCATTAAACAAAAGGTACTCCGTTATTTGCAAGATTTTGTTGAACAATTTTTTTTGGGTTAAATGGTTCCTTTTCTATGTCATTCAATGAATTTAAAATTGTATGTTAGTGTGCAATCACCCATGAATAATGTTACTAAATTAATAAGTGATTCAACAATTAATGTTACTGCTCTTTTATATTGCGCTATTGATTTCCGCACACATCGCGTGCATATAAGACTAGTAATTATTATCCCCACAGATAGTGCCTTTTGTTTTGGGAAAATTCTCATAAAAGATCCGTGCAATTTTCTTGGTTCGCGAGACTAGTAATCAAGCCACAAAAACAGATAAGTATTAAAATAATACGCGAAAACAAAGATAAAGAATCAAATAAATGAAATGACTAGAAAACAATGATAAGATTAGAGCAAACTCAAAGATGGTTCCTTGATAGATTCTGCAGGCAGTACTAGAGGTGATGCTATAAATTGAGAATAATTGAGAGATTATATTGATATTAGGGTAATCGTACAAGATTTCCATTGAATTACAAATGAGGGTTAGAAGCTAATTTATACTAAATATAATGTATCTAGGGTTAGCCGTCGTAATCTTTTGAAGATATCTTGCTTGCCTTTCTTGTTACTGCGTTATTGGAGGTAATATTCTAATCGACCTTGATTTCTTTCCTTAGTTATGCGATTGTAATTGATCTCGTTGCTTGATTGATTGACGAGTTGATGGACTGCTATTTTAGGCGTCTTCGTTTGCTCTTATGTGGACTTGATTGCCACGTCATCAAAGCCCAAATTTTGTACAAGGAGAGACTTACCATTGCCCAAAAGACCGGTGGTAGTCTCTAGATTGACAAAGGAAGAACAAGAGATTTTGGGGAGCTTACTTAACTTAACCTGTTTTAGCTTAGCTTGCTAGCTGCAACATTGAGTGTATTTTGGGTGCTAATAAATAATAATCTCTCATCACAAGGATTAGTATTAGTTTACTACTTGAGCAATATTTATTGCATTAAAAGCAAAAAAAGTCAAAGCCTTCCATTACAATTTACAAACATTTCCACCACTTCCCTGCATTTCTAATTTAGGAATATAAATAAATAATTTCAGGATTACTATCTTTTGTTCTTTCATTTCTTTTAAAGCAAGAAAGACGAAAGATGTAACACAAACTATTCAATTACTTGTTCTGGTTATACTCAAACATGGATGTATAAAAAGAAAGTCACACACAGAGAAAAAGATCGAAATGAAGATCGAGGAAGCTAGAGAGAAATTAAGCGAATGAAGTGGCATAAGGAGGAGCTAGATGTGATCCTGGTACCAGTAGGGTTATTATTGATGTTTGGATACCATTTATATCTGTTATACAGATACCTCAGAAGATCAGAAGATACTACTATTGGCTTTGATAACCACTGTCAGAAAATATGGGTCCAGAAACTTATGCAGGTTAGTTTATACTCTCCCTACACTTGTTCAAGTTTTTTTTAACCAAGAGATAAAATGGTACCAAAATCAAAACTTTATTAACTTCAATCCATACTTTGTGTACCATATAATTACTGATGAAGGTCCTATTAATTGTTAACTATATATTGATCTCAGATTGATGCAATGAGTAGAGGCCCAGCCTTCACAGTAATGAGCAGCACATTAGTTTCTGTAAATTTCATGGCATCAACATCTTTAACCCTAAGCTCTTTGATTGGTGCATGGATTGGAACCTCAACTTCCTCCAGAAATGAAATAGTGGGAAGAATGATATATGGAGACACAGGACTAACAATCAATTCCATCAAATACATTAGCATCCTCTTATTTTTCTTGCTTGCTTTCGCGTCTTTTATCCAATCTTCAAGGTGTTATGTCCAGGCTAACCTTCTCATAAGTATGCCAAAGGCTCAAGTCCCTATAGAATATATCGTCGAGGCCTTAATTCACGGTGGAAATTTTTGGCAGGTGGGTTTAAGGGCTATTTACTTTGCTATAACAATGTTAATGTGGATGTTTGGTCCGATCCCTATGTTCATTTCCTCCGCTGCAACGGTTGCTGTTTTGTATGTTCTTGATGTTAATAACAACTACTTGTATGATTTTAACGAGTCAAGTGATAAACAAGAAGAAAGAAACAAATCTGTTATGAGGGGTTTTGAGCAACTGGGTAGTAATTGTGGAGTCCAAGCAACACCATTTTCCACAACAATATTTTCTGCTGCTGTTGTTTCCTGATGAATTAATCAAATACTCCATAAGTTCCTTTTTTATTTGGCCGTCTCAATACTATTAGAAGCATTTTATATTACAGACATCACCAAAAATTCAAAGTATATATTAGTTAGTATGAAAGTGTATGATATTTTTAACTCAATTTCTTAAATCCGAGTTCTAATGAAATGTTACATATTTAGAAACACATGAAATATCATTTATCTTTAAGTACTCCATGTATATGAAGAACGTTAGCATGAGATTATTAAGCCTTTGTCCAACCGACCAGCTATTTATTAGTTGATCCACTCGAAACATGCTTATTAAATGGTAAATAAGTGTAGTATGCATTTTAAAACCTACCCTTATCACACTACGGAGTACCTCAAAAACTCAAAGAAACCACCTAAAAAAACACATAAGAGACCACATGAAGGTGGTCTCAAAATCACAGGTCTCTTAGGTTAAAAAACCACTTTTTTTGATGTGGTTTCTTTGTTAAAAGTAAGAAACCACTTGCCCTTAAAAGATGGTTATTTATATTATTAAATTTATTATTTAATTACCCTATATAAGGAACTACTTAGTCCAGAAAAGTGGTTTCTTTATAAAATAAAAAAAACCACCTCCAATCGAAAATAGGTCTTTATAATTATATTTAAGAAACTAACTTTCCAGAAAACGGCAGGAATACCTGCAGTACACGCGCCTATCAACATGTTTAGGCTATTTCATTCGTTTTGTTTTTGAATTTGGAATTCAGTTTTGTGTCAAGTTAGAAAAAAATCACAAATCCGGATCTCATTTTAATATCCAAACTTATATTGATATGTACTGAATTAAATACAATCCAATCAATCGGTTGGTGTACATGAAAATATTTAATAAAAGAACCTAATTACATCATATATAAGGACCTAGTTATATCCATCACCAGCCGATCAAAGATCGATCCAAGCAGTTGAACACTCGTTCAAAACATTCATAGCTTGCTTGCTAAGGTCCTTATGGCACACAAATGAACTCCCAGAATCTCTATTATATAAGCCAAGAGGGTAGGGACAATTTAGTAAACACACTTTTCGTGTCCCCAAGCAAAAAGACTAAAATACCCTCCCCCTTTACTCTGAAACCCTTCACGTAAAACAGAAATTTTACTCCTCCGCAGCTTCCGTCCCAAACACTTTCTCTCTCCTCCCTTCAAATCTCAAATCTTCACTCAAAGATTTCTCCTCCCTTATCTCTCATCTTCTCCCGCGACGACAACCGCAACCATGGCGGAATACCATATTGGGTTGAGCAGTTTTTCTCAATTTCGCCGACAATAAAGCAGTTGTTCTTAATTTCGCCGCCGGCGAGAAAATTTAGAGGCACAAATGGAGGTAATTTGGGGATGGGTGTGGTGTGTGCGACGCATACTTTCGACGTGGTGGTGGTCGGAGCTGGGATTATTGGTTGAGCATAGCTAAAGATCTTCTTCTTCGGTCTGATATATCTGTCGCCGTCGTCGACGCCGCCGTTCCCTGTTCCGGTGCTACGGGTGTCGGTAAATTAATATTATACTCACTACAGATTAATGAATTGATTAATTTATTAATATTATAATCACCTATATGTTTGATTTGCCATCAAGATATGACTTTGAATTTTAGTGTAAATTTTGTATCACCTATATGTCTCTCCCCCCCTCCCCCTTTTCTCTTCCTCCTTTATTTCGCATAAATTTTGTTGTTTCTTCGGATTTGGTTCTGTTTTTGAGACTTCAATTTTACAAATTAGGGATTTTAATTGCTAATTGTTTTCGTTTTTGCAATTTTCATTACTAACTGAAAGCGTATTTATAACGAGGTTTTTCTTTTGATTAGGTTTTAGAAATCTTATTTGGATTCCTAATAAGTTCTGCCTACAAGTCTCAATTTAAACCTGATTTGGATTTCACAATTGATTTTTGGACAATGTGTGATTGAACATTAACTTTTTGGTGATTGAATTTGATTAGTGGTTTTGTTAGGCGAATGCGTTTGTGGAAGGTGTGACGCAAAATATCAGGCGTTAGATCGATGAACTGGAGATTTGACGGCTGATGGAGTTCCTATTGATTAGTGTTTGAGGGCATACTCTCTCCCTCTAAACTCGCAGAAACTCAGCAATGTAAGTATAAGACAAACACCTAGCTTCTTCAATTCAATTCAATTTTTGTTAGTATTTATCTGTGGTTTTTAAATTTGTGATATGGTTTGAACATTTTTTGAATTTGTCATGTAACTTGATTGTGAGATTTTGTGTTTGGTTTCTGAATTATGTGCTACTACCCAATCATTCCTAATCAACTTACAAATTAGAACATAGGACATGAATGCCAGAGCTTATAATCTCATTAGAAAATGAATTTCATGCTTAGCACACTATTCTAATGAAGCTCAATCAATACTATTTGAATAAATATAATACACCAAAGAATGACCCATGATGTCTGATTCCGAGTCGTCCCACCCAACTGGTTAAGGATCTCATAATAAAATAAAATAAACATGAAGAAAGAAAAACTACCATGGTGCAAACAAAGTCTGCTTCTTTCTTTTGTGATACATCTCTATTATATAAGCCAAGAGGGAAGGGGCGTTTCGGTAACACCACTTTTGGTGTCCCCCATCTAAAGTACCAAAATACCCTCTATAATTTATCAATTTAATTTCAATTACAAATCACCTTAAACGTACCAAAGAGCAATACGTAAAGGTTTGAATTGTTGTACTACTCCCTCCGTCCCAAAATTATAGTTCTGTTTGACTAAAAACACGGATTTTAAGAAAAATTGAATGTAGTGTATGGGAAATTGAAATATAGTACATTGATAATGAAAAAGTAGAATATAGAACATATAAAAAGGAATAAAGTACATGGTGAAAAGAAAATAGTGCATGTTAAAAGAAACAAAGTACATTTTATTTTTGTTTTGTGGTCCCAAATGAGGATAACATGAGAAATTTTTTGTGTTCAAATAAGGAAACATGACTATAATTATGGGACGCCCGATTTGGAAAATAGGATTATAATTTTACAAACTTTTCTATAAGACGGTCTTACAGGAAAGACCGCCTTGATGGCCTCCAACATGCCACGTAATTGCTGACATCAGCCCTTATATATTTTTTAATAAATATATATATACATTTTTCATTATTTTTCATTTCATTTTCACATTTTCAACCTCAAAATCTGATTCTCTCTCCTCCCTCAGAATTCTGGATATGGCTCTCTCTCTTCCCTCAAATTCTCTACCAAATCTTCGCCGTCGCCGCCGCAGTCGGTCTTCGTCGCCGCCGTGTCATCCTCGACGTTATCGTCGCAAGATTAGAAGAGAGGAATGGAGATGGAGGAGCACCGTGGGGATGGGAGAAGCAGGGAGCTGAGGCGGCGATTTACCTCGCATCAGCAGCGGCCTGCAGCTGTGGTCTCGGCTTCGGCCTCGGCGTCATCGGCGGTGGCTGCAACGGAATGAGAAGCGGGGAGTAGAGCGTCGAATGAATGAGAAGAAGGAGAAGTCGATAACGGTGGTAACGAAGGCCTTCTCTCGCCACCAAGGCCGTCCGCCTCAGCCACCGGATTCCGCCTTCAAAACAGGTTAGGTTTTCTACAATCTGTAGATTTTCATTTTATTTATATGAATTATTATGTTCTTATGCTAGAGTTTTTGGATTTTGATTTTTGATGTAATTAGGTCTTGCGATTTTGTTTTTGATTCGATTAGGTTTTTGTTTCGTTTTGATTGAATTGATTAGGTTTTTGTTGTCAATCCTTTGGGTTTTTGGTGTCGATAAGATTGGATTGTTTAGGTTTACTTTTTTTCAGCTTATGTGGATGTAATTGATTTGTTCTTGTTTCCGACAGGAGGAGGAGGCTTTGCGGTGGTGGCGGTCTGGATGATGGTTGTGATGTGTTGGTGCTGTGGTGTGATGCCGATTATTGTGATAGAATCGCGTCACACTGTGGATTCGTAGCTGGAAGCACTGGTGTTTTAGGTTTAGTTAAGAATTGTAATGTTTTAGTTACACTTTTTTTATATTTAGTTAAGAATAATTATGTTTTAGTTTTAGTTATAATTCTGAAATAATGATCTTCTCGGTGGAATTGTTGGACAGATTTTCTATGTTTTAGTTATGAATTTTTAAGTTTTAGTCACGATTTTTTTGGTTTTAGTGAAGGTTTTTTGAGTTTTAGTTACGTATTTTTGAGTTTTGATTCAGGGCTTTAGTTATGATTTTTTGAGTTTTAGTTATGATTTTACAAGTTTAAGTTACGATTTTCTTGGTTTTAGTTAATATTTTTTGAGTTTTAGTTATGTATTTTTGAGTTTCAGATAACGAATTTCAGATTTTTAGTTAAGGTACAAATTTTTAAGCATTGAAAATAATTAGTTGAGCAATTGAATCAATTAGTTAAAAATTAAACTAATAAGTTAAGCTTCAGAACCAATTAGTTAAGCAATGTAATAAATTAGTTAAGTAATGTAACATATTAGTTAAACCATGCAACCAATTAGTGAAGCACTAGAATCAATTAGTTATGCACTGGATTTAATTAAGTTATCACTGGAACTAATTAGTTAAGTTTAAAATTCAATTAGTTATGCAACGAAATCAATTAGTTATGCAACGAAACCAATTAGTTATGCAACGAAACCAATTAGTTAAGTACTGAACCAATTAGTTAAGCACTGAAACCAATTAGTTAAGCAATAAAATCAATTAGTTAAGCATTGCAACTAATTAGTTAAGATTTTATGATTTTTAGTTAATAATAAGTATGTTTAAAATCAATAACTATTTGGCTCATAAGTGTAACTATTTGTCTTTATACCTTAACTATTTTGTTATTCAATTAAATATGATTTTTATTACTTTTAGTTATGTTTTACACTAGTTTAGTTAGTACCAAAAAAAATTTGAAAATTTTAATTTCCAAAAAAAATTCGGGAAAAAAAAATTCGAATCGAAAAAAAATATTTAAGCCTGAAATCCAATTAGTTAAGCCTGAAATCCAATTAGTTAAGCTTAAAGTCCAATTAGTTAAGCTTGAAATCCAATTAGTTAAGCCTGAAAAAAAAAATCAAAAAAAAAAAATTTCGAAAAAAAAAATTTCAAAAAAAAAAATTTCAAAAAAAAGTTACATGCTGACGTCAGCATGACGTCAGCATACGCGTCAACATGGCTGCCAGCAAGAGTGCCAACAAGGCGGTCTTTCCTGTGAGGCGGTCTCACACAAAAGTTTCTCTTATAATTTTGGGATGGAGGGAGTATTATTGAAGACTTTACAAATATAAATATAAAAAGATAATACTCCCTCTGTATTTATTTAAGGGATACACTTAATTGTCTTTTCCGGCCGTATTTATTTAAGAGATACATTTGCCATTTTTAGTAACTTATCAACCCCACCATCTAATTAAATAATATATCTACCCCCACCCCCACTCTCCGCTCTCTAAAATGACATAGTCCCCACTCGTTTTTCTTATTAAAATATCTACTCAACCCTATTTGTTTTATTACTTTATTTCATTCAATTCTTTTTCTTAATACTCGTGCTCAACCAAGTGTATCTCTTAAATGAATACGGAGGGAGTATTTGCTAATAGAGTCAAGGATTTCAAGATATTTCCGGGAGTATTGACTAAGTAATATTTACATATATTAAGAATAATATCATGATATGATATTATTCTCCACATAGTAAATGCCTAAAATCAAGGAGTAATAAACGCCTAAACCTCCATAATTGACCGTAAAATTTTTAAGGCTGTTTCAAAATTTCATTTTAGAAGTTGAAATCACATCCGACATCGTAAATTCGTAATAAGTGAGTGAAGAGGCCAACCCAGGTTGTATTAAAGACAATGAATCATCAGCCTTCCTTACGCAGCCACGCAGTGATCACAAAATTGATCGACGTTTGCTGGTGTTGCTGCTGGCGGTGCGCTGCGGCGACGTTAGGGATTTGGCTCTATCCAACTTCAAGCTTACCTCTATTACCGAAAGCAGCGCCAACAGAAGTATCAACCATGGAGGATGGTTCTTCGATTATTAAATACGGATTAAAACCCCAGAAAACCAAAATCGATTATTTAAATTAAAAGCATAGTTACTCCGTATTCGATTGAAGGGAGAGAGAAGCCAAATAATCGCATTTTCGAAAGTTTTGGCGGGACTCATACTCATACTGCTACTTGCTAAACTTAAATGAATGATGTAGAAAAAATGATCTAACTCGCCGTCTTGCCAAGGGTTGCCAAGGGGATGAGAGGAGTAAGATACATTTTGGAGGAGAGAGAATGATAATGTGAAGGAGCAAAAGAGAATAAGAGATGGTGTGGGTATTGGTGAAGTAAACGAGGACTGGAGTACATAGTACTCGAAATTACTCAGATGCAAAAAAAAAGTTTGAATATAAAATTTTCACTCCTCTTTTTTAAGAAAAAAATCATCACTTTTCAAAATAAGGGGTAAAAATAAATAAATTATATTAAATATACACTAATGATGTAGAAAAAAGTTAAGATTTTATTTTCACTTTTTTCAAGGAAATATAAGTTCACATAAATTCAGGAAAAACAAGGACTAACTAATTACAATCTATCTATCTATATATATTAAACGGTTTTTTCATGAAATGCCCCTGAGGTTTGCAAAAACGCACCAAATACCCTCGCGTCTTTTGAATCACATAATATACCCCTATTTTTTCATACTGTTCATGAGATGCACTTGGAGTTAACGGACGTTAGTCCTCCGTTAGCTGCAGTTTACCATTTTGCCCTTAATATATATTTTTCGACCTAAAATCAAAAAAAAAAAAATTCTCAAACTTCTCTCCAAACTCTTCCTTCGATTCCCTAACCTCAAACATATCTCCCTTTCCGATTTCCATGGCGAACCCACTTCAATTCTTCAATTCATTTCACTTTCCTTGGCCTATCTAATCACACCGATTTCCCTTCGAATTCGATTCAACAATTTCCCAATTCATCTCTCAAGTCGATTAAATCGCTCAAGTTGCACAATTTTTCAATTGTTACTGATTCCGATTTGGGGGTTATTTCCCAGTTCATCACAAATTTGGAGGAGTTGGATGTAAGTAATCCAAAGGATGATTACTGCGTTACTGGTGTTTCTGGTGGTGGTGGTGCTGCTTTAGGGATCACTGATGAAGGCGTTGATTTGATTGCTTCGAAGCTCCCTCATCTCAGAAAAGTTAATTTGTCTAGTAATTACTTCATTTCTGATAAATCTCTTATTAATCTTTCTGAGAAATGCTTAAATTTGGAGGAGATTATAGTAAACAATTGCAATTTCGTGACTCAAACTGGGTTTGCTTTTGCTTTACAAAATTGCCAGAATTTGAATTCTATATCTGTTCTAGGGATGGATTTGGTTTTTTCTCCTGAGATTGATTGCAAGTCTGCAAGGGTGCAACTATTGAGATTGATTGCAAAGTTTGCAAGGGTGCAACCTGAGATTCATTTTGTCCTGCTGCACGCTTGGTGTGGCGGAAGCTGAATTGGAGTGACAAAGATATAAGGTTGGGGGTACATTTAGAGATTGGTTGATATCTAATCTTGATAACAGGAACCCAAGCTTCAATAACGAGTGGTCTGATGTTTTTGTTGTAACATGCTGGTGGCTCTGGTGGATTGGTGGTCAATATACAGCTCTAGAATTTTGGCCTTAAAATCAATATGCAGTTCTAGAATTTTTATAAGGTGATGGTGAGCCGATATGTCACTGGCTATGTTACTTTTGCTCTTCATTTCTGGGGATACTTTGACAGAGGAATATGCTCAGTACCAATTAAGTAATGCTGCATCAAATTATGAAAATATTTACTCTTCTAGCAGCAGCAGTGAGTTCGATTTTCCAACTTGGAATACACAATCTCCTGCTACTCTTTATCCTAGCACAGCAGGCCGAATTACTAGTGAATTCATTTTGTTTGTAGCTTTGCTTAGAATTCAAAATGTTACTGGTAGAAGCTACTTTGCAGACCACTTGTATTAAACATGGTTGTTACGCAACTTTCTTTCTTTTGATAGTATAAAACTTACTGGACTAGCCATTTGAATCAAATTCTGCCGTTTAAAAGCAGTTTGGGTATTTCGTGCAAATAAGTTTACAAGTAGGTGTATATTGTGTAATACGTTTATAAATAGGTGCATTTGATGAATTATAAACATGACTTAACGGAGGACTAACGGAAGGTCGGCTTAGGGGTATTTGGTGCAAACTTAGGCAAAAATAGGGGTATATTATGTGATTCAAAAGACGCGAGGGTATTTGATGCGTTTTTGCAAACCTCAGGGGCATTTCATGAAAAAACCGTATATTAAATACTAAACGAGAGGAAATCAATGTGGTGATGACAAGTGTCACTCATTGATTGGTCTCTCTTTCAATATATATAAAAATAATTAAAATATTAGTCAAATTTGTTTGTTTTATTTAAGGAAAAATATTCACAAAGAAAATATTATTGATTGTCACTATAAATCTTTAGATTCTGTTGATAATATAAATATCCTAAAATTATAACGTAAAAATATAACTTTACCAAGATTTTCATATTTAAAGATTCTTATATGTTATATTTTCCTCAAACTATGTACAAGTCTGATTACATGGTGTTGACAAGTGTCGTTCTTTTATTAGATTATCTTATAATATAAAAAATATATAAAAAATATTAAAATAGAGGAAATCAATGTGGTGATAACAAATGTTACTCATTGATTCGCCTCTCTTTTAATATAAAATTAATTGAGTAAATAATATTTTGTCATATTTAACTTGATGAATTTTATGTTAACAATTACTAATATGGAAAAATCCATACAGAACTAAAGATTCATCAATATTTGTACTAGCTTATATAGAAATTTTACATAAAGAATTATATAATTTAGGAAATTAGTATATCTATATACAATTTAGTATATACTACGTAAGTTAGAAAATTAAACTAAGTTATATAATTTAGTAAGTTAGTATATACTAAGAAGAAAAAAAATCTCATCGGAAAAATGATATTTTACAAGTTATATAATTTAGTAAGTTAGTACATACTAAGTTAGTATATTTTAAACAGAAAATAATATAATCTCATCGCAAAAATATGATCCATTAAGAATTTTTTAGCTTATATATTAAATTATACGAAGTACATACTTTTTGTTAGAACGCTAACTGCAAAATAATATGTATCCCTATTGCCTAAGTATTTAATCTTATCCCAATAAATTTCATATGGGAAGATTGCTAATATTTTATTTTTATTTTTTTATACCTAAGTATAGAACGATCTTATACGTAGTAGTATTCAAAATTCTTATTCAAAAAGTTAATAATGAAAATAATAACATGCCAGTATAATTTATTATCCAAATAAGAGAGAATAATTTGTTAAAGTATTACTACCCGTATCGATATTGGACATCTGCACCCAACTCTTATTATATATTATGATTTATTCAAAATTATGATCTTCAACAACGCTAATGATTCACCAACCTTAATCTTTATGTTTTGTGTTCGGATATACTAAAACATATTCTATGAATTCTTACTCATAATATACTAATAATAAGTGGTATTGGAATAGAGTATGAGATTGTTTTGAAAAAAATGCTAACAGTTGATCGATAATGGCTAATTAATGGCAAATGCATTATTTCAGAGTTCAAATATTAAAAATTCTAAAGTTGATCGATAATGGCTAATTCTTGAAATATACTATGTATACATCAAGATTATTAACTAAAAAAATAGACTAAGAATCTACTTCAATATCACAATATTTACAATATAACAATAACCTGTTTAAAATAAAAACAAAAAATATTTTAACTAGGTTGTCAAAAATATCGTTTTATTTAAAATATTTTAACATCTCTTACCATGTATTAAAATATTGAATTTAAATTTACTAATGACTAATTGCATGTATTGTCAATTTTTATTTAAAATATGTGTCTTATATTGATTGCGGATATGCATAACGAATATTTACCTTTTTTTTTAATATTTGAAGTAGCATTTATCAATGTTGCACATCCCGTAGGCAAAGAAAGAGATTAGTTGAAAGCCAAATATGCTTATTGAAAAAAAATTGTTTAATAACTTTGTATTTTTCTTTCTCGAAATATAAATTTCTACGTATCCTTTTATTTAGTAGTTCCTTAATCTTTTAAATTACAAATATTTTAAAGAGTTTTTTAGTATTATTTTATATTATAGTTTATTTGTATTTGATTATTTGATGGGTAATATGTTTGCCTTTATTTTACATTGTAATCGATCTAATGAAAAATCTTTGCGCGCAATTTTGGATAACGAAATTGATGTGGAGCTATGTCGCTCTCTAATTTGTCGCTCTTATACTTGATTCTATAAAAGGAATTCCATCCTCTCTCAGCAAGCCTATTTTTCTATTAAATTATAATATATAAGATTACAATAACTTATCGCATAAAACTCCGTGATCGAAAAGACTATTGCAACGATTAAATTTGGACGGAGAGAGTACGGAATATAATGTTTTGTTTATTTACGCAATTATTATAATAAGACATTTGTATTGTAGAAAACTCTATAGTAGAATTTTAAAATTCAAAACTCTCTTACCAAAACAAAAAGAAATATGTTAGTCTAGGGGTGGGTGTGAGGCGAGTGTGGATACACAGGTCGGTGATAAATCGAGGATGAGTTTTATTTTTTACCCTTTAAAGAGGAGATTGGTAAGGGTGAGTATCTTTCCCATTATGAGTGACGGGGATATGGATGAGAATTTTAGACGAGTTCGAGTGCAGAGGCACCGACCAACCTCAAAGTCATGACTAGATGAATAAAGAAAATAATAGAGTAAGTGTTAAGTGATCGGGTAATGGTGTAAATATAAAATGATTTAATAGGTGTGACTATCGAAGTGAAAGGTGGATGAGAAAAACACTATGATTGAATAGATGAAAATAATTTTATTTATGTACCTTTATTTGTTTTTCCCTTTTTAATAAATAAGACATCGTATGGGGTAATAAAAAATTTATCTATCATTAATTTTAATTGGGGGGATATCTGTAGGGGGTGTTTTTGGATTTTTCCCTACGGGGGCGGTTGTTTTAGAAACCTTCGTATTTTTGTACTTTGTAGGAGTCGCCACCAAACGTTGTTTAGGGTCTTGTTTGGAAAGACCGTAAATGACTCTATTAGGATAAGACTTGAATCTTCGAAACGGATGGGTGAGATCCGGGCAAGGGAACGAGATGCTTATTCCGCGAGCTTTAGAAATAATTCAAGTGCGTGACACAACATTTTCGAAAAATACCCTAGTTAGACTATGTGGGTTTGAATTTAGTAAAAATTGAATTTCTACATTGTATGGCGGTCACTTTGCTTTAAAGTTAATTTAAGGGAACCTAAGATCGGTTTGTCCAAAAAATTATCTTTGTTAAGCGTGATGTAACCTGCATTTTGTTGTATTTAGCATGTGCAGTGATGAAAGCAAATAAAGCAACATCACAATAGTAAATAAGTGCGGAATTAGTAAATACAAGACCCCCTAAAAATGGACTAGGGAGTAGGCCCACATTGCCTAGAAGGACTAGGCAAGTAAAGTTGCATAATTGAAAGTGCGGAATTGAAATGCATTACTGAATGTGCGGAATTTAAAGTGCGGAATTGAAATTACGGAATTGAAAGTGCATAATTGAAAGGTGCGTAATTGAAATTGCAATATTGAATTTTGTACTTGGGCACATGAGATCCGAACGCCAACCGACTACTTAAAAATAAGTGCGCTCGGCACGAATTCAAAGCCAAAAATCTCAACTTGGGAGAAGTTGCTCATCCCAAAGTATCCTAGATTTTGCATATAGAACTTGAACTTGAAAGCTTGAAACTTGAAATATTGAACTTGAAATACTTGAACTTGAATTTGAAATATTGAACTTGAACTTGAAATATTGAAATTAAGAGACTTGAATCTCAAGATCGGGCCTTTTAATGTTGAAAAAGTTAGATCTTTGATATGCTCTTGCTTTGAAAGGATCCTAGTTTAGGGAAGTAGTCATGAACAACCCTAAACATTGTTGGATCTTGAAATTTGAAAACTTGAACTTGTATATTGAAAAACGGAGTCTTGAATCTCAAAGAATAAACCTTTAAAAGTTAGAAAGACATCATATTTGATTACTCCATACTTGAGAATGATTCTAGTTCAAAGAAGTGATTACAAACAACTTTGAACATCCTTGAATCTTGAAAGTTTGCATTTTTGTATTTTGAAAAGTTTGGATTTTGAAAAGATGTATGATTTTTGCAAGTGACATTTTTAAGAGTAAAAATGCCAACTTACTAATCATTTTGAAATAGAAAATCAAGACATCATTGAATAGATTAGGGTTGGGATTCGAAATTACCTAGTTAGGTTTAGGCAAGCTTTCCGATTAGAACTCCGAATTGCTTAAAGCTTGAAGATTGTATGGTATTTTTGGAGGATTTTGTATTGATTTTTGTATTGAATATTGAGGTGCAATTTTTGTATTACGACGTTATGTGTCTATTTTTTGCCTCTTAATGCTTGGAATTAGGGGGTATTTATAGGGGGAATGGATGCTAAACGCCAGCCATTGCCAGCGCAGCACGCCGAAGCAACGCCCAGTGCTGGTGACGTGGCGTGAATGCCGCCAAAACAAGGACGCGGGCTCCGTCCTTGATTTGTCTTGTATTGACGTACCTTCGTACGAATAGTACGATGTTTGGCACGTAGTGTTTGCTTGGGGGTTAAGACTTGATTTTGCATCTAAAAACAAGCCGTTTCGGGTTTTGAATTTCGGTTTTACCGGACGAGGCCCTGCTTGCTCGGTTTTGTAGGTCGGCGCCCGAATTTGACTTGCCTTATATGATTTTGAGTGGAAAAGGCTTAGTAAAACCAATGGAATGGTCTACTAGATGAGATTTTACTTGGATTTTGAAATTGGTTTTTGAAAATTGTATTTTGTACCGAGTTCCGGAAGGAGAACGGCCTCGGGGATTGGATTTTGGCTCTTGTATTTTGGAGATGTTCTTAGCAATTGGGATATCCGCACGGAGTTGCTCCAACTGCCTAGTAAGGATAATGGTATCGTCATCATCCCAATGGGGAGACACAAATTAGGTGTCTACAGAAGCCCCCACTTTGACTGAGCGTTCGGTCAGGAAAGCGCTAGTCAAAATACTTTGAAAGAGACGGAGAATGATCAAGATGTTCTGCAATCAAGACCACTCTTTGTACTCCGGTACCTGCACAAAGCAGGCGTTAGAAAAAAGGATAGAGTCTACCTCCGTGCGGTTGTGATGACTCTTATTTGTACTTGTACTGTTCTTCCGCCTTTGGCTCGGGACGGAGCATGGCATCGAAAATTTGAATCTTGAATTTTTTAATCTTGAATTTTTGAATTTTGAACACCCGGAGTTGATCCGTTGGGGATGTGCTTCACTGGGGATAAGGGCTTTTTATTGGCCCTATCTTGAAATTTCGGCTGACTTTCCTGAAGCTTGGGTCTGTTGGGAGTCGAACGCCTGAGTCGTTGTATTTTTTGGACTTTGTATTCTTGAAACGCTCATATGTTTGTGCTTGGAGATACGGGTGTATACCCGTATTTTCTAAGGATGGCCTGATTTAACGTTTGATGCTTGGTGCGGAAGACCGTGGCAGCAAAGGACGTGCAATCAGCACAGGAGACGGCGCGCTGCAGATTCCTGCGCATGCACCAGGCAGCGCCCAGTGCGGAGCTCGGCGTCAGGCGCGGGGCTGAGCTATAAAAGCTCCCCTTGTTGTGCCATTTTTGAGGCACACTCTCTTGAATTCTTTGCTCTTCTCTCTCAAAGGTCGATTAGCCTCACCCCTTGGTCTCGTTCTTGCCTTGTCCATGTAAGTATTTCATGTTTTTGCTGATGAAATAATCTCTTTTGAACTTTCTCGTACTTTGGAATGATGCTTGTATGCTTAAGATTCTTGAATTTTGTTGAGAATTGTTTGATAGCCACTTGAACTGGAACTGTTGGAACTTGTAGATTTGAACTTTTGAAAATTTTCTTGAATCTTGTACCTGGTATTTGTAGATAGTGGTCTCACTGGTGACCTTGTGGGGTCTCAGGAGAGAATAGGCTAGGATGCCTAGATGTTGTTTGTAGAGTTTTGGAATGCTGGCTTCGGTATGGGTAGCCTAGGCGTTGGTGTTGAACTTGTATACCTGCTTCGGCGTGGATAGCCTAGGCGTTGGTGTAGAACTTGTATACCTACTTCGGCGTGGATAGCCTAGGCGTTGGTGTAGAACTTGTATTTTGAACTAGAGGTCCCTGGCTGAATTTGTACTGCCACTGGGGATTTTTGAATTTTTGACTTTATACAGGCTAGTATAGGATAGCCTCTGAACTTTGATTTTTGCACGGGCTAGTATAGGATAGCCCCCAGTTTAGAATTTTGACACTTTGTACTCTGCTTGATTTAGTATGCCTCGTCATACTCGGAGGAAGCTCGCCGAATCTTCGGTGGTTCGAGCTGCTGAGGAGGACGCTTCGGACGATGAAGCGACTGCGGTAAATGCGCCGGATGGGGGTATGGTTCCCCGTAGAGAACCCACTTTTGTCGGTACTGGCTGGAGTCCTTCCGATCTGGTGTTTCGACCGGAGTTTCACTTGTCTCAGCGGCCTCGCGCTGGATTGGTGAGTCTTGTACTATGCTTTGAATTTGTATTTTGTACTTGTATAGGTTTTGAGCTGATTCGTTCATCTGTAGGCCGATGGAGAGCCGTTTCGCACCTTCTGGTCCTTGGCGGAGCTTCAGAAGGATTTTAAAGCCATCCGTGCTGACGAGGAGGCTATGGAGATCTGGTTGCAGACGGGCCTGGTCGATTTCTGGCGTGCCATGGGAGATAATCCGAGGAGAACGGGGATCAAACCCCGGCTACAGGCTTTGCTGGAGCGATGGTGGGATACCACCAACACTTTTCATATGGCATGGAGGGAGATCACCATTACCCCTTTTGAGTTTGCCATGATTACGGGTCTTCCTTTTTCTGAGAGGAACGTGACCTTTGATTCGGAGCTGACGTGGCGCTCGGCCGCTGGCAGGGACTTGCTCGGCCCTGTTGTTGACTTGTCAGATGATGACACCCATGCTTCTGTGACGGTGATCATGGATGCTGTCCGTAGCGTGGGTGCGTCCGCAGAGCAGAGGGTTAGGCTCTTCCTCTTAGCTTTGATGAGTAGGTTGGTGGCCGCTAGCAGGAACAATTGGGTGCACATTAGCTTCTTGTCAGCTTTGCAGGACTTGAGGGCTGTCTCGAGCTACAGCTGGGGTGGTCTGGCATATAGCCACCTCTTGTACGAGATGAAGTGGGCCTCCCGGACTGCGCCAGAGAGTGAGCCGAGCATTGCTGCTCTGTGGAGCGTGCTGGAGGTATTTAAGACTCCTTGTACTTTGTGCCTTTTACTTGTATGTTTGTATTTTTGAACTTGACTGATGTTTTGCTTGCTTTCTTGAAAATTTGGATGTACGAGCACTTTTCGACTTTGGCGCCGGATCGTATTGGAAATGCGGCTTACCCCTTCAGCACAGTTCGGGGGATAGGCTTGTCCCCAAGGACCCACCGGAGTCCATGCTGGCGCCAGATGATGATCTTGCCCGGCTCTATGTGAATGCTAGGGGCGATGCTGTTTGCCGCTCTTGGAGGGACTTTGTACAAAGGAAGGGAAGCTATGACAACTTCTTGAGGAGGCTGGCTCCACCAGTACGCTTCGTACTGCCGGTGAGCTCTTGAACTTTGTATCTTGTATTCTTGTATTCTTGTATTCTTGTATTCTTGTATCGTTGTATGAATGTTTGTAGGAGGATGAGGTTGATCCTGAGGACATTCCCTATGCTGATAGGGTCATTCGCTATGAGAACTCGGACGGGGAACAGGTGGAGGTGACCATCCCTGTAGCTTCTCCTCCGCACCGGAGATCGTATGATGCTGTACCCGAGCATTATGCAGCTGTAAGTAGTGTTGCATTTTCTTGAAACTGATTGTAATCTTGTATCTAGGAATTGATCTTTGAATTTTGTATGCAGGAGCCTCGGGTGAGAGTGCGTCGCTGGATGCTTTTGATTGATTCTTTGAAGAGGCATTGTGCCAAGCTGACCCAGAAGCTTTTCTGGTTGGGACAAAGAGGTGCTTTTCTTGATTTTGAAATTTGTATTCTGGAAACTCGAACTTGGATGTCTGATTCTTGAAATTTGTATTTTGTATAGGAGCGCCGTCGAGGCCGCAGAGGTTCCGTTGATAAGGAGCCCCAGGTGGAGACTTCCTCGAGGCAGGAGGGACCGAGTTTGGACCTAGGACAGGGGTCCGGTGCTGGTACTCATCAGAGGCACTCTGATACTGATTGGGGAGCTGCCCCTTTTGTATATGCTGATCCTACAAAAAATATTTTAACTAGGTTGTCAAAAATATCGTTTTATTTAAAATATTTTAACATCTCTTACCATGTATTAAAATATTGAATTTAAATTTACTAATGACTAATTGCATGTATTGTCAATTTTTATTTAAAATATGTGTCTTATATTGATTGCGGATATGCATAACGAATATTTACCTTTTTTTTTTTAATATTTGAAGTAGCATTTATCAATGTTGCACATCCCGTAGGCAAAGAAAGAGATTAGTTGAAAGCCAAATATGCTTATTGAAAAAAAATTGTTTAATAACTTTGTATTTTTCTTTCTCGAAATATAAATTTCTACGTATACTTTTATTTAGTAGTTCCTTAATCTTTTAAATTAAAAATATTTTAAAGAGTTTTTTAGTATTATTTTATATTATAGTTTATTTGTATTTGATTATTTGATGGGTAATATGTTTGCCTTTATTTTACATTGTAATCGATCTAATGAAAAATCTTTGCGCGCAATTTTGGATAACGAAATTGATGTGGAGCTATGTCGCTCTCTGATTTGTCGCTCTTATACTTGATTCTATAAAAGGAATTCCATCCTCTCTCAGCAAGCCTATTTTTCTATTAAATTATAATATATAAGATTACAATAACTTATCGCATAAAACTCCGTGATCGAAAAGACTATTGCAACGATTAAATTTGGACGGAGAGAGTACGGAATATAATGTTTTGTTTATTTACGCAATTATTATAATAAGACATTTGTATTGTAGAAAACTCTATAGTAGAATTTTAAAATTCAAAACTCTCTTACCAAAACAAAAAGAAATATGTTAGTCCAGGGGTGGGTGTGAGGCGAGTGTGGATACACAGGTCGGTGATAGATCGAGGATGAGTTTTATTTTTTACCCTTTAAAGAGGAGATGGGTAAGGGTGAGTATCTTTCCCATTGTGAGTGACGGGGATATGGATGAGAATTTTAGACGAGTTCGAGTGCAGAGGCACCGACCAGCCTCAAAGTCATGACTAGATGAATAAAGAAAATAATAGAGTAAGTGTTAAGTGATCGGGTAATGGTGTAAATATAAAATGATTTAATAGGTGTGACTATCGAAGTGAAAGGTGGATGAGAAAAACACTATGATTGAATAGATGAAAATAATTTTATTTATGTACCTTTATTTGTTTTTCCCTTTTTAATAAATAAGACATCGTATGGGGTAATAAAAAATTTATCTATCATTAATTTTAATTGGGGGGATATCTGTAGGGGGTGTTTTTGGATTTTTCCCTACGGGGGCGGTTGTTTTAGAAACCTTCGTATTTTTGTACTTTGTAGGAGTCGCCACCAAACGTTGTTTAGGGTCTTGTTTGGAAAGACCGTAAATGACTCTATTAGGATAAGACTTGAATCTTCGAAACGGATGGGTGAGATCCGGGCAAGGGAACGAGATGCTTATTCCGCGAGCTTTAGAAATAATTCAAGTGCGTGACACAACATTTTCGAAAAATACCCTAGTTAGACTATGTGGGTTTGAATTTAGGAAAAATTGAATTTCTACATTGTATGGCGGTCACTTTGCTTTAAAGTTAATTTAAGGGAACCTAAGATCGGTTTGTCCAAAAAATTATCTTTGTTAAGCGTGATGTAACCTTGCATTTTGTTGTATTTAGCATGTGCAGTGATGAAAGAAAATAAAGCAACATCACAATAGTAAATAAGTGCGGAATTAGTAAATACAAGACCCCCTAAAAATGGACTAGGGAGTAGGTCCACATTGCCTAGAAGGACTAGGCAAGTAAAGTTGCATAATTGAAAGTGCGGAATTGAAATGCATTATTGAATGTGCGGAATTGAAAGTGCGGAATTGAAATTGCGGAATTGAAAGTGCATAATTGAAAGGTGCGTAATTGAAATTGCAATATTGAATTTTGTACTTGGGCACATGAGATCCGAACGCCAACCGACTACTTAAAAATAAGTGCGCTCGACACGAATTCAAAGCCAAAAATCTCAACTTGGGAGAAGTTGCTCATCCCAAAGTATCCTAGATTTTGCATATAGAACTTGAACTTGAAAGCTTGAAACTTGAAATATTGAAGTTGAAATACTTGAACTTGAACTTGAAATATTGAACTTGAACTTGAAATATTGAAATTAAGAGACTTGAATCTCAAGATCGGGCCTTTTAATGTTGAAAAGGTTAGATCTTTGATATGCTCTTGCTTTGAAAGGATCCTAGTTTAGGGAAGTAGTCATGAACAACCTTAAACATTGTTGGATCTTGAAATTTGAAAACTTGAACTTGTATATTGAAAAATGGAGTCTTGAATCTCAAAGAATAAACCTTTAAAAGTTAGAAAGACATCATATTTGATTACTCCATACTTGAGAATGATTCTAGTTCAAAGAAGTGATTACAAACAACTTTGAACATCCTTGAATCTTGAAAGTTTGCATTTTTGTATTTTGAAAAGTTTGGATTTTGAAAAGATGTATGATTTTTGCAAGTGACATTTTTAAGAGTAAAAATGCCAACTTACTAATCATTTTGAAATAGAAAATCAAGACATCATTGAATAGATTAGGGTTGGGATTCGAAATTACCTAGTTAGGTTTAGGCAAGATTTCCGATTAGAACTCCGAATTGCTTAAAGCTTGAAGATTGTATGGTATTTTTGGAGGATTTTGTATTGATTTTTGTATTGAATATTGAGGTGCAATTTTTGTATTACGACGTTATGTGTCTATTTTTTGCCTCTTAATTCTTGGAATTAGGGGGTATTTATAGGGGGAATGGATGCTAAACGCCAGCCATTGCCAGCGCAGCACGCCGAAGCAACGCCCAGTGCTGGTGACGTGGCGTGAATGCCGCCAAAACAAGGACGCGGGCTCCGTCCTTGATTTGTCTTGTATTGACGTACCTTCGTACGAATAGTACGATGTTTGGCACGTAGTGTTTGCTTGGGGGTTAAGACTTGATTTTGCATCTAAAAACAAGCCGTTTCGGGTTTTGAATTTCGGTTTTACCGGACGAGGCCCTGCTTGCTCGGTTTTGTAGGTCGGCGCCCGAATTTGACTTGCCTTATATGATTTTGAGTGGAAAAGGCTTAGTAAAACCAATGGAATGGTCTACTAGATGAGATTTTACTTGGATTTTGAAATTGGTTTTTGAAAATTGTATTTTGTACCGAGTTCCGGAAGGAGAACGGCCTCGGGGATTGGATTTTGGCTCTTGTATTTTGGAGATGTTCTTAGCAATTGGGATATCCGCACGGAGTTGCTCCAACTGCCTAGTAAGGATAATGGTATCGTCATCATCCCAATGGGGAGACACAAATTAGGTGTCTACAGAAGCCCCCACTTTGACTGAGCGTTCGGTCAGGAAAGCGCTAGTCAAAATACTTTGAAAGAGACGGAGAATGATCAAGATGTTCTGCAATCAAGACCACTCTTTGTACTGCGGTACCTGCACAAAGCAGGCGTTAGAAAAAAGGATAGAGTCTACCTCCGTGCGGTTGTGATGACTCTGATTTGTACTTGTACTGTTCTTCCGCCTTTGGCTCGGGACGGAGCTTGGCATCGAAAATTTGAATCTTGAATTTTTTAATCTTGAATTTTTGAATTTTGAACACCCGGAGTTGATCCGTTGGGGATGTGCTTCACTGGGGATAAGGGCTTTTTATTGGCCCTATCTTGAAATTTCGGCTGACTTTCCTGAAGCTTGGGTCTGTTGGGAGTCGAACGCCTGAGTCGTTGTATTTTTTGGACTTTGTATTCTTGAAACGCTCATATGTTTGTGCTTGGAGATACGGGTGTATACCCGTATTTTCTAAGGATGGCCTGATTTAACGTTTGATGCTTGGTGCGGAAGACCGTGGCAGCAAAGGACGTGCAATCAGCACAGGAGACGGCGCGCTGCAGATTCCTGCGCATGCACCAGGCAGCGCCCAGTGCGGAGCTCGGCGTCAGGCGCGGGGCTGAGCTATAAAAGCTCCCCTTGTTGTGCCATTTTTGAGGCACACTCTCTTGAATTCTTTGCTCTTCTCTCTCAAAGGTCGATTAGCCTCACCCCTTGGTCTCGTTCTTGCCTTGTCCATGTAAGTATTTCATGTTTTTGCTGATGAAATAATCTCTTTTGAACTTTCTCGTACTTTGGAATGATGCTTGTATGCTTAAGATTCTTGAATTTTGTTGAGAATTGTTTGATAGCCACTTGAACTGGAACTGTTGGAACTTGTAGATTTGAACTTTTGAAAATTTTCTTGAATCTTGTACCTGGTATTTGTAGATAGTGGTCTCACTGGTGACCTTGTGGGGTCTCAGGAGAGAATAGGCTAGGATGCCTAGATGTTGTTTGTAGAGTTTTGGAATGCTGGCTTCGGTATGGGTAGCCTAGGCGTTGGTGTTGAACTTGTATACCTGCTTCGGCGTGAATAGCCTAGGCGTTGGTGTAGAACTTGTATACCTACTTCGGCGTGGATAGCCTAGGCGTTGGTGTAGAACTTGTATTTTGAACTAGAGGTCCCTGGCTGAATTTGTACTGCCACTGGGGATTTTTGAATTTTTGACTTTATACAGGCTAGTATAGGATAGCCTCTGAACTTTGATTTTTGCACGGGCTAGTATAGGATAGCCCCCAGTTTAGAATTTTGACACTTTGTACTCTGCTTGATTTAGTATGCCTCGTCATACTCGGAGGAAGCTCGCCGGATCTTCGGTGGTTCGAGCTGCTGAGGAGGACGCTTCGGACGATGAAGCGACTGCGGTAAATGCGCCGGATGGGGGTATGGTTCCCCGTAGAGAACCCACTTTTGTCGGTACTGGCTGGAGTCCTTCCGATCTGGTGTTTCGACCGGAGTTTCACTTGTCTCAGCGGCCTCGCGCTGGATTGGTGAGTCTTGTACTATGCTTTGAATTTGTATTTTGTACTTGTATAGGTTTTGAGCTGATTCGTTCATCTGTAGGCCGATGGAGAGCCGTTTCGCACCTTCTGGTCCTTGGCGGAGCTTCAGAAGGATTTTAAAGCCATCCGTGCTGACGAGGAGGCTATGGAGATCTGGTTGCAGACGGGCCTGGTCGATTTCTGGCGTGCCATGGGAGATACTCCGAGGAGAACGGGGATCAAACCCCGGCTACAGGCTTTGCTGGAGCGGTGGTGGGATACCACCAACACTTTTCATATGGCATGGAGGGAGATCACCATTACCCCTTTTGAGTTTGCCATGATTACGGGTCTTCCTTTTTCTGAGAGGAACGTGACCTTTGATTCGGAGCTGACGTGGCGCTCGGCCGCTGGCAGGGACTTGCTCGGCCCTGTTGTTGACTTGTCAGATGATGACACCCATGCTTCTGTGACGGTGATCATAGATGCTGTCCGTAGCGTGGGTGCGTCCGCAGAGCAGAGGGTTAGGCTCTTCCTCTTAGCTTTGATGAGTAGGTTGGTGGCCGCGAGCAGGAACAGTTGGGTGCACATTAGCTTCTTGTCAGCTTTGCAGGACTTGAGGGCTGTCTCGAGCTACAGCTGGGGTGGTCTGGCATATAGCCACCTCTTGTACGAGATGAAGTGGGCCTCCCGGACTGCGCCGGAGAGTGAGCCGAGCATTGCTGCTCTGTGGAGCGTGCTGGAGGTATTTAAGACTCCTTGTACTTTGTGCCTTTTACTTGTATGTTTGTATTTTTGAACTTGACTGATGTTTTGCTTGCTTTCTTGAAAATTTGGATGTACGAGCACTTTCCGACTTTGGCGCCGGATCGTATTGGAAATGCGGCTTACCCGTATGCTGCCTCTTGGATAGGAGCGGTGCGCAGGAGGGTGCCTCTGGCGGCCTCCCGCAGAGCTTGGAGAGTTCTACCTGCTGACGAGGTAATATTTTTGTATTGTTTTTCTCTTTTGTATTTGTACTTGTATAGTTGCCTGAGTTGTCTGCTTTGTTGGTGGTGTGGCGTCCTTTTGCTGACGCGCCTGTACCTGCCTCGGCTGCTCGTGCCCATTTCTTGTCTGGACGGCGGGTTTTTGCTCCCGGGGGTGTTTCTCCACATGTGGTATCTGGGGGAGCGCGTATCCCTTCAGCACAGTTCGGGGGATAGGCTTGTCCCCAAGGACCCACCGGAGTCCATGCTGGCGCCAGATGATGATCTTGCCCGGCTCTATGTGAATGCTAGGGGCGATGCTGTTTGCCGCTCTTGGAGGGACTTTGTACAAAGGAAGGGAAGCTATGACAACTTCTTGAGGAGGCTGGCTCCACCAGTACGCTTCGTACTGCCGGTGAGCTCTTGAACTTTGTATCTTGTATTCTTGTATTCTTGTATTCTTGTATTCTTGTATCGTTGTATGAATGTTTGTAGGAGGATGAGGTTGATCCTGAGGACATTCCCTATGCTGATAGGGTCATTCGCTATGAGAACTCGGACGGGGAACAGGTGGAGGTGACCATCCCTGTAGCTTCTCCTCCGCACCGGAGATCGTATGATGCTGTACCCGAGCATTATGCAGCTGTAAGTAGTGTTGCATTTTCTTGAAACTGATTGTAATCTTGTATCTAGGAATTGATCTTTGAATTTTGTATGCAGGAGCCTCGGGTGAGAGTGCGTCGCTGGATGCTTTTGATTGATTCTTTGAAGAGGCATTGTGCCAAGCTGACCCAGAAGATTTTCTGGTTGGGACAAAGAGGTGCTTTTCTTGATTTTGAAATTTGTATTCTGGAAACTCGAACTTGGATGTCTGATTCTTGAAATTTGTATTTTGTATAGGAGCGCCGTCGAGGCCGCAGAGGTTCCGTTGATAGGGAGCCCCAGGTGGAGACTTCCTCGAGGCAGGAGGGACCGAGTTTGGACCTAGGACAGGGGTCCGGTGCTGGTACTCATCAGAGGCACTCTGATGCTGATTGGGGAGCTGCCCCTTTTGTATATGCTGATCCTACCAGGCATTCCTTTGGGGGTGCAAGCAGCTCGAGGCCTTTCGTTCCTCCTCCTGGTTACTATTTCGGAGGGAGCGGTCCTCAGTCTTGGAGTGCAGATCCTTGGACTTGCTGGCAATAGATGGAGAGGATGCGTCAAGCGCAAATGTTTTAGGCACAGCGCCAGTTCATGGCGATGCAGCAGCCTTATCAGTACCCTTCCCCTCAGCCGGGACCCTATCGTTCTCCCGGTACTCTTCGTATCTCGGAGCAGGATCCTGGTACCCTTGGGACAGAGATGGATCGGGATTTGGAGCGCCTTAGGAGGCGGAACAGGAACAAGGATCCCATGGTTGACATTCCAGCTGATGATGACTCGGATTGACCCTGTATGGTAGCGAGTTCCAGCTTGCCTGGGTTGATTTTGTATAGGTTGGGTTGTATTTGTATGGATTTGTATGGTTGGACTTTTTGTACGGCTTGAAATTTTGAATCTTGTATGGCTTGTATTGGATTTTTTGATGGTTTTGTACTTGAAACTTGCAAGGTTTGGAATCTTTGAATCTTGTATGGTTTAAATTTTAAATTTTGTACGCGTTGTGTGTGTTTTTGAAATTTGTAGCTATATGCATGCATGAAAAATTTGCAAAACAATTTGAAAAAATTTGCCCATTTCTTCGGGTGTATATACCCACTATAAGTCCCCACTTTGACTGAGGTTTTTTGGTAAGAAAAAGCGCAAGTCAAAGTATATTCAACTTTTGCTTATGCATATGCAGAATCAACTTAGGACGCCGATCTAGGACTAGAATGCTTGAATTTTGAATAAATTGAACCGAAATGTGCCCGAAGCGCTTACTCGGACTGCTTGAATTTGCGCGGCTTGCGGCTTTGGAATCTTGAATAATGGAGGTTGTACTTTGCTGTCCGAAGCACTAAAGAGTGCGTACTCGGAACCATAAGAGAGGACGATGGCCTTGTCCTTCGTTGCAGGCCCCTGCGCCTGGCGCCAGCGTGCTGTCGTGCAAGCCGACTCTTGTATAAATAGGGAGTATTTTGGATCATTCCTTGCATCAATCCTTCCCTGCTATTCCTTGCATACTACTTCCTCACGAAAAAGAAGAGAGAATATGGCTATGTCCTTTGAAAATGCCTTGAACTCATGGCTTGGTTCGCTAGGCAATTGGAGAAAAGGGAGCTCGATGGCATGCATCTTGGGGTGCTCGCCTCCTTCCGGTTTGTAAAGTTGGATGTGCACTTCATTCTTGCTTCTTTGGAGGCTTGGGATCCGAATCATCATGTCTTCCTCTTTGGGAATAATGAGGTATGTCCCCTCCCTGAAGAGTTTAGCGCCATATTGGGGTGGCCCATTATGCCGGAGCCATGCATGCCTAGTGTCGAAGAACACTTTTTCTTGGGCTTTGAAAGATATTGGGGCTTGAAGCCCCCACTTTTGAGTGATGTTGTATACGGCAGAGGGGTGGACTTGTCCGTCCTTGTCACCCACTTTGCTGGGCTTGATGTTCCCAAGGTTTTCCGCTTGAGGGCCTTGAGTTTTTGTATCTTTGCTCGCTTCCTCTTTTCAAAGCAGGGGTTTGACAATGGCGATGCCTCCCTATTAGAGATTGTAGAGCAGTTTGCTAGTGGCCGAGACCCAATGCCGCTCGTGGTTGGCGAAACATTGATGTGCCTTGACATGCTGAAGTCGGACCCCTCTTCTTTGCCGTCGGGAAGTCCGGTATTACTCTAAGTAAGGATCTGAAGCCTTCTTGTATATTGAATTTGTACTTGTATTTGAATTTTGAATGTTGAATTTTGAATTTTGAAATGCATTTCTTGTATACTCCCCAAGGTTTGGCTTATGGAGAGGCTCATGCTGGTGGCACCACCAGAGAACATGGAGAGCTATAATAGAAAAGGGTTCACCGTGCGGCCCATGATGTATGGCCGACTTTCATTGGACGAGTGGCGATGAGCACTCTCTGGGATTGAATCTTGTATAAGGTGGGTAGTTCCTTGGTGGGGAATTGCTGCCATGAGACATGCCCCTGGTTCTACTGTTTTGAGGGTGCCAAGCCTCACAATGCTGGTCTTCTACTCGCCTGCCCGAGTGCTGAGACAGTATGGCTTGAAACTGGAGATCCCGGACTGTACTGAAGAGAACACGAAACCTGTTGCACTGAATGCGAGTCGACTTGAAGTTTTGAGGCGGTATTGGGTCGCCAAACCGTTCTTGAATATTCAGTTCCCACCTGAGCCAGTTCTTGAATATCCAATAACACTTGATCTGACAACGTCATGCCCACGAGGGACGAGGTCACGCATTAGCCTCGTGCTTTTTCGACCCCCTCACAGTGGCGACTCCGCTGGGGAAGTTAATGAAATACTCGTGCTCGTAGGTAATCAAAATAGCCGAAGGGTGAAACGATCTTACCCCGCGTTTATTTCCCTATCAAGTTGGGACGACCTGAAAATCAGCATATTAATGTGAACGGACAGAACCGCATAACGAATCTTGGCTCCCTTGGCATGTTTCATCTCGGGAGTTGGGAATAAGGATACCTATCGCCACCCGGGGGGTGCATACGCTTCGAATGTTGTCCACGCGGCACTTTCGCTAGTAGTACACCTATCCCAAACCAAATCGCTCGCCCACTAGGTCCCTCTCATTGGTGCATGCCCCCTTGGCTTACATCGTGATTGGCCTCTTGGGACGAAATTCGCTCGTGATTGCACTTCCCCGACCGGGGCATGTGTTGGATCGACGATAGAGGAGGTACCAAGCCGGCACAAATATTACCCATAGAAGCCTATCATAAACTACGTGACATATTATTTTCCTTCATGTTGTAATGTTAGTTATGTGTAGCGAATTATGTGGTTGTGTGTGTGACAAATAACACTAGAAAACCAACGACCCTAAAAATTGCCCAAACATTCCTAAACACCAATTGGCCAAAGAGTTGTACCAAAATACGTGTTCCGCAGCCCCGGGCGATCGCCACAAAAATAAGCGACGCCCAGGACAGCCTGTAACGGATCCCACAACGCCGCACAACGCGTAAAGGACGTTATTAGGCAAGCACGCAAAATCAAGTCGTATATACGAAAAAAGGATACGCGAACAGAATACGAGTACCAGTCAGGGACGCATTTTTCAGCGCCCCTGGCTGGGCGCCAATCATTTTCAACGTCCGTGCTGGGCGCTGAAGTTGCTGCCTGGCCTTTTGGTTAGGCACGGCAGCCTCGGTACCCGCGCACAAAGTATACGTAGCAATAAAAAAAGTCGTAACGGATTCGCTGCAAGGACGTATGAAAAAGGCACTCGATTCTAAAAACGACTTACAAACTAAACAACTCGTGTCCTCATTAGGCCTCCTATGACGACAATGTTCGGCACCAAAACCGAGCATGCAAATTAAAATAACCTTGAATGTCACACGGGCAAATGTTTTGAAAATCCAAAGAATGACCAAAAGAAGAGCCAAAAGTGTACCAACAGGAGTGAGAATAGAAAACCAATAGAAAGAGTCAAAAGTCTAGACTAAGTAATGCTTAACTTTGGGCCTAAACTTTAGCTTGTCTTATGCATAGGGCTGGTTCTGCCACTTGGTGTCGATCTGAAAACCAAAGGTTAGTGCGTCTCGAAGCTACATCACCAACACAAGGTCTAGTAACTCCAAGCCACCCTTCTTACCCCATATCAAAGAACCCTTAAACGTATGTTTGTCCGGGAAGGAGAAGAACACCCATGCTGTGACTTCCCTAAACCCTTCGTTCAGGATGGCCTGCTAAAGCCCGGATTTGAAATTTTACCTGACTGTCATACTTTGGATGAGGCACCCCACCTCACCAAAACTGAAACAGTTGAAATATTGGACAACCAAGCTCTATGGACATTGTTTAACGAAACGAGGCCTATGGAGGACGAGACTGTGATGACTACCCTAGCTCTACAAGATGAAGTTTCAATCCAACTCGGTTAATCGCTCCTACATCAACACTAGAAGAGGCCGAGAACGGATGGGTGAAGACATGTCAGTGGGTCAACGCAAAGGGAATAGAGTTTAAGATGAGTCCAGGCGAAGGACCAAGGTTCTACGAGACTAAACCCAAGGCTTGAGCCGTAGAGAGCACTTTAGCAAAACGCCTAGTAGTTCTTTAGATGATAGAAAGAATAAAGCTCTAGATATGGTCCTAAGAACCCTTAGAATATTGATTAATTTATTTCAGTGTGTTTTCCTTACTTTCCAAATTAATAAAGGCGTAAAATTTATCCTAAAATATTATTCTAACACTAAATAAGAACTAATCATACTTGCAAATATAAAAATAAAAAAATGTAAGGAAGCGGCCCACTTTAGGCCCAATAGCAAGGCCCACTCGGTCTTGAATCGTGACATCGAAACCAATTCCTGAAAATCCACAAAATAAACCATACCATCCCCTTCATATTTCCAAGACATAAGGGTCAAACCCGTGAAACCCAAAGAAACCAAAAGAAATCAAATCCAAACAATGCAAATGTTGCTCAAAAAAATTCATAAAACATAATCCTATCATTCTCATCATTAACAACACGCACCTCAACCCACCCAAAAAGCCTACGCAAAGATCTTCATATCTTCCGCACCCTAACCCCATTTTCAAAGCCGCTTCGAGTCACGAACAGAAAAAATTAATCCGGACGAAAATGCGTCTAACGCTAACAATCCAAAAAGCTTCCGAAATAGCGTCAAAATTGATTTCTGACGAATAAAAAGTAAAATGAAACAAAGAAAAAGAAATAAACGTAAGAACATGTGAAGGAAAAGAAGCAACGCGCCAAGAAATCTGCCCAGAAATCATTTTCAGCGCCCAGAGCTGGGCGCCGAAATCTTTAACGCCCCAGCCTGGGCGCTGAATCTCTCTCTGCTTGCCAAATTTTGCCCAGAAGTGCTCGTCATTTTATCCGCACATACACGGAAAAATAACCAACACTTGGGGGGGGGGGGGGGTACAGCACGTATTCAGATATACGTACCAAAAAAAACACATGAAAAGATTTTTGTGCAAAATACATGGCTTACGGCAAAGCAACAGATTAAAATAATAATAAACTTCACTTATTCTACCGTTTAAAATAATATGTTTCCATCTCAGAACATACTTATCGAATTCGGCATCCTAGAATTTATTCTAGCTAGAACTACGCGCGACCTGATTCTAAGTTAAAGTTATTTAACAAGGATACGTAGGCAATCCTATTTATGGATTCGGTCCAATCAAATAAAAATATAATGTGCATAAGTGTTGGAAATGAGCAAATAAAAAAAAAGGAGAAGCAAAACGAAAACAAGAAAAATAAAATTACGCCTTTATTAATATTTAAAAATAATAAGAAGGAAAACAAAAAGTGCTAAGGAATGAAAAACAAACACAACTGAAATAAATAAAGGGCACCTACACCCTAACAAGAACTACACTACTCGAGTTCTTCCGGATCATCAAATAAAGTTTTGTAGAGGGCAATGTTCGCAGGGTCCACCCCCACAGGCTTCTGCGCTGCCCCTATATCAATCTCCATAAGAACAGGCTCCTTGACACTAACTTCCAAGGATGCCAAGGCCTCAGAAACATTTTCAGTTTAAACAGCTATAGCCCGCTCAGCCTCAAGGGCACAAACAATGGTAGGGGAAGGATTATCAACATCAATTGGATTAGCCACTGGTTCTACTAGGGGATGAACTTTCCTAACCCATACATTATTCCGGCGACGATCTCCGCGAGAGCTTGCATTTCTTTTGTGAATGGCAGGCCCCTTCATGTTAGGCACCTTTTTAGGCCTAGAACTGGAACGGGGAGGAACTTCCTTTCGCTTTCGATCAGGACGAGCTTTTACAGTCTTAATACCATGGTCGCGAGGATTAGCAGGATCACGGCTCTCATACTTAGCCCTACCTCGAGGTATCAAAAGCTCAGTCGGCTCTTCATTTCGAGCCTTAGTTCTCACAGCCTTATCATCGGAACTCATCCACAACTTATAGTTTTTGGAAAGACCCACAAAGCCATCTTTAGCCACGGTCCAACGCGGGAGGCCACCATAATACTTAGCCCACGCTTGAACCCGTGCTTGTGAAAAGACCGCTACTTTAGGTGATACCGTATCGGAAAACGGGATAGTCTGCCTTAAGCCGTATTGTTGCATGACTCGGTAAGGAAAGATGTAAACGGGCCGAGATAGCCCCAACAAAGAAACATAAACTAACACCTCGGAACCCCCCGTCATATTAGTCAAACCCCACCACGGTACCACCCACTTAATAGAGCATATGCCATGAGTGAAATAGGAGGCCCACTCGGCCTCGTCCTGGCCTTGGTGCAAATACTTTCGGTTACCCAAGGCTATAGGGCGATAATGTTTAGGATCGGCAGGAGCTTCTAAAAGCCTAAGTCGTTCCATGAGCCAAATCTGCAAAAAACGGGTACGATCAGAAAAATAATAATTAGCGAAAGTCCTGCCTGGGACGAACTTTCAATGCCCAGGACCAGGCGCCAGAAATTCCGACGCCCAGCTCTGGGCGCTGAAAATCAGCTCCAGGCAGGGGGCTGTCGAGGCAAACGAAACAAGAGAAGAAAAAGAAAAAATATGTGTATTACTTTGCGCGAATAAACTATCGATTACCTGCAGCAATAGGGGGCTCCCCTTAAAAATTTCAGACTTGGCATCCTTTTTTAACTCATCCGCACTCAGTAAGGTCTCGGCAACAACCAACGGCATAATGGAATAGCAACTCTCCATCTGGCTGATCAAGGGGATCAACCTTATGTCACCGAACTCGCCATTGTTATTCGACAGTAAATAGTGGTTCAACAAGCAGAATACAAGTGCTCGAATATTCAATTTCTGTTCGGTCATAATTTTACTAGGTCTAAAGTGATGTTTTACAAGCTTTGCCAAATTAACCTTATCACCCACAACGATCTCAGCGAGCATGTTAGCATCTAGTCCTAGGAAAGCCCCTATAGTTGTTTTACCCTCTTCAACAGTGCCAGGGGTAGCAGGAGTAGCATTGGTAGGATAACCAAGGATCGCGACATATTCATATGGTAAAGGGCATACTTCATTTCCCCGAAAGACGAAAACATGGTGTAGACACCTACTTTTGTCCCCATTCCCGCAAGGGAAAGGTTCGATGATGAAAGCATAAAAACTCCACTTGACAACGCATCTCCTATAAAATAAACGAATCTCGATTCCCCATTTCATTTCACCCGAAACCAGCTATTTTTGGAACCTGCTAAAAATAGTAACTGCCGTAAAAAGTAGATTCTAAGAGTGGCAAATCATAAAAGATAGAAACCTGTCAGAATTAGGTGTTGCATTCCAACATAAATCCTAAATGAGATAGAAAACTGCGAGAATCCTATTCCTAATAGGATTCGGAAATAAGAGTTACGTATTAATTAAAATCCTAACGAGCCTAGATTTCGTAACGGGCCCAGACGCATTCCGTCATAAAATTGATACGCGCTAAAAGACTCGAATTAATCTCAAACTCTACGGATTTCAGGAATCCGAATCTGACAAAGAATTCGGCCCAGACATCACTTTCAACGCCCAGAGCTGGGCGCCGAAATCTTTGACGCCCAGCCCTGGGCGCTGAAATTGCATGGATCTCTATTTTCAACGCCCAGCCCTGGGCGCCGAAATCTTTGATGCCCAGAGCTGGGCGCCGAAATTACCTGGGACGTGTTTTTTCCTAATTCTTTGCGGATTAGAACTCTGCAATTCTATCTTTCCACGAACTCTTCCCTATAAATAGGCCCCTAGTTTCGACGTGAAACAACACACAACAACACATAATATATTCTGAGTATTGACTCTAAACCCCTTAGCCTAAGCCTCTCGTTGCGAAACTGTTCACGCGTTCTGTCGCAATCGATCCATAAATCGAACAGAACGTATCCTGTCCCATAATTGAGATTCGTTAAATAAAAAGGAGAAATAGCAAAGTCAAAGTGGTTAGTTTTCTGAGAACCGTGACGCACCTCTCAAGGGTGCGTCGTAATGTGTCCCTTTTCGATGATTTAACTGCTTTCCTCGCCCTTTTTATGAACTGTTAAACTAACCTAATATGATTGTTCTATCACGCCTAACAAATATAATATTTTTGGGAAATCGGATTATCATGCTAGGTCCCTTAATGCTATTTAAATCAGATAATCACGATCGAATTAGTATTATATGTTGCATATTGCTAAAATCAATTCAGATTAGTTTAATAGTTAACGCATGTCCCTTCAATTATTTATGCTGAGCTAGTAAGGATATCCTGCCTCTGGAGTTATCGGCGAGCGAATTACTCCTCTCGGTAGTTACAGTCCCCCGAACCCTCAATCTCTACCTTGCGGGTGTATATTGAGAGATCCCCACACCAGGGATCACAAGGGAACCTACGGCCGTCGTGGTCAAACATAATTGCACTCCCTTTATGTCACGATAACCGGGTTTTGTCAGTTTTTCTCATTGTTGTTAAAAACTGAATGACGACTCCTATATTACTAGTCAATTGGGTGTATACTCACAGGAAATCCAATTACACTTGATTGAATAAAAAGAATCGTCACACCCACGAGGGACAAGGTCACGCATTAGCCTCGCGCTTTTTCGACCCCCTCACAGTGGCGACTCCAGTGGGGATAGTGAAGGAAATACTCGTGCTTGTAGGTAATCAAAATAGCCGAAGGGCGAAACGATCCTACCCCGCGTTTATTTCCCCATCAAGTTGGGACGACCTGAAAATCAGCATATTAATGTGAACGGGCAGAACATCATAACGAATCTCGGCTCCCTCGGGAGTTGGGACTAAGGATACCTTTTTTCGCCAATAGGGGGGTGCATACGCCGCGCATGTTTCCCACTCGGTACTTGTGCAGGTAGTACACCTATCCCGAACCCAATCGCTCGTCCATTAGGTCCCTCTCGCCTGCATGCCCCCTTGGCTTGCACTTGCGGGTTGGCCTCTTGAGCGAAATTCGTTTGTTGAAGACACTACCTCGACCGGGGCATGTGTTGGATCTACGATAGAAGCGGTACTAAGCCAGGCGCAAATAAACTACCCATAGAAGCCTATCATAAACTACGTGACATATTTAATTTTCGAATCCATGTTTGTAATGTAGCTATGTGTAGCGAACTATGTGACTATGTTATGATTGTGTGTACGAATAATGCTAGACAAATAATGCTAGAAAACCAACGACCTTAAAAATTGCCCAAACATTCATAGACTAATTTGCCAAAGAGTTATACCAAAATACGTGTTCCGCAAGCCCGAACGATCGCCACAAAAACAAGCGACGCTCGGGATGGCCTGTAACGAATCCCACAAACGCTGCACAACGCGTAAAGGACGTTATTAGGCAAGCACGCAAAATTAAGTCGCATAAAACAAAAGAATATACGCGAACAGAAAACGAGTACCAGTCAGGGACGCATTTTCAGCGCCCCTGGCTGGGCGCCAATATTTCTCACGCCCACTGCTGGGCGCTGAAGTTGCTGCCTGGCCTTTTGGTCAGGCACAGCAGCCTCGGTACCCACGCATGAAGAAAATACGTAGCAAAAAAAACTTTTCGTAAAAACAATTGCTACGAGGGCGTATGAAAAAGCACTCGATTCTAAAAGCGACTTGTAAAAAATAAATAACTCTTTGTGTCGTTGTTAGACCTCCTACGACGACGATGTTCGGCACCAAAGCCGAGCATTCTAATTAAACCTTGAATGTCACATGGGCGAAGTATTCAAAAAATAAATGTTCGAATAAAGCCTTCAAAAAAATAAATGTTCAAATAAATCCGAGTCTAGACTAGGCTATGCCAAAGTACAATCTAAATCCTAAGTATTAGTTGTCTTATCCATAGAATCGGTCCTAATGCTTGGTGTTGTTCTGCAAGTTAAAAGGTTAAACCATATTGAGTCTCCTCTCCTAACATTTAAATCAATAAGCACCCATATGTAATTGTCATGCTTTGCTAAGAATCAACGGCCTTAATACTCTCTCACCAATAAAAAGAATATACTATAGTATTTGCAAAATGGAAACAGTCACATTCTGGAAATCATCCCCCATAGTCGCACAACCCCAAAGTGAACCTAAGGTGTCAATACCATTGGCAAGAAAAATTAATGGCCTCAAGGCTTATAATCACATTGGGTTACGACTATCATAGTCCTCTCGAGTCACTCACTCCTTGAAATACTCCTAAGTACGGACTAAAAGATTTTCCATGAATGCAACATGACGAACCATGCAAATACCCAAATCGGCATACCATAAGGCTACCATTGGGGTAAAGCAATACACACTAAGAGGGAAGCCGCACTAATGATTCTAGTCTTGCAAAAATAAAAATTCGATCTCCCCAATTAACTACCTTGCCAACATTAAACAAAATGGCGCATGACAAATGAACACCCAAGGGTTAAAATCTAAAGTGTCAACCAACGAAAGTTATGGTCCAATTAGCCTAAGTCTGAGAGTCGCTTAGTCAAGTATTATAGGCTTACGCCATGTCATTATTTTGAGTCTAGGCCACCTCCTTGTATTCATACACGGGTTATAATCAGAAAGATTAATGGAAGTTTCAGTCTAAATCACAACTTCCAATTAAATCCCGTAAAACCGGAATCTGAAAAAAAATAATATTATTTTCGATGTAATTCTTTCGTTAAATTTCAATAAGGTAAAAACAACATTTTAAATCTACGCTATTTGCACATTTTAAGAAACGACTAAATACGCTTGCAAAGTAAGACAAAATTAAAGGTCCACTATAGGCCTACCAAACGAGGCTCACTCAGTCTCGCCTCGTGACTCAAAGACCACAACCATCTACCTTTTAGCCCAAATTAAAAATTGAAGAATTTATGTTGGGGAGGAATCCCAAGAAAATAGAAAGAAAAAAGGGAGAGCGAAAAGAGCAAGCCAGGGAATACTTATCCCGTAGTGCAACATTTACCTAAGTAAACGAAGGAAAAGAATTGAGTCAACCAATCCAAATCATAAAATTCTACGATGTCTACCCTTTCCAATCTTTATGTTCTTAGATGCCTTCGCTCTGGGGTCCCTGTTCAGCTCATTTAGCCCATCCATGTTCTCATTGCCATAACCCAAGAAACCATTACCTCAACTCTTGTTTTTGAACTTGTTATCAACCGCAAACCACGCACGGCCATTGACACGTGCGTCATGCCCATCATTTCGAAAGTCCAAACCTTCTCTTACACCACCATTAGCATAATGACCATATAACTTGTGTGGATACATCCTGTTGATATACCCTTGAGCCGTCCCCATGCTACTCATTGACCTTGGTTGATTTAAACTCATGACACTAGCACGAAGCTGCAAATTGTGAGCCCTAGCAGATATAATCCTCATGCTTGACCAACACCTATACAAATTCTCCTATCTCATTCAACCCATCTTTCAAGCCGTCTTGAGTCACAAACAAAAAAAAGGAAAACGAATGAAAAGTACAAAAAATAATAAATAATAAAAAAGCGAACTTTGCAAAGCGCCTTTAAAAGTTAGTCTAAAAAGAATAAGAAGCATTTAGCGCACAAAAAAAAAGATCCGCCCAGAAATCATTTTCAGCGCCCACAGCTGGGCGCCGAAATCTTTAACGCCCCTGCCTGGGCGCTGATTCTCTCCACTTGCCAAAATTTTGTCCAGAAGTGCTCGTCATTTTATCCGCACATGCACGGAAAAATAACGAACACTTGGAGGGGTACAACACGTATTCAAATATACGTACCACCAAAAAAAGAAAACAAAAAATACATGTACTCAAAAAAAATATATATAAAACAAATTTTTGGCTTACGGCAAGGCAGCAGATTAAAATAATAATAAACTTCACTTATTCTACCGTTTCAAATAATATGTTTCCACCTCAGAACATACTTATCAAATTCGGCATTCTAAGAAACCATTTTCTAGGCTAAGAACTACGCAAGACCTGATTCCAAATTAAAGTTATTTAAAGCGGATACGTAGGCAATCCATGATTCGGTCCAACCAATTTGCAAAAATATTAAAAGCCTATAGAATAACAAGAATAAGAAATAGAGTCCCTTATTGAAATTTAATTACTTGCAACTCAAGTCGAAAGAAAAATAGAAGTCAAAGGAAGAATCCAACTCATCAAAAATGCCCAAACAAGCATACATCGAAAAATAATAAAGGCACGTACCCTATGCCAGAAGAAGCACTCACACTCCTAGGCACTTAGCCAAGACTCAAAAGATCACTCTGCCTCAATTGAATGGGGGCTAGCGCAAGCATCCATGACCTCTAAAATACTCGACTTGACCCACCCTAAAGCGAACTAACTCACTTAAAGACTTTCTTTCACCACTAGACACAGTCATGGTCGCCAACAAGTAGTAAGGGTAGTAAGCTTGCAATAAAGAGGATTGTTCTACGGCACCGCCCCATCGTTCCTTCGAACTCAGGGCACCCGTTCATGGTAATTCAAATGCTTGCTAACCCCCTTTGAAAAAATAAATGGTACATTGTCAAAAGGACTTGGCACTTAACCAAGGCTCACCCTACTCAGACATATGACACGGGCATCTAAAATCGAAATCTAAAAGCATCATTAATGGGAAGACATAATAGCAACTGGGGGCTAAAAACTGAAATGAAAGAGCTAGGGAAAGAACTAAGTATACCTTGACCTTTTGTACAGACATACACCAAGTAAATCTAAGTCAATTTGAAAACGGTTTATATTCCCGCCATTCTGGAAAAGACGGCCCTAAAAGCCTAAAGCAGATGCCAAACAGGCACAAGTAATATCTTGGCGCCTGCACCCTGGCTTCCAGCAAATCTTTAGACAGCATTCCAAAAATCATAACAGTATTTTGATTCACTCATGTAATCCTGTACGAACCCTTCTATAAGTCAACCTACTTAGGACACCTCGGATTGTACACAGTAGGACTCGGATTTTAAATGATTTTCAAATGATTTTTAAAAGACTTCTTCGAACCTAATAAAGTGTCGTTGGTTTAAGCTTAGTGTGCAACGTTGCAAGTGAGTCAAAAAGATTTTTAAATATGATTATGGGTAAAGAAAGGCACCTAGCTTTTAGTCAAGGCACACTTCAACATGTGACTACCTTGACCATGGCAATGTCGCACAATACGACATTTACAAGAGAAGTAGCAAATCACTACTTGAACGTACCTCGCACTAAAACGAGTCTGGTTCAAACTATTCGTGATCCATGTCACCATGAATGCATAAAAACGTATGCCAAGCATTATAGCACCAAGCCAATCCCGTAGCTACAGTTGGGGGCTTGAGAAAAACACTCTAAAAATGCTCGAAATGACGATTTTATCGCAAATTCTCGACGCTAATGCTATACATATGTCATAGGGGCTCAATCCTAAGCTTTAATCGTGCAAAACGAACCTTAGAATGGCTACAACCCCTCCCAAATTCTAAAGCACTACTTAGAATATATAAAGTCACCCCACTAACAAGGGTAACTGAAAATCGCGAGTCACCAAAACTCTGATTAAACTACTGCACGTAACGCTCACCCTACAAGCGCCCCCGTTACACAGTCTACCTCGTTCCAAAGCAAAAGCGAAAGAAAAAAGTCAAGGATAAAAACTGTTAAAATATACCCTGAGATAATTTTCAACGCCCAGAGCTGGGCGCCGATATCTTTAACGCCCCAGCCTGGGCGCTGAATATCTCTGCTTGCTAAATCTTGCCCTGATATAAAAACAAGAAAGAAACACCTATGAATCCTCGCATCAAACGAAGTAATAAGCCGTGCAAACCCACGCAGAAGGTGCTACATTTGTTCGAGTACCTGAACGATTCAGCACGATGAAGTACTCCAAATAATGATATCCCAACACTTGGAGGAATGTTCTAAGACACGCCGTTAGGCCACACAATCCTGCGTTGCACCATAATCCCACAGTACAAGTCTGAAAAAGGGTAAGGCACATTGCACTAATGCAAGCACGACCAAGAGTAAGAGGCAAAGACTACTTATCGCCCAAATGCAAGCCACACGACTTCTACATTAAGGATTAAAGGTAGCAAAATATTACTTACCACGAAAGGGATAGCTCGCACCTACACGAGTGGAACCCCAAGGCATTTTTCTCGAAAGAACCTACAAAAATCGTACAACAAAAGGAAAGCATCCCAACATGCATACTTGGGGGCTCCAAGCTACGAAACAACCATAGCAAAATAAAAAAAATCTCGAAGCAAATGTTTGAACAATCGAAAGGGCACGATGTTTGAGCCCACTTCATGAATGGGCCTGAACCCTGTCAAACTTCTAAGCAAACTATTCAAAATCAGTCATTGCTAAAAAAAAATGATTCAAGCAAACTGATTAATGGACCGCACACAACGGCCATTCTATGAACGCTCGTTCGCACATACATATCATCATTCTAAATATCGAACATTCACGAACGCGTTCAAAAGGGAAAATATACAACAACAAGAGCGGTCAAAGTCTTACGCCTCAAGGTATGTTCCTCAGGCCATATAGACTCGCCCAAATAACTGTACGCCTTAAGAACAACAGTTCCTTAAAATAATCGCCCCAAAGCGACAAGCACCGTAGTCCACCAATCGGCTACGGTTTCTCAAGAAAATCATCACGTTCTAAAAACAAAGAAAAAACAAAAGAAAAGAGAATACATAGAACTTCCAAGTGAAATAAGCGAATGAACAAGAGGCCAACTGTGTCATCAAAAGACCAGCCCAAACAACACTTTCAACACCCCACCTGGGCGTGAATTATTTCAACGCCCAGGCCCGGGCGCCGAAAATGAATCCAGGCTCAAAAGGCCCTAACTTCTATTGGGCCCTGCCATATTCATTCGGCTTGAAAATTGCCGGTTTCTTCAGTGAAAGTCGCACCTCACGGCTTTGTTGAGAGTAGCACACTACTATAGAAGGTCGCTCGCACATACGAGCATAATCCCAAACATGATTACAAGACGCGAAAAACAACCGACGAGCCCCAGTGCTTGGGGGCTCACGAAAAAAATAGACTCCTACGAGGAGCGCGCGATCAAAATCACATTCCCGGACTGCGCCATGCACCATTTCATGTTTGGATATCTCAAAAAATATATTGTTAAACAAAAATATACACAGTGTGGACCCACTTATAGGACACATCTAAAAATATTACGACCCACCAACAGGTTGTAATCACCAAAAGCTCTTCTACATAGGCAAAATAAGAAAATTCAAAATGGGTTCGCCCACCCTCAAGCGGGCGGGGTCTGCGCCACTAGCCGCGCAGGTCCTCAGTTTTCGAAAAATAAAGTCTTCAAATTTAAAATAGGCTCGCCATCTTTAGCGGGCGGGGTCTACGGCGCAAACCACGTAGGTCCTTATTTTCAAAAAAAAAAACAAAATAAAATTTAAAAACAGATTCGTCCACTTCTATTGGACGGGGGGTCCACCCTCAGCGGACAGGCTCGCCATCTTCAGCCGGCGGGGTCTACGTCACAAACCGCGTAGGTCCTTATTTTCAAAAACATCAAAACAGATTCGTCCACTTCTATCGGACGGGGGGTCCATCCTCAGCGGACAGGCTCGCCCACCTTCAGCGGGCGGGGTCTGCGTCACTAACCGCGCAGGTCCTTAGTCGCTGCAGCGATAACTTTTAATGGATTTTCCTTCATTTTACGTCCTATAAAAACAAGGGTGCTGGATTTTCCTTCGTTTTACGTCCTATAAAAACAAGGGGGTTTTCTCGTTTAGCTAGCCCTGAAAATGAGAATCTTTAAAAACGTTTTACCTCGTGATTGGGCTTGGCCAGGCCCAATTACACTTTACAGCTTTAATTTCGAAAACATCTGTAGTTACTCCCAATGACAAAGTGAGGGAGTTTCTACGCATCTTTAGATCATTCCAATGACAAAGTGAGGAAGTTTCTATACTATCAGTTGACAAATCCCAATGACACGTGAGGGATATGTCGACACTTCAAGTGATGACCCTTAAGTCAAATGTTATCACTCGGGGGCTCGTGAGACCCTCGCAAAACAGGTCACATACACCATGGCTTGTGTGACGCACTCCGTCTAATACTTTGACCATCGTCTTACTCCAAGACTCAGTCAAAGTGGGGGCTAACTGTAGACACCTACTTTTGTCCCCATTCCCGCAAGGGAAAGGTTCGATGATGAAAGCATAAAAACTCCACTTGACAACGCATCTCCTATAAAATAAACGAATCTCGATTCCCCATTTCATTTCACCCGAAACCAGCTATTTATGGAAACCTGCTAAAAATAGTAACTGCTGTAAAAAGTAGCTTCTAAGAGTGGCAAATCATAAAAGATAGAAACCTGTCAGAATTAGGTGTTGCATTCCAACATAAATCCTAAATGAGATAGAAAACTGCGAGAATCCTATTACTAATAGGATTCGGAAATAAGAGTTACGTATTAATTAAAATCCTAACGAGCCTAGAGTTCGTAACGGGCCCAGACGCATTCCGTCATAAAATTGATACGCGCTAAAAGACTCGAATTAATCTCAAACTCTACGGATTTCAGGAATCCGAATCTGACAAAGAATTCGGCCCAGACATCACTTTCAACGCCCAGAGCTGGGCGCCGAAATCTTTGACGCCCAGCCCTGGGCGCTGAAATTGCATGGATCTCTATTTTCAACGCCCAACCCTGGGCGCCTAAATCTTTGACGCCCAGAGCTGGGCTCCGAAATTACCTGGGACGTGTTTTTTCCTAATTCTTTGCGGATTAGAACTCTGCAATTCTATCTTTCCACGAACTCTTCCCTATAAATGGGCCCCTAGTTTCGACGTGAAACAACACACAACAACACATAATATATTCCGAGTATTGACTCTAAACCCCTTAGCCTAAGCCTCTCGCTGCGAAACTGTTCACGCGTTCTGTCGCAATCGATCCATAAATCGAACAGAACGTATCCTGTCCCATAAATCGAGATTCGTTAAATAAAAAGGAGAAATAGCAAAGTCAAAGTGGTTAGTTTTCTGAGAACCGTGACGCACCTCTCAAGGGTGAGTCGTAATGTGTCCCTTTTCGATGATTTAACTGCTTTCCTCGCCCTTTTTATGGACTGTTAAACTAACCTAATATGATTGTTCTATCACGCCTAACAAATATAATATTTTTGGGAAATCGGATTATCATGCTAGGTCCCTTAATGCTATTTAAATCAGATAATCACGATCGAATTAGTATTATATATTGCATATTGCTAAAATCAATTCAGATTAGTTTAATAGTTAACGCATGTCCCTTCAATTATTTTTGCTGAGCTAGTAAGGATATCCTGCCTCTGGAGTTATCGACGAGCGAATTACTCCTCTCGGTAGTTACAGTCCCCCGAACCCTCAATCTCTACCTTGCGGGTGTATATTGAGAGATCCCCACACCAGGGATCACAAGGGAACCTACGGCCGTCGTGGTCAAACACAATTGCACTCCCTTTATGTCACGATAACCGGGTTTTGTCAGTTTTTCTCATTGTTGTTAAAAACTGAATGGCGACTCCTATATTACTAGTCAATTGGGTGTATACTCACAGGAAATCCAATTACACTTGATTGAATAAAAAGAATCGTCACACCCACGAGGGACAAGGTCACGCATTAGCCTCGCGCTTTTTCGACCCCCTCACACATGGTGATCAGAATTCCAAAAGTTTAGGGCCGCATATAGAAAATTATAATCAATATTCATTTGTTGTAAGCCTAAGATATGCCTCTAAGTGGTATCCTTTCAACAAAGCCTTTTCTGTGGGATTAATGGCTCTTAGCCAGCGCCTAACAACTCGTTGGAGGGAGAAGGGAGGAATCGACATGGCAAGAGTAGGGAAGAATAAAAGCTAAGCAATTGCAAAAGAGAGGAAGATTGAGAGTGGTGACAAAGAAAGACGTACTTAACCCCTATATATACAAGAAAGCATCAAGTGACATCCTAATCCTAATCCCAAGGACCGGATCCTTCAAAACGCGGAGCAGGAAAGGACTTAAAACCGTGTTAGTAGACACAAGGCCCTGTTGTAATCAAGATCAAGCCCAAAGCACCTTTAGAGCCCGAATAGCGAAAACAAATGTTAAAGCTTGTCGAAACTTAGACTCATCTTAAGAAAAAAATATGTGTACATTTTTCAAGGCAATATAGAAAAAATAATAGTCAAGGTCATTCTTCGAAACACAAAAAAAATCAAGTCGTTGGTTTCTCAAATTAAAAAGCGTTTATTTGTCAAAAAGATCAATCTGGGCCAAAATAAGCTCGACGTATTAATTTATTGATAAATGAAGCAAACTTTGTCGCCCGGAAAATGAAGTCGCACTCCATGACTTCATCAAAGTAGCATACTACTACAAAGATCGCTCGCACTTACGAGCACGATCCCATACACGATTAAGGACGTTATAAAATACGTACTTCTCTTGGCAAATAACGACCGCCAAGTACAAATGCTTGGGGGATCGTAAGAAAGAAAATATGCGTTTCAAAAAAGGGATGCAAGTTGAAACAACGTTTCCATGCTATGTCGCGTGCTTAGAGAAATTAAAAAATGAACTCGACCTCAAAGCAAAAGGTCTCCATTAACATTCACATATGGTCCCACCGGTCATTTCACAAGGACCCAAGTAATGGCATAACTAGGCCAGTTCTAAACGGCGACATACATCCTATGAGCCGTAAAGACTTGTTCAAAACCACGAAAGGCAGACCACCACGAAACATTGGTCCGTTTAGACACGTTGCCAACCCACATTCAGGTTGCAGCTAAATCCGAGCATCCCTTGAAAGAATTCTCTCTTAAAAGAATGAATAAAAAGAAATTCTCAAAAGAAATCCCAAGAACATATGAAATAGGGACTGGCCCCCCTCGATCAGGCAAGATCGCGCCACGAACCACGCGAGTCCCAAATCGAAAAGACGAATTCAGGTTCGCTCACCTCCAGCGGGCGGGGCGTCCACCCTTAGCGGACAAGGCTCGCCCACCTTCAGCGGGCGGGGTCTGCCTCACTAATCGCGCAGGTCCTCAGTTTTCGAAAATGAAAAGAAAATAAAATCTTTAAAACAAAAACAGGCTCGCCCACCTTCAGCGGGCGGGGTCTACGTCACAAACCGCGTAGGTCCTTATTTTCAAAACATCAAAACAGATTCGTCCACTTCTATCGGACGGGGTGTCCACCCTCAGCGGACAGGCTCTCCCACCTTCAGCGGGCGGGGTCTGCGTCACTAACCGCGCAGGTCCTTAGTCGCTGCAACAATATTTTTTCCTGGTTTCCCTTTTCCAAAAATCAAAGGATGGTTTCCCTTTTCCAAAAATCAAAGGATGGTTTCCCTTTTCCAAAAATCAAAGGATGGTTTCCCTTTTCCAAAAATCAAAGGATTGGTTTTCCGCTTTTCCAAAAAAGAGCGATGTGTTGGATTTTCCTTCGTTTTACGTCCTATAAAAACAAGGGGGTTTTCTCGTTTAGCTAACCCTGAAAATGAGAATCTTTAAAACGTTTTACCTCGTGATTGGGCTTGGCCAGGCCTAGTTACACTTTATATCTTTGATTTCGAAAACATCTTTACATACTTCCAATGACAAAGTGAGGGAGTTTATATACTATCAGTTAACAAATTCCAATGACGCGTGAGGAATGTGTTAACACTTCAAGTGATGACCCTTAAGTCAAATGTTATCACTCGGGGGCTCGTGAGACCCTTGCAAAACAGGTCACATACACCATGGCTTGTATGACGCACTCCGTTTAGTACTTTGACCATCGTCTCATCTCGAGACTCAGTCAAAGTGGGGCTAACTGTAGACGCCTACTTTTGTCCCCATTCCTGAAAGGGAAGGTTCGATGATGAGAACATAAATCTACACTTGGCAACGCATCTCCAATAAAATAACGAATCTCAATCACCCTTTCATTTCAGCCAAAGCTGCTATTTATAGAAACCTGCTAAGAATAGTAACTGCCGTAAAAGGTAGTTGTTAAAAGTGGCAAAATCATAAAAGATAGAAACCTGTCAGAATTAGGTGTTGCACTCCAACATAAATCCCAAAAGAGATAGAATTTACAAAGGAATTCTATTCCTGGTATAATTCGAAAATAAGTGTTACGTATTAATTAAATTCCTAACGAACCTAGAGTTCGTAACGGGCCCAGACGCATTCCGTCATAATTTAATACGCACTAAAAGACTCGGATAAATCTCCCAAAAAGCTCCGAGTTCTAAGAGTCCAAATCTGACAAGAACTCGGCCCAGATCCCATTTTTAACGCCTGGTTCTGGGCGCCAAAATCTTCGGCGCCCAGCCCTGGGCGCTGAAAGTGCCAGGGGCCGTTTTATCTCCGGATTCTTTTTGGATTCGTATCTTAAAATCTATCTTTCCACACACTCTTTTCCTATAAATACAACTTAAAACCGACGTGAAAAAAACACACAATTCCATAATCTGAGTATTGACTCTAGCCTTAAGCCTAAGCCTCACGCTGCAAAATTAATCCGGCGTTCTGTCGCAATCGACCCAAAAGTCGAACAGAACGCATCCTGCCCCTTGTAGCTTGATGAATTAAGCCTAAATACTGGAACATTGCTTGGAAACCCGAGATTCGCTCAATAAAAGGAGAAATAGCAAAGCCAAGTGGTTAGTTTTCTGAGAACCACAACGCACCTCTCAAGGGCGCGTTGTAATGTGTCCCTCATATGATTTAATCGCTTTCATCACCCTTTTATAAAATTGTCAAACTATTAATTTGATTGATCTATCACGCCTAATAAGATAATACCCTGGACAATTGAATTATCATGCTAGGTACCTTAAATCAATCTAAATAAGATAATCACGATCGATTCAGTATTATGTGTTGCATATTGCTAAAATCAATTAAGAATAGTTTAATAGTTTAACGCATGTCCCTTCAATTATTTATGCTGAGCTAGTAAGGACAACCTGCCTCTGGAGTATTATCGATGAGCACTCCTCTCGGTAGTTATAGTCCCCCGAACTCTCAATCTCTGCCCTGCGGGTGTACGTTGAGCGATCCCCACACCAGGAATCACAAGGGAACCTTTGGCCGTCGTGGTCGAACATAATGGCACTCCCTTTATGTCACGATAACCGGGTTTTGTCAGTTTTTCTCATTGTCGTTAAAAACTGAATAGCGACTCCTATATTACTAGTCGATTGGGTGTAAACTCATAGGAAATCCAATTACACTTGATCAGACAACGTCACGCATTAGCCTCGTGCTTTTTCGACCCCCTCACGGTGGAGACTCCGCTGGGGAAGTTAATGAAATACTCGTGCTCGTAGGTAATCAAAATGGCCGAAGGGTGAAACGATCATACCCCGCGTTTATTTCCCTATCAAGTTGGGACGACCTGAAAATCAGCATATTAATGTGAACGGACAGAACCGCATAACGAATCTTGGCTCCCTTGGCATGTTTCATCTCTGGAGTTGGGAATAAGGATACCTATCGCCACCCGGGGGGTGCATACGCTTCGAATATTGTCCACTCGGCACTTTCGCTAGTAGTACACCTATCCCAAACCAAATCGCTCGCCCACTAGGTCCCTCTCATTGGTGCATGCCCCCTTGGCTTACATCGTGATTGGCCTCTTGGGACGAAATTCGCTCGTGAATGCACTTCCCCGACCGGGGCATGTGTTGGATCGATGATAGAGGAGGTACTAAGCCGGCACAAATATTACCCATAGAAGCCTATCATAAACTACGTGACATATTATTTTCCTTCATGTTGTAATGTTAGTTATGTGTAGCGAATTATGTGGTTGTGTGTGTGACAAATAACACTAGAAAACCAACGACCCTAAAAATTGCCCAAACATTCCTACACACCAATTGGCCAAAGATTTGTACCAAAATACGTGTTCCGCAGCCCCGGGCGATCGCCACAAAAATAAGCGACGCCCGGGACAGCCTGTAACGGATCCCACAACACCGCACAACGCGTAAAGGACGTTATTAGGCAAGCACGCAAAATCAAGTCGTATATACGAAAAAGGATACGCGAACAGAATACGAGTACCAGTCAGGGACGCATTTTCAGCGCCCCTGGCTGGGCGCCAATCATTTTCAACGTCCGTGCTGGGCGCTGAAGTTGCTGCCTGGCCTTTTGGTCAGGCACGGCAGCCTCGGTACCCGCGCACAAAGTATACGTAGCAATAAAAAAAGTCGTAACGGATTCGCTGCAAGGACGTATGAAAAAGGCACTCGATTCTAAAAACGACTTACAAACTAAACAACTCGTGTCGTCATTAGGCCTCCTATGACGACAATGTTCGGCACCAAAACCGAGCATGCAAATTAAAATAACCTTGAATGTCACACGGGCAAATGTTTCGAAAATCCAAAGAATGACCAAAGGAAGAGCCAAAAGTGTACCAACAGGAGTGAGAATAGAAAACCAATAGAAAGAGTCAAAAGTCTAGACTAAGTAATGCTTAACTTTGGGCCTAAACTTTAGCTTGTCTTATGCATAGGGCTGGTTCTGCCACTTGGTGTCGATCTGAAAACCAAAGGTTAGTGCGTCTCGAAGCTACATCACCAACACAAGGTCTAGTAACTCCAAGCCACCCTTCTTCCCCCATATCAAAGAACCCTTAACGGTATGTTTGACCGGGAAGGAGAAGAACACCCATGCTGTGACTTCCCTGAACCCTTCGTTCAGGATGGCTTGCTAAAGCCCGGATTTGAAATTTTCCATGACTGTCATACTTTGGATGAGGCACCCCACCTCACCAAGACTGAAACAGTTGAAATATTGGACAACCAAGCTCTATGGACATTGTTTAACGAATCGAGGCCTATGGAGGACGAGACTGTGATGACTACCCTAGCTCTACAAGATGAAGGTTCAATCCAACTCGGTAAATCGCTCCTAAGTCAACACTAGAAGAGGCCGAGAACGGATGGGTGAAGACATGTCAGTGGGTCAACGCAAAGGGAATAGAGTTTAAGATGAGTACAGGCGAAGGACCAAGGTTCTACGAGACTAAACCCAAGGCTTGAGCCGTAGAGAGCACTTTAGCAAAACGCCTAGTAGTTCTTTAGATGATAGAAAGAATAAAGCTCTAGATATGGTCCTAAGAACCCTTAGAATATTGATTAATTTATTTCAGTGTGTTTTCCTTACTTTCCAAATTAATAAAGGCGTAAAATTTCTCCTAAAATATTATTCTAACACTAAATAAGCACTAATCATACTTGCAAATATAAAAATCAAAAAATGTAAGGAAGCGGCCCACTTTAGGCCCAATAGCAAGGCCCACTCTGTCTTGAATCGTAAACATGCTTTGAAGGCTTTAGAGCCAAAATAGTTATTGTGTTAAATTCCGCTTGAATATGCTTTGCTTTGAAATTGGCACATTTGGAATAAAGACAACAACAATTAGATTTTGAATTTTGAGTTTTATTTGATTTTTAGGATGCCCTTAATTGAGGAAATTTTGAATTTTTTTGTATTAAAGCGGCCGGGCCTCGAAATGAGGTTGCCTACGTGTCCCGTTAAGGAATCAGGCCGGACGTAGTTCTGACTACCTTGCAGGACTTTGAGTTGAATTCTTGAATTTGAACATGGAACTTAGACATAGAACTTCTTGAGTTGATCGAGGTTGGTCAGAGATCTGAATTTTGTTCCATCGACGTCTGTTAGTTCGTCTGCTCCCCCAGAGAGGATTTTCTTGACAATGTATGAGCCTGCCCAGTTGGGTTTGAATTTTCCCCTTGGGTCCATGGTGCTTTTGTGAAGGGCTTTCAAGACAAGCTCGCCTTCCTTGATGTTTCGGGATCTGACCCTTTTGTTGAAATGTCTGGCCACTCGGCGCTGATAGACTTGTACATGGTGAGCCGCCTGAAGTCGACACTCATCGAGCATGATTAGCTCGTCATATCTTTCTTGTACCCATGCAGCTTTTGGGATTTTGCTTTCGAGGACTATCCTTAGAGAAGGTATCTCCAGCTCGATAGGTTGTACTGCCTCCATTCCATAGACCAATGAGAATGGGGTTGCACCAGTTGAAGTGCGAATTGAAGTTCGATACCCCCACAATGCGAAGTGCAGCTTCTGGGGCCAGTCCTTGTAATTGGTAGTCATTTTCATGATGATGGTCTTGACATTCTTGTTGGCTGCTTCGACTGCCCCATTGGTTTGTGGGCGATAAGGCGAAGAGCGATGATGTTGAATTTTGTACTCGGTGAATAGATCTTCACACTCTCCTTGAAAATGGGTTCCCTGGTCACTGATGAACTCGTGAGGAACGCCGTATCTGCATATGATGTTTTCTTGTATGAACTGGGCCACTTTCTTGGAACCCAACACTTTGAATGACCTGGCCTCGACCCATTTGGTGAAGTAATCGATAGAACCAATATGAACTCATGACCCCCGGTGCCCGTTGGAGTGACTTTGCCAATGACGTCGATACCCCAGGTTGAGAATGGCCACGGTGATGATTGAGAGTATAGCAATGATGGAGGAATGTGCTTTAGATTCGCACACTTTTGACAGGTAGGACATTTCTTGACAAAGAAGTAGCAATTCCGTTCGAGGGTAGTCCAATAGTATCGAGTCCTGATGATCTTGAGGGCCAACATCTTTCCGTTCATGTGGGTGCCACAGACTCCAGCATGTATGTTGTCCATGAATCTTTGAGCTTCGTGCTTGTCAACACATCGGAGGTTAGGACCGCTAAGGGACCTCTTGTATAGAACGCCGCCTTCTATGACGAAATTGGCTGATTGTAGTCGTAGAGCCCTTTGTTTCTTACTTGAAAAGTGCGGGGGATACTCTGAATTTCGCAGATACCTTTAAATGTCTGTAAACTAAGGTTCATCTCTATCTTGCTCGACGTCGTCAATAGCATGGACATATGCTGCTTCTTGACGTGTTTCAATTGTAAGTGGCATTTCGGCCATGCCGTTCAGAATGTTGATCATTGAGGCCAACTTTGCCAGTGCATCGGCGAATTGGTTCTCCTCTCTCGGGAGATATGTATAGCGAAGCTCTTCTACTTGCTCAGACAGCTGCTCAAGATAGGACTGGTATGGAGCCAAGCTCTCGCTCCTTACTTTCCATTTTCCGGAAATTTGATTGATGATTAGGGAGGAATCCCCGTAAACTCGAAGTTTCTGGACACCTAATGCTAAGGCGGCTTCCAGGCCCATGATGCATGCTTCATATTCTGCCGCATTGTTTGTGACGTTGAATTGCAGTTTTGCTGATATAGGAATGTGAGTGTCGTCTGGGGCTACTAGAATTACTCCAACACCACATCCGTTCTGATTTGAAGCACCGTCAAAATGCATTTACCAATCGCCATCACTTGTCATTAAGATTTGCTCGTCGGGTAAGTCGTAATCCTCATCTTCTGCCTCGATGGGACAGTCGACTAGGAAGTCTGAGACTGCTGAACCCTTGATGGAATTTTGTGGGATGTATTTGAGATCGAATTCTGCTAGCATGACCAACCACCTGGACAATCGTCCGTTGAGAGCTGGTTTTTCGAATAAGTACTTGAGAGGATCTGCTTTGCTGATTACATGTACTGTATGGGAGAGCATGTAGTGCCGTAGTTTCTTTGTGGCCCAAACCAAGGCGATCTGAGTTTCTCGAGCTGAGTGTATTTGGTCTCGTACTCGATCAAATTTTTGCTGATGTAGTATACGACGTTCTCCTTGTCTTCAATTTCTTGGGCGAGCATGGCCCCAATTGCTGATTCTGTTGTTGTAAGGTAAAGCCTGAGGGGAATCCCTGGCATGGCTGGCTTTATTACTGGTGGATTGGAAAGATAGTCTTTGATAGTGTCGAACGCACGCTGACAGTCGTCATCCCACACTTTGGGCTCGCTTTTCCGGAGCTTTCAAAATACCGGTTCACAGATCATTGTCAGTCTTGAAATGAACCTACTGATATATTGTAGTCTGCCGAGAAAACACCAAATTTCCTTTTCATTCGTTGGTGGTTGCATCTCTAAAATTGCTTTGATTTTCGAAGGGTCAGCCTCGATGCCACGAGAGTTGATAACATATCCGAGCAACTTGCCTGAGGTTACCCCGAATGCGCACTTTTAAGGATTGAGCCTCATGTTGTATTGCCTGAACATGTTGAAAAACTTTCGAAGTACCGAGGTATGCTCGTGTCGCTCTTTGGATTTGACAATCATGTCATCGACATATACCTCAATTTCCCTGTGAATCATATCGCTCATGATAGATGTGGCTGTTCTTTGGTAGGTAGCCCCTGCGTTTTTTAGTTCGAACGGCATAACTGTATAGCAATATGTACCCCACTGAGTGATGAAGGTTGTCTTCTCCATGTCCTCCTTTTCCATGGGAATCTGATTGTAGCCTGCATACCCGTCCATAAAAGAGAGTAAGGCATGATTTGCGGTATTGTCGACCAAGATGTCGATGTGAGGCAATGGAAAACCGTCCTTAGGGCTGGCCTTGTTAAGATCTTTGTAGTCCACACACATTCGTACTTTGCCGTCTTTCTTTGGAACTGGGACGACGTTTGCAATCCATTCCGGATATTTTGCTTCTCGAATAAACCCGGCCTCTAGCTGCTTGGAGACCTCTTCTTGAATTTTGAGGGAAACGTCCGGTTTCATGCGACTGAGTTTCAGATTGATGGGCTTTGAACCTGGAATGAGGGGAATTGTATGCTGACCGATGCTTGGATCAACCCCTGGCATATCATGATAGGACCATGCGAAGACGTCTATGTACTCTGAAAGTAGCTTGATAAGATAATCCCGCTCTGCTTGAGAAAGAGTTAAACCAATCTGAACTAGTTTTGAATCACTGCTGTTAGAAAGGTTGATTTTTTCTGTTTCCTCAATTATGGGCGTCCTGTTTTCATGATTTTAGATAGCTTTTAGAATTTCAAGGTCAGTTTCTTGTGAAGCAAACTTGTTTGGATTAGGATTGTGTTTTGAATTAGAACTCAAAGAGTAAGTAGAAATTGAAGTGTTATTGAAATCAGCAATCATTACATCGACTGTTTTGACTTGAAGCTCGGCCTTTAGAGGCTCTTGATTGATGCAAGACTCTAGTCCTAGACTCTTAGACTCATTGCTAGACTCAGATTCAGACTCATCCTCTGACTCGGACTCGCTCATCATAGATCCTTCGCCCACGGTAATCTTGAACATTTTGCCATTTGGAGCAGATATCTTGAGGGACTTTCTCCAGCCCTTGACCATCTTCTCACTCGGAGTAATCAGCTTAGATGGATCAAAATCTTCGATTTGAGTGATCATTTGGACCATAGTATCTTCAGGGATGATCGGTGCTACTTCTTGGCCAAATAGGAGACCAAAAGCGGATGAATCGAAGCATTCAAGGGTGGCCTTCTCTTGTATCGGAGGAGCATCCTCGAGGAAATGACAGTCTTGAAAGATCTCGAATCCAGGGTAAAGGACCCCTTCTGAATGGTTGTGAAATATTTCCTCTACCTCGAAAGGGCCCACAGCATGGAAAAGAGTTTCTTGATTTTCTTCGAGAGCCCTTATGCGAGCCTCAGCTTCTTCGACACGTTCATAGAGCTCTGCTACAGCTGCTGCTAGTGAAGTCATCTTGAATAGGATTTTGAGAGAAGGAGTCCGAGCACCTAATTAGCACATGATTTTGAACTTTAGAACTTGAACTTCCCGACACATGATATGATATGCATGCAATGAATGAGACCTAGACTTGACTCTAAGTACCACTCCGAAGATTCGGGATTTTGGATTTTGTACTTGTATTCGGGATTTGCAACCCGTTGGAAGTGTTTGAGAGGATCCTTCATTCTTTGGTGGAAGTTGACTCTTTGTACTAGAACTTGGAATATCGAAAAAGAATATTTCGACCTATTGGAAATTGAACTATTTTCGGGGAATTTCAACCCATCGAGAATTTGGAAATTAAACTTGTACTAGGAGATTGAATTTTGTATTATTTCAAGGGAATTTCAACCCGTCAATATTTTAGGGGAATTTCATCCCGTTGGATCTTGGAATATTTTAGGGGAATTTCAACCCATCGAATGGAATTTTGAACTTGTATTATTTCTGGGAAGTTTCAACCCGATTGGATTTCCAAGTATTTTAGGGGCATTTCAACCCATTGAAATATTTTAGGGGGATTTCAACCCATTGGATTTCGAAGTATTTTAGGGGGATTTCAACCCATTGAAATATTTTAGGGGGATTTCAATTGGATTTCGAAGTATTTTAGTGGAATTTCAACCCATTGAATAGAATTTGGAAATTGAATTTGTACTATTTTAGGGGAATTTCAACCCATTTGGTATTTGGACTTGTATTATTTCAAGGGATTTTCAACCCATAATAGAATTTGAATTTGTACTATTTCAAGGGATTTTCAATCCATTGGAAAAGAGGGTTTTGAATTTGTATTATTTCAAGGGATTTTCAACCCATTGGAAATGTTTGGAATTTTGAATTTGAGAGCAATGGAAAGCAAGGATTTGTAGCTTGAAGATGAGTTTGAAGTGTGAATTTGATTCGAAGTTTGAACATTGAAATGGGAAAGAGGCATTTTTGTATAGAGCATGAGATGTTTGAATTTCAATATTCAGGCGTCATGCCATTTGAAATTGGATTCGAAATTGGGAAAGTCCGGCATCATGCCGCCGTGGACTTGGAATTTTGAAGTGTTTGATCATGGAATTTTGAATTTGAAATTGAATGAGGGAAATCCGGCATTACGCCATCATGGATTTAGAATTGGGAAATTTCGAATATGGGACTTGAGATTCGAAAGATTGAATATAGGAATTTTGAACTTGAGGTTTTAGAAAAGGGAATGGAAAAGTCGGCATTACGACGACATGAGTTTGGACATTTGAACTTGAGGTTTTGAGATTGGAATTGGTAATTTGAATTTGAGATTTTGAAGGATGGAATTGAACCTTTAAAGACTTGAACTAGAATTGAATTCTTTTTGAACTTGGAAGTTGGATGCTTGAACTAGAAAATCCGGCGTGACGTCGTTGGAATTTGAAATTTTGACTAGAAAATCCGGCATTATGACGCCGTTTGATTGAATTTGAATTTGGAATTTGAAATTTGGGATAGAATATCCGGCATTATGACGCCGTTGGATTTGAATTTGAATTTGAAACTCGAAATTTGGACTAGAAAATCCGGCATTATGACGCCGTTGGATTTGAATTTGAATTTGAAACTCGAAATTTGAACTAGAAAATCCGACATTATGACGCCGTTGGATTTGGATTTGAAACTTGAAACTCGAAATTTGGACTAGAAAATCCGGCATTATAACGCCGTTGGATTTGAATTTGAAATTTGGCATTTGTGTGTGAGGCGTGTTTGAGGGTTTTGAATCAAATGGAGTGACACTCCTAAAAGACCTTAAATCGGCGATTTAGATGCATGAGGTTTGAATGATGCTCCTAGGGGTTTGGTTTCCTAGTTGTAGGCTAATTGGTTTTGGCAAGCTAGAAGTCGAGGTTAGCCATTACGCCTGCAAAGACGCCCACACAATGCACAAATAGCACGTTGTCACACTAATATGTATATGAATGCGACATGCAAAGTTCTCAACCTAAGGTCGGTCTAAGTTTTGTATGATGCAAGTGGTCGGCTTTGGGTGTCAAAAGGTACTCGACTAAGAGATAGATCCGGGGACAACTTGCACATCCGCCTAAGGGACGTGTGTGTCGGAAGACGACCTCCATACTTGACGTCAAGAATGTCAAGCAAATGCCAAGTTTCGGTAGGCGCGGAAATGGTCACACACTTTGGTCGAGAACCGTATGGAGAGTCACCATTTCGTTGCCCCCGGGGCTAGCCCGAATGTAGAACACATCCGTTTGGGAAAAGGTAGAAATTCATTTTGCACAAATATGGTTTTTGAAAAATGCATGAAATGCCTAGAAATTGAAAATTGAAATCGCACTTGAATATTGTATTTGAAAAGCTCGTTTTTCAACATTCGTTCTCAAGGTTTAGGAGCGTCCTTCAAAGTACAGAAACAGACTGACTCCCTCTTGAAAATTTGAGCAAAATATGGGCAGCAAGCCACTGTGAGCCACTGTGCTGGATGCAGAAAGTGGTGTTGGGCGCAGGAGGCTGCGCCTGGCGCCAATGCTGGCATCCAGAACTTAAGCAGATCAGTGGCTTGATGCTCAAAATCTGCTCGTATTTTCGAAGTTGAAATCAGGAACTCCCCAGAAGAGTCGCCAGAATTGTAGGGGGTGTTTTTGGATTTTTCCCTACGGGGGCGGTTGTTTTAGAAACTTTCGTATTTTTCTACTTTGTAGGAGTCGCCACCAAATATTGTTTAGGGTCTTGTTTGGAAAGACCGTAAATGACTCTATTAGGATAAGACTTGAATCTTCGAAACGGATGGGTGAGATCTGGGCAAGGGAACGAGATGCTTATTCCGCGAGCTTTAGAAATAATTCAAGTGCGTGACACAACATTTTCGAAAAATACCCTAGTTTAGACTATGTGGGTTTGAATTTAGGACAAATTGAATTTCTACTTTGTATGGCAGTCACTTTGCTTTAAAGTTAATTTAAGGGAACCTAAGATCGGTTTGTCCAAAAAATTATCTTTGTTAAGCGTGATGTAACCTTGCATTTTGTTGTATTTAGCATGTGCGGTGATGAAAGCAATAAAGCAAATAAAGCAACATGACAATAGTAAATAACTGCGGAATTAGTAAATACAAGACCCCCTAGAAATGGACTAGGGAGTAGGTCCACATTGCCTAGAAGGACTAGGCAAGTAAAGTTGCATAATTGAAAGTGCGGAATTGAAATGCGTTATTGAAAGTGCGGAATTGAAAGTGCGGAATTGAAATTGCGGAATTAAAAGTGGATAATTGAAAGGTGCGTCATTGAAATTGCAATATTGAAATTTGTACTTGGGCACATGAGATCCGAACGCCAAACGACTACTTAAAAATAAGTGCGCTCGACACGATTACAAAGCCAAAAATCTCAACTTGGGAGAAGTTGCTCATCCCAAAGTATCCTAGATCTTGCATATAGAACTTGAACTTGAAAGCTTGGAACTTGAAATATTGAACTTGAAATACTTGAACTTGAACTTGAAATATTGAACTTGAACTTGAACTTGAAATATTGAAATTAAGAGACTTGAATCTCAAAGATCGGGCCTTTTAATGTTGAAAAGGTTAGATCTTTGATATGCTCTTTCTTTGAAAGGATCCTAGTTTAGGGAAGTAGTCATGAACAACCCTAAACATTGTTGGATCTTGAAATTTGAAAACTTGAACTTGTATATTGAAAAATGGCGTCTTGAATCTCAAAGAATAAACCTTTGAAAGTTAGAAAGCTATCATCTTTGATTACTCCATACTTGAGAATGATTCTAGTTCAAAGAAGTGATTATAAACAACTTTGAACATCCTTGAATCTTGAAAGTTTGCATTTTTGTATTTTGAAAAGTTTGGATTTTGAAAAGATTTATGATTTTTGCAAGTGACATTTTTAAGAGTAAAAATGCCAACTTACTAATCATTTTGAAATAGAAAATCAAGACATCATTGTATAGTTTAGGGTTGTGATTCAGAATTACCTAGTTAGGTTTAGGCAAGCTTTCCGATTAGAACTCCCAATTGCTTAAAGCTTGAAGATTGTATGGTATTTTTGGAGGATTTTGTATTGATTTGTGTATTGAATATTGAGGAGCAATTTTTATATTACGACGTTATGTGTCGATTTTTTGCCTCTTAATGCTTGGAATTAGGGGGTATTTATAGGGGGAATGGCTGCTAAACGCCAGCCATTGCCAGTGCAGCACGCCGAAGCAGCGCCCAGCGCTGGTGACGTGGCGTGAATGCCGCCAAAACAAGGACGCGGGCCCGTCCTTGATTTGTCTTGTATTGATGTACCTTTGTACGAATAGTACGATGTTTGGCACGTAGTGTTTTCTTGGGGGTTAAGACTTGATTTTGCGTCTCAAAACAAGCCGTTACGGGTTTTGAATTTCGGTTTTACTGGACGAGGCCCAGCTTGATCGGTTTTGTGGGTCGGCGCCCGAATTTGACTTGCCTTATATGATTTTGAGTGGAAAAGGCTTAGTAAAACCAATGGAATGGTCTACTAGATGAGATTGTACTTGCATTTTGAAATTGGTTTTTTGAAAATTGTATTTTGTACAGAGTTCCATAAGGGGAACGACCTCGGGGATTGGATTTTGGCTCTTCTACTTTGGAGATGTTCTTAGCAATTGGGATTTCCGCACGGAGTTGCTCCAACCGCCTAGTAAGGATAATGGTATCGTCATCATCCCAATGGGGAGACACAAATTAGGTGTCTACAATATCCATAAGGTACATGTACCCAAAGTATAGTATAATCAGAGATTATCAAATTATGAAGAGAGTTTTAAAATTAAAAACTCGCTTACCAAAAAATAATGTCGGGTCCAGCCGTCTAGGACAAGGTTTGACACATGTGATGAATGGGGATGAAAATAATTTTGTCTATGTACCCTTATTTGTTTTCTATTTTTAATAAACAAGACACCAAATGGGGAAATAAAAAATTTATCCATCATTTGTTTTAATTAGGAGAATATCTTTAAGCTATATCTGTCCAAAGTATAATCTAATAAAACAACCAAACTGTTAAATACTCTAGAATAGAGTTTTAAAATTAAAATATCTCTTACTAGAAAATAATGTCGGGTTCAGCTTTCTAGGGCTAGGTTTAACAAATGTGATGAGTAAGAATGAAAATAACTTTGTCTATGTACCTTTATTTGTTTTCTATTTTTAATAAATAAAACACCGAATGAGGCAATAACAAATTTATTCATCATTAGTTTTAATTAGGAAAATATTTATACATTATATGTGTCCAAAGTATAATGTAATCAGACAAACAAATTGTCAAATAATCTTAAAGTTTTAAAAGTCAAAACTCTCTTGTAAAAAAATAATGTCGAATTCAGTTGTCTAGGGTTTGGCTTGAGTCGGGGGTGGATACACATACGGGTGATGAAGCAGGGTTAATTTTATTTTCCGTCCGCGAGGCGGGGCCTAGGACGGGGATGAGTATCATACCTATAGTAGTGACGAGCATGGGGATGAGAATTTTAAGCAGGCATATGTGTTGAGGGACCAACCCACCCCGCTTCAAAGTTATCTCTAGATGAATAAGACATATGGTGGGTTGAGTGTTAAATGATCGGGTAAAGATATAGATGGTAGGGGAGAATAAGTGGGTATGACTATCGAAGTAAAGAACGGATGAGAATAAATTTATGTTTGACATGGGTTATGAAAAGGGAAGAACGTAAAGACCGTAAGTTTTTATTTTATTTTGATTTTGTTAAATAAATAAGACAAGGAATGAGGCAGTAACAGATCTATCCATCATTAGTTTCAATAATAAGATTAGCTATAAGTTCTATTTTGAAGCTAATTGTCTATAGCTATAGTTTAGTAAAAGTTTAGATAGGCATACTGTAACAGCCCGCTCTTTCGAGCTGTTAATAAAGAACACTTAACCCTTAATGATCACCATTAACCTTTAACACGCAGCAGAATAATTAACCTTAAATCTTAAACTCGATCCTGGACCTGTGGGTTATGGGCCCACAAAATAACCTTATATAACCTTGAATGAATAATTTTTAAAATAAATATAAACCTTTAATTCACATTCAAACTTACAAACAATTCAGAAAATATTTCACACATGAATACAACCTTAGTTTATAACACACAATTTACAAACCCTTAAATACAACCAAGCTTCATTTGACTCCCACCTGAGCTTCCACACAACCTGCTTATAAAGAGAAGACATAGAAAAACAAAATTCCAAAATGAGTGGAAAACTCGTAACCTTTACTTCAGCCTGTCAAAATGTTTTTATTTCAAACCATTTGTTCAAAGAGTTTTCAAAACATAACTTAGCAATTGTTCGGAAATAGACTTTTGCTGTATTTGAAAACGTATAGCTGGCATTGATCATTCCCTTCACAAATCAGTGGCAAGAACAGGTTTTAGACACAAACATAACTTATTATAGAACACAAATTATCACACAAATTCCCCTGTTCCGGTCTTAGCTTTAATTTCAGTATCTTTCCTCCACCTGTAACTTGCCCACTTTTCCATATGCGTTCATAATCCAATGCCAGCAAAACAACTAAGAATCATATGTTTAGTTTACAATATCATTTCAAAATCTATTTCAACACACAAATTATTTCTGAACAATTCCACAAACAATTTCACAATATCAATCAAATTAATCAATCATCCAATATAAATGCAATTCATGATATTCATGATATTCATGGCCATGGATATATGATGATATAAAACACAATTTCAAACACACAAGGGCATAAATACATTTTATTGAACATAAAAGTTACATCTATTACTTTTCCTTAACCGTCTTACTCAAACTCTAATAATCCGCGTCCATAAGCTCCAATACAAACAATAAATCTCCATGCATGCTCCAAAACATACCCGTAACAAATATAATAATCACTCATTAGCCACTTGACGAAAGAAATACGACCCATATATTACCTCTAAATTAGTCACACACGTTTTTCTTAAATGTGATGCTCATTTTAGAACTCTTAGTTTAGCCTTTGGAAAATACCACTTAAAACGTAAGTCTTCAAATTATGTGTAACATTAGACATTAAGTTACTTTTGGGCTTTTTAGAAAACAATAAAATAGGCATAAATAGTTATAACTAGACTTTAGCCCATGCGATGCACGATTTCTATTAAATTGTCACGTTAAAATAAAACTCCTACATATATTGACTGCTATATTTTATATATTAGATTAAATTGATTTTTTTTTTATTTGGATTGAATTTCATTTTAGATTTATTTTTTAATTATTATAGTGTTTGATTTTGGATAAAATTGTATATAAGGAATATTAATAATTATTTAATAAAAATATTTACGTGACATTCGACTTTTTAATTCATAAATAATTTTGAAGTTTTATTTTTCATTGGCTGAAACCATTAGATTTCCTACGTGGCGCTCTAATATTGGATTAATGTTTGATTTTGGATTGAATTTTATTTTAGATTAGTGTTTGATTTTGGATGAATTTTATTTTAGATTTATTTTTTAATTATTAGAGCGTTTGATTTTGGATAGAATTGTAGTAATTAATGTATTAATTTAAATATCTACGTGACACCTAATTAATTATCTACATGGCACTCTATTTTTTTAATTCATAAATAAATTAGAAATCTTATTTTTCATTGGCCGAAACCATTAGTAATCCTAAGTGGCGCTCTAATAGTTTACCAAATATGCCTCATTTATATATGTATATTAGATTCATATCTGGAAGCAAGTAAAGGAGAGGAGTATCATACACTACAATACAAGAAATTGTACTATTAACGACGGGAAATCCCATCGAAAAAGGCCAATAATTGTTGATTAACGACGGGATTTCCTGTCGCAAACCCGTCATAAAAGGGGGCCGTCGTTAATAGAAAATCCCGTCGTAAACCCGTTGTAAACCCGTCGTAAAAGACATTTGCGACGGTTATTCCCGTCATTGTTTGGTTATTAGCCCCGTCATAAAAGGCTTTTGCGACGGGATTTTTGACCCGTCGTAATTAGATTGTCGTAAAAGATACAAATTCTTGTAGTGATACCTCCAAGAGAAAATAGCGAAGGCAAAGTAGTAGCAATCACTATCACGTTAGAAATAAGACAGCAACATCACTTGACATGCAGAGAACGTATCTCCTTGGATACTAATCCAAATTGAATTGTTCTTGAGCCTAAACTGAGTAACTTTTCGAGATAAATAATTTTGATGAAGAAACCAAAGGCTGAAACCGATTGGATAGTGGAGAAAATGGAGGAAACATAAACTGTGTCTGAAAACCGAGCCAGAGAAAAGACAAAATAATAGGAGGAGATGGGTTTTGGTACTGTATCTTTCATAAATTAGTGAAGGATGATTTGGGTTAGAATCAACTTGATATTTCCAGCAAATTAAGTTGGAGAAATGCAATAATTGACGGTGGTTGTTGGTGTTGTTTTCCATGGAAAACCGACCAAAATATTACGGAAAGAAGATGAAGAAACTAACAACTAACAACTTTTTAATGGTTATATTGATCATTGAAAAGGGTATAATTTTTGCAAAACAAAAATATCAATTAATTTACTCTTGATTAGTCAGCATCTTAGATAAACAAATGTCAATGCATTTGCTTGATGGATCGACAACGCACAAGGAAAGAGAGGAGAGGTGAACACGAATGATTTTAATCATAAGGGCAATTTGGTCAATTCACTTGCTTACTAAAAACCGATATTTCTAAAAATATCACTTACTAACCATCAATACCAAATCATAAATAATTATTAATAATCTCTGTCAATGTAAATAAGGTATTAAAAATATAATTAACCTTTGATTAAAAGCACCTTAAAACCGGGCTATTACACATACATAGGAATTTGAGATATTAAATCAGCGAAAGGAATCGTTACCTCAAGATTCTTGACCATAGCCAAGAACTTACCGAACTGTTGATCAACCTTTGTTTTCTGCATTCGATGAGGAAACGGTAGTGTAGGTGCAAAAGGGGGAGAATAAGTAACCTTCTCCTTGCCGCTTTCCTTCTTCTCTAATTCTTTCTCAACACCCGGGGTTTCAACCCCTACATCTACAGTCTTTCTGTCAACATATGCCTCTTCACCAAGCTGATGATCACCCTTTGACTTATTTTGTCGATGAGGAAATGGCAATCGAGGAATAAAAAGGGGAGAATCATCAATAACCTTCTCCTTGACTCTTTCCTTAGTCCTTCTAGCCCCCTCTCTCCCCCTTTCAATATCCATAAAATCAGTAGGTACCAAGGGGGCATCATATGTAGTACCACTCCGAAGAACAATGGCACAAGCACTCTCTCTAGTGTGATCTTGAGACGACATAGATTGCCCTGGAAGTTTACCCGGTTGCCTTTTTGACAAAGTATTGCGAGTTGAGCAACTTGGTTCTCCAATATTGTATTTTGATTCTTCAACTCCTTTATGCTCTCATCGTGGTTCTTTTGAGCAATCTCTGAGGTCTTCTGCATATTCCCTATGAGCTTATACAAATCACTCATGTTAGGCTCTGGAGTGGCATTGCTCATCGGAGGTTGTTGCTGATAGCCTTGGTGCGGGGGTCTATTAAACCCCGGGGGATCATTATGTGAGGCTCCTTGTGGAAATGGAGGCCTAGCAACATGTGCCTGAGGTGGATGGAACTATGGTTGTGACCACTGTTGTTGGGGTTGAGGATTTTGAGCATTGTTGCTCCGATATGAGAAATTTGGAAGATTCCTCCAACCTGGATTGTATGAGTTGGAATATGGTTCATCGGGTTCCCTCTGTTCAAAAGAATTCACTTGCTTCATTTGCGTGGTATCCTGCGGACTATAAGAGCACTCATGACCAAAGTGACCTTGGATACCACATACTTCGCAGTAAGAAGTTGTCACTGGAGCTACACTAGACATAGCATTGATACTCATTGGGGGAGTACCAGACTGAGGGGCCTTCAAAGCATCGATCTTTAGGTTCAAGGCTGCCACTTGTGAGGATAATAGAGCATAAGAATCAACGTCCATTTTGCCCCTTTTAGATGTGGTTCTGGTGGTGCTATAGTGATTGGCAACAAGATTAGCAAGGAAATCATAACCTGCATCCACTTCCTTGTCAAGAAAAACACCCCCAGCAGCAGAATCAACCGTGTTCTTTGTTTCATCTTGCAAACCATGATAGAAAATCTGAACCAAGAACCATTTTTCAATGTTGTGATGCGGGCAAGACCGCTGCAATGCCTTGAATCTATCCCAGGCTTCCCGAAGTGACTCTTCAGGTTCTTGTGTGAATGTAGTCAACTTGTGCCTTATTTCAGCCGTCTTGGTGGGTGGAAAGAATTCTTCCAGAAAAGCCTGTGAAATAGCACTCCACTCTGTCTCCTTGACATCATTCAACCATGTTTGAGCCTTATCACGAAGGCTAAAACCAAACAACATTACTTTCAATTGGTCTTGAGTGACCCCTTGATGCTTGATAGTACCACATAGTTGGTTGAACCTCTGCAGATGGTTGGTGGGTTCCTTAGATGGATGGCCACCATATTGATTTTGTGAGACCATGGAGATTAGAGAGGGCTTAATCTCAAAGTTGCTTTCCTCAATAGTTGGCATAGTGAGCCCAGTCGGAACACTGCTCGAGGAAGGCACCCCATATGATTTCAGGGATTTAGACATCGTGTAACTCAGTGGAGTCTGTGAGTTTTGAGACCCTGACTGCTTCTTCTTCTGTTGTTTCTTTTTGCGTTGTCGAAGAGTCTTACCAAGATCGGGATCGGGAGGAACCAAGGTACCCGTTCTAGCAGACCTGGGCATAAAAAACAACGAGAAAACGTAGTGAAATTTGCCTCAATTGGAACTAAAAGTTCCAATGAGACAATGGAAACAGTTCAAATAATCAAACTAAAACTAATAGAATCTAGCCGTCTCCCCTGCAACGGCGCCAAAATTTAATAGGCTGTCGTACACCTGTCAAAAATAAAATCCTAACGAAACCTCCTAACAATCTAGTAGGGTAAACAGGGTCGAATCCACAGAGAGATGGCTATTTAAATACAGCTTTTAAGGTATGGCGAAACTAACAATGTCACGAAATTTAGGATTAAATGTTTAAACTAAAATAAAGGAAAATAAACTAAAAGATCTAGGGCAATGGTTCACCATGTTCATAGTTCAAAATCAATTCAAAACATCATCGACAATTCAAATATTCAAATTAACTAGAGCACAAGTTAATCCTACGGTCGGGTCTTAACACTCTCAATTCAGCATATGCAGTACGATCCCTAACATAATCAGAATTGCTAGTTGTAGGTAAGCCTCTAAAATTCGATCTTTCGATTCTAAACCCTATTAGCATGATTTAATCAAACAATTGATCAGATTGCAAAGATTAGCAATATAAACCTAATCAACTAGAAATATCATTGAATAATCAAACCGTCAACAATAATAATAAAGATTCAAAATATAAACATGGATTCCCAAACCCTAGAAACAAACTACTCAATCATGAAATAAATTATGAAACCTAAGTCTAGGATGAAAACATAATTAAAAGCGAAAAATAAAATAAAGAGAAAAATCAATAATACCTCAAAGAATTACATTGATGGAGTATGTAGAAAAACTAGGGTTCATGAAAAAGAAAAGAGATAAAAGGAACGTGAAATAGAATTCTAAGGGAATTAAAACATAAAGGAAAATAAAAGCATAAGGGAAAATAAATTAATTCCCTTGAAGTATTTAAATACTTCCTAAATTCTAAACAAAATAGGAAATACCTCCGAACCAAATTTATATACATGCAAGGATAAGGGGGAGATAGCTCTCAACATAATAAAATTAGTAGTATATGATCGGTATTACAATATGTTAAACTTGGTACAAATATTTGATCATGTCTTATTAACTCGCTCTATGAGCATGAGTACTATACTACATTCTGAAGATGTATACTTTTGTGATATGTACCAAAGTTTTAATGGATACTCTTGAAGAGTACAAGCTATCTTCCATAAGTTTTGTTTAGATTGTCTTGCTGTTAAAATTGAGACAACAGTATGTGTTGTTATATCACATCACAATTTGTTCAAATTATAGTATTTTATAATTACAGTGATCACTTTGAGAAGATAACCAGCAGTTATCGAATGAAATACTTTATATGATATTATATACGCATGATGTGATAATCCAGGCCATCCGGGTTTAAGAACACCCGTTATGAGAATTTGAAAATTCTTGTCAAATAAAATTTTATGTGTTGACATTCCGTCGTATGTTGTATATATTCAAAGGAAGGAAAAAATGATGAGGTTGAGTTGTATTTCAATCGAATAGTTATAATGAATCGATTGAGAAAATAAATACAAGAGATATTAATGATTTTGAAAAATTGTATAATGATAGGTGATTTAAAGTTCACCATGATAATAAGTGACCCAAAGTTCACCAGAATGGTAGTAGGTGACTTGAAGATCACCAATAAGTTTTTTTTTTATTGATTTAAGTATCATAAATAAGCATCAGAAATCTCTTGATTGGGGCAATCATACGTCAGCACGAAAAGAGAAAATATGAAGAAAAGAACTGCATATTATATCTACTCCCCATAATCAATGTTGATCTCCAGAATAGAACAAAAGTATGTAATATTGATCAAAATACACGTTGAAAAGTGTATTATTTAGTTGGTGAAATTTTTTATGCCTCATAACATTTTGAAAATATTTTCCCAACTTAGGGGGAGACGAGCAAGAATAAGTTGGAAAATTGAAAGATAATAAATTGATCCCCACATGAGTAAGTGTAAATGCCAGCTTTATGTCCTCAAAGTATGTTTGGACATAAATATCTATGACTTGATTGTGTTAAATTGTTACATGGTCAAAGGCATAAAGGTTTATGATAGTCATAGTGCTCGATGTTACATATAGTAAGTGTTGAGAAATATATATCTTGCCAATATTTATTTAAATCTCTACACCTGAAGTGTAGATTATATATACGGTTCCAACATAGTGATTATATGAAAAGGATGGCAAGATAATGCAGTTGATGATATTTTTGAAAATAAAGAAAACACTATTAATTATTTAGTGAATGAAATACCCTTGAAGTGGTATAGATATCTGAACAATAATAGATGGCCCGTGAGAAAAAAATGAATGGTACCCATTGAATAAGTATTCAGATATCATTGATGAATAGCATGCAAAATATATGTTGAAGAATTTTGATGATACCGGTAGATGATGGAACCGAAATATAATGCATATGTGAGAAATAATGGATTTTGAATAGGGGATCGTAAATCTATATATGTATGTTTCGATGTAGACATAACTATAATGATCAAATGAGTTCATGGACCTGAAGTCCAACAAGTTATGGATTTGAAATATCCACACTGTACAGTGTTCTGCATTTGAGTCTCACATTCATATACATGTGTAGTTAATAGGTAAATGCATCATTCATCATACATTTAGTTTGTTTTATGTTTTATCATGATATGATGTAGAAATTTCTAGTTATAATTTCATATTACATGTCCAACCTATTATGATGTCGTATATGAATATGCATCCAATGGGTAAGACGGATTTGCAACTTTATGAATATTATAAGAGGAGTTTCTTACTCCAATGGGCAAACAGTTGCAAAAGAAGTATATATATAATGTTGATTTAATAACATGTTATGAATCATGCAAATAAGAAAAGTTCCTGAAGAACTTATACATGATGTTCTTAAACATCTAGCCCTTTAAGTTTTACATATGAATGTCATAACATTGATCAAATATTATCTAAACTCTTGAAGAGTGTTTTTGAACCGTCGTCTCAACCAGTAGTTTGAGTACTTGATAATTATGAAATATACATATTAGTTTATTCACGGATGAATTCTTGTACAAATATGAGTTGATTCAATATTATAAGATAAGAGTATGTAATGTCCTTACAAAGAATTTTATTTTATGGTCCAGAAGAGCCATAAAATATATTATTAGTTATATTATACCCCAAGTTGGACAATGATATTATTATTTATCATGTATTGTCATGAAAGTATGACTAGAGAAATTTTGATCAACTTTGATGATTACTACTACTTATGACCTCCAGAAGAAGGCTTATATATATATATATATCCAATATTTAAGGATACATTTTGTAATATTATGTACAAGAAAATATATTTATTTCAGTTATTATTGTCAAAAGTTTGGTGATATAAATACTCACCTAGTGCATACAAGTGAAAATTTGAAAATTCAACTCAAATTGTGGAGAATCGATTTCCAAGGAGCTTCATGTTGCTACATTTGAAAAGTTATCAACAATATTAGATTCATTGAATTGGAAGATCTCAAGTGATGTATTCATCAGGGGGGAGAAAATACGCGTTGCACTCTTTTTTCCTTATCCATGGTTTTGTCCCATTGGGTTTTCCTGGTAAGGTTTTTGACGAGGCAACATCCCAAGCGTATTATGATGAGTATTGTACTCTTTTCCTTCACTAGGTTTTCATCCCACAGGGTTTTCTTAGTAAGGTTTTTAAGGAGGCATCATCTCATGTATATTACAGGGTCATTGTATTATTTTAGATAATGGACATCCAAGGGGGAGTGTTATAAATATATTATATTGTGGATGCCCATTATACCCCTGACATCCTTATCCTATATAATGTACGTATGTGTACATATTATGTTAATTGGAAATAAGATGATAACCGCCAATTTCTCTCTTCCTCTCTCTCCCTTTCTCTCTACTTTCATAACAAAATAATAATAATTAGATAAGTTATCATTTAACTGAACGATCACGAGAAGCGACTCAACGAACCCCCGCGGAAGTCAGTTGGGCGGAGAAACCAGCGGCCCCGCTGGTTGGTCGCTGGTTTTCGCGCTCAAGGAGAAGAGTTGGGCCTGCGTTGTGCGCCGTGGGCGAATCGGATAGTCGAGCCATCTTGTTTATGTCATAACTCTTGTTCTACAATGCCTATAAGGACGTATGACCTGTCGTTGGAAAGATCTTTAAGCCTACTTTCTAGCCCAATCAAAATCGTCTCATTCCAACATGTAGAACTTGAGATATCATCAAAAGAGTGAACGCTTGTCCGTTTTGATGCTTAGAAAAGTAGCGTTTAGCTTCATTGTTGACTCAAAATTATCCCTAGAGACATGCAATGATCCTCGAGTCAACATTTCATCCGTTCATCATCCAAATCAACTCATAACACTCCGAAAGCATCCAAATGAGCGTAAAATCACCTGAAACATTAAGAAAACACAAATGGGGCGTAATAGAATACGACAACGATAACTTATGCAAATGTGATCCTAAATGCAACTAAAATGATATAAATGCCTAATAATGCAACCTAAATGCGCCTAAAATACCCTATATAAATACGATTCATTAGTACCCCAGCAGTAGGCCACAGGGTAACCCCCAGCCACTCTACCAGACCAAGGGGTGATAGGTCGTTTTTCGGGTCGTTGAACGAATACCACCTAATCAAACAAAATTTATAAACCACCTAAACTAACAGACTATATCAACTATAGTGGCAAGCATATGGATCGTCCCAAGAGAATGGATATATTTGACTATTCAAACTATTTGCATTCACAAGCTAGCTCAAGCGGAAATGAATGTATGTATCTATAAATCTATTGAAATCAAAGAAAAGTAAATGGGATAGGACAAGGTTTGACACATGTGATGAATGGGGATGAAAATAATTTTGTCTATGTACCCTTATTTGTTTTCTATTTTTAATAAACAAGACACCAAATGGAGAAATAAAAAATTTATCCATCATTTGTTTTAATTAGGAGAATATCTTTAAGCTATATGTGTCCAAAGTATAATCTAATAAGACAACCAAGCTGTTAAATACTCTAGAATAGAGTTTTAAAATTAAAATATCTCTTACTAGAAAATAATGTCGGGTTCAGCTTTCTAGGGCTAGGTTTAACAAATGTGATGAGTAAGAATGAAAATAACTTTGTATATATACCTTTATTTGTTTTCTATTTTTAATAAATAAAACACCGAATGAGGCAATAACAAATTTATTCATCATTAGTTTTAATTAGGAAAATATTTATACATTATATGTGTCCAAAGTATAATGTAATCAGACAAACAAATTGTCAAATACTCTTAAAGTTTTAAAAGTCAAAACTCTCTTGTAAAAAAATAATGTCGAATTCAGTTGTCTAGGGTTTGGCTTGAGTCGGGCGTGGATACACATACGGGTGATGAAGCAGGGTTAATTTTATTTTCCGTCCGCGGCTTAGGACGGGGATGAGTATCATACCTATCGTAGTGACGAGCATGGGGATGAGAATTTTAAGCAGGCACATGTGTTGAGGGACCAACCCACCCCGCTTCAAAGTTATCTCTAGATGAATAAGACATATGGTGGAGTGAGTGTTAAATGATCGAGTAATGATATAGATGGTAGGGGAGTATAAGTGGGTATGACTATCGAAGTAAAGAACGGATGAGAATAAATTTATGTTCGACATGGGTTATGAAAAGGGAAGAACGTACAGACCGTAAGTTTTTACTTTATTTTGAATTTGTTAAATAAATAAGATAAGGAATGAGGCAGTAACAGATATATCCATCATTAGTTTCAATAATAAGATTAGCTATAAGTTCTATTTTGAAGTTAATTGTCTATAGCTATAGTTTAGTAAAAGTTTAGATCGGCATACATAGGAATTTGAGATATTAAATCAGTGAAAGGAATCGTTACCTCAAGATTCTTGACCATAGCCAAGAACTTACCGAACTGTTGATCAACCTTTGTTTTCTGCATTCGATGAGGAAACGGTAGTGTAGGTGCAAAAGGGGGAGAATAAGTATCCTTCTCCTTGCCGCTTTCCTTCTTCTCTAATTCTTTCTCAACACCCGGGGTTTCAACCCCTACATCTACAGTCTTTCTGTCAACATATGTCTCTTCACCAAGCTGATGATCACCCTTTGACTTATTTTGTCGATGAGGAAATGGCAATCGAGGAATAAAAAGGGGAGAATCATCAATAACCTTCTCCTTGACTCTTTCCTTAGTCCTTCTAGCCTCCTCTCTCCCCTTTTCAATATCCATAAAATCAGTAGGTACCAAGGGGGCATCATATGTAGTACCACTCCGAAGAACAATGGCACAAGCACTCTCTCTAGTATGATCTTGAGACGACATAGATTGCCCTGGAAGTTTACCCGGTTGCCTTTTTGACAAAGTATCAGCGAGTTGAGCAACTTGGTTCTCCAACATTGTATTTTGATTCTTCAACACCTTTATGCTCTCATCGTGGTTCTTTTGAGCAATCTCTAAGGTCTTCTGCATATTCGCTATGAGCTTATACAAATCACTCATGTTAGGCTCTGGAGTGGCATGGCTCTGCGTAGGTTGTTGGTGATAGCCTTGGTGCGGGGGTTTATTAAACCCCGGGGGAGCATTATGTGAGGCTCCTTGTGGAAATGGAGGCCTAGCAACATGTGCCTGAGGTGGATGGAACTATGGTTGTGACCACTGTTGTCGGGGTTGAGGATTTTGAGCATTGTTGCTCCGATATGAGAAATTTAAAAGATTCCTCCAACCTGGATTGTATGATTTGGAATATGGTTCATCGGGTTGCCTCTGTTCAAAAGAATTCACTTGCTTCATTCGCGTGGTATCCTGCGGACTATAAGAGCACTCATGACCAAAGTGACCTTGGATACCACATACTTCGCAGTAAGAAGTTGTCACTGGAGCTACACTAGACATAGCATTGATACTCATTGGGGGAGTACCAGACTGAGGGGCCTTCAAAGCATCGATCTTTAGGTTCAAGGCTGCCACTTGTGAGGATAATAGAGCATAAGAATCAACGTCCATCTTGCCCCTTTTAGATGTGGTTCTAGTGAAGCTATAGTGATTGGCAACAAGATTAGCAAGGAAATCATAACCTGCATCCACTTCCTTGTCAAGAAAAACACCCCCAGCAGCAGAATCAACCGTGTTCTTTGTTTCATCTTGAAAACCATGGTAGAAAATCTGAACCAAGAACCATTTTTCAATGTTGTGATGCGGGCAAGACCGCTGCAATGCCTTGAATCTTCCCCAGGCTTCCCGAAGTAACTCTCCAGGTTCTTGTGTGAATGTAGTCAACTTGTGCCTTATTTCAGCCGTCTTGGTGGGTGGAATGAATTCTTCCAGAAAAACCTGTCAAATAGCACTCCACTCTGTCTCTTTGACATCGTTCAACCATGTTTGAGCCTTATCACGAAGGCTAAAATCAAACAACATTACTTTCAATTGGTCTTGAGTGACCCCTTGATGCTTGATAGTACCACATAGTTGGTTGAACCTCTGCAGATGGTTGGTGGGTTCCTCAGATGGATGGCCACCATATTGATTTTGTGAGACCATGGAGATTAGAGAGGGCTTAATCTCAAAGTTGATTTCCTCAAAAGTTGGCATAGTGAGCCCAGTCGGAACACTGCTCGAGGAAGGCACCCCATATGATTTCAGGGATTTAGACATCGTGTAACTCAGTGGAGTCTGTGAGTTTTGAGACCCTGACTGCTTCTTCTTCTGTTGTTTCTTTTTGAGTTGTCGAAGAGTCTTACCAAGATCGGGATCGGGAGGAACCAAGGTACCCGTTCTAGCAGACCTGGGCATAAACAACAACGAGAAAACGTAGTGAAATTTGCCTCAATTGGAACTAAAAGTTCCAATGAGACAATGGAAACAGTTCAAATAATCAAACTAAAACTAATAGAATCTAACCGTCTCCCCGGCAATGGCACCAAAATTTAATAGGCTGTCGTACACCTGTCAAAAATAAAATCCTAACGAAACCTCCTAACAATCTAGTAGGGTAAACAGGGTCGAATCCACAAAGAGATGGCTATTTAAATATAGATTTTAAGGTATGGCGAAACTAACAATGTCACGAAATTTAGGATTGAATGTTTAAACTAAAATAAAGGAAAATAAACTAAAAGATCTAGGGCAATGGTTCACCATGTTCATAGTTCAAAATCAATTCAAAACATCATCGACAATTCAAATATTCAAATTAACTAGAGCACAAGTTAATCCTAAGGTCGGGTCTTAACACTCTCAATTCAGCATATGCAGTACGATCGCTAACATAATCAGAATTGCTAGTTTTAGGTAAGCCTCTAAAATTCGATCTTTCGATTCGAAACCCTATTAGCATGATTTAATCAAACAATTGATCAGATTGCAAAGATTAGCAATATAAACCTAATCAACTAGAAATATCAATGAATAATCAAACCATCAACAATAATAATAAAGATTCATAATATAAACATGGATTCCCAAACCCTAGAAACAAACTACTCAATCATGAAATAAATTATGAAACTTAAGTCTAGGATGAAAACATAATTAAAAGCGAAAAATAAAATAAAGAGAAAAATCAATAATACCTCAAAGAATTACATTGATGGAGTATGTAGAAAAACTAGGGTTCATGAAAAAGAAAAGAGATAAAAGGAACGTGAAATAGAATTCTAAGGGAATTAAAACATAAAGGAAAATAAAAGCATAAGGGAAAATAAATTAATTCCCTTGAAGTATTTAAATACTTCCTAAATTCTAAACAAAATAGGAAATACCTCCGAACCAAATTTATATACATGCAAGGATAAGGGGGAGATAGCTCTCAACATAATAAAATTAGTAGTATATGATCGGTATTACAATATGTTAAACTTGGTACAAATATTTGATCATGTCTTATTAACTCGCTCTATGAGCATGAGTACTATACTACATTCTGAAGATGTATACTTTTGTGATATGTACCAAAGTTGTAATGGATACTCTTGAAGAGTACAAGCTATCTTCCATAAGTTTTGTTTAGATTGTCTTGCTGTTAAAATTGAGACACCAGTATGTGTTGTTATATCACATCACAATTTGTTCAAATTATAGTATTTTATAATTAAAGTGATCACTTTGAGAAGATAACCAACAGTTATCGAAAGAAATACTTTATATGATATTATATACGCATGATGTGATAATCCAGGCCATCCGGGTTTAAGAACACCCGTTATGAGAATTTGAAAATTCTTGTCAAATAAAATTTTATGTGTTGACATTCCCTCGTATGTTGTATATATTCAAAGGCAGGACAAAATGATGAGGTTGAGTTGTATTTCAATCGAATAGTTATAATGAATCGATTGAGAAAATAAATACAAGAGATATTAATGATTTTGAAAAATTGTATAATGATAGGTGATTTAAAGTTCACCATGATAGTAAGTGATCCGAAGTTCACCAGAATGGTAGTAGGTGACTTGAAGATCACCAATAAGTTTTTTTATTGATTTAAGTATCATAAATAAGCATCAGAAATCTCTTGATTGGGTAATCATAATCAATGTTGATCAAAATATGAAGAAAACAACTGCATATTATATTTACTCCCCATAATCAATGTTGATCTCCAGAAGAGAACAAAAGTATGTAATATTGATCAAAATACACGTTGAAAAGTGTATTATTTAGTTGGTGAAATTTTTTATGCCTCATAACATTTTGAAAATATTTTCCCAACTTAGGGGGAGACGAGCAAGAATAAGTTGGCAAAATTGAAAGATAATAAATTGATCCCCACATGAGTAAGTGTAAATGCCAACTTTATATCCTCAAAGTATGTTTGGACATAAATATCTATGACTTGATTGTGTTAAATTGTTACATGGTCAAAGGCATAAAGGTTTATGATAGTCATAGTGCTCGATGTTACATATAGTAAGTGTTGAGAAATATATATCTTGCCAATATTTATTTAAATCTCTACACTTGAAGTGTAGATTATATATACGGTTCCAACATAGTGATTATATGAAAAGGATGGCAAGATAATGCAGTTGATGATATTTTTGAAAATAAAGAAAACACTATCACTAGTAGAAAAACCCATGTTGCAGCCCCCTTGTTGCAGCGTACATGTATAAATACGCTTCAACAACCAGTCGATCAACGCGGGTCAAACCCTTTAAAGGGTTATCGCAGCGTACATTTTAATTGTTCGCAGCAAAAGTGTATGTTGCAGCGTACAAAATAAAAGCCCGCAGCAACAACCCGACGTTATCGCAACGTACATGCTATTGCCCCCTGCAACAAGTCCGCGTTTCAAAAAAAATTTGCTGCAATAACGTACGTCAATAGCTTTTTCCCTTAAACAAAATTTTGAAACCGCGCTCAACGTACGTACTCCTTCTCTCCAAGCTTTTTCCCTTAAACAAATATCCAAGCATCCTTCGAACTCAGCCGTCGAACTCAGCCGTCGAACTCAGCCGTCGAACTCAGCCCTGCGTCGCCGTCGAACTCAGGCGCTGCTCAGCCCTGCGTCGCTGTCTTCGCCGGTGTGTCTGTGTTCTCGCCTCATCTCCCCCATCCCGTTCTGTTCTCCCGCGCCTACTCAGTCCCTGAAAGGTCGATATTCTTGGTCGGCCGGGGGTTCAGCGTCCCCCCGTCGCGTCCTGGTTCCGGTGGTTGCTCGGCGTTACTCTCCTTGCCACAACAAGTAATTATGGTTTGTTCAATTTTTATTTTTGTTTTTGATTTTCGTTTTCAGATTAGGGTTCAATTTTCGTTTTTTATTTTCGTTTTGATTTTCGTTTTTGATTTTCGTTTTTGATTTTCGTTTTGATTTTCATTTTCAATTTTGATTTTCGTTTGTTCAACTTTTATTTTTATTTTGATTTTTTTGATTTTTTTGGCTGTTTTTCAATTATTTCTTTAATTTGCAGTTAATTGTGAAGATGGGTAGATACGCATATGGTTGAAGAGAGGGGCGATGATCGTACTGCCAGCATAATCTATCATCGTGCTTGTTTGAATTTCGACAATTGCATAAGGTATTGATATATCTAATTATCTTCATAAAGTTTCTCTTTTCCTCTTTTGAAAGTTGAAATCAATAGTACAGTAAGTGCATATCATTTTTACGATAAATAAAATTTGGATAAGTACAGTAAGTGTAATAATAAAACATGTACATTAGTATTCTATGCTTAAGTATCCATTCCGTTTTACTTATTAGGTTTGTTTTTGGACTTCTAATATCACTTCAGTGAAGCATTGATAAACTTAAATGATGTAATCAAAGATTTGCGGAACTTCTTAATGATTTTGTGACTTCATAATATATGTGTTTATGTGTGGAACCTTTTGTTGTTGTTATTAGTAATGAGTCATCGTTGGATGTATGGTGACCATACTACGGCAGAATACTTGAGTGGGGTCGCAGAGTTCATTAGATGTGCTTTAGCACACCAACGGAGTACAAAAGCCGAAAAAAATCTATTGTCCCTGCCGTGATTGTAACAATATCAAGCGGTTAGGTGACATTGATGAAATTGAGGATCATTTATTTCGCCGTGGGTTTAAGCAAGATTACCATGTTTGGTTTTGGCATGGTGAAACAATACCTGATCGTCCAAGTTCTAGTGTCCATGAATTTGATGTTCAGAGTAATGAGAGTGATGATGATATTTATGAAAATAATGAGACGGATGATGATGAGGAAGAAGATGATGAAATAAATGAGATGATGGATGGGCTGAAAGATAACTTGGACGAACGACCTCAGATGTTCGAACAAGTATCAAAGGCTGCTGAAACTCCTTTGTATCCCGGTTGTACAAAATTCAGCAAGTTGGAATGTGTGTCAATACTTTACAACCTCAAATGTAAAGGTGGTTGGAGAGATGAACACTTTGACACCTTATTGGAGTGGGTAGGTGAATTTTTGCCGGAAGGGAATGATATCCCCACCTCTACCTATTATGCCAGGAAATTGATGTGTCCCTTAGGCTTAGAGGTCGACAAGATAGATGCTTGCCCAAATGATTGTATGCTTTACAGAAAAGAGCATGAACATTTGGATGAGTGTCCAACATGCGGCGCATCTCGTTACAAACGTAAAGGGGCAAATTCAGCTAAGAGGGGCCCGTCTGCTAAGTCTTTGTGGTATCTTCCAATCATACCTAGGTTTGAGCGTATGTTTTCATTGAAGAAACAAGCAAAAAACTTAAGGTGGCATGCGGAAGTGAGGAAGAAAGATGGACTCCTTCGACATCCTGCAGATTCTGTTCAATGGAGAAATATTGATAAGAAATATCCTGAATTTGGTAAGGAGGTTAGAAATCTAAGGCTTGCTTTATGTGCAGATGGTGTGAATCCATATGGAACTCTAAGCAGTCAACATAGCACATGGCCGGTTCTTCTAGCAATTTATAATCTTCCTCCATGGCTGTGTATGAAGCGGAAGCATATCATGTTATCACTCCTCATCTCGGGGCCTATGCAACCTGGAAATGACATAGATGTGTACCTGGCTCCACTCATAGATGATTTGAAATTATTGTGGAATGAAGGTGTTTCAATGTTCGATGCACACACCAATTCAAGCTTTACATTGCGAGCTATGGTTTTTTGTACCATAAATGATTTTCCGGCATATGGAAACTTGTCTGGATACAAAACCAAAGGAGAACAAGCATGCCCTATATGTGAAGAGGACATGAAGCCCACATGGTTGCATAATTTCAAGAAAAATGTTTACCCAGATTTCAGGAAGCACCTCAGTCGATATCACCCTTATCGTAAGAAGAAGAAAGAATTCAATGGGTTCACCGAGGAAAGAGTAGCTCGTACGCCTTTGACAGGATCACAGGTTTATGAACGATAAAAAATGTTGAAACCAAATACGGCAAGTGCTACAAGTCCAAGTCTAAAAAGGGTGTTTTGTGGAAGAAAGTATCTCCATTATGGGATCTTCCCTACTGGAGAGATTTATCGGTTAGGCATTGTCTCGATGTAATGCACATTGAGAAAAATGTGTGCGATGCTATCGTTGGGACTTTGCTAAACATGCCTGGAAAGACTAAGGACAATGAGAATGTGCGGAAAGATATGAAAAAGAGGAATATTCGACCAGATTTGTGGCCTGTTGAAAAATCTGGTGCGGGTGGTACTAAGACTTATCTGCCTCCAGCGTGTTACACAATGTCAAGAAAGGAGAAGAAGCAGTTTTGTGAGTGCTTACATGGAATTAAGGTTCCCTCGGGATATTCGTCGAATGTAAAGCGCCTAGTGTCTCTCTCGGACCTTAGGTTGGTTGGTATGAAGTCTCATGATTGCCATGTAATGATTAATGTGTTTTTGCCAATTGCACTTCGTGGGATATTGCCGAAACACGTGAGACATGTTATAACAAAACTTTGTGTGTTTTTCAATTCTATATGTGCTAAAGTGATTGATCCGGAGAAATTAGATTCTTTGCACAATGATATTGTGGAAACTTTGTGTCGATTTGAAATGTACTTTCCACCATCTTTCTTTGATATTATGGTGCACTTAATTGTCCATTTAGTTCTAGAAATCAAGTTATGTGGTCCGGTGTTCTTAAGATGGATGTATCCTTTTGAGAGATTTTTTGGGCATTTAAAGGACAAAACAAAGAATCGGGCAAGGCCGGAGGGTAGTATCATTCGGGGAGTCCTTGAGGAAGAGATATCTCAATATGTAGCTGAATTCTTATCAAGGCTTGAGCAAATAGGTCTTCCAAAATCTCGTCATGCAGGGAGGCTTGAAGGGCATGGGGTAATTGGTAAAAATGTGATCTCGCCTCCATCTGAAAGGAAGAATAAGGCACATCTTTGTGTGTTGCAGCATCTTACCGAGGTCAATCCTTACATAGATAAGAATTTTCTAGAATTGCAACAAAAGAATCCTAAGTTGAAGGAAAGAACGTTGATGCAAGAACATAATCGCACATTTGTTGATTGGTTTAAGAAGGAAGTAGCCGAGGAAATGAAAAAAAATCTAGATGTTTCTGAAATGGTCCAGTGGTTAGCTCGAGGTCCTCGACTATCTGTTCTGTCTTATGAAGGGTATGATATCAATGGGTTCACATTCTACACTAGAAGACAAGATGAAAAGAGTTTGGTGCAGAATAGTGGAGTGAAGCATGTTGCATCATCTAGGGTCTATGCAAGCGCCAAGGATAGAAGACCGGTTGATGCGACACAATCATATTATAGTGTTATCGAAGAAATATGGGAGCTTGATTACAACAAATTTACGATCCCTGTATTCCGGTGCAAGTGGGCCAACAACCATAATGGGGTGAAACAAGATGAAATTTTTCCGGGTTTAACATTGGTTAACTTTGATCGATTAAGTGATAGTGACGAGCCATTCATTCTAGCATCACAAGCTAAGCAAATTTTCTATGTGGTAGACAATGTTGATCCTATATGGCGTGCATTTGCCCAAGGCAAGAGAAATATTTTGGGTATTGATGATGTTGTGGATGAAGATGAGTATGACAAGTACGATGAAACACCCCTGTTATCAACGGCTGTTCAACCGTTACCGGAGGAGGAAGATGCAAATAATACTAATCATATGCGTACAGATCATAGGGAAGGAATTTGGGTTATAAACCGTAAATGAATAACATGAGTTGGCTTCTGGGAATAGGTAATTCTAGCTAACTGAATATCAGATTAAATGTATCTTTTCTAGCATTTAGGAAGGTGTAGTTTGTACTTCCACATCTTTAATTCTTATTTTATACTTCCATTGTGTTCATGACTATACTTTTCTAGCTTTCTTTAATTCTTACTGTACTTCCACATCTTACTTTTGTTCCTGACCGAAGTTTTCTAACTTTCTGTGCAGATGACTTGAGATCTCCGAGTCAGAAATTTTCAGAAGCTTTCGGTGATTTGTGTCTTTTCAGAAGTTCTCAGAATCGGAAAATAACACACGTATTTACTTTTGGTGAGTTGTGCGTTTTCTCCTATTGTTGCGCTAATTAACATGTCTCCTAATCTTGAGCTAGAATGACCTAAATCAAAACGAGCGGGCTTAAATTGACCTTAGTTGAATAAATTGACCTAAATTGACCTTAGTTGACTAAATTAGCATAAATATGAACCATAACTACCAAACAAGTCTCAAATGTGCATAAATTGATTGGATTGAGTCTAGGAACGTTAAAACCAATCATATGGACCGTGTAATTAGATTGAAATGAGTTCTTAGGTTCGTTAGTTCAAAGTTGGGAGCGAAGATGTCTCATTTTAGCATAAATATGAACCATAACGACCAAACAAGTCTCAAATGGCATAAATTGATTGGATTGAGTCTAGGAAAGTTAAAACTAATCATATTAATCATTTAAAAGGATTAAAATGAGTGTTTAGGTTTGTTAGTTCAAATTTGGGAGCGAAAGTGTCATATTAGCCTAAAAATGAGTTCTTAGGTTCTTTAGTTCATAGTTGGGAGCGAAAATGCCTCATTTTAGCATAAATATGAACCACAACGACCAAACAAGTCTCTAATGTGAATAAATAGATCGGATCGAGTCTTGGAAAGTTTAAATTAATCATATTAATCATTTAAAAGGTTAAAATGAGTCCTTAGGTTTGTTAGTTCATAGTTGGGAGCGAAAATGCCTCATTTTAGCTTAAATATGAACCATAACTACCAAACAAGTCTCAAATGTGCATAAATTGATTGGATTGAGTCTAGGAAAGTTAAAACCAATCATATGGACCGTGTAATTAGATTGAAATGAGTTCCTAGGTTCGTTAGTTCAAAGTTGGGAGCGAAGATGTCTCATTTTAGCATAAATATGAACCATAACGACCAAACAAGTCTCAAATGGCATAAATTGATTGGATTGAGTCTAGGAAACTTAAAACTAATCATATTAATCATTTAAAAGGATTAAAATGAGTGTTTAGGTTTGTTAGTTCAAAGTTGGGAGCGAAAGTGTCATATTAGCCTAAAAATGAGTTCTTAGGTTCTTTAGTTCATAGTTGGGAGCGAAAATGCCTCATTTTAGCATAAATATGAACCACAACGACCAAACAAGTCTCTAACGTGAATAAATAGATCGGATCGAGTCTTGGAAAGTTAAAATTAATCATATTAATCATTTAAAAGGTTAAAATGAGTCCTTAGGTTCGTTAGTTCATAGTTGGGAGCGAAAATGCCTCATTTTAGCATAAATATGAACCATAACTACCAAACAAGTCTCAAATGTGCATAAATTGATTGGATTGAGTCTAGGAAAGTTAAAACCAATCATATGGACCGTGTAATTAGATTGAAATGAGTTCTTAGGTTCGTTAGTTCAAAGGTGGGAGCGAAAATGTCTCATTTTAGCATAAATATGAACCATAACGACCAAACAAGTCTCAAATGGCATAAATTGATTGGATTGAGTCGAGGCCGGAAAGTTAAAACTAATCATATTAATAATTTAAAAGGATTAAAATGAGTGTTTAGGTTTGTTAGTTCAAATTTGGGAGCGAAAGTGTCATATTAGCCTAAAAATGAGTTCTTAGGTTCTTTAGTTCATAGTTGGGAGCGAAAATGCCTCATTTTAGCATAAATATGAACCACAACGACCAAAAAAGTCTCTAATATGAAAGGTTCTTCGTCTTCTGAGTCATCATAGTCATCATACTCCTGATGAACAGAGATAATGGAAGAAGTAAGAACACACAGAAATTTATTTCAAATAATCTGTGAGACCTAAGTAAATAAAAGAAGGAAAACCTGAGTGCATTTCGCAGAATCTGCTTCATCATCACCTTCCTGCATACACCATTCTGTTTTTAGATGATTGTAAAGGGAAGAGTAATGCAGAAATGTACCGGGGAAGTTATGACATATAACAGCAATTTTAAGTCATGCTAAAACTCTCTTCAACAGTGAAACATGTTAAACTTGTTTATAGAATGAGTTAGCTGCCTGGCATTCTCATATTGCCTCAACAAACACACCAAGAATGACAAAGAACATTGCAGATCAGATCAGCACAGATCAGTGCAGATCAGATCAGTACAGATCAGTGCAGATCAGCACAGATCAGTGCAGATCAGATCAGTACAGATCAGTGCAGATCAGCACAGATCAGTGCAGATCAGCACAGATCAGTGCAGATCAGATCTGTGCTGATCAGATCATCACAGATCAGTGCAGATCAGATCTGTGCTGATCTGTGTTGCTGCTGCTGCACTGATCTGTGCTGCTGCCGCACTGAATATTTGATCACAATACTGATCAGTGTACTGATTTGTGTTGCTGCCGCTGCACTGATCTGCTGCTGCACTGATCTGCTGCCGCTGCACTGATCTGCTGCTGCTGCAGTGAGTTCAATAGTTAGTTGGGGGGGGGGGGACGAATGGGGAGGACATCAAATTTGTGTTTAGTTCACATGCTGCACTGAATATATTCCGTACTTTGTTGAGATAAACTGGATATGTGCTGATCAAAATTATGTTTTTGTTTTAGAAAGAGAGAGAGGCATTGTGATATGTGCTGATCTGATCTGCACTGATCTGTGCTGATCTTCTGCACTGATCTGTGCAGATCAGATCTGTGCTGCACAGATCAGTGCAGATCAGATCTGTGCTGATCAGATCAGCACAGATCAGTGCAGAAGATCAGCACAAATCAGTATGATTTAAATACGAGTTGTTTTTATTGTCTTTTGAAAGGGAGAAATGTTTAACCAATGTTGTAAGTACTTCTCGTTGGCGTGAATATTTATGATTGAATGTTGTTGATTGGATAGATACAAATCGAAGGCGGGATTGAACCAGAAATTTGGTTTTTACTAAGTTTAAGAACAGTCAGAGCATTAAGATCACCAATTTCTGTTGGAAGGGTACCATTCAAATGATTGTCCTCTAAAGAAAGGACAAGGAGTTTAGAACAGTTGAAAAATTGAGGTGGTAAAGGACCAAAAAATGAGTTTGAGGACAGTTTAAGTTCACCCAACTGAGGCAAACTCCCAAACCATGTTGGGATTTTTCCTGTGAGATGGTTTCCATTTAGATCAAGATGAGAAAGTCTCTTGCAAAAGGAAAGTTCAAAGGGTATAAAACCCGAAAGCGAATTCCTTGAAAGATCTAATAAGGATAATTCGCTTATGAGCCTGAATGTTGGAGGGATTTCCCCGGTAAAACGGTTGCTTCCTAGCCTTAGCCTTTCAAGCAAAGATGAATTCCCCAAGTGGGGTGGAATGTCATGATCAAATTCATTGTTAGTCACATCAAAAGAAAGCAATGAAGTTGAACTACATAAAGGATCAATGCTGCCATTCAGTTTGTTATTTGATCTGTGCTGATCTGATCTGCACTGATTTGTATCTGTTCCTTGTATTCATGTAGAAGCTGTTAATAATTGACAGATCAAGCTGGCATCTGTGAAATTGGCAATGGTCTGATCTGATCTGCACAGATCAGTGCAGATCAGATCTGCACTTATCTGTGATATCTGCACTGATCTGATATCCTTCTGTATGCTAGTGCACTGATCTGCTGCTGCATTTTTTGTATTTTTTGTTGTTGGCTGCTGCGCGCACATTTTGTAACCACCCTTCTGTATGTTTTACTTGATGCAGGAACAACATAGGTATGATGAATGAAAACCAAATTGTTGTTGGGCATGAATCAGAAGGTGGCAAGACTCCCACAACGGGTGACGAATCACAAGATGTTAGTACGATTACAAAGACCATTAAAGGCCGTGGTCCGTCAAAAGGTGTTAAAGTCGCTAAGACTATGTTCCTTGAGTATAATGTATATAATGTCCCCGATGGACAATGGTCTCATGAATACGGGAAGCAAGTTGGGAGTTGTGCTACTAGAATTAATATTAACGTCCCATTATATCCAAAGGTAGATGAGCAAACCAAGAAGGGGTTTTGGGAGGAGACTAAGGTAAGCATTGGATATTAACTTGATTTGTATATTTTTAAAATTATTTAATTTGATTTAAATACTATTTTTATAATCTAACTTTTTTTAATTATTAACAGCTTATGTTCCACATTACTGATGATTCTAATCATTCGAGGGAGAAATATTTTCATTCTTGTGTGGCGAAACGATTTAGTTGTTTCAAGAGCAAGTTGGTGCGCCGATGGATAACTATGAAGGAAAAGAAGCCAAAAAGTCAAACAAACAAGATGCCTTGGGATGTCTACAACCATATCACAGAGGATGACTGGAAGACTTTTGTTAAACATTATTTCCTGCCAGAGTCATTGGTAATGATAATATTTCTTTAACTTGTCCTTAAAGAGTTTTTCATGTAGCAAACTGACATTGGTTCTAGGACAAAAAGTTATCAGAAAAAACATTTATTTCAATCTTTTTATTTTGTCTTTGACAACTTCGTAGTGAAAAGGCGAGGAAAAGTGCATCATGCAACAAGAACCCACATCGCACCGGCCAAAAGGGTTATAATAGAAAGCGACTAGATTGGATAAAAGATGGATGACTTCCACCAGATGCAGCTTTACCTTTCTTGAGTAGCTCCTCGGTGAACTCATCAGTGACCTTAAATGTTGATAGAGTTAGAAAATACAGATCAAAGGAGTGGATTTTGGCCCATCAAGTACAAAATAAAGAGGGAAAGTGGGAAATTGACCCGAACGATACAGAAGTTGTTGAAATCGCAACAAAAGCTGTAAGTAGTGATAATTAATTAATATTTACTTGCTTTGATTAGAGAATATATAGTAATTTTACTTTCCTAATTGGCAGTTAGAGTACATCGCAGAAGAGGAAAAAGGAAATCTTTCTTTCGAACAGGGTGAGGATGCCCTCACTAAAGCTATAGGGAAAAAAGATCATCGTGGGCGTGTCAAGGGAACAGGTGGCATGGTTGGTATCAAAAAGGCTTTCGGTCCGTGTAATCGACATAGTAGACGTGACCATGGTGAAGCTTCATCAGAAAATTACGAATCAATCAGAGCTTCTGTGAAAAAGGAGTTTGAAGGTGAATTAGAGAAAAGGGTAGAGAAAAGGGTGGCAGAGGCCCTCCAAAAGCAACTAAGCACCTTGTTAAAAACAGGACAACTAAACTCCATTTCTACCCCGATACTTGATGACCTCCACTTAAATGATTCTGCCAGAGTTGACCTTGATGTTAGTGCTACAAGAACCACTCGTCACATCTTAGTGCCGCAACCACGCGAGCTAAAGGTACGACGTAGTCACTCTTTTTTAACATAGTTGCTTGATCCTTTTATGTTTTTAGTTGACATTTACTTAATAATCTATATCACTTACAAAGTTGCATTGAAACCTTTGTTTATGAAGGAAAGGACTCCATGTCGTCTTGCCCTTGAGGATAAAGTTTCAGACAACAACATTGTCGTGGCGGATGGTATGGTACAACCCTCAGATGGTGCATTGCCCCAACATTTTACATCGATGAAGCCTGGTCACTATAAAGTCCAAGTTGATTTTGTTTACGACGGACATGTTGATGATATTCTTCCGGTACCTACGGGAGATGGTTTCACTAACTTAGGCGGTGCTCTGGGTAGTTTTGTGCAATGGCCCATACACTTAGTGATTTTCGAAGAGGACGAGGTATATATGTTTTATTGTTTAGAATGTATATGTTCACGCAAGCACATTCGACATCTTACCTACTCTTGTTTTTGTTGAATTTTAAAGGATTGTACTTCACCTCCTAAAAAGAAGTCCAAGTCTAATGTTTCTAAAGAGAGGGATGGTAGCTCCAAGAAAAAGACAACGGTATTAGCGGCCCAAAAGAAGAACAGACTTAGCATCCAAGGTAAACCCTCTAAAACTTTGAACTACAGAACCTAAGGACTCATTTGATTCTTATTACATGACTAATATGCATAGTTTTAAGTTTCTAAAACTCATTCGAACCTATTTATGCACATTTATGTCTCGTTGGGTCGTTATAGGTCATATATAGAGCTAAAATGACATTTCCACTCCCAACTTTGAACTAAAGAACCTAAGGACTCATTTGATTCTTATTACACGACTAATATGCATAGTTTTAAGTTTCTAAAACTCATTCGAACCTATTTATGCACATTTATGGCTCGTTGGGTCGTTATAGGTCATACATAGAGCTAAAATGACATTTTCGCTCCCAACTTTGAACTAAAGAACCTAAGGAATCATTTGATTCTTATTACACGACTAATATGCATAGTTTTAAGTTTCTAAAACTCATTCCAACCTATTTATGCACATTAAAGGCTCGTTGGGTCGTTATAGGTCATATATAGAGCTAAAATGACATTTCCGCTCCCAACTTTGAACTAAAGAACCTAAGGACTCATTTGATTCTTATTACACGACTAATATGCATAGTTTTAAGTTTCTAAAACTCATTCGAACCTATTTATGCACATTTATGGCTCGTTGGGTCGTTATAGGTCATATATAGAGCTAAAATGACATTTTCGCTCCCAACTTTGAACTAAAGAACCTAAGGACTCATTTGATTCTTATTACATGACTAATATGCATAGTTTTAAGTTTCTAAAACTCATTCCAATCTATTTATGCACATTTAAGGCTCGTTGGGTCGTTATAGGTCATATATAGAGCTAAAATGACATTTCCGCTCCCAACTTTGAACTAAAGAACCTAAGGACTCATTTCATTCTTATTACATGACTAATATGCATAGTTTTAAGTTTCTAAAACTCATTCCAACCTATTTATGCACATTAAAGGCTCGTTGGGTCGTTATAGGTCATATATAGAGCTAAAATGACATTTCCGCTCCCAACTTTGAACTAAAGAACCTAAGGACTCATTTGATTCATATTACACGACTAATATGCATAGTTTTACGTTTCTAAAACTCATTCGAACCTATTTATGCACATTTATGGCTCGTTGGGTCGTTATAGGTCATATATAGAGCTAAAATGACATTTTCGCTCCCAACTTTGAACTAAAGAACCTAAGGACTCATTCGATTCTTATTACATGACTAATATGCATAGTTTTAAGTTTCTAAAACTCATTCGAACCTATTTATGCACATTTAAGGCACGTTGGGTCGTTATAGGTCATATATAGAGCTAAAATGACATTTCCGCTCCCAACTTTGAACTAAAGAACCTAAGGACTCATTTGATTCTTATTACACGACTAATATGCATAGTTTTAAGTTTCTAAAACTCATTCGAACCTATTTATGCACATTTAATTCTCGTTGGGTCGTTATAGGTCATATATAGAGCTAAAAGGACATTTTCGCTCCCAACTTTGAACTAAAGAACCTAAGAACTCATTTGATTCTTATTACATGACCATGCATAGTTTTAAGTTTCTGAAACTCATTCCAACCTATTTATGCACATTTAAGGCTCGTTGGGTCGTTATAGGTCATATATAGAGCTAAAATGACATTTCCGCTCCCAACTTTGAACTAAAGAACCTAAGGACTCATTTGATTCTTATTACACGACTAATATGCATAGTTTTAAGTTTCTAAAACTCATTTGAACCTATTTATGCACATTAAAGGCTTGTGGGTTGTTATAGGTCATATATAGAGCTAAAATGACATTTCCGCTCCCAACTTTGAACTAAAGAACCTAAGGACTCATTTGATTCTTATTACACGACTAATATGCATAGTTTTAAGTTTCTAAAACTCATTCGAACCTATTTATGCCCATTTATGGCTCGTTGGGTCGTTATAGGTCATATATAGAGCTAAAATGACATTTTCGCTCCCAACTTTGAACTAAAGAACTTAAGGACTCATTTGATTCTTATTACATGACTAATATGCATAGTTTTAAGTTTCTAAAACTCATTCCAACCTATTTATGCACATTAAAGGCTCGTTGGGTTGTTATAGGTCATATATAGAGCTAAAATGACATTTCCGCTCCCAACTTTGAACTAAAGAACCTAAGGACTCATTTGATTCTTATTACATGACTAATGCTAATTGACTATTGTTATAGGAATTTTCGCATCCAAATAAGTCGAATTCTAAGCCTAAGTCCAACTTAGAGGTGGTGGGTAGTTGTGATCGTAAAACACAAGAATCAACCACCAAAAGCAAGAAAGCAGGACTTGTATACGATGCAATTCAAGGTCTTGGCCCGTCATGCACATACTTGCAATTTATCATGACTTCGGCGCCTGATGATATATATGATAATACTACCATCCCATTGGCGGCCTTAGTTTGGCACTCGGATTTTGATCAAGAAACATACATAACTGCGTCTGATATAGGAGAGTTCCTTCGCGGGGCGTGCTTAAACATTTCAGCGATCCAAGTCTACATATTGTAATTAAATGTTTTATTGTTGTTAATATAACTATTATTTCTTTGAATTTTTTCTCTTTATCGATCTTAATAGTGTAATCTTGTTTATTTTGTAGGTGTTTATTGCACGATCATGCCAAATCATTTGAAATGTCTCGGATTTCGTTCATTTGTCCCGAGATTATGTCAAGCACTAGAATCAAGGCCGACCCTGGAGCGCCAACATTGTATTTGAAAAAAAAATTCCAAGCTGAAATTGAAAAGGAGAAGATGGGTAATCCTAACCTAACTAATTGGTTTTTAATCCCATATAATCAAGAGTAAGTGTGTTATATAAGTTTCATATATAATATTAATTATTATTGTTATTAAATATTTACTATATCATTTATAAATTATACAAAAATCATTGGAATTTATACGTGATGGACCTACGTAGAGGTTATGTATATATTTTCGATTCTGCTAGAGATCCACGTCGAACAGATTATGCATGGGGAATCTTGAGTTTGTAAGTTTTTTGCTTACAAATTACATTAGTCTTTAAGAAACCTAAGCCAAAATCATATTCATGAGTACCCGTGTTTCATTAATTTTCTAGGGCATACCAAGTGTACAAGTGAAATGGTGGGAATTGTCCGAATAAAACGAGTTTTAAGTCGTGTAAACCCATTCATATAGAGGTATAACATGTTTCTTAATTAGCTTTTTGCTTTGTTTTTATTAACTATTGGCCTTGCAAGATAAAGTATTATGTTTCTTAATAAGTGTGCTCAACAAATCAGCGGAACTTAGTGTGGCTATTACGTTATGAAGTTCATGTTAGAGATAGTCACGTTACAACATGACTATGAAGGCCAGCTAGATGAGGTAAGTAACTAATTGATTCGTATTCTAGACTATTAATACATTGTCATTAGTTGCTTGAATGTTAAAATGTGACATTTTATTTGCATTTAATCGATCTAATGCTCCATCAAATTTTTGTTTTTGTAAGGTCTATACTCCGAGGACTGCGCCTTATGCTAGTGAGGAAATTGATGTGGTTCGTGAGCAATGGGCGAAGTTTTTTACCACCAAGTATTTATTATTGACCTGAGGGCGCTTGATCGAGTTGGTTTAGATGTTATAGAACAATCTTTTATGTTAAAATGTATGCGTACGTTGAAATTGGAACGTAAATATATTTAAATGTATCGGTATGTGCACTTTTGGTTTTGGGATATATACAAAACTCCAGTTGTTGTTTTTATATTTGTTATACAGGTTGCGTTATTCTATTATTGTTTTTACAGGTTTCTATATTTGGTGCAAGGCACTCTAGGTATCCCTAAACAAGATTAGAATTTTCCCGCCAAAATTGCTTTGTTGCAACGTACATATATATTGTACGCTGCAACAAGGGAAAAAAGTTTCGCAAAATTCCAGACTTGTTGCAGCGTACAAATAAATGTACGCTGCAAAAAGTTGAGTCTTTTACAGCGTACATATATATGTACGCTGCAACAAGTCCAAATTTTTGCCAATTTTTTGGCACTTGTTGCAGCGTACATACATATGTACGCTGCAAAAAAACACTTTTTGCAGCGAACATTGTGCGCAGCAACAAGTTCAGACTTGTTGCAGGCCCCCCAGTTGCAGCATACGATGTACGCTGCAACAGGGGTCTAAAAGCCCGCTGCAATAAGGGTTTTTTCTACTAGTGTATTAATTATATAGTGTATGAAATACCCTTGAAGTGGTATAGATATCTGAACAATAATAGATGGCCCGTGAGAAAAAATGAATGGTACCCATTGAATAAGTATTAAGATATCATTGATGAATAGCATGCAAAATATATGTTGAAGAATTTTGATGATACCGGTAGATGATGGAACCGAAATATAATGCATATGTGAGAAATAATGGATTTTGAATAGGGGATCGTAAATCTATATATGTATGTTTCGATGTAGACATAACTATAATGATCAAATGAGTTCATGGACCTGAAGTCCAACAAGTTATGGATTTGAAATATCCACACTGTACAGTGTTCTGCATTTGAGTCTCACATTCATATACATGTGTAGTTAATAGGTAAATGCATCATTCATCATACATTTAGTTTGTTTTATGTTTTATCATGATATGATGTAGAAATTTCTAGTTATAATTTCATATTACATGTCAAACCTATTATGATGTCGTATATGAATATGCATCCAAAGGGTAAGACGGATTTGCAACTTTATGAATATTATAAGAGGAGTTTCTAACTCCAATGGGCAAACAGTTGCAAAAGAAGTATATATATAATGTTGATTTAATAACATGTTATGAATCATGCAAATAAGAAAAGTTCCTGAAGAACTTATACATGATGTTCTTAAACATCTAGCCCTTTAAGTTTTACATATGAATGTCATAACATTGATCAAATATTATCTAAACTCTTGAAGAGTGTTTTTGAACAGTCGTCTCAACCAGTAGTTTGAGTACTTGAGAATTATGAAATATACATATTAGTTTATTCACGGATGAATTCTTGTACAAATATGAGTTGATTCAAAATTATAAGATAAGAGTATGTAATGTCCTTACAAATTAAGAATTTTATTTTATGGTCCAGAAGAGCCATAAAGTATATTATTAGTTATATTATACCCCAAATTGGACAATGATATTATTATTTATCATGTATTGTCATGAAAGTATGACTAGAGAAATTTTGATCAACATTGATGATTACTACTACTTATGACCTCCAGAAGAAGGCTTATATATATATATATCCAATATTTAAGGATACATTTTGTAATATTATGTACAAGAAAATATATTTATTCCAGTTATTATTGTCAAAAGTCTGGTGATATAAATACTCACCTAATGCATACAAGTGAACATTTGAAAATTCAACTCAAATTGTGGAGAATCGATTTCCAAGGAGCTTCATGTTGCTACATTTGAAAAGTTATCAACAATATTAGATTCATTGAATTGGAAGATCTCAAGTGATGTATTCATCAGGGGGAGAAAATACGCGTTGCACTCTTTTTCCTTTATCCATGGTTTTGTCCCATTGGGTTTTCCTGGTAAGGTTTTTGACGAGGCAACATCCCAAGCGTATTATGATGAGTATTGTACTCTTTTCCTTCACTAGGTTTTTATCCCACAGGGTTTTCTTAGTAAGGTTTATAATGAGGCATCATCTCATGTATATTACAGGGTCATTGTATTATTTTGGATAATGGACATCCAAGGGGGAGTGTTATAAATAATATTATATTGTGGATGCCCATTATACCCCTGACATCCTTATCCTATATAATGTACGTATGTGTACATATTATGTTAATTGGAAATAAGATGATAACCACCAATTTCTCTCTTCCTCTCTCTCCCTTTCTCTCTACTTTCATAACAAAATAATAATAATTACATAAGTTATCATTTAACAGAACGATCACGAGAAGCGACGCAACGAACCCGCACGGAAGTCAATTGGGCGGAGAAACCAGCGGCCTCGCTGGTTGGTCGCTGGTTTTCGCGCCCAAGGAGAAGAGTTGGGCCTGCGTTGTGCGCCGTGGGCGAATCGGATAGTCGAGCCATCTTGTTTATGTCATAACTCTTGTTCTACAATAATGCGTATAAGGACGTGTGACCTGTCGTTGGAAAGCTCTTGAAGCCTACTTTCTAGACCAATCAAAATCGTCTCATTCCAACATGTAGAACTTGAGATATCATCAAAAGAGTGAACGCTTGTCCGTTATGATGCTTAGAAAAGTAGCGTTTAGCTTCGTTGTTGACTCAAAATTATCCCTAGAGACATGGAATGATCCTCGAGTCAACATTCCATCCGTTCATCATCCAAATCAACTCATAACACTCCGAAAGCATCCAAATGACCGTAAAATCACCTGAAACATTAAGAAAACACAAATGGGGCGTAATAGAGTACGACAACGATAACTTATGCAAATGTGATCCTAAATGCAACTAAAATGATATAAATGCCTAATAATGCAACCTAAATGCGCCTAAAATACCCTATATAAATATGACTCATCAGTACCCCAGCAGTAGGCCACAGGGTAACCCCCAACCACTCTACCAGACCAAGGGGTGATAGGTCGTTTTTCGGGTCGTTGAACGAATACCACCTAATCAAACAAAATTTATAAACCACCTAAACTAACAGACTATATCAACTATAGTGGCAAGCATATGGATCGTCCCAAGAGAATGGATATATTTGACTATTCAAACTATTTGCATTCACAAGCTAGCTCAAGCGGAAATGAATGTATGTATCTATAATTATATTGAAATCAAAGAAAAGTAAATGGGATAATCTAGGGAATTGGGGATTGGCTTGGGTTCATTAGGAATGGTCGAAGTTTAATCAATCAACATTGCAAGGAAATGACAATTTGGGTGAAAACCAACAAATATTGCATTCGCCACCTCTCAGATAGAGTGCATTGAGTTGCCTAATCCGAAGGAGAGCTCTCGCATGACCTCTAGACTAGGAACCTACCAATTAGAACTAGTTCATCCCATATGCGGATACTAATCCTCAATCTCTTGACAAATTAACATAAAATATTTCCAATCAACTAACTAGAATTAGTTTTCCAACTACCAATCTAATTAAACATGGAGATCCTAATCACCAAATCAAAGTTCAATCACAACATCATCTTGAATTCACTTCAAAAATCCATAATTAATCCCCAAACTTCACCCCTATTGTCTAGATAATTAATAACTACTCAATTAGCATGAACAAAACTAAGATTAAACTAAAACTAATCCTAATCATGAAACTAAATGCAACAATTAAACTAATTGAATGAACAAAATTCAGAAAATTCAAACATGAAAATTAAGCCAAAAATCACCAAAATTCAAAATATGAAACTAATCTAAAATCAAACAATGAAATCAATGCATAAACGAATTTGATGAAGCAATTAAAAGATTAAAAACGAATTAAAGAATAGAGTTGAGAATTATACCAAATGAAGCTTGAAATTAAAATTCAAAAGTTTAGAAAAGTTGAAGAACAAAATCTAAAAAATTTCTTGAGGAGAGCTACGAATTTGAAAAACAAAACTGAAAATCAGTGTTTGATTTGTAGAGTTAAATCCTAAAATCTAATTCTAAGCTACTCTAGTCTATTTCTCTCTCTAGAATCTAAGAATTACAAAATATTGGAAAACTAAACTCTAAAAAATTCTAACTCTAAACAAGAAATCTATTTATATGCTTCCCCGAAAAAGCAATTAAATTACAAAAAAGAGACAGCCCCGCGTCGTTGTGCAGGCGCACAGATGGGTATGTGTGGGCGCACAGAATTTTCGTGCGTCCGCACAGAGCGATGAATCAGTTGGCTTCGATCAGCTCTTGTGTGGGTGCACAAAACGAGTGTGTGGGCTCACAATCAATCTTGTGTGGGCGCACGATCATTTTGTGTGGGCGCACGATCATTTTGTGTGGGAGCACGGATTTGACAGAGATTTTGAGAAGCTTCTTTTGGACTTGTGTGGGCGCACAACAGTGTTGTGTGGGCGCACAACAGTGCTGTGTGGGAGCACACCATATCTGTGTGGGCGCACAAATTTGTTAGAGATTTTGAGAAGCTCCACTTGGACTTGTGTGGGCGCACAACAATTCTGTGTGGGAGAACAATCATTTTTTGTGGGCGCAATCCATGTTTTGTGCACTTTTTTTCTCTGAATCTCCTCGTTTAATCCACTTTTACCTACAAAAGATCAAAGTGGATAGAAGCATATAAATGGACATAAAACTATACAACATCATGCAAAAAGTAAGGAAAAATAACAAGAATTCCTAAGCTAAGAGCGACATAAATGCCGCTCATCAAGGGGCAAAGAATGGTAAACGCTCAAAATGCCACAACTGCAGGGGAAAAAAAACCGGAATAGTAAGTACACAAATCATTTAGTACTCCTAAATGATTATACCAAATACATACCTCAATGACTCGCGGCACGTCGCACAGAGAAATAGGCTTCATATGCCTATCTGGACCGTCAAGAACCCGCACAGCCACACTCATATGGCTAATCAGGTTCGCATAGGTTGCCTCGCCCTAGCAGAACAAATCTAGCTAAGATAGTTTCCGCACCAACGGGATCAACCAAGGATCCACTCTCTCAGAACGGTTCGACAAGATCATCGAACTCAGGAACAGTAAGTAGAAAATGTGAGCATACCTCCTCGCGGAAGCACCAGAAGGTCGGCCATCCGCCAAAACATCAACAAGCAAGGAGTAAGGTATTCCCTTCCCTTTATACTTGGCCACCTCTACGGCCAACTCTTCCCCGATACACTCTCTAACCGTCTTCTACGATGGCATATCACTATCTCTGATGTTTTAATACGAGGTACCCGTAAAGGAAAGACCCGTAAGGGCAGTGTAGTCCTCAGGAGTAATGGTCATCTCCCCCCACGGGAAGTGAAAAGTGTTGGTGGTATCCCACCACCACTCCAGAAGAAGGCGCAAGAACCACCTAAACGCGTTGGGACCCACGACCTCCCTAAAAGTGCACTCCGTCGGATACAAGGGGCATGCCTCCACCATTGCACGGGTCCGCCCATCCAGTTTTCTCAAACGCTCCACAAAGACCGAACCACCGTAAGGTCGACAAGCGGTATCCGACTCGGCCCTACCGGCATGAAACCTAGACACCACGTGATTCCCCAAGTCATGGTGGAGGTCGACCACGTCGTACTCAAGCGAGACCTCCAAAGCTGGCTCCTCCTCAGGGTCAGGGCCCCCTCCGGACTCCAATAGAGGAGACGAAAAGTCATTACTCGCCCTCCTATAGCCCCGAGCGTGCCGATAAGTGCCCTTTCGTCTCATCGGGCAAGAAGGGATCACCCGTGGCTGCATCATGTAATCTGAAGCCTCCCCCTCAATAGACGACGAAGAAGTATCACCTGCCATACTACATTTCGCAAAAAGTACAAAAAAAGAAACATAAGGCATCACAACTTGAGCCCAGTGATGCAAGCGATTACATTCTGAAATTCCGAACACGAAAAGCTAGTGGCATCAAATAATTTCGTTCCCTAAGTGTGAGAATGTTGCTAAGTTCATAACTAGTAATAAAGTTCATATATGCAAAATCGACCAGGAGTTACTCCGAACACCAAAATCATGCATTTTCAATCATCCATAGACTATGTAAACAGCAAGCAATGCACCAAAAACACCTACATTGTGTCCCCAATATCAATTCGTAGGCACACTTACTTGCAGAAATTAACATTCCAAGGCACTCATAAATGTTACTCCCTCTGTCCTAGATTAGTTGTTACACTTTCCTATTTCGTCCGTCCCAGATTAGTTGTTACAGTTCTAAATTAGGAATGACCCCACAATTATTATATTGTCTCTCTCTTCCCACTAATTATTTTTTTGTCCCCACACCCTTTCTCATTCAATTGAAAAAATACCCCACTAACTTCTACCACATCTACTTTTTCAATAAAATAACAATTGATAACCAAACAACCACTTATCACCTAAAACTTTTTGCAAATGTAAGTATAACGACTATTTTGGGACAGAGGGAGTATAAACATCACATACAAGCAAACAATTGCAAGAAATCGTGGCAAGAATCAAAAACCCCAATTCAATTTAAGCATGAAAAGTCATACAAATTTCTACTCATAACTAAGCCAAAACTCAAGTTAAACTAGAAATCACTTACATATACGTGATCTAGATTAACTTGGGAACAATTTTGATGAAAACATCGTGCAAAACCGAGCAGAATTGATGAAAAACGACTGAGAGAAAACTCGAAAAATCAAACAAGCAGCAGCAGAAATGGCGAACTGCCACTGTGCTGTTTGAATATAAAGAAGATGTGCGCTGGAATTTTCCAGTGCTTAAAACCAAGCGCTGAAAAATTTCAGCGCTGTAATGCATGCGCAGGAACTTTCAAGCGCACATTTGTTCCACTTTAGACAAAATATCGGGCCACATCACCGCCATTTCTTGCCAAATAACCGCTTAACTTTGTTCCGTTTTTCTTGCCATGGAAAAATAACAGTATTTCAAAATATTTTTTTATTATAATAATAAATTATTCTAAGGGTTCACTAACAGGAAACTGCATTCCGGGAATCACCGTAACCCATTTAGGTAACGGTTCCTTAAAAATTATTCATTTTCAGGAAAATTCTGTATTTTGGAAAAATTTCGTATTCTGTATTCTGTTTCGAGGTTTATTCATTCCTCGTTAATAAAATGTCAATATTCCGTATTCTGTATTCCGTTTTGTGTTTCGAGGTTCATTCGTTCCTCGTTAATAAATAATATGTCCATATTCCGTATTCCATATTTTGTATTCTCTTTCGAGGTTTATTCATTCCTCGTTAATAAAATGTCAATATTCTGTATTTCGTATTCTGTAATTCATTTCGAGGTTTGTTGATTCCTCATTTATGAAAATGTCAATATTCCGTATTCCTTATTCTGTTTCGAGGTTTATTCATTCCCTGTTAATTAAAATATTAATATTCCGTATTCTGTATTCCGTATTTCGTATTCTGTATTTCGTATCCCATATTCTATATTCCGTATTCTTTGATCCGTATTCCGTTATCATCCCGTATTCTGTCATCATTCTCAAAAGAAATCAAGTTATATATCTGTTTTCAAAAAACTTTGTTCCGCCATTTGTACGCCTTCAATGACTCTGTGAGAGGACAGTTCAAGTCAATGAATTCCCGATGACTCGTGAGGGAACCATTTGCATTTCTAGTGATGACCCTTAAGTCAAATGTTATCACTTGGGGGCTCGTGAGACCCTCGATCAGACTTAGTATTAACCAGGCTAGTTTCCAGACGCACTACGTGTTAGGTTATGATACATATGAATAAACATAAATCATGCGGAAAAACCATAAAGCCAGGAAACATATTATTAACACATAATCATTTAGCATAATTCAGATGCATACACTTTGTAGCGTGCCCTCCCTAGCTGCGCCCGAACCGAAAAAGAACAAGTCTTTAGGACTCTAAGTGTCGTCCCTCCGTAGATAGTCCACAGCACGTCCGGATCCGCCTTAAACTTGACCGACTAGAATCGCCATTAAGGTTACTAGGATTTTCGGCTATTTGGGTTGCAAGTGTTTGGCTGATTTTTGCTTAAAAAATCTTACCTTTGAATACTTCAAAATCGTCTTCTAAATATGTGACCCTAGGCCCTTATTTATAGAGTTTATGGAAAGGAATTATAATCCTACTAGGATATGGATTTATTAATTAGAATCCTATTAGAACTCTAAATAATAAATTTAATCTTTTAGGATTAGGATTTAATCAATGCACGAATTCCGATAGGATTAGGATTCGTTACGAACACGAGCACACACACACGCATGCACGCCCGCACGCAGGCCTTGCGGCCCACGCCGAGCGCACAGCGCATGCGGCCTCGCAGCCCATCAGCTTCGTGCGCGCCCGCCAATGCTTGGCTGGGCCTGGCCTTGCGCTGGGCCTGGTCGAGCACTTGGCGTGTGGCTTGCTGGGCGTTGGCCTGGCCTTGTGCTGGGCCTTCGTCTAGCAAGCCTCGTCCGATGCTAATTCGTACGATACGCTTTCCGATTAAATTCTCGAATCCGGAATTCATTTCCGATACGAACAATATTTAATATTTCCGATTCCGGAATTAATTTCCGTTTCGAACAAATATTTAATATTTCCGTTTCCGGAATTATTTTCCGATTCCGATAATATTTCCGATTCTGACAATATTTCCGTTTCCGGCAATATTTCCGATTCCGGCAATATTTCCATTTCCATTAATATTTTCCGATACGTACCACGTTTCCGTTTCCGGAAACATGTACGACTTGGATAATATTTATATTTCCGATACGATCCATATTTCCGTTTCTGGCTATATCATCGTTTCCGGAGTATTCATTTACTTGCCTTTGACGATCTTAGCTCCCACTGAAACCAAGATCCGTCGATTCCGAATATCCATAGATGGAGTATTTAATTCCATTAAATACTTGATCCGTTTACGTACTATTTGTGTGACCCTACGGGTTCAGTCAAGAGTAAGCTATGGATTAATATAATTAATTCCACTTGAACTGAAGCGGCCTCTAGCTAGGCATTCAGCTCACTTTATCTCACTGAATTATTAACTTGTTAATTAATACTGAACCGCATTTATTAGACTTAATATTATATGCATACTTGGACCAAGGGCATTATTTCCTTCAGTATCCCACTTGTCCTTAGGGACAAGTTTGCATTTCCTAATTCCTTTGTCGCTTGATGCTTGCTCTTGATAATAAGGTAAGAGTTGTCATCCTTATTATGTCCAGAGGTGTTTCTCGGTTTCAGAGTTCAACTGATCAAATAAACAGATAATCATAGCCTATGATTCATCTGAGCACGACCATGCATTTTACAGTTTCTAGCTCTCCGAGTGGCCTTGTACAACTTTTAAGCATCTCTTCCCGATTTATGGGAGGACAATCCCAATCTTGCGATCTTGAGATTAGACTTCGTTTGATAGGTGATTACCTGAGTGTTGCCTTTATAGCCTCCTTTACGGTGCGACGGTTGGTCAACGTCAAAGGAACCAGTTCTTAAACAAGTAATCTCAAATCACTCAGGTATTGAGGATTTAGTGTCTAATAATTTTAATGAAATTTACTTATGACAGATTTTCATCTCTTACAGTAAAGTTTCATAGGTCTGTCCGATACTAGTCTTCCCAAAGTAAGTATCTATGCAAATGATTACGACATTGCCATGTCCACATAGTTCAAGAAACAGAACTACTAGTCATCTTGCATTCTAGTCTTCTAACGTTTTCTATGCGTCCATCTTTATAGAAAACTTCGACCAGGGACCATTTTCAACTTTTGACATTCAAGTTCACTAGATAGACATTTCTTAGTCATAGGACTGGTCCTGACAGTCTATCTTGAATATATCGTCAAATTTGAAGGGACTCATCATTTAATACTAAACCAAGATTAAATGGAATATGAAAATACATTTCATATATGATAAATGTTCAACCCCAATGTTTTACAACCATGGGCCTCAAACCCATCCTTAAAACAGTTCATGGAATTAAAAGCTATGCTTGATTTCCAGTGCTACAACGTGAGTGTTGCTTCTCACTTGTTGTATAGGTTTAGTTATCATGCTTTGCCAATCTTAATATCCTTTTCATCGAATGTTCTTCGAGATATGATGATAAGATCTTTTGAGTATGTTTATTTTGTGATCTAGTCTTTCTTGCTACATTAGTGGTTCTACGCATTTTGCAATGAATAACCATTAAGTCAACAGACATGTGATCTTCCCAAGTTCAATGAAGAACTCATTAATATAAACAACTCTGTTTTATTGCTTCTTAGGCAATAAGTACTTTTACTTCAACTGTTTAGGTTGCTAGTGATGCTTTGTTTGGATTTACTTATCCAAGCAGTTAACAGATATGTGGAAGACTTTCCAACTGTATCTTAGAACATAGAAATTAATATTTAATTTCCCACGCAACAACTCATGGTCTCTAATCCATGTTGCCATTTCAAAACACGATGCTCTTTAGCTCGTCCTTGTCAATGGTTAACTCCAAAGGGATCTTTCTTGATCCTTTGCCAGTGTTTATGCGTGTAGCATCAATATTTAGCATATCTTTATTTCCTTGAATCAAGAACTAATCTTATGTACTTCTTCAAGTACCATAAGTATTCTTGATCTCAATCTAGTTGATCTTCACTTAGATCAATAGAGATTGGTATATATTCGTCATGCCTAAAGTCATATGATACGTTTTTGGCGATCGTTATATTATATCATACATTATAAATTCTTTTGCAGAATAATTCCCAATTGAATACTATTCATGTAACTTTAGCTCATTCTAGTTTCAGTAGATACTGAATCCAACTAAATTCTTTGACCTATAATATAGGTTAAGAATCTCACTTAGATCCTTTGATGTTTAACTTAGTAAATGCTTATACATAGTTCAAACATCTTTTACTTAGATTTATTCATATGGGTCGAATATCTCCAATTGAGTCTTTCGTGTTTGATTTAGTAAATGCCATTACTTAATCCAAAACAATATTATAAGATCTTTGCAACTAGATCTTAATACCCAGTATGTACTAAGTTTCGCCATGGTCCATCATTGATAAATAATTTCAAATCTAAGTCATTAGCATTTGAATGTTATTTCACAATAGAGAGATATGTGTGTGATACACATAGGACCAATTAAGTTTTACGTACTCCCACTAAACTTCTTATATATCTATAAGAATTATGTACATTTTATGAAACTAAAATACTTATTAGCTTCACTAAGATACATTTCCAATTCCCAATTGCTTGCTTAAAGCTGTACTTAGATTTCATAAGCTAGCATCCATTTCAAGTTATTTGGATCCACAAATCCTATGACATGCCATGTACATAGTTTCTTCCAACATTTGATTGAGGAATACGTTTTGTCATCCAATTTCCATATGTACCAATATGCAATCATTGCTTGATTTATAGACTTGAGCATTACGATTATGCATGAGGCTTCAACACAATCCACGCCGTGAATTTGCTTGTAACCTTTAGCAACTAGTCTAGCTTTGTGTGTGAACACAATTCCATGTTTGATGGTTTTTATCCTTAAAACCAATTTGCAACCAATTAGTGTAAACCTATTCTTGCAAATCAACAAATTTTCAATTTTGTCATCATAACATTGGTTATGTTTTATGGCCTTTAACCATCTAAAACATTTGAGTCTATATATGGCCTTTAACCATTTTAGGGAATCTAGGTTTCGTCATAGCTTTCTTACAGGTCACAAACTCATTAATCTACATGATAATAGTTTGACTGCAAGTTGTAGGTTTCTTCGCTATCTAATAGAAGAATCGCATAGCTTCAGTGACTTGAACTCCATGTTTCTTCATATCTAATAGAAGAATCTCATAGTTTCAGTGACTTGAACTCTATGCCTACTTGGGTATAGAACATTGATCAAACAATAGAATATCAACAGCCACTTGAAAGTCCTTTGAATATTCTGTTCTCCTTGAAGCACTTGTAAAGTCTTCTAAGAGATGTTTATTCTTTAAAAGCCACTTCTAAAGTCCTTAAAGAATATGTGTTCGGATTTTCTAAAGAACTTCGAAAAGCCTCCGGAATGTCCGTTTATGTTTGTTGTTCGCCTCGAAGACTTTCGAGGTCTATTTTCTCCCACTTGTCATTTTGGAAACGAATCTCCAAAAGGACATTATTTCGAGCAAACAAACATTATGTTCTCAAAAATTCATGGTAGAAACAATACCCCTGTGTCTCATTTGAATAAATCACAATGAAACATATATCTAGACTTGGGCCTTAGTTTGTTGAATAATAAACACTAAGCTCCCACTGAGTTTAGCAACTCTTTAGATATATATAATTGAAAAGATATCCTGAAATTACTTTTCAATAGCTTTGACGAATTTGGTTTAGTTTGGTGGAAGTTGAGCATTTTATTTTAGAAATTATAGGAAAGCTTTTATGATTCATCATTGATCGAATCAAGTACAAATTGACTTCAACCATTCCAATTTAGATATGCCATATCTTATGGAGCTAGATTGTGAAATTACAACACACAATCATTGATGATCATATTTGGTCTTAAAGTAATCATCGTCATGATCTAACCTAGATCTTAATGATTTCTTGCCATGTGGATTTTATACTTTTGAATCTTTGAACTAGCCAAACGGATTCAAACTTATATCACTTTGAGTAAATAAACCAATATTCACTCAAATCTAGGTGAAATAATAAAGTCATAAAATCTTTCTTTAGCTTTGAACTCTACTGTCTAGGCGTTCTAACAATAGTTCATATCTTTTGTTACTTTCAACAAGTAAGACTAGCTTGTCTTGAATTGATCTAGAAATCAATCAACTTTCAAAAGTTCATCAAAATAGAGTTTTTGAATGTTAACTTGTTGATATGGTCTAAGCAACAATGCCAAAGATTAGTGGAACTCATATCAAAAGATTGATTTGAACCTAGTAAAGTTTAAAGAGTTGTTTGTTTTAATCAAGCATATTGACTCAACCCGTAATTGACCATTTTATTCAAATAGACAAACAAACAAGCATTGTTTTTGTTCTTCTGAATGTGAGTCTTTCTGTGTTTGAAGCAGAAATTTAGGTATGCTGATTATGGAACAAAATAGCCATTATGTTCCAGCCTTTGAAAGGACTTAAAACAAACTAGATGACCCTACAACTAATGTAGCATTGCCATGCTTCATTTCCCACTTGTAGGTCATTAGTGTATCCTAGCTTCCATTGTTTGAGTTATTACCGAAGTAAGAACCTCAAGCGGTATATGATACCAAGGAAGTTTGATTGCTTGGTTACTTCTCTTTAAACATAAACTTATAGGTAGAAACGGAATCGTAAATTCCTTTCATTTGTTCCTTGTTTCCTTATTTATTGTACCCTTTCTTATAGTCTTAAGAATTGAATTCTCTAGTGTTGACTTTTATACTTTGTTAGACATGTCTAATGTCACTCCAACAAGGTTCTTTACCATTTTAATTTATGTTGAATATTTTGTTTCAACTAGATGATCTTACCAGAAGCTTCTAAAGTTCTCTAAGCATCGATCTATTCGAATGTCTAGGGTCTAGACTCATTCGAGAATTAAATGGAAAAAGATTTTAGGTTGTTAACCATTGGTAAAGCTGAGCGTTTAAACTCAATGCTTTATGATCTCAAAACTACAGTGTATTTTGAACTCACAAGCACCAATCGGTTTGCAATTCGACTTTGATACTCGAAAACAACCATAAAAGTCGCTAAAAGAAACGTACATTTTAAATCGCTCATTTCCTCTCATTCCCGTGAATCGTTCTTAGATTCACTACCAATTGAAGAAATTTACTGTTACCTTTCTAAAAGGGTTTACTACAGTGCAAGATATTTAATTATAAACAATAATTAAAACATACATTGAAGCATGCAAAGTCTAAACATTTATCATGAATAATAACTTGAATATTAAAGCAATCATGCAATTCAAACAAGTCATTAGCATTTTATTCAAGTTAGGTGTTCCGGCAGGTGTGAATAAAATGATTCCAAGATCCTAAAATCATTGAAGAATTAAGCACATTATGTATTTTCACTCAATTCTAAAATATTTTAGGTAAGCAAAAGCCTTTTGCTAATAGTCTAGAAACTACTCTTGGTTGATAGGTACGTCTAAGAACTTATTAGGTAAACCTATCGATTTTGCCACGACATAAAAGGACTCCTTACTTATATCGTTGAGTTTCACCAAAACTAACATGTACTCACAATTATTTGTGTACCTTACCCCTTTAGTATCGATAAGTAACACCTCGCTATGGCGGAAAACTATTACTAAGATCGATGAAAAAAGGATATCCAAGTAAGTGTTATTTTGGCATGGCACCTTTTAACTCAATTTTTAAGTTTGGAACTTTAGGCTCTTACTATGTTGGTTAGCTTTTAAGAGAACTAAAATCCTTAATCATGCAACATAATCAAGCTTCGATCTCATGCATATTTAAGACATATTTAAAAGCAATAAATAACTTAAAACATGCATAAGATAAATGTGATCTAGTATGACCCGACTTCATCTTGAAGCTTCAACTTCAAAGTCCGTCTTGAAAATCTCTGTGGGAGGCGCCATTTTCTTCAAATAGGATAAGCTATAATTAAACTAATTACAACTTTTTGATGGTACGCAGACCATTTTGGAATTGAAAAACAAATTTGGTGCTTTAGACCAATTACATTCAAATTAATGGTACGCAGACCATATTTTCTATCCTATTTGGGCCATACTAGTAACTTCATAACCTGCAAAATAGTACATATACAATATATACCATTCACCCATTCATTATCATGAATGGCCCACATAGCTGGTTAGTAAAACACGTTATGCATCACATAAATATTTGCAGCAATTAGTCAAGGGCACCAATAATCTACCAATTATTCAGTCCTTATTAATTCTAATCAAGTTGTTTAACCTTAAAGGATTTGTAGACCTAATCAAGAGTTTATGACTAAAATTGCTCCCACTTAAACCAAAAAATTCATATGCTTTACTAATTTTAAACATAAAAATGTATTTCTAGTCTAACCGGAAACATACAAATTTAATTAAAATTTAAAGGTCATATAAATTTATAATTGAATCCACTTATTTAATTTATTTTCAGTCTAATTTAAATTAATTCAAGGTTTTTAATTTTAGTAAAATAATTAGAATAAATTAAAATTTATAATAATAATAATATTCAAAATCAAAATCCAAGAAAACAATTTAAATTATTAATTTTTAAAATTAATTAAAATTACTCGAACTGAAAATCTCAAATTAAAATTTAAAACGATTTAATCGTAACACAAGGCACGCACATCACCACGCAACGCACAGCCATAGGCCACACGCACACGCAACCATCGTTGGCCACGATGCGCGCAACCTCTGTGTTGTGTCGCGTCTGCTGCTGCTCATCCTCGCAAGGCAGCGCTCGCTGCACGCGAGCCAGCGCTCGCTCGCGCGAGGCAGTGCGCGCTATGGCGCAGCTCGCTTGCTGCCCACACGCGACTGCTCACTTGCCTTGCCCCTCGCCCACGCCCATCGCATAGCACACACACGGCCAACTCCTTTGCTTCGCGCGCGCTACGCTATGTTGCTCGCTGCATTCGTACCGCACGGGCGACGAGCTCCCTTGCTCGTCGTCGCGTGCCCGCACTATACAACACCCCTTAAGGGTAACACCTAGCTTCCATTGCTTTGTGCGTGCAACATTCATGAGCGTTTTCATACAATTTAAAATTTTTAATTTAAAATTAATGACAAATTAATAAATCATATTAATTTCATTATTTTAGGACGAAAAATCGAAAATTTATTAATCAATTAATTTCCGATTAACATGGATTCAAATCTAGGTCATAAAATTTAAAATTTAACATAAATTAACAATTTTTATGGTGGATTTTAATCATGGATACCTAATTAAATTTTTAATTAATTATGAAAATCAAATCAATTCTAAATTATTCGAATTTCAACAAATTAATCATAATTACAAATTAGGTTGTATAATTAACAAGTATAGGCATTCATAATTGTTAAACATATACTGTAGGTCAATCAAAAACTAAAGATTTATCAACAAGAATCGCAAATATTTAATTTAACATCTTAAATTTACAAACTTTTGCGTTCGAAAAACTAAAACCTCCGAAAAGTCATAGTTAGGCTTCGAATTTGGGAATTCTGGGTTCGGCAGAAAATTACTATTTTTGTCAAAATTTTAGAATGCCTTTTACATGCGGAAGTGACACAAAAATCACTTGATTTGGATGAGTAACGAAGAAACTGCCGAAAAACTGCGTACATATAATTAAATAAACGCAATTTGCAATTAATTACGAAAATTAATCACCCCTTTAATTCTTTGCAAATTTGTAAAATTTAACCATGTTCATGCAATTTAGATTATGAGAATAATAAGAGGTTCGTGATACCACTGTTATGTTATGATACATATGAATGAACATAAATCATGCGGAAAAACCATAAAGTCAGGAAACATATTATTAACACATAATCATTTAGCATAATTCAGATGCATACACTTTGTAGCGTGCCCTCCCTAGTTGTGCCCGAACCGAACAAGAACAAGTCTTTAGGACTCCAAGTGTCGTCCCTCCGTAGATAGTCCACAGCACGTCCGGATCCGCCTTAAGCTTGACCAACTAGAATCGCCCTTAAGGTTACTAGGATTTTCGGCTATTTGGGTTGCAAGTGTTTGGCTGATTTTTGCTTAAAAAATCTTACCCTTGAATACTTGAAAAACTCGTGTATAAATTTGTGACCCAAGGCACATATTTATAGAGTATGGAAAAGGACTTAGAATCCAATTAGAATACCAATTAGTTTAATTAGAATCCCTTTTGGACTCTATTAAACAAATTCTATCTACTAGGATTAGGATTTAATCATAGAACGAATTCCAATAGCTTTAGGATTCGTATCGCACACAACCGCACACGAGCACGAGCACCGCACAGCCCGCGCAAGCCTCGCGGCCCATGCGAGCTGCACAGCTCGCAGCCCATTTGCTCGCAGCCCATATAGCTCGCGCGCGCGCCATGCCTTGCTGGGCCTGGCCTTGCGCTGGGCCTAGCGAGGCTTTGGCAGCGTGTGTTAGTGCGCATGGCTTGCTGGGCGCGGGCCTGCCTTTGTGCTGGGCCTTCGTCTAGGAAGTCTCGTCCGATGCTAATTCGTACGATGCGCTTCCGATTATATTCACGAATCCGGAATTCATTTCCGATACGAACAATATTTAACATTTCCGATTCCGGAATTAATTTCGTTTCGAACAAATATTTAATATTTCCGTTTCCGGAATTATTTTCCGATTCCGATAATATTTCCGATTCTGACAATATTTCCGTTTCCGGCAATATTTCCAATTCCGGCAATATTTCCATTTCCGATAATATTTTTCGATACGTACCATGTTTCCGTTTCCGGCAACATCTACGACTTGGATAATATTTATATTTCCGATACGATCCATATTTCCGTTTCCGGCAATATCATCGTTTCCGGAGTATTCATTTACTTGCCTTTGACGATCTCAGCTCCCACTGAAACCAAGATCCGTCGATTCCGAATATCCATAGATTGAGTATTTAATGCCATTAAATACTTGATCCGTTTACATACTATTTGTGTGACCCTACGGGTTCAGTCAAGAGTAAGCTGTGGATTAATATCATTAATTCCACTTGAACTGAAGCGGCCTCTAGCTAGGCATTCAGCTCACTTGATCTCACTGAATTATTAACTTGTTAATTAATACTGAACCGCATTCATTAGACTTAACATTAAATGCATACTTGGACCAAGGGCATTATTTCCTTCATTAAGTTGTCTTCACTGTTATCTGGCGTCGAGAAGTGATGGTATTCAGGTGCCACTTTCAAATTTTGAGACGCTGAAAGGCGTCGAAAATGTTGACGCCTTTAGTTGTCCAGCCGCTTTATTGACGATTTCCAGCATCGATCTTAGGAATATTGCGGGAAGCATGAATACTCATTGAGCCATATATATGACACGAAGAAGCGTCCACAGTTCTTATGTAGGATTTAAAAAAAAATGTTGTGCAATATGTATTATGAGCTTATTTATGTTAATATAGAATAAAAATTAAGTAGTAATATACAATACATAAAAACAACTATACATGCAAATTTTAAATAAATCTTCTTAAACATTATTCCTTTAACATCCCTAAATAAGCAATGTTGTCAACACCATCATAAATACAAATCGTATCTATTCCGTACTAACTAAAGCTTAAAACCTATCCAAAAATAACTAAAGCCTAAAACCTATACAAAAATAACTAATGCCTAAACCCTTTTTTTGACTTTTCTGTAATACTCGACTGCATCATTATTTTGCTAACTGAACTATGGCACTTGACTTCTTCCTTAACAGTTTTATCACAACAGGCCTTATTCATAACAGTTGTACAACTTGTCTTCTTGTATTCTTCAGTTCCCCAGGGAAGTAGCATGCTATTCAGTATTACTAGCAGGCATCAGCTGTCACAACAGCAAATAACAACATAGCCAACAAGGGATAATGCTGGAACTAGTATAGAATGATATGATTACATTTTCGACAATTGTCCTAGAGGCTTTCTAGGGTATATATGAATGGCTTCTGGTATCTTTCTGATGTCGTCAGACTTTTAGAATTAGTGTCATGTATCCATTGCGAGTGCAAAACCTGACAGTCCAAATAAAATTCCGATATCAGTTGTAGCTAAAGCGAGTGCATCGTTTATTCCATCTCAAGGAGTATTTTATAGTATGCATTGTCAAAATTGATAAGATTTTCCATCATTTTTTGTGTTGAACCACTTGGTCATCTTCGTAGCTGCACGAGGCATTTCCTTTGACCATGAAGAAATGACTTGACAGTTTCATCAATCTGGAGAAGAACAAAATACAAAATGCGATTGACCAAGATTAGCGGGCATGGAAATTAAGTGAGAGGAAACCTTAGAACTTTAGCCACCGCTTACTAAGAAACTTGAATCTCTGTTAACAATCATGAAATCTAAGGACCTCATCAGTAGAAAAATTAAACATATGAAAGTGTGAACAATTTCAATCCCAGTTCTTTGAATGAAATAACCGAACAACTAACAAATAATTTCAAGAATATTAAACATAAGCAGTAATTAGCATAGCAACAAGACCCCTAGGCACTCTCTAGACCTGATTGCCTAGTCTATAGCTATACTGTCGTTTTTGGTTTGTTCTGTTATAATTAATTAAGCTCCATTGCAGAAAGAGCTTATAGTGTATTGCGTCTTGCCTAGTCAAGGAAAAAAAATTGATCCTCACCCAAGTTACAAATAATAGAGCAGTAACACAGACTATTGCATCATTGCATATTTGCACCCATGCCACAACCTGACAACACCCTCCTCTCACAGACAGACTCTCTCTCAAGCACCAATATATACCCTTTCAAACAATGTCTTAGACCATTTTTAATACTCTGTTTTTCTTAGGTTATGGCTATAAAGGATTGACCTTAACTAAGTTAACAAAAAGCATTACTTCGTAACTATAAGTTTTTCTTGTACCTGAAGTTCTCAGCAAGATGACAAATGATAATGTTTAGTTTTAATGTTATCTGTTCTGCTTGTTTGAACTAAATTAGAAGTAAACAGCCAGTACTTACAGTGAAACAACAAGCCAACAAGGATATGGAAGAAAGAAGAACGAGGAGTTACTTAGCAGTTATGGCATTTTTAATATTGTCTCTACCACTACAAATCATGTCAAACCCACCCTGAAGAATTTTTTTTTGAATGTGGTTAACCAACATATATACTATTGGCAGTAAGTTGAATAAAACCAACAAAAACATAAGAATAAATTATAGAAGCTACCATCTTAGTAAGTATCAATAAGTTTAGGAAGACTTAAAGGAGTGATCAAATGCAAAGAGTTCAATGATAAGGAATTAGAATAAATACCCTTTTGAGTTCCATTCCTAAGACTTGTTTTGTGCACAATCTAGAACTTCCTGTATGAACTTTAACTAGAAGTTGAGAAAATAAATCAGCAGCATCTAAACACTCTCCATCTATCATGTATTTCAAGCTATCTAGAAATATGCCCTTATATTTCGCAAGTAAAATTATACAACATAATGAAGACATGATATTGCAATTAACATGTGACCCTTTGTCCATGCGCAGAAACTCGTTAAATTGCCTTCAAATTTAATTTGTTCACAAGTATGCCAATTGAGATAACCAATCAATCATATCTTGCAAAGGAGCTTGTAAAACCATGTTTCGAAGTAGAAGCTTAAATCATCTAGACAAATGAGCCTACACTAGTAGAAAAAACCCATATTGCAGCCCCCTTGTTGAAGCGTACATGTATTAATACGCTTCAACAACCAGTAGGTCAACGCGGGTCAAACCCTTTAAAGGGTTATTGCAGCGTACAAATTTAATTGCCCCTTGCAAAAGAGTTTGTTGCAGCGTACGTTGTAAAAGCCCCCCTGCAATAACCCGTTATTTTGCAGCGTACAGTGTAAAAGCCCCCTGCAATAGCATGTTAGTAAAAAACATTTGTTGCAACATTAAGTTTGGTTAATTCAGACTAACATATCATCTCAAAATTGTAGACCAACTTTGAATTTCATAGCAGTCTCGTTCTCAACTCCCTTCTTCTTCCCTCAACTTTCCCTGCGTCTCGCTAGTCGCCGGTGGTTCAGGCCTCCTCGCCAGTCTCCGGTGGTCTCTTTCCTCGTCTCCTCGCCGGTGGGTCTTTTTCCACCTTGAAAATTTCAGCCCGCGCGCACGGCAGACCTGGCCCTTCTTCTTCCATCTTCCCTCACCTCTACCGGAAAAAACCGCAGACCTTGCCCCTTCTTCTTCTCCAATCTTCCTCGCTAGCCCCCTTCTTCTTCCCTCTGAGTTCTTTCTCTCTCCTCTGCTTCTCAGAAAAATAGGGTTTGTGAAATGAATTTGGGGATTTGGGAGTTAGGGATTTTCGTATCGGCGGCAGAGCACCACTCCACAACAGCGACGTAAGTGACGGCCCGACAAACCGCAGTGGTGGTCGACACATCCGAACCTGCTTCGTCAGTTGAGGATAGCAATCTTCGATACCCGAAGATTGAACTCCATGATTATGAACCTCGCGTGTTTCCTCCGCTGGTAATTAATTTCGTTCTTGAATTTGTGTTACTTTACTTTAATTCTTATTCCATTTGTTGATTAATCAACTTTATTGGTTTAATTTGATTTTATGCCTCGTTGCATAATATGAAGATCTATAGTTTATGTGAAAAATTGATGTGATGTTGTATTGAATTAGTCGCTTGTGATGCATTTGCTAAAGTTGTTGGGGAGGGGGGGGGGGGGGGTGTTCCTGCTAATGTTGTCGGAATATCGCGATTAGGAGGGTCAATTTTGCCTATTTCTTTAATCTTTCACTTTCATAATTCCATTATTTCTAAATTTTGTTTGTTTTCGAATTAAATTATGTAATTCACCATGTATCGGCTAAAAAGCCAGCCTTGCTTAGAATATTTGACAAGCATATAAATGCACTTAGGTTGGATGAGAATGATTTATTGCTCATAGGTTGGATGAGAAGATTTATTGCTCATAGGTTGGATGGATCATTGACATATTGCTTTTTGCACCTATTTGATCAATAGATTGAGGAGGATGCATTATGAAATTACAGTCCATCAATTTCACAGTTCATCTATGATCGTTGTCAATAATGGAATGACAATAAACCTTATATCAAGAACCAGTTGTTTCTCAAACAAGAAAACACACTACCTCCGTAGCATTCTTGGACAGACTCCAGCTTCCTTTTAACCTTTAGTCAGACTCAGATCAGTCAGTTCCTCTACAAGCAATGTCTAAAACTAGGCAGCTAATTTACATGTTGGTGTTGTAAATATTTGCAGCAGAAGCCCCAGGCTCTCTCATTGCGATTGTACGTAGTATCTACTTTGGAACCTTTATCTGATTATCTAGTCTTTCCACCGGATATACATGTTCAGTTAGTAAGGGTCGAGATTGATGTCCTGCTCAATGATCTGACTTGCATCAACTATGAAATAGAGAGGACTTAGCCTAGGCGCGCCTTGGGCGCGTGTGAGGGGGTCGAAAAAGCGCGAGGCTAATGCGTGACCTGTCCCTCGTGGGTGTGACGATTATTTTTATTCAATCAAGTGTAATTGGATTTCCTGTGAGTATACACCCAATTGACTAGTAATATAGGAGTCGCCATTCAGTTTTTAACGACAATGAGAAAAACTGACAAAACCCGGTTATCGTGACATAAAAGGAGTGCAATTATGTTTGACCACGATGGCCGTAGGTTCCCTTGTGATCCCTGGTGTGGGGATCTCTCAATATACACCCGCAAGGTAGAGATTGAGGGTTCAGGGGACTGTAACTACCGAGAGGAGTAATTCGCTCGTCGATAACTCCAGAGGCAGGATATCCTTACTAGCTCAGCATAAATAATTGAAGGGACATGCGTTAACTATTAAACTAATCTGAATTGATTTTAGCAACATGCAGCATATAATACTAATTTGATCGTGATTATCCGATTTAAATAACATTAAGGGACCTATCATGATAATCCGATTTCCCAAAAATATTATATCTGTTAGGCGTGATAGAACATTCAAATTAGGTTAGTTTAACAGTTCATAAAAAGGGCGAGGAAAGCGGTGAAATCATCGAAAAGGGACACATTACGACGCACCTCTCACCCTTGAGAGGTGCATCAGGGTTCTCAGAAAACTAACCACTTTGACTTTGCTATTTCTCCTTTTTATTTAACGAATCTCGATTTATGGGACAGGATACGTTCTGTTCGATTTATGGATCGATTGCGACAGAACGCGTTAACAGTTTCGCAGCGAGAGGCTTGGGCTCAGGGGTTTTGAGTCAATACTCAGAATATATATTATGTGTTGTTGTGTGTTGTTGTGTGTCGAAACTAGGGGTCTATTTATAGGGAAGAGTTCGTAGAAAGATAGAATTGCAGAGTTCTAATCCACAAAGAATTAGGAAAAGAAACGTACCCAGGTATTTTCAGCGCCCAGGCCTGGGCGCCGAAAATTTCGGCGCCCAGAGCCAGGCGTTGAAAATAGGGTCTGGGGAGTTCTTTGTTTAGTCAGATTCGGATTCTAAAATCCGTAGAGTTTGAGATTAATTTGAGTCTTTTAGCGCGTATCAATTTGTGACGGAATGCGTCTGGGCCCGTTACGAACTCTAGGCTCGTTAGGATTTTAATTAATACGTAACTCTTATTTCCGAATCCTTTTAGGAATAGGATTCTCGCAGTTTTCTATCTCATTTAGGATTTATGTTGGAGTGCAACACCTAATTCTGACAGGTTTCTATCATTTATGATTTGCCACTTTTAGAAGCTACCTTTTACGGCAGTTACTATTTTTAGCAGGTTTCCATAAATAGCAGGTTTCGGGTAAAATGAAATGGGGAATCGAGATTCGTTTATTTTATAGGAGATGCGTTGTCAAGTGGAGTTTTTATGCTTTCATCATCGAACCTTTCCCTTGCGGGAATGGGGACAAAAGTAGGTGTCTACAGTTAGCCCCCACTTTGACTGAGTCTTGGAGTAAGACGATGGTCAAAGTATTAGACGGAGTGCGTCGCACAAGCCATGGTGTATGTGACCTGTTTTGCGAGGGTCTCACGAGCCCCTGAGTGATAACATTTGACTTAAGGGTCATCACTTGAAGTGTCGACATATCCCTCACGTGTCATTGGGATTTGTCAACTGATAGTATAGAAACTTCCTCACTTTGTCATTGGAAGGATCTAAAGGTGCGTAAAAACCCCCTCACTTTGTCATTGGGAGTAACTACAGATGTTTTCGAAATTAAAGCTGTAAAGTGTAATTGGGCCTGGCCAAGCCCAATCACGAGGTAAAACGTTTTTAAAAGATTCTCATTTTCAGGGTTAGCTAAACGAGAAACCCCCTTGTTTTTATAGGAAGTAAAACGAAGGAAAATCCAGTACCCTTGTTTTTATAGGAAGTAAAACGAAGGAAAATCCAGTAAAAGTTATCGCTGCAGCGACTAAGGACCTGCGCTGTTAGTGACGCAGACCCCGCCCGCTGAAGGTGGGCGAGCCTGTCCTCTGAGGGGGACCCCCCGTCCGATAGAAGTGGACGAATCTGTTTGATGTTTTTTGAAAAATAAGGACCTACGCGGTTTGTGACGTAGACCCCGCCCACTGAAGGTGGCGAACCTTGTCCGCTGAGGGTGGACGCCCCGTCCGCTGAAGTGGACGAATCTGTTTGAAATTTTTGAAAATAAGGACCTACGCGGTTTGTGACGTAGACCCCGCCCACTGAAGGTGGCGAACCTTGTCCACTGAGGGTGGACACCCCGTCCGCTGAAGTGGACGAATCTATTTTGAATTTTTTTTTGAAAATAAGGACCTACGCGGTTTGTGACGTAGACCCCGCCCACTGAAGATGGCGAGCCTATTTTAAATTTGAAGACTTTATTCTTCGAAAAACTGAGTACCTGCGCGGCTAGTGACGCAGACCCCGCCCGCTGAGGGTGGGCAAGCCCATTTTGAATTTCTTATTTTGCCTATGTAGAAGAGCTTTTGGTGATTACAACCTGTTGGTGGGTCGTAATATTTCCTGATTAGATGTGTCCTATAAGTGGGTCCACACTGTGTATATTTTTGTTTAACAATATATATTTTTTTGAGATATCCAAACATGATATGGTGTGTGGTGCAGTATGGGAATGTGATTTTGATTGCGCGCTCCTTGTTGGAGTCCCCTTTTTTGCGAGCCCCCAAGCGGTGGGGCCCGTCGGTTGTTTTTGCATCTTGTAATCATGTTTGGGGTCACGCTCGTATGTGCAAGCGACCTCTTATAGTAGTGTGCTATTTTTAACAAAGCCGTAAGGTGCGACTTTCAGTGAAGAAATCGGCAATTTTCAAGCCGAATGAATATGGCAGGACCCAATAGAAGTTAGGGCCTTTTGAGCCTGGATTCATTTTCGGCGCCCAGGCCTGGGCGTTGAAATAATTCACGCCCAGGCGGGGCGTTGAAAGTGTTGTTTGGGCTGGTCTTTTGATGACACAGTTGGCCTCTTGTTCATTCGTTTATTTCACTTGGAAGTTCTATGTATTCTCTTGTCTTTTGTTTTTTTTTTCTTTAGAACGTGATGATTTTCTTGAGAAGCCGTAGCCGATTGGTGGACTACGGTGCTTGTCGCTTTGGGGCGATTATTTTAAGGAATTGTTGCTCTTTAAGGCGTACAGTTATTGCAATAGTTGGGCGAGTCTATTTGGTCCGAGGAACATACCTTGAGGCGGAAGACTTTGACCGCTCTTGTTGTTGTATATTTTTCCTTTCGAACGCGTTCGTGAATGTTCGATACTTAGAATGATGATATGTATGTGCGGACGAGCGTTCATAGAATGGCCATTGTGTGTGGTCCATTAATCAGTTTGCTTGAATCAAATTTTTTTTTTTTTTATTTTTAGCAATGACTGATTTTGAATAGTTTGCTTAGAGGCTTGCTAGGGTTCAGGCCCATTCATGATGTGGGCTCAAACATCGTACCCTTTCGATTGTTCAAACATTTGTTTCGAGATTTTTATTATTTTTCTATGGTTGTTTCGTAGCTTGGAGCCCCCCAAGTATGCATGTTGGGATGCTTTCTTTTGGCGTACGATTTTTTTAGGTTCTTTCGAAAAAGATGCCTCGGGGTTCCTGCTCGTGTGGGTGCGAGCTATCCCTTTCGTGGTAGGTAATACTTTGCTACTTTCAATCCTTAATGTAGAAGTAGTGTGGCTTGCATTTTGATCTTGGGCGATAAGTAATTTTTGCCTCTTTTACACATGCTCTTTGGTCGTGCCTACATTAGTGCAATATGCCCTACTTTTTTAGACTTGTACCGTGGGACGGTTGAACTTATGGTGCGACGTAGGCTTGTGTGGCCTAACGGCGTGTCTTAGAACATTCCTCCAGGTGTTGGGATATTATTATTTTTTGTATTGGAGTACTTCATCACGCCTTGTTCAGGTGCTCGAACAAGTGTGGCACCCTCTGCGTGGGTTTGCACGGCTTATTACTTCGTTCGATGCGATGATTCATAGGTGTTTCTTTCTTATTTTTGTATCTGGGCAAAACTTGGCTAGCAGAAAGATTCAGTGCCCAGGCTGGGGCGTTAAAGATATCGGCGCCCAGCTCTGGGCGTTGAAATTGATTTCTGGGTATATTTTGATGATTTTTTTTCTTTCGCTTTTGCTTTGGAACGAGGTAGACTGTGTAACGGGCGCTTGTAGGGCGAGCGTTATGTGCAGTAGCTTGATCGGAGTTTTGGTGACTCGCGATTTTCAGTTACCCTTGTTAGTGGAGCGACTTTATATATTCTAAGTAATGCTTAGAATTTGGGAGGGGTTGCAGCCATTCTAAGGTTCGTTTTACATGATTAAAGCTTAGGATTGTGCCCCTATGATGTATGTATAGCATTAGCGTCGCGAATTTGCGATAAAATCGTCATTTCGAGTATTTTTAGGGTGTTTTTCTCAAGCCCCCAGCTGTAGCTACGAGATTGGCTTGGTGCTATAATGCTTGGCATATGCTTTTATGCATTCATGGTGACATGGATCACGAATAGTTTGAACCAGACTCGTTTTAGTGCGAGGTACGTTCGAGTAGTAATTTGCTACTTCTCTTGTAAATGTCGTATTATGCGACATTGCCATGGTCAAAGTAGTCACATGTTGAAGTATACCTTGACCAAAAGCTAGGTGCCTTTCTTTACCCATAATCATATTTAGAAATATTTTTGACTCACTTGCAACATCGGGATGAACGCATACTTAGATTAAACCAACGACACTTTATTATGTTCGAAGAAGTCTTTAAAAATTATCTGAAGTCCAAGTCCTACTGTGTACAATCCGAGGTGTCCTAAGTAAGTTGACTTATAGAAGGGTTCGTACAGGATTACATGAGTGAATCAAAATACTGTTACGATTTTTGGAATGCTGTCTAAGGATTAGCTGGAAGCCAAGGTGCAGGCGTCAAGGTATACTTGTGCCCGTTTGGCATATACTTTAGGCTTTTAGGGCCATCTTTTCCAAAATTGCGGGAATATAAACCGTTTTCAAATTGACTTAGATTTACTTGGTGTATGTCTGTATAAAAGGTCGAGGTATACTTAGTTCCTTCCCTATCTCTTTTATTTCAATTTTTAGCCCCCAGTTGCTGTTTATGTCTTCCCATTAATAATGTTTTCAGATTTCGATTTTAGATGCCCGTGTCATATGTCTGAGTAGGGTGAGCCTTGGTTAAGTGCCAAGTCCTATTGACAATGTCTGATTTTTTTTCAAAGGAGATTAGCAAGCATTTGAATTACCACGAACGGATACCCTGAGTTCGGAAGAACGATGGGGCGATGCCGTAGAATAATCCTCTTTATTGCAAGCTTACTGCCCTTACTATTTGTTGGCGATCATGACTGTGTCTAGAAGGTCTTTAAGCGAACGACTATGTCTAGTGGTGAAAGAAAGTCTTTAAGTGAGTTAGTTCGCTTTAGGGAGGGTCAAGTCAAGTACTTTAGAGGTCATGGGCGCTTGCGCTAGCCCCCATTCAATTGAGGCAGAGCGATCTTTTGAGTCTTGGCTATGCGCCTAGGAGTGTGAGTGCTCCTTCTGGCAAGGTACGTGCCTTTATTATTTTTCGATGTGTGCTCATTAATTTTGGCATCTTGGTCACTTGGATTCTTCCTTTGACTTAAATTTTTCTTTCGACTTGGGTTGCAAGTAATTAAATTTCAACAAGGGACTTCTATTTTTATTCTTGTTATTCTATAGGCTTTAATATTTTTGCAAATTGGTTGGACCGAATCATGGATTGCCTACGTATCCGCCTTAAATAATTTTAATTTGGAATCAGGTCTTGCGTAGTTCTTAGCCTAGAAAATGGTTTCATAGAATGCCGATTTTAAACAAGTATGTTATGAGGTGGAAACATATTATTTGAAACGGTAGAATAAGTGAAGTTTATTATTATTTAAATCTGCTGCCTTGCCGGAAGCCAAAAAATTTGTTTTATATTTTTGAGTATATGTATTTTCTTTTCATGTGTTTTTTTTTGGTACGTATACCTGAATACGTGTTGTACCCCTCCAAGTGTTCGTTATTTTTCCGTGCATGTGCGGATAAAATGGCGAGCACTTCTGGACAAATTTTTCAGCAAGCAGCGAGATTCGGCGCCCAGGCTTGGGCGCTAAAGATTTCGGCGCCCAGCTCTGGGCGCTGAAAATGGTTTCTGGGCGGATATTTTTTTGGTGCGCTGAATGCTTCTTTATTTTTCTTTTTTTAGACTAACTTTAGGGGCGCTTTTGCAAAGTTTCTTTTTTATTATTCACATTTTATTATTTTTTTGCACTTTTCATTTGTTTCCCCTTTTTTTTGTTTGTGACTCAAGACGGCTTGAAATATGGGTTGAATGAGTTGTATAGGTATTAGTCAAGCATGAGGATTACACCTGCTAGGGCTCACAATTTTCAGCCTCAAGCTAGTGTCATGAGTTTAAGTCAACCAAGGTCAATGAGTAGCATAGGGACGGCTCAAGGGTATATCAACAGGACGTATCCAAACCAGTTATATGGTCATTATGCTAATGGTGGTGTAAGAGCAGGTTTGGACTTTGGAAATGATGGGCATGACGCACGTGTCAATGGCCGTGCGTGGTTTGCAGTTGACAACAAGTTCAAGAACAAGAGTCGAGGTAGTGGTTTCTTGGGTTATGGCAATGAGAGCGTGGATGGGTTAAATGAGCTGAACAGGGACCCCAGAGCGAAGGTGTCTAAGAGCATAAGGATTGGAAAGGGTAGACATCGTAGAATTTTATGATTTGGATTGGTTGACTCAATTCTTTTCCTTCGTGTACTTGGGTAAATGTTGCACTTTGGGAGGTATGGGCTAAGTATTTCATGGCTCGCTCTTTTCGCTCTCCCTTTTCTCTTTCTATTTAAGTATTTCTTTTGCTTTGGATTTCTCCCCAACATAAATCCTTAAGATTTTTTATTTGGGCTAAAAGGTAGATGGTTGTGGTCTTTGAGTCACGAGGCGAGACTGAGTGAGCCCGTTTGGTTGGCCTATAGTGGACTTTTAACTTTAGTAGGCCTAGGGTGGGCCTTTAGCTTTAATAGGCCTAGGGTGGACCTTTTAATTGTCTTACTTTGCAAGCGTATTTAGTCGTTTCTTAAAATGTGCAAATAGCGTAGATTCAAAATGTTATTTTTACTTTATTGAATTTTAACGAAAGAATTACATCGAAAGTAATTTTTGTTTCTTTTCAGATTCTAGTTTCTAGGATTTAATTGGAGGTTGTGATTTAGACACAAACTTTCATTAATCTTTCTGATTATAACCCGTGTATGAATACAAGGAGGTGGCCTAGACTCAAAATAATGACGTGGCGTAAGCCTATAATACTTGACCAAGCGACTCTCAGACTTAGGCTAATTGGACCATAACTTTCGTTGGTTGACACTTTAGATTTTAACCCTTGGGTGTTCATTTGTCATGCGCCATTTTGCTTAATGTTGGCAAGGTAGTTAATTGGGGAGATCGAATTTTTATTTTTGCAAGGCTAGAATCATTAGTGCGGCTTCTCTCTTAGTGTGTATTGCTTTTACCCCAATGGTAGCCTTATGGCATGCCGATTTGAGTATTTTCATGGTTTGTCATGTTGCATTCATGGAAAATCTTTTAGTCCGTACTTAGGAGTATTTCAAGGAGCGAGTGGCTCGAGAGGACTATGATGGTCGTGACCCAATGTGATCCTAAGCCTTGAGGCTATTAATTTTTGCTAACGGTATTGACACCTTAGGTTCACTTTGGGGTTTGTGCGACTATGGGGGAAATGATTTTCAGAATGTGACCGTTTCCATTTTGCAAGTACTATAGTATATTCTTTTTATTGGTGAGAGAGAGTATTGAGGTCGTGGATTCTTAGCAAGGGATGACAATTACATATGGGTGCGTATTGATTTAAATGTTAGGAGGGGAAACTCAATATGGTTTAACCTTTTAGCTTGCAGAACAACACCAAGTATTAGGACTGATTCTATGGATAAGACAACTAAGACTTAGGATTTAGATTGTACTTCGGCATAGCCTAGTCTAGACTCGGATTTATTTATTTTCTATTTGAACATTTATTTTTTTCTTGAAGACTTTATTCGAACATTATTTTTTTGAATACTTCGCCCATGTGACATTCATAATTATTAGCATGTTCGGTTTTTAGTGCCGAGCATTGTCGTCGTAGGAGGCCCAACGACGACGCAAAGAGTTATTAATTTTTTACGAGTCGCTTTTAGAATCGAGTGCTTTTTCATACGCCCTCGTAGCAATTGTTTTTACGAAAAGTTGTTTTTTTTTGCTACGTATTTTCTTCATGCGTGGGCACCGAGGCTGATGTGCCTGACCAAAAGGCCAGGCAGCAACTTCAGCGTCCAGCAGTGGGCGTGAGAAATATTAGCGCCCAGCCAGGGGCGCTGAAAATGCGTCCCTGACTGGTACTCGTTTTCTGTCTTCTGTTTATGCGACTTCGACTTGCGTGCTTGCCTAATAACGTCCTTTACGCGTAACAGCGTTTGTGGGATTCGTTACAGGCCATCCCGAGCGTCGCTTATTTTTGTGGCGATCATTCGGGTTTGCGGAACACGTATTTTGGTGTAACTCTTTGGCCAATTGGTTTATGAATGTTTGGGCAGTTTTTAAGGTCGTTGGTTTTCTATGATAGTTTGTCACACACAATCACATATTTCGCTACACATAACTACAATACAAACATGGATTTAAAAATTAAATATGCCACGTAGTTTATGATAGGGTTCTATGGGTAGTATTTGTGCCTGGCTTGGTACCGCTTCTATCGTAGATCCAACACATGCCCCGGTCGAGGTAGTGTCTTCAACAGACGAATTTCGCTCAAGAGGCCAACTCGCAAGTGCAAGCCAAGGGGGCAGGCAAGCGAGAGGGACCTAATGGGCGAGCGATTGGGTTCGGGATAGGTGTACTACCTGCACAAGTACCGAGTGGGAAAAATGCGCGGCGTATGCACCCCCCTATTGGAGAAAAAGGTATCCTTAGTCCCAACTCCCGAGGGAGCCGAGATTCGTTATGATGTTCTGCCCGTTCACATTAATATGCTGATTTTCAGGTCGTCCCAACTTGATGGGGAAATAAACGCGGGGTAGGATCGTTTCACCCTTCGGCTATTTTGATTACCTACAAGCACGAGTATTTCCTTCACTATCCCCAGTTGAGTCGCCACTGTGAGGGGGTCGAAAAAGCGCGAGGCTAATGCGTGACCTGTCCCTCGTGGGTGTGACGATTATTTTTATTCAATCAAGTGTAATTGGATTTCCTGTGAGTATACACCCAATTGACTAGTAATATAGGAGTCGCCATTCAGTTTTTAACGACAATGAGAAAAACTGACAAAACCCGGTTATCGTGACATAAAGGGAGTGCAATTATGTTTGACCACGATGGCCGTAGGTTCCCTTGTGATCCCTGGTGTGGGGATCTCTCAATATATACCCGCAAGGTAGAGATTGAGGGTTCGGGGGATTGTAACTACCGAGAGGAGTAATTCGCTCGTCGATAACTCCAGAGGCAGGATATCCTTACTAGCTCAGCATAAATAATTGAAGGGACATGCGTTAACTATTAAACTAATCTGAATTGATTTTAGCAACATGCAGCAAATAATACTAATTTGATCGTGATTATCTGATTTAAATAACATTAAGGGACCTAGCATGATAATCCGATTTCCCAAAAATATTATATCTGTTAGGCGTGATAGAACATTCAAATTAGGTTAGTTTAACAGTTCATAAAAAGGGCGAGGAAAGCGGTTAAATCATCGAAAAGGGACACATTACGACGCACCCTTGAGAGGTGCGTCAGGGTTCTCAGAAAACTAACCACTTTGACTTTGCTATTTCTCCTTTTTATTTAACGAATCTCGATTTATGGGACAGGATACGTTCTGTTCGATTTATGGATCGATTGCGACAGAACGCGTGAACAGTTTCGCAGCGAGAGGCTTGGGCTCAGGGGTTTTGAGTCAATACTCAGAATATATTATGTGTTGTTGTGTGTTGTTGTGTGTCGAAACTAGGGGTCTATTTATAGGGAAGAGTTCGTGGAAAGATAGAATTGCAGAGTTCTAATCCACAAAGAATTAGGAAAAGAAACGTACCCAGGTATTTTCAGCGCCCAGGCCTGGGCGCCGAAGATTTCGGCGCCCAGAGCCAGGCGTTGAAAATAGGGTCTGGGCAGTTCTTTGTTTAATCAGATTCGGATTCTAAAATCCGTAGAGTTTGAGATTAATTTGAGTCTTTTAGCGCGTATCAATTTGTGTCGGAATGCGTCTGGGCCCGTTACGAACTCTAGGCTCGTTAGGATTTTAATTAATACGTAACTCTTATTTCCGAATCCTTTTAGGAATAGGATTCTCGCAGTTTTCTATCTCATTTAGGATTTATGTTGGAGTGCAACACCTAATTCTGACAGGTTTCTATCTTTTATGATTTGCCACTTTTAGAAGCTACCTTTTACGGCAGTTACTATTTTTAGCAGGTTTCCATATATAGCAGGTTTCGGGTAAAATGAAATGGGGAATCGAGATTCGTTTATTTTATAGGAGATGCGTTGTCAAATGGAGTTTTTATGCTTTCATCATCGAACATTTCCCTTGCGGGAATAAGGACAAAAGTAGGTGTCTACAGCGCGCTTTTTTAAACTAAGATGCCAGCAAAAACAGACCTAAAACAATGGTTTTATCTAAACATGCTATATGTTTAATACTCAATAGCTTAATTCATGTCTTAATATCAGCACAACTTTCTGTTCTTCACCCCTGGTTATTGGTGATTTAGTGCTTGTTTGTCACCATATGTTGTTTTAGTTTTCAGTTTTTTGAGAACTAGTAAAGTAATATGGAAACTAGAACTTTTTACTGAGTTATTTTTCGAATTTTGAAGAACTTTTTGGGGTTACAGACTTACAGATTGCCAATGACTATGTTTATTAATCATGTTTATTGTGTGATTCTTTGACTTCATTGCTAAGGAGTTTGGATTCTACGTGGTTTCACTTGAGCGTTTGGAGCGCATGGAAAATTGTTATGGGTGCTCTTCCAGTATTCGTATGTAGGTAATTGTTTTCTCCCCTCCTAAACTAATATGGTATCAAACTTTTAAGTTTTTTTGGTTGATTTTGATAGTCCCTTCCATGTATGTTTTGGAAAATTAACCATTGGTGTTCATGTGGATGCTTGGTTTCATCGAATTGGTCATAAAACTGGTAAACTGTTGTGTAAAATAAACAGTCGCGTTCTCCGAAAGTTGAATGTCTGTTATTTGAGATTTGGCATAAGCTGTACTTTTGATTCTAATGGCTTAGTAATGTAAAAGGTGTTTATTTGAAATGCTTTAGTCCCAAAACTGAGATTCTATCTGATAGCTTTAGTCCCAAACTGTTGTGTAAATTAGTACTCGTATCCTATCTGATAGCTAGCAAACTTTGTGAATGACAGAAAATGTTTTGAGGTTGCTGCTGGAAAAAAATCCAGATCTATCTCCGCTTAATTGAAATTTATCCCTGTGATGGATATTTCCTTGAATCATTTGCATCTTTAAATTTATACGCAGGCCCGGCCCAAATGAAATGGAGGCCCTATGCTAGTATTGAAATTGCAGGAGCAGAATGCCATTAATTATCAGAATATTCAGAAACATAATGATGAGCTTCCCAAATATAAATCTGGAGTCACTAGAGGTCTGAAGGAATGTGAACTTTCCCGTTTCAAGGTCCACCATTTTGACATGCCTTAATTCGTTTACTTGTGTGTTGGAATCTTATGTACTTGTATTACTATCATTCTGATATATCCTAGTGTTATTTATCTGATAATGAGTTGACTTTAATTTTGCAGTCCATTTTAACTTTCAAGTGACACTTTTCTATTTACTTCTTGAGCAGGAGATTATGTGCAGCACAAAAACTTTACATCAGAGTTCGCCCCTTACCATTCTTTGGCCAAAGGTACTCATCATATTTTTCATCTATGGGGATATGGGCTGTAACATGTGGAGGATATAGATCTCACTTTTCTAAATGCTGTAGGTTTCTGCTGCTGGTTTTTCGTTACAGAAACCATTCACAGTGAGGTACTTGGAATAGCCATGTAATCTTACTTTGTAGCTTCCTGTAATGCTAATCTTCTATTGTAAATATGGATTGGCATCATTTTGTTGGAGAAAATATGGATTGGAATCATTTAAGGGTATGTATATATGCTTTAGTAGTAGCTTATGGCTTGGTAGTGTGGTTAGCCGTGAAAGATCCTAGCTACTTGTTTTTAGCTGGCTTTGTATCAGTGTGTGTTGTGTACCTTGTAGTTTGGGTAACAGATACAATTTCCTGCTTTAGTAGTAGCTCATGGACCTTTGACTGAGGGTCAGTTGTACTCTTTTGTATCCGCTACATATACTAGATCGTTTTGTACAACTTGTCAATTGTGATGAATCTGTGGGCACTAATAGATCAACACCTGTCTTCTAATGCCCATCTTTTTGCTTTGAGGGCCTGTATTAGCGTGCTTACGAGCTTACCCATGTTCATTTGTCTTTCCTCTTGATTTTCGTAATATCTTCTGGAAAGAGGTCTTGCACTTGTTGAGTTTTTGTGCAGACTTTCCATTAAAATTAAGCTCTTCATAGAGATAAGCGGAACCAAACACGAGATAGAAAAACCAGTTATGGAATTGGAGTAAGCTTATCTTTTGAAGTGATGGATTGTAAATATATTGGGGATATGGGAATTGGGATAATTACATGTCTTTTAGATGATTTATGAGTAGTGGCCTTACTGTTGAAGATAATAAATCATGCAAGATGCATCCTAACTTCTTAAGTCTAAACTTATAGGCCACAATTCAGAGGCATCACCCCCTCTCCAAAGAGAAGGTATTATGTCGGCATATATTGGTTTGGTGGTAATGTTTTGTAGGTTCTCCAACTCCTCTGCTTCCATCTACAGAAATGGACTTGACACTAATAGCAGCTAATATTTTTCATCCAGCATCACCGGGATTTCTTTTGGACTCCTCTCAAGCTTCATAAGGAACAAGGATCAGCTTTAGTGCTCCTCTTTCGTTGATCCTTTCAAGGTATTCTATTCCTGGCTCTATTTAAAATAAACCAGGCACTACATTTGTAGTTTTTTTTCCCTTATGTTGACCCTGCAGGGTTAGCTAAAATTTTGCAGTTTACACAAAAACGCTCAACGGTAACAGGTGGAGCTCATGTTGTTTGGAATTCTGTCAAATGTACAGATTAGGAGCTGATGGAGCTTGTTAATCCTGTTCCCAACTACTAAATATATGTTCTTCCTATATGTACAGGTTCAGCAGTTCAGCCTGAGCTCCATGTTGGTAACCAAAAATAGTGAAAGAAAGGAATTGTTTGGTTTGGGACTATTCTAAGAGTTCGTCAGATTGATCATATACTACTTCAGTTTTCATCACTTACCGAAAAACTATACAGTTTGATCTTTGATCCCTGTCAGACTCACGTAGTTACAATAATTATAAACCTTGGTTATCTTTTTAATTTTGGCTGATGATTTAATTGAAGCAAACTGTTTTTTAGAACAACAATTTTACTTCACAGCCATTAAATTTAGGATATGTTCATGTTGCTGAGAGTTTTTTTTGTTGAAATGGTAGAAGACTAACAAATTTCCTTTGTCATCCTGTCTTTGCTAAGTGTTTTTATTGGCTGAATCATGTCTTATCAACATTGCAGGGAGATGTATCTTACAAGTTTGGGATCATGCAGCAGCACTCCAAACATGCAGATGTCCTTTGTGTCGCCGTCCCATTAGCTCGTTAATACCTACTGAGACTTCCCAACAACAACGCGTTAATCCAGAAGTTGCAAATATTTTAGGGAGACTGGAAATGTATAATCGTCGATATGGTGAACACTCTAGTGGTTTCATGCAGGTACATACCGTTATAAACCTCAAAGGATTTACTTTACAATAAACCTTGATTTATATGGACCGATACAACATGGAGTCAGGCCAATATCTCCAAACCATCATCAAACTATGAAAAATAAACTGAAACTTCATGAAAAACAATAATAAAGCACAAAACTTCATCATCTTAGTCTTTAGTTACTCATTTATAAACAACTCATATTTAGGCTAAAATTAAATGATATTTTCGTCCCCAACTTGAACTAAAGAATCTAAGGACTCATTTCAAACTTATTACATGATAAATGTGCTTAGTTTTAAGTTTCCAAGACTCATTCCAATCTATTTATGCACATTTAAGGCTCATTGAGTCGTTATAGGCCATATTTAGGCTCAAATGACATTTTTGCTCCGAACTTTGAACTAAAGAACGTAAGGACTCATTTTAAACCTTTTACATGATTAATATGCATAGTTTTAACTTTCTAAGACTCATTCCAATCTATTTATTCACATTTAAGGCTCATTGGGTCGTTATAGGTCATATTAAGGCTAAAATGAAGCATTTTCGCTCCCAACTTTGAACTAAAGAACCTAAGGACTCATTTTATACTTATTACATGTTTAATATGAATAGTTTTAACTTTCTAACACTCATTCCAATCTACTTATGTAAATTTAAGGCTTGTTTGGTCGTTATAGTTCATATTTAGGCTAAAATGAGGTTTTTTCGCTCCCAAATTTGAAATAAAGAACCTAAGGACTCATTTTAAACATATTAAATGTTTTATATGATTATTTTTAACTTTCCAAGACTTAATCCAATCTATTTATGCACATTCGAGACTTCTTTGGCCGTTATAGGTCATATTTAGGCTAAAATGACATTTTCGCTCCCAACTTTGATCTAACGAACTTAAAAACTAATTTCAAACTTATTACATGATTCATATGATTATTTTTAATTTTGAAAGACTCAATCCGATCTATTATGCACATTTGAGACTTGTTTGGTCGTTATAGGTCATATTTAGGCTAAAATGAGACATTTTCGCTCCTAACCTTGAACTAAAGAACCTAAAGACTCATTTTAAACCCTTTACATGATTAATATGCTTAGTTTTAAGTTTTCAAGACTCCTTCCAATCTATTTATGCACATTTAAGGCTCATTGGGTCGATACAGGTCATATTTAGACTAAAATGACATTTTTGTTCCCAACTTTGAACTAAAGAACCTAATGACTTATTTCGAACTTTTACATGATTAATATGCTTAGTTTTAAAGTTTTCAATACTTATGCACATTTAAGGCTCATTGGGTCGTTATAGGTCATATTTAGACTAAAATGACATTTAATCTAATGCTCCCATCAAATTTTTGTTTTTGAAGGTCTATACTACGAGGAATGCGCCTTATGCTAGTGAGGAAATTGATGTGGTTCGTGAGCAATGGGCTAAGTTTTTTACCAGCAAGTATTTATTATTGGCCTGAGCGCGTTTGATCGAGTTGGCTTAGATGTTATAGAACAATATTTTATATTAAAATGTATGCGTAAGTTAAAATTGGAACGCACATATATTTAAATGTACTACATGCACCTTGTTTTGGGATATATAGTATACAAAACACCAGTTATTGTTTTTATAATTGTTATACAGGTTGCGATATTATTATTGTTGTGACAGGTTTCTATATTTGGTGCAAGGCACTCTAGGTAACCCTAAATAAGATTAAAATTTTCCCGCCAAAAGTGCTTTTTTGCAGCGTACATATATATGTGTACGCTGCAACAAGGGTGTAAAATTTGGCAAAATTCCAGACTTGTTGCAGCGTACAAATAGATGTATCCTGCAACAGGTGGGGTTTTTTGCAGCGTACACGAATGTGTAAGCTACAACAAGTCAAGATTTTGGCAAAAATTTTGACACTTGTTGCAGCGTATATGCATATGTATGCTGTAAAAAAGTACTTTTCGCAGCGAACATTGTACGCTGCAACAAGTTCAGACTTGTTGCTGGCCCCCCAGTTGCAGCATACGATGTACGCTGCAACAGGGGTCTAAAAGCCCGCTGCAATAAGGGTTTTTCTACTAGTGCTAAGTGCCCAACAATAGAGTTGCTCAGCCAGAACCCGATACGTCCATAACAGAAAACCAAAGTCAAGTTTCGCTTTTTACTGAACACGGAGATACAAAGAAACAAAGTACAGGGAACATACACCTAAATGAAAAAGCCACACTACATCTGAACTAAAGAAACGCATAAAAGTAATATCAACATATAGAAAATATATGTGACCTTCAACAATAAATATCTCAGTATTTGACCATAAATATATAGAAAAAACACCAGAAAATGAAAGTTATGGGAGAAGCAGGCTAAGTGAGAATAATCTGCTAGGGAATTTACTAGCTATTATTGCTAATGGAATTATCAATCATATTGAAATTCTATATTGAACTAACCTTGATATTATAACATGTTACTCCACCAAATATCCAACTTCCATGTCTAAGATATGGCAGTTCATTTAGAAGGGAACATAGATAGAGAAAAATTCAGGATAATGAAAGAGGATTAGTAAATTTCTCCTCACAAGGACCAACAATTACATTGGAGTATCAGAGTGAGAAACCCACTTGTAGTACATCTTAATCAGGATAACAAAGAGGTCAATGGACTATATAACACTCACCCCGCATGTTTTCCACCACCAGCCTTTTTGGTCAAAAAGCTCAACATTGGCTGCATAACCATCAAGGAGAAATCATCGAATCTGTGTATGATTTTCTATTAATGGCAACAGTAAAGTGAGCCAACTCAATATCATCTTCTAACCTGATTTTATATAAAAACACAGATATGCATACATAAAAACTATGTTAAGAAGAAAGTTAAATACTACTTCAAACAACTACATAATTAAGTACTGAAGAAATATACACGCACCTCCGAACCAATGAATGAGGTTGGTTCCTGGACAACTAATTGAGCAACAGTGGTTGGATCTGTTGAAAACTTTGTAAAAAAGGTTTCTACAAGCTCTACAACATCCTCGTGTTTATTAATTCCAGAGGCGGGAATGACCTAAAATTTCCAGCACCCTCTAAAGTATCAGCAACAACGGATCAAAAATTGTATCTCTATAAACATCATTTAGTAAGAGTATACCATTATAGAGATGAGTTTTAGTGACAGTCTTGACATTCTCAAGAGGTCCAACAATGGTTCTCCCTAGAGGAGTGTACTGGAAATCTCTTGCATGCAAATGGTCAAAGATCATTTCTTTCAACCTATATCTGAAACAAAAACACAGATCAAACACATTTTAACAATTAAATATACCCAGTGTGTAGTTACAACCCCAACAAAATATAAATACCCAAATTAACCTAATTAGCATTTAGGACCCGATAGAACAATTTGAAGTAAGTTGAGTTTACTTTTCAAGCAGGTGATTGCATGTTTGCATTATCGTTTCTAAATTAGATTGAGTTAAATCCTCGCTCAGTAAATAGACTCCAAGAAATTGATTTAATACTTTACCCAAACTACAACTACAAAGTGATCTAATTCTATATCATCACAAAAAAACTAGGACTGCATTTCCTTAGTTAATTCACCAAGACAAGTTATTTTAAGACCTACAGAAAACTTAGCAACCTGAATATAGAACTTCTTGTTTCCATATTCAAGATAATAAATATTAGAAACACCTACAAAGGAATTTGTAGGGGAATACAGTTAAACATAATAACATGTGCGAAAACAATCCCCAAAGCCATGAAGCATGTATAAAGCACAGATTAAGCATACTTACGTTTGAAGCGTGTTTTCCACAATAATCTCTCAACGAACACAAACTTAGAACTCCACTTGTCGTTCCTCTACTTGGTCACGATCAAATCCGTCTTGATAATCGTAGCTTAGACAACTGATCAAGATAGTTTGCTTTTGGGAAGAACTCACTTTGGAGGCACAGAGAGAATTAGGGTTCTCTGAGTCTCTAGGGTTTGAGTGTGTATGGAATTGTGTGTTGTGTGGAAAATACAATAACCTATTGTATTAATGATGTAACCGGCCAAGAATAATAGGCCTTGACCGGCCACAAACACACGAGCACACGGACCACAGCCCACCGCCCAGCAACACACAATGCAGGCCGAAGCCCACAGCGCGCGCGCGTCGAGCTGCTGAGGCATGGGCCTGCTCGCTCGTCGCTGCTCTTTGCTTGCGCTGCTGTTGCGTGCTCGAGCCCACACGCTGGCTGGCTTCTCGCCTTTGCTCGCGAGCTTGCTGGCTCGTTGGGCCTTGCACGCTTGTGTGCTTGGCTCGACAGGCCGGCAACTCCGATCCCCTTCGTATTCGCGATTAATATCTTTCCGATATTATTTATCGTTTTGTATACGACGAATCACCATTGTATGATACGATTTATTCATTTCGCCTAGCTTACGAATATTCGCGATACGATATACGATTCTGAAGCAAGGTCGTATCGTATAATACGTTTTCCAACTAATTACCGAAAAGCTATTAAATTAATTTCCGATTCATTTAATCCGGTGATCTGTTACGTGTCATTGGTGTGACCTTGTAGGTTCAGTCAAGAGTAAGCTGTGAGTTTAATATTCATTAGAACTCACTGATCGGAAGCATTGCTCCAGCTAGCTGTTCCGATCACTTGATCTCACTGAATTAGTTGTTCGCAATTAATCTGAACCTTGGTATTAGACTAAATGCACCTTGGTTGAAGGACATATTTCCTTCAGTTTCCCACTTGTCATTCAGACAAGTGTGCATTCACATTCCTTTGTCACTTAGTATTACTTACTGAACATAAGGTAAGATCCGAGCCATCCTTATTAGGTCCAGGAGTGTTTTTCGGATTACAGAGCTCAACTGTTAAACTTTTACAGAAGGTTAAGCCTTAACCATTCTGAGCACGGCCATGCATTTTACAGTATCTAACTCTCTGAGAGGCCTTGTTACACAACAACACTATATCCTATCAAAGATAGGAGGACAATCCATTCTTGCAATCTATGAACACTCACTTTGATTCATATTACGCCCAATAACTGCTTTTATAGCCTCCTTTTACAGTGCGACGTTTAGCGAGCATCAAAGCGAACTAATTCTCAAACAAGCAGACATAATCGCTCATGTTCTGAGGAACGGTTTCTAATCACCATTAATGAGAACTACCTATGACATGACTTTAATCTCTTAAAGTGTTCTCATGGTCAATCTGATACAAGATCCAATAAGTATCTATGCAAAAGATTCTGACATCCAGTCACTCTAGTTCAAGAAAAAGAACTAAGTAATCTACTTGCAATCTAATCTTCATTAGTCATTGGTCGTCCACCTTTCAATGACCTGGATTAGGGACCCTTTGTGACTTCAATATTCAAGTTCACTTATGGGTGTTTCTTAGTCGAAGAATCCATCTTGACATCCCATTTGAATGATTTGAATCACATGGACTTATCATTTAATACTAAACCAAAATTAAATGAATATGAAATAATAAATTTCATAAATATGAAATGGTTAAACCAATTGTTTTAAACATAGATCTAACAGGTGTTCTAAAATAATACTTAGAAAATCAAAGCCGTTCTCCAACATGCTTGATTCCCATGGTTGCTACATGTGCGTTGTGTATCCCTTAACAATCAACTCATATGTACCACCATAAACCAGAAACTGATCCTTAGTCCTTTTCAGGTACTTTAGGATGTTCTTGGCAGCTGTCCAATGTGCCTCACCTGGTTCTGACTGGTACCTGCTCGTTGCACTGAGTGCGAACGAAACATCCGACCTTGTACAAATCATAGCATACATGATGGATCCAATAGCCGAAGCGTATGGAATTCCACTCATCAGATGTTCTAGGACACTGATTCTTGCTTAGATATGTGCCATGTGACATGGGTAGATGGCCTCTCTTGGATTCCATCATATTGAACCTAGCTAGCACTTTGTCAATGTAAGTGCTTTGGCTTAGTCCAATCATCCTCTTAGATCTATCCCTATAGATCTTGATGCCCAATATGTACTGTGCCTCTCCTAAGTCCTTCATTGAGAAACACTTTCCAAGCCAAGTCTTTACAGTCTCCAACATAGGAATGTCGTTTCCAATAAGCAGTATGTCATCAACATACAAGACTAGGAATGAAATTTCACTCGCACTGACCTTCTTGTATACACAAGATTCGTCCTGATTCTTGATGAAGCCAAACTTATTGACTGCTTCATCAAATCGTTTATTCCACCTCCTTGATGCCTGCTTTAGTTCGTGAATGGACTTCTTAAGCTTGCATACCTTTACTTGGTTCTTTTGATCGAAAAAACCCTCTAGCTGCGTCATAAACACAGTCTCTTCAAGAACACCATTCAAGAAGGCAGTTTTGACATCCATTTGCCATATTTCATAGTCATGAAAAGCGGCAATCGCAAGGATTATCCGAATAGACTTAAGCATCGCGACTGGAGAAAAGGTTTCATCGTAGTCAACGCCGTGAACTTGCCTGTAACCTTTTGCTACCAATCTAGCGTTGTATATGTATACAATTCCATCTTTGTCTTTCTTCAATTTGAAGACACATTTGTATTCGATAGGTGTGAACCCATCCGGCAAATCAACCAAATCCCATACTTGATTTTCAGACATGGAGTCTATTTCATATTTCATGGCTTCTAACCATTTAGTGGAGCTTGGGCTCATCATAGCTTGCTTTTAAGTCATAGGTTCATCACTATCCAATATGAGAACCTCTATGTTTTCAGTCAAGAGGACGCCTGTCCATCTGTCTGGCTGAAAAATAGTTCTACTTGACTTACGAGGGGTAACAACGTTTTGAGGAACTACTCCCACTGGCTCTTCTAAAGACCTTGGAGGTTCATCAACTGAACTTCTTCTAAAGAGTTATGAGTTCGTTGTTCGTCTCGAATCTCTTCGAGGTCTATTATTCTCCCAATTGTCAATTTGGAAATATGTTTTCTTTCCAAAAAGACACCGTCACGAGCAACGAAAACCTTGTTGTCTGACTTGTTGTTGAAATAATACCCCTTTGTTTCTTTTGGATACCCAACGAAGAAACACTTGTCAGATTTTGGTTCGAGCTTGTCCGAAATTAATCGCTTGACATATGCCTCGCAACCCCAAATCTTCAGAAAAGACAACTTTGGAAGTTTCCCAGTCCATAATTCGTATGGAGTCTTTTCAACAGCTTTTGACGGAGCACGATTCAGTGTGAGTGCTGCAGTTTGCAACGCATGTCCCCAAAATTGTAAATCAAGTTCGGCCTGACCCATCATTGACCTGACCATATCGAGTAAGGTCCTGTTTCTCCGTTCCGACACTCCATTTAATTGAGGTGTCCCTGGAGCAGTCAATTCAGAAAGAATACCGCATTCTTTTAGATGGTCATCAAACTCGTGGCTAAGATATTCACCTCCTCGATCCGATCTTAGAGCTTTGATTTTCTTGCCATGTTGATTCTCTACTTCATTTTGAAATTCTTAGAATTTCTCAAACGATTCAGACTTGTGTTTCGATAAGTAAATATAGCCATATCTATTGAAATCGTCCACAAACGTTATGAAATAGCTGAACTCAGCTCTAGCTTTCGTACTCATAGGCCCACATACGTCCGTATGTATTAGCCCTAGTAGTTCGCTTGCTCTTTCTCCCACCTTTGAGAAAGGTTGCTTTGTCATTTTGCCAAGTAAACAAGATTCGCATTGATCAATCTTCTCTAAGTCGAATGATTCTAGAATTCCCTTCCGTTGAAGTAATTCCATGCGCTTTATGTTTATATGGTCTAATCGACAATGCCACAGAAATGTGAGATCCGAATCACCAGTTTTAACCTTTTTGGTATTTATGTTATAAATGTGTTTGCTCGTATCTAGCACATATAGACCGTTTTCTTGTTGTGCTGAACCATAAAACATTCCATTCAAAGCAAAAGAACAACTATTGTCTTTAAATTGAAAACTAAAACCTTTAGAATCCAAACTTGAAACGGAAATAATGTTTCTGGTGATACTAGGAACATAGTAACAATTTTCTAGTTCCAAAACAAAACCACTAGGCAAAGAAATAAAATAAGATCCTACGGCTAATGCAGCAATCCCTGCTCCATTTCCCACGCGTAGATCCATCTCGCCTTTATCAAGCCTTCTACTTCTCCTTAGTCCCTGCGAATTGGAACATAAGTGTGAGCCACAACCAGTATCTAATACCCAAAAAGTAGAATTAGCAAGATTACAATGTATAACATACATACCTGAAGGAGAAGTAACGTTTCCGTCCTTCTTCTCTTCCTTTAGTTTGGGGCAATCTCGCTTGTAATGACCAATTTCATTACAATTGAAGCATTGCGATGTAGATGGAGAACGATCCTTCTTCATCTTCTTCTTGGAGGGCGCCACTTGCCTTCCTGGAGTAGATGGAGATGCACCCTTGCTTTGGATCTTCCCCGGAACCTTTTTCTTGATTTTCTTACTCTTAACTTTTAGCGATGCTTGCTTATCACTTACAAAGTCCAATTCATACTGATGAAGCAAGTAAATTAGTTCACTAAGAGTGTTTTCCCTTTTCTTGGAAAAATAGAGTAGTTTGAATTTCTTATAACCAGGGTGAAGAGAATTCAAAAGTATTCCCGCAGCTGCAGAATCTAGGAATGGATCACCAAGTAACTCAAGCCGGTTGAGAAGCCCAACCATTTTCTTTGTATGAGTTCTGATTGGCGTCCGCTCTGTGATTTCAAGATGAATGAACCTTTCCCTTGCTTTTTGTATTTCGACGTCAAAGCAACAACCCAGTGGAGCATTAAGCTTTAGATCCTCAAATGAATTTACCAATTCAAAAACATTTTGGTCGACATGTTGACCACCATGTTGGAATCTACCACGACATATATCCCTAAGATGCCTTAGGAGTGCCCATGGCTCGTATGCAACGAACCTTGCACTCCAATCCTTGGGGATAGAGCCAAGAATAAGATCCATCACTAGCGACTTGTGGTTCGCCCACGCACAGTGCTTTTCTGGAGTCATATCCTTTGAGTAATAGCTGGGGATGGGATGGTCAACTACATATTCAATGTTGTTCCACCTAAGGCCTTGCCGAAGCTTCCTCTCCTAATCAAGAAAGTTTGATAGGTTCAATTTTACATCCAGTATTTCGGTTACTTTGAGTGTTGTTTTGATTGCGGCCATTTGATTACTACAATCGAAAAGAATTTGCAATAAATAACCATTCATAAATTTAATAACTTTGAAATAAAAGCTAACATGCAATCATTAAAGCTATTAAACATTTCATTCATGCAAAAGAAAAACATGGTCCAAAATGAATGAAACGATTCCAAGACCCCAAAAGTCCTAAATCCTTAAGCAGCTTTGGCATGTCTTAAGTAGTTTAAGATTCTAGGTAAGCAAAACCTATTGCTAGTAATCTCCAAATTACTCTTGGTTAATAAACTAATACCATAATTTATCCCATTGCCACAACATAATGCCATTGTTGTTTGAGTTGAAACCACAATCAACGTGCTCCTTTGGGACGCCTTACCACCTAAGTCTACTAAAATAACACTTCGCTTTGGCGGAAAACTACTATCTTAGATCCCTAGATTTTTGTAAGTGCTTGATTTGGAAGGCAATTTTTAAACTCAATATTACTTTGGACCTAGTTGTTTCTATGTTGATTCGATTATTTAGTGAACTTAATCTAATCGAGTCATACAAAACAACCTATTCATGCAAAGCATACATACATACATTCAAGCATAATATATATATCAAAATGCATAAATATTTGGTGAACTAGTATGGCCCAAAACATCTTTTCTTGAAGCATCCAATCTTCATCACCACCTTGTTAGCTTGGCATCGTCTTGAATCTTCGTTCAAATGCTAACTTAAAGTTCTAAACTTAGAAATACTTGAAAATAATAAAATTACATCCAAATTTCCATGGTACGCAGACCATATTTAAAACTTTACATTCAAAGATAGAACGGTTCGCAGACCGTATTTAACTATCCTAAATGGCCATACTAGTCACTTGGAGTACATGCATTACATAAAATATACATTCTATGCATTCACCCATTCGTATGCTAAAAAGAATGACCCATATAATTATGCAAGTATTTACGTGAATTAATTAAAATTCACGTTCACATAAACGCGTCCTAGAAGATTAATCAATTTCCAAATTATTAATCCTTAGACTTTATTCTAATTAAAATTGAATTTAATTAAAATAATGCGACTTACAAAAATAATTAAAATTAATTAATTCATTTTAATTTCATTTAGTAGATCCCACTCAAACCAATAATTATTCCGGATAACTAATTATTTAATATTAAATTAAAACTCGCGGCCCGGCCCGAGTAAATACAATATTAAATTAAATATCCCGTTAGCCCAAATTAATGCAAATATGTCAAGCCCAACAAATATAAAAAAAATCATGTGCTTGCTCGGGATAGGCTTGCGCCCAGCCCATCGTAGCACTGTGTGGCCTACGAGGCACACGAGCAAAGCCCGCGCACCCGCAAACTTGCACACGTACCCGCAGCAGCTGCTGCTGCCCCTGCGTGCCTGGCTCGATGTCGTCGCAGCGCATCGCTACACATCGCAAGGCCTCGTGCCTTGCTTTGCTCGCAGCCCACGCCGATCGTCCTCGCCCAGCGCGCGCGGCACGCAGCGTCCATGCTGCTGCCCGCGTCGCTGCGGCTCGACACTCGCGTAGCAGCCCGCATGGCTCGTCGAGCCACACGTCCACCATACTCGTATGTTCGTGCCTTTGGTTCGTGCCTAGGGACCAACTTAATTAAAAAAAATTAATTTCACGAACTTGCATTATTGTTATTTTTCATAAAAGTTACGATTTTTATTTTCGAAAAACAACGATTTTTAACGATTTAATAAAATTTTAACGACAATCCAATTTCGTAAAATATTAAATCAAGGCTAAAATTATTCAAATATTTAAGAACGAACGAATCAACTTGAAAATTTTGAACTTTTTAAATAATAAAATCCAAAACTTTAAATCGTTCTTTAACATTTAAATTTCAGATTTTAATAATTAGGTTTAAGTGCGATTACAATTAACGAAACCATTCAAAATTTTAATCCAGTAATTTTAAAATTAGCCACTGACCCATGAAATTATATTCCCTTTCCCAATTAACCGAATTATTAGATCTAAATTATTTAAAAAATCAATTAGGGATCTAAATTTTACGCATTGGGGAAAAGAAAAATTAGGGTTTATACTTATTGGAAAAATCTGAAAATTTTACCATAGGTCAAGAATATACCCAGTGACATCGTGCCAAAATTTCTAGCAATTACGAGTAGTTTAGGTTGACCTTTTAATTGAATTACTTTCCGACACTTTTAATTTTTATTAAAAAATTAACAAAAACGCCCAAAAAACGACACTTCGAGGCCTGTTTTTGCGATTTCGTTTTCAATCAGATTAGGGTTTGAAAAGTAAAAAAAACAAATCTTTTTAAAATCAGACCTTATTACGCAATTCATCCAAAAATTCATAATAAATCCGAAAAATTCACAAAAAATTCCAAAATTTCGACAGATGCAAAAACAAATAAAACATGCTAAAATATGCTTTGAATACATAAGGCTCATGATACCACTATAGGAGAATACAGTTGAACATAATAACATGTGCGGAAACAATCCCCAAAGCCACGAAGCATGTATAAAGCACAGATTAAGCATACTTACGTCTGAAGAGTGTTTTCCACAATAATCTGTCAACGAACACGAACTTAGAACTCCACTTGTCGTTCCTCTACTTGGTTCACCGACACGATCAGATCCGTCTTGATAATCGTAGCTTAGACAATTGATCAAGATAGTTTGCTTTTGGGAAGAACTCACTTTGGAGGCACAGAGAGAATTAGGGTTCTCTGAGTCTCTAGGGTTTGAGTGTGTATGGAATTGTGTATTGTGTGGAAAATACAATAACCTATTGTATTAATGATGTAACCGGCCAAGACTAATAAGCCTTGACCGGCCACACACACACGAGCATACGGACCATAGCCCACCGCCCAGCAACACACACTGCAGGCCGAAGCCCACAGCGCGCGCGCGTTGAGCAGCTGGGCCATGGGCCTGCTCGCTCGTCGCTGCTCGTTGCTTGCGCTGCTGTTGCGTGCTCGCGCCCACACGCGGGCTGGCTTTTCGCCTTTGCTCGCGAGCTTGCTGGCTCGGTGGGCCTTGCACGCTTGCGTGCTTGGCTCGACAGGCCGACAACTCCGATGCCCTTCGTATTCGCGATTAATATCTTTCCGATAATTATTTATCGTTTCGTATACGACGAATCACCGTCGTACGATACGATTTATTCGTTTCGCCTAGCTTACGAATATTCGCGATACGATATACGATTTCGATGCAAGGTCGTATCGTATAATACGTTTTCCAACTAAATCCCGAAAAGCTATTAAATGAATTTTCGATTCATTTAATCCGGTGATCTGTTACGTGTCATTGGTGTGACCTTGTAGGTTAAGTCAAGAGTAAGCTGTGAGTTTAATATTCATTAGAACTTACTGATCGGAAGCATTCCTCCAGCTAGCTGTTCCGATCACTTGATCTCACTGAATTAATTGTTCGCAATTAATCTGACCCTTGGTATTAGACTTAATGCACCTTGGGTGAAGGACATATTTCCTTCAGAATCCTGAAGTATAAGTTTGTAACTTTTCTGATTTGATCACCATAAAAAGCTTAACCACAAATATGCAATATTAGATTCCCAATAATGAACGTCACAGACTCACAATACAATTCAAATTCTAACATATTAACATCATTAACATCACCGAAAACCCAATCAAATATTGGTTCATTTAACTAAGAACAAACAACTTAAAATTCGAATCTACGCAATAAGTTTTATTATTCTTTCCCAAATTTCCTATGCTTAAACTGATTTTTTTTTAAAATGAAAACCCTAATTGGAGATATTGGTGTCAGATGAACACATGTGAGAGAAATTAATATCTGTAAAACCTAACAACCAAAAGTACATGAAAATTTTAGAAAACCTAAAATGTACCCCCGAATCAAAACGACACTTTAATCGGAATATGAATCGGGAGAACTAAAAGTGAGAGAAAACTAGAGAAAGAAACAACAGACAAAGCTGAAATAATTACTTTGCCGACAGACATCAATTCATATACTAGAACAAGATCTGGAACAAAAACATCATCTTGAGGCAAAAACCTAAAATATCCAACAAACTCCGAACATGGGAGATAAATTAATACCTCAAATTCTTTGATTAAGTTTACAATTTGTTGTATTTCTTGAAATTGAGGAGAATCTTCGGCCGTGGGAGTAGATCTGGAACTTTCAATCTGAGAAGTGAGAGAATAGTAGAAGATGATTATGAAAGAAGGTAGAGGTTAGGGTTGAGAGAAGAGTCGAAGATGAATATGAGAGAGAAAGAGGAGAGTGGGGCGGGGTTTTGTTTTTCCATAATGAATACGCACGACCACGTGCAAAGCAGGTGGTATTACTAAAATTCTCGACGCCAAACGTTGACTTGAATTAGTTAGAAACCGGACGATGTCGAGAAAACACGGATAATATATTCTTAGCCTAACGCTGTACCGCAGGTGTCGATCCTACCGCGTCGAGAAAACGCCCATTTTGTAGTAGTGGTAGTAATGTAGCATAACGCATGTCCCATCGTTGTCACAAATGAATTAGTAAGGACCGCGCCGCGTGGGCTAATGCTGGGCACTCCCCGTATTAGTAAACGTCCCCCGAATTCTCAATCTCTGCTCCGCTGGATGCACGTTGAGGGATTTCCACACCAGGGATCACAAGGGAACCTATGGCCATTGTGAGTCAAATATGTTTGCACTCCAGGCATATCACGATAACCGGGTTTTGTCAGTTTTCTTAAACTAAATGGCGACTCCTACAGACTAGTAAAAAGAGGCTAACGCCCACAGTTAGTTTTTATTTGCTCAATATCCTTGCCACATCCAGAGGGAAAAAGTTGTGCGGGCCGTATACTCTTTTAGAGGCTCCCCGTCGTGTTTTTTGACCCCCTTACAGGTATCCAAAAGATACTAAGGGGTATTACTTCTACAGCAAGTTAGAGAACAAAGTATTTGTTGCTAGTGACGGTGTCTTTTTGGAAAGAAATCACATTTCCAAATTGACAAGTGGGAGAATAATAGACCTCGATGAGATTCAAGACGAACAACGAACCAAGAACTCTTTATATAGAATTCAAGGTGAAGAACCTCCAAGGCCTTCAGAAGAGCCAGTGGGAGTAATTCCTCAAGACGTTGTTTGCCCCTCGTAGATCACAAAGATCTAAGGTTTAGCCTGATAGATGTACATGCATCCTCTTGACTGAAAACTTAGCAGTTCTCATATTAAAAAGTGATAAACCTTTGTCCTACAAACAAGCTATAACGAGCCCAAGCTCCACAAAATGGTTAGAGGCCATGAAATCTCAAATAGACTCCATGTCTGGAAATAAAGTCTAGGATCTTGTTGATTTCCCGGATGGGTTTACACCTATCAGAAGCAAATGGGTCTTCAAATTGAAGAAAGACAAAGTTGGAATTGTATACATATACAAGGCTATATTGGTAGAAAAAGCTTACAGACAAGTTCACGGTGTTGACTACGATGAAACCTTTTCTCTAGTTGCAGTGCTTAAGTCTATTCGGATAATCCTTGCGATTGCCGCGTTTCATGACTATGAAATATGGAAAATGGATGTCAAATTTCCTTCATGAATGGTGTTCAATGAATTTAGATTCATCAAGAATCGGGACGAACCTTGTGTATACAAGAAAGTCAGTGGGAGTAAAATTGCATTCCTAGTCTTGTATGTTGACGACATACTGCTTATTGGAAATGACATTCCTATGTTGGAGTCTATAAAGACTTGGCTTGTAAAGTGTTTCTCAATGAAAGACTTAGGAGAGGCACAATACATATTGGGCATAAATATATATATAGGGATAGATCTAAGAGGATGATTAGACTAAGCCAAATCACTTACATTGACAAAGTGCTAGCTAGGTTAAGTATGATGGAAGCCAAGAGAGGCCATTTACCCATGTCACATGACGTATATCTAAGAAAGACTCAATGTCCCAAGACATCTGATGAGCGTAGAAATATTAGTGGAATTCCATATGCTTCGGCTATTGGATCTATCATGTATGTTATGATTTGTACAAGGCCGGATGTTTCGTTCGCACTTAGTGCAACGAGCAGATACCAGTCAGACCCAGGAGAGGCGCATTGGACTGCTGCCTAGAATATCCTAAAGTACTTGAAAAGTACAAAGGGTCAATTTGTGGTCTATGGTGGTACAGATGAGTTGATTGTTAAAGGCTATACGGACGCAAGCTTTCAGACCAACAAAGATTATTTCAGATCACAATCTAGTTTTGTGTTCAGCCTTAATGGCGGAGCAGTAAGTTGGAAAAGTGCTAAAAAGCACTATTGCGAATTCTACAACTGAAGCCGAGTACATTGATGCCTCAAAAGCAGCAAAGGAAGCTGTTTGGATTTGAAATTTCCTTGAAGAACTTGGGGTGTTCCCTCCATAAAAGGACCAATAGCTTTGTATTGCGACAATAGTGGAGCTGTTTCCCAGGAAAAGGATCCTAGGAGCCACCAGAAGTCCAAGCACGTACTGTGGCGATTTCACATACTTCGAGAAATCGTTGATCGGAAAGAAATCGATATTTTCAAGGTTGGAACTGACGATAACGTCGCGGATCCATTGACTAAACCGTTGCCACAAGTGAAACACAACGCCCATGTAGCAACCACATGAATCAAGCATGTCAGGGGATGGTTTTGATTTTCTAAGTTTTGTTTTAGAACATTTGTTGGATCTGTGTTTAAAACAATTGGTTTAACCGTTTCATATATATGAAATTATTTATTTGATATTCGTTTAATTTTGGTTTAGTATTAAATGATAAAGTCCAAGTGATTCAAACATTCAAATGGGATGTCAAGATGGATTCTTTGACAAAGAAACACCCATAAGTGAACTTGAATATTGAAGTCACAAAGGATCCCTAATCTAGGTCATTGAAAGGTTGGACGACCAATGCCTAATGAAGATTAGATTGCAAGGAGATTTTTAGTTCAATTTCTTGAACTAGATGGACATGTTATGATAGAAATCTTTTGCATAGATACTTATTGGATCTTGTATCGTATTGACCATGAGAACACTTTAAGAGATTAAAGTCATGTCATAAGTAGTTCTCATTAATGGTGATTAGAACCATTCCTCAAAAAATGAGTAATTATGATTAGAACCACTCCCCAACAGTAGTTCGCTTTTATGCTCGCTAAACATCGGACCGTAAAAGGAGACTACAAAAGCAGTTTTGGGGCGTACTAGGAATCAAAGTGAGTATTCATATATTGCAAAACAGGATTGTCCTCCTATCTTTGATAGGATATGGTGTTGTTGTAAAACAAGGTTTCTCGGAGAGTTAGATGCTGTGAAAATGCATGGTCGTGCTCAGAATGGTTAAGGTTTAACCATCTGTAAAAGTTTAACAGTAGAACTTTGTAATTCGAGAAACACTTATGGACCTAATAAGGATGGCCTAGATCTTACCTTATGTTCGGCAAATAACACTAAGTGGCAAAGGAATGTGAATGCACACTTGTCTCAATGACAACTGGGAGACTAGAGGAAATGTCTCCTTCACTCAATATGCATTAGTCTAATACCAAAGGTTCAAGATTAATTACGAACAATTAATTAAGTTAGATCAAGTGATCGGAACAGCTGGCTAGAGAAATTTTTCTGATCAGTGAGTTCTAATCCTAATTAGGCTCACAGCTTACTCTTGACTGAACCTATAAGGTCACACCATTGGCATGTAACAGATCATCGGATTAAATGTATAGGAGAATCGTTTAATAGCTTTTCGGGAAATTAGTTCGGAAAACATAATAATACGATTTAACATTGGATCGTGAAATCGTATATCGTGTTGCGTATATTTATAATCTAGGCGAAACAAATAATCGTATTGTACGACAATGGATGGTCAAGTACAAATAGATAAATGAATTATCGAATGATAATTTAATCAAGCAAACACGAAAGCAAGCCCACGAGAAAGACACACAAAGGCTCTAAGCCCCTGGCCATGCTGCCTAAACTGCGCACGCAAGGAAGCTACAACAGCAGCAACAGCAGCAGCAGCAGTAGCGACGGCCCAAGGCCCACTGCCTGCTGCGCTGTGCGAGTGTGTGTGTTACCATGGTCATGGGCCTTGCTGGTCGGTCGAGCTTATTGCTTGGCCGGTTGGCTTGGCTCATGTGATAGGATATTATAATATCCTATTCCACATGTTTTCCTAACCGAATGCAATCATAATATTCTAACCTAAGGCAAGTGAGAAAACCCTAATTCCCTCTTTGCCTCCATTACAGTGTTAACCCCAAAAATCAAACTATCTTGAAGGAGGTCTAAGCCATCAATCTCAAGACGGATCTGAAGGTGTCGGTGAACCAAGTAGAGGAACGACATTTGGAGTTCTTATTCGTGTTCGGGTTTGTTGAACTAAGGGAAAACACGCTACAAACGTAAGTAATGCTTGATCAGTACTTTATACATGCTTCATGGCTTTGGGGTTATTCTGCTATCATGTTATGCATTTAACTGTAAACCCCTACTTCCATAGCTTGCTTGTAGGACATAGGTTCATCACTATCCATTACGAGAACTTCTATATTTTCAGTCAAGATGACACATGTCCATCTATCTGGCTAAACCTTAGTTCTATGTGATATACGAGGGGCAACAATGTCTTAAGGAACTACTCCCACTAGCCCTTCCAAAGGCCTTTGAGGTTCTTCATCTTGAACTACTTCTAAAGAGTTCTTGATTCGTTGTTCATTTCGAATCTCTTCGGGGTCTATTATTCCCATATATCAATTCGGAATGTGATTTCTTTCCAAAAAAATATTGTCACGGCCAAAGAATACTTTGTTCTCTGACTTGTTGTAGAAGTAATAACCCTTAGTTTCTTTTGGATACCCAACAAAGAAGCAATTATCATATTTTAATACTAGCTTATTCGAAATTAATCGCTTGACATATGCTTTGCAACCCCAAATCTTGAGAAAATACAAATTTGGAAGTTTCCCAATCCATAATCCATAATCCATATAAAGTCTTTTCAACAGCTATTGACGGAGCACGATTCAGTGTGAGTACTGTTGTTTGCAACGCATGTCTTAAAAATTGTAAAGGAAGTTCGGCTTGACCTGGTCATATCTAGGAAGGTCTTGTTTCTTCTTTTCAACACTCCATTCCATTGAGGTGTCCCCGGAGCATTCAATTTAGAAAGAATACCACATTCTTTTAAATGGTCATCAAACTCGTGGCTAAGATATTCACCTCCTCGATCTGATCTTAGAGTTTTGACTTTCTTGCCATGTTGATTCTATACTTCATTTTGAAATTTTTGGAATTTCTCAAATGATTCGGACTTGTATTTCATTAAGTAAACATAGCCATATCTACTGAAATCGTCCGTAACGTTATGAAATAGTTGAAATCACCTTTACCTTCCGTACTTATAGGCCCACATACTTTATTAGCCCTGGTAGTTCGCTTGCTCTTTCTCCCACTTTTGAGAAAGGTCGCTTTGTCATTTTAACAACTAAACAAGATTCTCATTGATCAATATTCTCTAAGTCGAATTATTCTAGAATTCCCTTCTTTTGAAGTGTTTTCATGCGTTTTGTGTTTATACGGCCTAATCGACAATGCCACAAATATGCGAGATCCAAATCACCAGTTTTAGCATTTTTTTATTAATGTTATAGATTTGTTTGCTTGTATCTAGCACATATAGACCATTTCCTTGTTGTGCAGAACCATAAAACTTTCCATTCAAAGAAAAAGAGAAACTATTGTTTTTAAATTGAAAACTAAAACCTTTATAATCCAAACTTAAAACGAAAATGATGTTTCTGGTGATACTAGGAACATAGTGACAGTTTTCTAGTTCCAAAATAAAACCACTAGGTAAAGATATAAAATAAGATCCTACGGCTAATGCAGCAATCTGTGCTCTATTTCCCACGCGTAGATCTATCCCGCCTTTATCAAGCCTTTTACTTCTCCTTAGTCCTTGTGAATTAGAACATAAGTGTGAGCCACAACCAGTATCTAATACCCAAGATGTATAATTAGCAAGATTATAATGTATAACATACATACCTGAAGGAGAAGCAACGTTTCCGTCCTTCTCTTCTTCTTTTTTCTTAGGACAATCTCTCTTGTAATGACCAATTTCACTACAATAGAAGAATTGCGCCGTAGATGGAGAAGTATTCTCCTTCATCTTTCTCTTAGAAGGCGCCTCTTGCCCTCTGGGACTGGATGAAGATGCATCCTTGCTTTTCTTCCTCTTGCTTGCTTTTTTGAATTTTACGCACCTCACATTCAATGGGTCATGTTTGAACTCTAGGATTTTCTCGAATTCTCAAGCATTTCCATAAGCTCACTGAATGTGTTCTCTTTCTGATTCAAGATATAGTACATCTTGAATCTCTCATAATCTTTATGAAGAGAATATAGCACAAGGGCTATAGCTATTGGCTCTTTGACGGAACCACCAAGTCTCTCAATGTGGTAAAATAATCTAATCATCGTATTCACATGAGACCAAATTAGTGTATTATTATCCATCTTAGCCTTGTAAATTCGCTTTTGTGCTTCTAGAAGCTCAACTTCCAGACACGATTCATGTGGGGTAATGCCTTTGAGATTACTTGTTGAATTAGCCAATTCATCAACCCCATTGCCAAGAGATTGACCATTGGGTTGATACCTCACACGACACCTATCCCTTAGTTGACTTAGGAGTGCATGAGGCTCATAGGTAATGAACCTCCCTCTCCAATTTTCAGGGATAGATTTTAGGATAAGTTCCGAGACAAGGTATTTGTGAAGTCATATCCTTCGCAAAATAGCTAGAAAAGGGATGCTTTACAACATAGCCCATGTCGTTAGCATTTAAAACCGGGATAAGTTTCCTTTCCCATTCAAGAAAGTTAGCCAATTTTCAACTCGACATCTAGAATTTCTGACGCTTTGATTATTATTTTAGACATTCTAAAATTGAAAAGAATTTGCAATAAATAACCATTCATAATCTTTTAATAACATTGAAATAAAAGAAATCATTCAATCATTAAAGATATTAAACATTTCATTCATGAATAATAAAACATGGTCCATAATTAATGAAGCGAATCCCAGACCCTAAAAGTCTCTAAGTCTTAAGCATTCTTTGGCTTGTCTTAAGACTTTTAAGATTTTAGGTAAGAAAAACCAATTGCTAGTAATATCCAAACTACTCTTGGTTAATAAATTAATACCATAATTTATTCCATTGTCACAACAATACCAATATTGTTTGAGTTGAAACCACAATCAACGTGTTCCTTTGGGATACCTTACCATCTAGGAATACGAAAATAGCATCTTGCTTTGGCGGAAACCTACTATATTAGGTTCGAAGATTTTTGTAAGTGCTTGATTTGGAAGACAATTTTAAACTCAATCTTCCTTGGACCTAGTTGTTTCTATGTTGATTTGATTATTTAGTGAACTAAATCCTTAATCAAACATACAAACAATGCATTCATGCATAATATACATATTTCAATATATAATAGCATAAATAAGTTTGGTGAACTAGTATGGCGCCAAAAACTTGGTCTTGAAGCATCAAATCTTCCCTTCACCTTGTTATCTTGGCACCGTCTTGAACTCCATTCAAAAGCCTAACTTGTAGTTTTAAATAAACTAGAAGAACTTGATCTTAATAATCTAATTATTACATCAAAACTTCATGGTACGAAGACCATATTTAAAACTTTACATTCAACGATAAAACGGTTCGCATACCATATTTATTATCCTAGTTGGGCCATACTAGTCCCCTGCATCACCTGCAATACATAATAATAATGTATGCATTCACCCATTCGTATCCTAAATCGAATGGCCCAAGTAAGTTTTACACATATTTACATGATTAATTAAAATCACGTTCATGTAAAAGCGTCCTAAGATATTAATCAATTCCAAATTATTAATCCTTAAAATTATTCTAATTAAATAATTAATTTAATTAAAATAAATGTCCTACGAAAACTAATTAAAAAATTCATTTAAATAATTTCATGTAAACGGCTCCCACTTAAACCAATATTTAATTTGGACCTTTTAATTTTAAATATTTAAACTCGCGACCCGACCAAAGTGAAATAAAATCAAATAATGTAAAAGTCCACTGTTAGCCCCTTCGTGCAAAAAGAAGCCCAAACACCAAATCAAAGCAAAAACCACAAAATTGTGCAACATTGGCCAGGCTTGCGCCCAGCCCATACGCATGTGCGTCGCGTGCCACACGAGGACAGGAGCAGCGCCCCATCCCCACACAGTAGCGCGCACAGTGCTTACAGCCTGATGTTGCTGCTGTTGCCTGCTTCAAGCGCCAGGGCAGCGCGCGCTTGCTCGCCAGCTCCCTCGCTGGGTTTTGCGTCACTGCGCCTTGGCCTGGGGCTGCTGCGTGTAAGGCTATGCCAAGCCCCACACATGCAACGCAGCCTTCCTTGCTTTGTAGCCTTGGTGCATGCCATACGCACCCTTGTCCAACCAATTTAAATTTTCAATTTTAATATACAAACATTATTTGCAGGAAATATATATTTCTTATAATATTAGCAAGTCCTATCGTTTAATTACGAAAAATAATAAAGTGGGAGATTTATATAATTTCAAATAATTCGATTAATGAAATGTAATAAATCTAGGCTAACGTATATTCAAATTTAACGAACGATGAACATCAACAAAAAATTGAATAATCATGATAAACCAATCCCAAAACACTTAAATTTTAGACTTTTATCGAAAATTGGTTTAGGTGAAAGATTAAAATTAACGAATCCAATCAAAATTTTAATCCTTCAATTTTTAAATAAGCCATTTAAACATGAAATCGTATTCCCCTTCTCACCTAAATAAATTTTCGGTTCTAACCAATTAGTAAAATTAATTTTCGATCAAAAATTCATTAATCTAAATTAAATTGAGATTAGAGATTTTATAATTAAAATTTATGAACGAAAAAATTACCATAGGTTCATAATATTATAAAAAATAGTAGGACAAAATTTCATTTGATTATAAGTTTATTGGCTCATACAGTTAAATAAAAAACGCATCAAAATTAATGATTGAATTCATTAAACAACAAAAATGCCCAAAACATCTAACTTCGGGGCCTGTTTTTGATATTCTGTTCTCATGAGTTGATTTAAAACGTCGTTTCCAATCAGATTAGGGTCGGAAAAGTTGAAATTGCGACACTTTACGAATACAATACCTTTTTCAAAGATTCATCCAATAATCAAGAAAAAAATCGAAAATTTTCAGAAAATTTCGACAGCACATAAACATATGAAATATGACAAAAAGAAATCCATTCACATGAAGCTCATGATACCACTGTAGGGGTTTACAGTTAAATACATAACATGATAGTGGAATAACCCCAAAGCCAGGAAGCATATATAAAGTACAGATTAAGCAATACATATGTTTGTAGCGTGTTTTCCTCTTATGTCTACGAACACGAACAAGAACTCGAATTGTAGTTCCTCTACTTTGTTCACCGACACGTTTAGATCCGTCTTGAGATTGATATCTTAGATCTTCTTCAAGATATAGTGACTTTTGGGAAGAACACTCTAATGGAGGCACAATGAGAATTAGGGTTCTTAAAGTCTCTAGGGTTAGAATGAATGAATCAGTTGTTGGAAAAAACATTGTGTTTAGGATATTAAAATAACATATTAAACAACAAATCCAACCGGCCAAAGCCAAGGGGACTTCGACCGGCCAGCAGGCCACGAGGCATGAGCACGCAGCCAGCACGGTGCTGGGCCGCGGGGCACAGCGCTGTTGTTGCTGCTATCTTCCGCGCGCGTGCCAGACAACAAGGGCATTGGCCAGCGTTGCTTGCTTGCGCAGTGCGCCCATGGGCCTTGCACTTATGCGCTCGGCTCGTTGGTTGCTTTCGTGTTGCGATTTATTTTTCGTTTCTTACTTAATGATCCAACGTCGTATGATACGATGATTCGTTTCGCCTAGCTTACGAATATACACTATACGATATATTGGTTTTACGATCCAATGTTTAATCGTAGAATTATGTTTTCCGAACTAATTTCCCAAAAACACATTAAATGAATTTCCATTTCATTTAATCCGGTGATTTATTACATGTCAATGGGGTGACCTTGTAGATTCAGTCAAGAGTAAGTTGTGACCCTAATAAGGATGGGAACTCAACGATCGAGAACTTTGCTCCAGCTAGCCGTTCCGGTCACTTGATCTTACTGCGTAATTAATCTGAACCTTGGTATTAGACTAATGCACATTGGGGGAATGACACAATTCCTTCAGGCCATGTCAATTTCCCAGTGAAGATAGACACCAGAACCTGTGGGTGTGGAGTAAGGCAGGTGTCTGGTATGCCCTGCAAACATGGTTTGAGGGTCATTTACAACTAGAGACTTGACCCTCTAGATTGTGTGTCCCATTTCTTCAAGGGTGCTGCATATAAACAAGCCTATGCTCTATGGCTGATCCCACTCAGTGGCCTGACTGTAGACGTCCCACCATTAACCCTACTGGGATGAAAAGGAATCCTTGAAGACCCCCTAAACAGAGAAATAGGGGTGCTAATGAAGCTAAGAAGAGGAAGAGGCACACTTCAACTAAGTGTATCAAATGCAAGGAAATGGGATGCAATACAAGGACCTGCAAGTTTGGTACTGGCACTTCTAAGGCACCACCAAAATAGATAACTTCAACAAAGAAGAGGGAAAATGTTTGTGATGGTGCAAGTACTTCCAAGGCAACACAAAAGGGGAAGAAATCCAAGCAAGCATAAGGTGGTTAATGGTTTAAGAGCTTTTTTGGGGTACTTTTTTGCACATATGTTTTAATCTTGCATATATGCATTAAGTAGAAAATAACATTAAATGTAGTTGGTGCAGAGATGTTTTGTAAGTAAAGATTAGGCAACAACAATTATTTATGCTTCCCATTTTGTGTGTTTTGTGCAGATTATGCAACAACAATTATTCATGAATGTTAATTTATTTCTCATTAGTTGTGTTTACTTCATGATTACAAAGAGTAGGATTACAAACATCAATATCCCCATTTGTATTACAACTTTAACTACCATTTGTTGTTGTTTTAGCTTCTTCTTCATTTGCTTGAATTCTTGTTGCATCTTACTATTTCCCCTGTTTTCGATACTTTCTCCGTCGTCTAAGATTCCCATGTGTTGTCCTTCATGTTGTTACCCCCTTTTTTTTGGTCAACTACTCCCTTGCACCATCTCAGGTTGTTGCAAGGATCATACTTATAGTACAACCTTTGTGGATTGAGTGTTGTATCGGAGCTTGGGATGGCAAATTTCCTACCACAATAACGAAATTTGCAAGAGACTGTAATAAATGTGGACTCATTGGGTGTGGATGATGATTTCAAAAGAAAACTCATGACACAAATCTTACGAAATTAGCAAAGCAAAGCAAAACAACATCTAAATTACATGAACCATTCAGCAAAGGGGTTTTTATAGAAAACCATGACCAACGGCTACTTTTCAAACACAAAACTAGCCGTTGGAACATCAAAATAGTTAAATTTAAGTTTGGCATATTTGGTGAATTAAGTTTATGAATTTGGTCATTTGGTGAAATAAATTTCAGAATAGGGGCCTTTGGTGAATTTGGAACTTGGCTAACGGAGGACTAACGACGCATCATTTATAAGGATGTTTTGGGTATTAAGTCAATTGTGAGGGGTATTTTATGTATTATTGAAACTTGATGGGAGTTTAGTGAATTATGGCAAAACTCGGGGGTATTTCATGAAAAATCCGTAAAATTAATTCTTCTGGTTTTCACTATATCAAAAACACAAATTTCTCCACACTTCAAAAACCTTAAATTTCTCTTCAACAATGGCGACTAGGGCCAAGAGGACACGAGTAGGAACGTCTAGGACACAAGGGGAGTGTGAGGGGGTCGGAAAAGACTTGTTTATGGTATTTTCTTTCTCTTCCCTCGCGGATGTGTGGCAAACAATATTAAGTAAACGGGGACTAACTGGGTGGCTGTAGCCTCATGTTTACTAGACCTTGGAGTCCCCATCCATTTTTCAACGACAATGTGGAAAACTCACAAAACCCGATTATTGTGATAGTAGTAGTCGAAACTCAGGCTCACGTATTTGACCATAACGGCCTTAGGTTTCCTTGTGATCCCTGGTGTGGAGATCGCTCAACATACATCCAACGGAGTAGATATTGCGGTTTCGGGGGACATTTACTAATTCGGGGAGTGCCCAGCAATAGCACATGTGACCTTCCTTAGTAGTTCCATATAACGATGATGGGACATGCGTTAAACTGCATTACTAATCTGGATTGATTTTAATGCACAAATAATAACTAACAAATGTCAAGAGGATGATTTAGATTAATTTAAGGTACCTAGCAAGAATCCGGATTGTCCAAAGAATATCTTATTAGGCGTTATAAATAATCAGATTAAAGTTAGCAGATTTATAATGGTGATTAAAGCAATAAAACAGATCATGGCACGTTACAATATAGTTGTAGGCTATATTGTAGTTCTCAAAAACTAACCACTTGTCTTTACTCGATTTCCTTTTGCGCAACGTACTTTCCTTCACTCGACTAGACTCTTGAACAGGATCCAGACTTAGTTTGATTGGTTATACGGACAGAGTTCCGTTTAAAAAGAATTAATACGACGGAACTACGAAGAATATGGGACGATTATAGGGACAGATCAAGGCTTGTACTTAGGCTTAACTTTGGTATAGTATTAGAGATTCTGATTTGGTGCCCCTTACTCCGCTGGTTTAAGGCCCTATTTATAGTTAAAAGGTGTCGTGAAAATAGAAAAGTTCACAGTTTCAACACTGCTAAAACACGTAAGTGCACAAGAAATTTTTTGCGCACAACACGTGGCGCGAGACATTTCTCGCACACAACACCTGGGCATCAGATTTTTCAGGCTAGAGTCAGATTTGGTTCAAAATTTGTATTTGGATTAGACTAAAACAAGGACGTGATAATAATTCTTGCGCGTGGATGTTGACGTGAATATTTTATTGTGTTGGGCCCTATGCGCAAGAAATTTCTTGCGCATGTTTCTTATCCACACATTTTATCCAGTTTAATCTGAATTTATTCGGGAATAAAATTCCTTTTACACTTTTCAATCTTATTTCGAGTTATGTCCAACTAAAACTCATTTTATGCTTTTCAATCTCTTTTAGGGGTTTAGTTAGAGTGCAACTCTGCCCCTTTAACGTAAATTTATCTTGGACGGTTTTCTATATTTAGCACATACTTAGAATGACAGCTAACCTAAATGGAAATATGGGTTTGGGAAGTGAATCAGTCAGTCTTAGGACATCCGTTGCTTGATTAGGAATACGTTTGACAAGTGGATGTTTTGTTTTCATCACCGAACTTATCGCTTCAAGCCTAGGGTCAAATGTAGGCGTCTACGGGGAGACATCTAGGAGTTAAGGCTTACCATTGATCGAGCCCGACCCACATTTCTCAGAAATAATACTCACTAGTAAGGAATAAAAGGCCCAACTTCTACACCTGAAAACAAGGGAGGTAATTCCTACCCGTTTTATTCACCAAGAATCTTTGAATGCTACGGTTATTGAATCTGATTGCAAATGTTTATTCTGAAATGTTGGCATGAAACATATGTATAGTATGCATAGATTGACATATAAGAGATTGACATTGGAATTTATGAGTTCAATCAATATGAACAAGAATGGACATAAGATATCGTTAGCCTAAGATTTAGGTTAATGAATCAGGGTGTTTCAATGAGCATTAGAGAATTTCGGAGAGTTTTTGTCCTTTCTACTGATAATGACAAGTTTCTCGGGGAAGGTTATAACCCTTACGTTATGTGGGGAAAATTGACCGGGGATTACAACCCGGCAACTATGCAACATCTGTATGCCACCATGATTCAACACCTCGTCCCCTTGATTTTCTTCCGATTTTTGGGTTTCATAATTTTTGGCAGAGAGGAGCCTCAGAATGTGGGGAGTGGTGAACTGGAAATTTTAGGTGGCTATGTGAATGGGGCGGATAATGGCTATAAAAGGAACCTCGCCCACCACATGGTTAGTCACTTCAAATCAGTTGTCATATCCAACCATAAGACCAAAATCTGTTTCGGGGGTTTGATCACCCATCTTGTTATTGCAACGATTGGTTTTGTGGATAGGGTGTTAGGTTATGATACATATAAGTAAAAATAAATCATGCGGAAAAACCATAAAGCCAGGAGACATATTATTTACACATAATCATTTAGCATAATTCAGATGCATACAGTTTGTAGCGTGCCCTCCCTAGCTGCGCCCGAACCGAACAAGAACAAGCCTTTAGGACTCCAAGTGTCGTCCCTCCGTAGATAGTCCACAGCACGTCGGGATCCGCCTTAAGCTTGACCAACTAGAATCGCCCTTAAGGTTACTTAGGATTTTCGGCTATTTTGGGTTGCAAGTGTTTGGCTGATTTTTGCTTAAAAATCTTACCTTTGAATACTTCAAAATCGTCTGTTAAATATGTGACCCTAGGCCCTTATTTATAGAGTTTATGGAAAGGAATTATAATCCTGCTAGGATATGGATTTATTAATTAGAATCCTAATAGAACTCTAAATAATAAATTTAATCTTTTAGGATTAGGATTTAATCAATGCACGAATTCCGATAGGATAAGGATTCGTTACGAACACAAGCGTGCACGACTACGAGCATCGCACAAACCCGCGCAGGCTTTACGGTCCACACGAGCAGGCGCTGCTCGCAGCCCACGAGCATCAGCCTGCGCGCGCCCTATGGCCTTGCTGGGCCTAGCCTTGCGCTGGGCCTCGCGAGGCTCTGGAAGCTTCGTGTTGGAGGCTTGGCTTGCTGGGCGCGGGCCTGGCTTCGTGCTGGGCCTTCGTCTAGCAAGCCTCGTCCGATGCTAATTCGTACGATGCGCTTCCGATTAAATTCGCGATTCCGGAATTCATTTCCGATATGAACAATATTTAATATTTCCGTTTCCGGAATTATTTTCCTATTCCGATAATATTTCCGATTCTGACAATATTTCCGTTTCCGGCAATATTTCCGATTCCGGCAATATTTCCATTTCCATTAATATTTTCCGATACGTACCATGTTTCCGTTTCCGGCAACATTTACGACTTTGATTATATTTATATTTCCGATACGATCCATATTTCCGTTTCCGGCAATATCATCGTTTCCGGAGTATTCATTTCTTGCTTTGTGACGATCTCAGCTCCCACTGAAACCTAGATCGGTCGATTCTGAATATCCATAGATCACTAGTGGAAAAAAGGGTCATTTGCATCGCACTTTTAAGCACATTTGCGTCGCACATCGTGCGTGGCAAAAGCTCTCGACGCAAATGACTAAAAGTCATTTGCGTCGCACATTTGTGCGACGCAAATGACCCTTATTTGCGTCGCACATTAAGCAAATGTGCGTGGCAAATGACTTTTCAGGCACCATGTTGAAAAGCCATTTGCCACGCACATTAGCTAAATGTGCGACGCAAATGACTTTCGGGCGCCAAAAAAAAAGTCATTTGCCACGCACATTAGCTTAATGTGCGACGCAAATGACTTTCAGGCGCCAAAAAAAAAAGTCTTTTGCCACGCACAATAGTTTAATGTGCGACGCAAATGACAATTTTAGCGCCAAAAAATTAAGTCATTTGCCTCGCACATTAAGCTAACGTGCGTGGCAAATGACTTATTTTTTTAAAAAAAATATTTGTTTTTTAATATTTTAGTTGGAAATTCCGACATGATCGTCTTTGAAATTAGACGCTTCATTCCCAATACCGGGAATACATTTATAAATAATACCTGTCACAAAAGTTTACAACGTAATTAACGTTCCCAATAAAAGGCAATTAAATTCGTCATAGATCAACCAACATGTTACAACAAACATAAAATTATTACAAAAGGTACGTAGCTAGCTAGAGATCGAGTTCATATTACAAATTAAGCTAAAAATTCGACATTGTTCATGAAGTAATCTGCCCAAAAATCTTTCACCTCATTAATCTCCTCCGGTGAATAAGGCAATGTTCTTGAAAAATCCTAAAAAAGTGTAAATAATTCAATTTATCAACGTTCGATCAATATAATAGTTTTGTGTACTTCAATTTATTATATAAAGTACGTAGTTTATGAGAACATACCTTAGTAAGATCTTGACCATTACCATGATTCATTATTATGTCGTACATAAAACGCATGACGTAGTAGCCACAATCTAGTGATCCCGGTTGTTGAGCACACTAAATGCATTAAAATAAATAACACAAGTAAAATTTCTATCACATTGTATGTTATAATTTTGAAAAACTTGCTTCTTCGGTAAATAATAAACTAATTATACATGTGCTGGAATCCATGCATATTTACAACTTTCTAAGGCTCTTTACAATCTATTATTTCACATTTAAGGCTAATTGGGTCGTTCTAGGTCATTTTTAGGCAAAAATGAAGTTTTCGAACCCAAGAGGAATACATATGGTTGGCTTAAATAGTTGGCAGTCCGAACAAGGCATTGTATACTAAAGTGGACTTATTAATTGATGAAAAATATTTATTAAAAATGGTGGTGGTTTTCCCAAGGATCTCATATATTGTAATATGACTCTCTCCATTAACATTAGTAGTCACTTTAGAAAGAATTCAGTTGTATATGATCAACGGTATTCCCAGGTTTTCGTTGACCCGCACCCAACAAGCAAAGGAAACAGAGGATGAGTAGTCTATCATTGTATCTCCATAAAAATACACTACTATACGTCTACACTGTATGTAATTCATTTACAAACCCACTAACTAAAAGATTTTAAAAGGTGAGAAGCAGATTATAAAAGAATAATTTTGGTATGGTCTTGTTCCCGAATTATTAAAACTTGGAAGTAGTAATTAACAAAGTTGAGTTGTTACATGATTTCTGTGATTCAATGTCCGTTTTCTAGTAACATGGTCCACTTTGTCTTGTTTATTACATTCAAATAAAGCAAGGTGCATTGCTTTGAAGATATTACCAAGATCCTTTGATGCGAAATTTCAAAGCATACCAGCTTGCTAAACGGTTAGGACTCTTGTTCGTTACCATTTCTTCTTTTTCTTGATCAGGAGAACTATTTTTTCACTAATAACATAATCAAGGTTGATAGTGATAGTTCTACCAGATACCATATTAAACATTCATCCATGAAAAAATTATACCAATAATTGAAAGTTTAAACAGAAACAATTCTTGAGCAACATCAAGGCAGAAGTTCATTAAATAAGAGGATTACCACTTATGGATGCCTGTTTCATTGAAGAGTTAGGAACTGCTAGCTTCTTTGGTGTACCAGCTCTACCTCTCTTATAGACTTGTGAGAATCATCTGCCTCTGGGGAACATTCACTAAAGTTAAGAACGATCGGCTCCTTTCCTGCAAATTTTTGTACACAATCAGTTGAGATCTACCCTAGATTCATATTATGGGCCTTATGGCACTAGGTAACGCAAGTTATTATAGGAAGAATATAATGCCACATAGCTTACATTATATAGCATTGTCTTCATAAAATAGGTAAATTATATTATCAGCTCAGAAATTAACCAATCATTGGTTCCACGAACTCTATTTGCTCCATACTCAATAACAGAATAAATAACCAGCTACAGCAGCTGTCATGTGTCGAGTACAAACTTAATTAACAAAGTAGCCAAGTTTACAGAAGGCACCAACAGCTAGTGTAATAATAAACTGTACAAAGCCGGAAAGCTTGCACTTACCCCCGTATGCTGCTTCGTTGCACATCTTAGACATCTGCAAAATGCAAATACTTACATAAGTTTGTTAACCATAAGAACAACTCTGGAACGCAAATGACGGTTGTCTAGAATCTCCACATAACATAATTGAATTAAAAGCATGTCAAATTTCTAATTAGGGTTCGATATTGAGATACTAGAATCTGTCAAATATCCCATCCACAAAAATAAAAACAACCCTGAAATATGGGTTTTATAGAATCCACCAATATGAGTAGAATTTAAAGCTTCTGCATCAAACTTCTCATGTAATTTCCTATATTCACAGCCATATAATTGCATAACCATTTCATTACCATAAAATTAAGCAATAATTTCAATTACCCTAAAAAAACAAGTGTCAATAATTCCACAATTAGATAACAACCAAATATTAAGTTTCTAAACACTCGAAATCAATCGCATAACACTTCAAATACTGACAAACTATAGCTAATAATCAGATTCTCGTACTAACTGGAAATTAAACTCAAATTAAGCATCTTAATACATAATCTACATAGAGTTCTACATTATTAACGAATATTGAAGTGAAATTTACTAGTTCCAAATTTCCCAAAATTCAATCAAACAACAAATTAAACCTAAAATTCCCAACCATGAACCCTAAATGTATACGAATCACCAAGTAAAGTGGATATAAATTTCCCCAATTACGCTACCAGCTTCTAAAAAAGACAATTTAAACCAGAACTTTCATCCAAAACCCTAATATTGAACGAATTTGTATTGTACCTGTTGCTATATAAAACCATACAATTTGATGCCAAAGAAATAAGTTGCAGATTTGACGACTCACCGGAAAACAATCTTAAATCAATAGATAACAAAAAACTAAAACCATAGGTTCACCAAAATCAACATAAGAAAGGGGCAAAACATGATAAACTTCGGAACTAGGGTATGAGAGAGAGAAAGTACCGGAACGGCAAACCATTCATACTGCTTCGATATTTCGCCTTCATCGTCGCGCCGGAACCTAGCGTTTGTCCTCTTGTTATTTTCGCAGAGCTCTTTTCAAGGATTTTGGAATTTTCGGTCTTAATTATAGTGATTGGAATTTTTGAGGAGAGAGAATGTTGTAGGAGCCTTCAACTGGACGAGGAGGGTGGCGGAGAAAGAGAGGTTTTGACTGTTGAGGTTTCAAGCTTTGGAATGAAGGGGATGAGAGAGAAAGAGAGGTATGGAGGAAGGCAGGCGGAACATGTGTGAATGGAAAAAAAAGGGAAATTGAAAAAGCAATTTCAACGACTAACTCAGTGCGTCGCAGAATAATAAATCAGCGACGTAATTGACTGAATATATTTCTATCTGTCAACTGCGTCGCTGGTTTATTAATCTGCGACGCAAAATTAATTAATATTGCGTCGCAGTTTAATAAATCAACGACGCAATTGACTTACTTTAAAGATAATCAGTAATTTGCGTCGCTCAAAATTAAACTGCGACGCAAATGATCAAATTTCAGACTAAAATTCAACTATTGCGTCGCGTGTTTAAAAGTGTGACGCAAATACGACGATGCAAATGAAGAGTTTTCCACTAGTGGATGGAGTATTTAATGCCATTAAATACTTGATCCGTTTACGTACTATTTGTGTGACCCTACGGGTTCAGTCAAGTGTAAGCTGTGGATTAATATTATTAATTCCACTTGAACTGAAGCGGCCTCTAGCTAGGCCTCCAGCTCACTTGATCTCACTGAATTATTAACTTGTCAATTAATACTGAACCGCATTTATTAAACTTAACATTATATGCATACTTGGACCAAGGGCATTATTTCCTTCAGTCTCCCACTTGTCCCTAAGGACAAGTGTGCATTTCCTAATTCCTTTGTCGCTTGATGCTTGCTCTTGAACATAAGGTAAGAGTTGTCATTCTTATTATGTCCAGAGGTGTTTCTCGGTTTCAGAGTTCAACTGATCAAATAAACAGATAATCATAACCTATGATTCATCCGAGCACGGCCATGCATTTTACAGTTTCTAGCTCTCCGAGTGTCCTTGTACAACTTTTAAGCATCTCATCCCGATTTATGGGAGGATAATCCCAATCTTGCAATCTTGAGATTAGACTTCGTTTGATAGGTGATTACCTGAGCGTTGCCTTTATAGCCTCCTTTTACGGTGCGACGGTTGGTCAACGTCAAAGTAACCAGTTCTCAAACAAGTAATCTCAAATCACTCAGGTATTGAGGATTTAGTGTCTAATAATTTTAATGAAATTTACTTATGACAGATTTTCATCTCTTACAGTAAAGTTTCATAGGTCTGTCCGATACTAGTCTTCCTAAAGTAAGTATCTATGCAAATGATTACGACATTGCCATGTCCACATAGTTCAAGAAACAGAACTACTAGTCATCTTGCATTCTAGTCGTCTAACGTTTTCTATGCGTCCATCTTTATAGAAAACTCCGACCAGGGACCATTTTCAACGTTTGACATTCAAGTTCACTTGATAGACATTTCTTAGTCACAGGACTGGTCCTGACAGTCTATCTTGAATATATCGTCAAATTGAAGGGACTCATCATTTAATACTAAACCAAGATTAAATGGAATATGAAAATACATTTCATATATGATAAATGTTCAACCCCAATGTTTTACAACCATGGGCCTCAAACCCATCTTTAAACCCGTCATGGAATTCAAAGCTATGCTTGATTTCCAGTGCTACAACGTGAGTGTTGCTTCTCACTTGTTGCATAGGTTTAGTTATCATGCTTTGCCAATCTTAATATCCTTTTCATCGAATGTTCTTCGAGATAGGATGATAAGATCTTTTGAGTTTGTTTATTATGTGATCTAGTCTTTCTTACTTCGATAGTGGTTCTACGCATTTTGCAATGAAGAACCATCAAGCCAGCAGACATGTGATCTAGCCAAGTTCAGTGAAGAACTCTTAACGTAAACAACCCTGTTTTATTGCTTCTTAGGCAATACGTACTTTTACTTCAACTGTTTAGGTTTCTAGTGATGCTTTGTTTGGATTTACTTATCCAAGCAGTTCACAGATATGTGGAAGACTTTCCAGCTGTATCTTTGGAACATAGAAATTAATATTTTCATTTCCCACGCAACAACGCATGGTCTTCGTGAAGGAAATAATGCCCTTGGTCCAAGTATGCATTAAATGATAAGTCTAATAAATGCGGTTCAGTATTAATTAACAAGTTAATAATTCAGTGAGATCAAGTGAGCCGAATGCCTAGCTAGAGGTCGCTTCAGTTCAAGTGGAATTAATAATATTAATCCACAGCTTACTCTTGACTGAACCCGTAGGGTCACACAAATAGTACGTAAACGGATCAAGTATTTAATGGCATTAAATACTCCATCTATGGATATTCGGAATCGACGGATCTTGGTTTCAGTGGGAGCTAAGATCGTCAAAGGCAAGCATCGGAAATATAGCCGGAAACGGAAATATTGTCAGAATCGGAAATATTATCGGAATCGGAAAATAATTCCGGAAACGAAAATATTAAATATTTGTTCGAAACGGAAATTAATTCCGGAATGGGAAATATTAAATATTGTTCGTATCGGAAATGAATTCCGGAATCGAGAATTTAATCGGAAGCGCATCGTACGAATTAGCATCGGACGAGGCTTGCTAGACGAAGGCCCAACACGAAGCCAGGCCCGCGCCCAGCAAGCCAAGCGCCCAACACGAAGCTGCCAGAGCCTAGCCAGGCCCAGCGCAAGGCCAGGCCCAGCAAGGCCATGGGGCGCGCACGGGCTGATGCTCGTGGGCTGCGAGCAGCGCCCGCTCGTGTGGGCCGTAAGGCCTGCGCGGGTTTGTGCGATGCTCGTAGTCGTGCACGCTCGTGTTCGTAACGAATCCTAATCCTATCGGAATTCGTGCATTGATTAAATCCTAATCCTAAAAGATTAAATTTATTATTTAGAGTTCTATTAGGATTCTAATTAATAAATCCACATCCTAGTAGGATTATAATTCCTTTCCATAAACTCTATAAATAGGTGCCTAGGGGCACATATTTACATCGAGGATTGAAGTATTCAAAGGTAAGATTTTCAAGCAAAAATCAGCCACAAACACTTGTGTAGACACCTACTTTTGTCCCCATTCCCGAAAGGGAAGGTTCGATGATGAAAGCATAAATCTCCACTTGACAACGCATCTCCTATAAAATAACGAATCTCTATCACCCCTTTTCATTTCACCCGAAACCTGCTATTTATGGAAACCTGCTAAAAATAGTAACTGCCGTAATGGGTAGTTGTTAAAAGTGGCAAGTCATAAAAGATAGAAACCTGTCAGAATTAGGTGTTGCACTCCAACATAAATCTTAAATGAGATAGAAATTGCGAGAGAATCCTATTCCTAATACGATTCGAAAATAAGAGTCACGTATTGATTGAAATCCTAACGAGCCTAGAGTTCGTAACGGGCCCAGACGCATTCCGTCATAAGATTAATACGCACTAAAAGACTCGATTAAGTCTCATAGGCTCCGGATTCTAAGAGTCCGAATCTGACAAAGAAACGGCCCAAACAGCAATTTTCACGCCCAGCCCTGGGCGCTGAAATTCCCTGGATCCTATTTTCAACGCCCAGAGCTGGGCGCCGAAATCTTTGACGCCCAGCACTGGGCGCTGAAAATACCTGGTACGTGTTTTTTCCTAATTCTTTGTGGATTAGAGCTCTAAAATTTTATCTTTCCACGAACTCTTCCCTATAAATACAGCCCCAAATTCGACGTGAACACAACACACAATTCATATTCTGAGTATTGACTCCAACCCCTAGCCTAAGCCTCACTCTGCGAAATTGTTCACGCGTTCTGTCGCAATCGATCCATAAATCGAACAGAACGTATCCTGTCCCATAATTTTAGATTCGTTAAATAAAAAGGAGAAATAGCAAAGTCAAAGTGGTTAGTTTTCTGAGAACCGTGACGCACCTCTCAAGGGTGCGTCGTAATGTGTCCCTTTTCGATGATTTAATTGCTTTCCTCGCCCTTTTTATGAACTGTTAAACTAACTAAATCTGATTGTTCTATCACGCTTAATAAATATAATATTTTTGGGAAATTGGATTATCATGCTAGGTCCCTTAATGCTATCTAAATCAGATAATCGCGATCGATCTAGTATTATATGTTGCATATTGCTAAAATCAACTCAGATTAGTTTAATAGTTAACGCATGTCCCTTCAATTATTTATGCTGAGCTAGTAAGGATATCCTGCCTCTGGAGTTATCGACGAGCGAGTACTCCTCTCGGTAGTTACAGTCCCCCGAACCCTCAATCTCTACCTTGCGGGTGTATGTTGAGAGATCCCCACACCAGGGATCACAAGGGAACCTACGGCCGTCGTGGTCAAACATAATTGCACTCCCTTTATGTCACGATAACCGGGTTTTGTCAGTTTTTCTCATTGTCGTTAAAAACTGAATGTCGACTCCTATATTACTAGTCAATTGGGTGTAATCTCACAGGAAATCCAATTACACTTGATTGAATAAAAATAATCGTCACACCCACGAAAGACGAGGTCATGCATTAGCCTCGTGCTTTTTCGACCCCCTCACAGTGGCGACTCCACTGGGGATAGTGAAGGAAATACTCGTGCTTGTAGGTAATCAAAATAGCCGAAGGGTGAAACGATCCTACCCCGCATTTATTTCCCAATCAAGTTGGGACGACCTGAAAATCAGCATATTAATGTGAACGGGCAGAAAAGCATAACGAATCTCGGCTCCCTCGGGAGTTGGGACTAAGGATACCTTTTTTCGCCAATAGGGGGTGCATACGCCGCGCATGTTGCCCACTCGGTACTTGTGCAGGTAGTACACCTTTCCCGAACCCAATCGCTCGCTCATTAGGTCCCTCTCGCCTGCATGCCCCCTTGGCTTGCACTTGCGGGTTGGCCTCTTGGGCGAAATTCGTCTGTTGAAGACACTACCTCGACCGGGGCATGTGTTGGATCTACGATAGAAGCGGTACCAAGCCAGGCGCAAATACTACCCATAGAAGCCTATCATAAACTACGTGACATATTTAATTTTCATATCCATGTTTGTAATGTAGTTATGTGTAGCGAACTATGTGACTATGTTATGATTGTGCGTACGAATAATGCTAGACAAACACTGTTAGAAAACCAGCGACCTTAAAAAAATTACCCAAACATTCATAAACCAATTGGCCAAAGAGTTATACCAAAATACGTGTTCCACAAACCCGAACGATCGCCACAAAAATAAGCGACGCTCGGGATGGCCTGTAACGAATCCCACAAACGCTGCACAACGCGTAAAGGACGTTATAAGGCAAGCACGCAAAATTAAAGTCGCAAAAACAAAAGTATACGCAAACAGAAAACGAGAACCAGCCAGGGACGCATTTTCAACGCCCCTGCCTGGGCGCCAAAATTTCTCACGCCCACTGCTGGGCGCTGAAGTTGTTGCCTGGCCTTTTGGTCAGGCACAGCAGCCTCGGTGCCCGCGAATGAAAAAATATACGTAGCAAAAAAAAACTTTTCGAAAAAAATTTGCTGCGAAGGCGTATGAAAAGGCACTCGATTCTAAAAGCGACTTGTAAAAAAATAAAATAACTCTTTGTGTCGTTGTTAGGCCTCCTATGACGACAATGCCCGGCACCAAAAACGAGCATGCTAATTAAACGACCTTGAATGTTACATGGGCAAAGTATTCAAAAAATAATGTTCAAATGGAGTCTTCAAGGAAAAATAATGTTCAGTAAATCCGAGTCTAGACTAGGTTATGCCGAAGTACAATCTAAATCCTAAGTCTTAGTTGTCTTATCCATAGAATCGGTCCTAATACTTGGTGTCGTTCTGCAAGCTAAAAGGTTAAACCATATTGAGTCTCCCTTCCTAACATTTAAATCAATGAGCACCCATATGTCATTGTCATCCCTTGCTAGGAATCCACGGCCTCAATACTCTCTCTCACCAATAAAAAGAATATATTATAGTATTTGCAAAATGGAAACGGTCACATTCTGGAAATCATTCCCCCATAGTCGCACAACCCCCAAAGTGAACCTAAGGTGTTAATACCATTGGCAAAGAAAAAAATTAATGGCCCCAAGGCTTATAATCACATTGGGTCACGACTATCATATTCCTCTCGAGTCACTCGCTCCTTGAAATACTACTAAGTACGGACTAAAAGATTTTCCATGAATGCAACATGACCAACCATGAAATTATCCAAATCGGCATACCATAAGGCTACCATTGGGGTAAAGCAATACACACTAAGAGAGAAGCCGCACTAATGATTCTAGTCTTGCAAAAATAAAAATTCGATCTCCCCAATTAACTACCTTGCCAACATTAAGCAAAATGGCGGATGACAAATGAACACCCAAGGGTTAAAATCTAAAGTGTCAACCAACGAAAGTTATGGTCCAATTAGCCTAAGTCTGAGAGTCGCTTGGTCAAGTATTATAGGCTTACACCACGTCATTATTTTGAGTCTAGGCCACCTCCTTGTATTCATACACGGGTTATAATCAGAAAGATTAATGAAAGTTCGAGTCTAAATCACAACTTCCAATTAAATCCCAGAAACTGGAATCTGAAAAGAAGCAAAAAAGTTATTTTCGATGCAATTCTTTCGTTAAATTTCAATAAGGTAAAAACAAGATTTCGAATCTACGCTATTTGCACATTTTAAGAAACGACTAAATACGCTTGCAAAGTAAGACAATTTAAAATGTCCACCCTAGGCCCACTAAAATTAAAGGTCCACTATAGGCCTACCAAACGAGGCTCACTCAGTCTCGCCGCGTGACTCAAAGACCACAACCATCTTCCTTTTAGCCCAAATAAAAAAAAAATTATGTTGGGGAGAAATCCCGAGCAAAAAGAAAAAAATAGAAAGAGAAAAGGGAGAGCGAAAAGAGCGAGCCATGAAATACTTAGCCCGTACCTCCCAAAGTGCGAAATTTACCCAAGTAAACGAAGGAAAAGAATTGAGTCAACCAATCCAAATCATGTCACAAAAACTACAAAAAATTCTACGATGTCTACCCTTTCCAATCCTTATGTTCTTAGACGCCTTCGCTCTGGGGCCCCTGTTCAGCTCTTTTAACCCATCCATGTTCTCATTGCCATAGCCCAAGAAACCATTACCTCGACTCTTATTCTTGAACTTGTTGTCAACCGCAAACCACGCACGGCCATTGACACATGCGTCATACCCATTATTTCCAAAACCGTCTCTTACATCACCATTAGCATAATGACCATATAACTTGTTTGAATACACCCTGTTGATATACCCTTGAGCCGTCCCCATGCTACTCATTAGCCTTGGTTGATGTAAATTCATGACACTAGCTCGAGGCTGCAAATTGTGAGTCCTAGCCGATGTAATCCTCATGCTTGACCAATACCTGTACAAATTATCCTATCGCATTCAACCCATCTTTCAAACCGTCTTGAGTCACGAATAAAAAAAAAAGACAAATGAAAAGTACAAAAAAGTAATAAATAAATAAAAGGAACTTTGCAAAGCGCCTCTAAAGTTAGTCTAAAAGAAAAAGAAGCATTTAGCGCAACAAAAAAGATCCGCCCATAAATTATTTTTAGCGCCCACAGCTGGGCGCCGAAATCTTTAGCGCCCCAGCCTGGGCGCTGAATCTCTCTGCTTGCCAAATTTTGTCCAGAAGTGCTCGTCATTTTATCCGCACATACACGAAAAAATAACGAACACTTGGGGGGGTACAGCATGTATTCAGATATACGTACCACCAAAGAAATACATGTACTCAATCAAAAAAAATATAAAACAAATTTTTGGCTTACGGCAAGGCAGCAGATTAAAATAATAATAAACTTCACTAATTCTACCGTTTCAAATAATATGTTTCCACCTCAGAACGTACTTGTTTAAAATCGGCATTCTAAGAAACCATTTTCTAGGCTAAGAACTACGCAAGACCTGATTCCAAATTAAATCTATTTAAGGCGGATACGTAGGCAATCCGTGATTCGGTCCAACCAATTTTTCAAAAATATTAAAGCCTATAGAAAAACAAGAATAAAAAATAGAAGTCCCTTATTGAAATTTAATTACTTGCAATCCAAGTCGAAAGAAAAATTTAAATCAAAGGAAGAATCCAAGTCATCAAGATGCCAAAATTAATGAGCACACAACGAAAAATAATAAGGGCACGTACCCTTGCCAGAAAGAGCACTCACACTCCTAGGCACCTAGCCAAAACTCAAAAGATCGCTTTGCCTCAATTAAGTGGGGGCTAGCGCAAGCGTCCATGACCTCTAAAGTACTCGACTTGACCCTCCCTAAAGCGAACTAACTCACTTAAAGACTTTCTTTCACCACTAGACATAGTCGTTTTCTTAAAGACCTTCTTTCACCACTAGACACAGTCATGATCGCCAACAAGTAGTAAAGGCAGTAAGCTTGCAATGAAAAAGATTGTTCTACGGCATCGCCCCATCGTTCCTTCGAACTCAGGGCACCCGTTCATGGTAATTCAAATGCTTGCTAATCCCCTTTGGAAAAATTAAGACATTGTCAATAGGACTTGGCACTTAACCGAGGCTCACCCTACTCAGACATGTGACACGGGCATCTAAAATCGAAATCTGAAAGCATTATTAATGGGAAGACATAACAGCAACTGGGGGCTAAAAATTGAAATAAAAGAGCTAGGGAAAGAACTAAGTATACCTTGACCTTTTGTACGGACATACACCAAGTAAATCTAAGTCAATTTGACAACGGTTTATATTCCCGCAATTCTGGAAAAGATGGCCCTAAAAGCCTAAAGCATATGCCAAACGGGCACAAGTAATATCTTGGCGCCTGCACCCTGGCTTCCAGCAAACCCTTAGACATCATTCCAAAAATCGTAACAGTATTTTGATTCACTCATGTAATCCTGTATGAACCCTTCTATAAGTCAACCTACTTAGGACACCTCGGATTGTACACAGTAGGACTCGGATTTTAAATAATTTTCAAATGATTTTAAAAGACTTCTTCGAACATAATAAAGTGTCGTTGGTTTAAGCTAAGTGTGCGTTTATCTCAATGTTGCAAGTGAGTCAAAAGATTTCCAAATACGATTATGGGTAAAGAAAGGCACCTAGCTTTTGGTCAAGGCACACTTCAACATGTGACTACTTTGACCATGGCAATGTCGCACAATACGACATTTACAAGAGAAGTAGCAAATCACTACTCGAACATACCTCGCACTAAACGAGTCTGGTTCAAACTATTCATGATCCGTGTCACCATGAATGCATAAAAACGTATGCCAAGCATTATAGCACCAAGCCAATCCCGTAGCTACAATTGGGGGCTTTGGAAAAAAAACTCTAAAACTGCTCGAAATGACGATTTTATCGCAAATTCTCGACGCTAATGCTATACACACGTCATAGGGGCACAATCCTAAGCTTTAATCGTGTAAAACGAACCTTAGAATGGCTACAATCGTCTTTTTCCAAAAATCAAAAGGTGGTTTATCTTTTTCCAAAAATTAAAGGATGGTTTATCAAAACATACTCAATGTTTTGATGACAAAATTGAAATTTTGTTGATTTGCAAGAATAGTTTTACACCTATTGGTTGCAAGTTTGTTTTAAGGATAAAAACCATCAAACATGAAATTGTGTTAACACACAAAGCTAGATTAGTTGCTAAAGGTTACAAGCAAATTCATGGCATGGATTGTGTTGAAACCTCATGCATAATCGTAATGCTCAAGTCTATAATTCAAGCAATGATTGCATATTGGTACATATGGCAATTGGATGACAAAACATATTCCTCAATCAAATGTTGGAAGAAAACTATGTACATGGCATGTTATAGGATTTGTTGATCCAAATAAATGCTTGAAAAGGAAAGCTAGCTTATGAAATCTAAGTATGGATTTAAGCAAGCAACTAGGAAATTGGAAATATATTTTAGTGAAGCTAATAAGTATTTTAGTTTCATAAAATGTACATGATTCTTATAGATATATAAGAAGTTTAGTGGGAGTACATAAAACTTAATTGGTCCTATGTGTATCACACACATATCTCTCTATTGTGAAATAACATTCAAATGCTAATGACTTAGATTTGAAATTATTCATCAATGATGGACCAAGGTGAAACTTAGTGCATAATGGGTACTAAGATCTACTTACAAAGATCTTATGCTATGGTTTTAAATCAAGTAATGGCATTTACTAAATCAAACACGAAAAACTCCATTGGAGATATTCGACCCATGTGAATAAATCTAAGTAAAGAATGTTTGAACTATGTATAAGAATTTACTAAGTTAAACATTAGAGAATCTAATGAGATTCTTAACCTATATTATATGTCAAAGAATTTAGATGGATTTAGTATCTACTGAAACTAGATGAGCTAAAGTTACATGAATAGAATTCAATTGAGAATAATTCTGCAAAAGAATTTATCATGTATGATATAATATGAGGATCGCCAAAAATGTATCGTATGGCTTTAGGCATAACGAACATATACCAATCTCTATTGATCTAAGTGAAGATCAACTAGATTGAGATCGAGAAAAACTTATGGTACTTGACAAGGTACATAGGAATAGCTCTTGATTCAAGGAAATAAAGATATGCTAAATATTGATGCTACACGCGTAAACACTGGCAAAGGATCAAGCAAGATTCCTTTGTAGTTATCCATTGACAAAGACGAGCTAAAGAGCATCGTGTTTTGAAATGGCAACATGGATTGGAGACCATGGGTTGTTGCGTGGGAAATTAAAAAAATAATTTCTATGTTCTAAGATATAGTTGGAAAGTCTTCCGCATATCTGTGAACTGCTTGGATAAGTAAATCCAAACAAAGCATCACTAGCAACCTAAAAAGTTGAAGTAAAAGTAATTATTGCCTAAGAAACAATAAAACAGGGTTGTTTATGTTAAAGAGTTCTTCACTGAACTTGGGGAGATCACATGTCTGCTGACTTGATGGTTCTTCATTGCAAACCACTATCGAAGTAAGAAAGACTAGATCACATAATAAACAAACTCAAAAGATCTTATCATCATATCTCGAAAAACATCCGATGAAAAGGATATTAAGATTGGCAAAGCATGATAACTAAACCTATGCAACAAGTGAGAAACAACACTCATATTGTGGCACTGGAAAACAAGCATAGCTTTGATTTCCATGAACTGTTTTAAAGATGGGTTTGAGGCACATGGTTGTAAAACATTGGGGTTGAACATTTATCATATATGAAGTGTGTTTTCATATTCCATTTAATCTTGGTTTAGTATTAAATGATGAGTCCCTTCAATTTGACGATATATTCAAGATAGACTGTCAGGACCAGTCATGTGACTAAGAAATGTCTATCAAGTGAACTTGAATGTCAAAAGTTGAAAATGGTCCCTGGTCGGAGTTTTCTATAAAGATGGACGCATAGAAAACGTTAGACGACTAGAATGCAAGATGACTAGTAGTTCTGTTTCTTGAACAATGTGGACATGGCAATGTCGTAATCATTTGGATAGATACTTACTTTAGCAAGACTAGTATCAGACAGACCTATGAAACTTTACTATAACAGATGAAAATCTGTCATAAGTAAATTTCATTAAAATTATTAAACACTAAGTCCTCAATACCTGAGTGATTTGAGATTACTTGTTTGAGAACTGCTTACTTTGACGTTGACCAACCGTCGCACTGTAAAATGAGGGTATAAAGGCAACGCTCAAATAATCACCTATCAAACGAAGTCTAATCTCAAGATCGCAAGACTGGGATTGTCCTCCCATAAATCGGGATGAGATGCTTAAAAGTTGTACAAGGCCACTCGGAGAGCTAGAAACTGTAAAATGCATGGCCGTGCCGGATGAATCATAGGTTATGATTATCTGTTTATTTGATCAGTTGAACTCTGAAACCGAGAAACACCTCTGGACATAATAAGGATGACAACTCTTACCTTATGTTCAAGAGCAAGCATCGAGCGACAAAGGAATTAGGAAATGCACACTTGTCCCTAAGGACAAGTGGGAGACTGAAGGAAATAATTCCCTTGGTCCAAGTATGCATTAAATGATAAGTCTAATAAATGCGGTTGAGTATTAATTAACAAGTTAATAATTCAGTGAGATCAAGTGAGCTGAATGCCTAGCTAGAGGCCACTTCAGTTCAAGTGGAATTAATAATATTAATCTACAGCTTACTCTTGACTGAACCCGTAGGGTCACACAATTAGTACGTAAACGGATCAAGTATTTAATGGCATTAAATACTCCATCTAAGATATTCGGAATCGACGGATCTTGGTTTCAGTGGGAGCTAAGATCGTCAAAGGCAAGCATCGGAAATATAGCCAGAAACGGAAATATTGTCAGAATCGGAAATATTATCGGAATCGGAAAATAATTCCGGAAACGGAAATATTAAATATTTGTTCGAAACCGAAATTAATTCCGGAATCGGAAATATTAAATATTGTTCGTATCGGAAATGAATTCCGGAATCGGGAATTTAATCGGAAGCGCATCGTACGAATTAGCATCGGACGAGGCATGCTAGACGAAGGCCCAGCACGAAGCCAGGCCCGCGCCCAGCAAGCCAAGCGCCCAACACGAAGCTGCCAGAGCCTCGCCAGGCCCAGCGCAAGGCCAAGCCCAGGATGGCCATGGGGCGCGCGCGGGCTGATGCTCATGGGCTGCGAGCAGCACCTGCTCGTGTGGGCCGTAAGGCTTGCGCGGGTTTGTGCGATGCTCGTAGTCGTGCACGCTCGTGTTCGTAACGAATCCTAATCCTCTCGAAATTCGTGCATTGATTAAATCCGAATCCTAAAAGATTAAATTTATTATTTAGAGTTCTATTAGGATTCTAATTAATAAATCCACATCCTAGTAGGATTATAATTCCTTTCCATAAACTCTATAAATAGGTGCCTAGGGTCACATATTTACAACGAGGATTGAAGTATTCAAAGGTAAGATTTTCAAGCAAAAATCAGCCACAAACACTTGCCCTATTTAGCCGAAAATCCTAGTACCTTAAGGGCGATTCTAGTTGGTCAATCTTAAGGCGGATCCGGACGTGCTGTGGACTATCTACGGAGGGACGACACTTGGAGTCCTAAAGACTTGTTTTTGTTCGGTTCGGGCGCGGCTAGGGAGGGCACGCTACAAAGTATATGCATCTAAATTATGCTAAATGATTATGTGTAAATAATGTGTTTCCTGGATTTATGGTCTTTCCGCATGATTTATGTTTAGTCATATGGATCATAACCTAACACTTCGATCCATGTTGCCATTTCAAAACACGATACTCTATAGCTCGTCCTTGCCAATGGTTAACTCCAAAGGGATCTTGCTTGATCCTTTACCAGTGTTTATGCGTGTAGCATCAATATTTAGCATATCTTTATTTCCTTGAGCCAAGAACTGTTCCTATGTACCTTTTCAAGTACCATAAGTTTTTCTTGATCTCAATCTAGTTGATCTTCACTTAGGTCAATAGAGATTGGTATATGTTCGTCATGCCTAAAGTCATACGATACATTTTTGGCGATCCTTATATTTTATCATACATGATAAATTCTTTTGCAGAATAATTCCCAATTGAATTCTATTCATGTAACTTTAGCTCATTCAATTTCAGTAGATACTGAATCCAGCTAAATTCTTTGACATATAATATAGGTTAAGAATCTTACTTAGATTCTTTGATGTTTAACTTAGTAAATGCTTATACATAGTTCAAACATTCTTTACTTAGATTTATTCACATGGGTCGAATATGTCCAATGGAGTATTTCGTGTTTGATTTAGTAAATGCCATTACTTAATCCAAAACAATATTATAAGATCTTTGTAAATAGATCTTAATACCCAGTATGTACTAAGTTTCGCCATGGTCCGTCATTGATGAATAATTTCAAATCTAAGTTATTAGCATTTGAAAGTCTTTTCACAATAGAGAGATATGTGTGTGATACACATAGGACCAATTAAGTTTTATGTACTCCCACTAAACTTCTTATACATCTATAAGAATCATGTACATTTTATGAAACTAGAGTGCTTATTAGCTTCACTAAAATACAGTTCCAATTCCCAATTGCTTGCTTAAATCTGTACTTAGATTTCATAAGCTAGCTTTTCTTTTCAAGCATTTATTTGGATCCACAAATCCTATGACATGCCATGTACATAGTTTCTTCCAACATTTGACTGAGGAAGATGTTTTGTCATCCAATTGCCATATGTACCAATATGCAATCATTGCTTGAATTATTGACTTGAGCATTACGATTATGCATGAGGTTTCAACACAATCCATGTCATGAATTTGCTTGTAACCTTTAGCAACTAATCTAGCTTTGTGTTGTGAACACAGTTCCATGTTTGATGGTTTTTATCCTTAAAACCAATTTGCAACCAATAGGTGTGAAACTATTCTTGCAAATCAACAAAATTTCAATTTTGTCATCAAAACATTGAGTATGTTTTATGGCCTCTAACCATTGAGTCACTAGTGGAAAAAACCCCTGTTGTAGCCCCCTTGTTGAGGGGGGCATACATAAGCGCGCCTCAATAGCTACTTAGTCAACGCGGGTCAAATATTTTACTAACAGGTTGAGGCGGGCTTTTGTGGTGTTCGCTTCTACAGAAGCTGTTGAAGGGGGCTTTCCTAGCCCGCCTCAATAGAAAGAAGCTGTTGAAGGGGGCTTTTAATTGCCCGCCTCAATAGGGTCTTTCTGTTGAAGGGGGCCTTCATTTGCCCGCCTCAATAGGCACACATTAAATTTAAATCAATTAAAACCACCGCCAAACAGATAAGCTAGATCTCTTCACATCTCGTCGTACTTCACATCTCTTCCAACGCATACCTATCCTCATCGCGCGACTCCACCACCACCATAACCACCACCACCACCTTCCTCACCGCGCGGCTCCACCACCACCATCTGAAGGAGAGTTTCCCCACCGTCGTCTTTCCTACCTTCGCGCGACTCCATCTGTTTCACACAATCGATTTGTGAAGCTAGGTTTGTTTTTATTTGCAATTACTTGGGTAATAATCCTCTTTTTTCTCGTGCATTTTCCACTTCATTTCATTTTTGTTTGATTTCCCTTGTTCATCGACCTAATTGCCCCTGTTTTTTGTTTGAATTCCTGCTCGACCTAACTCCATCTTTTTTTTGTTTGAATTCCTGCTTGAATTTCATTTTTGTTTGAATTTCTCGTGCTAGGTTAGTTTTCTGTTTTGGATTACATGGCTTTTTGTGAAATTCCATTTGATTTAATGTCTGGCTTTTGGCATTGGACAGACTACTAAAGAGACTTAATTACCCAGGAGCGACTGAATTTGGGGTGGATTTGTCTCAGGCCAACATCTCAATTCAACTTGATGTTGGGAAGGGAGGAAATAGTGGCTCAAATGCTATAGCACCCGTTGTAGAGGTAGGTTATGAGGTTCTCTGGTACTTTCTTTTGTTTATGAGGTAGCACCTTTCTTTTGTTTATCACTATTCTCTGATACTTAGAGCTGACTGACTGTCTGCCAGATTGCCTTGATATTATGCTAAAATGACATCTACGAGGTTACTTGTATATGACTTGGTGGTAATAAACCTGGCCTTCACTGGATTATTTACTTCAAGATTTCTTATTGGACCTGTATTGTACTTGAAAAAAGGTAGTCAGAGTTTGAGGATATCGCTAGATTGATCTGATTTTAGCTGAATGAATATGAAGTAAACCGAATTAACCCGAACAGAACCCAATCCAAGTGAATACGTTGCCTTTTTTCTGCTACCCTGTTAGTGTTTCAAAGTGTAGTCTCCCAATTCCGCTAACCTAATGTGCAAATGGGTTTATTTACACTGAATGCGGGTTTCGTAACTAATTTAAAACCTAAACATGAGCATCGCTGGGATCTATTGATTGAGTACTGGAGGATGGTTTTTACTGATATTTTATCTTTGGATAAGATTGCATCATTAGAGAACAAAGATCTTATGCCAAGCTAGTTTATACTTAAATCGATTTTAGTTTATTCCTGTGAAATCTTATGTGAAGCTAATAAATGTTAATGTTGACACATATTCCTGTTTTGTTTGGTTTTAAAATTGAGATGAGGTCTTACCATTTTTCTGATGTATAGTTCTTGTGTCAAAATTAAGAATTTTTCTGATGTTATTGTTGAAGGAAATAATGCCCTTGGTCCAAGTATGCATTCTATGTTAAGTCTAATAAATGCGGTTCAGTATTAATTAACAAGTTAATAATTCAGTGAGATCAAGTGAGCTGAATGCCTAGCTAGAGGCCGCTTCAGTTCAAGTGGAATTAATGATATTAATCCACAGCTTACTCTTGACTGAACTCGTAGGGTCACACAAATAGTACGTAAACGGATCAAGTATTTAATGGCATTAAATACTCCATCTATGAATATTCGGAACCGACGGATCTTGGTTTCAGTGGGAGCTAAGATCGTCACGGGCAAGAAATGAATACTCCGGAAACGATGATATTGCCGGAAACGGAAATATGGATCGTATCGGAAATATGAATATTATCCAAGTCGTAGATGTTGCCGGAAACGGAAACATGGTACGTATCGGAAAATATTATTGGAAATGGAAATATTACCAGAATCGGAAATATTGCCGGAAACGGAAATATTGTCAGAATCGGAAATATTGCCGGAATCGGAAAATAATTCCGGAAACGGAAATATTAAATATTTGTTCGAAACGGAAATTAATTCCGGAATCGGAAATATTAAATATTGTTCGTATCGGAAATAGATTCCGGAAATGGAAATTTAATCGGAAGCGTATCGTACGAATTAGCATCGGACGAGGCTTGCCGGGCGAAGGCCCAGCACGAAGCCGGGGCCATCGCCCAGCAAGCATGCGCGCCACAAGCCCAGCCAAGGCAGCGCCCAGGCCTACCGCAAGGCAGGCCCAGCGCGCGCCAAGGGCCACGGCTGCGTGGGCCGTGCTGCGCGGGCTGCTGCTCGCACGCGCATGGGCAGCCCTTGTGGCTGCCGTGTGTGTGTGAGTTTGTGCTCATGCGTGATTCCTGAATCTACAAGAGTCAGTGTATGATTAAGTTTCTATTCCTAATTGGATAAATTAATTAAATAGAATTCATGTAGGATTCTAATTTCGATTAATTCGTATCCTACTAGGATTACGATTCCTTTTCCATAACTCTATAAATAAAGGCCTAGGGGTCATAATTTATACACAAGTTTCAAAGTATTCAAAAGTGAGTTTTTTGAGAGAAAATTAAAACACACATCTTGCTCATAAAGTGCCGAAATTTTCTAGTACCTTAAGGGCGATTCTAGTTGGTCAATCTTAAGGCGGATCCGGACGTGCTGTGGACTATCTACGGAGGGACGACACTTGGAGTCCTAAAAGACTTGTTCTTGTTCGGTTCGGGCGCAGCTAGGGAGGGCACGCAACAAAGAGTATGCATCTAAATTATGCTATATGATTATGTGTAAATAATATGTTGTCCTGGGTTAATGGTTGTTTCCGCATGATTTATGTAATGTCATATGTATCATAACCTAACAGTGGTATCACGAGCCCCTTATTATTTTCATAATCTAAATTGCATGAACATGGTTAAATATTACAAATTTGCAAGAATTAAAAGGGGTGATTAATTTTCGTAATTGTTAATTAATTGCAAATTGCGTTTATTTAATTATACGTACGCAGTTTTTCGGCAGTTTCTTCATTACTCATCCGAATTGAGTGATTTTTGTGTCAATTCCGCATGTAAAAGGCATTCTAAAATTTTGACAAAAATAGTATTTTTCTGCCGAACCCAGAATTCTCAAATTCGAAGCCTAACTATGACTTTTCGAAGGTTTTAGTTTTTCGAATGCAAAATTTCGTAAATTTAAGATGTTAAATTAAATATTTGCGATTCTTGTTGATAAATCTTGAATTTTTTATTGACCTACTGCATATGTTTAACAAGTTTGAATGCCTAGTCTTGTTAATTATGCAATCTAATTTGTAATTATGATTAATTTGTTGAAAATTAGAATAATTTAGAATTAATTTGATTTTCATAATTAATTGTAATTTAATTAGAAACCTATGATTAAAAACCACCATAAAAATTGTAAATTTACGATAAATTTTAAATTTTTTTATGACCTAGACTTGAATCCATATCAATCGGAAATCAATTGGATAATGAATTTTCGATTTTTCGCCCTAAAATTATGAAATTAATAATATTTATTAATTTGTCATTAATTTTAAATATAAATTTTAAATTTTTATGCGATTCGTTCAAATAACTTGCACGCACGAAGCAATGGACGCTTCGTGTTACCCTTAAGGGGTGTTGTATAATGCGGGCATGCGACGACGAGCGAGGGAGCTCGTCGCCCGTGCGGCACGAATGCAATGAGCAAGGGCGTAGTGCACGAGCACAAGGCAGCAGCCCTGCCTTGTGTCGTGTGCCACGAGCAATGAACGAATGGTCGTGGGCGAAGGGCGAGCCAAGGCAGTCGCGTGTGGGCAGCAAGCGAGCTGCGCCACAACGCGCGCTGCCTCGCACAAGTGCGCGCAGCCTCGCGCGCAGCGAGCGCAAGCTCGCGTGCCACGAGCGCCGCGCCCAGCACTGCTCGCGCGCGCAGCGCGCGATGTCGCTCGCCCAGCGAGCGATGTCGCGCCCCAGCGAGCGATGGCTCGCGCGCGCAGCGCGCGATGTCGCCCGCCCAGCGAGCGATGTCGCGCCCCAGCGAGCGATGGCTCGCGCGCACAGCGAGCGAGCCAGCGCGCCCAGCGAGCGATCTCGCGCGCGCGCACTGCGAGCGATAGCTCGCGTGCGATGGGGCGCTGTGCGGAGGCTTGCGATAGGACAGCAGCAGCTATGCGACGAGCGCATGGGCTGCGCGCACATGGCCAGCAATGGCTATGTGCGTACGGCCCATGGGCGTGCAACGCGTAGGGTGTTTGCGTTACGATTAGATCGTTTTGAATGTTTAATTTGAAAATTTCAGTTCACGTAATTTTAATTAATTTTAAAATTAATAATTTGAATTAATTTCTTGGATTTTAATTTTGAATATTATAATTATAATAAATGGAATTTATTCTAATTATTTTACTAAAATTAAAATCATGAATTAATTTAAATGCGACTGAAATTAAATTAAATTTTTGGATTCAATTATAAATTTATATGAGCTTTAAATTTTAATTAAATTTGTATGTTTCCGGTTAGACTAGAAATACAATTTTATGTTTAAAATTAGTAAAGCATATGAATTTATCGGTTTGAGTGGGAGCGCTTTTTAGTCATAAACTCTTGATTAGGTCTACAAATCCTTAAGGTTAAAACAACTTGATTAGAATTAATAAGGACTGAATAATTGGTAGATTATTGGTGCCCTTGATTAATTGCTGCAAATGTTTACGTGATGCATAATGTGTTTTACTAACCAGCTATGTGGGCCATTCATGATAATGAATGGGTGAATGGTATATATTGTATATGTACTGTTTTGCAGGTTATGAAGTGACTAGTATGGCCCAAATAGGATAGAAAATATGGTATGCGTACCATTAATTTGAATGTAATTGGTCTAAAGCACCAAAGTTATTTTTCAATTCAAAATGGTCTGCGTACCATCAAATAGTTGTAATTAGTTATAGCTTATCCTATTTGAAGAAAATGGTGCCTCCCACGGAGATTTTCAAGACGGACTTTGAAGTCAAAGCTTCAAGATGAAGTCGGGCCATACTAGATCACAAATATCTTATGCATGTTTTAAGTTATTTATTGCTTTAAATATGTCTTAAAATGCATGAGATCAAAAGCTTGATTATGTTGCATGATTAAGGATTTTAGTTCACTTAAAATCTAACCAACATAGTAAGAGCCTTAAGTTCCAAACTTAAAAAAATTGAGTTATAAGGTGCCATGCCAAAATATACACTTGCTTGGATATCCTTTACATCAATCTAGTAATAGTTTTCGCTCAGCGAGGTGTTACTTATTGGTCCTAAAGGGGCAAGGTACACAAATAATTGTGAGTACATGTTAGTTTTGGTGAAACTCAACGATATAAGTAAGGAGTCCTTTTATGTCGTGGCAAAATCGATAGGTTTACCTAATAAGTTCTTAGACGTACCTATCAACCAAGAATAGTTTCTAGACTATTAGCAAAAGGCTTTTGCTTACCTAAGATGTTCTAGGATTAAGTCGACAAACTGTGCTTAGTTCTTCAATGATTTTAGGATCTTGGAATCATTTTATTCACACCTGCCGGAACAATAAAATCGAATAAAATGCTAATAACTTGTTTGAATTGCATGGTTGCTTTAATTTCAAGTTATTATTCATGATAAATGTTTAGACTTTGCATGCTTCAATGTATGTTTTAATTATTGTTTATAATTAAATATCTTGCACTGCAATAAATCCTTTTAGAAAGGTAACAGTAAATTTCCTCGATTGGTAGTGAATCCAAGAACGATTCACGGAAAAGAGAGAAAGTGAGCAATTTAAAATGTACGTTTCTTATATAGACTTTTATGGTTGTTTTCGAATATCAAAATCGAATGGCAAACCAATTGGTGCTTGTGAATTCAAAATACAATGTAGTTTTGAGATCATAAAGCATTGAGTTTAAACGCTCAGCCTTACCAATGGTTAACAACCTAATATCTTTGTCCATTTATTTCTCGAATGAGTCTAGTCCCTAGACATTCGAATAGATCGATACTTAGAGAACTTTAGAAGCTTCTGGTAAGATCATCTAGTTGAAACAAAATATTCAACATAAATTAAAATGGTAAAGAACCTTGTTGGTGACATTGGACATGTCTAACAAAGTATAAAAGTCAACACTAAAGAATTCAATTCTTAAGACTATAAGAAAGGGTACAAGAAATAGGAAAACGAGGAACAAATGAAAGGAATTTACGATTCCGTTTCTACCTAAAAGTTAATGTTTAAAGAGAAGTGACCTAGCAATCAAACTTCCTTGGTATCATATACCGCTTGAGGTTCTTACTTCGGTAATAACTCAAACAATGGAAGCTAGGATACACTAATGACCTACAAGTGGGAAATGAAGCATGGCAATGCTACATTAATTGTAGGGTCATCTAAGTTTGTTTTAAGTCCTTTCAAAGGCTGGAACTTAATGGCTATTTTGTTCCATAATCAGCATACCTAAATTTCTGCTTCAAACACAGAAAGACTCACATTCAAAGAAAAACAAAAACAATGTTTGTTTGTTTATTTGAATGAAATGGTCAATTACAGGTTGAGTCAATATGCTTGATTAAAACAAACAACTCTTTAAAGAACTTTACTAGGTTCAAATCAACCCCTTGATTTGAGTTCCACAAATCTTTGGCATTGTTGCTTAGACCATATCAACAAGTTAACATTCATAAGCTCTATTTTGATGGACTTCTGAAAGTTGATTGATTTCTAGATCATTTTAAGACAACTAGTCTTACTTGTTGAAAGTAACAAAAGATATGAACTATTGTTAGAACGCCTAGACAATGGAGTTCAAAGCTAAAGAAAGATTTTATGACTTTATTATTTCACATGGATTTGAGTGAATATAGGTTTATTTACTCAAATGTGATATAAGTTGAATCTGTTTGGCTAGTTCAAAGATTCAGAAGTATAAAATCCACTTGGTAAGAAATCATAAAGATCTAGGTTAGATCATGTTAATGATTACTTGAGACCAAATATGATCATCAATGATTGTGTGTTGTAATTTCACAATCTAGGTCCATAAGATATGGCATATCGTAGTTGGAATAATCGAAGTCAATTAGTACTTGATTCGATCAATGATGAATCATAAAGACTTTTCCTATAATTTCTAAAACAAAATGCTCAACTACCACCAAACTAAACTAAATTCGTCAAAGCTATAGAAAAGAAATTTCAGAATATCTTTTCGATAATATATATCTAGAGAGTTGCTAAACTCAGCTTAGTGTTTGTTATTCGACAAACTAAGGCCCAAGTATAGATATATGTTTCATTGTGATGAGACACAAGGGTATTGTTTCTACCACGAATTTTTGAGAACATAATGTTTGTTTGCTCGAAATAATGTCCTTTTGGAGATTCGTTTCCAAAATGACAAGTGGGAGAAAATAGACCTCGAAAGTCTTCGAGGCGAACAACAAACATAAACGGACATTCCGGAGGCTTTTCGAAGTGCTTCAGAAAATCCGAACTTATTCTTTAAGACTTTAGAAGTGGCTTTAAAGAATAGACATCTCTTAGAAGACTTTACAAGTGCTTCAAGGAGAACAGAATATTCAAAGGACTTTCAAGTGGCTATTGATATTCTATTGTTTGATGTTCTATACCCAAGTAGGCATAGAATTCAAGTCACTGAAACTATGAGATTCTTCTATTAGATAGTGAAGAAACATAGAGATCAGGTCAATGAAACTATGAGATTCTTCTATTAAATAGTGAAGAAACCTACAACTTGCAGTCAAACTATTATCATATAGATTAATGAGTTTGTGACTTGTAAGAAAGCTATGACGAAATATAGATTCCCTAAAATGGTTAGAGGCCATATATAGACTATATGTTTAAATGGTTAGAGGCCATAAAACATACTCAATGTTTTGATGACAAAATTAAAATTTTGTTGATTTGCAAGAATAGTTTCACATCTATTGGTTGCAAGTTTGTTTTAAGGATAAAAACCATCAAACATGAAATTGTGTTCACACGCAAAGCTAGATTAGTTGCTAAAGGTTACAAGCAAATTCATGACATGGATTGTGTTGAAACCTCATGCATAATCGTAATGCTCAAGTCTATAAATCAAGCAATGATTGCATATTGGTACATATGGCAATTGGATGACAAAACATATTCCTCAATCAAATATTGGAAGAAAACTATGTACATGGTATGTCATAGGATTTGTGGATCCAAATAAATGCTTGAAAAGAAAAGCTAGTTTATAAAATCTAAGTACAGATTTAAGCAAGCAATTGGGAATTGGAATTGTATTTTAGTGAAGCTAATAAGTATTTTAGTTTCATAAAATATACATGATTCTTATAGATATATAAGAAGTTTAGTGGGAGTACATAATAACTTAATTGGTCCTATGTGTATCACACACATATCTCTCTATTGTGAAATAACATTCAAATGCTAATGACTTAGATTTGAAATTATTCATCAATGATGGACCATGGCGAAACTTAGTACATACTGGGTATTAAGATCTATTTACAAAGATCTTATGATATTGTTTTGGATTAAGTAATGGCATTTACTAAATCAAACACGAAAGACTCCATTGGAGACATTCGACCCATATGAATAAATCTAAGTAAAGGATGTTTGAACTATGTATAAGCATTTACTAAGTTAAACATCAAAGAGTCTAAATGAGATTCTTAAACCTATATTATATGTCAAAGAATTTAGTTGAATTTAGTACCTACTGAAACTAGATAAGCTAAAGTTACATGAATAGAATTCAATTGGGAATTATTCTGCAAAAGAATTTATCATGTATGATATAATATGAGGATCGCCAAAAACGTATCGTATGACTTTAGACATGACGAACATATACCAATCTCTATTGATCTAAGTGAAGATCAACTAGATTGAGATCAAGAACACTTATGGTACTTGAAAAGGTACATAGGAATAGTTCTTGATTCAAGGAAATAAAGATATGCTAAATATTGATGCTACACGCATAAACACTGGCAAAGGATCAAGCAAGACCCTTTGGAGTTAACCATTGACAAGGACAAGCTAAAGAGCATCGTGTTTTGAAATGGCAACATGGATTGGAGACCATGAGTTGTTGCGTGGGAAATTAAAATATTAATTTCTATGTTCTAAGATACAGCTGGAAAGTCTTCCACATATCTGTGAACTGCTTGGATAAGCAAATCCAAACAAAGCATCACTAGCAACCTAAACAGTTGAAGTAAAAGTACTTATTGCCTAAGAAGCAATAAAACAGGGTTGTTTATGTTAAAGAGTTCTTCACTGAACTTGGGAAGATCACCTATCTGCTGGCTTGATGGTTCTTCATTGAAAAATGCGTAGAACCACTCTTGAAGCAAGAAAAAGGTCTGCTAACTTGATGGTTCTTCATTGAGAAATGCGTCGAATCACCATTGTAGCGAGAAAGACTGGATCACAAAATAAACAAACTCGAAAAGATCTTATCATCATATCTCGAAGAACATTCGATGAAAAGGATGTTAAGATTGGCAAAGCATGATAACTAAACCTATGCAACAAGTGAGAAGCAACACTCACGTTGTAGCACTAGAAATCAAGCATAGCTTTGAATTCCATGAATTGTTTTAGAAGATGGGTTTGAGGCCCATGGTTATAAAACATTTGGGTTGAACATTTATCATATATGAAATGTATTTTCATATTCCATTTAATCTTGGTTTAGTATTAAATGATGAGTCCCTTCAAATTTGACGATATATTCAAGATAGACTGTCAGGACCAGTCCTGTGACTAAGAAATGTCTATCAAGTGAACTTGAATGTCAAAGGTTGAAAATGGTCCCTAGTCGGAGTTTTCTATAAAATTGGACGCAAAGAAAACGTTAGACGATTAGAATGCAAGATGACTAGTAGTTCTGTTTCTTGAACTATGTGGACATGGCAATGTCATAATCATTTGCATAGATACTTACTTTGGGAAGACTAGTATCGGACAAGACCTATGAAACTTTACTGTAAGAGATGAAAGTCTGTCATAAGTAAATTTCATTAAATTATTAGACACTAAATCCTCAATACCTGAGTGATTTGAGATTACTTGTTTGAGAACTGGTTGCTTTGACGTTGACCAACCGTCGCACCGTAAAAGGAGGCTATAAAGGCAACGCTCAGGTAATCACCTATCAAACGAAGTCTAATCTCAAGATCGCAAGATTGGGATTGTCCTCCCATAAATCGGGATGAGATGCTTAAAAGTTGTACAAGGCCACTCGGAGAGCTAGAAACTGTGAAATGCATGGCCGTGCTCGGATGAATCATAGGCTATGATTATCTGTTTATTTGATCAGTTGAACTCTGAAACCGAGGAACGCCTCTGGACATAATAAGGATGACAACTCTTACCTTATGTTCAAGAGCAAGCATCGAGCGACAAAGGAATTAGGAAATGCACACTTGTCCCTAAGGACAAGTGGGAGACTGAAGGAAATAATGCCCTTGGTCCAAGTATGCATTCTATGTTAAGTCTAATAAATGCGGTTCAGTATTAATTAACAAGTTAATAATTCAGTGAGATCAAGTGAGCTGAATGCCTAGCTAGAGGCCGCTTCAGTTCAAGTGGAATTAATGATATTAATCCACAGCTTACTCTTGACTGAACCCGTAGGGTCACACAAATAGTACGTAAACGGATCAAGTATTTAATGGCATTAAATACTCCATCTATGAATATTCGGAACCGACGGATCTTGGTTTCAGTGGGAGCTAAGATCGTCACGGGCAAGAAATGAATACTCCGGAAACGATGATATTGCCGGAAACGGAAATATGGATCGTATCGGAAATATGAATATTATCCAAGTCGTAGATGTTGCCGGAAACGGAAACATGGTACGTATCGGAAAATATTATTGGAAATGGAAATATTACCAGAATCGGAAATATTGCCGGAAACGGAAATATTGTCAGAATCGGAAATATTGCCGGAATCGGAAAATAATTCCGGAAACGGAAATATTAAATATTTGTTCGAAACGGAAATTAATTCCGGAATCGGAAATATTAAATATTGTTCGTATCGGAAATAGATTCCGGAAATGGAAATTTAATCGGAAGCGTATCGTACGAATTAGCATCGGACGAGGCTTGCCGGGCGAAGGCCCAGCACGAAGCCGGGGCCATCGCCCAGCAAGCATGCGCGCCACAAGCCCAGCCAAGGCAGCGCCCAGGCCTACCGCAAGGCAGGCCCAGCGCGCGCCAAGGGCCACGGCTGCGTGGGCCGTGCTGCGCGGGCTGCTGCTCGCACGCGCATGGGCAGCCCTTGTGGCTGCCGTGTGTGTGTGAGTTTGTGCTCATGCGTGATTCCTGAATCTACAAGAGTCAGTGTATGATTAAGTTTCTATTCCTAATTGGATAAATTAATTAAATAGAATTCATGTAGGATTCTAATTTCGATTAATTCGTATCCTACTAGGATTACGATTCCTTTTCCATAACTCTATAAATAAAGGCCTAGGGGTCATAATTTATACACAAGTTTCAAAGTATTCAAAAGTGAGTTTTTTGAGAGAAAATTAAAACACACATCTTGCTCATAAAGTGCCGAAATTTTCTAGTACCTTAAGGGCGATTCTAGTTGGTCAATCTTAAGGCGGATCCGGACGTGCTGTGGACTATCTACGGAGGGACGACACTTGGAGTCCTAAAAGACTTGTTCTTGTTCGGTTCGGGCGCAGCTAGGGAGGGCACGCAACAAAGAGTATGCATCTAAATTATGCTATATGATTATGTGTAAATAATATGTTGTCCTGGGTTAATGGTTGTTTCCGCATGATTTATGTAATGTCATATGTATCATAACCTAACAATTGTTTCTTCTTTGCTTCATTTGTTTACTCGGCACTTGGATTGTGGGGTTCGTTTGCCCCTTAGATACCCTTAAGTTGAATGTGTGTGCAGATGTGCTAGATCTAGTTCACCTTCGAATTGGTTCTCCTAAAAAGGCAGAATGTTGTAGTCTTGTTAGTAACCTAGTGGTCATGTGTGTGGTCAAAATTTGCTGTATACATGTGTGTGGTCAGAATATATACACTTAGACTGCATTCTTACAGTGTTATCTTTCAAAACAACTGCTCAGATGCAACTGTGACGAAGATTCAATGTTTTGGAATTGCTAGATTTGCATAGTTTCTCATGTGGCTTTAGTTTAAGTAAAAACAAGCTTACATTGTCTGAGCTAGTAAAAATTGCTGCCAAAAAACTACATATTTTCCCTTTTCTGCTCCTGCTTCTTTATATTTAGCTTCCACAGCTTCTTTCAGCTTCCTTGAAATTGAAACCTTTAAGGGGGAAGCTAGATGTTGTGGTATGTCCTTAACTGGCCGGCCTAACCATTCAATCATCTGATGGTACCTAGTGTAACATTAAAATCCCATAAGAAAAATAAGGAATTGAGGTTTTGCTTATGTATTAGTTGTATTCTGTCAAACTGAAATCTCTCACATGTTATATCCTCCTTCTGAAAGGTTCATACTGTCTGGTGTAATGGTGTAAATGTTTCAGACAGACGGAGTCCAGCTCCTGCTGCATTTACATTGGGATAAACATAGCTAACTCCATCTCTGGCTGTTGTCATGAACAAAAATGTTGCATGCCCTAATCCTGCTAGTTTTGTTTGTATAATTTCTACTCTCTTTCTATGAGTATGTAGTTCTGATTTTCAGGATTTTCGGGATTATCCCGTGGATACGAGTCCTCATCTTGCTTCCCATCACTAAACATTGACCCGTACATGACTAATATACATAGTTTTAACTAAAGAACCTAAAGAACCTACGGACTCATTTGATTCTTATTACATGACTAATATACATAGTTTTAACTTTCTAAAACCCATTCGAATCTATTTATGCACATTTAAGGCTCATTAGGTCGTTATAGGTCATGTTTAGAGCTAAAATGACATTTCCGCTCCCAACTTTGAACTAAAGAACCTAAGGACTCATTTGATTCTTATTACATGACTAATATACATAGTTTTAACTTTCTAAAACTCATTCGAATCTATTTATGCACATTTAAGGCTCATTAGGTCGTTATAGGTCATGTTTAGAGCTAAAATGACATTTCCGCTCCCAACTTTGAACTAAAGAACCTAAGGACTCATTTGATTCTTATTACATAATTAATATGCATAGTTTTAACTTTCTAAAACTCATTCCAATCTACGTATGCACATTTAAGGCTCATTAGGTCGTTATAGGTCATATTTAGAGCTAAAATGACATTTCCGCTCCCAACTTTGAACTAAAGAACCTAAGGACTCATTTGATTCTTATTACATAACTAATATACATAGTATTAACTTTCTAAAACTCATTCGAATCTATTTATGCACATTTAAAGCTCATTAGGTCGTTATAGGTCATGTTTAGAGCTAAAATGACATTTCCGCTCCCAACTTTGAACTAAAGAACCTAAGGACTCATTTAATTCTTATTACATGACTAATATACATAGTTTTAACTTTCTAAAACTCATTCAAATCTATTTATGCACATTTAAGGCTCATTAGGTCGTTATAGGTCATGTTTAGAGCTAAAATGACATTTCCGCTCCCAACTTTGAACTAAAGAACCTAAGGACTCATTTGATTCTTATTACATGACTAATATACATAGTTTTAACTTTCTAAACCTCATTCGAATCTATTTATGCACATTTAAGGCTCATTAGGTCGTTATAGGTCATGTTTAGAGCTAAAATGACATTTCCGCTCCCAACTTTGAACTAAAGAACCTAAGGACTCATTTGATTCTTATTACATGATTAATATGCATAGTTTTAACTTTCTAAAACTCATTCCAATCTACGTATGCACATTTAAGGCTCATTGGGTCGTTATAGGTCATGTTTAGAGCTAAAATGACATTTCCGCTCCCAACTTTGAACTAAAGAACCTAAGGACTCATTTGATTCTTATTACATGACTAATATACATAGTTTTAACTTTCTAAAACTCATTCGAATCTATTTATGCACATTTAAGGCTCATTAGGTCGTTATAGGTCATGTTTAGAGCTAAAATGACATTTCCGCTCTCAACTTTGAACTAAAGAACCTAAGGACTCATTTGATTCTTATTACATGACTAATATGCATATTGTTAACTTTCTAAAACACATTCTAATCTACGTATGCACATTTAAGGCTCATTGGGTCGTTATAGGTCAACAACGTACTTAATTATCTCTATAGTCTGCAACTATATCTTTTAATTTTATGCTTCAATGGAATGTAAAGACAATATCGTGAGTGTAAACTTTGGTACTCATATATATTTTCCTTACATGCAACTTGCAGGCTAGGGATCGAGTCGATTGGAAGAAAGTCAACACGACCTTACTTAAGGTTTGTAATGCATGATCTAAAGGGACCTAAGTGGCTGGATTAGAGACATTTGTTAGATTAGCTCTCTAGCCTTTTGTCTTTAGTTGTTAATATTAGTTGTAATTTGTTAGACTAGCTAGGTGTTTAAAAATTGTAAACATACGTACTATATATACGCTTTGCTCTGTTGGGTTAATATAAATGAAGTTAATGTAATGATTTATTTATCAAAGATAAGCAGATTCATACCTTTGCTATTTTGGTGTTGATTGGGTACAGCTTTCAATACTCAATGGAGTATATATCTAGTTGTGGTTATTGCCGCCTATTTTATATTTTAAAAGAATTTGGAAAAAAAAAATTAATGTTGTTGAAGGGGGCTTTTAATGTACGCCTCAACAACATATGAATTTATGGCGCCAATGTACAGGTATTGGCGCAAAAATAAGGACCTGTTGAGGGGGGCATTTAAGAAGTGAGCCTCAACAGAGGAGGCTGTTGAGGCGGGCTTCTGTAAAGCCCCCCACAACAGGTCCTTATTTTTCGCTTATCTATAGAGGTTGTTGAGGCGGGCTTTTGAAAGCCCCCCACAACAGATCACATGTTGAGGCGAACAAAGCCCGCCTCAACAGATCACTGAGCTGTTGAAGCTACGTCTGTCGCAGCGGGCCTTGTTCGCCTCAATAAACCCAAAATGCCCCCCTCAACAGGTATTTTTTTCCACTAGTGAGTCTATATATGGCCTCTAACCATTTTAGGGAATCTGGGTTTCGTCATAGCTTTCTTACAAGTCACAAACTTATTAATCTATGTGATAATAGTTTAACTGCAAGTTGTAGGTTTCTTCACTATCTAATAGAAGAATCTCATAGTTTCATTGACCTGAACTCCATGTTTCTTCACTATTTAATAGAAGAATCTCATAGTTTCAGTGACTTGAACTCTATGCCTACTTGAGTATAGAACATCAAACAATAGAATATCAATAGCCACTTGAAAGTCCTTTGAATATTCTGTTCTCCTTGAATCACTTGTAAAGTCTTCTAAGAGATGTCTATTCTTTAAAGCCACTTCTAAAGCCCTTAAAGAATAAGTTCGGATTTTCTGAAGCACTTCGAAAAGCCTCCGGAATGTCCGTTTATGTTTGTTGTTCGCCTCGATGACTTTCGAGTTCTATTTTCTCCCACTTGTCATTTTGGAAACGAATCTCCAAAAGGACATCATTTCGAGCAAACAAACATTATGTTCTCAAAAATTCGTGGTAGAAACAATACCCTTGTGTCTCATTTGAATAAATCACAATAAAACGTATATCTATACTTGGGCCTTAGTTTGTTAAATAACAAACACTAAGCTCCCACTGAGTTTAGGAACTCTCTAGATATATTATGAAAAGATATTCTAAAATTACTTTTCAATAGCTTTGACGAATTTGGTTTAGTTTGGTGGTAGTTGAGCATTTTTGTTTTAGAACTTATAGGAAAAGTCTTTATGATCCATCATTGATTGAATCAAGTTCTAATAGACTTCGATCATTCCAACTTAGATATGCCATATCTTATGGAGCTAGATTGTGAATTTTACTACGCACAATCATTGATGATCATTCTTGACTTAAGTAATCATCAACATGATCTAACCTATATCTTTATGACTTCTTGCCAAGTGGGATTTATGCTTCTGAATCTTTGAACTAGGCAAACAGATTCAAACTTATATCACATTGAGTAAATAAACCTATATTCACTCAAATCTGTGTGAAATGATAAAGTCATAAAACCTTTCTTTAGCTTTGGACTCTATTTTCTAGGCGTTCTAACATAGTTCATATCTTTTGTTACTTTCAACAAGTAAGACTAGTTGTCTTAAATTGATCTAGAAATCAATGAACTTTCAAAAGTCCATCAAAATAGAGCTTTTCAACGTTAACTTGTTGATATGGTCTAAGCAACAATGCCAAAGATTAGTGGAACTCAAATCAAGGGGTTGATGTGAACCTAGTAAAGTTCTTATTGTTAAAGAGTTGTTTGTTTTAATCAAGCATATTGACTCAACCCGTAAATGACCATTTCATTCAAATAAAAAAAACAAACATTGTTTTTGTTTTTCTTGAATGTGAGCCTTTCTGTGTTTGAAAACAGAAATTTAGGTATGCTGATTTTGGAACAAAATAGCCATTAAGTTCCAGCCTTTGAAAGGACTTAAAACAAACTAGATGACCCTACAACTAATGTAGCATTGCCATACTTCATTTCCCACTTGTAGGCCATTAGTGTAGCCTAGCTTCCATTGTTTGAGTTATTACCGAAGTAAGAACCTCAAGCGGTATATGATACCAAGGAAGTTTGATTGCTAGGTCTCTTCTCTTTAAACATAAACTTATAGGTAGAAACGGAATCGTAAATTCCTTTCATTTGTTCCTTGTTTTCCTATTTCTTGTACCCTTTCTTATAGTCTTAAGAATTGAATTCTTTAGTGTTGACTTTTATACTTTGTTAGACATGTCCAATGTCACTCCAACAAGGTTCTTACCATTTAATTTATGTTGAATATTTTGTTTCAACTAGATGATCTTACCAGAAGCTTCTAAAGTTCTCTAAGCATCGATCTATTCGAATGTCTAGGGACTAGACTCATTCGAGAATTAAATGGACAAAGATATTAGGTTGTTAACTATTGGTAAGGCTGAGCGTTTAAACTCAAGGCTTTATGATCTCAAAACTACGTTGTATTTTGAATTCACAAGCACCAATCGGTTCGCAATTCGACTTTGATACTCGAAAACAACCATAAAAGTCGATATAAGAAACGTACATTTTAAATTGCTCACTTTCTCTCATTTCCGTGAATCGTTCTTGGATTCACTACCAATCGAGGAAATTTACTGTTACCTTTCTAAAAGGATTTATTGCAGTGCAAGATATTTAATTATAAACAATAATTAAAACATATATTGAAGCATGCAAAGTCTAAACATTTATCATGAGTAATAACTTGAAAATTAAAGCAATCATGCAATTTAAACAAGTTATTAGCATTTTATTCGAATTTATTGTTCCGGCAGGTGTGAATAAAATGATTCCAAGACCCTAAAAACCATTGAAGAATTAAGCACATTATGTATTTAGACTCAATTCTAAAATCTCTTAGGTAAGCAAAAGCCTTTTGCTAATAGTCTAGAAACTACTCTTGGTTGATAGGTACGTCTAAGAACTTATTAGGTAAACCTATCGATTTTGCCACGACATAAAAGGACTCCTTACTTATATCGTTGAGTTTCACCAAAACTAACATGTACTCACAATTATTTGTGTACCTTACCCCTTTAGTATCGATAAGTAACACCTCGCTATGGCGGAAACCTATTACTAAGATCGATGAAAAAAGGATATCCAAGTAAGTGTTATTTTGGCATGGCACCTTTTAACTCAATTTTTAAGTTTGGAACTTAAGGCTCTTACTATGTTGGTTAGATTTTAAGTGAACTAAAATCCTTAATCATGCAACATAGTCAAGCCACAATCTCATGCATTTTTAAGACATGTTTAAAAGCAATAAATAACTTAAAGCATGCATAAGATAAATGTGATCTAGTATGGCCCGACTTCATCTTGAAGCTTCAATTTCAAAGTCCGTCTTGAAAATGGATTGGAAACTTCTTGAATTTCACCGTGGGAGGCGCTATTTTCTTCAAATAGGATCGACTATAATTAAACTAATTATAACTATTTGATGGTACGCAGACCATATTTGAATTGAAAAACAAATTTGGTGCATTAGACCAATTACATTCAAATTAATGGTACGCATACCATATTTTCTATCCTATTTGGGTCATACTAGTCACTTCATAACCTGCAAAACAGTACATATACAATATATACCATTCACCCATTCATTATCATGAATGGCCCACATAGCTGGTTAGTAAAACACGTTATGCATCACATAAATATTTGCAGCAATTAATCAAGGGCAGCAATAATCTACCAATTATTCAGTCCTTATTAATTCTAATCAAGTTGTTTAACCTTAAAGGATTTGTAGACCTAATCAAGAGTTTATGACTAAAATTGCTCCCACTTAAACCAATAAATTCATATGCTTTACTAATTTTAAACATAAAAATGTATTTATAGTCTAACCGGAAACATACAAATTTAATTAAAATTTAAAGCTCATATAAATTTATAATTGAATCCACTTATTTAATTTATTTTCAGTTGAATTTAAATTAATTCAAGGTTTTTAATTTTAGTAAAATAATTAGAATAAATTAAAATTTATAATAATTATAATATTCAAAATTAAAATCCAAGAAAACAATTTAAATTATTAATTTTAAAATTAATTAAAATTACTCGAACTGAAAATCTCAAATTAAAATTTAAAACGATTTAATCGTAACACAAGGTATGCACATCACCACGCAACGCACAGCCATAGGCCACACGCACACGCAGCCATCGCTACCTTTGTGCTGTGTCGCGTCTGCTGCTGCTCACCCTCGCAAGGCACCGCTCGCTGCACGCGAGCCAGCGCTCGCTGCACGTGAGTCAGCGCTCGCTGCGCGAGGTAGTGCGCGCTGTGGCGCAGCTCGCTTGCTGCCCACACGCGACTGCTCGCTTGCCTTGCCCCTCGCACTTGCCCATCGCATAGCACACACGGCCAGCTCCTTTGCTTCGCGCGCGCGCCACGCTATGTTGCTCGTTGCATTCGTACCGCACGGGCGACGAGCTCCCTTGCTCGTCGTCGCGTGCCCGCACTATACAACACCCCTTAAGGGTAACACGTAGCTTCCATTGCTTTGTGCGTGCAACATTCATGAGCGTTTTCATGAAAATTTAAAATTTTTAATTTAAAATTAATGACAAATTAATAAAACAAATTAATTTCATAATTTTAGGGCGAAAAATCGAAAATTTATTAATTAATTAATTTCCGATTAACATGGATTCAAATCTAGGGCATAAAAATTTAAAATTTAACATAAATTAACAAATTTTATGGTGGATTTTAATCATTGGTACCTAATTAAATTATTAATTAATTATGAAAATCAAATCAATTCTAAATTATTCGAATTTCAACAAATTAATCATAATTACAAATTAGGTTGTATAATTAACAAGTCTAGGCATTCATAATTGTTAAACATATACTGTAGGTCAATCAAAAACTCAAGATTTATCAACAAGAATCGCAAATATTTAATTTAACATCTTAAATTTACAAACTTTTGCGTTCGAAAAACTAAAACCTCCGAAAAGTCATAGTTAGGCTTCGAATTTGGGAATTCTGGGTTCGGCCGAAAAATACTTATTTTGTCAAAATTTTAGAATGCCTTTTACATGCGGAATTGACACAAAAATCACTCGATTTGGATGAGTAACGAAGAAACTTCCGAAAAACTGCGTACATATAATTAAATAAACGCAATTTGCAATTAATTACGAAAATTAATCACCCCTTTAATTCTTTGCAAATTTGTAAAGTTTAACCATGTTCATGCAATTTAGATTATGAAAATAATAAGAGGCTCGTGATACCACTGTTAGGTTATGATACATATGAATAAACATAAATCATGCGGAAAAACCATAAAGACAGGAAACATATTATTTACACATAATCATTTAGCATAATTTAGATGCATACACTTTGTAGCGTGCCCTCCCTAGCTGCGCCCGAAACGAACAAGAACAAGTCTTTAGGACTCCAAGTGTCGTCCCTCCGTAGATAGTCCACAGCACGTCCGGATCCGCCTTAAGCTTGACCAACTAGAATCGCCCTTAAGGTTACTTAGGATTTTCGGCTATTTTGGGTTGCAAGTGTTTGGCTGATTTTTGCTTAAAAATCTTACCTTTGAATACTTCAAAATCGTCTGTTAAATATGTGACCCTAGGCCCTTATTTATAGAGTTTATGGAAAGGGATTATAATCCTACTAGGATATGGATTTATTAATTAGAATCCTAATAGAACTCTAAATAATAAATATAATCTTTTAGGATTAGGATTTAATCAATGCACGAATTCCGATAGGATTAGGATTCGTTACGAACACGAGCGTGCACGACTACGAGCATCGCACAAACCCGCGCAGGCCTTACGGTCCACTCGAGCAGGCGTTGCTCGCAGCCCACGAGCATCAGCCCGCGCGTGCCCCATGGCCTTGCTGGGCCTGGCCTTGCGCTGGGCCTGGCGAGGCTCTGGCAGCTTCGTGTTGGGTGCTTGGCTTGCTGGGCGCGGGCCTGGCTTCGTGCTGGGCCTTCGTCTTGCAAGCCTCGTCCGATGCTAATTCGTACGATGCGCTTCCAATTAAATTCCCTATTCCGGAATTCATTTCCGATACGAACAATATTTAATATTTCCGATTTCGGAATTAATTTCCGTTTCGAACAAATATTTAATATTTCCGTTTCCGGAATTATTTTCCGATTCCGATAATATTTCCGATTCTGACAATATTTCCGTTTCCGGCAATATTTCCGATTCCGGCAATATTTTCATTTCCATTAATATTTTCCGATACGTACCATGTTTCCGTTTCCGGCAACATCTACGACTTGGATAATATTTATATTACCGATACGATCCATATTTCCGTTTCCGGCAATATCATCGTTTCCGGAGTATTCATTTCTTGCTTTGTGACGATCTCATCTCCCATTGAAACCAAGATCCGTCGATTCCGAATATCCATAGATGGAGTATTTAATGCCATTAAATACTTGATCCGTTTACGTACTATTTGTGTGACCCTACGGGTTCAGTCAAGAGTAAGCTGTGGATTAATATTATTAATTCCACTTGAACTGAAGCGGCCTCTAGCTAGGCATTCAGCTCACTTGATCTAACTGAATTATTAACTTGTCAATTAATATTGAACCGCATTTATTAGACTTAACATTATATGCATACTTGGACCAAGGGCATTATTTCCTTCATAGGGATCATGTACCGGTCCAGGGCCCTAACTTGTTTATTTTGACCTACTACGGGGTCTCGGGTGGGATCACTTCTGAGTTACACATACTACAATCAGGCTATATGTTTTAGACACGCAAAAAAAGGAAATTCTTCCTTTTAACTGACTCAGAAGGTCGCACCAAATTTCCACCCAACCAACCACAACCACTACCACATCCACAGCCTGAGCCCGCGCCTCATACCTAATTTAGTAGGGGAGGACACCGCAGGAGAGAGGGTAGGGCTACTGCTAGCCCAGATCCACAAGAGGAGCAAGACACCCTGGAGCACTTCATGGAGGGGATTGAGCTCAATCAAGCGGCTCTCACCACTCAATTTGATCACTTTGAGAGTGATTACCAGAGGTCCATGTTCCCTATCTATGACCACTTTGCTCAACAGGGCATCATTTCTGAGAGTGGTCCTCACCCTACATTGTTTGGGTATCCTCCTGAAGGTCATGGAGTTTCAAGGGCTATGGGTATTTTCATGCTCACCAGCTACTACGAACATGATGGGTTCCCAGGGTACGGGTTGGCACTAGTGGAGCTGGTACTAGTGGCCATAGTGGCCAGTTTGAAGATGATATGCATATGTTATACAATGAGATGAAGGATGATGCTCTGGTTCCATACCCCTTTGAGCCAAATAGGTCATTGTCTGATTTAGCTTAGGGGGTGTTCACTCTACGTGTGTATATAGGTATGATTTCTCTTTTTCTCTACCTCCATTCTACTTTTTTTTCTTTTTAGTGTGTTTTGTTTAGTGTTTTTGTGTTATTTCTTTATAGTTTAGTTAATTGCTTTAAAAAAATTCCAAAAATACGTTCTTATTGATGAGATTGAGACAATTAATTCCATATGCCCCTTTGGTTCAAATTTTTTTGATGTCTCAAGGTGATAAGACAGCGAACATCATGGATTGGTTGTTTTTTATATGAATTACGGTTTCATTAACCCTTGATGAAGGTCAACTTTGTCCCACTTGTCATATGCATATTGCTGGATTGTTGTTACCTGTGAGGTTTTGAGCCTAAATTCTTTTGAGTTCTTAATTCCTGGTGTTACATTGATCTGAGTCTTTGGTTTTCGACTATTAGTATGCTTAACACACTTTTACGTACTTTGTGCATGATGAAAGGTCATTCTTGAGGAAGCGTCCAAATGAATTTAGATACATTTGTCCCTGCTTATTGTTTCCCACGCTTAGCCTTGACCATTATACTTCTTAACGCCACAAAAAAGCCCATTTATCCCCATTGGTTACTTGTCCCAAGTCTAGCTTGAGGGAGCTTTCTCTTGTTGGTTATGGTTGTTTTAGTTGGATATTTTACTCACTGGGCCATGGATTGTTAAAGGTTGTGATTATGTTGTGGTTATTTTAGTTGGATATTTGACGCACTAGGCCATGGATTGTTAAAGGTTGTGATTATGGGAGCTTGTTATGGAAAAGGTGTAATTTTGAGTTGGCAACGAAAATTGTTATTGCGGATAATATAATATATTTCGTATATACTTAGTTTTTATTCGTTAAAAAAACGAAAGCGGAAAAGGAAAAGGGAAAAAGAATCTAAATAATATGAGAAATGTTTTATTTGTTTCCTTAGTTATAAAAGAAAGGAAAGGGTAGAAGTGGATTATTATAAGTGATGACGCAAGTCTGCCATTTATGACTCCATCATTACACTTCTACCGTAATTTTATAGGCTCAAGAAAACAATCCCTGCAACACTCTATTTAGGGGAGTGGTTGGATTTTATTTCTTACTTCTTCCAAAATTATTGTCCCATCACAAAAAGGAAATTACTAAGGAAAGCAGAATATCCATGGAATCCAAGGAAGAAAAATCTCTAAATTAAGGTTCATGGAACACCCTCTTCAAAGATCTCTTTGTTCGACTTTGGAGACGATAGTGGTGACTCTGGTGAATCTGAGTCACAAACTTCAGAGTCATCTGATGACTCTTTGTCAAGTTCTCAAGATGATTATCAAGGATCATGAAAGCGAAGGAGATTTGACTCTAGGATTTTCTCAAAGGAAATAAGTTCCGGCCAGGAGTCAGACACCGAATTGGAGCTCCGATCGGCGGAAGACGATGAAGAAGGCATCCCTTCATCTCACAGTCTCATCCATACCCAAACCTATAAGGATTCTCATCCAGAAATGTGCATGGATAATGGCGAACCGGATGATGATGGCTATGCTAGAAGTGATAGTGATTATGGAAGTGACAAGGATGACTAGGCAAAGGTTATCTTTTAGATCACTTATTTTGGCGCAAAGGGCGGTCCGAAAATAGGTTCATACCCCTATTCCCTTTGTTTAGTTAAATAATTTGTACTAGTAATATTGTTAGGGTATAATGCCATATAAATATTTTGGTACGTCACATTCTTTTTAAATCTTAACATATTTATGTACCAATGTTATTAATGTATTTACATTAACCATCTAGATGAAATTAATTATCTGAGATAACATAACAAGGGGAAGTTAAATACAATAAATACTTCCATAATTAAAACGCATGTTAGGCTTCCAATAAAATATAGACGTTTAGGTTCCCAAAACACGGAAGGGAGTAAAGATCAATCCGCCCGGTCGGTGGAAATTGATAGTCTTTCTCTTTTCAATAAAAAGGAGCAGACTCTTCCTTTATCTAAATACGCTTTCATCTCAACCTCCATCCATGTCTCTCCACCTTTCCTTCTCAGTTGCTTTCCCATCTTCTGAACCTTAGATGACGCAAATTACGCCACAATTCCTAACGAACTTCGCTTCCCGGTTGACTGCTAAAACCATTATTTCAAAATGAATGTAGTAGAAAATCACAAAGCTTTTAAGGATTGGATTGTGAAATAACGGTTCTAGAGGAATTATGATAAGAGCTTTGCTACAGGAATGGAGATCCAGAACACACCACACACCCCGGAGCAGGCCAGCGCCTCACGCATAGGAACAGTGACCCCATCTAGTAGCCCACATCTGGGATAAGATGGATCGTATAACTAGAGCCAACGCGCGCAGCGCTTGTCTGCAAGGTTTTGGGGAAGGAAATCATCCGTAAGTACCTTCAACAAGACCTCGATTGAGACTATTTGAGGAGAAAGCGAGTGATACGGTTCAGGAGTTACGAGATCGCTCAGTTTAGGGAAGAAGATGGAAGCTAGACTATGCTGAAGTACAAATGTGCTTGCTCGTTGTGGAATGACGTTGTTGTAAGAGTAAGTCCCCTCCCTCATTACCTGTTGATAGATGGCGTTTTGGTGTATGATGACTTCAACATGGATAATGCCATCTTTTCCATCATCTCCGACTCCGAAGAACCAGAGAACATGTAACCAGGAATGGTGACCAGGTATGTTTACTCTATGTTTAAATTTTCCCTGTATTTTGGTGCTATCTATGTAATGAAAAATTCTTATTTTCAAATCTTACGTTTTTTTTTATCCCATTATACTCATGAACATAAAATATGATGATATAACAAAAGGAAATTTAAGGGTGTCGTGGTGTAACCCAAAAATACCCGCTCCTAAGAAAGTCGCCCCACTCGCTACAAAGTGGAGGCATTTTTTCCCATGAAATCCGAAAATAACGGCCTAACGATAGTTATACATTTAGGGGGTCTATAAAAACATCCCTAAGAAGGAAATCAGAAATAACATCCACAATGGATCCCATCGAAGCGATAAACTTCGTTCTTGATCCTCAAGATGACAATAGGTTCATACGCGTCTTAGAAGACCCTACGTTCCCTGGCAAATGTATCAACCATCATTTAACCAAGGATATTTCAGCCGAATATCAACAATGTTTCCCCCTACAGGAAGCTACAACCAGGGGAAATTGAAGGAAATATGTCCTTCACCCAAGGTGCATTAAGTCTAATACCAAGGTTCAGATTAATTGCGAACAATTAATTCAGTGAGATCAAGTGATCGGAACAGCTAGGTGGAGCAATGCTTCCGATCAGTGAGTTCTAATGGATATTGAACTCACAACTTACTCTTGACTGAACCTACAAGGTCACACCAATGACACGTAACAGATCACCGGATTAAATGAATCGGAAATTCATTTAATAGCTTTTCGGGATTTAAGTTGGAAACGTATTATACGATACGACCTTGCATCGGAATCGTATATCGTATCGCGAATATTCGTAAGCTAGGCGAGACGAATAAATCGTATCGTACGACGGTGATTCGTCGTATAAGAAACGATAAATAATATATCGGAAATATATTTAATCGCGAATACGAGGAGCGGCCCACGAGCCGAGTGCACGAAGCACTCAAGGCCCATGGGCGCGCACACGACTAGGCGAGCAAGCAAAGCAACGCAGCAGCAACGAGGCCCTTGTGGCGTGGAGCTATGCGCGTGCATGCGGGCCGAGACCACGACACAGCAGCAGCGCGGCCCACGGCCCACTGGCTGTGCGTGTCCGTGTGTTTTGGCTTGCGGGCTTGCTAGCCGGCCTTGCCTCTTGGCTTGGTCGGTTAGTAAGGTTATGTAAATAACCTTACAACCTAATTTCCAACTAAGTACAATGATAACACAATACACACAACCCTAGGAGAAAACAGAGAACCCTAATTCTCTCTGTGCCTCCATAGTGTGTTCATCCCAAAAGGCAAAGTATCTTGATCAATTGTCTAAGCTACGATAATCAAGACGGATCTGATCGTGTCGGTGAACCAAGTAGAGGAACGACAAGTGGAGTTCTTTGTTCGTTTTCGTTGACAGATTATTGTGGAAAACACGCTTCGAATGTAAGTTTGCTTAATTTGTGCTTTATACATGTTTCCTGGCTTTGGGGATTGTTCCGCACATGTTATTATGTTTAACTGTATTCCCCTACAGTGGTATCATGAGCCTTATGTATTCAAAGCATGAATTAGCATGATTATTATTGTTTTTGCATCTGTCGAAAATTTGGATTTTTTGTTGATTTTTCGGAATTTTTACGAATTATTGGATGAATTGCGTAATAATCAGGTCCGAAATCAAAAATGTTCGTTTTTTCGAGTTTTAAAACCCTAACTTGATTGAAAACGATTTTCTAAGATCAACTCATGAGAACAGAATTGCAAAAACAGGCCTCGAAGTGTCGTTTTTTGGGCGTTTTTGTTAATTTTTCACTAAAAATTAAAAGTGTCGGACAGTAATTCAATTAAAAGGTCGACCTAAACTACAAGGAATTGTTTGAAATTTTGACACAATGTTGCTGGGTATATTCTTGATCAATGGTAAAATTTTCAGAGTTTTCCGATAAGTATAAACCCTAATTTGCCTTTCCCCAATTCGTAAAATTTGAAACCCTAATTGAATTTTAATTAATTTTGGTTTAATAATTCGGTTAATTGGGAAAGGGGATATAATTTCATGGGTCAGTGGCTAATTTTAAAAATTATTGGATTAAAATTTTGAATGGTTTCGTTAATTTTAAACGCACTTAAACCAAATTATTAAAAATCTGAAATTTTATTGTTTATGAACGATTTAAAGCTTCGGATTTTATTAATTAAAAGTTCAAACTTTAAATGTTGATTCGTTCATTCTTAAAAGTTTGAATATTGTTAGCCCTTGATTTAATAATTTTACGAAATTGGATTGTCGTTAAAGTTTATTGAATCGTTAAAATCGTTGTTTTTCGAAAATAAAAATCGTAACTTTTTGAAAAATAAAATTAATGCAAGTTCGTGAAATTAAATTTAATTTTAATTAAGTTGGTCCGTATCACGAACCAAAGGCACGAACATGAGCATGGTGGACGTATGGCTCGTCGAGCCATGCGGGGCCATTGTGCTTGACCAAGCCGCATGCGACACGGGCAGCAGCAGGAACGCTGCGTGCCTCGTGCGCGCTGGGCGAGGAAGGGACAGGCGGCATTTCTTGCGGGGCTGCGACGAAGCAAGGCGCGAGCCATGCGACGTCCAGCACACACACGACGCAGGGGCAGCATAGCTGCGGGGACGCGATGCGCGCGTGGGGCTGGGGTGTGCCAGCCTTGCTCGTGCGCTCTTGGGCCTCACGCAAGGCATGGGGCTGGGCGCAAGCCTAGCCCGACTACGTAATCGGACTTTTTTCGTTGAAAATTGTTTATTTCGTTGGGCTTCGTATATTTGCATTAATTTGAGCTAACGGGATAATTAATTTTAATATTTTATTTACTTGGGCCGGGCCGCGAGTTTTAATCTAATATTTCATAATTAATTATCCGGAATAATTATTGGTTTGAGTGGGAGCCACTAAATGAAATTAAAATGAAATAATTATTTTTAATTATTTTCGTAGGTCGCATTATTTTAATTAAATTCAATTTTAATTAGAATAAAGTGTAAGGATTAATAATTTGGAAATTGATTAATCTTTTAGGACGCGTTTATGTGAACATGAATTTTAATTAATTCACGTAAATACTTGCATATTAATATGGGCCATTCGTTTTAGCACACGAATGGGTGAATGCATAGAATATATATTTTATGTAATGCAGGTACTCCAAGTGACTAGTATGGCCAATTTAGGATAGTTAAATACGGTATGAGTACTGTTCTATCTTTGAATGTAAAGTTTTAAATATGGTCTGCGTACCATGGAAATTTTGATGTAATTTATTATTTTCAAGTATTTCTAAGTTTAGAACTTTAAGGTAGCATTTGAACGAAGATTCAAGACGATGCCAAGCTAACAAGGAGGTGATGAAGATTGGATGCTTCAAGACAAGATGTTTTGGGCCATACTAGATCACCATTTATTTATGCACTTCTGTATATATATTATGCGTGAATGTATGAATGTATGTAAGCTTTGCATGAACAGGTTGTTTCCTATGAATCGATTAGTTTTAAGTTCACTAAATAATCGAACCAACATAGAAACAACTAGGTCCAAGTAATATTGAGTTTAAAAATTGCCTTCCAAATCAACACTTACAAAAATCTAGGGATCTAAGATAGTAGGTTTACGCTAAAGCGAGGTGCTATTTTAGTTGACTTAGGTGGTAAGGCGTCCTAAAGGAGCACGTTGATTGTGGTTACAACTCAAACAACAATGACATTAAGTTGTGGAAATGGGATAAATTATGGCATTAATTTATTAACCAAGAGTAATTTGGAGATTACTAGCAATAGGTTTTGCTTACTGTTTGGGCGGTAAAATAACGTCCCCGTGACATGGCAAGGGAGACCCATTCAAAGGGTCATATGACAACCATCAAGACAATAATAAAGGCTATGGGCGTTGACCAAGGGAAACGGCTGAAGTAAATGAACGGTTACAAGCGATTGAATGATATGGGAGTTATACCCAATTACTCCTTGATTAAATGCAGCGGTTACGAACCATTGATAAGCAAGCCATCATTACTCATTTAATGCGTAATTATGTACAATTAAGTGTGAACGTTACACTCTTATTGTGAAAAGCTTATAAAATTGCTTAGCTATGTTAGTTTGTGGACACTGAATTCATACACATTCACACTTCATATAATCAACTACTCCTCTCCCCCTTTTTCGGTAAGAGTTTCATATCCTTGTTCTCCCCATCTTTATATTGTCTTGCTTATTCGGATTGTTAGCACCCCCTCCCTACGACAAATTCAACCCTAGGTAAAATTTGTCCAAAACAATTTGGCGCCCACCGTGGGGCTGACAATCAAGAATAGCTAGATAATCCCATCCGTTCACTAAAAATAACCCGCTTCTCCACCATGTTCGCATTCCTAATCTCATCCAATGATGTTACTCGCCGTCTCAAAACAATGGAGACGCACGTGAGCCTTCTCTAGAGGGAAGTTCTACAATCACATATCAGATCCGCAACCTCCATTGCCACCATTCTTCAATATGAGTACAAGCCCACCTCGTCATCAGAAGATGTGCCGAGACCGTGTCGTCGTCAAGCAGATGTGTCGAGACCGTGTCGCCATCAGAAGATGTGCCGAGACCGTGTCGTCATCAAAGTACGAGTTAGTGGCAGCATGTGTACGTTGAAGGAAGATGTAACGAGACAACGTCGTCATCAAAGTACGAGACGATGTCGGAGCGCACGTCGATAGAGACGATGTCGGAACGCGCGTCGATAGAGATGTGTCGAGGTTGTGTCGTCATCAAAGTACGGTTCTACATCAGAGTGTGGAGTGACGTCAAACAACCCAAACATGACGAGTTCGTGAAGTGGTGTCATATCTATGCAGGCCGACTAGATCGTCTAGCTTCATGAAGACGTCAATCCTTGATAAGACAAAAATGGGTAATGGATTCCCCTACTATCAAATTTAACTAACTATTTTGCTTCGTTCCATTGAATTTGTGGCAGGTGACAGTCATGACATTGTTATCCACCAAGTAAACGACATACCATGAATGAAGGACAACTTGGAAAACACCACTTCAAGTCACGAGACGTTGACGCTTGGAGATTCATAACATACAACGATGCTCCTCAACGGATAATAGAGATAAGCCTCCACTCATATTCATATTATTTTAAACTCACCTTAGTGTTGTTGTGAACAGGTTTGCCTTTTCAAGTGACTAAGAAAACGAGGTATGCAAAAGACCATGTTGTCATTGTTTGTCGTCACAGATCCCGAACCAATGACGTCGTCAGAAGGGTTAATGTGGTGACACCCATAAGTCGTCTCCTGATGCCAACGCCATGTCGAGGCAATGTTCCTCAACATCAACTAGCTAGTGACGTCTCTGCAAAAGAAAGTTTGGAAAGATGATCATGACGATGTGATTCAATAACAACGACATGAAGACGTCAACGTCATGAAGACGACACAACCAGAATGTCAAGAACATAGGGACAATTCATCATGGCGTTACAAATATCCGGCATCAGATATTGGCATGCGACATCTTATTTGTGGCTAACTCCAACTCAAATACTTTCTTGAAGTTGCCACAGGGGGACGAGATAGTATACTTTACTCATATTCATGATCTTAAATGTTTATCATAATCTTATTTATATGCTACAACTAACAATGCAATTATATGATTTATTTTTCGTGATAACATCGCACGCAAGACTTTGATTGCAGGTATAATGTTGATGGCGTCCGCCAACACTGTCGATGACGTCCGACGACATTGTCGATGATGATTGACGACATTGTCAACGACGACACCGACTTGGATTACATCAAGAAACTTGTCAATATAAACAAAAGCACAGTAGACAGAGACAGAACAACGACATACGCAAAACCGTATCATCTATAAACTCTTACACTCTTTTTTATTTTCATAAGTCATTGCTCCCATGTTACAATTTTATTTTTTATTTGTATATACAACACTAACGATGAAACTGGAGAACGTCAAAAGATGTAACCACATTGGCAATAGCCTAACATCTTAAACGCGATAACACACAAAGGTGAACAGATTGACGACTTCATGTGGTCAACATGGATCGACAACATACCCGACAAAAGTAAACTATTCTACGACATACTCAGGAAGAACGGGACAAGGTTGTAACTTGCAGTAACAGAGTCGACAATCAGCGTAGTCCTTGCACGAGATGATGACGGTAAGAAACTACTAGTCTTCTACTTCAGTAAGTCGTTACTTAGCGCCGAAACAAGGTAATCACATCTCGAAAAACTTGTACTTGAATTACTTTTAGCATCTACTAAATTACGCCATCATTTTTAATGACATCCTATAATTGTGAGAACTAACTATCCCATGAAGTGGATCATGAGGAAACTTGAGTTACTTGGTGTGAGGGGGTCGAAAAAGCGCGAGGCTAATGCATGACCTTGTCCCTCGTGGGTGTGACGATTATTTTTATTCAATCAAGTGTAATTGGATTTCCTGTGAGTATACACCCAATTGACTAGTAATATAGGAGTCGCCATTCAGTTTTTAACGACAATGAGAAAAACTGACAAAACCCGGTTATCGTGACATAAAGGGAGTGCAATTATGTTTGACCACGACGGCCGTAGGTTCCCTTGTGATCCCTGGTGTGGGGATCTCTCAATATACACCCGCAAGGTAGAGATTGAGGGTTCGGGGGACTGTAACTACCGAGAGGAGTACTTTTCTCGTCGATAACTCCAGAGGCAGGATATCCTTACTAGCTCAGCATAAATAATTGAAGGGACATGCGTTAACTATTAAACTAATCTGAATTGATTTTAGCAATATGCAACATATAATACTAATTCGATCGTGATTATCTGATTTAAATAGCATTAAGGGACCTAGCATGATAATCCTATTTCCCAAAAATATTATATTTGTTAGGCGTGATAGAACAGTCATATTAGGTTAGTTTAACAGTTCATAAAAAGGGCGAGGAACGCAGTTAAATCATCGAAAAGGGACACATTACGACGCACCCTTGAGAGGTGCGTCACGGTTCTCAGAAAACTAACCACTTTGACTTTGCTATTTCTCCTTTTTATTTAACGAATCTCAATTATGGGATAGGATACGTTCTGTTCGATTTATGGATCGATTGCGAAAGAACGCGTGAACAGTTTCGCAGCGAGAGGCTTAGGCTAAGGGGTTTAGAATCAATACTCAGAATATATTATGTGTTGTTGTGTCGAAACTAGGGGCCTATTTATAGGGAAGAGTTCGTGGAAAGATAGAATTGCAGAGTTCTAATCCGCAAAGAATTAGGAAAAAACACGTCCTAGGTAATTTCGGCGCCCAACTCTGGGCGTCAAAGATTTTGGCGCCCAGGGCTGGGCATTGAAAATAGAGATCCATGCAATTTCAGCGCCCAGGGCTGGGCGTCAAAGATTTCGGCGCCCAGCTCTGGGCGTTGAAAGTGATGTCTGGGCCGAATTCTTTGTCAGATTCGGATTCCTGAAATCCGTAGAGTTTGAGATTAATTCGAGTCTTTTAGCGCGTATCAATTTTATGACAGAATTCGTCTGGGCCCGTTACGAACTCTAGGCTCGTTAGGATTTTAATTAATACGTAACTCTTATTTCCGAATCCTATTAGGAATAGGATTCTCGCAGTTTTCTATCTCATTTAGGATTTATGTTGGAATGCAACACCTAATTCTGACAGGTTTCTATCTTTAATGATTTGCCACTCTTAGAAACTACTTTTTACGGGAGTTACTATTTTTAGCAGGTTTCCATAAATAGCTGGTTTCGGGTGAAATGAAATGGGGAATCGAGATTCGTTTATTTTATAGGAGATGCGTTGTCAAGTGGAGTTTTTATGCTTTCATCATCGAACCTTTCCCTTGCGGGAATGGGGACAAAAGTAGGTGTCTACAGTTAGCCCCCACTTTGACTGAGTCTTGGAGTAAGACGATGGTCAAAGTATTAGACGGAGTGCGTCACACAAGCCATGGTGTATGTGACCTGTTTTGCGAGGGTCTCACGAGCCCCCGAGTGATAACATTTGACTTAAGGGTCATCACTTGAAGTGTCGACATATCCCTCACGTGTCATTGGGATTTGTCAACTGATAGTATAGAAACTTCCTCACTTTGTCATTGGAAGGATCTAAAGATGCGTAGAAACTCCCTCACTTTGTCATTGGGAGTAACTACAGATGTTTTCGAAATTAAAGTTGTAAAGTGTAATTGGGCCTGGCCAAGCCCAATCACGAGGTAAAACGTTTTTAAAGATTCTCATTTTCAGGGCTAGCTAAACGAGAAAACCCCCTTGTTTTTATAGGACGTAAAACGAAGGAAAATCCAGCACCCTTGTTTTTATAGGACGTAAAACGAAGGAAAATCCATTAAAAGTTATCGCTGCAGCGACTAAGGACCTGCGCGGTTAGTGACGCAGACCCCGCTCGCTGAAGGTGGGCGAGCCTGTCCGCTGAGGGTGGACCCCCCGTCCGATAGAAGTGGACGAATCTGTTTGATGTTTTTGAAAATAAGGACCTACGCGGTTTGTGACGTAGACCCCGCCGGCTGAAGATGGCGAACCTGTCCGCTGAGGGTGGACCCCCCGTCCGATAGAAGTGGACGAATCTGTTTGATGTTTTTGAAAATAAGGACCTACGCGGTTTGTGACGTAGACCCCGCCGGCTGAAGATGGCGAACCTGTCCGCTGAAGGTGGACGCCCCGTCCGATAGAAGTGGACGAATCTATTTTCAAATTTTTTTTTTTTTTTTGAAAATAAGGACCTACGTGGTTTGCGCCGTAGACCCCGCCGGCTGAAGATGGCGAGCCTATTTTAAATTTGAAGACTTTTATTCTTCGAAAAACTGAGGACCTGCGCGGCTAGTGACGCAGACCTCGCCCGCTGAGGGTGGGCGAGCCCATTTTGAATTTCTTATTTTGCCTATGTAGAAGAGCCTTTGGTGATTACAACCTGTTGGTGGGTCGTAATATTTCCTGATTAGATGTGTCCTATAAGTGGGTCCACACTGTGTATATTTAACAATATATTTTTTGAGAAATCCAAACATGATATGGTGCGTGGCGCAGTCTGGGAATGTGATTTTGATTGCGCGCTCTTTGTTGGAGTCCACTTTTCGCGAGCCCCCAAGTGTTGGGGCTCGTCGGTTATTTTTCGCGTCTTGTAATCATGTTTGGGGTCACGCTCGTATGTGCGAGCGACCTTCTATAGTAGTGTGCTACTCTTAACAAAGCCGTGAGGTGCGACTTTCAGTAAAGAAATCGGTAATTTTTGAGTCGAATGGATGTGGCAGGGCCCTATAGAAGTCAGGGGCCTCTTTTTTGGTCTGGGATCATTTTCGGCGCCCAGGCCTGGGCGTTGAAATAATTCACGCCCAGGTGGGGCGTTGAAATAATTCACGCCCAGGTGGGGCGTTGAAAGTGTTGTTTGGGTTGGTCTTTTGATGACACAATTGGCCTCTTGTTCATTCGTTTATTTCACTTGGAAGTTCTATGTATTCTCCTTTCTTTAGTTTTTTTCTTTGTTTTTAGAACGTGATGATTTTCTTGAGAAGCCGTAGCCGATTGGTGGACTACGGTGCTTGTCGCTTTGGGGCGATTATTTTAAGGAACTGTTGTTCTTAAGGCGTACAGTTATTTGGGCGAGTCTATATGGCCTGAGGAACATACCTTGAGGCGTAAGATTTTGACCGCTCTTGTTGTTGTATATTTTCCCTTTTGAACGCGTTCGTGAATGTTCGATATTTAGAATGATGATATGTATGTGCGAACGAGCGTTCATAGAATGGCCGTTGTGTGCGGTCCATTAATCAGTTTGCTTGAATCATTTTTTTTTTAGCAATGACTGATTTTGAATAGTTTGCTTAGAAGTTTGACAGGGTTCAGGCCCATTCATGAAGTGGGCTCAAACATCGTGCCCTTTCGATTGTTCAAACATTTGATTCGAGATTTTTTTTATTTTGCTATGGTTGTTTCCTAGCTTGGAGCCCCCAAGTATGCATGTTGGGATGCTTTCCTTTTGGCGTACGATTTTTGTAGGTTCTTTCGAGAAAAATGCCTTGGGGTTCCACTCCTGTAGGTGCGAGCTATCCCTTTCGTGGTAAGTAATATTTTGCTATCTTTAATCCTTAATGTAGAAGTCGTGTGGCTTGCATTTGGGCGATAAGTAGTCTTTGCCTCTTACTCTTGGTCGTGCTTGCATTAGTGCAATGTGCCTTACCCTTTTTTAGACTTGTACTGTGGGATTATGGTGCAACGCAGGCTTGTGTGGCCTAACGGCGTGTCTTAGAACATTCCTCCAAGTGTTGAGATATCATTATTTGGAGTACTTCATCGTGCTGAATCGTTCAGGTACTCGAACAAGTGTAGCACCTTCTGCGTGGGTTTGCACGGCTTATTACTTCGTTCGATGCGAGGATTCATAGGTGTTTCTTTCTTGTTTTTATATCAGGGCAAGATTTAGCAAGCAGAGATATTCAGCGCCCAGGCTGGGGCGTTAAAGATATCGGCGCCCAGCTCTGGGCGTTGAAAATTATCTCAGGGTATATTTTGACAGTTTTTATCCTTGACTTTTTTCTTTCGCTTTTGCTTTGGAACGAGGTAGACTGTGTAACGGGGGCGCTTGTAGGGTGAGCGTTACGTGCAGTAGTTTAATCAGAGTTTTGGTGACTCGCGATTTTCAGTTACCCTTGTTAGTGGGGTGACTTTATATATTCTAAGTAGTGCTTTAGAATTTGGGAGGGGTTGTAGCCATTCTAAGGTTCGTTTTGCACGATTAAAGCTTAGGATTGAGCCCCTATGACATATGTATAGCATTAGCGTCGAGAATTTGCGATAAAATCGTCATTTCGAGCATTTTTAGAGTGTTTTTCTCAAGCCCCCAACTGTAGCTACGGGATTGGCTTGGTGCTATAATGCTTGGCATATGTTTTTATGCATTCATGGTGACATGGATCACGAATAGTTTGAACCAGACTCGTTTTAGTGTGAGGTACGTTCGAGTAGTGATTTGCTACTTCTCTTGTAAATGTCGTATTGTGCGGCATTGCCATGGTCAAGGTAGTCACATGTTGAAGTGTGCCTTGACTAAAATCTAGGTGCCTTTCTTTACCCATAATCATATTTAAAAATCTTTTTGACTCACTTGCAACGTTGCACACTAAGCTTAAACCAACGACACTTTATTAGGTTCGAAGAAGTCTTTTAAAAATCATTTGAAAATCATTTAAAATCCGAGTCCTACTGTGTACAATCCGAGGTGTCCTAAGTAGGTTGACTTATAGAAGGGTTCGTACAGGATTACATGAGTGAATCAAAATACTGTTATGATTTTTGGAATGCTGTCTAAAGATTTGCTGGAAGCCAGGGTGCAGGCGCCAAGATATTACTTGTGCCTGTTTGGCATATGCTTTAGGCTTTTAGGGCCGTCTTTTCCAGAATGGCGGGAATATAAACCGTTTTCAAATTGACTTAGATTTACTTGGTGTATGTCTGTACAAAAGGTCAAGGTATACTTAGTTCTTTCCCTAGCTCTTTCATTGCAGTTTTTAGCCCCCAGTTGCTATTATGTCTTCCCATTAATGATGCTTTTAGATTTCGATTTTAGATGCCCGTGTCATATGTCTGAGTAGGGCGAGCCTTGGTTAAGTGCCAAGTCCTATTGACAATGTACCATTTATTTTTTCAAAGGGGGTTAGCAAGCATTTGAATTACCATGAACGGGTGCCCTGAGTTCAAAGGAACGATGGGGCGGTGCCGTAGAACAATCCTCTTTATTGCAAGCTTACTGCCCTTACTACTTTTGGCGACCATGACTGTGTCTAGTGGTGAAAGAAAGTCGTTAAGTGAGTTAGTTTGCTTTAGGGTGGGTTAAGTCGAGTATTTTAGAGGTCATGGATGCTTGCACTAGCCCCCATTCAATTGAGGCAGAGTGATCTTTTGAGTCTTGGCTAAGTGCCTAGGAGTGTGAGTGCTTCTTCTGGCAAGGGTACGTGCCTTTATTATTTTTCGATGTATGCTTGTTTGGGCATTTTTGATGAGTTGGATTCTTCCTTTGACTTCTATTTTTCTTTCGACTTGGGTTGCAAGTAATTAAATTTCAATAAGGGACTCTATTTCTTATTCTTGTTATTCTATAGGCTTTTAATATTTTTGCAAATTGGTTGGACCGAATCATGGATTGCCTACGTATCCGCTTTAAATAACTTTAATTTGGAATCAGGTCTTGCGTAGTTCTTAGCCTAGAAAATGGTTTCTTAGAATGGCGAATTTGATAAGTATGTTCTGAGGTGGAAACATATTATTTGAAACGGTAGAATAAGTGAAGTTTATTATTATTTTAATCTGCTGCCTTGCCGTAAGCCAAAAATTTGTTTTATATATATTTTTTTTTTGAGTACATGTATTTTTTGTTTTCTTTTTTTGGTGGTACGTATATTTGAATACGTGTTGTACCCCTCCAAGTGTTCGTTATTTTTCCGTGCATGTGCGGATAATAATGACGAGCACTTCTGGACAAAATTTTGGCAAGTGGAGAGAATCAGCGCCCAGGCAGGGGCGTTAAAGATTTCGGCGCCCAGCTGTGGGCGCTGAAAATGATTTCTGGGCGGATCTTTTTTTTGTGCGCTAAATGCTTCTTATTCTTTTTAGACTAACTTTTAAAGGCGCTTTGCAAAGTTCGCTTTTTTTATTATTTATTATTTTTTGTACTTTTCATTCGTTTTCCTTTTTTTTGTTTGTGACTCAAGACGGCTTGAAAGATGGGTTGAATGAGATAGGAGAATTTGTATAGGTGTTGGTCAAGCATGTGGATTATATCTGCTAGGGCTCACAATTTGCAGCTTCGTGCTAGTGTCATGAGTTTAAATCAACCAAGGTCAATGAGTAGCATGGGGACGGCTCAAGGGTATATTAACAGGATGTATCCACACAAGTTATATGGTCATTATGCTAATGGTGGTGTAAGAGCAGGTTTGGACTTTGGAAATGATGGGCATGACGCACGTGTCAATGGCCGTGCGTGGTTTGCGGTTGATAACAAGTTCAAAACAAGAGTTGAGGTAATGGTTTCTTGGGTTATGGCAATGAGAACATGGATGGGCTAAATGAGCTGAACAGGGACCCCAGAGCGAAGGCGTCTAAGAACATAAAGATTGGAAAGGGTAGACATCGTAGAATTTTATGATTTGGATTGGTTGACTCAATTCTTTTCCTTCGTTTACTTAGGTAAATGTTGCACTACGGGATAAGTATTCCCTGGCTTGCTCTTTTCGCTCTCCCTTTTTTCTTTCTATTTTCTTGGGATTCCTCCCCAACATAAATTCTTCAATTTTTAATTTGGGCTAAAAGGTAGATAGTTGTGGTCTTTGAGTCACGAGGTGAGACTGAGTGAGCCTCGTTTGGTAGGCCAACATAAATTCCTCCCCAACATAAATTCTTCAATTTTTAGTTTTGTCTTACTTTGCAAGCGTATTTAGTCGTTTCTTAAAATGTGCAGATAGCGTAGATTTAAAATGTTGTTTTTACCTTATTGAAATTTAACGAAAGAATTACATCGAAAATAATATTTTTTTTTTTTTCAGATTCCGGTTTTACGGGATTTAATTGGAAGTTTGTGATTTAGACTGAAACTTCCATTAATCTTTCTGATTATAACCCGTGTATGAATACAAGGAGGTGGCCTAGACTCAAAATAATGACGCGGCGTAAGCCTATAATACTTGACCCAACGACTCTAAGACTTAGGCTAGTTGGACCATAACTTTCGTTGGTTGACACTTTAGATTTTAACCCTTGGGTGTTCATTTGTCATGCGCCATTTTAATGTTGGCAAGGTAGTTAATTGGGGAGATCGAATTTTTATTTTTGCAAAACTAGAATCATTAGTGCGGCTTCCCTCTTAGTGTGTATTGCTTTTACTCCAATGGTAGTCTTATGGCATGCCGATTTGGGTATTTTCATGGTTCGTCATGTTGCATTCATGGAAAATCTTTTAGTCCGTACTTAGGAGTATTTCAAGGAGTGAGTGACTCGAGAGGACTATGATAGTCGTAACCCAATGTGATTATAAGCCTTGAGGCCATTAATTTTTCTTGCCAATGGTATTGACACCTTAGGTTCACTTTGGGGTTGTGCGACTATGGGGGATGATTTCCAGAATGTGACTGTTTCCATTTTGCAAATACTATAGTATATTCTTTTTATTGGTGAGAGAGTATTAAGGCCGTTGATTCTTAGCAAAGGATGACAATTACATATGGGTGCTTATTGATTTAAATGTTAGGAGAGGAGACTCAATATGGTTTAACCTTTTAACTTGCAGAACGACACCAAACATTAGGACCGATTCTATGGATAAGACAACTAATACTTAGGATTTAGATTGTACTTTGGCATAGCCTAGTCTAGACTCGGATTTATTTGAACATTTATTTTTTTGAAGGCTTTATTCGAACATTTATTTTTTGAATACTTCGCCCATGTGACATTCAAGGTTTAATTAGCATGCTCGGCTTTGGTGCCGAACATCGTCGTCGTAGGAGGTCTAACAACGACACAAAGAGTTATTTATTTTTTACAAGTCGCTTTTAGAATCGAGTGCTTTTTCATACGCCCTCGTAGCAATTGTTTTTACGAAAAGTTTTTTTTTGCTACGTATTTTCTTCATGCGTGGGTACCGAGGCTGCTGTGCCTGACCAAAAGGCCAGGCAGCAACTTCAGCGCCCAGCAGTGGGCATGAGAAATATTGGCGCCCAGCCAGGGGCGCTGAAAATGCGTCCCTGACTGGTACTCGTTTTCTGTTCGCGTATATTCTTTTGTTTTATGCGACTTAATTTTGCGTGCTTGCCTAATAACGTCCTTTACGCGTTGTGCAGCGTTTGTGGGATTCGTTACAGGCCATCCCGAGCGTCGCTTGTTTTTGTGGCGATCGTTCGGGCTTGCGGAACACGTATTTTGGTATAACTCTTTGGCAAATTAGTTTATGAATGTTTGGGCAATTTTTAAGGTCGTTGGTTTTCTAGCATTATTTGTCTAGCATTATTCGTACACACAATCATAACATAGTCACATAGTTCGCTACACATAGCTACATTACAAACATGGATTCGAAAATTAAATATGTCACGTAGTTTATGATAGGCTTCTATGGGTAGTTTATTTGCGCCTGGCTTGGTACCGCTTCTATCGTAGATCCAACACATGCCCCGGTCGAGGTAGTGTCTTCAACAGACGAATTTCGCTCAAGAGGCCAACCCGCAAGTGCAAGCCAAGGGGGCATGCAGGCGAGAGGGACCTAATGGGCGAGCGAATGGGTTCGGGATAGGTGTACTACCTGCACAAGTACCGAGTGGGAAACATGCGCGGCGTATGCACCCCCCTATTGGCGAAAAAAGGTATCCTTAGTCCCAACTCCCGAGGGAGCCGAGATTCGTGATGATGTTCTGCCCGTTCACATTAATATGCTGATTTTCAGGTCGTCCCAACTTGATGGGGAAATAAACGCGGGGTAGAATCGTTTCGCCCTTCGGCTATTTTTATTACCTACAAGCACGAGTATTTCCTTCACTATCCCCAGTGGAGTCGCCACTGTGAGGGGGTCGAAAAAGCGCGAGGCTAATGCATGACCTTGTCCCTCGTGGGTGTGACGATTATTTTTATTCAATCAAGTGTAATTGGATATCCTGTGAGTATACACCCAATTGACTAGTAATATAGGAGTCGTCATTCAGTTTTTAACGACAATGAGAAAAACTGACAAAACCCGGTTATCGTGACATAAAGGGAGTACAATTATGTTTGACCACGACGGCCGTAGGTTCCCTTGTGATCCCTGGTGTGGGGATCTCTCAATATACACCCGCAAGGTAGAGATTGAGGGTTCGGGGGACTGTAACTACCGGGAGGAGTACTTCGCTCGTCGATAACTCCAGAGGCAGGATATCCTTACTAGCTCAGCATAAATAATTGAAGGGACATGCGTTAACTATTAAACTAATCTGAATTGATTTTAGCAATATGCAACACATAATACTAATTCGATCGTGATTATCTGATTTAAATAGCATTAAGGGACCTAGCATGTTAATCCGATTTCCCAAAAATATTATATTTGTTAGGCGTGATAGAACAGTCATATTAGGTTAGTTTAACAGTTCATAAAAAGGGCGAGGAAAGCAGTTAAATCATCGAAAAGGGACACATTACGACGCACCCTTGAGAGGTGCGTCACGGTTCTCAGAAAACTAACCACTTTGACTTTGCTATTTCTCCTTTTTATTTAACGAATCTCAATTATGGGACAGGATACGTTCTGTTCGATTTATGGATCGATTGCGACAGAACGCGTGAACAGTTTCGCAGCGAGAGGCTTAGGCTAAGGGGTTTAGAGTCAATACTCAGAATATATTATGTGTTGTTGTGTCGAAACTAGGGGCCTATTTATAGGGAAGAGTTCGTGGAAAGATAGAATTGCAGAGTTCTAATCCGCAAAGAATTAGGAAAAAACACGTCCCAGGTAATTTCGGCGCCCAACTCTGGGCGTCAAAGATTTCGGCGCCCAGGGCTGGGCTTTGAAAATAGAGATCCATGCAATTTCAGCGCCCAGGGCTGGGCGTCAAAGATTTCGGCGCCCAGCTCTGGGCGTTGAAAGTGATGTCTGGGCCGAATTCTTTGTCAGATTCGGATTCCTGAAATCCGTAGAGTTTGAGATTAATTCGAGTCTTTTAGTGCGTATCAATTTTATGACGGAATGCGTCTGGGCCCGTTACGAACTCTAGGCTCTTTAGGATTTTAATTAATACGTAACTCTTATTTCCGAATCCTATTAGGAATAGGATTCTCGCAGTTTTCTATCTCATTTAGGATTTATGTTGGAATTCAACACCTAATTCTGACAGGTTTCTATCTTTTATGATTTGCCACTCTTAGAAGCTACTTTTTACGGCAGTTACTATTTTTAGCAGGTTTCCATAAATAGCTGGTTTCGGGTGAAATGAAATGGGGAATCGAGATTCGTTTATTTTATAGGAGATGCGTTGTCAAGTGGAGTTTTTATGCTTTCATCATCGAACCTTTCCCTTGCTGGAATGGGGACAAAAGTAGGTGTCTACACTTGGCATGATGTCTAAATGGGCCGTACAGTTAGGGTGTTACGACATCATCCCAAGTATCCAACATGAAGTTGACAGGGAAGTCAACATGCTAACCGATGATGGACTCTCGTCAACATGGACTCTACACACTAAACGGCTCCTCCAACATACGGGGGACAGGTCTGGGTGTTATGCTAAAATCGTCACAAGGGAACATGATAGTACAATCTTTCTGCTGCGAGTTTAAAGCTACTAACAAAGAAGCGGAGTACGAAACCCTGATCTTAGAATTGACGCTAGCTCCCGACATTCACATTCGACGACTTGAGGTACGCTGTGATTCATTATTGATTATTAGTCAAATTAACGGTCCTTATGCAGCAAAGATTCCAAGATGCAAGCCCACCTCGAGACAGCCAAGGCACTTGTCAAAAAATTTCATTTGTGCAACCTCCAGCAAATCCCAATAGACCAAAACACCAAAGCCGACGCACTAGAAAACCTAACATCAACCCAACCAAACTAACCACAATTCCTATTGTCCACCTCATGCATCCAGCCATCACAAAACAAACCTTGCTAATCGGTGAACAACCATCCGCGAACCCCCACATCAGGACGACACCCAAAATAGCAACCAACCACACTCCATTTTTGTTGGTTTTCGGATGTAAAGTCGCGATCCCACCTGAAGTCGAGATTCCAACAGCACGGTACGGACTCATGACGGAAGATAGGAACAACTCGGGTTGGATCACGACATCGACACGATCGACGAACTCAGAAAAACGGCCAAGGTTAAAATGGAGTCATACCAACAAAATACCGCAAGAAGTTACAACAAGAATGTACGAGTTAAATCTCCCAACAAGGTGACTGGGTGCTACGAAAAGTCTTCCCCAACACCAAAGATCCGCGACATGGAAAGTTGGCTCCAACATGGGAAATCCCTTATCGTATCGAAAGACGAACAGGTCATGGTGCATACGAACTGGCAGAAAGAGATGGAAAGCCAATACCGAGAAGCTGGACAACTTAAAGTTGTATCATTTCTAGTCTCAAACTCATTTTGTACAAGTATGTTTTCTTTCTTGCAAACGCCCCACTTGCAGAGATGAACATGTCACTATTGCTGGAATCAAACCGACGACTCCGAGACGGGGGACAACATGAACCCGTCGCAAACACTACGCAGAGGATAACATCCACTCTAGACGATTCCCAAACCAGCTAAGTAACTCAACAACTCGATCCTCTCTTTTCTTATTTTTCCGTTTTCTTACCATTACTGACTTAAGCATCGGAGGGCCATTGGCACACTCAACGGTCAACTTTGACGCCTTTAGCTTGTCTTGCAGAATAAACAGTCATGACGATCCATCTTGGAACAACTTCAAGGTGTATACATACAATACACAAATCTTGTTGAAACATGGGAAACCATTTACAATTATCTTACATTTACAAATTTACATTTACGATTTACATCTTACAAATTGGGCCATACAAAATGCCTGGGAAACGTTGGCCATACAAAACTCCTGGGAAACATTGGCAAATACAAAATGCCTGGGAAACGACTTACACATCACATATTTACAAACTACAAAACACAATTTAGGCCATTACAAAAACGCCTGGTACACTACAATGTATATTACATACACAGTGGAATACAGATCTACATTTTTGCTACAGTATACATTTTGCAGCATCTCGCCGACAGGCTGGAGGCGTCGCCAAAGTCAAATTCGAGGTACGTGCACAACCTGCAAAACAAAACACCAAACCAAAGCATATATTTTCCAAACACAAAGCAAGCAACACAGGATTGAAAACCCACGAAATATTTACATGACTTGCCCCCTTGGACAAGCCCAAAAACATCCAAAAGACTGCCGCCATCAAGGCGAACCACAGCCACAAATATCTTTTCGACCTTTCCAAAGGCCGAACACACAAAACATTGTTTAAATCGAACCATTGTTTGAAATACACACCGGTAAAATATTAAATTTTTGAGGAGGGGGGACAGAGCTACTCCTGAGGATCTGCTGGACCTGCATTCTCCCTTTGTTCGCCATTGCCCGGTGCCGCCACCGTCTCGACATTGGGGTTGGTTGCTGTTGCACCCACCTCAATGTCCTCCGCATCGCTAACGGCACCGGGGGAGACATGCTCCTCCGGGAATACAACGTTGAACCGGGCAATATCTTCCTCTGGAGTCCAGTTCACATGTCTGCCCGCCTTGAAATTTTTCATCATCTCAGCCTTCATTTTCCAAGTGTAGTAACCAGCACGCTCGAAAATCCTCTCCTTGACTTTGGTAAGAGACGTCTTCAGCTCGTCAACCTCAGCAGCCAGCGCCTCCTTCTCGGCGTTTAACACAGCAATCTCGGCCTTGGTCGTCGCCTCCTTGGCCACGCCACCAAGTCGGCCAACCTCCTGTTTAGATTTTTTTTATGTCACTCTTTATTTTCACTAACTAATCTTCTATTGTTATGATGGCGAGTAGCCAAAGCAGATTGCAGGGCCCATGTTGACAACAAAAAATGAGAAGAAGAAAGAAGAAGACATATCAGTCACCATACGACGACATAAAGACGACATACATTAATAAAAGCTGAGGCACTAAAGCAAAACATACCCTCCAAACATCCGAGACGCTCTCGACAGTTGCAGTAACTGGGGACAGGGTCTCTTGACGCTCTCGGCTGACCGGCATCCACATGCGGTCAACTTCTGGCCAAAGCTGATAATCTGGAGCACCTGCCGACCTGAAGTCGTCAGGGAACTCCACAGTGAGCTTCCTCTTCCGAGTTGGAGGCGACAGCTTGAACTCGGTAGGCAGAGATGCTCCAGTCTCCCCAGTCACCGTAGCATCGGTGGAAGCCTTTGGCGGCCTCCGAGGTGACACCACAGTGACGGGCTTAGGTCGAGACACACTCCCAACCTTGTCCAGCGACGCCTTCAGCCCGGCATTTCCAGCAGGCAACGCCTCCTTGTCGTCAGTCAGAGTTACAACATCAACCGACGACTTCATCTCGTCAATCTCTAGCGGGACGACCTGCCGGCCCCTACAAAAACTCCAACCATAGACGACTCAGTCTCGTCACCCCATATCTTCTACTTATTTATTTTTATACTAACGTTAATCGTTTACCTTCTAATGTTGTCACTTTCTCAGGGTCAGTTGGCATTCTTATTGTAATCATTACATCTTGCCGGTTGGTAAGAAGTCGGGAAGTTATTTTCCTTCCTTTTTTGAAGAGTAAACCCATTCTCTCCTTTGGGATTCTCGGAAGAATTCGAAAATGGGTTTGGGGACAATTGTTTGGGCGGTAAAATAACGTCCCCGTGACATGGCAAGGGAGACCCATTCAAAGGGTCATATGACAACCATCAAGACAATAATAAAGGCTATGGGCGTTGACCAAGGGAAACGGCTGAAGTAAATGAACGGTTACAATCGATTGAATGATATGGGAGTTATACCCAATTACTCCTTGATTAAATGCAGCGGTTACGAACCATTGATAAGCAAGCCATCATTACTCATTTAATGCCTAATTATGTACAATTAAGTGTGAACGTTACACTCTTATTGTGAAAAGCTTATAAAATGGCTTAGCTATGTTAGTTTGTGGACACGGAATTCATACACATTCACACTTCATATAATAAACTACTCCTCTCCCCCTTTTTCGGTAAGAGTTTCATATCCTTGTTCTCTCCATCTTTATATTGTCTTGCTTATTCGGATTGTTAGCACCCCCTCCCTCCGACAAATTCAACCCTAGGTAAAATCTTAAACTACTTAAGACATGCTAAAGCTGCTTAAGGATTTAGGACTTTTGGGGTCTTGGAATCGTTTCATTCATTTTGGACCATGTTTTTGCTTTTTGCATGAATGAAATGTTTTAATAGCTTTAATGATTGCATGTTTTGCTTTTATTTCAAAGTTATTGAATTGTATGAATGGTTATTTATTGCAAATTCTTTTCGATTGTAGTAATCAAATGGCCGCGAACAATAAGACTTTCAATCTGCGTTCAATTCTCGACAAGGAGAAGTTGAATGGCAACAATTTCCTCGACTGGCAAAGGAACTTACAAATAGTTCTTATGCATGAGGAAAAATAATATGTCCTTGAGGAAGAGTTACCGCAAGAGGCTGGGCCGGAGGTAACTCAAGCTGCCCTTAATCGTTGGATTCAGGCCAACAGGGATGTCAAATGTGTGATGCTTGCATCCATGAGTCCTGAACTTCAGAAAACGTTCAGTAACTCAGATGCTTACCAAATCATCTCGGAGTTGAAGAACATGTTTCAGGACCAAGCCAGAATCGAAAGATTCGAGACTCAGAGGTTGATCCTTGAGACTAAGCTCAAGAAAGGAGAACCAGTGAGCCCACATGTTCTTAAAATGATTGGACTCTTTGAGAACATGAGAGCTCTAGATTCTGACGTCTCAAATGAAATGGCTATTGACATCATTCTCCATTCGCTTCATAATGGCTATGATCAGTTCAAGTTGAATTACAACATGAACAGCATGGAGAAATCTCTTACTGAGCTTCACGGTATGCTGAAAACCGCTGAAAAGACGCTCAAGCAAGAGAACAAGCACGATATGCTTATGGTGCGTAAGGGCAAGAACTTCAAGAAATCAGGCAAGAATAAGGGCAAGAAGGGTAAGGGCAAGGCTTCGCCCTCATCCAAGTCCAACGGCGCCAGTTCTGGTAAACAGAAAAGGGCGACTCGTTCTCCTGCCGACTCTGAATGATTCTACTGCAAGAAGAAGGGGCATTGGAAGAGGGATTGCTTGAAGAAGAAGGAAGATGAGAAGAACGGGAACGTTGCTTCTACTTCAGGTATATATGTTATACATTGTAATCTTGCTAATTCTACTTCTTGGGTATTAGATACTGGTTGTGGCTCACACTTATGTTCCAATTCACCGGGACTAAGGAGAAGTAGAAGGCTTGATAAAGGCGAGATGGATCTACGCGTGGGAAATGGAGCACGGATTGCTGCATTAGTCGTAGGATCTTATTTTATTTCTTTGCCTAGTGGGTTTGTTTTGGAACTAGAAAACTGTTACTATGTTCCTAGTATCACCAGAAACATCATTTCCGTTTCAAGTTTGGATTCTAAAGGTTTTAGTTTTCAATTTAAAGACAATAGTTGTTCTTTTTCTTTGAATGGAATGTTTTATGGTTCAGCACAACAAGAAGACGGTCTTTATGTGCTAGATACGAGCAAACACATTTATAACATAAATACCAAAAAGGCTAAAACTGGTGATTCGGATCTCACATTTCTGTGGCATTGTCGATTAGGCCATATAAACATAAAGCGCATGGAATTACTTCAAAGGAAAGGAATTCTAGAATCATTCGACTTAGAGAAGATTGATCAATGCGAATCTTGTTTACTTGGCAAAATGACAAAGCAACCTTTCTCAAAGGTGGTAGAAAGAGCAAGCGAACTACTAGGGCTAATACATACGGACGTATGTGGGCCTATGAGTACGAAAGCTAGAGGTGAGTTCAGCTATTTCATAACGTTTACGGACGACTTCAGTAGATATGGCTATATTTACTTAATGAAGCACAAGTCTGAATCGTTTGAGAAATTCGGAGAGTTTCAAAATGAAGTAGAGAATCAACATGGCAAGAAAATCAAAGCTCTAAGATCGGATCGAGGAGGTGAATATCTTAGCCACGAGTTTGATGACCATCTAAAAGAATGCGGTATTCTTTCTGAATTGACTGCTCCAGGGACACCTCAATGGAATGGAGTGTCAAAACAGAGAAACAGGACCTTACTCGATATGGTCAGGTCAATGATGGGTCAGGCCGAACTTCCTTTACAGTTCTGGGGACATGCGTTGCAAACTGCAGCACTCACACTGAATCGTGCTCCATCAAAAGCTGTTGAAAAGACTCCATACGAATTATGGACTGGGAAACTTCCAAAGTTGTCTTTTCTAAAGATTTGGGGTTGCGAAGCATATGTCAAGCGATTAATTTCGGACAAGCTACAACCTAAATCTGACAAATGTTTCTTCGTTGGGTATCCAAAAGAAACTATGGGGTATTATTTCTACAACAAGTCAGACAACAAGGTATTCGTTGCTCGTGACGGTGTCTTTTTGGAAAGAAATCATATTTCCAAATTGACAAGTGGGAGAATAATAGACCTCGAAGAGATTCGAGACGAATAACGAACTCAGAACTCTTTAGAAGCAGTTCAGGTTGATGAACCTCCAAGGTCTTTAGAAGAGCCAGTGGGAGTAGTTCCTCAAAACGTTGTTGCCCCTCGTAGGTCAAATAAAACTATTTTTCAGCCGGACAGATGGACAGGCGTCCTCTTGACTGAAAACTTAGACGTTCTCATATTGGATAGTGATGAAACTATGACTTACAAGCAAGATATGACGAGCCCAAGCTCCACTAAATGGTTAGAGGCCATGCAATCTGAAATAGACTCCATGTCTGAAAATCAAGTCTGGGATTTGGTTGATTTGCCGGATGGGTTCACACCTATCGGATGCGAGCAAGCAAAGCAACGCAGCAGCAGCGAGGCCCTTGTGGCGTGGAGCTGTGCGCGTGCATGCGGGCCGAGACCACGACACAGCAGCAGCGCGGCCCACGGCCCACTGGTTGTGCGTGTCTGTGTGTTTTGGCTTGCAGGCTTGCTAGCCGGCCTTGCCTCTTGGCTTGGTCGGTTAGTAAGGTTATGTAAATAACCTTACAACCTAATTTCCAACTAAGTACAATGATAACACAATACACACAACCCTAGGAGAAAACAGAGAACCCTAATTCTCTCTGTGCCTCCATAGTGTGTTCATCCCAAAAGGCAAAGTATTTTGATCAATTGTCTAAGCTACGATAATCAAGACGGATCTGATCGTGTCGGTGAACCAAGTAGAGGAACGACAAGTGGAGTTCTTTGTTCGTGTTCGTTGACAGATTATTGTGGAAAACACGCTTCGAATGTAAATTTGCTTAATCTGTGCTTTATACATGTTTCCTGGCTTTGGGGATTGTTCCGCACATGTTATTATGTTTAACTGTATTCCCCTACAGAAATACCATTCTCAAACACTTTGGTAAAAACCCTAATGTTGAGTGTGGCGAACTTGATAAAATTTCAGCCAGCGCCACCATGGTTGGAGGAAATTTTGATATCCTAAATACCCATATTTACTCTAAAGTCGATCAAGAGTCAAGGTAAAATTGCATCGCAGTATGCAAAGCATGGGGTAAATAGGTAGTGGCGAATCATGTACCAATCATACCTATGGGAAAGGTCTTAACAAGAACAACAGCAGAAAGGCATATGTTATACAATGTGATTTATGCCAGCAACACGACAATGGCGAGTTAGAGGTAATAGTATATGACTATGCCTACCATAGTTAGAAACATTGTACCCTAGCACATTCTCGAGGATGAAGTAGGGGAGATCAATCAATTTGGTCCTGGAGAGATGAATCAAGCCATAGGTATCACTCGATTACAAACAGCAAGAGAAGACCAACCTGTCAAAGCACCCAAAACTCCCGAAGAGCGAAAAAGATGTATCCTGGTAAAATTCTTGACCAGTTTCGTCTTCTTGCAGCATGGGATCGAGGCAACCTCATTGTTTTGATTTCACCCATATAGAATCAGACAACAAATTACAGTTAAAGTCAGTAAGTCTATCTTTGGTGCACACCCAAACCAAGATCGATGTAGACTCCAAAAAAATTCTCAGAGTCAGATATGGGGATCACACAGCACATATTATGTTCGATCCTACAAAGGCTGCGTTCTATTCACCTGATTTTCACTTATTTTTCCTGAACTTATCTTATCTGAACTTATCTGAACTTAACTGAACTTATCTGAACTTATCAAAACTTATTAGAACTTATCAAAACTTATTTTAGTTATAAATTGTACTTGGTCAACCCTTATTTTTCCTGAACTTATCTGAACTTAACTGAACTTATCTGAACTTATTTTTCCTGAAATAAGTGGAAATAAGGTGAACAGAACAGGGCCTAAGGGTGCGTTCTGTCCAACTTATTTGACCTGAACTTATCTGAACTTATCTAAACTTATTAGAACTTATCTGAACTTATCTTAACTTATTGAAACTTTTAATAGTAGTAGTAATAATAATAATAATAATAATAATAATAATTAAATTAATAAATTAAATAATAATAATAAGAATTATTGTTATTATTATTATAATAATAATAAATTAAAATAATAATTAAAATAAATAAAATTAATAATAATGATTATTATTAATAACAATAAAAAAATTATTAAAAAAAATAATAATAATAAAAAAAATAAAAAAAAAATAATACTTCCTGCATTTTTTTTTAATTGCACCATCACTAAAGTTATTGATTTATGTTATTAAACGGCAAATCACTAACAGCTTGAGTGCTAATAATGATTCATCACTACGATTGGTACGTCTTAACTTTAATTAATCAAGCTTAACTTTACATGAGTGAACTTAACTACGTACCACTTCAATTAGATCATCAAAAGCAAAAGCAAAAGCAAAAGCAGTACTACGTATAATCAAAGCCTAAACTATCACAACAACATTTTCATGCACCTTTTCCTGCATTATCTATATTAAGATATAAATTTAAGACTGCTTTTTCTTGGTAGGTTTAAGCAAGTTATAAGACTAGCTCCATAGTTACTTTTCCTGCTTACACTAGCTAGCTCCATTTATGTATGTAGCGAGTAACAAAAAAGTTAGAGAAATTTTGTTGTGAAAGAGATTGATCAAGACGGATAGGATAGGATCATAAGATAGGGAGAGAATGAAATGGCAAAAGGAGATGCTAGATATGATTTTGGTACCAGCAGGGCTATTCTTGATGATTGGTTACCATATATTTCTGGTATACAGGTACCTCAGAGATTCAACGTGTACAGTGCTTGGCTTTCATAATCACTGCCAAAAAGTATGGGTCAAGAAGCTTATGCAGGTTAGACTACTAGCTTTTCATGCACTACTTCAAGTATTTCACAAAGACTATAAAAGAATGTGGTTTAGTAAATTAAATCAACTCTTTTAGCTACATGAGTAGAGTCTAACAAATTTGAACTCATGGATGTTATTATTATGTGTTCCGGTGTTGTAAAGATGGAAACAATGGGCTTCGAATGAAGGCCCTTTTGTATGTGTTGAAGATCTTGCTTGTTTGAATGAGTGGAGTCCGAATTCACCTGCACAATAGCAAAGTTACTAGCCTCGGGGGTGTTTCCGAGGAAAGCCCCTCCGATGCCTAAGTAAGAATGATGCTCGGATTCTAGAGAGAAGTTCTCTAGAAGAGTAGTCTTAAGGCGGTAAATTCGACGTACCTTGAGGTGTGAGCCTTGGCGGCCTATTTATAGTGTTTGCATAATAAATGCCCATAGGTCACTTATTGTTATTGGGCCTTGGGCCTTAATGGATGGCTGAATAGCCATTGGTAGGTTTGATGTTGTTGTTTAGAGCCATTGGGCTTTGGACTTAGTGGCCCAATTGAGAATCAATTGGGAGCCCAAACAACATGCCCCCCAGACCCGGTCCATTTAGAATTAAATGGGTGGGTTTCCAGCTGTCAGAAGTCCGAAAGTTCCCTCTCTTTTTTGAAAAGGGATGATTTGCATTGATGACAAGTGTTGGGAATTGTACTGTGTCATGGAGATCGTGGGTTTGAGGAAGTTGATGCGCCCTTTCTCTTTTCTATAAATACTGGGTGCCTTGCTCCTTTTAAACTTTTTACTCCTTATTTCAAACCCATTCTCTCCCTAAATTCCGGCGATCGCAGTGCAATTTGCTTCTTCAGATCTACGAAATTCGGCCAACTTTAGACTTCGGGAACTTGTGTTGTTCGCTTTATCGGCGAATTCCGCTTCGGAAAAAGGTAATTTGTTTCTGAGTTCTCCTTTTTTCTTCGTTCTTCCTTCTACCCCTCAATCTAAACCCTAGATCGAGATTTCGCGACCATGGCAAAGAATAGGGGGAAAAACAAGTTCGTTGTTGGCTCCTCTAGTGAGAGAGAGAACGTGCCTTCGGGGAGGTTACCGAAATCTTCGAGGGGTCGACCTTCGGAGAGGCCGTTGGAGAAGAGTTCGATTGGTTGGGATGCTTCCGAAGATGAACGTGCAACCTCTGGTGAGAGAGCTGGTTTTTCGGGTGTTCGTCGTCGTTACTCCGAGTTTCCAGTTCATTGGTCGGAAGCTGATCCGAAGGGCAAGTATGCCTCAATTTTGCATGAGACCACGCAGATCGACGGTCCGTTGGAGAAATCGGTCAGCGGTGACTGGTTGGTGGAAGCGAAGTTAGGGAATTATCATCGGAAGGCCGAGGAGCTATACGGAATTCAGCATGCCTTGGGGTACTGGTGCGAGCTTCCTGAACAAGAGCGTCCTCGGGTGACTCATCCACCGAGGGGGTTCATTTCCGTGTATACTCACCATTTGGAGAATGGTCTCCGCTTTCCTTTGGATCCGTTCGTATCCGAGGTTTTGGTGTCGTACAACATTAGTTTGGCCCAGCTCACACCCAAATCTATGAGGCACATAATCGGATTTAGATGGGTGTGTGACTTCGTCAATTTCCCTTGCTCTGTCGCTATTTTTCGGGATCTTCACGATCTGGTTCTCAACCATGCTTCCAAGGGTGATGGGTATGGTTGGTGGACCATTGTCAACAAGAAGTCCCGAAAGAGGGGGGATCCGAACTACATCACGGCGTACCCCTACCTTAGCTCTGACCACAATTGGAAGACGGAGTGGTTGCTCGTCCGTGTGCCGACGGATCCGAAGCATCCCAACTTTTATCGTCCTCCGAAGTGGTTCGTGGCTCCTGATCCTGATATGAGGGGTGTGGCGGCTCCAGATCGGAACCATCGCCACTATGTGGACCTCCTCCAGTGGTTCTTGGCTCAAGAGGATAACCACCGACTGCCGTCTAGCTGGCTCCCGAATCTCAATTACATTCTGAGGGAGGACATTCTTGCTGTTGCCGGTCTCAGCAGGATTTTTGACAGGGGTAGGTGTCTTTCGGCTGAGACCGTTTTTTCAGTGAGTTTGTCCTCTTTCCTGTTTCGTTTTGCTGACATGTTTTGTGCTTTGTTTTTGCAGAGTACGGCTTTAGCTGCATTGATCCTAAGAAGTTGGGCATTTCTTTGGATTTGAAGACTATTCACGACCCGGCTCCCGAGTATAAGTTCGGAAAAGATAACCCTCGTAATCCTCGTCTGAAGGATTACGTGTTGTCTCCTTTGGGGGTTGCTCGGATCTCCGAAGTTCGAGCTGATCCGTGGGATTCCGCCTCTTCTGTTGAAGCTGTTCCTGTGAAGGTTGTGCTTCCTGAGTTGAAGACGACTTCGGATCCGGTGAGTGTTCATTTATAGGCTCGATTTTCTGTTTATCTTTTTCTTTTCGGTTGGCCGTCGGCTAACGTCTTGGTCCTGGACCATCTTTTTAGGGTCCTGGGACTGACGCTGTGCCGCGTGCCGTTCCTTCGGTTTCATCTCCGGCTCGGATAGATATCTCTTTATCTAGGAACCGGGTATTTCCCGCTTTTTTCTCTATTTCTTCCTTTTTCTTCTTTTACATTCGTTGACCCTTGGTCTCCCCTTTTTAGGATCAACGCAAAAGGAAGGGTAGCACTCTTTTGAGGCCTTCCACGCATCCGAAGAAAGCGAAGGCTTCTCAGCCCTCGGAGAAGGTATTTGTTCTGACTTGGAGTTTTTGTAGTTCGTTTCTCCCCTTTTCGGAAACTAATCTTTGAATGCTTGCTATGCAGGAAGCAGTTTCGGAAGTCATGCCTCCTCCTAAGAATCTTCTTCACTTCATGCCCTTGCCAGGGCAGAAGTTAAAGAGTGTGGTGGTTGCTGAACCGCCGGCCGTGGATCAGCCGCTGATCGAGGAAGATATCATCCCTTCTCCCCTTAAACCATCTGCTGCTTTGGGGATCGAAATCCAGGATATCACCGAGGTGATGGAGGCGATTGAAGCCGATTTTGTTCCTGGTTCGGATGTCCCTGAGGTAGCTGGGGAGAAGAAGGAGTCTGCTGATCTTCCCTTCGAGAGGGAGAAGAGTCCAGACAAGGAGATGATGGATCTCTCGGGCCCCGAAGCTGCGGTCCCCGAGGTTCAGAAGGAGGTTCCCTCTGCTGGAGAGGAGGAGCAGCCCGAGCAAGGTTTGACGAGGAAGAGGCGCCACTCAACTTTGGGTTCTACTTCTACCTCGGCCCTGGATAGGCTGATCCATGCTGATCCCTGTTCGGATGTTCCGCTAAAACGGATCCCCGAAGAAGTAAGGGAGGCGATGGCTCGATATGCCAGGGCTCCGATTTTGGGAGAGGACCCTTTGGCTCACGTGGGATCCTTGGTGGGCCCCGAGGCTGCTCGGGAGAATCTGCTTCGTGCTAACCCGCAGTGGAGGGTTCCTGGGGCCGAAGAGAGGAATCCGGCAATGATGGCCCAGTACTATCTGAACGAGGTAATTTGCTAGATTTTTCTCTTTGAGTTGTGTTTTTGTTTTATGTTTTTCCTATTTTGCTCATCTTTCTCTCGTTCCCAGGCTGTTTTCTGGTCTTCGTTCGCTTCCGAGTGTAGCTCGGTTGAGGAGAAACAACTGAGGAAATATCGTGAGGCTTATGCTCGTGATATTCCCATTTTGGACCAGAAGGCTGGGCAACTCCTCTCCGAGCTTACGGAACTCAAGCAGCTGTACCTTCACTATAGTCGCGAGGCTAGAGAGTCTGCTGAGAAGATCGGGACCGAGGTTGGCCAGCTCATCTTCCGAGTTGAAGAGGATGCTGAGAAGATCGCTTCCTTTGCTGAGGAGAAGAAGGATATGGCCGCTAAGTTCGCTAGCGAACTTGAGGAAAAAGATAGACTCTTCCAGGAGATGAAGTCTAAATTTGAAGCGGCCGACAAGGAGCGTAAAGAGGCGGAGTTAAGGCTCCACCATTTTGTCCAGCATCGGGAGCTGATCCAGCAGCAAGCTGATAAGGTGCCTGTCCTTCGGCTGAAGCTTCGGGAAAAAGATGACTATATTCGGAAGCTGGAGCAGGAGCGAGTCAACCTCTACACTGCTGATCAGTGTAGAGAGCAGTACTGGAACGGCATCCTGGGTGCTCGGCGCATGTTTGCGAAGCACATGCCTCACTTCCCTTGGAACGAGAAAGTTCCTCTATGGATGCAGGCCGAGGACCACTTGGTGGAATGCCAAGCTGATCGAGATGAAGCTGAAGCTGAACGCCAAGCTGCTCTTGCAGAGGCTCGGGCCCAGAAGGCAACTTCCGAAGGTGATACCACTGCTGGGGGTTCTTCGAAGGATGCTCCCCTAGGGGCCGCTTCTGAGACTCCCAAGAGTTAGGGATTCGGGCAGTCGTCTTCTTCAGAGTCGGTCGGTTCCAGTTGAGGACTTCCGAATATGTGCTTGCTTTTCCCCCTTTTGCCTCGGCGCTGCGTTGTACTCATTTCTTTTTGCTTTCTTTAGTACTTCGGTAGGCCGGTATTGTCTGTTGATGGCTGCCGATTTTAACTTGTTTCATTTTGTTTTCAATTTTTGAGGTTTTCGATGTGTTTGTACTTCCCCCAAATATTGAATAAAAAATGAATGTTTGTTACTTGGCTGCTTCTTTTCAACTTGTTCTTTCGCAATTTTTAGGTCTTTAAATCCGTAGATTTCTCGAGCTCCTCTTTCTGTAGACTTGCTAAAAAACCTTTTGATCTTGCGAGCTCTTTAAATCCGTAGATCTGCTAAGAGACTCTTTAGTTTTGCGAGTTCTTCAAATCCGTAGATCTGCTAAGAGACTCTTTGACTTTGTGAGTTCTTCAAATCCGTAGATCTGCTAAGAGACTCTTTAGTTTTGCGAGTTCTTCAAATCCGTAGATCTGCTAAGAGACTCTTTAGTTTTGCGAGTTCTTCAAATCCGTAGATCTGCTAAGAGACTCTTTAGTTTCCAGACTCTTCAAATCCGTCGATCTGCTCAGAGGTTTGGATTGTTCTTCCGATCTCTTGTGGTTCGGAAACCTGGGCAAGAGATCGCTAGTCTGCCTCTTTAGTTATGCCTTCGGCGATCCGTGGATCTGAGCCGGAGTTTTATAACTTGATTCGAGCGACTGTTTGTTGCGAACAAATTTTATTAGGGTACCGCGAATCCGAGGATTCTGGACGGTTCCCTGAAGTGTATGATTTGGTCATTTCTTGCATTTTATCAAGGAATGGGCAAAGTCAACCTGTTTTTGGTCTCGGATTGATCAGATCCGAGGCTGCATATATATATAAAGGGACAATAAATGTAGAGATAAGTTTAATGAAACACATGGTGCCAATGGCTTTCCTCTTCTCATTAAACAACTTACTTGGTTTACAGACAGAGATCATACAAAATATTTCTTGAGAACATCGGTATTCCAATGGTTCTTCAGAATTGTTCCATCTAACTGTTTCAGCATATACGTGCCTGGCCTTTTTTCGGAATGGATGATGTATGGTCCTTCCCAAGTGGCTGAGAGTTTGCCATGGATCCGTCCTTTCTGAACCGAGGCGGCGTTTCTGAGTACTAGATCACCGACTTTTAGGGGTCTGGCGTTGACTCTTCGGTTGTAATGCTTGTTGACCCTCTGCAAATAGGCTGCGTTGAGTGTCCTTGCATCGTTCCGAGCTTCATCCAGTAGATCGAGAGCTTCGGATAGAAGCTGGTTGTTGCTTTCTCCTTGGAGCCCATCATACCTGTTGTATGCCTGGATCCTCAGGCTTTCTGTTCCGATTTCCACAGGAATTACAGCTTCGGATCCGTATACAAGGTGGAACGGTGTTTGTCCGGTAGCTTCTTTTTCAGTGGTCCGAAGGGACCATAGCGTTCCGGGTAGCTCTTCTAACCATTTGTTTTTGTCATCCTCGACTCTTTTCTTGAGTGCGTTGAGGATGAGTTTGTTAGCGGCTTCGGCTTGCCCGTTGCTTTGTGGGTGACAGACTGCCGAGTATGCTAGGTGTATGCCGAACTGTTTGCACCACTTTTGCAACGGGGTGTTGTCGAACTGTTTCCCGTGGTCGAAGACCATCAGTCTTGGTATGCCGAACCTTGTGATGATGTTCTGCCATATGAACTTGCGGACCTGAGGTTCGGTGATGGAGGAGACAGCTTCGGCTTCGATCCATTTGCTAAAATAGTCGACTCCTACAATCAACCACTTCTTCTGGTTCGTCGCTGAGGGGAAGGGACCAATGATGTCTAACCCCCACTGTGCGAATGGTAAGGGATACAGTGTTGATTGTAGGGCTTGAGCTGGTTGATGGATGGCTGGTGCGAACTTTTGGCATTTCTCGCATTTCCTTGCCATCTGCTTTGCCTCGGAAACCATAGTGGGCCACCAGTACCCAGCCCGAAGGGCTTTATGTGCTAATGTCCTACCTCCAATGTGGTTTCCGCATATCCCGAGGTGGATTTCCCTTAGGATGTAGTCAGCGTCTGTTGGACCCACACATTTTAGCAGCGGAGCAGAGAATGATTTCCTCATGAGCTCTCCTTCGGCGCTGATGATGAACCATTTGTTGAATCTTTTCAGTTTTCTCGCTTGCAGCTTATCTTCAGGAAGTTCTCCCCTTTCTTTGTATGCAACTACTGCGTCCATCCAGCTCGGTTCGGTGCGTAAGCTGCATACTGTGGTGGGCAGCAAGTCGATGCTTCTCTCCTGGTGAACTTCCACGTGGACCGACCTGTTTAGGTCGATGAGTGTCGAGCTTGCGAGTTTTGACAGTGCGTCTGCTTGCGCGTTCTGTCCTCGGGGAATGAGGATGACTTCAAAGGATCTTAACTTTGACGTTAAGGATTTAATCTTTGCTAAATAGGCTGTCATGCTGGGCCATTTGGCCTCATACTCTCCTCGGATCTGGTTGGCTACAAGCTGGGAATCAGTTTTGAGGCGAACATGTTCGGCCTCCAGGGATAAACAAAGCTCTATCCCTGCGATTGCGGCCTCGTATTCGGCCTCGTTGTTGGTTGCTTTGAAGCCGAACTTCAATGCATACTCTATGCTTTTCCCCGTCGGGGGGATTAGTACAACTCCTGCCCCTGAGCCGTTTACTGTGGAAGATCCGTCAGTGAAGACCTCCCAAGTGCTTTTCGTATCATCCAACATTTCCTGGTATGAGCACTCGGCCAAGAAGTCTGCCAATGCTTGTGCTTTGATTGCTGTCCTCGGCTGATATTTGATGCCGAACTCTGATAGTTCGAAGGCCCAGGCAGCCAATCTTCCTGACCTCTCTATTTTGTCGAGTACTTTTTCGAGCGGTTGGTCAGTTAGCACTGTGATCTGGTGGGAGTCGAAGTATGGCCTCAGTTTTCGTGCAGCTACCACTACTGCATATGCGACTTTCTCGATGAGTGGGTACCGGGTTTCGGCTCCTGTAAGTGTTCGGCTGGTGAAGTAGATTGGCTGTTGCTTCTTTTCTTCTTCCCGAAGAAGCACTGCGCTGACGGTTCCAGGGCTAACTGCGACATATAGGTACAGGGTTTCCCCCTCCTTTGGTCTGGCCAGTGTCGGCAGTTGAGCTAGGTGGGCTCTGAGTTGCTGAAAAGCTTCTTTTTGCTCCTGTTCCCATATCAGTTCGGGATCCACTTTCCTCGGGACCCCCTTTTTCTTGACTGGTTCTGCTTCTCCTCCGGGGAGGTTCTTTGGTTTCAGTGCCTTGAAGAAGGGGGCTCCCTTGTCCGAGGCTTTTGATATGAACCTTGTTAGTGCGGCTAACCTGCCGGTTAGCCTCTGCACATCTCTCTTGGTCTTCGGCTCGGGTAAATCCAATGCCGCTTGGACTTTGTCTGGGTTCGCATCAATTCCTCTTTCGCTCACCATGAATCCGAGGAATTTCCCTGACTTCACCCCGAAGACGCATTTTTTTGGGTTCAGCTTCATGCTGTATTTCCTCAGATTTCCGAAGGTCTCTGCCAAGTCTTTGACATGGTCTTCCTCCTTGATGCTTTTTACGATGGAGTCATCCACGTAGACCTCCACGTTCCTCCCTTTCTGGTCGGCGAAGACGTGGTCAACTAACCTCTGGTAGGTGGCTCCGGCATTTTTTAAGCCGAAAGGCATCATTTTGTAGTTGAACACTCCTGCGCTTGTGATGAACGCTGTCTTTGCCCTGTCATCGGGGTGCATGAATACTTGGTGGTAGCCTGAAAAGGCATCCATGAAGCTGAGCAGTGCATGGCCGCTGGTGGAGTCAACCAGTTGATCTATCCTTGGCAGGGGATAGCAGTCTTTGGGGCAGGCTCGGTTCAGATCTGTGAAATCTACGCACATTCGCCATGAGCCGTTCGCTTTCTTGACCATCACCACGTTGGCCAGCCACTTCGGATACATGCATGGTTCGATGAATCCGGCCTCTTGCAACTTTTTAACCTCCTCGGCGATGGCTTTGTTTTTCTCCGAGGAGTAATTTCTCTTTTTTTGCTTGATTGGCCGAGCTTCAGCGTTGACATCCAGCTTGTGACAGATCAGCTTCGGATTTATCCCTGGCATATCTGCTGCTGACCATGCGAAGATGTCTTTGTGATCCCTGAGTAGTCGGATCAAATCGATTCGGAGCCCCGAGCTTAGGCCCTTGCCTATTCGGACGCTCCTGTCTGAATTATCTTCGAGGAAGATATCCTCCATTTCTTGATCTGGTTCGGGAGATAGGGTTTCGGGGCGAGCATCAACTTCTGCGGGAGACAAGCTGCTCGTGCTTGCTCTTCTTCTTTTTGCCTCGCTTTCTTCTCCCTTAGCTCCTTTTTCTTCCTCGGGGCCGTCCTCTAGTTTGGGCTTTCGGACAGCAGTGTGGCAGGTTCTTCTCGCCACTTCTTGATCACCCCTGATTCGTTCGGCGAATCCTGCATCCGAGACGTATATCATCAGCTGGTGGTATGTGGAGGGGATTGCTTGCATCTTGTGAATCATGGTTCTCCCCATGATTACGTTGTATACGGAGTCGCAGTCCATCACCAAAAATTCGTCCCGAAGGGTTTTTGCTGCCTGGCCTTCGCCCACTGTGACTGGCAGGGTGATCTTTCCTCGAGGGATAGCTGCGGATCCGTTGAATCCGATCAGAGGATAACTGACTTTCGTCAGTGCTTCCTCTGGCTCTTCGAGGATCAGCTGCTCGAAGCAGTTTCTGAAGATGATATTGACGGCACTTCCTCCGTCGACTAATACTCGATGTACGTTGTGGTTATTGAGGTCCATGGAGATGACCAGAGGATCATCATGCTTGTACTGGACTCCGAAGCAATCATCAGCAGTGAAGGTCATGTTCGGGGGGTGTGGCTGGTTGTCTCCCACCGCGCTGAAGTTGACCCGATGGGAGAGGGCTCTTAGGTGTTTTTTGCTGGCCTGGCCAGACTTCTGTCCCCCGAACACCACTAGGATGTCATTTTTCTTGTGCCCTGTTGCTTCGTAGACCCTTTTCTGGGGTTGCTCGTGTTGTTTGCCGCTTGCGGCCTTTTCTTTTTCCTCCCTTCGGTCTAACAAGTACTGTTTCAGGTAGCCTCGGCGAACGAGGTCCTCAATGTTGTCTTTCAGCGAGTTGCATTCTTCGGTATGGTGACCGAAGTCATCATGGAACTCGCACCATTTGTTCTTGTTTCTCCGAGCTGGGTTGGACTTGAGCTTCCCAGGTAGTTTCCACTTTTCGTCATTTCTGTTGAGGCTGAATATCTCCTTTCGGGGCAGAGCTAGTGGAGTGTAGTTGGTGTACTTGGGTTGAAGTTCACCCCTTCTCCCGTCTTTCTTCGGGCTCATCTCTCTAGCTCCTACTTTCTCTTTCCCCTTCCTTGAGCTACCCTCGGGCTTGCTCTGGGTATTCTTTGTGTCTCTCGGATCCGACGATCCTTTCAGTCTTGCAGCGGCCTTGTTGAACTCCTCGGTTCTGATGAACGCGTCAGCCATTTGGAGCACGTCAGCTATTCTGGAGGGGTTCTTCATTGAGAGTTCGTCACGGAACTTCCCATCCTGGAGCGCGTGCTTCAAGGCGAAGATGGCCACGTCTGGCTGCAAGTTTGGTATGTTTGTTGATTCCTTCATGAATCTGGCCATGAATTCTCTCAGACTTTCGTCTCTTTCTTGTTGGATTGAGGTCAGTTCTGCTGTGGTTCGCTCGGGGCGATTGTTGCTCACGAACTGTGTGCAGAATCTCTTTTTCAGCTTTTTCCAGCTCTTGATCGATCCCTTCGGCAGCGATCTAAACCACTCTCCCGCCACTCCGGTTAGCGTGGTTGGGAAGTATTTACACCAGCATGCTTCGGAGTAGGGACTCAAGAACATTTGCTGCTCGTAGGAGATGACATGATCCCTCGGATCTGTGATTCCGCTGTAGGTTAGGTGAGCTGGCAGTCTTACCTTCGGTATTTCTTCCATAATCAGCTCGTCCGAGAAAGGGGATGACGTAGGAGTCATGATTCTTTTCCCGAGTCTAGCCCTGATGCCTTCGTTTGCCGAGGTTCTATGATTAGAACGTTCGGGCGTACGATGGGGGCTAGGGGTTCGATCATGCCTCCTGTCTCTTCTTCTTTCTCGGCTACTGACCTCGGGTCGTTCGCCAGATCTGCTCGACTCACCTACCCCGAGTCTCGTGTGGATCGAAGGTCTTAACCTTGAGTGGACCGAGGGCCTCAACCTGCTGAGCACCGAGCTTCGGATCCGAGTGTTACGAGTAGTTGATTCGCTTTGGAGAGCTGTTGGAGTAGGCGATGGTCTCGCAAACCAATCTGGTTGCTGTTGTGCCCTTTTTTGGGTGTCCCACGTGCTTTCCGTCCACCTCGACGTCAAGTGTGTTCCTGTCAAGGGAAGGAGTTCTCGTTCGGGTCTGGACACTTCCGCACTGGGTGGCTCGTTCAGCCTTCGCCTGGTCCTCCTCTCTTCTCTGCGGTCGTTTGCCAGTCCTTGCTGCTTCTCATTGAAGAGGAAGTTTTGCATGATGGTCATGGCCGCAGTGAGCTCTTCCCTAGTTGGAATCGGAGGTCCTGCATTTGTGGCGGTCGTAGCTCTGCTTGGCTGTGACCTCGCCATCGATTGAGGGTGCCCCTCTTGGTCAGATTCTGAATCTGACCGCACCATCATATCGTCGTCATTGTTAACAACATCATTCACCATTTTCGCGGAAAGAGGTGGTTGATGTCTTCCAAAGGCTTTGAAGTGTTCTTCCCCACAGACGGCGCCAAATTGTTCCGGTGTTGTAAAGATGGAAACAATGGGCTTCGAATGAAGGCCCTTTTGTATGTGTTGAAGATCTTGCTTGTTTGAATGAGTGGAGTCCGAATTCACCTGCACAATAGCAAAGTTACTAGCCTCGGGGGTGTTTCCGAGGAAAGCCCCTCCGATGCCTAAGTAAGAATGATGCTCGGATTCTAGAGAGAAGTTCTCTAGAAGAGTAGTCTTAAGGCGGTAAATTCGACGTACCTTGAGGTGTGAGCCTTGGCGGCCTATTTATAGTGTTTGCATAATAAATGCCCATAGGTCACTTATTGTTATTGGGCCTTGGGCCTTAATGGATGGCTGAATAGCCATTGGTAGGTTTGATGTTGTTGTTTAGAGCCATTGGGCTTTGGACTTAGTGGCCCAATTGAGAATCAATTGGGAGCCCAAACATTATGTATCATCCAATAATACATTATACATGTGAAGTGGTTTGCTAGACTCGCCATTGAATGTATGAGTAGCAAAAATAAAAATAAAGTCTGAACCTCAAATAAAGACTCACCCTAATCTCTATTACATAAGTGAAGAGGGGAGGGGTATTTTGTTAATCCCTCTTTTGGTGTCCCTCATGTAAAAGACTAAAATACCCTCAGTTACTAAAATACTCCATTAAGGGAAATTCTCATTGGTAGCCCTAAAATTTTGTTACTTAGTTTTGTTAGCCTAAAAAAATAAAATTTTAAATATGGCCCTAAAGTCGTAAACTATTGCTTAACTAATTTTATAGCATTAATATTTCAACCAGACGACAAACTATGGTTAACATAATACCTATTTGACTTAAACACCCCCACATTAATTTCTTTAGGGAAATTCTCTTTGGTGGAATTATACTTTTGCAAATTTTCATTGGTAACAATTTTTTTACCACTTTCTCTAAAACAGCCATAGTAATATAAGTTTTATCTAATATAACATTATTTTCAATAATTTTGACTTAATTAATCTAATTAGAGTTGACCATGATTAATTTAATTATTTTCCTCTAAAACATTAGTTACCATTTCCTCCAGCCCCTCATTTCCTCCTTTATCTTCTTCTTAAGTCAAAATTATTGAAATAATGTTATATTAGAGAAAACTTATATTACTAATGATATTTTAGAGAAAGTGGCAAAATATTTATTACCAATGAGAATTTACAAAAGTATAATGGTACAAAGAAAATTTCTCATTTCTTTAATACCTTACCATCCAATATCAACTTCCACGCTCTCCATCTTCTACTTTTCTGATCAAACTTAAAAAATTAAAAACGTACCATGGCATCACCTTCCTCTCAAAAATCCTAACATCAACTTGTTGCGACTAAACCAAAAATTAGAACAAACTTATCTGATTCGATGAACTGAACGAAGAACAATTGTTGCGTCGTGGACACCCACTGTCCTAAAAGACGATTCCGCGCTACCTCCCGGTGCAGTAGAACAGAATGCGGTCGCCCTCCAGGATTAGCCCAACTCCGACGTTGTGTGCACTCACAAAGCCGGATGGAGTCAGAACGTATGCCCAAAACCGAGAGCAATTTTTTGTGAGAGAAAGAATGTGTTTTCGTATTTGTGTGAATGATTTTTAGTGTTTGAAGGAAACTAAAACTCTGATTTAAGTAATCAGAAGGAGAGCAACTCAACAGACAAAAACGGCTGAGGGAATGAATATGGCCCATGGCCCGAGCCCGGCCCGGCGCGCGCGCGTGCGTGTGATGTGTCCACCAATACCACTCTCACGCTTTCTTAAACAAGAGTTACACTCATTCCCCAATTAATAAACAAGGAGAATATGAAGAGTTTTTTCCATGTGGGACTCTTTTATTTTCACTCACTTTTTTCCCTTTGTGTTTCCCAATGAGAATTTCCAACAATCCCCCACAGGTTCGAATATGCGGAAAAGAAAGGAAAAAGGAGAAGGATATTTGGTTTTGGGCAAAACAAAACAATTGAATAGGTGCCAATGTCTTTCGACTTGAATTAACACTTAGTGACATTTAAGCTATGATCTCTTTCCTACCAAGTGACTTTCGTATTGAACTTGATAGGGAGTTAGAAACGCGTCACTTAAAGCACGCAACTGAATATGTATGACATTCTGACTCCGCGAATAAAGTGACGCCTTATACTGGCCATACGTCCGACCTGGATATGCTCATAGGTGCTCTAGAGAATAGCCCACATCGCAATTCTCATAGGAAGCGGCCACACTTCCACACCTACGTAGGTGAATCCCATCAAGTGTGAGCTACCTTCACACCACCAAACATATGGTATGGGTTCATTAAGAGCCGTATGCTCAACCTCTTTCCGATTGTAGCAAGCACATTATAACATCTAGGGGATGGACAAAAAATAAAATTTTGTGCTTCCGAATTATAACATAATGTCGTCCTTTGAACTCTGTGAGTAGGAGTTCATTATTTTACAATTCATTCAATGGGCTTCAAGCCCATCCCTTCCGATGTTTCCAAAACTAGTTTTCTACATAGGCCTTTCGTTAACGGATCCGCAATGTTCATTTCAGACTTTACATAGTCTAGTGATATCACCCCACTTGACAACAATTCTTTGACGGCCTTGTGCCTCAAACGAATGTGCCTTTTCTTCCCATTGTAGGCATGGTTGTTTGCCACAGCAATAGCCGCTTGCGAATCACAGTGAAGTGCAACTGAAGGAGCTGGCTTCCCCCACAGCGGAATATCTGCAAGCACATTTCTCAACCATTCTGCCTCATGACCTGCCAATTCAAGAGCAATAAACTCATATTCCATAGTAGACATAGCAGTACAAGATTGTTTACAAGATTTCCAAGACACAGCTCCACCCCCTAGGGTGAAAACATAACCACTGGTAGAGTTAATTTCATCATTGCCAGAAACCCAGTTGGCATCGCAATAGCCTTCCAAAACTCCTGGAAACTTGGAGTAGTGCAAACTCCAATCCATGGTACCCTTAAGGTACCTAAGCAATCTCTTCAAAGCATCCCAATGTTCATGACTTGGGTTATGAGTGTACCTGCTCAATCTAGTCACAGAATAAGCAATGTCAGGTCTAGTGTAGTTCATTAGAAACATAACACTACCAATAATCTTAGCATATTCAGATTGGCAAACAGGATCACCATTATTTTTCTTTAAGTGGATGCTTGGATCATAGGGAGTCCTAACTGGATCGACGTCAAAAGAGTTAAACTTTTTAAGTAATTTTTCAACATAGTGAGCTTGGCTAAGACAAATGCCATTTGGAGTTCTCTTGATTTTTACTCCTAAAATCACATCTGCCTGCCCAAGTACCAAGGCCCATGGCCCACGGCCCGAGGCCCGAGCCCGGCCCGGCGCGCGCGTGTGTGATGTGTCCACCCATACCACTCTCACGCTTTCTTAAACAAAAGTTACACTCATTCCCCAATTAATAAACAAGGAGAATATGAAGAGTTTTTTCCATGTGGGACTCTTTTATTTTCACTCACTTTTTTCCCTTTGTGTTTCCCAATGAGAATTTCCAACACAACTTACTGACTTACTATGACGGATAAACTTGTATCTAGTATCCTAATTGTATTAGATAATATACTATCTGGCCATCACCTATAACAAATCTAATTAGGGACTATACAAACTTCTATGATGTACTAGCTAGAATATTCGGGGAACAATCAACTATCATGTTGGACTGCATTCTGTAACTGATTATGAAGGATACATCTACCACGGAGTGGTCTTAGATGCAGTATGAGGGCAAGGCATAACACTGGCAATAATAGTCTCTTGTGTTCATAGCCTACACTCTTCTTGAGTCTTTCTGATCTGTCAATTCCGCGAATAAGCTAGATTGAAACTTATTTGTATGTGGTGTTTGTTTTTTTTGCCTATATTATGATTTCTTAATACCAATAAAAATATTCAAAGAATTTCATAATTGTGTCAAGAAATGAGCAGTATCACAGGCATACAATGTCAAGTAGAAAGGTAAGTTAAATAACTACTTAATGAACCCAAGGATGATGAATGTTTATCAGCATCATATTGAAATTTAAAACTCCCCCTTCTCACCTTTTCGGTGGTTACCAGAAGCTTGAAATTGGCATAATGTTAACCATAGTTCACCATTTAATTGAATTCAACTTAAATAAGCGTGATGAATGTTATAAAATTAGTTAAATGATAGTTAAGGGTCATATTTGAAAATTCAATTTATTTATGCTACCAATACTAAGTAAAAAAAGTTGAGGACTACCGATTAAAATTTTTCTTTAATTAATTAAGCATAAAATCAACAAAAGTCAACAAAGAATATTACGGTTTCCAGAAATCAATCCAGCAAATCTGTCAAATTTTAATTTTATGCACGAAATCAATCAATTATCTCCACCAAATCTTATATGCACGAAATCTATCAATTTTCAAGTTATATGCACGAAATCAATCAGTTATCTCCACCAAATCTGTCAAATTCTAATTTTAAGGAAATTAAGTCAGTAACAGCTATTCTACTTCCTAATTCTATGCTATAGTCAAATATTACAAATCTTTGATTGATCTACATCTAGAATAAATCTTTGATTGATTTACAGAATAGTATAATATTCTTTGACTTATTTACACAATCATATAATATAAATATCATCTCTATTCTATCAAAATCCTTAAAGGGTTTTTCTGGAGAGAGCCCAAGAAAACCGCAACGAAATCTCTACTCGTCGCCGCCCTCCATTTTTAGTCATTTCTTCATATCTTTGTAAGACAAACCACTCTAAAGCCCAAGAAATATAAAATTAACCGAAATAAAATTAGGCATTACCACACCACTGACACGATACTACGGCGGAAACCCCAATGGTGGTTAGCCTAAATAAGAAGGGTGAGATGAGACACCTGATATGCATGTCGTATTTAAATGGGTTTTGAGATTTTAAATCCAGGACTAATTCAATCAATTGAGGGAGAAATTGAAATCAATAACAATGAGGGAAGTAACAAGAGTGGCGAAAATGGCAACATCGGCCGACGTGTGAGGGTAGCGTTGGCGCTTTACAACCACGGCAACCAAGAGCAAAGAGGAGAGAGAAGCAACAAAAATCACAACAACTGCATCAGCGACGCCGTCGTGAAGGAGGTGGTGGTCGGCGACGCAAAGGAAGAGGAGGAAAGGTGGTGGCCGACAACCCAAAGGAACGAGGAGGAGAGGTGGTGGCTTGGTTGGTGGTTTTCGACGAGAAGGGGAAAGAAAAATGGAGGTTGAGAAATATGCATGAGTGAAATAAAAAAAATGAGAAGAAATAAAGAAGATGGGAAGTTGGTGAAAGAAAGGAAGTCTGACTTAAAGTACCTTTTTTATTATTTTATTTATTAATTAATTAATTAATTATTATTATTATTATTATTATTATTATTATTATTATTATCCTAATTGAATTCTAGAAACAACAAGAATCAATTAGTTTTCTTTAAGATAATCTATATTGAGGTAAATATTTATAAAATAATATTTCCTTTATTGTTATTCGGAGTATAAGATGTTGGGGCATCACATGAGTTGTATAATGTTTTACTAATTAGATGTTCTTAAATAGAGATGATGTATGATTTTTCTTTACATGAACTTTATGAACATCTTTTCTTGCATGTTATTTGTTATGGTTAGTTGTAATCATTCAATTTGAAGTTTTTATATAATCCCGCACGAATAGTGTGCATATAAGACTAGTAGTCAATAAGATGCATTATTTGCCAATATAAATAAAACAATAACGGATAGTTAATTGTTAAAAATAAAAGAGCATCATTTATCCTCTCTAAATTAAGAATTTATTTTTAGATATTACTAAATTATTATTGATTTGGTTTTAGTATCATTCAATTTTAAGTTAGCTATTTACGGTGTTTACATAATTAAAGCAGTTATATAAGCATTGTAAAATATAAGAAATAAACATATCAAAAATTCTATAAAAGAATAATATATTCGTTTATTATATGTTATTTATGCACAATTACCATAATATCCAAACAGTGGTATCAAGAGCTATAACGATCAAGAAAGTTATAGCACGATTTCCGCAACGTTAATAATATAAAATAGAAATATTATTTTCACAAAAAAATGGTATTTTCTAGCACAAACCAACAACAGGTTGTTCCATTATTCAACGATGACACTTACAAATATTGGAGCATCCGAATGAAGGTTGTTTTACGTGCTTCTGGAATATGGGAAGTTGTTGAAACCGGCATACCGGAAACACAACAAACAGGAGGAGAACCAGTTGTAGGAGGAATTGATTGGCCGAAAAAAGATGTAGAAGCATTAGCCAATATTAATCTAGCTACCACAGACTCAGTATTTCCTCGAATAATGAATGCTACCTCAGCAAAATAAGCATGGGATACCTTGAAAAACAAATTTCAAGGAACTGAGAAAATGAAGGCGGTCAAACTACAGTCGCTTCAGCTTGAGTTTGATCATTTAAAAATGGGAAAAGACGAAAGCATAAAAGATTACTCTTCAAGAGTAATAGAGCTCGTTAATCAAAATGTAACTAATCAACGAGTGGTGCAGAAAATATTATTAACCTTGTCAAAAAGAATCAATACGGTTGTACAAATAGTTGAAGAGGCAAAAGATCTCACAACATTATCTCTCGTGGACTTTCTTGGTTCTCTACGAAGTCATGAACAAAAAATTACTATTAGGGATAATGAAACATCTCAAGAGGGTCCAAAAGGAGCTTTTTAATCAAGACATAGACCCTCGTGTTCAAAATCTCGCAATTCACGAGGAAACTTCAAGCAGACTAATTTATACAACAATAAGGAGAGAGATCGAAAAGGTAAATTTCCTCCTTGCAAAATTTGCAAAAATACAAATCATGAAGAAAAGAATTGTTGGTGTTGTGGGAACTTTTCTGGTGATGATGTGTCACCCTTTCCTCAAATGTATCAAGTATGCGTTGGCACGATCTTCCTACAACCTGCAAAACAAGAATATTCCCGTATGAATATTCCCTCTAATGCCTAAGTAAGTATTGGCTAGAGAGAGAAGTAAATTTTAGAGAGAAGGCAGAGCAAAAAAAATAGTTTAAGGTAGGTGGGAATGAATTGAATGCCCCTTTACCTTGGGATTTGAACTATATATAGGGCTAGGGTTTTGGGGAAGTGTTCCAAAAACCCTAGCCAAATCATTGGCTGACCTATAGAGATGAAGACATGTGTCCTTATCTGGAACGTTTGAAATAAAAGGGCTTTAAGCTTCCTTTTTTAGGACTGGGCCTGTCAAACAAGTTGGGCCTTTGGGCCTAAACAACAAGTAGAGATGCGTTTCGAGAATCTTGCTTATCTTTTGGGGCAAGTTTGGAGATGCCACGTGTCATTCTGTGAGAGGTCCACGATGGATTCCAACAAGGCCACATCATTTGCCCCTCAAGAGGGGGGGAAAACTCTTCGCTATGTTTTTACTGTTCTTGATCTTTCCTATGCCGCAGTGACATGTGGCAGGGGCACTTCACTTCTTACCCCTCTATAAATAACTTGCCATTTCAAGTTCCTCTCCCCCTCATTTTCCAAAGTACTTTGAGAGCAGTAGAGAGAAGGCGATTTCCGGCGTCATCTAACCACCAGCAGACGATTTAGAGCCACCGCAGTGTTCAAGATTTGTTCTTGGAGTTCTTCACCTTTGATCTTCACAATCTTCCAAGAAACTCACTCTTTTGATTCAATAGGTAACTCTCGGTTTTTGGAACTTTGTTTGTTTATTTCTTTTTTCTCTTGGTTGTGTTGAGCCGCTTTGATTGGTTCGAGGACAACGACCTTGTACTTGGCGTCCCCCCGGCAAGGTTTAGGCCCCTCGTCTTGAGCCAGTTCTTTGGCTTGTGCAGGATATCATGGTAAGGATAAGCAAGGACTTAGATTTTGAGGGGGAGTCTTCATCCCCAGTGGAAGAGGAGGACGTCTTGGAGTCAGGACGCGCTGAGGGATCAGCGCCGGCTTCGTCAAGGAGTGAGGAGGGACATCTTCACCGGTGTGAGATCTTCCCTCTTCAATCTTGGTTAAATTATTTGAGGGACCAGGGAGCTGACTATGGTGACTCGCTGAACTTGGGCGAAGGTTACAGCTTAAGGATGCCTGGGGGTATGGATTTCTCCAGCATTGGCCTGGTGCCCGGCGAGTTTGATGTTTATATATCCATTTTAAAACTGGGTTTGAGATATCCTCCTCACCCATTTGTGGTGAAAATGCTAGACGGCTACAATATATGTGCTAACAAAATGACGCCTAACTGGGTATTGCTCCCTCCTTCCCGGCGTTTCTCAAGATAGCCACATTGTCTAAGGTCCCTCATGCAGCGGTGGGCTGGCTAGCCCTGAGCTACAAAGGAGCTTACCCGACGGTAGTGGGGAAGGCGTCCAAGTGGCACCACTGGCGAAAAAAGTGGGTGGTCATTCATACTACTGACGAGGTGATGTCTCAACGTATGACGCGTTGGACGATCCACCCTAACTTTGCCGGGAAGAGCGATTCCCTTCCTCCCATTTCTGCCGGCCTCTGGAAGCAGATAGCTTCCCTTTTCAGGGCCAAGCCGCTTGTAGTGGGTTCGAAGACGGCTTGGGTACCGGAGGGGTGGCTGCCCCATCTTGACCAATTTGAAGACACCGCTTTCCTCTCGGCTGTGGGCTTTTGTTCGTATATGCCGAGAGGTGATACCTTTTATTTTGATTTCCTTAGCTTCCATTCTTTATGAATTTTCCTGACTGATTCTTTTTTCAGACGAAGCTATGGAGAAGTTGGAAGACGCTTCCAAGGGTAAGGTAGACATGCCGACTTGGCTAGCTGAGGTGCTCGAGCAAAGCACTCTTAAGGCCATGCAGAAGTGTGACGCTGAGAAAGGCGGCAAGTCGGACAATCTTCAGGCGGCCGACAAGAGGTAACCAATTTTGCCCTAACATTTGAACTTGTCATAACATTTTATTTAAACGGGGTCATCGTGATTTGCCAGGAATCAAAGAAGGCTTCTACTACGGTGGTCCCGTCCGCAAAGCATAAGGCTGGGGAACAGGTAAGCCACGTTTCAAGCCCACTCGGGATTCTGGAGTGGAGCCGTCTTCGGCGACAGGACCGTCTCTGAAACGCCAGAGAGTGACTCAGAAGGGCGTTTACTAGGCGCAGGAGCTTTGCTCTCCGGATCCCCTAGGGGGTTTTCCTGACTCCGTCCGTCACAACATACTTCCGAAGATGGCGGAGAGAGATAGGAACTCGGGTGGTAAGTTTTATTCCAACATCGTAAGCACTTACCGTTCTTCGTCTGGCAGTTCTATAGTCTATCCCAGGGATTCTAAGGCTATTGTTTTTCCAGTAGAGATACCTGATCCTCAGAAAACAAACCTAAGCTCTTGATACCAATTTGTAACACCCCCAAAATTTGGACCTTTTATATAATCAAAACCCTGTTTTTATTTCATAAAACAATCGTCCAAACCTTGGGAGTGTCACTGCTACATTTATTCTCCATAGAAAATAAATGCAAAGCAACAAAACTATTTAAAACCATTAAAGTCAAAATTAACTAAGTGGTCTAAAGGTGGTCAATAAAATATTACAACCAATTAATCCCCATAAAATAAATAACAAAATCCAACTTAAACTGGAAAAGAAATTGTCTCTTGACTAGGTGGTTATTCTAAGCGTCTCCTCACTCGTAGCCAAGTACCTTTACCAACCTGCAAAAATAAATAGAAAAGAGACAAGAGAGACAAACTCCCAAAAATCAGATAAACTGAGTAATTCCAACTCCATCCCGTAAAATAAATAAGTTTAGTTTGAAAACGTTTTGAGTACATAAAATAAATAATTAAACAACAAGTACCGATTTAATAACTCCATTATTAAACTTATCACATAAGATCAATATTAATTAAGTGAGGGAAAGAGAACGCTAAGGGTCGCGCGTAACCCTTGAGAATGGCCAAAGTAAGATGAGTACAGAATGTCCCTAGTGTGCACACCCCTCACTAATTGACTATGGGTCTCCGCGACCGCGCACCAATAGAATTAGGAGGAAGACTAAGCAGAAAGTTTAATACAGAATAATAGAAACCTACTAGAAGCCTACCGGGTCTCCACTAAAGTGCACCGATAGAACAACATCTAGAAGGGCAACCTGTTCCTAACCCTTACGGGCTTTTCCCTCTGAGATTACACTTTACGTAATTAATATTTTAATAAGGTTCAAGCACATAATACAAAGACATAATAAAATAGTTACCAGAAGAAAACCAAAACACAACAAGTCCATTAATACATACGACATTCATTGTAATCCATTTACACTTCTTATATCAAAGAGCTCATAATGCTCCATCAATTACAACCCCAATGTTCACGGCATGCATCCAAATTAAAATTAACCAGCAATTCTCCGCATTGTACAACAAGTATCATTGACATTTTCATAAACTACTTATAGGATTCAAATATCACTTTCAAAATAATACTACTACTTCGAACTAGATAGGCTTATAAATTCAAATTACGTAACTCGTGTATATAACACTTTATCTACCAAACACATGATAACACATAAATATGTCCAAAATACTTTTCCTAACGGGAGCTAAAGATGATGGACATTGAAAATTACCTTAAACACGCGCGTAATTCTCAAGGTACGAGATTTCCGAAAGAGTCACCTAGTAATCCTCGTCTACAATTAAATAGTAACAAGCCTAAATTAGTATACGATAGTCGCATTATTAGTTGGACACAAGACAAGTTAGTCTACCGTAATCACCAAAACCGATTAGCGTAATAGTACTTATTGTTAGATTAATATAAGAATCTTCATGCTTATTAAAAGAAAATAGAGGATAATAAATTATGCCATCAGAAAACAAGTTAGGGTGAGTTGTAAATTTCCGAGGCAGTAAAACAGGATGGCTAGAAAAGCATATGCATATGCGTCCAAAATCTATGGAACTCCCTGACACTACATGCATCAAGTGGTAATTAATTAATATTATTAATATATATACACATTTTTTTTTTTCAAAAAAAATACTCAAGTAATGTACAGAGTACTATATATACATTAGGAAGCCATTAATCCCCTGCTACAAGAAGACGTGAGCAACAAAGAGGGCAGATAATGGAAGGCTCAGGGAGAAGGTATATTAATGAAAAGCGACGAAGATAAAACTGATTTAATTACCAAAGATCAGGTCTACAATACTCAGGAACACAAATATATAATATTTAATTCGATTGATTGGAACATGGAAAAAAAGAATCAGCATCTCTTAGTTTAACTATATAATTTGGTCAAAATAAGGTTGAAGAAGATGATAGAAATTGGACTTACCAGAGGTGATTGAAGGAGGTGGAGGTAATTGTGAAAGGGTGATGACGGCAGAGGAACAATTGAGGAAGGAATAAGGGTTTTGATGGTATCCTTTATTACGCACGGGCAGTTTTTGAGTATAACAATGTATTTATAGCTTAGGTATTAGGGTATAATTAGGAGACTAATTTCTGAAAATTTGTAAAATAAAATCTGAAAATATACTTGTAGGTTTTTTTTTTTTTTTGTTAAAACTCATTAAAAACTTTATTTTAATTGAACAATTAACTTAAATTACCAAAATAATTTATTATAAAATCCCCGAAAATTCGGGGTATTACACCCGAGACCGGGTTAAAGTAATGGGTCTTATGCGCAATGCTATACCCCCAGAATATGCCCAGACTCTTCCCGAGGCGGCTGAAACCCAACTAGTTGCTCTGCAATCCTGTGCACTAGATGTGATTTTTGTTCTTTTCTTCGTTAGTAGTTGTCTTATTTTTCCTCGTGTTTCGGAATTTCACTTCTGCTGGTCTGCAGATGTTTATCCAGCTGGATTCGCTAAAGAAATGGCGCGTCGCCTTGGTGTTGGAGGAGGCTAGAGCTCGTAACCTTTCCAGCCAATATGGTGACCAGCATTTTGCTTCTTTGGAAGGGCTTCGTCTTACCAAGAGCTTCTTTGGAAGGGCTTCGTCGATTCTTTGGCCAAAACTTTGGCTATTCTTCATGCTGAGAATAAGAAGCATCTTCAACAGATTGACAAGAACTTCCAGGACATGAAGGACCTTTCTGAGAAGTTCAAGAAGAAGGAGGACGAGTTGTTGCAACTTAATTCCAAGTTTACTCAAATGGAATTACAACTGAGGAGGCTCGTAAGGAAGCGGCTAACTCTAAAGAAGTGGGCATTCAGTCCGTTACCCTTTTGCCAATGGGATGTGTTTTCTGAAGCCATTTTGTAAATGACTTGTAATTACTACTAACTTTTGCTAATGGGATGTGTTTAGCCATGGAATGGACGTTTTGCCCATATGATTTGTCGTGCATGTTCATTTATTTTTATTGTGTTGTTATAAAACTTGATATGGTCTTCCCTCTGGGCAAGGACGACAACATTGTGCCTTATGCATTTTTCTATGGTCTGAAGCTGTTATACTTCTTTAGTATATAGCTTTTTAGAGGTATCCCCTGTGTTCTAGGTGATCAACTAGTGAGGGTGCTAATCTGGGCCACTTCTTAGGCCCTTAAACAATTAGTCTTTGGTTTATTCTCAGAAGAATGCTATAATGTTTGGGCCGCTTTCGGGCCGTGTAAATCAAATTTTGCAAAAAAGGTATTTAGTTATCCAACTGCAAGTTCGGCTTGATAAGAGATATTTTCATTAGAAAACTGCGAGCCATGCTACAAGGTGCGTCTTTGTTTAGACGTCTTTTGTTTTTACAAGCTATAAAAAAAACATAGACTTAGGTTCAAAAATAGTATTTCTTTAAGTTGTCCGCATTTCAAGTGCGTAGAATGGGGCGTCTTTGCATGCCTTGGATTCGATAAGTTCCATCACGGACTTCCTCATAGATTTTATGTGGGCCTTCCCATGTAGGGGTGAGTTTCCCTTGCTCATTAGCGCGTCCGACGGCTTCCATTTTCCTTTGCACAAAGTCCCCTACTTTTAGGATTCGTCTAGAGACTTTCTTGTTGTACTCTCTAGCCATGCGCAACTTGTATAGTTGTTGTCTTAAAGCCACATTTCCTCTGGTTTCTGGCAGAAAATCTAGGGTCGCCTTCATCATTTCCCAGTTAGCATTTTCATCAAATAGCATGACGCGCAGGGTGGGTTCGCACATCTCTATTGGCAAGACGACTTCATCTCCATATGCTAATAAGAAGGGTGTTTCTCCTGTTGAATTTTTGCTGTGGTTCGTATGGACCATAAGACATTGGGTAACTAGTCTGCCCATAAACCTTTAGCTTTATCGAGCTTTTTTTTTATCCCTTCATAAATAATCTTGTTGAATGTCTCAACCAGCCCGTTGGCTTGGGGGCGGCCAACCGACGCAAAACATGGCGTGATATCGTGGTCGGCCAGCCATTCTTCCAACTTTGGCATTTTGAACAGCGACCCGTTATCAAAGACAATAGATTGGGGGACACCAAATCGAGTGATAATGTTTTTCCAGATGAAAGCTATTACATCTTGTGCCTTAGTGTTCTTTAATTCTTCAGCTTCTACCCAGTTGGTGAAGTAGTCAACAGCTACTATTACATATCGTACCCCGCCCGGTGCCGTGGTGTAAGGACCTAACAAATCCATCCCCTGTTTGGCGAACGATATTGGACTGGTGATAGGTGTTAAATTCGGAGCAGGGCGGCGAATCAGGTGAGCAAATCGCTGACATTTGTCGCATCGCTTGACCAAGACGAGTGCGTCCTCCTTGAGGGTTGGCCAGTAGTACCCAGTCCTTAAGGCTTTTTCTGCCAAAGCTCTTCCCCCTATGTGAGAGCTACATAGACCTTGATGCAGGTCCTCCAAAACTTTGTGTCCCTTCTCTAGGGTTACACAACGGAGAAGGGGCCGAGAGAAAGATTTTTTGTATAAGGTTCCGTTCCACATCTCAAACCAAGAGCATCTTTTTCGCAACTTCTCCGCTTGTCTAGAATCCTCCGGAAGTACCCCATTCATCTGGTGGTTGATTATATCATCCATCCAAGTGGTCGTCCGGTCTAGGACGACTGTTTCCATGATATCAATGCCTTTGCTTTGTTTCACCTCCCAAAACACATGACGTGGGGTATCACAGGATGCGGAGCTGGCTAGTTTGGACAAGGCGTCTGCTTTGTTGTTCTCAGCCCGGGGTATTCTTCGTACCTCAAAACTTTTTAGTGGTTGTATCTCTTGACGGAAGATTTCCAAATATTTTATCATAGCGTCATCCTTTGCTTCATATTCACCATTTACTTGGCTGACGATCAGCTGAGAATCGGATAAGGCTAAACTTTCCTCTGCCCCTGCCGCTTTGCTCATTTGGACCCCACATATTAGTGCTTCGTATTCGGCCTCATTATTTGATGTTTGGAACTTAAAAAGCATGTCATACTCATATATGTCTCCTTTTGGTGATTCGCAGATGATGCCTACCCCACACCCACTTTGGGTGGCGGATCCATCCACGTGAACTATCCATTGCGTCTTATCGTTCTTTGTGTGAACAGGTCGGGTCATCTCCACAACAAAATCAGCGAACGCCTTACTGCCTTTCTTGGTTCATATGAAATGTCAAACGCATTGAGTTCAAATGCCCAGTTACACATTCTCCCGGACGCCTCCAGTTTGGTGAACGGTCGTTTTATAGGTTGATCTGTGTATACTATCAGTCGATGAGCCAAGAAGTAAGGGCGAATTTTTTTACTTGCCAAGAATAAAGCTAAGCCAAATTTCTCCACTGTGGGGTACTTGAGTTCGGCATTCTTTAGCACGTGGCTTATGAAGTAAACGGGCAGTTGTATCCGCTCTCTTTCTGTTAGCAGGACGGTGCTAAGAGCGTGATCTGAGATGCCTAAGTACATGCATAGGACTTCTCCTTGGAGAGGACTGACGAGACGAGGCAAAGTGTGCAAGTGTTCTTTTAGTCTGAGAAATGAAGCTTCTGCCATTGGGGTCCATTCAAACTGGGTGCCCTTTTTGATGGTGCTGAAGAAATAATGACATTTTTCTCCGGCTCTTGAAAGAAAACGCCCCAAGGCGCAAAGCAACCTGTCAAGCGTTGTATATCTTTAACTTTCCTTGGGGACGTCATGGTAATGACGGCTTGTACCTTATCAGGGTTTGCTTCAATACCTCTTTCGTCTATAAGAAAACCCAGGAACTTGCCAGAGGTAACTCCAAAGATACATTTTATGGGATTGAGTCTCATTTGATATGCTTGAAGTGTCTCGAAAGTTTCCCTTAAGTCATCGAGGTGGGATATTCGATGCTTTCTTTTTACTATCATGTCATCGATGTAGGCCTATATATTTCTTCCGAACTGTTTAGCAAAGACCGTGTTCACTAAGCGTTGGAAGGTGGCTGGTGCATTTTTCAGGCCGAACGGCATAACTATGTAGCAGTACAAACTCTGCTCTGTAACAAAAGAGGTCTTCTCCTGATCCTCAGGCCATAAAGGGATTTGGTGAAATCTTGAATAGGCGTCCATAAAACTCATCATTGCATGTCCTGCGATGGAGTCTACGAGCCGATCTATCTTTGGCAAAGGAAAGTTGTCTTTTGGGCAGGCCTTGTTCAAGTCGGTATAATCGACGCACATCCTTCATGTTCCATTTGGTTTGGACAAAAGAACCACATTGGCCACCCAATTAGGATACTGACAAGGGCGTATAAAGTCGGCATCCATCAGCTTCTGTTCCTCAGTCGCGGCGGCTAAATTTCTAGTTCGTTGTGGTTTCTTTTCTTTTGTCGCACTGGTTTTACAGCAGTATCTACGTTTAGCTTGTGTACGACCAAAACTGGATCAATGCCCGACATTTCTTCCACTGTAAAGGCAAATATTTCTTTGTACTCTCGCAGTAGTTGTACCAATTCGGCCGCCATTGGGTCACTAGGAGGAATTCCAATTGGAACAGTCCGAGATGGCTCTTTGAGACTTAAGACCACATCATAGTGTGCCCTCACTGGCTCGGGTCGTCTATCCGCACTATGGGCCGTGGGAAATTCCTTAGCTCTTCGTTCTTTCTTTTGACAGCTGGTATGTCCACTCTTCTTAGGGGTCGTGCCCCAAGCTGTGGGATCCAACGTAGATAGGTAGCAGTCCCTGGCCAGTTGTTAGTTCGCATATATGGCACCGACGCCTCCGTTGCTTCCTACAAATTTTAGTGGTAACAAATGAGGGACGATCACAGCTCTCATGTCATTAAGCGCTGGGTAGCCTAATATAATATTAAAGGTGGTAAGACCCGGCACAATTATGAATCTGATGGCGTCTTCTTTAGTTACTGGAGTCGCGCCGATTGAGACGGGGAGTGAGATGGAACCAATGGGACGGATAACGCTTCCCCCGAAACTTACTAGTGGTCCGTGAACCTTTTCTATTGTCCTCTGATCGTGTCGTAGTTTTTGTAGACATTGTAGACTAATTATATCGGGCGAGCTTCCTGTGTCAACCAGCACCCTCTTCACTCTGAGGTTGGCCACTTTAATTTCTAGGACCATGGGGTCATTATTGTACTGTGTGGCAGACTTACGATAGTCGTCTTCTGATATTTCCACATGGGGCGTACTCGCTCGTCCATGGTGGAAATGAGATATATTGGATTTCCGCTCATCGTTGGTAGGTCCTCCTGACGCCAACCCTCCTGAATTCACTGCTACAAATTCTCCATCTAAAGGAATGTCATCAACGTCGGATGAGGACGCCTGTGACTTCGCACCCCTTTGAGTACTGCCCTCACTTGTCAAGCGAATATATTATTTTAGATACCCCTTGGCTGCGTAGCTGTCCAATGTCATTTTTAATTTCCGGCAGTCTTGAGTGTCATGCCCTGCCCCTTCATGAAAGATGCAAAATGAGTCTGGATTCTGGTTTCTCATAGGTGACCTTCTTGGAGACGGCCGATCTATCCCCAAACCAGGTCCCTCTTTTAGGAGAATGTCCTCGAGATTGGTGTTGTAAACGAACAAGCTTCTATACGATGGCCGCCTTCGCTTTGCCCGAGTTCTAGAGTCAGCGATGACATTGTCGGTTTCCTTGTAAGAAAGCCCTACTTTGGATTCTTTCGGTGCAGGTATGATGGTGGCATCTGACGTGAAGAATGACTTTGGTACTTGGACAGGGACCCTCGCTGTGCTGAGTTCGTCCGCCGCCTGGGACATTCCTCTCTGACGTGGTAGCTCAGTACCTTCCGTGGACGAGCCTCCTTGGGTATGCCGCTGCCTTCCATCATCTCACCTGCAGTCTGATTTTCTTTTTGCATGGTCGTCTTGTCTCGTTCCTTCATCGGGACAACCTCGTTGAAGGGTTTTGTGATTTCTTTTAGGAGGACATGCTGAAGTTGTACTTGTCATCCGTCCGTGATGTCTTGATGGAGGTCATGCAACATGTCTTGTAGAGATCTTGCGGAGGCCGGTCGGCTTGCTGACGCGTTGAAGGGCTCCTCTGCTTCTTTTCTTAGAGAAGATGCCTCCATATTGGTGGTAGGTTGTCTTACTCTTGCGTCTTCCTTAGATTGCAGTTCCGCCGTGATACTATACCTCCCCACAGACGGCGCCAAATGTTGTGGGAACTTTTCTGGTGATGACGTGTCACCCTATCCTCTGAGGTATCAAGTATGCGCTGGCACGATATTCCTGCAACCTGCAAAACAAGAATATTCTCGTAGGAATATTCCCTCCGATGCCTAAGTATTGGCTAGAGAGAGAAGTAATTTGTAGAGAGAAGGCAGAGCAAAAAAATTAGTTTAAGGTAGGTGGGAATGAATTGAATGCCCCTTTACCTTGGGATTTGAACTATATATAGGGCTAGGGTTTTTGGGAAGTGTTCCAAAAACCCTAGCCAAATCATTTGCTGGCCTATAGAGATGAAGACATGTGTCCTTATTCGGTACGTTAGAAATAAAAGGGCTTTAAGCTGCCTTTTTTAGGATTGGGCCTGTCAAACAAGTTGGGCCTTTTGGGCCTAAACAACAAGTAGAGATGCATTTCGAGCATCTTGCTTATCTATTGGGGCAAGTTTGGAGATTCCACGTATCATTCTGTGAGAGGATGGATTCCAACAAGGCAACATCAGTTCGCAGAAGGGAAAACCTTAATGCAATTATTGCAAGAAATTTGGTCATTCAGAAAACCAATGCAGATTTAAAAAGCAATAAGCGAGTGTGTCATGTGCAATAGATGAAGAAGGATATCTTTTTATGCTAATCAAAACGATAGTAATAAAAGAGATGAGTGGCTTATATATAGTGGATGCACAAATCATATGACCAAGCGATCTGACATTTTTACCAACATTGACACATCCACTAAAATCCCTATCAAATGGGTACCGGAGAAACGGTGAAATCCGAAGGCAAATGTACAATCGCAGTTCAGGCAAAGCTAGGAACAAATTGATTAAATATGTTCTTTATGTCACTAGTTTAAATCAAAATTTTCTTAGTGTTTCTCAGATGATTCAAAATGGATATTCCGTCCATTTTAAGGATGAATCATGTGCTATATTGAACCCTCAAAGAAATCAAGTTGCTAATGTTAGAACGGTTTTTTCATGAAATGCCCCCGAGGTTTCACGAAATGCACCAAATACACCTGCGTGTTTCAAAATACATAGTATACCCCTATTTTCCCGTGCTGTTCATAAAATACACTTGGACTTAACGGACGTTAGTCCTCCGTTAGCATGACTTTACGTTTTTGCCCTTACGTATTGTTTAGCGCAATTCCTTCCCTTAGATCTCTTTCATCTGCAAACTTTCTCTCTCCTCTCACTCAACCCACCCAACCCTCACCATTGAACCAACACCACCCCTCACCTCCGTCGCCACCTTCTCCCCCGCTGCCGTCGCCAACCTCGGCCTAAGGTTCGACTTCCTCGGTTGCGCCCAAGCTACCAGTTACTTCTCAGCCAGCAACAAGCTTGGAGAAAGGATGTTAATCTATGAATACATGCCCAATAAAAGCTTGGACCGCTTCATATTTGGTTTGATTCCTCGACTTCAGATCCATATATGTTTGGGAAAGATGAATTTAGTGGGAATAATGTGATATGTGGGAATGTTTTGGGGATGAGATGTGGGAGGAATGGAAACCTGAAGGTGGTAATTATTGGCGGTGTTATCGGGTTGGGTTGGGAAATTAGATAGGAATTTTTTGGGTTGGGTAATTGGGAAATTGGGCACCAAATACACCTGCGTGTTTCAAAATACATAGTATACCCCTATTTTCCCGTGCTGTTCATAAAATACACTTGGACTTAACGGACGTTAGTCCTCCGTTAGCATGACTTTACGTTTTTGCCCTTACGTATTGTTTAGCGCAATTCCTTCCCTTAGATCTCTTTCATCTGCAAACTTTCTCTCTCCTCTCACTCAACCCACCCAACCCTCACCATTGAACCAACACCACCCCTCACCTCCGTCGCCACCTTCTCCCCCGCTGCCGTCGCCAACCTCGGCCTAAGGTTCGACTTCCTCGGTTGCGCCCAAGCTACCAGTTACTTCTCAGCCAGCAACAAGCTTGGAGAAAGGATGTTAATCTATGAATACATGCCCAATAAAAGCTTGGACCGCTTCATATTTGGTTTGATTCCTCGACTTCAGATCCATATATGTTTGGGAAAGATGAATTTAGTGGGAATAATGTGATATGTGGGAATGTTTTGGGGATGAGATGTGGGAGGAATGGAAACCTGAAGGTGGTAATTATTGGCGGTGTTATCGGGTTGGGTTGGGAAATTAGATAGGAATTTTTTGGGTTGGGTAATTGGGAAATTGGGTGCAAATAAGAATGTTCAAGTAGTGTTCTTTCAGAAGCCAATTGTGAAGATTCGGGTGTTGGATTTGTTACAAGTGGTTTATGTGATGGATGTTGTTGTTGCTGCTGCTGGGATTGTAATTGTTGTTGTTGTTGTTGCAATTGTAATTGATGTTGCTGAGATTATAGTTGTTGCTACCTTAATTGTTGATTTAACATTGACCCACCAAAATTCATTTGCCCATATAAGGCAGCTTGTGCTTGTTGTCTTAACAATTGTTGTTGTTGCTATTGTTGCGGATTCCCTTGTTGCAATTGTTGTTGTTGGTGTTTCTGCTGTTGCACCTGCGATTGTTGTATCTGATTCACTCTCGACAAAGAGGTGGATCGATGCATACCTTGTACCTTGTTGAGCCATCGATTAAACACCAGAATATATGCTCGAATGTGGTACTACTCGATGATGATTTGGAAGTTAGAATCACTGAATTTGAGTAGGTTAGGCTTATGGGTATACTGAATTCAAATGGTAGCTCTGTTGCGAATATTGACACCTATACAACCCTCATTGATGAGCAAGGAATTTTGTAAAGTAGGGAATTTTGATGGATTTAATGATGAAAGAAGGTTGTTGACTCCTAATATTTATACCTACAATGCGATTATAAGTGGCCTCTGAAAGAAGGCCGGGAAGATTTGAGGAAGCTTATGAACTGCTTGAGGAGGCTAATGAACAAGGTCTGCAAGCAGATAAAATCACTTACACGAATTCTCATATCTGCTTTGTCAAAATACTAAAGAAGCATTGGCATGGCTTTGTAAGATGACTAAAGCGATTCATAATCATTTAGCTCATAATTATTTTATCGAACCAAGCCACCTCCTCTTAATTTTTTGTACCTTTTGTTGTCTTTGGAGCTTCTCAAGTACGTAATTGGGTTTTCAAATTCCTGCATCTTGTATCTTTCTAATGTTGAAATTTCTTATATAATACAAAATTTAAAAGCAATTTGGATATTTGGTGCAAATAAGTTTAAAAATAGGTGTATATTGTGCTTAAAGTTAAAAAATAGGTGCATTTGGTGAATTATAAACATGATTTAACGGAAGACTAACGGAAAGTCATAATAGGGATATTTGGTGAACAGTTGGAAAAAAATAGGGATATACTATGTATTTTGAAACACGCAGGGGTATTTGGTGAATTTCGTAAAACCTCAGGGGTATTTCATGAAAAAACCGATGTTAAAATGATGTTTTCCTTTGAATTTGCAATATGCTGAGAACGAAAAGGTACTGTAAGCACAAAGAGATGAAGTTACATGGCTATGGCACAATCGTTTTTGTAATAGTAATTTCCAAAATATAAAACTTCTTTTACAGAAAAATATGGTGAAAGTTATATCAATTATCTCAAATATAAATGATGTCTGCAATGGTTGTTAATTAGGAAAAATGACAAAGAAACCATTTCCACAGGGGCTTGCACGAAGAGAAACAAAGAAATTGTAGCTCGTACATACAGATGTATGTGGTCCAATGAGGACTCTTTCTCTGGATGATAGCAAATATTTCATCTATTTCATTGATGGTTTTCTCGGATGACATGGGTATACTTCAAGAAAGATCGTTCTGAAGATTTTAAAATATTTAATAAATTCACGAACTATGTTGAGAAAGAAAGTTCTTCACAAATAATGAATCTTAGAAGCGACAACGAAAAGGAATATACCTCCTCATTGGAGTTCAACAAATTGTGTGATGAGGAAGGTATACATCATCAACTAACCGTTTCGTATACACCGCAACAAAATGGTGTAACTGAAAGAAAGAATAGAACTGTAATGGAGATGGTAAGATCAATGCTCAAGGATAAGGAAATGCCTAAAAAGTTTTGGGCAGAAGCGGTCTATACATCTGTGTATCTTCAAATCGACTCTTAGCAAAAGCAATAGAAGGTCGAACATCGGCCAATTGAAGCATGGACTGGATATCAATCATCAGTAAGTCATTTAAGGGTGTATGGATGCGTATGTTACACTCATATACCTGAGCAAAAACGTCATAAACTTCACGATAAAGCCGAAAAGGGTATTTTCCTCGGCTATAGCTCTCAGTCTAAAAGATATAGGGTATATAATCCATATACCTATAAAGTTCAAGTTAGTAGAGACGTAGTATTTGATAAAAATGCAACATGGAATTGGGAGCGAAATGACATTCAAAGAAGGTATGTTACAACACCAATTTCTAACAAGATCTTCCTACAGCACCAATATTAACTCCGAATGACCAGACAGGTCAATATTAGCAAGAGGAGACTGGTAATAGTTCAAATGAACCCGACTCTCACATACATGAGTATAATAGTTCTGCAGAATCACCTCCTAGAAGGAATCCAAGAACTTTAGATATATATGACACTACTGAAAGAATTCCAGAACTTGATCTAGATATATATATGTGATTTTTGTGGTCACGTTACACATGAACCAGTTAACTATGAGCAAGCCTCTCAATATTAATATTTAAAATTATGAGCAAGTAGATATTAGTGTTTGAAATCGTGCATTGACAAACGTTTCTTATCTTCCATTATTATGAAATTGTGAGCACTAATATCTTCCATTATGAGCAAGTAGATAAGAAAGTTTTATAAAAAATTAATATTTAAAAAATATTTATTGAGACGGATCTAATAAGACCCCACACAACTATGTTTTTTATTAAGTATAAATCACAAAAGGAAGTCAAATGAGCTTGTGTGAATATTGTCAAAAATCCAATTGTGTCATGTAAATAAGAACGGAGGAAGTATAAAAAAAATAATATATTCGCTTATTATATGTTATATATGCACAATTAGCCCAATATCCTAACATTAATAATTTGTAAAAGTTGATTAAATGTGTTATATTGGAGCGATTACGATAATGGATGACATACAATATTAAGTAGATTATTTATCTCAGATTGGTGCAATGAGCAGAGGACCAGCCTTTACAGTAATGAACAGCACAATAGTAGCATCAAATTTCATGGCATCAACATCTTTAACCCTAAGCTCTTTAATCGGTACATGGATCGGAACCTCTTCAAACAACGAAATAGTAGGAAGAATAATCTATGGAGATACAAGACTACCAATTACTTCCATCAAATACATAAGCATCCTCTTGTTTTTCTTGCTTGCTTTCGCGTCTTTCATCCAATCCTCGAGGTGTTATGTGCAGGCCAATCTCTTGTTAAGTATGCCAAAGGCAGTAGTCCCTGAAGACTTTGTTGTTGAGGCCTTAGTACACGGTGGTAATTTCTGGCAGGTTGGTTTAAGGGCCATTTATTTTGCTATTACTATGTTGATGTGGATATTTGGTCCGATTCCTATGTTTCTATCCTCAGCTGGAATGGTGGCTGTTTTGTATGTTCTCGATATTAATAATAAGATACTGGATGATTTTAATGAATCAGTAGAGAAAGAAGAAGAGATAAAGGAAGGCGGTTTTGAGCAGGAGGGTATAATAGCTGATGGTAGTTCTCAACTCCATGCAACTGCACTTACCACTGCACTGTTGTCTACTGCTTTTGCTTCGTTATAAACAAAATTAATCATTTCGTAGCATGAACCATTCTCTTGCCTGGACTTCTTGTGCCGTATGTTGATGTGAATTTAACAAGTTTCATACATACAAAATCTGCACCTTATGCAGCTGTTGTGCTGTATTTAAAGTGTGATCAACATAGAATTACATTTTACTCCTGTAAACTAAATGGATAACTGGTACTAATTAATCTTACCAGTTACGACACCTTATATTAACAAGTTTGATCAGTATCATTACTTTCCTGAGTACTAGGGCTTTCGGATGACAGACTGGGGGAACTGGAATCCTTTACGTCAGTAGTATTCCCGTCACTACCCGCAGAGTCTTCACCTATGGAGTCAAGTGCGAGCTTCCCTGATAAAAGGAATAAGCCCAGAGAATTGAACCCAAAGATAAATGTTGCAAGGTAGCACAATCCATTGATAATAGTCCTATAAATAGCAGCAGAAAAGATCCAGAGTTGATGCCTATCAAAAGTTTTTGATATAAAATTTTAAAAAATAACTCAAGAATCATACCTTATTGTAACCGTAATTTGACGAGCCTGAAATGCAGGGGAAGGCAAAGAGATTATAATATAGAAGATGTTAAAAAATATGGCAAAGCAAGCATGAGTAGCAAGAAAGAAGTTTATATTCACAAATTTCGGAGAATATACGTGTCCCATAGGTCCATCACTCAGATACTTCATTAGGATGCCTTTTATGCTAACTTTGCATACTGAAATCTGACTTAAAAGCATCAAAATGCCACCAACCTGTGCTAATGACACTTTTCAAAAATTTCATAGTACCCTTTTGACTTTCGCTCTGTTCTTTAGAGCTGAAATTAACTGAACTGAACTGAATGCTCCTGAACTGAACTGAAATTAACTTAACTTAACTTAACTTAACTTAACTTAACTTAACTTAACTTGACTTGACTTGACTTGACATGACCTGACTTGACTTAACTTGACTTAACTTGACTTGACTTGACTTGACTTAACTTAACTTAACTTAACTTAACTGCGAAATAAGTCCTAAAACTGCAGTTAAGCCAAAAGGGCCAAAAAGAAGAGGGCCTTAGAACTAATTTTCAGAATACCAGCATCACGTTTCATAAACAAAGAATACTGAATGTTGATCAAGGAACCTCGGGGAACTGGCTTCAAAGGACATGCATGTTTCACGGACTATTTAGCTTCTTTTATGTGGATTTCAATTCTAAGAAAAAAGAGTAAAAGCACACAACAATATTATGAAATTGTAAGTTCATTTCATTTTAATAAACAAAGATGTCAAATGCAACCAATTCTAGTACATGTGTGAAATGTGATTCAAATGTTTTAAGAGATTCGACCAACTAATCTGAATATCGTACTTAGATAAACAAAAAGAAAGAGATCTTGTACTAGTACATTATTTCTAGGTTTTGAGAATCATAGTTGGCTGAGGTAGTATGCTGCAAAGAATCATCTAAGGAGGAGGGGCCACTTTAGGTAGTATTATCAATATCATTATAATTCAGTTAGTAATGGGCTTTGTTTGGTAGAAAGGAATCGGAAGGAAAATAAGAGAAAGGAAAAGAAAAATATGGGTTCCCGTGCTTGGTTCCAAAAATTAGATTGGATTCGATAGGAAAGGAGGGGAAATGGAAGGAAAACATCATTAATAAATCTCAATTCCTTTCCTCCCAATAGTGGGAGAAATTCGGAAAGAAAGAGAAAATTAAAAGCTGACAAATGATTTTGCTTTCTTTTCCCTCCCTTTCTTCCATTAAACCAAACAACGGAAAATAAATTAAGTTTCCTTTCTCTTCTTTTCCTTTCTTTTCCCTTCCGTTCTCTTCCTTTACTAATGTTGCGCCAAACATTTTCTAGAAAAAGTTCTAGAAAACTAACACTAATGTTCTTTCCAACAGACATAGACATAGTACCAAAAGTTGTTTTGAAGGCAATGTAACAGACAGAGGGTAGATTACTCTAGGCATTAGGCTGAGCAATGAAGCAGCCATCGGCATAGTATTATGTAAAAATGCTGGCATTCTAAATCATAAACAGAGGCTTCAACTCACAGCCAACTTTAGCTACTCCGAATCAAGCTTCACATACACCCAGTATGTACTACATGGACAGTTCTTTAATCTTGAAGTCATGTCTGTTGTGAGATTCAAAAATGGATATGAATATATGATACATAACCACCTTTCGTATTTGTTAAGGAATTGACAAATCTGACTCTAGGCTCATCAAACTCCGATGATTGTAGCAGAGAACATTCATGCAGCAATTTACTATGGCAGTTATTTCACTTTTGGAGCTAAAGAGAAAAAACATGGAACTTCATTTGAACAAATATTTACTCTGTGGAATGCAGAAGGCAAGGTTCTACTTAAATCACATTGCTCTAAGAGGGAGACGCTAGTCAGACTCAGACAATGCAACACACGCAGCTAAGACAGGAAGGTACCGTGCTACAAAGGAAATAAGAGAAATCTCAGAGCAGCAAGATACAGAAGCAGATAAAAAAGGCAATTGCTGGTAGATGATTGAGCAAGTAGAGCCAACCACCAAATATTTTGAGAGTAAGACCAACGAGTCTAACTGGTAAGCATATAGCAGTATAATCCAAATAGGAAGGGAAACTTGATGAGTAGAAAATCAAACAGCTATAAGATTCGCACTTTGGCCAACTTCTGTTTAATTGAATCTTGTAGTCTTCAGGAAATGGCATGTGGTTGAACTGGCTCACATGAGACTATGAGAGCTGTGCACAAGTTGCAAATGTGATATTAAACCCTACACGTCAAGTTTTGTAATCTTTACTACCAAGTCAAAGCACAAGTGGTTGAACTGGCTCATATAAGACTATGAGAGCTGTGCACAGTTGCAAATGTGACATTAAACCCTACACATCAAGTTTTTATAATCTTTACTTCTAAGTCAAAGCACAAGCTTTTTCCGTTTTACTTCGTATTTTATTCTTTTGTATGCAAGCTGACTGGGAGACACAAAGCACACCATATCTAACAGTATTACAGTAAGCGAAGCGGAGAGTAGGTAGATGTACATTTCAACGATGGACCTAATCAGGGTGAAGTGACATTTTAACGCCTCTAAACAAATGTCTTGAGTCAATGTCCCTAGCCTCTTGATGTCGCATATGTAGTATGTGCGTGCTGCGTACATACTACATACGGCAAATTGCTCATCAGCATTGCAATGTTGGTATGTTTGCAGAAAACAAATATTTTTTTAGGAGTTCCAAGCCTTACATTCAAGACATCGTAAAATCTAGGGTCATAGCTCTTCTGAAAGACGGGTTAGTCTTATTTTCCTATAAAAATTGAATATTAAAGCTGTCAAAGGAAGATATTATCTCGGGGCTTTGGGTGACAGAAATAAGGGCCATGAATTGCACGGATTGAGACTGAAACAAAAAAGCATCAACTGTTACAGAAAAAAAGAAGTACAGCCATGGGAGGAAAGAGTAATACACCTACCGATAAAGAAGTACCCTTGAAAATGAATGAACAATGAGGCTCCATGCGCAAGAGGGGAAAAAGTAAAATAAAAAACTACCCAAATCATGGAGCAAATAAGAATTACATGCTCTTAAACAATGGTTACTTGTTAATGACTAGCAATAGACATATACAGGGACAAGTTACAAGTATGTTAGTAGAGTTATAAATGGAAAGTGGTCAGATAGTAAGACTTAGACATTTCCCTAAAAGTCTATATGCTTAACCTAAAACTCACTATTGAAATACTAATAGCATGAATATACTTTATTTATATTTCTCTACTAGTCTACAGTATACTATCAAATCATTCTCTTGGTCTTAAACAACAAAACAATGTGAAAATCATGGATGTTAATTAAGAGTCATAGGACAAGCATAATTATCTCTTCAGAAGAAAAGGATAGAAGTGAAAGTACAAACCGAGTAACTATCAGGGGTAGCTTGCCGATTAAGACCCGCCTCAATAGTTGTAGTAAACTTGTACAGAATGACAGCAATCACGGCCGCAGTGATCCCTCCCAAGAAGGCCTGAACCGGGGATGGCGAAGCTTTAGGTTCTAGCGAGACTGATCCAATAGCTTTTAAGCTATCCAATGCCTCCTCTTTCAAACTCTTAGCACCAGAGGATCTCATTCTCTAAGATCACAAAGCAACCACAATAAATACCTTCTCATAAAGACAACGATTCTAGGCTCTGGCATCAAAAATTACATTCCTCAATTGCTAAAGTCGTAAAATCAAGAATATCAAAATTTTAAAACATGTACAAGAGATCATTTTGCTAGGAACCCCAAGTGAAAAATGTGTGTCATTATAACAAAAGGGAACTCAACTGCAAGGCAAGCTTTATCAACAAGACAACAATCAACAGGATCCCAATATCCAACTCCCAAGTCGAATACTCGAATATCAAAACTCCTATCTCAATAGCTCTTGTGTTAAAATATTAATCTAGAAAATTCTAGATAATACATTTGGAAAAATCTAGTAGTGAAATGTATTGTGTAGAAAAATCTAGAACTTATAGTGAATTGTGAAGAAAAATCTAGTAGAAAATGATCTAGAAAAATCTACTAGACAAGTAGCTAGAATTATCTAAATGAAAAATATAAAATTGTAAGAGTATGTGAGGATGTAACAAAGTATAAATAGGTATGTCATACAAAGTAAAGAGATGGTATGTAAGATATATTCACCTAATAAAACTCAATATTTCTAATATTCCTCTTTGCTCCGCTTTGTTATCATCAACATTACTCTGAAAAATATAATACCCACCAATTCTTCCGCACCCGAATTTCTAACATTTGGTATCCGAGCCAAAATTCCCAAAACTTTCACTACTTTAGCCAAAACACATTCAACCCAAAATACAAAACAACTTACAATGGCTAACAACCCAACATTTCCGATTCCAGTTTTCGGGAGAGAAAATTATGATTTTTGGAAAATTAAAATGAAGACATTACTAAGGTCTCATGGGTTGTGGAGTTATGCCGATAAGGGATATATAGAATATGAAGATGAAAGTATCATAAGCGAAACACAAAAGAAGCAACTCGATGGTAAAAAGATGAAGGATGCTAATGCGGTGAAGGATACAATATTTCCCAGAATTTTGAGAGCTAATACGGCAAAGGAGGCGTGGGAGATCCTAGAACAAGAATTTTAAAGAGATAGCAAGGTGAGTATTAAACTTCAATCTTTAAGAAGAGACTTTGAAAATTTAAAAATGAAAGAAGGTGAAATTATTAAAGATTATTTTTTAAAAGTTATTGAAATTGTGAATCAAATGAAATCATATGGGGAAGAAATTTCGGATGAAAAAATTGTGAAGAAAATTTTGGTATCTTTAACGGATAAATTTGATAATACTGTCACTATAATTGAAGAAACAAAAGATTTATCCAAAATTACGGTTGAACAACTTATGGGATCCTTGGAGTCTCATGAACAAAGGAAAAACTGTCATATTAATGAAGAAGCGGTTGAGATTGCTCTTGCAGCAAAACTCAAGAATATGCCCAAGGAGAAGGTTGAGATCATGAAGAAGAGAATTTACCAAAATTCAAAAGTACGAATGCTAAACTTTCTTGCAATATTTGTAAGAAGACTAACCATGACAGTGAAAATTGTTGGTTTAAAGGAAAACCACAATTTTGGGAATGCAAAAGGTTTGGTAATGTAGGAAAGAATTGCAGGTTCAAGAAAAATAATGTTACCAATTTTTGTGAAGAAAATCAAGAAGAAAATCTATTTTGAAGAAGAATTTGAAGTTTGCTAATGACAAGAGCATTAGCGGAATGGTTGGTGACATGAGCACCAATAACAAAATAAAATTTGGAGAAAAATTTCAAGAGATGACTGATGACATATGCATCAGTGGGATAGTTGGTAACATGGTTACCAAAAAGAAGATCATCAAGATTAATAAAAGATACTCCGTATCAAGAAAATGGAGGTTGGTAACACGGATGCCAACATTATTGGAACTCAAGCGTTAAGGACGATTGGTGGTTGGTGACAAGTGCATCAACAAGATTTTTCGAAAGATGAAACATTTTGGAGTACAAGATTTTTCAAGATTAAGGGCGAGTGTTAAAATATTAATCTAGAAAAATCTAATATATTTGGAAAAATCTGGTAGTGAAATGTTATTGTGTAGAAAAATCTAGAACTTATAGTGAATTGTGAAAAAAAGTCTAGTAGAAAATGATCTAGAAAAATCTACTAGGCAAATTGCTAGAATTATCTAGATGAAAAATATAAAATTGTAAGAGTATGTGAGGATGTAACCAAGTATAAATAGGTATGTCATACAAGGGTATGCAAGATATGTTCACCCAATTATGGCATTTCCCAATATAACAAGTCAATCTATACATTACTCAAGTGAAATTATGAATTTTCTCAATATATTAATTTACAACAGCTATATAAATTCAAGGGAAATTATAGTATGTCAAGCCGATTTCTCTAAATATCCTCGAACAAAATGTGGCCTGGCACAGTTACACTCAATTATGCTTGACAAGACTAAAACAACAAAATCAAACACAAGCAATACTGAAATTCAATGGATTTCAAAATAAAATTTACTCGCATAAAACAAGAATTAAGCTAAAAATTCATAAAATACAAAAGAACCCCACAAAACCCAGAACCGTAATTCAATCAAACAACACATAACAATTCTTCAAAAAATCACATTTTGATCGAGAAAGAAGAGTACCAATTCCTTAGATCGTTTAATTCTACGACGAATAGAGCGAAAGAGAAAGACAGTAATAGACCCAGTAAGAAGAACACTAGTGGAGATTTGGAGAGGAGTAGGGTCGTCATTTGTAGCGAAAATGGAGGGTACATCCGGCGAAAGTTCGATGGGTCCGTCGTCCAGAAAGGCGGCGAAGAGCGGCCATGGTTGTGAAATGGGGCGGATATTGGTGGAGAGAGAGTGAGTTGAAGTGGGTTTGTGGAGGAAAGAAAGAGGAGAGAGAAAGGGTTTGAGGAGAAGATTGGTGGAGAGAGAGTGAGTTGAAGTGAGGAAGGAATTTGGAGGGAGGGTGTGTATGGATTGCAACATTTGTGCACTTTCTATGGTGATTTTTGTGGTGTTTGCTACTAGAGAGCAGGGAAGAAAATCTCTGTGTTTTTGTTCATCTTTTTTCCCCCGTAAATTGCTACAATGTCATCCGTTAAATCGGTTTGGGATAGATAAAATAAATTTTCTATTTTCAGAAACTTTTGTGTCACACAATTTTACGGGCGAGTGTGAGAAAGGCGTGTGTGAGAAAGACTAAGGTGATGTCATTATCCTCCGCACCCACGTGAATTATGTATACTTCGTATATATTTTTTTTTATCTCTCCTCTCATTCTTCCCCATGTATGAGATATGTTTCTCCTCTCCGCCCGATTTCCTTCTCCTCCAACTTTAAGATCTTTGTCGTGTCAATTAACCTCAAGATATTTGCCGCTTTACTACACTTTTTCAGAGGCAGAGAGAACATCCAAGGATTATTCGAGTTCCTCCACCTTGTACGGCATCAACAATCTCCATTCTTCTTCCTTTTCGATTCTGCCGCTCGATTTACTCCACCCCCTCGATTTCTTCCTCCTCCACCTCGATTTGCTATTGTTCAGCGATTTGATAATCCTAATCGATTTGGTACTCCACCTTGATTTGATGCTCCTAATACATTTGACAATCCTTATCGATTTGGTACTCCACCTCGATTTGATACTCCTAATACACTTGATAATCCTTATCGATTTGGCACTCCACCTCGATTTGATACTCCTCTTCATTGATACTCCTTCTCCGGCACCACTAATGGTGTTTCATCAAAATCAGGCAGAAACCTCTGGAACAACATCAACAACATAAACAGCGTCCGACACAATCACTGGAATAACATCAGGAACAACATCATTCTTCAGGTATGCATTTCCATCTAACTAATCACTTAAAATTCTTAACTAATCACTTAAAATTCTTAACTAATCACTTTCATGTGTTAACTTTTTCTTTCAGTTCATAACTAATTGGTAAAAGTTCATAACTAATGACTATATATTCTTAACTGGATAATTTCTTATGCTAACTTTTTACTAAAAATCCATAACTCAAAATTTTCAACTAACTGGCCCCTTAAATTTCTTAAATAAGAAGAAATGGGTAATGAAAGGAACTGTGAAGACCACTACTGCTACTGATGTGCAGCCAAGGGTACAACAGGAGGCTATTGTGGTTCCACCTCCACCAACTGAGGATGATGGGTGGAGGGTGGTTACCAGGAGGAGACTAAGCAAATCACCCATGGGCACACCTCTGGCCTCCATACCAGAGGGGTTAGCACAAGTGAATGTCTCATTTGATGATGGAGTTAGAAGGGGAGGGGATGCAGGTGGGAGTGAGATTCCATACTCAGCGCCATGATTTCTAGTTGGAATGTGAGAGGTCTAAATGACCTCAGTAGGGGGGGGGGAGTTAAGAAGGTGTTAACTAACAATAAAGTAAGTATTGTTGCTTTACTGGAAACTAGAGTGAAAAGTAATAAAAGTAAGAGAATAATGGGGAAGTTTGGTCCAGCTTGGTCTTGGGATGATAATTATTGTTTTCACCGAATGGTAGGATCTGGCTTGCCTGGCATCATGCAAATATTACTGTCCAAGTTATTTAGAACACTGAACAATTGATACACTGTTGGGTTCAACTGAAGAATGGGAAAGCTGCTTTCTTCCTTACTGTGGTGTATGGATTACACACAGTAGATACTAGGAAGGCTTTGTGGCATGATCTTTCTACTTTGGCTCACACCATCACTTCTCCTTGGTGTGTGGTTGGTGATTTCAATGTTGTTCTTTATTCTGGTGATAGGATCAATGGGAATCCAGTTGCTATTGTAGAAACTGTGGATTTTTCTTCACTGTTGGACTCAATTGATCTGGGGGAAATGAAAGCTAGTGGTAATTTTTTTCCCTGGAGAAATAAAGGGGATGGTGATAGGAGGATCTCCTCTAGGATTGATAGATGTCTTTGCAATGCAGCTTGGCAGAATGTCTTCTCCAACTCTTTAGTGGAGTACGTATCTTAATCCTGGGGTTTTTGACCATTCTCCTTTGATAATTCAATGCCATCTTGATGTTAAACAAGGTGGAAGGACCTTCAAGTTCTTCAACTACATGGTTGAACATGTAGACTTTCAGAAAGTGGTCAGTGAAGGTTGGGGTGTTGTTGTTAGAGGGAAGCCTATGTTCCAAGTCTAGGAAAAGCTCAAACATGTCAAAACTGGTCTTAAGACTATCCATGGTATAGACTTTGCAAAATCGGAGGAGAGACTAGAGCATATCAGAGGGGAGTTAGATAGCATCCAAACCCAACTGTCTAATTGTCCTACTGATCTGAATCTGCAGGCTAAGGAGAAATGCACAATTGGCTCTCTTAAGATGTTTCTTGATGTTCAAGAGAGTGCATACAAACAAAAATCAAGGATCCAATAGCTTAAACAGGGAGACTCGAATTCCAAATTTTTCTTCATTTCAATGAAGGAAAGGTATTCTACCAAAAACATTGATATGCTATATGATAGTAATGGCACTAAGCTTACTAATGCAATAAACATAAAAGAAAATATCAGGTCTTTCTATAAAGACTTGATTGGTACTGCTGCTGTGTCTCTACAAGGTGTGGATCTCAATGTTGTGAGACATGGTGCTCAACTTACTAATATTGCAGCTCAAAACTGTTAGGTTATGATACATATGACAATTCATAAATCATGCGGAAAAACCATTTAGCCAGGAACACATATTATTTACACATAATCATATAGCATAATTTAGATGCATACTCTTTGTTGCGTGCCTTCCCTAGCTGCGCCCGAACCGAACAAGAACAAGTCTTTAGGACTCCAAGTGTCGTCCCTCCGTAGATAGTCCACAGCACGTCCGGATCCGCCTTAAGATTGACCAACTAGAATCGCCCTTAAGGTACTAGAATTTTCGGCACTCTTAGGTAAGAAATATGACTGAATTTTTCTCTCCAAACTCACTTTGAATACTTGAATTAATCTCTAAAATATGTGACCCTAGGCACGTATTTATAGAGTTATGGAAAGGGAATTGGAATCCTAGTAAGATACGAATTAATTAAACTTAGAATTCTACAAGAACTCTAATTAATTAATTTATCCTTTTAGGAATAGGAATTTAATCATATAGCAATTCTAATAGTTTTAGGAATCGTGCATGAACACAAACTCACACACACACGGCAGCCACGATGGGCCGCCCATGCGTGTGCGTGCGAGCAGCAGCCCACGCAGCGAGGCCATGGCCTTGGCGCGCGCTGGGCCTGCCTTGCGGTGGGCCTGGGCGCTGCCTTGGCTGGGTGCGCGTTTGGCTTGCTGGGCGATGGCCCGACTTCGTGCTGGGCCTTCGTCCGGCAGGCCTCGTCCGATGCTAATTCGTACGATACGATTCCGATTAAATTCCCGGTTCCGGAATTCATTTCCGATACGAACAATATTTAATATTTCCGATTCCGGAATCAATTTCCGTTTCGAACAAATATTTAATATTTCCGTTTCCGGAATTATTTTCCGATTCCGATAATATTTCCGATTCTGACAATATTTCCGTTTCCGGCAATATTTCCGATTCTGGTAATATTTCCATTTCCGATAATATTTTCCGATACTGACAATATTTCCGTTTCCGGCAATATTTCCGATTCTGGTAATATTTCCATTTCCGATAATATTTTCCGATACGTACCATGTTTCCGTTTCCAGCAACATCTACGACTTGATCCATATTTCCGTTTCCGGCAATATCATCGTTTCCGGAGTATTCATTTCTTGCCTGTGACGATCTCAGCTCCCACTGAAACCAAGATCCGTCGATTCCGAATATCCATAGATGGAGTATCTAATGCCATTAAATACTTGATCCGTTTACGTACTATTTGTGTGACCCTACGGGTTCAATCAAGAGTAAGCTGTGGATTAATATTATTAATTCCACTTGAACTGAAGCGGCCTCTAGCTAGGCATTCAGCTCACTTGATCTCACTGAATTATTAACTTGTTAATTAATACTGAATCGCATTTATTAGACTTAACATAGAATGCATACTTGGACCAAGGGCATTATTTCCTTCAGTCTCCCACTTGTCCTTAGGGACAAGTGTGCATTTTCTAATTCCTTTGTCGCTCGATGCTTGCTCTTGAACATAAGGTAAGAGTTGTCATCCTTATTATGTCCAGAGGTGTTCCTCGGTTTCAGAGTTCAACTGATCAAATAAACAGATAATCATAGCCTATGATTCATCCGAGCACGGCCATGCATTTCACAGTTTCTAGCTCTTCGAGTGGCCTTGTACAACTTTTAAGCATCTCATCCCGATTTATGGGAGGACAATCCCAATCTTGCGATCTTGAGATTAGACTTCGTTTGATAGGTGATTACCTGAGCGTTGCCTTTATAGCCTCCTTTTACGGTGCGACGGTTGGTCAACGTCAAAGCAACCAGTTCTCAAACAAGTAATCTCAAATCACTCAGGTATTGAGGATTTAGTGTCTAATAATTTAATGAAATTTACTTATGACAGACTTTCATCTCTTACAGTAAAGTTTCATAGGTCTTGTCCGATACTAGTCTTCCCAAAGTAAGTATCTATGCAAATGATTATGACATTGCCATGTCCACATAGTTCAAGAAACAGAACTACTAGTCATCTTGCATTCTAGTCGTCTAACGTTTTCTATGCGTCCAATTTTATAGAAAACTCCGACTAGGGACCATTTTCAACCTTTGACATTCAAGTTCACTTGATAGACATTTCTTAGTCACAGGACTGGTCCTGACAGTCTATCTTGAATATATCGTCAAATTTGAAGGGACTCATCATTTAATACTAAACCAAGATTAAATGGAATATGAAAATACATTTCATATATGATAAATGTTCAACCCCAATGTTTTATAACCATGGGCCTCAAACCCATCTTTAAAACAGTTCATGGAATTCAAAGCTATGCTTGATTTCCAGTGCTACAATGTAAGTGTTGCTTCTCACTTGTTGCATAGGTTTAGTTATCATGCTTTGCCAATCTTAATATCCTTTTCATCGAATGTTCTTCGAGATATGATGATAAGATCTTTTCGAGTTTGTTTATTATGTGATCTAGTCTTTCTTACTTCGATGGTGGTTTTACTCATTTTGCAATGAAGGACCATCAAGTTGGCAGACGTTTTTCTTGCTTCAAGAGTGGTTCTACGCATTTTTCAATGAAGAACCATCAAGCCAGCAGATAGGTGATCTACCCAAGTTCAGTGAAGAACTTTAAACAACCCTGTTTTATTGCTTCTTAGGCAATAATTACTTTTACTTCAACTGTATAGGTTGCTAGTGATGCTTTGTTTGGATTTACCTATCCAAGCAGTTCATAGATATGTGGAAGACTCTCCAACTATATCTTAGAACATAGAAATTATTATTTAATTTCCCACGCAACAACTCATGGTCTCCAATCCATGTTGCCATTTCAAAACACGATGCTCTATAGCTCGTCCTTATCAATGTTTAACTCCAAAGGGTCTTGCTTGATCCTTTGCCAGTGTTTATGCGTGTAGCATCAATATTTAGCATATCTTTATTTCCTTGAATCAAGAACTATTCCTATGTACCTTTTCAAGTACCATAAGTATTCTTGATCTCAATCTAGTTGATCTTTACTTAGATCAATAGAGATTGGTATATGTTCGTCATGGCTAAAGTCATACGATACGTTTTTGGCGATCCTCATATTATATCATACATGATAAATTCTTTTGCAGAATAATTCCCAATTGAATTCTATTCATGTAACTTTAGCTCATTCAGTTACAGTAGATACTGAATCCAACTAAATTCTTTGACATATAATATAGGTGAAGAATCTCATTAGATTCTTTGATGTTTAACTTAGTAAATGCTTATACATAGTTCAAACATTCATTACTTAGATTTATTCACATGGGTCGAATATCTCCAATGGAGACTTTCGTGTTTGATTTAGTAAATGCCATTTACTTAATCCAAAACAATATCATAAGATCTTTGTAAATAGATCTTAATACCCAGTATGTACTAAGTTTCGCCTTGGTCCGTCATTGATGAATAATCTCAAATCTAAGTATTTAGCATTTGAATGTTATTTCACAATAGAGAGATATGTGTGTGATACACATAGGACCAATTAAGTTTTATGTACTCCCACTAAACTTCTTATATATCTATAAGAATCATGTACATTTTATGAAACTAAAATACTTATTAGTTTCACTAAAATACATTTCTAATTCCCAATTGCTTGCTTAAATCTGTACTTAGATTTTATAAACTAGCTTTTCTTTTTAAGCATTTATTTGGATCCACAAATCCTATGACATGCCATGTACATAGTTTTCTTCCAACATTTGATTGAGGAATACGTTCTGTCATCCAATTGTCATATGTACCAATATTCAATCATTGCTTGAGTTATAGACTTGAGCATTACGATTATGCATGAGATTTCAACACAATCCATGCCATGAATTTGCTTGTAACCTTTAGCAACTAATCTAGCTTTGTGTGTGAACACAATTCCATGTTTGATAGTTTTTATCCTTAAAACAAACTTGCAACCAATAGGTGTGAAACTATTCTTGCAAATCAACAAAATTTCAATTTTGTCATCAAAACATTGAGTATGTTTTATGGCCTCTAACCATTTAAAACATTTGAGTCTATATATGGCCTCTAACCATTTTAGGGAATCTGGGTTTCGTCATAGCTTTCTTACAGGTCACAAACTCATTAATCTACATGATAATAGTTTGACTGCAAGTTGTAGGTTTCTTCACTATCTAATAGAAGAATTGCATAGTTTTAGTGACCTGAACTCCATGTTTCTTCACTATCTAATAGAAGAATCTCATAGTTTCAGTGACTTGAACTCTATGCCTACAAGGGTATAGAACATCAAACAACAGAATATCAACAGCCACTTGAAAGTCCTTTGAATATTCTGTTCTCCTTGAAGCACTTGTAAAGTCTTCTAAGAGAAGTCTATTCTTTAAAGCCACTTCTAAAGTCCTTAAAGAATAAGTTCGGGTTTTCTGAAGCACTTCGAAAAGCCTCCGGAATGTCCGTTTATGTTTGTTGTTTGCCTCGAAGACTTTCGAGGTCTATTTTCTCCCACTTGTCATTTTGGAAACGAATCTCCAAAAGGACATTATTTCGAGCAAACAAACATTATGTTATCAAAAATTCGTGGTAGAAACAATACCCTTGTGTCTCATTTGAATAAATCACAATGAAACATATATCTATACTTGGGCCTTAGTTTGTCGAATGACAAACACTAAGCTCCCACTGAGTTTTGCAACTCTCTAGATATTTTATGAAAAGTTATTCTGAAATTACTTTTCAAAAGCTTTGACGAATTTGGTTTAGTTTGGTGGTAGTTGAGCATTTTGTTTTAGAAATTATAGGAAAAGTCTTTATGATTCATCATTAATCGAATCAAGTACTAATTGACTTCGATTATCCCAACTAAGATATGCCATATCTTATGGACCTAGATTGTGAACACACAATCATTGATGATCATATTTGGTCTCAAGTAATCATGAACATGATCTAACCTAGATCTTTATGATTTCTTGCCAAGTGGATTTTATACTTCTGAATCTTTGAACTAGCCAAACAGATTCAAATTTATATCACATTTGAGTAAATAAACCTATATTCACTCAAATCCATGTGAAATAATAAAGTTATAAAATCTTTCTTTAGCTTTGAACTCTATTGTCTAGGCGTTCTAACAATAGTTCATATCTTTTTTTTACTTTCAACAAGTAAGACTAGTTTCTTAAATTGATCTAGAAATCAATCAATTTTCAAAAGTCTATCAAAATAGAGCTTTTGAATGTTAACTTGTTGATATGGTCTAAGCAACAGTGCCAAAGATTAGTGGAACTCAAATCAAGGGGTTGATTTGAACCTAGTAAAGTTCTTTAAAGAGTTGTTTGTTTTAATCAAGCATATTGACTCAACCTGTAATTGACCATTTCATTCAAATAAACAAACAAACATTGTTTTTGTTTTTCTTGAATGTGAGTCTTTCTGTGTTTGAAAACAGAAATTTAGGTATGTTGATTATGGAACAAAATAGCCATTTAGTTCCAGCCTTTGAAAGGACTTAAAACAAACTAGATGACCCTACAACTAATGTAGCATTGCCATGCTTCATTTCCCACTTGTAGGTCATTAGTGTATCCCAGCTTCCATTGTTTGAGTTATTACCGAAGTAAGAACCTCAAGCGGTATATGATACCAAGGAAGTTTGATTGCTAGGTCACTTCTTTTTAAACATAAACTTATAGGTAGAAACGGAATCGTAAATTCCTTTCATTTGTTCCTCGTTTTCCTATTTCTTGTACCCTTTCTTATAGTCTTAAGAATTGAATTCTTTAGTGTTGACTTTTATACTTTGTTAGACATGTCCAATGTCACCAACAAGGTTCTTTACCATTTTAATTTATGTTGAATATTTTGTTTCAACTAGATGATCTTACTAGAAGGTTCTAAAGTTCTCTAAGCATCGATCTATTCGAATGTCTAGGGACTAGACTCATTCGAGAATTAAATGGACAAAGATATTAGGTTGTTAACCATTGGTAAAGCTGAGCGTATTAGACTCAATGCTTTATGATCTCAAAACTACAGTGTATTTTGAATTCACAAGCACCAATTGGTTTGCCATTCGATTTTGATACTCGAAAACAACCATAAAAGTCGCTAAAAGAAACGTACATTTTAAATTGCTCATTTTCTCTCATTTCCGTGAATCGTTCTTGGATTCACTACCAATCGAGGAAATTTACTGTTACCTTTCTAAAAGGATTTATTGCAGTGCAAGATATTTAATTATAAACAATAATTAAAACATACATTGAAGCATGCAAAGTCTAAACATTTATCATGAGTAATAACTTGAAAATTAAAGCAATCATGCAATTTTAACAAGTTATTAGCATTTTATTCGAATTTATTGTTCCGGCAGGTGTGAATAAAATGATTCCAAGATCCTAAAATCATTGAAGAACTAAGCACAGTTTGTCGACTTAATCCTAAAACATCTTAGGTAAGCAAAAGCCTTTTGCTAATAGTCTAGAAACTATTCTTGGTTGATAGGTACGTCTAAGAACTTATTAGGTAAACCTATCGATTTTGCCACGACATAAAAGGACTCCTTACTTATATCGTTGAGTTTCACCAAAACTAACATGTACTCACAATTATTTGTGTACCTTGCCCCTTTAGGACCAATAAGTAACACCTCGCTGAGCGAAAACTATTACTAGATTGATGTAAAGGATATCCAAGCAAGTGTATATTTTGGCATGGCACCTTTTAACTCAATTTTTAAGTTTGGAACTTAAGGCTCTTACTATGTTGGTTAGATTTTAAGTGAACTAAAATCCTTAATCATGCAACATAATCAAGCTTTTGATCTCATGCATTTTAAGACATATTTAAAAGCAATAAATAACTTAAAACATGCATAAGATAAATGTGATCTAGTATGGCCCGACTTCATCTTGAAGCTTTGACTTCAAAGTCCGTCTTGAAAATCTCCGTGGGAGGCACCATTTTCTTCAAATAGGATAAGCTATAACTAATTACAACTATTTGATGGTACGCAGACCATATTTGAATTGAAAAATAACTTTGGTACTTTAGACCAATTACATTCAAATTAATGGTACGCAGACCATATTTTCTATCCTATTTGGGCCATACTAGTCACTTCATAACCTGCAAAACAGTACATATACAATATATACCATTCACCCATTCATTATCATGAATGGCCCACATAGCTGGTTAGTAAAACACATTATGCATCACGTAAACATTTGCAGCAATTAATCAAGGGCACCAATAATCTACCAATTATTCAGTCCTTATTAATTCTAATCAAGTTGTTTTAACCTTAAGGATTTGTAGACCTAATCAAGAGTTTATGACTAAAAGGGCTCCCACTTAAACCAATAAATTCATATGCTTTACTAATTTTAAACATAAAAATGTATTTCTAGTCTAACCGGAAACATACAAATTTAATTAAAATTTAAACCTCATATAAATTTATAATTGAATCCAAAAAGTTTAATTTAATTTCAGTCGTATTTAAATTAATTCATGATTTTAATTTTAGTAAAATAATTAGAATAAATAAAATTTATTATAATTACAATATTCAAAATTAAAATCCAAGAAAATAATTTAATTATTAATTTTAAAATTAATTAAAATTATGTAAACTGAAAAATTTCAAATTAAACATTCAAAACGATCTAATCGCAACGCAAACACCCTACGCATCGCACGCCCATGGGCCGCACGCACACAGCCATCGCTGGCCATGTGCGCGCAGCCCATGCGCTCGTCGCATAGCTGTTGCATCTTCCATCGCAAGCCATCGCACGCTTTGGTGCTCGCTGCGCGCGCGCCAGCGCTCGACGCACGCGAGCCATCGCTCGCTGTGCGCGCTCGCCAGCGCACGCTGCGCGCGCGAGCCATCGCTCGCTGTGCGCGAGCAATTGCGCGCGTTCAACGCTGGGCGCAGCGCTCGTGGCACGCGAGCTTGCGCTCGCTGCGCGCGCTTCCGCGAAGCAGTGCGCGTTGTGGCGCAGCTCGCTTGCTGCCCACACGCGACTGCCATGGCTTGCCTTTCGCCCATGCCCATACGTCCATAGCTCGTGGCCCACGACACAAGGCAGGGCTGCTGCCTTGTGCTCGTGCACCATGCCTTGCTCATTGCATTCGTGCTGCACGGGCGACGAGCTCCCTTGCTCGTCGTCGCATGCCCGCACTATACAACACCCCTTAAGGGTAACACGAAGCGTCCATTGCTTTGTGCGTGCAAGTTATATGAACGAATCGCATAAAAAATTTAAAATTTATATTTAAAATTAATGACAAATTAATAAATAATATTAATTTCATAATTTTAGGGCGAAAAATCGAAAATTTATTATTCAATTGATTTCCGATTATTATGGATTCAAGCCTAGGTCATAAAAATTTAAAATTTATCATAAATTTACAATTTTTATGGTGGTTTTTAATCATAGGTTTCTAATTAAATTATAATTAATTATGAAAATCAAATTAATTCTAAATTATTCTAATTTTCAACAAATTAATCATAATTACAAATTAGATTGCATAATTAACAAGGCTAGGCATTCAAACTTGTTAAACATATACAGTAGGTCAATCAAAAATTCAAGATTTATCAACAAGAATCGCAAATATTTAATTTAACATCTTAAATTTACGAAATTTTGCATTCGAAAAACTAAAACCTTCGAAAAGTCATAGTTAGGCTTCGAATTTGAGAATTCTGGGTTCGGCAGAAAAAAAATTTTTTTGTCAAAATTTTAGAATGCCTTTTACATGCGGAATTGACACAAAAATCACTCGATTTGGATGAGTAACGAAGAAACTGCCGAAAAACTGCGTACGTATAATTAAATAAACGCAATTTGCAATTAATTAACAATTACGAAAATTAATCACCCCTTTTAATTCTTGCAAATTTGTAATATTTAACCATGTTCATGCAATTTAGATTATGAAAATAATAAGGGGCTCGTGATACCACTGTTAGGTTATGATACATATGATATTACATAAATCATGCGGAAACAACCATTAACCCAGGAATACATATTATTTACACATAATCATATAGCATAATTTAGATGCATACTCTTTGTTGCGTGCCCTCCCTAGCTGCGCCCGAACCGAGCAAGAACAAGTCTTTAGGACTCCAAGTGTCGTCCCTCCGTAGATAGTCCACAGCACGTCCGGATCCGCCTTAAGATTGACCAACTAGAATCGCCCTTAAGGTACTAGAATTTTCGGCACTTTTGAGCAAGATGTGTGACTGAATTTTTCTCTCAAAAACTCACTTTGAATACTTGAAAACTCGTTATAAATTGTGAACCCAGGCCACATATTTATAGGGGTATGGAAAGAGAATTGGAATCCTATTAGGATACGAATTAATTAAACTTAGAATCCTACAAGAACTCTAATTAATTAATTTATCAAATAGAATTAGGAATTTAATCATTAACCGAACTCTGCACGTTTTAGGAATCGTGCATGAACACAAACTCTCACACACACACACGGCAGCCACGATGGGCCGCCCATGCGCGTGCGTGCGAGCAGCAGCCCACGCAGCGAGGCCCATGCAGCCGCGGCCTTGGCGCGCGCTGGGCCTGCCTTGCGGTAGGCCTGGGCGCTGCCTTGGCTGGGCTTGTGGCGCGCGTTTGGCTTGTTGGGCGATGGCCTGGCTTCGAGCTGGGCCCTCGTCCGGCAGGCCTCGTCCGATGCTTATTCGTACGATACGCTTCCGATTAAATTTCCGATTCCGGAATTCATTTCCGATACGAACAATATTTAACATTTCCGATTCCGGAATTAATTTCCGTTTCGAACAAATATTTAATATTTCCGTTTCCGGAATTATTTTCCGATTCCGATAATATTTCCGATTCTGACAATATTTCCGTTTCCGGCAATATTTCCGATTCTGGCAATATTTCCATTTCCGATAATATTTTCCGATACGTACCATGTTTCCGTTTCCGGCAACATCTACGACTTGGATAATATTTATATTTCCGATACGATCCATATTTCCGTTTCCGGCAATATCATCGTTTCCAGAGTATTCATTTCTTGCCTGTGACGATCTCAGCTCCCACTGAAACCAAGATCCGTCGATTCCGAATATCCATAGATGGAGTATTTAATGCCATTAAATACTTGATCCGTTTACGTACTATTTGTGTGACCCTACGGGTTCAGTCAAGAGTAAGCTGTGGATTAATATCATTAATTCCACTTGAACTGAAGCGGCCTCTAGCTAGGCATTCAGCTCACTTGATCTCACTGAATTATTAACTTGTTAATTAATACTGAACCGCATTTATTAGACTTATCATAGAATGCATACTTGGACCAAGGGCATTATTTCCTTCAGTCTCCCACTTGTCCTTAGGGACAAGTGTGCATTTCCTAATTCCTTTGTCGCTCGATGCTTGCTCTTGAACATAAGGTAAGAGTTGTCATCCTTATTATGTCCAGAGGTGTTCCTCGGTTTCAGAGTTCAACTGATCAAATAAACAGATAATCATAGCCTATGATTCATCCGAGCACGGCCATGCATTTCACAGTTTCTAGCTCTCCGAGTGGCCTTGTACAACTTTTAAGCATCTCATCCCGATTTATGGGAGGACAATCCCAATCTTGCGATCTTGAGATTAGACTTCGTTTGATAGGTGATTACCTGAGCGTTGCCTTTATAGCCTCCTTTTACGGTGCGACGGTTGGTCAACGTCAAAGCAACCAGTTCTCAAACAAGTAATCTCAAATCACTCAGGTATTGAGGATTTAGTGTCTAATAATTTAATGAAATTTACTTATGACAGATTTTCATCTCTTACAGTAAAGTTTCATAGGTCTTGTCCGATACTAATCTTCCCAAAGTAAGTATCTATGCAAATGATTATGACATTGCCATGTCCACATAGTTCAAGAAACAGAACTACTAGTCATCTTGCATTCTAATCGTCTAACGTTTTCTATGCGTCCAATTTTATAGAAAACTCCGATTAGGGACCATTTTCAACCTTTGACATTCAAGTTCACTTGATAGACATTTCTTAGTCACAGGACTAGTCCTGACAGTCTATCTTGAATATATCGTCAAATTGAAGGGACTCATCATTTAATAAACCACAAATTAAATGGAAAAATGAATTCTTTTCATTTATTGTGAATGATTAACCAATAATGTTTTACAAAGATTTAAACTCTAAAACTTTAAAACATTAAATAGAGACATCAAAGCCATTCTCCAATATGCTTGATTCCCATAGCTTCAGTGTGCGAGTTGTGCTTCGCTTGCGGCAGAGGTTTAGTTAATGGATCAGATATGTTTTCATTAGTTCCAATCTTGCTTATCTCGACTTCTTTTCTTTCAACGAACTCTCGTAGAAGGTGAAATCTACGAAGTACATGCTTGACTCTCTGGTGGTGTCTAGGCTCTTTTGCCCGTGCAATAGCTCCGTTATTGTCACAATACAGGGCTATTGGTCCTTTAATGGAGGGGACTACACCAAGTTCACCTATGAACTTCCTTAGCCATATAGCTTCCTTTGCTGCTTCATGTGCAACAATGTACTCCGCTTCAGTTGTAGAATCCGCAATGGTGCTTTGCTTAGCACTTTTCCAGCTTACTGCTCCTCCGTTGAGGCAGAAGACAAACCCAGACTGTGATCTGAAATCATCTTTGTCGGTTTGGAAACTTACGTCCGTATAGCCTTTAACAATTAATTCATCATCTCCACCATAGACCAGGAAGTCATCTTTGTGCCTTTTTAGGTACTTCAGAATGTTCTTGGCAGCAGTCCAATGCGCCTCTCCTGGGTCTGACTGGTATCTGCTCGTAGCACTGAGTGCGTACGCAACATCCGGGCGTGTACATATCATAGCATACATTATTGAACCAATCAATGATGCATATGGAATCCCATTCATTCGTCTACGCTCATCAAGTGTTTTTGGGCACTGAGTCTTGCTTAGAGTCATTCCATGAGACATGGGTAGGTAGCCTCGCTTGGAGTCCGCCATCTTGAACCTATCAAGCACCTTATTGATATAAGTGCTTTGACTAAGTCCAATCATCCTTTTAGATCTATCTCTGTAAATCTTGATGCCCAATATGTACTGTGCTTCTCCTAGATCCTTCATCGAAAAACATTTCCCAAGCCAAATCTTGACAGAGTTCAACATAGGAATGTCATTTTCGATAAGTAATATGTCGTCGACATATAATACTAGGAAAGCAATTTTGCTCCCACTGACCTTCTTGTATACACAAGATTCGTCTGCGTTCTTGATGAAACCAAAGTCACTGACTGGTTCATCAAAACGTATGTTCCAGCTCCTGGATGCCTGCTTCAATCCGTAGATTGATTTCTTTAGCTTGCATACCTTTTTAGCATTCTTTGGATTCTCAAAACCCTCAGGCTGTGTCATAAACACGGTTTCTGTTAAAACGACGTTTAAGAAAGCGGTTTTGACATCCATCTGCCATATTTCGTAATCGTAATATGCAGCGATTTCTAACATTATCCGAATAGACTTTAGCATTGCAACTGGTGAAAAGGTTTCATCGTAATCCACACCGTGGACTTGCCTGTAACCTTTTGCAACCAATCTAGCTTTGAAAACTTCAAGTTTTCCATCCATGTCCTTTTTCAGTTTGAAAACCCATTTGCTTCCAATGGCTTGATAGCCATCTGGCAAATCGACCAAATCCCATACTTGGTTTTCAGACATGGAGTCCAATTCAGATTGCATGGCTTCTTGCCATTGCTTGGAGCTAGGGCTCGTCATAGCTTGTTTGTAAGTCGCAGGTTCATCACTTTCAAGTAATAGAACGTCATAGCTCTCGTTCGTCAAAATACCTAAGTACCTTTCCGGTTGAGATCTATATCTTTGCGATCTACGCGGGGTAACATTTCTAGATTGACCATGATTCTCACCAGATTCTTCTAAAGATCTCTGAGTTTCATCCTGAATGTCATCTTGAGCATTCTCTAGAGTTTGTTGTTCGACTCGAATTTCTTCGAGGTCTACTTTTCTCCCACTTGTCATTTTGGAAATGTGATCTTTCTCCAAAAAGACACCATCTTGAGCAACAAACACCTTGTTCTCAGATGTATTGTAGAAGTAATACCCCTTTGTTTCCTTTGGATAGCCCACAAGGATACATTTGTCAGATTTTGGATGAAGTTTGTCTGAAATTAATCGTTTGACGTATACTTCACATCCCCAAATCTTAAGAAAAGACACATTTGGAGGCTTTCCAAACCATAATTCGTATGGAGTCTTTTCGACAGCTTTAGACGGAGCTCTATTTATAGTGAGTGCAGCTGTATTTAGTGCATGTCCCCAAAATTCTAATGGAAGTTCGGCCTGACCCATCATTGACCTGACCATGTCTAGCAAGGTTCTGTTCCTCCGTTCCGACACACCATTCCATTGTGGTGTTCCAGGAGGAGTCAATTCTGATAGAATTCCACATTCTTTCAGATGGTCATCAAATTCATAGCTCAGATATTCACCGCCTCTATCAGACCGCAGTGCCTTAATCTTCTTGCCTAATTGATTCTCTACTTCACTCTGAAATTCCTTGAATTTGTCAAAGGATTCAGACTTATGCTTCATTAGGTAGACATAACCATACCTACTGAAGTCATCAGTGAAAGTGATAAAGTAGCTGAAACCACCTCTAGCATTTGTACTCATTGGTCCACATACATCTGTATGGATTAAACCCAATAGTTCATTTGCTCTTTCTCCAACTTTAGAGAAAGGTTGCTTTGTCATTTTGCCAAGTAAACATGATTCGCATTTACCAAAATCCTCTAAGTCAAATGGTTCTAGAATTCCTTCCTTTTGAAGTCTTTCTAAGCGTTTCAAGTTTATATGGCCTAATCGACAATGCCACAGATAGGTGAGATCTGAATCATCCTTTTTGGCCTTTTTGGTATTTATGTTATATACTTGTTTGTCGTGATCTAATAAATAAAGTCCATTGACTAATCTAGCAGATCCATAAAACATCTCTTTAAAATAAAACGAACAACTATTGTCTTTTATTAAAAAGGAAAATCCCTTAGCATCTAAGCAAGAAACTGAAATGATGTTTTTAGTAAGACTTGGAACATGGAAACATTCTTCCAGTTCCAAAACTAGCCCGGAGGGCAACGACAAATAGTAAGTTCCTACAGCTAATGCAGCAATCCGTGCTCCATTTCCCACTCGTAGGTCGACTTCACCCTTGCTTAACTTTCTACTTCTTCTTAGTCCCTGTGGATTGGAACATAAGTGTGAGCCACAACCTGTATCTAATACCCAAGAAGTTGAATTAGCAAGTATACAGTCTATAACGAAAATACCTGAAGATGGAACGACTGTTCCGTTCTTCTGATCTTCCTTTAGCTTTGGACATTCTCTTTTGTAATGGCCTATTCCATCACAATAAAGACAGCTTGATGTGGACTTGTCCTGCTTTGATTTAGCATTGCCCTTGGACTTTCCACCTTTCTTGAACGGTCTCTTTCTAGCCTTGAGTAAATCTTTAGCTTCACAGTCCAGTATTATTTCAGCCTTTCTGACAAGGTGAACAAATTCTGCAACTGTTTCTTCTCTTGGTTCACTTAGGTATAGTTGCTTGAAGCGACCAAACCCACTGTGTAGTGAATTGAGCAAGACAGAGACTGCCATCCTTTCGCTTATTGGTGTTCCTAGTAGACTTAGGCGATCAAAGTATGAACACATAAGATCCACATGGAACCTCAGTGGGACGCCTACCCTCTGTTTAGTGCGAAGGAGCTGAACATGTGTTTCTTGGACCTCCATCCTATAACACCTGTTGGGAGAACTAACCTTTAGACCAGACATTGATTCAATCAACTCATGGACGTTCAGGTCCCTGTCCTCCGTACTTCCACGACAGATATCCCTCAGATTCTTGATGAGCGTAAAAGGTTCATAGGCTACAAACCTTTTAGCCCAATCATCAGGGATATTGTTCAGCATGAGACTCATAACCTTTTTGAGATCCGCATCCCAGGCGTAAAATCTCTCAGGGGTCATGTCTCTGGCATAGTAGCTTGGCATGGGATGTGATAGTACATACTCAAGTCCATTGAGTTTGACTATTTCAACTAGCTTAGCTTCCCATTCAAGAAAATTTGTCAGGTTCAGCTTGACCATAAGCTCAGAACCCATGATGATGTTTTGATTGTTGTTTGCCATATTAAAACTACAATTGAAAAGAATAAACAAATAAATAACCATTCACAGTTTCTCTTAATAAACTTAAATTCTAGCATACATGCATAATTCAATGTTTATTAAGCATTTTATTCAAGTTATGTGTTCCGGCAGGTGTGAATAAAATGATTCCAAGATCCTAAAATCATTGAAGAACTAAGCACAGTTTGTCGACTTAATCCTAGAACATCTTAGGTAAGCAAAAGCCTTTTGCTAATAGTCTAGAAACTATTCTTGGTTGATAGGTACGTCTAAGAACTTATTAGGTAAACCTATCGATTTTGCCACGACATAAAAGGACTCCTTACTTATATCGTTGAGTTTCACCAAAACTAACATGTACTCACAATTGTTTGTGTACCTTGCCCCTTTAGGACCAATAAGTAACACCTCGCTGAGCGAAAACTATTACTAGATTGATGTAAAGGATATCCAAGCAAGTGTATATTTTGGCATGGCACCTTTTAACTCAATTTTTAAGTTTGGAACTTAAGGCTCTTACTATGTTGGTTAGATTTTAAGTGAACTAAAATCCTTAATCATGCAACATAATCAAGCTTTTGATCTCATGCATTTTAAGACATATTTAAAAGCAATAAATAACTTAAAACATGCATAAGATAAATGTGATCTAGTATGGCCCGACTTCATCTTGAAGCTTTGACTTCAAAGTCTGTCTTGAAAATCTCCGTGGGAGGCACCATTTTCTTCAAATAGGATAAGCTATAACTAATTACAACTATTTTGATGGTTCGCAGACCATATTTGAATTGAAAAATAACTTTGGTACTTTAGACCAATTACATTCAAATTAATGGTACGCAGACCATATTTTCTATCCTATTTGGGCCATACTAGTCATTTCATAACCTGCAAAACAGTACATATACAATATATACCATTCACCCATTCATTATCATGAATGGCCCACATAGCTGGTTAGTAAAACACATTATGCATCACGTAAACATTTGCAGCAATTAATCAAGGGCACTAATAATCTACCAATTATTCAGTCCTTATTAATTCTAATCAAGTTGTTTTAACCTTAAGGATTTGTAGACCTAATCAAGAGTTTATGACTAAAAAGCGCTCCCACTTAAACCAATAAATTCATATGCTTTACTAATTTTAAACATAAAAATGTATTTCTAGTCTAACCGGAAACATACAAATTTAATTAAAATTTAAAGCTCATATAAATTTATAATTGAATCCAAAAAGTTTAATTTAATTTCAGTCGTTATTTAAATTAATTCATGATTTTAATTTTAGTAAAATAATTAGAATAAATAAAATTTATTATAATTACAATATTCAAAATTAAAATCCAAGAAAATAATTTAAATTGTTAATTTTAAAATTAATTAAAATTACGTGAACTGAAATTTTCAAATTAAACATTCAAAACGATCTAATCGTAACGCAAACACCCTACGCATTGCATGCCCATGGGCCGCACGCACACAGCCATTACTGGCCATGTGCGCGCAGCCCATGCGCTCGTCGCATAGCTGCTGCATCTTCCATCGCAAGCCACCGCACGCTGTGGTGCTCGCTGCGCGCGCGCCAACGCTCGTCGCACGCGAGCCATCGCTCGCAGTGCGCGCTCGCCAGCGCTCGCTGCGCGCGCTCCGTAGCTCGCTGTGCGCGCGAGCCATCGCTCGTTGTGCGCGCGACATCGCTCGCTGGGCGCGCGACATCGCTCGTTGTGCGCGCGAGCAACGCTGGGCGCAGCGCTCGTGGCACGCGAGCTTGCGCTCGCTGCGCGCGAGGCTGCGCGCTCTTGCGCGAGGCAGTGCGCGTTCTGGCGCAGCTCGCTTGCTGCCCACACGCGACTGCCTTGGCTTGCCTTTCGCCCATGCCCATTTGTTCATAGCTCGTGGCCCACGACACAAGGAAGGGCTGCTGCCTTGTGCTCGTGCACCATGCCTTGCTCATTGCATTGGTGCCGCACGGGCGACGAGCTCCCTTGCCGAAAAACTGCGTACGTATAATTAAATAAACGCAATTTGCAATTAATTAACAATTACGAAAATTAATCACCCCTTTTAATTCTTGCAAATTTGTAATATTTAACCATGTTCATGCAATTTAGATTATGAAAATAATAAGGGGCTCGTGATACCACTGTTAGGTTATGATACATATGATATTACATAAATCATGCGGAAACAACCATTAACCCAGGAATACATATTATTTACACATAATCATATAGCATAATTTAGATGCATACTCTTTGTTGCGTGCCCTCCCTAGCTGCGCCCGAACCGAGCAAGAACAAGTCTTTAGGACTCCAAGTGTCGTCCCTCCGTAGATAGTCCACAGCACGTCCGGATCCGCCTTAAGATTGACCAACTAGAATCGCCCTTAAGGTACTAGAATTTTCGGCACATTTGAGCAAGATGTGTGACTGAATTTTTCTCTCAAAAACTCACTTTGAATACTTGAAAACTCGTTATAAATTGTGAACCCAGGCCACATATTTATAGGGGTATGGAAAGAGAATTGGAATCCTATTACGATACGAATTAATTAAACTTAGAATCCTACAAGAACTCTAATTAATTAATTTATCAAATAGAATTAGGAATTTAATCATTAACCGAACTCTGCACGTTTTAGGAATCGTGCATGAACACAAACTCACACACACACACACGGCAGCCACGATGGGCCGCCCATGCGCGTGCGTGCGAGCAGCAGCCCACGCAGCGAGGCCCATGGAGCCGCGACCTTGGCGCGCGCTGGGCCTGCCTTGCGGTAGGCCTGGGCGCTGCCTTGGCTGGGCTTGTGGCGCGCGTTTGGCTTGTTGGGCGATGGCCTGGCTTCGAGCTGGGCCCTCGTCCGGCAGGCCTCGTCCGATGCTTATTCGTACGATACGCTTCCGATTAAATTTCCGATTCCGGAATTCATTTCCGATACGAACAATATTTAACATTTCCGATTCCGGAATTAATCCGTTTCGAACAAATATTTAATATTTCCGTTTCCGGAATTATTTTCCGATTCCGATAATATTTCCGATTCTGACAATATTTCCGTTTCCGGCAATATTTCCGATTCTGGCAATATTTCCATTTCCGATAATATTTTCCGATACGTACCATGTTTCCGTTTCCGGCAACATCTACGACTTGGATAATATTTATATTTCCGATACGATCCATATTTCCGTTTCCGGCAATATCATCGTTTCCGGAGTATTCATTTCTTGCCTGTGACGATCTCAGCTCCCACTGAAACCAAGATCCGTCGATTCCGAATATCCATAGATGGAGTATTTAATGCCATTAAATACTTGATCCGTTTACGTACTATTTGTGTGACCCTACGGGTTCAGTCAAGAGTAAGCTGTGGATTAATATCATTAATTCCACTTGAACTGAAGCGACCTCTAGCTAGGCATTCAGCTCACTTGATCTCACTGAATTATTAACTTGTTAATTAATACTGAACCGCATTTATTAGACTTATCATAGAATGCATACTTGGACCAAGGGCATTATTTCCTTCAGAAACTGCCGAAAAACTGCGTACGTATAATTAAATAAACGCAATTTGCAATTAATTAACAATTACGAAAATTAATCACCCCTTTTAATTCTTGCAAATTTGTAATATTTAACCATGTTCATGCAATTTAGATTATGAAAATAATAAGGGGCTCGTGATACCACTGTTAGGTTATGATACATATGACAATTCATAAATCATGCGGAAAAACCATTTAGCCAGGAACACATATTATTTACACATAATCATATAGCATAATTTAGATGCATACTCTTTGTTGCGTGCCTTCCCTAGCTGCGCCCGAACCGAACAAGAACAAGTCTTTAGGACTCCAAGTGTCGTCCCTCCGTAGATAGTCCACAGCACGTCCGGATCCGCCTTAAGATTGACCAACTAGAATCGCCCTTAAGGTACTAGAATTTTCGGCACTCTTAGGTAAGAAATATGACTGAATTTTTCTCTCAAAACTCACTTTGAATACTTGAATTAATCTCTAAAATATGTGACCCTAGGCACGTATTTATAGAGTTATGGAAAGGGAATTGGAATCCTAGTAGGATACGAATTAATTAAACTTAGAATTCTACAAGAACTCTAATTAATTAATTTATCCTTTTAGGAATAGGAATTTAATCATATAGCAATTCTAATAGTTTTAGGAATCGTGCATGAACACAAACTCACACACACACGGCAGCCACGATGGGCCGCCCATGCGTGTGCGTGCGAGCAGCAGCCCACGCAGCGAGGCCATGGCCTTGGCGCGCGCTGGGCCTGCCTTGCGGTGGGCCTGGGCGCTGCCTTGGCTGGGCGCGCGTTTGGCTTGCTGGGCGATGGCCCGACTTCGTGCTGGGCCTTCGTCCGGCAGGCCTCGTCCGATGCTAATTCGTACGATACGATTCCGATTAAATTCCCGGTTCCGGAATTCATTTCCGATACGAACAATATTTAATATTTCCGATTCCGGAATCAATTTCCGTTTCGAACAAATATTTAATATTTCCGTTTCCGGAATTATTTTCCGATTCCGATAATATTTCCGATTCTGACAATATTTCCGTTTCCGGCAATATTTCCGATTCTGGTAATATTTCCATTTCCGATAATATTTTCCGATACTGACAATATTTCCGTTTCCGGCAATATTTCCGATTCTGGTAATATTTCCATTTCCGATAATATTTTCCGATACGTACCATGTTTCCGTTTCCAGCAACATCTACGACTTGATCCATATTTCCGTTTCCGGCAATATCATCGTTTCCGGAGTATTCATTTCTTGCCTGTGACGATCTCAGCTCCCACTGAAACCAAGATCCGTCGATTCCGAATATCCATAGATGGAGTATCTAATGCCATTAAATACTTGATCCGTTTACGTACTATTTGTGTGACCCTACGGGTTCAGTCAAGAGTAAGCTGTGGATTAATATTATTAATTCCACTTGAACTGAAGCGGCCTCTAGCTAGGCATTCAGCTCACTTGATCTCACTGAATTATTAACTTGTTAATTAATACTGAACCGCATTTATTAGACTTAACATAGAATGCATACTTGGACCAAGGGCATTATTTCCTTCAAAAACCTGATTAGACCTGTTTCTAGACAAGAAATTGACTTAGCCCTTAAAGGAATTGATATCCACAAAGCTCTTGGACTAGATGGGCTGAATAGTTTCTTCTTCCAGCAGGCTCGACCAACAATCAAAGAGGGGATTTATGAAGTTGTTCTGCAGTTTTTTTCTACTGGTAAACTACTCAAACAGGTCAACAATACAGTAGTCACTTTGATACCTAAAGTTCAGAATGCTTCTAGTGTGAAGGACTACAAACCTATTGCTTGTTGTTCTGTAATTTAAAAGCTTATCTGAAAAGTGCTCACTTCTAGATTACATGGTGTGATAGGGGATGTTGTTTGTGATGCTCAAGCTGGCTTCATTCATGGTAGATCAATTGCTGACAATATCCTACTAGCTTCTGAACTCATCAAAGGTTACACCAGGAAGTACATATCCCCAAGGCGTATGATAAAAATTGACCTTAGGAAAGCTTATGACTCACTTGAGTGGCCTTTCCTAAAAGTCATGCTTCATGAGTTAGGTTTTCCTGCTTGGTTTGTGGATTGGATCATGGAATGTCTCTCTACTATCTCTTACTCTATTCTGCTTAATGGGTACGCCATTGAACCTATTCCTGCAAAAAAGGGGTCTCATGCAAGGAGATCCCATGTCTCCTTTTCTCTTTGCTATTGGTATGGAGTACCTTTCCAGGTGCTTACGTAGTGTTGCTCAACAAAACTGTTTCAAATTCCACCCTAGGTTTAAAAAGTTGGGCATTACACACATGATGTTTGCAGATGACCTACTAATGTTTTCCAAGGCTGATAAAACATCAGTTCAAGTCCTCTTTTTAAGGCTTTTCACCATGTTCTCCTCTGCTTCTGGCCATGCTGATAATCTAGAAAAGAGCAATGTGTACATGGGTGGAGTGTCTGTGGACGATGAAGTCTCCATTAGAAGTGATTTAGGTATGCTTAAGGGTACCTTCCCCTTTAGATACCTAGGTGTTCCATTAACCACTAGGAAGTTAAAATATAGTGATTGTAGACCTCTGGTGGATAAAACTGTTGCAAGGGTTAGGAGTTGGTCTTCTAAGTTACTCTCCTATGCTGGAAGGCTACAGTTAGTCAAAACTGTTCTCTATGGTATGCAATTATATTGGTGTTAGATTTTTGTTATGCCTAAGAAAGTCATGAGAGAAATTCATGCTATTTGTAGAACTTTCCTCTAGACTGGTGGTGATTTAGGATCTAGAAAAGCTCATGTTTCCTGGGATCAACTTTGTTTTCCTAAAACCAGTGGTGGATGAAATCTGAGGGTTCTCACCATTTGGAACAAAGCTGCAGCATTGAAACACTGTTGGGCTTTATCACAGAAGCAAGATAGGCTACGGATAAAATGGGTTCACATGTTCTATGTTAAGAGCAATGACTTCTGGACCATGTCTGTACCTAATGGGTTGACTTGGTCCCTTAGGAAGATTTGGAGTGGAAAGGAAGTGCTCACTGCTGGTGGTGGTTGTGCTCAGTTCATTTCAGTAGGGAAATATAGGATACAAAAATATATAAACACCTGAAACAGAATGGCCCAAAAGTTGAGTGGAGAAGACTCATATGCAATAATTCAGCCAATCCAAAGAGCATCTTTATGTTGTGGCTTACAGTGCAAAATAGATTACCTACCAAAGACAGATTGCTGCAATGGAATATCAATGTGGATGCAGTTTGTAGTTTGTGTCAGCAGGATCTTGAGAATATGACTCACTTATTTTTCCAGTGTCCTGTGTCAGCGGATATATGGAATAATGTGAAAACCAAGATAGGTGTTGTAATTAAGACCCACTGGTATGTTTGCTGATGAGATTCAATGGGTCACAAAGAAGAGTAGAAGCAGCAAACCAGAAGACAAGGTTGTTTGTGCAGCTTTTGCTGAAACAGTCTATCATATTTGGCTTCACAGAAATGCTAAAATATTTAGCAATAAGTTTGACAGTTGTAATACTATTGTTTCTAGAATTCTATTCCATGTAGCTTGTAGGTGTACTAAGGAAATGAGTTCTGTTTTGCTTAGGTAGTGACTGTGGGGGACACCACCCTGTTGGTGGGTGATCCTTCCTTTCAGTCTAAGGTGAATTGTTGCTTTGGTGATTTGTTGTAATTCTCTTACTTTTGGTAATAAAACTCCTTATTTGCTAAAAAAAAAAATCTTAACTAATTACTTTTATTTTAACTAATTTCTTTCTGCTATCATCTAATATATTTAAATAGTTAAATTATACTTTGTTAACTAACCGACTATATTTATTTTTTGAGGGAAACTAATTGACTCTATTGTCTAACTAAGTGCATTCCTTATTTAACTAAATATTTAAAATTTATAACTAATTTCTCTATGACCGATTTGTTTCACTGCTTAACCAAATTTTTAAAATTTCTAACTAATTGCAGTATTCATTTAACTAACTTCTTTAACTAAATATTTAATTTTATTTGCAAAAAAAATGCTTTAAATGTTTAACTAATTCTTGTAGATTCTTAATTAACTAATTTATTTCTTTAATTTACAACTTCCAATAATATTTTTAACTGAGAATGAAGTAAGAGGATCATTCACTAGATATACTGCAGAAACACTTGATGAAATACATAAACTTTATGAGAAACATTCAGTGTTTCTCGTCTTTTCAATCAGAAAAACTACAAAAAACGAGAGTTCCAAAATCTGGAGAGCTCAAAAAACAATACTTTTGTTATTCACGACAAGGAAAAGGAAGGGAAAACAAAACAAAGAAGAACCAATTGTACCAACTGAAAACAAAATCTATATTCTATAAGGAAGCTCATGGGGTCAATTTAGTAATTGCACTTTTGGTGTCCCTCTATAGAATAGTCTATTGCCCTTGAAAACTTCAAAATATAATTAATCAATTAAAAAACAAAGAATAAAAAGGATATCCAACAAACATCCAAGCAAAGTAGTAAGTCAAAACTTATTACAAAGCAGGAAATCGTATACCACACATAGAATTTTTATAAAGTCAACAAAGAAGTTAATATTTTCTCCAGCAAAGGTACAAGCAAGGGAAGAAGTCAAAATATAATTAATTAATGTAATTAAAAACAAAGAATAAAAAAGATATCTAGCAAACATCCAAACGAAGACGTAAGTCTACACTTTTACAAATTAGGAATTGTATATCACGCATACATTTTTTTCAAAGTCAACAAAGAAATTAATACTTTATCCAGCAAAAATATAAGCATAGAAAGAAGTATAAATATATGGAAATAAGCCATGTAATCCCTCATTTACTTAAAAAAAAAATGTCAATAATACCAAAAAAGTTCAAATAATATTACAAATTATTACAATTACCAAAAAATTACAGTAAACCTGATATCAGTCTAAACCATTCAAAAGAGTACTCTATCAAACAAGTTCATCCTAAAAACTCCACCATCATTCCTCTTCAAGTCGCTCCCATACATGATACATGTAAGTATATTCTTAAATTAAGAAAATAAAAACGTAAATTTTGTTATTGAGATTATAAATTGAACAATTTATAATGATATAGCCAATGGTAATGCACAAGTTATTTGGGATATTGAACAAATTCATCGTTTTAAAAAAATTTGTTGCTATGTAGATTGAATGCGTCGTACTAAAACACTTGCATCTAATTTTATGCAGATTTACAATCATAATTCGTCACTGAAATCGATGACCACCATCAAATAACTTTCAAAAGACAAGGTATGTTTTGCATCGTCTCCATTAAACAAAAAATTATTGAATTATTTGTGAATTTTTATTGTAAGATGATTAATTTCATATATATGCAAATGCAGGTATTAAATTTTGGTTTTAAGTTCATCATCGCATACAATAACCACCGACAATAAGGTATTTTTTCCATCAACCTCTTAACTAAAAAAATTAAATTTTAATATGCATGTTTTTTTTTTACTTTTATTCTTGGTTATATATTGTTTTTTTATATGTCATATAAGATATAACGATTTTTAATAGAACTATAACAGTCCGCAAATTCGAGGATGAATACATCAGGGATACACATAAATAATATTGTACGTAGGTCATACCTCCAATGGGTCCAATCAATGATCCAGTAGGGAAGTAGTTCTCCAACTTAATATCTGTTGTAGCGTCATCAATCTGCGGAACCAAAGGCAATATAAGTTCCACGTACTTTAATTTACAATATAATTAAATTACAAAATGAAATTATTACACACCAACCTGCTAGACACAATGCAATCTCACTTTTATTTACAATACACTCAAATTAACAAAAATAGGCACTGTAGTAGTCTTCAATGCCATAATTATCAGAAACATATTACAAAAGTACACCTAATTGCTACAAACAATCACAATGTCCTCTACATAAAACATATTGCAAAAGTACACCTAATTGCTACAAACAATCACAATGTCCTCCACATGCATCTTCGGCTCTTAAATATTTTTTAATTTTTGCTAAAAGCGAAAAACAAATAGGCCATTTTCTGATGTAAAAAGAATCTCAATTCCAGTGCCTATCAAATTTAAATCATGTACGATTCGAACTTCCAGTCATCAAAAGGTGATCACAACCAATTTTCTTAACTGTTTATGAGTTATAGTTTGCTTGCATCTTATAGAATAGAGATAAACTTTCCAAATGTTTTTAAGATGTATAAACATGTTATTATTGAGATATATATGTGGTGTAAACTGATGATTATAATAAATTAATCAGCTGAGAGATCATCAGTTCATAAATAATATAAAATTTTCAAAAGTGACCATTTATACCGATGAGATGTATAAATTAAGAGTAATCAACTGCCTAAGAGTTATACAAAAACTTTTGAAAGGTGATCACAACTGTATATACGTTGTGAGGCAAGATTTATCTTTGATAGTGATTACCATTAATTAATTAAAGAAATCTAAATTACAACCACAAGCATTATAACTAAAATTAAGATATCAATCCATATTCTTGGAACCAAATTAGTTCCTATACCCATTCTTTACATTATGGCATGTAAAAAGTGTAAAATTATTCCCTTGCATAGGCAACACCAAAAACATTGACAATTTTTAAACACTCCCAAAAATCAAGCTAAAAGCATCAACAAGCACATAAATTCCAACTCATATGGAATTAAAATTCACAGTTCACAAAAAACAAGCTACATTAAGAGCTAGGGAATACCAATAACAACAAACACGATCGTGATAAACTATCATTCATAAAATAACGATAAAATCCACATAATTGAATAGAAGCTAATTTTATACGTCTTCTTATCAATACTTAAATTATTTTGAATATGAAAACTAATTTAGACTTCTTCTTCTCAATTATCTCTAATTATCATATCAAATGAACCAGTCAATCAGATGAGAAAATTTCCAAATATCACTGCATAATCCAATACTCTGTAATGTTATGTTACTTTTTTATAACTTGCTGAGGATTACGAAGTATTTCATTATTTGGCTGGGATGTAGAATTAATCAATTAATAAGCAAGTTGTATTCGAGAAATTTCGAGTTAATCTCAGTGATTGGGAAAGTTTCCCAATCAAATTGAAATTATGTAAATATATAGCTGGAAAATCACAGGTGGTACAATTCTATCAATTGTATATTAATAAGGGTTAATTGTATAATATTACCTGTTGATAGTATATTCTACGGCTGTTTAAAATGCATTATTTTTTATTTGTAAGTCATTGATTTTATTGTGTATTAATAGGTGTTGATTGTATAATATTAGGCGTTGACTGTATATTAAATACGTGTTGATGTGTTACGAAAATTTAAGGTTGGCAGTACATGAGGCCTACATTGATGACACGTGATTGTACTTAATTGGGGCCCGCACTTATGACATTTTCGTAATAAAATGATCATTTATTTACGAAATTGCCATTTGATTAGGAGAAGTTATCAATCAATGTGATTAAATCGGAAGCGCTCAGTTGTATTCTATGTGTAATGTGCATTATACTATTAATGAAAAAGAATATTGAACCTTGGGTAGTCCACATTTTGCTGATTCGGGAAAGCTTAGACCTAGAAAAAATTCATCAATTAACTTATGAAATCATTAACATGTATACAAATATTAATTTGTAATTAGGTATAAAAACTAATAGGTACTCCCTCCGTCCCGGAATACTCGCAACGGTTTGACCTTTTGCACTATTCACATAATTCACTTTGAACTTATTTATTTGTAGTGTATGAAAATAAGTATTAGCAATAATATATTGTTGGCTTCATCTTAATATATATTTTCAAAATATTAATATTTTATAAGTTTTTATCTCTATTATACAAGTGAAGAGTTGAGGTTATTATGGTAAATCCACTTTTGGTATCCCCTTAGAATTAGACTAAACCATCCTCTACATAAAAATAATTAATTCGATTATAAAAGTAAATCATGTGATTGATTTAGGAAGGAGATGATTGTGATTGATTCAGTGAATCATGTGATTGATTTAGTAAATATTGTAATTGATTGAGTAAATATTGTGTAATCTATACTATTATTAAATCTCCCAGACAAGGTATGTTACGCCGCTATGTGTCACCTCACCAACAAGAAATATAGAAGAAAGCTTACCATCTTAGCTAAGTATTAGTTATGTCTTTTTAACCCTACTTAAATATATTTAACTTGGATAGAACTATTGTGTATTTATACTACTTTTTTCACATGGTTATGTTATTTGCTAATTTTCACAACATAAGGATTGCAAGAAAATGTAATTTTGTTACCATTATTGAAAATGATTTCGAATAATTACTATTACGTACATATTTAATTTGGCCAGTTTCTACATATAATAGAACATGTTTTTCATTCATTAGTCAACAATTGTGTTAGCATATATGGATTATAACATATATACGTAGCACAAGACATTAATTAGATATTAGGTATGATCTACAAATACTAACATTCCAAAAAGGATCAAGAACACTATACTAAAACATGATATTGCGTACAACACAACACATCCAAATAAAATAAACTATTTTCGGATAGTTATTAAAAAAAGAGTCAAATTCGCATACGCAAAACGTGTAAACAGTGCGTAAAAAATTCATATAGTATTCTACGCTTTAAGCGGGGCATCGCCCGGGATAAACACTAGTAATATATAATTGAAGATATTGATGGTGAAAGTTGTGCATTGGCAAGCATGTCCAGTCAAACGTTGCGAGTATTTCGGGAGGGAGAGAGTATTCACCAAGATACATAAATATACAGAAGACCAACAAATTTGCTAAATCAATTCCAAATCTGGAGATTTGAACCACACACGAACCCCAACACCATATATAAGTTAATATACTTGTGCGTTGATTTGGGTTCTAAGCGACAAAGTTTCAATGACGAATTGAGAAAGAAGTAGCTAGTTAGAGAACTATAGGAGGAGAGAGTGTCCTGATATATTTTAGGAGATAGTGAAGAGTTGAATCTCTTGAGAGGAAAACTCGGGGAGGAGAGAGAGGTGGCCAAGTGGGATTATTTTCTCCATTTTTGCTCAGATCTCCTTCCGAGTCATTTGTGTCAGCGGTGTTGTTGTTGTTGTTGTTATTATCGACAAAGAGGAGAGAGACTCCAACAGGTGACTTAGAGTATGAGAATTTACCTTTTAGTGATTTTTGAATTAAACGAGGTCAAACAGAATTACATGTTAAGTGAGGAATTGAGGATCATTTAATCATTCACTGTTATTTTTAGTGCTCGGTAATGCTTATAATGGTTCCTTCCTTATGTTAGGTTATGAATAATCTAATGTCATGCGGAATAAACCATAAATGTCAGAATCCAAATTAAATGCACATGATCATTTAACATAATTCAGTGAACACACTTTGTGATGCGTGCCTTCCCTATCTGCTCCCGGACCGAACAAGAACAAGTTAGAACGCCAAATGTCGTCCCTGCGTAGAAAGTCCACAGCACGTTCGGGATCCGCCTTAGGTTCAACCAACTAGGATTTAATCTAAGGTATTATTAATTTGGGATCTCACTTTTAATGTGATAGGCAAAGTATGAAAACTCATGTGTATATTATGATCATAGACCACGTATACATAGGAAATAGGAAAACCCTAAGTTTCCATAACCTTAATAATAAAGTTTAAGAAACATATATTAGATTTTAGGAAACATGCACAAAATCTTTAGTTTAAGCATTAGGAAATTATCACAAAAATACCAAACCAAATAAACCATTTAAGGCAACTGGTAGCTTGGTTCACAAGCTGCTTGCGTAGCAAGGCAACTTGGCACGCAAGCTACCCATGCATGCTGGCACAAGCAGCTGCCCAACAACACTAGCTTAGTAGCGCTAGCCAGTTTGTTGCTGCCATGCGCGCTGGCCCTTGCTTGCTGCGCGCTGGCCCAATAGCTTGGCGTTGCTGCCACGACCCATTAAGCGATGGGCCATTACTTCGTGCGATGGTCCGTCGCTCGTTTCGTGCTTCCGATTCGAACAATATATATGTTTTCGATAATATTTCCGATTCCGATAATATTTCTGTTTACGGTAATATTTCCGATTTCGAAAATATTTCTATTTCCGATAATATTTCCGACACAAACCATATTTCCGTTTCCGGCAATATCTTCGACTTCGATAATATTTATATTTCCGTTATGAACCATATTTATGTTTCCGGTAATATCTTCATTTCCGGAAAATATTCTTTCTTTACCTTTTAACAGTTTGTTTAGCTCCCACTGAAACCAACATCCGTCATTTCCGAATATCCATAATTAGAATACTTACTGAATATAATATTCACCTAATTACTTGACCCGTTCACATACTATTTGTGTGACCCTACGGGTTCAGTCAAGAGTAAGTTGTGATATTAATTACATTAATTCCACTTGAACCGAATCGACCTCTAGCTAGGTATTCAGATCACTTGATTTCACCGAATAATTAACTTTCTTAATTAATATTGAACCGCATTTATTAGACTTAGCATTAAATGCTAATTTGAACTAAGGGAATTATTTCCTTCCCCTTAAACAAACTAGTCCTTGGGCCCATTCGTGGAACGAGCTTATTGTATGTTGGTTCATCTAGTTGTGCTATTTTGAAGTATCATTTTTGTTTAAAGTGCAAATTTGTATATAAGTTTCATTATCGCAATCACCCTCTTTTAGTTTTTGACATTAAATTCTGATAAGACATTACAATATGATCTAGTGGAAAATACATAAATGCCAAATTTGCATTTTTTTAGTGTTGGCCGTATTAGTAACTGTGTAACTTTCTTTTATTAAAATAAATTTATTTGTAACTAATTGGAATGTATAAACAGTTATTGGTACTTTACACCTCAACTAGCAGAAGTGCATAAAATCCTAAACAAACTCTACCATATAATCTATTAAATAACAAAACATAGTTTGAGACCAAGTGTAATAATTAAAAACCCTAAATAGCCCATCATACTGTTTTGAAAAGTTATGAAGTCGAAGTTAGACAAAAAGGTTTCGCATCTGTGTTTGGCATTTTTTCTTTTGCTCATCTTTCAAGATGTTGGTGCATCGCCCGATATCTGGATTAGGTCTTGATTTATAGTTGTTGGTTTGCTTGTTGTTGGTATCTCCTCTATTGTGATGGTCCTGTTGTATTTTAGTAACATGTTCGTATAATATTATATAAATAATAATACATGTATAGTAATTAGTATGTATTTGTTGTGTTGGTTTCTATATAATTTGGGTGATGATAAGGTCATTACCTACTGATTATGTGTTTTTTGTTTGTGTGACCCACCTTTTTTTATTTCTTTTAGTATCTCATTCCCTTGTCGTTTTGCTGCTATTTTTCATCTTCTTCAAAATGGAAGACCTTACAGTAGCATGTTTATAGATAACATAGAGGCTAGAAATGATGTTTTCCGTATTTTACAGTAGCAATCAATATAATAAAAGGTTAAAGCGGTCTTTACAAATTTTTTCCGTAACGATAGTCGTTGTTATTAAGTGAATGATTTATTGTATAAATTCTTTTGCATTACAATACTGAATCATAAAAAAGACAAAACATGGAAAATGAAAATGAGTGGAGATCGACATTATATTTTGTGATAATTGAGGGGAGAAATATACACCTACGTTAATGAGCCAACCCGATCTTAATCCTTTTAACGCAACAAATGAAATTACCTAATTTTAGAATTAATTAAAATTTAGCAGAACCATAATATTCTTTCTTTGTAGGGTCTCAACAACTCAACTATATCCAACTTTACCACTCAAGATCGTATAAGATGACGTACGTTTTGACTTTAGAAGCCTGTGCATTTACTTGCAATATTTTAGAAGATACGTTTTATGAAAATAATTAAAACCAAAATGCACTTATTTAGTCTTCATAATGTACATTGTCTATCATAATTAGAAATACATTGTTACTCCGCATGTCTACATTATTGGATGGTTTTTTGTAGGTTTCTGGATATCAACAAGGTAATTTTATTGGCCCAACTATTGTATGTAATGTCACAATAGACATGGAATGTTTCAGGAGTCCAGGCTACATACTTTTGGCAATTTGGTATTTTATGTATGATTGAACTTTGGACAATAACGTATCACTACATTACGTGTCCTTTATTACAGGAGAAGATATACAACGGTTCTTCGCTATATGCAGGTCGAGCAATGTATTTTGTCACTATGTTACATTTTGGTCTATCAAACTTCCCCCTCTTTTCTGAGATTAGCTAACTTTTTTTTTCCTTCGGTATTTCTTCTTTAACATGTTAATAGTTTAGAAGAGGCTATTAGCATTATCAATGAATGCAGGTAAGCTGCAATTCCTTGGACAATTAAAATTTGTTGGCTTTGAAATTAGGCTGATTTTACATCCATAAGCAGACATTGTAATGGAGCATTTATATATACATCATCAGGGGCCTCTACTCGGAAGTTTCAGACACTAATTGTGGATGCACAATGTTGAGCCAAGAGCCAATATGGTTTTGATGATGACAAACGAAAGTAATCAACTAACGTGGTTTTCAAGTTGTATGTGTGCAAGATCATTAATAAGTAGTTGTGCCCAAGTCATCAATAAAAGAGCTTACTGGAAGTTGATATTGTGAGATGCTTATTGTAGACACCTAATTTGTGTCTCCCCATTGGGATGATGACGATACCATTATACTTATTAGGCGGTTGGAGCAAATCCATGTGGAAGTCTCAATTGCTAAGAACATTTCCAAAATCCAAGAGCCAAAATCCAATCCCCGAGGCCGTTCCCATTCCGGAACACAGTACAAAATACAATTTTCAAAAATCAATTTCAAAATCCAAGTACAATCTCACCCAATGGAGTATCCCATTGGTTTTACAATTCCTTTTCCAGTCGAAATGACACTAAGCAATCCAAATTCGGGCGCCGACCCACAAAACCGAGCAAGCCGGGCCTCGTCCCGTAAAACCGAATTCAAAAACCCGAAACAGCTTGTTTTTAGACGCAAATTAAGCCTTAATCATCAAGCAAACATTATGTGCCAACTTCGTACAATTCCTACGAAGGAACACCATTACAAGCCAAAACAAGGACGACATCTTTCGTCCTTGTTTGGCAGCTTCTGTGCCACGTCAGCAGCGCCTGGCGCTGGCAGCTGCGCTGGACGCTGGCGTGAGCTGGCGTTTAGCAGCAAATTCTCCTATTTAAACCCCTAATTCTGAGCATTATGGAGAGGCAAAATCAAAACACAACGTCGTAATACAAAAATTGCCACTCAAATCAAAATACAAAAATCCTCCAAAATCACTTACAATTTTCAAGTTCTAAGCAATTGGAAGCTCTAAAAGGAATTCTTGCCTAAACCTAAATAGGTAATTCCGAATCCCAACCCTAATCAATCATGTTTCTTTGATTTTCTCTTTCAAAAAAATGATTAGTAAGTTGGGATTTTTAATCCTAAAAGTGTCACTTACAACAATCATACATTTCTTACAAAATCCAAACTTTATGTGATACAAAAATACAAACTTTCAAGATTCAATGATGTTCAAAGTTGTTTGTAATCACTTCTTTGAACTAGAATCACCTTCAAAACATGGATTAATCAAAGATGATGCCTTTCTAATGTTTAAAGGTCTAATCTTTGAGATTCAAGACTGCACTTTTCAAATTTCAAGTTCAAGTTTCAAGATCCAATAATGTTTAGGGTTGTTTGCAATCACTTCCTTAAACTAGGATCATTTAAAAATAAGAGATCATCAAAGATCAAGCCTTTTAAACATTAAAAGGTCCAATCTTTGAGATTCAAGACTCTTAAATTCAATATTTCAAGTTCAAGTTCAATATTTCAAGTTCAAGTTCAATATTTCAAAGTTCAACATTTCAAGTTCAATATTTCAAGTCCAATATTTCAAGATTCAAACATTTCAAGTTCAAGTTCTATGTTCAAAATCTAAGACACTTTAGGTCGAGCAACTTGACCTAAAGTAGAGATTTTTGCTTTGAATCCGTGCCGGGCGCACTTATTTTTAAGGAGCCGCTTGGCGTTCGGATCTCATGTGCTAAGATTCAATTTCAATACCGCACTTTCAATTATGCAATTTCAATTCCGCAACTTTACTTGCCTAGTCCTTCTAGGCAATGTGGTTCTACCTCCTAGTCCATTTCTAGGTGGTCTTGTACTTTACTAATTCCACACCCATTTTGCATTGTGATGTTGCTTGCTTATTGCTTTCATCACCTAACATGCTAAATACAACAAAATACAAGGTTACGCCACGCTTAACAAAGATAATTTCTTGGACAAACCGATCATAGGTTCCCTTAATTTAACTTTAAAGCAAAGTGACCACAATACAAAATAGAAATTCGATTTGTTCTAAATTCAAACCCACATAGTCTAAACTAGGGTATTTTCGAAAATGTTGTGCCACGCATTTGAATCATTTTTAAAGCTCGCGGAATAAGCATCTCGTTCCCTTGTCCGGATCTCACCCATCCGTTTCTAAGATTCAATGCCTAATCCTAACAGAGTCATTTTTTGGTCTTTCCAAACAAGACCCTAAACAATGTTTGGTGGCGACTCCTTCAAAGTACAAAGATACGAAAGGTTTCTAAACAACCGCCCTCGTAGCGGAAAAAGGCAAGTACGAAAAAATACCCCCTACAATTCTGGCGACTCAACTGGGGAGTTCCTGATTTCATCTTCGAAATACGTGCAGACCTTGAGCATCAAGCCACTAATCTGCTTAAGTTCTGGATGCCAGCACTGGCGCCAGGCGCAGGCCCCTGCGCCAAACGCCACTGCCTGCATCCAGCACAGTGGCTCACAGTGGCTTGCTGCCCACGTTTTCTCAAGTTTTCAAGTGGGAGTTAGTATGTCTTTGAATTTTGAAGGACGCTCCCAAACCTTCAGAACGAATGTCGAAAAACGAGCTTTTCAAATACAATATTCAAGTGCGATTTGAATTTTCAATTTCTAGGCATTTCATGCATTTTTCAAAAACCATATTTGTGCAAAACGAATTTCTACCTTGCCCAAACGGATGTGTTCTACAATCAGGCTAGCCCCGGGGGCAACGAAATGGTGACTCTCCATACGGTTCCCGACCAAAGTGTGTGACCATTTCCGCGCCTACCGAAATTTGCATTTGCTTGACATTCCCGATGTCAAGTATGGAGGTAGTCTGCTAACACACACGTCCCTTAGGTGAATGTGCAAGTTGTCGCCGGATCCGCCTCTTAGTCGAGTACCTTTTGACACCCAAAGCCGACCACTTGCATCATACAAAACTTAGACCGACCTTAGGTTGAGAACTTTGCATGTCGCATTCATATTCATGTTAGTGTGACAATGTGCTACTTGTGCAGTGTGTGGGCGTCTTTGCACGCGTGAATGGCTAACCTCGAATTCTAGCTTTGCCAAAACCCATTAGCCTCCAACTAGGAAGCCAACCCCCTAGGAGCATCATTCAAGCCTCATGCATCTAAAATTGCCGATTTAAGGTCTTTTAGGAGTGCCACTCCATTTGATTCAAAACCCTCAAACACGCCTCACGCACAAATGCCAAATTCAAAGTCCAATCCAACGGTGTCATAATGCCGGATTTTGTAGTCCAAATTTCAAAGTTTCAAATTCAAAGTCCAATCCAACGGCGTCATAATGCCGGATTTTCTAGTCCAAATTTCAAATTCCAAATCCAACGGCGTCATAATGCCGTATTTTCTAGTCCAAATTTCAAATGCCAATCCAACGGCGTCATAATGCCGGATTTTCTAGTCCGAATTTAAAAGTTTCAAATTCAAAGTCCAATCCAATGGCATCAAATGCCGGATTTTCTAGTCCAAATTTCAAATTCCAAATCCAACGGCGTCATCCAACGGCGTCATAATGCCGGATTTTCTAGTCCAAATTTCGAGTTTCAAATTCAAGGTCCAATTCAACGGCGTCATAATGCCGGATTTTCTAGTCCAAATTTCGAGTGTCAAATTTCAAAGTCCAATCCATCAGCGTCATAATGCCGGATTTTCTAGTCCAAACTTCGAGTTTCAAATTCAAAATTCAATCCAACGGCGTCATAATGCCGGATTTTCTAATCCAAATTCCAAGTTTCAAATTCAAGATTCAAGTCTAACGACGTCATGCCGGATTTTCTAGTTCAAGCACTCAAATCTTCAAATTCCATGTTTCGAACCTCAAATTCAAGTTGCCAATTCCTATCTCAAACCTCAAATTCAAAATGTCCAAACTCATGCCGACGTAAATCCAACTTTTCAATTCAATCTTTCAAACTTCAAGATCAAATTCCTAAGTTCAATCTTTCAAACTTCAAGTCCCATACTCAAAATTTCAAGTTCCAAATCCATGCCGGCGTAATGCCGACTTTTCCATTCCATATTTCAAACCTCAAGTTCGAAGTTCTAAGTTCAATCTTCCAAATCTCAAGTCCCCTATTCGAAACTCTTCAATTCCAAATCCATGATGGCGTAGTGCCGGATTTTCCTCATTCAATTTCAAATTCAAAATTCCATGATCAAACACTTTAAAATTCCAAGTCCACGGCGGCATGATGCCGGACTTTCAAAATTCCATATCCAAGGTCTCAAATCCATGGCGGCATAATGCCGGGATTTTCAAAACTCAAAGCCTCATACTCTATACAAAAAATATGCTTCTCTTTCCAAGTTCAAACTCCGAGTCAGTTTCAAATTCATCTTCAAGCTACAAAAAATCCTTGTCTTCCAATGCTTTCAAATACAAAATTCAAAATACTTCCAATGGGTTGAAAATCCCTTGAAATAATACAAATTCAAATTCGAAAACACTTCCAATGGGTTGAAAATCCCCTAAAATAGTACAAGTCCAGTTGTCCAACGGGTTGAAAATCCCCAGAAATAATACAAATTCAAATTCCAAATCCTATCTACGGGTTGAAATTCCCCTAAAATACTTCAAAATTCTACGGGTTGAAATTCCCCTAAAATAGTCCAAATTCTACTCCGGGTTGAAACTCCCCTAAAATATTCCAAGATCCAATGGGTTGAAATTCCCCTAAAATATTGACGGGTTGAAATTCCCTTGAAATAATACAAAATCAATTCCCTTTCAATCGGGTTGAAATTCCCCTAAAATACTTCGAAATCCAATGGGTTGAAATTCCCCTAAAATATTGACGGGTTGAAACTCCCCTGAAATAATAAAATATCCAATCTCCTAAAATATTTCCAATGGGTTGAAAATCCCTTGAAATAATACAAGTGAAATATCCAAATTCTCAATGGGTTGAAATCCCCCTATAATAGTCCTAGTTCAATATTCCAAGTTCTAGTACAAGGAGGAAGCCTCCACAAAAGAATGAAGCCTCCCCTCAAACATTTCCAACGGGTTGCAAATCCTATACAAGTACAAAGTCCAAAATCCCGAATCTTCGGAGTGGCACTTAGAGTCAAGTCTAGGTCTCATGATGAGCTAATCAGGTTACTAACAAATCTGGAATAAGGAATTACCTTTACAAATGAAGACCTCCCACCTGAGGGGGCAAGCCATCACAAGGCTCTGCATCTGACCGTTGAATACAAAGACAAAATCATCCCCATGACTCTAGTGGATAATGGGTCAGCCATTAACGTGTGTCCTCTTCGCACTGCTGAAAATTTGGGTTTCACTCCTAGTTACTTTTCTAGTTCCTCCCAAGGTGTTCGTGCCTATGACAACACTCGTCGGGAAGCAATGGGAACTCTCACTCTACTACCCCGAACAGGCCCAATTGAGCGCAAAGTGAGCTTTCAAGTGCTCAATATCAAAGCAAGTTTCAATCTCCTTTTGGGGAGACCTTGGATCCATATGACCTCAAAGCTGTGCCATCCTCACTCCACCAGAAAGTGCGAATGGAGGTCCAAGGAAATGTCATTACTCTAAATGCATCCCATCCAAGAACCAAGATAGCTGACAAGCCTCTTATATTAATAGAACATGATGACAATGATGAAGACCTTTGGGGGTTCAGTGCTGAAGTAGGAGCCATCGAGTCAAAAATGAATCCCATGGCAAAGCACATAATGATTAAGTGTGGGCGCTTCTTAGGCACTACCCTGCCACCCCTACCGAGTCTCCTTTCAAGACCCATGGTCAGACTAACTGTTGTGGTCTGGGATACACACCGACTAAGCACGACAACAAGCAGCAAGAGGCTAAGCTAAGAGCCCGTCGAGCTGGTAATGATCAATTCAAAATACCTCCCTAGCTATTAACGTACACTCAATGGAAAATTCATAAAAGAAGGAGAGGATGACATGTACTTTGACTTCCCAGAGCCTTTCTTTGATACTACAAAAGGGGTTCTCTATCCGGGGTTCGAGATCTTTCAAGTCTGTCACTCCTCGAGGATGCCCCTGTTAGGTTATGACAAATATAAAACATATATTTCATGCGGAAAAACCATAAAGCCAGGAATCCAAATTAATTGGCACATAGTCAATTAGCATAATTTAGGATACATACATGTGACGCGTGCCTTCCCTAGCTGCTCCCGAACCGAACAAGAACAAGTTTAGGACTCCAAGTGTCGTCCCTCCGTAGATAGTCCACAACACGTTCGGATCCGCCTTAGATTCAATTAACTAGAATATAGTCTAAGGTTTTATGTTATTCGAACTTAATTATTTGGCAAATTATTAAGCTTAGTTTAATCTTAAAACTATATGAATACTTATGATTGATGTGTTATAAATTGTGATTATGTATCACCTATTTATAGGGAGGAATTATCGGACTTAGATATCCACTAGGATTCAATTTACTGATTCAATTAGAATTCTTCTTAAATTAATCCTTTGTATTTTAGTGTTTAATTAAACGACTAACACTAGTGGATTTAGGAAAACAACTAACCGGACAAATCCTAAGCGTCTAAGGATTCGAAGCATACACGAACACAACACACACACACACACACATCCCACGAAGGGCGTGCTGTGCGCGCGCGGCTCTGCCCAGCAGGCAGTCACGCGGCCCACAGCATGGGCGCTACTGCTGCTGGCCTTGCCTTGCTCGGCTGGGCCTGGCCTTGCCTTGCGCTTGGCTGGGCCAGCTGCCTTGCTAGGCGGGTTGCGTTGTTGTTGCTGCTCGTCCAATGTTTATTTCGTACGTCGCGCTTCCGATTCGTTTTCCGATTCCAGAATTCATTTCCGATTCGAACAATATTTAATATTTCCGATTCCGGAATTTATTTCCGTTTCGAACAAATATTTAATATTTCCGATTCCGGAATTTATTTCCGATTCCGATAATATTTCCGATTCCGACAATATTTCCGTTTCCGGGAATATTTCCATTTCCAATAATATTTTCCGATACGTACCATGTTTCCGTTTCCGGAAACATCTACGACTTGGATAATATTTATATTTCCGATACGATCCATATTTCCATTTCCGGCAATATTATCGTTTCCGGAGTATTCATAATTTGCCTTTTGACGATTTCAGCTCCCACTAGAACCGAGATCCGTCGATTCCGAATATCCATAAATGGAGTATTTAATTCACTTAAATACTTGATCCGTTCACGTACTATTTTTGTGACCCTACTGGTTCAGTCAAGAGTAAGCCGTGGATTAATATTATTAATTCCACTTGCACTGAAGCGGACTCTAGCTAGGCATACAGTTCACTTGATCTCATTGAATTATTAACTTGCATAATTAATTAATACTGAACCACATTTATTAGACTTAGCATTGAATGCATTCTTGGACCAAGGGCATCATTTCCTTCAGTCTCCCACTTGTCCTTAGGGACAAGTGTGCATTGCCTAATTCCTTTGTCGCTTGATGCTTGCTCATGAACATAAGGTACGAGTTGTCATCCTTATTATGTCCAGAGGTATTTCTCGGTTTCAGAGTTCAACTGATCAAATAAACAGATAATCATAGCCTATGATTCATCTGAGCACGGCCATGCATTTTACAGTTTCTAGCTCTCCGAGTGGCCTTGTACAACTTTCAGCATCTCACCCCGAGGACAATCCCAATCTTGCGATCTTGAGGTTAGACTTCGTTTGATAGGTTATTACCCGAGTGTTGCCGTTATAGCCTCCTTTTACGGTGCGACGGTTGACAACGTCAAAGTAACCAGTTCTCAAACAAGTAATCTCAAATCACTCAGGTATTGAGGATTAGTGTCTAATAGTTTTAATGAAATTTACTTATGACAGATTTTCATTTCTTACAGTAAAGTTTCATAGGTCTGTCCGATACTAGTCTTCTCAAAGTAAGTATCTGTGAGGGGGTCGAAAAAGCACGAGGCTAATGCGTGACCTCGTCCCTCGTGGGTGTGACGATTCTTTTTATTCAATCAAGTGTAATTGGATTTCCTGTGAGTTTACACCCAATTGACTAGTAATATAGGAGTCGCCATTCAGTTTTTAACGACAATGAAAAAAACTGACAAAACCCGGTTATCGTGACATAAAGGGAGTGCAATTATGTTTGACCACAACGGCCGTAGGTTCCCTTGTGATCCCTGGTGTGGGGATCTCTCAACATACACCCGCAGGGTAGAGATTGAGGGTTCGGGGGAGTGTAACTACCAAGAGGAGTACTCGCTCGTCGGTAACTCCAGAGGCAGGATATCCTTACTAGCTCAGCATAAATAATTGAAGGGACATGCGTTAACTATTAAACTAATCTGAGTTAATTTTAACAATATGCAACATATAATACTAGATCGATCGCGATTATCTGATTTAAATAAAATTAAGGGACCTAGCATGATAATCCAATTTCCCAAAATATTATGTTTGTTAGGCGTGGTAGAACAATCAGATTTGGTTAGTTTAACAGTTCATAAAAAGGGCGAGGAAAGCAATTAAATCATAGAAAAGGGACACATTACGACGCACCCTTGAGAGGTGCGTCACGGTTCTCAGAAAACTAACCACCTTGACTTTGCTATTTCTCCTTTTTATTTAACGAATCTCAAATTATGGGACAGGATACATTATGTTCGATTTATGGATCGATTGCGACAGAACGCGTGAACAATTTCGCAGCGTGAGGCTTAGGCTAGGGGTTGGAGTCAATACTCAGAATATGAATTGTGTGTTGTTGTGTCCTTTTCACGTCGAACTTAAGGCCCTATTTATAGAAAAGAGTTCGTGGAAAGATAGAATTGTAGAACTCTAATCCACGAGGAATTAGGAAAAAACACGTACCAGGTATTTTCAGCGCCCAGTGCTGGGCGTCAAAGATTTCGGCGCCCAGCTCTGGGCGTTGAAAATAGGATCCAGGCAATTTCAGCGCCCAGGGCTGGGCGTTGAAATTGCTGGTTGGGCCGTTTCCTTGTCAGATCCGGACTCTTAGAATCCGGAGCATTTGAGACTTAATCGAGTCTTTTAGTGCGTATTAATTTTATGACGGAATGCGTCTGGGCCCGTTACGAACTCTAGGCTTGTTAGGATTTCAATCAATACGTGACTCTTATTTTCGAATCGTATTAGGAATAGGATTCTCTCGCAATTTCTATCTCATTTAGGATTTATGTTGGAGTGCAACACCTAATTCTGACAGGTTTCTATCTTTTATGACTTGCCACTTTTAACAACTACCCTTTACGGCAGTTACTATTTTTAGCAGGTTTCCATAAATAGCAGGTTTCTATAAATAGCAGGTTTCGGGTGAAACGAGAAGGGTGATTGTGTAACACCCCGACAATTCTCCCTTTTCTAAAGTACTCTTTTAATATAAAACATAGATAATTATCAAGGCATTATCGCCCGTGTGAAAACGTAACGGCTTATTCAGAATTTTGCAGCGGAAAACATAAAACTTTATAAATAATCGATTACATAGTTAATCCCAAAACAAATCAACAAAAATAAGATCAACTAACAAGTTTAAAGTCCAATTAAACAAACCATAGTTAACTTAACAAATCAAAACTAAATACAAGCTCTCTATTTCCGATCCCAATGATGCCACATCTTCAAACCTGCAGATGGACAATGCTTATTGATCCTTAGAGACTGGTCACCAAAGATTGGGTCATCACAGGATCAATAAGGCATAGCCATGATCAACATGCATAAGCAAAAGCACGTAATCAGCAAAGCTGAGTACTACATACTAAATCAATAGTAATCCTAACATGATTCTATTAAACGAACAATCCTAACATGATACTAATAAAACATAAGCAAGGATAACCAAAACATATTGACTTGAAGACTATATTTGACTGCACTAGACCTTTGTATCATTAACATTATTTTAATTGAAATAGTCAATGGAATGAGTTGTCTACTAGAAACTTCTTCTTCTTCACTAAGGAAGACGAGGTACGGGCGCGACTCCGTAAACCCCAATGACCTGCGATATCGAGGGACTTTTGAATAAAATAGAACCGGTGATCAATCCGGCCCCAGAAAAAAAAACCATAGGCGACCCATGACCCCAACTCCTGATTGTCCGTCACTTTAGACGTGCACAGTCTAAAGCTATTGCTACTCAGGTTCACTTTACATGATTTACAAATTAAACTCTGTTATGACTCAACAATCACATAAGTCATACAATCAACAATTATTCTCCACTGTTTTTATCTTGGAATTAAGTACGTGATCACAGAGATGTCAATCAAGACTTATTCCAATTAATCCAACCTTTCCTTTAATACTGATCAACCCCTCTATATGGGTATAAGGTTTCAACTTACTAAACAAGGTCCTCGGCCCTTATAAAGTAGTGAAAAAGCTAAAAGGGAACAATGAACAATCGATCTGAATCAATATATATAATAATCTAATGTTCCCAACCAACATGTTCGCATCAATCATCTACTAACATGTTATAATTCTCATAACGAAATATATATGCTTAACATGTCCATCCAACAATATTAAACATGCACTTTCAACATAACCAAGTTCATCAACAATTTCAACATAGTTTCAACAATATAATTCACACACATTCCAAGCACACAGGTATGTACGTACCTTGTATAAACAACTAATAGGCCACTTTAACACTTTCAAATATCGCCTAAAGAGAATTCTTCGCCTAAAATAACCAACAAATATTCTCAATCAATTTCTAATCATTCGCAACCATAATAAAGTATTCTGAATACATCCTAAACATATTTAGAACCTTCCCCAATATCAAAACTTGAATATTTGATTTCCTAGCATCTTAATTATCGAATTAGTGATTGAAATTCGTTGAAAACTCTTTGCAAACATCGTACTTTAAATTTTCAGCAATATAACTAATTTCAAACTACTACAAAACATAATTAACATGTTTGAAATCATAAAAACAATAACTTTAATAATTCATAAACATCCTACCATGATTTAAAATCATTAAAAACCTTAAAAATTCATACTTTAATAATTAAAACTCCTATTTTAATCAAATTATATAATCTAAAAAGTAACAACTTAATTTTATAAAACATATAATCTGAAAATTATAATTAAACCATAAAACTATAAATCTAATCCAAGAAAACATGAATTAACTTAATAAACATAATTAAAGCCCTAACTTAAACATGATTAACAAATCTGAAAATAAATTAGTTTATAATATCAACATATAATTTGAATTCTAAATATAAATTATCAAAACTAATAATTTAAACTATGAAAACCTTATTAAATTATTAAAATATAATATTACATTAATTAAATAAAAGGTTAAAGGGATTAACCAAAAAGATAGGAGGGCGCCGACCGGAGGGGGAAACGGCGGCGGCAGGGTCGCGGTTGCGCAGCAGGGGTGCGACACTGGTGGTCGACACGACTGGTTGTGGTGGCTGGGCGATGCGTGCGGAGCAAGGAAGAAACAGAGAGGAGGAGACAAAAAAGCGAGCCTGACTGGGAAGCTGTGGTGGTTGATGTACGGTGCAGCAAGGCAGCACTGCAGGGAGGGTGAGCGAAGCGGCAACGATCAGGTGGAGGTGGTGGTTGTGCGGGGCTGCCTCAACAAACAGAAACGAATGAGGAGGAGAGCAAGGAAACGAAAGAGATGTAAGCAAGAACGAAGCAAGAGAGGGAGAATGAAAGAAGTTACCGTGCGTATGAGGACCGGTGGCGCAGGCAGTGATGGACCGACGGTGGTTGGCGCGGTGGCTGAAGAAGGAGGAGGTTTGAGGGTTTGCAAATGCACGTGAATGATGAAAGGGAAAGGGGTTTTGGTTTCTTGTTTTTTTTTTGGCTTTTTACGTGAATTGAAAGAGAATGAAAGGAGTAAAGTGTTTTGGGTCTTATTATTTGGGCTTTGCCAATTGGGCTAGAATTAGGATTTAGTTTTAGGATTTCAATCCAAAATCGATTAGGATCATTTCCTAAATTCAATCGTTTTCGTAAATCAATTTCTTTTCAACATAAAATTCTAAAATTATTTTAATTTCATAAATCGTTGAAATATTTAAAACGTATAAAAATAAATATTCGCTAATTACAATTTTATTTCTAAAATTCGTAAATTCTATTTAAATATAATTAACTATACGTTAAAATATATTAAAAAGATTTATAAAATTACGGGGGATTACAAATTGAGATTCGTTATTTTATAGGAGATGCGTTGTCAAGTGGAGATTTATGTTTTCATCATCGAACCTTTCCCTTTCGGGAATGGGGACAAAAGTAGGTGTCTACAGTTAGCCCCCACTTTGACTGAGTCTTGGAGTAAGACGATGGTCAAAGTATTAGACGGAGTGCGTCACACAAGCCATGGTGACCTGTTTTTTGCGAGGGTCTCACGAGCCCCCGAGTGATAACATTTGACTTAAGGGTCATCACTTGAAGTGTCGACATATCCCTCACGTGTCATTGGGATTTGTCAACGGATAGTATAGAATACTCCCTCACTTTGTCATTGGAAGTATCTAAAGAGGCGTAGGAACTCCCTCACTTTGTCATTGGGAGTAGCTACAATTCGAAATCAAAGCTATAAAGTGTAATTGGGCCTGGCCAAGCCCAACGACGAGGTAAAAAATGTTTTTAAAGATTCTCATTTTCAGGGTTAGCTAAACGAGAAAACCCCCTTGTTTTTACGGGACGTAAAACGAAGGAAAATCCAGCACATCGTTCTTTTTTTTTTTTGGAAAAACGAAAAACCAATCTTTTAAATTTTGGAAAAAAGGGAAACTACTCACATCGCTTTTTTGGAAAAACGGAAAACCAATACTTTAATTTTTGGAAAAAAGAAAAACTACTCACATCGCTCTTCTTTTGGAAAAACGGAAAACCAATAACTACTCACATCGCTCTTTTTTGGAAAAACGGAAAACCAAAAGCTACTCACATCGTTTTTGGGAAAAAACGGAAAACCAAAGGCTACTCACATCGTTTTTGGGAAAAACGCAAAACCAAAGGCTACTCACATCGTTTTTGGGAAAAACGGAAAACCAAAAAGAGTTATCGCTGCAGTGACTAAGGACCTGCGCGGTTAGTGACGCAGACCCCGCCGGCTAAAGATGGCGAGCCTGTCCGCTAAGGGTGGACACCCCCTCCGATAGAAGTGGACGAATCTGTTTTGAAATTTGTTTGAGTTTATTTCTTTTGAAAATAAGGACCTACGTGGTTTGCGCCGTAGACCCCGCCGGCTGAAGATGGCGAGCCTATTCCATTTTGTTTTTTGAAGATTCTATTTTTCGAAAACTGAGGACCTGCGCGGCTAGTGACGCAGACCCCGCCCGCTGCGGGTGGGCGAGCCCTGTCCGCTGAGGATGGACTCCCCAGAATTCGTTTTTCAATTTGGGACTCGCGTGGTTCGTGACGCGATCCTGCCCACTAAGATGGGCAATTTTCCTACTTTTTTTTCGTGATTTCTTTTTTTTTGAGAATTTCTTTTATTCATTCTTGCAAGAGCGAATTCTTTCGAGGGATGCTCGGATTTAGTTGTAACCTGAACGTGGGTTGACAACGGGTTTAGACGGACCTTTGCCTTGCGACCGTCTGCTTTCGTGGTTTTAAGCTAGTCTTTAAGGCTCGATTTTTGCCACTACTTGGTCTTTGATCAGAGGACCATGCACAAGTGTCAATGACGACCTTTCTCTGAGGTCGAACCTGCTTTTTTTTGAGATATCCAAACATGAGATGGTGTATGGCGTAGTCCGGGAATGTGATTTTGATTGTGCTCTCCTTGTTGGAGTATTTTTTTCGCGAGCCCCCAAGCACTGGGGCTCGTCGGTCGCTTTTCGCATCTTGTAATCATGTTTGGGGTCATGCTCGTATGTGCGAGCGACCTTTTATAGTAGTGTGCTACTTTAGCGAAGCCGTGGAGTGCGACTTTAGTTTTCAGGCAACATCCGGTTTTAGCTTGGCCCGGATTAATCCTTTGACAGACAAACATTTTTTATTTGGGAAACCAACGACTTAACGACACAAATTTTTTGGTGTTTCAAAGAATGACCATGATATTTATTTTGATTTGAAAAGTGTACATAAGCATTTTTCTGAGACAAGTCTAAGTTTCGACCAAGTTTTAATGTTTATTTTTGCTTATTTGGGAGCTAAAGGTGCTTTTGGCTTGATCCTAATTGCAATGGGGCCTCGTGTTTAGCAACACGGTTTTATATAGGGGCTAGATACGTACCTATTTTCCACCACTCTCAATTTCTTTCTCTCTTTTTTGCTGTGTTTTAATTACTTATTGCTTTTGTAATGTCGATCCCTACTTTCTCACTCCAACGGACTGTTAGGCGTTGGCTACGGGCCCTTACTCCCACAGAAAAGGCTTTGTTAAAATAATACCACTTAGAGGCACTTTTAGGCTTACAACAAATTAATATGGATTATAACTTTCTGCATGCTGCCCTAAACTTTTGGGACTCCGATCATCATGTTTTTGCCTTTCGGGGCAACGAAATATGTCCTTTGCCAGATGAATTTGCTGCGATCCTTGGTTATCCTACTAATGCTACTCCTGCTACCCCTGACACTATTGAAGAGGGTAAAACAACCATAGGGGCTTTCCTAGGACTAGATGATAACATGTTTGCTAAAATTGTTGTAGGTGACGAGGTTAACTTGGCAAAACTTGTAAAACATCACTTTAGGCCTAGTAAGAATATGACCGAACAGAAATTGAATATTCGAGCCCTCGTATTTTGCTTGTTGAATCACTATTTTCTGTCGAATAACAATGGCGCGTTCGGTGACATAAGGTTGATCCCCTTGATTAGCCAGATGGAAAGTTGCTATTCTATTATGCCGTTGGTTGTTGCCGAGACTTTGCTGAGTGCAGATGAGCTGAAGAAGGATGCCAAATCTGAACATTTTAAGGGAAGCCCCCTATTACTGCAGGTAATAGATTTTTCCTTGCGCACGTATACGCGTTTTTTTTGCGTACACAATGAGTTTCAGCGCCCAGGGCTGGGCGCTGAAAATTTCGGTGCCTGGTCCTGGGCGTTGAAACTGCGCACCAGGAACCATTTTCTTTTATTATTTTTTGATCGTGCCCGCTTTTTGCAGATTTGGCTCGTGGAACGGCTTAGACTTTTGGAAGCTCCTGCCGATCCTAAACATTATCGCCCTATAGCCTTGGGTAACCGAAAATACTTGCACCAAGGCCAGGACGAGGCCGAATGGACCTCCTTTTTTACTTATGGCATTTGTTCTATTAAGTGGGTGGTACCATGGTGGGGTTTGACTACTATGACAGGGGGTTCTGATGTATCGGTTTATGTTTCTTTGTTGGGGCTATCTCGTCCCATTTATATTTTCCCTTACCGAGTCATGCGTCAATATGGTTTAAGGCAGACTATCCCTTTTTCTTATACGGTACCACCTAAGGTAGCGACCTTTTCACAAGCACGGGTTCTAGCGTGGGCTAAGTATTATGATGGTCTCCCGCGTTGGGCCGTAGCTACAAATGGCTTTGTGGGTCTTTCTGAAAACTACAAGTTGTGGATGAGCTCCGATGATAAAGATGTAAGGACCGAGGCTCGAAATCGGGAGCCGGCTGAGCTTTTGATACCTCGTATTCGTGTTAAGTATGAGGGTCCTGATTTTGCCAAACCTCGTACCTATAGTATTAAGACTGTGAAAGCTCGTCCTGATCGAAAGCGAAAGGAAGTTCCTCCCCGTTCCAGTTTCAGGTCTAAAAAGATGCCTAACATGAAGGGGCCTGCTGTTGTTAAAAGAAATGCAAGCGCTCGCGGAGATCGTCGCCGGAACAATGTATGGGTTAGGAAGGCTCAGCCGCCTGTAGAAACAGTGGCTAGTCTAGTTGATGATAATAATCCTTCTCCCACCATTGTCTGTGCCCTTGAGGCTGAGCGGGCTATAACTGAGAATGTTTCTGAAGCCTTGGCATCTTTGGAAGTTAGTGTCCAGGAGCTGGTTCTTATGGAGATTGATATTGGGGCAGCGCAGAAGACTGTGGGGGTGGATCCTGCGAACATTGCCCTCAACAAGACTTTATTTGATGATCCGGAAGAACTAGAGTAGTGTAGTTCTTGCTAGGATGTAGGTGCCCTTTATTTATTTCAGTTGTGTTTATTTTTATTCTTAGCACTTTGTTTTCCTTCTTATTATTTTTTTCAATAAAGGCGTATTTTTATTTTTCATTTTCATTTATTTTTGTTTCTCCTCTTTTTTATGTTTTAACACTTTTTGCACAAAGAATATGTGTTTTTTTTATTGGACCGAATCCTTAGTAAGGATTGCCTACGTATCTTGTCAGAATCAGGTCGCGCGTAGTTCTAGCTTTAGAATAATTTCTAGTATGCCGGATTTCGGTAGATATGCCCTGAGGTGGAAGCATATTACTTAATCGGTCAAATGAGTGAAGTATTATCATTATTTTCATCTGCCGTTTTTTGCCATAAGTCGCATAAAAATGAAATTCGACTAATTTTTATGGCTATATTTTTGGTAAGCCTATTTGGATACGTACTGTACCCCCCAAGTGTTCGTTATTTTTCCGTTGTGTGCGGATAAAATGACGAGCACTTCTGAAAAGAAAATGTTTTTGGCAGGCAGAGAGTTTCAACGCCCAGGCTGGGGCGTCAGAAATTTCGGCGCCCAGCCCTGGGCGCTGAAAATGATTTCTGGCGGTCGTTTTTGACGCTTTGCTTCACATGTTCTTGCATTTATTTCTTTTTTGTGCCTTGATTTTTGCTCGTATTTAAAGTCAATTTTGAGGCTATTTTGGAGGCTTTTTTGACTGTTAGCGGGAAACGCATTTTTGTCCGGATTAATGTTTTCTATTCGTGACTCGAAACAGTTTTAAAAATGGAGTTAGGGTGCGGAAGTTATGAAGATCTTTGTGTAGGCTTTTGAGGTGGGTTGAGGTGCATGTTGTTTTTGAAGGATTGGTGGGGGTTATATTTTATTAATTCCCCTTTTAAGCAACATTTGCTTTCGTTTTGGATTTTGATTTCCTTTGACTTCTTTGGGTTGTATGGGTTGATTTTTATGGTTACAGTGGTTGAATTTTATGTTTTGGGGATATGAATGGGATGGTGCGGTTTATTTTGTGGGTTTCGGGAATTGGCTCCCATGGCACTATTTCAAAACCGAGTGGGCTTTGTTTGTTGGGCCTAGAGTGGGCCGCCACTTTATTTTTGTATTTTGCAAGTACATTTGGTGCTTATTTAGTGTTAGAATAAAAATTTTAGGAGAAGTATTACGCCTTTATTGATTCGGAAAGTAAGGAAAACACACTGAAATAAAACTGACCTATATTCTAAGGGGCTTTAGGACCATCTAAAGTCTCTATTTTTTTTTTTTCTACCAATCTAAAGAACTACTAGGCGCTTTTTACTAATGGTGCTCTATGTGGCTCAAGCCTGGGGTTTAGTCTCATAAAACTTCGGTCCTTCACCGGTACTCATCTTGAATTCTATTCCTTTTGCATTGACCCACTGATATGTCTTCACCCATCCGTTCTCGATCTCTTCTAGTGTTGATGCAGGAGAGATTAACCGGGTTGGATCGAAACCTTCATCTTGTAAAGCTAGGGTAGTCATCACAGTCTCGTCCTCCATAGGCCTCGATTCGTTAAACAATGTCCATAGAGCCTGGTTGTCCAATATTTCAGCTGTTTTAGTCTTGGTGAGGTGGGGTGCCTCATCCAAGGTGTGGCAGTCATGGAAAATTTCAAACCCGGGTTTTAGCAAGCCATCCTGAACGAAGGGTTCAGGGAAATCGCAGCATGGGTGTTCTTCTCCTTCTTGAACGAACATCCCGTTAAGGGTTCTTTGATACGGGGGAAGGAGGGTGGTTTGTTTGGCTTTGTTAAGGCGTAGCCCAGACAGGCGGTCAGCAATATCTTCCTCCGTTGGTTCATAGCCTAAGCCAAAGGGAGTAGATTTGTTGGGTAAAGGATGGAATGTGCATTCCTTCTTCCTTATGCTCAATGGGGTTCCTGGGAAATAACCTTGAGCTAGCAGCATTCTAGGGATGACCCGGGATGCCTGCGGGTCTTGGAATGCTGGATCATAGTCTTCAATGAACTGGATTGCTTCTTCCATTTGAAACCCATAAAGGTCGTCTGCAGTTTCGGCCGTTCCAACCATAGTACAACTGATGTCGAGAGGAGGGGCGCGGATTTCTAGTATTACCTCGTTATGGTTAAGTTTAACCATTTGGTGCAGGGTAGAAGCCACACCTCCTAAGTCATGGAGCCAAGGTCGCTCCAATAGGAGGTTGAAAGTGGGCTTGATGTCGATTATTTGAAACTCTGTGGTGCATGCCACAGGCCCGATTTGTATGGTAAGGTTGATTTTTCCCAACACAGGCCTTTGAGAGTTATCATAGGCTCGTACCCCTTGTGTGGAGGTTTGGAAGTCATCGCTTCCTAGTCCCAAGCAATGGGCGGTTCGCAACGGGCAAACGTTAACCGCCGAACCGTTATCTACGAGCGCTAGGGGGATGTTTTTCCCTTTGCATCCAACTACTAGATAGAGGGCTTTGTGATGGGCACCCCCCTCTCTGGGTAAATCTTTGTCAGTGAAAACTATGGCCTTTTCTCCAGCATTTCTCGTGACGTGGTTAACCAATGAGTCAGGTGTGATATCTGTAGGCACTGAGATGAGGTCAAGTGAGCGAATAAGCTTTTCGCGATGTTCTTTTGAGGTACACATGAGATCCCAGATGGTAATTTCGGCCTTGGTTCTTTTCAATTGTTTCAAAAGAGGATTTTCAATGACTTCTGCGACGGTGGTGTGCCGTCCATTCTCAGGAGCTTGTCTGACTAGGATATCGTCCATAGGAGGTGGGCGAATGTCAGGCTGGTATATTCTTCCTGATCTGGTGAGGTTGTCGACTTCGGGTTCTTGAGTGGTGGTGTCGATGAGAGCATACTCGGGCCAAGTTTCAGTAAAGAGGTCCTGGCCCGACACTTGAGATAGGTAGATATCTTCAGCATCATCATCCCACACACCGCACACTTCTCTCTCGATTCGATCCATAGGGACCACAGCGAGTGGTGCACCTTGAGGTGTAATGTACACCGTAGGGTCGAAGTTCTCACTTTCTGGTTGGTCGAGAGAGATGTGACAAGAGCCGAGTGGGCTCTTGCTGTTGTTGGGTTTGCCAACGTTAGGGAGAGGTATCACTTTATCCTCTATCATGTCTTGGATGGTATTCTTTAGGTTCCAGCAGTTTTCAGTGTCATGCCCATTTCCTTGATGGAATTTGCAGTAAGTACCTTCGACCCAATATTTGCTTTTGACATGAGGGTCACGGGTGGGGCCTATAGGTCTCAACTTTCCTTGATTGGTTAATCTTTCAAAGGCTTGTACCAAAGTCGACCCAAGTGGGGCAAACTTTCGGTCTCGGACCCATCTTCCAGGGCTTCTTCGGGCGGGAGTCTCTTCTACAGCATGGACTTCTTGGGCTTGGGATGTGTTACCCCGATTATAGGTGTTGTTTTTATATGTGGGTTTGCTTTGTATGGTTTTGGCGAGGTCGTCCTCGATCTTTATTCCCACATCATAAACTCTTTTGAAAGTGTCAAGTCCCAGGTACCTAAGGTGTTGTCTGTAAGCCGGGTCTAGGTTGTCAATGAATTTTTGGACCAATTCTATTTTGGGAGGCCTACTAATTAGCTGGGCCGCCTGGTCCCTCCATCTAGCAAAGTAGGTCGGGAAACCCTCATTTTTCTTTTGGAAGAGAACTTCCAGCTCGCGCATGGTGACTTGGAAATCCATGTTCGACGAGTATTGCTTGATGAAGACATTGACAAAGTCTTCCCAAGTGGGGAAGAGCTTAGGGTCTTGGTGATAGTACCATTTGAGCGGCACAGGTTCCAAGGACAAAGGAAAGGCAGGTAAATACATGGACTTGTCCACGCCTTTCAAGTTCATGGCATTCACAAAGCTCAGTAGATGATCACGGGGATTGTCCGTGGCCTTGAACTTTGGTAAGTCAGATGAACTGAACTTTTCTGGTAGTTTGCCAGGAAAAGGTTCAGGATCGAGGGAGAAGTATTTGCTCCCCATGGTTTGCTGTAGGACCATTTTTTCAATCCTCTTCTCGTTATCGAGGTCATTTTTGGCTTGTGCAGCCGCTAAAGCTTCATTTTCCATTTTCAATTGGCCCATAAGTTGGGTCATTTGGACCATCTGGTCTCGCAAATCTTCGATGGACATGTTTGAAGGTGCGACTCGAGGTTGGGGAAGCGGAGATCCTTGAAATGAGGGATGACGGATGGAGCTTGGAGTCACTAAACCTGATGTTGGCGATGTATCTTCGAGACGCACTAACCGTTGATTCCCTGATCGACACCAAGTGGCAGGACCAGTCCTAGGCATAAGATAAGCTAAAGTTTAGGTTCCCAAAGTTTCAAGCATTACTTAGTCTAGACTTCGACTCTCTCTATTGGTTTTTTTTTTGCTCTTTCCTTTATTGGTACACCTTTTGGTTTTTTTGGTCATTCTTTGAATTTTCGAAACACTTGCCCGTGTGACATTCATAGTTATTAGCCTGTTCGGTTTTTAGTGCCGAGCATTGTCGTCGTAGGACGCCTAACAACGACGCAAAGAGTTATTAATTTTTTACGAGTCGCTTTTGAAATCGAGTGCTTTTCTTACGCCCTCGTAGCAATTCTTTTTACGAACATTTTTTGTGCTACGTATTTTCCTTTTGCGCAGGCATCGAGGCTGCTGCGCCTGACCAGAAGGCCAAGCAGCAACTTCAGCGCCCAGCGAGGGGCGTGAGAAATTCTGGCGCCCAGCCAGGGGCGTTGAAAATGCGTCCCTGGCTGGTTCTCGTTTTCTGTTTGCGTCTACTTTGTTTATGCGACTTCGATTTGCGTGCTTGCCTAATAACATCCTTTACGCGTTGTGCAGCGTTTGTGGGATTCGTTACAGGCCATCCCGAGCGTCGCTTATTTTTGTGGCGATCGTTTGGGTTTGCGGAACACGTATTTCGGTATAACTCTTTGGCAAATTAGTCTATGAATGTTTGGGCAATTTTTAAGGTCGTTGGTTTTCTAGGATAGTTTGTCACACACAATCACATATTTCGCTACACATAACTTACATTACATCATGAGGCAAAATTAACATGTCATGTAATTTATGATAGGCTTCTATGGGTAATTATTTGCGCCTGGCTTGGTACCGCTTCTATCGTAGATCCAACACATGCCCCGGTCGAGTTAGTGTCTTCAACAGACAAATTTCGCCCAAGAGGCCAACCCGCAAGTGCAAGCCAAGGGGGCATGCAGGCGAGAGGGACTTAATGAGCGAGCGATTGGGTTCGGGATAGGTGTACTACCTGCACAAGTACCGAGTGTTAGGTTATGATACATATGATATTACATAAATCATGCGGAAACAACCATTAACCCAGGAATACATATTATTTACACATAATCATATAGCATAATTTAGATGCATACTCTTTGTTGCGTGCCTTCCCTAGCTGCGCCGAACCGAACAAGAACAAGTCTTTAGGACTCCAAGTGTCGCCCCTCCGTAGATAGTCCACAGTACGTCCGGGTCCGCCTTAAGATTGACCAACTAGAATCGCCCTTAAGGTACTAGAATTTTCGGCACTTTTGAGCAAGATGTGTGGCTGAATTTTTTTCTCAAAAACTCACTTTGAATACTTTAAAAACTCGTTATAAATTGTGAACCCAGGCCACATATTTATAGGGGTATGGAAAGAGAATTGGAATCCTATTAGGATACGAATTAATTAAATTAGAATTATATTAAAACTCTTATTTAATTAATTTATCAAATAGAATTAGGAATTTAATCATTAACCGAACTCTGCACGTTTTAGGTTTCGTATGCGAACACAAACACTTACGCACACACACGGCAGCCACGATGGGCCGCCCATGCGCGTGCGTGCGAGCAGCAGCTCACGCAGCGAGGCCCACGCAGCCGTGGCCTTGGCGCGCGCTGGGCCTGCCTTGCGGTAGGCCTGGGCGCTGCCTTGGCTGGGCTTGTGGCGCGCGTTTGGCTTGCTGGGCGATGGCCTGGCTTCGTGCTGGGCCCTCGTCCGGCAGGCCTCGTCCGATGCTTATTCGTACGATACGCTTCCGATTATATTTCCGATTCCGGAATATATTTCCGATACGAACAATATTTAATATTTTCGATTCCGGAATTAATTTCCGTTTCGAACAAATATTTAATATTTCCGTTTCCGGAATTATTTTCCGATTCCGATAATATTTCCGATTCTGACAATATTTCCGTTTCCGGCAATATTTCCGATTCTGGCAATATTTCTATTTCCGATAATATTTTCCGATACGTACCATGTTTCCGTTTCCGGCAACATCTACGACTTGGATAATATTTATATTTCCGATACGATCCATATTTCCGTTTCCGGCAATATCATCGTTTCCGGAGTATTCATTTCTTGCCTGTGACGATCTCAGCTCCCACTGAAACCAAGATCCGTCGATTCCGAATATCCATAGATGGAGTATCTAATGCCATTAAATACTTGATCCGTTTACGTACTATTTGTGTGACCCTACGGGTTCAGTCAAGAGTAAGCTGTGGATTAATATCATTAATTCCACTTGAACTGAAGCGGCCTCTAGCTAGGCATTCAGCTCACTTGATCTCACTGAATTATTAACTTGTTAATTAATACTGAACCGCATTTATTAGACTTAACATAGATTGCATACTTGGACCAAGGGCATTATTTCCTTCAGTCTCCCACTTGTCCTTAGGGACAAGTGTGCATTTCCTAATTCCTTTGTCGCTCGATGCTTGCTCTTGAACATAAGGTAAGAGTTGTCATCCTTATTATGTCCAGAGGTGTTCCTCGGTTTCAGAGTTCAACTGATCAAATAAACAGATAATCATAGCCTATGATTCATCCGAGCACGGCCATGCATTTCACAGTTTCTAGCTCTCCGAGTGGCCTTGTACAACTTTTAAGCATCTCATCCCAATTTATGGGAGGACAATCCCAATCTTGCGATCTTGAGATTAGACTTCGTTTGATAGGTGATTACCTGAGCGTTGCCTTTATAGCCTCCTTTTACGGTGCGACGGTTGGTCAACGTCAAAGCAACCAGTTCTCAAACAAGTAATCTCAAATCACTCAGGTATTGAGGATTTAGTGTCTAATAATTTTATGAAATTTACTTATGACAGATTTTCATCTCTTACAGTAAAGTTTCATAGGTCTTGTCCGATACTAGTCTTCCCAAAGTAAGTATCTATGCAAATGATTATGACATTGCCATGTCCACATAGTTCAAGAAACAGAACTACTAGTCATCTTGCATTCTAATCGTCTAACGTTTTCTATGCGTCCAATTTTATAGAAAACTCCGACTAGGGACCATTTTCAACCTTTGACATTCAAGTTCACTTGATAGACATTTCTTAGTCACAGGACTGGTCCTGACAGTCTATCTTGAATATATTGTCAAATTGAAGGGACTCATCATTTAATACTAAACCAAGATTAAATGGAATATGAAAATACATTTCATATATGATAAATGTTCAACCCCAATGTTTTATAACCATGGGTCTCAAACCCATCTTCTAAAACAATTCATGGAATTCAAAGCTATGCTTGATTTCTAGTGCTACAACGTGAGTGTTGCTTCTCACTTGTTGCATAGGTTTAGTTATCATGCTTTGCCAATCTTAATATCCTTTTCATCGAATGTTCTTCGAGATATGATGATAAGATCTCTTCGAGTTTGTTTATTATGTGATCTAGTCTTTCTTACTTCGATGGTGGTTTTACTCATTTTGCAATGAAGAACCATCAAGTTAGCAGACGTTTTTCTTGCTTCAAGAGTGGTTCTACGCATTTTTCAATGAAGAACCATCAAGCCAGCAGATAGGTGATCTACCCAAGTTCAGTGAAGAACTTTAAACAACCCTGTTTTATTGCTTCTTAGGCAATAATTACTTTTACTTCAACTGTATAGGTTGCTAGTGATGCTTTGTTTGGATTTACCTATCCAGGCAGTTCATAGATATGTGGAAAATTCTCCAACTATATCTTAGAACATAGAAATTATTATTTTAATTTCCCACGCAACAACTCATGGTCTCCAACCCATGTTGCCATTTTCAAAACACGATGCTCTATAGCTCGTCTTTATCAATGGGTAACTCCAAAGGGTCTTGCTTGATCCTTTGCCAGTGTTTATGCGTGTAGCATCATTATTTAGCATATCTTTATTTCCTTGAATCAAGAACTATTCCTATGTACCTTTTCAAGTACCATAAGTATTCTTGATCTCAATCTAGTTGATCTTTACTTAGATCAATAGAGATTGGTATATGTTCGTCATGCCTAAAGTCATACGATACGTTTTTGGCGATCCTCATATTATATCATACATGATAAATTCTTTTGCAGAATAATTCCCAATTGAATTCTATTCATGTAACTTTAGCTTATCTAGTTTCAGTAGATATTAAATTCAGCTAAATTCTTTGACATATAATATAGGTTAAGAATCTCATTTAGACTCTTTGATGTTTAACTTAGTAAATGCTTATACATAGTTCAAACATCCTTTACTTAGATTTATTCACATGGGTTGAATATCTCCAATGGAGACTTTCGTGTTTGATTTAGTAAATGCCATTACTTAATCCAAAACAATATCATAAGATCTTTGTAAATAGATCTTAATACCCAGTATGTACTAAGTTTCGCCATGGTCCATCATTGATGAATAATTTCAAATCTAAGTCATTAGCATTTGAATGTTATTTCACAATAGAGAGATATGTGTGTGATACACATAGGACCAAATACGTTTTTATGTACTCCCACTAAACTTCTTATACATCTATAAGAATCATGTATATTTTATGAAACTAAAATGCTTATTAGCTTCACTTAAAATACAGTTCCAATTCCCAATTGCTTGCTTAAATCTGTACTTAGATTTTATAAGCTAGCTTTCTCTTTCAAGCATTTATTTGGATCCACAAATCCTATGACATACCATGTACATAGTTTATTCCAACATTTGATTGAGGAATACGTTTTGTCATCCAATTGCTGTATGTACCAATATGCAATCATTGCTTGAATTATAGACTTAAGCATTACGATTTTGCATGAGGTTTCAACACAATCCATGCCATGAATTTGCTTGTAACCTTTAGCAACTAATCTAGCTTTGTGTGTGAACACAATTCCATGTTTGATGGTTTTTATCCTTAAAACAAACTTGCAACCAATAGGTGTGAAACTATTCTTGCAAATCAACAAAATTTCAATTTTGTTATCAAAACATTGAGTATGTTTTATTGCCTCTAACCATTTAAAACATTTGAGTCTATATATGGCCTCTAACCATTTTAGGAAATCTGGGTTTCGTCATAGCTTTCTTACAAGTCACAAACTTATTAATGATAATAGTTTGACTGCAAGTTGTAGGTTTCTTCACTATCTAATAGAAGAATTTCATAGTTTCATTGACCTCATCTCTATGTTTCTTCACTATCTAATAGAAGAATCTCATAGTTTCAGTGACTTGAATTCTATGCCTACTTGGGTATAGAACATCAAACAATAGAATATCAATAGCCACTTGAAAGTCCTTTGAATATTCTGTTCTCCTTGAAGCACTTGTAAAGTCTTCTAAGAGATGTCTGTTCTTTAAAGCCACTTGTAAAGTCCTTACAGAATAAGTTCGGATTTTCTGAAGCACTTCGAAAAGCCTCCGGAATGTCCGTTTATGTTTGTTGTTCGCCTCGAAGACTTTCGAGGTCTATTTTCTCCCACTTGTCATTTTGGAAACGAATCTCCAAAAGGACATCATTTCGAGCAAACAAACATTATGTTCTCAAAAATTCGTGGTAGAAACAATACCCTTGTGTCTCATTTGAATAAATCACAATGAAACATATATCTATACTTGGGCCTTAGTGTGTTGAATAACAATCACTAAGCTCCCACTGAGTTTAGCAACTCTCTAGATATATATTATCGAAAAGATATTCTGAAATTTCTTTTCTATAGCTTTGACGAATTTAGTTTAGTTTGGTGGTAGTTGAGCATTTTGTTTTAGAAATTAAAGGAAAAGTCTTTATGATCCATCATTGATCGAATCAAGTACTAATCGACTTCGATCATGCCAACTTAGATATGCCATATCTTATGGAGCTAGATTGTGAATTTTACTACACAATCATTGATGATCATTCTTGATTTAAGTAATCATCAACATGATCTAACCTAGATCTTTATGATTTCTTACCAAGTGGATTTTATACTTCTGAATCTTTGAACTAGCCAAACAGATTCAACTTCTATCACATTTGAGTAAATAAACCTATATTCACTCAAATCCATGTGAAATAATAAAGTCATAAAATCTTTCTTTAGCTTTGAACTCTATTGTCTAGGCGTTCTAACAATAGTTCATATCTTTTGTTACTTTCAACAAGTAAGACTAGCTTGTCTTGAATTGATCTAGAAATCAATCAACTTTCAAAAGTCCATCAAAATAGAGCTTTTGAATGTTAACTTATTGATATGGTCTAAGCAACAATGCCAAAGATTAGTGGAACTCAAATCAAGGGGTTGATTTGAACCTAGTAAAGTTCTTTAAAGAGTTGTTTGTTTTAATCAAGCATATTGACTCAACCTGTAAATGACCATTTCATTCAAATAAACAAACAAACATTGTTTTTGTTTTTCTTGAATGTGAGTCTTTCTGTGTTTGAAAACAGAAATTTAGGTATGTTGATTATGGAACAAAATAGCCATTAAGTTCCAGCCTTTGAAAGGACTTAAAACAAACTTAGATGACCCTACAATTAATGTAGCAATGCCATGCTTCATTTCCCACTTGTAGGTCATTAGTGTATCCTAGCTTCCATTGTTTGAGTTATTACCGAAGTAAGAACCTCAAGCGGTATATGATACCAAGGAAGTTTGATTGCTAGGTCACTTCTCTTTAAACATAAACTTATAGGTAGAAACGGAATCGTAAATTCCTTTCATTTGTTCCTCGTTTTCCTATTTCTTGTACCCTTTCTTATAGTCTTAAGAATTGAATTCTTTAGTGTTGACTTTTATACTTTATTAGACATGTCCAATGTCACCCAACAAGGTTCTTACCATTTATGTTGAATATTAAGTTTCAACTAGATGATCCTACCAGAAGCTTCTAAAGTTCTCTAAGCATCGATCTATTCGAATGTCTAGGGACTAGACTCATTCGAGAATTAAATGGACAAAGATATTAGGTTGTTAACCATTGGTAAAGCTGAGCGTATTAAACTCAATGCTTTATGATCTCAAAACTACAGTGTATTTTGAATTCATAAGCACCAATTGGTTTGCCATTCGATTTTGATGTTCGAAAACAACCATAAAAGTCGCTATAAGAAACGTACATTTTAAATTGCTCACTTTCTCTCATTTCCGTGAATCGTTCTTGGATTCACTACCAATCGAGGAAATATATTGTTACCTTTCTAAAAGGATTTACTGCAGTGCAAGATATTTAATTATAAACAATAATTAAAACATACATTGAAGCATGCAAAGTCTAAACATTTATCATGAATAATAACTTGAAATTAAAGCAACCATGCAATTCAAACAAGTTATTAGCATTTTATTCGAATTTATTGTTCCGGCAGGTGTGAATAAAATGATTCCAAGATCCTAAAATCATTGAAGAACTAAGCACAGTTTGTCAACTTAATCCTAAAACATCTTAGGTAAGCAAAAGCCTTTTGCTAATAGTCTAGAAACTATTCTTGGTTGATAGGTACGTCTAAGAACTTATTAGGTAAACCTATCGATTTTGCCACGACATAAAAGGACTCCTTACTTATATCGTTGAGTTTCACCAAAACTAACATGTACTCACAATTATTTGTGTACCTTGCCCCTTTAGGACCAATAAGTAACACCTCGCTGAGCGAAAACTATTACTAGATTGATGTAAAGGATATCCAAGCAAGTGTATATTTTGGCATGGCACCTTTTAACTCAATTTTTAAGTTTGGAACTTAAGGCTCTTACTATGTTGGTTAGATTTTAAGTGAACTAAAATCCTTAATCATGCAACATAATCAAGCTTTTGATCTCATGCATTTTAAGACATATTTAAAAGCAATAAATAACTTAAAACATGCATAAGATATATGTGATCTAGTATGGCCCGACTTCATCTTGAAGCTTTGACTTCAAAGTCCGTCTTGAAAATCTCCGTGGGAGGCACCATTTTCTTCAAATAGGATAAGATATAACTAATTACAACTATTTGATGGTACGCAGACCATATTTGAATTGAAAAATAACTTTGGTACTTTAGACCAATTACATTCAAATTAATGGTACGCAGACCATATTTTCTATCCTATTTGGGCCATACTAGTCACTTCATAACCTGCAAAACAGTACATATACAATATATACCATTCACCCATTCATTATCATGAATGGCCCACATAGCTGGTTAGTAAAACACATTATGCATCACGTAAACATTTGCAGCAATTAATCAAGGGCACCAATAATATACCAATTATTCAGTCCTTATTAATTCTAATCAAGTTGTTTTAACCTTAAGGATTTGTAGACCTAATCAAGAGTTTATGACTAAAAAGCGCTCCCACTTAAACCAATAAATTTATATGCTTTACTAATTTTAAACATAAAAATGTATTTCAAGTCTAACCGGAAACATACAAATTTAATTAAAATTTAAAGCTCATATAAATTTATAATTGAATCCAAAAAGTTTAATTTAATTTCAGTCGTATTTAAATTAATTCATGATTTTAATTTTAGTAAAATAATTAGAATAAATAAAATTTATTATAATTACAATATTCAAAATTAAAATCCAAGAAAATAATTTAAATTACTAATTTTAAAATTAATTAAAATTACGTAAACTGAAAATTTTCAAATTAAACATTCAAAACGATCTAATCGTAACGCAAACACCCTACGCATCGCACTCCCATGGGCCGCACGCACACAGCCATCGCTGGCCATGTGCGCGCAGCCCATGCGCTCGTCGCATAGCTGCTGCATCTGCATCGCAAGCCATCGCACGCTGTGGTGCTTGCTGTGCGCGCGCCAGCGCTCGACGCACGCGAGCAATCGCTCGCTGTGCGCGCTCGCCAGCGCACGCTGCGCGCGTTCCATCGCTCGCTGTGCGCGCGAGCCATCGCTCGCTGAGCGCGCGAGCCATCGCTCGCTGTGCGCGAGCAATTGCGCGCGTTCAATGCTGGGCGCAGCGCTCGTGGCACGCGAGCTTGCGCTCGCTGCGCGCGAGGCTGCGCGCCCTTGCGCGAGGCAGTGCGCGTTGTGGCGCAGCTCGCTTGCTGCCCACACGCGACTGCCTTGGCTTGCCTTTCGCCCATGCCCATTTGTTCATAGCTCGTGGCCCACGACACAAGGCAGGGCTGCTGCCTTGTGCTCGTGCACCATGCCTTGCTCATTGCATTCGTGCCGCACGGGCGACGAGCTCCCTTGCTCGTCGTCGCATGCCCGCACTATACAACACCCCTTAAGGGTAACACGAAGCGTCCATTGCTTTGTGCGTGCAAGTTATATGAACGAATCGCATAAAAATTTAAAATTTATATTTAAAATTAATGACAAATTAATAAATAATATTAATTTCATAATTTTAGGGCGAAAAATCGAAAATTTATTATTCAATTGATTTCCGATTTACATGGATTCAAGTCTAGGTCAGAAAAATTTAAAATTTATCATAAATTTACATTTTTTATGGTGGTTTTTAATCATAGGTTTCTAATTAAATTATAATTAATTATGAAAATCAAATTAATTCTAAATTATTCTAATTTTCAACAAATTAATCATAATTACAAATTAGATTGCATAATTAACAAGGTTAGGCATTCAAACTTGTTAAACATATACAGTAGGTCAATCAAAAATTCAAGATTTATCAACAAGAATAGCAAATATTTAATTTAACATCTTAAATTTACGAAATTTTGCATTCGAAAAACTAAAACCTTCGAAAAGTCATAGTTAGGCTTCGAATTTGAGAATTCTGGGTTCGGCAGAAAAATACTAGTTTTTGTCAAAATTTTAGAATGCCTTTTACATGCGGAATTGACACAAAAATCACTCGATTTGGATGAGTAACGAAGAAACTGCCGAAAAACTGCGTACGTATAATTAAATAAACGCAATTTGCAATTAATTAACAATTACGAAAATTAATCACCCCTTTTAATTCATGCAAATTTGTAATATTTAACCATGTTCATGCAATTTAGATTATGAAAATAATAAGGGGCTCGTGATACCACTGTTATGTTATGATACATATGATATTACATAAATCATGCGGAAACAACCATTAACCCAGGAATACATATTATTTACACATAATCATATAGCATAATTTAGATGCATACTCTTTGTTGCGTGCCTTCCCTAGCTGCGCCGAACCGAACAAGAACAAGTCTTTAGGACTCCAAGTGTCGCCCCTCCGTAGATAGTCCACAGTACGTCCGGGTCCGCCTTAAGATTGACCAACTAGAATCGCCCTTAAGGTACTAGAATTTTCGGCACTTTTGAGCAAGATGTGTGGCTGAATTTTTTTCTCAAAAACTCACTTTGAATACTTTAAAAACTCGTTATAAATTGTGAACCCAGGCCACATATTTATAGGGGTATGGAAAGAGAATTGGAATCCTATTAGGATACGAATTAATTAAATTAGAATTATATTAAAACTCTTATTTAATTAATTTATCAAATAGAATTAGGAATTTAATCATTAACCGAACTCTGCACGTTTTAGGTTTCGTATGCGAACACAAACACTTACGCACACACACGGCAGCCACGATGGGCCGCCCATGCGCGTGCGTGCGAGCAGCAGCCCACGCAGCGAGGCCCACGCAGCCGTGGCCTTGGCGCGCGCTGGGCCTGCCTTGCGGTAGGCCTGGGCGCTGCCTTGGCTGGGCTTGTGGAGCGCGTTTGGCTTGCTGGGCGATGGCCTGGCTTCGTGCTGGGCCCTCGTCCGGCAGGCCTCGTCCGATGCTTATTCGTACGATACGCTTCCGATTAAATTTCCGATTCCGGAATATATTTCCGATACGAACAATATTTAATATTTTCGATTCCGGAATTAATTTCCGTTTCGAACAAATATTTAATATTTCCGTTTCCGGAATTATTTTCCGATTCCGATAATATTTCCGATTCTGACAATATTTCCGTTTCCGGCAATATTTCCGATTCTGGCAATATTTCTATTTCCGATAATATTTTCCGATACGTACCATGTTTCCGTTTCCGGCAACATCTACGACTTGGATAATATTTATATTTCCGATACGATCCATATTTCCGTTTCCGGCAATATCATCGTTTCCGGAGTATTCATTTCTTGCCTGTGACGATCTCAGCTCCCACTGAAACCAAGATCCGTCGATTCCGAATATCCATAGATGGAGTATCTAATGCCATTAAATACTTGATCCGTTTACGTACTATTTGTGTGACCCTACGGGTTCAGTCAAGAGTAAGCTGTGGATTAATATCATTAATTCCACTTGAACTGAAGCGGCCTCTAGCTAGGCATTCAGCTCACTTGATCTCACTGAATTATTAACTTGTTAATTAATACTGAACCGCATTTATTAGACTTAACATAGATTGCATACTTGGACCAAGGGCATTATTTCCTTCACCGAGTGGGCAACATGCGCGGCGTATGCACCCCCCTATTGGCGAAGAAAGGTATCCTTAGTCCTAACTCCCGAGGGAGCCGAGATTCGTTATGCTGTTCTGCCCGTTCACATTAATATGCTGATTTTCAGGTCGTCCCAACTTGATTGGGAAATAAACGCGGGGTAGGATCGTTTCACCCTTCGGCTATTTTGATTACCTACAAGCACGAGTATTTCCTTCACTATCCCCAGTGGAGTCGCCACTGTGAGGGGGTCGAAAAAGCACGAGGCTAATGCGTGACCCCGTCCCTCGTGGGTGTGACGATTCTTTTTATTCAATCAAGTGTAATTGGATTTCCTGTGAGTTTACACCCAATTGACTAGTAATATAGGAGTCGCCATTCAGTTTTTAACGACAATGAGAAAAACTGACAAAACCCGGTTATCGTGACATAAAGGGAGTGCAATTATGTTTGACCACGACGGCCGTAGGTTCCCTTGTGATCCCTGGTGTGGGGATCTCTCAACATACACCCGCAGGGTAGAGATTGAGGGTTCGGGGGACTGTAACTACCGAGAGGAGTACTCGCTCGTCGGTAACTCCAGAGGCAGGATATCCTTACTAGCTCAGCATAAATAATTGAAGGGACATGCGTTAACTATTAAACTAATCTGAGTTGATTTTAGCAATATGCAACATATAATACTAGATCGATCGCGATTATCTGATTTAAATAGCATTAAGGCACCTAGCATGATAATCCAATTTCCCAAAATATTATGTTTGTTAGGCGTGGTGGAACAATCAGATTTGGTTAGTTTAACAGTTCATAAAAAGGGCGAGGAAAGCAATTAAATCATAGAAAAGGGACACATTACGACGCACCCTTGAGAGGTGCGTCACGGTTCTCAGAAAACTAACCACTTTGACTTTGCTATTTCTCCTTTTTATTTAACGAATCTCAAATTATGGGACAGGATACGTTCTGTTCGATTTATGGATCGATTGCGACAGAACGCGTGAACAATTTTGCAGCGTGAGGCTTAGGCTAGGGGTTGGAGTCAATACTCAGATTATGAATTGTGTGTTGTTGTGTTCTTTTCACGTCGAACTTAAGGCCCTATTTATAGAAAAGAGTTCGTGGAAAGATAGAATTGTAGAACTCTAATCCACGAGGAATTAGGAAAAAACACGTACCAGGTATTTTCAGCGCCCAGTGCTGGGCGTCAAAGATTTCGGCGCCCAGCTCTGGGCGTTGAAAATAGGATCCAGGCAATTTCAGCGCCCAGGGCTGGGCGTTGAAATTTCTTTTTGGGCCGTTTCCTTGTCAGATTCGGACTCTTAGAATCCGGAGCGTATGAGACTTAATCGAGTCTTTTAGTGCGTATTAATTTTATGACGGAATGCGTCTGGGCCCGTTACGAACTCTAGGCTCGTTAGGATTTCAATCAATAAGTGACTCTTATTTTTGAATCGTATTAGGAATAGGATTCTCTCGCAATTTCTATCTCATTTAGGATTTATGTTGGAGTGCAACACCTAATTCTGACAGGTTTCTATCTTTTATGACTTGCCACTTTTAACAACTACCCTTTACGGCAGTTACTATTTTTAGCAGGTTTTCATAAATAGCAGGTTTCTATAAATAGCAGGTTTCGGGTGAAACGAGAAGGGTGATTGAGATTCGTTATTTTATAGGAGATGCGTTGTCAAGTGGAGATTTATGTTTTCATCATCGAACCTTTCCCTTTCGAGAATGGGGACAAAAGTAGGTGTCTACAGTATCTATGCAAATGATTGCGACATTGTCATGTCCACATAGTTCAAGAAACAGAACTACTAGTCATCTTGCATTCTAGTCGTCTAGCGTTTTCTATGCGTCCACCTTTATAGAAAACTCCGACCAGGGACCTTTCTCAACTTTTGACATTCAAGTTCACTTGATAGACATTTCTTAGTCACAGGACTTGTCCTGACAGCCTATCTTGAATATATTGTCAAATTGAAAGGACTCATCATTTAATACTAAACCAAGATTAAATGGAATATGAAAATACATTTCATATATGATAAATGTTCAACCCCAATGTTTTACAACGCGTATCAGCTGTGATTGAATCAGTAAGCGCTGCAGATATGATCTATAAAGAATGACCCTCATTCGAGGAAGAGTTCCGACAAAGCGATTGATCCAGATGGGCCTCTAACCCATCTTTAAAATAATTCATGGATTTCAAAGCTATGCTTGATTTCTAGTGCTACAATGTGAGTGTTGCTTCTCACTTGTTGCATAGGTTTAGTTATCAGGCTTTGCCAATCTTAATATCCCTTTCATCGAATGTATTTCGAGATAGGATGATAAGATCTTTTGAGTTTGTTTATTATGTGATCTAGTCTTTCTTACTTCAATAGAGGTTCTACGCATTTTGCAATGAAAAACCATTAAGTCAACAGACATGTGATCTACCCAAGTTCAGTGAAGAACACTTTACGTAAACATCTCTGTTTTATTGCTTCTTAGGCAATAAGTACTTTTACTTCAACTGTATAGGTTGCTAGTGATGCTTTGTTTGGATTTTACTTATCCAAGCAGTTCACAGATATGTGGATGACTTTCCATCTGTATCTTAGAACATAGAAATTAATATTTAATTTCCCACGCAACAACTCATGGTCTTTAATCCATGTTGCCATTTCAAATCACGATGCTCTATAGCTCGTCCTTGCCAATGGTTAACTCCAAAGAGATCTTTCTTGATCCTTTGCCAGTGTTTATGCGTGTAGCATCAATATTTAGCATATGTTTATTTCCTTGAATCAAGAACTAATCTTATGTACCTTTTCAAGTACCATAAGTTTTCTTGATCTCAATCTAGTTGATCTTCACTTAGACCAATAGAGATTGGTATATGTTCGTCATGCCTAAAGCCATACGATACGTTTTTGGCGATCCTCATTATCATACGTGATAAATTCTTTTGCATAATTATTCCCAGTTGAATTCTATTCATGTAACTTTAGCTATCCAATTTCAGTAGATACTGAATCCAGCTAAATTCTTTGACATATAATATAGGTGAAGAATCTCATTAGATTCTTTGATGTTTAACTTAGTAAATTCTTATACATAGTTCAAACATTCATTACTTAGATTTATTCATATGGGTCGAATATCTCCTATGGAGTATTTCGTGTTTGATTTAGTAAATGCCATTACTTAATCTAAAACAATATTATAAGATCTTTGTAAATAGATCTTAGTACCCAGTATGTACTAAGTTTCGCCTTGGTCCATCATTGATGAATAATTTCAAATCTAAGTCATTAGAATTTGAATGTTATTTCACAATAGAGAGATATGTGTGTGATACACATAGGACAAATTAAGTTTTACGAACTCCCACTAAACTTATTATATATCTATAAGAATCATGTACATTTTATGAAGCTAAAATACTTATTAGTTTCACTAAAATACAATTCTAATTTCCAATTGCTTGCTTAAATCTGTACTTAGATTTCATAAGCTAGCTTTCCTTTTCAAGTATTATTTGGATCCACAAATCCTATGACATTCCATGTACATAGTTTCTTCCAACATTTGATTGAGGAAGATGTTTTTGTCATAGAATTGCCATATGTACCAATATGCAATCATTGCTTGATTTATAGACTTGAGCATTACGATTTTGCATGAGGCTTCAACACAATCCACGCTGTGAATTTGCTTGTAACCTTTAGCAACTAATCTTGCTTTGTGTAGGAAAACAATTCCATGTTTAATAGTTTTTATCCATAAAACCAATTTGCAACCAATAGATGTAAACCATTCATGCAAAATTTCAATTTTGTCATCAAAACATTGAGTATGTTTTATGGCCTCTAACCATTTAAAACATTGAGTCTATATATGTCCTCTAACCATTTTAGGGAATCTAGGTTTCGTCATAGCTTTCTTACAAGTCACAAACTCATTAATCTTCATAATAGTTTGACTGCAAGTTGTAGGTTTCTTCATTGTCTAATAGAAGAATGTCATAGTTTCATTGACCTGAACTATATGTTTCTTCACTATCTAATAGAAGAATCTCATAGTTTCAGTGACTTGAACTCTATGCCTACTTGGGTATAGAACATCAAACTATAGAATATCAACAGCCACTTGAAAGTCCTTTGAATATTCTGTTCTCCTTGAAGCACTTGTAAAGTCTTCTAAGATATGTTTATTCTTTAAAGCCACTTCTAAAGTCCTTAAAGAATAAGTGTTCGGATTTTCTGAAGAACTTTGAAAAGCCTCCAGAATGTCCGTTTTATGTTTGTTGTTCGCCTCGAAGACTTTCGAGGTCTATTTTCTCCCACTTGTCATTTTGGAAACGAATCTCCAAAAGGACATTATTTCGAGCAAACAAACATTATGTTCTCAAAAATTTGTTGTAGAAACAATACCCTTGTGTTTCATTTGAATAAATCACAATGAAACATATATCTGCACTTGGGCCTTAGTTTGTTGAATAACAAATACTAATCTCCCACTGAGTTTAGCAACTCTTTTGATACATATTATTGAAAAAGATATTCTAAAATTATTTTTCAATAGCTTTGACGAATTTGTTTTAGTTTGGTGGTAGTTGAGCATTTTGTTTAGAAATTATAGGAAAAAATCTTTATGATTCGTCATTGATCGAATCAAGTACTAATTGACTTCGATCATTCCAATTTAGATAAACCATATCTTATGGAGCTAGATTGTGAAATTAAAACACACTATCATTGATGATCATTCTTGGTGTAAGTAATCAACAACATGATCTATCCTAGATCTTTATGATTTTTAACCAAGTGGACGTTTTTATACTTTTCTATGAATTTTTGAATTAGTCAAACAAATTCAAACTTATATCACTTTGAGTAAATAAACCTATATTCACTCAAATCCATGTGAAATAATAAAGTAATAAAATCTTTCTTTAGCTTTGAACTCTATTGTCTAGATTTTCTAACAATAGTTCATATCTTTTGTTACTTTCAACAAGTAAGACTAGCTTGTCTTGAATGATCTAGAAATCAATAAATTTTCAAAAGTCCATCAAAATAGAGCTTTAGAATGTTAACTTGTTGACATGGTCTAAGTAACAATGCCAAAGATTAGTGGAACTCAAATCAAGAGATTGATTTGAACCTAGTAAAGTTCTTTACTGTTAAAGAGTTGTTTGTTTTAATCAAGCATATTGACTCAACCCGTAAATGACCATTTCATTAAAATAACAAACAAACATTGTTTTTGTCTTTCTTGAATGTGAGTCTTTCTGTGTTTGAAAACAGAAATTTAGGTATGCTGATTTATGGAAAGAAATAGCCATTAAGTTCCAGCCTTGAAAGGACTTAAAACAAACTAGATGACCCTACAACTAATGTAGCATTGCCATGCTTCATTTCCCACTTGTAGGCCATTAGTGTAGCCTAGCTTCCATTGTTTGAGTTATTATTTAAGTAAGAACCTCAACCGGTATACGATACCAAGGAAGTTTGATTGCTAGGTTACTTTTTCTTTAAACATACACTTATAGGTAGAAACGGAATTGTAAGTTCCTTTCACTTGTTCCTTGTTTTTCCTATTTCTTGTACCCTTTCTTATATCTTAAGAATTGAATTCTCTAGTGTTGACGTTTATAATTTGTTAGACATGTCCAATGTCTCTCCAACAAGGTTCTTACCATGTAATTTATGTTGAATAATCTGTTTCAACTAGATGATCTTACCAGAAGCATATATAGTTCTCTAAGCATCGATCTATTCGAATGTCTAGGGACTAGACTCATCCGAGAATTAAATGGACAAAGATATTAGGTTGTTAACCATTGGTAAAGCTGAGCGTTTAAACTCAATGCTGGATCTCGAAACTACATTGTATTTTGAATTCACCAGCACCAATCGGTTTGCCATTCGACTTTGATACTAAAAAACAACCATAAAAGTCGCTAAAAGAAACTTACATTTTAAATTGCTCACTTTCTCTCATTTCCGTGAATTGTTCTTGGATTCACTACCAATCGAGGAAATTTACTGTTACCCTTCTAAAAGGATTTATTGCAGTAAAAGATATTTAATTATAAACAATAATTAAAACATACATTGAAGCATTCAAAGTCTAAAATATTTATCATGAGTAATAACTTAAAAATTAAAGAAATCATGCAATTTAAACAAGTCATTAGCATTTTATTCGAATTCATTGTTCCGGCAGGTGTGAATAAAATGATTCCAAGACCCTTAAATCATTGAAGAATTAAGCACATTATGTATTTAGACTCAATTCTAAAATATTTTAGGTAAGCAAATCCTTTGCTAATAGTCCAGAAACTACTCTTGGTTGATAGGTACGTCTAAGGTCTTATTAGGTAAACCTATCTTTTTTGCCACGACATAAAAGGACTCCTTACTTATATCGTTGAGTTTCACCAAAACTAACATGTACTCACAATTATTTGTGTACCTTACCCCTTTAGGATCAATAAGTAACACCTCGCTATGGCGGAAAACTATTACTAAGATTGATGTAAATGTTTTCCAAGTAAGTGTTATTTTGGCATGGCACCTTTTAACTCAATTTTTAAAGTTTGGAACTTAAGGACCTTACTATGTTGGTTAGTTTTAAGTGAACTAAAATCCTTCATCATGCAACATAATCAAGCCACAATCTCATGCATAATTAAGACATATTTAAAGCAATAAAATAACTTAAAGCATGCATAAGATATAAATGTGATCTAGTATGGCCCGACTTCATCTTGAAGCTTCAACTTCAAACTCCGTCTTGAAAATGGATTGGAAACTCCGTCTTGAATTTCACCATGGGAGGCGCCATTTTCTTCAAATACGATAAGCTATAATTGAAACTAATTACAACTATTTGATTGTACGCAGACCATATTTAAATTAAAATCTTTTGTACTTTAGACCAGTTTTACATTCAAATTAATGATACGCAGATCATATTTTCTATCATATTTGGACCTGCAAAACAATATATTTACAATATACCATTCACCCATTCATTTATCAATGAATGGCCCACATAGCTGGTTAGTAGAACATATTATGCATCACATAAATATTTGCATCAATTAATCAAGGCTTCCAATAATCTACAAATTATTCAATCCTTATTAATTCTAATCGAGTTGTTTTAACCTTAAAGGAATGTAGACCTAATCAAGAGCTTATGACTAAAACGCTCCCACTAAAACCAAGAAATTTACATGCTTTACGAATTTTAAACATAAAATTGTATTTCCTAGTCCAACCGGAAACTTACAAATTTAATTAGAATTTAAAGCTCATATAATATTATTTAAATCCTTTAACTTATTTTCAGTTGATTAAATTAATTAATTTAAATTTTACCAAGGTTTTAATTTTAGTAAAATAATTAGTATAAATAAATTTAAAATAAATAAATTATTCAAAATTAAATTCCGAGAAAAAATTAAATTACGAATTTAAATTTCATTAAAATCGTTTTCAACCGAAAAATTCAAATTAAAACGAACCAATCGGGTCAAGACAAGGCCATGGGCTCGCACCCATGCCCATGCCTCGTCGAGGCCTCGTAGCAGCACCGCCCCATGGGCTGCCACTCGCAATAGTCGTACCGCAAGACACGAGTAGCCACGCGTAGACGCAACAAGCCGAGCAAGCCACGCCTACGCGCAGCAGCTCGCTCGCTGTGGCAGGGGCACCCTTGCTAGGCGCGGCTGTGGGGCAATGCTCGCTGGGCGAGCCAGCGCTCACTGCCCGCGCGCGGCCTCGTAGCTCTTGTTGCCTTGCTTCTCGCCCATCCTCCCACGTGCTCATAGCACACAGCGCATATCAGGGGTGCTGCCTTGCGCGCATGTGCCACGGCCTTGCTCATTGCATCGTACCGCATGGGCGACGAGCTCCCTTGCTCGTCGTCGCATGCCCGCACTATACAACACCCCTTAAGGGTTACACTTAGCGTCCATTGCTTTGTGCGTGCAAGATTCGTGAACGGATTTCATAAAAATTAAAACTTTTATTATTTAAATTTTTATTGACAAATTAATAAATCATATTAGTTTCATAAATTCAGGCGAAAAATCGAAATTTTTTTATTCAAATTAATTTCCGATTATATTTATTTTCATGGATTCAAATCTAGGTCATAAAATTTTAAAACTTTTCAATTTTAACAAATTTTATGGTGGTTTTGAATCATAGGTTCCTAATTAAATTTCTAATTTAATATGAAAATCAAATCAAGTTCTAAATTATTCGAATTTCAACAAATTAATTACAATTACAAATTAGGTTGTATAATTGTTAAACATATAAAGTAAGTCAATCATAGATTCAAGATTTACATACAAGATTCGCAAATATTTAATTTAACATCATAAAAATGATAAATTTTGCGTTCGAAAAACTAAAACCTCTGAAAAGTCATAGTGAAGCTTCGAATTTGGGAATTCTGGATTCGGCATCAAATCGTTGATTTTAGTCAAAATTTTAAAACATTTGTTTACATGCAAAATTCACTATAAAATTATACGATTCCGACCATTATTGACTAAACTGCCGAAAATCCTGCGAACATATAATTAAATAATCGAACGAAGTTGCAATTACTTACAATCAACGAAATTAATCACCCCTTTAATTCATTGCGAATTTATAAAATTTAACCATGTTAACTATAATTGATTATGGAATTAATTAGCGGCTCGTGATACCACTGTTAGGTTATGACAAATATAAATCATATATTTCACGCGGAAAAACCATAAAGCCAGGAATCCAAATTAATTGCCACATAGTCAATTAGCATAATTTAGGATACATACATGTGACGCGTGCCTTCCCTAGCTGCTCAAGAACCGAACAAGGACAAGTTTAGGACTCCAAGTGTCGTCCCTCCATAGATAGTCCACAACACGTTCGGGTCCGCCTTAGATTCAATTAACTAGAATATAGTCTAAGGTTTTATGTTATTCGAACTAAATTATTTGGCAAATTATTAAGCTTAGTTTAATCTTAAAACTATATGAATACTTATGATTGACGTGTTACAAATTGTGATTATGTATCACCTATTTATAGGGAGGAATTATCGGACTTAGATATCCACTAGGATTCAATTTACTCATTCAATTAGAATTATGCTTAAATTAATCCTTTGTATTTTAGTGTTTAATTAAACGACTAACACTAGTGGATTTAAGAAAACAACTAATCGGACAAGGATTCGAAGCATGCACGAATACAACACACACACGCACAACCCACAAAGGGCGTGCTGTGCGCGCGCGGCTCGGCCCAGCAGGCAGTCACGCGGCCCACAACATGGGCGCTGCTGCTTCTGGCCTTGCCTGGCGCTTGGCTGGGCCTGCCTTGCTAGGCGGGCTGCGCTGTTGTTGCTGCTCGTTTTGCGAGGGCTTCGCTAGGCGCGGGCCTGGCTTCGTGCTGGGCCCTTGCGTCTAGCAAGCTCGTCCGTTGTTTATTTCGTACGTCGCGCTTCCGATTCGTTTTCCGATTCCGGAATTCATTTCCGATTCGAACAATATTTAATATTTCCGATTCCGGAATTTATTTCCGTTTAGAACAAATATTTAATATTTCCGATTCCGGAAATAATTTACGATTCCGATAATATTTCCGATTCCGGCAGTATTTCCGTTTCCGGCAATATTTCCATTTCCCATAATATTTTCTGATACGTACCATGTTTCCGTTTCCGGAAACATCTACGACTTGGATAATATTTATATTTCCGATACGATCCATATTTCCGTTTCCGGCAATATCATCGTTTCCGGAGTATTCATTTTTGCCTTTAGACGATTTCAGCTCCCATTGGAACCGAGATCCGTCGATTCCGAATATCCATAAATGGAGTATTTAATTCACTTAAATATTTGATCCATTCACGTACTATTTGTGTGACCCTACGGGTTCAGTCAAGAGTAAGCTGTGGATTAATATTATTAATTCCACTTGAACTGAAGGGGCCTCTAGCTAGGCATAGAGTTCACTTGATCTCACTGAATTATTAACTTGCATAATTAATTAATACTGAACCGCATTTATTAGACTTAGCATTGTATGCATTCTTGGACCAAGGGAATTATTTCCTTCAGCCCCTCTGATACAAAACAAGGCTACCCCTGAATGCCTTGATTCATCAGCGTTTGGTCTCTTGTTCGGCCAAGAAGTAACATCGATCATTCCTGAAGATACTATGGTTCAAATGATCACTCAAATCGAAGATTTTGACCCGTCTAAGCTGATTACTCCAAGTGAGAAGATGGTCAATGACTGGAGGAAGTCCCTCAAGATATCTGCTCCAAATGGAAAAATGTTCAAGATTACTGTGGGCGAAGGATCTATAATGAGCAAGTCCGAGTTAGAGGATGAGTCTTGATCTGAGTCTAGTGATGACTCTAAGAGTCTAGGGCTAGAGTCTTGCATCAATCAAGAGCAAACTTCAAGTTAAAGCTATCGATGTAATGATTGCTAATTTCAATAATACTTCAATTTCCTCCTATTCTTCAAGTCCAATTTCAAAACACACTTCTAATCCAAACAACTTTTCTTCACAAGAAACTGACCTTGAAATACTAAAATCTATTGAAAATCATGAAAACAGGACGCCCATAATTGAGGAAACAGAAAAAGTTAACCTTTCTAACAGTAGTGATCCAAAACTAGTTCAGATTGGTTTGACTTTATCTCAAGCAGAGCGGGATGATCTTATCAAGCTACTTTCAGAGTACGTAGACTTCTTCGCATGGTCATATCATGATATGCCAGGGGTTGATCCAAGCATCGGTCAGCATACAATTCCCCTCATCCCAGGTTCAAAACCCTTCAAGCAAAAACTCCGTCGCAATAAACCGGACGTTTCCCTCAAAATTCAAGAAGAAGTCTCTAAGAAGCTAGAGGCTGGGTTTATTCGAGAAGCCAAATATCCGGAATGGATTGCAAATGTCGTCCCAGTTCCAAAGAAAGACGGCAAAGTACGAATGTGTGTTGATTACAGAGATCCTAACATGGCCAGCCCTAAAGACGGTTTTCTATTGCCTCACATCGACATCTTGGTCAAAAACACCGCAAATCATGCCTTACTCTCTTTTATGAACGGGTATACAGGCTACAATCAGATTCCCATGGCAGAGGAGGATATGGAGAAAACAACCTTCATCACTCAGTGGGGTACATATTGCTATACAGTTATGCTGTTCTGACTGAAGAACGCGGGGGCTATATATCAAAGAACAGCCACAACCATCATGAGCGACATGATTCACAGGGAAATCGAGGTATACGTCGACGACATGATCGTTAAATCCAAAGAGCGACATGAGCATACCTCGGTACTCCGAAAATTCTTCAATAGGCTCAGGCAATACAATATGAGGCTCAATCCTCAAAAATGTGCATTCGGGGTAACGTCAGGCAAGTAGCTCGGATATGTCATCAGTTCTCGGGGCATCGAGGCTGATCCTTCAAAAATCAAGGCCATTCTAGAGATGAAACCGCCAGCGAATGAGAAAGAAATTCGGGGTTTCCTCGGCAAACTACAATACATCAGCAGGTTCATTTCAAAGCTCACTATGATCTGTGAACCGGTATTTCGAAAGCTCCGCAAGAGTGAGCCCAAATTCTGGGACGAGGACTGTCAACATGCGTTTGACACTATCAAAGACTACCTTTCCAACCCGCCAGTGCTAAAGCCAACCATACCAGGGATTCCCCTCAGGCTTTACCTTACAACGACAGATTCAGCAGTAGGGGCCATGCTCGCCCAAGAGATTGAAGGCAAGGAGAATGTCGTATACTACATAAGCAAAAAGTTGATCGAATACGAAACCAGATACACTCAGCTCGAGAAACTCAGCATCGCCTTGATTTGGGCCACAAATAAACTACGACACTACATGCTCTCCCAGACAGTGCATGTAATTAGCAAAGCGGATCCTCTCAAGTACTTATTTGAAAAACCATCTCTCAACAGACGGTTGTCCAGATGGTTGGTCATGCTAGCAGAATTCGATCTCAAGTACACCCCTCAAAAATCTATTAAGGGTTCAGCAGTCTCAGACTTCCTAGCCAGCTGTCCCATCGAGGCAGAAGAGGAGGATTATGACTTACTCGACGAGAAAATCCTAATGACAAGCGACGACAGTTGGTCGCTGCACTTTGACGGTGCCTCAAATCAAAACGGATGTGGTGTTGGAGTAATTCTAGTAGCCCCAGACGGCACTCACATTCCTATGTCAGCAAAGCTGCAATTCAACGTCACAAACAATGCGGCAGAATATGAAGCATGCATTATGGGCCTGGAAGCCGCCTTAGCATTGGGTGTCCAGAAACTTCGAGTGTACGGGGATTCCTCCCTGATCATTAATCAAATTTCCGGCAAATGAAAAGTAAGGAGCGAAATCTTGGCTCTTTACCAATCCTACCTTAAAAAGCTGTCTGAGCAAGTAGAAGAGATTCGCTACACATACCTCCCGAGAGAGGAGAATCAATTCGCCGACGCACTAGCAAAGCTGGCTTCAATGATCAACATTCCAAATGGCAAGGCTGACATGCCACTTACAATTGAAACACGTCAAGAATAAGCATATGTCCATGCTATTGACGACATCGAGTCTGACAGAGATGAGCCTTGGTTTACAGACATTAAAAGGTATTTGCAAAACTCTGAGTATCCCCGGCACTTTTCAAGCAAGAGTCAGAGGGCTTTACGACTACCATCAACCAATTTCTTCGTAGAAGGCGGCATTTTATACAAGAAGTCCCCTAGCGGCCCCAATCTCAGATGTGTCGACAGGTACGAAGTAAAAAGATTCATGGACACCGTATATGCCGGAGTCTATGGTACCCACATGAATGGGAAGATTTTGGCCCTCAAAGTTGTCAGGGACCGATATTATTGCACCACCCTTGAACGGGATTGCTACTTCTTTGTCAAGAAATGTCCTACCTGCCAAAAGTGTACGAATCTAAAGCACATTCCCCCGTCCTTGCTATATTCTCAGTCATCACCATGGCCACTCTCAGCTTGGGGTATCGACGTCATCGGTAAAATCATTCCAATAGGCACCGGGGGTCATGAGTTCATACTGGTCGCCATCGACTATGTCACTTAATGGGTCGAAGCCAGGTCATTCAAAGTGTTGGGTTCCAAGCAAGTGGCCCAGTTCATATAAGAAAACATCATATGCAGATACGGAGTTCCTCACGAGTTCATTAGTGACCAGGGAACCCATTTTCAAAGAGAGTGTGAAGATCTATTCACCGAGTACAAAATTCAACATCACCGTTCTTCGGCTTATTGCCGCAAACTAATGGGGCAATCGAAGCAGCTAACAAGAACGTCAAAACCATCATCATGAAAATGACAACCAATTGCAAGGACTGGCCCCAGAAGCTGCACTTTGCATTATAGGGGTATCGAACTTCAATCCGCACCTCAACGGGAGCAACCCCATTTTCATTGGTCTATGGAATGGAAGCAGTACAACCTATCGAGCTGGAGATACCTTCTTTAAGGATAGTCCTCGAAAGAAAAATCCCACAAGCTGCATGGGTACAAGTAAGATATGATGAGCTAATCATGCTCGATGAGCGTCGACTTCAAGCCGCTCACCATGTACAAGTCTATCAGCGCCGAGTGGCCAGACATTTCAACAACAGGGTCAGAACCCAAAACATCAAGGAAGGCGAGCTTGTCCTGAAAGCCCTTCGCAAAAGCGTCATGAACCCAAGAAGAAAATTCAAACCCAACTTGGCAGGACCATACATTATCAAGAAAATCCTCTCAGGGGGAGCAGTCAAATTAACAGATGTCGATGGAACTAAGTTCCGTTCTTTGACGAACCTCGATCAGCTCAAGAAGTTCTACATCTAATTCCTAGTTTCAAAATTCAAAGTCAAGTTCAAAAAGTTCTGTAAGTTAGAACTACGTTCGGCCTGATTCCTTAACGGGACACGTAGGCAACCTCATTCCGAGGCCCGGCCACTTTAATACAAAAAAAATTCAAAATTCCTCAATTAAAGGAATCCTAAAAATCAAATCAAAATTCAAAATTCAATTGTTGTTGTTGTCTTTATTCCAAATGTGCAATTTCAAAAGCATAGCATGTTCAAGCGGAATTTTTTTTTGGCAAATAATATTATATTATTACCAAAGGGTAAAAGAAGCTAGAACACTAGCTTACAAATGGAAAGCAGGCCACAACAGCCCAAAGAACAACAGAAGCTACAAAGCCAAAAGGCCAAAAGCAACAGACATCAGCAACACAAGACCACTAGGCCAAAAACACAAACAAAACCAAACAACCTACAAGATTACGTCAGAAGAATGGATTGTTGCTGATCAGTAGCTCTACATGCCACTCTATACTTAATCTCTCTCAGCAGATCATAAGGGCTTCTGCAGGATTTGGTGAAAACTTTTGCATTTCTTTGCAACCAAATGCCATAAATACACTCTGCAAAGAACATCAAGAGCAGCTTAAACCTATCACCAGACCTCTTAACAGCTCTTGTTATCTGCACCACTTCATTATCCAGTTGGGAAGCAGGTCTATGAAATTGAAGGCTAACAATCACATGGGACCAAACAGCTGTTGAGTAACAACACTCAAAGAACAGATGCAGGACAGATTCAGGCACACAGGAGCACATTGGGCACACATTTGTATCCACTACTTTCCACTTGATGAGTCTGTCCAGAGTAGGAAATCTCCCCAAAATAGCTAACCAAGAAATAAACAGACTTTTTGGGGAAGCTTTGTTATGGAAAATAATTCTCCTCCAGCTAACTTTATCAGATGGCCCCATCAGCAAGTGGTACATGGTTTTAATGGAGAAGACACAATTCTTACACACTGCAGACCACCCTCCAATATTACCCACCAGATTCCGAGAGTTCAAAATCTTTCTCAAAGGCCAAGACATGTTAGGCCAATGAGTGCTCCCCATATCCCTCCCCTTTATGTAATAGGAATGAACCCATTTACACCAAAGCCTATCTTTCTTATATGTTATAGCCCGAAGCAGTTTAGCAACAACTGCTTTGTTCCACAAACACATATATTTGAGATTTAAACCACCTGCTACTTTGGGCAAACACAAAGTGTGCCAAGAAACTAGTGCTTTCTTTGAAGGATCAGTATTGCCTGTCCACATAAACACCCTGTAGAACCCTTGGATTTCTTTGATCACTGTTTTTGGCAAGATGAAAATTTGGCACCAAAATGACTGAAGACTCAACATAATTGTTTGAACCAACTGGAGCCTGCTTGCATAAGAAAGATGCTTGATAGTCCAGGTTTTAGCCCTAGCCAACAGCTTCTTAATTAAAGGCCTACACTGATTGTACTTTAGTTTCTTGGTTGTAAGAGGAACACCAAGATACCTGGAGGGGAAAGCACCTTCAGGAATACTGACAACAGTCAAAATAGCAACCTTATCATGCCCATACACACCCCCAACATAGATATTACTTTTGTCCATATTAGCCTCCAAACCAGAAGCCAAAGAAAACTTTTTAAAAGCACATAACATCATATCAATAGAGATTGGATCTGTCGTGCAGAACAGAAGCAGATCATCTGCACACATCATATGAGTGAGGACCAGCTTTTCACACCTTGGATGAAAATTGAAATCAGGTTGATACCTTAGTTGTTGGAGATGTCTAGATAGATACTCCATACCAATTGCAAAGAGAAAAGAAGACATGGGATCTCCTTGTCTCAACCCTTTTTTTGCTTTGAAAGGTGTACATGGTTTCCCATTTATGATCACACTGTAGGAGACAGTGGAGATACAAGTATACACCCATTGCACAAACTTCTGAGGAAAACCCAAAGAAGTCATAACACTAACCAAGAAAGGCCACTCAATAGAATCATAGGCTTTCTTTAAATCAATCTTGAGAATACACCTAGGAGATAAATGAGCTCTAGTGTACCCTTTGATCAATTATGTAGCAAGCAAAATATTATCAGAGATTTGTCTCTCATGGATAAAACCAAACTGACATTCACTCACAACCTGACCAATAACCCCTTGCATTCTTGCAGTAAGAACCCTTGAGACAAGTTTGTACACCACATTGCAGCATGCTATTGGTCTATACTCTTTAACTCTGGTTGGATTAGGAATTTTAGGAATGAGGGTGATGGAAGTACAATTGTATTGACGGAGCATTGAATTGGTAGCAAACACACTCTTCACAGCTTTGTAAATGTCCTGCTTAATGATGGGCCAAGCTTACTTAAAAACGACTGCATTTAGTCCATCTGGTCAAGGGGCTTTATCATTGCCAATCCCTTGCATTGCCACGTTAATTTCTGCATCAGTAACATCCCTACACATCTCCTGTCTAGCATGAGTATTAAGCCTTGGACCATTTCTCACAGTTGGGATATGAATAGAAGGAAGGGTAGTGGCAGAAGTGCCAAGAAGCTTTTTATAAAAATTCAGAATTTCTGCCTGAATTAGATCAGGTTCAACCAATTTAGTACCATTGTCATCATACAGAATGGCAATTCTGTTAAGCCTGGCCCTCTCCTTCACAGTGGAGAAGAAGAAGTGATTATTTCAGTCACCTAATTGGAGTCACTGAATCCTGGATTTCTGTCTCAATGCTATCTCATCAATTCTCAGCCAATGTCTTAGTTTCTTAATGCAAACAACTTCTTTGTTGAGTAAATCAGGGGTACTGACAGTCTGCAAACTCTGCTGAACAATATCTAATTCACTCCTAGCAATAGAAATCTTCTCAGTTAGACCAGAAAAGTCTTCTCTATGCAATTTCTTAAGTTCAACCTTGACCTTTTTCAACTTACACCAAAGCTTGAACATGGGAGTACCAGACTGATCTTCCTCATTCCAAGCTGATTGAATTATGGAAGGAAAGTTACTATGTTCAACAAGGTAATTAAGAAATTTGAAAGGTCTTCCCCCCTCAACTTTATCTGGCAAACAGTTTATCAATAAAGGGGGGTGATCAGAGATGGATGGATTCAAATAATCCACTTGGAAATTACTGAACTTGTGGATCCAAGCAGCATTTCCGAAACACCAGTCAATTCTACTTGCTATTTTTCCTTCTCCATTGCCTTTGTGCCAAGAGAAGTAATGCCCTACACTTTTCAAAGGACAAAGACCAAGAACTGTGATGAAGTCATTGAAGTCCTTCACTTCAGCTGCTGATACATAAGCTCCATTAATTCTATCATCATCATACAGAGGTGAGTTAAAGTCTTCGGTAATGATCCAAGGATACCCACCCACACTTGAGCTAAGTGTAGTGAGAGAGCTCCACAAACTCTTCCTAGTGTCAATTGAGTGAAGACCATACACCCCAGTGTAATATACAGATCAACCACCCCATTTTTATCCCTAATTTCACAGTAAATAAATTGCTCATGAACATGCAACACATGAACATCAACATCAAGATATTTCCACCCTACCTAGATTCTACCTCTAGGATTCTTGGTGTAATTATTTTCCCATTTCCAATTTCTCCCAAACTTACTAGCAACTCTACTGAAGTTGTTTTCTTTTACTATGGTTTCTAAAAGAGCTACGTACAACATGAATATTATAAATTTTGAGTAAGTGTTTTACCTCTGGGACCTTAATAGGATCATTAAGTCCCCTCACATTCCAGCTACAAAGATTAACTTTCTTCATTAGGGGGTTCTGTTTGGTTATGCATCTCCATTTCTCCTCCTGATAGCTCCTTGAAACCCAATTCTGCAGACAACACAGTGAAAGGATTGCAAGGACTCAGATTCCTCATTCTAGAAGGTCCCTTAGTTCTCCTTGTCAAAATTTTCCATGGAGTTGGTTCAGTCACAATGGGAGCAGACACCACAGGAGTATGCGCAACAGTAGAAGTGTTGTGTTGTTCCTGCTAGTTGGCCACTGTATTTGGTTTTTGAACAACCTTTGGGACCCACACCTTCTTTGTTACTGGTTTTGGTACTGGTGGTTTAGGCTATTTTTCACAATCATGACCTACACTGCAACAGACCTTACAATATTTTGGCATCCATTCATAAGTGATTGCTTGTTTCAACACCTTTCCGTTTGATTCCTCTATCCACACATGATCAGGCAAGGGGTTAGTGATGTCCATCTCTATCAAGACTCGAGCAAAAGACACCCTATCTTTCCTAGTGGTACACTCATCAGCAAAAAGTGGTACACCCAACAAGCTATTAATCCCGCTTAAGGAGTCACTCCCCTAACAGTTAAGTGGCGAATTGGGAAACTTCACCCATAATGGGATAACCTTAAGAACTTCTTCATAGAAGTTGAAATTTGTTGTCCAAGGCTTCATAATCACTGGCTTGCCATAGAAAGTATAAGGGCCACCTGCTATGATCTGATTCCTATCCTCTATATTCTTGAACTTGATGATGAAATAACCATCATCATGAAAAAACACATGAGGTTGGGTAATAGGGTTCCACATCCCTTCCATATACCTCTTTAAAGAAGCTATGGTGGGAGAATCCCCCACCACATACATCACCATGGAGGACATCCATTTCTCAGTCAGTTCACTTAGTTCATTTTCCTGCAATTGCGCAATTTTCCTCCCTTCCTGAATGATAGGTGTTACAAAGGACAGTGAAACCCCTTTCGATGCCATTTTAGACCCAGTAAACAAATTCTTCCAGGGTTCCTTAATGATATTCCCAGAAATTGGAGGTTCAACTATTCTGGAATCCACAATAGTATCCCCACCATTGCCATTAACAACACATTCCCCATTCCCCTGAGATGGGTTAGGATTTCCAACCAATAGATTATTACCCACAATCCCCAAATTACGATTCAATTGCAGGATAGTATCATGAAGTTTGCGCGGAATCATACCAGCCGATGGATGAACAAGGGGAGAGTGCATCAACTCTTCAACATCTGAATCGTAAACCAGAGCATTGCTATCTGGGTTTGCGATTTGAGCATTAGTTCGAGCAATATTGGTGACTGGAGTGTGCAAACCCAATGTAGGAACCTTCGTAGCAATATTCGTCGTAGAAATATTCGGGCTAGCCTTCTTCTTCTTCTCCATCAATGGAGGGTGGCGTATGTTAGTGCAAACCCCTTAACGTGCGCCCAAGCTCGAGAGAGAAGAGATAGAAAAACTTAGAAACCCTAGAAAAAATTCAAGTTTGGGGGAGTGAATGTTCAAGCGGAATTTAAATAACTTTTAACTTGGCTCTAAAGCCTTCAAAGCTAATTCAAATGCAAGGTTGGGATCAAGTGAAGCAAAGTTCAAAGCCTTTTCACTTCCACTAAACACAATTTCTAAACACATCTTCTAAACAGCCTCCAAAACACAATTCTTGCTAACGCGACTTCAAACACATTTAGCCTACAAAGATCTAGGGTCGGGCGACTATGCTCTCGAGTCTTGGCACTTTGAGTACTATCCCCCAGCTCTTCTCGCAATCAATCATCAATATTTCCCTTGCCCAAGGGGCGGGTGAAGGAACTTGCTAGTCTTCCAAGACGGGAGAATGACGAACCTCCTTTGGACTCAGACCGGTCAAGCACCGGACGGGCCACGCTCCCGTCACCTTCCTCATAATCAGTTGATGCAGGGCGTCTAGCTCTAGAACCTCGAACTCTTGCTGGTCTGAAGAAAGAAATGTCCCTTTGGCTTGGGCCTTTCATCCATACAATATACCCCGCAGACAGAGTAACTGGCTCAGGTGGGGACTAAATATTCAAGAATGGTTTGGCAACCCAATACCGCCTCCAAACTTCAACTCGATCAGCATTCAGTACAACAGGTTTCGGATTCTCTTCAGCACAGTCCGGGATTTCTTGTTTCAAGCTGTACTGTCCATCACTCGAGCAGGCAAGTAAAAGACCAACATTGTAAGGCTCGGCGCCCTCAAAGCAGTAGAGCCAGGTGCATATTTCATAGCGGTATTTCCCCACCAAGGAACTACCCACCTTATATAAGATTCAACCCTAGAGAGTGCGCAGCGCCACTCATCCAATGAAAGTCGGCCATACATCATGGGCCGCACAGTGAATCCTTTTCGGTTATAGCTTTCCATGTTCTCCGGTGGTGCCAACAGCATAAATCTCTCCATAAGCCAGACCTTGGGGAGTATACAAGGAAATCAATTAAAAATCCAATATTCGAAATACAAGTACGATTTCAAATATACAAGAAAGCTCCAGATCCTTACTTGGAGTAATACCGGACTTTCCGACGGCAAAGAAAAGGGGTCTGACTTCAACATATCAAGGCCCATCAATGGTTCGCCAATCACAAGCGGCATTGGGTCCATACCACTGGAAAATTGCTCTACAATCTCTATTGGGGAGGCATCGCCATTGCCAAACCCCTGTTTCAAAAAGAGGAAACGAGCAAAGATACAAAAACTCAAGGCCCTCAAGCGGAAAACCTTGGGGACACCAAGCCCAGCAAAGTAAGTAGTAAGAAGGGACAAATCCACCCCTCTGCCATATACAACAGCACTCAAAAGTTGGGGCTTCAAGCCCAAATATCTTTCAAAGCCCAAGAAAAAGTGTTCTTCAACACTAGGCAGGCATGGCTCTCTCATAATGGGCCACCCCAGTATAGCACTAAACTCTTCAGGGAGGGGACATACCTCATTATTCCCAAAGAGGAAGACATGATGATTTGGATCCTAAGCCTCCAGAGAAGCAAGAATGAAGTACACTAGCAAGAATGAAGTACATGCATGCCACCAAGCTCCCTTTTCTCCATCTTGCCTAGCGAACCAAGCCAAGAGTTCAAGGCATTTTCAAAAGACATGGCCATATTCCTTCTTTTTTTCGTGAGGAAGCAGTATGCAAAGAAAAGCAGGGAAGGATTGATGCAAAGTATGATCAGGAAAGCTCCCTATTTATACAAAAACCAGCCCTATGGTAGTACGCCGGCGCCGGACGCCGAAGCCTGCGCCTGGCGCAGGGGTCTGCAACAAGGACGAGGCCACCGTCCCTTTTATTATTCCGAGTACGCACTCTATATAGCTTTGGACAGCTAAGTGCAGCCCCAATAATTCAAGATTCCAAAGCCGCGAGCCGCACAATTTCAAGCAGTCCGAGTCAGCGCTTCATGCCGTTTTTCGGGTCAATCTGTTCCAAATTCAAGCATTCTAGTCCTAGATCGGCGTCCTAAGTCGAGTCTTCATATGCATAAGAAAAAGTCGAATATACTTTGACTTGCGCTTTTTCTAACCAAAAAACCTCAGTCAAAGTGGGGGCTAATAGTGGGTATGTACACCCGAAAAAATGGGCAAATTTTTTTTCATGAGTCTCTACATCAGCAAAAGTTGAATATACTTTGACTTGCGCTTTTTCTAACCAAAAAACCTCAGTCAAAGTGGGGGCTTATAGTGCGTACGTACACCCGAAAAAATGGGCAAAGTTTTTGCAAAATTTTTCATGCATACATATAGCTACAAATTTCAAAAGCACACACAACGCATACAAGATCCAAAGATTCCAAACCTTACAAAATTCAAGTTCAAAACCATAAAACCATACAAAATTCAAGTTCCAAATACAAACCTACAAAATCCATACAAAAAAAATCCATACTAAATCCAACCAAGGCAAGATGGAACTCGCTACCATGCAGGATCAGTCCGAGTCATCATCAGCCGTAATGTCAACCACAGGCTCCTTGCTTCTGTTTCGGCTCCTATAGCGCTCCAGATCCTGATCCAGCTCCGTCCCAGCGTAGCAGGCTCCTGCTCCGAAATACGAAGAGTACCGGGAGGACGATAGGTTCCCTGCGGAGGGGAAGGATACAGATAAGGCTGCGAGAACGCCATGAACTGGCGCTGCATCTCAAAAGCCTGGGCCTGACGCACCCGCTCCATCTCCTGCCAATAAGCCTAAGATTCTGCACTCCAAGGCTGAGAGCTATCGCTCCGAAGTAAGGGCCAGAGGGCGGCGCAAAAGGCATCGAACTGCCCTGACCTCCGAAAGAATGCCTGGTGGGGTCAGCATATACAAACGGAATAGCTCCCCTATCAACATCAGAATACCTCTGATGAGTACTAGTACCAGGACCTAAGCTCGGTCCCGCCTGCCCTAACGAAGTCTCCACCTGGGGCTCCCTATCAACGGAACCTCTGCGACCTCGACAACGCTCCTATACAAAAATTCAAAATTCAAGAATTAGTCATCCATATTCAAGTTTCAAGAATACAAATTTCTCAGTCAATGAATGCACCTCGCTGTCCCGACCAGTAAGCTTCTGGGTCAGTTTGGCACACTGCCTCTTCAAGGAATCAATTACAAGCATCCAGCGACGCACTCTCGCCCGAGGCGCCTGCATACAAAATTCAAAATCAATTTCCAGATACAAGATTACAAACAGTTTCAAGAAAGTACAACGGTACTTACAGCTGCATAATGCTCCGGTACAGCATCATACGACCTCCGATGTGGAGGAGAAGCTATAGGGACGATCACCTCCACCTGCTCCCCATCCGAGTTATCATAGCGGATAACCCTGTCAGCATAGGGAATATCCTCGGGGTCGATCTCCTCCTCCTACAAGCACTCATGCAATAATCCGATTATACAAGAATACAAGAATACAAGAGTACAACATACAAAATTCAAAAGCTCACCGGCAGTACGAAGCGTACAGGTGGAGCAAGTCTCTTCAAAAGGCCCTCATGACTGCCTTTCCTATCTACAAAGTTCTCCCAAGGGAGACAAAAAACATCGCCCCCAGCATCCAAATAGAATTGGGCGACATCTTCAGCCTGCGCTAACATGGTCTCCGGTGGCTCCTTAGAGACAAGCCTGCCCCTCGTACTATGCTGAAGGGACACTCGTTCCCCAAAATACCACATGTTGCGGTACACGCCCGGGAGCAAGACCTGTCGCTCAGACAAGAAGTGGGCCTGTGTGGCCGAAACAGGAATAGGCACACCTGCAAAGGGACGCCAAGCCACCTACAGAACAGACAACGCAGGCAACTATACAAGTACAAATACAAAAAGACAGAACAGTACAAAAGCATACCTCCTCAACAAGCAAAACCCGCAAAGCTCTGCGGGAGCTCGCGAAAGACATCCTCTTACGCACCGCTCCTATCCAAGAGGCAGCATATGGGTAAGCCGCAACCCCTGTACGAGTCGGCGCCAAATTCGGGAAATGCTCGTACATCCAGATCTTCAAAAAAAGACAAGAAAAAGCATAGGTCAAATCCTATGTGTACAAGATTCAAGATATAAACATACAAGTACAAAATATAAAGTACAAGGAGTCCTAAATACCTCCAGCACTCTCCACAAAGCAGCAATGCTCGCCTTGCTCTCCGGTGAAGTCCGAGAGGCATACTTCATTTCGTACAAAAGGTGGTTGTATGCCAGACCACCCCAATTGAAGCTCGAAAGAGCCCTCAAGTCCCTCAAAGCTTCCAGGAAGCCAACCAGCACCGGACTATTCCTGCTCGGGGCCATCACTCTACTCATAAGAGCCAGGAGGAAGAGCCGAACCCTCTGCTCCGCAGATATGTCCGCACCGCGGATCGCGGCCATGATCACCGTCACAAGAGCATGTGTGTCATCAGCCATCAAGTTGACAACAGGGCCTATCAACTCCCTGACACCGCCCAAATACCACTTCAAATCAGAATCAAAAATCACGTTCCTCTAAGAGAAGGGAAGGCCTGTGATCATAGAAAACTAGAAAAGGGTAATGGTGATCTCCCCCCATGCCATATGAAAAGTGTTGGTGGTATCCCACCACCGCTCCAACAGGGCCAGAAGTCGGGCTTTGACGCCCGTCCTCCCTTGAGCATTCCCCAAGGCACGCCAGAAATCAACCAGGCCCGTCTGCAACCAGATCTCCCTAGTCTCCGGGTCGTCATAGACAACCGAAAAAACATCATGAAGGTCCTTCAGGGACCAAAAAGTACGCAACGGCTCTCCATAAGCCTACAGATGAGCAGATCAGTTTAAAATCTATACAAATTCAAAAAGCAAAGCACAGTACAAGACTCACCAAACCAGCGCGAGGCCGCTGGGACAAATGAAACTCCGGTTGGAACACAAGATCGAAAGGCCTCCAGCCATTGCCGTTAAAGTTAGGCACCCTCCGCGGTACCATGCCTGGCTCCAGGACGTTCGTTGCCGCCGCTTCGTCATCCGAAGCATCCTCCGTGGCACCTCGAACCGCCGAACACTCAGCAAGCTTTCTCTGGTGTGACGAGGCATACTAAGTCAATCGAAATACAAAGATATCAACATACAAGATTGGGGGCTATCTTATACTAGCCCGTACAAAAGTCAAGATTCTAGAAATCCCCAGTGGCAATGCAAATTCAGCCAGGGACCTTTACTTCAACATACAAATTCTACACCAACGCCTAGGCTATCCATGCCGAAGCGGGTATACTAGTTCTACATCAACGCCTAGGATATCCATGCCGAAGCAGGTATATAAGTTCTACACCAACGCCTAGGCTATCCATGCCGAAGCAGGTATAAAAGTTCTACACCAACGCTTAGGCTATCCATGCCGAAGCAGGTATACAAGTTCTACACCAATGCCTAGGCTATCCATGCCGAAGCAGGAATGCAAGTTCTACGCCAACATCTAGGCATCCTAGCCTCCTCTCCCACGAGACCCAACAGGGTCACCAGTGAGACCACTATCTACAAATACCAAGTAAAAAGTTCAAGGAAAATTTTGAAGTTCTACAAGTTCCAAATGAGCAATTTTTTCAAAACCCGAGGTTCTACAGAAATTCAAATTCTACAAGTTCCAACAGTTCAAGTTCAAGTGGCTATCAAACAATTTTCTACGAGATTCAAGAAGCCTACTATCATACAAGCATCATATCAATAGCCATTTCAAAGTACAAAAATCAAAGTTACATGCAATCCTAGAGATTATTTCATAAGAAAAACATGAAATACTTACATGGACAAGGCAAGAAAAACCAGACCAAGGGGAAAGTATTCAACCTTTGAGAGAAAAATCAAGAGAAGGGAAGTGTTTGCTCTTCAAAATGGCACGGCGAAGGGGGCTTTTATAGCCCAACCCCGCGCCAAACGCGGAGCCCTGCGCCGGACGCCGAGCTGCCGCATGCGCGGAATCTTCAGCGCGCGGTCCTCCGTGCTGATCGCACGTTCTTTGCTGCTACGGTTTTCTGCACCAGGCATCAAACATCAAATCATGCTACCCTCCCAAATTGCGGGTATATACCTGTATCTCCAAGCACCAACAGATGAATATCTCAAGAATACAAAGTCCAAAAAATACAAGAATTCAGGCGTTCGACTCCAAACGGACCCAAGCTCCAAGAAAGTCAGCCAAAATTTCGAAATTCAAGAGCCAATAAAAAGCTCTTGTCCCCAGCGAAGCACATCACCAGCGGATTAATTCAGAGTATTCAAAATTCAAAATCCAAGATTCAAAAAATCCAAGATTCAAAATTTTCGATGCCAAGCTTTGTCCTAAACCAAAGGCGGAAGAGCATTACAAGTACAAACCGGAGTCGTCACACCCACAGGGAGGTAGACTCTGTCTTTTTTCTAACGCCTGTTTTGTGCAGGTACCGGCGTACAAAGGATGGTCTTGATTGCAGAACATCTTGATCATTCTCCGTCCCGAGTCGAAAACTTTGACTTGCGCTTTCCTCACCGGATGCTGAGTCAAAGTGGGGGCTTCTGTAGACACCTAAATCGTGTCTCCCCATTGGGATAATGACGATACCATTATCCTGGCTAGGTGGTTAGAACAACTCCGTGTGGAAGTCCCAATTGCTAGAATACATTCCAAAATCCAAGAGCCAAAGTCCAAACCCCGAGGTCGTTCCCTTTCCGAAACTCGGTACAAAATACAATTCCCAAAAATCAATTTCAAAATCCAAGTACAATCTCACCAAATGGACTACTCCATTGGTTTTACAAGGCCTTTTCCAGTCGAAATGACACTAAGCAATCCAAATTCGCGCGCCGACCCACAAAACGGAGCAAGCCGGGCCTCGTCCCGTGAAACCGAATTCAAAAAACCGGAAACGGCTAGTTTTTAGTCGCAAGCTTCCTTAATCCCAAGAAAGAATACGTGCCAAAAAACGTACAATTCGTACAAAGGTACGCCCACTACAAGCCAAACACAAGGACGGCATCTTCGTCCTTGTTTGGCAGGTTCTGTGCCACGTCAGTTGCGCCTGGCGCAGCCGCTGCGCTGGACGCTGGCGTCAGCTGGCGTTTAGCCCTTCATTTTCCTATTTAAACCCCTAATTTTCAGCATTTTAGGGGAGGCAATACACAATCAAAACGTCGTAATAGAAAAATTGCTCCTCAAAATTCAAAATACAAACTCTTAAAAACTTCATACAGATCTCAAAATTCTAAGCAATTGGGAGCTCCAAGAGGAATTCTAGCCTAAACCTAACTAGGTATTTTCGAATCCCAATTCTAATCTACAATGTTTCTATGATTTCTATTTCAAAATGATTAGCAAGGTTGGCACTTTTATTCTTAAATGGGTCACTTGCAACAATCACATACTCTTACAAATCAACACTTTCTATGATACAAATACAAAGTTTCAAGATTCAATGATGTTTAAGGTTGTTTGTAATCACTTCCTTAAACTAGAATCATTTTCAAACCATGGAGTAATCAAAGGTGAGGCCTTTCCAATGTTAAAAGGTGTAATCTTTGAGATTCAAGACTCCATTTTTCAATATACAAGTTCAAGTTTCCAAAGTTTCAAGATTCAATGATGTTTAAGGTTGTTTGTAATCACTTCCTTAAACTAGAATCATTTTCAAACCATGGAGTAATCAAAGATGAAATCTTTTCAACAATAAAAGATCTAATCTTTGAGATTCAAGACTCCTTATTTCAATATACAAGTTCAATGTTCAAGATTCAATATTTCAAGTTCAATTAATATGTTCAAAATCTAAGACACTTTGGGTTGAGCAACTTGACCTAAAGTTGAGATTTTTAGACTTGCATCCGTGTCGGACACACTTATTCTTAAGAAGTCGTTTTGCGTTCGGATCTCAAATTCAATAGTACGATTTCAATACCGCACCTTTCGGTTATGCACTTCAATATTGCAATTTCAATAATGCCTTTAAATGTTGCACCTTTCAATTCCGCACTTTCTATTTATGCAACTTTACTTGCCTAGTCCCTCTAGGAAATGTGGTTTCCCACCTAGTCCCTTTCTAGGTGGTCATGTATTTTACTAATTACGCATCTATTTCCCATTTTGATGTTGCTTTACTTGTTTATCTCTTTCATCACCTTACATGCTAAATACAAAATACGGGTTACACCACGCTTAACAAAGATAATTTTTGGACAAACCGGCCTTAGGTTCCCTTGAATTAACTTTAAAGCGAAGTGGTCACAATACAAAAGTAGAAATTCTATTTGTGCAAGTTCTAAATTCAAACCCACATAGTGTCATGACTAGGGTATTTTCGAAAATGTTTTGTGCCATGCATTTGAATATATTTCTAAGGTTCGCGGAATAAGCATCACTACAAGAAAATTTAGATACAGAGGCAACACCTTGAGGCAATTCATTTTTTATGGCCTCTAAAAGTGTCTTTTAGCATTAGTTAATTATGTAGCCTCTAAAAGTTACTTTTAGGGTCGGAGAAATTTAGGTTGCCCCTAAAAGTACTTTTTAGCGTTAATAAAATAATTGTTGCCTCTAAAATGTTTTTTTAGAATCAACACAATTTAAGTTGCCCCTAAAAAGTAACTTTTAGCATTAATGAAATAATAGTTGCCTCTAAAATGTTTTTTTAGCGACAATGAAATTTACGTTGCCCCTAAAAAGTACTTTTTAGCATTAATGAAACAATGGTTGCCTCTAAATTATTATTTTTTAGCATCAGTGAAATTTATGTTGCCCCTAAAAATAATTTCTCGTATTAATGAAATAATGGTTGCCTCTAAAACTTGTTTTTAGCATCAGTTAAATTTTAGTTGCCCCTAAAAAGTAAATTTTAGCATTGATGAAATAATGGTTGCCTCAAAAACCTCTTTTTTTTAGCATTAATGAAATTTCCCTTTCTCTTTCTTCCTACCCTTTCTCTCTACTTTTGTGAATTCGCACCTTTCAATTTTGGGTTTTTGCACCTTTTCGCTTCACATATTGGCTCCTCGTTCTCGCACATTTCTTCCAAGTTACTTTAATTTTACTAGTCGTTGGACCGTGCGCTAGCGCACACGGTCCCCCAAGATATAAAAAATTAATCCATTAAAATGTTACGTAAAAAACGGGCGTGAAATTCCATGGTAAATGCAACAACAAAGGACAATGTTAAAATATCATGATTAAGTTAAAATTCATATAATAGTATTAGTATTAGCGTATTGAAACTTCCGCTCATATCATAATAATTTCATCATGTCAAAATAAAATTTAACTTAACCACAACCCAGGAATTAAAAATAGTTTCTGAAAAACATTCTCTAAAATATATAAAGAACACATCTTGCTGGAAAAATACAAAGATATCCATTAAAATCTTGCATTCTCGTTGATGCTACATCAGAGTTCAACTACATGTACAAACAACCCTAGCTACAACATCTACAAAACGTCAGAGCCCCAAAATTAAATAAAATGCCTGACAATGACTGGCATTTCTTTGCAATAAGCAATGCATTTTAGTAACTGAATCAAAATGCACAAGTATAGCACAGCTTTTGATCCCAAGTTTCTAGAATGAAGAGAGAAATATCAGAGGATCAAGATGATGTCCACTTGCTGTTATCATCTGCAACACTGCTCTGTCATTTGTCAGACCCTTAAACAGGCTCAACCAAAAATCACAAGACAAAACTCACAGTACACAAGCACTCCAGTATTCAACTGTAACGGTAAATCTGTCATCTAATGTAGAACTGAAAACTGCTTTATCAAGTCAAACATTCTAATGGATGCTCATAATACAATCCTGCATAAGAAAAACATATAACTGCTGGCCATGATTTCAGAACACATGTTAAGCATCTTTCGCTGCTGGAACATAGCCAATGATCCATTGCTTCTTAGAGGAACAAGATGATGTCCAGTTGCTGGAATTCAAGTCATGCTACTACTTATGGTTCGAGCTCTCTCTACTATTCGTTGTCTTAGAGATAGATCTTCTTCAATTCATAACCAACCAACTGCATTCGTAATAGAAATTACATTCGTAAGATGTATATTGCAAGTTCAAGATAAAAGACAGCCATATCCTGCAAATCGTTCATGAAGATCAGAACTGATTATCTTTTGTTTTGAGTAATTAAATAGGGGTTTGTTTACTAATTATAATCACGTAATTCGACATAAAGTCAACAAAAATTAATTAAAATCACTGCAAACAAAAGATAATCTGCAACCATAATGTAGTGACAAAATAAACAGTTCTGATCATTCTTGTAAAAGTGCAAAACAGAATGAAATAAAAGTGCAAAACGAAAATTCTTCTAAAAAAGACTGGAATCATTAAATCGAATGTAATTAATAACTTACACTTTCATTTGAATGATATGCTTGCATACACTAATTTCATTCAATGATCATTGTATGATTCAAAATTTCAAAGGATATCCCTTATCCAACTACCTAATAAGCACTTAGAAAATAAACCTAATTGTAGATTTTCCATTAACCATAAGAGATATAACAACAAATACCTCTTTCAGAGAGGAAAACAAAATAAAGGCAATAAGAAATTTCTACCAAGAAGTAAAAATATTCTACAGAGGTTAAGAAGTGAAGCAAAGGCCTTGAAACGAGTAGAAAATCACTTGTAGTAGACAGGAAGTACAGAAAAAGATTAACATTAGTTTCTCTTTCACACTCACTTTCCATATCCCATCCTATAATAATCTGCAGTTGTTATAGTGTTTGTTTTTACCATAACAACATAAGAATGATATCTTTGTATGGTGGAGAATAAAATAAATCTACTATACAAATTAAACGAGCTTCAGATATCCTTGAGAAAAAATAGCCTGGTTACCTGTTCAGATTCTTTTATAAAAGAAGTGAATGAGATTTTAATAAGGTCATGCACATAGACAATCACCAACTTTATATGACATGCAGTCGAGAACAGGACCAGATCAAACAAAAGCAGGTATGATATCTGCAGTCGAAAACAGGACCAGATCGAACACAAGCAGGTATGATCAAACACAAGCAGTCTTTACTCTCTTTACTTAGAAAATGGTGTGAGTCAAAATTTGAGTCATAAATTCTCTTGATAAGGTTCTGCTTGGCTACTATATAGCAACCCATAAAGCAACTGACATTAGAAAGTAAGACCAAAAAGGGTCGAAGATTACCAGCTCAACCTGAAAAGAAGCATATAGAAATATCATTCAAAACTAGTTGCGTGCTTCCATAAGTCATCATAACATTTACAAGTTCTTGTGACATTGAAGATGTCCACAAGTTCATTTGAGAAAAAGTTCAAATCCCTGAGACGAAATTCCTAAGAGAACTCTTAGGAATTTCGTCTCAGGGATTTGAACACTTTTTCTAACGATCCCAAGAACAATGACTTTAAAATTTCACATAAAGCAACTTAAGGAAATCCAGAAGGCAGCAAGGATTACATGAAAGATACTTAAGGATAGCATAAAGCTTCTTTAAATTACCATAGACGCACCATCATCTTGTTTCAGGCTGTCAAGTTGTGTCACTGTGACAGAAAAGACATGAAGAAAGAATTTGCACGAACAGACCAATACATTGATATCAAACATTGAAGCAAATGGAAAAACTGAGAAGAAATGCATACTATATTGTTGGAAGCCTGAAGAGAACGCGAGGAATTGTTTCCCTTGGCATCTGCAACTTGTCGAATGGAGTGTTTTAGTTGAGTAGTATCATTGCAACTACGTAGTACTTGTTGTGGTTGTAGATAATACTCGGTTTATGTGGACTTCCAGCACCACCTTGCCATCTAATCATCAGATAATGCACAAGAAAATGATTCATTAGCAACAACAAGAATTACATGTGAAGCAGGGTGCAAAGGCAATAATTAATGCTCTATGATTCAAACAGAACCCTATGAAGTAGGGTGCAAAGGCAGCATATAAAGGTTTCCTTGTGACAAACATAAGCACAACCTTGATTATGCTAATGGCTGGCTTGCGCCTCCAATCAAACAAATAACATATAGGTAAATGTATTTTTTCTGATTAAAAGTATGTTCGTAATACAAATGAGAGCGAAAAAAATATATCTCAACTCAAATTCACTTGTATACAAGTCCCAAAAGTACTATAAAGGAATCAACTTTACTCAACAAAGGCTTCATACTACACGCATGACAAGTTCTTTCTGCTTGCTGGTAGAAGAACCCTCATCCAAGAAAAGCAGAAGCCAACACATAAAGAGGATGGCCATTGCTAAGTCAATGCATTTCACCTGAAAGGAAACTATTGACCAATGTCTTATCTTCTCACTCCAACAAGGAAAGTCTGGAAGCTATGTCCATAAACCCATATTTGTAACAGGAAAATGAGCTCAGATCAAAGGAAACCATATAATTCAAATGATGCTACAGAGTTGCTTATTCTTATGTGAAGCATAGATCAGACATACAACATCAATTTCTGAGGCAAGATTGTAAGTATTTTCCAAGTTTCCTATTGAAACATATTCTTCCTATGAAAGCTCGAAGATTATATCCTCTATCGAGCATCTTTGTGAAATTAAGGACTCTATCACCTCCATCACAGAGGAGAACAAAACAAGGCCAAGCCCAAATAACACAAGGAATGTAGTTAAGCTGCAGGCACGCACGTCAAAAGAAATGCCCATGACCAAAGAAGTGCTTCTATTAAACCAAAATAGAGAAGATAATACACAATTTCAAACCACTCTATGAACTATATTAACACAAAATCATGACCATAACAATTTTTACACAAATTATACAAAAGTAATGTCAATTAACAAACTCATAAAATGTGACAGTAAAATATTTGAAGATGTAAAAAATACGAGTTTACCAGCTCTATGGGGGTGAAACTTGCAAATTTAGCTTCTGGATTTTCTTTGAAGAATCAACAACACTTGGAAAACCCAGCAATTTTAAAACACCCAAAAATAAATTAAAGACAAATTCAAAACCATTAATGCGCATTTCTTCAAATAAGATCAAAATTGGCAAAATTAAAGAAAAGGGCACTTCAATTTCTGCAAAATTTACCTGTCTTTTTGAATTTGGGTTTAGAAGAAGAAGAGAAAGGAGGACTTTGAGCTAGAGCATGGCTGATAATTGTTCCTACAAAGCCACTCATCTCTCACAACCGTCAAAACTCCAGTACAATTAAAATGAAAAAACCAACCTATCGAAAACCAACTCCGGCGAAGGTCCACCACAACTAGCGCACTGCTTAATATCGTTGGGGATCTCCGCCGGTGAATCCTCCAAAAGAGGAGGGTTATCTTTGATACCATGGACGACCGAAGTAGGAGAGAGAATAAAGGTAGAAGGTGGAGGAGTAAAAGGAGAAGGTGGAGGAGAAGGTGGGGTTTCAGAAGGGAACAGAACATCGCTGGGATCGATGGGTTATGGCGCTCAAGATTTTGGTGAATTGTTAATGGGCAAATGAAATTTTTAGGCTCTCACTCCTCAATTGTCAATGGCGCCAAAAATTCGCCCTCCAGCTCCTTTCTTTCGTTTATGGTGCCATTCCCAAATTTTATGAGATGGGTGGAAACCGCCGTTCTCAATTTTAATCCATTGTTTATAATCTAGGATTAAACGTTTTTTAGATTTTTAAAATTGAAAAAATTAAAAGATAAGAGTTTATAATTAAGGGTGAGCTAAATAAGTGAGTATTTGATTTTAAAATTGAAACCGGTTATGACTGAGTAGGATATATAGTCTCTCGAGTTGTTTAAATTATGACATAAACAGTAATATATTATATTTTATTTAACCAAAAAATCAAACATAACTGGTTTGAACAAATAAATCTTATTCGATATAACATATGGGGTGCTGACCTCAATTCAATTTAACCAAATTAAACCCAAAATTAAAAATAAATAGATATAAAAACCCCAATTTCTCAACCCATTAGGAACAAAAATCTGAAAAAGTAAGATGCTACTGAAGTGAGACCGACATCGGTGCAGACGCCCGAGAAAAGGCGGGACCATCAGCAGGTTCAAGTTCGTCGGATTGCCTGTGAAGGATCAGAGAAGAATTATATGTTCGTCGTCTTAAGGGAGGAGAGTGGGAGCTTTATATTTTCACCAGAGAACGGGGAAGTTTTAGAGGCGCGATTATCAAAATTCTCCCGCTTACCGGCGTACTCCAATTTGGGGGAAAAAATTAAATTTAATATAAAGGAGACATATTTTCTGAAATATTAGAGCGCTACATAGAATTGAATTACTATTGGTTTCGGCCAATGAAAAATAAGATTTCTAATTTATTTTTGAATTAAAAAAATCAAGTGCCACATAGATAATTAATTAGGCGCCACATAGATATTACTAGAGTAGTATTTTTATCTGGAAATGATGTTGCTAGCTAGATCGATTTTGATTTGGACATGATCTAAACAAATTGGATCAAGACTAGACATGATCTATACATATCGATTATGATGTGGAAAAAAAATCCAAACAGATATGTTATTATCTGGACATGATCTGTATAGATCGGTTCTAATTTGTACATGATCTGTATTTTTTTATTTATACATGAACTGTACAATATAGTTTATGATTTGTACATGATCTACACAGATCTGGTACATATATAAAGATGGGTTTACATTTGACTTAAACTTATTTTTTATTACCGGCCAGGTATGACTTGATATGAAATAAGTAATAAGGTGAACTAAATACGGTATTCTATCACTATTATATGTTATAATCTTGTATTATTATATTCTTATAGTCTTATGCGATTATAAATATATACAATCCTAACTGATATCTAAATAATTTAATATAGTACAATAAGAAACATTTCATATGCTACCATTTTTCCTGGTTATTAAACTAACTCATAACTATACGCCCGACTACAACCTACGTACTGAAAGAAATAATGCCCTTGGTCCAAGTATGCATTCAATGCTAAGTCTAATAAATGCGGTTCAGTATTAATTAATTATGCAAGTTTATAATTCAGTGATCGAGATCAGTGAACTGTATGCCTAGCTAGAGGCCGCTTCAGTTCAAGTGGAATTAATAATATTAATCCACAACTTACTCTTGACTGAACCCGTAGGGTCACACAACTAGTACGTGAACGGATCAAGTATTTAAGTGAATTAAATACTCCATTTATAGATATTCGGAATCGATGGATCTCGGTTCCAGTGGGAGCTGAAATCGTCAAAAGGCAAATTATGAATACTCCGGAAACGATGATATTGCCGGAAACGGAAATATGGATCTTATCGGAAATATAAATATTATCCAAGTCGTAGATGTTGCCGGAAACGAAAACATGGTACGTATCGGAAAATATTATCGGAAATGGAAATATTGCCGGAATCGGAAATATTAAATATTTGTTCGAAACGAAAATTAATCCCGGAATCGAAAATATTAAATATTATTCGAATCGGAAATGAATTCGGAATTGGAAAATGAATTGGAATCGTGACGTACGAAATAAACATCGGACGAGCTTGCTAGACGCAAGGCCCAGCACGAAGCTAGGCCCGCGCCTAGCGAAGTCCGCGCAAGGTAAGCAAGCACAGCAGCAGCCAGCCCCACCAAGGCAGGCCCAGCCGAGCACAAGGCCAGGCCCAGCCAAGGCGAGGCAGCAGGCTGGCCGCGCCAGCGCTGCAGGGCCGCGCGCGCGGGCAGCTCCCTCGTGGGCTGCTCGTGTGTGTGGTTCGCGCAAGCCTCGAATCCTTGATTTCTTAGGATTTGCCGGGTTAGATTATTTTCCTAAAACTACTAGAGTTAGTTGTTAAGCTAAACATTAAAAACAAAAGGTTTAATTTAAGCCAATTCTAATTGAATTAGATAAACTGAATCCTAGTAGGTTTCTAGTTCCGATAACCCCGCCCTATAAATAGGTGATGAATAATCACAATTTATACATCATATTCTCAACTATTCATATAGTTTATAGAAAAAGTGGAAGGAAATTTGATTCCGGTACATGATCATCAACGGTAGCTGTTGGTTTTTAAAATAATAATAATAATAATAATAATAATAATAATAATAATAATTATTATTATTATTATTATTATTATTATTATTATTATTATTATTATTATTATTATTATTATTATTATTATTATAAGGGTATAATCGTCATTTTACATAAAAATGCGGGCGATTTTAACGTACGCGGGCGTCGTATAACGATACAGTTATAAAAAGTGCACCACTTAATAAAATACGGAGAAATTAATTCATAATTTGAAGAATAAAATTACTCACAAATATTTACCTAACCCATATTCATAACTAAGCTCTCCGAAAAATTAAAAGGGATGTTTTTAGTTTTTATTGAATTTGAAAAAAAAATCTTTTCATACTCTTCAATATTTAGATCCCGCCTAAGTCAAAAAGAATTTTAGAGCCCTATCTAGTTCTCTACTTCTCTTTATCAAACAAAATAAAAAAATAGTTCTCTACTTCTCTCTGGCTCTCTGCTTGTCCATGCTGCTTCGCGCACCACAACTTACACCAACTCCACCACCGCTGCGCTCCATTTTTGTCGCCTGAGTTTCTCGCCGGCGTCTCTTCTACTTCGGTTGTTATGATGCCCCCTGCTCTTCTCTCCTCTCCCTCGATGTTGTTCCGCTGCTCTTTTCTCTCATCTAGAACTCATCGTTCTCAGCAAGAGTGGGTACTTTTTCTCCTCAAATTTATTTATTTCTCAATTTTTCTTGTTTTGAGATTCAATGATTTTGATTTATTAAAATTTTAGGGTTTAGTTTTGTTGTTCCGATTAAATTTATTTCGGTTAATTTTGATTTTCTGGGTTGTATGCTTGAACCCTAATTTCGTCCAAGGTCTTTTAATTTCATGAAAATTGACGATTGTTTCCCAATTCCACATTGTTCTTGCAATTTGTGCTTAAAATTGATTCATGTCGTTCCTTCTTTGGGTACGGTATTTTTTTCCCCCAACTAAGTCTATTGGGGAATTTCTTGTGGAAATTAGTTGTGTATGTTTGATTGATTTTTTTCCTAGGTTGCCGAGTCACGAAGATGCGCCATTGGAGCTAAGTTTGGCCGAAGATTCATCAATTACTTCGAATTGACAGCCAGGGGATGTTCCACTTAATTTGATATTATCATTTCATTTTATAATGCTCTTATGTTGATCTAGCAATTAATTGTGACTTTAGTTCTCTGAAATTTAAGGTTCTATGATTCTCTTTTATTTTTATTATCTGTTACAAACTTTTGCACTGGTATTGGATCTGATAGATGATGGACATAATGCGGAATTGCAGACTCAATCTGTGAAAGAACATCAGGATGTCTACATCTTACCATCCCAATTAAGCAATTCTCTAATACCACCCTCGGCTCGTAGCTTGACCTTCTAGCTTGTCTGGTAAATGCAAACTCACTTTTAAAAAAGAACACTTCATAATAAGTTTGAATAATTTGCATACATAGTCTATACGACAGGTAATAACAACAGGCTGGAATTACTATTTAATGGTTTCTTATTTTCTTAATGTAGGTAACTTGAGGGTTCCATGGAGGGGAACCACAAGAGCGCGATGAGAATCAATGTGGCAGACTGGCATATGTGAGGGGAGCTCCTCTCCCTAATCTCAGTAATTAGCATTAGATTGAACTGATGTACATGAACTATAAGGTAACAAAACTGACCTCCACGTACCACTCTTCTTTTGTTCAGCATCGTATACTTCCACTTATCTGAACCAGAGGCACCGAATGGGTTGGTTTAGGGAGTGGGGTATTTGATTGAGTTTGTGATGGTTGGTTTTTCTTCCTTGCAAGTAATTATGGATGATTGATGTTGGTTGGGGTTGATTGCGCCACAAAGATAGAAGCATATCTGAAATCGGATTGATATTCTTTTCCCTCATTTGCTTCCTTTCCTGTCATTCTTTCTGAATCGTGAATCTCCTCTCCTTCCCTCCTCTCTTTTGCACTTCAAATTAAATTATGTGTTCCTCTTTACGACCTGCTTTTTAGTGATTATTTTACATTTTCTTATCTTTGCAATTTATTTTCTTTAAAGAAATTCTTGGTTCTTGCTTGTAAATTCTAATTATTTCTTGGTCACTAGTAGAAACACCTCAAAGCTTCCAAACATATGCTCTGATCTTTCTAGAACTGGGCATTTCATAGAAGGAAAGTTGATTTTTTATTTTTAAATTGAACTGCAGATGGCATGGTCATGTGTAAAACATGAGCGTTTTACTTATAATCTGCTCCCTTTTTTACTTGACCGCAACATTTGCCGAGTCCCCTTCTCGAGAGAGAAGGAGAAACTGGTATTCGGGTTTTTTATGTTTGGATTCATATCAGATTTCATGTTTAGCTTAATTGTGTGCTGAGAAATCTTAATACAATTCAATCTTGTTTGACTATGATCTTTCTAGTTTGAATTTAAGATTGTCATGTGTCTTATGCAGTGATACTTCATCGAATTTGAGATTCTCATGTTGTCTTATATTGTGATACTTTATCGACCTTGAGATTCTCAATTGTCTTTTGAAATTTAATGATGCCTTATTTCTTTGAGTTACACTTGTTTTATTTGATCAGCATTCAATATTCTCTAATCAGTTACACATACTCAGTGTATGTAGTACTCCGTGTATGTAGTACTCCGTATAAATCTATGCCCAAAACAACTAATTAGGTAGTTTGGGAGACTATAATATAAGAGATCAGCGTAGTGAATAATTTGATGTGTGGAATTTTGTGCTAGATTATTAAGTAATCAGTTACTTGTAGTCGGGCACCCATTTGACTGCTTATTCTCCCCTATTCTAAGTAACTGAAGTTTAACATACTACAGGTGATCATATCCTTGTAAAGATTCACTGCTGGATGCCTTTTTCAGTTGGTAATAGTGTCACCAGAGCCATAGAGGAGTTGCTACGGGTGTTGCATTACTTTTTCCAGCTCCTGCAATTGTTGTTGCTTGGTGTCGACAGAGCAAATTCCAGGATGATTTCTTTGATATGCCAGGTTAGAGGAAACTTGAAATATGGCTTGTGTTGACATTACAAAATTGCGACATAGTAATCTGAGGTCATAATTTCACTAATTGCAGCACAACTGATAATTTTAGCCACAACAATATTGTTGGAAAGGGGATGGATTGGCTGATGGATCTCTTGTGGTAGTTTCTTAGTGTTGTACTGAAATTGTTGTTGGTGGCTTCTAGATTGTTGATTCCAAGTTATGTTTTGCAGGTATGTTGAATTTTTTCTCTTTCTGTGGACATGATATTGATTTTTCTTAGTCTGACACTCTGCGTAGTCGCTAGAGGCCTATCCTTTTTCGTTTTATTTTTAATTTAAAATTTGGTACTATATTCTCTTCTAGTATAAGTTTGCATTTAGGTGATCAGATTATATTGCACAGAAACTAACACAAAATCTATTTTTTTTTTTTTTTTTTTGCAGTTTTCCCGTTTGTAGATACACTGAAATTTTGAGTGGTGCTGGAAGATAATTGGAAGCGGATAAAGAGAATAACATGTATTTTTAGATTTATATTTTTAAATGAATATACTTTTCTCATATTAATAATTTGTCATGTCGTTCGACCATGACATTTTTAGGGGAACTATATATGTAATGCCTTTAATTATTTATAGATACATTTTTTTTTGAGTTAATGATACCATGATTTTTTTTTCATAAATTTTTTTGGTTTGCTTTAGCTATTTGATTATGATTACGTCTTATAAATGATCGTACTTGGAAATGTATGAAGTAAAATTTTGTAATTTAAAGCAAGATATATAATAATGTCAAATAAATGAAATAATGAAAAATATTATAAAATTGCAATAAAAACTAGGTGAAAGTTTTAGATATTTATGGTTGCCCCTAAATGTAAGCCTTTAGAATAACTTTTAATATTGCCTCTAAATATGTTTTGAGGCAATAATACATGTTAGCCTCTAATTATATTTGGGGGCATGAATATACAAATGCGACTAATTATATTTTGAGGCAAGAATATGTCATTGCTTCTAATTATAATCCGAGGGAAAGATATAAGTTGCATCTAATTATATTTTGAGGCAAAGATATAGGTTGCCTCTAATTATGTTTTGAGGTAAGGATGTATTGTTGCCTCTAAATGTATGGGCTTTTAGAGGCAATACAATATGTTACTTGAAAATGGGGCCTTTAGAGGCAACCAATAATTAGCGACGGACTTATTAGAGGCATCCACTTTTTTGCTTCAGAAACCCATTAGAGGCTAAATCCCCATTTTTAGAGGCAATTATGACTTGCCCCTGTATCCGATTTTTCTAGTAGTGCATCTCGTTCCCTTGCCCGGTTCTCACCCATCCGTTTCTAAATGCCTTATCCTAATAGAGTCATTTTTTGGTCTTTCCAAACGGAACCCTTAAAAATGTTTGGTGGCGACTCCTTCGAAATACAAAATTACAAAAAGCCTTCCATAGTGGAAATACAAATGTGCCACGGAAGAAAAAACCCCCTACAGTATGCGTGGGGGAAACATGGATGTAGTACCACATTGGATAACCGGAGTAATGACAAATCCAATGCTCATCCCAATTTGTGTTGATGTTGCCTGGAAGAGTGAGTCAAAAAGAAAGAAGAATGTGTGGGCTTCCACGTTAGGATGGGATGCAGAGGGAAGGTATGAGAGCTAGACCTGTCAAACGGGTGGATCGGATCGGGTTCTAAAATTTTATTTTCGAGTTTGTGTTAATTCGGGTCGGTTACTTTCGGGTTCGGATTTACAAATGCTTGTTCAAGACCCTGAATTTTAAAACGCTTATTATAATTTCATTAATTTAACTAATAAATATACAAAATATGCGCATAAATTAACATATTTTCTTGCAAAATTTTATATTTAGTCAAATTCAGCCATAAAATGACGTATAATTCAAATTAAAATCATATTAAACCCATAATAGTAACAACAACGTGATTATTGTGGTTAAAGTTTCTCATAATCTCATTTATTACTATAAATACAATGATTTTTAATCGGGCAGGTCAAAACAGGTCCGGTCGTATTTTAACACATTACTTTTCGGGTTGCTCGGATTCGGATAAAATCGGATTACGGGTAACAAAATCTTATTCAAGACCCAATATTTTCGGGTCGGATTCTAGTCGGTTTTTGGGTCGGATTAATTTTTGACGGCTCTATTAAGAGCATTCAAGGTAGTGACCGGATCTTTTCTTCATGGGCAAAACAAGCGGAATGAATGGCTATTCTGAAGGGTTTACAAATCTGCAGAGACCTCATTCCAAATGTCATCATCAAAATGAACTGCTTACAAGCCATACAAGCGATCATCACTCTAAGCTCGGCATCACGTACATGATATCAGCAACATTGTAAAGCATATTAGGAATATTGCTTTAAAGTTTGAATTTTGTTTATGTATCAAAGTCCTAGGAAATCGTGCATAAAGCCCATGAATTAGCTGAGTAGGCAGAGACGATTTAGCCTTGGGCTTGTCTTTTCTTTGTAATTTGGCTGTAAAAAAAAGAAAATCAAAATTTGTTGAAGTTAAAAAGTCAATGTATCACTCACGGCAATGGAAAACCAAAGTTAATCTTATTCCAATGTCTAAGTCAACATTCCTAAACTTAATCAATTCCATTAATTAAAAGATTAAAGAATAATAATTAGTGTAGATGGAGTAATTTTGCTGCACTTTGTATGATCATGATCAACACTCTTGACGGACATTCGAAGCCACGGCTCGGGCCCAAAATTTGATCTGAGCCTTCATATCATCACTTGACGGGGCTTTTGGGTCGATTCGTTTCGGACATGGAGGTGTTGATAAAGGAGATATTTTTTGCCATGACTCTGAAAGATAAGGCCTTCTAGCCTTAACAATATCTACGTGGTTACTATCAAGGCTAGCCCTTCTTTGTAACGCAGGAAGTATTTGTGTCACACTTGGGCTTAACTCTTTGTTGTCAAATGAAAAGCCTAAGTCCTTAAAACCTTGTAATTCCTCCACTTCTAGATCGGTTAGGCTCTTCTCAGACTTGCTCTTGTCGAGTTTCTCAGGTTTTATGTCGGGTTTTGAAGACTCTGCTAGCTTCCGGTGTGGTCGGTTCTTGGTGCTGCTCGTACTCTGCTTCGTGCCCTGCAACAAAGTAACAAGAATTGTCAACTTCCAATATTGTTGTTTTAGAACATTGTACTTCAAATTAGACGTCTACTAGATAGTATGAAATTGATACCTCACAAGGAAATAATATTTTATATGAAGGAAATAATAAATGTAACGTAAGAAAATTAAGTTTTTTCTTAAACCAAGCTTTTATGATGTGAATTATATTGAATGAATTCTACATTACACTTCTACACATTTAAAATGAATTAAAAACTAAGTAAACAATGGTTTACTTGTTTCTATAACAACCGATAATCTTGTTTCCTATAATTAACTAATCATTAACAATAGAAATTCCATTTAATTCTCTCCTTATGTTTCTCTTGTTGTTTTGCATTTCTAACAATTCTCCACCTCGTTCATAATTTGAAAATATTCAAATTTTTGTCGAACAAAATGCATGATTCGTATCCGATTGCACCATTCTGACAATGATTTCCTACGTACCCTCGACCGGGATCTAACCAATCGTAGTTCCATTTATTCTTCCATGTAGTGTTTAACATGGGATAATGTTTAACAATTCTAAACAATGTTGGAACTTGCTTCCTGACACAACTTTGCTTAACATATCCACGGGGTTCTCATTTGTATGCACCTACATAAGACAAATACTACCTTCCTCTATGACATCTCGAACAAAATAATATCTAACATTTATATACTTGGTACGAGCATGATGAACCTGATTCTTAGCCAAATGAATTGCATTTTGGCTGTCCCAACTCAGGTTCGCACATTCCTTCTTCAACCCCAAATCATCTAGAAGTCCCCACAACCACAATCATTCCTTGATTCCTTCTGTCATAGCCATGTACTCGGCCTCTGTAGTAGATAGAGTCATCGTGGCCTATAACATCGATCGCCAACTAACTGGAGAACCATGTATTTTAAATACATAGCCAGTAGTAGATCGTCGTTTATCTAGATCACCGGCATAATTAGAATCAACAAAACCATTTACCTGACATGCATCTCCACTAAAGCACAGACCTTTGTCAATGGTACCCTTTAAGTACCTTAAACCCCATTTCAAAGCTTCACAATGTGCCTTTTCCGGATTCTCCTTGAATCTACTGACAACACTAATCGCTTGTAAAATATTTGGACGTGTACACACCATGGCGTACATTAATCTTCCAGTTGTACTAGCATAACGTACATTATCCATGTATGTTTTATCTTCAGCTGTAGTGGGAGACTAGCTGTAGTGGGAGACTATTTACCAGAGAGTCTAAAATGTGGAGCCAATGGAGTTACCACTGATTAGCACCTTTTATCCCAAACCTTTCAATAACCCGCTCAATGTAGCCTTTCTGGATCAAGAACAATTTTCGATTTGATCTCTCTCTTCTAATCTCCATACCTAGTATTTTCTTTGCAGTGCCCAAATATTTTGTCTCAAACTCTTCACCAAGTTGAGTTTTTAAATTATTTATCTCCACCTTGCTCTTAGAAGCAATAAGCACGTCGTCCACATACAATAAAAGATAAATATAATCACTTCCATTAAGTTTACCAATGTAAACACAACAAATACAATTACTTCTAGAAAACCATTGCTTTAACATAAAGAAATCAAATCGTTTGTACCACTGCCGAGGAGATTGCTTCAATCCATAAAGTGGTTTCCTCAAGCGACATACCTGACTCTCTTTACCCTCAACCTTGTATCCCTCAGGTTGATACATATAGATTCCCTCATTCAAATTACCGTATAAGAAGGATGTCTTCACATCAAGTTGTTCCAGCTCAAGATCATCATGAACAACAATACTTAATAGCACCCGAATATAAGTATATTTTACTACCGGATAAAATATCTCATTGTAATCAACACCTTATTTCTGTGAAAATATTTTGGCCACTAGCCAACCTTTATTTTATACCGTCGGTTTTGGAATGATCCTCTTTACTTTTATACACCCACTTACAAGAAATAGCAGTTTTTCCCACGGGCAATGGTACTACCTCCCATGTTTTGTTTTTATGACATTGCCCGTGGGAAAGACTGTTATCACTTCCTCCATAGCAACCAACTAACTATCTCTATCCTTCTCTTTGATAGCTTGTTTGAAGGTGATCGACTCATCATCCTCCACCGAGAGTGCATATTCTACCAAGTTAACATGCACATAATGCCTCAAAGGTTTGTCTGACCCAAAATTATGAACGGGTTTATAATTACTCTTTGGCCTAGTGGTTGCCAAAGATTTTTTTTGTTGTTGTTGTTGTAACACATGTGCATTTTTCCGCTAAATCTCCTCATGTTCTAGATCATCCTCCTCATCAGTTTGATTAACACTAGAATGCTCCACCGAAACATGAGTATAATCTGGTTGGTCTCTAGATTCTATCTCCATTACTTGAGTATTTAAAATAGTCCCGACATCACCATTATTTGGCACCATAGCTTTAGATAAAACTATAATAGAAAGGTCACATCCCTGTTGATTACAAATTTATAATCTTTTATACTACAAAGACGATAGCCATTAACGCCTTTTGGATACCCTAAGAATATTGCTTTCTTGGCTCTTTCATCAAGCTTGTTATACTTAACATGATAATAAGATGTAGACCCAAAGACTCTAAGTCTGTTGTAAACTGCATGTTCCCCTGACCACACCCTATAAGATATGTCACCATCTAAATAAGAATGTGAGGATCGATTCACTATATAGCAAGCTGTATCAACCGATTCTGCCCACCATTCTTTGCCCAACCTATAATTAGAGCGCATACACCTAGCCTTCTCAAATAGTGTACGATCTATTCTTTCTGAGAATCCATTTTGTTGTTGTGTTTCTCTGACTGTCCAGTGTCTCACAATGCCTTCCTGATCGCAAAACTCTTTGAAAGCTCCCCATGTGTACTCCGTGCCATTATCAGACCGTACAGTTTTTAGCTTTAGACCCGTTCTATTCTCAACCATTTCTCTCCACCGCTTGAAAAATTTCGAATACCTTATTCTTATGCTTCAGAAAATGAATCCAAGCATATCTAGAATAATCATCAACAAATGTAACAAAGTACCTGGAACCACCCTTGGAAGAAAATTTAGCCGGACCCCAAACATCTATATGCACACAGTCTAAAAACCCTCTGCTTTTGTGCATGCTTGTAGACAACTTCACCCTATGTGCTTTTCCATACACACAATGTTCACAAAATTTCATTTGTGGTTTCTTCATGTTCTTCAACAGACCTTATCAACTAAGCAACGATAGACCTTTTTTCGACATATGCCCAAGGCGCATGCATCCTCGTGCATTCTGTCTGGTCTTTACTTCCACCGATTCCAACTACTAAATCACCTGTAATAATTCTCCCCAAACGAGGATAAAGATTACCGTGACAAATACCCTTCATGACTACTAAGGAACCACAAACAACTTTTAATACTCCATTTTCCATGACTATTTTGAAACCATTTTTCTCTAATATCCCAAGAGAAATAAGATTTTTCCGCAAATCTGGGATGTGTCTCAATCGTTCAAGGTTATTATTGTTCCATCATGCATCTTTACTTGGATAGTACCTAACCCGACATTCTTGCAAGCATTATCATTTCCCATCAAAATTATGCCCCCGTCCAAACTTTGATAAGTTTTAAACCACTTTCTGTTTGGGAACATTTGGTGTGATGCTCCTGAATCAAGCATCCACTTATCAGATATTTCAGTGCATTGTTCTGAAACAGAGTAACAATAATCTTACTCGTCATTTGAGACAAAACTTGCCTCTTATTTTTCTTGTTGTTTTCCTATGGAGTAGTTGTTGTCCGACCTCTTGAATGAAAGCCTCTTATTTGGGCAATTTGCTTTAAAATGTCCAAACTCACCACATTTGAAACTTGGTCTTTCCGCAAGAGGTCTAGATTTTGATCTAGACTTTCCTCCCTTGCCTCTTCCTCTTTCATTGGTCCTGCCTCTAGTTGTAAATAATACCTGAGCTTATTCCATGTATTCTCCTCCACTACTAGACATCATCCCACTTGTAGCAACCTTTCGAAGATCATCCGCTAAAAGTGATGTTCTAGTCTCATTTATGGTTAGTGTATCACCCACAAGCATCAATGTTGAACTAGATTTTTATAGGACTTTGGTAATGAAAGTAATAGCATGAGCGTCTGGTCTTCCTCATCAATCTTCACATCTATATCCTTTAAGTCTGATATAATCCTATCAAACTTATTGATATGCTCCCGAATTGAGGCATCTTCTTCCATCTTTCATGTATACAATTTGGATTTTAGATAGATCCTCTTTGTTAGAGTTTTCATCATGAAATTTGTCTATAACTTTGCCCACACGTTAGCAGCCGTTGCTTCTTCATTTACCAAGAATGCAACATCCCTCTCAAGGCACAAGATTATGGATGCTCGTGCTTCAAGATCTAACTCTTCCCAATCTTCATCCTTCATATCTCCGGGTTTTTGTTTTTTTTTTCCGCTAGCGCTTTTTCCAGCTTTTGTGAAATTATCAAATTTTTCATTTACATCCTCCAATAGAAAAAATCATTTTTCCCATTGAACTTTTCAATTTCCTATTTTCCAACTTTTACCGTTCCACTAAAACAAGTCATTATAAATATTTTTCAAAACAAATGTCTAAAGTTAATATTTTGGCGTTGGCTGTTGATACCAATTGTTAGAGCTCGCAGCGGAAATTAGGCTTCTACTAGATAATATGAAATTGATACCTCACAATAAAATAATATTTTGTGGATAAACAAACAACCCTTATGAAAGAAATAATAAATGTAACGTAAGAAAAATAAGTTTTTCTTAAACCAGCTTTTATGATGTGAATTATATTGAATGAATTCTACATTACACTTCTACACATTTATAATGAATTAAAAACTAATTAAACAATGGTTTACATTGTTTCTATAACAACCAACAATCTTATTTCCTTTAATTAACTAAATATTAACAATAGAAATCAAAATTTAAGAAATTTCATTTTATTATTTTCTTATGTTTCTCTCGTCGTTTCACATTTATCACAATAGATAATACTTGTTGTGAAAGTATCAGAATAATGTTTTCACGTGGCAAAGAGCACTCACTCATACCATGATTGATTAATGTCCCTTATTGACTAAAGAACTAGCTTTTGAGCCCGTTCTCGGTTGTATAGTGATTGTTCAGATGTCTTTTGAAATTTTAATTAGTGAGTACTTGTTATTTTGGTAATATATGAATTAAATAGAGGTGTAATTTGAAGGTTGGAAAAATATAAAAATTATATGTTGAATAAATATTGGATGTTAAAAGGGTGGAGTGGAAGAGACTAATGAGTATATTAGACTATTGATAACTTGATGTTGAATAAGGAAAATGGAGTGGAAGAGGCATTTAGAAGTTGTAAAACATAGAAACAATAAAGAAAAATTGAAAAAAAATAACAATATAAAATGATGGATGAAATGAGAGATGCCACATGGCTTCTAATAATGAGATGCCACATGACTTCTAATAATCTATGGTGTTCCTAGGTATAGATTAGGTATAGATAGGTTAAAAGACACGATAATTAATGTAGAATGTACTTGCAAAATTTATTTGTTAATAATAACTTCCGTCGTTAATGATTTAATGATCATATACCACTAATTTGATGCCCGACATGAACCTTGATCAAAATTAACTCAAAATCTTGGAAGTCCATACAAAATAAGTTTAGTTCAAGAAACGCATCAAATCCTTAAAATTGAGACTGCCATACCAAACACAGGGAAATTTATTTTGGAACTCCTATTATAAGAGGACAGAAAACTGTGCTTTATTCATAAAGAATAGTGCCAAAATCAATTCCCTGAACACTGTCTAACCCTCTAAAAAGTAGCATAAACAACCGATTCTAAATATAATAAAACTCGACAGCTAGTTGAAAATTGCCTACACTTCAATCTAAAATATTAGATGAACCAACACGAATCCGACATGAATTGATTATTGATCAACTCTTACTTATGAAAAGATGAAATTACGCATAAGTGAATTATATGGTCAATTGCTAGTGGGAACACATTAAAATAAAATAGTAAAATTATTCAAATGAGGCAGAATACTATTTATGTTTAGGCGATAGGAATCACATTAGATTTGAATCTCACTTGGGATTTGGAAAAGTATTCAACATTTAATCATAATCTAAAATGTAACATACCTTATAAGTAGTGCACTTAGGAGGCAACAACATAGAAGAATCAATAGAGGCTCTTCTAGTAAGTTTAGTCATTACAGCAATAGGACCTTTCTCTTGCAACAAAAAAGTCGACTCCACCGACGACTCTCTCCGGCTCAATCTTCCAACTCCCCCACCACCCTGCACCACCGTTGTCGAAAGAACCTCCTTTCCCCTACAAGGCGGAAGAGACGGTGTTCGGTCCAATCTCCTCCTAGGCATAGGTAAAGGCAAAGGCAATGGCAATGGCATTGCTTGCCTTATTAAATCACCCATCCTCGGTTCGTCCTCATAATACTCATCCTCCTCCTCGCCTAGTTGATACTTCCTATCACCACCCAATCCAAGCGGAAGAGACGGCGTTCGGAGTAGACTACTCATTTTCGATGCACGATCTTGATCGGAAACCAGAGCCTCTGCCTTAGTACTTGAAGAAGAAGGACAAGGATCAGAGTTACACCTTACCATAATTTTAGATGATTGTGATTTGCTTAATAAGCTGTTTCCAAAGAACCAGCTATCCTCTAAGAGACTACCAACATGCCCATTTTTCTCCCCCATTGTCTTAAGTTTATATGTTAGTCTTTATTTGTAGTAGATTAGCTCAACCAATCTTGAGCTATCTATGACTTTTGTGCACCCAAAACTCTGTTTCTTTTCGCAACTTATACGCGTAAGGTTACCCCACATGGGAGATCCAAGGTTTTATCTGATCTGTATATGTTTAATTTATAAAAAAAGAATATTCACGTTATATTTTATTAGATTTGTCTAGAAATATCACTATGAATCACGATGCATATTGATATGGTACACTAAAACATATATGCGTAGTTAAAAAAATATTTACATTGTCACAAAAGAACATGAAATTTATTTTATTTATTTATTAACATTAATAATTAAAAGGAAAAATTAATTCCTAAAATACAAATTTTTAATTGATATGTTTAAAAAGGACTGACTTTATGTTTACCTAAGAATAACACAACATTTTATACCTATCTTCTTGGCTCCCTTCTACAATAACTTGCTAAAATAGGTAATATGCCACTACATTTTGTAATCTTCTTGTTAATTATATAAAGAAAAAATGTTTAATTTGTGACATTGGTTTTCACATTACCTATTGTAGCAAGTCTTTTATGAGGGGCCCTCTAAAAGAAGAAGATCTAAAGGTTCTTAGTTAAACGAAAAGTCAACCATTTTTAAGCAGATCGCATAAAGGTTGTATTTTTAGAATCAATTTTTCTTAATTAAAAACATACATCGTGTTCTTTTAACATAACATTTGGTATTCTATGCAAGCACTTGTTTTCTTTGGGTGCAGCATATTCCCGTGCACCTTTGTCCATCATCTAAATGTTGCTACTTTCAAAATATAGAGCTTTTATAATTTTTATTAGTGTATATATATATTAATGATCAAAGTTATGTTTGACCACCATAAAACATCAAATAATATAATTATAAGAGGAAGTATTGTTGTCTGATATATACTAGACTATAGGGATTATTCTTGTGTGAACTTGGTCAACAATAATATTATTGTGGACCCAAAGCAAACAATTTACTCTACCACCCTTTTACAAACATAGGTCGCAACCAAAAAACATACATAGTGACCTTTATTGTTCAAATAATGACTATAATAAATTAAACACTCATTTTATTAGATATAGTAACTATTTTTGAATCAAAGTAACCCTATGTTTTTAAAAGGTAATCGTGACTTAAAATCACATTATTTAAGCACAACTTGTACTAACGAAACCAATTTAATATTATTTTTCATAGTAATTCTAATAAACACGTCAAAATAAATTAGAATTAAGTTAATAACTTTTTTTTTAGACATTCACAATAAAATTAATACGATCCTAACCCATTTAAGAATTAGTGAGATGGTAGATGGTTGTAAGTTGTGAATGCACTGAATGGGCTAACTTAGGGTGGCCATGTGACTATGGCAATCATATGATATATAAGGCCACAATTTTTGTATTATATGTTATTTTATACACTCTTTAATCCCCCCAACAGTTGCATCATTTGCAAGTAATGGAAGTAAATTCGTACCAATCAAATTTATTGTAGTCTTTTTAAGTTGATACATTGCGTAAAATGATCCGTATATTATCTGTATTTGGCTCAATATTTATTTTGTGTTGGTGAAAACATAAGCTTGCATAATTAATTTCAACTACAAGAATTTACTCTAACTCATTCGGAATGGAGTGGTTTCAAGTATTGAAAGAGAAAAAGGCATTCAAACTTGAGACCATTACCTAATCTCTCTAACTAATAATAAGAAAATAGATACAATCTTTTAGATTAAAAAACAAAATTAGCTTCAACAACACCAATTATAAATTGTGCATATAGAGTAGCGCAACCATGCAGGTGCATATATTCAGTAGCACAAACTATATTGTATGAGTTCAATGCGTAACCTATGTTATACATAGTATGTTCTATTTTTTCAAGACATGAAACAACAACTTTAGGCAAATACTCATTGCAACTAATAATGTAGTGTATGTCGTGTATCGCACCCCAATTACATCATTCACAACTATAAATGCATCGGCCAATTTTAGGGCATTCTCTACACCCAAGTCGTGGTGAGAAACAGGTAGAAATAGGTAGGCAAAAATTGACCTAATTCGACCGACATCCAAGAACATCGAACCCAAAAAGAATTCATACATTTAATTTATATATGCACAAAGTCCCACACAAATATTATTCCGATTATATCCGAATCGATTAACCCAATGTGATCTGTAACCGATTATACCCTAACCGAATACCCTCTCGGATTAATTGCTTAGAAAGGTAGGACTAAGTGGGGCGCATAGTAAGGTGATGCCATTGCCAGCTAACAAGTAACAACCCATGTGCTTCTTCTTTTGTTAATGGATATTTTGTTGCTTTCTACAGCCAACAAACAAAATTAGAGGGTTATGTATTTTTTATTATAGTTTTCTTCATAATCATATGACAGCAAGGCATTTTGGTGTATTATTTTAATAATAATTATTTTTAGTTGATTGGAATTGGCTGCGCTACGCATTTTTGTTTACACACAATATTGTCGGTAGATGGGTCCCACTCCTGGATAATGAGGCATTAATCTCCTCATATTCTAAGTTCCAACTATCATTAGTGTTAATAATGACACCCAATTATAACTTGTTACTCCCTAAACAACAAATATTTAGTGGAGCAACTAACAAATGTGACTTTCCCCTAAAAAAAAAAAACTAACAAATGTGACTTACATTTTGTTTGGTTAGGAGGGGGGTGGGAAGGGAGGAAAAAGAGTGAAGAGAAAGGGAGGCGAGAGGAGGGAAAGAGATACGCACTTGCGCTTTATTTTTCTTCCAAAATTTTCGAATATAATGGAGAAATTTGATTTATTAATAGGGGAAGCAAAAACGATCATTTTACTCTCTTCTTTTCTCTTCTCCTATGTTTGATACAAACAAGGGAAAAATTGAGTACTCCCCCCGTTTCGAAATAATAGAGACACTTTGATTTATGATACTATTCATAAATTTTACTTTCACTGTCAATTTTATCTCATGTACTAATATTCACCTTTTCGAATTTGAAGGAAAGTTCGCCTTATAATCTCGTATTCTATTACAATTGTTACAAGATCATATGTTGGTATTGTTATTACTATCCCTTTATAGTAGAAAATCGTTCCAATAATTTTAATGATGTGTTTCCACAGGGTATAACTTGATTAATCAAATGTAATCAAATGTGAACACTTGAATGTAATTGCACATAATAAAATAAATTATGTTTAGATATTTCTTGTAAAATATCATTTTATATAACATGAAATACGAGGAACCAAATCTATTCTCTTATTCTTTTAAACTTGTGTTTCTGTTATTTTATCTCATGCACTAATATTCACCTTTTCGAATTTGAAGGAAAGTTCGCATGACTATTTATAATTGAACAAATAGGGTTTTAAACCAAATCAACCAGTTAGGACTATGCCTCAGTAAGCTAATTTGTTCACGAATAAACTTTAATCCATTTCATTGTTCTTTAGCTTGTGTGATTTGTTGTGGTGATTCGACCTTTATTTTTATTTCCATTAATATAACATGAAATACGAGGAGCCTAATTTATTCTATACTAATATTCACCTTTTCGAATTTGTCCGAAAGTTCGCCTCATAATCTCGTATTCTATTACAGTTGTTTCAAGATCATATGTTGATGTTGTTATTACTATCCCTTTATAGTAGAAAATCCTTCCAATAATATTATGGAAATAACCTTTAGGGGAGAAACAATAGTTGAAAATTATTTAAGGTTTATCTCCAATATATAAGAATAACAAGAGTGTCTATTTAATCTAGAAATGGTTTATAACTTAATATAATTTAACTAGTAGAGGTTAAACCCAAAACAAGCAGTTACTCTTAGCAGTCAGTAAGTTATTTCCATCCGCAAGAAACTGTAATCCATTTCATTTTTATTTAGCTTAATATTCTATTATTCAAACTAATGTGATTTGTTTTGTTTCGACATTTCATGTGAAATTCATCAAGTTCTTACACGATTTCAATACTTATAATACCTCGTATTTTTTCGTAATTTATAAATATATTTTATTGTATTTTTAAAGATTTTACGAATTTAATTGCATTTAATGAGAATTAAATGTATTTTATTTTTAAATAATTTAATTATTAATTATTTACGAAAACCAGATTTTTATTAAATAAATTAAACGAATTTATTTATTAAGGAATTGTTGGGTCGTATTTTGAAAACGAATTTAATTCTAGTCTAAGCCCAGTCCAATTTCATTGTCAAACCCAACAAGACTTGCAAGGAGTTAATTTTAATTAAGACCGTAAGCAAGCCCAACTCAAAACCCTAAAACCTATCCCATGAGGGAAGGAAAAACCATAAATACACCCCTTCCCCTCATTAAATCCCCACAAAATTTTCAGAACTCCCTCTCCCTCTCTCTCCTTCTCCTTCCTCCGCTCTTTCCTTCGGCCGCAAGCAACGAGTGTTGCCCCTGCCCCGTGCCTCACGCAGCACTAGTCCCTCGCAGCTCGCTGCCCAGCGCGCACAACGATGTGCGCTGATCGCTTCTTGTGCCGAGCACAACACCCAGCTCTCGCCCCTCTCGCCCTCGCCCGCAGTGCACACCCCGCCCCTGCTCGCAGCACACTCGCGCCCCTACCGAGTGTCGTGCTGCTGCTGTTGCTCGTGCTGCTGTTGCTTTGCGTCGCGGCCACACACGCACTACAAACCGTGTGTGTGTGTGTGTTGTTGTTTTTGTTGATAATCAAATCCGTATACTTTTAACTTTTCCAAATTCCGTTTTAAATCATTTAATTATGATTATTTGATTGTTTTGGATTATTTAAATTGTTGGGAACGGTTATGAACACCGTGTTTTAATGTTTCGTATTTGAATTGATGAGATTGATTTTAATTCAAAAAAATTATAATTTTCAGATTTAATGATTAATTAAAGTGTCAATTTTTAAGGTCAAAACATGGTTTTATTAATGACCTATTGATAGGATTTTAATTCCAATTGTTCAAGCGATTGATTCACATAATTTAATGACGATTTAAATTATGGGAATCAACTTAAATTTTCAGATTTATTATAAAGCTTAAAGTGTTGATTTTTAATGATCTTTTAAGGCCAAAAGTCAATGTTTTTATGCTAGGACTTGGGTTGACTATTTGAGACTATTAAATTAACGAATAACGATTAATTTCTAATTAAACCAAGGGTTTTAGATTCTTAAATAGTTGCTGGAAATTTAGTAAACATGAATAATAATTAAGTTTCTTCTTTGTGTTTATAGGAGTTGATTTCTAGCTTGAGTCGTGATTCGCACAGTGGCCCCCGTACTTAGGTATTCCAGGTACGTACATGACTAGGGTGACCACCTATCCCATGAGGACTTTGTGATGTGTATTGATTGTGAATCACGTGGACTTAAGTATTGAGAATTCACGTTAGATGTGTGAACAAGCATATTGGGAATTATTAGTGAATCTATGTATTCTACACGAATGAGCATGTTAAGGATTGATTAATGCTTTATAGATTCTATTGAAGAATCATGTTATGGACTTTGATAATCGTTGAATTATGTCAAGCATGTTGTTCAAGTTGATATGCATGTATGAGTGTTTCGCATGCAAGTTATTATGATTACGCTATTGTACGGGATGTCTAGCATACATTGAGCCTATTGAATATTCCCTCAGTGCATCGTTTATTCTACCGTCGTGTAGAATACATTTAAGAAGTTTATGTGAATTGAACTAAGGACTATTCGTGCTAAGGGCACAACCCGCTTGTTAACATGCAATGTCGGGTTATCTCAAACAGTGTTTTGGAGAAGGAACAATGGAGTCCTAAAGGATTCAAATGAAGTGTCATTGTTTAATTGTGTAAATGTTGAATTGCTTGTAAGTTATTAATATGTGTGTTTTATATAGAGTTTTACCCCCGTCCCTTAGTACTTTTATGCATCAAACGAGCTCTTAGGAGCCGTTTTTAGTACTAATATGTGTTATTGAGTGTGCCTTGAGTTTCAGGTTTGATTTGGTCTTTTTAGACCCGTTTCATGATGATTTAGGCCACTACACGAGCCCGAGGAAGTACGGGACCATTATCGTCGACTTTCGGGAGCCTTAGATGCTTACGGTTGAGCCCCGGGAGTTAGACTCGGTGATATGGGCGAAGAATGTTGATGATTGCAAATCCCCCTTTGAGCTAAGGGCGAAATGCGAATACCGGGCAAAATGAAAGAGATTTAAAGTCATCGCTGCGCGCTCGATCGGGTGGTCAATCTGGCACAGCTGTGGACCTTTCGCAAACCGCCCGATTGGGCGAAATTTGGCCCGATCGGGCCGACTATCGAGCACATCGCCTGATCGGGCTATCGGGCGACGCCAACCTCTAGCGTATTTCGCGAGTTTTATTTCCGGTTTTTGGCTTGTATTTTGGGCAAACTATAAATACTAGCCCTTTTGTTTTTAGCAGACATCTTTTCATTCTACTTTTTAGCACTTAGTTTAATTTATTTTCTCTCGAATTTGTTCAACACTTAGTTTTTATTTCCAATCAAAAATTCAAGCTTTATTATTTCATTATGCTTCAATTAGGTATTGCTCTTTACTTTAATTTATTTTATCGCTTTAATCATGTTTTCTATTATATTAATCACTTTTTTATTTGTTAGCATAAGTGAGTAGTTTAATTTCTAGGGTTTAGGGGATCCATGAATGCATGATTGGGATTATATGTGGACTTGATTTTGATTGATTGATTATAATTTCTATAGCTTATTATTATTGCTCGTCAATTCTGTTCGGCCCGACTAATTTGATTTGAGTTTGATTAACCTTAGATTATTCGCCGAGAGGTATAAATCTAATGTTTTTGATCTGTGACTATTAGATAAGAATTGTAATTAGTACATAGCGAGAGCCTGCTAGTTATAATTGCCTAAGGAATTCATAAGATTCGAGAGATGCATGTTTTCCTAGTTATGATTGTTAATTTATTATTGTTGTTCGTTGTCCAATCCCGGTCTGCATTTGTGGTGAACCGCTTCCCTAGATTCCTTTATCATTGATATTTTCTTTTTTAATTATTTCCTTAGTTTAATCTACAAACCAATTCAAACCCTTTTGATACCAATAGTCTAGATTAGTTAATTAGTGATACAAAGAACACTGTTTCCCTGTGGATTCGATCCTGACTTCCCTTTGCTACCTAGCTAGTGAACTTAGGTTATTTTTTATTAGGTGATACGACTTTAGCCTATCAAATTTGGCGCTGTTGCCGGGGAAACGGTTTTATTTTCTGTTATTAATTGTTATTTCTAGATTATTGTTTGTTATTTCTCAAGGAACTCCTGTTCCTTGAGATCGGATCTCACGAGTGTTTTTTAGTCTTGCTTCTTTATGCCCAGGACTGTCCATACCAGCGATCTGACTTCGTTCGATCCTGAACCTGAAAGGCCTTTCGTAGACGACGTAGATTCGTTGAACAGTTGAGAGACTATTCGGACTCTGAATCCGACCATCTAATTGGCAATCTATTCCATACAGATTCAGAGATGGGTGACCAAACACCACCACCACCACCACCACCCCCACCTGCGCCAAGGCTTACAGACTATTCTAAGCCAAGTCTGTCTGTGCTTCCCAAGGCGATCATGCCTTTTATTGCGGTCGAGAATTTCAAGATTGAACCCCTACTGATAAATATGATTGAGAGACACCAATTCGGTGGGGAAAAGGGTGAAGACCCTAATCTCCATATTCAGTCTTTCATTCAATATTGTGCTACTGTTAAGCAGAAGAATCTAACACCAGAGCAGACTATGGAGATGCTCTTTCAATTTTCATTGAGTGGGAAGGCAAAGCTATGGATTAATAGTCTCAACCGCGCAGCTATGAAAATCACCGATTGGGATTCTTTGGCTCTTGCTTTCTATGTGAAATACTTCCCACCTGAGAAGACGGCTCGTCTGAGGGGAGAGATAATTTCCATTACCCAAAGAGCAGACGAGAGCTTGTTTGAAGTCTGGGAAAGGTTCAAGGATCTGCAAAGAGAGTGCCCACACCATGGTATGGATGACTGGTTCTTGATCCAATAATTTTACAACGGTCTGGGTAATGAGTCTAGACTTATTCTAGATTTTGCTGCTAGTGGGAGATTTATGCAACTGGAGGTGTCTAGAGCTTTAGAGGTGATTGAGGAGATGGCCATTCATAGTGCCCAATATGGGAATCCTAGAGGTTTTTCCGACCGGGGTGTTAAGCATGCGATGAATTCTATTGAACAGCTTACTGCTCAGCTAACTGCCCAACATCACAAGCTGGATAATATGCAAATCGCATCTTCCCAGTCCACCCAACATGCTAGTGTCGCTGCAATGAGTGCCCAATTTGCCAATGTTTGTAATAGTTGTGGGATGCAAGGTCATTATGCACAGGAATGTAGGAGCTCTATCGAACAATGCAATGCATTCCAGTCCTACAAGCAGAATAATCCGTACTCCAACTCTTACAATGAGGGGTATAAAAATAACCCCCTGCTATCATATAGGAGTACTAATGTCCAGAACCCCCATCAGATTCAACACCCTCCACCACCACAACAACCTTACCAACCACCACCACAACAGTCATACCAACCGCGAAGTAACTACAGCCCGCAGTCTAGTGGACCACCCGGGTTCCCTCCACAACCTCAACCCATACAGTCTGATCCTATGCTTGTAGAGATGAGGAATATGATGTTACAATTGCAGAAGTCTCTGAGCGAAAAGGATGCCAAAATTGATGCTCTTACTGCTCATAACAAGATCATGGATACACAGTTGGCTTAAATGGCTACTACTCTTGCAGGGAGACCCCAAGGTCATCTCCCCTCATAGCCCGAGAACAGAGAGTCTGTAAATGTTGTCACTTTGCGGAGTGGATATGAGTATGATGGGCTGCCTATGACTATTGAAGGAGATGTTGAAGCGTCTGTCAGTGGTGCTGTGCCAGAAGAAAGTGAGAAGGTGGTCGAGGAGAAGGAAGCTAGCACAAGGGTTGAGAAGAAAGTTGAGATACAAGTCCCACCTATCAAACTTCCCTTCCCTCACCGTCAGCTTAAGAACAAGCTAGACAAGCAGTTTGGTAAGTTCTTAGAAGTGGTAAAGAATCTGCAGGTAACAGTCCCTTTCACTGAATTAATTACTCAAGTACCTGCATATGCTAAATACATGAAAGACATCTTGACTAGGAAGAGAGCATTTAGTGAGGTGGAGACTGTTGCATTTACTGAAGAGTGCAATGCCTTACTACAAAATAAGTCTCCACCCAAGTTGAAGGACCCCGGGAGTTTCTCTATCCCGTGTAACATTGGAAATCTTTTTATTGACAAAGCCTTGTGTGATTTAGGTGCCAGTTTTAGTGTCATGCCCCTGTCTGTCTGCACTAAATTAAACATGGGTGATTTAAAGTTACCAATATAACTCTGCAAATGGCTGATCGATCTGTGAAGTACCCCCTAGGTATTCTAGAGTATGTGCCCGTTAGAGTAGGTAAATATTTTATTCCTGTTGACTTTGTTGTGCTGGACATGGAAGAGGACAAACAGATTCCCATTATATTAGGTAGACCCTTCTTACACACCGCAGGGGCAATCATTGATGTCAAGAATGACAAGCTGACTTTAAATGTGGGGGATGACAAAGTTACTTTCAATTTGACCCATGTTGCTAAGAGTCCTATGATAGAGGAGTCATGTTGTGGTGTCAATGTTTCTAATGACTATTTCAATGATGGATTGACTCATACTAACTCTAACAACTCTTCGGAGAAAGCACGTGTTTCGAATTATTTTGCAGGTGGAGGTGACCGGAGTATCAACTCTTTGGCATGGGTTCGAAAGGAGGCACGGTTTGATGATGCTGTGACCTAAAAGGCCGAAGGTTCTGTCAACGGCGGGCACCGTATTCATGATCGGGGTCGTGATCTGTCACTTTTCGCGCCACATAGCCCATCCAAGGAACCTGATTTAACACCAGATAGCATCATTTTTGGTGCCCCCATTCGATGAGTCGTCATGGCTCTCATCCCCTTCCTTTCGTATTCTGCGCATAAACTGGGATTGTGTAATGGGGATATTGCATCAATCTAATGGGGGGATGAGTACTTCACTATCCATTTATCACTTTCAGTAGTATACTTTTTGCTTTCGTTTGTGTGTTTTAGTGTAATTCTTTTTAAGTGTGTGTTTCAGTGTAGTTTTTGGTATTGGAGAGGTGAGAAGAGGGTATTTTACGGTTTGGGTGTTTAATGTTGTGCAGGTCTAAGGCTCCAAATTCGAAAAAGTGGAATTAAAGCTGAAACGGAGTAGCATGCAAATTGCCCGATTCGGATCGGGCGAGGTGCGCCCAATCGGGCGCGTGCCGATCCAAGGAAGAAGGTTAAAAATCGCCCGAGCGGGCGTTGGTTGCCCGATCGACTCCAAAGGCGAGTAGGATACCGATCGGGCGAAATACCGCCCGATCGGGCGGTTGGTGATGACGTCATTACGAGGTCTGGAGTTGAATCTGGGTTGAAGAATAAGAAAAGAGATGGTTTCGCAAATGGCCCAATCAGGATCGGGCGAGGTGTGCCCGATCGGGCGCGCACAGATTGAAAGAAAGGGGTTGAAAATCGCTCGATCGGGCGAGCTGCTGCCCGACCGGGCGTCGGGCGATTTCAGCAACATAAGCACACGATTCCTCTTCTATTCTTCAATGTCATCTCCTTCTTCAACCAAATTTCTCTCTCTTCCTCCATTAAACCCCATCTTCAAAATTCTTCAATCCCTCATATCTCACTCAATTCTTCACCAAATTCAACACACTATACATCAAACTCTTCCTCTCATCATCCTCTACAACCTACAACTAACTAATTTCAGATTCCTCCACCCTCCATAAAATCCCCAAATTCCACCAAAAACCCCCAAAACCCCCAAAACCTTAAAAATTCAGATTTTCTTCCATGGCTAACCGTCCTAAGAGGAATTGCACCATGCAATCAAGGAACCAACATGAGGCTTCTACAAGCCGAGCTCGTGAGCCGACACCACCACCGCCTCCGCCCCAGTTCGAAGCCGACCGGGACTTGTCGGAAGTTATCTTTACTACGGAGTGGCAACGGGATCGGTTCATCCACCTCAAAAAGAGGGAGGTAATTCCTACCCGTTTTATCTGTCAAAAATCAATTCATGATATGGGTATTGAACAGGATGTAAAACGAGTTTTTTATGGTGTTGGTATTAAAAATATGTATAGAATGTTGCGTCTTACCTTTAGGCGATTGACTTTGGAGTTTTTGAGTTCTTTGCATTTACGTAAAGATGGTTATAGGAATGTGTCTTCGGTTCATTTTCGTTTGATGAACCGTGATGTTCATTTGAGTATTGCTGATTTTGGTGGAATTTATGGATTGTCCACTACCCCTAGTAGGATGCCTGGTAGTGCCCATAATAATTGTGAAATGTAGGGAAAGCTGACCGGTAATAGTGATCCCGGTAGCATGCAACACTTGCATGCTTCCAAGATACAACACCCTGTCCCCATTGTATTCTACAGGTTCCTGGGGTTCAGCATAGTTGGTAGAGAGACTCAGAATGTTAGGAGTACAGAGTTGGAGATTTTGGGTGGCTATGTTCTAGAGGGGGAAGAGAGGTATACAATGAACTTAGACCATCATATGGCTTCCCAACTTTATTCAATAGCCACTAGCTCGCACACCACTCGCATCACCATTGGTGGGTTGATCACCCACATTGCCATGGCCACGGTAAACTTTGTATAGGCTAACCAGACTCCGGTTTTGGGTAGTAACTTGCTAGACTTGGCCTATTTTGCTGGGCTTCGCCACTTGCAGGGTGAGCATGGGTTGTATCAGCCGGGTGCCATGTATTGGATGTTCGAGGGGAACAGGCTTTTCTCCTTGCCTGACCCTCAGGGCCGCACCCGTTTCAAACCCGGCCAGGCTCATTATTTGTATGTTGGGATTGATCAAGAGCAGGAGCCTGAGCCCCAGCCTGAGCCCCACCAGTTTCAGCCCGAGCCTCGCACCTACTTTAGGAGGGGGCGTCGTCAGGATGAGGGGAGGCCACAGGGTGGCCCTACACCAGAGGAGGAGCAGGGATCCATTCATGAGAGGTTGGACAGGCTTGAGATCGGTTTTCATGAGTTTGCGAGTGATCACCAGAGGGCCATGTTCCCTATCTATGACCAGTATGCCAGGCAGGGCTATATTGCTCCGGATGCCCAGCACCCTTCCTGGTTTACCTATCCCGCGGAGGGATATGGAGCTCCCGGTGCCATGGGCACCTTCACACCCACCCACTACTATGGTGGGCATGGATCGGGCCCTAGCGGACATGGTGGTCGAGGTGGTGATGATGGTGATTATGGTCAAGGCCATCAATGATGCCGAGGATGATCGAGATGGTTCGATACCCCTTGAGCCAATGAGGACATTGTCTGATTTAGCTTGGGGGGGTGTTCACTCACTTGTACATTTTAGGTATTTTTTCTTTTTATTTTTGCATTTACTTATTTTGGTGTGTTTTTTTTTGATGTGTTTATTGCTTTCTAGATTAGTTTATTGCTTTGAAAAAAAAATTAAAATACAAAAATACATTCCGATGAATACAAAATCATGCTTCCCTGTGCCCCTTGATTGAAAATTGTTTTGATTCTTGGTTTTTGATGACGAGAAATGTTGATATGTTAGCCATGATTTGATATTCGATTACTTTGATTCCATAGCATGAGTCAACTCTGACTAACTATATGTGGACTTGGTGCTTGGCTAGTTGACTTGGTTAGATTGTGTGATAGCTTCCTGGTGTGCTGGTAAAGTCATTCAATTTTATCAACATGGCTGCAAGTGGACTAAGTTTATGTGTTTAAACTTTGATTTTGAGTATTGGTTTGCAACTGTTAGAAGTGTTTTATGACTCATATACATGCACATTGTGGAGGACGAAGGCATTTTTTCTATTTAGGTAACCTTCATATGAATTTACATACATTTGTTCCCGCTTTTTCTACCTATGTTGTGCTTGTGCCCTTTATTCGGTGACTAACCACATTACAAGCCCGTGAATTCCCCATTGGTTACTCGTCCCAAGCCTAGCTTGGGGGAGCTAATAGTAGTGAGGTGAGGGAGTTGTAGTGTGGTACATTTTGAGCATATTGAGTATTGAAAAGGGAGGTTCTTCTTATCATGGTTGTTGTTGAAAAATGAGTTGAAAAATGAATGAGATGAGGAGAATAAAAGAATGTGAAGGTTCAAAAAGAAAAAAAAAAGAGAAAGATTGAGCAAAAAGAAAAAAAAGAATTCGTTACTCTCAAAATAATTCAAAGCTTTTTTCACTCCGGTTTTGTAATTTCTTATCCTTATGAGTGATTGGTTGTAATCGTGGAAAAAAGGCAAGAAAGTATGGTGTTGGTTATTTGTTGTTTTGTCATGTGTTGAGTGGGAGAGTTAAGGTCATTATTTTGATTGATCATGGTTGTATTTAGATTTATGCACCCCAAAGCCAAGGCTTTATGCTCACATTATACCCAAAATTACCGCACCCTTACCTAAGCCTATCATTACAAGCTTTAAAGACCTTCCGACCTTTGTGCATAGAGTCGTATTAATGCGAAAATAGTTGTTTATCAATGCAAGTCGACTACTAGGTTGAGTGTATGTTTTTTCTAGACACACGAGTGTTGTGTGTTTGGGAGGGCATTGTTCACTTATATGTTGGGAGGAGAGCGAACGGGTACATCTTTTACCCGCCACATAAATGAGTGACGAGTGTGTGAGCACTAGTCTGGAATTCCATTGTGCACTTGTGGTTCGCTTTGCGTGACGATTGTTAGGGAGGATTTGTGGTTGGGTGGATTTGATTGGTTAACATTGATGCATGCTCGTTGGATTTTTCCTTGAATTCTGTCTTTCATTTTGAAATATATTAGGGGTGAAGTTGGTCTTGTATTCATCGATGATTTCCTTGCTTAGGGACAAGCAATGATCTAGCTTGGGGGAGTTTGATATGTGTGTTTTATATAGAGTTTTACCCCCATCCCTTAGTACTTTTATGCATAAAACGAGCTCTTAGGAGCCGTTTTTAGTACTAATATGTGTTATTGAGTGTGCCTTGAGTTTCAGGTTTGATTAGTGAGAAATTGGTATTTTTAGACCCGTTTCATGATGATTTAGGCCACTACACGAGCCCGAGGAAGTTCAGAACCATTATCGTCGACTTTCGAGAGCCTTAGATTCTTACGGTTGAGCCCCGGGAGTTAGACTCGGTGATATGGGCGAAGGATGTTGATGATTGCAAATCGCCCTTTGAGCTAAGGGCGAAATGCAAAGACCGGGCAAAATGAAAGAGATTTGAAGTCATCGCTGTGCGCCCGATCAGGCGGGCGTCGCCCGGTCCGGATCGGGCAGTCAATCTGGCACAGTTGTAGACCTTTCGCAAACGGCCCGATCGGGCGGAATTTGGCCCGATCGGGCCGACTATCGAGCACATCGCCCAATCTGGCGACGCCAACCTCCAGCGTATTTCGCGAGTTTTATTTCCGGTTTTTGGCTTGTATTTTGGGCAAACTATAAATACTAGCCCTTTTGTTTTTAGCAGACATCTTTTCATTCTACTTTATAGCACTTAGTTTAATTTAGTTTCTCTCGAATTTGTTCAACACTTAGTTTTTATTTCCAATAAAAAATTCAAGCTTTATTATTTCATTATCCTTCAATTAGGTATTGCTCTTTACTTTAATTTATTTTATCGCTTTAATCATGTTTTCTATTATATTAATCGCTTTGTTATTTGTTAGCATGAGTGAGTAGTTTAATTTCTAGGGTTTAGGGGTTCCATGAATGCATGATTGGGATTATATGTGGACTTGATTTTGATTGATTAATTATAATTTCTATAGCTTATTATTATTGCTCGTCAATTCTGTTCAGCCCGACTAATTTGATTTGAGTTTGATTAACCTTAGATTATGCACCAAGAGGTATAAATCTGATGTTTTTGATCTGTGGCTATTAGATAGGAATTGTAATTAGTACATAGCGAGAGCCTGCTAGTTATAATTTCCTAAGGAATTCATAAGATTCGAGAGATGCATGTTTTCCTAGTTATGATTGTTAATTGATTGTTGTTGTTCGTTGTCCAATCCCGGTCTGCATTTGTGGTGAACCGCTTCCCTAGATTCCTTTATCATTGATATTTTCTATTTTAATTATTGCCTTAGTTTAATCTACAAACCAATTCAAACCCTTTTGATACCAATAGTCTAGATTAGTTAATTAGTGATAGAAAGAACATTGTTTCCCTGTGGATTCGATCCTGACTTCCCATTGCTACCTAGCTAGTGAACTTAGGTTATTTTTGATTAGGTGATACGACTTTAGCCTATCAGTTATGTCTTTGGGTTGAGTCTTGACTATAACATACTAATTAACGTAAAGTGTAACCCGAATGAGCTTCAAAACTCTTGAAACGTATATACCTTGAGTACGAACAACGGGGGGAGTCGCGTCGGAGAAACTCGTACTACTTGAATGATATAAGACGTTGTTTCATTCTTTTGGTTAATCGCTTATAAAATGCGCAGGAATTCCGTCGGTATGGTCCGACTGTCGGTAGAAAGCCCGACTTTATTTATTTGGTGTTTGGTGGGCTCCCAACACCCTCAGTTTCCCTCAGTGGTATTGTTATTCCCTCAGTGGTATTGTTATTCCCTCAGTGGTTTTATATTTTCACCGTTCGAAGCTAAATTCTTATCAATCTATGAGTTAAGAGTTGTGTCAAGTCCCGAGTATGTCTCCATGATTAATTGTTTAATTGAATGGATTTTGCATGTGGATTATCTTTATTGTTGAGTGAAGCATGTTAGACTAGGATTTCATTCTATCTTGTTCGTACTCAGCTTTCGCTGACTTCGTACTTCATGTCTTTCGGTCATGGCCTTTGCCTTAATGATCCTATGATGATCCATCATTGCACTTGCATTGTTGGGGAGTAGATTTCAATAAGCAGGTTGGTTGAGATAACTTGCGGGAGAAGTTATCATGGGAATAGTGATGAGTGACTATTTCATCTCTCGTATTTATAAACTCTATTTTAATTTATAGTCATGACTATCATCATTACTACAGTATGGTTTTAAACCTTAGTTAATGGATTTTCTAAACTATTTAATGTTGGTTTGGGCCTTGATGGTTCCAAGTTGTTTTATAACAATTAACTATTTAATATGATTTGAAAGTTAGTTATTTCTGCTGCATAGTTCTGGTAAATAGCCTTAGCCATTATCACGGTGGCGATAATATCTTGGTAATTCTTTTATATTAGTCGGAAAGAGGTAATTATAAATATAAGGAATTATCAGGGTGTTACAAAATGGTATCAGAGCTCTAGTTTAAGAGCTGCTTTTCATTAAATAATAGTGCAAAGTGGTAATTCCTTAAACTACGATTTTAAAAACTACTTGATAGTAATCCATACTATTTAAGTAGAATTTGCGGAACTTTAGGATTTTCGAAAATTGTTTTCCTAAAGTAAAAATGTTATTTCTGTGTACTCAATATTTTGAAAAGCCAAATACCAATTATTTTAAGTTATTTGAAAACTTATTGATTTTAATATTTCTCGAATTTATTAAATTCGAATAAATTCGAAACATTTTTGAAAATTCCGATTTTTTTTCCTCTCTTCGGATTTTCCGATTTTTTTTTCAAAATAAAACAAAAAATTTATTTTTTCGAATTATTTATTTATTTATTTATTTTCGAAAAATAATCAAATTAATTAATTGAATTATTCGATTAATTATTTTATTTTCGATTTTAATTTTAATAATTTCGCTTATATTTGAAGTTATTTATTTAATTAATTTCGAAAATTATTCTTATTTCTAAGTGAGAAAGGGTAGCTTAAGAAGGGTATATTTAGATTAAGTATGCATTTAACTTAGGTATGCTTGTGATTAAGTGCTAAGTATTAAGTACTAATTGTGTGCTTATGTATTTAAGTTTGAGCATGTTTTATGTTGCTTTATAAGATTAATTGCATCACGATTTATGATTAAGAATGTACTTGTGCATTAAAATTGTATGGCTCCACGAACTTACTTTGCTTTGGAACGTATTAGTAAGACTTTTAGCTGTGTACTTTCAGGACTAAGATGTTGCTTTCAAAGTTCGCTAACCTAGGGCACCTAGAGAAGCTAGATTGTGAAACCACGTACATTTACGTACAGAAGATTGAGTTTGCCTGCAACTATTTTCCCACGGTCAAGAAATTGCCTGAACTAAGGAAAAAGGATGTCATGGTCGAGATGGTTATTCACTATTTACCCCATAGGAACCCATATATAGGTCTGAAGAAACAATTCTGTGATATGCATACTAGAAGTGGCCTTCCTAATTACTTCAAGTATGGTACTCTAGATGGTAGGTGGAGGTATGACATGGAGATTATATATGACCACTATTCTAGAGATGGCGGAGCAATGTTTTTAGGATGGTAAGATGGTGGAAAGTATCAACCACACAGAGTTTAATAGTGATACGGAAACCCTTATGAATGAGGATAGTGATGATGATGATGTTATTGAGATTGAAAACCCAAATCCTATCATTCCTGAACCCAGTATTGAGATTTCTAGCGACACTGAAGTTGAGCCTGAAACAAATGATGAAGTGAACAGTAAGCTACAACAGAATGATGAGTATATGGAGTATGAATCCGATCCGGAAGAAGACTTCGGAGATCCTAATGGTCAAGACTTAATCTAGAGTACTACAATGAAAGGAATGATCGTCAAGATGACTCTAGCATTTAAACTTTTCTAATATAATAGCTAGTGCTTATTTTAGTGGAGTAATAAAGTAGCAAGCTACTATTTATGGTTTTAGAAATTTGTTTTGTGGTTTCTTGAATAAAGTACTATCCAAAAGATGTATTACTCTCTCATTGAAGCAATAAAAGTTTAGAATTCTTTTTATTACCTCTAACACTAAGTTTTAAGTTTCTTTGAGCGATTATTGCAAAGGAATTTCATGTATTTCTTCAATGAAATCGTACTTGCAAGGTGGTTCAATTCTTCACCACTTAAACTCTGTGACGCGAATTAAAGCGAGAATTGGCCCAAGAATAGACGCCAATCTTGCCTTAAGGGTCCGAAATTTTTGTGCATATTTTGTGCTATTGTGTGACTTGTTAGTGCAATGCTTTACCAAGGTAGTGTCCAACCCAAGTTGTTAAAGTTAACCTTTTGTTTTATTCAAGAGAAGGGACATGACTACCCAAGGGATCGCCGATGTGGTTAGGCAACTAGCTGAAGTAGTGCAGAACTTAGCACAGAATAGAAATAATCAAGGACTTGATCCAGCTGGTGAAATGTTTAAGAAGGTGGCCCAGAGTAAGCCTCCTTTGTACCAAGGGGAAGTAGACCCAACTGTACTTGAGAACTGGCTAAGAGAGTTCGATAAGCTTATACTAGCCGTGAATTGCCCAGAAGACCTTAGGGTTAATAGTTTTGTGTATTACCTTAGGGGAGAAGCTGATTTGTGGTGGCAAAGGTGTGAGAATGCTTTTAGAGCTACACCTGGATTTGGATGGGAATCATTAAAAGTTGCCTTGAGAAACAAGTTTTATCCACCGTATCTGAAAAAGCAGAAAGCCCAAGAGTTCATCGAGCTAAGGATGGAAGGGAAGTCTATAACTGAATACTATTCCAAGTTCATAGAACTATCTAGGTTTGCACCTGAAGTGGTGGCAACAGAAGAGCTTAGATTTCAGAGATTTGAGAGTGGATTAACTATGGATCTACAAATGATGCTTCCTGGAGAAACCTTTACTTCTCTTGACACTCTGTACGGGAAAGCTGCCCATCTGTATGGTCTGCAGCAAAGGAGAAATGGAGTTGGTGAAAAGAGAAAGGATGTTGGTAACCAAAATCAAGGTGGTGGCGAACAGAATTAGGGAAACTTTAAGAAGAACAAAGGGAATAATCACTTTCAGTTTAAGGGAAATCATGGTGGAAACAGAAACAACTTCCACAACAACAATGGGAAAAAGAACCAGTCTGCAGGGAATGGAACGATAGTCTATGAGTGTAGACGTTGCCAGAATAATCACCCAGGTCAGGACTGTAATGGAAACCCAACCAAAGCAACCACCAGAACAACAACCGGAATAAACAGAACCGGAATGGAGGAAATAATGGTGGAAACCAAAAGGGTTACCAAAATGGTAACAACGGCAATAAAATGGCCAGAGTAATGGAAAGTCTGGGGGAAACTATCAGCCGAATGGGAACCGAAACACAAACGGAAATTCCATTGGAGGTGGCTATAACAAAGGAGTTGCCCAAGGAAAGCTGAATTTAACCACTAGGCAGGAAGCTGAAACCTCGTCTGACGTCATAGCTGGTACTTTTTCTATAAACTCCATTTTAGTGAAAGTACTATTTGATTTTGGTGCGACTTATTCGTTTATATCGAAGGGTATGCTAGAGAAGTTAAAGTTGAAAGAACGCGAAAGAATTGAAGTACCCATAGTGATACCAACCAGTGAGATTGTGAAGTGTACAAGATCCATAGGGATGTACCTTTGACCATATCCAAGATCATATTCTTTTCTAGCCTAATCGAGTTTGAGTTAGGAGACTTAGATGTGATTTTGGGAATGGATTGGTTGGCAATGTTCGAAGCCAAGATTGATTGTGAGAAGTAGAAGATTCACTTGAAGTCTAGCTTAGGAAAGGTAGTATCCTATCGTCGTTTTGGGAAACCTAGAAGTGTGGGAATCATCACGACAATGGAACTCGTGAAGCTAGTCAGTAAAGGGAACCCTGTTTTCTTATGTAATGTGAGAGACTTAGAGCATGTGATGAAAGAGAAACCAGTGGACATTGCAGTGGTAAATGAGTTCTTGGACGTGTTTCCGGAAGAGATCCCGAGGATGCCGCCCAATCGACATATTGACTTTACCGTAGACCTAATACCCGGAACTGCACCTATCTCGAAAGCCCCATACCGGATGGCTCCGACAGAGATGAGTGAATTAAAAGGACAACTAAAAGAATTGCTAGAGAAAGGTTATATTAGACCAAGTGCATCGCCTTGGGGAGCGCCAGTCCTGTTTGTGAAGAAGAAGGACGGAAGCATGAGACTCTGTATAGAATATAGGGAGCTCAATAAAGTCACAATCAAGAATAAGTATCCTTTGCCTAGGATAGATGATCTGTTTGACCAATTGAAAGGAGCAGGAATCTTTTCAAAGATCGATTTGAGGTCAGGTTATCATCAGTTGAGAATCCCAGAGCACGATTGTAGACACCTAAATCGTGTCTCCCCATTAGGATGATGACGATACCATTATCCTTGTTAGGTGGTCGGAACAACTTCGTGCGGCCGGAAGTCCCAATTGCTAGAATACATTCCAAAATCCAAGAGCCAAAGTCCGAACCCCGAGGCCGTTCCCATTCCGGAACTCGGTATAAAATACAAATTCCAAAAATCAATTTCAAAAACCAAGTACAATCTCACCCAATGGACCACTCCATTGGTTTTACAGGGCCTTTTCTAGTCGAAATGACACTAAGCAATCTAAATTCGGGCGCCGACCCAAAAAACTAAGCAAGCCGGGCCTCGTCCCGTAAAACAGAATTCGAAAACCGGAAATGGCTAGTTTTTAGTCGGAAGCTTCCTTAATCCCCAAGCAAGACTACGTGCCAAGCAACGTACAATTCGTACAAAGGTACGCCCACTACAAGCCAAACACAAGGACGACATCTTCGTCCTTGTTAGGCAGCTTCCGTGCCACGTCAGCTGCGCTGGATGCTGGGTCAGCTGGCATTTAGCCCTTCATTTTCCTATTTAAACCCCTAATTTTCAGCATTTTAGGGGAGGCAATACACAATCAGAACGTCGTAATACAAAAATTGCTCCTCGAAATTCAAAATACAAACTCTTCAAAAACTTCATACAAATCTCAAAATTCTAAGCAATTGGGAGCTCCAAGAGGAATTCTAGCCTAAACCTAACTAGGTATTTTCGAATCCCAATCCTAATCTACAATGTTTCTATGATTTATATTTCAAAATGATTAGAAAGGTTGGCACTTTTATTCTTAAATGTGTCACTTGCAACAATCACATGCTCTTACAAAATCAACACTTTCTATGATATAAATACAAAGTTTCAAGATTCAATGATGTTTAAGATTGTTTGTAATCACTTCCTTAAACTAGAATCATTTTCAAACCATGGTGTAATCAAAGGTGAGGCCTTTTCAATGTTAAAAGGTCTAATATTTGAGATTCAAGACTCCATTTTTCAATATACAAGTTCAAGTTTCCAAATTTCAAGATTCAATGATGTTTAAGGTTGTTTGTAATCACTTGCTTAAACTAGAATCATTTCAATACTTGGAGCATACCAAAGATGAAATCTTTTCAACATTAAAAGATCTAATCTTTGAGATTCAAGACTCCTTATTTCAATATACAAGTTCAATGTTCAAGATTCAATATTTCAAGTTCAATTTCTATGTTCAAAATCTAAGACACTTTGGGTTGAGCAACTTGACCCAAAGTTGAGATTTTAGACTTGAATCCGTGTCGGACACACTTATTCTTAAGAAGTCGTTTGGCGTTCAGATCTCAAATTCAATAGTACAATTTCAATACCGCACCTTTCGATTATGCACTTCAATATTGCAGTTTCAATAATGCCTTTAAATATTGCACCTTTCAATTCCGCACTTTCTGTTTATGCAACTTTACTTTCCTAGTCCCTATAGGCAATGTGGTTTCCCACCTAGTCCTTTCTAGATGGTGATGTATTTTACTAATTACACATCTATTTTCCATTGTGATGTTGCTTTACTTGATTATCGCTTTCATCACCTCACATGCAAAATACAAAATACAAGTTACACCACGCTTAACAAAGATAATTTTTGGACAAACCGGCCTTAGGTTCCCTTGAATTAACTTTAAAGCGAAGTGGTCACAATACAAAAGTAGAAATTCTATTTGTGCAAGTTCTTAATTCCAACCCACATAGTGTCATGACTAGGGTATTTTCGAAAATGTTTTGTGCCATGCATTTGAATATATTTCTAAGGTTTGCGGAATAAGCATCTCGTTCCCTTGCCCGGATCTCACCCATCCGTTTCTAAGATTCAATTCCTTATCCTAATAGAGTACTCATTTTTGGTCTTTCCAAACGGGACCCTTAAAAATGTTTGGTGGAGACTCCTTCGAAATCAAAAATTACAAAAAGCCTTCCGTAGGGAAAATACAAATGTGCCACGGAAGAAAAAACCCCCTACAATTCTGGCGACTCCACTGGGGATTTCCTGATTTCAACTTCGAAAATACGAGCACACTTTGAGCAGCAAGCCACTGATCTACTTAAGTTCTGGATGCCAGCTCTGGCGCCAGGCACAGACCCCTCGCCAAAAGCCACTGCCTACATCCAGCACAGTGGCTCTCAGTGGCTCGTTGCCCATGTTGCTCAAGTTTTCAAGTGGGAGTCAGTCTGTTTTTGAATTTCGAAGGACACTCCCAAAACCCTGAGAACGAATGTTGAAAAACGAGCCTTTCAAATATGATATTCAAATGCGATTTTCACTTTTCAATTTCTAGGCATTTCGTGCATATTTCGAAAACCATATTTGTGCAAAACGAATTTCTACCTTTCCTAATACAGATGTGTTCTACATTCGGGCTAGCCCCGGGGGCAATGAAATGGTGATTCTCCATACGGTTCCTGACCAAAGTGTGTGACCATTTCCGCGCCTACCAAAACTTAGCATTTGCTTGACATTCCCGATGTCAAGTATGGAGGTAGTCTGCCGACACACACATCCCTTAGGTGGATGTGCAAGTTGTCGCCGGATCCGTCTCTTAGTCAAGTACCCTTTTGACACCTAAAGCCGACCACTTGCATCTTACAAAACATAGACCGACCTTAGTTTGAGAACTTTGCATGTCGCATTTCATATCCATGCTAGTGTGACAATGTGCTATTTGTGCATTGTGTGGGCGTCTTTGCACGCGTGAATGGCTAACCTCGAGTTCTAGCTTTGCCAAAACCATTAGCCTCCAACTAGGAAACCACACCCCTAGGAGAATCATTAAAACCTCATGCATCTAAAATCGCCGATTTAAGGTCTTTTAGGAGTGCCACTCCATTTGATTCAAAGCCCTTAAACACGCCTCACGCACAAATGCCCAAATTCAAAATTCAATCCAACGACGTCATAATGCCGGATTTTCTAGTCCAAATTTCAAATTCCAAATTCAAAATTCAATCCAACGGCGTCATAATGCCGGAATTTCTAGTCCAAATTTCAAATTCCAAATTCAAAATTCAATCCAACGACGTCATAATGCCGGATTTTCTAGTCCAAATTTCAAATTCCAAATTCAAAATTCAATCCAACGGCGTCGTAATGCCGAATTTCTAGTCCAAATTTCAAATTCCAAATTCAAAATTCAAATCCAACGGCGTCATAATGCCGGATTTTCTTGTTCAAGCGTTCAAATATTCAATTCCATCATTCAAACCTCAAATTTAAGTTACCAATTTCAATCTCAAAGCCTCAAGTTCAAATGTCCAAACTCATGCCGTCGTATAGAAAAAATCCCGGGATCATTGAGTTTTGGGATCATTGAGTTTGTAAAGAAAAACTCCCGGGATCACTGAGTTTTGGGGGAAAGGAGTGTTGAATTAGAGCGCTACAACTCTCCGTGAGTTGCACAGTCTCCTTAGCTTCACAACTTCTCTTGCCACTAAGAATATCTCTCATGAATCTAGAATAGTGAGGAATTTGTTTGAGTGCCTCGGTGAAAGATAATGACACATAAAGCTTGCTAATGATTTCCCAAAACTTGTGAAATTGATCATCAAGCCTTTTCCGGTAAATCTTTGAGGGTAGGGGGGAGGAGGAATTGGGAGAGGAGGAAGAGTAGTCTCCTTCCACTTAACACCATCAATCACATCATCGACATGAGACTCCTCCTCCGCCATATCACAGTCCGGGGACTCATTCCCCTTAGGATCCTCACCCCTAGAACAAGGTGTGTCAACTAGCTTAGCACCATCATCTAGAGTCATCCCACTCCAAGTCACAACCGAATACATTTGTTTAGGTGCTTGACCTTGGGGTGGGAGACTAGTATGCACTTGTTGCTCTTTAATGGTGCTAGCTAGTTGTGCTAGTTGGGTCTCAATCATCTTCAAGTGAGGGTTGGATTGCTTGAATCCATCCTCAAACTCGATGTTCTTTTTGGCTTGCGCCCCCACAAACGACTCCATGAGAGCCTCAATATTAGACTTGAGAGGCGGGAGCGGTGAGGTGCAATGCCATAACCACTAAGGTTAGATTGAAATTGATTGCCAAAGGTCCTTGGTCCATTGAATCCGGGAGGTGGAAATTGAGACACACCATATGGATCTCCCGAGTTCAAAGGATAACCCCCACTAGAGGCACCCCTAAATTGCCCATAAGAGTAGTTGTAACCCCCTCAACCTTGATGGTTGGGATTATAACTACCTTGATTGTATTGGCCTTGATTGCCAAAACCTTGAGATTGACCATAGGGTGCTTGGCCTTGATAGCCTTGCGCTCTATTGCCACCTCGGCCTTGGCTATCATACCCACTTCCTTGGCCATAGCCTTGGTGGGAACCATACATGGGGGGCCCTCTAGGTTGCCTAGCAAAATTTTGATTATTGGGGTTATCATTTCTAGACCTCTCATTCAAGGCATGAGCATATTCCACATCAAAATCACCTTCATACGAAGGGCCATAATCCATAAAAGACACATTATGAACCAAGGGACATGCATTGGGGAAGTGACCAAAATCTTGGCAATTATCACAAAAAGAAGTTCCCGGAGGAATAGTGTCATAGGAACTAACCTTGCTCTTCCTCTTAGTGAGAAAAGTGGCCGAAGGTGGTGGAGTTGTAGATGGTGATGGTGGTTCGCTTGTTGCTCTTCCCGCAAATGGTGATGGTGGTTGGCTTGGCGTGCTTTCAAGTTTCTCCAACCTCGAGCTAAGCTTCTCAATGATCCTAGCTTGCTCCATAGCATAAACCGATCCTTTACCATCATCATTCCTTCCCTTGCCATCATAGTCCCTTGCACCAACGTGCCAAGCTTGGTAATTTTGGACCACATCCTCAATTATCTCCTCAATTTGATCTTCACTTTTGTTCATGATGGGACCTCCCGTGCCCGCATCTAGACTTGTCTTTGAACTTGGGCTCAACCCCAAGTAGAAGGTTTGAAGTAACAACCACTTAGGGATCCCATGGTGAGGGCACTCCCTTTAGTACTCTTTGAATCGATACCAAGCTTCGAAAAGTGACTCGTCTCGCTTTTTCTCAAAGGATTGGATTTTGTGGCGATATTCCGCCGTCTTTCCATGCGAGTAAAACTTGCTCAAAAATGCACTAATCACCTCGTTCCAAGTGCGAAGTGAGTTGGGCTTGACCTCCTTGTCAAGCCAATCACTAGCTCGCCCAAGGAGAGAGAAACGAAACAATGTCAACCTCACGTAGTCCGTTGTCACACCATTGTGTTTGATTGTGTCACAATAATGCTCGAATTGTTTGAGGTGCTCGCACTACTACATTTCTAATCAAATACAACGGTTTAAGAAGGTGTAATGCGACACTTCACGTAGAACCGTCGCAATAGATGAGGCTAATGCGACTGTTTCCTCTATAATACACCTTGAAGTTGGACTAATGCGACGGTTGTGATAAACCGTCACATTAGATTGTCTAATGCAACGCCTTTTGAGGCTAATGTAACGCCTGCGAAAATAAATATTACCACACATTAAATTGTCATAATATTACTCTTTTCCCTCCCATTGTTTTCCAAAATTTTAAAACCCCCCTTGTATTTTTCCCTCAAAATTTTAAACCCCCGCCGTTGTAAAATTTCACCCAAAATTTTCATAACCCAAAATTTTCATACAACTTGAATTGTTACCCAAAAAAAAGAAAGAAAAGAAATGGCAAACAGAAATTAAAAAACACAGAGACTAATTATTCTAGAGAGAGGAGGGAGACTCGAGAAATTCATGAATTAGGTCGACGCTCCTTCATCGCAATTTAGGATTCGCAATTCAGGATTCGCAATCGCAGTCACATTTCTAGGGTTTACAGTATCTGCAATTCGCAAGTGAAGTGTTTAGAAGGTCTGCAACATCACCACGAAAAAGGAAGAGGTCATCCCATTCAAACTGTATTCCCGTACATCAGATTCAAAAACTCTCGCAAGGTTTGTTATCTCGATTAAATTTATGTCCTGAATTGCGTTTAGGGTTTTCTATTTTGATCTGAATTGCATTTAGGGTTTTCTATTTTGATTAAATTTCTGTCCTGAATTGCGTTTAGGGTTTGCTATTTAGGATTTTGATGATTTGCAATCATGGGTTTTAATCTGTCATCTCTTTGCAATTTCAATGGGTTCACTTTATTCAAAGATGAATTGATTTTCGCATCCTTTGTGCTTCAAAGTTGTCTGATTATGTTTTTTGTTTTTCTTGAGCAATTTAATTTTACTTGATTATGTTTTTCGTATGCAAAGTTTTCTTTTACTTGATTCGTAATTTGGTTCTGTTTTTTGTTTTTTCCTGAGCAGTGTGTTGGTGTTACAGTTGAGAGTTAACTTATGTTTAGGTTATTCTTATTGTAGAGTTTCAATTTTAGAAGTTTATTCTAGTTCGTCAAGCTGTATTTCCTATCCTTGAATGGGGAAGAGGTTATAATCTCAAGAAGTTTAGAGGTCTCAAGAAGTTTAGAGGTCTCAAGAAGTTTAGAGGAGACCTCATTTCTGGTCCTCACTATTGCTAGTCTCTGTATCCCTCATGTATGCAATGAAATTCCATTGTTTCCAGTCCAAAAATCATCTGTGACTCTCTTTGTTTTGTTGGTGTAACAGGATATAGCGTATTCTAAACTTGCAAACTTAGACCCGCAATATGGATTGTGTAAGCTCTACTGGCACAACTCTAGTTTTTGTTTAGCAGTCAGGGTGCAAATATGCGATATTAATTAATTAAATTTAGTTCGTGCTTTGTTTATATACAACTGAATTACTTATATAGTGTCTCTTTGAGCCAAAGCGGTTGTAGCCTTCAACACTTGCTCAGTTGGGGTCTTGGGGAGAATCAAAGGAATTGCCGTTGTCTATAGTTTGTGTTTGCTGTTTTGACTAATGAGGATAAATTAAAAAAAAAACACGAATCTTATAAAAAATACTCCTAATATGATAATCAGGCAATCATTCAGATTATTCTTCTTGATATTGATTGATTGGAGCTTCGGAGTTCTTGAAAGTTATCTGTTGTTTAATCATCAGATGAATTGCCAGGTGAAATTTCTTACCTCTAATCAACTGTCATTTCTTCTGCCTTATTTGCTATCAGATTAGAGGAAGAGAGGGACTCAGCTTGATCAAATCTAGAGAGTGATTCTGAATTAACTAAGAGAGTGTTTCTTAGGGTTAATTGGATCTGGAGAGCGGGATTCCCAATTAACTAGAGTTGGTTTTTTAGGGTTCAAAGTTCGTAATACGGAAATCGCAACTCACCGGCAAAGAGTTTTTTTTTAGAGTTCATCGAATTTCTTGCAAGTTACCGGATTTATGGATTGCTGGATCTCTTGATACAAGGTACGACAACAAATTCATTATTTATGTATTGATTATTATGGTTCTGTATCAATTGAGCTTCATGATATTTTTAGTTAAATGCAAATTAAATTATAGTGTTTTTGGCCTTTGTGCGTGTTGGGAGGATTACCATCATCTTTTCCGGCTGCCGCTTCTCATGTTTATCAAATTATGCCTTGTTCATGAGTTATAAAATTAGTTTAATTGTAGTTGCGGTTTCTAATTTTTGTGTAGTTGACAAAGATGGTCCATGACGAATTTCTATGGCATGAATTATGAATAAAGAGGGTCTGAAAATTTGATACTTTGTATTTACTAGCTGAAACTGATAAAAAAAAGGGCTTTGATGTAGAGGGGAGACAAGGTATTGCTTCATGTTAAGCTATTCAAGCTTCAAGTTGAGCACTGTACTCGCTAACCCTACAATCTAACCTCTAAGAAACATGTATAGTTCAATTAACTTCTGATGAAGGCATCTGTAAATTGTTGGTGGAGTCACGCGGCTATGTCTGCGAGGAGCACACAGTTAATCTGCATACTCTTCTTCTTTAAATTAAACCGTTTTCTATAATCTTAGTTGATTAACTAAAATGCTGTTGTTGGAGAGATTTCAGGTGACAACCAAAGATGGTTATATTCTCAGCTTGCAACGAATTCCAACAGGCTTGACAAACTATACACTTGAAGACCGCAAGCCACCAGTGCTTTTGCAACATGGGGTTTTAATGGTTAGTATTATACACTGTTTCTCTGAAATTTATAGTGACGTAACGTATACTATTTTCTGAAATCCGTAAAATTGTCACATCTCCAATATACGTCACCACATCATCACTACTTGTAATTGATCAGGTTTCTTCATTGATCTCATTGCAGCTTTACCTCTTCCTCTGGTACAACTAATTCTTAGTTTTTTTACCAAACATTTAACATTTTAATGTCTACTAGTTGATATGGAAAGAAAAATGTTATGTTTTTTCCCTGCAGATTGTGATATGGTTTATAATTCCAGCAATTAAGCTGTCTAAATCAAGAAGCACCTATAATGCACTCCAATTGATTGTTTTCTTCCAATATATTCCACGGTTTTATCTGATATTCCCGCTGAGTGCTGAGATTATAAAGTCTGCTAGTGTTGTCACAAAAACATCTTGGGCAGGAGCTGCTTATAATCTCATGTTCTACATGTTGGCTAGTCATGTAAGGAACTATACATGTTTTCTACAGACAAGTAACAAAGAAATGGTTTTTTAAGAAACATGTTTCTGAATTCATCATTTGATTTTGGTTTCTTGTCATGAAATTTATTATATTATTTATCGTGTTTTAGCTAGTGCACCATCTCTAACTTGTGCCCATTTGTGATTTAAACTTGCAGGAGTATGGTGAGCTAAATGGAGAATAAAATGTAGATCTAACAAATGAGACGGTGGAGGCTCTTGTTTGTTTTTGAGTTATTTTATAATTTAGAGTAATGTTGAATTTGTTTATATGGATTTTTATTTTATGCATTAAAAACACTAAATTAATTAGTGAACGACTATTTTGTAATGCATGTGTCCTATGGGCACTAATATTGTAATATTACTCTTTAAGTCAATAAAAATATTTTATTATTGACATCTTTTCTTAATTTAGAAAACTAATTATAATTATAATTATTATTTATTATTATGAATAAATTACCGTTGCATTAGGCTAAAATGTGTTGCATTATTTCTTTAAGCCAACATAGAAATCCGTCGCATTAGCTAAAATAACCGTCGCATTAGCTAAAATACCCGTCGCATTAGCTAAAATAACCGTTGCATTAGCTAAAGATCTAATGCGACACCCCATCTAAGGACCGTCGCATTAGATGCTTATCTAATGCGACGGTATTAATTTCCGTTGCATTAGGTCACTGGTCGTCGCATTAGGCCTAATGCAACGCCACCGGATGCAAGGGTCATTTGTCGTCGCATTAGGTCTAATGCGACGGATTTTGATGCCTAATGCAACGATTTTAGGCGTTGCATCTGATAAGAAATGTAGTAGTGTCGTGGGGTGACTCGTTGCTCTTCCCACAAAAAGGGTGGCTTTGAACCAAGTTGATCAAAGCGGGTTTGATCTCAAAGTTGTTAGCACTAGTTCTGGGGGCTTGGATACCGCATGTTGCTTCAAATGCCCCCGGTATTCCCAAATTCTTAACCGGGAGCGCCATAGTCTCAAAATCTTGCTCACTCTCTTCTTGTTCCACACCAACACTCAAGGATTCGAATCGGTTGTGGCTTGATGAGCTAGTTCGAACATGCCTTAGTGTCCTAAGTGTCCTCTCCAATGCAAGGTCAAGAGGATGGAGGGTCCTTTGACGAGCACGACCTCTATCAAGCATACAAACTCACAGAAACACGTGAGTATTGCAAAGGAAAAGAAAGCAAACAAGAATGCAATATTTTTGTATTTTTTCTAATGGTAAACTAGTCTCAACAAAACTCAATAACAACGACCGTTCCCCGGCAACGACGCCATTTTGATAGGGTATTTTTCCGTTGTTGAATAGAAATTCACCTCACCAAACAAAATTTATAAAACCACTAAACTAACCGGCTATATTGCTATAGCGGCAAGTATAGGGATCGTCCCATAGAAACGGTGGTTATCGAGTTTAAGTATTAAGCTAGTTTGAACAAGAGTTTGTTTGACTTATAACTAGGAAACTAAAGCTAACAATTAAATGAAATTGAATCAATAAAAGGGAATGCTAGGAGTCGGGGATAGCCTAGGGAAATCTGGGGAAATGAACTAAGCACTTAAGTAATCATGATCATGTGAGGACTTGGTGTATAGGCAAATAGCATCTAATGACGAACCCGCCACCTCTCGGATGGGGAACGCGAAGCGTCTAATCTACGGAAGAGATTTCGCCTAATCCTAGACTAAACAAACTTGCATATAATAGGCACCACTATTCACTTACACAAGTTAGGCTCACAATGTCTTGCCAAACCTAACCTATGCAATCCAATTAAATCTAATCAAATAGCATTTGCAACTACCACTCAATTAGGATGTATATCCTATCCCCAAATCATGTTTAATTACAACAATCAATGATCAATTAAATCATCAATTTCCCCTAATTAAACCCCTATATTCTCCCCTTTCCCTAACTTAAGACTACTCACTACACATGCTAGAAATTAGGGAATTCATGGATTCTAAACAAGCAAACATGAAATTGAAGGAGTAGAAAGAAGGAATCAAAGAATTCAATTGCAAACTAAAATCAACAACTAGAGAATTGAGAATTAAGGGAATTAAAATCAAAGCAAAAGAATATCAAGAAGTTGAAGAAAAATCAAAGAACATTGACAAAATAGCATGAACAAAATACTAAGAACTTGAATTAAATTGCAAGGAAAAGAGAAGAGTTGAAGAAATTACAAATTTGAAGCTTGAAATCAATGAGTTTCTCTCTCTAGAACACTAGCTTGAAGAGCAAACCTCTAAAACTTTCTAATTTTCTATTTCGGAAATTAATTGTTTAATAAAAATAATGAAAATTCTATTTATACAAACCCCTGAAAAATAGAAGTTTAAACTCGAAAAGGTCAGCCCGCGCAGCTGTGCGATCATGCAGACCCAGATGCGATCGCATCAGTGCGAGCGGGCCCTGGATCCGTGCGAACGTGTTCAACGACGATTCACTTCTTCGATCTGTGCGATCGAACTGCAAATCCGTGCGATCGCACGGTCTTGACATAGCCAATTCTTCAGCATTCTTCAAAATTCTTCATGTGCTCGCACAAAAACTCAGTGCGAGCTTACCAAAAATCCGTGCGAGCGGGCTCATACATGGTGCGATCGCACATAATCCCAAATAGTTCTTACATCGTTTTTTCGATTTCGTGCGAATACACAATCCTGGAACACGAGCGCACGAGCCTGATTGACTTTGAAGCCAAGTCTGCTGACCCGTGCGAACACACAGAATTCCTGTGCGATCGCACGGGCCTGATTCGAGCAAACTTCAACTCTTTTCCATCATTTTCTAACATTTTACCTGAAAAGTGCATAGATGGAATAAGGGGATAAAAATGCAACAAAACTATACAAAACTATCAAAAAGCGTAATAAAACTATATAAAATCCTAAGCTTAGAGCGACATAAATGCCGCTCATCACACTCCCCCAAGCTAGGCGTTTGCTAGTCTCTAGCAAACTAGGCACGAACTAGGGAAGGACGAGCAAATTATTGAGAATCTAAAAACTACAAAAACAAGATCTACAAGGATATACAACCTATCTCACTTTCGTAGGAATCACGGTTGCATTTAAGCGCATGCTACAAGCTCTTTAAACCCCACAATCGCTCATGAGGACGAGTGGGATCTCGCAAGGGTTTCCAAAGAGAACCACCCATAACTCTTCCAAAAACTCAAACAAGGCAAGACCTAAAATGAAAAGCAAACCAAGAAAAAGGAAGAAAAGAAAAAGAAAGAAAAGAAAAAGAAAAAAAGGAAAAGAAAATAGAAACGAAAGAAAAAAATGAAACTACAAAATTCAAGATAAGGGCCCTTATTATGGAACAAGTATGAGAGAATGCTAACATTACTAATCAAATAAACGAATGCACGTTAACCAATGTCCTAAGTCGAGAGAAAGATTCAAGTGCCAAGCAAAGAGAACTAAGGGCAAGCACTAATCAATTCCCCTTCAACCGAGCATACCACGTCAAATCTCTAGATCCTATCCACCCTTGAGAATAGCGTCTCGAGACGCCGCGAAGGCGCCGGAAAAACAAGATTAGGCTACCCGACATCTTAGCATGACAATCCCATTCCATAAACTTGACCAAATGTTCCCTCCACCGACAATGACTCAACTCAAAAGGGTCAAGAGGACTTTTTAGGGTGTAAGGTAGGCTAGGGGTAAGGTGTGGAACAAATTTGGTAATTTGGTGCTCATACCTAAAGTGAAGCGCTATGAAAGAACTCAACTCAAGCAAATCGAACCAAAAACAAACTCATACCACTTATTTGGGGTACCCCCAAGCTTATTCAACAACTACACTAAACTAAAACTCTTTTTTTTTTGAACTTTTCTTGATTTGATTTTCTCCTTTTTTTGTGTGTTTCAAATGAAACTTTTCTCATTGCCTTGTTTTTCTCTATTTTTAGCTTTTTCACAACTTTTCTTTCTCTTTTTGCTTTGGCATCATTTATTCACTATATATATTTCCAAAACTTTCCATTCAATACCAACAACAATCATTCCCCAACTTTGCATAATCATTCATAACCAACAAGCATCATAACTCAAAGCTTCACTATCACTTCTAAGGGTGAAAATAAAACAAAGGCTAATAGGCTTGTAATATGCTCAGAAGAAATGAAGGGAAAAGGCTCAAACGGCTAGCAAGTGGGCAAATGCAAACAAAAATATATGAGAGAAATAGAAAATAAAGTCCTAATCTAAAAAGAAAAATAGTCACCGAAAAAAAAATGCCTCTATCGTCCCCTAAAGTAGTTCGGTCGCGGTCTCGGGAAGGAAATAGTCAAACTCGGGAGACAAGAAAGTCAATGCCAAGGATCCATGCCACTCAATATGTGTAAACAATGTGTTTGGGCTAATGTGAACATGATCCTCACATGGGAGCAAATACCACTCTCTCCGGTTTCAAGTCACTAGAGAGATCGACACCATCTTACCACAAGCCAAGGGTTCAAGACGCATGCTACCCAAAGTTCAACCAACTTTCTTAACACCTAAATCCTAGATTCGACCCAAGACATTGAAAACCGTGCAAGCATCTACCAATTAGGAATAAAATCATTCTAGCCTACAAGTTTCAATTTTATTTGCCCAAATCAAGAATATTGCGTAAGAAACCTAGAAAAACTTGCCTTGACAAAAGGAAAGGAAAACAAAGAAAAAGGAAAGAAAAAGGAAGAAAAGAAGGAATCACACCAAAAGGAAAACAAAAAGAATAAAATGAAAAGAAAAGGAAACAAAAGAAATCAAAAATCAAACTAAAAACAAAGAAACTAATTTATACAAATGCACACAAGGTATGATTTCATAGAAATGAGCATCACAAATAGGCAACCACACAACAAAACTCCCCCCAAGCTGGAATTAGGCCATGTCCCCAAGGCCTAAAAAAAAACTATGGAGGGGCACAACTACCCATCCAACCAATGCCCCATATGCAATATGCCCATCCCAAAGAATGCATGTGAGATAGAAGGATATTACCGGATATGTCGTGGGAGCAAGTCCCGCAAAGAACCGGTAAAAACCGAACCAAACTCACCGATAAATCGACGGACAAGGAAATGGTGGAAAGTGTGAACCCACAACAAAGAAACATACCAAAAACAACTCAAAAACAACAAAGAAAAATGTTAGTAGACAAGGGCCAAATGGCCAAAACACACCAAAAAAATAAGCAACATAAGCTCATCATATATACAACCACACAAAGTGGCAAGAACACCAACAACACCAACCATCATCAAAGGGTCCTCATAGCAAACCCCCACTCCGCATTTCTCCCCCAAGCTAATCACAAGCAAACCATCACATCAAGATGGGGGGAGAAATGGAGTGAACCCTAAGAAGAAGGGCCCGGGGCATGCCCTTTACCCTTCGAATCATAAATCCTCCAATGTTCATCCCTTTCAAGACGATGAGCACGAGCCTCTTCGTCCGTAAAAGGGTTGAAATTGTAGGTGGGGTCCACATCAGGACCCGAAGCGTCGGTATAGGGCGGCCAACCATATTCGGGCAGAAGGGGGTAGTTGCCATGGGGTGGCACTCCTCGGGGACCATCCCAACTTCCCATATACCCCTTGGGCCACCCGGTGAAATCCTCGAGCCACTCACTAGGCCGATCCACCGGTGGGGGAGTGGGGTACATAGGGTCACCACAGTAGTCACTCCCGCCCATTATAGTATAGTCATAGGGCGGAAAGGAGGGGGGAGTGACACAGGGTTGGGATGGGCCCGTCCAATACGGATAAGTGGGTGTACGCTCCTCATTCCAACTAGGGACGGGCCCTTGTTGGGGAGGGTGATAAGTATAGTTAACATAGGGGGCAAAGTCCCCTTTGTCAACATGGAAATCGTACACCCGCCTACCGTAGTAGGACGAGTCAAAGTCGGGATAAGAATCTCCCGTGCGGCTCCCTTGAGAAGCAAGAGTAGCCAAGGTACGAGCTTGGTCCTCTTGCCCTTGCAAGATAGCCGCAAGGGAAGATTGCAAGCCATGTAAATCAAAAGGAGAGGAGGAAGATGACATACCACCCTCATTAGGGGAAGGCTCCGAGATAGGAGGAGGACCAGGGGGAGGACGATGAGGGGGAGACTCCGCGGCGTGTTGAGGAGGAGGAAGCCGGGCCTCTTGGGCAATGAATAAAGGATCGCGAGGAAGTAAATACCTCATATTGGGAGCCCAAGAAGTGATGGTGGGATTGGGAAGGATGCACCAATCTCGTTGCTTCACCGTCCAAATATACCTATCATTCTTGGTGGCCTTGATCCACTTGGCATTCGTGAGCGTCCGCAAGTCTAGGAACTCCCCTCCGGGAACCGGAACCAACTCTTCTAGGGAGTTCTTGTAAGGATCATTTGGGAGTGCCCTCAAGAGAAGAGTGAGCATTCCACCAATTAGAATGTCGCCGCTAGTTGGTTGCCCATCCCGAATTTCAAGGATTTGGGTGATCAAAAGTTGCCCGTAGTCCAAAATGCCACAATCTCAGTGGCTAGCCACAAGGCTCCAAGTTCCGGGCTCGAGAAAGACCCGGTTGCCCCCTTGGCAAAGACCGCGTATAGGAGCATGCGGTTCAAGTAACGAATGGCGGGGTGATGAAATGAAGATGACTTTGCCGAAGAGGAAATGAACTTTCTCTCCTCTCCCGTGAGGTCCCCCCACCAAATGTTCTCATCATAGGAGCCCGCATACTCTACCACCGGGTTAACCACAAGACCCCGGTTTGGGTAAATGGTGAAGAAATCATTGATCTCTTCGTCGTTGAGCACGTGTTGATTATTGAAGACTTGAAAGTGAAGCTCTACCGACTCTTTCCCATTGTCGTGAACCCTTCGCCTCCGAGTCGAGGCAAGAAACTCGAGGGTGACTCTCTTATATGTCTTAGCATGCATCTTCACAAACTCCTCGAGATCGAGCCCCTCAATCAAAGTCTTAAGCTCCTTCTCAACCCCCAAAGTTTGAACGGCCTTCTTGTCATAGAACTTTGTCGGGCGGATGGTCCGCTTAGACAATTCCTCAAAGTGAGTCCAAGACCGTTGTTCCGAGAATGCAATCCCGTAAGTCTCAAACTCCGGGGGGGGGGGGGTAGGAGCCTTGCGCTTGTTTTTTTGGGCGTTGGGCCCCTTCTTGGAACGTTTTGTCATCATGATGAACTACTAGAGAACAAAAACCTACACACAAATAAATAAAACAACCACAATCCAAAACAAATGGAAAAACTAAGTTAGTAAAGAAAGCTAATAATCTACCACCAAGACTATCGCAAACGAATACCAATACACCACCCAAGTTCAATGCGAACAAGTATACTCCAATCAATACTCATCAACCAAAATCACCAAATCAACTAGAATTCATTCAACATTTCACCAAAAATCTACCAAGAGCCTAGACTTACAAATATTAACAATGTATCATGCATAACAAGTCTAGACTCTCAAGGAGTAATCACAAAAACAAACATGCATCTCTAACCATTTAAAATCAAAAATTTCAGAAATTCACCCAAATAATATGAACAATGAAATCAAATGCAAAGAAAATGGAGAAGGAAGGGGAAGAAATCGTCACTCACTAGCAAAGGAGGAAGACAAGATCACCCAAAATCACACTCCAAAGCTCCTATTGCAACAATGAACCACAAAATCAAAGTTCACACAAAACCCTAGAAATCGGGGGTTTTTGAAAAAAAATCTGAAATTAATGGTTTTAAAGTGAGGGAAGAGGATGAGTTTGTGAATGTGAGTGATTTGGAGTGAAATGAGTGAGTGAGATTGAGTAGGAAATGGAGGTTGAAGAGTTTGATTAGGGAGGAGAGTGGAGAGATGGTGAAGAAGTGAGAAAAAAAGTGAGAAATGAAGAAGAAGGGGCGATTTTTCTGATAAAACACGATCGCAGAACCGGGTCGCCCGACCCGTGTGAGCGCACAAAATTTCCTTGCGATCGCACGGTTCGAGCTCGATCGCAAAAAAATCCGACCCGATCGCACGAACTGCTGGGGAGCTACTGATCCATATTTCCAGTTTTGTGCGATCGCATGAATTAGCTGTGCGATCGCACAGAACTGGAAAAATGCCTTTTTTGCCTTGCTCGATTAATACACCCAATCTAACTCATTTTCTTTTATCAAAAGAAAAATAAAACTACGAAAACAAAAGTTAGTGAACAAAAACAAATTAGGACTAGAGTTAGGCAACCGGGTTGCCTCCCGGGTAGCGCTCGTTTAACGTCATTAGCATGACGAATCCCCCCAAAGCTCAAGGGGGGAAAAAAAGGAATCAATACACGGGTTGCCTCCCGGTAGCGCTCGTTTTACGTCATTAGCTTGAAGGACCCCCCAAAAGTCAAGGGGGGTCAAACTCACCCAATCTTGGGTCAACACTACTCAATATGCACTTCTTTGCCCCTTTGGGCACAAACATCTTACCGACATCACCATTCAAGAGGCGCAAACCAAATAATCCACCACCACGCCACTCCTTGGCATTTTTTGGAATCTTGGCTTGCTTGGGTCGCTTGGCTTTCTTCGCCGATTCATGAATCACTTTGGAGGGTTGAGCTCCACTATCACCATCATCACGCATTTCAAATATATCGGAGATGGTCACGACATCATCAAACTCATCCTCAAGCACATTTGGGATTCCATTGAAATTCTTGTCATCAAGAGAGGACCTAGCAAGCTCAATATCACACTTAGAAACACGAAAATTGTTAGAAGGGTTAGCATGTGAGCAAAAGCTCTCAATACAAGAAATAGTTTCTACTTTCATACAACTTTTCATCTTTGCAAAACATCCTTCACCAAGGGGAAGCTTGAAGCTAGCTTTTGAATCCCCCGCTTTTAAGGTGATTAGTCACCCTTGCACATCGATAAGAGCACCCACGGTGGCCAAAAATGGCCTCCCCAAGATAATGGGGGTATGGGAATCCTCATCGATGTCCAAGACGACGAAGTCAACAAGGAAAGTAAGCTTGCCAACAACGAGGGGAACATCCTCAATCCTACCCAATGGTAACATAACTGATCGATTGGCTAGTTGCAATGACATAGCGGTAGGAGAGAGATCACCTAGCTTGAGCTTCTCTTAGGTCTTATATGGCAAGATGCTCACACTTGCACCCAAATCACAAAGAGCATTATCAAATTTGAGGTTTTGAATGCTACAAGGGATAGAAAAACTCCCGGGATCATTGAGTTTTGGGGGAAAGGAGTGTTGAATTAGAGCGCTACAACTCTCCGTGAGTTGCACAGTCTCCTTAGCTTCACAACTTCTCTTGCCACTAAGAATATCTCTCATGAATCTAGAATAGTGAGGAATTTGTTTGAGTGCCTCGGTGAAAGATAATGACACATAAAGCTTGCTAATGGTTTCCCAAAACTTGTGAAATTGATCATCAAGCCTTTTCCGGTAAATCTTTGAGGGTAGGGGGGAGGAGGAATTGGGAGAGGAGGAAGAGTAGTCTCCTTCCACTTAACACCATCAATCACATCATCGACATGAGACTCCTCCTCCGCCATATCACAGTCCGGGGACTCATTCCCCTTAGGATCCTCACCCCTAGAACAAGGTGTGTCAACTAGCTTAGCACCATCATCTAGAGTCATCCCACTCCGAGTCACAACCGAATACATTTGTTTAGGTGCTTGACCTTGGGGTGGGAGACTAGTATGCACTTGTTGCTCTTTAATGGTGCTAGCTAGTTGTGCTAGTTGGGTCTCAATCATCTTCAAGTGAGTGTTAGATTGCTTGAATCCATCCTCAAACTCGACGTTCTTCTTGGCTTGCGCCCCCATAAACGACTCCATGAGAGCCTCAAGATTAGACTTGAGAGGCGGGAGCGGTGGAGGTGTAATGCCATAACCACTAAGGTTTGATTGAAATTGATTGCCAAAGGTCCTTGGTCCATTGAATCCGGGAGGTGGAAATTGAGACACACCATATGGACCTCCCGAGTTCAAAGGATAACCCCCACTAGAGGTACCCCTAAATTGCCCATAAGAGTAGTTGTAACCCCCTCCACCTTGATGGTTAGGATTATAACTACCTTGATTGTATTGGCCTTGATTGCCAAAACCTTGTTATTGACCATAGGGTGCTTGGCCTTGATAGCCTTGCGCTCTATAGCCACCTTGGCCTTGGCTATCATACCCACTTCCTTGGCTATAGCCTTGGTGGGAACCATACATGGGGGGCCCTCTAGGTTGCCTAGAAAAATTTTGATTATTGGGGTTATCATTTCTAGACCTCTCATTCAAGGCATGAGCATATTCCACATCAAAATCACCTTCATACGAAGGGCCATAATCCACAAAAGACACATTATGAACCAAGGGACATGCATTGGAAGTGACCAAAATCTTGGCAATTATCACAAAAAGAAGTGCCCGGAGGCATAGTGTCATAGGAACTAAACTTGCTCTTCCCCTTAGTGCGAAGAGTGGTCGAAGGTGGTGAAGTTGTAGATGGTGATGGTGGTTGGCTTGTTGCTCTTCCCGCAAATGGTGATGGTGGTTGGCTTGGCGTGCTTTCAAGTTTCTCCAACCTCGAGCTAAGCTTCTCAATGATCCTAGCTTGCTCCATAGCATAAACCAATCCTTTACCATCATCATTCCTTCCCTTGCCATCATAGTCCCTTGCACCAACGTGCCAAGCTTGATAATTTTGGACCACATCCTCAATTATCTCCTCAATTTGATCTTCGGTTTCGTTCATGATGGGACCTCCCGCGCCCGCATCTAGACATGTCTTTGAACTTGGGCTCAACCCCAAGTAGAAGGTTTGAAGTAACAACCACTTAGGGATCCCATGGTGAGGGCACTCCCTTTGGTACCCTTTGAAACGATCCCAAGCTTCGAAAAGTGACTCGTCTCGCTTTTGCTCAAAGGATTGGATTTTGTGGCGATATTCCGCCGTCTTTCCATGCGAGTAAAACTTGCTCAAAAACACACTAGTCACCTCGTTCCAAGTGCGATGTGAGTTGGGCTTGACCTCCTTGTCAAGCCAATCACTAGCTCGCCCAAGGAGATAGAAACGAAACAATGTCAACCTCACGTAGTCCGATGTCACACCATTGTGTTTGATTGTGTCACAATAATGCTCGAATTGTTTGAGGTGCTCGTGGGGTGACTCGTTGCTCTTCCCACAAAAAGGGTGGCTTTGAACCAAGTTGATCAAAGCGAGTTTGATCTCGAAGTTGTTAGCACTAGTTGTGGGGGCTTGGATACCGCATGTTGCTTCAAATTCCCCAAGTATTCCCAAATTCTTAACCGTGAGCGCCATAGTCTCAAAATCTTGCTCACTCTCTTCTTATTCCACACCAACACTGAAGGATTCGAATGGATTGTGGCTTGATGAGCTAGTTCGAACACGCCTTAGTCTCCTAAGTGTCCTCTCCAATTCAAGGTCAAGAGGATGGAGGGTCCTTTGACGAGCAAGACCTCTATCAAGCATACAAACTCAAAGAAACACGTGAGTATTGCAAAGGAAAAGAAAGCAAACAAGAATGCAATATTTTTGTATTTTTTCTAATGGTAAACTAGTCTCAACAAAACTCAATAACAACGACCGTTCCCAGGCAACGGCGCCATTTTGATAGGGTGTTTTTCCGTCGTTGAATAGAAATTCACCTCACCAAACAAAATTTATAAAACCACTAAACTAACCGGCTATATTGCTATAGCGGCAAGTATAGGGATCGTCCCATAGAAACGGTGGTTATCGAGTTTAAGTATTAAGCTAGTTTGAACAAGAGTTTGTTTGAATTATAACTAGGAAACTAAAGCTAACAATTAAATGAAATTGAATCGATAAAAGGGAATGCTAGGGAGTCGGGGATAGCCTAGGGAAATCGGGGGAAATGAACTAAGCACTTAAGTAATCATGATCATGTAAGGACTTGGTGTATAGGCAAATAACATCTAATGACGAACCCACCACCTCTCGGATGGGGAACGCGAAGCGTCTAATCTAAGGAAAAGCTTTCGCCTAATCCTAGACTAAACAAACTTGCATATAATAGGCACCACCATTCACTTACACAAGTTAGGCTCACAATGTCTTGCCAAACCTAACCTATGCAATCCAATTAAATCTAATCAAATAGCATTTGCAACTACCACTCAATTAGGCATGGATATCCTATCACCAAATCATGTTTAATTACAACAATCAATGATCAATTAAATCATCAATTTCCCCTAATTAAACCCCTATATTCTCCCCTTTCCCTAACTTAAGACTACTCACTACACATGCTAGAAATTAGGGAATTCATGGATTCTAAACAAGCAAACATGAAATTGAAGGAGTAGAAAGAAGGAATCAAATAATTCAATTGCAAACGAAAATCAACAACTAGAGAATTGAGAATTAATGGAATTAAAATCAAAGCAAAAGAAATTCAAGAAGTTGAAGAACAATCAAAGAACATTGACAAAATAGCATGAACAAAATGTTAGGTTATGATACATATGAATAAACATAAATCATGCGGAAAAACCATAAAGCCAAGAAACATATTATTTACACATAATCATATAGCATAATTTAGGTGCATACACTTTGTAGCGTGCCCTCCCTAGCTGCACCCGAACCGAACAAGAACAAGTCTTTAGGACTCCAAGTGTCGTCCCTCCGTAGATAGTCCACAGCACGTCCGGATCCGCCTTGAGATTGACAAACTAGAATCGCCCTTAAGGTACTATAATTTTCGGCAATTATGGGCAAGAATGTAACTGAATTTTTTGCTCTCAAAAATCACTTTGAATACTTCAAAACTCGTTATAAATTGTGAACCCATGCCACATATTTATAGGGGTATGGAAAGAGAATTGGAATCCTACTAGGATACGAATTAATTAAATTAGAATCCTAGTAGAACTCTTATTTAATTAATTTATCTTTTAGGATTAGGAATTGAATCATTAAAAGAATCCTATACGCTTTAGGTTTCGTATGTGAACACAAACACACACACGCACGCACAGCAGCCCACGAGGGGCGCCATGCGCGCGCGCGCAGCCCACGGACACTCGCAGCCCACTGCCACGAGGCCCACACGCTGCCGCTGCCTTGGCGCGCGCTGGGCCTGCCTTGTGGTGGGCCTGGCGCAGCCTTGGCTGGTGCGTTGTGGCGCGCGTTTCTCTTGCTGGACGTGGGCCTCGCTTCGTGCTGGGCCTTCGTCTAGCAAGCTCGTCCGATGCTAATTCATACGACGCGCTTCCGATTAATTTCCCGATTCCGGATTTCATTTCCGATACGAACAATATTTAACATTTCCGATTCCGGAATTAATTTCCGTTTCGAACAAATATTTAATATTTCCGTTTCCGGGATTATTTTCCGATTCCGATAATATTTTCCGATTCCGATAATATTTCCGATTCCGGCAATATTTCCATTTCCATTAATATTTTCCGATACGTACCATGTTTCCGTTTCTTGCAACATCTACGACTTGGATAATATTTATATTTCCGATACGATCCATATTTCCGTTTCCGGCAATATCATCGTTTCCGGAGTATTCATTTCTTGCTTGTGACGATCTCAGCTCCCACTGAAACCAAGATCCGTCGATTCCGAATATCCATAGATGGAGTATTTAATGCCATTAAATACTTGATCCGTTTACGTACTATTTGTGTGACCCTATGGGTTCAGTCAAGAGTAAGCTGTGGATTAATATAATTAATTCCACTTGAACTGAAGCGGCCTCTAGCTGGGCATTCAGCTCACTTGATCTCACTGAATTATTAACTTGTTAATTAATACTGAACCGCATTTATTAGACTTAATATTATATGCATACTTGGACCAAGGGCATTATTTCCTTCACAAAATACTAAGAACTTGAATTAAATTGCAAGGAAAAGAGAAGAGTTGAAGAAATTACAAATTTGAAGCTTGAAATCAATGAGTTTCTCTCTCTAGAACACTAGCTTGAAGGGAAAACCTCTAAAACTTTCTAATTTTCTATTTCTGAAATTAATTGTTTAATAAAAATAATGAAAATTCTATTTATACAAACCCCTGAAAAATAGAAGTTTAAACTCGAAAAGGTCAGCCCGCGTAGCCGTGCGATCGAGCAGAGCCAGATGCGATCGCATCAGTGCGAGCGGGCGCTGGATCCTTGCGAACGTGTTCAACGACGATTCACTTCTTCGATCTGTGCGATCGAGCTGCAAATCCGTGCGATCGCACGGTCTTGAATTAGCCAATTCTTCAGCATTCTTCGAAATTCTTCATGTGCTCGCACAGAAATTCAGTCCGAGCTCACCAAAAATCCGTGCGAGCGGGCTCATACATGGTGCGATCGCACGAAATCCCAAATAGTTCTTACATCGTTTTTTCGATTTCGTGCGAACACACAATCCTGGAGCACGAGCGCACGAGCCTGATTGACTTTGATGCCAAGTCTGCTGACCTGTGCGAACACACATAATTCCTGTGCGATCGCACGGGCCTGATTCGAGCAAACTTCAACTCTTTTCCATCATTTTCTAACATTTTACCTGAAAAGTGCATACATGGAATAAGGGGATAAAAAAGCAAAAAAACTATACAAAACTATCAAAAAGCGTAATAAAACTCTATAAAATCCTAAGCTTAGAGCGACATAAATGCCGCTCATCAAAAATCCCTTGAAATAGTACAAATTCAAATTCCATCATGGGTTGAAAATCCCTTGAAATAGTACGAATTCAAATTCCATCGTTGGTTGAAAATCCCTTGAAATAGTACAAATTCAAATTCCATCGTGGGTTGAAAATCCCTTGAAATAGTACAAATTCAAATTCCATCGTGGGTTGAAAATCCCTTGAAATAATACAAATTCAAATTCCATCATGGGTTGAAAATCCCTTCAAATAGTACAAATTCAAATTCCACATTCTATCACGGGTTGAAATCCCCCTAAAATACTTCGAAATTCAAAGGGTTGAAATCCCCCTAAAATACTTCGAGATTTAACGGGTTGAAATCCCCCTAAAATACTTCGAGATTCAACGGGTTGAAATCCCCCTATAATACTTCGAAATCAAATGGGTTGAAATTCCCCTAAAATATTGACGGGTTGGAATCCCCTTGAAATAATACAAAATTCAATTCCCTTTCGATCGGGTCGAAACTCCCTTGAAATACTACCAAATCCAATCTCCTAAAATATTTCCAATGGGTTGAAAATCCCTTGAAATAATACAAGTCCAATTTCCAAATGGGTTGAAATTCCCCTAAAATATTCCAACTTCCGATGGGTCGAAATCTTCCTTTTCTCGACATTTCAAGTTCTAGTACAAGGAGAAAACCTCCACAAAAGAATGAAGCTCCTTTCAAATATTTCCAACGGGTCGTAAAACCCGAATACAAATACAAAATCCAAAATACCGAATCCTCGGAGTGGCACTTAGAGTCAAGTCTAGGTCTCATTCATTGCATGCATATCATATCATGTGTCGGGATGTATAATTTCTAAATTCAAATCATGTGGTAACTAGGTGCTCGGACTCAATTCTCTCAGAATCCTATTCAAGATGACTTCACTAGCAACGGCTGTAGCAGAGCTCTATGAACGTGTTGAAGAAGCTGAGGCTCGCATAAGGGCTCTCGAAGACAATTAGGAAACTCTTTTCCATGTTGTGGGCCCTTTCGAGGTAGAGGAGATTTTCCATAATCAAAGGCATGCGCCCTACCTTGTGCAACCAAGTGAAGGTTCGGAGTCTGGGTTTGTTACCGGACTGCCTCAAGAAGACATATGTGGGATATGGGCAAGCGACGATGAAGACGTATACAAAGACCCTCCCATTGAGGACATCTCTGATGATGAATGCCAAGAAATTATGAACGCCGATTGGTACCTGGACACTAAGGTAGAAAACAGTGTTCAGGTCATGACAAGATCCGGTCAAATTCAAGAGCCAGTCAACAGGACAACACCGGCAACTAAAAGGCAGAGGTTAACATTTGGCAACTCTTGGCTTCCTCCGTGGAACATCGCACTGCTCTAATCAATGCTCTTGTCAAGTTGAATGTCACCCCAGAAGTCACTCCTAACGAGCTAATCGGGTTACTAATAAATCTGGAAGAAGGAATTACCTTTACAAATGAAGAACTCCCACCTGAGGGGGCAAGCCATCACAAGGCTCTCTATCTGACCATTGAATACAAAGAAAAAATCATCCCCATGACTCTAGTGGATAATGGGTCAGCCATCAATGTGTGTCCTCTTCGCACTGCTGAGAATTTGGGTTTCACTCCTAGTGACTTTTCTAGTTCCTCCCAAGGTGTTGGTGCCTATATATGGCAACACTCGCCGGGAAGCAATGGGAACTCTTACCCTACTACTCCGAACAGGCCCAATTGAGCGCAAAGTGAGCTTTCAAGTGCTCAATATCAAAGCAAGTTTCAAACTCCTTCTGGGGAGACCTTGGATCCATGACCTCAAAGTTGTGCCATCCTCACTCCACTAGAAAGTCCGAATGGAGGTCCAAGGAAATGTCATTACTCTGAATGCATCCCATCCAAGAACCAAGATAGCTGACAAGGCTCTGACATTAATAGAATATGATGACAATGATGAAGACCTTTGGGGGTTCAGTGCTGAAGTATGAGCCATCGAGTCAAAAATGAATCCCATGGCAAGGCACATAATGATTAAGCGTGGGCGCTTTTTAAGCACTACCCTGCCACCGCCTACCGAGTCTCCTTTAAAGACCCATGGTCAGACTAACTGTTGTGTTCTAGGATACAAACCGACTAAGAACGAGAATAAGCAGCAAGAGGCTAAGCTAAGAGCACGTCGAGCTGGTAATGATCAATTCAAAATACCTCCCTATCAGTATACACTCAATGGACAATTCATAAAAGACGGAGAGGATTGTTTTGGGCAAATTCTACTTGGAGACGAACTTGCCTTGATGATGGTGCTAACAATCGATCGAGCTAGATAATTTAGAGTAACGAGAGCAAGTTGTAATAGCATGAAATGATAGTATTGTTATTGCCTGGAATTCGTATATACAAACTCACAAAGTTAAGCCATTTTATAGGCCTTTGTAACAAGAACGTAACGTTTGTGCTTTATTGCACATAATTGAATAATAAATGCGTAATGAAAGCCGGCTCCATCAACGATTTGTAACGGCTGTTATTGATCCCAACCGTTGAGGGTGACTCTAAAAGGTGTTACGATACGCCTTTTTGGCAGCCACATAGGCATTGCTTGCCACATCTGTCCATGTCACCAAGGGGGTATTTTCCCCCCTAACAATTGTCCCCAAACCCATTTTGAAATTATTCCGGGAAGTTCAAAAGGAGAAATGGGTTTTCAAGGAAGAAAGGGTGGAAACTGCCCCTTGATCCTCCCAACACTGACGGCATTAGAGTAATGATGATTTGCTTTAGAAAGATCAACCGCCCAACTGCGCTAATAAATAAGCCTGTCCGTCCAACCACCCCTACTCACTTCTGCATTCTCTCTTTTCTCTTTCTCAGAAAAAGCAATCGGCGTCCTTTTTCTCTCCTTTCCTCAGGTAACCGCTTCTCTTCCATCTTCTTTCCTTCTCTTTTCTTTCTTCAATTCCTTCTATGTCGCAACGAATGGGGACGGAATCAACCCGCGCGAAGAACAAGAGGGTAGTGGTGGAGTGCGATCTGGTCGAGGGGCCAATTTTCAGTCCCACCCACATGCTGGACAAGAAGAATGCTCGGCCGGCCACTTGGGGGAAACAAGATGTGGCGGCGCTCATGGAAGAGTGTGGCTTCCCTCCGTCGGCGGTAATTCGGTTGCCGCTGCCCGGTGAACGGGCCGATTGGACATTGGACGGCTGGGTGTGCTTTTATGATTACCCCTTCAGAATCGGGTACACTTACCCTTTCTCGCCACTGGTGCAGGGAGTTTTGAGGGCCTTGGCGGTGCCGCCGGCACAGTTAATGCCGCAAGTTTGGAGAGTGTACGCCTGGTCGACCATTTGGCCGGCCAAATGGACATGGAGTTCCGGGTTGAAGACCTGGTTTACACCTACAAAGTCCAGAACTACAGTGCTGGAAGGTACTTGCTGCATGTCAAGGATGACAGGGAGGCTCTTCTTGGCGCGGACAAGTCGAATGACCGCGGGTGGATGGGTCGGTTATTTTTTGTGGAGTTGGCTAGTTTAGGGCCCGACTCCGACTTCTTGATGGGGGAGTGGATGGCTAGAAGTATTTTGTTTGTTTTTTGTGTTTTTGGGCTTGTTGATTTGACTTTGTCTCACTTTCCTGTTTTTGTAGGTGCATCCTTCGACACAGTTGGAGTCGGTGCCGAGGCTGTAGAAAAAACTGCCGTGCTGTTGGGAGTCCCTCTAAAGGACAGAGCTTTTATTGGCACCAAGTTCGAACGTGAAGAACCTTCTCAAGAAGAAGAGATCTCTGAACCTGCGAATATGTCGACATCAACAGGTAAACATGTGTTAGGGTTAGTTTACAACTTTGGGTTCTTTGCCCTTTTCAAAACAAATATATAAAGTACAACTTTTGTGACGAGATTGTGTCGTCGGAAATGCTTTCTACAGGAACTGGCCCGTCGACACGCTCTGGCAAGGCTCCCTCTGCGGACGCGTTGCTGAGAAAAAGGTTGGAGGCACTGGGGAGTGTGTCTCGACCTAAACCCATTCAATCGACGCCATGGTGACCGGGGAGACTGGTTCGTTCCTGCCTGCTGAGAAAAAGCTACCGCCTCCTTCTCGGAAGAGGAAGCTTGCAGTGGAGTTTCCTGACGACTACGGATCGGCGGATGCGCCACGAGTCCAGCTTTGGCTTGAGGTCAACCTTCTGTGGATGTCGTCCAGCCGAGAGCGTCAAGAGTCCCTTTCCCTAGTTGCTGCAACCGTCGAGAGCGTCTTGGATGCATGGAGGGTATGTTTTGCTTGCTTACTCTTTGTCTCCTTATTCTGTTGCATGCCATCATCGGCTCGCCATTCAGTGACTTAGAATTTTTCTTTTCCTGTTTAAATAGGCCCTGCAATCTGCTTTACCTACACGCCATCATGTCATAACGTTAGAAGATCAAATAGTAAAACTGAAAAACGACATGAAGAAGGAAAAGCAGGAAGCTGGTCGCTTGGCGGCGTGGCCAAGGAGGCGACGGCCAGAGCTGAGGCGCTGCAGGTGGCGCAAGAAAAGGGGGCTGCTGAGATTGCAACGCAAAATGCCGAGAAGGAGACGCTGGTTGCTGAGGTCGACGAGCTGAAGACGTCTCTCTCCAAAGTCAAGGCGGGGATTTTCGAGTGTACTGGTTACTACACTTGGAAGATGAAGGCTGAGATGATGGAGGACTTCAAGGCGGGCAAACATGTGAGCTGGACTCTTGACGAAGATATTTCTCAGTTCAACGCTGCATTCCCCGAGGACTATATCCCCTCTGGTGCCGTTAGCGGTGAAGAAGAGGTTGAGGAGGGTGCAACAGCAACCAACCCCAATGCCGAGACGGTGGCGGCACCAGGCGATGGCGAACAAGGGGAGAATGCAGGTCTAGCAGATCCTCGGGAGTAGCTCTGTCCCCCCTCCTTAAAAATTTAAAATTTTCAATGGTGTTTGCTTTAAACAATAGTTTGTTTTAAACAATATTTGTGTGTTTGGCCTTTGAGGAGGTCAGAAAAGATATTGTGGTTGTGTTTCGCCTTAATGGCGGCAGTCTTTTGGGTGTTTTTGGGCTTGTCCAAGGGGGCAAGTCATGTAAATATTTGTGGACTTATAATTTTCAAGTTGGGTTTGTGTAAATGCTTGTGTTTTTGAAAAAAATGTGTTTGGGTTGTGTTTGTTTTGCAGGTTGGGCACATACCTCGAGTTTAACTTTGGCGACGCCTCCAGCCTGTAAGAGGAGATGCTGTATACTGTAGCAAAATGTAGATATGTATTCCACTGTGTATGTAATGTACATTGTAGTGTACCAGGCGTTTTTGTAATGGCCTAAATTGTGTTTTGTAGTTTGTAAAATTGTAGTTTGTAAAATTGTAGTATGTAATGTATACAAGCATGTTTGAATAAAATTGACAATGTTTTCTTGCACTTTGTTTCCTTGGACATGTGTGTTCAATCTCGAGTTTTTGCTTTCCTGTATTTTGTGTTGTATACTTCAATCCATCCACCCTCTCCTTGTCGAATCCATCATCATGTGGGCATCATACTGTCAACATAGCAGAGCGTGAGGGTTGGCCGTTGGTGGAGCCAACGGCCCTCCGATGCTTAATTCAGTATAGAGCGACATGAAAATAAAATCGAATTACGACAAGGAGAGGAAAGGAAAGAAAGGTTAAGGAGAAATACTAGACGAAGTCGAGCTGTATGCTTATGTCTGCTACTCCTTCTAGATGTGCGTTCATACTGGCATAGTGTTGTAACCTGCAAAACGAGATGATGGCGTGAAGGTTGGCCGTTGGTGGAGCCAACGGCCCTCCGATACCTAAGTTAGTAATGATAATAATACGAAAGAAGAAGTAAAAAAGACAGAGATGAGGGACTTAACTTCTTTTGTCCTTTGTAATCGTGTTTCATCATAGTAATGTTCGAGATGTTCTCAGGTTCGTAAGACGTCATGCCCACACCGTTTTGTTGGGGTGTTGACATAGCGGCGGTGGATGCCGAAGTTCCTGTGTGTTAGGAAAAACTAGAAAAAGAAAAGATTCAAGGGTTCAGAAATGGTACAATTTCAGGTGTGTTGCGTTCCAACTTCTTGGGATAGATGTGCCGTCTCTGTCAACCAACTCGTACGCGCCATGACCTATTCGTCTTACAATCTGGTAAGGACCTTCCCATGTCGGAGCCAACTTACCATTTCGAGGATCTTTCTTGTTTGGAAAGACTTTGTGAAGAACCCAATCTCCTTGCTGAAATACTCGAGCTCTCACTTTCTTGTTGTAGCTATTCGCGACTGCTTGTTGGTAGGATGCCATCCTGATCAATGCTGCTTCTCTGAGTTCGTCAACGGTATCAATGTCGTAGGCCAGGACTGAGTCGTTCATTCCCGGTGCCATGAAACTGCTTCTTGTTGTGGGGAGCTCGACTTCGGGAGGGATGACTGCCTCGCAACCGAAGACTAGGGAGAAAGGAGTATGATTGGTCGCCGTCTTGGGTGTTGTCCTGTCGGCCCAAAGGATCATAGGTAATTCGTCTGCCCATCTTCCTTTAGCGTCGTCGAGGCGCTTCTTGAGGTTGTTGATGATGATTTTGTTCCTTGACTTGGCTTGGCCGTTTGCTTGAGGGTATCTCGGTGTTGAGGTATGCAAGGTGATGTTGTACCTGCTGCAAAATTCTTTGGTTTTGTTGCTGATGAACTGAGAACCGTTGTCACAGATGATCTCGGAAGGGATACCGAACCGACTAAAGACATTTCGCTTTATGAATGAGATGACCTCAGTATCTCGAACTCGTTTAAATGCTTCTGCTTCGATCCATTTGGAGAAGTAATCAGTCATTGCCAGCATGAAAACACGCTGCCCTGATGCTTGTGGTATGGGTCCCACTATGTCCATCCCCCACTTCATGAAGGGCCAAGGGGATAGGATGGGGTGGAGCATTTCACAAGGTTGGTGAGAAATGGATGCGAACCGCTGGCAAGAGTCACATTTCCTAGCAAAGGCTATTGCGTCTTTCTTCATGGTGGGCCAATAATATCCCATGGTAAGAGTTTTGTGGGCTAAGCTTCTTCCTCCGGCGTGGTTTCCGCACTCACCATCATGTATGTTGCATAATGTCGACTCGATCTTGTCGTGATCTAGGCACCTCAGGTACGGTCCTGCCACCGATTTTCTGAACAGTATCCCATGGATTAAGATGAATCTGGAGGCTTTCATGCGGAAGGATTTTTCGTGGGTGACTCCAGGTGGGATGGTGTTGTGTTTGAGCCAATGTATGTAAGGGTCGCGCCATGAAGGCATTTGCGTAGGTGGAAATTGTTCGATGATGGGTAGGTTATCTTTAGTGATGGTTGGGTACATTAAGTGGATTACAGGGATGGAAGTGAGTTTGGGTTTGATATTTGAGCCGAGGTTGGCTAAGGCGTCGACCTGGGTGTTCTGATCTCTTGGTATTTGCTGTAGGGTGCATGAGTCGAACTTGTTGACGAGCCTTTTTGCTATTTCCAAGTAAGCCTGTATCTTTGAGTCCTTTGCTGCATACAAACCGTTAATCTGACTGATAATCAATAATGAACCACAACGTACCTCGAGTCGGCGGATACTCATGTCGAGTGCTAGTGATAATCCCAGGATCAAGGCTTCGTATTCCCCCTCGTTGTTGGTAGCTTTGAACTCGCAACAGACAAACTGTACTATGGTGTCCCCTTGTGGCGACTTTAGCACAATGCCTAGGCCTGTTCCCCGTATGTTGGAGGAGCCGTCAGTATGTAGAGTCCATGTCGATGAGGATCCATCGTCGGTCAATATGTTGATTTCTTGGTCGGCTTCGTGTTGGGGGCTTGGGCTGAAGTCAGCCACAATATCTGCCAGAGCTTGCGACTTGATGGCTTTGCGAGGTTCATACCTGATGTCATAACAACCTAACTGTATTGCCCATTTGGACATCCTGTCAGATAATTCGGGTTTCCTCATGATTGACTTCATGGGATAGTTAGTTCTAACAGTTATAGGATGACATTCGAAATAAGGGCGTAATTTAACGGAAGCAACCACTAATGCAAGGACAAGTTTTTCAAGATGGGAGTACCTCGTTTCGGCGCTAAGTAGAGACTTACTGACGTAATAAACAGGTAACTGTCTACCGTCTTCTTCTCGTGCTAATACTGCACTGATGGTCGACTCCGTGACTGCAAGGTATATCTGTAACTCCTCATTATCTTTTGGTTTGGACAGTAGTGGAGGGTTCGAACTACTGTAAAGCGGCTTCATGTCGATCGCTCCAACTGAACTTCTCGTTCTTCCCGAGGATGTCGTAGAACAATTTGCATTTGTCGGACGACCTGGAGATGAAGCGATTGAGGGCGGCCACTCTGCCTGCTAATGTTTGTACGTCCTTTTGATTTCGCGGTGATTGTAGGCTGATGATTGCGCAGATGTGGTCAGGACTGGCTTCGATGCCTCTTTGGGTAACCATATAACCTAAGAACTTCCCAGAGGAGACTCCGAACGAGCACTTGGTGGGGTTGAGCTTCATGTTGTATTCTCGTAGTACGTCGAAGGCTTATTGGAGATGTGAAATGTGGTCTGAGGCTTTCTTGGACTTTACCAATATGTCGTCGATGTAGACTTCCATTCTGTCGCCTAACTATTTTCTGAACATTTTGTTGACTAGGAGTTGGTAGGTGGCACCTGCATTTCTCAAACCGAATGGCATGACTTTGTACAATAAGTTCCCCGCTCCGTGATGAAGGCGGTTTTCTCCTGATCTTCCGGGTGCATCAGAATCTGGTTGTACCCACTGAATGCATCCATAAATGTGAGCATTTCATGCCCTGCAGTAGCATTAACCATGGCGTCGATGTGGGGTAAGGGAAAAGAACCTTTGGGGCATGCTTTGTTGATGTCGGTGAAATCTATGCAAACACGCCATTTCCCGTTTTTCTTTCTAACCACGACGACATTGGCTAACCAATCTGGATATTTGACTTCTCTGATTTTTCCCGTATCTAATAGTTGCTGAACCTCGTCATTGATGATTTGGTTACGTTCTGGAGCGAACTTCCGCCGTTTCTGCTTGACGGGCTTGTGATGCGGGTCAACACTTAATTTGTGAGTGATGACGTCTGGGCTAATACCTGGCATGTCTTCATCGGACCACGCAAAGCAATCTGCGTTGGCTTTGAGAAATGTGATGAGTTCTGATCTGATGTCGTCAGGCATGTCGCACCCAATGAAAACGACTTGTTCTAGTTTCGCAGGATCTAAGATGACTTCGTCAAGTCACTCAGACTTGGGTTCTTTGTAGCATGTTGGGTCGGAATTGGACTGTAGTTGCTATAAAGAGGATTTATTGGTGGCTGAGGGCTTTAGAGCTGCTTTGTAACATTCTTTATATTCTTGTTATCTCCTTTGATTTCCTGAACCCCCCCATCGAGTTGGGAATTTGATGGTCTGATGGTATGTCGAGGGGATGGCCTTCATGTCGTGGATCCAGGGCCTGCCCAAGATAATATTGTAAGATGAAGGGCAATCAATAACACAGAATTTTACCTGCTGGTTGATCCCTTGAGCGTAAACAGTTAAGGTGACTTCTCCGAAAGTGGTTTTTGCCTCGCCGCTGAACCCTATCAGCACGGTGGATTTCTTGATGACATCTGTATCCGGGTTGAGCCCCATCTCCTTGAGGGCGCCGAGCATCATCACATTAGTTGAGCTGCCGTTGTCGATTAGGACTCGTTTGATCATGCAGTTTCCAATAGGAATGGATATCACCAAGCCATCGTGATGTTTGTCCGAGATGTCCCCTGCATCAGATTCATCAAAAGATATAGGGGTTAGATACTAAAACTGTAAATTTTCTCGAGCATGCCTCTTCGCTGCAGAATAAGGTAAACCACAGATGTCAGAACCTCCAGCAATAAAATTTACAGTTTTAGTATGAGGGGGAGGTGGACGAGGTCGAGATGGAGAGTTAGAGTTGTCTTTGTTGACGACGCCACGAGCTTTGTCTGACATGACGTCTTTGAGGTATCCGTTTTTCAACAGGTAGGCTACTTTTCTCCTTAATGCAACGCAGTCGTTGGTGGTGTGACCGATGTCGGCGTGGAAATCACACCATTTTGACGGATCCTTCTTTGATTCGGGTTTACTGGACTTTGGTAGCCACTGCACCGCTTTCCCCATCTTCGAGAGGTGGTTCATCAGACCTACAGTGTCAACACAAAAAGAATATTCGTTAATTTTTGGAGGTAGGTCCGGGCTGTTCTTCCAGTCGGAGTCGTCGTCATCTTCCACCACTGCTACGTGTTGAGGTCGGGAATAAGGGGCAGGACGATCACTGTTTCTCTTGGGGTAGGGAAGTCGCCTTTCCGTTTTGGTGTAGTCATTGGCTCCTTTCTTGGAATAGAGAGTTTCTTCCAACCTGACTTGGGCCATTGCTTTGGCTTGAGCGTCTTCAAACGTCTTGCAGGGGTATTTGATCAGATCCCTCCAAAGATCAGTTTCTCCGTACAATCCTTGTCTGAACGCTTCGATTGCTGTCGGGACGTCACATCAGGTACAGTTACCTTCTCCCTGATGAACCGAGCTATGTATTCCTTTAGAGGTTCGTCAAGGTGTTGGACCACACGGTACAGGTCGCTCGTCTGCTTCTCCAAGCATCTGCTGCTAGCGAACTGCTGATTGAACATGTTGTCGAGATGAGCAAAAGAGGTGATGCATCCGTTTGGCAGGCTGGTTAACCACTTCAAGGCGGGTCCGATCAATGTCGAACCGAACCCTTTGCAAAGGCTAGCTTCCCTCATATGCTTGGGAACTGGGATAGTCATCATTCGCTGCTTGTAGGTAAAGATGTGCTCCCTTGGATCGGTCGTTCCGTCGTACATGGGCACATTGGGTGGGCTGAATCGCTTCGGGATGTCGATTGCATTGATGGGGTATGGTGAGTCGGCATAACTTGAAGGAAATAATGCCCTTGGTCCAAGTATGCATTCTATGTTAAGTCTAATAAATGCGGTTCAGTATTAATTAACAAGTTAATAATTCAGTGAGATCAAGTGAGCTGAATGCCTAGCTAGAGGCCGCTTCAGTTCAAGTGGAATTAATGATATTAATCCACAGCTTACTCTTGACTGAACCCGTAGGGTCACACAAATAGTACGCAAACGGATCAAGTATTTGATGGCATTAAATACTCCATCTATGGATATTCGGAATCGACGGATCTTGGTTTCAGTGGGAGCTGAGATCGTCACAGGCAAGAAATGAATACTCCGGAAACGATGATATTGCCGGAAACGGAAATATGGATCGTATCGGAAATATAAATCCAAGTCGTAGATGTTGCCGGAAACGGAAACATGGTACGTATCGGAAAATATTATCGGAAATGGAAATATTGCCGGAATCGGAAATATTGCCGGAAACGGAAATATTGTCAGAATCGGAAATATTATCGGAATCGGAAAATAATTCCGGAAACGGAAATATTAAATATTTGTTCGAAACGGAAATTAATTCCGGAATCGGAAATATTAAATGTTGTTCGTATCGGAAATGAATTCCGGAATCGGGAATTTAATCGGAAGCGGATCGTACGAATTAGCATCGGACGATGCCCGCTAGACGAAGGCCCAGCACGAAGCCAGGCCATCGCCCAGCGAGCCGCACGCAACGCACGCCTCGACTAGGCCCAGCGCAAGGCCAGGCTCAGCCAAGGGTGCGCGCGCGCACGCAGCACCGCACATGGGTTGTGCGCTTGTCGTGGGCCGCAAGGCCTGCGCGGGTGCACGGCTTGTGCGATGCATATGCCGGAAATCCTAATTCTATTGGGATTCGTGCGAAGATTAAAATCCTAATCTTATTAGAATTGCTTTGTTATTTAGAGTCCTAATAAAGTTCTAATTAACAAATCCACATCCTAGTAGGATTACAATTCCTTTTCCATACCTCTATAAATAAGGGCCTAGGGGTCATTGTTTATACATAAGTTTTCAAGTATTCAAAACTAGGATTTTTAAGCAGAAAAATCAGCCATAACTCTTGCCCATTTTAGCCGAAAATAATAGTACCTTAAGGGCGATTCTAGTTGGTCAATCTTAAGGCGGATCCGGACGTGCTGTGGACTATCTACGGAGGGACGACACTTGGAGTCCTAAAGACTTGTTCTTGTTCGGTTCGGGCGCAGCTAGGGAAGGCACGCAACAAAGAGTATGCATCTAAACTATGCTATATGATTATGTGTAAATAATATGTATTCCTGGCTAAATGGTTTTTCCGCATGATTTATGAATTGTCATATGTATCATAACCTAACATAACTGTCCAGGCTGGCTTCTTTGATTGGTGTTGGTACTCCTGGGATTTTGTTTATCATGGTCATAATTTGTTGGAGTTGATGATTGGTGTTTTCGCAGATGCTGTTGAGCACCGGGACGAGGGAACTGAATGTTTCGGGGAGGCTGGCTTGGAGGTGTTGGTAGTAAGTGTTTTGTGGGTATACGCCGTGAGGTTGGTGAGGAGTGAACTGCGACACCACTTGTTGCATGTAAGGGGGCGTTCCTTGGGTAGCATGGGTACCTGCAACATAAGGGAAAGGTGTTACGAAACCGTGACTAACTGGAGCGACTGACCTGTTAGGAGGAGTATATGGAGAATAGTTTCGAGAAGAGTCTGGTCGCATGAGGGAGCTCGGGAACACTGCTTGCGGCGCCTGACTGGCTAAAGGAACCGCCATCAACTGGGGGGGTGCTCCTGGTGCTGAAGTGACTAGGTTGACAACAGGCTGAACGATTTGTTGAGAAAAGAGTTGATCCCATGCCTAGCCTTGTTAATTATGCAATCTAATTTGTAATTATGATTAATTTGTTGAAAATTAAAATAATTTAGAATTAATTTGATTTTCATAATTAATTATAATTTAATTAGAAACCTATGATTAAAAACCACCATAAAAATTGTAAATTTATGATAAATTTTAAATTTCATGACCTGGGCTTGAATCCATGATAATCGGAAATCAATTGAATAATAAATTTTCGATTTTTCGCCCTAAAATTATGAAATTAATATTATTTATTAATTTGTCATTAATTTTAAATAAAAAATTTTAAATTTTTATGCGATTCGTTCATATAACTTGCACGCACAAAGCAATGGACGCTTCGTGTTACCCTTAAGGGGTGTTGTATAGTGCGGGCATGCGACGACGAGCAAGGGAGCTCGTCGCCCGTGCGGCACGAATGCAATGAGCAAGGGCATGGTGCACGAGCACAAGGCAGCAGCCCTGCCTTGTGTCGTGTGCCACGAGCTATGGATGAATGGGCATGGGCGAAGGCAAGGCATGGCAGTCGCGTGTGGGCAGCAAGCGAGCTGCGCCACAACGCGCACTGCCTCGCGCAAGCGCGCGCAGCCTCGCGCGCAGCGAGCGCAAGCTCGCGTGCCACGAGCGCTGCGCCCAGCGTTGATCGCGCGCAATTGCTCGCGCACAGCGAGCGATGGCTCGCGTGCATCAAGCGCTGGAGCGCGCGCAGCAAGCGCTGGCGAGCGCGCACAGCGAGCGATGGCTCGCGTGCGTCGAGCGCTGGCGCGCGCGCAGCGAGCACCACTTGTGCGATGGCTTGCGATGGGAGATGCAGCAACTATGCGACGAGCGCATGGGCTGCGCGCACATGGCCAGCGATGGCTGTGTGCGTGTGGCCCATGGGCGTGCAATGCGTAGGGTGTTTGCGTTGCGATTAGATCGTTTTGAATGTTTAATTTGAAATTTTCAGTTTACGTAATTTTAATTAATTTTAAAATTAATAATTTAAATTATTTTCTTGGATTTTAATTTTGAATATTGTAATTATAATAAATTTTATTTATTCTAATTATTTTACTAAAATTAAAATCATGAATTAATTTAAATACGACTGAAATCAAATTAAAATTTTTGGATTCAATTATAAATTTATATGAGCTTTAAATTTTAATTAAATTTGTATGTTTCCGGTTAGACTTGAAATACATTTTTATGTTTAAAATTAGTAAAGCATATGAATGTATTGGTTTAAGTGGGAGAGCTTTTTAGTCATAAACTCTTGATTAGGTCTACAAATCCTTAAGGTTAAAACAACTTGATTAGAATTAATAATGACTGAATAATTGGTAGATTATTGGTGCCCTTGATTAATTGCTGCAAATGTTTAAGTGATGCATAATGTGTTATACTAACCAGCTATGTGGGCCATTCATGATAATGAATGGGTGAATGGTATATATTGTATATGTACTGTTTTGCAGGTTATGAAGTGACTAGTATGGCCCAAATAGGATAGAAAATATGGTCTGCGTACCATTAATTTGAATGTAATTGGTCTAAAGTACCAAAGTCGTTTTTCAATTCAAATATGGTCTGCGTACCATCAAATAGTTGTAATTAGTTTTAATTATAGCTTATCCTATTTGAAGAAAATGGTGCCTCCCACGGAGATTTTCAAGACGGACTTTGAAGTTAAAGCTTCAAGATGAAGTCGGGCCATACTAGATCACATTTATCTTATGCATGCTTTAAGTTATTTATTGCATTAAATATGTCTTAATTATGCATGAGATTGTGGCTTGATTATGTTGCATGATTAAGGATTTTAGTTCACTTAAAATCTAACCAACATAGTAAGAGCCTTAAGTTCCAAACTTAAAAATTGAGTTAAAAGGTGCCATGCCAAAATATACACTTGCTTGGATATCCTTTACATCAATCTAGTAATAGTTTTCGCTCAGCGAGGTGTTACTTATTGGTCCTAAAGGGGCAAGGTACACAAATAATTGTGAGTACATGTTAGTTTTGGTGAAACTCAACGATATAAGTAAGGAGTCCTTTTATGTCGTGGCAAAATCGATAGGTTTACCTAATAAGTTCTTAGACGTACCTATCAACCAAGAATAGTTTCTAGACTATTAGCAAAAGGCTTTTGCTTACCTAAGATGTTTTAGGATTAAGTCGACAAACTGTGCTTAGTTCTTCAATGATTTTAGGATCTTGGAATCATTTTATTCACACCTGCCGGAACACATAATTCGAATAAAATGCTAATGACTTGTTTAAATTGCATGATTGCTTTCATTTTCAAGTTATTATTCATGATAAATGTTTAGACTTTGCATGCTTCAATGTATGTTTTAATTATTGTTTATAATTAAATATCTTGCACTGCAGTAAATCCTTTTAGAAAGGTAACAGTAAATTTCCTCGATTGGTAGTGAATCCAAGAACGATTCACGAAAATGAGAGAAAGTGAGCAATTTAAAATGTACGTTTCTTATATCGACTTTTATGGTTGTTTTCGAACATCAAAGTCGAATGGCAAACCAATTGGTGCTTGTGAATTCAAAATACACTGTAGTTTTGAGATCATAAAGCATTGAGTTTAATACGCTCAGCTTTACCAATGGTTAACAACCTAATATCTTTGTCCATTTAATTCTCGAATGAGTCTAGTCCCTAGACATTCGAATAGATCGATGCTTAGAGAACTTTAGTAGCTTCTGGTAAGATCATCTAGTTGAAACTTAATATTCAACATAAATTAAATGGTAAGAACCTTGTTGGGGTGACATTGGACATGTCTAACAAAGTATAAAAGTCAACACTAAAGAATTCAGTTCTTAAGACTATAAGAAAGGGTACAAGAAATAGGAAAACGAGGAACAAATGAAAGGAATTTACGATTCCGTTTCTACCTATAAGTTTATGTTTAAAGAGAAGTGACCTAGCAATCGAACTTCCTTGGTATCATATACCGCTTGAGGTTCTTACTTCGGTAATAACTCAAACAATGGAAGCTAGGATACACTAATGACCTACAAGTGGGAAATGAAGCATGGCAATGCTACATTAGTTGTAGGGTCATCTAGTTTGTTTTAAGTCCTTTCAAAGGCTGGAACTTAATGGCTATTTTGTTCCATAATCAACATACCTAAATTTCTGTTTTCAAACACAGAAAGACTCACATTCAAGAAAAACAAAAACAATGTTTGTTTGTTTATTTGGATGAAATGGTCAATTACAGGTTGAGTCAATATGCTTGATTAAAACAAACAACTCTTTAAAGAACTTTACTAGGTTCAAATCAACCCCTTGATTTGAGTTCCACTAATCTTTGGCATTGTTGCTTAGACCATATCAACAAATTAACATTCAAAAGCTCTATTTTGATGGACTTTTGAAAGTTCATTGATTTCTAGATCAATTTAAGACGACTAGTCTTACTTGTTGAAAGTAACAAAAGATATGAACTATTGTTAGAACGCCTAGACAATAGAGTTCAAAGCTAAAGAAAGGTTTTATGACTTTATTATTTCACACAAATTTGAGTGAATATAGGTTTATTTACTCAATGTGATATAAGTTTGAATCTGTTTGGCTAGTTCAAAGATTCAGAAGTATAAATCCCAATTGGTAAGAAATCATAAAGATCTAGGTTAGATCATGTTGATGATTACTTGAGACCAAATATGATCATCAATGATTGTGTGTTGTAATTTCACAATCTAGGTCCATAAGATATGGCATATCTTAGTTGGAATAATCGAAGTCAATTAGTACTTGATTCGATTAATGATGAATCATAAAGACTTTTCCTATAATTTCTAAAACAAAATGCTCAACTACCACCAAACTAAACCAAATTCGTCAAAGCTATTGAAAAGTAATTTCAAAATATCTTTTCATAATATATCTAAAGAGTTCCTAAACTCAGTGGGAGCTTAGTGTTTGTTATTCAACAAACTAAGGCCCAAGTATAGATATATGTTTCATTGTGATTTATTCAAATGAGACACAAGGGTATTGTTTCTACCACGAATTTTTGAGAACATAATGTTTGTTTGCTCGAAATAATGTCCTTTTGGAGATTCGTTTCCAAAATGACAAGTGGGAGAAAATAGACCTCGAAAGTCTTCGAGGCGAACAACAAACATAGACGGACATTCCGGAGGCTTTTCGAAGTTCTTTAGAAAATCCGAACACGTATTCTTTAAGGACTTTAGAAGTGGCTTTAAAGAATAAATATCTCTTAGAAGACTTTACAAGTGCTTCAAGGAGAACAGAATATTCAAAGGACTCTCAAAAGTGCCTGTTGATATTCTATTGTTTGATGTTCTATACCCAAGTAGGCATAGAGTTCAGGTCAATGAAACTATGAGATTCTTCTATTAGATAGTGAAGAAACCTACAACTTGCAGTCAAACTATTATCATGTAGATTAATGAGTTTGTGACTTGTAAGAAAGCTATGACGAAACCCAGATTCCCTAAAATGGTTAGAGGCCATATATAGACTCAAATGTTTTAAATGGTTAGAGGCCATAAAACATACTCAATGTTTTGATGACAAAACTGAAATTTTGTTGATTTGCAAGAATAGTTTCACACCTATTGGTTGCAAAGTTTGTTTTAAGGATAAAAACCATCAAATATGAAATTGTGTTCACACACAAAGCTAGATTAGTTGCTAAAGGTTACAAACAAATTCATGGCATGGATTGTGTTGAAACCTCATGCAAAATCGTAATGCTTAAGTCTATAATTCGAGCAATGATTGCATATTGGTACATATAACAATTGGATGACAAAACGTATTCCTCAATCAAATGTTGGAATAAACTATGTACATGGTATGTCATAGGATTTTTGGATCCAAATAAATGCTTGAAAGAGAAAGCTAGCTTATAAATTCTAAGTACAGATTTAAGCAAGCAATTGGGAATTGGAATTATATTTTAATGAAGCTAATAAGTGTTTTAGTTTCATAAAATATACATGATTCTTATAGATACATAAGAAGTTTAGTGGGAGTACTTAAAACTTAATTGGTCCTATGTGTATTACACACATATCTCTCTATTGTGAAATAACATTCAAATGCTAATGACTTAGATTTGAAATTATTCATCAATGATGGACAATGGCGAAACTTAGTACATACTGGGTATTAAGATCTATTTACAAAGATCTTATGATATTGTTTTGGATTAAGTAATGGCATTTACTAAATCAAACACGAAAGTCTCCATTGGAGATATTCGACCCATGTGAATAAATCTAAGTAAAGGATGTTTGAACTATGTATAAGCATTTACTAAGTTAAACATCAAAGAGTCTAAATGAGATTCTTAACCTATATTATATGTCAAAGAATTTAGCTGAATTTAGTATCTACTGAAACTAGATAAGCTAAACTTACATGAATAGAATTCAATTGGGAATTATTCTGCAAAAGAATTTATCATGTATGATATAATATGAGGATCGCCAAAAACGTATCGTATGACTTTAGCCATGACGAACATACACCAATCTCTATTGATCTAAGTAAAGATCAACTAGATTGAGATCAAGAATACTTATGGTACTTGAAAAGGTACATAGGAATAGTTCTTGATTCAAGGAAATAAAGATATGCTAAATATTGATGCTACACGCGTAAACACTGGCAAAGGATCAAGCAAGACCCTTTGGAGTTAACCATTGACAAGGACGAGCTAAAGAGCATCGTGTTTCGAAATGGCAACATGGATTGGAGACCATGAGTTGTTGCGTGGGAAATTAAAATATTAATTTCTATGTTCTAAGATACAGCTGGAAAGTCTTCCACATATATGTGAACTGCTTGGATAAGCAAATCCAAACAAAGCATCACTAGCAACCTAAACAATTGAAGTAAAAGTACTTATTGCCTAAGAAGCAATAAAACAGGGTTGTTTATGTTAAAGAGTTCTTCACTGAACTTGGGAAGATCACCTATCTGCTGGCTTGATGGTTCTTCATTGAGAAATGCGTAGAACCACCATTATAGCGAGAAAGACTAGATCACAAAATAAACATACTCAAAAGATCTTATCATCTATCTCGAAGAACATTCGATGAAAAGGATATTAAGATTGGCAAAGCATGATAACTAAACCTATACAACAAGTGAGAAGCAACACTCACGTTGTAGCACTGGAAATCAAGCATAGCTTTGAATTCCATGAATTGTTTTAGAAGATGGGTTTGAGGCCCATGGTTATAAAACATTGGGGTTGAACATTTATCATATATGAAATGTATTTTCATATTCCATTTAATCTTGGTTTAGTATTAAATGATGAGTCCCTTCAAATTTGACGATATATTCAAGATAGACTGTCAGGACCAGTCCTGTGACTAAGAAATGTCTATCAAGTGAACTTGAATGTCAAAGGTTGAAAATGGTCCCTAGTCGGAGTTTTCTATAAAATTGGACGCATAGAAAACGTTAGACGATTAGAATGCAAGATGACTAGTAGTTCTGTTTCTTGAACTATGTGGACATGGCAATGTCATAATCATTTGCATAGATACTTACTTCGGGAAGACTAGTATCGGACAAGACCTATGAAACTTTACTGTAAGAGATGAAAATCTGTCATAAGTAAATTTCATTAAAATTATTAGACACTAAATCCTCAATACCTGAGTGATTTGAGATTACTTGTTTGAGAACTGGTTGCTTTGACGTTGACCAACCGTCGCACCGTAAAAGGAGGCTATAAAGGCAACGCTCAGGTAATCACCTATCAAACGAAGTCTAATCTCAAGATCGCAAGATTGGGATTGTCCTCCCATAAATCGGGATGAGATGCTTAAAAGTTGTACAAGGCCACTCGGAGAGCTAGAAACTGTGAAATGCATGGCCGTGCTCGGATGAATCATAGGCTATGATTATCTGTTTATTTGATCAGTTGAACTCTGAAACCGAGAAACACCTCTGGACATAATAAGGATGACAACTCTTACCTTATGTTCAAGAGCAAGCATCGAGCGACAAAGGAATTAGGAAATGCACACTTGTCCCTAAGGACAGGTGGGAGACTGAAGGAAATAATGCCCTTGGTCCAAGTATGCATTCTATGTTAAGTCTAATAAATGCGGTTCAGTATTAATTAACAAGTTAATAATTCAGTGAGATCAAGTGAGCTGAATGCCTAGCTAGAGGCCGCTTCAGTTCAAGTGGAATTAATGATATTAATCCACAGCTTACTCTTGACTGAACCCGTAGGGTCACACAAATAGTACGCAAACGGATCAAGTATTTGATGGCATTAAATACTCCATCTATGGATATTCGGAATCGACGGATCTTGGTTTCAGTGGGAGCTGAGATCGTCACAGGCAAGAAATGAATACTCCGGAAACGATGATATTGCCGGAAACAGAAATATGGATCGTATCGGAAATATAAATCCAAATCGTAGATGTTGCCGGAAACGGAAACATGGTACGTATCGGAAAATATTATCGGAAATGGAAATATTGCCGGAATCGGAAATATTGCCGGAAACGGAAATATTGTCAGAATCGGAAATATTATCGGAATCGGAAAATAATTCCGGAAACGGAAATATTAAATATTTGTTCGAAACGGAAATTAATTCCGGAATCGGAAATATTAAATGTTGTTCGTATCGGAAATGAATTCCGGAATCGGGAATTTAATCGGAAGCGGATCGTACGAATTAGCATCGGACGAGGCCCGCTAGACGAAGGCCCAGCACGAAGCCAGGCCATCGCCCAGCGAGCCGCACGCAACGCACGCCTCGACTAGGCCCAGCGCAAGGCCAGGCCCAGCCAAGGGCGCGCGCGCGCACGCAGCACCGCACATGGGTTGTGAGCTTGTCGTGGGCCGCAAGGCCTGCGCGGGTGCACGGCTTGTGCGATGCATATGCCGGAAATCCTAATTCTATTGGGATTCGTGCGAAGATTAAAATCCTAATCTTATTAGAATTGCTTTGTTATTTAGAGTCCTAATAAAGTTCTAATTAACAAATCCACATCCTAGTAGGATTACAATTCCTTTTCCATACCTCTATAAATAAGGGCCTAGGGGTCATTGTTTATACATAAGTTTTCAAGTATTCAAAACTAGGATTTTTAAGCAGAAAAATCAGCCATAACTCTTGCCCATTTTAGCCGAAAATAATAGTACCTTAAGGGCGATTCTAGTTGGTCAATCTTAAGGCGGATCCGGACGTGCTGTGGACTATCTACGGAGGGACGACACTTGGAGTCCTAAAGACTTGTTCTTGTTCGGTTCGGGCGCAGCTAGGGAAGGCACGCAACAAAGAGTATGCATCTAAACTATGCTATATGATTATGTGTAAATAATATGTATTCCTGGCTAAATGGTTTTTCCGCATGATTTATGAATTGTCATATGTATCATAACCTAACATAACTGTCCAGGCTGGCTTCTTTGATTGGTGTTGGTACTCCTGGGATTTTGTTTATCATGGTCATAATTTGTTGGAGTTGATGATTGGTGTTTTCGCAGATGCTGTTGAGCACCGGGACGAGGGAACTGAATGTTTCGGGGAGGCTGGCTTGGAGGTGTTGGTAGTAAGTGTTTTGTGGGTATACGCCGTGAGGTTGGTGAGGAGTGAACTGCGACACCACTTGTTGCATGTAAGGGGGCGTTCCTTGGGTAGCATGGGTACCTGCAACATAAGGGAAAGGTGTTACGAAACCGTGACTAACTGGAGCGACTGACCTGTTAGGAGGAGTATATGGAGAATAGTTTCGAGAAGAGTCTGGTCGCATGAGGGAGCTCGGGAACACTGCTTGCGGCGCCTGACTGGCTAAAGGAACCGCCATCAACTGGGGGGGTGCTCCTGGTGCTGAAGTGACTAGGTTGACAACAGGCTGAACGATTTGTTGAGAAAAGAGTTGATCCCATGGCATTTGAGTTGCCGGTGTCGGCCCTGTGCCGGGACTGTGACAGGCAGGGGCATTGACATGGTTACCATTGGGGGTGGTAACGGACGAGATGCCGGAGCGGAGGTGGGAACCGACATCATGGTGGATGTCGTCATGCCGACCTGAGATGGGGTGACCCGGGCAGCCGTTGTGGCGATGGCGGCTGCCGATGTACCTGCAGAAGATGGTTGAGTTGATGGCGGGGGAAGCCAACTCGGGTTAGAGCGGGGCTGATTTGGCAACGGGTCGAACTCGCGAATCTGTTCGAGGATTGGGCCTCCTGGTTCGCCAAAAGGTATATGGAGGGGATGGTCCGGAGCAGCGTCGAGATCTAAACGGCGGTTTAGGCCGGAGGTGTCTCGCCGCTACTAGAACCTTGACCTGGTGGCGATGGAGGCGGTGGATCTGACTTGGGAGTGCAACGCTTCGTTTTCCTTTTGGAGGATGCTGATGCGCTGCTCCATGGCTTCGAAGCGACGAGTGATATCATCGGATGAGCTAGCATTTCCGGCCATAGTGATTGGAATGGAATTATCAAGCTGCTTTTGATTGTCAGCCCCACGGTGGGCGCCAAATTGTTTTGGGCAAATTCTACTTGGAGACGAACTTGCCTTGATGATGGTGCTAACAATCGATCGAGCTAGATAATTTAGAGTAACGAGAGCAAGTTGTAATAGCATGAAATGATAGTATTGTTATTGCCTGGAATTCGTATATACAAACTCACAAAGTTAAGCCATTTTATAGGCCTTTGTAAAAAGAACGTAACGTTTGTGCTTTATTGCACATAATTGAATAATAAATGCGTAATGAAAGCCAGCTCCATCAACGGTTTGTAACGGCTGTTATTGATCCCAACCGTTGAGGGTAGACCTGTCAAAAATGGACCCGACCCGAAAATCGACCCGAACCCGACCCGAAAATACTGGGTCCTGAACAAGATTTTGTGACCCGTAACCCGATGTTATCCGAACCCGAGCAACCCGAAAAGTAATGGGTCAAAACCCGACCGAACCCGTTTTGGACCCGACCGATTGAAAATCATTGTATTTATAGTAATAAATGAGATTATGAGAAAATTTAAGCATAATAAACACGTTGTTTTTACTATTTTTGTGTGTAATATGATTTTAATTTGAATTATACGTCATTTTATGGTTGAGTTTGACTAAATATAAACTTGTGTAGGAAAATTTGTTAATTTGGGCCCATATTGTGTATTTTTAGCACCCAAATTAATGAAAATATAATGCGCGTTTTAAAATCTCTCAACCCGTTGGGTCGACCCGAACCCGAATGTTCTGGGTCTTGAACAAACATTTGTAAACCCGAACCCGAAAGTGACCGACCCGATTCAACCCGAACCCGAAAATAATTTTTTACAACCCGACCCGACCGACCCGTTTGACAGGTCTAGTTGAGGGTGAGTCTGAAAGGTGTTACCATACGCCTTGCTGGCAGCCACATAGGCATTGCTTGCCACATCTGTCCACGTCACTAAGAGGGTATTTTCCCCCCTAACAAGGATGACTTGTACTTTGACTTCCCAGATCCTTTCTATGATACTACAAAAGGGGTTCTCTATCCGGGGTTCAATATCTTTCAAGACACTAGTACATAATTAACTTTAGGTAACACCGAAAAACTGTTACATAAAGGGAGTAAAGTGTTTCCATAGATCATAAGTAACACTTTGTGGGTGATACATCTGCTCGTGCTACCTATTCTATTAGGTAACACTTTTAATAACATATGATAACACTTTTACTAGTGTTACCAAAAATAATTTTATGTAACACTTTTCCATTCCTATTGTAGCACTTTAAAAGTGTTACTGGTAATATCTTAGGTAACACTTTTTAACCATTATTATCACTTTTTTATATCATCTTTTGATTTACAGTAACACTTTATTGAATCGTAGGTACCACTTCTCACCATATAATGTAACACCTTGTTCATTATTTAGGAACACTTTTCTATTCTTAGGTAACATTACATATTTAACACTGTTTAATATCTATTGTAACACTTGCAAAGTAATACTTTTCATTAAATATAATAATTTAACAAATATTAAAAAATTGGTTCATAAATAATAAAAATAATATTTATCATAAATAATTATACTACATTAAATTAAATAACTATAATTGTATAATAACAATATATGACAAAGTTATTATAAGAACACTAATATTAAACATAATAAAAAGAAGAATAGTAATAATAATAATATGAATCCGAAATAGTTATTGCACGAATGTGCACATGTCATTTTGAAGGTTAAACTAATAAACAACTCTCTAATGTATTTCATGTACGATCTATGAAAATTACATTATTATGTTCAAAATAAAAACCAATTGATCATATCTAAACCTAAAATGTATAATCCAAAACTAATTTAAATATCTTCCATCTTTTCACCTTCAACTGTTTTCCCTTACGTGTGCATGATTCTCAATGTCAACTTAATCTTCATTTGCTATCGGATCCAATCCATCATCTTGATCCTATAAGAAGTATAAAATTAGTAAGATCCAATATCCATAATCAAGAAAAGCACAACTACAAGGATATTAACAGAGACACCTCTACTAATAATATTGCGATTTCTAATGTTTTATGGTATGCAGGTACACGAAGAGAGGCTAGGAGAGCCTACAATAATGTATGTCTTCATCAATGGTAAGTGGAAGCAGAAAAAAGGGAAAGGATAACCGGCTGTATAGTTGTATATGTCTAAAGAGATTGTAACTTAGCTACTCCTTAAGATTCTTACAATGTTCTTGGCTGAGTAAAACTTTGAAGATGCATGAGATACATCCTGTATTTGAGTGTAGAAAAAATGTACCATATAATATGGAAATAACCTAAAGAAAAATAATATGATATGTGTTATCCCACTTTTTGGACTAACGACATAACCGTTCTAACGTTTGATCATGTCGTGTCAGCCAGGTCCTGTCGTGTCGCAGGTAAACACAGCTCCAGGGAGATACGTCCGACGTAGCATCGTACGACGAGGTATAACCGACGAAGGACAGGCGACAGAGTACAGGCAACTGAGACACGTCCTCGAGAAACGGGTTGATGAAGATAAGTTGACCTAAAGCCCATGATAGGCAGCGCCGTCAAGCTAGCAAGAACGAGTCCAAGACACCCGCGAGAAGCGCGGAAGCAGTTAAAGGTTGAAGAGTCGTGTGACAAAGATACTCCTATCTTTGTGGGATTTCCTCAACCGATCAGACCGTTGAGAATATCCTATAAAAGGACGAAGATAATGATAAGCAAGGCACGTTGATTCAAGCAAAAAGACTCTTAAGCTATAAACTGTTTCAGTATTCATTATTGTACTTGAGATTTTTGATATCGATTCTTAGAGAGAAAAGCATAAACAATCATATAGAATACTTAGTGGATTGATAGCCTCATAGCTATCCGCGGTTTTTTACCTTATTCCTGGGTTTTCCGCGTCAACACTCCTCTGTGTCGTGCCTCTTTATTTGTGTCGTTGATTCTTTGTTTAGTTGGTGTCGACCCTAGCCGAAAGTCGCCCCCATACGAATTTTGGCATAAACAGTTTGGCGCCGTCTGTGGGGACATTAACTAGGTTTTACACAAAAGCACCCCTTTCACCATGGCTACTGGAGAGATGACGATCGCAGAGATGAAGGCGGCTTACGAGAAAGCCCAAGCCGAGCTAGCCCAAGAGAGGGCATCCAATGAAACCCTCTAGAAAGAGCTCGAATCTGTAAAGAGCAACAAGCACCAGTCCCGCTACAAAGGTGGGAAGCCAAAAAAGCTAACGTTCGAGATGCCCGATGACTTTGAAGATGTGACCGACGATGAGGAGGAAACCCGTGAGGAAGAAGACAAAGAAGCTCCCGATCCGATGACCCAACGCCTGAACAAGATGGATGCACGCATGACAAAGCACTATTCCCGCCTGATGAAGTTGATGACCAGGTTCCCCGGGGCACCTACACCAGTGGAGACCGAGCCGACCGACGGGTATGCCGCGTCGCCATTCTGCGAAGCGATCGCTAGGGTGACAGTTCCGCACACACTCCGGCTCCCAACCTGGACCACCCTGTACGACGGGACGTCCGACCCCTATAGGCACGTCAACTTCTACAAGCAGCGCATGTGGCAGATCGGGATTCCGCACGACCTAGTAGAACCTGTTATGTGCAAATCATTCGGCGGCACCCTTGATGGAGCAGCTTTGGAATGGCTCACGAACGTCCCTCCCAGATCCATCTCCTGTTTGTCCGACCTCATCAACGCCTTCTACCAACAATTCGCCAGCAGTCGCCAGTTAGAAAAACAAACCAGTGATCTCTATCGGTTGGTTCAAGGGCCAACCGAGTCGGTACGCGATTATTTTAACCGTTTTAATTGTGAAAAAATTGGTATAAAAAATTGTGATGTCAGGACTGCTATTGAGGCGTTCAAGAGAGGCCTCATCCCCAATTCGGAGCTATACCGGGAAATAACCAAATATCCCTGTGCAACTTTCGAAGAGGTGCGATCAAGGGCCACCGCCCAGATGCGAATCGAAGACGACGAGGTTATCCGAACAGCATCTCAACGATCGATAGGGGGCAGCGGCGACAGAAGATCGTACACCCCAAGGAACAACAATTGGCGACACCAACCATATGTTCGGCAAAACCAGGTACAAAGTGTCAATCAGTATTATGATACTAACAATGTTTACAGGAACGAACGGGTCGAACACCCTAACATCTCCGACTACGGCTTCAACGTCGACATTGGAGGTGTGGTAAACGCCCTTCAAAATGTAGGTGGAACAGTGAGATGGCCCCGGAAGAACGACAGACCGGACTCCATGAAGGACATGAGCAAATGGTGCGACTTCCACCGCGACAACGGACACACAACCGAGGAATGCATCTCCCTCAGAAAGGAAGTCGCATACCTCCTGAAACGGGGGCATCTAAAGGAACTGCTGAGCGACAAGGGAAAAGAAACATTTTCCAAAGAGCAAACCACCCTGCCCGGCCCAGCGACAAGCAGCGAGCGACCAGACCCACCACCATTCAGTAAAGTGGTAAATGTTATTTCCGGTGGTTCAGATATTTGTGGGCTAACCTCTTCTGCAGCTAAAAAAATTAACAGGGGCGAATCTGAGACCGTTGAAGAGGGACAAACCGAAGACGAGGCCGCACTACACAGGTCCCTGACCGCAATGGCTATCACTTTCGACGATTCAGATTCTGTAGATACACAGCGGGAGCACCACGACGGGTTGGTAATATCTCTCCCAATAGGGAACGCATTGATCAAAAGGATACTGGTCGACAACGGAAGCTCAGCCAACGTACTGTTCTTGGAAGCACTACAAGAAATGGGATTAGAAGAGAAAAACATAGTACGGAGATCAACAGTCCTGGTAGGGTTCAGTGGAGAAGCACTACGGACGGTAGGAGAGATATCGCTGCCTACATACGCAGAAGGCGTCAACATGATGACCAAGTTCAACGTCGTCGATTGTCCATCAGCGTACAACGTCATCCTAGGACGACCATGGATCCACAAAATGAAAGCAGTGCCATCAACATATCACCAATCAATCAAGTTTCCAACCAAGTGGGGGGTCATGGAAATCAAAGGGCAGCAAAGGGATGCGAAGAAATGTTACGAGACAGCACTGAAACCATCCAAGTCACCCATCTAGCAATTACAGCCAGGGTCGACGTCGGACGACCCCGACGACCAACAAATCGACGAGATAGTACTAGACCAGACAAAGCCAGACCAAGTCATAAGGATCGGAGCCTCACTGCCTGACAACATCAAAAGTCAGATAGTGTCGTTTCTAAGAGAAAACTCGGACTGTTTCGCTTGGTCGCACGAGGACATGACAGGAATCAGCCCAGACGTGATTACCCACAAGCTCAACGTCGACCCCAGCTTCAGACCGGTAAAACAGAAACGACGTAAGTTCGCACCCGAAAGGAATAAAATCATAGACGAAGAAGTCCAAAACCTGATAGATTCAGGGAAGATCAGAGAAGTCAAATATCCAGACTGGTTAGCAAACGTCGTCGTCGTCAGCAAAAAGAACGGAAAATGGAGAGTCTGCATCGACTTCACAGATATCAACAAAGCTTGCCCCAAGGACCCATTCCCTCTACCGCACATCGACGCCCTGGTCGACGCCACAGCCGGACACGAGCTACTCACATTCATGGACGCCTACTCAGGATACAACCAAATCCTTATGCACCCAGACGACCAGGAAAAAACATCTTTTGTAACAGATAGAGGAATTTATTGTTATAAAGTCATGCCTTTTGGTCTTAAAAATGCAGGTGCGACGTACCAAAGATTAGTCAACAAGATGTTTAAAGACCAACTCGGAGACACAATGGAGGTATACATTGACGACATGCTGGTGAAATCGAGGAGGGCTGACGATCACGTGGAACACTTACGACAATCCTTCGACATACTAAAAAAGTACGGTATGAAACTTAACCCGACTAAATGTTCTTTCGGAGTGTCCGCAGGAAAATTCTTAGGTTACATCGTCACCCAACGAGGAATCGAGGCCAGCCCCGACCAAGTGCGCGCGATCATCAACATTCAATCCCCGCAGAACATAAAAGAGGTACAACGCTTGACAGGGAGAGTGGCGGCACTGAACCGTTTTATATCACGGTCGTCGGACAAGTGTCGATTATTTTACGACGTCCTGCGAAAAAACAAGGGGTTTAACTGGACCGACAACCACGAAGCAGCCCTGCAGAACCTCAAAAAATACATGATGTCGCCGCCCCTACTATCCAAGCCAAAAGAAGGAGAAGTCTTACAACTCTATTTAGCCGTTAGCTCGACGGCAGTGAGCGCGGTCCTAGCTCGAGAGGACGAAGCACAACAACTACCCATTTATTACATCAGTAAGTCACTACTGGAAGCAGAGACCAGGTATTCTTCCCTCGAAAAACTCGTTTTAGCACTCGTTACCGCAGCCAAAAAACTAAGGCATTATTTTGAAACTCACCAAATAGTGGTGATGACTAACTATCCAATCAAGTCCGTGATGCGTAGGCCAGAACTGACAGGTCGAATGGAGAAGTGGACAATGGCACTAGGAAGGTTCGACATCAAGTATCAACCAAGGACGGCTGTAAAATCACAGGCCCTAGCAGATTTTGTGGCAGACTTCAGCCCCGACTTAGAGAGGACAGCAGACGACGAAGTCAAACTCATCAACAACATAGAAGGAATATGGACACTCTTCGTCGACGGCTCATCTAACTTTCGTGGTGCAGGTTTAGGCGTCGTACTAAAGTCACCACAAGGGGACATGATAGCACAGGCAATCTGCTGCGATTTCAAGGCAACTAACAACGAAGCAGAATACGAGGCGCTAATCGCCGGAATGACATTAGCTATGGAATTAGGGGCAAGCGGACTCAACATCTTCAGCGACTCACAACTAATCGTCAACCAGATTAACGGCGACTACGAAGCTAAAGACCTAAAAATGACCTTGTATCTCGAGAAAGCAAAAGAGTTAACTTCCAAATTCAAACCCTTCTCCATCAAACAAGTCCCAAGAGACCTAAACACGCAAGCCGACGCCCTTGCCAACCTAGGATCCGCACTCAGAAAATCACCATTCTCGACCATACCTCTAGTACACCTACTGTCGCCCGCCGTCGAAAAAGACATACCACAGGACGCCAGCCTCGTCCTATCAACCTCAAACACAGACAGTTGGACCAAACCCATCTTCGATTACCTAAAGCACGAAACTCTACCCGACGACAAACTAGACGCCAGAAAGATACTTTTCAAAGCTTCACGATATGTTATTTTGCAGGACGTACTATTTAAGCGATCAGCAAACGGAATGTTGATGCGATGTGCCGAAGATATCGAATGGGAAATACTATTGAAACAATACCACGAAGGAGAATGCGGAGGACACGAAGGAGGACGAAGCTTATCAACCAGAATCAAAAGAAATGGATACTATTGGCCAACAATGCTTAAGGACTCCATGAGGTACGTATCCAAGTGCGACAAGTGCCAACGACACGCAGGTATGACACATAAACCATCCGAATTCTTGCATCCAACCCTAACTCCGTGGCCTTTCATGAAATGGGGGATGGACATCGTTGGCAAATTGCCCGTCGCCCCAGGACAAAAGGTCTTCATGTTAGCCCTAACAGATTATTTTTCCAAGTGGATAGAAGCAGGTGCATTCCAACAAGTAAGGGACAAAGAGGTATGCTCGTTCATATGGACTAACATAATATGCAGGTTCGGAATACCGTCAGAAATCATCTGCGACAACGGATCACAATTCATCAGCGACAAGACAAGAGCTTTCTGCAAAACATGGAACATCGAGCTAAAGACGTCGACGCCCAGATACCCCCAAGCAAACGGACAGGCGGAATCCAGCAACAAAACGATCATCGCGTCGCTGAAAAAGCGGTTGGACGACAAGAAGGGGCGATGGGCAGAAGAATTTCCATCCATCCTATGGGCCAACAGGACGACGCCTAGGACGGCGACGGGACAGACTCCCTTCTCACTCGTTTACGGGTGCGAAGCGGTACTTCCCCCTGAAGTGACGTTGCCCAGTGCACGATATGGACTCATGACGCCAGAGCAAAACGACGTAGAACTCAGCGAAAACCTCGACAACACAGAAGATCTCAGGGAAGCAGCATTGATAAGAATGGCGTCACAACAACAGATCGTGGCAAAATGCTTCAACAAAAATGTCAAAGTGAAAATGTTCAAAGAAGGAGATTGGGTACTGCGCAGAGTATTTCAAAACACGAAAGAATTAAACGCGGGTAAGTTAGCACCAGCTTGGGAAGGACCGTACTTGATCGACAAAATCGTCGGAAAGGGGGCATACAGACTCATTACCAAAGATGGCAAGTCGGTCCCCCGAAGCTGGAACGCAACACATCTTAAACTCTACCATTTTTGAAATCTCGTCGTGACCAATTTTATCAGTCGTCGTATCGTCGTCTTTACTTTTCTTTATCGCTTTATTTTAAAAAAAACCATTACTGACTTAGGCATCGGAGGGCCGTTGGCACCCCCAACGGCCAATCCTCCTAGCGACCCCTGTTTTCTTTTGCAGAATGCAAGACGCACGACGAATGACATCCATAAGCAACAACGTACGACTCAGAACGAGATCGCAAGAGACAACGAACTAACAACGCAGGTATGATTTTACACATCAGTCGGTTCAATACTTATTACTTGCAAAGCATTTGCTACACGAAACTAAGACATCAAAACGCGACGGGATAACCATAAAGAACAGACGACTAAGGAAAAGAAAAACAAACTTAACATACACGACGCGCGACCCCTAAGGCCACGACTTCCGAAATCCAAACACCGCGTCGCCACTACCGACGACGAATAAAAACATTCCAAACACAAAAACAAAACACAAGTCATCCAAACCACCTCGTCGCCGCCATCGACGACGAGTAAAGAAGTTCACCAACAAAACACAAAACCAACAAAAATTCGAAAACTACAAACTATTACATCCCTTCTTCCTGAGTAGAGACCGCGGCTTCCTGCTCCGACTCTTGCTCTGGGGGCACGACTGGCGCCTCCACCGACGCCACGTCCAACGTCTCGTCTTGAGAAACGACGAGGAGGGCCTCCTCTTCGCACCCAACAGCTAAAACCTCCCCCTCTTGGTCCGGAACAGGCGCACTCACCACCAACAAAGCCGCATCCACCTCCGTCGCCTCAGTACTAGCAGTATCAGCCGTCTTAGCCAACTCCTCCGAATCCACCACAGGCACCGACAGGTCAGCCATAGTGCCGCCATTAGCCAGATAGTCATCCACCTCCTTTTGACACGGCCAAAGGCTAGTCTCCCCAATCAGGCAGGAATACATCATCTGCGCCCGCGTCCTCCATATAGCAAGAGCCTCGACGTCCTTCGCCTCCTCCTGCAGGGCGTCGTACAAGCTCCTCAATCCATCCAACTCCTCCGTCGTCGAGGTCAACTCCTCCTTCACTTTCTCCAGATCTTTGGCCACGTCGGCTAACTGCTTATCCTTACCTTTCAATTGATCACCCTTGGCCTTAACCACCGCAGCAAGATCCACGACCTTCTTCTCAGCAGCTTTCCACTTCGCTTCCCACGACGCGGCCGCCTTCTTCGCCGTCGCTGTCAGCTGCCTTGCATTCGTCACCTCATCACACAGCAACGAACACTGCCTGCGTACAGCCAAGGCAGCCTGCGACGCCTGCGCAAAAACCAATGCCAAAACAGATTTACACAACATACATCTTTCGCAAACAAAAAAGAAGAAAAAACTAAATAAAACTCACCCGCAGACTAAGCTCAGCGGCGTCCGACGCGACAGGAAGAGGATCCACCTCGTGGTATCGTCGATACGTCGTAGGCAAGATCAAGCGATCAGCGAAAGGCCATATAACCGACGCCTCTTCATCACCCAAGAAGCTTGGGGGCAAAGTGATAACCGTCTCCTCGACGGGATCCGTCTCGACAGGTCGCTTCTTGGCCGACGAAGTAGACACTTTACTAACGTCGACAGCAGCAGACGACGCCTTGAACGGCTGTGGAGGCGGCGACGAAGCAATCGGATGAAAGCCTTCGGCTCCTATGACGACAGGCGTCTCGGCCGACGAACCTATCGCAGAAAAACGAGGTACGACCGTCATACCTCGTCCACCAGAAGTCGAGGACGACCTCAGTCGCTTCCTTGCACGCTCCTGAATCTCGCTCTGAGACATCCTCGACACAGGACGAGACGAAAGAGTATGCTCTACACCCAATACAAAAAATAAAGGTCAAACATTATCCAAAGCAAAAACAAAAATATATACAAACCCCGAAATAAACAAACGACAAATACCTGAGTTGTCAGCCATATCACCTACTTCACCTTCGGCGGACGATGAGTTTGCCACTACCTCCTCAAGCAAATCCAACCTTTTCCGACGACGAGTCAGTTGACCTGATTCCTCGTCTATCTCCTCCTCCTCGGCAACGTCGCCTGACCGGTCCACCTCCTGCTCGTCTAAAAACTCTCCGTCGCGACTGAAAGACCTATCCTCGACAGAATAACCCAAGAACCTCCGATACTTATCCTCAGAATCAGCGTTCAACTCAGTCAACGACGACGCCTTGACAACTGCAAAACAAAACCAAGTAAGGCGACGTTCAGTAAAACGACGAGAAACAAGGATAAAATGACACATTTACCTTCCATCGTCCATCCCTCGACCAGAAACCGCCCTTTATCTCCCAGAGAATCTTTGCCTACAAAGACAAAACGACTCTGCCAACCCCTGTCGTTCACACCTAAACCAACACCTAAGTTCGTCTTCCCCTTCTTCGTAACCAAGGTATACCTACAACACTTCTGCAGTGCTAGGTCGTAAGTGTACATCAAATCAGACAGGTCAAACGGCGTACGCCAGTTCGCAGTAACTCCGTGCACCACCGTGAAAACCCGCCATATCTGGGGCATCAACTGACCCGGACTCAAATGGAAAACCTCGATAAAGGACCTAACTAGAGGAGTGAAAGGAAACTTGAAGCCAATTGTGAACGGATACTCATACATAACCACATACCCCTCTGGACAGTCAAAGGCTTCCTCATCCGAGCCGGGAATCTTCACTTCCGCCGACGGCGGCAAACCAGCAAGTTCAACAAAAGCCGCCGGATCCACCACAGTAGAATATATCGGGTTAAGGGACTTAACCCGAGTGGAACCCGACTCCCCCTTTCCTCTCGCTACAACCGACTTAGATCTACCCATCTCACTTACAAAAATCTACAAGGAAATCGAAAAAGAAAGCAAATTTTACCTGAAATCGAACAAACTCAGTGCGAAAATCGACTTCGCTTTCTCCCTCTTCTCTCTCCTGCTTTCGGATCTAGAAATTTTTTGAAAAACTTGGTGTGAAGAACTTTATTGCATGTCGTGAATTGGTATTTATTACTCTAGAATTTTGAACGGTTTTATCCCACGAACTAGGCAGTTGAAGACGGTTTTTTAATTTGAATTGTTTCTTTTGCTCTGTGTGACTCCGCAAACTCACAATTGGGGGCAAACTGTTATCCCACTTTTTGGACTAACGACATAACCGTTCTAACGTTTGATCATGTCGTGTCAGCCAGGTCCTGTCGTGTCGCAGGTAAACACAGCTCCAGGGAGATACGTCCGACGTAGCATCGTACGACGAGGTATAACCGACGAAGGACAGGCGACAGAGTACAGGCAACTGAGACACGTCCTCGAGAAACGGGTTGATGAAGATAAGTTGACCTAAAGCCCATGATAGGCAGCGCCGTCAAGCTAGCAAGAACGAGTCCAAGACACCCGCGAGAAGCGCGGAAGCAGTTAAAGGTTGAAGAGTCGTGTGACAAAGATACTCCTATCTTTGTGGGATTTCCTCAACCGATCAGACCGTTGAGAATATCCTATAAAAGGACGAAGATAATGATAAGCAAGGCACGTTGATTCAAGCAAAAAGACTCTTAAGCTATAAACTGTTTCAGTATTCATTATTGTACTTGAGATTTTTGATATCGATTCTTAGAGAGAAAAGCATAAACAATCATATAGAATACTTAGTGGATTGATAGCCTCATAGCTATCCGCGGTTTTTTACCTTATTCCTGGGTTTTCCGCGTCAACACTCCTCTGTGTCGTGCCTCTTTATTTGTGTCGTTGATTCTTTGTTTAGTTAGTGTCGACCCTAGCCGAAAGTCGCCCCCATACGAATTTTGGCATAAACAATATGTACTAGTGATGACTTCATATAAAAAACTAAGATGCAAGCTACTAGTTGCCTTACTGATTAGCAGTGTCACTTGTTGCAGTACCTGCCTAAAACGTTTGTTAAAGCAAGTGGTCTAGAAAACAGATGCTCTATCATAAAGCTCATTAGGCGGAGAAAGTGAAGCCTGGGAAGTAAATCTGAATTACAGGAAGTATAATAGCCAGGCCTTTATAAAGGGGGATTATAAGAAATTCCAGGCAGCAAACAGTCTCAGACCTGGAGGACATCATCGCAGAAAAGAAGACAAACAACAAGAACCCAGCCAGGCTGCAAATAGTCTCAGAATTTGTTTTGTATTGGTTTGTATAAAAAAAAAAACTCTACTTCTTTAGTTACTGCAAAATTTTGCTGACTGTTTTTCTCGTGTGAGTTCTCTAATGAGGTTTGGAGTAATATCTTACATTGGATGGGCTATCAGAGAACTAATGGGGCTTGGTATTTTGAAGTGCAGTTAATAGAGCAGCATAACAATAATTTTGTTCCACATAATTTGTATAGAATGGCTGTTTTGAAAAGGACTATCCAGATATTCAAGTAAAATCCTTAAGGGAATCTACCATCTAGCAGAGTTCAATGAAAAAGTAAATGATAGATGCATGCAACAAGCTTAGGATCTTGTCGTAAATAACCTTTTAAGTGAATACTGCAGGGATTTGAAAGTACCGGGCCTTTCTTCGGAGGGTTTGCTGCTCATATATACGAGAAGATCCCAACCGAGACCTGATGTTGAACCTAATTTCAGTGCAAGTTAGTTGCAGCGACATGTTCGATACCATTTGATTTTCAACAATAACATCCCCTTTACTTATCAGCAATCACACCAACCTACTGTAGTAGCTTACCAAGCATCCAAGAATCTGCAGAACCATCAACTAAGAATTGCAGCAACACATCAACTGCAACAATTCTGCCAAAAAAATTTAGTTGCACCAAGTTCGGACAACAGCTATATTTAGATCTCTACAAACAAATTGAGACTAATGACAAACTAGCCTTCATGTGGTTGTGCTCATAAAAGATCAAATTAAAAGTAAGTTGCTTGTGTAAATAGGAGCTTAAGATACGAGCAAGAGATCATAAAATGGATAGAATTAAGTTCTAAGACCCTCCCTCAGATTTGAATAACACAATTCACACTACATAACATCAAAAGAATGAATAGAATTCATAACCCCAACAAACCCTAATAAAATATCAAACTAATCAATCAATAAGCACAACAATCCGCATAAAAACACAGAACTGATTCTAGAGGAAGAAGAAGTGATGCCTCACATATGATAAATCAGAGAGTGTACACAATAAGTGACACAAACAACCCAAACCAAACAAGAATCAATCCAATTAATCCAATTGTTCCTCAACTAACCAAGAATTCAAGAAAATCAAAACCTAATTGCAACCAATATAGCAGTTCATTTAACAACGATACCTATTTTAGTATCTATGTATTTATTCGAAGAAAACACTGACCTAGAATGTCGAAATTTAACAAGGATTTCAAAGAATTTCACTTATTCTCTATAACTCGAGATCTCCGCAAATACCAAAATTATCCGGCAATTAGAACCTAATCAGAATTTAAAATTACAATTAATCAAAATAATGATATGCTATAAACTCAATATATATTATCATGATAATTGAAAAATACCGGGAGATACATTTCACGAAATACAATCTTACAAGAATGAATCATACATCAATTAATAAAGAGAAGAGACAAACGGAAACCAGACAGAGAGAGTGGAGCTCATTCGTAAATTGAACTGCGGCGGCGATTAGAGCGGCGTTCTGAAGCGGTGACAGTGCCTAACTTCCCATTCTCTTTAAAGACTTCATCCCTTCAGGCCTTCGGAGTTTGAAGAATATCGAGGTTTGAATAATACAAAGTAGAAGATGGCTAACCCCTTTCCCATAAAATTAATTTTATTTATTGAATATTTATATAGCCTCCCTTTACCCCCATCTCAGAAATCTCACCAACCTCCTGCAGTAACTTCGCCAGCAGGTAAGGAAGTCTACAACACAAACACTGCAACAATGCCCCAAGTTTGGACAAAACTATCTACAAACAATCAACTGGTTGTTCTTGTTCTTATTCTAAACAGAAAGCAATTGGCTTGCGATATAGGAGAAATAGCTTGAAATCAAAATAAACATCAGAGTACTCCAATAAGAAATTAAGAACCAAGAGAGAAGGTGAAATAATTCCTACCTTAATGTGGGAATGTGGTCACACTGGATGAGCCATGGGACCTAAATCCTAAGACACGAAAGATAAAACACTTTCAGATAAAAGCAAGCAAAAACAAAAATAACCTGTGGAAATACATCTATCAAAAACAAAAATAATAAAAGTAGGATGGTTACTAGACCTGTTCAATGGGCTGGAGCCCCAGTAAAAGCCCGTATCCAGCCCGTTTAATAACGGGCTGAGCCCTTAAATATTATAAATGGACCGGGCTTTTAAAGGGTTTATTTTTAACGGGCTCTTAAGGGGCTGGACTCGGTACTCTTACAGGGTTATATGTATGCTTTTAATGGGTTAGGTTTCTCCACTCTCTCCTCACCTCCAGTCAAGTTTCTACCTAACTCACCTCTTTCTCTAGATGTGTTAATGGGGCAAATCAAAACGGAGATGTAACAGAAGTTAATGGCAAGTATTTCGATCAAGATGTTTGCCTTCTATTCTTATCTGGTCTTTGCCCTCAAGATCTTTTCCAGTTAACGGTACCAATTTCCCCCAACTAAACCCTAACTTTTTCAATTTGAATGTTTTGTAACTCTGGCAAGCAAATTGGAAACCGGAATCCTTTTCCTGAGAAACAAACACATAGGAATCCGAAATCTCACCGGATAAAATTATACTGTATAGGAGAAATCCAAAAGTAGTATTTTCTGGTGTATTTTTTTACCGAAAATCGGAGAAATATAGCCAGCTATCCGGTTGAAGGAAAAAGAAAGAGAGAAAGTTAAGAAACTAGTGAGGGCCACATATATCATATACTATCACGTGAATTTGTTACTGTGTGTTCAAATTTTCTTTAATTTTTTTTTTTTTAATGTTTTTAGTACAGATTTGAGCAAAGTTAGGTCTTTTTACAATGGTGGTTGCTTTGGTAAGGCCCAATTCGGCCCGTTTATTGGTAAAGTCATTTGAAAAATATATAGACCAAATAAAGCCCAGCCCAGCCCGTTTCATTCCGGCACGGCCCGTTTTGAAAAAAAATTGATTAAGCCCGGCCCATTACTTCTCGGCCCGGCCCGGCCCTAACCCGGCCCATTGAACAGGTCTAATGGTTACTAATGGAGGTGACTAAAATATGTTCAAGTATGACATTAGCCAAGTATATGAGTTAAAGGTCTCATAAAGTTAAGTAACCTGTGGAAATTGATAACTCTGAAGCTTTGAGACATCAGCAATCCTCTTTACAGGGCGGCTTCCCATGCCAGATGAAATTCTTAAATGATAAAATATATTTTATGAGAAATTAAATAAATAATAGTGTTATCCTAAGCACCTAGAACCATCAGACCTCACCACAAGATTAATAGCATTAACATTTTGCCGACTTTGAGACTAACAACAGTAAGATCTACCGCATTCAGCATCAGGCACCTTTGATGATTGAGTCCGGGGGTTTAAACCTCGAACTTCTGTTGTGAGTGAGAAGAAAGAACCACGTCTCAGACTATACATCGCGTTACCACTTAGGAAAGTCCTGTGTTTTTTTTAAGACAACTATTACAGATTCATAAAGGACAGTACCTGATCACGGAAGACAGTTAGTCCTTCCTTTAGGCTCTGCTGGAACCAGTCATGGCATGTAACTCTGCAGCAGAAATCATGTCAGCGTACTAGTAAAAGTGAAGGTGGCAGAAAAAAAGCAAGTAAATATTATAAAATATGTAGTATGAAGTATAGTGCATGATTGATAACTACTCAACAGAAAGAAATATCTTACCTATTTCCAGTCCAGTTGTGGAAGTACTAAAATAATAGGGAAGACAAAAGAAACATTCATCAGTGCAAGCTAAGATGGGGACAATTAAAGATAATAGTTTCTAAACGCAGTCCAATGAAAGCATGCCTCATTGCCAATTACACCTAAAATTGCAACATAATCTGCATCAGAAGCAGTTTATGGGGTTCCCAAGACAATCTTAGGATTGAAAATTTGCCAAGAAAGAGCATATTGAGTTTCAAAATTCATCTGTCTGAACAATAATGACAATCACTAAGCATAACCAAAAACTTTCCGGAGGAAATTGATTTAAACTCTTGTTTTCGATCCATGGCTCCCCTGTCAAGCACATTAAAAAGACTTAGTCATTAATTCCAAACAAAAAGAACCACCACTCGAAGACATAAAATACACTAAATATAATTCAATTTTTGAAAACGAATCTCGCTTGTTGAAATCTGGAATAAACAAACTAGCAGCACAGTTTTTATGAGTCAGAAAATTAGCAGAAGTCAACTTGAAAGCAGCTCATGAATCATTTAGCATACTATGTTAAAACAAGTTTCTTCTTATTTATGATAAAATAAATTGCTAATCACATTAGGAAAAAAAGGGCAGTCCTAAAATTCTTGATCAAAGCAGCTCAAGAATCATGAACAATTTGCTTTAAAGAGAATATTGCTCTCAAATCTCCCAAGAGTCAAGTTGTATAGGACCAACAGACCAACTAAACAAAAATCAGCAGCATAGCCAAACATCATGTAATCAGTCAGATTCAATTTCCATCCAGGTTTCAAGGACAAATCTAAATAAATCTTGAACATCTAGGCTGCTTAAATTCATTAGTGAGGAAAACAACTAACCAAACACATAATCTTTCTCAAATTTCGTCAGTAAGAGATATTTGCCTCAGTGAAGCCGTCGCAACTCGCCCTGTGCCCGAGCATCTAGATACCAAATCAGAATCGTGATTCCAAAAATCAAAATACAAAATCAATAAATCAAAAAGAAAATTAACGCTACATCGACAAAGCCAAAACCGTTCAGAATCCAGTCAAAAACTTTAAACGCTATAATCTAGATTAACAATTTTTAGATTCTTGAAAAGTAATGATTAAATAACAAAAAAAAATTAAAAACACCCCCCACAAATCAGAAATTACCTGAAAGAAGCGCGAGTTCGATGAAAACTCAAGATCAAGATCGAGATGACAACTGGATTGCTGATGATATCGAGACGACGAACTCGTTCTTTCTGAAAAACTTAACCTAAGAGATTATTGTTGCCTCTGTTTGGGAAGAGGAAACTTTAAAGAGAGATTCACTTTTTCTTTTTGTTTTTGTTTTCTTATGGTCTGGCGGTTCTCATAAGGTTTTAGAATTTTGGCCAAATTCTAATTTTTCCTCTTTGGCGGGCAATAATGAGTTTTTCAATAAATTGGAAAATTTGAGATTAACTCTTACTTTTTCAATTGCAAATATTTCATTTTTTTCCTAAAAATAAGGTAACACCTTTTGATGTTACCATAAAATGTTACCTATTTTAAAAGTGTTACTTTATAATGTTACTTATGTTAAAAGTGTTACATTAAGTGTTACATTCTAAACAAATGTTACCAAAGTGTTACCTATAAATCTAATAATTTTGCATTTCAAAAAGTGTTACCAATGCGTGTTACATAAACTCAATTATGTACTGATGAGACCGTCACTTCCTCGAGGATGCCCCTCCGATACAAGACAAGGCTACCCCTTAATGCCTTGATTCATCAGCTTTTGGTCTCTTGTTCAGCCAAGAAGTAACACCGATCATTACTGAAGATACTATGGTTCAAATGATCACTCAAATAGAAGATTTTGACCCGTCTAAGCTGATTACTCCAAGTGAGAAGATGGTCAATGGCTGGAGGAAATCCCTCAAGATCTCTGCTCCAAATGGCAAAATGTTCAAGATTACTGTGGGCGAAGGATCTATGATGAGCGAGTCCGAGTCAGAGGATGAGTCTGGATCCGAGTCTAGTGATGAGTCTAAGAGTCTAGGGCTAGAGTCTTGCATCAATCAAGAGCCTCTAAAGGCCGACCTTCAAGTTAAAGTTGTCGATGTAATGATTGCCAATTTCAATAATACTTCAATTTCCTTTTACTCTTCAAGTCCAATTTCAAAACACACCTCTAATCCAAACAACTTTTCTTCACAAGAAACTAACCTTGAAATACTAAAAGCTGTTGAAAATCATGAAAACAGGACGCCCATAATTGAGGAAACAGAAAAAGTTAACCTTTCTAACAGCAGTGATCCAAAACTAGTTCAGATTGGTCTAACTCCATCTCAAGCAGAGCGGGATAATCTTATCAAGCTACTTTCAAAGTACATAGACGTCTTCGCATGGTCCTATCATGATATGCCAGGGGTTGATCCAAGCATCGATCAACATACAATTCCTCTCATCCCAGGTTTATAGCCCATCAAGCTGAAACTCCGTCGCATGAAACCGGATGTTTCCCTCAAAATTCAAGAAGAAGTCTCTAAGAAGCTAGAGGCTGGGTTTATTCGAGAAGCCAAATATCCGGAATGGATTGCAAATGTCGTCCCAGTTCCAAAGAAAGATGGCAAAGTACGAATGTGTGTTGATTACAGAGATCTTAACAGGGCCAGCCCTAAAGATGGTTTTCCATTGCCTCATATCGACATCTTGGTCGACAACACCGCAAATTAAGCCTTACTCTATTTTATGGACGGGTATGCAGGCTACAATCAGATTCCCATAGCAGAGGAGGATATGGAGAAGACAACCTTCATCACTAAGTGGGGTACATATTGCTAAACAGTTATGCCGTTCGGACTGAAGAACACGGGGGCTACATATCAAGGAACAGCCACAACCATCATGAGCGACATGATTCACAGGGAAATCGAGGTATATGTCGACGACATGATCATCAAATCCAAAGAGCGACATGAGCATACCTCGGTACTCCGAAAATTCTTCAATAGGCTCAGGCAATACAATATGAGGCTCAATCCTAAAAAATGTGCATTCGGGGTAACGTCAGGCAAGTTACTCGGATATGTCATTAGTTCTCGGGGCATCGAGGCTGACCCTTCGAAAATCAAGGCCATTCTAGAGATGAAACCACCAGCGAATGAGAAAGAAATTCGGGGTTTCCTCGGCAAACTACAATACATCAGCAGGTTCATTTCAAAGCTCACTATGATCTGTGAACCGGTATTTCGAAAGCTCCGCAAGAGCGAGCCCAAAGTCTGGGACGAGGACTGTCAACATGCGTTTGACGCTACCAAAGACTACCTCTCCAACCCGCCAGTGCTAAAGCCATCCTTGCCAGGGATTCCCCTCAAGCTTTACCTTACAACGACAGATTCAGCAGTAGGGGCCATGCTCGCCCAAGAGATTGAAGGCAAAGAAAATTCCGTATACTACATAAGCAAAAAGTTGATCGAGTACGAATCCAGATACACTCAGCTCGAGAAACTCAGCATCGCCTTGGTTTGGGCCACAAAGAAACTACATCACTACATGCTCTCCCATACAATGCATGTAATTAGCAAAGCGGATCCTCTCAAGTACTTATTTGAAAAACCAGCTCTCAGTGGACGTTGTCCAGATGGTTTGTCATGTTAGCAGAATTCGATCTCAAGTACACCCCTCAAAAATCTATCAAGGGTTCAGCAGTCTCAGACTTCCTAGCCGACTGTCCCATCGAGGCAGAAGAGGAGGATTATGACTTACCTGACGAGCAAATCCTAATGACAAGCGACGACAGTTGGTCGTTGCACTTTGACAGTGCCTCAAATCAAAATGGATGTGGTGTTGGAGTAATTCTAGTAGCTCCAAACGACACCCATATTCCTATGTCAGCAAAACTACAATTCAATGTCACAAACAATGCGGCAGAATATGAAGCATGCATTTTGGGCCTGGAAGCCGCCTTAGCACTAGGTGTCCAGAAACTTCGAGTGTATGGGGATTCCTCCTTGATCATCAATCAAATTTCCGGCAAATGGAAAGTAAGGAGCGAAAGCTTGGCTCCCTACCAATCCTACCTTGAAAAGCTGTATGAGCAAGTAGAAGAACTTCGCTACACATACCTCCCGAGAGAGGAGAATCAATTCTCCGACGCACTAGCAAAGCTGGCTTCAATGATCAACATTCCAAATGGCAAGGCTGAAATGCCACTTACAATTGAAACACGTCAGGAAGCAGCATATGTCCATGCTATTGACGACATCGAGTCTGACAAAGATGAGCCTTGGTTTACAGACATTCAAAGGTATTTGCAAAACCCTGAGTATCCCCCGCACTTTTCAAGCAAGAGTCAAAGGGCTTTACGACTACAATCAGCCAATTTCGTCATAGAAGGCGGCGTTTTATACAAGAGGTCCCCTAGCGGCCCCAATCTCCAATGTGTCGACAGACATGAAGCAAAAAGAGTTATGGACACCGTACATGTCAGAGTCTGTGGTACCCACATGAATGGGAAGATGTTGGCCCTCAAAGTTGTCAGGGCTCGATAATATTGGACCACCCTATAACGGGATACATGCTTCTTTGTCAAGAAATGTCCTACCTGCCAAAAGTGTGCGAATATAATGCACATTCCTCGTCCTTGCTATATTCGCAGTCATCACCAAGGCCATTATCAGCTTGGGGTATCGACGTCATCGGCAAAATCACTCCAACAGGCACCGGGGGTCATGAGTTCATACAGGTCGCCATCGACTATTTCACTAAGTGGGTCGAAGCCAGGTCGTTCAAAGTGTTGTGTTCCAAGCAAGTGGCCCAGTTCATACAAGAAAACATCATATGCAGATACGGAGTTCCCCACAAGTTCATTAGTGACCATGGAACCCATTTTCAAGGAGAGTGTGAAGATCTATTCACCGAGTACAAAATTCAACATCACCGTTCTTCGCCTTACCGGCCGCAAACTAATGGGGCAGTTGAAGCAGCCAACAAGAATGTCAAAACCATCATCATGAAAATGACAACCAATTACAAGGACTGGCCCCAAAAGCTTCACTTTGCATTGTAGGGGTATCGAACTTCATTCGCACCTCAACGAGAGCAACCTATCGAGCTAGAGATACCTTCTCTAAGGATAGTCCTCGAAAGCAAAATCCCAGAAGCTACATGGGTACAAGCAAGATATGATGAGCTAATCATGCTCGATGAGCGTCGGCTTCGGGCCGCTCACCATGTACAAGTCTATCAGCGCCGAGTGGCCAGACATTTCAACAAGAGGGTCAGAACCCGAAACATCAAGGAAGGCGAGCTTGTCCTGAAATCCCTTCGCAAAAGCGTCATGGACCCAAGGGGAAAGTTCAAACCCAACTGGACAGGACCATACATTGTCGAGAAAATCCTCTCCGGGGGAGCAGTCGAATGAACGGATGTCGATGGAACTGAGTTCCGTTCTTTGACGAACCTCGATCAGCTCAAGAAGTTCTATGTCTAATTCATAGATTCAAAATTCAAAGTCAAGTTCAAAAAGTTCTGTAAGTTAGAACTACGTTCGGCCTGATTCCTTAACGGGACACGTAGGCAGCCTCATTCCGAGGCCCGGCCACTTTAATGCAAAAAAAATTCAAAATTTCCTCAATTAAGGCAAAGCATGTTCAGGCGGAATTCAGCACAATAACTTTTAACTTGGCTCTAAAGCCTTCAAAGCTAATTCAAATACAAAGTTGGGATCAAGTGAAGCAAAGTTCAAAGCCTTTTCACTTCCACCAAACACAATTTCTAAACACATCTTCTAAACACAATCCAAAACACAATTCTTGCTAATGCAACTTCAAACACATTTAACCTACAAAGATCTAGGGTCGGGCGACTATGCTCTTGAGTCTTGCCACCTTGAGTACTATCCCCCGGCTCTTCCCGCAATCAATCACCAATCTTCCCCTTGCCCATGTGGCGGGAGAAGGAACTTGCTAGTATTCCAAGACGGGAGGATGACGAACCTCCTATGGACCCAGATCGGTCAAGCACCGGACGGGCCACACTCCCGTCACCTTCCTCATAATCAGTTGATGCAGGGAGTCTAGCTCTAGAACCTCAGACTCTTGCTGGTCCGGAGAGAGAAATGTCCCTTTGGCTTGGGCTTTTCATCCATATAATATACCCCGCAGACAGAGTAACTGGCTCAGGTGGGGACTGAATATTCAAGAATCGTTTGGCAACCTAATACCGCCTCCAAACTTCAAGTCGATTAGCATTTAGCACAACAGGTTTCGTATTCTCTTCAGCACAGTCCGTGATTTCTTGTTTCAAGCCGTATTGTCTCATCACTCGTGCAGGCGAGTAGAAGTCCAACATTGTAAGGCTCGGCACCCTGAAAGCAGTAGAGCCAGGTGCATATTTCATAGAGGTAATTCCTCACCAAGGAACTATTCACCTTATACAAGATTCAACCTCAGAGAGTGTGCAGCGCCACTCATCCAATGAAAGCCGGCCATACATCATGGGCTGCATAGTGAACCCTTTTCGGTTATAGCTTTCCATTTTCTCCGGTGGTGCCACCAACATGAGTCTCTCCATTAGCCTGACCTTGGGGAGTATACAAGAAAAACAATTCAAAATTCAACATTTGAAATACAGGTACAATTTCAAATATACAAGAAAGCTTCAGATCCTTACTTGGAGTAATACCGGACTTCTCGACAGTAAAGAAGAGGGGTCCGACTTCAACATATCAAGGCCCATCAATGTTTCACCAATCACAAGCGGCATTGGGTCTCGGCCACTAGCAAATTGCTCCACAATCTCTATTAGGGAGGCATCGCCATTGCCAAACCCCTGTTTCAAAAGAGGAAGGGAGAAAAGATACAGAAACTCAAGGCCCTCAAGCGGAAAACCTTAGGGACATCAAGCCCAGCAAAGTAAGTAGCAAGGAGGGACAAATCCACCCCTCTGCCATATACAATAGCACTCAAAAGTGGGGGCTTCAAGCCCAAATATCTTTCAAAGCTCAAGAAAAAGTGTTCTTCAACCCTAGGCAGGCATGGCTCTGTCATAATGGGTCACCCCAGTATAGCACTAAACTCTTCAAGGAGGGGACATACCTCATTATTTCCAAAGCGCAAGACATGATGATTTGGAACCCAAGCCTCCAGAGTAGCAAGAATGAAGTGTTGTAGGGGGTATTTTTGTATGATTTTTCCCTACGGGGTAGTTTTTAGAAACCTTTGTATTTTTGGATCTTGAAGGAGTCGCCACCAAACATTGTTTAGGGTCCCATTTGGAAAGACCAAAAGTGACTCGATTAGGATAAGACATTGAATCTTAGAAATGGATGGGTGAGATCCGGGCACGGGAACGAGACGCTTATTCCGCGAGCTTTAGAAATAATTCAAGTACGTGACACAACATTTTTGAAAATACCCTAGTTTAGACTATGTGGGTTTGAATTTAGAACAAACAGAATTTCTACTTTGTATCGTGGTCACTTTGCTTTAAAGTTAATTTAAGGGAACCGATCTTTGTTAAGCGTGATGTAACCTTGCATTTTGTTGTATTTAGCATGTGAGGTGATGAAAGCAATAAACAAGTAAAGCAACATCACAATAGAAGATAAGTGCGGAATTAGTAAAGTACAAGACCCCCTAAAAATGGACTAAGGAGGAGAACCACATTGCGTACATTAGTAGAAAAAACCTCAAGTGCTGCAAGCCAAGTGCAAGCACTTGATGGTGCCCAAAAAAAATGTCGACAAAAGGTTACAAGTGCTTGGGTTTTTTCTCCTCACCGAAGCAATTGATTGCAAGAGCTAATCAAGTGCTTGGGTTTTGCCATTCACCCAAGCACTTGGTTCTTCACAATTCCTTCGATTTTTGGAACCAGGTCAGATAGTCACACATGCTTTTACATCCTCACCTCTCTCCCTCTCTCCCTCGCATCCCTCGCATCTCTCCCTCGCATCCGTCCTCTCTCCTCTCGCATCTCCTCTCTCATGCTTGTTCTCCGAGCTGTATTCACAACAGTGGTGACTTTGAAAGCGGCGTGTATTGTGGTGAGGATGTCGGTGGCACTTTAATATCTTTCTTAGGGTTCCGTGCGCTTCCGATTTGGTTTTTCTTGGTATGAGCTTCTTCAATTTTCTCTCAACAAGTTTCGAATTTTGGGTTCTTTTACATGATTTACATGTTAGATCTTATGTTTTCTAAATTAATTTTTGATTTAGGTTTAGATCTAAGGTTTTTCCATAATTGGGTTTGAGTTATTTATTGAAATGAATTTTGGGTTGCAATTATTTGAAGTTTTTGTTGAAATTGAAGAACTTGGTTTGAGTTATTACGGGTAGTTTTAGGGATTTTGTTGGTGGGTTAACTCATGTTGTTAACTTTCTTCTCTGTATTTGAATCTTATTGATTAGATTATTAATATTTCATTAAACCTTCAAATAGTGTAGAATTTTTTCTGGTAATTTTACCTTTGTTGGTAGATTTATGTCCCGTTTTGGTATCCTTGATTATTGCATAGTTTGAGGAGCTGGTAAAATACATTATTTGTCGAAATACTACTTTGTATCATTGTATGTGCGTGGTTTGTGAGGTCTTGTGTTTTGTGGTATGATTGAGTGTTTTAAAAAGATTAACAACAACCCCAGTGCGGGTGTAGGGAGGTCAAGGTTGTACAAAATCTTTTATTATGTGGGGGCAATAAGAGTATAAGAAGGTATGTTGTAGGAAATCCGCCATTAGGCAGGGATGTCGAGTTATATGAATTATGCCGTCAGGTGCCATCGGGGGGGGGGGGGGGGGGGTACAAGGATGTTGGATTTCTGTGAATTCTGCCATTAGGCGGGGTTAAGTACTCAAGCTGTTTGAATTCAGCCATTACGCAGGGGTATAGGGAGGTCAAGTTGTATGAATTCTTTCATTGTAGTTTGTCGAAAAAGTAATTTTGGTGGTCATGACTGATGAACTATATACAATCTATTGAAGTTGGACCCCTTGGATGCACTATGGAGAGGCTTTTCTTTGTCTTTTGTTCTAATTTGTCTGCCTTCTTTGTTCGAAGTTATACTATTGAGCCTATTCTTACTCTCTAGTTGCCAAGTCTGTCATATAATCTCACGCTTAGATAAGTTGAGGTTTACTTGGAAGGTTGAATTTTTTTTTTTTCTGTTAGTTGTGTTGTTGTTGTAGTAGTATTTAGTATTTCTTTGTAATGAATGCAGATGGGGCTTAGCCATTGCAAACCACATAAGTAGTGGGAGTAAGGACTTCAACAAAATATGAAAGAAATAACTTATGCATAAGACCTAGTGGATTCTTTAATAAAAGCGGGAGATAATGTGGTGTCGTTGATTTTCTCTCTCCTGGATATGGAGGTTACAGGCTCTTCATCCTAAGGTACCTTCATTCCATCAATCTTACATTCTTACATGGCCTTTCTCCTGGTTTGTTATAATAATGTTAAAGGGTGAAGAATTTATTAGTGTGTATTCTTGTTGACTGCTTGAATGATTTTGTCTCAATCATATACTCCGTAACTAATTATTTGTGTAGTAATGTTAGTTCGGAAATGAGGTTGGTTGGAGAAGTTGAAAAATTCTGCATTTTTTGGAAAACTTATTCGGTTGTTACTCGATATAGGTTTTGGTGGGTTTTTTAAGGAATTATTTTGGCAAATGGGTAACTGGAGTGAGTTCTTTTAAAACATACTATTCCTGTATGCACATATGGTGTGTGTAACTTGTGTATGAATCTCAAATTTTGCTCCTGATTAGGTTTTTTATCTTTAACAAGGACGGTGTATCTTAGCTTGTAGTGAGAATTAACCCAGTTTATGAGAGTGAGAACTCTTGTTTGGAAAATTTGTAGATGAGAGTGAGCTGCTAAAAATAAGAATTCTCCCTGTTTCTATGTAAATTTCATGACAAAGCTTATTCATGATAATAATTCTTGATTTTTACTAGATTCGTATAATGTAAGACATGGAGCTTATCTCCATCTTGTTAGTATTTGTCATCTCAATTAGAACTTACCTCTCACTTACACTATATAATGTAGAAAATACATTAATTAGGTTATTGTAGTATTTATATGTATAAATGTTCTACTTTTTCAAATGGTAAAATTGCTACCGAGGAACCTCATGTTATGCAGAAAACACCAACTTTCTTGTTCTGCTTACTCATGAGGATCACTCTTTGAGTCTTAGCTTAGAACAGATTGCTTAACAAGATTATTAGGCAAGTAGCATTGACTTGGAAATTGTAGTTCAAACTTGCTGTTGTTGTTGGTACATAATTTTGATGATTAGATTTTTGCATAAATGTGAGTCTGCTAGGACATATGACATATCTTTAGCTCACTGCGATTACCACTGTAAGTCTGCAAAGTCGCTTAAGATATCAGATCTTGAACTCGAAGCTATAAGCCTGTAGCCTGGTTCATATTGCTTTAAAAATTTGGTTATCTTAGTTCTTAGAATTGGAAGTTATGGGACTCTGTCCTGATCTCAAGTCAAGCTCAAGGCTTGCTATTATTTCTCCTCATAGGCATCAGGTTCATCTCTTTCGTGAGCGTTTCTTTCTATATGATTTTCCTTTTCGAGTTTTTGTTGAGTTATCTGTGTGTTTCTGCTGTGTTTGCTTCTGTTGCTGCTCTGTATGTTATTGTTTCTTCTTTCCTTCTTCTGTTTGCTCGGAACTTGGATTGCGGGCTTCTCTTTCAAAGTAACTTCAATGTTAATCTGTTGCCTTCGACTGTCTTGAATGGGTTGTTACTTTGAATTCACTATTTACTTGCTTTATGTATATCAATTGGTTCATATGAAGCAGCTTCAAGGATAAGTCTTCTTAACTTTTGGTTTACTGTTGGGTGATGTTTCAGCTGCTAATGCAACATTCATATGCTCTGGAGAAGCCTGCCCCCAGACATTGCTCATTGTGATAAGAGTTCTAAACTCGACTTGCCATGTTGTTGTGTGCATAATTCGGCACTGGCTAGGACAAATCAGTTGATCCTTGTGGTTACATACTTAAATGCCTGTGAAAGTTGTCGGGCCCTTCCAGTTTCCTCTCTGTATATAGTTTGTTAAAATGCTCGTGTTAGTGTTAGTTATGTTAACTTATACTGTTATACAATATTAGATATGATATTGAATTATTTACTTCTAAATTTTGTAAATTACTATTGAATAGAGTTGAGTTTATATTCAAGATCGACATTATAGTCTTTATTATTATATAAGTTTTATTTGAATCCGAATTTATTATTATGCATTGATTTAGTTTTTAAAAATGGGAGAATAATATTTTTTTTTTATAAAAACTTGGACGCAAGTGCTTGGGTTTTTATCAGAACCCAAGCACTTGACAAATCAAGTGCTTGTGGTTTTATTTATAACTCAATCAAGTGCTTGGGGTTTTTCTTATAACCCAAGCATTTGACATGTCAAGTGCTATAATTTTTCAAGTGCTTGGGGTCAACCCCAAGCACTTGAAATATTATCAAGTGCTTCACCTCCAAGTGATGGGGGCATAATCACCAGCACTTGAGGGCATTTTCCCCCAAGCACTTGAGGTTTTTTCTAGTAGTGGTAGAAGGACTAGGCAAGTAAAGTTGCATAATTGAAAGTGCGGAATTGAAATGCGTTATTGAAAGTGTGGAATTGAAAGGTGTGGTATTGAAATTGCGGAATTGAAAGGTGCAGTATTGAAATTGCAATATTGAAATTTGAACTTGGGCACATGAGATCCGAACGCCAAACGACTACTTAAAAATAAGTGCGTTCAACACGAATTCAAAGCCAAAAATCTCAACTTTAGGAGAAGTTTCTCATCCCAAAATATCCTAGATTTTGCATATAGAACTTGAACTTAAAAGCTTGAATCTTGAAATATTGAACTTGAACTAATTGAACTTGAAACTTGAAATATAGAACTTAAGAGTCTTGAATCTCAAAGATCGGACCTTTTATGGTTGAAAAGCATAGATCTTTGATGTGCTCTTACTTTGAAATGATCCTAGTTTAGGGAAGTAGTCATGAGCAACCCTAAACATTATTGGATCTTGAAATTTGAAAACTTGAATTTGTATATTGAAAAATGGAGTCTTGAATCTCAAAGACTAAACCTTTAAATGTTAGAAAGGCATCATCTTTTTTTTTTGGCAAGTAATAAGATTTTATTAATTACCAAGAGGGCAAAAACCCCACCACCAAAACAACCAAACCACAGCCACACCAGGCCAAGGAGCAACTAGCTATTACAAGCTACCCTAAACAGAATTCTGTTTACAATACTTAAGCTACTGTCTAACTGGTTAGAAAACACTTTAGTGTTCCTAGCTAGCCAGATAGAATACACAGTTTCACAAAAAAAACTATTACACATTCTAGCATTACTTCTAGTACTCCTGCTTGCTTTCTGCACCCACTGCACTTCATCATTCCAAGCTCCAACAGTTCTATGAATGCCACTTCTCTGCAGAACCTGATTCCAAATATCAGCTGCAAAACTGCAGGCAAAGAAAAGGTGATCCCTACTTTCATCTGTGCTGTGACAAAGGCAACACACACTATCAGCTATAACATTCCATCTTCTCAGCCTTTCCTTAGTTGCAAGTCTATCCTGCAGGGCCAACCACACAATAAAAATACTTTTAGGGCTAGCATGACTGTTGCAAACAATTCTCTTCCACCCCACAGACTCCCCTTGCTGTCTCAAATGATTATACATTCTCTGAATCTTAAATCTTCCTGCAGTTACAAACTGCTGCAAATCACCAGAGCTACTCAGAGTCTCCCTTTGCTGCCAAATCTTCTTCAAAGACCAAGACAGCCCATTAGGGATTGGCATGGTCCAAAAGTCATTATGCTTCACATAGTAGGTGTGAATCCATTTCACCCATAGCTTATCAGCTTTCAAAGATAAAGCCCAACAATGTTTAGCAACAGCTGACTTGTTCCACACAGGTAAATCTTTAAGATTCCAACCCCCACAGATTTTGGGTAAACACAATTGATCCCAAGCAATAAGAGCTTTCCTGGAATTCCCTTCAGCTCCAGTCCATAGAAAACATCTACAAAATCTTTGAATTTCTTTCAACACCTTCTTAGGCATAATGAATATCTGGCACCAGTACAACTGGATGCCAAATAAAACTGATCTAATCAGTTGCAACCTTCCAGCATAACTAAGCAGCTTAGCAGACCAACTTTTTACCCTTGCTACAGTCTTCTCAATCAGGGGCTTGCAGTCTGTAAAGCTCAATTTCTTAGTTGAGAGAGGGACACCAAGGTATCTAAAAGGAAAAGAACCCCTAGGTATGCCAATCTTAGCTAGAATATTGAGTGCTACAGAATCAGGCACACCGGCCAAATACAGTTCACTCTTCATCATGTTAGCTTCCAACCCAGAAGCAGCAGAAAACTTAGAGAAAGCTTCAAAAAGGAGAGAAACTGAAGCATCATCTCCCCTAGCAAACATTAGTAAATCATCTGCAAACATCAAGTGAGTCAGATCAATTCTTTTACATCTTGGATGAAATTTGAACTCTTTGGATTGTCCAAGTAAGGATAAGCATCTAGACAGGTATTCCATTCCTATTGCAAACAGGAATGGTGACATTGGATCACCCTGTCTCAACCCTTTCTTAGCAGGAATTGGCTTGGAAGGAAAACCATTCACCAGAATAGAATAAGACACTGAACACAAGCAAGCCATAACCCATTTGACAAACTTATCAGGGAATCCCAGTTCTTGCAACATGCTTCTCAAAAAAGGCCATTCTAGGGAATCATAGGCCTTTTTAAGGTCAACTTTTATCATACATCTGGGGGACACATGTTTCCTTGAATAGCATTTTACCAACTCAGTAGCCACGATGATATTATCAGAAATGACTCTCCCTGGTATAAAACCAGATTGTGCTGAACTTACAATTTCCCCAATGACTGGCTGCATTCTATTTGTCATAATTTTTGAAATCAGCTTGTAAATCATAGTACAACAGGCAATAGGTCTGTAATCTTTAACTTGAGTTGCATTCTGAATCTTAGGAACCAAAGTAACCACTGTATTATTCACTTGCCTTAGCATATGACCTGTCTGAAAGAAATGAATAACAGCAGCATATACATCCTCCTTTACTATAGTCCAAGCTTTCCTGAAGAAGAGACCATTTAGGCCATCAATACCAGGAGCCTTGTTCACATCAATGCTTTTAAGAGCTTCAGCTATCTCTGTGGGGGTAACAGGTTGAATCAGACTTTCTGCAGCAAGGGGAGAGAGTTGTTTTCCCTTTCTAACAAGCTCTATATCAATACCAGTGAGGTTAGGGGCTGTAGTACCAATGAGATTCACATAGAAATCTTTAATTTCTGCTTTAATGTCTTCTGTAGTAACTAATTTGTCACCAGCAGCATTGTAAAGTACATCAATGCTGTTCCTTGAAATTCTCTCTTTCATGACACTAAAGAAGAATTTAGTGTTTGCATCTCCCTCTTTAATCCACTGAATTCTAGATTTTTGCCAGTATGCACTCTCCTGAATTTTCAAAAATTTCTTCAGTAATCTATTACAGGATGATTCTTTTTGCTGTAATTCAGTGTCAGTACTGTCAATAGCTAACTTGCTTTGCACCTCATCAAGTTCCTGTCTTATCTGCTCAATTTTATCATCTAGTCTGGCAAACTCTTTATGGTGAAGAGTTTTCAGCCCACCCTTGATCACCTTTAATTTCTGCCACACAGAAAACATAGGAGATCCAACACACCTCTGAGCCCAACCATCTTGCACAATTTTCAGAAAGTCCACATGGGTGGCCATATAGTTGAAAAATTTGAAAGGTCTTCCTCCAGTTGTGCCCTCCACTTTACAGTTCAACAACAAAGGTGAATGATCTGACAACCCAGGGTTCAGAAAATCAACCACTGCATCAACATATTTAGTATGCCAGTCAATGCTACCAAGAGCTCTGTCAATTCTAGAAGAAATTCTAGCATTCCCTTGCCCCTTATTACTCCAAGAAAAGAAGTGCCCACAACTCTTAATTTCAGCTAAATTAGCCACATCAATACACCCCTGAAAATCTCTGGTTTCAGCATCATGAACAGGATTGCCATTGATTCTATCCCCTGAATAAAGCACTGCATTGAAGTCACCCATTATTAGCCAAGGACCAACAGTACTACTACTCAACTGAATCAAATCAGCCCACAAAGGTCTTCTGGTGTCAACTGAGTGCAAACCATACACTGCAGTAAAAGCAGTTTGAAACTTTCCAGATTTAGCTAAAACATCACCATGTAACAATTGCTTAGTGCATTTTGTGACATGAACTGTCACCACTTGGTGTTTCCACCCCACCCATATCCTTCCCCTTGGAGAAGCAATATAGTTCATTTCCCATCTCCATGTTGGCCCAAATTTCTTCTGAATTTTTAGATGATTATTACTTTTCACCCTTGTTTCCAGTAAAGCAAAAACAACAATGTTATTGGCAGCAGCAAACTTTTTCACCTCCCCCACCTTTGAGGGGTCATTGAGACCCCTAATGTTCCAAGAACAGATATTCATGGTGGAAACTCCTCACCCTCCCCCTCACTTCCACCCTCCTCTTCTGAAATTCCTGCAACAGCTGCATGGACTTGGGCTAGGCCAAGAAAGGTGTTTGGGGTTTTAGCTTCCTTTCTCCTCCTTGAAACCACTCTCCAACCATCATCCAGAGCAACTGTGGTGTCTGTTTTTGGAGTGTAAACATCACCAGCAGGAACAACTTTTTCAATTACAGATGGTATAACCAATTCCTGCATTACCTCAGGTGTAGGAACTACAACTTCTTGCTCAACAACTTTCTTAGGTCTCCATATTTTCTGAGTTTTCTGCTGTGTTGGTCCAGTTGTAGCAGGTTGTAATCTAGCACCCACATTCTTCTTTACTCTACAGTTATGGCCAACAGCATTACAATCTTTACAAAAAGGTGGGAGCCAATCATACTCCACCTTCTGCTTGATGGTTACACCTAAGTGATCTTGAATCAGGACTTCCTTAGAAAGCTCCTTAGTTACATCAACCTCAATCAAAAGTCTAGCAAATGATATCCTTAATTGTTTCGAAGTGCAGTCATCAGCAAACAATGGCACTCCAATCAAGCTCCCAATTCTACTAAGAGAATCACTCCCCCAACAACATAAAGGGAGATTAGGCAACCTCACCCACACAGGAATGACACGAAGGATTTCATCTTGAAAACTAAATCCAGAGGACCATGGTTTTGTTATCATAGGTCTGCCATAAAAGGTATAAGGTCCAGCTTTCAGAACATCATCTCTATCTTTTTTTGAACTAAATTTTATCACAAAATAGCCTTCATCATGTAAGAAGACACTGGGCTTAGCAACATGTTTCCACTCATTGGCAATAAATCGAATTACAGCCCCAATAGTTGGTTTATCCCCTACAACATACATGATTAAAGCAGCTTCCCATATTGCAGCCATTTTGTTCACATCAACAATGTCTAACATAGCAACAGGACATCCATCTGAGACTGTAGGAGCAATGAATGAGAGAGATGTACCTTTCCCCGTCATTTGGTTACCTTGAAAAAGGTTCATCCATGGAGTTTTCGGGTTCGTATTTCGAGCCGCAGCATTCTCCCCCACCTTCGTCTCTCCTTGCAAGTTTACTTGCTCTGTTTCAATCACATTCCCAGGGTTGGCTTTCTCCTTCCCATTCCGCCCAGATCTCATCATCTCCAATACCCCATTGACACTCTGCATAATTTCAGTCATTTTAGAGCTCAACAAGCTCTCATTTTGGATCACACCCTCCCTCTTTTCCACAAGGGTTTCCGTACTATTTTCCAGATCTAACACATGATTCACATTTTCTATTATCCCTCTCCCTTCTTCCAGTACAGAACCACCCATCCTCCCACTCTCCTGAGCTCCCTCCATACCTCCAACAATCTCGGAGATACTGCCCCTGTTTTCCGATTGAAAAGGGGAGTAATGAATAGCAGCATGATATGCTGCAATAGCTTCCTGAGTGTGCGGCGACGGTGGTCCAGCAGATGGATGCGACGGAAATGGGGATCGAATCACCGGCGGCACTCGAACTTCATCACCATTGCTGGGTATGGAGTTTCGCAACTGGTGTTGGTTCATCGGGCGCAAAGAGGCAATATGAAGAAGCGTTGAAGCCTCTTCATTGATCTCACGAACTTCTTGTTTCTGAGTCTTCTTCTTCCTCGCCATTTCAATGGTGGGTGAACGATAGCTGTTGTACCTTATCGTGCGCTACACCATGGAAAGAGCATAAGGCATCATCTTTAATTACTCCATGTTTTGAGGGTGATTCTAGTTCAAAGAAGTGATTGCAAACAACTTTGAACATCCTTGAATATTGAAAGTTTGCATTTTTGTATCATGAAAAGTTTGGATTTTTGAAGAAATGTATGATTGTTGTAAGTGACATTTTTAAGAGTAAAAATGCAAACTTACTAATAATTTTGAAATAGAAAATCAAAGCAACATTGGATAGATTAGGGTTGGGATTCGGAATTACCTAGTTAGGTTTAGGCAAGCTTTCCGATTAGAACTCCCAATTGCTTAAAGCTTGAAAATAGTATGGTGTTTTGGAGGATTTTTGTATTGATTTTTGTATTGAATTTTGAGGGGCAATTTTTATATTACGACGTTGTGTTTCGATTTTGCCTCCCTAAAATGCTCAGAATTAGGGGTATAAATAGGAGGATTTGCTGCTAAATGCCAGCTCACGCCAGCGTCCAGCGCAGCTGCCAGCGCCAGGCGCTGCTGACGTGGCACAGAAGCTGCCAAAAAGGACGGAAAGACGTCGTCCTTGCTTTTGGATTGTATTGATGTACCTTTGTACGAAATTGGCACGTAGTGATAGCTTGGGGATTAAGGCTTGGTTTTTGTCTAAAAACAAGCCGTTTCGGGTTTTTGAATTCGGTTTTACGGGACGAGGCCCAGCTTGCTCGGTTTTGTGGGTCGGCGCCCAAATTTGACTTTCCTTAAATGATTTCGAGTGGAAAAGGCCTTGTAAAACCAATGGGATAGTCAATTGGGTGAGATTGTACTTGGATTTTGAAATTGATTTTTTGAAATTGTATTTTGTACCGAGTTCCGGAATGGGAACGGTCTCGGGGATTGGATTTTGGCTCTTGGATTTTGGACATGCTCTTAGCAATTGGAATTTCCGCACGGAGTTGCTCCAACCGCCTAATAAGGATAATGGTATCGTCATTATCCCAATGGGGAGACACAAATTAGGTGTCTATAGAGGCCCCCACTTTGACTGAGAGTTCGGTTAGGAAAGCGAAAGTCAAAGTTTTCGACTCGGGCGGAGAATGGTCAAGATGTTCTGCAATCAAGACCACTCTTTATACGCTGGTACCTGCACAAAACAGGCGTTAAAAAAGGATAGAGTCTACCTCCGCTCGGTTGTGACGACTCCGGTTTGTACTTGTACTGCTCTTCCGTCTTTGGTTTAGAACGGAGCTTGGCATACAAAACTTTGAATTTTGAACTTTTGAATCTTGAATTTTGAATTTTTTAATGCCCGGAATTAATCCGCTGGGGATGTGCTTCACTGCGGATAAGAGGTTTTTATTGGCCCTTGAGGTTTTGAAATTTCGGCTGACTTTCCTGGAGCTTGGATCCGTTGGGAGTCGCACGCCTAAATTGTTGTATTTATTGGACATTGTATTCTTGAAATGCTCATATGTTTGTATTCGGAGATACAGGTATATACCCGTATTTTCGGAGGATTGCATGATTTGATATTTGATGCCTGGTGCAGAAAACCGTAGCAGCAAAGGGTGTGTAATCAGCACGGAAGACCGTGCGCTAAAGATTTCTGCGCATGCAGCAGGCCAGCACTGGGCGCTGAGCGCGGCGTTTGGCGCGGGGTTGTGCTATAAAAGCACCCCTTGCCGTGCCATTTTTAAAGAGTAATCACTTGTTCTTTTGCTTTCTTTTTCTCTCAAAGGTTGAATTGTCTCCCCTTCGTCTTGTTCTTGCTTTTTCCATGTAAGTATTTCATGTTTTTCTTATGAAATAATCTCTAGGATTACATGTAGCTTTGATTTTTTGTACTTTGCAATGCTTGTTGACATGATGCTTGTATGATAGTAGGCTTCTTGAATCTTGTAGAAAATTGTTTGATAGCCACTTGAACTTGAACTTTTGGAACTTGTAGATTTGAATTTATGAATTTTTGAAATTTCTCTCGCACTTTGTACCTGCTTTGGCGTGGATAGCGTAGGCGTTGGTGTAGAACTTGTATACCTGCTTTGGCATGGATAGCCTAGGCATTGGTGTAGAATTTGTATACCTCCTTTGGCATGGATAGCCTAGGCGTTGGTGTAGAATTTGTATACCTGCTTCTGCATGGATAGCCTAGGCGTTGGTGTAGAGGTCCCTGGCTGGGTCTGTACCGCCATGGGGATTGTTTGAATTTTGACTTTTGTATGGGCTAGTATAGGATAGCCCCCAGTTTAGAATCTTGATGTTTTGTATTTTGCATGAATTAGTATGCCTCGTCACACTCGGAGAAAGCTGGCTGAACGTTTGGTAGTTATAGCTGCTATGGAGGACGCTTCGGATGATGAAGCAGCTGCCCCAAACATGCCGGAGGGGGGCATGATTCCTCGGAGACTACCCGATTTTGCTGGCACTGGTTGGAGTCCCTCCGATCTAGTGTTCCGACCGGAGTTTCATTAGTCTCAGCGGCCTCGCGCTGGTTTGGTGAGTCTTGTACTGTGCTTTGAATTTGTGTCTTGAACTTGTATAGGTTTTGAACTGATCCGCTCATCCGTAGGCCGATGGAGAGCCGTTGCACACCTTTTCGTCCTTGGCGGACCTTCACAGAGTTTTTCCAGCCATCCTTGCTAATGAGGAGGCTATGGAGATCTGGTTGTAGACGGGCCTGGTCGACTTCTGGCGTGCCATGGGAGATACTCAGAGGAGAAAGGGGATCAAACCCCGGCTACAGGCTTTGCTGGAGCGATGGTGGGATACCACCAACACCTTTCACATGGCATGGGGGGAGATCACCATCACCCCCTTCGAGTTTGCTATGATCACGGGCCTTCCCTTTTCTGAGAGGAACGTGATTTTTGATTCTGGGCTGACGTGGTTCTCGACTAGCGCCAGGGCCTTACTCGGCCCTGTTGTTGATTTGGCAGATGATGACACCCATGCTTCGGTGACGGTGATCATGGACGCGATCCGTAGTGTGGGCATATCTACGGAGCAGAGGGTTCGACTTTTCCTCTTGGCTCTAGTGAGTAGAGTGATGGCCCCGAGCAGGAACAGCCGGGTGCATATCGGCTTCCTGACGGCTTTGCAGGATTTGAGGGCTGTTTCGAGCCTCAACTTGGGTGGTATGGCATACAACCACCTTTTTTATGAGATGAAGTGGGCCTCCTGGACTTCGCCAGAGAGCGACCCGAGCATTGCTGCTTTGTGGAGTGTGCTGGAGGTATCTGAGACTCCTTGTACTTTGTATCTTTTACTTGTATGCTTGTATCTTGAATTTGATTGATGCTTTGTTTTCTTTTGGAAAGATTTGGATGTACGAGCACTTACCGACTTTGGCGCCGGCTCGTACTGGAGATGCGGCTTACCCGTATGCTGCCTCTTGGATAGGAGCGGTGCGCAGGAGGATGCCTCTGGCGGCCTCCCGCAGAGCTTGGCGGGTTTTACCCGTTGGTGAGGTAAACTCTTTTACTGTTTTGTTCTTTTGTATTTGTATTTTGTATAGTTGCTTGAGTTGTCTGCTCTGTAGGTGGTTTGGCGTCCTTTCGCTGGTGCGCCCATGCCTATTTCGGCTACTCATACCCACTTCTTGTTTGGGTGGCGGGTCTTGCTCCTGGGAGTGTATCGCCATATGTGGTACTTGGGGGAGCGCGTGTCCCTTCAGCATAGTACGGGGGACAGGCTTGTCCCTAAGGACCCACCGTAGTCCATGTTGGCGCCAGACGACGAACTCGCCCAGCTCTATTTGAATGCTATGGGTGATGCTGTTTGTCTCCCTTGGGAGAACTTTGTAGATAGGAGGGGCCATTATGAGGACCTTTTGAAGAGGCTTGCTCCACCTGTACGCTTCGAACTGCCGGTAAGCTTTCGAATCTTGTATCCTGTATTCTTGTACTCTTGTATTCTTGTATTATTGTATGATTGTGTGTAGGAGGAGGAGGTTGATCCTGAAGACATTCCCCATGCTGATAGGATAATCCGCTATGAGAACTCGGATGGGGAGCAAGTGGAGGTGACCATCCCTATAGCTTCTCCTCCGCATCGGAGATCGTACGATGTTGTACCCGAGCATTATGCAGCTGTAAGTACTGTTGTATTTGCTTGAAATTGATTGTAATCTTGTATCTGGACCTTGATCTTGAATTCTGTATGCAGGCGCCTCGGGTGAGAGTGCGTCGCTGAATGCTTTTGATTGATTCTTTGAAGAGGCATTGTGCCAAGCTGACCCAGAAGCTTTCTGGCCGGGACAGATAGGTGCTTTCCTTGACTTTAAAATTTGTATTCTAGAAAACTCGAATTTGGATGTTGATTCTTGACATGTGTACTTTGTATAGGAGCGTCGTCGAGATCGCAGAGGTTCCGATGACAGGGAGCCCCAGGCAGAGACTTCGTTGAGGCAGGAAGGACCGAGCTTGGATCTGGGACAGGGGTCCCATGCTGGTACTTTTCAGAGGTATTCTAATGCTGATAGGGGAGCTGCCCCATTTGTATATGTTGATCCCACCAGGCATTCATTTGGGGGTGCTAGCAGTTCGAGGCCTCCTGTTCCTCCTCCTGCTTATTACTTCAGAGGGAGCGGTCCTCAACCTTGGGGTGTAGATCCTTTGACTTACTGGTATGAGATGGAAAGAATGCGTCAGGCCCAGATTCTTGAGGCGCAGCGCCAGTTCATGGCGATGCCGCAGCCTTATTAGTACCCTTCTCCTCCGCAGAGAACTTATCATTCTTCCGGTACTCTTCGTATCTTGTAGCAGGAGCCTGATACCCTTGAGACAGAGCTGGAACGGGATCTGGAGCGTTACCGGAGCCGAAACAGGGGCAAGGAGCCTGTGATTGACGTTACGGCTGGTTATGACTCGGACTGATTCTGCATGGTAGCGACTTCCAGCTTGCCTTGGTTGGATTTTGTATGGATTGTATTTGTATGGATTTGTATGGTTTGGAACTTGAATTTTGTATGGTTGTATGGTTTTGAATTTTTTAAGGTTTGGGATTTTGAAAATTGGTTTGCATGTTTGAAAATTTGAATTTGTATGCGTTGCGTGTGCCTTTGAAATTGGTAGCTATATGCATGCATGAGGAATTTGCAAAAACTATGAAAACATTTGCCCATTTTTTCGGGTGTATATACCCACTATAAGTCCCCACTTTGACTGAGGTTTTTTGGTTAGGAAAAGCGCAAGTCAAAGTATATTCAACTTTTGCTACGCATATGCAGACTCGACTTAGGACGCCGATCTAGGACTAGAATGCTTGAATTTTGAATAAATTGACTCGAAATCTGCCCGAGGCGCTGACTCGGACTGCTTGAAATTGCGCGGCTTGCGGCTTTGGAATCTTGAATAATGGAGGTTGTACTCTGATGTTCGAAGCACTAAAGAGTGCGTACTCGGAGTCATAAAAGGGGACGACGGTGGCCTCGTCCTTGAAGGAAATATGTCCTTCACCCAAGGTGCATTAAGTCTAATACCAAGGTTCAGATTAATTGCGAACAATCAATTCATCGAGATCAAGTGATATGAACAGCTAGCTGGAGCAATGCTTCCGATCAGTGAGTTCTAATGAATATTAAGCTCACCACTTACTCTTGACTGAACCTACAAGGTCACACCAATGGCACGTAACAGATCACCGGATTAAATGAATCGGAAATTCATTTAATAGTTTTTCGGGAATTAGTTTTGGAAAACGTATTATACGATACGACCTTGCATCGGAATCGTATATCGTATCGCGAATATTCATAAGCTAGGCGAAACGAATAAATCGTATCGTACGACGGTGATTCGTCGTATACGAAACGATAAATAATACCCGGAACGATATTAAGTCGCGAATTCGAAGAGCAGCCCACGAGCCGAATGCACGAGGCATTCAAGGCCCATGGGCGCTTGGGCGCTTGGTACGCAAGCAACACGAGCACAACAGCGCTGGCCCAAAGCCAAGCGGCTGCGTGTGCGCGCGCGGGCCAAGACCGCAACGCAGCAGCAACATCACGTGGCCCACGGCCCAGCTGGCTGCGTGCTCGCGTATGTGTGTGTGTGTCGCGTGGGCTTGCTGACCGGTCGTGGCCTTATTGGCTTGGCCGGTTAGTAGGTTATTCTAATAACTTACACACCCAAGTTTTCCTAACACAATTCAATCACACTCAAACCCTAGAGACTGAGAGAACCCTAATTCTCTCTGTGCCTCCAAACTGAGTTCTTCCCAAAAAGCAAACACTCTTGATCGATTGTCTAAGCTACGATTATCAAGGCGGATCTGATTGTGTCGGTGAACCAAGTAGAGGAACGACAAGTGGAGTTCTAAGTTCGTGTTCGTTGACAGATTACTGAGGAATACACGCTTCAAACGTAAGTATGCTTAATCTGTGTTTTATACATGCTTCCTGGCTTTGGGGATCGTTTCCGCACATGTTATTATGTTTAACTGTATTCCCCTACAGTGGTATCATGAACCTTATGTATTCAAAGCATATTTTAGTATGATTTATTTGTTTTTACGTTGTCGAAATTTTGGGAATTTTTGTTGAATTTTCGGATTTATTATGAATTATTGAATGAATTGCGTAATAAGGTCTGATTTCAAAAAGATTCGATTTTTCGATTTTTCAAACCCTAATCTGATTGAGAACGATTTTCTAAGATCAATTCAAGAGAACGGAATTGCAAAAACAGGCCCCGAAGTGTCGTTTTTTGGGCGTTTTTGTTAATTTTTTAATAAAAATTAAAAGTGTCGGAAAGTAATTCAATTAAAAGGTCGACCTAAACAACTTGGAATTGCTTGAAGTTTTGACACGATGTCACTGGGTATATTCTTGATCTATGGTAAAAATTTCAGGTTTTTCCGATAAGTATAAACCGCAATTTTTCTTTTCCCCAATTCGTAAAAATTAGATCCCTAATTGATTTTTTAAATAATTTAGATATAATAATTCGGTTAATTGGGAAAGGGAATATAATTTCATGAGGTCAGTGGCTAACTTTAAAAATTATTGGATTAAAATTTTGAATGGTTTTGTTAATTTTAATCGCACTTAAACCCAATTATTAAAATCTGAAATTTAAATGTTAAAAAACGATTTAAAGTTTTGGATTTTATTATTTAAAAGTTCAAATTTTGGTTGATTCGTTCGTTCTTAAAATTTGAATAATGTTAGCCTTGATTTAATATTTTACGAAATTGGATTGTCGTTATTTTATTAAATCGTAAAAATCGTTGTTTTTCGAAAATAAAAATCGTAACCTTTTATGAAAAATAACATTAATGCAAAGTTCGTGAAATTAATTTTTCTTTTAATTAAGTTGGTCCGTAGGCACGAACCATAGGCACGAACACAAGGGTAGAGTGGACGTATGGCTCGACGAGCCATGCGGGCTGCCATTCCTGTGCCGAGCCGCAGCGATGCGGGCAGCAGCAAGCAAGCTACGTGCCACGCGCGCGCTGGGCAAGGAAAGGGCAAGCAAGGCAGCGCCTTGGCTTGCGAGTGCCGCGATGAAGCAAGGCACGAAGCCTGCGACGCGCAGCGCATCGACGAGCACGACGAAGCGCGCAGGGTAGGGACGAGCTGTGGGTACGCGCGCGCGCGCCAGGCTGCGAGGTGTGCGAGCTTGCTCGTGTGCCTCGTAGGCCACACAAGGGCGGAATGGGTTGGGCGCAAGCCTAGTCCAACCATGTGTGAGGGGGTCGAAAAAGCGCGAGGCTAATGCGTGACCTTGTCTCTCGTGGGTGTGACGATTCTTTTTATTCAATCAAGTGTAATTGGATTTCCTGTGAGTATACACCCAATTGACTAGTAATGTAGGAGTCGCCATTCAGTTTTTAACGACAATGAGAAAAACTGACAAAACCCGGTTATCGTGACATAAAGGGAGTGCAATTATGTTTGACCACGATGGCCGTAGGTTCCCTTGTGATCCCTGGTGTGGGGATCTCTCAATATACACCCGCAAGGTAGAGATTGAGGGTTCGGGGGACTGTAACTACCGAGAGGAGTAATTCGCTCGTCGATAACTCCAGAGGCAGGATATCCTTACTAGCTCAGCATAAATAATTGAAGGGACATGCGTTAACTATTAAACTAATCTGAGTTGATTTTAGCAATATGCAACATATAATACTAATTCGATCGTGATTATCTGATTTAAATAGCATTAAGGGACCTAGCATGATAATCCGATTTCCCAAAAATATTATATTTGTTAGGCGTGATAGAACAATCAGATTAGGTTAGTTTAACAGTTCATAAAAAGGGTGAGGAAAGCAGTTAAATCATCGAAAAGGGACACATTACGACGCACCCTTGAGAGGTGCGTCACGGTTCTCAGAAAACTAACCACTTTGACTTTGCTATTTCTCCTTTTTATTTAACGAACCTCAATTATGGGACAGGATACGTTCTGTTCGATTTATGGATCGATTGCGACAGAACGCGTGAACAGTTTCGCAGCGAGAGGCTTAGGCTAAGGGTTGAGTCAATACTCAGAATATAATTGTGTGTTGTTGTCCTTTCACGTCGAATTTAGGGGTCTATTTATAGGAAAAAGTGGCGTAGAAAGATAGTTTTTCAGGAATTTGAATACGAAACGGATTAGGAAAAGAATCCGTCCCAGGTATTTTCGGCGCCCAGCTCTGGGCGCTGGAATTTTCGGCGCCCAGGGCTGGGCGTTGAAAATAGGGTCTGGAAGAATTCTTTGGTCAGATTCGGATTCCTGAAATCCGTAGAGTTTGAGATTAATTCGAGTCTTTTAGCGCGTATCAATTTTATGACGGAATGCGTCTGGGCCCGTTACGAACTCTAGGCTCGTTAGGATTTTAATTAATACGTAACTCTTATTTCCGAATCCTATTAGGAATAAGATTCTCGCGGTTTTCTATCTCATTTAGGATTTATGTTGGAGTGCAACACCTAATTCTGACAGGTTTCTATCCTTTATGTTTTGCCACTTTTAGAAGCTACCTTTTACGGTAATTACTATTTTTAGAAGGTTTCCATAAATAGCAGGTTTCGGGTGAAATGAAATGGGGAATCGAGATTCGTTTATTTTATAGGAGATGCGTTGTCAAGTGGAGTTTTTATGCTTTCATCATCGAACCTTTCCCTTGCGGGAACGGGGACAAAAGTAGGTGTCTACAGTTAGCCCCCACTTTGACTGAGTCTTGGAGTAAGACGATGGTCAAAGTATTAGACGAAGTGCGTCACACAAGCCATGGTGTATGTGACCTGTTTTGCGAGGGTCTCACGAGCCCCCGAGTGATAACATTTGACTTAAGGGTCATCACTTGAAGTGTCGACATATCCCTCACGTGTCATTGGGATTTGTCAACTGATAGTATAGAAACTTCCTCACTTTGTCATTGGAAGGATCTAAAGGTGCGTAGAAACTCCCTCACTCTGTCATTGGGAGTAGCTACAGATGTTTTCGAAATTAAAGCTGTAAAGTGTAATTGGGCCTGGCCAAGCCCAATCACGAGGTAAAACGTTTTTAAAGATTCTCATTTTCAGGGCTAGCTAAACGAGAAAACCCCCTTGTTTTTATAGGACATAAAACGAAGGAAAATCCAACACATCGTTCTTTTTTGGAAAAACGAAAAACCAATCCTTTAATTTTTTGGAAAAAAGGAAAACCAATCCTTTAATTTTTGGAAAAAGGGAAAACCAATCCTTTAATTTTCGGAAAAAGGGAAAACCGATCCTTTAATTTTCGGAAAAAGGGAAAACCGATCCTTTAATTTTCGGAAAAAGGGAAAACCGATAAAAGTTATCGCTGCAGCGACTAAGGACCTGCGCTGTTAGTGACGCAGACCCCGCCCGCTGAAGGTGGGCGAGCCTGTCCGCTGAGGGTGGACCCCCCGTCCGATAGAAGTGGACGAATCTGTTTTGATATTTTTGAAAATAAGGACCTACGCGGTTTGTGACGTAGACCCCGCCGGCTGAAGATGGCGAACCTGTCCGCTGAGGGTGGACGCCCCGTCCGATAGAAGTGGACGAATCTGTTTTGAAATTTTTTTTTTTTTTTTTTTTTTTTTAAATAAGGACCTACGTGGTTTGCGCCGTAGACCCCGCCGGCTGAAGATGGCGAGCCTATTTTAAATTTGAAGACTTTATTTTTCGAAAACTGAGGACCTGCGCGGCTAGTGACGCAGACCCCACCCGCTGAGGGTGGGCGAGCCCATTTTGAATTTCTTATTTTGCCTATGTAGAAGAGCTTTTGGTGATTACAACCTGTTGGTGGGTCGTAATATTTCCTAATTAGATGTGTCCTGTAAGTGGGTCCACACTGTGTATATTTTTGTTTTAACAATTTTTTTTTGAGATATCCAAACATGATATGGTGTGTGGCGCAGTCTGGGAATGTGATTTTGATTGCGCGCTCCTCGTTGGAGTTTATTTTTTCGCGAGCCCCCAAGCGTTGGGGCTCGTCGGTTATTTTTTGCGTCTTGTAACCATGTTTGGGGTCACGCTCGTATGTGCGAGCGACCTCCTATAGTAGTGTGCTATTTTAGCGAAGCCGTGGGGTGCGACTTCCAGTAAAGAAATCGGTAATTTTCAAGCCGAATGAATATGGCAGGGCCCAATAGAAGTTAGGGCCTTTTGAGCCTAGATTCATTTTCGGCGCCCAGGCCTGGGCGTTGAAATAATTCACGCCCAGGTGGGGCGTTGAAAGTGTTGTTTGGGTTGGTCTTTTGATGACACAGTTGGTCTCTTGTTCATTCGTTTATTTCACTTGGAAGTTCTATGTATTCTCTTTTCTTTTGTTTTTTCTTTGTTTTTAGAACATGATGATTTTCTTTGAGAAGCCGTAGCCGATTGGTGGACTACGGTGCTTGTCGCTTTGGGGCGATTATTTTAAGGAACTGTTGCTCTTAAGGCGTACAGTTATTGCAATAGTCGGGCGAGTCTATATGGCCCGAGGAACATACCTTGAGGGGTAAGACTTTGATCGCTCTTATATTTTTTTGAACGTGTTCGTGAATGATGATATGTATGTGCGAACGACCGTTCATAGAATGGCCGTTGTGTGCGGTCCATTAATCAGTTTGCTTGAATCATTTCATTTTTTTTTGAGCAACGACTGATTTTGAATAGTTTGCTTAGAAGCTTGATAGGGTTTAGGCCCATTCATTAAGTGGGCTCAAACATCGTGCCCTTTCAATTGTTCAAACATTTGCTTCGATATTTTTTTTATTTTGCTATGGGTTTTTCGTAGCTTGGAGCTCCCAAGTATGCATGTTGGGATGCTTCCTTTTGGCGTACGATTTTTGTAGGTTCTTTCGAGAAAGATGCCCTGGGGTTCCGCTCGTGTAGGTGCGAGCTATCCCTTTCGTGGTAGGTAATATTTTGCTACCTTTAATCCTTAATGTAGAAGTCGTGTGGCTTGCATTTGGGCGATAAGTAGTCTTTGCCTCTTACTCTTGGTCGTGCTTGCATTAGTGCAATGTGCCTTACCCTTTTTTAGACTTGTACCGTGGGATGGTTGAACTTATGGTGCGACGTAGGCTTGTATGGCCTAACCGCATGTATTAGAACATTTCTCCAGGTGTTGGGATATAACATTATTATTTTTTGCATTGGAGTACTTCATCATGACTCGTTCAGGTGTTCGAACAAGTGTAGCACCTTCTGCGTGGGCGTGCACGGCTTATTACTTCGTTCGATGCGAGTATTCATAGATGTTTCTTTCTTGTTTTTATATCAGGGCAAGATTTAGCAAGCAGAGATATTCAGCGCCCAGGCTGGGGCGTTAAAGATATTGGCGCCCAGCTCTGGGCGTTGAAAATTATCTCTGGGTATATTTTGACAGTATTTTTTTCTTTCGCTTTTGCTTTGGAACGATGTAGACTGTGTAACGGGCGCTTGTAGGGCGAGCGTTATGTGCAGTAGTTTGATCGGAGTATTGGTGACTCGCGATTTTCAGTTACCCTTGTTAGTGGGGTGACTTCATATATTCTAAGTAGTGCTTAGAATTTGGGAGGGGTTGGTTCGTTTTACACGATTAAAGCTTAGGACTGTGCCCCTATGACGTATATATAGCATTAGCGTCGAGAATTTGCGATGAAATCGTCATTTCGAGCATTTTTAGAGTGTTTTTCTCAAACCTCCAACCGTAGCTACGGGATTGGCTTGGTGCTATAATGCCTTGCATACGTTTTTGTGCATTCATGGTGACATGGATCATGAATAGTTTGAACCAGACTCGTTTAGTGCGAGGTACGTTCGAGTAGCGATCTGCTACTTCTCTTGTAAATGTCGTATTGTGCGACATCGCCATGGTCAAGGTAGTCACATATCGAAGTGTGCCTTGACCAAAAGCTAGGTTCCTTTCTTTTACCCATAATCATATTTAAAAATCTTTTTGACTCACTTGCAACGTTGAGATAGACGCATACTTAGCTTGAACCAATGACACTTTATTATGTTCGAAGAAGTCTTTGAAAATCATTTGAAAATTATTTAAAATCCGAGTCCTACTGTGTACAATCCGAGGTGTCCTAAGTAGGTTGACCTATAGAAGGGTTCGTACAGGATTACATGAATGAATCAAAATACTATTACGATTTTTGGAATGCTGTCTAAGGATTTGCTGGAAGCCAGGGTGCAGGCGTCAAGATATACTTGTGCCCGTTTGGCATATGCTTTAGGCTTTTAAGGCCATCTTTTCCAGAATTGCGGGAATATAAACCGTTTTCAAATTGACTTAGATTTACTTGGTGTACGTCTGCACAAAAGGTCAAGGTATACTTAGTTCCTTCCCTATCTCTTTCATTTCAATTTTTAGCCCCCAGTTACTGTTATGTCTTCCCATTAGTAATGCTTTTAGATTTCGATTTTAGATGCCCGTGTCATATGTCTGAGTAGGGTGAGCCTTGGTTAAGTGCCAAGTCTTATTGACAATATTTGATTTTTTTAAGGGGATTAGCAAGCATTCTAATTACCATGAACGGGTGCCCTGAGTTCGAAGGAACGATGGGGCGACGTCGTAGAACAATCTTTTTCATTGCAAGCTTACTGCCTTTACTACTTGTTGGCGATTATGACTGTGTCTAGTGGTGAAAGAAGGTCTGTAAGCGAACGACTATGTCTAGTGGTGAAAGAAGGTCTTTAAGTGAGTTAGTTCGCTTTAAGGAGGGTCAAGTCGAGTAATTTAGAGGTCATGGACGCTTGCGCTAGCCCCCATTCAATTGAGGCAAAGCGGTCTTTTGAGTCTTGGCTAAGTGCCTAGGAGTGTGAGTGCTCCTTCTGGCAAGGGTACGTGCCCTTATTATTTTTCGATGTGTGCTCATTAATTTTGGCATCTTTATGACTTGGATTCTTCTTTTGACTTAAATCCTCCTTTCTACTTGGGTTGCAAGTAATTAAATTTCAACAAGGGACTTCTATTTTTATTCTTGTTATTCTATAGCCTTTAATATTTTTGCAAATTGGTTGGACAGAATCATGGATTGCCTACGTATCCGCCTTAAATAGATTTAATTTGGAATCAGGTCTTGCGTAGTTCTTAGCCTAGAAAATGGTTTCTTAGAATGCCGAATTTGATAAGTATGTTCTGAGGTGGAAACATATTATTTGAAACGGTAGAATAGGTGAAGTCTATTTTTTTTTTTTAATCTGCTGCTTTGCCGTAAGCCAAAAATTTGTTTTATATTTTTTTTTGAGTACATGTATTTTCTTTTCATGTGTTTTTTTTTTGGTATGTATACCTGAATACGTGTTGTATTTTCTTTTCATGTGTTTTTTTTTTTGGGTACGTATACCTGAATACGTGTTGTACCCCTCCAAGTGTTCGTTATTTTTCCGTGCATGTGCGGATAAAATGACGAGCACTTCTGGATAAATTTTTCAGCAAGCAGAGAGATTCGGCGCCCAGGCTTGGGCGCTAAGGATTTCGGCGCCCAGCTCTGGGCGCTGAAAATGGTTTCTGGGCGGATAGTTTTTTTGGTGCGCTAAATGCTTCTTTATTTTTCTTTTTAGACTAACTTTAGAGGCGCTTTTGCAAAGTTTCTTTTTTATTATTCACATTTTTTTTTTTTTTGCACTTTTCATTTGTTTCCTTTTTTGTTTGTGACTCAAGACGGCTTGAAAGATGGGTTGAATGAGATAGGAGAATTTGTATAGGTGTTGGTCAAGCATGAGGATTATATCTGCTAGGGCTCACAATTTGCAGCTTCGTGCTAGTATCACGAGTTTACATCAACCAAGGCCAATAAGCAGCATGGGGACGGCTCAAGGGTATATCAACAGGATGTATCCACACAAGTTATATGGTCATTATGCTAATGGTGGTATAAGAGCAGGTTTGGACCTTGGAAATGATGGGCATGACGCACGTGTCAATGGCCGTGCGTGGTTTGCGGTTGACAACAAGTTCAAGAACAAGAGTCGAGGTAATGGTTTCTTGGGTTATGGCAATGAGAACATGGATGGGTTAGATGAGATGAACAGGGGCCCCAGAGCGAAGGTGTCTAAGAACATAAGGACTGGAAAGGGTAGACATCGTAGAATTTTATGATTTGGATTGGTTGACTCAATTCTCTTTCTTCGTTTACTTGGGTAAATTTCGCACTTTGGGAGGTACGGGATAAGTATTTCATGGCTCGCTCTTTTCGCTTTCCCTTGTCTTTTTCTCTTTTTTCTTTTTGCCTGGGATTTCTCCCCAACATAAATCCTTCAATCAATTTGGGCTAAAAAGTAGATGGTTGTGGTCTTTGAGTCACGAGGCGAGACTGAGTGAGCCTCGTTTGGTAGGCCTATAGTGGACCTTTAATTTTAGTAGGCCTAGGGTGGACCTTTAAATTGTCTTACTTTGCAAGCGTATTTAGTCGTTTCTTAAAATATGCAAATAGCGTAGATTCAAAATGTTGTTTTTACCTTATTGAATTTTAACGAAAGAATTACATCGAAAGTGATTTTTGTTTCTTTTCAGATTCTAGTTTCTGGGATTTAATTGGAAGTTGTGATTTAGACTCAAACTTTCATTAATCTTTCTGATTATAACCCGTGTATGAATACAAGGAGGTGGCCTAGACTCAAAATAATGACGTGGCGTAAGCCTATAATACTTGACCAAGCAACTCTCAGACTTAGGCTAATTGGACCATAACTTTCGTTGGTTGACACTTTAGATTTTAACCCTTGGGTGTTCATTTGTCATGCGCCATTTTGTTTAATGTTGGCAAGGTAGTTAATTGGGGAGATCGAATTTTCATTTTTGCAAGACTAGAATCATTAGTGCGGCTTCTCTCTTAGTGTGTATTGCTTTACCCCAATGGTAGCCCTATTGGTATGCCGATTTGGGTATTTTCATGGTTGGTCATGTTGCATTCATGGAAAATCTTTTAGTCCGTACTTAATAGTATTTCAAGGAGTGAGTGACTCGAGAGGACTATGATAGTCGTGACCCAATGTGATTATAAGCCTTGAGGCCATTAATTTTTGCTAATGGTATTGACACCTTAGGTTCACTTTGGGGGTTGTGCGACTATGGGGGAATGATTTCCAGAATGTGACCGTTTCCATTTTGCAAATACTATAATATATTCTTTTTATTGGTGAGAGAGAGTATTGAGGCCGTGGATTCTTAGCAAGGGATAACAATTACATATGGGTGCTTATTGATTTAAATGTTAGGAGGGGAGACTCAATATGTTTTAACCTTTTAGCTTGCAGAACAACACCAAGTATTAGGACCGATTCTATGGATAAGACAACCAAGACTTAGGATTTAGATTGTACTTTGGCATAGCCTAGTCTAGACTCGGATTTACTTTTTACTTGAACATTATTTTTTGAAGACTTTATTCGAACACCATTTTTGTCTTTGAATTCTTCGCCCATGTGACATTCAAGGTCGCTTAATTAGCATGCTCGGTTTTGGTGCCGAGTATTGTCGTCGTAGGAGGCCTAACAACGACACAAGGAGTTATTTTATTTTTCACAAGTCGTTTTTTAGAATCGAGTGTCTTTGATACGCCCTCGCAGCAATTTTTTCAAAAAAGTTTTTTTTTTGCTACGTATATTTTTTTTATGCGCGGGCACCGAGGCTGCTGTGCCTGACCAAAAGGCCACGCAGCAACTTCAGCGCCCAGCAGTGGGCGTGAGAAATATAGGCGCCCAGCCAGGGGCGCTGAAAATGCGTCCCTGGCTGGTTCTCGTTTTCAGTTTTCGTCTACTTTTGTTTTTGCGACTTTAAATTTGCGTGCTTGCCCTATAACGTCCTTTACGCGTTGTGCAGCGTTTGTGGGATTCGTTACGGCCATCCCGAGCGTCGCTTATTTTTGTGGCGATCGTTCGGGCTTGCGGAACACGTATTTTGGTATAACTCTTTGGCCAATTGATTCATGAATGTTTGGGCAATTTTTAAGGTCGTTGGTTTCCTATCATTATTGGTCTAGCATTATTCGTACGCACAATCATAACATAGTCACATAGTTCGCTACACATAACTACATTACAAACATGGATTTGAAAATTAAATATGTCACGTAGTTTATGATAGGCTTCTATGGGTAGTATTTGCGCCTGACTTGGTACCGCTTCTATCGTAGATCCAACACATGCCCCGGTCGAGGTAGTGTCTTCAACAGACGAATTTCGCTCAAGAGGCCAACCCGCAAGTGCAAGCCAAGGGGGCATGCAGGCGAGAGGGACCTAATGGGCGAGCGATTGGGTTCGGGATAGGTGTACTACCTGCACAAGTACCGAGTGGGAAACATGCGCGGCGTATGCACCCCCCTATTGGCGAAAAAAGGTATCCTTAGTCCCAACTCCCGAGGGAGCCGAGATTCGTTATGATGTTCTGCCCGTTCACATTAATATGCTGATTTTCAGGTCGTCCCAACTTGATGGGGAAATAAACGCGGGGTAGGATCGTTTCACCCTTCGACTATTTTGATTACCTACAAGCACGAGTAATTCCTTCACTATCCCCAGTGGAGTCGCCACTGTGAGGGGGTCGAAAAAGCGCGAGGCTAATGCGTGACCTTGTCTCTCGTGGGTGTGACGATTCTTTTTATTCAATCAAGTGTAATTGGATTTCCTGTGAGTATACACCCAATTGACTAGTAATGTAGGAGTCGCCATTCAGTTTTTAACGACAATGAGAAAAACTGACAAAACCCGGTTATCGTGACATAAAGGGAGTGCAATTATGTTTGACCACGATGGCCGTAGGTTCCCTTGTGATCCCTGGTGTGGGGATCTCTCAATATACACCCGCAAGGTAGAGATTGAGGGTTCGGGGGACTGTAACTACCGAGAGGAGTAATTCGCTCGTCGATAACTCCAGAGGCAGGATATCCTTACTAGCTCAGCATAAATAATTGAAGGGACATGCGTTAACTATTAAACTAATCTGAGTTAATTTTAGCAATATGCAACATATAATACTAGATCGATCGCGAATATCTGACTTAAATAGCATTAAGGGACCTAGCATGATAATCCAATTTCCCAAAAATATTATATTTGTTAGGCGTGGTAGAACAATCAGATTTAGGTTAGTTTAACAGTTCATAAAAAGGGCGAGGAAAGCAGTTAAATCATCGAAAAGGGACACATTACGACGCACCCTTGAGAGGTGCGTCACGGTTCTCAGAAAACTAACCACTTTGACTTTGCTATTTCTCCTTTTTATTTAACGAACCTCAATTATTGGACAGGATACGTTCTGTTCGATTTATGGATCGATTGCGACAGAACGCGTGAACAGTTTCGCAGCGAGAGGCTCAGGCTAAGGGTTGAGTCAATACTCAGAATATAATTGTGTGTTGTTGTCCTTTCACGTCGAATTTAGGGGTCTATTTATAGGAAAAAGTGGCGTAGAAAGATAGTTTTTCAGGAATTTGAATACGAAACGGATTAGGAAAAGAATCCGTCACAGGTATTTTCGGCGCCCAGCTCTAGGCGCTGGAATTTTCGGCGCCCAGGGCTGGGCGTTGAAAATAGGGCCTGGCAGAATTCTTTGGTCAGATTCGGATTCCTGAAATCCGTAGAGTTTGAGATTAATTCGAGTCTTTTAGCGCGTATCAATTTTATGACGGAATGCGTCTGGGCCCGTTACGAACTCTAGGCTCGTTAGGATTTTAATTAATACGTAACTCTTATTTCCGAATCCTATTAGGAATAAGATTCTCGCGGTTTTCTATCTCATTTAGGATTTATGTTGGAGTGCAACAGCTAATTCTGACAGGTTTCTATCCTTTATGTTTTGCCACTTTTAGAAGCTACCTTTTACGGTAATTACTATTTTTAGCAGGTTTCCATAAATAGCAGGTTTCGGGTGAAATGAAATGGGGAATCGAGATTCGTTTATTTTATAGGAGATGCGTTGTCAAGTGGAGTTTTTATGCTTTCATCATCGAACCTTTCCCTTGCGGGAACGGGGATAAAAGTAGGTGTCTACACCATGCACTTGGACTTTTTTCCTTGAAAATTGTTTATCTCTTTGGGCTTAACATGTTTTCATTAATTTGGGCTAACGGGATATTTAATTCAATATTTTATTTGCTTGGGCCGGGCCGCGAGTTTTAATTTAATATTTTATAATTAATTATCCGGAATAATTATTGGTTTGAGTGGGAGCCACTAAATGAAATTAAAATGAAATAATTATTTTTAATTATTTTCGTAGGCCGCATTATTTTAATTAAATTCAATTTTATTTAGAATAAAGTCTAAGGATTAATAATTTGGAAATTGATTAATCTTTTAGGACGCGTTTATATGAACGTGAATTTTTAATTCACGTAAATACTTGCATAATTATATTATATGGGCCATTCGTTTTAGCATACGAAAGGATGAATGCATAGAATGTATATTTTATGTAATGCAGGTACTCCAAGTGACTAGTATGGCCATTTAGGATAGTTAAATACGGTCTGTGTACCGTTCTATCTTTGAATGTAAAGTTTTAAATATGGTCTGCGTACCATGGAAATTTTGATGTAATTTTATTATTTTCAAGTATTTCTAAGTTTAGAACTTTAAGTTAGCAATTGAACGAAGATTCAAGACGATGCCAAGCTAACAAGATGGTGATGAAGATTGGATGCTTCAAGACAAGATGTTTTGGGCCATACTAGTTCACCATTTTTTTATGCATTTTGATATATATTATGCTTGAATGTATGTATGTATGCTTTGCATGAATAGGTTGTTTCGTATGACTCGATTAGATTAAGTTCACTAAATAATCGAACCAACATAGAAACAACTAGGTCCAAAGTAATATTGAGTTTAAAAATTTCCTTCCAAATCAAGCACTTACAAAAATCTAAGGATCTAAGGTAGTAAGTTTACGCCAAAGCGAGGTGCTATTTTAGTTGACTTAGGTGGTAAGGCGTCCCAAAGGAGCACGTTGATTGTGGTTTCAACTCAAACAACAATGGCATTATGTTGTGGCAATGGGATAAATTATGGTATTTGTTTATTAACCAAGAGTAATTTGGAGATTACTAGCAATAGGTTTTGCTTACCTAGAATCTTAAACTACTTAAGACATGCCAAAGCTGCTTAAGGATTTAGGACTTTTGGGGTCTTGGAATCGTTTCATTCATTTTTGGACCATGTTTTGTTTGCATGAATGAAATGTTTAATAGCTTTAATGATTGCATGTTAGCTTTTATCTCAAAGTTATTAAAGTTATGAATGGTTATTTATTGCAAATTCTTTTCGATCGTAGTAATCAAAATGGCCGCAAACAATAACAACACCTTCAACCTGCGTTCAATTCTTGACAAAGAGAAGTTGAATGGCAACAATTTCCTCGACTGGAAAAGGAACTTGCAAATAGGTCTTATGCATGAGGAAAAAGAATATGTCCTAGAGGAAGAGTTACCAGAGGCCGCCGGGCCGGAGGTGACTCAAGCTGCCCTTAACCGTTGGATCCAGGCCAACAGGGTTGTCAAATGAGTGATGCTTGCATCCATGAGTCCTGAACTTCAGAAAACGTTCATTAACTCGGATGCTTACCAAATCATCTCGGAGTTGAAGAACATGTTTCAGGACCAAGCCAGAATCGAAAGATTCGAGACTCAGAGGTTGATCCATGAGACTAAGCTCAAGAAAGGAGAACCAGTGAGCCCACATGTTCTTAAAATGATTGGACTCTTTGAGAACATGAGAGCTCTAGATTCTGACATCTCAAATGAAATGGCTATTGACATCATTCTCCATTCTCTTCATAGTGGATATGATCAGTTCAAGTTGAATTATAACATGAACAACATGGAGAAAACTCTTACTGAGCTTCACGGTATGCTGAAAACCGCTGAAAAGACGCTCAAGCAAGAGAATAAGCACGGTGTTCTTATTGTGCGTAAGGGCAAGAACTTCAAGAAATCAGGCAAGAATAAGGGAAAGAAGGGTAAGGGCAAGGCTACGCCCTCATCTAAGTCCAACGGCACCAGTTCTGGTAAACAGAAGAGGGTGACTCGTTCTCCTGCCGACTCTGAATGCTTCTACTGCAAGAAGAAGGTGAAGGAATTATGTCCTTCAACCAAGTTGCATTTAGTCTAATACCAAGGTTCAGATTCATTTCGAACAATTAATTCAGTGAGATCAAGTGATCGGAACAGCTAGCTGGAGGAATGCTTTCGATCAGTGAGTTCTAATGAATATTAAGCTCACAACTTACTCTTGACTGAACCTACAAGGTCACACCAATGGCACGTAACAGATCACCGGATTAAATGAATTGGAAATTCATTTAATAGATTTTTGGGAAATTAGTTCTGAAAACATAATTATACGATTTAACATTAGATCGTGAAATCGTATATCGTGATTGCATATATTCGTAAGCTAGGCGAAACGAATAATCGTATCGTACGACAATGGATCGTCAAGTAGGAAACGATAAATGAATTATCGAATGATAATTAATTAAAGCAAACACGAATGCAAGCCCACGAGCAAAGCGCAAGGAGCAAAGGCCCATGGCCTTGCTGCCTTGGTTGTGCACGCACGGAGAAGCAACAACAACAACAGCAGCGTGGCCCAGCCCACTGCGTGTTGTGTGTTGCGCATTGGTGCAGGGTCGTGGGCCTTGCTGGCCGGTCGGGCTCTATGGTTGGCCGGTCGGGCTCTAGTCCATTATGTTTTCCTAAGGCTAATGCAACAAATCAGATTACACACATCAAACCCTAAGGAGGAGAGAGAAACCCTAATTCTCTCTCACCGTCCATGGATGTGTTCTTCCCAAAAGCACAAACTCTTGATTGATTGTCTAAGATACGGTTATCAAGACGGATCTGATCGTGTCGGTGAACCAAGTAGAGGAACGACAAGTGGTGTTCTAAGTTAGTGTTCGTTGACAGATTACTGAGGAGAACACGCTTCAAACGTAAGTATGCTTAATCTGTGCTTTATACATGCTTCTTGGCTTTGGGGATTGTTTACGCACATGTTATTATGTTTAACTGTATTCCCCTACAGTGGTATTATGAGCCTTATGTAGTCAAAGCATATTTTAGCATGTTTTATTTGTTTTTGCTGTTGTCGAAATTTTTAGAATTTTTTGGTGATTTTTCGGAATTTTATTGGATTATTGGATTAATCGCATAAGCTGTACCGAAATCAAAAAGATTCGTTTTTTCGACTTTTCGAACCCTAATCTGATTGAAAACGATTTTCTAAGATCAACTCATGAGAATGGAATTGCAAAAACAGGCCTCGAAGTGTCGTTTTTTGGGCGTTTTTGTTAATTTTTTAATAAAAATTAAAAGTGTCGGAAAGTAATTCAATTAAAAGGTCAACCTAAACTGCTCGGAATTACTTGAAATTTTGACACGATGTCATTAGGTATATTCTTGATCTATTGTAAAAAATTTAGATTTTTCCGATAAGTATAAACCCTAATTTTTCTTTTCCCCAATTCGTAAAATTAAGATCGTTAATTGATTTTTTAAATAATTTAGGTCTAATAATTCGGTTAATTGGGAAAGGGAATATAATTTCATGGGTCAGTGGCTAATTTTAAAAATTATTGGATTAAAATTTTGAATGGTTTCGTTAATTTTAATCGCACTTAAACCTAATTATTAAAATCTGAAATTTAAATGTTTAGAGAACGATTTAAAGTTTTAGATTTATTATTTAAAAGTTCAAATTTTTCAGTTGATTCGTTCGTTCTTAAAACTTTGAATAATGTTAGCCTTGATTTAATATTTTACGAAATCGGATTGTGGTTAAATTTTATTAAAATACAAAAATCATTGTTTTTCGAAAATAAAAATCGTAACTTTTTATGAAAAATGACATTAATGCAAAGTTCGTGAAATTAATTTTTTTTTTATAATTAAGTTGGTCCGTAGGCACGCACCAAAGGCACGAACACAAGAGTATGGTGGACGTGTGGCTCGACGAGCCATGCGGGCTGCTATGCGAGTGCCGAGCCGCAGCGACGCGAGCAGCAGCAAGCAAGCTGCGAGCTGCGTGCCGCGCGCGCGCTGGGCGAGGAAAGGGGCAAGCAAGGCACACCTTGGCTTGCGAGTGCTGCGACGAAGAAAGGCACGTAGCCTGCGACGTCCAGCGCTGCGATGAGCACGACGAGCGCGCAGGGCAGCGACGAGCTGTGGGCACACGCGCGCCAGGCTGCGGGGTGTGCGAGCTTGCTCGTGCGCCTCGTAGGCCACACACAAGCGCAATGGGCTGGGCGCAAGCCTATCCCAACCATGCACTTGGACTTTTTTGCTTGAAAATTGTTTCTTTCGTTGGGTTAACATGTTTGCATTAATTTGGGCTAACGGGATATTTAATTCAATATTTTATTTATTTGGGCAGGGCCGCGAGTTTTAATTTAATATTTTATAATTAATTATCCGGAATAATTATTGGTTTGAGTGGGAGCCACTAAATGAAATTAAAATGAAATAATTATTTTTAATTATTTTCGTAGGTCGCATTATTTTAATTAAATTCAATTTTAATTAGAATAACGTCTAAGGATTAATAATTTGGAAATTGATTAATCTTTTAGGACGCGTTTATGTGAATGTGAATTTTAATTAATTCACGTAAATACTTGCATAATTATATGGGCCATTCGTTTTAGCATACGAATGGATGAATGCATAGAATGTATATTTTATGTAATGAAGGTACTCCAAGTGACTAGTATTGCCATTTAGGTTAGTTAAATACGGTCTGCGAACCGTTCTATCTTTGAATGTAATGTTTTAAATATGGTCTGTGTACCTGTGAGGGGGTCGAAAAAGCACGAGGCTAATGCGTGACCTCGTCCCTCGTGGGTGTGACGATTCTTTTTATTCAATCAAGTGTAATTGGATTTCCTGTGAGTTTACACCCAATTAACTAGTAATATAGGAGTCGCCATTCAGTTTTTAACGACAATGAGAAAAACTGACAAAACCCGGTTATCGTGACATAAAGGGAGTGCAATTATGTTTGACCACGACGGCCGTAGGTTCCCTTGTGATCCCTGGTGTGGGGATCTCTCAACATACACCCGCAAGGTAGAGATTGAGGGTTCGGGGGACTGTAACTACCGAGAGGAGTACTCGCTCGTCGATAACTCCAGAGGCAGGATATCCTTACTAGCTCAGCATAAATAATTGAAGGGACATGCGTTAACTATTAAACTAATCTGAGTTAATTTTAGCAATATGCAACATATAATACTAGATCGATCGCGAATATCTGACTTAAATAGCATTAAGGGACCTAGCATGATAATCCAATTTCCCAAAAATATTATATTTGTTAGGCGTGGTAGAACAATCAGATTTAGTTAGTTTAACAGTTCATAAAAAGGGCGAGGAAAGCAATTAAATCATCGAAAAGGGACACATTACGACGCACCCTTGAGAGGCGCGTCACGGTTCTCAGAAAACTAACCACTTTGACTTTGCTATTTCTCCTTTTTATTTAACGAATATCAAATTATGGGACAGGATACGTTCTGTTCGATTTATGGATCGATTGCGACAGAACGCGTGAACAATTTCGCAGCGTGAGGCTTAGGCTAAGGGTTGGAGTCAATACTCAGAATATGAATTGTGTGTGTTTTTCACGTCGAATTTGGGGCTGTATTTATAGGGGAGAGTTCGTGGAAAGATAGAATTGCAGAGTTCTAATCCACAAAGAATTAGGAAAAAACACGTACCCAGGTATTTTCAGCGCCCAGGCCTGGGCGCCGAAGATTTCGGCGCCCAGAGCTAGGCGTTGAAAATAGGGTCTGGGCTGTTTTCTTAGTCAGACTCGGATTCCTGAAATCCGTAGAGTTTGAGACTTAATCAAGTCTTTTAGCGCGTATCTATTTCATGACGGAATGCGTCTGGGCCCGTTACGAACTCTAGGCTCGTTAGGATTTTAATTAATACGTAACTCTTATTTTCGAATCATTTTAGGAATAGGATTCTCGCAGTTTTCTATCACATTTAGGATTTATGTTGGAGTGCAATACCTAATTCTGACAGGTTTCTATCTTTTATGACTTGCCACTTTTAGAAGCTACCTTTTACGGCAGTTACTATTTTTAGCAGGTTTCTATAAATAGCAGGTTTCGGGTGAAATGAAAAGGGGAATCGAGGTTCGTTTATTTTATAGGAGATGCGTTGTCAAGTGGAGATTTATGTTTTCATCATCGAACCTTCCCTTTCGGGAATGGGGACAAATGTAGGTGTCTACAGTTAGCCCCCACTTTGATTGAGTCTTGGAGTAAGACGATGGTCAAAGTATTAGACGGAGTGCGTCATACAAGCCATGGTGACCTGTTTTGACGAGGGTCTCACGAGCCCCCGAGTGATAACATTTGACTTAAGGGTCATCACTTGAAGTGTCGACATATCCCTCACGTGTCATTGGGATTTGTCAACGGATAGTATAGAAACTTCCTCACTTTGTCATTGGAATCTAAAGAAGTGTAAAAACTCCCTCACTTTGTCATTGGGAGTAGCTACAGATGTTTTCGAAATCAAAGCTATAAAGTGTAATTGGGCCTGGCCAAGCCCAACCACGAGGTAAAAATGTTTTTAAAGATTCTCATTTTCAGGGCTAGCTAAACGAGAAAACCCCCTTGTTTTTATGGGACGTAAAACGAAGGAAAATCCAGCACATCGCTCTTTTTTGGAAAAAACGGAAAACCAATCCTTTTAATTTTTGGAAAAGGGAAAACCAGAAAAAGTTATTGCTGCAGCGACTAAGGACCTGCGCGGTTAGTGGCGCAGACCCCGCCGGCTAAAGATGGCGAGCCTGTCCGCTAAGGGTGGACACCCCGTCCGAAAGAAGTGGACGAATCTGTTTTGAAATTTGAAAATAAGGACCTACGCGGCTTGTGACGTAGACCCCGCCGGCTAAAGATGGCAAACCTGTCTGCTAAGGGTGGACACCCCGTCCGATAGAAGTGGACGAATCTATTTTGAAATTTGTTTGTGCTTTTTGAAAATAAGGACCTACGCGGTTTATGACGTAGACCCCGCCGGCTAAAGATGGCGAGCCTGTCCGCTAAGGGTGGACACCCCGTCCGATAGAAGTGGACGAGTCTCTTTTGAAGTTCGTTTGTTTTTGTTTTTTTTTTTTGAAAATAAGGACCTACGCGGTTTGTGACGTAGACCCCGCCGGCTGAAGATGGCGAGCCTATTTTGAATTTGAAGACTTTATTTTGACCTGCGCGGCTGGTGACGCAGACCCCGCCCGCTGAAGGTGGGCGAGCCCTGTCCGCTAAGGGTGGACGCCCCGCTCGCTGGAGGTCAGCGAACCTGAATTCGTCTTTTCGATTTGGGATTTGCGTGTCACGATCTTGCCCGATTGAGGTGGGCAAGTCCCTATTTCATTTTTTTCTTGTGATTTCTTTTGAGAATTTCTTTTTATTCATTCTTATAGGAGCGAATTCTTCCGAGGGATGCTCGGATTTAGTTGCAACCTGAATGTGGGTTGACAATGTGTTTAGATGGACCATAGTCTCGTGGTCATCACCTTTTTATAGTTTTGAGCTAGTCTTTTCGGCTCAATTTTGCCACTACCTGGGTCCTTGATTAGGGGACTATGTATAAGTATCAACGGCGACCTTTGTCTTGAGGTCGTAAACTGGTTTTATTTTTTGAGACATCCAAACACGGGACTTCGTACAGCGTAGTCTAGGAATATTGTTTTAACTTTGCATACTCTCTTTTGAAATATATATTTTCTTTTGAGCCCCCAAGCATTCGTGCTTGACGGTCATTTCTTGTCAAAGGGGTTCCTTGGGGATACGCAATTTGTGACGTCCTTTATCATGTTTGGGATTGTACTCGTAAATGCGAGCGATCTTTGTAGTGGTGTGCTACTCTTGACAAAGTTGTGAGGTGCGACTTCCAGTAAAGAAATCGACAATTTTCGAGTTGAATGGATGCGGCAGGGCCCAATAGAAGTTAGGGCCTTTTTTGAGCCTGGGTTCATTTTTGGCGCCCAGGCCTGGGCGTTGAAATAATTCACGCCCAGGTGGGGCGTTGAAAGTGTTGTTTGGGCTGGTCTTTTGATGACACAGTTGGCCTCTTGTTCATTCGTTTATTTCACTTGGAAGTTCTATGTATTCTCTTTTCTTTTGTTTTTTTCTTTGTTTTTAGAACGTGATGATTTTCTTGAGAAGTCGTAGCCGATTGGTGGACTACGGTGCCTGTCTCTTCGGGGCGATTATTTTAAGGAACTGTTGCTCTTAAGGCGTACAGTTATTGCGATAGTTGGGCGAGTCTATATGGCCCGAGGAACATACCTTGAGGCGTAAGACTTTGACCGCTCTTGTTGTTGTATATTTTTTCCTTTTGAACGCGTTCGTGAATGTTCGATACTTAGAATGATGATATGTATGTGAGAACGAGCGTTCATAGAATGGTCGTTGTGTGCGGTCCATTAATCAGTTTGCTTGAATTATTTTTTGAGCAATGACTGATTTTGAATAGTTTGCTTAGAAGCTTGATAGGGTTCAGGCCCATTCATGAAGTGGGCTCAAACATCGTGCCCTTTCGATTTTTCAAACATTTGCTTCGAGATTTTTTATTTTGCTATGGTCGTTTCGTAGCTTGGAGCCCCCAAGTATGCATGTTGGGATGCTTCCTTTTGGCGTACGATTTTGTAGGTTTTTTTTTAGAAAGATGCCTTGGGGTTCCGCTCGTGTAGGTGCGAGCTATCCCTTCCGTGGTAGGTGATGTTTTGCTACCTTTAATCCTTAATGTAGAAGTCGTGTGGCTTGCATTTTAAATTTGGGCGATAAGTAATCTTTTCCTCTTTTACACATGCTCTTTGGTCGTGCTCGCATTAGTGCAATATGCCTCACTCTTTTTTTTAGACTTGTGCCGTGGGATGGTTGAGCTTATGGTGCGACGTAGGCTTGTGTGGCCTAACCGCATGTATTAGAACATTTCTCCAGGTGTTGGGATATCATTATTATTTTTTGCATTGGAGTACTTCATCATGCCTCGTTCAGGTGTCCGAACAAGTGTAGCACTTTCTGCGTGGGTGTTCATGGCTTATTACTTCATTCGATGCGAGGATTCATAGATGTTTCTTTCTTATTTTTATATCTGGGCAAAACTTGGCTAGCAGAAAGATTCAGCGCTCAGGCTGGGGCGTTAAAGATATCGGCGCCCAGCTCTGGCGTTAAAAATTATCTCTGGGTATATTTTAACAGTTCTTATCCTTGATTTTTTCTTTCCCTTTAGCTTTGGAACGACGTAGACTGTGTAACGGGCGCTTGTAGGGCGAGCGTTATGTGCAGTAGTTTGATCGGAGTTTTGGTGACTCGCGATTTTCAGTTACCCTTGTTAGTGGGGTGACTTTATATATTCTAAGTAGTGCTTAGAATTTGGGAGGGGTTGTAGCCATTCTAAGGTTCGTTTTACACGATTAAAGCTTAGGATTGTGCCCCTATGACGTATGTATAGCATTAGCGTCGAGAATTTGCGATAAAATCGTCATTTCGAGCATTTTTAGAGTGTTTTTCTCAAGCCTCCAATTGTAGCTACGGGATTGGCTTGGTGCTATAATGCTTTGCATACGTCTTTATGCATTCATGGTGACATGGATCATGAATAGTTTGAACCAGACTCATTTAGTGCGAGGTACGTTCGAGTAGTGACCTGCTACTTCTCTTGTAAATGTCGTATTATGCGACATCGCCATGGTCAAGGTAGTAACATGTGGAAGTGTGCCTTGAACAAAAGTTAGGTGCCTTTCTTTACCCATAATCATATTTAGAAATCTTTTTGACTCACTTGCAACATCGGGATAAACGCATACTTAGATTAAACCAACGACTCTTTATTATGTTCGAAGAAGTCTTTGAAAATTCTTTGGAAATTATTTAAAATCCGAATCCTACTGTGTACAATCCGAGGTTTCCTAAGTAGGTTGACTTATAGAAGGGTTCGTATAGGATTACATGAGTGAATCAAAATACTGTTACGATTTTTGGAATGCTGTCTAAGGATTTGCTGGAAGCCAGGGTGCAGGCGTCAAGATATACTTGTGCCCGTTCGGCATATGCTTTACTTTCAGATTTCGATTTTAGATACCCGTGTCATATGTCTGAGTAGGGTGAGCCTTGGTTAAGTGCCAAGTCCTATTGACAATGTCTGTCGTTTTTTTTTCAAAAGGGATTCGCAAGCATTTGACTTACCATGAACGGGTGCCCTGAGTTCGAAGGAACAATGGGGCAATGCCGTAGAACAATATTTTTTTTTTTTTTTTGCAAGCTTTACTGCCTTAACTACTTGTTGGCGATTATGACTGTGTCTAGTGGTGAAAGAAGGTCTTTAAGTGAGTTAGTTCGCTTTAGGGAGGGTCAAGTCGAGTACTTTAGAGGTCATGGACGCTTGCGCTAGCCCCCATTCAATTGAGGCAGAGCGATCTTTTGAGTCTTGGCTAAGTGCTTAGGAGTGTGAGTGCCCCTTCTGGCAAGGGTACGTGCCCTTTATTATTTTTCGATGTGTGCTCATTTTGGCATCTTGACGACTTGGATTCTTTCCTTGACTTGAATTTTTCTTTCGACTTGGATTGGGAGTAATTAAATTTCAATAAGGGACTCTATTTCTTATTCTTGTTTTTCTATAGGCTTTAATATTTTTGCAAATTGGTTGGACCGAATCATGGATTGCCTAAGTATCCGCCTTAAATAGATTTAATTTAAATAGATTTAATTTGGAATCAGGTGTTGCGTAGTTCTTAGCCTAGAAAATGGTTTCTTAAAATGCCGATTTTAAACAAGTACGTTCCGAGGTGGAAACATATTATTTGAAATGGTAGAATAAGTGAAGTTTATTATTATTTAAATCTGCTGCCAAAAATTTGTTTTATATTTTTTTTTGAGTACATGTATTTTTTGGTGGTACTTATACGTGCTGTACCCCTCCAAGTGTTCGTTATTTTTCCGTGCATGTGCGGATAAAATGACGAGCACTTCTGGACAAAATTTTAGCAAGCACAGAGAATCAGCGCCCAGGCTGGGGCGTCAAAGTTTTCGGCGCCCAGGTGTGGGCGCGAGAAATGTTTTCTGGGCGGATTTTTTTGGTGCGCTAAATGCTTCTTTTCTTTTTTAGACGAACTTTTAGAGGCGCTTTGCAAAGTTTGCTTTTTTATTATTTATTATTTTTTGTACTTTTCATTGGTCTTTTTTTTTTTTTATTCATGACTCAAGACGGTTTGAAAGATGGGTTGAATGAGTTGGGATAATTTGTATAGGTATTAGTCAAGCATGAGGATTACACCTGCTAGGGCTCACAATTTGCAGCCTCAAGCTAGTGTCATGAGTTTAAATCAACCAAGGTCAATGAGTAGCATGGGGACGGTCAAGGGTATATCAACAGGATGTATCCACACAAGTTATACGGTCATTATGCTAATGGTGGTGTAAGAGCAGGTTTGGGAAATAGTGGGTATGACGCACGTGTCAATGGCCATACGTGGTTTTCAGTTGATAACAAGTTTAGGAACAAGAGTCGAGTTAATGGTTTCTTGGGTTATGGCGGTGAGAACATGGATGGGTTAAATGTGCTGAACAGGGGCCCCAGAGCGAAGGCGTCTAAGAACATAAGGATTGGAAAGGGTAGACATCGTAGAACTTTATGTAGTTTTTGTGACATGATTTGGATTGGTTGACTCAATTCTTTTCCTTTGTTTACTTGGGTAAATTTTGCACTTTGGGAGGTACGGGCTAAGTATTTCATGGCTCGCTCTTTTCGCTCTCCCTTCTTTCTTTTTTCTTTTTGCTTGGGATTTCTCCCCAACATAAATTTTTTATTTGGGCTAAAAGGTAGGTGGTTGTGGTCTTTGAGTCACGAGGCGAGACTGGGTGAGCCCCATTTGGTAGGCCTATAGTGGACCTCTAACTTTAGTAGGCCTAGGGTGGACCTTTAGCTTTAGTAGGCCTAGGGTGGACCTTTAAATTGTCTTACTTTGCAAGCGTATTTAGTCGTGTCTTAAAATGTGCAAATAGCGTAGATTCAAAATGTTGTTTTTACCTTATTGAAATTTAACGAAAGAATTACATCGAAAATAATATTTTTTTGCTTCTTTTCAGATTCCAGTTTCTGGGATTTAATTGGAAGTTGTGATTTAGACTCGAACTTTCATTAATCTTTCTGATTATAACCCGTGTAGGAATATAAGGAGGTGGCCTAGACTCAAAATAATGACGTGGCATAAGCTTATAATACTTGACCAAGCGACTCTCAGACTTAGGCTAATTGGACCATAACTTTCGTTGGTTGACACTTTAGATTTTAACCCCTGTGTGTTTATTTGTCATGCGCCATTTTGCTTAATGTTGGCAAGGTAGTTAATTGGGGAGATCGAATTTTTATTTTTGCAAGGCTAGAATCATTAGTGCGGCTTCTCTCTTAGTGTGTATTGCTTTACCCCAATGGTAGCCTTGTGGCATGCCGATTCGGGTATTTTCATGGTTTGTCATGTTGCATTCATTGAAAATCTTTTAGTCCGTACTTAGGAGTATTTCAAGGAGCGAGTGGCTCGAGAGGACTATGGTAGTCGTGACCCAATATGATCATAAACCTTGAGGCCATTAATTTTGTGCTAATGGTATTTGACACCTTAGGTTCACTTTGGGGGTTGTGCGACTATGGGGGAATGATTTTCAGAATGTGACCGTTTCCATTTTGCAAATACTATAATATATTCTTTTTATTGGCCAGAGAGAGTATTGAGGCCGTAAATTCTAGGCAAGGGATGACAATTACATATGGGTGCTTATTGATTTAAATGTTAGGAAGGGAGACTCAATATGGTTTAACCTTTTAGCTTGCAGAACGACACCAAGTATTAGGACCGATTCTATGGATAAGACAACTAAAACTTAGGATTTAGATTGTACTTCGGCATAACCTAGTCTAGACTCGGATTTATTGAACATTATTTTTCCTTGAAGACTCCATTTGAACATTATTTTTTGAATACTTTTCCCATGTGACATTCAAGGTCGTTTAATTAGCATGTTCGGTTTTGGTGCCGGGCATTGTCTTCATAGGAGGCCTAACAACGACACAAAGAGTTATTTTATTTTTTTACAAGTCGCTTTAAGAATCGAGTGCCTTTTCATACGCCCTCGCAGCAAATTTTTTTCGAAAAGTTTTTTTTTGCTACGTATATTTTTTCATTCGCGGGCACCGAGGCTGCTGTGCCTGACCAAAAGGCCAGGCAACAACTTCAGCGCCCAGCAGTGGGCGTGAGAAATTTTGGTGCCCAGCCAGGGGCGTTGAAAATGCGCCCCTGGCTGGTTCTCGTTTTCTGTTTGCGTATACTTTTGTTTTTGCGACTTTAATTTTGCGTGCTTGCCTTATAACGTCCTTTACGCGTTGTGCAGCGTTTGTGGGATTCGTTACGGCCATCCCGAGCGTCGCTTATTTTTGTGGCGATCGTTCGGGCTTACGGAACACGTATTTTGGTATAACTCTTTGGCCAATTGGTTCATGAATGTTTGGGAAATTTTTAAGGTCGTTGGTTTTCTAGCATTATTTGTCTAGCATTATTCGTACGCACAATCATAACATAGTCACATAGTTCGCTACACATAACTACATTACAAACATGGATTTGAAAATTAAATATGTCACGTAGTTTATGATAGGCTTCTATGGGTAGTATTTGCGCCTGGCTTGGTACCGCTTCTATCGTAGATCCAACACATGCCCCGGTCGAGGTAGTGTCTTCAACAGACGAATTTCGCTCAAGAGGCCAACCCGCAAGTGCAAGCCAAGGGGGCATGCAGGCGAGAGGGACCTAATGAGCGAGCGATTGGGTTCGGAATAGGTGTACTACCTACACAAGTACCGAGTGGGCAACATGCGCGGCGTATGCACCCCCCTATTGGCGAAAAAGGTATCCTTAGTCCCAACTCCTGAGGGAGCCGAGATTCGTTATGCTGTTCTGCCCGTTCACATTAATATGCTTATTTTCAGGTCGTCCCAACTTGATGGGGAAATAAACGCGGAGTAGGATCGTTTCACCCTTCGGCTATTTTGATTACCTACAAGCACGAGTATTTCCTTCGCTGTCCCCAGCGGAGTCGCCACTTTGAGGGGGTCGAAAAAGCACGAGGCTAATGCGTGACCTCGTCCCTCGTGGGTGTGACGATTCTTTTTATTCAATCAAGTGTAATTGGATTTCCTGTGAGTTTACACCCAATTAACTAGTAATATAGGAGTCGCCATTCAGTTTTTAACGACAATGAGAAAAACTGACAAAACCCGGTTATCGTGACATAAAGGGAGTGCAATTATGTTTGACCACGACGGCCGTAGGTTCCCTTGTGATCCCTGTTGTGGGGATCTCTCAACATACACCCGCAAGGTAGAGATTGAGGGTTGTTAGGTTATGATACATATGACAATTCATAAATCATGCGAAAAAACCATTTAGCCAGGAATACATATTATTTACACATAATCATATAGCATAGTTTAGATGCATACTCTTTGTTGCGTGCCTTCCCTAGCTGCGCCCGAACCGAACAAGAACAAGTCTTTAGGACTCCAAGTGTCGTCCCTCCGTAGATAGTCCACAGCACGTCCGGATCCGCCTTAAGATTGACCAACTAGAATCGCCCTTAAGGTACTAAAGAATTTCGGCACTCTTAGGTAAGAAATGTGTCTGAATTTTCTCTCAAAAACTCACTTTGAATACTTGAATAATCTCTGAAAATATGTGACCCTAGGCACTTATTTATAGAGTTATGGAAAGGGTTTTGGAATCCTATTAGGATACTAATTTATTTAATTATAACCCTACTAGGACTCTAATTAAATAATCATTATCTAATAGTTTTAGGATTTAATCACACTTCGAATTCTGATTGCTTCAGGATTCCCGCACAAGCATTGCACGAGCACCGTACACCCGCGCAAGCCTTGCGGCCCACGCTAGGCGCACAGCGCTCGGCCCACTGCTGTGCTCCGCGTGCGCGCGCCCAAGGCCTTGGCTGGGCCTGGCCTTGCGCTGGGCCTGGTCGAGGCTTGGCGTGCGCTGGTGTGCGTTGGCTCGCTGGGCGATGGCCTGGCTTCGTGCTGGGCCTTCGTCTAGCGGGCCTCGTCCGATGCTAATTCGTACGATACGCTTCCGATTAAATTCCCGATTCCGGAATTCATTTCCGATACGAACAATATTTAATATTTCCGATTCCGGAATCAATTTCCGTTTCGAACAAATATTTAATATTTCCGTTTCCGGAATTATTTTCCGATTCCGATAATATTTCCGATTCTGACAATATTTCCGTTTCCGGCAATATTTCCGATTCTGGCAATATTTCCATTTCCGATAATATTTTCCGATACGTACCATGTTTCCGTTTCCGGCAACATCTACGACTTGGATAATATTTATATTTCCGATACGATCCATATTTCCGTTTCCGGCAATATCATCGTTTCCGGAGTATTCATTTCTTGCCTGTGACGATCTCAGCTCCCACTGAAACCAAGATCCGTCGATTCCGAATATCCATAGATGGAGTATTTAATGCCATTAAATACTTGATCCGTTTACGTACTATTTGTGTGACCCTACGGGTTCAGTCAAGAGTAAGCTGTGGATTAATATCATTAATTCCACTTGAACTGAAGCGGCCTCTAGCTAGGCATTCAGCTCACTTGATCTCACTGAATTATTAACTTGTTAATTAATACTGAACCGCATTTATTAGACTTAACATTGAATGCATACTTGGACCAAGGGCATTATTTCCTTCAGTCTCCCACTTGTCCTTAGGGACAAGTGTGCATTTCCTAATTCCTTTGTCGCTCGATGCTTGCTCTTGAACATAAGGTAAGAGTTGTCATCCTTATTATGTCCAGAGGTGTTTCTCGGTTTCAGAGTTCAACTGATCAAATAAACAGATAATCATAGCCTATGATTCATCCGAGCACGGCCATGCATTTCACAGTTTCTAGCTCTCCGAGTGGCCTTGTACAACTTTTAAGCATCTCATCCCGATTTATGGGAGGACAATCCCAATCTTGCGATATTGAGATTAGACTTCGTTTGATAGGTGATTACCTGAGCGTTGCCTTTATAGCCTCCTTTTACGGTGCGACGGTTGGTCAACGTCAAAGCAACCAGTTCTCAAACAAGTAATCTCAAATCACTCAGGTATTGAGGATTTAGTGTCTAATAATTTTAATGAAATTTACTTATGACAGATTTTCATCTCTTACAGTAAAGTTTCATAGGTCTTGTCCGATACTAGTTTTCCCAAAGTAAGTATCTATGCAAATGATTATGACATTGCCATGTCCACATAGTTCAAGAAACAGAACTACTAGTCATCTTGCATTCTAATCGTCTAACGTTTTCTATGCGTCCAATTTTATAGAAAACTCCGACTAGGGACCATTTTCAACCTTTGACATTCAAGTTCACTTGATAGACATTTCTTAGTCACAGGACTGGTCCTGACAGTCTATCTTGAATATATCGTCAAATTGAAGGGACTCATCATTTAATAAACCACAAATTAAATGGAAAAATGAAAACACATTTCATATATGATAAAGGAAATTTTGGTATTTACTACCTTTAAAATACACCACTTTTGTATTTACTACCTTATGAAATTTTTATTTTAAATTACTACCTTAAACTTCCAGATTCTTTTTATTTACTACCACTTTACAGTTTTCTCATTTTAAAATTAAGATATCTCCTTCGTTTCTTAATCGTTTAAAGTGATTCGAAGTTCATTATTTTTCTTTTTCTATAGGGATTTCATTGAGAACGTCATTTCAAAAAAAATCGTTTGATAATTCTTAACATTTTAAAATTTTAAAAATAATATTTAATTTGTTTAAACTTTTACGAAATGCTAAAAGGTAAGATCCCTATGGAATCCTTACATATAAATGAGAAGAATGAGCTTTGAATCACTTAAAATGATTAAGAAACGAAAGAGATATCTCAATTTTAAAATAAGAAAACTGTAAAATGGTAGTGACTACAAATAAAATGGAACTTTAAGGTAGTAATTTAAAATAAAATTTTCATAAGGTAGTAAATACAAAAGTGGTGTATTTTTAAGGTAGTAAATACCAAAAAATCCTATGATAAATGTTCAACCCCTAATGTTTTACAACCATGGGCCTCGAACCCATCTTTAAAACATTTCATGGAATTCAAAGCTATGCTTGATTTCCAGTGCTACAATGTGAGTGTTGCTTCTCACTTGTCGCATAGGTTTAGTTATCATGCTTTGCCAATCTTAATATCTTTTTCATCGAATGATATTCGAGATAGGATGATAAGATCTTTTGAGTTTGTTTATTATGTGATCTAGTCTTTCTTACTTCGATAGTGGTTCTACGCATTTTGCAATGAAGAGCCATCAAGTTAGCAGACATGTGATCCTCCCAAGTTCAATGAAGAACTCATTAATATAAACAACTCTGTTTTATTGCTTCTTAGGCAATAAGTACTTTTACTTCAACTGTTTAGGTTGCTAGTGATGCTTTGTTTGGATTTACATATCCAAGGAGTTCACAGACATGTGGAAGACTTTCCAGCTGTATCTTAGAACATAGAAATTAATATTTTAATTTCCCACGCAACAACTCATGGTCTCCAATCCATGTTGCCATTTCAAAACACGATGCTCTATAGCTCGTCCTTATCAATGGTTAACTCCAAAGGGTCTTGCTTGATCCTTTGCCAGTGTTTATGCGTGTAGCATCAATATTTAGCATATCTTTATTTCCTTGAATCAAGAACTATTCCTATGTACCATTTCAAGTAACATAAGTATTCTTGATCTCAATCTAGTTGATCTTCACTTAGATCAATAGAGATTGGTATATGTTCGTCATGCCTAAAGTCATACGATACGTTTTTGGCGATCCTCATATTATATCATACATGATAAATTCTTTTGCAGAATATTTCCCAATTGAATTCTATTCATGTAACTTTAGCTTATCTAGTTTCAGTAGATACTAAATTCAGCTAAATTCTTTGACATATAATATAGGTTAAGAATCTCATTTAGACTCTTTGATGTTTAACTTAGTAAATGCTTATACATAGTTCAAACATCCTTTACTTAGATTTATTCACGTGGGTCGAATATCTCCAATGGAGACTTTCGTGTTTGATTTAGTAAATGCCATTACTTAATCTAAAACAATATTATAAGATCTTTGTAAATAGATCTTAATACCCAATATGTACTAAGTTTCGCCATGGTCCATTATTGATGAATAATTTCAAATCTAAGTCATTAGCATTTGAATGTTATTTCACAATAGAGAGATATGTGTGTGATACACATAGGACCAAATAAGTTTTTATGTACTCCCACTAAACTTCTTATACATCTATAAGAATCATGTATATTTTATGAAACTAAAATGCTTATTAGCTTCACTTAAAATACAGTTCCAATTCCCAATTGCTTGCTTAAATCTGTACTTAGATTTTATAAGCTAGCTTTCTCTTTCAAGCATTTATTTGGATCCACAAATCCTATGACATACCATGTACATAGTTTATTCCAACATTTGATTGAGGAATACGTTTTGTCATCCAATTGCTATATGTACCAATATGCAATCATTGCTTGAATTATAGACTTGAGCATTACGATTATGCATGAGGTTTCAACACAATTCACACCATGAATTTGCTTGTAACCTTTAGCAACTAATCTAGCTTTGTGTGTGAACACAATTCCATGTTTGATGGTTTTTATCCTTAAAACAAACTTGCAACCAATAGGTGTGAACCTATTCTTGCAAATCAACAAAATTTCAATTTTGTCATCAAAACATTGAGTATGTTTTATGGCCTCTAACCATTTAAAACATTTGAGTCTATATATGGCCTCTAACCATTTTAGGGAATCTATATTTCGTCATAGCTTTCTTACAAGTCACAAACTCATTAATCTATATGATAATAGTTTGACTGCAAGTTGTAGGTTTCTTCACTATTTAATAGAAGAATCTCATAGTTTCATTGACCTGATCTCTATGTTTCTTCACTATCTAATAGAAGAATCTCATAGTTTCAGTGACTTGAATTCTATGCCTACTTGGGTATAGAACATCAAACAATAGAATATCAACAGGCACTTTGAGAGTCCTTTGAATATTCTATTCTCTTTGAAGCACTTGTAAAGTCTTCTAAGAGATGTCTATTCTTTAAAGCCACTTCTAAAGTCCTTAAAGAATAAGTGTTCGGATTTTCTGAAGAACTTCGAAAAGCCTCCGGAATGTCCGTTTATGTTTGTTGTTCGCCTCGAAGACTTTCGAGGTCTATTTTCTCCCACTTGTCATTTTGGAAACGAATCTCCAAAAGGACATCATTTCGAGCAAACAAACATTATGTTCTCAAAAATTCGTGGTAGAAACAATACTCTTGTGTCTCATTTGAATAAATCACAATGAAACATATATCTATACTTGGGCCTTAGTTTGTCGAATGACAAACACTAAGCTCCCACTGAGTTTTGCAACTCTCTAGATATATTTTATGAAAAGTTATTCTGAAATTACTTTTCAATAGCTTTGACGAATTTGGTTTAGTTTGGTGGTAGTTGAGCATTTTGTTTTAGAAATTATAGGAAAAGTCTTTATGATTCATCATTGATCGAATCAAGTACTAATTGACTTCGATTATTCCAACTAAGATATGCCATATCTTATGGACCTAGATTGTGAAATTACAACACACAATCATTGATGATCATATTTGGTCTCAAGTAATCATCAACATGATCTAACCTAGATCTTTATGATTTCTTGCCAAGTAGATTTTATACTTCTGAATCTTTGAACTAGCCAAATAGATTCAACTTATATCACATTTGAGTAAATAAACCTATATTCACTCAAATCCATGTGAGATAATAAAGTCATAAAATCTTTCTTTAGCTTTGAACTCTATTGTCTAGGCGTTCTAACATTAGTTCATATCTTTTGTTACTTTCAACAAGTAAGACTAGTCGTCTTAAATTGATCTAGAAATCAATGAACTTTCAAAAGTCTATCAAAATAGAGCTTTTGAATGTTAATTTGTTGATATGGTCTAAGCAACAATGCCAAAGATTAGTGGAACTCAAATCAAGGGGTTGATTTGAACCTAGTAAAGTTCTTTAAAGAGTTGTTTGTTTTAATCAAGCATATTGACTCAACCTGTAATTGACCATTTCATTCAAATAAACAAACAAACATTGTTTTTGTTTTTCTTGAATGTGAGTTTTTCTGTGTTTGAAAACAGAAATTTAGGTATGTTGATTATGGAACAAAATAGCCATTAAGTTCCAGCCTTTGAAAGGACTTAAAACAAAGTAGATGACCCTACAACTAATGTAGCATTGCCATGCTTCATTTTCCACTTGTAGGTCATTAGTGTATCCTAGCTTCCATTGTTTGAGTTATTACCGAAGTAAGAACCTCAAGCGGTATATGATACCAAGGAAGTTTGATTGCTAGGTCACTTCTCTTTAAACATAAACTTATAGGTAGAAACAGAATCGTAAATTCCTTTCATTTGTTCCTCGTTTTCCTATTTCTTGTACCCTTTCTTATAGTCTTAAGAATTGAATTCTTTAGTGTTGACTTTTATACTTTGTTAGACATGTCCAATGTCACCCCAACAAGGTTCTTACCATTTTATTTATGTTGAATATTCTGTTTCAACTAGATGATCTTACCAGAAGCTTCTAAAGTTCTCTAAGCATCGATCTATTCGAATGTCTAGGGACTGGACTCATTCGAGAATTAAATGGACAAAGATATTAGGTTGTTAACCATTGGTAAAGCTGAGCGTTTTAAGCTCAATGCTTTATGATCTCAAAACTACATTGTATTTTGAATGCACAAGCACCAATTGGTTTGCCATTCGACTTTGATGTTCGAAAACAACCATAAAAGTCGCTATAAGAAACGTACATTTTAAATTGATCACTTTCTCTCATTTCCGTGAATCGTTCTTGGATTCACTACCAATCGAGGAAATTTACTGTTACCTTTCTAAAAGGATTTATTGCAGTGCAAGATATTTAATTATAAACAATAATTAAAACATACATTGAAGCATGCAAAGTCTAAACATTTATCATGAATAATAACTTGAAAATTAAAGCAATCATGCAATTTCATCAAGTTATTAGCATTTTATTCGAATTTATTGTTCCGGCAGGTGTGAATAAAATGATTCCAAGATCCTAAAATCATTGAAGAACTAAGCACAGTTTGTCGACTTAATCCTAAAACATCTTAGGTAAGCAAAAGCCTTTTGCTAATAGTCTAGAAACTATTCTTGGTTGATAGGTACGTCTAAGAACTTATTAGGTAAACCTATCGATTTTGCCACGACATAAAAGGACTCCTTACTTATATCGTTGAGTTTCACCAAAACTAACATGTACTCACAATTATTTATGTACCTTGCCCCTTTAGGACCAATAAGTAACACCTCGCTGAGCGAAAACTATTACTAGATTGATGTAAAGGATATCCAAGCAAGTGTATATTTTGGCATGGCACCTTATAACTCAATTTTTAAGTTTGGAACTTAAGGCTCTTACTATGTTGGTTAGATTTTAAGTGAACTAAAATCCTTAATCATGCAACATAATCAAGCTTTTGATCTCATGCATTTTAAGACATATTTAAAAGCAATAAATAACTTAAAACATGCATAAGATAAATGTGATCTAGTATGGCCCGACTTCATCTTGAAGCTTTAACTTCAAAGTCCGTCTTGAAAATCTCCGTGGGAGGCACCATTTTCTTCAAATAGGATAAGCTATAATTAAAACTAATTACAACTATTTGATGGTACGCAGACCATATTTGAATTGAAAAATAACTTTGGTACTTTAGATCAATTACATTCAAATTAATGGTGCGCAGACCATATTTTCTTTCCTATTTGGGCCATACTAGTCACTTCATAACCTGCAAAACAGTACATATACAATATATACCATTCACCCATTCATTATCATGAATGGCCCACATAGCTGGTTAGTATAACACATTATGCATCACGTAAACATTTGCAGCAATTAATCAAGGGCACCAATAATCTACCAATTATTCAGTCCTTATTAATTCTAATCAAGTTGTTTTAACCTTAAGGATTTGTAGACCTAATCAAGAGTTTATGACTAAAAGGGCTCCCACTTAAACCAATAAATTCGTATGCTTTACTAATTTTAAACATAAAAATGTATTTCTAGTCTAACCGGAAACATACAAATTTAATTAAAATTTAAAGCTCATATGAATTTATAATTGAATCCAAAAAGTTTAATTTAATTTCAGTCGTATTTAAATTAATTCATGATTTTAATTTTAGAAAAATAATTAGAATAAATAAAATTTATTATAATTACAATATTCAAAATTAAAATCCAAGAAAATAATTTAAATTATTAATTTTAAAATTAATTAAAATTACGTAAACTGAAAATTTCAAATTAAACATTCAAAACGATCTAATCGCAACGCAAACACCCTACGCATCGCACGCCCATGGGCCGCACGCACACAGCCATCGCTGGCCATGTGCGCGCAGCCCATGCGCTCGTCGCATAGCTGCTGCATCTTCCATCGCAAGCCATCGCACAAGAGGTGCTCGCTGCGCGCGCGCCAGCGCTCGATGCACGCGAGCCATCGCTCGCTGTGCGCGCTCGCCAACGCTCGCTGCGCGCGCTCCAGCGCTCGATGCACGCGAGCCATCGCTCGCTGTGCGCGAGCAATTGCTTGCTGCGCGCGATCAGCGCTGGGCGCAGCGCTCGTGGCACGCGAGCTTGCGCTAGCTGCGCGCGAGGCTGCGCGCGCTTGCGCGAGGCAGTGCGCGTTGTGGCGCAGCTCGCTTGCTGCCCACACGCGACTGCCATGCCTTGCCTTCGCCCATGCCCATTCATCCATAGCTCGTGGCCCACGACACAAGGCAGGGCTGCTGCCTTGTGCTCGTGCACCATGCCCCTGCTCATTGCATTCGTGCCGCACGGGCGACGAGCTCCCTTGCTCGTCGTCGCATGCCCGCACTATACAACACCCCTTAAGGGTAACACGAAGCGTCCATTGCTTTGTGCGTGCAAGTTATATGAACGAATCGCATAAAAATTTAAAATTTATATTTAAAATTAATGACAAATTAATAAATAATATTAATTTCATAATTTTAGGGCGAAAAATCGAAAATTTATTATTCAATTGATTTCCGATTATTATGGATTCAAGCCTAGGTCATAAAATTTAAAATTTAACATAAATTTACAATTTTTATGGTGGTTTTTAATCATAGGTTTCTAATTAAATTATAATTAATTATGAAAATCAAATTAATTCTAAATTATTCTAATTTTCAACAAATTAATCATAATTACAAATTAGATTGCATAATTAACAAGGCTAGGCATTCAAACTTGTTAAACATATACAGTAGGTCAATCAAAAATTCAAGATTTATCAACAAGAATCGCAAATATTTAATTTAACATCTTAAATTTACGAAATTTTGCATTCGAAAAACTAAAATCTTAGAAAAGTCATAGTTAGGCTTCGAATTTGAGAATTCTGGGTTCGGCAGAAAAATGCTATTTTTGTCAAAATTTTAGAATGCCTTTTACATGCGGAATTGACACAAAAATCACTCGATTTGGATGAGTAACGAAGAAACTGCCGAAAAACTGCGTACGTATAATTAAATAAATGCAATTTGCAATTAATTAACAATTACGAAAATTAATCACCCCTTTTAATTCTTGCAAATTTGTAATATTTAACCATGTTCATGAAATTTAGATTATGAAAATAATAAGAGGCTCGTGATACCACTGTTAGGTTATGATACATATGACAATTCATAAATCATGCGGAAAAACCATTTAGCCAGGAATACATATTATTTACACATAATCATATAGCATAGTTTAGATGCATACTCTTTGTTGCGTGCCTTCCCTAGCTGCGCCCGAACCGAACAAGAACAAGTCTTTAGGACTCCAAGTGTCGTCCCTCCGTAGATAGTCCACAGCACGTCCGGATCCGCCTTAAGATTGACCAACTAGAATCGCCCTTAAGGTACTAAAGAATTTCGGCACTCTTAGGTAAGAAATGTGTCTGAATTTTCTCTCAAAAACTCACTTTGAATACTTGAATAATCTCTGAAAATATGTGACCCTAGGCACTTATTTATAGAGTTATGGAAAGGGTTTTGGAATCCTATTAGGATACTAATTTATTTATTTATAACCCTACTAGGACTCTAATTAAATAATCATTATCTAATAGTTTTAGGATTTAATCACACTTCGAATTCTGATTGCTTCAGGATTCCCGCACAAGCATTGCACGAGCACCGTACACCCGCGCAAGCCTTGCGGCCCACGCTAGGCGCACAGCGCTCGGCCCACTGCTGTGCTCCGCGCGCGCGCGCCCAAGGCCTTGGCTGGGCCTGGCCTTGCGCTGGGCCTGGTCGAGGCTTGGCGTGCGCTGGTGTGCGTTGGCTCGCTGGGCGATGGCCTGGCTTCGTGCTGGGCCTTCGTCTAGCGGGCCTCGTCCGATGCTAATTCGTACGATACGCTTCCGATTAAATTCCCGATTCCGGAATTCATTTCCGATACGAACAATATTTAATATTTTCGATTCCGGAATCAATTTCCGTTTCGAACAAATATTTAATATTTCCGTTTCCGGAATTATTTTCCGATTCCGATAATAATTCCGATTCTGACAATATTTCCGTTTCCGGCAATATTTCCGATTCTGGAAATATTTCCATTTCCGATAATATTTTCCGATACGTACCATGTTTCCGTTTCCGGCAACATCTACGACTTGGATAATATTTATATTTCCGATACGATCCATATTTCCGTTTCCGACAATATCATCGTTTCCGGAGTATTCATTTCTTGCCTGTGACGATCTCAGCTCCCACTGAAACCAAGATCCGTCGATTCCGAATATCCATAGATGGAGTATTTAATGCCATTAAATACTTGATCCGTTTACGTACTATTTGTGTGACCCTACGGGTTCAGTCAAGAGTAAGCTGTGGATTAATATCATTAATTCCACTTGAACTGAAGCGGCCTCTAGCTAGGCATTCAGCTCACTTGATCTCACTGAATTATTAACTTGTTAATTAATACTGAACCGCATTTATTAGACTTAACATTGAATGCATACTTGGACCAAGGGCATTATTTCCTTCAAGGGTTCGGGGGACTGTAACTACCGAGAGGAGTACTCGCTCGTCGATAACTCCAGAGGCAGGATATCCTTACTAGCTCAGCATAAATAATTGAAGGGACATGCGTTAACTATTAAACTAATCTGAGTTGATTTTAGCAATATGCAACATATAATACTAGATCGATCGCGATTATCTGACTTAAATAGCATTAAGGGACCTAGCATGATAATCCAATTTCCCTAAAATATTATATTTGTTAGGCGTGGTAGAACAATCAGATTTAGTTAGTTTAACAGTTCATAAAAAGGGCGAGGAAAGCAATTAAATCATCGAAAAGGGACACATTACGACGCACCCTTGAGAGGCGCGTCACGGTTCTCAGAAAACTAACCACTTTGACTTTGCTATTTCTCCTTTTTATTTAAGGAATCTCAAATTATGGGACAGGATACGTTCTGTTCAATTTATGGATCGATTGCGACAGAACGCGTGAACAATTTCGCAGCGTGAGGCTTAGGCTAAGGGTTGGAGTCAATACTCAGAATATGAATTGTGTGTGTGTTTTTCACATCGAATTTGGGGTTGTATTTATAGGGGAGAGTTCGTGGAAAGATAGAATTGCAGAGTTCTAATCCACAAAGAATTAGGAAAAAACACGTACCCAGGTATTTTCAGCGCCCAGGCCTGGGCGCCGAAGATTTCGGCGCCCAAAGCCAGGCGTTGAAAATAGGGTCTGGGCTGTTTTCTTAGTCAGACTCGGATTCCTGAAATCCGTAGAGTTTTAGACTTAATCGAGTCTTTTAGTGCGTATCAATTTCATGACGGAATGCGTTTGGGCCCGTTACGAACTCTAGGCTCGTTAGGATTTTAATTAATACGTAACTCTTATTTCCGAATCATATTAGGAATAGGATTCTCGTAGTTTTCTATCTCATTTAGGATTTATGTTGGAGTGCAATACCTTATTCTGACAGGTTTCTATCTTTTCTGACTTGCCACTTTTAGAAGCTACCTTTTACGGCAGTTACTATTTTTAGCAGGTTTCTATAAATAGCAGGTTTCGGGTGAAATGAAAAGGGGAATTGAGATTCGTTTATTTTATAGGAGATGCGTTGTCAAGTGGAGATTTATGTTTTCATCATCGAACCTTCCCTTTCGGGAATGGGGACAAATGTAGGTGTCTACAGTACCATGGAAATTTTGATGTAATTTTATAAATTTCAAGTATTTCTAAGTTTAGAACTTTAAGTTAGCAATTGAACGAAGATTCAAGACGATGCCAAGCTAACAAGATGGTGATGAAGATTGGATGCTTCAAGACAAGATGTTTTGGGCTATACTAGTTCACCATTTATATATGCATTTTGATATATATTATGCTTGAATGTATGTATGTATACTTTGCATGAATAGGGTGTTTTGTATGACTCGATTAGATTAAGTTCACTAAATAATCGAACTAACATAGAAACAACTAGGTCCAAAGTAATATTGAGTTCAAAAGTTTTCTTCCGAATCAAGCACATACAAAAATCTAGGGATCTAAGATAGTAGGTTTCCGCCAAAGAGAGGTGCTATTTTAGTAGACTTAGGTGGTAAGGAGTCCCAAAGGAGCACGTTGATTGTGGTTTCAACTTAAACAACAATGGCATTATGTTGTGGCAATGGGATAAATTATGGTATTAATTTATTAACCAAGAGTAATTTGGAGATTACTAGCAATAGGTTTTGCTTACCTAGAATCTTAAAATACTTAAGACATGCCAAAGCTGCTTAAGGATTTAGGACTTTTAGGGTCTTGGAATCGTTTCATTCATTATGGACCATGTTTTATTTTTTCATGAATGAAATGTTTAATAGCTTTGATGATTGCGTGAATGCTTTTATTTCAAGTTATTAAAGTATGATAAATGTTTTCTTTGCTAGTTCATTGTGTAGAATAGTAATGAAATTGGTTTTTGAAAATTGTATTTTGTACCGAGCTCCGGAAGGGGAACGGCCTCGGGGATTGGATTTTGGCTCTTGTATTTTGGAGATGTTCTTAGCTATTGGGATTCCGCACGGAGTTGCTCCAACCGCCTAGTAAGGATAATGGTATCGTCATCATCCCAATGGGGAGACACAAATTAGGTGTCTATACCCCTACAACAACCCACCTCATTAATTGATCCCCACTTATTTCATAAATTTTTCTCTCCTCCCTTGCCTTGCACCTGGCTCCTGTTGCTCGTCTCTCTTGCCCGCACAGCAACTGAGCATCTTGCTCGCTCGTTGCCTCGTGCCCCTTGTTGCTCGCTTCCCTCGTGCCTTCGTGCATGCAGCCTCGCCCATACTCCCTCACCTCGTGTCGCAGCTGCCTCTCGCGCACGGCCTCACACACACCCACACTCCCTCTCTCGCTCTCTCGCTCCGGCGTTGTCCGTGTCGCACAGCACCACACTCCTTGTGTGCTGTTACGTGTTGTTACTGTTGTTGTGTGCGACCCTCGTCGCCCAGCCCTCACGCTCGCACTCCCTCACTCATGCTCATGCAAGCACTACTGCCCTTGCTTGCCTTCGTCGCTGCACCGCACGCAACACACGCACACCAACGTGTGTTGTGTGCATTATACTTGTTCTGTTAATTCCTTTGCTCCCAATCACATTCAAATCGTGATTGTACCGTATTATAGGCCGGTTTGGTATAATTCTCTTCTTCCTTGCCTATTCTCTTTCAATTCCGTATTTTAAAACTATTATTAATTTTGGATTATCAAACTGTTGGGAACGGTTATGAACACCGTATTGTAATGTTTTATGTGTCTGGATTCATGAGGAATGTTTTAAATCAAAGAATCATAATTTTTAGATTTGATTAATTAATAAAGTATTGACTTTCAATGTCCTCAGGTAATTTTCATGGTTAACTAGGGTTAGGGTTTTAATCCCAACTTAACAAGTGACTAATTTACATAATTGAACGTTAATTTCAATTATGGAAATCAAATGCAATTTTCAGATTTAATACAAAGCCTAAAATTTATTGATTTTGATGATTTTAAAGGTGGAAGTTAATATTTTCATACTAGGACTTTAGTTTTTCAATTGAGACTATTATTTTGATTATGGGCAATCAAATTCTAATTAATTCAAGTGTTTTAGAACTTATAAAAGTTGCTGAAAATTTAGTAAGCATGAATAATGACTAAGTTCTATTATTTTAATCATAAGAGGTGATTTCTTGCCTTGAGTTGTGATTTGCAAAGTGGCCCGTACTTAGATATTCGAGGTACTTACATGTCTAGGGTGACCACCGATTACATAGGGACTATGTGATACTTTATTATTGTGAATCATGTAACTTGGATGATTATTGGATTCATGTTTGATGTCGTGAACATGTTACTGGTAATTGTGGAATTTATGAATCCTATGTGAACAATCATGTAGTGATTAATTATAATCGTTGAATTCAATGTCAAGCATGTTGTTCAAGTTTTATATGCATGTATGGGTGTTTCACAAGACAGGATTATTATTATGCTATTGAACGTAATGTCTAGCATATATTGAGCCAAGTATTCGTGCCTCGTTGCACTATTTATTCTACCCCGTCTATAGGGTATGATTGGGAAGTCTATGTGAATTAAACTAAGGACTTTTTGTGCATGTGCGCACCCCGCTTGTTAACTGGCAATGTCGGGTTATCTCAATAGTATATTGATAAGGAACAATGGGAGTAATATCACTTGAGTCCTGTGGTTTGATCACAAGTCCCAAAGGATTAAAATGAAGTGCCATTGTTTGGTTTCTTGTATTTTATGTCTTGCTGTTGTGTCTTGAGTTCACCTTGTACATAAAATATTAATTAACGTAATGTGCAACTAGAACAAGCTTCAAAACTCTTGGAACGTATATACCTATAGCCACCTAAATCGTGTCTCCCCATTGGGATGATGACGATACCATTGTCCTTGTTAGGTGGTTGGAACAACTCCATACGGAAGTCCCGATTGCTAAGAACACATTCCAAAATCCAAGAGCCAAAGTCCAATACCCGAGGTCGTTCCCATTCCGGAACTCGGTACAAAATACAATTTCCAAAAATCAATTTCAAAATCCAAGTACAATATCGCCCAATGGAATACTCCATTGGTTTTACAAGGGCTTTTCCAGTCAAAATTACACTAAGGAATCACAATTCGGGCGCCGACCCACAAAACCGAGCAAGCCGAGCCTCGTCCCGTAAAACCGAATTCAAAAACCCGAAACAGCTTGTTTTTAGACGCAAACCAAGCATTAATCCCCAAGCAAACACTACATGAAAACTTCGTACAATTCGTTCAAAGGTACACCATTACAAGACAAAATACAAGGACGGCATCTTCGTCCTTCTTTGACAACTTCTGCGCCACGTCAGAAGCGCTTGGCGTAGGCTGCTGCGTTGGAGGCTGGCGTGGGATGGCGTTTAGCTATAAATCTTCCTATTTAAACTCCCTAATTTTGAGAATTTAGGGAGGGAAAATCGAAAACAGAACGTCATAATACAAAAATTTCCACTCAAATCAAAATACAAAAACTCTCCAAAAATCTCATACAATTTCAAAGTTCTAAGCAATTGGGAGCCCCAAAAGGAATTCTATCCTAAACCTAACTAGGTATTTCCGAATCCCAATCTAATCTATAATGTTTCTATGATTCCTATTTCAAAATGATTAGTAAAGTTGACACTTTTATTCTTAAAAGTGTCACTTACAACAATCATATACTTTTGCAAAATCCACACTTTATGTGATACAAATAAAAAATTTCAAGATTCAATGATGTTTAAGGTTGTTTGTAATCACTTCCTTAAACTAGAATCATCTTCCAAATATGGAGTAATAAAAGGTGAGGCCTTTCTAATGTTTTTTTTTTTTTTGACAGGCACTAAACAGATTACACTTATAATATGTTAAAGAGACCAACCATACGACCCTGAGTAGGTCGTTCATGGGAGTCCTTAACATTTTCTCTAGAAATATGAAAAACATTGCATGATAGAAACTGCTTCCTACGGCCATTTAAAGCCCTTACACACCCAAAGTTATTTCGATGAGCTCTACTAGCTCTTAAAAGCTTTGAAACTATAACATTACGAACTACAAGCATAGCCAGTGCTTTGGTCGATGGCCCTTGACTGTTGCCTTCACCTTACGCGCCCACATTCCCCTTTCTCCTCGGGATGAAACTTGGGCGATAAGCAATAAGAAGAACCCTTAATCGGTGGAACTTGAAAGACGACGCAAGAAACGGAAGGACATGAAGTTCACGAACCGGTTGAAACGACTTTGTGAGCAAGGGGATATGCTCACGAACAAACTCGACACTCTCAAGAACGAGCACCCGGAGTCTCCCAAAGAGACTCATCATAGTGAACATGCTATGCACCCCCAAATTTTCTATTTGGGGAGCAGTCTTCAAATATGAATTTTTGAATGTAATAAGAGAACCTCTCACCACGAACCTAAACTGGACAGCCGAACTTCGTGAATACAAGAATCTCCTACCGAGATAAAAATGAAACTCATTCTCTCTCTAGCTTTATTCTCTAAAAATGAAACCCCGCCCCTTCAAACCCTAACCACCGCAACCGGCTCGCCGGTGCCGGACCTGAGTTTTATCTGCTCAATTAAGGGCGCCGGCGAGCCGGAATTAGTTCACTTAGGTGTCTTTGCCCTTCCGGTGCAGAAAATAGGAAATCAAGCTTTTCCAATAAAGAGGGAGGGTTTTGCAGATCTGGGTTTCAATCTTCACCGACCTTTTCCAAAGCTCCTCCGAACGCCGCCCTCGTTACTCTCGTCGGTAGAGGTAGGGTTGACGTTGGTTCGTTCGTACCGGAAGTTATTGGACCGGAATTTCAACCTAATCTATTCCATCTACCTCCTAATCGCCGCCGCATTAGTCACCGGTAAAGGTATGTGCCGCTGGTGTTTTTCGCAGGTAAAGGTTAAGTTTTAGGAGTAGGGTTTCAAATTTGGAATAGAATAGCTGATTTTGGGTTGTATTCTGTGTGTTTGGGAATTAAGGCCCTGTTTTCTAAATGTGTTCCTAGCCGCCGCCGGCTTGTAGTGTCGGGAAAATCCCGATCTTGCCGGTAAAGGTAAAGGTTAGGTTTGGGATTTAGATTATGGCTTTTTTAATTCCTTTTCTTTTCAGTAACATCTTAGGTACGTGTTTAGGTGGTTTTTTTGGCTTGATTCTTACCTCTCCCTACTTGTTGGTCTAGCTGTTTAGTGATGTTTAATTTAGTTAGCTTTAATGTGTTTGTCTTGGTTAGATTGTGCTTGGTTGTTGAAAGTGTTAAGTTTGGGGTTGTTGGTTTATTGTCCTTGCAAGGTTGGTTAATGGTTTGTTCTTCTATGGTGGGATATCCATTGTTGAGGGTTGTAGAGGTTTTGGGTTTAAGTTTTTCCCAGTTGGTTGTCATCAAAAAGTCAGTCAACCTAGGTAGTGGACTTGTCCCTGGTGTTTATACTCCCTTGGACGGTAGTATGTTGGGTCTAAAGAGGGAGAATGAAGGCCTTTCTAATGTTTAAAGGTCTAATCTTTGAGATTCAAGACTCCATTTTTCAATATACAAGTTCAAGTTTCCAAATTTCAAGTTCCAATGATGTTTAGGGTTGTTTGTAATCACTTCCCTAAACTAGGATCATTTCAAAATAGGAGCATATCAAAGATAAATCCTTTTCAACATTAAAAGGTCCAATCTTTGAGATTCAAGACTCCTAAGTTTAACATTTCAAATTCAAAGTTCCATATTTCAAGTTCAAAATTCAATATTTCAAGTCCAATATTTCAAGTTCAAACATTTCAAGTTCAATTAAAATATTCAAAATCTAGGACACTTTAGGATGATCAACTTGTCCTAAAGTTGAGATTTTTGGCTTTGAATCCGTGTCGGATGCACTTATTCTTAAGGAGTCGTTTGGCGTTCGGATCTCATGTGCTAATGTTCAAGTTCAATATCGCACCTCAATATTGCAATTTCAATAACGCCTTTTGTTAGGTTATGATACATATGACAATTCATAAATCATGCGGAAAAACCATTTAGCCAGGAATACATATTATTTACACATAATCATATAGCATAGTTTAGATGCATACTCTTTGTTGCGTGCCTTCCCTAGCTGCGCCCGAACCGAACAAGAACAAGTCTTTAGGACTCCAAGTGTCGTCCCTCCGTAGATAGTCCACAGCACGTCCGGATCCGCCTTAAGATTAACCAACTAGAATCGCCCTTAAGGTACTAAAGATTTTCGGCACTTATGGTCAAGAAATGTGTCTGAATTTTCTCTCAAAAACTCACTTTGAATACTTGAATAATCTGTTAAAATATGTGACCCTAGGCACGTATTTATAGAGTTATGGAAAGGGTTTTGGAATCCTATTAGGATACTAATTTATTTAATTATAACCCTACTAGGACTCTAATTAAATAATCATTATCTAATAGTTTTAGGATTTAATCACACTTCGAATTCTGATTGCTTCAGGATTCCCGCACAAGCATTGCACGAGCACCGTACACCCGCGCAAGCCTTGCGGCCCACGCTAGGCGCACAGCGCTCGGCCCATTGCTGCGCTCCGCGCGCGCTCCCAAGGCCTTGGTTGGGCCTGGCCTTGCGCTGGGCCTGGTCGAGGCCTGGCGTGCGCTGGTGCGCGTTGGCTCGCTGGGCGACGGCCTGGCTTCGTGCTGGGCCTTCGTCTAGCGGGCCTCGTCCGATGCTAATTCGTACGATACGCTTCCGATTAAATTCCCGATTCCGGAATTCATTTCCGATACGAACAATATTTAATATTTCCGATTCCGGAATTAATTTCCGTTTCGAACAAATATTTAATATTTCCGTTTCCGGAATTATTTTCCGATTCCGATAATATTTCCGATTCTGACAATATTTCCGTTTCCGGCAATATTTCCGATTCTGGCAATATTTCCATTTCCGATAATATTTTCCGATACGTACCATGTTTCCGTTTCCGGCAACATCTACGACTTGGATAATATTTATATTTCCGACACGATCCATATTTCCGTTTCCGGAGTATTCATTTCTTGCCTGTGACGATCTCAGCTCCCACTGAAACCAAGATCCGTCGATTCCGAATATCCATAGATGGAGTATTTAATGCCATTAAATACTTGATCCGTTTACGTACTATTTGTGTGACCCTACGGGTTCAGTCAAGAGTAAGCTGTGGATTAATATCATTAATTCCACTTGAACTGAAGCGGCCTCTAGCTAGGCATTCAGCTCACTTGATCTCACTGAATTATTAACTTGTTAATTAATACTGAACCGCATTTATTAGACTTAACATTGAATGCATACTTGGACCAAGGGCATTATTTCCTTCAGTCTCCCACTTGTCCTTAGGGACAAGTGTGCATTTCCTAATTCCTTTGTCGCTCGATGCTTGCTCTTGAACATAAGGTAAGAGTTGTCATCCTTATTATGTCCAGAGGTGTTTCTCGGTTTCAGAGTTCAACTGATCAAATAAACAGATAATCATAGCCTATGATTCATCCGAGCACGGCCATGCATTTCACAGTTTCTAGCTCTCCGAGTGGCCTTGTACAACTTTTAAGCATCTCATCCCGATTTATGGAAGGACAATCCCAATCTTGCGATCTTGAGATTAGACTTCGTTTGATAGGTGATTACCTGAGCGTTGCCTTTATAGCCTCCTTTTACGGTGCGACGGTTGGTCAACTCAAAGCAACCAGTTCTCAAACAAGTAATCTCAAATCACTCAGGTATTGAGGATTTAGTGTCTAATAATTTTAATGAAATTTACTTATGACAGATTTTCATCTCTTACAGTAAAGTTTCATAGGTCTTGTCCGATACTAGTCTTCCCAAAGTAAGTATCTATGCAAATGATTATGACATTGCCATGTCCACATAGTTCAAGAAACAGAACTACTAGTCATCTTGCATTCTAATCGTCTAACGTTTTCTATGCGTCCAATTTTATAGAAAACTCCGACTATGGACCATTTTCAACCTTTGACATTCAAGTTCACTTGATAGACATTTCTTAGTCACAGGACTGGTCCTGACAGTCTATCTTGAATATATCGTCAAATTGAAGGGACTCATCATTTAATAAACCACAAATTAAATGGAAAAATGAATTCTTTTCATTTATTGTGAATGATTAACCAATAATGTTTTACAAAGATTTAAACTCTAAAACTTTAAAACATTAAACAGAGACATCAAAGCCATTCTCCAATATGCTTGATTCCCATAGCTGCAGTGTGCGAGTTGTGCTTCGCTTGCGGCAGAGGTTTAGTCAATGGATCTGATATGTTGTCATCAGTTCCAATTTTGCTTATCTCGACTTCTTTTCTTTCAACGAACTCTTGTAGAAGGTGGAATCTACGAAGTACATGCTTGACTCTCTGGTGGTGTCTAGGCTCCTTTGCCTGTGCAATAGCTCCGTTATTGTCACAATACAGGGCTATTGGTCCTTTAATGGAGGGGACTACACCAAGTTCACCTATGAACTTCCTTAGCCATATAGCTTCCTTTGCTGCTTCATGTGCAGCAATGTACTCCGCTTCAGTTGTAGAATCCGCAATGGTGCTTTGCTTAGCACTTTTCCAGCTTACTGCTCCTCCGTTGAGGCAGAAGACAAACCCAGACTGTGATCTGAAATCATCTTTGTCGGTTTGGAAACTTGCTTCCGTATAGCCTTTAACAATTAATTCATCATCTCCACCATAGACCAGGAAATCATCTTTGTGCCTTTTCAGGTACTTCAGAATGTTCTTGGCAGCAGTCCAATGCGCCTCTCCTGGGTCTGACTGGTATCTGCTCGTAGCACTGAGTGCGTACGCAACATACGGGCGTGTACATATCATAGCATACATTATTGAACCAATCAATGATGCATATGGAATCCCATTCATTCGTCTACGCTCATCAAGTGTTTTTGGGCACTGAGTCTTGCTTAGAGTCATTCCATGAGACATGGGTAGGTAGCCTCGCTTGGAGTCCGCCATCTTGAACCTATCAAGCACCTTATTGATATAAGTGCTTTGACTAAGTCCAATCATCTTTTTAGATCTATCTCTGTAAATCTTGATGCCCAATATGTACTGTGCTTCTCCTAGATCCTTCATCGAAAAACATTTCCCAAGCCAAATCTTGACAGAGTTCAACATAGGAATGTCATTTCCGATAAGCAATATGTCGTCGACATATAATACTAGGAAAGCAATTTTGCTCCCACTGACCTTCTTGTATACACAAGATTCGTCCGCGTTCTTGATGAAACCAAAGTCACTGACTGCTTCATCAAAACGTATATTCCAGCTCCTGGATGCCTGCTTCAATCCGTAGATTGACTTCTTTAGCTTGCATACCTTTTTAGCATTCTTTGGATCCTCAAAACCTTCAGGCTGTGTCATAAACACAGTTTCTGTTAAAACGCCGTTTAAGAAAGCAGTTTTGACATCCATCTGCCATATTTCGTAATCGTAATATGCAGCGATTGCTAACATTATTCGAATAGACTTTAGCATTGCAACTGGTGAAAAGGTTTCATCGTAATCCACACCGTGGACTTGCCTGTAACCTTTTGCGACCAATCTAGCTTTGAAAACTTCAAGTTTTCCATCCTTGTCCTTTTTCAGTTTGAAAACCCATTTGCTTCCAATGGCTTGGTAGCCATCTGGCAAATCGACCAAATCCCATACTTGGTTTTCAGACATGGAGTCTAATTCAGATTGCATGGCTTCTTGCCACTGCTTGGAGCTAGGGCTCGTCATAGCTTGCTTGTAAGTCGCAGGTTCATCACTTTCAAGTAATAGAACGTCATAGCTCTCGTTCGTCAAAATACCTAAGTACCTTTCCGGTTGAGATCTATATCTTTGCGATCTACGCGGGGTAACATTTCTAGATTGACCATGATTCTCACCAGATTCTTCTAAAGATCTCTGAGTTTCATCCTGAATGTCATCTTGAGCATTCTCTAGAGTTTGTTGTTCGACTCGAATTTCTTCGAGGTCTACTTTTCTCCCACTTGTCATTTTGGAAATGTGATCCTTCTCCAAAAAGACACCATCTCGAGCAACAAACACTTTGTTCTCAGATGTATTGTAGAAGTAATACCCCTTTGTTTCCTTTGGATAGCCCACAAGGATACATTTGTCAGATTTTGGATGAAGTTTGTCTGAAATTAATCGTTTGACGTATACTTCACATCCCCAAATCTTAAGAAAAGACACATTTGGAGGCTTTCCAAACCATAATTCGTATGGAGTCTTTTCGACAGCTTTAGACGGAGCTCTATTTATAGTGAGTGCAGCTGTATTTAGTGCATGTCCCCAAAATTCTAATGGAAGTTCGGCCTGACCCATCATTGACCTGACCATGTCTAGCAAGGTTCTGTTCCTCCGTTCTGACACACCGTTCCATTGTGGTGTTCCAGGAGGAGTCAATTCTGATAGAATTCCACATTCTTTCAGATGGTCATCAAATTCATAGCTCAGATATTCACCGCCTCTATCAGACCGCAGTGCCTTAATCTTCTTGCCTAATTGATTCTCTACTTCACTCTGAAATTCCTTGAATTTGTCAAAGGATTCAGACTTATGCTTCATTAGGTAGACATAACCATACCTACTGAAGTCATCAGTGAAAGTGATAAAGTAGCTGAAACCACCTCTAGCATTTGTACTCATTGGTCCACATACATCTGTATGGATTAAACCCAATAGTTCATTTGCTCTTTCTCCAACTTTAGAGAAAGGTTGCTTTGTCATTTTGCCAAGTAAACATGATTCGCATTTACCATAATCCTCTAAGTCAAATGGTTCTAGAATTCCTTCCTTTTGAAGTCTTTCTAAGCGTTTCAAGTTTATATGGCCTAATCGACAATGCCACAGATAGGTGAGATCTGAATCATTCTTTTTGGCCTTTTTGGTATTTATGTTATATACTTGTTTGTCGTGATCTAATAGATAAAGTCCATTGACTAATCTAGCAGATCCATAAAACATCTCTTTAAAATAAAACGAACAACTATTGTCTTTTATTAAAAAGGAAAATCCCTTAGCATCTAAGCAAGAAACTGAAATGATGTTTTTAGTAAGACTTGGAACATGGAAACATTCTTCCAGTTCCAAAACTAGCCCGGAGGGCAACGACAAATAGTAAGTTCCTACAGCTAATGCAGCAATCCGTGCTCCATTTCCCACTCGTAGGTCGACTTCACCCTTGCTTAACTTTCTACTTCTTCTTAGTCCCTGTGGATTGGAACATAAGTGTGAGCCACAACCTGTATCTAATACCCAAGAAGTTGAATTAGCAAGTATACAGTCTATAACGAAAATACCTGAAGATGGAACGACTGTTCCGTTCTTCTGATCTTCCTTTAGCTTCAAGCAATCTCTCTTCCAATGCCCCTTCTTCTTGCAGTAGAAGCATTCGGATTCAGAAGTGGGTTGACTGACCTTCCTCTTTACAGATTTGGCGCCAGTTTGCTTAGTTGGGCTGGCCTTGTCGCAACCTTTCTTAGCATTCCTCTTCTTTCCAGATTTCTTGAACTTGCCCCCACGCACCATAAGCACATCCTGCTTATCACTTTTGAGCGTCTTTTCAGCGGTCTTCAGCATACCGTGAAGCTCAGTGAGCGTTTTGTCCAGACTATTCATACTGTAGTTCAGTTTGAACTGATCATACCCGCTATGAAGAGAATGGAGGATGGTGTCTATAGCCATTTCCTGAGAAAATTGCTGATCCAGCCGACTCATATTCTCAATGAGTCCAATCATTTTGAGAACATGTGGACTTACGGGCTCGCCTTTCTTAAGCTTGGTCTCAAGAATTTGCCTATGAGTCTCGAATCTTTCGACTCGAGCCAGATCTTGGAACATGTTCTTCAACTCACTGATGATTGTGAAAGCATCTGAGTTGATGAACGTTTTCTGCAGATCCGCACTCATGGTGGCGAGCATTAGACATTTCACATCCTTGTTGGCATCAATCCAACGATTGAGGGCTGCCTGAGTGACCCCGTCGCCTGCGGCTTCGGGCATCGCCTCATCTAGGACATACTCCTTTTCTTCCTGCATAAGAACTATTTGCAAGTTCCTTTGCCAGTCAAGGAAGTTTTTCCCGTTCAACTTCTCCTTTTCGAGAATTGATCGAATGTTGAATGAATTGTTGTTTGCCATATTAAAAACTACAATTGAAAAGAATAAACAAATAAATAACCATTCACAGTTTCTCTTAATAAACTTAAATTCTAGCATACATGCATAATTCAATGTTTATTAAGCATTTTATTCAAGTTATGTGTTCCGGCAGGTGTGAATAAAATGATTCCAAGATCCTAAAATCATTGAAGAACTAAGCACAGTTTGTCGACTTAATCCTAGAACATCTTAGGTAAGCAAAAGCCTTTTGCTAATAGTCTAGAAACTATTCTTGGTTGATAGGTACGTCTAAGAACTTATTAGGTAAACCTATCGATTTTTCCACGACATAAAAGGACTCCTTACTTATATCGTTGAGTTTCACCAAAACTAACATGTACTCACAATTATTTGTGTACCTTGCCCCTTTAGGACCAATAAGTAACACCTCGCTGAGCGAAAACTATTACTAGATTGATGTAAAGGATATCCAAGCAAGTGTATATTTTGGCATGGCACCTTTTAACTCAATTTTTAAGTTTGGAACTTAAGGCTCTTACTATGTTGGTTAGATTTTAAGTGAACTAAAATCCTTAATCATGCAACATAATCAAGCCACAATCTTATGCATAATTAAGACATATTTAAAGCAATAAATAACTTAAAGCATGCATAAGATAAATGTGATCTAGTATGGCCCGACTTCATCTTGAAGCTTTGACTTCAAAGTCCGTCTTGAAAATCTCCGTGGGAGGCACCATTTTCTTCAAATAGGATAAGCTATAACTAATTACAACTATTTGATGGTACGCAGACCATATTTGAATTGAAAAATAACTTTGGTACTTTAGACCAATTACATTCAAATTAATGGTGCGCAGACCATATTTTCTATCCTATTTGGGCCATACTAGTCACTTCATAACCTGCAAAACAGTACATATACAATATATACCATTCACCCATTCATGATCATGAATGGCCCACATAGCTGGTTAGTAAAACACATTATGCATCACGTAAACATTTGCAGCAATTAATCAAGGGCACCAATAATCTACCAATTATTCAGTCCTTATTAATTCTAATCAAGTTGTTTTAACCTTAAGGATTTGTAGACCTAATCAAGAGTTTATGACTAAAAGGGCTCCCACTTAAACCAATAAATTCGTATGCTTTACTAATTTTAAACATAAAAATGTATTTCTAGTCTAACCGGAAACATACAAATTTAATTAAAATTTAAAGCTCATATGAATTTAAAATTGAATCCAAAAAGTTTAATTTAATTTCAGTCGTATTTAAATTAATTCATGATTTTAATTTTAGTAAAATAATTAGAATAAATATAATTTATTATAATTACAATATTCAAAATTAAAATCCAAGAAAATAATTTAAATTATTAATTTTAAAATTAATTAAAATTACGTAAACTGAAAATTTCAAATTAAACATTCAAAACGATCTTTATCGCAACGCAAACACCCTACGCATCGCACGCCCATGGGCCGCACGCACACAGCCATCGCTGGCCATGTGCGCGCAGCCCATGCGCTCGTCGCATAGCTGCTGCATCTTCCATCGCAAGCCATCGCACAAGAGGTGCTCGCTGCGCGCGCGCCAGCGCTCGACGCACGCGAGCCATCGCTCGCTGTGCGCGCTCGCCAGCGCTTGCTGCGCGCGCTCCAGCGCTTGATGCACGCGAGCCATCGCTCGCTGTGCGCACTATACAACACCCCTTAAGGGTAACACGAAGCGTCCATTGCTTTGTGCGTGCAAGTTATAGGAACGAATCGCATAAAAATTTAAAATTTATATTTAAAATTAATGATAAATTAATAAATAATATTAATTTCATAATTTTAGGGCGAAAAATCGAAAATTTATTATTCAATTGATTTCCGATTATTATGGATTCAAGCCTAGGTCATAAAAATTTAAAACTTATCATAAATTTACAATTTTTATGGTGGTTTTTAATCATAGGTTTCTAATTAAATTATAATTAATTATGAAAATCAAATTAATTCTAAATTATTCTAATTTTCAACAAATTAATCATAATTACAAATTAGATTGCATAATTAACAAGGCTAGGCATTCAAACTTGTTAAACATATACAGTAGGTCAATCAAAAATTCAAGATTTATCAACAAGAATCGCAAATATTTAATTTAACATCTTAAATTTACGAAATTTTGCATTCGAAAAACTAAAACCTTCGAAAAGTCATAGTTAGGCTTCGAATTTGAGAATTCTGGGTTCGGCAGAACAATACTATTTTTTTCAAAATTTTAGAATGCCTTTTACATGCGGAATTGACACAAAAATCACTCAATTTGGATGAGTAACGAAGAAACTGCCGAAAAACTGCGTACGTATAATTAAATAAACGCAATTTGCAATTAATTAACAATTACCAAAAATAATCACCCCTTTTAATTCTTGCAAATTTGTAATATTTAACCATGTTCATGCAATTTAGATTATGAAAATAATAAGAGGCTCTGATACCACTGTTAGGTTATGATACATATTACAATTCATAAATCATGCGGAAAAACCATTTAGCCAGGAATACATATTATTTACACATAATCATATAGCATATTTTAGATGCATACTCTTTGTTGCGTGCCTTCCCTAGCTGCGCCCGAACCGAACAAGAACAAGTCTTTAGGACTCCAAGTGTCGTCCCTCCGTAGATAGTCCACAGCACGTCCGGATCCGCCTTAAGATTAACCAACTAGAATCGCCCTTAAGGTACTAAAGATTTTCGGCACTTATGGTCAAGAAATGTGTCTGAATTTTCTCTCAAAAACTCACTTTGAATACTTGAATAATCTGTTAAAATATGTGACCCTAGGCACGTATTTATAGAGTTATGGAAAGGGTTTTGGAATCCTATTAGGATACTAATTTATTTAATTATAACCCTACTAGGACTCTAATTAAATAATCATTATCTAATAGTTTTAGGATTTAATCACACTTCGAATTCTGATTGCTTCAGGATTCCCGCACAAGCATTGCACGAGCACCGTACACCCGCGCAAGCCTTGCGGCCCACGCTAGGCGCACAGCGCTCGGCCCATTGCTGCGCTCCGCGCGCGCGCCCAAGGCCTTGGCTGGGCCTGGCCTTGCGCTGGGCCTGGTCGAGGCCTGGCGTGCGCTGGTGCGCGTTGGCTCGCTGGGCGACGGCCTGGCTTCGTGCTGGGCCTTCGTCTAGCGGGCCTCGTCCGATGCTAATTCGTACGATACGCTTCCGATTAAATTCCCGATTCCGGAATTCATTTCCGATACGAACAATATTTAATATTTCCGATTCCGGAATTAATTTCCGTTTCGAACAAATATTTAATATTTCCGTTTCCGGAATTATTTTCCGATTCCGATAATATTTCCGATTCTGACAATATTTCCGTTTCCGGCAATATTTCCGATTCTGGCAATATTTCCATTTCCGATAATATTTTCCGATACGTACCATGTTTCCGTTTCCGGCAACATCTACGACTTGGATAATATTTATATTTCCGACACGATCCATATTTCCGTTTCCGGCAATATCATCGTTTCCGGAGTATTCATTTCTTGCCTGTGACGATCTCAGCTCCCACTGAAACCAAGATCCGTCGATTCCGAATATCCATAGATGGAGTATTTAATGCCATTAAATACTTGATCCGTTTATGTACTATTTGTGTGACCCTACGGGTTCAGTCAAGAGTAAGCTGTGGATTAATATCATTAATTCCACTTGAACTGAAGCGGCCTCTAGCTAGGCATTCAGCTCACTTGATCTCACTGAATTATTAACTTGTTAATTAATACTGAACCGCATTTATTAGACTTAACATTGAATGCATACTTGGACCAATGGCATTATTTCCTTCACCTTTCACTTCTGCACTTTCAATTATGCAATTTCAATAACGCCTTTCAATATAGAACCTTTCAATTCCGCACTTTCAATTATGCAACTTTACTTGCCTAGTCCTTCTAGGCAATGTGGTTTCATCACCTAGCCCATTTCTAGGTGGTGTTGTACTTTACTAATTATGCACTCATTTTCTATTGTGATGTTGCCTTACTTGTTTATTGCTTTCATCACCTCACATGCTAAATACAAAATACAAGGTTACACCACGGTTAACGAAGATAATTTCTTGGACAAACCGATCTTAGGTACCCTTAAATTAACTTTAAAGCAAAGTGGTTACGATACAAAGTAGAAATTCTATTTGTTCAAAGTTCTAAATTCGAACCCACATAGTGTTAAACTAGGGTATTTTCAAAAATGTTGTGCCACGCATTTGAATTATTTCTAAAGATCGCGGAATAAGCATCTCGTTCCCTTGCCCGGATCTCACCCTTCTGTTTCTAAGATTCAATGCCTAATCCTAATAGAGTCACTTTTTGGTCCTTCCAAACGGGACCCTTAAAAATGTTTGGTGGCGACTCCTTCAAAATCCAAAAATACAAAGGTTTCTAAAAACCTCCATCGTAGGGGAATACACTACGGGAAAAATACGAAAAAAACCCCCTACAATACCTCAAGTATGAACAATGGGGGGAGTCATGCCGGAAAACTTGTACTCCTATAAATGATACAAGACGTTGTTTCATTCTTATTTTTATGCGCTGGAATTCCGTTGGTATGGTCCGACCTTTGGTATGGTCCGATATTTAATTTATTATTATTTTGGTGTTTGGTGGGCTCCCAACACCCTTCCTTTTATGGATATTTTCTTTATCCCGTTCGAAGCTTATTCTAAATTAATCTATGAGTCAAGAGTCGTGTCAAGCGTCGAGTCTTGTCTCCATGAGTGTTTGTGTATTAAATGGCTTTTGCATGTGGATTATTAAATTTTTTGAGTGAAGCATGTTAGGCTAAGATTTCATTCTAGATTATTTGTACTCAGCTTTCGCTGAGTTCGTGCTTCATGTTTCCTTTAGTCATGGCCCTTGCCTTAATTAGGGGTGTTCATGGGTGGTTAACCGTCCCGAAACTTGATTCGGTTCGGTAACCGAAAATTTCGGTTCGCCATTTTCATGAACCGTAACCGTACCGTTTAAACGGTTAACCGCGGTTTCGGTACGGTTACCCAGTTAACCATAAACCGCTATTAAATTATTTATTTTTATTTTGGATCACATTTATCGTATTATTCTTTTACAAAAAAAAACAATTTGAAATAGAAGATCAAGTCAGACAAAAATAAGTCTAAACAACGTCTAAAATTACACAAGTTCATTGTTTCAAGAAATGACTAATGAGCTAAGAGCCTAAGAAGTAAGTACACTAATTGGGCTAGTTGTGCACAAACAAACATTTTTTTACTTAAATACTTTACCTATAATTTTGTGATTTTGTAACCCCCAACTAAATTAAATTGAATAATTTTTTTGAAAAAATAAATTTCGGTTTATTCGGTTAACCGTTTTGTCAAAAATTGTAACCGTAACCGACCCGTTTAACCATTAATTTTGCCGGTTCGGTTACCATAACCGTTTATATTACTTTTCCGGTTCGGTTTACCGCCCATTTAGGTCGGTTTTTTCGGTTTTCGATACAGTACGCGGTTACGGTTTTTTATGAACACCCCTAGCCTTAATGACCCTATGACGATTCATCATTGCATTTGCGTTGTTGGGGAGTAGATTTTAATTAACAGGTTTGAAGAGATAACTTGCGAGAGAAGTTATCGAGCATGTGAATGAGTTTGAGAGATGTTTTACTCTTGCATAATAAACTCTATTATTATTCTATAGTCATGACTACTTAAACTTTTTGTTAATGGATTTTAAACTCTTTAATGTTTTGGTTTTGGGTCGTAATGGTTCCGATTTGTATGGAGTCCATTAACTATTGTTATGTTTTGAAAGTTAGTTAAATTCCGCTACGTAATTCTGGTAATTGCCTTAACCGTTATCACGGTGGCTGTAATATCTTAGTAATTCCTTTATTTTAAGTTGGAAAATGGTTTTAGTAAAGCAAGGAATTGTTCGAGTGTTACAAGTAGAAACTGATGCATCATTTTTTCTCTAGGGGGGAGTGCTCCTGCAAGAGGGGCATCCAGTTGCCTTCGAGAGTCGAAAGTTGAATGGGGCTAAGAGGAAGTATGTTGTTGTAACGCCCCGACTTCTAAACTCCATTAATTAGGTTAATTATCTTTAATTAGCAGTGGAAACCATAACTTAGTCGGAGCGTCACATGCCATATCTCCCTCGCGGGAAATACATGGCGACATACCCTTTATAAATTACTAAATAAACTTTAATAATAAATACTTCGAACATTGATTAAAGATTTATATTAAAATCTAACTCAAATCATGAAATCAAACTTAGAGTTTCATTAATACACCCATTATTACTAGTGAGACATAGTTATCTTTACTAAACATCGATCGTGAATTTGATGGTTGCATCCTCACTCTAAGGCATCCCATGATCTTCTTCGTACCTAAAACAAAAGCAACATCGTGAGCCGACGCCCAGTAACATACTACCCTAACAACGTATATTCATTTCAGTTCATTTTATTTACTTTGCAATCAGGGAGAATAGAATATAGTAAAACACCTTCATAAATGCATTATAATAAAACATCATTTATAACTTGAAACTTTAATAGTTCCCATTTATCTTTCATAAAACCACCATTTTACTTGGTAACTGACAAGTTAGCCTTTCGGGACGTCTCCCACCTTGCGATAGTCCTCAAGGAGTACTCTCCCTTGTTTACATACGCCCGTACCTAAATAGTTTCTCTTTTAGCTTGCGGTAACCCTCAAGGAGCACTCTCCCTTGTTCGGTGTCCTGCGGTACGGCGGTACGTGCACGACCTATAAATAGTAACCTCACTAACTGCCAGAACATGTTACACTTTTATTTATCATGTTTCGTATCTTATTCGTAACTCATAAACATCGTTCTTATAAAATCATACAAAAACATGCTTGAATATATTCATCATAAAACACACTTTTATAAACACATTTCATATCCCACAATCCATTAAAACATATCATTATAAACATATTTCAAAAATCATAAAACACGGTTTATAAGGGGACTGTGGGTGTTAGAAATAGATGTTACTTCAACCGTAGTTTATATTTCCTGTTCGATGGACTGTTCTTCCTGAGCTCCAAGTCTGATTCTTTCAGAATATTAAATCATTGAATTAGTTATTAAAATGATAAATAATCTAAAATAGATATTTTATATAATAATTTTTATAAGTAATGAATTTATATAATAACGAATTTTGATAAAAATATAATTCATGATTTAACGAAAATATTATTAAACGAAATTTCAATCGATATATATATATATATATATATATATATATATATATATATATATATATATATATATATATATATATATATGTATATGTATATATATATACATTTCATAAATCGATTTACATGAAAATATTATTTAAATTTCATTTTTAATAAATAAATCTAGTAATTTATTTTAGTAAAATCGATAATTAAACCTGAAAAATAATAAACAATTTTATTAGTAAATAATTATATTGTAGAAATTCATTAAAATGTATATATTGATAAATTGAAAATCTGAAATTTTAGATTGTCTTACCTAAAGCTCAAAGATCTAGAGTTGGGCCAGCTTGATATGGGCTTGGTATGTGAAATAAAAGTAAGGTTCCAATTTGGAACCTATTTCACACGAAAAGGGAGCACGGAGCAGGGGAAATCAAGGAACAGGGGAGAACGAAGAGGACGGAGGGGAAGGTGGTGACCGGAGGTCTGGGCGGCTGAGCTCAGGTGGTCCGACGCAGCGGCAAGGAACCGCGCCGGAGAGGCGGCGGTGGTGGTGGTGGTTTGCGAAGGAGAAACAACAGAAAAAAGGGGGAAGAGGAAAGTCGCGCAAAACAGGGAATTTGTGCGGTGCTGTGGCAGTTTAGGGGTGAGCGATGGTTGCGCAGATAAGAGGGAGGGTGTAGCGCGGCGGAACAGCGGTGCCGGCAGCTGAGCACGGGGGAGAGTAAAGGCAGGGGAGGGTGGTGAGCGTGCAAACAAAAGAGAAAACATGGGAGTTTAAGAGTGGTGTTTTCCGGTCAGTTCTGGGTGGAGAGGGAGGTGGCGACAGGTTTGGGAGTTGGTGTGGGTGCGGGTGGCTGGGAATGATGGTGGTAGTAGGTGGTGGTTAACGGTGGCGGTGGTTCGACAGAGAAGAGAACAAGGGAGGGATGATTGAAATTGAATTTTGTTTTTGTTGTTGAAATTCCATCTCAATTTTCTGGTTTTGAAGACATGTAGAGTGTAGGAGAAGGAGAAGAACTTGGGGCTTAAGCAAATGAATATAGACAGATTCAAGGGAAGAGAGGAAGGAAGGAAATTTCTTCCTTCTTACTTTGTACGTGGAGAGCAAGGAAGAGAATAAAATTGGAAATTTTCTCTTTAGGGGTATTTCGGTCATTTCACAAAATTAGGCAAAATTTCTGAAATTCCATTTTTATATTTAGAAATTGACAAAAATAGGAATTCTTAGTTAAAACAAGTTTTGAAATAATTCTTTATAAAATATCGATAACATAAAATAAATTTAGTTTTCGAATAAATTAAGAATGTTCCGAAATTATTAAAAATTCGAAATAAATAAGAGTTTAAGCTCGTAAAATTAAATTATAAAATCTTAAAATAAAGCGTATAACTATATTAAAATTCATCGCAATAAAACTTCGTTATTTAAAATCATAATTTGAAATTAGGATTTAAAATGGTTTTAAGCTAAAATAAAAATAATTTATCATAATTAATCAAGTTTTAGAAATTCGGGGTATTACAGCTGCACAAGTGAAAGAACTCTTGGAAATTGTTCATTGTTTGAGAGGATGAAGACATTATTTGTTAGGCTCAAAGTTCATCGTCCGCCCGGACAACGCAGTAGCCAGCCACTTCCTCACCTAGTCCAAGTTGACAGGCAGGCAGGCTCGACGGCAGGAATTACTTACAAAATTCGATGTAGAGTTCACATATTGAACTGAGTGAGAAAAAAGGTTGCATATGCCCTAAGTCAACGTGCCGACTTAGCTCCTTTGCGCAGAATCGCTCCGTTGTCGGCAAGCAACGTAGCCACATCTGTCCAAGATAAAGTCAAGCAGCACCTAGAAGGGGATCCTATGACGGATACCATAAAGAAGATGGTAGAAGAGGGGAAGCCCAGAAACTTTTGGATGGAAGATAATCTCATCTACACCAAAGGCTACAAACTGTTCATCCCAAAATCTGGAGGCCTTCGCCGCATGCTCTTGGAAGAATTTCACGACACCTTGTGGGCAGGTCACCCCGGATGGCAGAGAACGATCCAATCACTGAACAACCCTCCTCAAGCCAAGTTAACTCTCAGCTTTCTCTCCTTGGGTTATTACTGGCCTGGAATGAAAGAAGATGTGATTGGCTATACGAAGACTTGTCTCGTGTGCCAACAAGACAAGATTGATAAACAGAAATCCGGAGGCCTACCAGAGCCACTCCCCATCCCCACTCGGCCACGAGAGAGTGTCTCAATGGACTTCATCAGTGGATTACCAAAAGTTGACCAATTCTGCTCTGCAATGATAGTAGTTGATCGTTTTTCCAAGTATGCCACCTTTGTGCCGCTACATAAGAGATGTGGTGCTGAAGAAACTGCTGCTCTATTCTTCAAGCACATAAGTGATGTGGTTGCCGAAGAACATTTTCAGCGACAAGGATCCTAGATTCACAAGCATATTTTGGTCAGAGTTATTCCAAATGATGGGGTCAGCGCTGAACATGTCATCAAGTCACCATCCCTAATCCAACGGGATAAATGAGAGATTCAACAGACTCTTGGAAGAATATATGCATCACTTTGTGAGTGCTAACTAGAAATGTTGGGTCAGACTCCTTGATGTGGCACAACTCTGCTTCAATGCTCAGAAAAGTTCTGCATCTAACACAAGCCCCTTTGAACTGGTGATAGGACAACAACTCCTTCTACCACACATGGTAGCGGGAACTGAAGATGGAAGAAGCCATCAAGCTCGAGATTTCACAAAAGAATGGGAACAGAATACTGAGATTACTCGTGCATACCTGGAACGAGCATCGAAGCGCATGAAGAAATGGGCCGATCAAAATAGAAGGCCAATTGAATTCGATGTGGGAGATTGGGAGATATGGTAATGGTGAAGGTGTTACCGGAACAACTAAGATTCCTCAGAGGCAGAGATCGCAGACTCGTCAGAAAATATGAAGGCCATATCCGCATCACTAAACGGATTGGGAGGAGTGCTTACAAAGTTACAAGGTTGAACCTCCTACACGGATGAAGATACAGGTGTTACATGTTAGCAGGCTCAAACCCTACTATACAAATGAAGAATATTCTAACCACAACATCAACACCCGCACCAACATCAAGCTCCGACAGCGCGCAACCACCTTAACTGAAGACTGAAGCAGCTCCACTATGTTATTTCTTTCTTTAGTTTCTTTTGTAATCTTGTAAGTCGTCGAGGACGTCGACATCTTTAGTGGGGGAGGATGTTAGAATCTAACCTTGCTTTCCTTGTACTTTTCTTATATTTCCATGTATTTTTCTTATCTAAACTTTATAGGACTTTCCTTTTAACTTTCTAGGCTTTAGATAAGATTATTTTGTTACTGTCATTCCAGTGTTCAATGGCAGTTTTTAGCTTATTCAAAATAAACCTCTATGAGGGGTATGAACCAATACCTCTCACCAGAAGTTGTTTTTTCTTAATCGCTAGCGTTATTGTATGACTTTATAGATATTATGTTGTCGCTTGTTTTTAAACTTTTGTGCCCCAACAAAGTCTCCCGAACAGATGCACTCGCGTCGTCAGCCCCACTTGTGACTGTTGTGCGCACACAAGTGCCCGATCGGCACCCGCATCCCATTCTTGTCGCCAATAGACAAGAGCGCCCCTTGTCAGAAACCTTGCTCGCTCATGCTTGACGAGCCTCTCTGAATTCGTTTCGCATAAGGCTTGTGCCCCTACTGCCCAATAGGTAGGAGCGCGCTGTACGATCCGATGCCCAAAACATTCGGACCATGACACTGGGTCACGATGCTCAAATCGAGATCTTGTTTTCCATTACCTTCTTTAGTAACGTAATTGCTCCCTTTCTTTGTTTTGGTCACTAATAAAGGAACACAAGGGCATAGTGAATAGATTTAGAGGAGAGAGATCGAGCTGGGAGTAGGAAGAGAGGAGGAGCAGCAGGAAGCAACAACGACAATGGTGGAGATGGATGGTCTTTAGGTGGTGGTAGTGTTAGTGTTGGTTAGGTTGGAAAAGGAGGAGATTGAGAGGTGGTGGGGGTTTGAGGCGATGTTGGGTTAACAAAAGGGTTCAAAAGGGGTGGCGGGAGGTGTTGGAGGTTGGGAGAAAGAGGAGAGGAGCGCGAGATGAATGGTGCCGTAGACTAGAAGGCGGTGTGGAGGTGTTAGGGGAAATGGTTGGTTGGTGGCTGGCAAAGGAGAAGGATGATGGTGTGGATAAAGGTAGGGGAAAGAAGAGGGTATAAACTAACGAAACATTGACGGCGTTTTGCCATTAAGGGAAAGTCGTGAATATTTTATCACCTCAGGAATATATGGTCAATTTTTCAAAATCTCGGGGGTATATGGTGAAATATTGAAAACACGAGGTGTTTGGTCAATTAAGTTAAAACTCGAGGATATTTTATGAAAAAACCGTTTTATTTAAATAAAGTACTGACATATCTTTATTATTTTCACTTGAAAAGGCTGAAATGTTCTTACTATCACGCACGAAAGACGTATAGTACACTCGTGATACGGAAATGAAAACCATAACGGCTGTGTACACGCAAAGCTGTCAAAAACTGACCCGATCTGAGAACCCATCATGAACCTACTCAAACCCGTAACTAACTGGGACCCGAAATGTTGTTTAAATAGGAAACCCATAACCCGACCATATATGCCCGCAAAATCGATAGGCGATTTAATTTGGCCAGATACTGTATGACCATATCTGAACCCGACCCCCGACTAGAAGATGATCGATAACAGAATTATATTGACCCGACCAAACAATTATTTGGACCCGATTCGACACCCGACTCGACAATGATCTAATCCCGTTTATAACCCGACACAACCTGATAGTGACCCGTTGTCCAATTTAATCAGACTTGCTGATAACCCGACTTGTCATTGACCATGATAAATAGTAACCTCAAATCTCAATTCAACCAAATCATGTGAACCAACTCGAAATAACTGAAAATTGTATGTATATATTGACTTGACTCGAAATCCACATTAACTTTATATATGATTGACTTGACAAGAACACACGATAAGTCGATGACCTGATCGATTTGAATAAAACTCAAATTTGAAATAAGTAAAAAAAAAAAATTTACCATATGAAAAAATCTATTACTTTCTACTAAAACAGACACCAAGAATGACACATGTCAATTCGTGATAGAAAATTTTTCCGCCCATTTTTTTTCCTTTCTTTCATTTATTTATTTCAATAATCTTTTATGGAAAAGATTTATTATTTTTGACTAATTTTTTATTACTACCTATTTATTTGTTCTTCAATATAAATTTTCAGGTGTAATTTTATTTCTCAAAAAATAATATTTTTAAGATCATAAAATATATTCTAATCTTATTAATCTTTTGAAAATATGTCAAGATATTTTGTATTTTGTACTACTTTATTTTTAAACAATTCTTTTGCTACTCAACTTTTTTTTTAATGGTCAAATAATAATGGGGATTGCGTACTATTTACGCCCCATATTACTCAAACCGCCCTACTATTTTGCCAATATATCCTCCTTTATTTACCCCTTCATTCAACATTTACCATCCTCATTTACCCTCTTACCTTCCCACCTCTGTCCACCATCGACGGCCAGCACCGCCGCCACCACGTCGCCGACGAAAAAATGCGTAGTAATGTTTACATGGCCAAGTCTACCGGTGGAATGTCGATTTTAATTTTTATTTTGTCTGGAAAAAAATTCAGAAACTTATGCATTTTTAGCTTGTGCCATGGTACACACTTATGAATTTTAAGAGTGTACCATGGTACAGACTTATGAGTTTTTAGCTTCGACCATGGTATAGAATTAAGCAGTTTAAGCTCGTACCATGGACGGAGCTTAAAATTCATATGTCTACGCCATGGTGTGAGTTTAATATGCATAAGTCTATATTATTTAAGGTTTTGATTTAATCTACTTGAAAAAAAATTATAAACTTATGAATTTTTAGCTCCTACCATGGTATAGACTTATGCAGTTTAAGCTCGTACCATGGCGTAGACTTATAAATTTTAAGCTCCGTCCATGGTACGAGCTTACACTGCATAAGTCTATGCCATGGTCGAAGCTAAAAACTCATAAGTCTGTACCATGGTACAAACTTAAAATTCATAATCCTGTACCATGGTACAAGCCAAAACTGAATAAGTTTCTGAAATTTTTTCCGGACAAAAAAAAAAAAAAAAAACTCTTGTGAATTCAACGTTCCATCGGTAGACTCGGCCATATAAACATTACTATGCATTTTTTCGTCGGCGACGTGGTGGCTGCGGCGGTGGTGGATGGAGGTGCTGGCCGACGGTGTTGGCCGGTGGTGGTCCGATTTGGGGTGGGAAGGTAAGAGGGTAAATGAGGATAGTAAATGTTGAATGAGGGGTAAATAAAAAAGGGTATATGGGTAAAATAGTGGGGCGGTTTTGAGTAATATGGGGCGGATTTTAGCGCTACACATAATAATTTTAGAATATATGTGAATGCACGGACCTAATCTAGTCCTACGTTAAAAACTTGACCAGACCCGATAGTTATCGCCTTATCGAGCACAATTTTGGCCAGTGGACCCGACCTGAATTTTAATGGATTTATCCGATCCAAAATTGATCTGAACCCTAAATTACCTCCTATAAAACCGATTTTAATCCGACTTGATAATACCCGACCCAAAATATCCGACCCAAATATAACTCTACCCAAAATAGAAAAGTGAGTAACCGTTTTGACAACTCTGGACTACACCGCGAGACTAGAAAAAGCCCGCCAAGGCTGCCAATCTCAACAGAAACCAAGTTTCAAAGCTCCTAATCCAACACCACAGGGCACAGGTCCACAGCATAAAAGCTTCAAAGCTCTTCAATAATGGCGTCTTCCAGGGCTTGCTTTTCCAGATTTCCACTACTTCGATCATCTTCTCTATCCTCTCCACTCCTTTTCTCTACTTTCTCTCCCTCTCTCTCTTCTCCAATTTCAACATTCCGCAAATTCAGTCGTCTCTCAGCTTCTCTCTCAACCCATGACTCAAGTACTCATCATTCTGCTGACCAGTTCCCCATTCCCAAAACCACGAAACCCATTTGGAAACCCATTTGTTTGTACTACACTCAAGGGAAATGCACCTTGGTAAGATCACTTTTGCCCTAACCTCTAATTTCATTGTCGAGATCGTTTCAGGTCTATGAACATAAAATGTGGAAGGGATTTGGGAAATTTATGATTAATGTAGAAGAGCAAGAATATTAGAAGGTTATTGACTTGTTGGGGGTTTTTTAAGTGCTTGTTATATGTGCATTCCAAGTGTTTGATGAAATGCCTGAGCTAATTCTATGAATGTAATGCTAGTTTGCTTACCCAGTTGTTTAATTTAGTTTTTGAGCTTCTAAATGACCAATTGGGTGTAACGAGGTTTATTATATTCATGGATTTGCTCAAGGACTGCCTTTTTTGTACTATTGCCGCCATTTTGCCTTTTGTCTTCTTATATTTGATGTAACTACGTCTCCTTTGAATGCCATGGATATTAAGGGGAAATATAGAAAAATTTATGTTCCGTATTTGGGGCTGCTGAGTGAATATGATCCGTTCTTAATATGAATTCATTCTGTAGTTTTGTATGTGAGAGGCGGAATTTCCCTTCTGCTGTATCCAATGATGTTTATGAGTATTTAAGAATGACAAATCAACTCGTTTCTTATGCAATAGTCATAGAACTTGAATCTTCTGAAGAATTGTTTGTTTTGCAATGTTAATTCTTTGTTAGTACAATAATACAATAGTACAGATATAAATATATAATTGTGTCTTGGAACCAATGTAACGAAAGTACGTATGCATTTCTAAAGCTGAAACCAGAAAATTGTGATGCAATTGAGCTGCGGTTGGGTTTCTTTATCTCAATTAAAAGAAAAAGACCACATCATTAGACATTAGACACACTTTTGAGTCTTGGCTAATGCGTTTTCAGATTTGTCATCACATGAAACTGCAATTTTAATCAATGAATTCAAAATGCAGATGAATGATCCTGTTCATCTGGACAAGTTCAGTCACAATTGCTCTATACCCCTCGAAGCTAATATTTCTACAGCTGAAAAGTTGCGCCCACAGAACATAGACTACTTGTTGGTGCTTGATTTGGAAGGAAAAGTTGAGATACTTGAATTCCCAGTTATGATAATGGACGCTAAAACACTGAACGTTGTTGATTTCTTCCACAGGTTTTGTTCACTTACCGTGATTTATGACATTTCTACTACCCCTCTTCCCTTCTATGATGTAGTTTTCCCCCAAAAACTTTGGTCTACACTCATGGCATGGAAGGTTGTGGTTCTCTACAATAATATGCCCTATGTTACTCGGACACGGGTACTAGTGTTGGACACTGATACGTGTCAAAGTGTCCGATTTTGCTTAATTATGAAAAATTTCCATGATTTTAGTCCAAAGTGAAGCGTCGGAGTGTCTATACCCATATACTCATATCCAGGTGTCCGAGGAAAAAATTTCCATGATTTTAGTCCAAAGTGAAGTGTTGGAGTGTCTATACCCATATACTCATATCCAGGTGTCGAGGAACCGAAACAAGTACTTGAGGTAAAATGAAGAGACCAACATAAACGGTCTTCCCTCCCCTCCGTGTAAAAGAAAATTGAAAAAGGGGATTAAAAGGATGGATTCTTGATAGGCGAAATCCCTCTTTACATTCACTTAAGAGAGACTTTGCAAAGGCTCCTCTATATTTGTATCTGTATAATCTATTTGATAGCCGGTAATAAATGGCGGTAGATTGGAATGAATTTTATTATAATTTTCTTAAGGAACGAACATTATAATTTCCATGGTAATACAATCTCATCTCTAAACTTCTGTTTTTCTTCATAAATTTTCCATTCTCACACAATACTCTCCCCAAGTGGTAATAGATGGTAATGAAAATGTATGAAGAAAAAGAGACAATATGGGGTGAGCTAGCATCATCATGGGAATGAACATTGAAATTTACATACAAATTCATTATCATTAACACCAATTATTATCGGCTACCAAACGTGTTCTTATTACTTCCATAGCAATAAGATTTTGCAGGCTGTAGCATTCTAAGTGGCTTATTTACTTCTTCTGTATATTTCTTCAGGTTTGTTAGGCCTACAAAAATGAGTGAGCAAAGGATAAAAGAATACATTGAAGGAAAATATGGCAAACTAGGTGTTGACCGGTAAGTTTCAGCTAGGTCATTTTAAACTGATATCATTCATTATCATTACTCCATTGCCTCAAAGAGGCTCCCGCAAGAAGCGGGGTAAGGGGGGGGCGGGTGTACGCAACCTTAAACTGATACCATTACCTGATTTTTTTTTTCTCATTGTTTAATGAATAAAGACCCATGACCCATCATTTTGTCTATGTACTTTTGATATTAATCTCGGAGCTCCTCTCAATTTAAAGTGCAGTTCTTTTGGCAATTTAAAGTCAATAGACAATATTGAAGGGCGTATTAATTATTGATTTTATTCTATTTCTTGGTTGTAAGGAGTTGATGCGATATTTAAATGTTTGCAGTGTTTGGCATGATACAGCTATATCTTTTAAAGAAGTCATTCAAGAATTTGAGGCTTGGATCTCTGGGCATAACTTGTGGGAAAAGGAGCTTGGTGGACCTCTAACCAGAGCTGCTTTTGTGACTTGGTGAGTATTATTTTTAAAGCAAACACATAATTTCTTTTTTCATCTGGGATTATATATGTCCCATATTGGAATCTTCGTTGTTAGTTGGAGCTAGAGAATATTTGACTGCATGGTCATTTAACCAAGTAAATTCCTGCAGTTCATATTACTTTTACGGTGCTTGAAGACTTGCGTAGTTGTATCAGGTTTAACTGGTATAAGGTCAAGATTCTCTTGTGAAATGTTAATAATTCGTAGCATATACTTGCAATTGCAGCTGTACATGGAGATTTGTAATAAGGGTAAATTTTGATTAGGATATTACATGTTTTAGTATCGTACCCATGTCCACTTGGTTACGCTTAGGAGAATATTAGCATGACTACGGGTGCAAATGAGTCGAGACTCTGAATAAACTACTCGGGGTCGGGTTCGGGTTCGGCCAAAGTTCGTTCATGTTCATTTATTTAATAAATGAGCCGAGGTTGAACAACTTTTGAAGCTCGTTCAATAAGCGAGGTTGAACAGTATGTATGCCCGTTCATTTAAGTTCATAAACAACTCGTTTATTCATGTTCATGAACAACTCGTTTTATTTATGTTCATGAACAAGCTCGTCTATTTATGTTCACAATCAAATTTCTCATACATAATTGTTTTATTATAGGTAAAACTCATATTTTGACTGTTAACAAACAAAAAAAATACTTCGTATGATAGAATAAATTTTTTAAAAATTGAATTTAAATTGTTAAATTATTGCACATTCCAAATTATGTTTACAAACGGGTTAAAACTCTGACGCACAAAGGTCGTTTATAAAAGCCCGTTTAAGAAAAAAGAGCTCGTTTATGATATGGGAACAATGTTGGTTAAGCAATTTTAAATAAACAAAGTTAGTTGCTGTTGTTTAACTTTTGGCGGGAAAAGTTGTTAGCCATTTTTTGTTTGTTAGTTCCCTTAAAATGAGGAAGTTGGTTAGAGTTTGTTAGCTGATTCATTATGACAGCTATATATTAACAAACTTGTAATTGTATTTGACAATTCAATGAATACAAACAACTTCATCTCTATCTCTCTCTCTCTCTCCTAATGATCTTCTTCTTCGTCTGAATTCTTCTTCTTCCCTGTTTCTTCTTCTGTAATTTCTTCTTCTTCTTCTTCTTCTTCATTCTGAGATCAACTGATCACCATTAAAGGGAATATTGGAGCTCCCTTATCATTGGTATCAGAGCCACTCCGCTGCTCGAATCTCAGCACAACTGGTACTGATTAATACTGGCGACTAGGAGAAAAACAGCTATGGAGGAGCAGTTCAAAAATCTGGAAAAACGCCTGGAAGAGCAAAGCTCAAAGTTAGAGGATCAAAACAAAAGAATTGATCAGAAGTTCGAGGAGATGATGAAACTAATGCAAAGTTTCAAGGACTCAGCAAACACTGAGGAGAATTCCTTTTCTAGCTCGAAGTTCCATTCTCCCAAGCCTTTAGGTATGAATCCAAAACTGAGTTTTCCTAAATTCGATGGCACTAATCCTAGAATCTGGGTGAAGAAATGTTGCAAGTATTTCTCACTGTGTAAAATACCTGATGAACAAAGAGTAGATTTGGCCTCTCTTAACATGACTGACAAAGCAGAAGGTTGGATGATGAACTATCTGTCAGTCAGAAAAAGTGTGATTGTAGACTGGAATGATTTTGTAGCTGACCTATATGTTAGATTTAGGGACAATTCTGCCCATAATGTGGTCGAAAATTTCAATAAACTGCAACAAACAGGCGCACTTGAGGATTACATTGATGAGTTTGAGAATTTAAGATCCAACATGATGATGAACAATCATGTATTGCCTGAAACATATATTTTGGAAAGTTTTGTTGGAGGATTGAAATCAGCTGTTAAGCCATTTGTTAAGGCTTTTAAACCTGACTGTATTGGTGAAGCTATAGATTTAGCCAGGCTGCAGGAGGAGAACTTGTTGATCAATGCACCTAAACCTACTTACAAACAACCAATCTACAACCCTAAACCCCTTCAATCAATACCCATATTAGCCAGCTCCAAACCCCCACTTTTGCCAACTCCACAAACTAAACCAAACACCACCCTCACCTTGACAAAATACCCTCAACAGAGAACCAGAAACTTTAAATATATTCCAGCTGATGTTAGGCAAGAGAAAATTGCAAAAGGCCTATGTTACTACTGTGATTCACCTTATGACAGAAACCATAAGTGCCAGTTTAGGGAACCACAACTGTTCACTGTAGAAATTCCAGGAGAAATTGAGGAGCTGAGTGATGTAGAGGACTTGGATGTGGGAGAAAAGGATGCCAATGAACCACAAATTTCCATGAGTGCCTTATCTGGTAGCCAAGGGTTTAGCACCATGAGAGTAAGGGGGTTAGTAAAAGGGAAATCCATTCAAATTCTGATTGATTCAGGAAGCACACACAACTTTGTAGATCTGAATGTTGCTCAGAAGTTGGGGTGTGTGGTGGAGAAGATACCTCCTCAAGCCATAACTGTAGCTGATGGCAACCATTTGGCATGCCAACACATCTGCAAGGGTTTCTCTTGGACCATGCAGGATATTGTGTTTGAAACTGATGTTCTCCTTATTCCACTAGGGAGTTGTGACATGGTATTAGGAATACAATGGCTAAGTTTGTTGGGTGCTATTTCTTGGGATTTTAAACAATTACAGATGGAGTTTACTTGGCAAGGCAAGCAGATTCTGTTAAAGGGAATTCCTAGCAAAAGAATGAAGGTGATAGAAGGTGAACCTTCTTCCAAACTATTCTCTACAGCAGCCCATTTGTGTCTCATACAAGTACATGATTCCAGTTGTGGGAATTTGGAAACTTCTGGTACCCATTCTCAAGCTAATTCTGGTAATTGGGAAGAATTGGAAGAACTTAAAGTGACTTATAAGTGTGTGTTTGAGGATCCTGTTGACTTACCTCCATTAAGAGGGGTGTTTGATCATTCCATTCCACTCTTACCAGAGGCAAATCCAGTCAACATCAGACCTTACAGATATCCACTCAAGCAAAGAGATGTCATAGAGCAGTTGGTACAAGAGATGTTGGATAGGGGAATTATACAGAACAGTGCATCTCCATTTGCTTCACCAGTTGTTTTAGTAGGCAAGAAGGATGGAACATGGAGATTGTGTGTGGATTACAGGGAACTCAATAACAGGACAGTCAAAAACAAATTTCCTATTCCTGTTATTGATGAATTACTAGATGAATTGTCAGGTGCCACTGTGTTTTCTAAGTTGGATTTAAGGGCTGGGTATCATCAGATGAGGGTTCAACCTTCAGACATTTACAAAACAGCTTTTAAAACTCATACAGGGCATTATGAATTCTTGGTAATGCCCTTTGGCCTCACTAATGCTCCTGCATCTTTTCAGAACTGGATGAATCAGGTGTTCAAGCCATTACTCAGAAAATGTGTTTTGGTGTTTTTTGATGATATATTGGTTTACAGCAGAACCATTGATGATCATTGGTCCCATCTTGCTGCAGTTTTTGAATTAATGAAGAACAATCAGATGTTTGCTAAACTCAGCAAGTGTGTGTTTGCTACAGACAAGGTGGAATATCTAGGTCATTATATCTCTGCTATGGGTGTCCAAACAGATCCACAAAAGATTCATGCAGTGCAAAGTTGGCCAATTCCTGCTACTGTAAAAGAACTTAGGGGATTCTTAGGTTTGGCTGGTTATTACAGAAAGTTTGTAAAAGGGTATGCTATGATCAGTAAACCATTGACAGACCAGTTGAAAAAGAACAGTTTTCAGTGGTGTGATCAAGCACAGGTGGCTTTTGAAGCTCTCAAAACTGCTTTGGTAACAGCTCCAGTTTTAGCTGTACCTAACTTTGATAAACAATTCATAGTAGAGACTGATGCATCACAGAAGGGGATTGGTGCTGTACTTATGCAAGATGGTCACCCCCTAGCTTACATTAGCAGATCACTAGGGCCAAAATGGCAGAAGTTATCAGTCTATGAAAAAGAGCTCCTGGCAATTGTTTTTGCAGTTCAAAAGTGGGAACAATACCTCATGGGCAGCCATTTTTTGATCAGAACAGATCAGAAGAGCCTTAAATGGTTGCTACAGCAAAAAATCTCTACACCATTCCAACAGTTCTGGCTGTCCAAATTAATGGGTTTTGACTATGAGATACAGTACAAGAGTGGGAAGGAAAACATTGCTGCTGATGCTCTCTCTAGGGTGCAAGGATCTGAAGTGTTACTAATGGCATTATCTATAGTGGATTCTAACTTGTCTACTTTGATATTGGCCAGCTATCAGTTGGATGACACTCTCAAAACAGTCTTTCAATCTCTCACTGATGGACAAGTAGTGGAAGGATTTCAGTTACAGAATGGTCTTCTTAGGAAGAACAACAGAATTCTGGTGGGTCCTGATGTTGTTCTTAGAAATAAAATCATCAGTTGGCAACATGCATCACCTGAGAGTGGCCATGGAGGAAGAGAACTCACTATTCACAGAATCAAAGCCATTTTCAGTTGGAAAGGGTTGACCAAGGATGTGAGACAATTTGTGAGAAATTGTGTGACTTGTCAAGCTTCAAAATATGACACTTCTGCATACCCAGGGCTGCTTCAACCATTACCTATTCCTGAAGAAGTTTGGCTTGATGTCTCTATGGATTTCATTACTGGATTGCCAAAATCAGGGGGCAAAGAAGTAATTTTTGTGGTTGTGGATAGATTGAGTAAGTATGCTCATTTCATGGCTCTTACACATCCATACACTGCTGTGACAGTTGCACAGTGCTACTTGGACAATGTGTTCAAGCATCATGGTTGGCCAAGATCAATTGTGAGTGATAGGGATTCTATTTTCCTAAGCAATTTCTGGAAGAGTTTATTCTCTTTACATGGCACTGAATTCTTGTTATCTAGTGCATATCACCCACAAACAGATGGGCAAACTGAGGTAGTCAACAGGTGTTTGGAGAATTATTTGAGATGTATGACTGGTGAACATCCAACTGACTGGCATATGTGGCTTCCTATGGCTGAGTGGTGGTATAATACCCACTTTCACACTTCCAGCCAGATCACCCCTTATGAAGTGGTGTACAACCAGCCCCCACCCCTTCATTTACCCTATTTACCACAGGAGTCTTCTAATGATGAGGTGGATAGGAGCATGCTAAGAAGAGAACTAATGATTGATACTCTCAAGTTCCACTTAACTAAAGCTCAAGAAAGAATGAAGGTGCAGGCTGATAGACATAGAACAGAAAGGGTGTTTGCTATTGGTGATTGGGTATGGCTTAAACTTCAAGCCTATAGGCAACAGTCAGTCCAAAGGAGGTCCAATCAGAAGTTGGCACATCAGTATTATGGTCCCTTTAAAGTTCTTGCTGTCATTGGTAAGGTAGCTTACAAACTCCAGTTACCTCCTGATGCTAAGATCCATGATACTTTCCATGTTTCTCAACTCAAGAAATTCAGGGGTTCTCTCCCTATTGTGGCTCATATTCCTGAATGGTTTCAGGGCATTGATTTGTCTAAAAATCCCTTGAAACCTGTTGCTGTTCTTCAGACAAGGGTAATCAAGTTCCAGAATGCACCTCAAGTTCAATATTTAGTTCATTGGCAAGGTTTTGCAGCTCATGAAGCTACCTGGGAAATTGCTTCTGAATTCGAAGAGAAGTTTCCCTCTTTTGTTCTTCAGACTTGAGGACAAGTCAGTTAAGGGGGAGAGCTATGATATGGGAACAATGTTGGTTAAGCAATTTTAAATAAACAAAGTTAGTTGCTGTTGTTTAACTTTTGGCGGGAAAAGTTGTTAGCCATTTTTTGTTTGTTAGTTCCCTTAAAATGAGGAAGTTGGTTAGAGTTTGTTAGCTGATTCATTATGACAGCTATATATTAACAAACTTGTAATTGTATTTGACAATTCAATGAATACAAACAACTTCATCTCTATCTCTCTCTCTCTCTCCTAATGATCTTCTTCTTCGTCTGAATTCTTCTTCTTCCCTGTTTCTTCTTCTGTAATTTCTTCTTCTTCTTCTTCTTCTTCTTCATTCTGAGATCAACTGATCACCATTAAAGGGAATATTGGAGCTCCCTTATCAGTTTATGAACTTGACCCAATTAATAAACAAGACGTTTACGAACCGTATACGAACACTAAATCTCTTAAGTCAACCGAGCTTGAACAAATTTTTAAGTTCGGTTGAAAACTCGTAGCTCGGACTGGAGCTCACCTAAATTAAATGAACATGAAAACGAACAGGATAGTACTGGCTCGGCTCATTTGCACCCCTAAGCATGTGCTGAATGCTGAATTTTGAAATCTTCAAGCTGTCAAGTTTTTGGTGATGGCATTATGTCAAGTGATGATTTGCCGTGTATATTCAGCATGCAAGATTCATGTTTGAAAACCATGACTTAGTCATGTACTTCCTGGTCTTTTCCTTAACCCCAAACTGTCTTCAATTCCTTACGACTTGCATGGCACTCCCTTCGTTTTTTTTAAATGCATCATTTGGATGGTTATTTTTATGGATGGTTTTTTTTAAAAATATGCATCACTTTTACATTTAGTAACTTTCTATCATATTTTATTATTTCTTTCTCTTTCATTAATCGGCACTCATAATATTTTATTGTTTCCCTCTCTCTCGTGGTCCCACTTAAATGAACCAAAAAAAATATAATCTCTCATATGTTACTATCATGGTCTCCACTGTTTTTCTTTAATAAATAAATTATCTATTTGCCCACTTGCACCATTTGATAATATTTTTACATGGGCCTCCTAAAACTACTTGCCCATGCAAAGTGACGCATTAAAAAGAAAATGAAGGGAGTATTTCCAGTTTGAAACCTTTTTGATCTCCGAGTTTTACTTACATTCTGATTAATCGAGGGACCAAGTAACGAATCAGTTTCAGTGTTACACAGATGATTCAGGTGGTTAATTAGTAGTCGGTAAGTTGCCTAACCCTTCAATGATTGAAATCCCAAACTCTTAATTGTCCAGCTCTAATGTAAAGTCTCGCACCCCAAACTCAGATACAGTAACCAAATCAAGTTTGAGTACTTCACGCCTCAAGGCTCAATCCATAATATCAGGATACAAGATACCCATTGTATCCCACAAATGTCTAACACCCACCCACATTTAATTACCATGGCTAACAAATCCCTCAATTATTTCTCTCTCCTACCTACTTGGGTGAGCACATGAGTTAGAGTCCTATTAATTCTTGGATAAATAGATTGTCCAATATTCTACGTAGGACTAACATTCAAGAATGGAGGCAATAGTATGGATCCTTTATGTTAAATATTGAAGTGTGTGTCTCACAAGTTTGACAGTATGAACGTGTGAAGATTGAAAAAAGGACGAAAGAATGAAACTAGATGCTCAAGAACTAGTGCTGATGCGTGAAAGATTGTACATTGCACTGCAAATGTTATTGCTCAGGCATATGCATGCTTAGCGACCAAGGAGTTGGCTAGAATATGCTTAGTGCTCTACGCTTAACAACTCTTAGGATTTGAGTTATTTAGTTAACTTCTGTATCCGTCAGAATCAGCAGTAGCAGTTAGTGTATAAAGAGTCTCAGTGTGCATGAAAATATTGGGATTATTGTGATGCAATACAACCATATAGAATGTAGACCTTTCAAGGTTCAAAACTGACCCTTTTCAGTTTCCTTTCCATATCATTTTGCTTTCTAGATGGAAATGTTTGTTTTGAACAGAGTGCGCGACTTGCAGGTTTTATATTGTTAGTGGCTTTTGTTAAGTAGAAGCTAAGTGCTGACACAATCTATACCATAAACATTTGTTTCCCATAAACTACTTTCAAGATCCATCTTTCTACCTGTCAACATTCAGAAACATATCCTTGATTTTGTTTTGCAGCAAGGTAGGCTTTTATATCACAAGACAAATTTCACTCTTCCAAAATGGTGATGTTCAGCATATCTTACAAGGAAGGTGCCTAGAAGTGAAAACAGAAAGCTGTCTCTTAGAAAACTTGACAATTTTGGTTGAAAACTTGAAGTAAAACTAAATAAGAGCATATACTTTAAGGATGGAAGCTGTAATTGTGTTTTTTTTCTCAAGAAACTACTTTATAGGAAGTATATGTTATTGGCTTCAAGGGATTTTATGTTTGTGTTGCATTTGGGATCTATACAAGGCTGCCTTTGAAAATGTTGTAATATTAAAATTGTGGAACCACTTTTTGGCTCTACAAAAGTTTCCCGATGCTCTCATTGGGATAATCAACACATTAGCTAGTTGGAAGAGTTACATGCCTGGACAAGTGAAAGTCATGCCCTTATCGTTTTTGTTTCTGTGATTTTTCTCTGTTCTCTTTTTAGGTGTTACTTCCTTAAAACTCCTTGATTCTCACATCATTAGAAATAGAGTATTTAGGCTGCAGATTAACAACGTAACTGACATTTCATTTACTGTTACAGTGGCAACTGGGACATCAAAACGAAAATTCCTGAGCAGTGTCAAGTATGTGACATGCAGGTTCCCTCTTATTTTATGGAGTGGATTAATTTGAAGGATATCTACTTGAACTTCTATAATAGCACGGTAGGTTCCTGGTGACAATTTTATGGAGTGTGGGCATAGGAGTTAATCTTGGCTTATGAATTGCAATCTGTATGCCTGACAGCCTGACTGATTAGCAAGTTGAAAGTGTTTGTATTTCTTGCATTCTAATAAGTCATAATTAATTACTTAAATCGGTTATGCAATTTTGCGAATCAGGTCTAAGATAATTTCTAAGTTCTGACTTGTAATTTTCCACTAGTTAAAGACTACGGCTTTGTTGGATCTATCTTTTCTCTTTTGTCCTTACGTTCCAGTTGACTTGCTAATTTATTATGCCAGGCAAAAGGAATGAGGACCATGTTGGATGAACTTAAAATTCCTTTATCGGGAAGACATCACCTAGGAATCGATGATACAAAGAACATAACAAGGGTGGTACAACGGATGCTAGCAGATGGTGCATTAATGCAGATTACTGCCAGGAGGAGTCCTGCAAGTCCCAGAAGTGTTGATTTTCTTTTCAAAAATCGTATTAGGTATCATTGTTTGTGTATTCTTAAGTCATAAGTTGTGGTTGAGCTTGTTGATATTTTTTCTTGCATGTTTAAATGTATAAACGTCGAGTTGATGTCCCTCTCTGTCTCTATAGGTGAATTTCAGTTCAGTTTACAAGCAGCTGCAGTTAATCCTGTCTTGCAAAGCTTGAAGATATGGGAGATAGCAACTACTGAATGACACCAGTGGATTCTTTCATGAGGAAGTTCTGGAGCTTCTAGAATAGAGGGATGCATGTTGTATACGGAATGGAAGAGGAATGTGTTGTACATATATTGCATGAAATTAAACCTTTTTGTCCCATATTTGTGCTAAGCCTTTTATTGGTTCACAATACCATTGATAGGACCTCACTAGTTTTAAAAATTAGAAATGTACTTGTATAAATTACGGAGTAGGTTATTTCGACTTTTCGACTTTTACCCCCTAAAAAGTTCGATTTGTACCCCCTACTTTTATTTTATTTTTGAAAATTTGATTTTTGCCATCAATTAGATCACTCTCATCAATGGGGGGAAAAAAATCTCACTAATATCTCTCTATCACTTTCTTACCCCTCCACATCACTTTTCTCACAAACAAAATTTTCTACAAAAATTTCATCTCCACCAAAGAACTAAAAAAAAATTCTCACCACTCTTACTTTTACTATTCACTAAACCCCACCACACTTTCTATCTTTCACATACTCCATCCATTTTATATTTTATTCAACTATATTAATAAATTAAATGAATTATAACACTTAATTAAGATAGATTATTTTATTTATGTTAAGTATTTTATTTACGAATAATGATTTCTAGAGAGTGAAAAATGAATTTTGAAAGTGTGTCAAAATAAAGTAAAATGGGTCTCTATTTATATATCTTGAAATTTTATAACCGTTGGTATAATTTTTTTTTATTAATTATTTTCGGCATTAATCTTTTTTTGGAATTAAATTGTCATTTATTGCTTTCTAAAGGGAATATCCAAATTGGCAACAACTTTAAAGTGATTCTGCAGCATTTGTCGGCTGACTTTTCGCCACAATGGGACCACAAATTGTGGTGAGCTAATAGACAGAAAAGAATGCCACGCGGGGATATTTCATTTTACTCGTGAGATAATTTAATTCTCCCCATTGGTGTGGTGTGCGAACTATATTAATTTCACCGTTTTTCACTCGTGAGAAATTTTTTTCCTCACTGGTGAGAGTGCTTTTAACGATTCAGTCTAAATATCTGTTAGTAGGGCCACATCTTTGTTTAACCTCTTTCCCCTTCTTTTACTTCTTTTTAAGCTCAATTTAATATATATATATATATATATATATATATATATATATATATATATATATATATATATATATATATATATATATATATATATATAATATAAAAAAAAAAAATCAATCCCCCTTCCCCCACATTCCTACCTAAAGAGCATAGCCAATGGATGACCAAAATATTTTGGCCATCAAATAAATAACTATTTTCTACTCTTCCAACTCAACCATGACCAAAGCCTATGACCAACAATGCCCAAATATCCCCAATTCTTGCCCAATTTATTTTGGACACCATTTTATCTCTCTTACTTTTAGCCTGCCCCACCATAATTCTTTGTTATTCATCTTCAAGAAAAATGTTGGATTGTTTAGAATAAAATAGATTACGTATATAGTTTAGAAGATTTGGGTAAATGAAAAGTTTTGTAAAAATACTTCAATATCGGTCTCATTTTATAGAGAAAAAAAAAATAAAGCCGTTATCATAAGTTTTGTACTTTTTTACATTGTATAATCTCAGATATTACCATTTGAAATTTTTATGACGTTAATAATTATTTTCAAATGAAATCAAATATAGTCGTTGATTTTGGTTGATGTCAAATATATTGCAAGTCGTTGATTTTGGTTGATGTCAAATATATTGCAAGCCATTGATTTTGGCTGATCTATCCTTGCATGGTGTGGATTGTCAGTAATTTTGTTTTATTCTCCACAAATTATTACACGTGTCTATCTTACATTGTATGCCATGAAATTGAATTTGGTCGTGGGGACGACCTGGTCATCCATCCCTCTCTCTTTATTTCACCCCTCTTCTCATTTTTTTTCCCCTTTCTCTTACCTCACGCCGTGCCACAGACCCCCGCTGGCCACACTCTTACTTTCCTATTCCAATTCACAACAAGTCAACAACACAACACTCATCTTCTTCTTCAAACACCATTTTCTTTATCCTCAACCCTCCAATGGCTTCCCTCATTTTCTCTCTCCCCTCCCTCTCTCTCCAACTCTTGTTTTCTCTCTCCTCAACTCTCACCCCCCCATCTCAACAAACAACCTTCAACATACCAATACTTGACCCGAATCTACCACGACTTCTAACACGCTCAACTCATAATATGCTAATATAACTAAAGGTATAAAAAAAGCACAAAAAAGAAGGAAGTACGAAATTAAAGAGAGGGAAATTGATTTGTGTGTGTCAATTGAGGTTAAAGGAAGTGAAAGAAAGGATAAATGAAGGAAAATCATGGAAAATTTATTTGGACGGAATCAGTTAAATGGTGAAAAAAATTAAAATTTCAACTTTTTTTAGGTGGTAAAACACAACTCTATTTTAGTAGGTGATAAAAAACAAATCGAGCATTTTTTAGGTGGTAAAAGTAATTCAATATGATAAAAAACATCGAGTTGTTAAACAAAATAATTTAAATTCATGCTTTTTTAAAAGTTCAAGTTAACTTTTGTTTTATTATAAGGTCAAATGATATCTTTAATTTTGCTCAATTTATACTAATATTTTAAAACAAGAAAATTTACATACCATAAAGCCGCATTTTCTGTTCATCCAATGTATTTAAAATTTTCTTTTTTCTTATAAAAAACATTATACACATTCCCCTTCCCTTTAGTTTTTTTTAATTAAACTATCATGTCTTTTCATTCTTACTTTTATTAGTTTCAAATTTCAATACTCGTTGAACAATTTTCATTGGACTCCATATTAATATTATATCGTTGTTTCAATATATTTTCATTGTGCATTCCTCCTTTTATCACGTAGAAAAATATAACCCTTTTTCTAAGTGAACGCATAGATTCCACAGGATAAAAACTAATTATTTTTTTAAAACAAAGATATATTATCGTTAGAGAGAATTTCAAATTGAATATTCCGTATATATTTAGATAGAGAAACATACAAATTGATGATGTTGTTGTTCCAATCAATGAAGATTGGTTATGCCGTTCGGACTGAAGAACGCGGGGGTTACGTATCAAAGAACAGCCACAGGCATTATGAGTGACATGATTCATAGAGAAATCGAGTTATATGTCGACGACATGATTGTCAAATCCAAAGAGCGACATGAGCATACCGCGATACTTCGAAAATTCTTCAATAGGCTCAGGCTATACAATATGAGGCTCAATCCTCAAAAATGTGCATTCGGGGTAACGTCAGGCAAGTTGCTCGGGTATGTCATCAGTTCTCGGGGCATCGAGGCTGATCCTTCAAAAATCAAGAACATTATAGAGATGAAACCGCCAGCGAATGAGAAAGAAATTAAATTCGGGGGTTCCTTACAATACATCAGCAGGTTCATTTCAAAGCTCACTATGATTTGTGAACCAGTATTTTGAAAGCTCCGCAAGAGTGAGCCCAAGGTCTGGGACGAAGACTGTCAACATGCGTTTGACACTATCAAAGACTACCTTTCGAACCCGTCAGTGCTAAAGCCGGCAATACCAGGGATTCCCCTCAGGCTTTACCTTACAAAACCAGATTCGGCAGTAGGGGCCATGCTTGCCCAGGAGATTGATGGAAAAGAGAATGTCGTATACTACATAAGCAAAAAGTTGATCGAGTACGAAACCCGATATACTCAACTCGAGAGGCTCATTATCGCCTTGGTTTGGGCCACAAAGAAACTACGGCACTACATGCTCTCCCATACAGTGTATGTAATTAGCAAAGCGGATCGTCTCAAGTACCTGTTTGAAAAACCAGCTCTCAACGGACGGTTGTCCAGATGGTTGGTCATGCTAGCGGAATTCGATCTTAAATACACCCCTCAAAAATCTATCAAGGGTTCAGCAGTCTCAGACTTCCGACTGTTCCATCGAGGCAGAAGAGGAGGATTATGACTTACCCGACGAGCAAATCCTAATGACAAGCGATGACAGTTGGTCGCTACACTTTGACGGTGCCTCAAATCAAAACGGATGTGGTGTTGGAGTGATTCTAGTAGCCCTAGACGACATTCACATTCCTATGTCAGCAAAACTGCAATTCAACGTCACAAACAATGCGGCAGAATATGAAGCATGAATTATGGGCCTGGAAGCCGCCTTAGCATTTGGTGTCCAGAAACTTCGAGTGTACGGGGATTCCTCCCTAATTATCAATCAAATTTCCGGCAAGTGGAAAGTAAGAAGCGAAAGCTTGGCCCCATACCAGTCTTATCTTGAAAAGCTGTCTGAGCAAGTAGAAGAGCTTCGCTACACATACCTCCCGAGAGAGGAGAATCAATTCGCCGACGCACTGGCAAAGCTGACATCAATGATCAACATTCCAAATGGCAAGGCTGAAATGCCACTTACAATTGAAACGCGTCAAGAAGCAGCATATGTCCATGCTATTGACGACATCGAGCCTGACAGAGATGAGCCTTGGTTTACAGACATTCAAAGGTATTTGCAAAACTCTGAGTGTCCCCCGCACTTTTCAAGCAAGAGTCAAAGGGCTTTACGTCTACAATGAGGCAATTTCGTCATACAAGGCGACGTTTTATACAAGAGGTCCTATAGCGGCCCCAATCTCCAATGTGTTGATAAAAACGAAGCACAAAGAGTCATGGACACCGTACATGCCGGAGTCTGTGGTACCCACATGAATCGGAAGATGTTGGCCCTCAAAGTTGTCACGGCTTGATACTATTGGACCACCCTAGAACGGGATTGTTACTTCTTTGTCAAAAAATGTCATACCTGCCAAAATTGTGAGAATCTAAAGCACATTCCCCCCGTCCTTGCTATATTCTCAGTCATCACCATGGCCATTCTCAGCTTGGGGTATCGACGTCATCGGCAAAATCACTCCAACAGGCACCGGGCGTCATGAGTTCATATTGGTCGCAATCGACTATTTCACTAAGTGGGTCGAAGCTAGGTCATTCAAAGTGTTGGGTTCCAAGAAAGTGGCCCAGTTCATACAAGAAAACATCATATGCAAATAAGGAATTCCTCACGAGTTCATTAGTGACCAGGCAACCCATTTCCAAGGAGAGTGTAAAGATTTATTCACCGAGTAAAAAAATTTAACATCACCGTTCTTCGCCTTACCGCCCGCAAACTAATGGGGCAGTCGAAGCAGCCAACAAGAATGTCAAAACCATCATCATGAAAATGACAACCAATTACAAAGACTTGCCCCAGGAGCTGCACTTGCCATTGTAGGGGTATCAAACTTCAATCCGCACCTCAACGGGCGCAACCCCATTTTCATTGGTCTATGGAATGGAAGCAGTACAACCTATTGAGCTGGAGATACCTTCTCTAAGGATAGTCCTCGAAAGCAAAATCCCAGAAGCTGCATGGGTACTAGCAAGATATGATGAGCTAATCGTGCTCGATGAGCGTCGGCTTCAAGCCGCTCACCATGTACAAGTCTATCAGCGCCGAGTGGCCAGACATTTCAACAAAAGGGTCAGAACCCGAAACATCAAGGAAGGCGAGCTTGTCCTGAAAGCCCTTCGCAAAAGAGTCATGGACCCAAGGGGAAAGTTCAAACACAACTGGGAAGGACCATACATTGTCAAGAAAATCCTCTCCATAGGAGCAGTCGAATTAACAGATGTCGATGGGACTGAGTTCCTTTCTTTGACGAACCTCGATCAGCTCAAGAAGTTCTATGTCTAACTTCTAGATTCAAAATTCAAAATCAAATTCAAAAAGTTCTGTAAGTTAGAACTACGTTCGGCCTGATTCCTTAACGGGACATGTAGGCAACCTCATTCCGAGGCCCGGCCACTTTAATACAAAAAAAAAATTCAAAATTTCCTCAATTAAGGGCATCCTAAAAATCAAATCAAATTTCAAAATTCAATTGTTATTGTTGTCTTTATTCCAAATGTGCAATCCTAAAAGCAAAGCATGTTCAAGCGGATTTAACACAATGACTTTTTTATTTGGCTCTAAAGCCTTCAAAGCTAATTCAAATACAAGGTTGGAATCAAGTGAAGCAAAGTTCAAAGCCTTTCACTTCCATGAAACACAATTTCTAAACACATCTTCTAAACACACTCCTAAACACATTTCTTGCTAATACAACTTTAAACACATTGGGCCTACAAAGATCTGGAGTCGGGCGACTATGCTCTTGAGTCTTGGCACCTTGAGTACTATCCCCTGGCTCTTCCCGCAATCATTCATCAGTCTTCCCCTTGCCCAAGAGGCGGGAGAAGGAACTTTCTAGTCTTTCATGACGGGATGATGACAAACCTCCTTTGGACTCAGAACGGTCAAGCACCGGACGGGCCACACTCCCGTCACCTTCCTCGTAATCAGTTGATGTAGGGCGTCTAGCTCTGGAACCTCAGACTCTTGCTGTTCCGGAGAGAGGAATGTCCCTTTGACTTGGGCCTTTCATCCATACAATATACCCCGCAGACAGAGTGGCAGGCTCAGGTGGGTACTGAATATTCAAGAATGGTTTGGCAACCCAATACCGCCTCCAAACTTCATGTCGATCAGCATTCAGCGCAACGGGTTTCGGATGCTCCTTAGCACAGTCCGAGATTTCTTGTTTCAAGCCGTACTGTCTCATCACTCGAGCAGGCGAGTAGAAGAATAACATAGTGAGGCTTGGCACCCTCAAAGTAGTAGAGCCAGGTGCATATCTCATAGCAGTAATTCCCCACCAAGGAACTACCCACCTAATAAAAGACTCAACCCCAAAGAGTGCGCAACGCCACTCATCCAATGAAAGCCGACCGTACACCATGGGCCGCACAGTGAACCCTTTTCTATTATAGCTTTCCATGTTTTCCGGTGGTGCCACCAGTATGAGTCTCTCCATAAGCCAGACCTTGGGGAGAATACAAGAAAAAGCAATTCAAAATTCAACATTCAAAATACAAGTACAATTTCAATATACAAGAAATCTCCAGATCCTTTCTTGGAGTAATACCGGGCTTCCCTACGGCAAAGAAGAGGGGTCCGATTTCAGCATATCAAGGTCCATGAATGTTTCACCAATCACAAGCGGCATTGGGTCCCGGCCACTAGCAAACTGCTCCACAATCTCTATTAGGGAGGCATCGCCATTGCCAAACCCCTGTTTTGAAAAGAGGAAGCGAGTAAAGATACAAAAACTCAAGGCCCTCAAGTGGAAAAACTTGGGGACATCAAGCCCATCAAAGTAAGTAGCAAGGAGGGACAAATCCACCCCTCGGCCATATACAACAGGACTCAAAAGTGGGGGATTCAAGCCCAAATACCTTTCAAAGCCCAAGAAAAAGTGTTCTTCAACACTAGGCATGCATGGCTCCATCATAACGGGCCACCCCAATATAGCACTGAACTCCTCAGGGAGGGGACACACCTCATTATTCCCAAAGCGGAAACATTGTGATTTGGATCCCAAGCCTCGAGAGCAGCAAGAATGAAGTGCACATCAAGTTTTACAAACCGGAAGGAGGCGAGCACCCCAAGATGCATGCCATCAAGCTCCCTTTTCTCCATCTTGCCTAAACGAACCAAGCCAAGAGTTCAAGGCATTTTCAAAAGACATGGCCATTCTCTCTCTTTTTCGTGAAGAAGCAGTATGCAAAGATAAGCAGGGAAGGATTGTTGCAAAGTATGATCCGGAAAAGCTCCCTATTTATACAAAATTTGACATTTATGGCAGTAAACCGGTGCCCGACGCCGATGCCAGCTGCGCCAGGCGCAGAGGCCTGCAACAAGGACAAGGCCACCGCCCCCTTTATGATTCCGAGTACACACTCTTTATAGCCTTGGACAGCTAAGTGCAACCTCAATTATTCAAGATTCTAAAGTCGCAAGCCGCGCAATTTCAAGCAGTCCGAGTCAGCGCTTCGGGCCGATTTCGGGTCAATCTATTCAAAATTCAAACATTCTAGTCCTAGATCGGCGTCCTAAGTCGAGTCTGCATATGCATAAGAAAGAGTTGCATATACTTTGACTTGCGCTTTTTCTTACCAAAAAACCTCAGTCAAAGTGGGGGCTTATAGTGGGTATGTACACCCGAAAAAATGGGCAAATTTTTTTCAAGAGTCTGCATGTGCATAAGCAAGAGTTGAATATACTTTGACTTGCGCTTTTTCTTACCAAAAAACCCCAGTCAAAGTGGGGGCTTATAGTGGGTATGTACACCCGAAAAAATGGGTAATGGGCAAACTTTTTGCAAATTTTGCATGCATACATATAGCTACAAATTTCAAAAGCACAAACGACGCGTACGAAATCCAAGCCCTGCAAAGACACATAAAAATTCAAATTTTCGACCATACAAAATCCAAAAAATTCCAAACTTCACAAAATTCAAATTAAACCCATACAAATTCAAATTTTCAACCCTACAAAATCCAAGTGACAAAACACAATCCATAAAAATACAATCCTTACAAAAATCCAACCAAGGCAAGCTGGAACTCGTTACAATGCAGGATCAGTCCGAGTCATCATCATCCGTAATATCAACCACAGGCTCCTTATTCCTGTTTCGGCTCCTATAACGCTCCATGTCCTGATCCAGCTCTGTCCCTGGGGTAGCAGACTCCTGCTCCGAAATACGAAGAGTACCGGGAGGACGATAGGCTCCCTGCTGAGGGGAGGGATACTGATAAGGCTGCGGGATCGCCATGAACTGACGACGCATCTCAAAAGCCTGGCCTTGACGTATCCGCTCCATTTCGCACCAGTAAGCCCAAGATTCTGCACTCCAGGGCTGGGAGCTACTCGCTCCAAAATAAGTACCAGGGGAAGACATAAAAGGCATCGAACTGCCCATACCTCCAACAGAATGCCTGGTAGGCTCAGCATATGTGAAGGGAACAGGACCCCTATCAACATCTGAATGCCTCTGATGAGTACAAGTACCAGAACCCAGGCCCCGACCTAAGCTCGGTCCGTCCTGCCCTCTCGAAATCTCCACCGGGGTCTCCCTGTCTACAAAACCTTTGCCACCTCGACGATTCTCCTATACAAAATTCAAAATTCGAGAATCATTCATCCATATTCAAGTTTCAAGAATACAATTTCCCAGTCAATGAATGCACCTCTCTGTCCCGGCCAGTAAGCTTCTGGGTCAGCTTGACACAATGTCTCTTCAAGGAATCAATAGCAAGCATCCAGCTACGCATTCTCGCCCGAGGCGCCTGCATACAAGATTCAAAATCAATTTCAATATACAAGATTACAATCAGTTTCAAGAAAATACAAAGGTACTTACAGCTTCATAATGCTCCGGTACAACATCATACGACCTCCGATGTGGAGGAGAAGCCACAGGAACGGTCACCTCCACCTGTTCTCCGTCCGAGTTATCATAGCGGATAACCCTATCAACACAGGGAATATCCTTGTGGTCGATCTCCTCCTCCTACAAGCACTCATACAATGATCAGATTATACAAGAATATAAGAATACAAAAGTACAAGTTCAAAAGCTCAACGACAGTACGAAGCGTACAGGTGGAGCAAGCCTCGCCAAAAGGCCCTCAAGACTGCCTCTCCTATCTACAAAGTTCTCCTAAGGGAGACAAACGGCATCACCCCCAGCTTCCATGGCATCCAAATAGAACTGGGCAACATCTTCAATCGTCGCCAACATGGTCTCCGGCGGATCCTTGGGGATAAGCCTGCCCCTCGTACTATGTTGAAGGGACACTCGTTCCCCCAGATACCACATGTGGCGATACATCCCCCGGAGCAAGACCCGTCGCCCAGACAAGAAGTGGGCCTGTGTGGCCAAACCAGGTATAGGCGCACCGACGAAGGGACGCCAAACCACCTACAGAACAGACAACTCAGGCAAATATACAAGTACAAATACAAAAAAGGCCAGAACAGTACAAAGGCATACCTCTTTAGTAGGAAAAATCCGCAAAGCTCTGCGGAAGGACTCCAAACACACCCTGCTGCACACCGCTCCTACCCAAGAGGAAGCATACGGGTAAGCCGCAACCCCAGTACGAGCCGGCGCCAAAGTCGGAAAATGCTCGTACATCCAGATCTTCAAAAAAGACAAGCAAAAAACATTGGTCAAATCCAATGTGTACAAGATACAAGATACAAACATACAAGTATAAGATACAAAGTACAAGGAGTCCCAAATACCTCCAGCACGCTCCACAAAGCAGCAACACTCGCCTTGCTCTCCGGTGAAGTCTGGGAGGCGTTCTTCATTTCATACAAGAGGTGGATGTATGCCAGACCACCCCAGTTGAGGCTTGAAACAGACCTGAAGGCCCTCAAAGCTTCCAAGAAGCCAACCCGCACCCGACTACTCCTGCTCGAGGCCATCACTCTACTAACAAGGGCCAGGAGGAAGAGCCGAACCCTCTGCTCCACAGATATCTCAGTACTACGGATCCCAGCCATGATCACCGTCACGGGAGCACGGGTGTCATCCGTTATCAAGTCAACAACACGGCCAATCAACTCCCTGACACCGTTCGAGTGCCATGTAAACTTAGAATCAAAGGTCACACGCCTCTCAGAAAAGGGGAGGCCCGAATCATCGCAAACTCAAAAGGGGTAATGGTGATCTCCCCCCACACCATGTGAAAAGTGTAGGTGGTATCCCACCACCGCTCCAGCAGGGCCTGCAGTCGGGCTTTGATGCCCGTCCTCCCTTGAGCATCTCCCAAAGCATACCAGAAATCAACCAGGCCCGTCTGCAACCAGAATGCTCGAGCCTCCGCGTTGTCATGAACAGCTGGGAAAACATCTTAAAGCTCCTTCAAAGACCAAAATGTGCGCAATGGCTCCCCGTCAGCCTATAAATGAGTGGATCAATTCAAGATCTATACAAATTCAAAGAGACAAATTCAAAGCACAGTACAAGACTCACCAAACCAGCGCGTGGTCGCTGAGACAGATGAAACTCTGGCCAAAAGGCAATATCCGAAGACCGCCAACCATTTCCGTTAAAGGCAGGGGCTCTCCGCGGCACCATGCGTGACTCCAATACATTTGTTACCGCCGCTTCGTCATCCAAAGCGTCCTCCATAGCAGCTCGAACCGCCGAATGTTCAGCGAGCTTCCTCCGGGTGTGACGACGCATGCTAGGTCATTTGAAATGCAAAAATCAACATTCAAAACTGGAGGCTATCTTATACTAGCCCGTACAAAAAATCAAGTTCAAAAATCCCCAGTGGCGATACAAGTTCTGCCAGGGACCTCTACTTCAACAGAAAATTCTACTCCAACGCCTAGGCTACCCATGCCGAAGCAGGAATACAAGTTCTACCCCAACTCCTATGCTATACGTGCCGAAGCAGGAATACGAGTTCTACACCAACGCCTAGGCTATCCATGCCGAAGCCAACATGCTCAGCGGATCAATAGTTCAAGTTCTACAAGTTCCAAACAGTTCAAGTTCGAGTGGCTACCAAACAATTCTCAACAAGATTCAAGAAGCCTACTATCTTACAAGCATCATATCAACAAGCATTTCAAGGTATATGCCTGTATCTCTAAGCTCCAATAGATGAATATTTCAAGAATACAAAGTTCGAAAAATACAAGAATCCAGGCGTTTGACTCCAAACGGACCCAAGCTCCAGGAAAGTCAGCCGAAATTTCAAAATCTTCAGAGCCAATAAAAAGCTCTTCTCCCCAGTGAAGCACATCCCCAGCGGATCAACTCCGGGAATCTAAAATTCAAGATTCAAAAATTCAAAATTCAAAAATTTCGATGCTAAGCTCCTTCCTAAACCAAAGGCGGAAAAACAATACAAGTACAAAATAGAGTCGTCACAACCGCACGGAGGTAGACTCTATCCTTTTTTCTAACGCCTGTCTTGTGCAGGTATGGGCGTACAAAGGATGGTCTTGATTGTAGAACATCTTGACCATTCTTCGTCCCAAGTCGAAAACTTTGACTTGCGCTTTCCTAACCAGACGCTCAGTCAAAGTGGGGGCTTCTGTAGACACCTAAATCGTGTCTCCCCATTGGGATGATGACGATACCATTATCCTAGCTAGGTGGTTGGAACAACTCCGTGCAGAAGTCCCAATTGCTAAAACATATTCCAAAATCCAAGAGCCAAAGTCCAATTCTCGAGACCGTTCCCCTTATGGAACTCAGTACAAAATACAATTTTCAAAAATCAATTTCAAAATCCAAGTACAATCTCACCCAATGGACCACTCCATTGGTTTTACAAGGCCTTTTCCAGTCAAAATGGCACTAAGCAATCCAAATTCAGGCGCCGACCCACAAAACCGAGCAAGCCGGGCCTCGTCCCGTAAAACCGAATTCGAAAAACCGAAACGGCTAGTTTTTAGTTGCAAATTTCCTTAACCACCAAGCAAAGCAACGTGCCAAAAAAAAGTACAATTCGTACCAAAGGTATACCCACAACCAGCCAAACGCAAGGGCAGCGTCTTCGTCCTTGCTTGGCGTCTTCTGTGCCACGTTAACGGCGCCAGGCGCCGATCTGGCGCTGAGTGCAGCTGTCACCAGGCGCTTAGCCTCTCATTTTCCTATTTAAACCCCTAATTTCCAGCATTTTAGGGCAGCAATACACAACCAGAACGTCGTAATTCTGAAATTGCGTCTCAAAATCCAAAATACAAACTCTTCAAAAATCCCATACAAATCTCAAATTTCTAAGCATTTGGGAGCTCCAAGAGGAATTCTAGCCTAAACCTAATTAGGTATTTCCGAATCCCAATCCTAATCTACGAAGTTTCTATAATTTCTCTTTCAAAATGATTAGTAAAGTTGGCACTTTTACTCTTAAAAGTGTCACTTACAACAATCACATACTTTTACAAAATAAACACTTTCTATGATACAAATACAAACTTTCAAGATTCAATGATGTTTAAAGGTTGTTTGTAATCACTTCCTTAAACTAGACTCATTTTAAAAACATGGAGTAGTCAAAGGTGAGGCCTTTTTAATGTTTAAAGGTCTATTCTTTGAGATTCAAGACTCCATTTTTCAATATTCAAGTTCAAGTTTTCAAATTTCAAGATTCAATGATGTTTAAGGTTGTTTGTAATCACTTCCTTAAACTAGAATCATTTCAATGCATCGAGCATATCAAAGGAGAAATCTTTTCAACATTAAAAGATCTAATCTTTGAGATTCAAAACTCCTTATTTCAATATACAAGTTCAATGTTCAAAATTCAATATTTCAAGTTTAATTTCTATGTCCAAAATCTAAGACACTTTGGGTTGAGAAACTTGACCTAAAGTTAAGATTTTTAGACTTGAATACGTGTCGAACGCACTTATTCTTAAGAAGTCGTTTGGCGTTCGGATCTCAAATTCAATAGTACAATTTCAATATAGCATCTTTCGAATATGCTCTTCAATATTGCAATTTCAACAATGCCTTTAAATATTGCGCCTTTCAATTCCGCACTTTCTATTTATGCTACTTTACTTTCCTAGTCCTTCTAGGCAATGTGGTTTCCCACCTAGTCCTTTTCTAGGTGGTGATGTATCTTTACTAATTACGCGCCTATTTTCTATTGTGATGTTGCTTTACTTGTTTATCGCTTTCATCACCTCACATGCTAAATACAACAAAATACAAGTTACACCACGCTTAACAAAGATAATTTTCGGACAAACCGACCTTAGGTTCCCTTAAACTAACTTTAAAGCGAAGTGGTCACGATACAAAAGTAGAAATTCTATTTGTGCAAGTTCTAAATTCAAACCCACATAGTTGCCTAGGGTATTTTCGAAAATGTTTTATGCCATGCATTTGAATACAATTTCTAAGGTTCGCGGAATAAGCATCTTGTTCCCTTGCCCGGATCTCACCCATCCGTTTCTAAGATTCAATGCCTTATCCGATATAGAGTCAATTTTGGTCTTTCCAAACGGGACCCTTAAAAATGTTTGGTGGCGACTCCTTTGAAATCCCAAAATTACAAAAGCCTTCCGTAGGGGAAATACAAACTTGTCAAAGCGGAAGAAAAACCCCCCTACACTAACGGGTCTCTTCTTTATTTTTATTTTATTTTTTGACGACTCTTCTTTATTCACCTAGTAGACCCAACACACATAAGAGACCTCCTATCTACGTTAGTGGGTCTCTGCTTTATATTTTGTTGTCTAATAAGTAGGCCCAGGTTAATATAAGAGACCCGTTATTTATAATATGGGGTGTTTTTAACTAAAGAGACCCTTTAGTTAAGAAAAGAGGTCTGTTTTTAGGTGTCTCTTTGGACATTTTTGTAGTAGTGTTTGTAGGTGTGTTGGCGCCCTTTTTCTGATGTACCCATGCCTGCTTCGGCTGTCACTCTGTCAGAGCCTATTTCTTATCTGGGAAACAGGTGCTGATCCCAGGGATTTATCGCCCATGTGGTATCTAGGTGAGCAAGTGACTCTCCCGCATAGTACTGTAGATTGGCTTGTTCCTTTGGACCCTCCGGAGTCCATGATGCTGAAGGCTACCGAGGCCGCTCGGGTCTTTTTGGAAGCTATGTAGGCAGGTAGTGATTCCCTTTGTCTCCCATTGGAGAACTTTGTAAACAGGGCTGTTAGCTATGGAGACTTCCTTCTGAGGCTTGCTCTAGCAGTTCGTTTCGTGCCACCGGTAAGCTTTGAATTTGAATCTTGTATTATTGTATTCTTGTATTTTGTATTTTGTTTCTTGTATAACCTGAATCTTATATGTGTGCTTGTAGGCCGAGGAGGTCAAACCGGAGAAGGTCCCTTATGCTGACAGGGTCCTTTGTTATGTGGACTCGGATGGGGAGCAGGTAGAGTTCGTTGTCCCGGTGGTCTCTCTCTCAGAACGGATGGCGGCCAATGCTCTTCATGAGCGATATGCGGCTGTTAGTGCTTTTGTATTTCTTGAAATGGTTGTAGTCTTGTAAATAGAAATTGACTTTGAATTTTGTATGTATGCAGGTGCCTCGAGCAAGAGCGTACTGCTGGAAGATCGTATTTCCTTGTGTCAAGCTGACCAGGAAGCTCGCGGGCACATATCGAGCTGTAAGTTTACCGTCTTTGTGTTGCTTGTATTTTGAAACTCGTATATAGATATCTGATGCTTGAATTTTGAACTTTGCACAAGAGCGTTGTTGGGGATGTAGAGAGTCTGAGGATAGAGCTCTTCAAACCGGTGTTTCGAGGAAGTAGACTAGGCGAAACTTGGGTCCGGGCCCTGGCTCTAGTGCTGAGACTCGTTGGAGGAGCTCAGATGCTGATCTAAGGGATATTCCCTCCTCTTCTACCCAGGTTGGCAGGCATTCGTACTCTTTTGCGGATAGCCAACCGCTTCACCGACCGCATATGGGTGGTTATGGAGTCATGGGTGGATCCCCATCATTGAGTGTCGGTTTTATGATGGCGACCATGGCTCAGTGGTAGGAGTATGAGAGGAGGCCCTTGTTTGAGGAGATGGAGATGCAGCGCCAACTTGATGCGGCTCATCAACCTTATTAGTTCTTTTCCCATCACCAGGGACCTCAGCAGTTTCCTAGTACCCTTCGTATTTCGGAGTAAGAGCCAGCTACCCCGGGGACAGATCTTTACCAGGATTTGGAGCGGTACATGAGTCGGAACAAGGGCAAGGGACCTGTTGAGACCGCGGTTGATGATGATTCGGTCTGATTCAGCATGGTAGCGAGGTCTGGCTTTGCCTTAGATAGGTTTTTTTATGTGGGATTTTGTACGAATTTTCGTATTTGTATGGATATTTGTAGGTTTGTATTTAAATTTTGTATTTGTATGGTTGGATTTGTACGGTTTAAATTTTGTATGGTTTGAATTAAACTGGTATGCGTTGTGTGTGCATTTTTGAAATTTGTGGCTACATGTATGCATGCAAAATGAAAAAAAATGCCCATTTTTTCAGGTGTATATACCCACTATAAGCCCCCACTTTGACTGAGGGCTTTTAGTTAGAAAAAGCGCAAGTCAAAGTATATTTAACTTTTTCTTATGCATATGATTACTCGACTTAAAACGCCGAACTAGGACTAGAATGCTTGAATTTTGGACAAATAACCCGAAATTGACCCGGGTGCCAACTTGAACTGCTTGAATTTGCGCGACTCGCGGCTTTCAGAACCTTCGGTCCAAATCATTGAGTTGATTCGTTTGTACAGTGTAATGAAGAGAGGCGTACTCCATGCCATAAAGTAGGAAGTTGGGCTAGTCCTTTCAGCAGGCTCCGCGCCTGGCTCAGGCTTTGTGCCTAGCCCTGGTGGTACTTTCGATTTGTAAAACTTGATTTGCACTTTCTCCATGCTGCTTTGGAGGCTTGGGATCCGATGAACCATGTTTTCCGCTTCGGTAACAACGAGATATGTCCCCTACCTGAAGAGTTCAGTGCTATATTGGGTTGGCCCCTTATGATAGAGCCTTGCTTGCCTAGTGTTGAAGAACACTTCTTTTCGACTTTTGAGAGGTACTTGGGTCTTAAGCCCCCACTCTTGAGTGTTGTTGTTTATGGGAGGGGGGTGGACTTATCCCTCTTTATTGCTTATTTTGCTGGGGTAGGTATTCCCAATGTTTGCTTGAGGGCTTTGAGTTTTTGTATCTTTATCCGCTTTCTCTTTTCGAAGCATGGGTTTGGCAATGGTGATGCCTCCATAATAGAGATTGTAGAGAAGTTTGCTTGTGGTAAAGACCCAATGTCGCTCATGATTGGCGAGGCACTGCTAGGCCTTGATATGCTGAAATTGGACCCCTCTTCCATGCCTTCGGGAAGCCCGGCGCTACTCCACGTAAGAATCTGGAGTTTCTTGTATATTGAAATTTGCATTTGTATTTAGAACATTGAATATTGAATTGTTTTCTTGTATCTTCCCCCAAGGTTTGGCTTATGGAGAGACTCATGTTGGTGGCACCACCAGAGAACATGGCAAGCTATAATAGAAAGGGCTTCACTGTGCGGCCCATGTTGTATGGACGACTTTCTTTAGATGAGTGGAGATGCGCACTTTCATAGATTGGATCTTCCATCAGGTGGGTAATTTTGTGTTGCGGAATTTCTTCCATGAGACATGCACATGGTTCTACTGTTTTGAGGGTGCCTAGCCTTTCTACATTAGTCTTCTACTCTCCTGCTCGAGTGATGAGACAATATAGCTTGAGGCAAGAGATTCCGTATTATGCTATGGAGCATCCGAAGCCCGTTGTACTGAACACTGACCGTCTTACACGGTGCAAGAGGTATTGGGTTGCCAAACCCTTCTTGAACGTTCAATACCCACCCGAGCCTGCTACTCTGTCTGCGGGGTATGTATGGATGAAAGGTCCAAGCCATAGGGACACTTCTCTCTCCGAGTTTGTGGGAGTCATAGGTTCTAAAGCTAGACATCCTGCATCAATTTCTTATGAGGAGGGAGATTAGAGTGTGGTCCATTCGGTGCTTGATCGTTTCGGGTCCACAGGAGGCTCATCATCATCCCGCCCTGGAAGATTTTCTAGTTCCTTCTCCCGCCGCTTGGGCAAGGGGAAGATGGATGAATGATTGCGAGAAAGGCAAGGGGATAGTACTCGAGGTGCTAGGACTCAAGAGCATAGTCGCCCAACCCCAGAACTTTGTAGGCTTTGAAGTGTTTGGAAATTGTATTTGTAGGAAATGTGTTTTAGAGTGTGTTTAGAAATGTGTTTAGAAAATGTGTTTGGTGGAAGTGAAAAGGCTTTTAATAACTTTTCTTCACTTGATCCCAACCTTGTAATCGAATTAGCTTGGATTGAGGCTTTAGAGCCAAAATAAAAGTCTTTTGAAAATTGTGGCAAATTCCGCTTGAACATGCTTTTTATTTGATTTGAACATTTGGAATAAGAACAACGACAACATTTGAACTTTGAATTTGATTTGATTTTTAGGATGCCCTTAATTGAGGAAACTTTGAATTTTTTTGAATATTAAGGTGGTCGGGCTTCGCAATGAGGTAGACTACGTGTCCCGTTAAGGAATCAGACCGAACGTAGTTCAAACATACAGAACTTTGTGTAAATTGATCAACTTCAACTTTGAACTTAGACATAGAACTTCTTCCAGGTTCGTCAAAGAGCGGAACGCGGTCCCATCCACATCTGTTAATTCAACTGCTCCCCCGAAAAGGATTTTCTTGACAATCTACGGCCCGACCCAGTTGGGTCTGAATTTTCCCCTTGGATCCATGACCCTCTTGCGAAAGGCTTTTAGGACAAGCTCGCCTTCTTTGATATTTCGGGTTCTGACCTTTTTGAGGAAATGTCTGGCCACTCGGTGATGATTGACTTGTACATGATGAGCGACTTGAAGCCGGCGCTCATCGAGCATAACTAGCTCGTCCTATCTTGATTGTACCCATGCAGCTTTTGGGATTTTGCTTTCGAGGACTATCCTTAAAGAAGGCAGCTCCGGCTCAATAGGTTGTACCGCTTCCATTCCATAAACCAATGAAAATGGAGTTGCGTTAGTTGAAGTGCGAATTGAAGTTCGATACCTCCACAATGCAAAGTGTAGTTTTGGGGGCCAGTCTTTGTAATTGGTTGTCATTTTCATAAACATGGTCTTGACATTTTTGTTGGCCGCTTTGACTGCCCCATTGGTCTGTGGGCTATAAGGCGAAGAACAGTGATGTTGAATTTTGTACTCGGTGAATAGATCTTCACATTCACCATGGAAATGGGTTCCCTGATCACTGATGAACTCGTGAGGAACTCCGTACCTGCATATGATGTTTTCTTGAATGAACTAGGCCACTTTCTTGGAGCCCAATACTTTGTAAAATATCTGGCTTCGACCCAATTAGTGAAATAATTGATTGCAACCAGTATAAACTCATGACCGTCAGTGCCTGTTGGAGTGACTTTGCCGATGACGTCGATACCCCAAGCTGGGAACGGCCAGGGTGATGACTGTGAATATAGAAAGGATGGAGGAATGTGCTTTAGATTTGCACACTTTTGACATATAGGACACCTCTTGACAAAGAAGTAGCAGTCCTGCTCGAGGGTGGTCCAGTAATACCGAGCCCTAATGACTTTCAGAGCTAACATCCTCCCATTCATGTGAGTGCCACAGACCCTCGACATGTACGGTGTCCATAACTTTTTGTGCTTCGTGTTTGTCAACACATCAGAGATTGAGGCCGTTGGAGACCTTTTGTATAGGATACCACCTTCTAGAACAAAGTTTGCTGATTGGAAGCGCAAAGCCCTTTGATTCTTGCTTAAAAAGTGTGACGGATATTCAAAAGTTTGTAGGTACCTTAGAATGTCTGAAAATCAAGCTCCGTCTTCATCAGGCTCGACATCGTCAATAGCATGGACATATGCTGCTTCATGACGGGTTTCAATTTTAAGTGGCATTTCATCCATGCCATTTTGGATGTAGATCATTGATGCTACTATTTCCAGTGCATCGGCAAACTGATTCTCTTCTCTGGGCAGATACGTATAACGAAGCTCTTCCACCTGTTTGGACATATTTTCGAGATAGGACTGGTAAAGGGCCAAACTTTCACTTCTGACCTTCCATTTTTCGGATATTTGGTTGATAATTAGGGAAGAGTCCTCGTACACTCGAAGTTTCTGGACACCTAGTGCTACGGCAGCTTCCAGGCCTATAATGCATGCTTCATATTCGACCGCATTTTTTATAACATTGAATTGTAGTTTTGCTTATATTGGAGTGTAAGTGTCGTCAGAAGCTATTAGGATTACCCCGACACCGCATCCGCATTGATTAGAGGCACCGTCAAAGTACAACGACCAGCTGTCGTCGTTTGTCATTAGAATTTGCTCATCGGGTAGGTCGTAACTCTCCTCCTCTGCCTCGATAGGACAGCCAGCTAGGAAATCAGAGACCGCTGAACCCTTGATATACTTTTGAGGGACGTATTTCAGATCAAATTTAGCTAGCATAACCAACCATCTGGACAGCCGTCCGTTGAGAGCCGGTTTTTCGAATAGGAACTTGAGAGGATTTTCTTTGTAAATTACGTGCATTGTATGGGAGAGCATGTAGTGTCTGAGTTTCTTAGTGGCCCAAACCAAGGCGATACGGGGCCTTTCGAGTTGAGTATATCTGATTTCGTACTCGAGTAGCTTCTTGCTCAAGTAGTATACGGCGTTTTCTTTGCCTTCAATTTCTTGGGAGAGCATAGCCCCAACTGCCGAGTCAGTCGTTGTAAGATAAAGCTTGAGTGAAATACCCGGTATTGCTGGTTTCAACACTAGAGGATATGAAAGATAGCCTTTGATGGTGTCAAATGCATGTTGACAGTCTTCATCCCATACATTAGGCTCACTCTTGCGGAGTTTTCGAAACACTGGCTCACAGATCATGGTGAGCTTTAAGATGAATCTGGCTGATGTATTGTAACTTGCCAAGGAACCCCCGAATTTCTTTTTCATTTACTGGCGGTTTCATTTCTAGTATGGCCTTGATTTTGGAAGGATCAGCCTCGATGCCCCGAGAACTGATGACATACCCGAGCAACTTGCCCGACGTTACCCCGAATGCACATTTTTGAGGATTGATCCGCATATTGTATTGCCTGAGTTTGTTGGAGAATTTTTGAAGCACTGTTGTATGTTCATGATGCTCTTTTAATTTGACGATCATCTCTTTGACATACACCTCGATTTCCCTATAAATCATGTCACTCATGATGGTTGTGGTTGTTCTTTGGTAAGTAGCCCCCGCGTTCTTCAGTCCGAACAACATAACTGTGTAGCAGTATGTACCCCACTGAGTGATGAAGGTTGTTTTCTCTATGTCGTCCTCTGCCATGGGAATCTGATTGTAGTCTGCGTACCCGTCCATAAAAGAGAGTAAGGCATGATTTGCTGTGTTGTCGACCAAAATGTTGATATGTGGAAGTGAAAACCCGTCTTTAGGGCTAGCCCTGTTAAGATCTCTGTAATTGACGCACATTCAAACTTTGCCATACTTTTTCGGTACCGGGACAACATTTGCAATCATTTCGGGATACTTGGACTCTCGAATAAATCCGGCCTTTAGCTGCTTACAGACCTCTTCTTTAATTTTGAGGGAAACATCCGGTTTCATGCGACGGAGTTTCTGTTTGATGGGGTTTGAACCTGGAATGAGGGGAATTGTATGCTGACCGATGCTTGGATCAACCCCTGGCATATCATGATAGGACCATGCAAACACGTCTATGTACTCTAAAAGTAGTTCGATCAGATTGTCCCACACTGCTTGAGATAGAGTTAAACCGGTTTGACCTAGTTTTGAATCACTGTTGTAAGAAAGGTTAACTTTTTCTGTTTCCTCAATTATGGGCGTCTTGTTTTCATGATTTTCGATAGCTTTTAAGATTTCAAGGTCAGTTTCGTGAGAAAAAAACTTGTTTGGATTAGGAATGTGTTTTGAACTTGGACTTGAAGAGTAAGATGAAATTGAAGTACAATTGAAATTAGCAATCATTATATCGACAGGTTTAACTTGAAGTTCGGCCTCTAAGGGCACTTGATTGATGCAAGACTCTAACCCTAGACTCTTTGACTCATTACTAGGTCTTTAAAATTGAAAGACAAACTCTGGACTTGAAAAAAACAAACTTAAGCATAAATGCAGTTGTCGGGGTATTCCCAGATGTCCTCATCATCATCATTGTAGTAGAAGAGATTGTTGCCATAAATCTTCGAAGCTTGATCCCATACTTGATTTCAGGTACTGTATGGAAATGAGGCAAAGCGGCTCTTACTAGAATTGTTGAGGCTCAGAAGGAACATTCTTACCAACCTCCCCTCTGGCAGCCCAGGTCGGATCTCATTAGCAGAGGCCTTCTACTTATAGTATTATTCATGGATCAGTTCATCTTCCCCTTGGTGTAGGGCCAATGTCTGTTTGATGGAGGTGCTTTTATAACTAGAGCCATTGGGTGTGAAGAAAGTAGGACCATCTAGTAATTCCTCAAGCCAAGGTTCTCCAAATAATACGTCATAGTCGGCCGGTATGTAAATAACCACGAACTCATCCTGGTTGCGATAGGTCTCGATAGAGAAAACCAAGTCTAGGATCCCCAGGATTTTGTATGTGACGCCATGAAGTTTGATTTCCTGCTCCATAGTCAGCATCAGGTCGTATTCAGTGAAGCCTATGGCTTTGAGAGTTGACAGGGGGCAGATGTTTACCTGAATGTCAGAGGTTACCCGAGGTTTAGGAATCACCCAGTCTTGAAGGATTGGCATTACATGGTGGAAACTTGGGACTACCAATTCAAAGGATGGCTTGTATATTGTAGAGATCAAGTTGTATGGGAAGTCATCTTCCTCATCTCCATACTCCTGGGAGATGGCTTGGACTGATGGTGACTGCCTGGCTCCCGGGGGCAAAGGTAGGGTTTTGTTGTCTACCAAGTTAATAATCAGATGCTTAAGTTTGAAGGTTCTCGATGTCATGCCCATTTCCCTGATGGAACTTGCAATAGGCGCTCGGGTCCCAACTTTTTGACCTTTTGTCAGCCGGAGGATCCTCTGTCGGACCAATAGGAGTAATCAATTGTTTCTCGGCCAGCCCGTCGAAAGCGTCTGGGTAGGACATACCCAGGTTAGTAAAAACTCTTTGAGGCCGATTTTGAAAGTTGCGTTGGTTGTTCTTGAAATTGATGCCCTTTTGAAGTTGTCCCTGAGGGGCTTCGAGAGCATTGACCTCGTGGACCTTGGTTGTGGTCTCGGCCTTCTTACCCTCTCGTTTCTCGTTTCTCGGTTTGAGGAGTTGGTTCTTTCATGAGGTCATCTTCGATTTCGACCCCAATATCATAGGTCCTTTTGAAGCTTTCTAGGCCTAAATATTTTATATGAGTGTTGTTTTTTGGTAAGAGACCGGCAATGAAGATCTTGACTGGCTCTCTTTCGGATGGTCGGGTTACCATTTGGGAGGCCATTTCCCTCCATCGGTTGAGGTAATTGGTGAAGCCTTCTTGGTGCCCTTTCCTAAGCACCTCCAATTCTCGAAGAGTCGTTTACAGCTGTATATTTGGTTGATATTTCTCCATGAATGCTTGAGCTACCGCATCCCAAGTACTGGTTTATTATCCTTGAGAGAATAGTACCATTTTTTACAAACCAGTTCCAAAGACATAGGAAACACTATGGGGTATAAGTCACGGTCAACCCCGTTGATAGCCATGGTGGCTCTAAAGTTCTTGAGATGGTACTTGGGATTGTCCGTTGATTTGAACTTGGGGATGTCATTGGCAGAGAATTTATAGGGTAAATTGGCTTTCCCCTTAAGTTCATCCTCCACTGAGGTGTCGAAGTAATTCTCTCAGTTGGTTACTTTGTTGACCATGCTTTCAATCTTCTTGGTAAGATTGACCGGGGCTGCAGTTTTCTCCACTACACCCAAGCGATAACTCACATTTTCTAAATTGGTGTTGAGGTTGGCTACGACGGCCATGAGCTGGGTAATCTGATCTGTAGTGACCATTTGAATTGGTTCTAGAAAGGGGTTTGAGGTTTGATTTGTAGAAGACGGACTTGTTGCCTGTTCGATTCCGGCTATAAGGGAGGCTAGGACTGACGGAGCTCTCTTCAATATCTCTCTCCTTTTCGGTGAACCCACAAGATCCTTTGATTCCTTCACATGACACGACATGACTTTAGAACTTGGACTTCTCAACACATGATATGATATATATGCAGATGAATGTGACCTAGACTCACTCTAAGTGCCACTCCGAAGACTCGGGATTTTGGATATTGTACTTGTATTGTGAATTGCAACCCAATGGAAATATTTCAGAGGAATTTCAAACTATTGGAATTGTACTTGTATCGGGATTTACAAGCCGTTGGAAATATTTGTAAAGGAGCTTCATTCTTTTGTGGAGGCTACCTTACTTTGAATAAGAATTTGAAAAATTTTAGAGGAATTTCAACCCGACAATAGAACTTGGAATATTTCGTGGGAGTTTCAACCCGACAATAGAACTTGGAATATTTCAAGGGAATTTCAACCCGACAATAGAAGTTGGAATATTTCAAGGGAATTTCAACCCGTTGGATTTTGTATTATTTCTAGGGATTTTCAACCCAATGGAAATGTTTCTCGGATTTCTAATTTCTATTAGTTCTGGGGAATTTCAACCCGGCAATGGACTTGGAATATTTCAGGGAAATTTCAACCCGGCAATAGAACTTGGAATATTTCAAGGGAGTTTCAACCCGACAATAGAACTTGGAATATTTCGAGGGAGTTTCAACCTGGCAATAGAACTTGGAATATTTCAAGGGAGTTTCAACCCTGCAATAGAACTTGGAATATTTCAAGGGAATTTCAACCCGGCAATAGAACTTGGAATATTTCAAGGGAATTTCAACCCGAAAATAGAACTTGGAATATTTCAAGGGAAATTCAACCCGATAGGATTTGGAAATTGAATTTGTATTATTTCTAGGGATTTTCAACCCATTGGAATTGGATTTTGTATTATTTCTAGGGATTTTCAACCCGTTAGGAAGAGATTGACTTTTGTACTATTTCTAGGGATTTTCAACTCGTTGGAAGTATTTTTGGAGTTTTGTATTTGAGAGTAATGGTAGACAAGAATTTTCGAAGCTTGAATATTGAATTTGACTATTGAGTTTGATTTGGAAGGTGAATTTGGAATTTGAAAGGAGAGGTTTTGTATAGAAGATGAAACCTTGAATTTGCAATTTGAAGGATTTGGAATTTTGAACTTCAAAACCCAGCATTATGCCGCCATGGGTTTAAGGCATTTGTAGTTTGGGATTGGAGCTTGATTTTTGAAGGGTGTTGAATAAGGTTTTGAAATTTGAAAATTCGGCATTACGCCATCATAGATTTGAACATTTGAACTTGGGATAGGGCTTGGACTTAGAAGCTTGACTTGAGAATTCGGCATTACGACGCCGTTTGGATTTTTGAAGTTTGGGTTTGGAAATTTGACTCGGAAATCATGACGCCATTTGATTGGATTTTTGAATTTGGATTTGGAAATTTGACTCGGAAATCCGGCATTATAACGTTGTTGAATTGGATTTTTGAATTTGACATTTGTGCGTGAGTCGTGTTTAGGGTTTTGAATCAAATGGAGTGGCACTCCTAGAAGAACTCCTAGAAGACCCTAAATCGGCGATTTTAGATGCATGAGGTTTGAATGATTCTCCTAGGGGTTAGGTTTCCTAGTTGGAGACTAATGGTTTTGGAAAAGCTAGAACTCGGGGTTAGCCATTCACGCGTGCAAAGACGGCCACACAATGCACAAATAGCACGTTGTCACACTAGCATGAACATGAATGCGACATGCAAAGTTCTCAACCTAAGGTCATTCTAAGTTTTGTATGATGCAAGTGGTCGGGTTAGGAGGCAAACGGTCCTTGACTGAGAGGCGGATCCGGCAATAAAAGTTTCACCTCCACCTAGGGGACGTGTTTGTTGGCAGACGACCTCCATGCAAGATGTCAGGAAAATCAAGAAAATGTCAAGGTTCGGTGGGCTCGGAAGTGGTCAAACACTCTGGTTAGGAACCGTATGGAGAGTGACCACTTCTTTACCCCCGGGGCTAGCCCGAATGTAGAACACATTCATATTGGGCAAGGTATAAATTCGTTTTGCAAAAATAGTATTTTCGAAAACATGCATGAAATGCCTAGAATCACAATTATATTTGAATATTGTATTTGAAAAGCTTACCTTTCGGCTTTCGTTCTCAAAGTTCGGGAGTGCTCTTTCGAAGTTCAAAATTTGAGCTAAACTCCCACTCGAATATTTGGGCAGAGTGGGAAAAAGGCCACTTGAAGCCACTGCGCTGAGAGCAGGCAGCTGTGCCAGACGCAAGACCTACGCCCAGCGCTATTGCTGGCGCCCAGCACTTGAGCGTAGCAGTGGCAGATTGCTCAAAAGTTGCTCGTCTACTCGAATTCGTAGTTTAGGACTCCCCAGTGGAGTCGCCAGATTGTAGGGGTTTTTTTTGTACATTTGAATTGCATTTGCTCTTGTAGTGGTATTTTTCATATTTCGCATAATTTGTACATTGAATTTTGTATGTAAGTTATGAGAGCTTGATGAATCTTGTTTTAGACTCATCAAAGTCTCTAACTTGTCCAATTTATCATGTGTGTGATCAACTAGGTTTGACTTGATCTTTTCAATCCCATCAAAAAAGGGGAGCCAAATCCTAGGTTCACACAAATGACGTAATTGGATTTGAAGATAGAAAATCAAAGCTCAAAATATATGAAAGTACGCAAAATACCCCAACGGCTTTCAAATATTGAATTTCGATAGAGTCGACACCAAACATTTTAAGGGTCCGGTTTGGAAGGACCAAAGATGAATCTTTTAGGACAAGGCATTGAATCTTGAAACCGAATGTGTGAGATTCGGGTACGGGAACTAACCGCTTATTTTGGTAGGCTATAGAAATACATTCAAACACAAGACAAGGATTGTTTTACAAAATCCTAATAATGGCAATAGGTTGGTTGAATAATGCATTTAGAACATTGAAATTGCTACTTGTACGTGGTCACTTTGCTTTAAAGTTAATTCAAGGAACCTAAGGTCGATTTGTCCAAAAATTATCTTTGTTAAGCGTGATGTAACCTTTTGTATATTATTGTATTTAAGCATGTTAGGTGATGAAAGAAATAAACACATAAATCATCATCACAAAATAGAAGATGAAGTATTGAAATGCGTACAAAACCACGTCGTCTTGAAAAGACGAGTAAAGAGTGCGATAGTGAAATTGCGATATTGAAAGTGTTGTATTGAAATGGCGATATTGAAAGTGCGATATTGAAAGTGCGATATTGAAAAGTGCGATATTGAAATGACGATATAGAAATTGTACTATTGTATTTGAAATCCGAACGCCAAGCAACTTCTTAATAATAAGTGTGACCGACACGGATTCAATTCTCTAGAAAATATTAACTTTAGATGAGTTACTTATCTTGAAGCATCATTGATTTTGAATATATAATTTGAAATGAAACTTGAAGTTGAATATAGAACTTGAATATTGAAATTAGGAGGTTTGACTCTTAAAGGTTAGACCTTTCCATGTTAAAAGGACTCACCTTTAATATGCTCCATGACTTGAAATTGATTCTAGTTTAAAGAGAAGTTGATCTCATTTAAACATCATTGAATATTGAATATAGAACTTGAATATTGAATATAGAAATTGGAATGTTCATGTGTTCTAGTTTGGAAAAGGGTTTTCACTTTCCCAAACATCCTTGAACTTGTATAAAGTTGAGGTTTTTTGAAGATTTGATGATGATTGTTGTAAGGTATACTTTCATGAATGAAAGCTTCAACTTACTAATCATGTTTTTTGAAAGCAAAGCATAAAGATTGAAACTTGAAACTTGTAGAAGGAGTTTAAAATATCATTTGAGGGGGGTTTCAAGTATGAAATCCCCTCAAAGATTACTCCTTTTTTGACATTCCTAGTTCAAGTGCGTATCAACATCACAAGAACATCATAGGATTAGTAAACTTGAAATAAGAAAGGTAGAAAGTTGGATTAAATCATGGTAGTTTGTATTAGGGATTCAGTTTACCTTGCTAGGTTTAGGGTAGTTTTCCGATTTGTGCTCCCAATTTCTTTGGTATTTTAGAAAATTGTAGGAAAATTGAAAGTTTGAAGATTGAATTTTTGTGTTTGAGTATTGAGAGGGAAAATGCGTATTACGACGTTGTATTGAATTATTGCCCCCTCCCCCATTTGGGTGAAAATGAAGGGTTTAAGTAGGAGATTAGCCGGCTAAACGCCAAGCCACGTCAGCGCCTAGCGCAAGAGCAGCGCCTGGCGCTGCTGATGTGTCCTAGGTGCCGCCAAACAAGGACGATGACGCCGTCCTTTTTTTGTACCAGTGGCTTTGTACTTTTGTACGAGTTTTGGAGCGTAGCATTGCTTGGTGGTTAAGGCATTTTTGCGACTAAAAACACACCTTTTCGTATCTGGGTTTTGTATTTTGGACTCGGATTTACAGGACGGGGCCCGGCATGCTCGGTTTAATGGGTTGGCTCCCGATTTTTGATTGCTTAATGGCATTTCGATTGGAAATGGCCTTTTAAAACCAATGGGGGGGTGAGATTGTGTTTGAATTTTGAATTTGATTTTTGGAAGTTGAATTTCGTACCGAGTTTCGTAAAGGGAACTTGCTCGGGAATCAGACTTTGTATTATTGGGACTTCCGCATGGAGTTGTACCAACCACCTAGAAAGGGTAATGGTTTCGTCATTATCCCATTAGGGGAGACACGAATTAGGTGTATACAGATAGGTAGCCCCTGTGTTTTTTAAGCCAAAAGGCATGATGGTGTAGCAATAAGTGCCCCGCGTAGTAATGAAGGTGATTTTCTCCATGTCCTCTTCTTCCATGAGAATTTGGTTATATCTTGCGTGCCCATCCATGAAGGAGAGAATCACATGCTCCGCTGTATTGTCTACCAGTATGTCAATATGTGGTAGCGGAAAATCATCCTTTGGACTGGATTTGTTGAGATCACGGAAATCTATGCATATTTGCACTTGTCCGTCTCTTTTTTAGCTACGGGGACGACATTAGCCACCCAATCTGGATAATTAGATACCTTTATGAAGCCCCGCCTCTAGCTGTTTGGTCACTTCCTCTTTGATTTTCAGTGATATTTCGTGCTTAAGCCGTCGTAGCTTCTATTTAACTGGCGTTTTTGTGGGATCCAGCGGGATCCTATGCTCGGCAATTTCACGGATCTATTATGGGCATATATTTGTAGGACCATCCAAAAACGCCCATGAATTCTCTGAGAGTGTAGATGACATCAGATTTTTCAGTTGCAGTAAAGGTTAAGCCAATTTTTATGAGTTTTGGATCTTCCTCAATCCCGATGTTTACTGATTCAGTGTCCTCAACTACTAGAGTTTTATATTCTTGCTCGTTTGCAACGTTTATTAATTCGGCGTATTCATTTTCGAGTTCGTTATTTGCAAAGCATTCTGGGTTGCTATTTAGATTTTTAGACGGTGTGTACTCAAAAGTTGTATTCATCTTATGAAAATTATGGAGCATTACATCAAAAAGGTCTTCTAGGGTAGAAATTTTCAGATTTATACTTGACTTAGGGGTGTCTACATATTATTTGTAATTTAGTTCAGATTCGGTTTCAGACTCAGATTCGAATTCAGATTAATAGAACATTGGGCCTTCTCCGGAGACACTTTGAAATTTATTCCTCGAGCGTTGATCCACTTAAAAATTTTGCGCCAGCCACGCTCGAGTTTTTCAGTTTGTGCAGTGATTAGTTTTGTTGGGTGTAATTATGAATTCTGTAGGGCCAGGGTCATGATTTCAACTTCGTTTTTGACGTGTTTCTTTTCTAACCCGAATAGTAGCCCTAAAGCATGTTGGTTTGGGTTTCTATCGTCCAGTGTATTGCATTCATGGAAAATCCTTGGTCCGTACTAAGAGGCATTTCTAAGAGCGAGTGGCTCTCAAAGGTTGTGACAGTTGTGACTCGTAAGGTCATGAGCCTTGATGATACCAACGTTGCCAATGATATTCCAGGTTGGTACCTTGGGCTCACTTTAGGCCTGTGCGGCTGTTGGGGACGGATTTTCCGAATGTGACTTTCCTACAGGAGGAATCATTGGTGCTAATTGAACTTGCGGTTTTTTGGGCAGCATGACTCCTTGCATTGGAGTGAAAGACTCGAGACGCGTTAGTCGTTGGTTTGTAGAACGATGCCAAGCAGTAGAACCTGTCCTGTGTATAAGACACACTATATGTAGGATTCAGATTTTATTTTGACTGAGCTTAGTCTAGACTCAGACTTATTTCTTTTGAAAATGGTTTTCGAAAACTTTTGTTTTGTGAACTTTAAAGTTGTTCTATTAGCATGAATGATATTAGGCCAAACATTAGTGTCATTAGGAAGCTAATAACAACTTACGAATCGACTTTAGTTATGCATATATTTTAAGAAGTCAATTACACGAAGAGAACTTGGGGCGTGACAAATTTCTTGCGCACAGGAGTTGTGCGCAGGAAATAAGTCGTGCAGGCTTGTGGGCGTGAGAAAATACTTGCGCCTACAGGCTTATTTTTTGCTTATTCATGTGGTTTATTTTATGGTCATTCTGAATTTCCATAGTTTATTTTTACTGAATTAGGCCCTTTTTTTAGCGTGCGTGCACTCAAACATTCAGCGTTTCAACACAAAAGTATAATTTATGCGCGCACTGGTCTTTGGGTAATTCGTAAGTACCACTTGGATTACTTTCATGACTCGTTCGATTAACGTAATTCCATAAAATTACCTTCGATGCAATTTTTAATTCGCTCCTTTACGGTGGATATTTTTAACTAGACCAATGTATTGTTTTACGTACGAATGCGTTTGGTCATTTGAATTAGTTACACGAACATTTATTTATTTTTTGACTTTAAAAACATACGGAATTATTCTGGAAAATCCCAAGTGAGCGTTCAAAATTTCTCGCCCAGAGGTTCATGCACAAGCAATTTGTTGCGCCAGCTTCTGCGCGCTAGAAATTCTCGCACAGAGGCAAAATTCACTTTATGTTTTTTCGCAGCAGAAACATGCGTTCATACATGAAAGAATTCTTGCGCTTTGACTTATACGCTGGAAAACATTCCCGCCAAGCTGGGGTGCATGAAATATTTCTTGCGCACGGCCCAGTTTGTAGAATACGCAGTTTATTTTTATTTCGATACTTAGCTAACGATTCATTTTTTAACATTTTAAGCGTTCTTATTGAGTTTTAGAATATCGTTGACTTTAAACATAGCGTCTAATTAGTTAATTTCACATACAACACGTAATTTCTACATGAAACTAACAATTAGCATGATTTTGGATTTAAATATGCACACTTAGTTTGTGCAAAGTCTCTATGGTCAGTAATAGGCTGGGTGTCAAAAGGTACCAAACCTATCGCCAATTCCCCGATAGGCATCTGTCAAAGTAGTCGGGTTCATGAACGGATTTTATCAAGGTCTATCCGGTACACGCTGGAGTTGTGCGGACCTAGAATGGACCTATGAGATAAGCGATTTTACTTGGGATTGGTGGACTACAGGGAATGTGTCGAGTGAACAACATCTAAACGTATACACCCCCCAGTTAGTAGGTGTCCTTATTCCTGACTTCCGAGATGAAACATGCCAAGGAAGCCAGAATTACGTGTGATTCTGTCCTTTCAAACGATTACATTAAATATTTCAGGTCGTCCCACGTTAATAAGGAAATAAAAGCGGCGTAGCGTTAGATTTTTTCCTTGGGCTAGGTCTACTTACTACTTGCGCAATTATTTCAGTATACTCCCCAGTGGAGTTCCCACTGTGAGGGGGACAGAAAAAAGACGGGTTTAGTTTGTTCTCTTCCTTCGCGGATGGATGGCAAGAAACATTAAGTAAAACAGGACTAACTGTGGCGTTAGCCTCTTTTTACTAGACTTTGGAGTCGCCATTCAGTTTTCAACAACAATGAGAAAAACTGACAAAACCCGATTATTGTGATACGAAAGTAGCAGCTTTAGGGCTCAAGCTCATGTATTTGACCACAACGGCCATAGGTTCCCTTGTGATCCCTGATGCGGATATCGCTTAACATACATCTAGCGGAGTAGAGATTGAGGGTTCGGGGGACATTTACTAATACGGGGAGTGCCCAGTATTAGCCCATGAAGTGGTCCTTACTAGTTCAATGTAACGATGACGGGACATGAGTTATACTACATTACTAATCTGGATTACTTTTAATGCACAAATATTAACTAAACAATGTCAAAATATTTTCAGGCGTTATAAATAATCAGATTAATGTTGACAGATTTATAATGGTGATTAAAGCAATAAAATAGATTATGGCACATTGCAATATAGTTTTGGCTATATTGCGGTTCTCAGATACCTAACCACTTGTCTTCACTCATTTTCCTTTTACGCAACGTACTTTCGTTGGCTTGACTAGACTCTTGGGTAAGATCTAGGCTTAGTTTAAGTGCTTATACAACAGAGTTCCGCTTAATAAGAGTTAATACGGCGGAACTACGAAATATACGGAAAGATTATAGGGACTCACAGAATGCTTAGACTTAAGCTTAACTTGTGTATAGTATTGGTATTCTGATTTGGTTCCCATTACTCGGCCGGTTGGAGGTCCTATAAATAGGAAAAGACTACGGTGAAAGATAGAGATGTTCGAAGTTTGAGAATTGCTAAAAAGCTTCTGTGCGCGAGAAAATTCTCGCTCACGACACCTTAGCGTGAGAAATTTCTCACGCGCACTCCTATGCGTTAGATTTGCTTTAAAACTTGTATTTGAGTTAGACTAGAATAAGGGCAAAAGATCATTCTTGCGCGTGGATTTTGACGCGAATGTTTTGTTGGGAAGGGCCCTGTGCGCAAGAAATTTCTTGCGCACTTTTATTTTCCACGTGTTTTATCCAGCTTAATTCGGTTTTATTTCCGGATTAAAACCTCTTTTTTACGCTTTTCATCCTTATTTTGAGTTATTCCTAACTAAAACTCTGTTTTTTCAATCTTTTTTAGTCGGAATGCAACTAGAACTTTGTTTATTGCTTTGCTTTCTCTTTTAGTTGTTTAATTGGAATACAACTAAATTTCTCCTTTTTCAATCTCTTTTAGGGGTTGCGTTGGAGTGCAACTCCCCCCGTAAACCTATCTAGAACGGTTCACTATTTTTAGCAGATACTTAGGATGGAAGCTACTATAAATAGCAGTTACTATAAATAGAAATATGGGTTTGCGGAAAGAGTCAATCCATCTTAGAAAGTTCGTTGCTTGATTAGGAATACGTTTGATAAGTGGATGTTTTGTTTCATCACTCAACTTATCGCTTCTAGCATGGGGTCAAATGTAGGCGTCTACAGACCCACATAAGCTAGCCCCATGCTCCGCCCCATGTGTTTTTTTAGGCTACCGCTCAAACCATAAGGGTTATAAATGCTTAGATATTTATTCCATGAAAATAATTATTTCCCAGCATGTCACCTTTGATAAAAAACACCTTCCCATTCCGAAATTTAGGACTTCAAAGAATCTGACTATTCCTTCGTTGAAGCTAGTGAGCCCAGCCCACTTCTCTCCCCGAATTAGATTCAACATGCACAACCTAACGCCTTTTGGCCACAAAGGGGAAGCCCATTCTCGAATCCTCCACGGTTCCCTAGGCTACCTCCACAAGGATTGGGTCGTGGGCCTGAGGAATCCACCACGCCTAACCTGTGGATTAGCCAACCAGCAGTGCCTGTTTCCATGTCTCCCTTTCTTACCCTTTTTGTCTCCCAAAGCCAGACCGTGGCCCTGGCCCAAAACACACATCCGGCCAGCGGCAAGCAGCGTGTTGCCCCCAATACCATAGTCCCCTTTCTTTTGGACCAGAAGCTCACAAATCAAGATCAAGAGCGTTATACGCCACCCCTTCTCCGCGGCGCCCAATCCACTTAACCCACGAGAACAGCCCTGCCCTCCTCGCGAGTCACTTAAAGCCAACTCACTAGGCACCCAATTTGGCTCCTAAATCTAAAGGGGTGAATATTGTGACTTGCATGTGGATATTTTGTCTTAAAGAAAATGATAAAGGTGACGTTCTACGGCACAAAGCTAGACTTGTTTGTGATGGCAGTTCGTGTTAGGTTATGATACATATAACTGAATATAAATCATGCGGAAAAACCATAAAGCCAGGAATCCAAATTAATTCCCACATAACAATTACCATAATTTAGGATGCATACTCTTTGTAGCGTGCCCTCCTTAGCTGTGCCCAAACCGAACAAGAACAAGTCTAGGACTCCAAATGTCATCCCTCCGTAGATAGTGCACAGCACGCTCGGATCCGCCTTAGGTTTAATTAACTAGAATTGCGCCAAAGGTACTATGTAATTTTCGGACTTTTTATGACAAATAAAAGTCTGAGTTTTAAGCCTAAAATTTGAATGAATACTTGAATTACTCATTATAAATTGTGAACTATGATCACCTATTTATAGGGTAGGAATATGGTATTGGAATTCTACTAGGACTTTAAGAATCCTAATTCGTTTAGAATTAGAGTTCCATTAAACTAGTAAATCAGAAAATTAATCTAATCCTAATCACTTCAGGATTCCAAGTATGCACAAACTCCAACACGCACTCGAGCATGGCCCACATGCGAGAAGGCCATGCCCGCGCGCACGCAAAGCCCGCAGCAGGCCTCGCAGCCCATACGAGCTCGCAGCCTTGGCGCGCTGGGCCTCGCGTTGCCTTGGGCTTCTGTGACGCGCGCTGGGCTTGCTAGACGTGGGCCTGGCTTCGCGCTGGGCCTTCGTCTAGCAAGCTTGTCCGATGCTTATTCGTACGACGCGCTTTCGATTAATTTTCCGATTCCGGAATTCATTTCCGATACGAACAATATTTAACATTTTCGATTCCGGAATTAGTTTCCGTTTCGAACAAATATTTAATATTTCCGTTTCCGGAATTATTTTCCGATTCCGATAATATTTCCGATTCTGACAATATTTCCGTTTCCGGCAATATTTTCATTTCCGATAATGTTTTCCGATACGTACCATGTTTCCGTTTCCGGCAACATCTACGACTTGGATAATATTTATATTTCCGATACGATCCATATTTACGTTTCCGGCAATATCATCGTTTCCGGAGTATTCATAATTTGCCTTTGACGATCACACCTCCCACTGGAACCAAGATCCGTCGATTCCAAATATCCATAGATGGAGTATTCAATACCATTAAATACTTGATCCGTTTACGTACTATTTGTGTGACCCTACGGGTTCAGTCAAGAGTAAGTTGTGGATTAATATCATTAATTCCACTTGATTTGAAGCGGCCTCTAGCTAGGCATACAGTTCTCTTGATCTCGCTAAATTATTAACTTGTATAATTAACATTGAACCGCATTTATTAGACTTAACATTAAATGCATACTTGGACCAAGGGCATTATTTCCTTCAGTCTCCCACTTGTCCTTAGGGACAAGTGTGCATTTCCTAATTCCTTTGTCACTCGATGCTTGCTCTTGAACATAAGGTAAGAGTTGTCATCCTTATTATGTCCAGAGGTGTTTCTCGGTTTCAGAGTTCAACTGATCAAATAAACAGATAATCATAGCCTATGATTCATCTGAGCACGGCCATGCATATATTTTACAGTTTCTAGCTCTCCGAGTGGCCTTGTACAACTTTCAGCATCTCATCCCGATTTATGTGAGGACAATCCCAATCTTGCAATCTTGAGATTAGACTTCGTTTGATAGGTGATTACCCGAGCGTTGCCTTTATAGCCTCCTTTTACGGTGCGACGGTTGACAACGTCAAAGTAAGCAGTTCTCAAACAAGTAATCTCAAATCACTCAAGTATTGAGGATTAGTGTCTAATAATTTTAATGAAATTTTAATAATCTTACAGTAAAGTTTCATAGGTCTGTCCAATACTTGTCTTCCCAAAGTAAGTATCTATGAAAATGATTGTGACATTGCCATGTCCACATAGTTCAAGAAACAGAACTACTAGTCATCTTGCATTCTAGTCGTCTAACGTTTTCTATGCGTCCATCTTTATAGAAAACTCCGACCAGGGACCATTTTCAACTTTTGACATTCAAGTTCACTTAATAGACATTTCTTAGTCACAGGACTGGTCCTGACAGTCTATCTTGAATATATCGTCAAATTGAAGGGACTCATCATTTAATAAACGACAAATTAAATGGAAAAATGATTTATATTCATTAATATGAATGGTTAACCAATAATGTTTTACAAAGTATTAAACTCTAAAACTTTAAAACATTAAATAAGGACATCAAAGCCATTCTCCAATATGCTTGATTCATATAGATGTAGTGTGCGAGTTGTACTTCGCCTGCGGAAGAAGTTTAGTTAATGGATCTGAGATGTTGTCGTCAGTTCCAATCTTGCTTATCTCAACTTCTTTTCTTTCAACGAACTCTCGTAGAAGGTAAAATCTACGAAGTAAATGCTTGACTCTCTGGTGGTGTAATACCTCGTATTTTTATAATATTTATAAATATATTTTATTATATTTATAAAGCATTTTACGATTTATTAGCATTTAAATAATATTTAAATGTATTTAATGTATTTTAATTAATTAGAATATTTATTATTTTAATTAATTACGAAACGAATTTAATTCTTGAGTCGGGAAATTAAATGAGTTTCAAATGATTTTTAAAGCTTCGGGTTTTAAATAAAAAGTCCAATTCGTTTTATTAAACGAGCCCAATCAAAAGAATTTAATTCAAGTCCTAAGTTAGCCCAATCATTTAATCCCCTAAGCCCAATTCTGATTTCCTAAGCCTAGCCCATTAATACTAAGGAGCCTATAAATAGGACTCCTCATCATTAAATGAGCCCCCTAAAATTCATAAACCCTATTGATTGCTTTCTTGCCCATCACTCCAACTCCCTCTCTTTTCCTCTCGTCCGCACGCCCGCACGCACGCATCCCGTGCTCGTGCTGCTGTGCCTCGTGCTGCTCGGCCTCACGCCCCAGCACTCGCCCTCGCTCCCTCTTCGCGCGCGCCCAGCGCCCTCACCCCCTTGTCTCTCGCTCTTTCTCTCGCAGCCCGCCCAGCCAGCACGCATAGCTGCTGGTGCTGTGCTGCTGTGTTGTTGTTTCTCGTGTGCACCGCACACCCCTGCTCTCTCTCTCCCTCTCGCGCACAGCGCCCAGCGCTCGCGCCCTCGCCCATCCGTCCCGCGCGCCCCAGCGCGCTGCTGAGCCTGCCCCTCGCCCGCGCGCACGCACGTCGATTGTGTGTGTGTGTGTTGTTCGTTCGTTCGTTCAATTATTTTCGCCCAATCACCCTATTTGGTGATTGTTCCGTGCTATAGGCCGGATTGGTATAATTCTCTTCTTCCTTACCTATTCTATTTAAATTCCGTATTTTAAATTATTATATTAATATTGTTTTGAGTAATTAAAATGCTGGGAACCGGTTATGAATACCGTGGTTTGAGGATTTGTGTGTTGTGATTCATTAGGTTTGTTTTAATTATTAAAGAATGAATTTTCAGATTTGTTTATTTAATAAAGCATGGATTTTTATGACATTAAACTAGTGTTATTGGGATTTTCAAGTTAGGGTTTTAACCTAGACCTAATGTGTCAATTGATTAGCATAATTAGGTGATGATTTTAATTATGATAATCAATTATATTTTCAGATTTGAATAAAGGTTTAAAATGTCGATTTTTATTGATTTAAAAGGCGGAAAAAGTATGTTTTTGTACTAGGGATTGATTTTGCAAATTGAGACGACGTTATTAATGAAAAACGATTGAATTCTAAAGTCTAAAGGAAGTTTTAAATTTTATAAAGTTGCGAAATTTAATGAACATGGAAATAATTTAAGTTTCATTATTTTGATGATAGGAGGTGATTTCTAGTTGAGTGCTCGTTATTGCAAAGTGGCCCCTACGCTTAGGTATTCAAGGTACGTACAAGTCTAGGGCGACCACACCTTTTTGTCAATGACAATACATGATTGTTGATGATGCGAATTACATTATGTGAAATCATGTTTATTTTGGTGAACGAGCATGTGTTTTGTGATGTTGGATTTATTGAATTAATTGTTGAACAAGCATGTTGGAATTATTATGAGTATGGATTTCATTGTCAATCATGTTGTTCAATATTTATGCATGTATGGTTCAATTCACATGCAAGGGATGGATTAATTATTTGTATGCTATTGTACGGGATGTCTAGCATACTTTGAGCCATTTAATTGTACCTCGTTGTACTATTTATTTTACCACATGTGAAGGGTTAGCTCACGTAAGCCATCGCACATGTAGGGTTCATTTGGGAATATTATGTATGAAATGAATTAGGAATTGTCGTGCAAGGGCACAACCCTCATGTTAATATGCATGATGTGGAGTCTCACTTTGGTGAGGAGGAACATGGTAGTAATATCACAAGTGTCTTGCTTGGTTGATCACAAGTCTTAAAGCATTAAAATAAGATTGTTTTGGTTGTCGTTTATTAATTGTATGTGTGCATGTTGTCGAGTCTTGAGTTCGCCTTTATTAAAATATTAATAAACGTAAAGTGCAACCGAAACAAGCTTCAAAACTCTTGGAACGTATATACAAGTATGAACAATGGGGGGAGTCTTGCCGAAAAGCTCGTACTCCTACTAATGATACAAGACGTTGTTTCATTTATATTATGCCCAGGAATTCCGTCGGTATGGCCCGACACTCGGTATGGCCCGATTTTATTATTATTATATTTGGTGTTTGGTTGGCTCCCATCACCTTTTTCCCTTTGTGGATTATTCTTTTGGCCCTTTCGAAGCTTATTCTAATTAAATTGTGAGTCAAGAGTCGAGTCTTGTACCTCATGATTGTTTGATTTGTTATTATATGGCTTTTGCATGTTGATTAGTATTTAGTGAGTGATGCATGCTTTAGTTTCATTACTCTATGCTTGTAAGTACTCAGCTTTTGCTGACTACATGCTTTGTGTGTTTCCGGTCATGGCCTTTGCCTTAATGACCCTATAATGATCCATCATTTGCACTTGCATTGTTGGGGAGTAGATTAATATAGCAGGTTGGTAGATCAAGTACGATCGAAATCATGTGGCTTGGGATGATTGAGAGAGTTACATGTTTTCGTCTTTTGAAACTATTCCTTTAATATTTAATTACGCTTGAAATGTTTGGATTATTTATGTTTTGGGTTTTGGGCCATTATGGTTCCAAATTGTAGGAGGCCTCGATATTTTATTAATTATGGTTTTTAAAAGTTAGTTGACATTAAATTCCGCTGCGTAATTCTGGTAATAGCCTTAGCCGTTATCACGGTGGCGGTAATGCTTTAGTAATTCCTTTATTTTAAGTTGGAAAATGATTTTATAAAAGCAAGGAATTATTAGGGTGTTACAAAGTGGTATCAGAGCTCTAGTTTGAGAGCTGCTTTGCATTAATTAATAGTGCAAAGTGGTAAATCCTTAAGCTACGATTGCGAAACTTTAGGATTTTCGAAAATTATTTTTCTAAAGTCAAAACGTATTATTTTGAGTACTCAATATTTTAAAGGTCAAATATCAATTATTTTGGGTCGTTTGAAATTAGTGGAAAAGTCGGATTATTATTTAATAATTAATTAAATTTTTTGAATTTTTTTTATTATTTTCCGAATTTGTTTGAATTTTTCGAATTAATTTCGAATTTATTTTATTAATTTCGGAAATTATTTTATTTTATTATCCGAATTATTTTAATCATTTATTTATTTATTTATTTATTTATTTAATCAATAATTCTTATTAATTTTCGATTTTAATTTAAATAATTTCAACAAAGTTATGAGTTATTTCTTAATTAATTTCGAAAATTAATATTATTTTCAAGTGAGAAATGGGTAGACTAAGAAGGGCATATTAGTCTAAGAATGCATATTATGTGACAATGTGATTATTAAGTGCCATGTATATGTTTTAACCATGTTTTATCTTGCTTTATGTGATTAATTGCATCATATTTCATGTTGAGCATATATTTGTGCATTGAAATTGTATGGCTCCACGAACTATTTATTGTATCCTTTTGGGGTTGGAATTTCTATGGAAACGCGTTAGTAAGACTTTTGAGTTGTGAATTTTCAGGAATTAAGGATGCTACCTTCTAAGTTCACCAGTCTAGGATACTTAGAGAAGATGGATAATGAGACTCCTCGCATGTATGTTCAGAAGATCGTGTTTGCTTGTGACTATTTGGCTTCGACCAAGAACATGCCCCACCTTAGGCACAAAGATATGATGGCTAGTATGATTATACATTGTTTACCCCATAAGAACCCTTACATAGACCTCAAGAATAGGTTCAGTGACATGCATTATAGTGATGGTACCCCTAATTGGTACAAATATGGGACTAGTGATGCTAGGTGGAAGTATGATTCTGAGGTTCTTGCTACTATCCTAGAGGTTGCGGAAAATAGCTACGAGGATGGAAAGTATTCTGCGGGTCTAGGTATGGGCTATGGAGGAATAGAAAGTGATGGTGAGGATGATATGATCCATGATGAGCAAGCTAGTGATGTTGAGGAGGATAGTGATGATGATGTGGTAGAGATTGAGAATCCTAACCCTATAGTTCCTGAACCAACCATTGAGATATCCAGTGGATCTGAAGATGAGCTTGAAGAGAATAATGTGGTTGATAGTGAGCCACAACAAAATAATGAGGCTATGGATGAAGACTCAGATCCGGAAGAAGACTTGGATGATCCTAATGATCAAGACTTTACTCCAGAGCAATACAAGGAAAGAAATGATCGTCGTGATGACGTTAGTCTCTAGAGAAATGTAATCCTTAGTTTTATTTCTTTTGTTTCTTTCTTTTCGTTGAAGTAATAAAGTGGCAAAGCTACTATTTATGGTTTTAGTCTATTATAGTTGGAGAATAAATGTTATGGCATTAGTGGATGTAAGAATTATTCATTGGAGTTTTAATAAAAGAATAGAATTTCCTTTTCGTTATCCTTTAAGTTTAATTCTCAATTCTAAGTCGTGTGGGTATCGCAAAGGGATTATTTGTTATTTCTTCAATGAAATTTTATGTGCAAGGTGGTTTAGTAGCAACCATCTAAATTTACTTGCATCGAATAGTGGGGTGAGAAGGCCCGAAAGTGGCGCCAACTCTTCCCCTAGGTGGCGCCTAAGTGTGTTATTGTTGTGAGTAGGTTCGTTGTAGAACCAGTACCTTAGTAATGTCGTGTCCAACCAATATTGAAGTTAGCCTTTTTATTTATTCAGGAAAAGGGATATGGCTAACCAAGAGATTTCTGAAGTGGTTAGACAACTAGCTGAGGTAGTTCGTGACCTAGCTCAAACCAGAGCAAACCCAATGCATGACCCGGCTGGGGAAATGTTTAAGAAAATAGCTCAAAGCAAGCCTCCACTCTATAGCGGAGAGATTGAACCAAGTGTGTTGGAGAACTAGTTGAGAGAGTTTGATAAACTCATTGTAGATGTGAATTGCCCCGAAAACCTTAGGGTGAATAGTGCTATGTACTACCTGAGAGGTGAAGCTGATCTGTGGTGGCAACGATGTGAAAATACCCTTAGAGCCACGCCTAACTTTGGATGGGAATCATTCAAAACTGCACTAAGGAACAAGTTTTACCCACCCTACCTGAAGAAGCAAAAGGCGCAGGAGTTCATTGAACTCAAAATGGGAGGTCTGTCTGTGACGGAATACTATTCTAAGTTTATAGAGCTGTCTAGGTTTGCACCTGAAGTGGTGGCAACGGAAGAGCTCAGGGCTCAAAGATTTGAGAATGGTTTGACCATGGACTTACAGCTGTTATTGTCTGGAGAGACCTTTACCTCATTAGACACCATGTACGGAAAAGCTGCTCACCTGTATGGGTTACAGCAAAGGAAGAATGGTAGTGCTGAAAAGAGAAAGGATGGTGGAAACTCAAATCAAGGAAATAACCATCAGAATCAGGGGAATTTTAAGAAGCACAAAGGAAATGGGAATTTCCAGTTTAGGGCTAACAATGGTGGTAATCGCAACAACCAAGGTGGTGGAAATCAGTCTGGAAGGAATGGAGTACGGACCTACGAGTGTAGGCGCTGTAACATGAATCGCCCTGGAAAGGATTGTGATGGGAACTTGGTGACTTGTAGATTCTGTCAGAAGTTAGGCCATAGGGAGTATGAATGCTATTCAAAGAATGGAAAGCCTAACCAAGGTAACCACCAAGGCAATAACCGAAATAATTAGAACCGGAATGGGGGAAATGGAGGTGGAAATCAAAGGAACTACCAAAGTGGTAACAATGGAAATAGCAATGGCAATCACCAGAACCATGGAAAGCTTGGAGGGAACCAACAGCAGAATGGGAACCGAAACAACAATGGGAACACCAATGGAGGTGGCTATAACAAAGGAGTTGCCCAAGGAAAGTTGAATGTGATATATAGGCAAGAAGCAGAGACTTCCTCTGACGTCATAGCGGGTACTTTTTCCATTAATTCCGTTTCAGTTAAAGTTCTATTTGATTCTGGTGCGACTTATTCTTTTATATCAGTAGATAAAGTTCTATTTGGGGAAATTAGGATTGAAAGAGCCTAAATCGATTGAAGTACCTATAGTCATACCTACTGGTAGTATAGTGAAGTGTACCAAAATCCATAGAGATGTGCCTATGACCATAGCCAAGACCGTATTCTTATCTAACCTAATCGAATACGAGTTAGGAGAGCTAGATGTAATTCTAGGAATGGATTGGTTGGCCAAGTTCAAAGCCAAAATAGATTGTGAGAAGCAGAAGGTTCACTTGAGGTCTAGCCTAGGCAAAGTAGTGTCATATCGTCGTTTTGGTAAACCTAAGAACATAGGAATCATCACGGCAATGGAACTCGTGAAGCTAGTCAGTAAAGGGAACCCAGCCTTCTTATGTAATGTGAGGAACCTAGAGCATGTGACCAAGGATCAGCCTGAGGATATTGCAGTAGTCAATGAATTCCTTGATGTATTTCCAGAAGAGATCCCGGGGATGCCTCCTAATCGACCTATTGACTTTACCATAGATTTAGTGCCTGGAACCGCCCCTATTTCAAAAGCACCTTATAGAATGGCTCCAGCAGAAATGAATGAGTTAAATGGCCAACTAGAGGATCTATTGGAGAAAGGTTATATTAGGCCAAGTGCATCGCCTTGGGGAGCACCAGTGTTGTTTGTGAAGAAAAAGGATGGAAGTATGAGGCTCTGTATAGACTACAGGGAGCTCAATAAGGTCACAATCAAGAACAAATATCCATTACCTAGGATAGAAGACCTATTTGACCAACTAAAAGGAGCAGGAATCTTTTCAAAGATCGATTTGCGTTGGGTTATCATCAATTGAGAATCACTGACCACGACATACCAAAGACCGCATTCAGAACTAGATACGGACATTATGAGTTCACTGTTATGCCTTTTGGGTTAACCAATGCCCCTGCAATATTTATAGACTTAATGAACCGTGTATTCCATGCCTATTTGGACAAGTTCGTAGTGGTTTTCATAGATGACATCCTAGTGTATTCGAAGGGTGAAGAAGATCACGCGGAACACTTGAGATCGGTGTTGAGTACCTTGAGAGATAACCAGTTATATGCCAAATTCTCAAAGGGTGAGTTTTGGTTAGAAAGAGTTGCATTTTTGGGACATTTTATGTCAAAAGAAGGAGTGGAAGTTGACCCTGCTAAGATCAAAGCTGTTAGTGAATGGCCTACACCCAAGAGTGTGACTGACATTCGTAGTTTTCAGGGATTAGCTGGCTACTATAGACGATTTGTTCAAGACTTCTCTAGGATAGCCAAGCCCATGACTACCTTAATGAAGAAGGAAACCAAGTTTGAATGGAGTGACCAGTGTGAGGAAGCATTCCAAGCCTTAAAGACGCGACCGACAACCGCGCCAGTGTTAACCTTACCAGATGAGAGTGGTGCATACGATCCGTATAGTGATGCCTCTAAGAATGGTTTGGGGTGTGTATTGATGCAAAACGGGAAAGTTATTGCGTATGCGTCAAGGCAATTAAAGCCATATGACTCCAATTACCCTACCCATGATTTAGAGCTAGCGGCTATAGTGTTTGCATTGAAGATATGGAGACACTATCTGTATGGTGTGAAGTGTAGGATATTTACGGATCACAAGAGTTTGAAGTACATCTTCACACAGAAGGATTTGAATATGCGCCAACGAAGGTGGTTGGATTTAATTAAGGACTATGATTTGGATATCCAGTACCATGAGGGAAAAGCCAATGTAGTTGCGGATGCCTTGAGTAGGAAATCAAGTCATAGTGTCAATGCGTTAGTAGTTGCTAACGAGCTGTGTAAGGACATGCAGCGTTTGAACCTTGAAATAGTAAGTGGTGAAAGCCTTGTGGGAATAATGAATGCCTTAACCATCCAACCGTCAATATTTGATGAGATTAGAGAGAATCAAGCTGGTGATGTGAAGTTGGAGCGAATCAAGGAAAAGATTTCGCAAGGTAAGGAGTTAGAATTCCGAATCCATGATGATAGAAGTTTGAGGTACAAAGGCAGGTGGTGCGTGCCTCAAAAGTGTGGAGAACTGAAAGAGAGATTGATGAAAGAAGGGCATAATACGCCATATTCTGTGCACCCAGGGGGTGACAAGTTGTATAAGGACTTGAAAAAGGTCTATTGGTGGCCAAGGATGAAGAAGGAAGTGGCAGAATTAGTGGCTAGATGTTTGACTTGTCAGAAGGTTAAAATTGAGCATAGGAGACCTCAAGGGAAGGTCCAACCTTTAGAGATTCCAAGCTGGAAATGGGACTGTATTTCTATGGACTTTGTCACTTGTTTACCTAAGTCAAAGACTGGTAATGATACAATTTGGGTTGTGGTAGATAGGTTGACCAAGTCAGCAGTGTTTATACCAATGAAGGAAACCTGGAAAATGGAACAACTTGCTAAAGCATACATTAAGAATGTTGTGAGGTTACATGGAGTTCCTAAGGATATCGTATCAGATAGAGATTCAAGGTTTCTTTCGAATTTCTGGAAAAGTGTGCAGAAGAGCTTTGGTACGACATTGAAAATGAGTACACCCTTCCACCCAGCCACGGATGGCCAAACTGAAAGGAATATCCAAACCCTGGAGGACATGCTTCGAGCATGCGTTATTGATTTCCAAGGAAGTTGGGAAGATAGCCTAGATTTGATTGAGTTTTCCTATAACAATAGCTATCATGCTAGCATTGGAATGGCACCATTTGAGGCTTTGTATGGACGAAAGTGTAGAAGTCCACTTTGTTGGAACGATATTAGTGAAACCGTAGTGTTGAGACCTCAAATGATAGAGGACACCATGAACCAAATCCGAACCATCCAATCAAAGATTCAAGCGGCGCAGGATCGCCAAAAGAGTTATGCAGACTTAAAACGTAGGGATGAAGAGTTCAACATAGGTGATAAAGTGTTGCTCAAAGTGTCACCAATGAAAGGTGTCATGAGATTTGGGAAGAAAGGGAAGTTAATCCCTAAGTACATAGGCCCATATGAGATCTTAGAAAGAATCGGAAAGGTAGCTTATAGACTAGCCTTGCCTATGGACTTGCATAGAGTGCATAACGTGTTCCACATATCTCAATTAAGGAAATATATCCCGGATAAATCGCATGTGTTGCAACCGGAGACCATAGAATTAGACCAAAGTCTAACCTTTGAGGAAAGACCTGTTAAAATCCTTGATAGCAAAGTGCGTAGTACGCGTACTAAAGATGTGAAAATTGTCAAAGTGTTGTGGTCTAATCAAGAATCTGAGGAAGCCACTTGGGAAGTGGAGGACGAAATGAGAAAGAAATATCCCGAGCTTTTTCCCGAGGTTAGTTGAGTTACGGGGTCGTAACTCGTGTCTTTTAAGGGGGGTAGAGTGCGGTAGAATTTCGCGCTTTTTACCTTGTTTTCCCCTATTTTATACTTAATTTAGTGCTTTCTATTGAATTCGCACTTATTATTGTCCTGTTTAATCATATAAAGAGTACAACAACTTAAAACTTTTGTAAAGGAACGTATTGAAAAGTCTCAGAAAGTCTCAAGTTGAGTTGAATTTTGGATTTCCGAACCCAAGTTTCGGGACGAAACTTCTTTTAAGGAGGGTAGACTGTAATACCTCGTATTTTTATAATATTTATAAATATATTTTATTATATTTATAAAGCATTTTACGATTTATTAGCATTTAAATAATATTTAAATGTATTTAATGTATTTTAATTAATTAGAATATTTATTATTTTAATTAATTACGAAACGAATTTAATTCTTGAGTCGGGAAATTAAATGAGTTGAAAATGATTTTTAAAGCTTCGGGTTTTAAATAAAAAGTCCAATTCGTTTTATTAAACGAGCCCAATCAAAAGAATTTAATTCAAGTCCTAAGTTAGCCCAATCATTTAATCCCCTAAGCCCAATTCTGATTTCCTAAGCCTAGCCCATTAATACTAAGGAGCCTATAAATAGGACTCCTCATCATTAAATGAGCCCCCTAAAATTCATAAACCCTATTGATTGCTTGCTTGCCCATCACTCCAACTCCCTCTCTTTTCCTCTCGTCCGCACGCACGCAGCCCGTGCTCGTGCTACTGTGCCTCGTGCTGCTCGGCCTCACGCCCCAGCACTCGCCCTCGCTCCCTCTTCGCGCGCGCCCAGCGCCTACACCCCCTTGTCTCTCGCTCTTTCTCTCGCAGCCCGCCCAGCCAGCACGCATAGCTGCTGGTGCTGTGCTGCTGTGTTGTTGTTGCTCGTGTGCACCGCACACCCCTGCTCTCTCTCTCCCTCTCGCGCATAGCGCCCAGCGCTCGCGCCCTCGCCCATCCGTCCCGCGCGCCCCAGCGCGCTGCTGAGCCTGCCCCTCGCCCGCGCGCACGCACGTCGATTGTGTGTGTGTGTTGTTCGTTCGTTCGTTCAATTCTTTTCGCCCAATCACCCTAATTCGTGATTGTTCCGTGCTATAGGCCGGATTGGTATAATTCTCTTCTTCCTTACCTATTCTATTTAAATTCCGTATTTTAAATTATTATATTAATATTGTTTTGAGTAATTAAAATGCCGGGAACCGGTTATGAATACCGTGGTTTGAGGATTTGTGTGTTGTGATTCATTAGGTTTGTTTTAATTATTAAAGAATGAATTTTCAGATTTGTTTATTTAATAAAGCATGGATTTTTATGACATTAAACTAGTGTTATTGGGATTTTCAAGTTAGGGTTTTAACCTAGACCTAATGTGTCAATTGATTAGCATAATTAGGTGATGATTTTAATTATGATAATCAATTATATTTTCAGATTTGAATAAAGGTTTAAAATGTCGATTTTTATTGATTTAAAAGGCGGAAAAAGTATGTTTTTGTACTAGGGATTGATTTTGCAAATTGAGACGACGTTATTAATGAAAAACGATTGAATTCTAAAGTCTAAAGGAAGTTTTAAATTTTATAAAGTTGCTGGAAATTTAATGAACATGGAAATAATTTAAGTTTCATTATTTTGATGATAGGAGGTGATTTCTAGTTGAGTGCTCGTTATTGCAAAGTGTTCCCTACGCTTAGGTATTCAAGGTACGTACAAGTCTAGGGCGACCACACCTTTTTGTCAATGACAATACATGATTGTTGATGAGAATTACATTATGTGAAATCATGTTTATTTTGGTGAACGAGCATGTGTTTTGTGATGTTGGATTTATTGAATTAATTGTTGAACAAGCATGTTGGAATTATTATGAGTATGGATTTCATTGTCAATCATGTTGTTCAATATTTATGCATGTATGGTTCAATTCACATGCAAGGGATGGATTAATTATTTGTATGCTATTGTACGGGATGTCTAGCATACTTTGAGCCATTTAATTGTACCTCGTTGTACTATTTATTTTACCAAATGTGAAGGGTTAGCTCACGTAAGCCACCGCACATGTAGGGTTCAGTTGGGAATATTATGTATGAAATGAATTAGGAATTGTCGTGCAAGGGCACAACCCTCATGTCAATATGCATGATGTGGAGTCTCACTTTGGTGAGGAGGAACATGGTAGTAATATCACAAGTGTCTTGCTTGGTTGATCACAAGTCTTAAAGCATTAAAATAAGATTGTTTTGGTTGTCGTTTATTAATTGTATGTTTGCATGTTGTCGAGTCTTGAGTTCGCCTTTATTAAAATATTAATAAACGTAAAGTGCAACCGGAACAAGCTTCAAAACTCTTGGAACGTATATACCCATCGCGCAGCACACACGCCCAGGCATCACTGCCATGCGCGCGCACCATTGCTTGTTGCTCGTTGCATTCGTACCGCACGGGCGACGAGCTCCCTTGCTCGTCGTCGCATGCCCGCACTATACAACACCCCTTAAGGGTAACACGTAGCGTCCATTGCTTTGTGAGTGCAAAATTCATGAGCGAATTATATAAAAATTAAAACTTTTTAATTCAATTTTATCGACAAAAATAATAAATCATAATAATTTCATAAATTTAGGGCGAAAAATCGAAAATTTATTAATCAATTAATTTCCGATTATCATGGATTCAAATCTAGGTCATAAAAATTTAAAATTTATCAAAAATTAACAACTTTGATGGTGGTTTTTAATCATGGATACTAATTAAATCGTCAATTAATTATGAAAATCAAATCAAATTCTAAATTATTCGAATTTCAACAAATTAATTACAATTACAAATTAGGTTGTATAATTAACAAGCTTAGGCATATAAATTTGTTAAACATATACAGTAGGTCAATCAAAAATTCAAGATTTATCAACAAGAAGCGCAAATATTTAATTTAACATCTTAAAATTACAAATTTTGTGTTCGAAAAACTAAAACCTCCGAAAAGTCATAGTTAGGCTTCGAATTTGGGAATTCTGACTTCGGCCGGAAAATTGGTATTTTTGTCAAAATTTTAGAATGCCTTTTACATACAGAATTGACACAAAAATCACTCGATTTCGTTGAGTAACGAAGAAACTGCCGAAAAACTGCGAACATATAATTAAATAATCGCAAATTTGCAATTAATTACAATTACGAAATTAATCTCCCCTTTTAATTCCTTGCAAATTTATAAAATTTAACCATGTTAAGCAATTATTATGGAATTAATTAGAGGCTCGTGATACCACTGTTAGGTTATGATACATATAACTTAATATAAATCATGCGGAAAAACCATAAAGCCAGGAATCCAAATTACTTGCCACATAACAATTAGCATAATTTAGGATGCATACTCTTTGTAGCGTGCCCTCCCTAGTTGCGCCGGAACCGAACAAGAACAAGTCTAGGACTCCAAATGTCTTCCCTCCGTAGATAGTCCACAGCACGCTCGGATCCGCCTTAGGTTTAATTAACTAGAATTGCGCCAAAGGTACTATGTAATTTTCGGATTTTTTATGAAAAATAAAAGTCTGAGTTTTAAGCCTAAAACTTGAATGAATACTTCAATTACTCGTTATAAATTGTGAACTATGATCACCTATTTATAGGGTAGGAATATGGTATTGGAATTCTACTAGGACTTTAAGAATCCTAATTCTTTTAGAATTAGAGTTCCATTAAAACTAGTAAATCATAAAATTAATCTAATCCTAATCACTTAAGGATTCGAAGTATGCAAAAACTCCAATACGCACACGAGCATGGCCCACATGCGAGCAGGCCATGCCCACGCGCGCACAAAGCCCGCAGCAGGCCTCGCAGCCCATACGAGCTCGCTGCCATGTGCTCGCAGCCTTGGCGCGCTGGGCCTGGCCTTGCGCTGGGCTTGGCGTTGCCTTGGGCTGCTGTGACGTGCGTTGGGCTTGCTGGACGTGGGCCTGGCTTTGCGCTGAGCCTTCGTCTAGCGAGCTCGTCCGATGCTTATTCGTACGACGCGCTTCCGATTAATTTTCCGATTCCGGAATTCATTTCCGATACGAACAATATTTATCATTTCCGATTCCGAAATTAATTTCCGTTTCGAACAAATATTTAATATTTCCGTTTCCGGAATTATTTTCCGATTCCGATAATATTTCCGATTCTGACAATATTTCCGTTTCCGGCAATATTTTCATTTCCGATAATATTTTCCGATACGTACCATGTTTCCGTTTCCGGCAACATCTACGACTTGGATAATATTTATATTTCCGTTACGATCCATATTTCCGTTTCCGGTAATATCATCGTTTCCGGAGTATTCATAATTTGCCTTTGACGATCTCAGCTCCCACTAGAACCAAGATCCGTCGATTTCGAATATCCATAGATGGAGTATTTAATACCATTAAATACTTGATCGGTTTACGTACTATTTGTGTGACCCTACGGGTTCAGTAAAGAGTAAGGTGTGGATTAATATCATTAATTCCACTTGAACTGAAGCGGCCTCTAGCTAGGCATACAGTTCACTTGATCTCACTGAATTATTAACTTGTATAATTAGCACTGAACCGCATTTATTAGACTTAACATTAAATGCATACTTGGACCAAGGGCATTATTTCCTCTAGTTCGCAGGAAAAGGGAATTGGTTGTGATTATACATTCAACCTGGTGGTCAAACTGGCTACCATTCGCACAGATTTGGGCCAAGCCATGGCTAGGTGTTGGTCTATTCACCAACTTGATGTAAAAAATGCTTTCTTACACGGTGATCTCCATGAGATAGTTTATATGTATCAACCGCCAGGTTTTGTGGATAGACGAGCTCCCAATTATGTGTGTTAACTCCGTAAGGCACGATATGGTCTTAAACAGGCTCCCTGTGCATGATACCAACAGTTTGCTCATTCTTTTTTAGTTGAGGATGGGTTTTGTCATTGCAAAAAGTGACACGTCTTTGTTTAATTTTAAGCATGGAGATGAAATGGCTTACCTCGTACTTTATGTGTGACATTATTTTATGCATTACTTCTGATGCTATGCGCGACCGTCTGATCTCCCATCTGAAAACATAATTCGTAATGTCTGATTTGGGGCCTTTGAATTACTTTATGGGAATTTTTGTTACTTGTACTCTCTCTTATATGCTTCTCTCAAAAAAAGTATCCCAAGAAATTTTAGAACTTGTAGGCATGGGGACTTGTAAGCCTGTTGCCACTCCTGTCGATATTAAAGAAAAACTTAGTGCAGATTCGGGTCCCTCTATGCAGGACCGATCATTACCGCAGTTTGGAAGGTGCTCTTCAATACCTTACTTTTACTCGCTTTGACATTGCCTATGTGGTTAATATGTGCATTATTTATAGTGTTTCTACCCCCTTTCCTTAGTAGTATTTTGCGTTAAATGAGCTCTTTTCAGTACTAATTTGCGTTGTGTAGTGTGCTTTAAGTTTTCAGGATTGTTTGAAGAGAAATTGGCCTTTTCAGGCTCGTTTTGTGATATTACGGGCCATTACACGATCCCGAGTAGGTTCGGGATGATCATTGTCAACTCTTGGGAGCCTGGGATCTTCATATTTGGGCCCAAAGAGTTAGACTCGATGATATTGATGAAGAATAATGCGTCGAGCCGGTCGCCCTGCGATTAGTGGGCCAAGGGAGACCAACCGGGCAAGCAAATTAAGAAGAGGAATTCCAATTCGGCACACGCCCAATGGGGAGCCATTTGCCCGGTGCTCACTGACAGGCTAAAGTCGTATCACCTAATCAAAAATAACCTAAGGTCCACTAGCTAGGTAGCAAGGGAAGTCAGAATCGAATCCACAGGGAGACAGGCGTTCTTTCTACTATTAATTAATTGAACTAAACTATTGGGAACAAGATTTGGTTGATTGTTTGTAAACTAAGACTACGAACGATAATTAAATAAGTGTGAATCAATATATTAAGGAAATCTAGGGCATAGGTTCACCAGCAATTAACAATCCAGGACAATGAACAATCACGATAATCAACAAAGTAATTAATTAGACTAGCATGCTCTCTCGAATCGATACTAGTCATAGACTTAGAATTAACGGGCTCTCGCTACTTATTAATCCCAATTCTACCTATTGACACAAGCCTAAACATCAAATTGCATCTCTCGAATCTTAACTTGATATTGCATAACTACGCAATTAAACCTGCGCAAATCTAATTGAATAGTGGAATAAACCAATCAATAGGAATTAATCACAATGCCAACAATCACAATTATTCAATATCCCATCATATTAATTCATGGATCCCCAAACCCTAGAAATTAAACTACTCAAGCATGTTTACAATAAACAAAGCAATTAGCATAATTGAAAACATAATTAAAGCAAAAGAAATGAATGAAATAAAGAACAATACCTAATTGAAGAACAATGGAATAATAAAGTTTGAACTTTTGATTGGAAATAAAACTAAGTGTTTTTAAACTAGAAAATAAGGTGTATCTAAAAATATAAGGGGCTAGTATTTATAGTTTGCCCAAAATACAAGCCAAAAAACAGAAAGAAAACTCGCGCATAAGTGCAGAGGTTGGCGTTGCCCGATCGGGCGTCGCTTCGCCCGATCGGGCGATGCACTCGATAGTCGGCCCGATCGGGCCAAAATCCGCCCGATCGGGCGGTTCGCGAACTCTCCACATAAGATTCCGGATGACCGCCCGATCCGGATCGGGCGAGCTGCGCCCGATCGGGTGCGCGTTGATGAGTCCAATTTGCTTCAATTCCGCCCGATGGTTGCATTTCGCCCTCAGCTTCCAGGGCGATTTGCAATCTTCAATATAGCTCGCCCATATCACTGAGTCTAACTCTTGGGGCTCAACCATAAGCATCCAAGGCTCCCGAAAGTCGACGATGGAGGTCCCGAACTTCCTCGGGCTCATATAGTGGCCTAGATCAACATGAAACGGGTCTAAAAAGGCCAATTTCTCATAATCAAACCTGAAACTCAAGGCACACTCAATAACACACATTAGTACTAGAAACGGCTCCTAAGAGCACGTTTGACACATAAAAAGTACTAAGGGACGGGGGTGAAACACTATATAAAACGCACATATCAAACCTCCCCAAGCTAGATCCTTGCTTGTCCCTAAGCAAGGAAATCATCGATGAACACAAGACCAACTTCACCCCCAACATATCTCAAAATGAAAACATAATCCAAGGTAAAATTCAACAAGCATGCATCAATGTCAACCAATCAAATCCATTCAATCGCTAATCCTTCTTAACAATCGTCACGCAAAGCGAACCACAAATGCACATTGGAATTCAAGACTAGTGCTCACACACTCGTCACTCATTTATGTGGCGGATAAAAGATGTACCCGTTCGCTCCCCTCCCAACATATAAGTGAACAATTCCCTCCCAAACTCACAACACTCGTGTGTCTAGAAAAACATACACTCAACCTAGTAGTCGACTCGGAATGTGTCATGTCATAACTTGCATTGATAAACAACTATTTTCACATTAATACAACTCTATGCACAAAGGTCGGAAGGTCTTTCAAGCTTGTAATGATAGGCTTAGGTAAGGGTGTGGTAAATTTGGGTAAAATGTGAGCTTAAAGCCTTGGCTTTGGGGAGCATAAATCCTAGCAAATCCATGATCAATCACAAATGATGACCACAACTCTCCCACTCAACACATGAATAAAACAACAAACAAACCACACTATACTTTCTTGCCTTTATTTCACAATGATAACCAATCACTCATGAAGATAAGAAATTGTAATACCGGAGTGACAAAAGCTTGAATTATTTTGAGAATAACGATTTTTTTTTTTTGCTCAATCTCTTTTTTTTTCCCTTTTTTTCTTCTTTTGGAACCTTCATATTTTTTTTATTCTCCTCATCTCATTCATTTTTCAACTCATTTTTTTCAACAACAATCATGATAAGAAGAACTTCCCTTTTCAATACTCAATATGCTCAAAATGTACCACACTACAACTCCCTCACCTCACTACTATTAGCTCCCCCAAGCTAGGCTTGGGACTAGTAACCAATGGGGCTTTCATGGGCTTGTAATATGGTTAGTCACCGAATAAAGGGCACAAGCACAACATGGGTAGAAAAAGAGGGAACAAATATATCTAAATTCATCTGAAGGCTACCTAAATAGAAAAATGCCTTCGTCCTCCACAATGTGCATGTATATGAGTCATAAAACACTACTAATAGTTGCAAACCAATACTCAAAATCAATGACACACCAGGAAGCTATCACACATCCTAACCAAGTCAACTAGTCAAGCACCAAGTCCACAAGTAGTTAGTCGGAGTTGACTCATGTTAAGGCATCAAAGCAATCGAATATCAAATCATGGCTAACACATCTACGTTGCCCATCATCAAATACCAAGAATCAAAACAATTTCCGCTCAAGGGGCACAGGGAAGCATGATATTGTATTCATCGTAACGTATTTTTGTATTTTTTTTTCAAAGCAATAACCTACTCTACAAAGCATTAAACACACCAAAGAAACACACCAAAATAAAGAAATGCGAAAAAAAAGGAAAAACATACCTACAATGTACAAGTAATGTGAAACCCCCTAACCAAATCAGACAATGTCCTCATTGGCTCAAGGGGTATCGAACCAACTCGATCCTCATCATCATCAGTGACGGCCTTGGCCGCCATCATCATCAACATCATCACCATCATCTCTGCCACCATGCCCGCTAGGACCCGCTCCAAACCCTCCGTACTGGGTAGGTGTGAAGGTGCCCATAGAACCCGGAGCTCCATATCCCTCCGCGGGATAGGTATACCAGGTAGGGTGCTCATAATCTGGGGCAATGTAGCCTTGCCTGGCATACTGATCGTAGAACGGGAACATGGTCCTCTGGTGATCAGCTGCGAACTCATGGAACCCGAGCTCAAGTCTGATCAACCGCTCATGAATGGACCCCTGCTCCTCATCTACTACCGGGCCACCCTGGGGCCTCCCCGCGTCCCCTCGACGCCCCCTCCTAAAGTAGGTGCGAGGCTCTGGCTGGTACTGGTGGGGCTCTGGCTGTGGGTCAGGCTGAGGCTGGGGGTTAGGCTGAGGCTGTTGCTCAAATCCAACATATAAGTAATGAGCCTGACCGGGTCTGAAACTAGTGCGGCCTTGAGGGTCAGGCAAGGTGAAAAGCCTGTTTCCCTCAAACATCCAATACATGGCTCCCGGCCTAAACAACCCATGCTCCCCCTGTAGCCGACGGAGTCCAGCAAAGTAAGCCAAGTCAAGTAAGTTGCTACCCAGAACTGGAGTCTGGTTAGCCTCAGTAAAGTTGGCCGTGGCCATGGCTATGTGTGTGATCAACCCACCAATGGTAATGCGAGTAGTATGGGTGGAAGTGGCTATGGAATAGAATTGAGAGGCCATATGGTGTGCAAGGTTCATTATGTAGCTATCCTCCCCTTCTAAAACGTAGCCACCTAGAATCTCAAGCTCCGTACTCCTAATATTTTGGGTCTCATCCCTACCAAAGATCGTAAATCCCAGAAACCTGTAGAAGACAATAGGGACCGGGTGTTGTATCTTGGAAGCATGCAAATGTTGCATACTCCCGGGATTGGCATTACCCGTAAGCTTTCCCCACATTTCACAGTTATTATGGGTTTCCTTAGGTTTCCTACTATAGGTGGTAGACAACCCAAAAATTTTACCAAAATCAGCTAAACTCATGGTGAAAGTTCGGTTCATCACACGAAATTGAACCGACGACACGGTTTGATAACCATCTCTACGCACATTGAAACTACTCAAAAATTCTAGAGTTAACCGTCTAAATGTGAGACGGAGCATGCTATACATATTTCTCATTCCAACACCAACAAAGACACGCTTGACATCACTTTCAATACCCATTTCACGTAAAGATCTTTGGCAAATAAAGCGAGTAGGGATTACCTCCCTCAATTTGAGGTGGATGAAACGTGCTCGTTGCCCCTCTGAAACGAAAATGACATCCGGAAAATCCGTGTCGGGCTCAAATTGCGGCGGCAGAGGTGGTGGTGTCGGCTCCCGAGCTCGGCTCGTCGAAGCTTCATGCTGATTCCTTGGTACCCTCGTGCAATTCCCCCTTGGTCGGTCACCCATGGTTGAAAATCTGAATTTTTTGAGGTTTTTGAGCTTTTTGGGTGAATTTGGGGATTTTGTGGGGATTGGAGGAAACTGAAATCAGTTGGGCATAGGTTGTAAAGGATGGTGAGAGGATGATTTTGGTGAAAAGATTGTTGAATTTGGTGGAGATTTGAGGGAGATATGGGGGTGGAAGTTTTTGGAGGTTGGGGTTTAATGGAGGAAGTGAGAGAAAGTTAGGTTGAAGATGAAGAGGAAGTGAAGAAAAGAAAGGGGAACCCGTATTTTTGTCGCTGAAATCGCATTTCGCCCGATCGGGCCAAATCTCGCCCGATCGGGCGATTTGCTATCTATTTCTTCTGATACGTGCGCGCCCGATCGGGCGCACCTCGCCCGATCCGGATCGGGCGATTTGCGAATTCCTCTTTTCTTGACTTTTTCTGCCCAGAATTCTTCCTTGACTTTTCCACGAACTTTTCCTCAACCGCCCGATCGGGCAAAATAATTTCGCCCGATCGGGCAAACCACTCGCCTTTTGTGTCGATCGGGCCTCCGTCGCCCGGTCGGGCGATTTGCCAAACTTTTCTTTGAATCGACACGCGCCCGATCGGGCGCTCCTCGCCCGATCCGGATCGGGCGAAGTGCAGGCTTCTCCGTTTTGCTTTGATTCAACTTTTTTCGAACTTTGAGCCTTAGACCTGCATAACATTAAACACCAAAACCGTAAAATGCCCTCATCTCGCCTCTCCAATACCAAAGGCTACACTGAACCACACACTTGATCAAAAGGTATACTAAAACACACAAAAATGAAATCAAAAAGTATACTACGGAAAGCAATAAATGGATAATGAAATACTCATCCCCTATTAGATTGATGCAATGTCCCCATTACACAATCTCCGTTTATGCGCAGACAATCGACAGGAAAGGGATGAGAGCCACGACAGCTCATCGAATGGGGGCACCAAAGATGGTGCCATCTGGTGTCACATCGATTGCCTTGGATGACCTATGTGGTGCGGGGAGTGACAGACCACGACCCCGATCATGAATACGGTGCCCACCGTTTACAGAACTTTCGGCCTTTTGGGTCGCAGCATCATCAACCCGTGCCTTCTTTCGAACCCATGTTAAGGGGTTCACACTCCGGTCACCTCCACCTGCAAAACAATTTGAAACATGCGCTTTCTCCGAGGAGTTATTAGAGTTAGTATGAGTCAATTCAGTATTAAAATAATCATTAGAAACATTGACTCCAAAACATAACTCTTCTACCATCGGGCTTCTAGCAACTTGGGTTAAATTGAAAGTGACTTTTTCATCCCCCACATTTAAAGTCAGTTTGCCATTCTTGACATCTATAATTGCCCCCGCAGTGTGTAGGAAGGGTCGACCTAAAATAATAGGAATTTGCCTATCCTCTTCCATGTCTAAAACAACAAAATCAACAGGGATAAAAAATTTACCTACTCTAACAGGCACATCTTCTAAAACACCTAGGGGGTATTTTACAGATCTATCAGCCATTTGCAGAGTTATGTTGGTAACTTTTAAATCACCCATGTTCAACTTAGTACATACAGACAGGGGCATGACACTAACACTGGCACCTAAATCACATAAGGCTTTGTCAATAAAAAGGTTGCCAATATTACACGGGATAGAGATGAAGGAAATAATGCCCTTGGTCCAAGTATGCATTCTAAGATAAGTCTAATAAATGCGGTTCAGTATTAATTAACAAGTTAATAATTCAGTGAGATCAAGTGAGCTGAATGCCTAGCTAGAGGCCGCTTCAGTTCAAGTGGAATTAATGATATTAATCCACAGCTTACTCTTGACTGAACCCGTAGGGTCACACAAATAGTACGTAAACGGATCAAGTATTTAATGGCATTAAATACTCCATCTATAAATATTCGGAATCGACGGATCTTGGTTTCAGTGGGAGCTGAGATCGTCACAGGCAAGAAATGAATACTCCGGAAACGATGATATTGCCGGAAACGGAAATATGGATCGTATCGGAAATATAAATATTATCCAAGTCGTAGATGTTGCCGGAAACGGAAACATGGTACGTATCGGAAAATATTATCGGAAATGGAAATATTGCCAGAATCGAAAATAATTCCGGAAACGGAAATATTAAATATTTGTTCGAAACGGAAATTAATTTCGGAATCGGAAATGTTAAATATTGTTCGTATCGGAAATGAATTCCGAAATCGGAAATTTAATCGGAAGCGTATCGTACGAATAAGCATCGGACGAGGCCTGCCGGACGAGGGCCCAGCTCGAAGCCAGGCCATCGCCCAGCAAGCCAAACGCGCGCCACAAGCCCAGCCAAGGCAGCGCCCAGGCCTACCGCAAGGCAGGCCCAGCGCGCACCAAGGCCGCGGCTGCGTGGGCCTCGCTGCGTGGGCTGCTGCTCGCACGCACGCGCATGGGCGGCCCATCGTGGCTGCCGTGTGTGTGTGTGTGAGTTTGTGTTCATGCACGATTCCTAAAACGTGCAGAGTTCGGTTAATGATTAAATTCCTAATTCTATTTGATAAATTAATTAATTAGAGTTCTTGAAGGATTCTAAGTTTAATTAATTCGTATCCTAATAGGATTCCAATTCTCTTTCCATACCCCTATAAATATGTGGCCTGGGTTCACAATTTATAACGAGTTTTAAAGTATTCAAAGTGAGTTTTTGAGAGAAAAATTCAGTCACACATCTTGCTCAAAAGTGCCGAAAATTCTAGTACCTTAAGGGCGATTCTAGTTGGTCAATCTTAAGGCGGATCCGGACGTGCTGTGGACTATCTACGGAGGGACGACACTTGGAGTCCTAAAGACTTGTTCTTGCTCGGTTCGGGCGCAGCTAGGGAGGGCACGCAACAAAGAGTATGCATCTAAATTATGCTATATGATTATGTGTAAATAATATGTATTCCTGGGTTAATGGTTGTTTCCGCATGATTTATGTAATATCATATGTATCATAACCTAACAAGAGAAACTCCCGGGATCCTTCAACTTGGGTGGAGACTTATTTTGTAGTAAGGCACTGCACTCTTCAGTAAATGCAACAGTCTCCACCTCACTAAATGCTCTCTTCCTAGTCAAGATGTCTTTCATGTATTTAGCATATGCAGGTACTTGAGTAATTAATTCAGTGAAAGGGACCGTTACCTGCAGATTCTTTACCACTTCTAAGAACTTACCAAACTGCTTGTCTAGCTTGTTCTTTAGTTGACGATGAGGGAAGGGAAGTTTGATAGGTGGAACTTGTATATCAACTTTCTTCTCAACCCTTGTGTCAGCTTCCTTATCCTTGACCACCTTCTCACTTTCTCTTGGCACAGCACCACTAATAGATACTTCAACCCCTTCCTCTGTAGTCATAGGTGGCCCATCATACTCATATCCACTCCGCAAAGTGACAGCATTTACAGACTCTCTGGTCACAGGCTGTGAAGGGAGTTGACCTTTGGGTCTCTCTGCAAGAGCAGTAGCCATTTGTGCCAGCTGTTTATCCGTGATCTTGTTATGAGCAGTGAGGGCATCGATTTTGGCATCCTTTTCGCTCAGAGATCTCTGCAATTCCAACATCATATTCCTCATCTCTACAAGCATGGGATCAGGTTGTGTGGGTTGAGGTTGTGGAGGAAAACCAGGTGGTCCACTAGGCTGCGGGTTGTAGTTACTCTGCGGTTGGTAGGGTTGCTGTGGTGGTGGTTGGTAAGGTTGTTGTGGTGGTGGGGGGTGTTGAATCTGGTGGGGGTTCTGAACATTAGTACTCCTATATGATAATAGGGGGTTGTTTTTATACCCCTCATTGTATGAGTTGGAGTACGGATTGTTCTGCTTGTAGGCCTGGAATGCATTGCATTGTTCAATAGAGCTCCTACATTCCGGTGCATAATGACCTTGCATCCCACAACTATTACAGAAATTGGCCAACTGAGCACTCATTGCGGCAACACTAGCTTGTTGGGTAGCTTGGGAAGATGCGTTTTGCATATTATCCAGCTTGTGATGTAGGGCAGTTAGCTGAGCAGTAAGTTGTTCAATAGAGTTCATCTCATGCTTAACACCACGATCGGCAAAACCTCTAGGATTCCCATATTGGGCACTATGGATGGCCATCTCCTCAATCACCTCTAAAGCTCTAGGCACCTCCAGTTGCATAAATCTCCCACTGGCAGCTGAATCCAAAAGACACCTAGACTCATTACCCAGACCATTATAGAACTGCTGAACCAGGAACCAGTCATCCAAACCATGGTGTGGGCATTCTCTTTGCAAGTCCTTGAATCTTTCCCAAACCTCGAACAAACTCTCATCTGCTTGTTGAGAGATACCTAATATCTGGCCCCTTAGACGAGCTGTCTTCTCAGGTGGGAAATATTTGACATAGAATGCAAGGGCCAAAGAATTCCAATCGGTGATTTTCATAGCTGCGCGGTTGAGACTGTTAATCCATAGCTTTGCCTTCCCACTCAATGAAAATGGAAAGAGTATCTCCATAGTCTGCTCCGGTGTTAAATTCTTCTGCTTAATGGTGGCACAATACTGAATGAAAGACTGAATATGGAGATTAGGATCTTCACCCTTTTCCCCACCGAATTGGTGTCTCTCGATCATATTTATCAGCTGGGGTTCGATCTTGAAATTCTGGACCGCAATGGAAGGCATGATTGCTTTGGGAAGCATAGACAGACTTGGTTTAGAATAGTCTGTAAGCCTTGGCACAAGTGGGGGTGGCGGTGGTGGTGCTTGGTCACCCATCTCTGAATCTGTATGGAATAGATTGCTAATCAGATAGTCGGATTCAGAGTCAAAATAGTCTCTCAACTGTTTAACGAATCTACGCCGTCTATGAAAGGTCCGTTCAGGTTCAGGATCGAACGAAGTCAGATCGCTGGTATGGACAGTCCTGGGCATAAACAAGCAAAAACTAGAAAACAGTCGTGAGATCCGATCTCAAGGAACGAGAGTCCCTTGAGAAGTAACAAACAATAATCTAGAGAAACAATTAATAACATAAAATAAAACCGTCTCCCCGACAACGGCGCCAGGATCGAATCCACAGGGAGACAGGCGTTCTTTCTACTATTAATTAATTAAACTAAACTATTGGGAACAAGATTTGGTTGATTGTTTGTAAACTAAGACTACGAACGATAATTAAATAAGTGTGAATCAATATATTAAGGAAATCTAGGGCATAGGTTCACCAGCAATTAACAATCCAGGACAATGAACAATCACGATAATCAACAAAGTAATTAATTAGACTAGCATGCTCTCTCGAATCGATACTAGTCATAGACTTAGAATTAACGGGCTCTCGCTACTTATTAATCCCAATTCTACCTATTGACACAAGCCTAAACATCAAATTGCATCTCTCGAATCTTAACTTGATATTGCATAACTACGCAATTAAACCTGCGCAAATCTAATTGAATAGTGGAATAAACCAATCAATAGGAATTAATCACAATGCCAACAATCACAATTATTCAATATCCCATCATATTAATTCATGGATCCCCAAACCCTTGAAATTAAACTACTCAAGCATGTTGACAATAAACAAAGCAATTAGCATAATTGGAAACATAATTAAAGCAAAAGAAATGAATGAAATAAAGAACAATACGTAATTGAAGAACAATGGAATAATAAAGTTTGAACTTTTGATTGGAAATAAAACTAAGTGTTTTTAAACTAGAAAATAAGGTGTATCTAAAAATATAAGGGGCTAGTATTTATATTTTTCCCAAAATACAAGCCAAAAAACGGAAAGAAAACTCGCGCATAAGTGCAGGAGGTTGGCGTCGCCCGATCGGGCGATGCACTCGATAGTCGGCCCGATCGGGCCAAAATCCGCCCGATCGGGCGGTTCGCGAACTCTCCACATAAGCTTCCGGATGACCGCCCGATCCGGATCGGGCGAGCCGCGCCTGATCGGGCGCGCGTTGATGAGTCCAATTTGCTTCAATTCCGCCCGATGGTTGCATTTCGCCCTCAGCTTCCAGGGCGATTTGCAATCTTCAATATAGCTCGCCCATATCACTGAGTCTAACTCTCGGGGCTCAACCATAAGCATTCAAGGCTCCCGAAAGTCGACGATGGAGGTCCCGAACTTCCTCGGGCTCATATAGTGGCCTAGATCAACATGAAACGGGTCTAAAAAGACCAATTTCTCATAATCAAACCTGAAACTCAAGGCACACTCAATAACACACATTAGTACTAGAAACGGCTCCTAAGAGCACGTTTGACACATAAAAAGTACTAAGGGACGAGGGTGAAACACTATATAAAACGCACATATCACTCACAAGAACTTTCTTCTCATTTGAGGTGAACCTAAGTAGCTCATAATCACACTTAGAAAACAAAAGACGTTATAAGGGTTAGCATGTGAGCAATGACTCTCAATACAAGCAATAGTCTCTACCTTCATACCACTTTTCATCTTTGCAAAACACCCTTCACCAAGGGGAAGCTTGAAGCTAGCTTTTGAATCTCCCACTTTCAAGGTGATTAGCCCCCCTTGCACATCAATAAGGGCACCTGCGGTGGCCAAAAATGGCCTCCCTAAGATAATAGGGGTATGGGCATCCTCATCGATGTCCAAGACTACGAAGTCAACAAGAAAAGTAAGCTTGCCAACAACGACGGGAACATCCTCAATCCTACCCAATGGAAACATAATCGATCGATCGGCTAGTTGCAATGACATGGTGGTAGGAGAGAGATCACCTAGATTGAGCTTCTCATAGATCTTATATGGCAAGTACTCACACTTTCCCCAAAATCACAAAGAGCATTATCAAATTTGAGCTTTTGAATGCTACAAGGGATAGAAAAACTCTCGGGATTTTTGAGTTTTGGAGGGAAGGAGTTTTGAATTAGGGCGCTGCAACTATCCGTGAGTCGCACGATCTCCTTGGGTTCACAATTTCTCTTGCCACTAAGAACATCTCTCATGAATCTAGAATAGTGGGGCATTTGTTTGAGTGCCTCGGTGAGGGACAATGAGACATGCAACTTACTAATCACATCAAGAAACTTGGAAAGCTGAATATCCAAATTTTCCCTAAAAACCTTTGAGGATAGGGGGTTTTGGGAGTAGGGAGAGGTAGAAGAGTAGCCTTCGCTGGCTTCAAACCATCACTCACATCATCAACGTGAGGCTCCTCCTCAACCTTATCATTGTCATTAGACTCAACTCCCTTAGAAACCTCCCCCATAGAGCTTGAAGCTTCACTTAGCTTATCACTATCAACAATAGTCTTCCCACTCCTAGTCACAACGACATACATTTGCTTAGGTGGTGCTTGACCTTAGGGTGGGAGACTTGTATGAACTTGACGCTCTTTGATGGTGCTAGCTAGTTGAGCTAGTTGAGTTTCAATCATCTTGAGATGAGTATTGGATTGCTTAAATCCATCCTCAAATTCCACATTCTTTTTGGCTTGCGCCCCCACAAACGACTCCATGAGAGCCTCAAGATTAGACTTAGGAGACGGGAGTGGTGGAGGAGTATAACCAAATCCGGAAGGGTTAGGTGGAAATTGAGTGCAACTACAAAATGAATTTGGCCTACCACCTAGCTATCACCTCAAGTCGGTGGCAATTCACCGATACACCACGAATATCACACTTTGTGGGTTGATCACCCACATTGCCATTGCTACCGTGGGTTTCGTTGAGGCAAACCATGTGCAGGTTCTAGGATGTAACTTGCTTGATGACATATTTTGCATTATTGCGCCGAATGTACGCCGAGCATCAGTTACTTCGCCCTGGTTCTATGTACTGGGTGTTTTAGAGGAACAACCTTTTCCTCTTGCCCGACTCCGAGGGCACCAGGTTTCGACCCGACCAATAGCACTACCTCTTCGTGGGTGATAACATTGAACTCCTACCCCAGGCACATCAGCCCAAGCCCGAGCCTCGCACCTACTTTCGTAGGGGAGGACGTCGGGAGAGGGTCCTAACGGGCATGGTGACCATTATGGAGATGGTATGGATGATGATGGCACAACCAAAAGTGATTAGCTGGAGATGGTTTAATGCCCCTTTAAGCCAATGAGGACATTGTGTGATTTAGCTTGGGAGGGTTTTCATGTTTCCATGTATATATTAGGTATGTTTTCTCTTCTTACATGTCTATAGTCTATTTATTGTTTTGGTGTGTTTAACTGTTTTTTAGGATATATTTAGTGCTTTGAAAAAAACAATAACAAAAATACGTTCCGATGAACACTAAATTGTGCTTCCCTGTGCCCCTTGATTAAAAATTGTTTTGATTCTTGGTATTCGATGACGAATAATGTGGATAGGTTGGCTATGATCTGATATTCGATTATTTTGATGCCTTAGCATGAGTTAACTTTGACTAACTATTTGTGGACTTGGTGCTTGGCTAGTTGATTTGGTTAGGAATGTGTGTTAGCTTCCTGGTATGTCATGGACTTTGAGTATTGGTTTACAACTGGTAGTAGTGTTTTATGGCTCATACACATGCACATTGAGGAGGACGAAGGAATATTTCTTTTAGGTAGCGTTCAGATGATTATAGATACATTTGTTCCCTTCTTGCTACCCATGTTGTTTCCTGTTCCCTTTTATTCGGTGACTAGTCATATTACAAGTCCATTAAGCCCTTTTGGTTACTAGTCTCAAGCTTGGCTTAGGGGGGCTATTAGTGAGAGGGGCGGGGGAGTTGTTGTTAGGTTATGATACATATAACTGAATATAAATCATGCGGAAAAACCATAAAGCCAGGAATCCAAATTAATTTCCACATAACAATTAGCATAATTTAGGATGCATACTCTTTGTAGCGTGCCCTCCCTAGCTGTGCCAGAACCGAACAAGAACAAGTTTAGGACTCCAAATGTCGTCCCTCCGTAGATAGTCCACAGCACGCTCGGATCCGCCTTAGGTTTAATTAACTAGAATTGCGCCAAAGGTACTATGTAATTTTCTGATTTTTATGACAAATAAAAGTCTGAGTTTTAAGCCTAAAACTTGAATGAATACTTGAATTACTCGTTATAAATTGTGAACTATGATCACCTATTTATAGGGTAGGAATATGGTTTTGGAATTCTATTAGGACTTTAAGAATCCTAATTCTTTTAGAATTAGAGTTCCATTAAAACTAGTAAATCAGAAAATTAATCTAATCCTAATCACTTAAGGATTCAAAGTATGCAAAAAACTCAAACACGCACACGAGCAGGCCATGCTCGCGCGCACGCAAAGCCTGCAGCAGGCCTCGAAGCCCATACGAGATCGCTGCCATGTGCTCGCAGCCTTGGCGCGCTGGGCCTGGCGTTGCCTTGGGCTGCTGTGACGCGCGCTGGGCTTACTGGACGTGGGCCTGGCTTCGCGCTGGGCCTTCGTCTAGCAAGCTCGTCCGATGCTTATTCGTACGACGCGCTTCCGATTAATTTTCCGATTCCGAAATTCATTTCCGATACGAACAATATTTAACATTTCCGATTCCGGAATTAATTTCCGTTTCGAACAAATATTTAATATTTCCGTTTCCGGAATTATTTTCCGATTCCGATAATATTTCCGTTTCCGGCAATATTTCCGATTCCGACAATATTTCCATTTCCGATAATATTTTCCGATACGTACCATGTTTCCGTTTCCGGCAACATCTACGACTTGGATAATATTTATATTTCCGATACGATCCATATTTCCGTTTCCGGCAATATCATCGTTTCCGGAGTATTCATAATTTGCCTTTGACGATCTCAGCTCCCACTGGAACCAAGATCCGTCGATTCCGAATATCCATAGATGGAGTATTTAATACCATTAAATACTTGATCCGTTTACGTACTATTTGTGTGACCCTACGGGTTCAGTCAAGAGTAAGCTGTGGATTAATATCATTAATTCCACTTGAACTGAAGCGGCCACTAGCTAGGCATACAGTTCACTTGATCTCACTGAATTATTAACTTGTATAATTAACAATGAATCGCATTTATTAGACTTAACATTAAATGCATACTTTGACCAAGGGCATTATTTCCTTCAGTTGTAGTGTACTTCATTTGAGCACAATCTGGGTATTGCAAAAAGAAAGGGAGTTCTTATTGTTCTTGTGGTGATTAGAGAAAAAATAATGAGCAAAAAGATGAGAAGAATTGAGAATGTGAAGGTTCCCAAAAGGGAGAAAAAGAGAAAAAAACAAGAGAAATTAAAGAAATTGAGCATAAAGAAAAAAAATCATTACTTTTAGAAAAATTCAAAGCATAATTTCACTCAAGTATTACAATTCCATATTCTTATGACCGACCGGTTGTAGAAATGAAAAAAAGGCGAAAAAGTATTGTGTGGTTTGTTTGTTGCATTCTCATGTGTTGAGTGGGATAGTTGTGATTGTGTTCTTTTGTTTGTTTGTTTTTTTATCATATGATTTACTAGGATTTTGGCTCCCCAAAGCAAATGCTTTAAACTCACATTTTTACCCAAATTTACCATGCCCATACCTAAGCCTAACATTACAAGCTTTGAAGACCTTCCAACCTTTGTGCATAGAGTCATATTAATGTGAAAGTAGTTGTTTATTAATGCAAATTATGACATGACATATGCCGAGTCGGCTGTTAGGTTGAGTACATATCCTTTTAAACACACGAGTGTTGTGAGTTTGGGAGGGCATTGTTCACATACATTGTTGGGAGGATAGCAAACGGGTACATCTTTTACCCGCCACATAAATGAGTGAAGAGTGTGTAAGCACTAGTCTTGAATTCCATGTGCACTTGTGGTTTGCTCTGCGTGACGATTGTTAGGGAGGATTTGATTGGTTGGCATTGATGCATACATGTTGGATTTTACCTTGAATCGTATCCATTGTTTTGAGATGTGTTTGGGGGGAAGTTAGTTTATGTATTCATCGATGATTTCTTTGCTTAGGGACAAGCAAAGATCTAGCTTGGGGGAATTTGATATGTGCATTATTTATAGTGTTTTTATCCCCGTCCCTTGGTACTATTTTGCGTTAAATGAGCTCTTAGGAGCCATTTTTATTACTAACGTGCATTGTGTAGTGTGCTTTGAGTTTTCATGATTGTTTGAAGAGAAATTGTCATTTTTAGGCTTGTTTCCTGGTATTACGGGCCACTACACGATCCCGAGTAGGCTCGGGATGATCATTGTCAAATCTTGGGAGCCTCTGATGTTAATATTTGAGCCCCAAGAGTTAGACTCGGTGATACTGATGAAGAATAACGCATCGAGTCGGTCTCCCTGCGATCAGTGGGCGAAGGGAAATTAACCGAGCTAGCAAAGAAGAGGAATTCCAATTCGGCACGTGCCCGATCGGGCGCCATTCGCTCGGTGCCTATCGGGCGCTGGGCTCGACAACGTTTCCAAGGGAAGACATTCGCCCATCGGGTGAGAATTAAGGTTTTGGCAAGCGCCCGATCGGGCGCCTGCACTGCTGCACACAAGGAAGAGATTCTTACAAGTTGTTCGCCCAATCGGACGGCCCATTTCCCGGTCGGGCGACGACAACCTCTTAGGGGAGCGTTTAGCTTTTGTTTTCAGTTTTTCTTCTAATTTTGGGCAAGACTATAAATATGAGCCCTTAATTATTTGTAGTACTATCTAATTTTCAGCACTTAGTTTATTTTCACTTAGCTTTTATTTTCTCAAACTTTGTTAAACACTTTCCTTTCTTCCATTAAAAGTTCCAACCTTTCATTCAATTCGTCGCTCATAATTTCGGTATTAATTCATTCCTTCTCTTATTATTCTAGATTAATTATGTTTTCAATTAATATGTTTGCATTTTTTACTTTAATTATGCGTGATTAATTTATTATCTAGGGTTTGAGAATCCATGAACTAATATGAAGGGATGATTGATTATTGTTGATTATTGGCATTGTTTGTTGATTTGCTATTGATTGATTTCATTTACTATGCAATTAAATTTGCGCATGTTTAATTGTACTAGTGTAGCAATATCAAGTTAAAATTCGAGAGATGCAATTTGATATTTAGGATTATTTCAATAGGTAGAATTAGGTTTAATAAATTGCGATAGCCTGTTAATCATAAGTCTATGATTAATATCGATTCGAGAGAGCTTGCTAGTCTAATTGATTGCTTTGTTGACCATTAGTGTTTATTTATCATCCCGGACTATTGTTCATTGGTGAACCTATACCCTAGGCTTTTTATTAATTGATTTATCCCTATATATTTAATTATTGTTGTAGTTTAATTATTCAAACCGAATCAATTTCTTGTTTCCCAATAGTCTAGACCTTAGTTTTAATAACAGGAAGAACGATGTTTCCCTGTGGATTCGATCCTGACTTCCCTTACTACCTGGTTAGTGGAATTAAGTATATCTTTGATTAGGTGATACGACTTTATCCTGTCAGCGGTGGAACATGTATGCCTTTTTATGCATGATCCACAGGATCCTCATTTCAATGCCTTAAAGCGCATCTTGCGTTATATTCAGGGCACAATTGATCACATATTACACACATATTACACTTATATCCTACTACTACTACTACTACTACTACTACTACTACTACTACTACTACTCCTACTACTACTACTACTACTACTACTACTACTACTACTACTACTACTACTACTACTACTACTACTACTACTACTACTACTACTACTACTACTACTACTACTACTACTACTACTACTACTACTACTACTACTACTACTACTACGACTACTACTACTACTACTACTACTACTACTACTACTACTACTACTACTACTACTACTACTACTACTACTACTACTACTACTACTACTACTACTACTACTACTACTACTACTACTACTACTACTACTACTACTACTACTACTACTACTACTACTACTACTACTACTACTACTACTACTACTACTACTACTACTATACTACTACTACTACTACTACTACTACTACTACTACTACTACTAACTACTACTACTACTACTACTACTACTACTACTACTACTACTACTACTACTACTACTACTACTACTACTACTACTACTACACTACTACTACTACTACTACTACTACTACTACTACTACTACTACTACTACTACTACTACTACTACTACTACTACTACTACTACTACTACTACTACTACTACTACTACTACTACTACTACTACTACTTGCTTGATCACTTATACATATGCAAATTGGGGTGGGTGTCCAGACACTCGTCGTGCTCCAAGCGCCAGCGCCAGCCTACTCTTTATAGATCAAGTGTAGACGCCAAATATTGAGGCATCAGAAATGTCGTCGTAGAAGCTTACTGGCTAGGTAAGCTTCTTCTAGAGTTACGTTGCCCACTTCGTCAGGCCACCATTGTTTATTGTGATACTGTTAGTGCTATTTACTTGTCAAGCAACCCCATTCAACATCAGCGCACCAAACATGTGGAGATGGACATCCACGTACTTCGCTCACGAGAAAACATCAGCGCACCAAACATGTGGAGATGGACATCCACGTACTTCGCTCACGAGAAAGTATCACTAGGACAGATACGTGTGTTATATTTTCCTTCGCGGTATCAATTTGCTGCCATTTTCACCAACGACCTACCAGGGCTACCACGACTACTATTCTTGGCATTCAGATCCAATCTTAGCGTACGACCTCCTCACGCTAGGACTGCGGGGGTGTGATAGAGATAGGATTCTCGCAGGATATATTTGTTGTATATTAGACTTCTAGTCAGATTAAATTTCCTGAGTCGATCAAAACTGATGATGTAATCCCTATGTATTTGATCAATGGAATACACTACAACCTAAAGAGTTTCTGGTAATCTAGCAATTCATTTGATTGATGTTCCTTTTTCCAACCCTTAAAAAACCGCACGCTTAATATTTTAAAGAATGTCTGTCTTAAATCAGATATACATCATACCATATGCACCAGAATGTTCATGAAGTTCCTTAAAGATGTTGCAAATAATACCTATCGTTGATTCGTTGTACTCACTTGCTCTCAAAGGCTTTGGAGGTTGCCAAAAGTGATCACATTTGGCGGTAAAAGGGTTTGGTGGGAAACAAAAGCATAAAAGAAAATACCAATTCCTGAATTCCTCCGAAAATACCTCGAAAATACCCACTCTCATCTATCACGTGCTTATACCACTTCTCTTTTAAACACCCTGATTTCTTAATTTAATGACCCCACCAAATTTCCAAACATTTTGGACAAATCACAAAAGTGCAAAAACACCACTTTCTTCTTCTCCTAGCGCGTGTTTTCATGCTGCCCTTAGCGCGTGACACTCTTCAGTATTCAAAAAAGGAAAATGAAAAAAAATATATATGAACACTCTCCTTTCCTCCTCTGCCCTAGCTCCTTCTACAAAATAACAAAGCGCACTAATTAATTTACACAGAAATTGAAAACAGAGGAGATAAATGGTGTGGAGACAATGCTTAAACTCCCTAAAATCTCCAGATTGTGCAGCATTTTTCTTCGTTTTACCTAAAATCGACGGGATAATCGAAATTATTTGCCGATGAAGTTTCTATCGGCGTTTCTAGGGTTTATGTAATTGTTTTTGGGGGATCAAATTGGTTTAATCGACGAAGAGGTTAGCGTTTTATGAGTTTTTATGCTTATGTTTGTTCAATTCGGAGCTTCAATTTGATGAATATTGAGGTTTTATCGACGGTTTATTAGTGTAGTGTTTGTTGGATGAACTGTTGAAAATTGGTAGGTTTGCTCTGTTTTCTAAGCATTTTGTCATGCCAAAATCTCAATCGGCATCCATTTCTCCTTCTACGGGAGAGAGTGGTTACCGGTTGGGTTCAAGAACTCGAAAAAGGCATAAAAGGCTTGATTTGATTAGTGAGGATGTGTATAATCGGAACCGTCAGGCTAAGTCGGAGCCGAATGAGGGTAGTCAGGGTGCGGCTAGTAGAGGGGTGTCAGTGGGGAATGAGACTGAACTTCGTCGAAGCTCGAGGGCGGTAAAGGCACCGGTGATTCTCGATTCGTCGCCTCCCCCTCCAAGGAAGAGGCGGAAAGTTGAGAAGTTAGGGGAGAAAGTTTGTGGGGGGTCAGAGAAGAAGTTGAAGGTGAAGGGTAAAGTGAAGAGTGAGGGTCTGAAGTCGGATGAGGAACTGGGAGCTTTGAGGTTGAGGTTAAGGTCTAAGGGTAAGACTGAGGTTCCTAGTATGATAGGTAGTCGAAGTCGGGCGCATGGGAAAAGGAAACTCTTATGGGACGAAGATGATGAGGAGATGAATTTTGGCGAGGATGTTCCTGAGGAGGAGACTGTTAAAGATGATACTGAGGAGGTGACTGTTAAAGATGATTCTGAGGAGGAGATGACTTCTGTCAAGGATGATACTGAGGAGGAAGAGCTGTTTTTGGACAGTGGCAAATCAGCTGTCTTAAAGCCTGCTGAATCTGATAGTGGCAGGGTTTCAGTTGATGGCGAGGATGAGTTGCCTGATGATCCTTTAGTAGATGGCGGCTTGCATATTGCGGTTAGTGCCTCAGGGGTTGAAGGCGACGGGGATTGTATGCCTTCGATGAGTGGAAGAATTGTTGGAAATGAAGAGATTGTGGACGGTACTCTTGATGATCTTGTAGTAATAGAGAGTGAAAGTCCTACGGAAAATCAACCAGAGGAAACTGTGAATAGGATTGACAATGTGGAAGACTATGAGAAGAATTATGATGCATTGAATTCACCGAAACTTGATGAGGATGCTGAAAACCAAACACAAGTGGAAGATGTGGGACTTGCTGTCTTGAATGAGGTTGTTGCGGAAGCTAAGGAAAAACATGCCGAGGTTGAGGGTGGTGTAAACTTGGCGAAGTGCAATGCTACCGTTGCTGGGATTCCTAGATCACGTGTAAAGAAGGGAAGACGATGTGGTTTGTGTGGGGGAGGGACTGATGGAAAGCCTCCAAAGGTTATGGCTAATGATTCAGCAGGCAGTGACTACGAGGCTTACAGCGGTTCATCTGCTTCTGAGGAATGTAACTACGATCCATGGGATGGGTTTGGTGATGAACCTGGCTGGCTTGGAAAACTCTTGGGTCCCATAAATGATCGATATGGAATTGCTGGAATTTGGGTTCACCAGCATTGTGCTGTATGGAGTCCGGAGGTGAGTCGCATGCTTCATATTCTTTTTACTCGTCAGGCCTTTTATCCCACATGATAATTTCTTTAATGTGTCTAAAAGTTGTACGACATTAACTTGTGTGATTTCCAGGGCTTTGAAATTTTTAGTGTTTGTGAACTATTTTGGTTTACTGTCTATATACTGCGTGGTTTATTTTCTTGTTTAATTATTTCTTTTATTGCATTTTAACTCCTTAGGTTCGTTGATCCCCACCTAATGCATGTTGGGTTTTAAACAAAGTGGTGTTGTGGTGTAACCCTTAAAAAGAAAGAAAAGAAATCATAACATTGTCTGATGCAGTCTTATGTTTCCTCTTTCCCATTCACCAGGATGCATACTCCAAGTGTATGCTCAAATGAGGTTAGGGTTTTGTTAGACTTAGCTGGCTCCCCAGATCTCTTTAATAAGAACAGAAAAAAAAAAGTGTGGTGATAATGCTGATATGCCCTTAGGCCTTAGTTGGTTTATTTTGTATGATAATGCCGATGTCGTCCTTATTGCCATTGACACAGTCTACAAAGTAAAGAAATTCTAAGGGTTGAGTGTATAAGGGGGCCCTTAAGGTATGTTGCTCTTTCGTCCTTAAGATGTTATGCTTTAGCGTTTTTCTGTAGTTTGAGAACCTCATACGAGCTGAATGATTTGGTGATTTTACCTGGAGATAGAATTATGAGTAAGTGATCTAGTTTATAGAGTGACTGGCGAAATTTCTTAGCTCAAAATTGTATTAGAATAAATGAAGTGTTTTAAATTTTTTGGTTTTCCAATTTTTACCATGAAAAATCTTACCCCATCAACCGATAGTGTGAGTTTCTCGAACGCAGTGGAATAGTATCTATTAGAAGTATCCTTTAGAATATGTTTGCAAATATCTTCAGATAATGTGGGATTTGTTTTAGCTTCTTGTGTACTTCGACTATTTTCCTTAATTTGAATATTATGAAATATGTAATCTCTTTCCATTTTGAGGTATTTTAATTTGATCTACCCGTTTCTACGTATTCTATTTTTGGCAAACACATTCTACCATTTTACGTCCCTTAGCTCACAATATTTTCTCAGTTCCACTTACTCTCAGTTTATCCACCCTTTTCTTACACCCACCACCATTTAACGACATCTCTTCTATTTTAGCCACAATTTTCTTACACCACTCACCTCCTAGAAATAGGAGTCAAGGAGTAAGCGTTTTTTTATTAGATACCACCAACTATAATATCAGACTATGTAAAACAAGTAGTCATCAAAAATCATATTTCCCGATCCACAAATATTTAGTGCTACGCAATGATTGGAGAAAATGGGAGTTTTTAGTCATTACTTTGATTATTGCTAGATTTATTACAATCGTTCATCCTCCCCCACACACACTTTCCTACCCTTGAGATTTTGTCATTTTGATACCAATATGGGATTTCGCGACTACTTTCATTAGATTCTGATTTTAATAAGATTTTAGCCTACCTTTAATTTGTCTTTATTTCTTCATAGGTTAGCTTTTCTCCTGGTGGAACTTAGGCAATTCCATGAACTTGATGACAGATTTCCTTATGGTTGAATTTCATTTTACAGAAAACATCTTCATTTCATTCACATTTTAGCGGCCTAGATTAATTATAATGGTGTGCTGCCCATGTGACATAATGATAAAATTACAAATAATCTACCTGTGGTATTGTGGTGTTCTTATGGAGACTAGTCTTTTTTTTCATTAGTCACTGAGGTTATACGGACAAACCCCCACCCCCTTCTCACCATACTGCAAGCAACTGTCACATTAGAGGCACTCGTTAGTGGTAGGAATGCTGGATGTTTATTCTGTAAGATAGCTTCTTCAGTTAGCCATTGTCAAGGGTACTCAAGGTAAAGTGATTAGTTCAATTTGTTGTTAGGCTTGTCACGTGTCTTGGTTTTTTTTTTCTTATTCTTTTGGAGGCAGGGGATGGAAATGAAAAAGAAGGCTTTAGTTATTGGTTGAAGTTGTGGTCTTGTGACAGTTGTGCATTAGGGATAAAAGGAATAACTCGAGCAATTTGTTCTGGAGACAAATTTTCTTTGGCAACATGTTGTACGCTATCATAACTCATCACTAGTCATAAGCAATTACTCCCTCCATCCCACGTTACTCGTTACACTTGTGATAAGTGGTTGTTTGGTTATCACTTGTTATTTTATTCAAAAAGTAGATGTGATAGGAGTTAGAGGAGTAATTTTTTAATTGAATGAGAGAGAGTGGGGACCAAACTTTTTTTAGTGGGGAGAGAGAGACAATATACTACTTGTAGGGTTATTCCAAATTTAGAAATGTAACAAGTAATCTGGGACGGACGAAAAAGGAACGTGTAACAAGTAATGTGGGACGGAGGGAGTATGTTGTTTATATGTCCTCTTCCTTGGTAGAGTTAAAATATATTCTGCTATCCAAATAAATAAAAGTATGATAACCACTTCTTATTCTTTACATCCCTCACTCCTATGAAAAATCGGCTAAGGTAAAGTCTCAGTTTTAAAAAGTGAGCCTTGGGTGCGCCTAGGCGCAAGGCGCATGTCCTGGCGCCTAGCCAGTGGCCATGACAGGCTTAGGAACCCTCCAAAAGGCGTGCGCCTTTGCACCTTTTTCCCAGGCTCAAGGCGCAACTCCTTGCGTGCCTGGGTTACCTGATTCGTGGTTTGCTTCTGTATGGGGTATGGGTTCGCAGGTTGGCTGGTTTTAGTTTGTAGGAGGGGTTTGGAACTTTTTTTTTTTGCGGTTTTTTTTGAATTGTTCAATTATCAGATATTATAAAGATTTTATTTTAATACTCATACTCAATTAACATGTATTCCTTCTCAAATAAAATCCCCAACATGGTTATACCAACGATTTGGTTCGCGAACTACGGGTCGCCGGCGAACCCGATTCGGTATGGGTGAACTGATTCAAGATCGTGGGGGGGGGGGGGGGTACCAGTGAATCTGGTAACGCTGGGCCGCCCTCCATCCCCCTCTATGACTCTAAGCTCCCATGTCTCCTCTAATCTCTAATTTTTTAGGCCGAGGCACTAGAAATTTTTGCATTGGTATATAAGTAGAAGTTATGTTAGTTATTCAATTTTTGGGGGTATAGATGCATGCTTAAAACTTGCAGCCATTTCATTTATATGTTCTCGTATTCCAGTCACATATCAATTTTGAAGTTGCTATTTCATAAGCCTTTTTGGTTCAGATACCTTTGGAAACTTCTAAGGCGTGTCAGAGACGTAATGTACACAATTTTTGGTGTTTTGGTTTTCGAATGGTCAGGAATGGAAAATGCCGGCTTCCTGGCATTCTGTGCTTCATAATTTTTTCTCAATATGTTGTGGTATTTCGCTCTTGAAAGCCTGGAGCCCCCTTCTTTTTTAATTTCATTTTTAAAGTTTCTCTTTTCCTATAAGAGTTCTCTGATATATACTTGTTCATGCAACTATTTCTCATTTCATATTTTTGTTGTGTTGGTTAATGTATGTAGGTTTATTTTGCTGGCTTAGGGTGTTTAAGAAATATTAGAGCAGCGCTTTGCCGAGGAAAGGCATTGAAATGTACCCGCTGTGGAAGGCCCGGGGCAACTCTTGGGTGTCGTGTGGATCGTTGTCCGAGAACTTATCATTTGGTAAGCAGCCATTTCAACTTTGCTCATAGCTTCTGGCGAGCAGACCTTTCATTTAATCGAATTCTCTATTTCTGCTAACCTTTTTGACACTGATGTGAGTTTCCTGCTGTACAATTTTCCAAAAGACCCTGAATCCTTTTTAAAACGCCTACTGTTTGTACTCATTTGTCTGTATTTATCTATCCATATGTCATGTGTGATTTTCATTCACATTGATTGATAACTTAGCTTTTGCAGTGCGGAAGTTTACACTTTCTCCAGCTCATTGTATGTTGTTGATTGGTTATTCCCCAATTTTCTCTCCACAGCCTTGTGCACGAGCCAGTGGCTGCGTATTTGATCACCGCAAATTCCTTATAGCCTGCACTGACCATCGGTTTCACTTCCAACCTCATGGTTTTCAATATGCACGACATATAAAGAAGCTAAAAGCTAAGAAGGTGAAGTTGGAAATGAGAAAGGTGTCAAATGATGCTTCACGGAAAGATCTAGAGGCAGAAGAAAAGTGGTTGGAGAAGTGTGGTGAGGATGAAGAGTTTTTGAGACGCGAAACAAAAAGGCTACAGCGTGATTTATTAAGAATTGCACCTGTTTACATAGGGGGACCACATTCTGGAGTTGAGAATCCTTTTGAAGGTTGGGAATCTGTTGCAGGACTTCAGGATGTCATCCAGTGTATGAAAGAGGTTGTCATATTGCCTCTTCTGTACCCAGAGTTCTTCAAGAACATGGGGATTACACCACCCAGAGGTGTTCTATTGCATGGTTATCCTGGAACTGGCAAGACTCTAGTTGTCCGGTCATTAATTGGTTCCTGTGCTCGTGGGGATAAACGCATAGCTTATTTTGCCCGAAAAGGTGCGGATTGTTTAGGAAAATATGTTGGAGACGCTGAGCGCCAGCTTAGGCTTCTCTTCCAGGTCGCAGAGAAATCTCAGCCTTCAATAATTTTCTTCGATGAAATTGATGGGTTGGCACCTGTTCGTACGAGGCAGCAAGACCAGACTCATAGTTCAGTGGTGTCCACCTTGCTGGCCTTAATGGATGGTTTGAAGTCTCGAGGCTCTGTTGTAGTTATAGGTGCTACAAATCGTCCTGATGCTGTCGATCCAGCTCTGAGACGGCCTGGCAGGTTTGATAGAGAGGTTTATTTTCCATTACCTTCCATGAAGGATAGAGCTGATATTTTGGCTCTTCATACAAGAAAGTGGCCTAAGCCAGTATCTGGTACTTTGCTAGAGTGGCTCGCTGCTAGGACTGTGGGCTTTGCTGGTGCAGATCTACAGGCTCTTTGTGCTCAATCAGCTGTTATGGCCTTGAAAAGAAATTGCTCCTGGCACCAAATTATATCTCATGCTGGAGACAGACCTGACCAGGGAAGACGTCCAGAGCTTCCTTCTTTTTTGGTGGAAGAGAGAGATTGGTTGGAGGCTCTTTCCCTTGCTCCTCCCCCATGTTCTCGTAGAGAGGCCGGGATGGCTGCTAATGAAGTTGTTGGTTCTCCCCTTCATATACATCTTATTCCTATCCTGCTTCAGCCACTTTTATGCTTGATGATGTCTCTCTATCTCGATGACCGTCTTTGGTTACCTGATCGTCTATTGAATGCTGGAGCAGCCATTAAGAAGGCTATGATATCTCTGCTGGAGAAAAAGGGTTTGCAGAGTGACAAATGGTGGTTCCATACACAAGATATGGTCCAAGATCCAGACACTACTAAAGAGATTGTGAGATATCTTCTCATTGCAGGAATCCTAGATGGAGATGCTTCTTCGACTGGATCTTATCCGTCAAATGATACTTTTGGCGATAGTGGATTTCATTCTTGCGATCTTCATTTTAATCCTTCTGGTTCACACAGAAATATATCCTATGCACCGTTAAAGAAAACAGGGTATAGAATATTGATTTCTGGAGATCCAAGATCTGGCCAAAAGCATCTTGCTTCTTGCCTTCTTCATTGTTTTATGGGTAGTATTGAAATACAGAAGATTGATTTGGCTACAATTTCGCAAGCGGGGCATGGCGACATGGACCAAGGCATTTCACATATTTTAAGTATGTCATGCTTCAATCCTTTTAAGTCATCTCTTTTAGAGAGTAGAGTTGAATGCATCTTCTTGTCTGAATGTCCTGTGGTGTTTTGAGACAATTACAGATCATTCCTGATTTTGTAGACATTAACTCATAGGATGTCCTAAAGAAATCAAGAAAGGGAATTGGACCGTTATTTTTGTAAACAAGACTTCCTTTTTCTAAATTTGGTGTGCAGGGAGGAAATGAGGTATGCAATTGTGTCTGTACCTTTGGCTGGGAGGGGAATAGGGAAATGAAAAATGAAAAATGGAGGCATGGACTGATTCTCAGCTTTGGTTAAATATGCATTCTGTTTAATACTGCAAGACTAACATTATAAACCCTTTCACTAATGATTAATTTTAAACTTATAGCCATATGCTTTGAAATTCACCGAAGTTAATATTTTGTGCACCAAGGGAGAAGAAAAGTAGTAGATTGAACAATTGGCTATAATCTGCTGCTCTTCTTCTTCCGTCCAGAAAAATAGAAAAAAACAAATTGCTGATCACTTGTATCTCCATATTGTTCATGCTTCCATGACTAGATTTAATTAGATCATTTGAAATGCTTCTATTGCAGCGAAATGTGCCAGTTTGAAGATCTGTGCACTATTCATGCCTAGAATTGATCTGTGGGCTGTACAGTCGTGCTTGAGTGTCCAGGAAGATGTTGAGGTCTCGACATATCATGAATCACCCAAGGAATCCTCGCTGACATCTTGTCCAATTGGTCAGGAGAAATGTAGTCCCATGCCAAGTAAATCTGAATTGATAGAAGTAACGGAGTACCAAGATGAGATTCGCAGTGCTTCCCACATATGGAGATCTTTTGTGGAGCAGCTGGAGTGTATATGTGTTCCCTCATCCCTGATAATACTGGTATTTCTTTCTCCCTTTCTCTTTCTTGTCCTTCTTACTTACTACTACCAGGAAATGGAGCGTAAATAAACAGTTATTTTGGGTTTTCTTGTGTTATGTGCAAGCCCATGTTCTTTTTGTTCATATCTTTTTGTTATCATATGTTACAAAGTAGGTTTTAGCAAATTCCCTAATATCCTCCCCCCCCCCGGGCGTGAACCTCGAACCGAAAAGGAAAATTAATTATAATACGGAAGTGGTATATTTTGACCTAATTTAGTAAATTAGGTAGTGAACGGTGAACCAGTACCCTATCTTGTACTAGCGAATTAAGTCATTCTCTAATTGTCGATGCCTGGCCTTGGATATTGCTTGCTTGCTTGCATTGTTACTTTTTGTCTCCTCTCTAACTTTTACCTTCTCATTGTATTGGGTCCGAGATGCTTAGCCTCATGAAGGAATCAATCACTGTCTGGGAATCTTGGGAATCTTGTGTTTTGAATCACTTTCAATAATCGATTTCTAACTAAATTCTTTAAATGTTTTCATGTGCTTCCTTTAGAATCAGAGGGAAAAAGGAACCACTTGTGTTTAATAGTGATATCTTTTTCCCTTCTACATAACTGATTACATCGTGTTTGTTCATATTACTCACTAAACACTCACTCCCTTTTTTTTATATTCTTTATGTTTGGTATCATGTACGCGAATTAACGAATAATTTAGGTGGTGAATGGTGAATTGGTGATAGATTCCTCTACTTTTTTATTAAAAAAATGCAAATTCTACTTTTATTATTGATGTTTCCGCATAGATGTGTATCGGAATGGAAAGGATCGGATGTGTATCAACACTTCATATCTAGTTTTTTTTTAAGATAAGATGAAGTATCGCCCTATCACACTCAAACCTCACATAAGTTAATCCGACCTTGATTAGAGGGCTAGATAATTTGAGAGTGGAGAGAATAGTATGGGAAAACTTTCCCTCAAAATGCACCTAGTGGGATTGAACCCCCAACCTTTTGGTTGGAAGGTGAAATATTTTCACTAGCCCAAGATATTACTTAGTACACTTCTTATCTAGTGTCTTCCAAGTCAATAATGGACCTGACAATCTGACATATTTTACGATTTTTTTTTCCTTATAAATATTGTATAAAGTAAATGAGAGCCTTTGGAGGTGAACCAAAATATTTGATGTATTTAAAAAAATAAAAAACTAATTTCAAAAATATGCAATCTTAGTTCAAAAAACATGCTCGTTTGGGGTTATATTGTAAGAAAAAATTCTCACCAAATGTGAACCTAAATCTATTATACCCTCCATATATAATTTAGTGGTGCACTTGGATCGGCATTTGCACATTTGGGGTTATATTTTAAGAAAAAGTTCTCCCCGATTGTGAACCTAAATCTATTACTCCTTTCGTATACAATTAAGTGTTGCTCTTGGATCGGCATTCGGCACGAAGTTTTATGAAGGTGAGTGGATTATATTAAAATAAGATGTAAGTGGGGTAAATGGAAAATAAACAATTGTAATAAAAGATAGTGGGGTATTTAAGTATTCAAAGGAAAGAAAAGACACGGAATAAATGATAATATATGACCAGTGGGGTCCATGGGGTAAGAAGAAAATTATAAAATGAGGGGAAAATTTTCCGTAAATGGAAAGTGCACCACTTAATAAAATGCGGTTGATTATGGAAAGTGCACCACTTAATTATATACGAAGGGAGTATATATATATGGCCCGGGGGATAGAGCGTGGGTTGAGTTGGTGAACCTTCTTTTGGCAAGATGTACAATACTTTTTTTCTTTGTTGAGTTGCGAATTAAACAACTGTTCTTTGTAATAAACACCATGCGTCATCATTGGAATTGGTTACATTCTTAGATTAGGAGTGTGGAATTAACAACTTTTCAAATTGTGATTTTGGGGTTATAGTGCCATTAGATGAAGACAAAGAAAGGATAGGTATATGTATGTCATTCTCATAAGCTTTCTTTTCGTATCCAGTTCACCCCTATTAAATACAGAGGTTGTGGTTCATCCATTGCTCTCTAAGTATATAAAATTCCTTCTAGTGATTAACAATGTTATCCTTTTAAATTTAGAAGTTATAACCGCTTATACGAAACTATGAATAATCCTTTAAAGTTCCAGGTAATTTATCATGTCATATTTATGTTTGTATTTCAGCGATTTAAATTACACACTTAAAGATGAGCACTTGGCAAGTTGTCATCCCCTCAAATGAAAAAAGATGAGCACTTGGCATCAAGGTTTTTATCCCTTAATTGTTTGCTAATGTGCTATTTTCATGACTAGGCCACTTCAGAGCTTCCAAGTTCAGCCCTTCCTCGGGAACTATGCAAGTTCTTTGGCAGTCGACTTTTGACATCTGAAGATTCTGTTATTTCAGAGTATGGAGCTCCCCGATTTTCTGTGGAGGTGGAAAGGGAGTTTGACCTTGATAATTTGATCCATTTGGCTGCATTAGACCTGTCAAGGGATCTGATTCAACAATTTGTGCAACTTGTTCACATTGGGTATCACTGTTATACGGATTCAAGGATCGCCTATAAAGCTCATGATGGAGGTAAAAGCTATGTGTCAAGTCACAGGAGTGAACTCAAATCTGTGGAGGAACCTAGAGTAATACAAGAACCTGCAGAAAGCTATGTTGCAGACTTACCTGTTCCAGCTTGTTCTAGAAATGACAAAGGAAAATCGTCCCTGTTATTGGCTATAACTGCCTTTGGCTATCAAATGTTAAAATACCCCCACTTTGCAGAACTCTGTTGGGTCACTTCCAAGTTGAACGAAGGTCCAAGCACTGACATCAGTGGACCTTGGAAAGGATGGCCATTTAATACTTGCATTGTACGGCCCTTCAAACCACTGGCGAAGGAAATTGTTGTTGGCAATACTAACAATAGTAAAGGGAAAGACCAGTTCACATTGGTCAGAGGCCTAGTTGCTGTGGGGTTGTTTGCATATCGTGGAATATATACATCTGCAGTGGAAGTTTCCGTGGAGGTAAGGAAGGTGCTGGAGCTCCTCACTGAACAAATAGCCGCTAGGATTCAGGCAGGAAAAGATAAGTACCAATATTTCCGCATTTTGTCCCAAGTTGCTTACCTAGAGGACATGGTTAACAACTGGGCTTACTCATTAAGAAGGTATAGTTTTATTATTGTGCCGGTAAATTCTTTTGGTCTATCTGATCTGTCTGACAGAATAATTGATGGATTTTCAGTTTAGAGCCGGATGCTCAAGAATCAACCATTAACTCCAAGCTTAATGATGTTCAGTGTCCTGAAACTCTGCAGCCATCAGCTGCTAAGCCTATGCAGATTGGAAATGGACCTACTGAAGGACTTGAAAAAGGAGGTCTGCAGGGGTCAATTGCTGGAAATCTGTTTAACACACCAGGTGCTAATCCTATGCAGGTCGAAAATGAGCCAAGTATTCAAGGTAGTGGCTTTGAGCAGCAGCTGGAACGGGAAGAAGTGTTACCAGGAACTATTGCTGAAAATGCTGAACCTGCTGATTCAAACATGAAACCTATTGATGCTGGCAATTATAAACCCGTGGCTGCAAACCATATTTTGCAGAGTATTCACTCTGCAGGAGAGGTTGTTAATCAAGAACGGGAAGTGTTTTTAGGGAGTAGTAATGCTGTGTCAAGCAACGACTTTGTGGATACTGTTGATGATCGATCATTTATTGGAATTTCCAAGGAGAAGTTTACAGGATGTGAAGTATCTAAGTGGAAACATTTCTTAGACACTGCTGTAACTGGTGGACACATGAAGTCTACACAAGAGTCTAGTGAATTTTCTTGTGCAGAATTTGTTGGTCAACCAACAGCTGGTACTTGTAATTCAGGAAAACTTGGAAACACTCGGCTCTCTAGGTCCAGTGAATTCTGCAGTGAATCTATTCCTGAACCATTGGTTGAAAATGAGATTTCTGCAGAAGCTGTAAAGTGTACAAGTGATTTTCAGCTCCAAGACTCTAGAACTTCTGAGATCAGTGATGTGTCATCTGAGTCTGAAATCATTTGTTCTTACAGTTGTTGCACTGGATGCATTTATACTCTTCATCAATCGGTTAAGAAAATAGTCACCCAAGAGCAGGCACTATCTTCATCTTGTTGCACTATGGAAGATGTTAATGATCTTGTTTCAACACTATCGTCAAGTTTATGTTCAACAATCAGGAATTGGTATGCCACTGAAGGATGTAGCAGTTCTGAGAATGGAGGACTGAGATTGAGAAAGCTTGAATCCCAGGAAATAAATGGCTGTCCATGTGAAAGTTCAGTAAATAAACCGGTACTTCTCCAAGAATGTGTTTGTCATTCAGGAAAGGATTTTTCCAAGGAAGTTGATGTTTCGTTATACAACCAACCTGAATTGAACATGACTTACATTTTTAGGGATGGCGTCTTGGTGTCAGCAAATTCTGGTGAGGAGTCTTCTTTCCATTGTGAATTCGAATGCTTGTGCCTCTCTTCGTTGATAGAATTGATACTAGGCACTAAGCAGCCTTTAGATTGACCTCGTGTTTATGCAGTAATTATACTAGCTTGAGAAAGCGCAATTTTGAAAGTGTTATGGAATTCAGTTTCCAGAATGATTTCATACTTGGTACTTGGGGATGCATGAAAATCAAATTTGGCCACATGATGATATTCACTCAATTGCCAGGATTATGTTGTGGTAAATTTTGTCAAGTTTGATTATGATTTGCTCAAAACAAAAAAAAGGGGGGCAAAACAAAAAGGGGGTAGTGGAGTTCTCCGTATATGACACCACTTGACTATCGACTACGGATTACTCTAAGTCAAATTACGTTTATGAATAATGTTTTTCACTTTGGAAAAGTGTGAGATTCAGTTGGCACGATTTTTGACAGAATAGTAGGACATTTATATTCTATATAAAGAAAAAAATATTCAAAACGTAAAGGTTAAAATGGAATAAATCGTAAGAAGGGGAGGTACACTCAAGAATATAGAAAACGGAAATGAATAGACCTCAAAAAAAAAAAAAAAACTTGTTATTGCACACAAAATACACGGAAAACAATTGTAATTAGGCCATAATTAGGCTGGCATCATCTCCAAATCCTTAAGAAAAGTATCCATATAACCACTCATAAATCCTTGGTTGCCCATAATTTCTCTCCACTTGACTTTCTTGATCCATGACTAATTAAGTTGATAGCTTTACAAGAAGTTTCTTTAGATTCTTTGGCTTGTCCACTTCCACACCCGCCTTGAACTCCTCCGCTATCACCCTTGTGTTTAATATTTGATCACCAATCTGCGGCACGATTACTAACTGACTCGCCGCGATCAAACTAAATCCACAATGGGTGACAAAGCACCCTAGTGAAGGGTGTGCGAGTATTAGTGGTTGTTGCACCCACCCACCACCATGCACCACACCCGACCCTTGAGGTAGCGCCTCCTCGATGGAAGCACACCCCAATTGGGTAGCTTCAATGCCAGTAAAAAAGGGTAATTTTGTCATTCAAACCCGAGGACTAGCTCTTGGAACTGATCCTTGTCAAGGACAGCCTCGCTCCCAAAGGCACAAAAGAGAATATTAGAGGAGGGTCCGGTCTCGGGGTACAATACAGGCTGGGTCCAAGGCAAGCGCTTAAGCAGCGGCGCTTACAATTAATACTGTAATGAATAGATTTGATATATACCAAGGTTGGAGGTGATATCAGTTACCCAAGGGATGAAATCTTAGTCGAAGAAGATGAAGTTGGGCTTGGGGGTAAGGGACATGATAATTTACTTAACCTCGATCAGGACAAGGTGCGGATGAATATCGGAGGCGGTTTCAGTGCTGAGAGGAAGGGATAGTAATAGGAATATAGGATAGAGGGTAATGAGGGAAGGGTAAACAACACAAGGCTGTAATATTATTATATTTTTGTTGTTGTTGCTAATGAGTAATGAGCTACAAGCAATACAACTTACAACGATTCACATACAATATATTTTGCCTGTTAAGGGAGAATCCCAATTCCATTCTCCACTCAGCTCGATCAACCACTCCTTTTTTGTGGATGGGAATGGCATGCTCACTAATTCACTAGGCCGGGATACCTGTATAATTCACGTGTAACATTAACAATCTTGTCTCCTTTTTCACGGAAATTAATACTTACCCCGTTCAGCAATAGATGCATCGTTTTTCTTTTAGACACTATTCATTAACTAACTTTGACAATTATTCTTTCACATTATGTAAAAACAAACATAATCAAGTGAGATCTTGTTAAGTTCGTATCAACGTGAGGATTCAAAATATCAATTTTTTTTATAATTTTTACTTACCCGCAATTAGAGATATTAATGTTCAAAGAAACATCTTGGGATACGTGAAAAAAGAAATGATGCATCTATTGCGAAACGGAGGTATTATTGTCTAGTTGTATTAGAGAAAAGAATTCCACATCACCTTTTTATTTATTTTCAATTTATCGGATTCTTGTCGAGACTCTTTCAGACTTACTTAATCTTTTTATTTCACCTCTCGTACTTGTTCAAGACTTTTCAAACTTATGAAAATAATAAAATAAAATAAAAATTAAGATAGAATTTACTATTTAAACGACTTAAGTAGAGTCTTGATATTCCAAGACTTTTGCTCAGACTTTTGTCATACACTTCCACTTAAATGGGAGGTCTTAGGTTAATACTCACTCAGACTATTGCTCAGATTGGCGTTAATCTTGCTCGTAATTACTAATTGCTAAACGTTGACTTTTGACGGGTGTTAAAAAAATATGCTAATGATAATTGGGCTAGATATAAGTCTTTCATATATGTCAATATCACGTGTTGAATATTGTAGTTAACTAGGTTAGTTCCCGTACAACGCACGAATACATAGTATAAAATTATCCCACATGCAAGTTTATGTTCCTTATTATACTTGATACACAAAACATGACACAAATCAGTTCAAGGTATCCTATTTCCAAATCTAATACTTCCTCCGTTACGGAAATAACACACTATTTGTTTTTTACACTATTAACACTACGGCTTTGGTCATTTTTTGTGATTCGTACGTAAGGACATTTTAGTCACGTGGGGTCATGTTAAATTCGTATCGATATATATTTTCTAAATTTTTTTTTATAATTTTACTTACACATGATTTCAGATATTAAGAGTTAAAGTAATGGTTAGAGGAGTATAAGTCAACAATGGTGCGATATTTTCGGAAGGAGGAAGTATTTGACTGGGTTTTGGGTTGTCAAGTAGTTTTGCTGAACCTACTTTTTGACACTTATTTGACATAAAATGTAATAAAATATTATACACAATCTCGCAAGTTTTCCGGTACAATAAAAACTATAAGATAAGAAAATAAGTAAAACATGTTCGATTAAGGATGTATCATATTACCACACCAGCTCAAGCATACTATTTTCCACATTGGATATCTGACCTAGTTTCAGATTTATATGTTGCTTTATTGAACTCTATTTTTTAACACTTACTTGACGTACAATGTAATAAAATGATATACACAATCTCCCAAAATTTTTAGTACAGTAAGAGCAATTAGAGGAAAAAATAAATAAAGAAATTCATGTTTAGTTCGTGCATCGGTATACAAAGTAAAATAAATTTTGTGCATTGCACGGACCGAAGTTTACAATAACAATCATTATTAAGTATTACATTGTATTAAATAATTGATAGCCTAAAATTTTTGATTTTTCCAATGCTTAGCATATATTCTTCAATTCAATATTAGCATATTATTTTATATTCTTTCCGCAATCTATAAATTCGTCATATATTATTTGCTAGGTAAATTTTTGATCTTTCAAAAGATATGAAATAATAGTAAAACTTAAAAAAATATTTGAAAAATATTTTAGTTTAATTTATAAGGAAATTATATGGTATTCAGATTCGAAGAAAATATTTTAGGTATAGAATGATTTGCATAAAAAGATTTTGGAAAAGAAATTAAAAAATCAGCAAGACTGCACCAGGAAATGACATGTGTCTTTCATGGTGTGCCTTTTATTATATACTCCCTCCGCCCCTTAATACTCGCACCGCTTTCCTTTTCGGGCCGTCCCTTAATACTTGCACCGTTTCTATAAATGGAAATTTATACCAATATTATAATATTTCTCACACTTACTTACTAACCCCACATACACCCCTATTCCCTACAAAAAATCATTTAAAAATTCACAACCCACTCACCACTCTCCACCTCTTACCCATTTCCCACTAACTATATTAAAAAAATACCCCACTATCAACTAACACCCATTAAATTAATAAGTCAATTTAGATGTCTTAAACTCCGCACCGGTCAAACCGGTGCGAGTATTAAGGGACGGAGGGAGTAGTTTTTATTATTGTTTAGTACAGAGTATAAGTTAATATGGTTGTTAAAATAGCAATTTGAATCTTTAAATCTTACCATTATACGATCCTAAAATACACGTCAGATTATAATCTACAATTCTACGATTTTATGATTATAGGGGGCTATTGATTCTTCCCTTTTTTCAGACTTGGAGTTTTCTGGGAAAAATCGGGTTTGAAATGTAATATTTAGAGACTTGACCAAATTCGTTTGAAAATGGACAAGTGCATCAAAATTTGGAACAATTTATCAAGAAGCATGATTGGCAAGAATTGACTTGATTTTTTACAATCCAACCCTCAATGGGAACCAACTACGAGAAGCATGCTAAATGATGTTAATCGGTTTTTGAACATTTGAAAATCAAAGTCAAGAGAATGCCTCTACGTCTTAGAACATTGAATTCTGAAAGGAGTCGCCACCAAACATTTACGGGTTGGTTAGAAAGACCATGACTTTTTGGATAAGGCAAGGAATCGAAAACCGAATAGAGATCCGGGTTCGGGAAGAAGACACTTATTTAAATTGATTTTAGCACGGAAATATTCAATATAAGGATCATTTTCGTATAGAAAATCCTAGCATGATATTATTTTGGCGGGTTTGTATTCATATTAGAACATTGAATTTGGTGATCGCTTTGCTTTAGTCAATTAATGGGAACCTAGGCCGTTTTGTCTAAAAATTATCTTGTTAAGCGTGATCTATTTTTTGTAAATTTGTATTTAACATGAGAGGTGATGAAAGCAATAAACAAGTAGAAAAAATCACCAGAAAGTATGTAAAGGGTGCATAAAGAAAATATGCACCACCTAGAAGGACTAGGTATATTAGAATGAATGAACTGTAAGGTGCGAAAAACGATTAAATAACCAAGTTAAAGCATAAATAATCGAAATTGCATGAAGAATTGAAATAGCATGTTTGGAGACTTGGAATTCAAAGAGAAAAATAATGTTCAAGTATGATATATCTTCCCTTGAATGCTACCAAAACTTGTATGAATCTAACTTTAAAGTGAGGTTGCTCACTAAAATGTATCATCGATTTTGAACTTAAAATTGTAAATTAAACTTGAAATTAGAACTTGAAATTAAGAGGCTTAATGTTTCAAAAGAAAGGATGATTCAAGCATGAAAAATCCGAACTTTGATATGCTCCAAATATTGAAAATGTTTTAGTTTAAAGAGAGGTTTCTCTTCTTTACACATCCTTGAACTTAAAAGCTTGAACATGAAACTTTGTGTTCATGGTTCTAGTCTGAAGAAGGGTTTGCACATCTTCATGAAGGAAATAATGCCCTTGGTCCAAGTATGCATTTAATGTTAAGTCTAATAAATGCGGTTCAGTATTAATTAACAAGTTAATAATTCAGTGAGATCAAGTGAGCTGAATGCCTGGCTAGAGGCCGCTTCAGTTCAAGTGGAATTAATGATATTAATCCACAGCTTACTCTTGACTGAACCCGTAGGGTCACACAAATAGTACGTAAACGGATCAAGTACTTAATGGCATTAAACACTCCATCTATGGATATTCGGAATCGACGGATCTTGGTTTCAGTGGGAGCTGAGATCGTCAAAGGCAAACAATGAATACTCCGGAAACGATGATATTGCCGAAAACGGAAATATGGATCATATCGGAAATATAAATATTATCCAAGTCGTAGATGTTGCCGGAAACGGAAACATGGTACGTATCGGAAAATATTATCGAAAATGGAAATAATGCCGGAATCTGAAATATTGCCGGAAACGGAAATATTGTCGGAATCGGAAATATTATTGGAATCGGAAAATAATTCCGGAAACGGAAATATTAAATATTTGTTCGAAACGGAAATTCATTCTGGAATCGGAAATGTTAAATACTGTTCGTATCGGAAACGAATTCCGGAATCGGGAAATTAATCGGAAGCGCGTCGTACGAATTAGCATTGGACGAGACTTGCTAGACGAAGGCCCAGCACGAAGCCAGGCCCGCGTCCAGCAAGCCAGCGCGTCATACAAGGCAACCAAGGTCACGCCAGGCCCAGCGCAAGGCCAGGCGCAGCAGGCCAAGGCGCGCGCGCGATGGGCTGCGAGCTGCGAGGCTCGCGTGGGCCGCAAGGCTTACGTGGGCTGAGCGCCCGCAAGGGCGATGCTCGTGTGTGTTTGTGTCCGATACAAATTCTAAATCTAATGGGATTCGTTCAATGATTAAATTCCTAATCCTAATGGATAAATAAGTTAATAAGAGTTTTAATAAAATTATAATTAAGCTAATTAGTATCCTAATAGGATTCCAATTTCCTTTCCATAACCCTATAAATATGTGGCCCTGGTTCACAATTTACAGACGAGTTTTCAAGTATTCAAAGTTACTTTTTGAGAGCAAAATTCTGTCATATTATTGCCCCATATCAGCCGAATATTACTAGTACCTTAAGGGCGATTCTAGTTGGTCAATCTTAAGGCGGATCCGGACGTGATGTGGACTTTCTACGGAGGGAAGAAACTTGGAGTCCTAATGACTTGTTCTTGTTCGGTTCAGGCGCAGCTAGGGAGGGCATGCTACAAAGTGTATGCATTCTAGACTAATTATTTGATTATGTGCAATTAATTTGAATCCTGGCATATAGGTTTTTCCGCATGATTTATGTTGTTCATATGTATCATAACCTAACAGTGGTATCACGAGCCTCTAATTAATTACATGATCAATTTTTGCTTAACATGGTTAAATTTTACAAATTTTCAAAGAATTAAAAGGGGTGATTAATTTTCGTAATTGTTAATTAACTGCAAATTGTGTTTATTTAATTATATATACGCAGTTTTTCGGCAGTTTATTCGTTACTCAACCAAATCGAGGTATTTTTGTGTAAATTCCGCATGTAAAAGGCATTCTAAAATTTTGACAAAAATATTTTCTTTTTCGGCCGAACCCAGAATTCCCAAATTCGAAGCCTAACTATGACTTTTCGGAGGTTTTAGTTTTTTGAACGCAAAAGTTTGTAATTTTAAGATGTTAAATTGAATATTTGCGATTCTTGTTGTTAAATCTTGAATCTTTGATTGACCTACTGTACATGTTTAACAAATTTGAATGCCTAATCTTGTTAATTATACAACCTAATTTGTAATTGTACTTAATTTGTTGAAATTCGAATAATTTAGAATTTGATTTGATTTTCATAATTAATTGACGATTTAATTAGGTATCCATGATTAAAAACCACCATAAAAATTGTTAATTTATGATAAATTTTAAATTTTTATGACCTAGATTTGAAACCATGTTAATCGGAAATTAATTGATTAATAAATTTTCGATTTTTCGCCCTAAAATTATGAAATTAATATGATTTATTAATTTGTCATTAATTTTAAATTAAAAATTTAAATTTTTTATTTAAAACGCTCATAAATGTTGCACGCACAAAGCAATGGACGCTACGTGTTACCCTTAAGGGGTGTTGTATAGTGCGGGCACGCGACGACGAGCAAGGGAGCTCGTCGCCCGTGCGGTACGAATGCAGAGAGCGACAAGCAAGGCGCACGCGCAAGGCCCAGCGCCTGGGCGTGTGTGCTGTGCGGTGGGCGAGGGCGATGGGGCAAGGCACAAGCGAGCGAGCGAGACGCGTGTGGGCAGCGATGGGGCTGCGCCACAGCGCGCCTGGCTCGCCCAAGAAAGCAAGACAGAACGCGCAAGCAGGGAGCGATCCCTCGCCCAGCGCGTGCTGCCTTGTGCAGCAAGCAGACGCGACGAAGCAATGTGGCTGCGTGTGCGTGTGGCGTTGCTGCTCTTGCCTTGTGCAGCAATCAGTCGTATGGGGCGTAGCAGCCTCGTGGCTCGATGGGGCTTGGGAGCAAGCCCAAGTGCCTCGTCTTGCTACGATTGATACGTTTTGATTTTAATTTTAGAATTTCAGTTCGGAAATAATTTTAATTAACTTTAAAATTAATAATTTAAATTTTTTTCTCGGAATTTAATTTTGATTATTATAATTATTATAAATTTTAATTTATACTAATTATTTTACTAAAATTAAAACCTTGAATTAATTTAAATTCAATTGTTTAATTCAACTGAAAATAAATTAAAAAGGATTCAATTATAATTTTATATGAGCTTTAAATTTTAATTAAACTTGTATGTTTCCGGTTAGACTAGAAATACATTTTTATGTTTAAAATTAGTAAAGCATATAAAGTTATTGGTTTAAGTGGGAGCCTTTAGTCATAAACTCTTGATTAGGTCTACAATCCTTTATGGTTAAAACAACTTGATTAGAATTAATAAGGACTGAATAATTGGTATATTATTGGTGCCCTTGATTAATTGCTGCAAATATTTATGTGATGTATAACATGTGTTTTACTAACCAGCTATGTGGGCCATTCATGATAATGAATGAATGAATGGTATATATTGTATATGTACTGTTTTGCAGGTTAATGAAAGTGACTAGTATGGCCCAAATAGGATAGAAAATATGGTCTGCGTACCATTAATTTAAATGTAATATTGGTCTAAAGTACCAAATTTTATTGCTTTTAAATATGGTCTGCGTACAATCAAATAGTTGTAATTAGTTTAATTATAGCTTATCCTATTTGAAGAAAATGGCGCCTCCCATTGTGAAATTCAAGACGGAGTTTCCAATCCATTTCAAGACGGACTTTGAAGTTGAAGCTTCAAGATGAAGTTGGGCCATACTAGATCACATTTATATCTTATGCATGTTTAAGTTATTTATTGCTTTTAAATATGTCTTAATTATGCATGAGATTATGGCTTGATTATGTTGCATGATTAAGGATTTTAGTTCACTTAAAATCTAACCAACATAGTAAGAGCCTTAAGTTCCAAACTTAAAATTGAGTAAAAAGGTGCCGTGCCAAAATAACACTTACTTGAATAACCTTTACATCAATCTTAGTAATAGTTTTCCGCCATAGCGAGGTGTTACTTATTGATTCTAAAGGGGTAAGGTACACAAATAATTGTGAGTACATGTTAGTTTTGGTGAAACTCAACGATATAAGTAAGGAGTCCTTTTATGTCGTGGAAAATTCGATAGGTTTACCTAATAAGTTCTTAGACGTACCTATTAACCAAGAGTAGTTTCTAGACTATTAGCAAAAGGCTTTTGCTTACCTAAAAGATTTTTGAATTGAGTCTAAATACATAATGTGCTTAATTCTTCAATGGTTTTAGGGTCTTGGAATCATTTTATTCACACCTGCCGGAACACATAACTTGAATAAAATGCTTAATAAACATTAAATAATGCATGCATGCTAGAATTTGAGTTTATTAAGAGAAACTGTGAATGATTACTTATTTGTTTATTCTTTTTCAATTGTAGTTTTAAACTATGGCAAACAACAATTCATTCAACATTCGATCAATTCTCGAAAAGGAGAAGTTGAACGGGAAAAACTTCCTTGACTGGCAAAGGAACTTGCAAATAGTTCTTATGAAGGAAGGAAAGGAGTATGTCCTGGAAGAGGCGATGCCCGAAGCCGCAGGCGAAGGGGTCACTCAGGCAGCCCTCAATCGTTGGATTGATGGCAACAAGGATGTGAAATGTCTAATGCTTGCAACCATGGGTGCAGATCTGCAGAAAACGTTCATCAACTCAGATGCTTTCACGATCATCAGTGAGTTAAAGAACATGTTCCAAGACCTGGCTCGAGTCGAAAGGTTCGATACCCATAGGCAAATTCTTGAGACCAAGCTTAAGAAAGGCGAGCCCGTAAGTCCTCATGTTCTCAAAATGATTGGACTCATTGAGAATATGAGTCGGCTGGATCAGCAATTCTCTCAGGAAATGGATGTAGACACCATCCTCCATTCTCTTCATAGCGGGTATGATCAGTTCAAGCTGAACTACAGTATGAATAGTCTGGACAAAACGCTCACTGAGCTTCACGGTATGCCGAAGACCGTTGAAAAGACGCTCAAAAGTGATAAGCAAGATGTGCTTATGGTGCGTGGGGGAAAGTTCAAGAAATCCGGAAAGAAGAGGAATGCTAAGAAAGGTGGAAACAAGGCCAGCCAGACTAAGCAGCCAGGCGACACCAAATCTGAAAAGAAGAAGGTGAGTCAACCCACTTCTGAATCTGAATGCTTCTATTGCAAGAAGAAGGGGCATTGGAAGAGAGATTTCTTGAAGCTAAAGGAAGATCAGAAGAACGGAACAGGCGTTCCATCTTCAGGTATTTTCGTTATAGACTGTATACTTTCTAATTCAACTTCTTGGGTATTAGATACAGGTTGTGGCTCACACTTATGTTCCAATTCACAGGGACTAAGAAGAAGTAGAAGGTTAAGCAAGGGTGAAGTCGACCTACGAGTGGGAAATGGAGCACGGATTGCTGCATTAGCTGTAGGAACTTATTATTTGTCGTTGCCCTCTGTGCTAGTTTTGGAACTGGAAGACTGTTTCCATGTTCCAAGTCTTACAAAAAACATCATTTCTGTTTCTTGCTTAGATGCTATGAGATTTTCCTTTTTAATAAAAGACAATAGTTGTTCGTTTTATTTTAAAGAGATGTTTTATGGATCTGCTAGATTAGTCAATGGACTTTATTTATTAGATCACGACAAACAAGTTTATAACATAAATACCAAAAAGGCCAAAAAGGATGATTCAGATCTCACCTATCTGTGGCATTGTCGATTAGGCCATATTAACTTGAAACGCATAGAAAGACTTTAAAATGAAGGAATTCTAGAACCATTTGACTTAGAGGATTATGGTAAGTGCGAATCATGTTTACTTGGCAAAATGACAAAGCAACATTTCTCTAAAGTTGGAGAAAGATCAACTGAACTATTGGATTTAATCCATACAGATGTATGTGGACCAATGAGTACAAATGCTAGAGGTGGTTTCAGCTACTTTATCACTTTCACTGATGACTTCAGTAGATATGGTTATGTCTACCTAATGAAGCATAAGTCTGAATCCTTTGACAAATTCAAGGAATTTCAGAGTGAAGTAGAGAATCAATTAGGCAAGAAGATTAAGGCACTGCGGTCAGAGGCGGTGAATATCTGAGCTATGAATTTGATGACCATCTGAAAGAATGTGGAATTCTATCAGAATTGACTCCTCCTGGAACACCACAATGAAACGGGGTGTCATAACGGAGGAACAGAACCTTTCTAGACATGGTTAGATCAATGATGGGTCAGGCCGAACTTCCAATAGAATTTTGGGGACATACACTAAACACAGCTGCACTCACTATAAATAGAACTCCGTCTAAAGCTGTTGAAAAGACTCCATATGAGTTATGGTTTGGAAAGCCTCCAAAAGTGTCTTTTCTTAAGATTTGGGGATGTGAAGTATACGTCAAACGATTAATTTCAGACAAACTTCATCCAAAATCTGACAAATGTATCCTTGTGGGCTACCCAAAGGAAACAAAGGGGTATTACTTCTACAATACATCTGAGAACAAGGTGTTTGTTGCTCGAGATGCTATCTTTTTGGAAAAGGATCACATTTCCAAAATGACAAGTGGGAGAAAAGTAGACCTCGAAGAAATTCGAGTCGAACAATTAACAAACTCTAGAGAATGCTCAAGATGACATTCAGGATGAAACTCAGAGATCTTTAGAAGTATCTGGTGAGAATCATGGACCATCTAGAAATTTAACCCCGCGTAGATCGCAAAGATATAGATCTCAACCGGAAAGGTACTTAGGTATTTTGATGAACGAGAGCTATGACGTTCTATTACTTGAAAGTGATGAACCTGCGACTTACAAACAAGCTATGACGAGCCCTAGCTCCAAGCAATGGCAAGAATCCATGCAATCTGAATTAGACTCCATGTCTGAAAACCAAGTTTTGGATTTGGTCGATTTGCCAGATGGCTACCAAGCCATAGGAAGCAAATGGGTTTTCAAACTGAAAAAGGAAAAGGATGGGAAACTTGAAGTTTTCAAAGCTAGATTGGTTGCAAAAGGTTACAGGCAAGTACACGGTGTGGATTACGATGAAACCTTTTCACTAGTTGCAATGATAAAGTCTATTCGGATAATGTTAGCAATCGCTGCATATTACGATTACGAAATATGGCAGATGGATGTCAAAACTGCTTTCTTAAACGGCGTTTTAACAGAAACTGTGTTTATGACACAGCCTGAGGGTTTTGAGGATCCAAAGAATGCTAAAAAGGTATGCAAGCTTAGGAAATCAATCTACGGATTGAAGCAAGCATCAAGGAGCTGGAATATACGTTTTGATGAAGCAGTCAGTGACTTTGGTTTCATCAAGAACGCAGACGAATCTTGTGTATACAAGAAGGTTAGTGGGAGAAAAATTGTTTTTCTAGTATTATATGTCGACGACATATTACTTATCGGAAATGACATTCCTATGTTGAACTCTGTCAAGATTTGGCTTGGAAAATGTTTTTTGATGAAGGATCTAGGAGAAGCACAGTACATACTGGGCATCAAGATTTACAGAGATAGATCTAAGAAGATGATTGGACTTAGCACTTATATCAATAAGGTGCTTGAAAGGTTCAAGATGGCAGACTCCAAGCGAGGCTACCTACCCATGTCTCATAGAATGACTCTAAGCAAGACTCAGTGCCCAAAAACACTTGATGAGCGTAGACGAATGAGTGGGATTCCATATGCATCATTGATTGGTTCAATAATGGATGCTATGATATGTACACGCCTGGATGTTGCGTATGCACTCAGTGCTACGAGCAGATACCATTCAGACCCAGGAGAGGCACATTGGACTGCTGCCAAGAATATTCCTAGTCTATGGTGGAGATAATGAATTAATTGTTAAAGGCTATACGGACGCAAGTTTCCAAACCGACAAAGATGATTTCAGATCACAGTCTGGGTTTGTCTTCTGCCTCAACGGAGGTGCAGTAAGCTGGAAAAGTGCTAAGTAAAGAACCATTGCGGATTCTACAACTGAAGCGGAGTACATTGCTGCACATGAAGCAGCAAAGGAAGCTATATGGCTAAGGAAGTTCATAGGTGAACTTGGTGTAGTCCCCTCCATTAAAGGACCAATAGCCTTATATTGTGATAATAACGGAGCTATTGCACAGGCAAAGGAGCCTAGACACCACCAGAGAGTCAAGCATGTACTTCGTAGATTTCACCTTCCACGAGAGTTCGTTGAAAGAAAAGAATTCGAGATAAGCAAGATTGGACATGATGACAACATCTCAGATCCATTGACTAAACCTCTGCCGCAGGCGAAGCACAACTCGCACACTGCAGCTATGGGAATCAAGCATATTGGAGAATGGCTTTGATGTCCTTGTTTAATGTTTTAAAGTTTTAGAGTTTAATACTTTGTAAAACATTATTGGTTAATCATTAGCATAAATGAATAGAATTCATTTTTCCATTTAATTTGTGGTTTGTTAAATGATGAGTCCCTTCAATTTGACGATATATTCAAGATAGACTGTCAGGACCAGTCCTGTGACTAAGAAATGTCTATCAAGTGAACTTGAATGTCAAAAGTTGAAAATGGTCCCTGGTCGGAGTTTTCTATAAAGATGGACGCATAGAAAACGTTAGACGACTAGAATGCAAGATGACTAGTAGTTCTGTTTCTTGAACTATGTGGACATGGCAATGTCGTAATCATTTGCATAGATACTTACTTTGGGAAGACTAGTATCGGACAGACCTATGAAACTTTACTGTAAGAGATGAAAATCTGTCTTGAGTAAATTTCATTAAAATTATTAGACACTAATCCTCAACACCTGAGTGATTTGAGATTACTTGTTTGAGAACTGCTTACTTTGACGTTGTCAACCGTCGCACCGTAAAAGGAGGCTATAAAGGCAACACTCAGGTAATCACCTATTAAACGAAGTCTAATCTCAAGATCACAAGATTGGGATTGTCCTCCCATAAATCGGGATGAGATGCTGAAAAGTTGTACAAGGCCACTCAGAGAGCTAGAAACTGTAAAATGCATGACCGTGCTCAGATGAATCATAGGCTATGATTATCTTTTTATTTGATCACTTGAACTCTGAAAGCAAGAAACACCTCTGGACATAATAAGGATGAAAACTCTTACCTTATGTTCAAGAGCAAGCATCGAGTGACAAAGGAATTAGGAAATGCACACTTGTCCCTAAGGACAAGTGGGAGACTGAAGGAAATAATGCCCTTGGTCCAAGTATGCTTTTAATGTTAAGTCTAATAAATGCGGTTCAGTATTAATTAACAAGTTAATAATCCAGTGAGATCAAGTGAGCTGAATGCCTGGCTAGAGGCCGCTTCAGTTCAAGTGGAATTAATGATATTAATCCACAGCTTACTCTTGACTGAACCCGTAGAGTCACACAAATAGTACGTAAACAAATCAAGTATTTAATGGCATTAAATACTCCATCTATGGATATTCGGAATCGACGGATCTTGGTTTCAGTGGGAGCTGAGATCGTCATAGGCAAACAATGAATACTCCGGAAATGATGATATTGCCGGAAACGGAAATATGGATCGTATCGAAAATATAAATATTATCCAAGTCGTAGATGTTGCCGGAAACGGAAACATGGTACGTATCGGAAAATATTATCGGAAATGGAAATATTGCCGGAAACGGAAATATTGTCGGAATCGGAAATATTATTGATTGGAATCGGAAAATAATTCCGGAAACGGAAATATTAAATATTTGCTCGAAACGGAAATTAATTCCGGAATCGGAAATGTTTAATATTGTTCGTATCGGAAATGAATTTCGGAATTGGGAAATTACTCGGAAGCGCGTGGTACGAATTAGCATCGGACAAGACTTGTTAGACGAAGGCCCAGCACGAAGCCAGGCCCGCGTCCAGCAAGCCAGCGCGCCACACAAGGCAACCAAGGCCACGCCAGGCCCAGCGCAAGGCCAGGCCTAGAAGGCCAAGGCGCGCGCGCGATGGGCTGCGAGCTGCGCTGCTTGCGTGGGCCGCAAGGCTTGCGTGGGCTGAGCGCCCGCAAGGGCGATGCTCGTGTGTGTTTGTGTCCGATACAAATTCTAAATCTAATGGGATTCGTTCAATGATTAAATTCCTAATCCTAATGGATAAATAAGTTAATAAGAGTTTTAATAAAATTCTAATTAAGCTAATTAGTATCCTAATAGGATTCCAATTTCCTTTCCATACCCTTATAAATATGTCGCCCTGGTTCACAATTTACAGACGAGTTTTCAAGTATTCAAAGTGACTTTTTGAGAGCAAAATTCAGTCATATTATTGCCCCATATCAGCCGAATATTACTAGTACCTTAAGGGCGATTCTAGTTGGTCAATCTTAAGGCGGATCCGGACGTGCTGTGGACTTTCTACGGAGGGACGACACTTGGAGTCCTAAAGACTTGTTCTTGTTTGGTTCGGGCGCAGCTAGGGAGGGCACGCTACAAAGTGTATGCATTCTAGACTAATTATTTGATTATGTGCAATTAATTTGAATCCTGGCACATAGGTTTTTCCGCATGATTTATGTTGTTCATATGTATCATAACCTAACACTTCAAACATCCTTGAACATTTGAAAAATTAGGGTTTGGAAAATTGTATGATGATTGTTGTAAAGAGGATTTTCAAGAATGAATCCTCACTTACTAACCATGTTTTTGAAAATGATTTTGTAAAATTGAAATTTGAATTTGAAATAAGAGTGTGGAAGATCATTTGAAAGGTTTCAAGAATGAAATCCCACCAAAGATTACTCTTTTAGGCAATATTTCTAGTTCATATGAGTTAGGAAATCATATGAACATTCTTTGAAATTCGCTAAATTGTAAGGAAATTAATGCAAAGAAAGCTAGAAAGTTTAGAATTGAGATTAGAGCGTTAGAAGCTTACCTAGGTCTTCTAGGTTTGAACTTCCTTGCTTGAGCTCCAATTGCTTAATATTTGAACTTGAATTAGTGTTTGAAATTTGAGATTAGTGTTTGAATTTGAGGAATTTTGTATCAGCGAAGAGTTGGAAATTTTTGTATTTTTGAGGAAGTATTTTGGCAAAGTTTTGTTGCTGATTTGCTTCTGATTTCCTCCTCTATTTGTTGGAATAAATGGGGGTATTTATAGGGAAATTGGATAGGGGACAAATCATAGGGGAAATTGAGGTAGAATATGTGTCATGATAGTTTCAAAACTAAGTTTTCGAAAATCATTTAAGATTCTAAAGAGTTCATCAAGTTCTAATTGATTCTAATGAGTAGTTTGTTAATTCAAGTCTTTCTTGTTGAGGTAAATGAATGAAGAAAGGTTAAGGAGATTTGAATCATGGATTAAGCAGAGAATGATGATGGAATGAGGCTTGGGGTTTATGTGTGGCGGATCGAGGTACAAATTATCCGACCATCTTCAATGTTTAAAATTATATTTTGTGTTTAAGTAATATGTATATATAAATGTATGGATTCTGAATGGTGCTTTGCAAATTGAATTGTGTTTTGCAAATTGAATTGCATTTTGCAAATTGAATTGTGTATTCAGAATTGAATTATGCTTTGCAAATTGGATTTTAATGTTTTAAGAATCTTTATTATTTTGAATGAATGTTTGTGTCAATTGGGAATTCGAGTGAGAGATGATTTAAGTTGAGAGGTTATGCGACTAGAGGATTGAGTTCATCGAGGGTTCTTAAGGTTTAATTTGGGAATAAATTAGTGTCATGGTTAACCATGAGATATGGGAATGAGTTAAAAGGTCTAAGAAGAGTTATGCAAACAAGAAAATTATAAGTAAGGATTCCAATGGTTCATTTAAGTGGAGGTCGAACTCAAGAGGTCCCGAGGTTGCATCAAGTCTTAATATGAGTCGTTGTCTATTAACCACAACTTATTAATAAAATAATACATTTGACTTTTAGAAAACTCAAAATAGATGTGGTTTTATAAAGAAATTAATAAACGCCTTCTAAAAGAAATATCGCCTTAAAGAAATAAGTTAAAACACGCGTTTTAGTTTCATACTCAAAATAGTTTGTTCTTCTAAATCAAACAATTTTAATTATTATATATATATATATATATATATATATATATATATATATATATAGAAAGAAAAAGGTGGAAAAATAGCTTATATAATAATAAATATGGACCCTTTTTGTTGTCTTGATATCGAGCTCATTTAGATTTAAAATGTTTTCCAATAGACATTTCTGGACGATTTTAAGCGTCGAGAACCTTAAATAGGTAAATATTGGAAGAGGCAGGAAAATAGCTATTCTCGACACATATGCAATATTCTAGACAACAGTAAGCGTCGACACCCAAACTAAAATTGTGGACGATAAAAAGCGTCTTAACTGACGACGTAATAAAGCGTCGAGATGCTTCAGAAAAGCGTCAAGGACAAATTTTCCGATGCCTTTAGGCGTCGAAAAATAGCTGAAAAAGCGCCGCTAAAACGCGGAATTTGTAGTAGTGAGAAGTTTACAGATAGCTTACCAGTCATGGTATATGCCTATTAGACCTCGTTCATAAAAGAACTCATGAACTGAGTTTTATCATTACGAACTCAAATGGCAATCAATTGATTTCAAACACCAGTTTATTCGGTATCAAATGATTTACTTATTGCTGAAGTTGGCGCTGACATTATCAGAAGGTGTACTTTGTCCACGAGTAGTTGTGTAGTTACAAGTTGAAGAATAACCAGCTTTTGAATATCCAGAAGCTTCATTTGTCAGGAAGTTGGAGTCATCATCAACTGACCAATCTACCAAGTATGTCGGCTTAGATGGTATGCTTCCGACTTGAACATCACCAGGTAACATTCCTAACACATGAGCCATAGTTGAGCGTTGTCCTGGTGATGTTTGAGTGCATAAAAACGCTATTGTACCTATTATTTTCACCTCATCCTTGTTGAATATTTTCAATCTCTTATCCACAAGATCCGCATCTTTATTTTTCTCGTATAAATGCCATGTCTGCAGTAGCAGGGTAGATAAGATTATAAGACATTAGTTGGAAGACAAAACAACACAAGAGAAGCTAGCCTAGCACTTTTATCACCATCTTCAGATGGGAGGAATTTGATAATTGCAGTGAGGTTTTGGACAAAGATCAATGTAGTTAATTATTAAGCGAGTACAAAAGATACACATGGATTTTCACCCGGTAAATGTCAGAAGGGGGGAACAAATGCTAGCAAACATTGATGGTAAAAGTAGGATAAACAAGTAAAAACATACCCAAACAAGAAGATACATCTCTTCCCTGCCCAAGGTGGTGTCACAATTGGACCTTCTACTAACAAGTTCTAGAGCAACAACACCAAAAGCAAACACATCAACCTTCTCCGTAAGATGACCACACATGACGTACTTCGGTGCAAGGTATCAACTATAAAAGTTATGTGAAAACATTATGAGAGAAAGAAAGAGAAAATAAAGAAAAAAAATGAACAACTTTCTTGGTCGTATAAATCTTACACCGTCCCAGCAACACCAGTGCTCATGTGAGTTTTTATTTGTCACCAATAGTTTAGCCATACCAAAATCTGATATTTTTGGAGTAAGATTAGAATCGAGCAGAATATTACCGAACGCGTGATTCTTGATGAAGATAAGTCAAGCCTCTAGCCACTCCCAGACACACCTCAAAATGTTTTAGCCCAGTTCAGTTCTAGTTTACTTTCACCTGTTATAAGAATGATAAATGAATACTGATGATAAAAATAATATTATGATATATATGGTATGTAGACACACACACACAAGATCTCATATCAAACAAGACTTTATCAATACTCTTGTTCTCCAAGTACTCGTAAACAATTAAACGCTTTTCCCCATCAATGCAACACCCATATAACTTTACAAGGTTCTGATGCTGAACAACAGATATAGTAGCTATTTCTGTTATAAACTGATGCTTCCCTTATTTAGATGATACGGAAAGTTGTTTAACTATAACAACTCTACCATCATTAAGTGTTCCCTATCATTGCAGACATTAGCAATAAAAATTGAGAAAAAGTAAAGGGGGAAAATGTCATGTATACTTCACCTTTAGCTAGGCATTATTGTCCAATGTCGACAATTTCTTAAGCTATCATATGTAAAGATTTGATGCGAACAAGTATTGTGTAAACTGAATTATAGAAAAAACCTCAGCCATGTCCATTTCTTCTCTTTCCTCCATACTAAACGGAAACTTTTAATTCTTAATTAAAATCCTTAAAGGGAATAAAAAATATCAATTAAAAGAATACAATATAACACCAAGTTCCCCAAATCAATACTCGATCCACGACATATTCAATTATGATATCGACAAAATAATCAATAATAGTTGAATATTCATCTACAGGCAAGTGAGAAAACTGACCTTGCTCTTAACGTGACCCAGATGTGTTCATCACCAGAAATATTTGATTTCCACTGGGAAGATAACACTAACTTTTATTGTATCAGCATTCTCCTACAATCTTTCTAAACTCAAACATAGTATTCTCCTTACAATGATTTTAAATTATTTAAATTTCAGAAAATCTAAAACAAATTCAAACCCAGTAGACTTCAATAATCGATAATTGGATCTGAAAATTGACGGGAAAAAGAACGAAATCAAAAATAAAATCATCATCCTTGTAAACTGAAAAACCTAAACTTTACAAACTTTATAACCCTATTTAAAAAATGAGAACCAAGATAATAGGATATCGAGAAAAGTAGGTAAGCCCTTACCTTGCAGCCAGAGACTTAGATCTGATTCTGGGCAAGATGTGTCTGTAGTGCATCCTTGCCTTCTGTATCTTCCATTTTTTATCAGATCGAGTAGGTGGAAATTGGGAGCATGTAGGAAGGGGTGAGAAGAGAGGTGGAAATTGGGAGCATGCAAGAAAGGGCGAGAAGAGAAATCGAAAATGGGGAGATAGAGAAGGAAGATAAGCAACCAGGTTATGAGGAACAAATTGACAGAGGAAAGAGAAAAAGAGACAAAATTAAGGTAAATGAAGGGAATCATGTGCTGCACGTGGAGCACTGTTTACAAGCACAGTACTCATGTTTCATGCATTTTAAAGGTTCGGGAAACATGACTATAAAACTGGGACGGAGGGAGTATTACCTAAACAAAATTGGTAATGAATACATTTATAAATAACTACATGGAGCATGATGCGAATCGAAAGCACCAACTGAGGACAAGCGCCTCATTTATAAATAAAATGACCACAAAAAAACATACTTCGTATGATTATAATTAACAAAGAAAACATGTAGATAACCACATGTGGAATGATACACATCAAAAGCACAATCTGAAGACAAGTGCTGCAGCTTCACCTCCGCCGCTGACTGATATCTCCAATATCGCAGACACTCAGCAGTCAGCAACATGTTTCAAACCTTCGAAAAAGCTGCCAAAGGAACTGCTAGAAGTTTTCCCGTTGTTGCCACCAGTGTTCTTCGTCTTGGTACCTGAATAAGAAGATGAAAGCAAAAGGATGCACTCTCAACCACCACAAATATAGGCCGTGTATATGGGCATGGGAGAAAGATAACCAACAAAAATGAATACCCCGTACAAGACAAGTAAAGATTCATACCATGTTTGCAATAGAAACAATGCAATTTGGTAATAACTCAGTGGATTACTATAACTAGACCAAACATACAGGTGCCTTTGTGTATCCTATGGTCCTAGCAACCAACAAATCAGATCTCAAGATACTGATTCCCAGACATGTGCATATTGAAAAGTTAAGACTTAAGAAGGAACCAAAACCAGAGAAAACCATTTTAAGCTAGTATCTTTTAGGATGTTATCCAGTAATAACATGTAAAATGTAATACCCAAGATGAAGTAATACAGCTTTGCGCTTGTGACAAGTTTAACAAAAAAGAGCAGAAACATAGGTTAGTTATAATTTTGATTATGCGTACCTCTGGAAGCATTTGCAAGATCAGAATCAACATCCATCCCGTCGTTATCACTATCACTATGACTGTCTGATGCAGCTGTGTTATTTCTCGTCGCTGTGCTGGAACCTTGTAGTAACTCATCCATGTCCCACAACTACGATGTAATAAACTAAATGACTCAGAGAAAATACCAGAAACCACACAAAAATAAAGGTAGAAAAATGTAAACCAACTGTGTTATATAGTTCTGAGTATGACAAAAAGTCAAAAACAAAATGTAGAGTTAAGTTCTAATATGTTTGGAAACTAGGTTTATGTTAGTTTAGGAATCTAATGTTAGAGTCTTACATCTATAATATTTATATTATGGTTTCTTATATAAACTAATGATTTAACCAAGTTATAATCAAGTTGTCAGGTTATATTATCGTCCACTAATATTATTCCTTTAGTTTAACATGGTATCAAAGTCATCCATAATTTTGGATTGATCCTATGCTTCGGCAAAAAGTCATAGGCCGGGTGTATGAGTTAAAAGCCCAACAGCCGGATTTGTTAACTCTCTAAAGTTAAGAGTTGATTTATATTTGAAACAAATCTATTATGTGCGCTTGGAACTTGGATCAAATTAAGATATTTGTCAGACGTGTACAGGTTTGAATCCCCCCATTTGTAATTTATAATGTTCTTGGTGGCTCATTCGGAACAAAAGAAATAAGGAGGGAATTTTTCAATTTTTGTTTGGGGGATTGGGGAGAGGGGAATAGCTTAAAGGAATCTCCTGAGAACTGTCATCCGTAACAATTGAAGGCACTATTTGTACCGGATAAACGAAATTAGAATAAATAGCTATGCAAGTATAACAAGATGTTAACAAGGGAAGAGTTCGAACCTTCAACATGTTATCATGAGATATACTTCCAAGGAGCTTTTTATCATGTGAAAAAGCTACAAGACCAACAAAAAATCATATCTTAGTTAAATAAGAGTTATTGCCATGGGACACAACAAATGTGAAAGTGCAAAATCCTTATTCGTTATATGGGATACAACAAATGTGGAAAGTGCAAAGTACTTGAAAATTTATCTATTAACTAAGTAGTTGACACACACACTGACACACACACACACAATAACAAATTTCTTCAAAATTTATCTATTAACTAAGTAAAATAAATTGATCTAACAATAAGCAACTCCAAGAGTATCTAGCTTTATAATAATCTCAAAGGTTGCATACCAAGACGCTCAACTGGATATTCTGAGTGCTCAGCAATGGGTTGAATGATTCTGTTGGGTAATATGCCTACCAAACTGCAATAGATCAAATTTTCAATACGTAAAAATGTCCCGTCAAAAAGAATTTACGTAAAAATGTACAAAAGAAATCCCCATGTCATCCATGGTGTAAAAACTCGCCCGTTAACTCGTATCCCCCGAGTTACCTAGGTTTTGGAGGCCGGCGATACGAGATATCCCGAGTTGTAAAGGTGTTTTTAAAAAGGGCGAGAACGAACGAATTTTGTCCGCGTTAAACGTTATTAACCTCACATCTACTCGGTTTTCGGCCGAATTCCCCATGTTTCGATAAAAAGAAAGGGCAAAGGGAAAGAAATGGAGAAACTCCACTGAGATAGAGTAGAGAACTCCATTTTCAGATCTAAAACAAGAGAGGAGAGAGAAGGTAGACAAAGGAATTCATTTGATTATGTCACGCGTACGGTTAAGGGGAGGGGGACTAGGGTAGGTACTGAGTGGGGCTGACATGGGGCTTCTTTTTCAAATTTCAAATTCCTACGCGACAACCGCGACACGGTCCGCGACTAGTGCATCATTTCCGTTACCCAAACTCCGCGACCGATCCTGCGACCGTGACCGATACCGCATTTTTTATCTATGATGTCATCCCATAAATTTCTAAAAAGGGGGTCAAATAAGCATATCATATACCTGATGATCCCATTAGATGATCCAGCAACGAGTCTGTCTTCATCATACTGCCATAAGAAAAAAGGACAAGAAGTTAGCGTGACGCCAGCCAAATTAGAACGGAAATGAAAAGGTAACTTGCACAGTGAAAGCTTCACCTTCAAGAGAGCATCTACTGGGTTTGGACTCAAATCAACGAACCGGTCACTATACACACATACACACAAAACAAACAAAAGAACATAAACCATAATTGAAGATGGAGAGGTCAGCTTGAATAAGAGACACTGCAGAGAAGGAACCCAAATCCATGCCTTGTTTATTGAAGATAGCCATCAATATGACAATAATCATAATACTGTGTTAAAAATCTACTGGAAAATCAACATCATCAAGCATGACAAAGAGTACCTGCAATCTTTGAAGAATCCCCATGAATATAACAACAAAGTCCCAGTTTGTGTCCCCCATATAACTTTCCTTCCATTCTGATAGGACAAGCCCACAGTTAAGAGTCAACCAAATAGGAATCAGGTATTAAATTATGCACATCCCCTTCAAAAATAACTGTAGGTTCTTTACAAAGATGGAACAAGAATTTCCACGTGGTTCTTCTTTGACTTGTAATGGCTTACAATAAGTGCTTAGAAGTCTTATGGATGTGTTTTAAGTACTACCTCTGTCCCACAAAAGAACTTCCTATCTATGTTACCTAGACTCCTCTAGGAGTGTCGGGTATGTACGGATCCAAGTGTTCAACACGACAATTCCAAAAATTGGGGACACGAGAACTCTGTCCGAGATTTAGACAAGGGTGCGGCGACACGATAGTTATTAAAATATAATATACTTTTTTTACTCTTCATAATGTTTTTCCACAAATAAAAAGGAAAAGAAAAGAAAGAATAGGAAGGGGATGCGCCACGTGATTACTTCATACTGCCTTGAAGTCCAACACTTGCAAACACATAATTAAAAAAAAGGGAAAAAAAAGAAGAAGAGGGTAGGGTAGGGTAGGGCACGGGACACTGATACCGAAACCGTTTTTTATTTCACCTTTTCCTGCCTTTTTCCACTTAGTTTGCTTGCCTTTTTCTCCTATTTGTTCGGTTTTGCTTATCGGTCTTTCATGTTCGATTTTTTTAATGTGGTTTTCGACTATATTTGTGCCTTTTATGTTTGTTTTGGTTCTCTCATGTTTTCCTTTGTTTGTAGGACTTCCAAGCCACTTGGTGGAGCATTAGGGGCAAGGAATGGGCAAAGGAAGTCTCACAAAGGCACTGGAGCTTCTACGCCTGCCTTAATCAGCATCCAGACCATTTTGGGAGATCATTGAAAATCAAAGAAAAGTTTGAGGATGGAATCGGTAGCATTAGAGCGTCCGCTCCAGTTCATTATAGTTTTCATTATCGTGTCCGCTGACTGGGTTTCGCTGCCCAGTTTTTTTTTTTTTTGAAGATTTTTTTCCCTTTGTGTTTTGTAATTTTCACGGGTTTGTATAAATAGCTCTGTGAGCCGTCATTTGAGCCCTCTCTACCTTTTAGCACAAAAACCTAGATCTATTTAGGTTTTTTAGGAGAGAAAAAACTAAGTTGGTTGATTTTAATGGTGATTAGTGACATTGTTGAAGCATTTATTTAAGAATCTTGAAGCAATTTATTGAAGCATTTAGTAATCTCCTCTCTTATCTTTCCTCTATTTATTTTCTTTCTAAGTATACTTGAATATCCAAAAATATTCACTTTTTCTTGTTTCCCATGATAACAGTTGTTTCTAGGTTAGCTAATTTAGCAAAGTTTAGTGGTATTGACCATATTTTGTTGATAGTTTTTGTGGCAACGTGGACGGGGTATGAGGAGCCGGAAACGGGTGGAGCAATGGGAAAAGGAAGAGGTTTGAGAGCACAAAAAAATCCCCAAACAACACATTATATCAAAGGAATTTACTTTCCTTTCCTTCCCTATCAAAGGGTGGACTTGTGGAGCAAAAGGATGTATTTTACCTTCCACAGGCTCTCTCCAAGCCAGATAGAGGGTAAGCCACGGAAATCTCATGTCCACAGTTTGAGTCACCAAACTTAAAGTTGTTTTTTCTATGCAGATTGACTACAACACTCATGAAAACTATAAAACAAACATGAAGCCACCAGAAAACCATGAGGAGTACAATTATTAGGAGAAGGAATGGCTTCCATTCATGGTTATTGTTTTAATTCATCAGAAAATGTGAGAAAGGCCAACAAACCAATACAGGGTGCCACAAGAGAAGCGAGCCAGAAAGGACTATCTGGAGAAGTTAGACAAGTTAGACAGCAAAGAAAATAAATCGATCATAATAAGTACCTTCATTATGGAAAGAGAAAGTGGTTCATCCTCACAAAATTCAGATTGTGCTTGGACCTTCCATTCATCAACAAACATAAAGGAATCAAACTCAAGAAAAATCACAGAACAGCAAAGTAGAAATACAAATATCGCAGTGTAAAGTGTAAACATCAATTCTACAACAAGTATAACTAGTCAGCCTCAATACCTTATTACCCCGGATACTGCACACGGACAGAGTACCATCTCCACTAGAATACAAAATGAAATCACGTCAGTCTATATGAATAGTACTTCCTCCATTCTTATTTACATGACACAATTGGGTTTTGGACACTATTCACACAAGTTCCTTTAACTTCCTTTTGTGATTTATGAAAAAAACATAGTCGTGCGGGGTCTTGTTTGAATTCAACTCAATAAATATTTTTTAAATATCAACTTTTTATAATTTTTTCTTATCCATTGAAGATATTATTGTTTGAAATGGTGCATTGGCAAACGTCACTAAATAATTGTGTCATGTAAATAACAGAGGAAGTATATAACATTAAGATATGTTAATTTCCATTCCAAAATCAATGCACTTGGTTAATGTTGCTTTTAGCATTTACACCCCACCTCCTTTATAGCCAAGTCTTTTCTCATGAAAATATGATCATAAATTTCATATTGTAGTACCGATCCATCACTTTGCACAGTTGGAGTAGCTTATTTTCCTTGCCATAACTAGAATCAATAGTACACCACCCTAGTCCACAAGTTGTGTATAGTCCAAGAAGTTGGTGCTAGTGAACTCCTTAATTGCATTATATTACTTTCGGACGAAGCACTAAACAAAATATTTTACAGAAACGAGACTAATAAGTTTAAGAATATGTTGACTTTTTGCACCAAAAATAGTTTTTGAGGTGGAAGGAGGATGTAAACCAGGAGCTTGTTTGCATGCAAATTTGCAAACACCAAGCAAAACATCATACATCCCAACTATGTCAAACTAGGTGAAAAAGTTGATTACCTTGTAGCCAAAAGTCTCATCGAATCTGAGACAAAAGCCATATCTGATATGTACTCGTTGTGGACTTGAAAAGTGTTACAACAGGTTTGTTGCCTGGTATCCCATACCTATGCACAGAAAAATGATGAAATGAAATGTGAACAGGATGAAGCCAAAAAAAACTCCCCAAAGAAACTTGCAAGTAATTATCTCCATCAGCCCTAAAACTACTAGGAATTATATCAGGTAAGTGTTTTTCTGATGCTCTTGCCCATCTAACACAAAGAAGGAATGGGAATGAGGAAGCTAGGAAGGCGTAATCAGTAGTCAAGCCACTGGAAATAATCTCGACTCAGTAAGGAGTTTTCAAATGGTTCTTCCATTGAAAGCTGATGTGTTTTTCTCATTTAATTCAAAGGGGGAGAAGATAATGAGGAATGTAGAATTTCCAACCAGCTATCACTTAATTTTCCTTCCCTTGCAAGATCACTAGCACCTTTCAATTGTGCCTCCAGAATTTCGATCACATGCATCTAGAACGAAGAGGAAACATCAGGTGAAAAGAAACCTATAGAAGCTAGTATATACTCTATTAAACCATCTTCATTCAAGCAAGTGGGAAACTTTATATTGATTATCTAGGCCTCTACTCTACACTCCGCAGGTAAATAGTGTCAGGCTTCAATCAATTTTTGTCTCATTCCTCAGTTAGCAAATAGCTTGGTTCTCTAGAACCAACCTCCAAGAGAAAAAAACCTACAGATAAGCCCTGGGTCGGAATCCGTAACATGTCAAAATGCCTTAAGTGTTGAGTAAGCGTAAGCGCATAACAGAAAGCAAAATAAGATTTTCCTTCAACAGTAAATTTTGTCCCCTCGGCAACATAATAGGTTATAGTCCACAGTCTTTCATGTCTGGGAACACATCTTACCATTCTGAAAAGAAAAAGAACTAACCCTTTTAACAGATATAATAATCTTCAAAATCATAATGAAAACAGGATATACTTCCTCCGTTCCTTAAATATTGCACCATAGTTGACTTTACGCTTTCCAAAGCATACTTTGACTCTTAATATCTCGAATTATGTATAAGTGAAAATTATAAAATTTTATATTTAGAAAATATATATCGGTACAAATCTAATAAGATCTCACATGACTACAATTTTTCTTAGGTAGCAATCACAAAAAAATGAACAAAGGTGTAGTGTGAATAGTGTAAAAACGATATGGTGCGATATTTATAGAACGGAGGAAGTATGAGACTTCCACTAAGTAGAAACCTACAACTCATTTCAAAGACCATTTCTGCAGCAACAAATTCTTTACAGGAAAGTAGCTTGCTAAATGCAATGCAATAGGAACTGGGATTTCATTCCTCGTTCAAACATATTCATGAAAAAATATGCACCAAAGACTTGTGACAAGACTGACAACTATGAGATCAACAAAGATCATTTGACTGCTGCTGTAGAACAAATGAACCTTTGTTTAACACCTTATGTATACTGGGCCACTGGTCAGAAGCACTTCGTACAGCTTGGGAACGTTTATCAACCTCAATTGAATAGGCATCATGAAACAACTGGAAGATGAGAATAGGATATAATAAAAAGATAATAAGGGAAAGTAAATTTGCACCTTGACAAATCCTGCATCGTCCCCTGAGGCAATGGTTGCTTCCGTCAAATTGATTATCCTATTGACTGCAGCTCTGCAAAGAGTTTGATTTTTAAAATAAGGAACTGCAGAAATTCTTTTCTCCAAAGAGAACATCAGTACCCCTATATAGGACAAAGAGATAATATTTACATTCTAGATAGTAGAAATTCTTTTGGTTTGGGATATAAAGGCATGACAAAAAGTCCAATAACTTGAAGCAAACAACTCACGTGTGAGCATTCTCAAGGTGAACCATCTTTGCTCCAGTTTCAACATCAGTGGCAAGAATTGAGCAATCCGGGGATCCTGTCACAATAGCTGACACCACCACAAACAGCCAACTTAAAATCCATATAGTTCCCTTCGAGATAACAAACACATCACTGTTTCAGCCACCAATTATATGGTTTTGAGGTGGGGGAAATCAATTACCGCATCCCTCGTTGATAAAACGGGTAGCTCTGCACGACTTCTTGTGGGCACGAACTTTCAGCAAGCTGCAAGTGTAGCAATCAAAATCATACTACAAGAGTAAAATAACAACAACATCCCCTCCCCCCTCCTTTTGGGACTGCATTTCCAACATTAAACCCACATATTAGAGTCAATAATATATGGAATATATGAAATAATACCGTTGTGGTTCTGCCTCAGCGGCATAACGATACCTACACAAAATTAACCACCAAATGAGGGACAGACCTTAATCACAAGTACCACCAAAGAAATGGAGCCGAGGGAAGATTACTTACAACAGTAGGTAACCATTGATTAAGCCAGTGGCAACAAGAGAATCAGACGGATGAAAGTCTACGTCGAAAGGGAGACCCCCTAAATTTATCTCCATAACCCCTTCTCAATGATTTGATAACTATGCTATGCTTGTGCTGTGTATCAGTTTCCTAAAATAATCATCATTTTATCAAAAATCTCATCTTACAAACATCTAAATTTAAGACCTTTTACTGCCAACAGAATTTCGTGTATAATACGAATTTCAAGTCTAATTATGAAGTGGGTATAGACTTAGTAATTAGCATAAAACAGCACCAAAACAAAGCTAACAAAAATTCCCAACAGACAAATAAAAAAAAGTCGATACAAAATAAAAGTTACCGAGAATAGCAGTAGCAGAGGCAGTTGGTAGAGGCGCCGCCGAGTGGAGCTGGTGATACAATTATAGGATGCTACTTTGTTAGAGGGTAGGAGGAGGAGGAGGAGGAGGAGGCGGGAGGAAAGGATGAGGAAGGGGACGCAGAGCTAATCCGACTATGCGACTTGAGTGTTTGCTAGAGCAGGTCACGTTCCTGGTCAGCTAGGTGAAGGAAATAATGCCCTTGGTCCAAGTATGCATTCAATGTTAAGTCTAATAAATACGGTTCAGTAATAATTAACAAGTTAATAACTCAGTGAGATCAAGTGAGCTGAATGCCTAGCTAGAGGCCGCTTCAGTTCAAGTGGAATTAATGATATTAATGCATAGCTTACTCTTGACTGAACCCGTAGGGTCACACAAATAGTACGTAAACGGATCAAGTATTTAATGGCATTAAATACTCTATCTATGGATATTCGGAATCGACGGATCTTGGTTTCAGTGGGAGCTGAGATCGTCACAAGCAAGAAATGAATACTCCGGAAACGATGATATTGCCGGAAACAGAAATATGGATCGTATCGGAAATATAAATATTATCCAAGTCGTAGATGTTGCCGGAAACGGAAACATGGTACGTATCGGAAAATATTATCGGAAATGGAAATATTGCCGGAATCGGAAATATTGCCGGAAACGGAAATATTGTCAAAATCAGAAATATTATCGGAACCGGAAAATAATTCCGGAAACGGAAATATTAAATTTTTGTTCGAAACGGAAATTAATTTCGGAATCGGAAATATTAAATATTGTTCGTATCGGAAATGAATTCCGGAACCGGGAATTTAATCGGAAGCGTATCGTACAAATAAGCATCGGACGAGGCCTGCCAGACGAAGGCCCAGCACGAAGCCAGGCCATCTCCCAGCAAGCAAGGACGCGCGCACGCCCAACCCAAGGCAGCGCCAGGCCCACCGCAAGGCAGGCCCAGCGCGCCAAGGCAATGCTGCCCAGCGTGGGCTGCGTGGGCCGAGCGCATGCGTGCGGGTGCCTTCGTGGCTCCGTGCGTGTGTGTTTGAGTCCATGCACAATTCCTAAATCTATTAGGATTTGGTGTATGATTAAACTCCTATTTCTATTAGGATTATTTAATTAATTAGAGTCCTTGTAGGATTCTAAGTTTAATTAAATCGTATGCTACTAGGATTCCAATTCCCTTTCCAAACCTCTATAAATAAGGGCCTAGGGTCATAATTTATACGTACGATTGAAGTATTCAAAGGGTAAGTTTTTGAAAGAAAATTCAGCCACTCTCTTGCACTAATAGCCGAAAATTCCTAAGCACCTTAAGGGCGATTCTAGTTGGTCAATCTTGAGGCGGATCCGGACGTACTGTGGACTATCTACGGAGGGACGACACTTGGAGTCCTAAAGACTTGTTCTTGTTCGGTTCGGGAGCAGCTAGGGAAGGCACGCTACAAAGTGTATGCATCTATACTATGCTAAATGATTATGTGTAAATAATATGCTTTCCTGGCTTTATGGTTTTTCCGCATGATTTATGTATTGTCATATGTATCATAACCTAACAGTGGTATCACGAGCATCTTATTATTTTCATAATCTAAATTGCATAAACATGGTTAAATATTACAAATTTGCAAGAATTAAAAGGGGTGATTAATTTTCGTAATTGTTAATTAATTGCAAATTGCGTTTATTTAATTATACGTACGCAGTTTTCGGCAGTTTCTTCGTTACTCATCCAAATCGAGTGATTTTTGTGTCAATTCCGCATGTAAAAGGCATTCTAAATTTTTGACAAAAAAAATAGTTTTCGGCCGAACCCAGAATTCTCAAATTCGAAGCCTAACTATGACTTTTCGGAGGTTTTAGTTTTTCGAACGCAAAATTTCGTAAATTTAAGATGTTAAATTAAATATTTGCGATTCTTGTTGTTAAATCTTGAATTTTTGATTGACCTACTGTATATGTTTAACAAGTTTGAATGCCTAGCCTTGTTAATTATGCAATCTAATTTGTAATTATGATTAATTTGTTGAAAATTGGAATAATTTAGAATTAATTTGATTTTCGTAATTAGTTAATAATTTAATTAGATACCTATGATTAAAAACCACCATAAAAATTGTAAATTTGTGTTAAATTTTAAATTTTTATGACCAAAGTACTTGAATCCATGTTAATCGGAAATCAATTAATTAATAAATTTTCGATTTTTCGCCCTAAAATTATGAAATTAATATGTTTTATTAATTTGTCATTAATTTTGATTTTTTTTTAATTTTTATGCGATTCGCTCATATAACTTGCACGCACAAAGCAATGGACGCTACGTGTAACCCTTAAGGGGTGTTGTATAGTGCGGGCATGCGACGACGAGCAAGGGAGCTCGTCGCCCATGCGGTACGAATGCAATGAGCAAGGCCATGGTGCACGAGCACAAGGCAGCAGCCCTGCCTTGTGTCGTGTGCTGTGTGCGACGAGCGGATGGGCGATGGGCGAAGCCATGGCACGCTATGGGCGCGCGAGCGAGCGAGAGCTGGTCGCCCAGCGATCGCTGCTCTGCGCATCACAACGCGATCGAGCGAGCGAGCGAGCGAGGAGCATCGTAGCTGCTGCGATGCTATGGGCAGGCAGGCTGCGCGCAAGCGTGGCTTGCCTTGCTGCCTTGCGCGTGGCTGCTACGACGTTGTGCCATGGACATCGATGGGTCGTGCACTCGACGGGGCTTGGGTGCAAGCCCAAGTGCTCGTCATGTCACGATTGTCGAGTTTTAAAATTTTAATTTGAAATTTTCAGTTTACTTAATTTTAATTAATTTTAAAATTAATAATTTAAATTATTTTCTTGGATTTTAATTTTGAATATTATAATTATAATAACTTTCATTTATTTTAATTATTTTACTAAAATTAAAATCATGAATTAATTTAAATACGACTGAAAAATAAATTAAATAAGCGGATTCAATTATAAATTTATATGAGCTTTAAATTTTAATTAAATTTGTATGTTTCCGGTTAGACTAGAAATACAGTTTTATGTTTAAAATTAGTAAAGCATATGAATTTATTGGTTTAAGTGGGAGCCCTTTTAGTCATAAACTCTTGATTAGGTCTACAAATCCTTAAGGTTAAAACAACTTGATTAGAATTAATAAGGACTGAATAATTTGTAGATTATTGGTGCTCTTGATTAATTGCTGCAAATGTTTATGTGATGCATAATGTGTTTTACTAACCAGCTATGTGGGCCATTCATGATAATGAATGGGTGAATGGTATATATTGTATATGTACTGTTTTGCAGGTTATGGAGTGACTAGTATGACCCAAATAGGATAGAAAATATGGTCTGCGTACCATTAATTTGAATGTAATTGGTCTAAAGTACCAAAATTGTTTTTCAATTCAAATATGGTCTGCGTACCATCAAATAGTTGTAATTAGTTTAATTATAGCTTATCCTATTTGAAGAAAATGGTGCCTCCCACGGAGATTTTGGAGACGGACTTTGAAGTTGAAGCTTCAAGATGAAGTCGGGCCATACTAGATCACATTTATCTTATGCATGCTTTAAGTTATTTATTGCTTTAAATATGTCTTAATAATGCATGAGATTGCGGCTTGATTATGTTGCATGATTAAGGATTTTAGTTCACTTAAAATCTAACCAACATAGTAAGAGCCTTAAGTTCCAAACTTAAAAAAAAAATTGAGTTAAAAGGTGCCATACCAAAATATACACTTGCTTGGATATCCTTTACATCAATCTAGTAATAGTTTTCGCTCAGCGAGGTGTTACTTATTGGTCCTAAAGGGGCAAGGTACACAAATAATTGTAAGTACATGTTAGTTTTGGTGAAACTCAACGATATAAGTAAGGAGTCCTTTTATGTCGTGGCAAAATCGATAGGTTTACCTAATAAGTTCTTAGACGTACCTATCAACCAAGAATAGTTTCTAGACTATTAGCAAAAGGTTTTTGCTTACCTAAGATGTTTTAGGATTGAGTCGACAAACTGTGCTTAATTCTTCAATGATTTTAGGGTCTTGGAATCATTTTATTCACACCTGCCTGAACAATAAACTCGAATAAAATGCTAATGACTTGTTTAAATTGCATGAATGCTTTAATTTTCAAGTTATTACTCATGATAAATGTTTTGACTTTGCATGCTTCAATGTATGTTTTAATTATTGTTTATAATTAAATATCTAGCACTGCAGTAAATCCTTTTAGAAAGGTAATAGCAAATTTCCTCGATTGGTAGTGAATCCAAGAACGATTCACGGAAATGAGAGAGAGTGAGCAATTTAAAATGTACGTTTCTTTTAGCGACTTTTATGGTTGTTTTCGATATCAAAGTCGAATGACAAACCGATTGGTGCTTGTGAATTCAAAATACAATGTAGTTTTGAGATCATAAAGCATTGAGTTTAAACGCTCAGCTTTACCAATGGTTAACGACCTAATATCTTTGTACATTTAATTCTCGAATGAGTCTAGTCCCTAGACATTCGAATAGATCGATGCTTAGAGAACTTTAGAAGCTTCTGGTAAGATCATCTAGTTGAAAACAGAATATTCAACATAAATTAAATGGTAAGAACTTTGTTTGAGTGATATTGGACATGTCTGAACAAAGTATACAAGTCAACACTAAAGAATTCAATTCTTAAGACTACAAGAAAGGGTACAAGAAATAGGAAAACAAGGAACTAATGAAAGGAATTTACAATTCTGTTTCTACCTAAAAGTTAATGTTTAAAGAGAAGTGACCTAGCAATCAAAACTTCCTTGGTATCATATACCGCTTGAGGTTCTTACTTCGGTAAAAACTCAAACAATGGAAGCTAGGCTACACTAATGGCCTACAAGTGGGAAATGAAGCATGGCAATGCTACATTAGTTGTAGGGTCATCTAGTTTGTTTTAAGTCCTTTCAAAGGCTGGAACTTAATGGCTATTTTGTTCCACAATCAGCATACCTAAATTTCTGTTTTCAAACACAGAAAGACTCACATTCAGAAGAACAAAAACAATGCTTGTTTGTTTGTTTATTTGAATGAAAATGGTCATTTACGGGTTGAGTCAATATGCTTGATTAAAACAAACAACTCTTTAACAATAAAAACTTTACTAGGTTCAAATCAATCTCGTGATTTGAGTTCCACTAATCTTTGGCATTGTTACTTAGACCATGTCAACAAGTTAACATTCAAAAGCTCTATGAACTTTTAAAATTGATTGATTTCTAGATTAATTCAAGACAAGCTAGTCTTACTTGTTGAAAGTAACAAAAGATATGAACTATTGTTAGAATGCCTAGACGATAGAGTTCAAAGCTAAAGAAAGGTTTTATGACTTTATTATTTCACACAGATTTGAGTGAATATAGGTTTATTTACTCAATGTGATATAAGTTTGAATCTGTTTGGCTAGTTCAAAGATTCAGAAGTATAAATCCCACTTGGCAAGAAATCATAAAGATCTAAGTTAGATCATGTTGATGATCACTTAAGTCAAGAATGATCATCAATGATTGTGTGTAGTAAAATTCACAATCTAGCTCCATAAGATATGGCATATCTAAGTTGGAATGATCGAAGTCGATTAACACTTTATTCGATCAATGATGGATCATAAAGACTTTTCCTATAATTTCTAAAACAAAATGCTCAACTACCACCAAACTAAACCAAATTCGTCAAAGCTATTGAAAAGTAATTTCAGAATATCTTTTCATAATATATATCTAAAGAGTTGCCAAACTCAGTGGGAGCTTAGTGTTTGTTATTCAACAAACTAAGGCCCAAGTACAGATATACGTTTCATTGTGATTTATTCAAATGAGACAGAAGGGTATTGTTTCTACCACGAATTTTTGAGAACGTAATGTTTGTTTGCTCGAAATAATGTCCTTTTGGAGATTCGTTTCCAAAATGACAAGTGGGAGAAAATAGACCTCGAAAGTCTTCGAGGCGAACAAAAAACATAAACGGACATTCCAGAGGCTTTTCGAAGTGCTTTAGAAAATCCGAACTTATTCTTTAAGGACTTTAGAAGTGGCTTTAAAGAATAGACATCTCTTAGAAGAATTTACAAGTGCTTCAAGGAGAACAGAATATTCAAAGGACTTCCAAGTGGTTGATGATATTCTATTGTTTGATGTTCTATACCCAAGTAGGTATGGAGTTCAAGTCACTGAAACTATGAGATTCTTCTATTAGATAGTGAAGAAACATAGAGTGAAGGTCAATGAAACTATGAGATTCTTCTATTAGATAGTAAAGAAACCTACAACTTGCAGTCAAACTATTATCATGTAGATTAATGAGTTTGTGACTTGTAAGAAAGCTATGACGAAATATAGATTCCCTAAAATGGTTAGAGGCCATATATAGACTCAAATGTTTTAAATGGTTAGAGGCCATAAAACATACTCAATGTTTTGATGACAAAATTGAAATTTTGTTGATTTGCAGGAATAGTTTCACACCTATTGGTTGCAAGTTTGTTTTAAGGATAAAAACCATCAAACATGAAATTGTGTTCACACACAAGGCGAGATTAGTTGCTAAAGGTTACAAGCAAATTCATGGCATGGATTGTGTTGAAACCTCATGCATAATCGTAATGCTCAAGTCTATAAATCAGGCAATAATATTGGAACATATGACAATTGGATGACAAAACGTATTCCTCAATCAAATGTTGGAAGAAACTATGTACATGGTATGTCATAGGATTTGTGGATCCAAATAAATGCTTGAATAGAAAGCTGGCTTATGAAATCTAAGTACAGATTTAAGCAAGCAATTGGGAATTGGAAATGTATCTTAGTGAAGCTAATAAGTATTTTAATTTCATAAAATGTACATGATTCTTATAGATATATAAGAAGTTTAGTGGGAGTACATAAAAACTTAATTGGTCCTATGTGTATCACACACATATCTCTCTATTGTGAAATAACATTCAAATGCTAATGACTTAGATTTGAGATTATTCATCAATGATGGACCATGGCGAAACTTAGTGCATACTGGGTATTGATGATCTATTTACAAAGATCTTATGATATTGTTTTAGATTAAGTAATGGCATTTACTAAATCAAACACGAAAGACTCCATTGGAGATATTCGACCCATATGAATAAATCTAAGTAAAGGATGTTTGAACTATGTATAAGCATTTACTAAGTTAAACATCAAAGGATCTAGATTAGATTCTTCACCTATATTATATGTCAAAGAATTTAGCTGGATTCAGTATCTACTGAAATTCAATGAGCTAAAGTTACATGAATAGAATTCAATTGGGAATCATTCCGCAAGAGAATTTATCATGTATGATATAATATGAGGATCGCCAAAAATGTATCGTATGCCTTTGGGCATGACGAACATATACCAATCTCTATTGATCTAAGTGAAGATCAACTAGATTGAGATCAAGAAAAACTTATGGTACTTGAAAAGGTACTTAGGAATAGTTCTTGATTCAAGGAAATAAAGATATGCTAAATATTGATGCTACACGCATAAACACTGGCAAAGGATCAAGCAAGATTCCTTTGGAGTTAACCATTGACAAGGACGAGCTATAGAGCATCGTGTTTTGAAATGGCAACATGGATTGGAGACCATGAGTTGTTGCGTGGGAAATTAAATATTAATTTCTATGTTCTAAGATACAGCTGGAGAGTCTTCCACATATCTGTGAACTGCTTGGATAAGTAAATCCAAACAAAGCATCACTAGCAACCTAAACAGTTGAAGTAGAAGTACTTATTGCCTAAGAAGCAATAAAACAGAGTTGTTTATATTAATGAGTTCTTCATTGAACTTAGGTAGATCACATGTCTGCTGACTTGATGATTCTTCATTGAAAAATGCGTAGAACCACTCTTGTAGCTAGACGGACTAGATCACAAAATAAACATACTCAAAAGATCTTATCATCATATCTCGAAGAACATTCGATGAAAAGGATATTAAGATTGGCAAAGCATGATAAACTAAACCTATGCAACAAGTGAGAAGCAACACTCACGTTGTAGCACTGGAAATCAAGCATAGCTTTGAATTCCATGAACTGTTTTAAAGATGGGTTTAAGGCCCATGGTTGTAAAACGTTGGGGTTGAACATTTATCATATATGAAATGTATTTTCATATTCCATTTAATCTTGGTTTAGTATTAAATGATGAGTCCCTTCAATTTGACGATATATTCAAGATAGACTGTCAGGACCAGTCCTGTGACTAAGAAATGTCTATCAAGTGAACTTGAATGTCAAAAGTTGAAAATGGTCCCTGGTCGGAGTTTTCTATAAAATTGGACCCATAGAAAACGTTAGACGACTAGAATGCAAGATGACTAGTAGTTCTGTTTCTTGAACTATGTGGACATGGCAATGTCATAATCATTTGCACAGATACTTACTTTGGGAAGACTAGTATCGGACAGACCTATGAAACTTTACAATAAGAGATGAAAATCTGTCATAAGTAAATTTCATTAAAATTATTAGACACTAAATCCTCAATACTTGAGTGATTTGAGATTACTTGTTTGAGAACTGGTTGCTTTGACGTTGACCAACCATCGCACCGTAAAAGGAGGCTATAAAGGCAACGCTCAGGTAATCACCTATCAAACGAAGTAAAATCTCAAGATCGCAAGATTGGGATTGTCCTCCCATAAATCGGGATGAGATGCTTAAAAGTTGTACAAGGCCACTCGGAGAGCTAGAAACTGTGAAATGCATGGCCGTGCTCGGATGAATCATAGGCTATGATTATCTGTTTATTTGATCAGTTGAACTCTGAAACCGAGAAACACCTCTGGACATAATAAGGATGACAACTCTTACCTTATGTTCAAGAGCAAGCATCGAGCGACAAAGGAATTAGGAAATGCACACTTGTCCCAAAGGACAAGTGGGAGACTAAAGGAAATAATGCCCTTGGTCCAAGTATGCATTCAATGCTAAGTCGAATAAATGCGGTTCAGTATTAATTAACAAGTTAATAATTCAGTGAGATCAAGTGAGCTGAATGCCTAGCTAGAGGCCGCTTCAGTTCACGTGGAATTAATGATATTAATCCACAGCTTACTCTTGACTGAACCCGTAGGGTCACACAAATAGTACATAAACGGATCAAGTATTTAATGGCATTAAATACTCTATCTATGGATATTCGGAATCGACGGATCTTGGTTTCAGTGGGAGCTGAGATCGTCACAAGCAAGAAATGAATACTCCGGAAACGATGATATTGCCGGAAACAGAAATATGGATCGTATCGGAAATATAAATATTATCCAAGTCGTAGATGTTGCCGGAAACGGAAACATGGTACGTATCGGAAAATATTATCGGAAATGGAAATATTGCCGGAATCGGAAATATTGCCGGAAACGGAAATATTGTCAGAATCGGAAATATTATCGGAATCAGAAAATAATTCCGGAAACGGATACATTAAATTTTTGTTCGAAACGGAAATTAATTCCGGAATCGGAAATATTAAATATTGTTCGTATCGGAAATGAATTCCGGAACCGGGAATTTAATCGGAAGCGTATCGTACGAATAAGCATCGGACGAGGCCTGCCGGACGAAGGGCCAGCACGAAGCCAGGCCATCGCCCAGCAAGCAAGGACGCGCGCACGCCCAGCCCAAGGCAGCGCCAGGCCCACCGCAAGGCAGCCCAGCGCGCCAAGGCGATGCTGCCCAGCGTGGGCTGCGTGGGCCGAGCGCATGCGTGCGGGTGCCTTCGTGGCTCCGTGCGTGTGTGTTTGAGTCCATGCACAATTCCTAAATCTATTAGGATTTGGTGTATGATTAAACTCCTATTTCTATTAGGATTATTTAATTAATTAGAGTCCTTGTAGGATTCTAAGTTTAATTAAATCGTATCCTACTAGGATTCCAATTCCCTTTCCAAACCTCTATAAATAAGGGCCTAGGGTCATAATTTATACGTACGATTGAAGTATTCAAAGGGTAAGTTTTTGAAAGAAAATTCAGCCACTCTCTTGCACTAATAGCCGAAAATTCCTAAGCACCTTAAGGGCGATTCTAGTTGGTCAATCTTGAGGCGGATCCGGACGTACTGTGGACTATCTACGGAGGGAGGACACTTGGAGTCCTAAAGACTTGTTCTTGTTCGGTTCAGGCGCAGCTAGGGAAGGCACGCTACAAAGTGTATGCATCTATACTATGCTAAATGATTATGTGTAAATAATATGCTTTCCTGGCTTTATGGTTTTTCCGCATGATTTATGTATTGTCATATGTATCATAACCTAACACTAGGCCCGTGTGACTCATGCCCCAACGGGTCGTGCCATAAAAGGCCAAGGAAATCGTGCCGGGCCGGAGTCGCGTATCTCTTCCACAAATAAGGTCATAACTCGCCTAAAGTGTCGTATTACTAAAATCATTACTAATAGGTTAAGACCAATTCTAGATAAATTGATAAGCCCTCCTCAGTTCAGTTTTATTAAGGGGAGGGGAATAGAGGATAATGTTATAGTTGTCAAAGAATTGGCTCACCATTTTCACAAAACCAAGAAGGGGAAAAACATAATGGCCTTAAACTTAGATTTAACCAAAGTCTATGATAGCCTCGAATTTAGTTTTATTAGGGACACTCATTTTAGTTATAGGTTCCCGGAGAGATTAATTGATTTAATTATGTGTTGCATTACAACCTCGAAAATATCAGTTTTATGGTACGGTGAGATCACGGAGGAATTTAGGCTTACAAGAGGAATAAGACAAGGGGACCCCCTTTCATCCTATATTTTTGTTTTATGCTTAGATAGGTTATCTATGTTAATTGAGGACAAGGTGGATAAAGGGGATTGGAAGCCTCTTAAAATTTCAAAAAGCATCTACCTTTCCCATGTGTTTTATGCTGATGATGTTTTTTTGTTTGGCTCCGCCACTAACTCGAATATGGAAGTTATTATGCATACAATTTCAGAATTCGGTGGCATGTCAAGTAAATATGAAAAAGTCCTCCGTTATTTTTCCACCTAAAATGAATCACTTAATCCGTAGTATAATTGTCACTCCTCATGGATTACGAAGCACTACTTGTTTTGGGAAGTGTTTGGGTATAGATATAAGGCCTAATAATTTAAAAATTATCAATTATTTTGGGCTTTTGGATAAAACAATGGACCGGATAAAGGGTTGGCAGGCTAAACTTTAAAAAAACGGGAAGTTTCCGCTAATTGAATCAGTTTTAAACACTTATCCGCTTTATAATATGTAAACTAATGTCATCCTAGTCGGTGTAGTGGATAGAATAGAAAAGTCCTGTCGTAAGTTTTTACGGAACAAAGTGGACCGAACAAAGTACTTAGCTCGTATTTCATGGACTAAGGTCGCTAGCCCAATGGGCTTAGGTGGGTTAGTGATTAGAAGGTTAAGGGAATGGAATATAGCTTTATGACAAAATTAGGTTGGAAATTGTTAACTTCGCCAAAAAATCTATGGGTTCGCATTTTCAAAGAAAAAATTTACAAAACGGTTCTTTTTTCGACTGCATTCTTAAGCCACACCACTCACCTATATGGAGAGATATTTTAAAAGGTCGGTTTTTGTTAGAGAAAGGGGTAATGATTGGAATAGGGGACGAAAGGTCCACTTTCCTTTGGTACCACCATTGGATAGGGTCGGGACCTTTATATAAAATAATAAAAATGATAAATAGAGATATTCCGGATTCGGTTGGTCATTTGTATGTGTGTGATATTATTAAATAAGGAAAATGGTACTTAGAAAGAGTGGCTCACTTAATTCTTGACTCAGTTAAGGTTGATATCTTAGCCACTCCATTAGCAAATATTTCAAAGTGTGAGGATTTTGTTAGGTGGACCAAGTCGAAAGATGGAAATTTTAATATTAAATCTGCTTATTCCCTTCTTTTACAATCACCTGTGGAAGTTCCTTGTAGTCCTAACCCTATTTCTTGGAAATCAATGTGGAAAATTCGAGCACCATTTAAATATAGGATGTTATTGTGGAATTGTGTGCATGAGATATTGCCAGTCACTGCTACCTTGTCCCAGTACATTACCTCAATTTCAGACCAATGTTCTCGTTGCTCTTCTGCCCCAGAAACACATCTACACTTATTTCGGGATAGTTGGGAATCTAGTATTTTATGGAATTATATTTTTAAGCGTATTAGAGTTGCTAAGGAGGTTTTTTTGAACTCCTTTTTTACTTGGACCTGGACTCAGTGGATAGCTTATAATCTTACTCTGAGTATGGATTGGAAGGTAGTGTTTATTGTGGCTATGTGGCACATTTGGAGGGCACGCAATAAAGTAGTGTTTTACTGGAAAATGATCAAGCCATTCTCTATGTATGATGCGTTCTTTGCAGATTATAGGAAAACTAACACGATGGTGCAGGAAAAAGTTGCAGGTAACTGGTTGCAGAAGACTCCGGCATGGAGGCCACCAGCAGCTGGATTTCTGAAACTCAATGTTGATGGCAGTTGGAAGGAAAAAGATGAAGCTGGGGGGGGGGGGGAGTTTTCAGAGGTGAAACAGGAAGATGGTATATTGGTTTTGCCAGTAAATACAATGCTATCACTCCACTTGCAGCAGAATTCCTTAAGGGAAGGACTTCAAATGGAAATAGATTATGATGTTCAGAAACTTGAATTGGAAACTGATGCGGAGATCTTGATCAAGCTGTTGGGATCTATGGGAGACCATTACCACCATGAGTTAGCCCCGGTTATTAAGGATGTTTCATGCCTAATGACGAGATTCAGTTCTTTCACAATCACTCATCTTCCTAGTTTGTTCAATAAATTATCACATTCAATGGAGCAGTATGTGAAGGAAATATGTCTTTCACCCAAGGTGCATTAATTCTAATACCAAGGTTCAGATTAATTGCGAACAATTAATTCAGTAAGATCAAGTGATCGGAACAGCTAGCTGGAGCAATGCTTCCGATCAGTGAGTTCTAATCTATATTAGGCTCACAACTTACTCTTGACTGAACCTACATGGTCACACCAATGACATGTAACAGATCACCGGATTAAATGAATCAGAAATTCATTTAATAGATTTTCAGGAATTAGTTTGGAAAACGTATTATACGATACGACCTTGTATCGGAATCGTATATCGTATCGCGAATATTCGTAACCTGGGCGAAACGAATAATCATATCGTACGACGGTGATTCGTCGTATACGATACGATAAATAATAGCCGTAAGGCGTTAGTCGCGAATACGAGCCGCATTGGAGCTGCCGGCCCATCGAGCCAAGCGCGCATGTGCGCAAGGCTCAACGAGCCAGCGAGCTCGCAACGCAGCAAGCAAGCCAGCCCGCAAGGGCGTGGCAGCGCGCACATACGCGCAGCAGCACAACAGCGAGAACGCAAGGCCCACGACCCATGCTGCTCGGCTGCGCGCTGTGGGCTTCGGCCTGCAGTGTGTTGGCTGTGCGCGGGGCGTGTGCTCGCGTGTGGAGTGTGGCCGGTCAAGGCCCTTTGGTCTTGGCCGGTTACACCTAATATAACATTTAGGTTATATTATTTCCACACACTTGAAAATTCAGTTTTCCGGTAACCCTAAACCTAATTCCCAAAATTACGTTGTTCAGTTTTTCTCTCTGCTCAAAAACTGTTCATCCCGAAAAGCAATTATCTTGTGCGTTGTCTAAGCTACAATAATCAAGACGGATCTAAACGTGTCGGTGAACCAAGTAGAGGAACGACAAGTGGAGTTCTTTGTTCGTGTTCGTTGATACTATACTCGTGAAAATACGCTTCAAATGTAAGTATGCTTAAACTGTGCTTTATACATGTTTCCTGGCTTCGGGGATGTTCCGCATATGTTATGTATGTTTAACTGTATTCCCCTACAGTGGTATCATGAACCTTATGTATTCAAAGAATGTTTTAGCATGATTTATTGTTTTTGCTGTTTGTCGAATTTTTGGGAATTTTTATTGAATTTTTCGAATTATTATGAATTATTGGATGAATTGCGTGATAGATTCCGAATTCAAAAAGTTTCGTATTTTCAACTATTCTGACCCTAATCTGATTGAAAACGATTTTCTAAGATCAACGCATGAGAACGGATTTGCAAAAACAGGCCTCGAAGTATGTGTTTTGGGCGTTTTTATTAATTTTCGTGTTAAAACTAATAAATTCCAATTAATTGGTCGACCTAGACTACTCGGAATTGATTGAAATTTTGACACAATGCTTTTGGGTTTATTCTTAAATTATGCTAAAATTTTCGGCCATTTTTTTATAAGTATAAACCCTAATTCTACTTTCCCCAAAATTTGTACATTTTAGATCGCTAATTGATTTTTTAAATAATTTGGATCTAGTGTTTTGGTTAATTGGGAAAAGGAAAGTTTCATGTAAAGTGGAAGTTTTAAAAAAATTATTGGATTAAAATTTTGATTAGATTCGTTAATTTTAATCAACACTTAAACCAAATTCGTAAAAATCTAAAATTTAAATGTTTAGAACGATTTAAAATTTTAGATTCGATTATTTAAAAGTTCAAATTTTGGTTGAAATTGTTCGTTCTTAAAATTTGAATTAAGTTAGCCTAGATTAAATGAATTTAACGAAATTGGATTGTTGTTAAAAATTAACTAAATCGAAAAGTCGTTATTTTTCGAAAATAAAAATCGTAAAGTTTGTGAAAAATAACTTAATGCAAATGTTCGTGAATATTTTTTTTTATTTATTTGGTCCGTAGGCACGAACCAAAGGCACGAACACGAGGGTGGGGTGGATGTGTGGCTCGTCGAGCCATGCGGGCTACCACACCTGTGCCGAGCCGCAGCGACGCGGGCAGCAGCAAGCGTGTGGCGTGCCGCGCGCGCTTGGCGAGGAGGAGCGCGAGCAAGGCAGGCACGCCTTGGCTTGCGAGCTGCGAGCAAGCAAGGGCTGCCTTTCCTTGCGCGCAACGTCGAGCACAACAACAACACGGGCATCGACAACTGCGGTACGTGGGGCGCGCTGGCTGCGGTAGCATGGGTGCATGCTCGTGTGCCTCGTAGGCCACACAACAGCGTGCATTGTTGGGCTGGGCGCAAGCCTAGCCCGCATTGCACTTGAACAATTTTTTTTGTTTCGTTGTGCTTGAAATTTATGTTTGCATTAAAATTAGCTAACGGGATAATTAATAATTATTTTATTTAACTTGGGCCGGGCCGTAAGTTTAATTTAATATTTAAATAATTAATTATACGGAATAATTATTGGTTTGAGCGGAAGCCGCTTAATGAAATTAAAATGAAATAATTATTTTAATTATTTTCGTAGGTCGCATTATTTTAATTAAATTAAATTTTAATTAGAATAAATTCTAAGGATTAATAATTTGGAAATTGATTAATCTTTTTGGACGCGTTTATGTGAACGTGAATTTTAATTAATTCACATAAATACTTGCATAATTATATGGGCCATTTGTTTTAGCATACGAATGGGTGAATGCATAGAATGTATATTTTATGTAATCCAGGTACTCCAAATGACTAGTATGGCCATTCTAGGATAGTTAAATACGGTATGCGAACCGTTTTATCTTTGAATGTAAAGTTTTAAATACGGTATGCGAACCATGAAATTTTGATGCAATTTTTATTATTTGAAGTATTTCTAGTTTAGAACTTTAAGTTAGCATTGAATGAAGATTCAAGACGATGCCAAGCTAACAAGATGGTGAAGAAGATTGGATGCTTCAAGACAAGAGTTTTGGGCCATACTAGTTCACCAATTTATTTATGCACTATATATTATGCTTGAATGAATGTATATTATGCACGAATATGTTGTTTGTATGACTCGATTAGATTTAGTTCACTAAATAATCGAACCAACATAGAAACAACTAGGTCCAAAGTAATATTGAGTTCAAAAATTGCCTTCCAAATCAAGGATCTAATGTAGTAGGTTTACGCCAAAGCGAGGTGCTATATTAGTTGACTTAGATGATTTAGAACTTTTAGGGTCTTGGAATCGTTTCATTCTTTTTGGACCATGTTTTTGCTTTTGCATGAATGAAATGTTTAATAGCTTTAATGATTGCATTCTAGTATTTATTTTGAAGTTATTAAGTTATGAATGGTTATTTATTGAGAACTCTTTTCAAATGTAGTAATCAAATGGCCGCAAACAATAACAACACGTTCAACCTGCGTTCAATTCTCGACAAAGAGAAGTTGAACGGCAACAATTTCCTCGACTGGCAAAGGAACTTGCAAGTAGTTATAATGCAGGAGGAAAAAGAATATGTCCTAGAGGAAGAGTTACCAGAGGCCGTCGGGTCGGAGGTGACTCAAGCTGCCCTTAATCGTTGGATCCAGGCCAACAAGGATGTCAAATGTGTGATTCTTGCATCCATGAATCCTGAACTTCAGAAAACGTTCATTAACTCAGATGCTTACCAAATCATCTCAGAGTTGAAGAACATGTTTCAATACCAAGCCAGAATCGAAAGATTCGAGACTCGGAGGTTGATCCTTGAGACTAAGCTCAAGAAAGGAGAACCAGTGAGCCCACATGTTCTTAAAATGATTGGACTCTTTGAGAACATGAGAGCTCTAGATTCTGACGTCTCAAATGAGATGGCTATTGACATCATTTTCCATTCGCTTCATAGTGGATATGATTAGTTCAAGTTGAATTACAACATGAACAACATGGAGAAAACTCTTACTGCGCTTCACGGTATGCTGAAGACCGCTGAAAAGACGCTCAAGCAAGAGAATAAGCACGACGTGCTTATGGTGCGTAAGGGCAAGAACTTTAAGAAATCTGGCAAGGGAAGGGCAAGAAGGGTAAGGGCAAGGCTACGCCTTCACCTAAGTCCAACGACACCAGTTCTGGTAAACAGAAGAGGGTGACTCGTTCTCCTGCCCACTCTGAATGCATCTACTGCAAGAAGAAGGGGCATTGGAAGAGGGATTTCTTGAAGAGAAAGGAAGATGAGAAGAACGGGAACGTTGCTTCTACTTCAGGTATATAGTTTATACATTGTAATCTTGCTAATTCTACTTCTTGGGTATTAGATACTGGTTGTGGCTCACACTTATGTTCCAATTTGCAGGGACTAAGGAGAAGTAGAAGGCTTGATAAAGGCGAGATGGATCTACGCGTGGGAAATGGAGCACGGATTGCTGCATTAGCCGTAGGATCTTATTTTATTTCTTTTCCTAGTGGTTTTGTTTTGGAACTAGAAAACTGTTACTATGTTCCTAGTATCACCAGAAACATTATTTCCGTTTCAAGTTTGGATTCTAAAGGTTTTAGTTTTCAATTTAAAGACAATAGTTGTTCTTTTGCTTTGAATGGAATGTTTTATGGTTCAGCACAACTAGAAAATAGTCTATATGTGCTAGATACGAGTAAACACATTTATAACATATATACTAAAAAGGCTAAAACTGGTGATTCCGATCTCACATTTCTGTGGCATTGTCGATTAGTCCATATAAACACAAAGCGCATGGAATTACTTCAACGGAAGGGAATTCTAGAATCATTCGACTTAGAGAAGATTAATCAATGCGAATCTTGTTTACTTGGCAAAATGACAAAGAAACCTTTCTCAAAGGTGGGAGAAAGAGAAAGCGAACTACTAGGGATAATACATACGGACGTATGTGGGCCTATGAGTACGAAATCTAGAGGTGATTTCAGCTATTTCATAACGTTTACGGACGATTTCAGTTGATATGACTATATTTACTTAATGAAAGACAAGTCTGAATCGTTTCAGAAATTCCGAGAATTTCAAAATGAAGTAGAAAATCAACATGGCAAGAAAATCAAAGCTCTAATATCAGATCGAGGAGGTGAATATCTTAGCAACGAGTTTGATGACCATCTAAAAGAATGCGGTATTCTTTCTGAATTGACTGCTCTGGGGACACCTCAATGGAATAGAGTATCGGAACAGAGAAATAAGATCTTACTTGATATGGTCAGGTCAATGATGGTCAAGCCGAACGTCCTTTGCAATTTTGAGGACATGTGTTGCAAACAGCAGCACTCACGCTGAATCGTGCTCCGTCAAAAGCTGTTGAAAAGACTCCATACGAATTATGGACTGGGAAACTTCCAAAGTTGTATTTTCTAAAGATATGGGGTTGCGAAGCATATGTCAAGCGATTAATTTCGGACAAGCTCGAACCAAAATCTGACAAATGTTTCTTCGTTGGGTATCCAAAAGAAACAAAGGGGTATTACTTCTACAACAAGTCAGACAACAAGGTATTCGTTGCTCGTGACGGTGTGTTTTTGGAAAGAAATCATATTTCCAAATTGACAAGTGGGAGAATAATAGACCTCGAAGAGATTCGAGACGAACAACGAACCAAGAACTCTTTAGAAGTAGTTCAAGGTGATGAACCTCCAAGGTCTTTAGAAGAGCCAGTGGGAGTAGTTCCTCAAAACGTTGTTGCCCCTCGTAAGTCAAGTAGAAGTAAGGTTCAGCCGGACAGATGGGCAGGCGTCCTCTTGACTGAAAACTTAGACGTTCTCATATTAGATAGTGATGAACCTATGACATACAAGAAAGCTATGACGAGCCCAAGCTCCACTAAATGGTTAGAGGCCATGAAATGCGAGATAGACTCCATGTCTGAAAATCAAGTCTAGGATTTGGTAGATTTGCCGGATGGGTTTACACCTATCGGATGCAAATGGGTCTTCATATTGAAGAAAGACAAAGATGGAATTGTATACATATACAAGGCTAGATTGGTAGCAAAAGGTCACATGCAAGTTCACGGCGTTGGCTACGATGAAACCTTTTCTCCAGTCGCGATGCTTAAGTCTATTCGGATAATCCTTGCGATGTCCGCATTTCATGACTATGAAATATGGCGAATGGATGTCAAAACTGCTTTCTTGAATGGTGTTCTTGAAGAAACTGTGTTTATGACGCAGCTGGAGGGTTTTGTCCATCAAAAGAATCAAGGAAAGGTATGCAAGCTTAAGAAATCCATTTATGGATTAAAGAAGGCCTCAAGGAATTGGAATAAACGATTTGATGAAGCAGTCATTAAGTTTGGCTTCATCAAGAATCAGGACGAATCTTGTGTATACAAGAAGGTCAGTGGGAGTAAAATTGCATTCCTAGTCTTATATGTATATGACATACTACTTATTGGAAACGACATTCCTATGCTGGAGTATGTAAAGACTTGGCTAGGAAAGTTTTTGTCAATGAAGGACTTAGGAGAGGCACAGTACATATTGGGTATCAAGATCTATAGAGATAGGTCTAAGAGGACGATTGGACTAAGCCAGAGCACTTACATTGACAAAGTGCTAGCTAGGTTAAATATGATGGAAGCCAAGAGAGGCCATCTATCCATGTCACGTGGCACATATCTAAGCAAGACTCAGTGTCCCAAGACATCTGATGAGCGTAGAAAGATGAGTGGAATTCCATACGCTTCGGCTTTTGGATCCATCATGTATGCTATGATTTGTACAAGGCCGGATGTTTCGTTCGCACTCAGTGCAATGAGTAGGTACCAGTCAGAACCAAATGAGGCACATTGGACTGCTGCCAAGAATATCCTAAAGTACCTGAAAAGGACTAAGGATCAGTTTCTGGTCTATGGTGGTACAAATGAGTTGATTGTTAAGGGCTATACGGACGCAAGCTTTCAAACCGACATAGATGATTTCAGATCACAGTCTGGGTTTGTGTTCTGCCTTAATGGAGGAGCAGTAAGCTGGAAAAGTGCTAAGCAAAGCACTGTTGCGGATTCTACAACTTAAGCCGAGTACATTGCTGCCTCAGAAGCAGCCAAGGAAGCTGTTTGGATTCGGAAGTTCATCGAAGAACTTGGGGTTGTCCCCTCCATTAAAGGACCAGTGGCTTTGTATTGCGACAATAGCGGAGCCATTGCCCAGGCAAAGGAGCCTAGGAGCCACCAGAAGTCCAAGCACGTACTGCGGCGATTTCATATACTTCAAGAAATCGTTGAAAGGAAAGAAATCGAGATTTTCAAGGTTGTAAGTGACGACAACATCGCAGATCTATTGACTAAACCGTTGCCACAAGCGAAGCATAACGCACATGTAGCAACCATGGGAATCAAGCATATTGGAGGATGGCTTTGATTTTCTAAGTTTTATTTTAGAACATCTTTTAGATCTGTGTTTAAAACAGTTGGCTTAACCATTTCAAATTTATGAAAAATATTATTTTATATTCATTTAATTTTGGTTTAGTATTAAATGATAAGTCCATGTGATTCAAAACATTCAAATGGGATGTCAAGATGGATTCTTCGACAAAGAAACACCCATAAGTGAACTTGTATATTGAAGTCACAAAGGATCCCTAATCCAGGTCATTGAAAGGTGGACAACCAATGACTAATGAAGATTAGATTGCAAGTAGATTTTTAGTTCGGTTTCTTGAACTAGATTGACTGGATGTCAGAATCTTTTGCATAGATACTTATTGGATCTTGTATCGGATTGACCATGAGAACACTTTAAGAGATTAAAGTCATGTCATAAGTAGTTCTCATTAATGGTGATTAGAACCATTCCTCGGAACATGAGTGATTATGTCTGTTCGTTTGAGAATTAGTTTGCTTTGATACTAGCTAAACATCGCCCCGTAAAAGGAGGCTATAAAAGAAGTTATTGGGCGTACTATGAATCAAAGTGAATGTTCATAGATTGCAAGAATGGATTGTCCTCATATCTTTGATAGGATATGGTGTTGTTGTGTAACAAGGCCTCTCGGAGAGTTAAACACTGTAAAAATGTATGGCCGTGCTCATAATGGTTACGGCTTAACCTTCTGTAAAAGTTTAACAATTGAGCTCTGTAATCCAAGAAACACTTCTGGACCTAATAAGGATGGCTTGGATCTTACCTTATGTTCAGCAAGTAACACTAAGCGACAAAGGAATGTGAATGCACACTTGTCTGAATAACAAGTGGGAGACTGAAGGAAATATGTCCTTCACCCAAGGTGCATTAAGTCTAATACCAAGGTTCAGATTAATTGCGAACAATTAATTCAGTAAGATCAAGTGATCGGAACAGCTAGCTGGAGCAATGCTTCCGATCAGTGAGTTCTAATCTATATTAGGCTCACAACTTACTCTTGACTGAACCTACAAGGTCACACCAATGACATGTAACAGATCACCGGATTAAATGAATCGAAAATTCAATTCATTTAATAGCTTTTCGGGAATTAGTTTGGAATACGTATTATACGATACGACCTTGTATCGGAATCGTATATTGTATCGCGAATATTCGTAAGCTGGGAAAAACGAATAATCATATCGTACGACGGTGATTCGTCGTATACGATACGATCAATAATAACCGTAAGGCGTTAGTCGCGAATACGAGGAGCATCGGAGCTACCGTCCCGTCGAGCCAAGCGCGTATGCGCGCAAGGCCCAACGAGCCAGCGAGCTCGCAATGCAGCAAGCAAGCCAGCCAGCAAGGGCGTGGCAGCGCGCACATACGTGTAGCAGCACAGTAGCGAGCACGCAAGGCCCACGGCCTATGCTGCTCGGCTGCGCGCTGTGGCCTTCGGCCTGCAGTGTGTTGGTTGTGCGCGGGACTTGTGCTCGCGTGTGGAGTGTGGCCGGTCAAGGCCCTTTGGTCTTGGACGGTTACACTTAATATAACATTAAGGTTATATTATTTCCACACACTTGAACATTCAGTTTTCCAATAACCCTAAACATAATTCCCAAAATTACGTTGTTCAGTTTTTCTCTCTGCTCAAAAACTATTCATCCCGAAAAGAAAATATCTTGTGCGTTTTCTAAGCTACAATAATCAAGACGGATCTGAACGTGTCGGTGAACCAAGTATAGGAACGACAAGTGGATTTCTTTATTCGTGTTCGTTGATACTATACTCGGGAAAACACGCTTCAAATGTAAGTATGCTTAAACTGTGCTTTATACATGTTTCCTGGCTTTGGTGATGTTCCGCACATGTTATGTATGTTTAACTGTATTCCCCTACAGTATGCAATCACAATGGCGATGGGGCATAAAGTGTTTCTTAGTCCTCCCCCTTTTACTGATGTCATGTACCAAGCAAAGCTCCAGCAGGCGAAGGAAAACTTAAGGGAGATTGGTGAATCTTCCAACTCAACTCATCGTGAAGGAAATATGTCCTTCACCTAAGGTGCATTAAGTCTAATACCAAGGTTTAGATTAATTACGAACAATTAATTCAGTGAGATCAAGTGATCGAAACAGCTAGCTGGAGCAATGCTTCCGATCAGTGAGTTCTAATGAATATTAAGCTCACAGCTTACTCTTGACTAAACCTACAAGGTCACACCAATGACACGTAACAGATCACCGGATTAAATGAATCGGAAATTCATTTAATAGCTTTTCGGGAATTAGTTGGAAAACGTATTATACGATACGACCTTGCATAGAATCGTATATCGTATCGCGAATATTCATAAGCTAGGCGAGACGAATAAATCGTATCGTACGACGATGATTCGTCGTATACGAAACGATAAATAATATATCGGAAATATATTAAATCGCGAATACGAAGAGCGGCCCACGAGCCGAGTGCACGAAGCACTCAAGGCCCATGGGCGCGCGCGCCAGGCAAGAAAGCAAGGCAAAGAAAACAGCAGCGCTGGCCCATGGCCGAGGAGTTGTGTGCGCGCGGGCCAAGGCCACGACACAGCAGCAGCAGCGCGGCCCACGGCCCAGCTGGCTGTGCGTGTCCGTGTGGTGTTGCGCGGGCTTGCTAGCCGGCCTTGCCTTATGGCTTGGTCGGTTAGTAAGGTTATGTAAATAACTTTCTAACCACTTTCCAACTTAACACAATTCAGTTTACACACAACCCTAGGAGAAAACAGAGAACCCTAATTCTCTCTGTGCCTCCAAAGTGTGTTCATCCCAAAAGCACAAACTCTTGATCGATTGTCTAAGCTACGATAATCAAGACGGATCTGATCGTGTCGGTGAACCAAGTAGGGGAACGACAACTGGAGTTCTAAGTTCGTGTTCGTTGACAATTTGTGGAAAACACGCTTCAAACGTAAGTCTGCTTAATCTGTGCTTTATACATGCTTCCTGGCTTTGGGGATTGTTTCCGTACATGTTATTATGTTTAACTGTATTCTCCTACATTGGTATCATGAGCCTTATGTATTCAAAGCATGTTTTAGCACGGTTTAATTGTTTTTGCATCTGTCGAAAATTTTGAATTTTTTGTTGAATTTTCGGAGTTTTTACGAATTATTGGATGAATTGCATAATAATCAGGTCCGAAATAAAAAATATTCGTTTTTTCGAGTTTTAAAACCCTAATCTGATTGAAAAGGATTTTCTAAGATCAACTCATGAGAACGGAATTGCAAAAACAGGCCTCGAAATGTCGTTTTTTGGGAGTTTTTGTTAAATTTTCATTAAAAATTAAAAATGTCGGACAGTAATTCAATTAAAAGGTCGACCTAAACTACTTGGAATTGCTTGATATTTTGACACAATGTTGCTGGGTATATTCCTGATCTATGGTAAAAATTTCGGATTTTTCCAATAAGTATAAACCATAATTTTGCCTTTCCCCAATTCGTAAAATTTGAAACCCTAATTGAATTTTAATTAATTTTGGTTTAATAATTCGGTTAATTGGGAAAGGGGATATAATTTGTCAGTGGCTAATTTTAAAAATTATTGGATTAAAAGTTTGAATGGTTTCGTTAATTTTTTTGCACTTAAACCTAATTATTAAAAGGATTTTTTGGTATTTACTACCTTAAAAATACACCACTTTTGTATTTACTACCTTATGAAAATTTTATTTTAAATTACTACCTTAAAGTTCCATTTTTTTTTGTATTCACTACCATTTTACAGTTTTCTCATTTTAAAATTGAGATATCTCTTTCGTTTCTTAATCATTTTAAGTGATTCAAAGCTCATTCTTCTCATTTATATGTAAGGATTCCATAGGGATCTTACCTTTTAACATTTCGTAAAAGTTTAAACAAATTAAATATTATTTTTAAAAGTTTAAAATAATTATGAATTATCAAACGAATTTTTTTGAAATGACGTTCTCAATGAAATCCCTATAGAAAAAGGAAAATAATGAACTTCGAATCACTTTAAACGATTAAGAAACGAAAGAGATAACTTAATTTTAAAATGAGAAAACTATAAAGTGGTAGTAAATAAAAAAAATCTGGAAGTTTAAGGTAGTAATTTAAAATAAAAATTTCATAAGGTAGTAAATACAAAAGTGGTGTATTTTAAAGGTAGTAAATACCAAAATTTCCTTATTAAAAATCTGAAATTTAAATATTAATGAACGATTTAAAGCTTTGGATTTTATTAATTAAAAGTTCAAATTTTAATGTTGATTCGTTCGTTCATAAAAATTTGAATAATGTTAGCCTTTGATTTAATATTTTACGAAATTGGATTGTCGTTGAAGTTTATTAAATCATTAAAAATCGTTGTTTTTCGAAAATAAAAATCATAACTTTTTAAAAAATAATATTAATGCAAGTTCGTGAAATTAAATTAAATTTTAATTAAGTTGGTCCGTAGGCACGAACCATAGGCACAAACACAATGTATGGTGGACGTATGGCTCGCAAGGCCATGCGGGCTGCTATACGAGAGCCGAGCCGCAGCGACACGGGCAGCAGCAGCGCATCGATGCACGACGACGCAGCGCAGGGGCATCGACAGCTGCGGGCACGCGCGCGCGCGAAGGCTGCGGGGTATGCGAGCTTGGTCGTGCGCCTCGTAGGCCACACGCAAGGGCTATGGGGCTGGGCGCAAGCCTAGCCCAACTACGCAATTGAACTTTTTTGTTAAAAATTGTTTATTTCATTGGGCTTCGCATATTTGCATTTTTTTGGGCTAACGGGATATTTAATTTAATATTTTATTTGCTTGGGCCGGGCAGCGAGTTTTAATTTAATATTTCATAATTAATTATCCGAAATAATTATTGGTTTGAGTGGGAGCCACTAAATGAAATAAAAATGAAATAATTATTTTTAATTATTTTCGTAGGTCGCATTATTTTAATTAAATTCGATTTTAATTAGAATAAATTGTAAGGATTAATAATTTGGAAATTGATTAATTTCTTAGGACGCGTTTATGTGAACGTGAATTTTAATTAATTCACGTAAATACTTGCATATTTACATGGGCCATTCGTTTTAGCATACGAATGGGTGAATGCATAGAATGTATATTTTATGTAATGCAGGTACTCCAACTGACTAGTATGGCCAATTTAGGATAGTTAAATACGGTCTGCGTACCGTTCTATCTTTGAATGTAAAGTTTTAAATATGGTCTGCGTACCGTTCTATCTTTGAATGTAAAGTTTTAAATATGGTCTGCGTATGGTCTGCGTACCTAAACGAAGATTCAAGACGATGCCAAGCTAACAAGGAGGTGATGAAGATTGGATGCTTCAAGACAAGAGGTTTTGGTCCATACTAGATCACCATTTCTTTATGCAATTTAATATATATATATATATATATATATATATATATATATATATATATATATATATATATATATATATATATATATATATATATATATGTGTATATTATGCGTGAATGTATGAATGTATGTATGCTTTGCATGAACAAGTTGTTTCATATGACTCGATTAGATTAAGTTCACTAAATAATCGAACCAACATAGAAACAACTAGGTCCAAAGTAATATTGAGTTTAAAATTGCCTTCCAAATCAAGCACTTACAAAAATCTAAGGATCTAAGGTAGTAGGTTTACGCCAAAGTGAGGTGCTATTTTAGTTGACTTAGGTGGTAAGGCATCCCAAAGGAGCACGTTGATTGTGGTTTCAACTCAAACAACAATGGCATTATGTTGTGGCAAAGGGATAAATTATGGTATTAATTTATTAACCAAGAGTAATTTGGAGATTACTAGCAATAGGTTTTGCTTACCTAAAATCTTAAACCACTTAAGACATGCCAAAGTTTTTTAAGGATTTAGAACTTTTGGGATCTTGGAATCGTTTCATTCGTTTTTGGATCATGCTTTTGCTTTTGCATGAATGAAATGTTTTAATAGCTTTAATGATTGCATGTTTGCTTTTATTTCAAAGTTATTGAAATTTATGAATGGTTATTTATTGCAAATTCTTTTCGATTGTAGTAATCAAATGGCCGCAAACAATAACAATACTTTCAACCTGTGTTCAATTCTCGACAAAGAGAAGTTGAATGGCAACAATTTCCTCGACTGGCAATGGAACTTACAAATAGTTCTTATGCATGAGGAAAAGGAATATGTCCTTGAGGAAGAGTTACCGGAAGAGGCTGGGCCGGAGGTAACTCAAGCTGCCCTTAATCGTTGGATTCAGGCCAACAAGGATGTCAAATGTGTGATGCTTGCATCCATGAGTCCTGAACTTCAGAAAACGTTCATTAACTCGGATGCTTACCAAATCATCTCGGAGTTGAAGAACATGTTTCAGGACCAAGCCAGAATCGAAAGATTCGAGACTCAGAGGTTGATCCTTGAGACTAAGCTCAAGAAAGGAGAACAAGTGAGCCCACATGTTCTTAAAATGATTGGACTCTTTGAGAACATGAGAGCTCTAGATTCTGACGTCTCAAATGAAATGGCTATTGACATCATTCTCCATTCGCTTTAAAATCGATATGATCAGTTCAAGTTGAATTACAACATGAACAACATGGAGAAATCTCTTACTAAGCTTCACGGTATGCTGAAAACCGCTGAAAAGACGCTCAAGCAAGAGAATAAGCATGAAATGCTTATGGTGTGTAAGGACAAGAACTTCAAGAAATCAGGCAAGAATAAGGGCAAGAAGGGTAAGGGCAAGGCTACGCCCTCATCCAAGTCCAACGGCACCAGTTCTGGTAAACAGAAGAGGGTGACTCGTTCTCCTGCCCACTCTGAATGCTTCTACTGCAAGAAGAAGGGGCATTGGAAGAGGTATTGCTTGAGGAAGAAGGAAGATGAGAAGAACGGGAACATTGCTTCTACTTCAGGTATATATGTTATACATTGTAATCTTGCTAATTCTACTTCTTGGGTATTAGATACTGGTTGTGGCTCACACTTATGTTCCAATTCGCAGTCAAACTTTTGCAGAAGGTTAAGCCTAACCATTCTGAGCACGGCCATGCATTTTACAGTATCTAACTCTCCGAGAGGCCTTGTTACACAACAACACCATATCCTATCAAAGATAGGAGGACAATCCATTCTTGCAATCTATGAACACTCACTTTGATTCATAGTACGCCCAATAACTGCTTTTATAGCCTCCTTTTACGGTGCGACGTTTAGCTAGTATCAAAGCGAACTAATTCTCAAACGAGCAGACATAATCGCTCATGTTCTGAGGAACGGTTTCTAATCACCATTAATGAGAAATACCTATGACATGACTTTAATCTGTTAAAGTGTTCTCATGGTCAATCCGATACAAGATCCAATAAGTATCTATGCAAAAGATTCAGACATCCAGTCACTCTAGTTCAAGAAACAGAACTAAGTAATCTACTTGATATCTAATCTTCATTAGTCATTGGTGGTCCACCTTTCAATGACCTGGATTAGGGATCCTTTGTGATTTTAATATTCAAGTTCACTTATGGGTGTTTCTTTGTCGAAGAATCCATCTTGACATCCCATTTGAATGATTTGAATCACATGGACTTATCATTTAATACTAAACCAAGATTAAATGAACAATGAAATATAATTTCATAAATTATAAATGTTTAAACCAAATGCTTACCAATTTGTGGGCCTCTAACCCAAAATCAAGCATTTAATGTTTTACAGATATAGGCCTTTCACCCAACACTTAAAACATTCATGGAACTCAAACTTGATTCCATATCTGCATATGAATGTTGTGTATTATTCAATGTAGAGGTTAAGTTTATCATACTTTGCTATCCTTAGCATCTTTTCTATCGAAAGCCTTTCGATGTAAGATGAAAAGATCTTTGAATATGTTTGTGGAATGATCTAGTCTTTCGTTGCTGTTCAGAATGATAATCATATCTAAAATAGAAAATCATCCAGGTAGCAGACTTGTGATCAAACTGAGTTCATTGAAGAACTCCCACTAAAAACAATTCCCTTTTATTGCTTCTTAGGCAATAATGAATTCATTTCAATTATGTAGAATTTCAAATGATGCTTCCCTTTTGGAATACTCCAACCAGTTCACATAGATGTGGGAGATACATCTTTCAACTGAGAACTTGGAAACTAATCATTGATTCAGTTTCCCATGCATCACATATGGTTTAGAACCTATGTAACCACCTTTTGATCACGACGCCTGATTGCTCGTGTATGTTTGTGGTTTGCCTAACAACAAGATTCAACTTTTGCTTAGGCAAATGCATGTAGCATCAAAACTTTAGTTATCTTCACTTCCTCTTATCAAGTGCTCATCCTACATCTCCAAATGTATTGGATGTTCTTGACACTGTTCCAATGATCTTTGATCCAGATCAATAGATATTGGTATAAACTCGTCACTATCCAATGTTCACGAGTTTTCTTGGCGATCTATATATCACATCATACATGATTGATTGTAATGCAAAAACCATTCGCATTTTAAAATCTATCCATGTAACTTTTAGCTTTATTCTGTTTCAAGAGATACTGAATCTTTGCTAAAATCTTGACATTGCCATGTGACATAAGGTGAAGGCACCTCTTCAAGGTCCTTCATGCTTAACTCTAGTGATAACATCCTAGCTTTATACTTAGTTAAAGCATTCATAACTTAGACTTACTCATATGGGTTGAGAGTCTCTTTTGAGTCTCTCCATTGTGTTTGATTTAGTAATTACTTTTACAGAATCCAAACAAAGCTTTAGATCCCATCCAATAGATCTTTAACCCAGTATGTTCTAAGTTTCGCCATGGTTCTAATGTTGACAAATACTTCAAATCTAACCATTTAGAATTTGAATGTCATTTTCAATAGAGAGATTTGTATCTCATATATAGAACCAATAATCTTGACTTAGCTCCCACTAAACTCCTCATCTATAAGATGATCCATATTTTCATAAAGCTATGATTGCTCAATAGCCGTTTAGACAAATATGGTCCAATTCCCACTAGCATGCTTTAATCTACGAATAGATTTCTTAAGCTTGCTCTTTTATCTAGCATCCAAAACTTTTACATTTTGTAATGTACACAATTCCTTTCTACAAGTCCAATTGAGTAAGGTGTTTCGTTTTCCAATTGCCATATTGCCATATGCAATGATTGCTAGATTTATCCAAAATAGTTCAAGCATTCCGACTTGGTGAAAAAGATTTCAACATTATCAACGCCGTGAAGTTGTTTACAATCTTTAACCACCAATCTAGCTTCTCTTTTGTATGTGTATACAATACCATCTCTGTATGTTTTGAAAACATGTTTGCAACCAATGGGAGTAAACCCTTTATGCAAAACAACGTTGTATGTTTAGAAAACATGTTTGCAACCAATGGGAGTGAACCCTTTATGCAAATCAACCAAATCGTAGATTGATTCTTTAAGATGAAGGTACTTTGGATGAAATGTCCTCAAACCATTTTGTATGGCCTCGAACCATACTTATGTTTATGATGGCCTCAAACCATACTTGGGAATTTTTAATTCGTCGTAGCTGACCTGTAAGTCGTATGTTTTTGAAGCACTTTCCAAAATCTTCATAGTTTTCATTCCTCAAGATATCTATGTATCTATCTTGGTTGAATTCTATTCCTTATACGATTTACCTAGATATTGAACATCAAACATTAGTGTCTATAAAGACATTACTCAAGTCCTTTGAGTATTAGGATTCTCTTGAAGCACTTCTAAAGTCTTCCTGAAGCACTTCCAAAGGCTTCTAAGTACGGAGCTTTTCCAAAGACTCCTAAGTATCCTACATTTGTTTGTTGCTTGACTCGAAGTCCATTCGAGGTCATTTTTCTCCCACTTGCCTTTTTGGAAATATGATGGTTTCCTAAAAGACATTATCTTAAGCAACAACCATATGTTCTCAGATTTGTGGTAGAATCAATACCTTTTGTTTCTATGAGTCGCTCATAAAGAAACATATATCTATTATTGAGTTTGTTTGATGTAAACACTAACTCCCACTGGGTTTGACAACCCTAGATATATATGTACTAAAAAGATGTACTGAACCGAAGTTCAATCCTTATGACATCTTATCTTTAGCTTTGACAACTTTGTTTAGTGTGAAAGTCACTTGAGAGTATCATTTAGAAACTATATAGGAAAATAGTCGTGATTATCGTTAATCGAAATAGATTCTGATTTCTCCATTTGGACATACCATATTCTTATGGAGCTTCGATTGTTATAATGCCATATAAACAATCTAGATAATCTTTCTTGGCTCATGCAAACATCACCTTGACCCTAGCCTAGATGTTCCAAAATTCTTGCCAAGTTGATTTTATACCCTTTTGTGAATTACATTGAAGTATTTCACATATTTCACTTTGAGTAAATATAGCCATATTTTCTCAAATTCTTGTGAAATAGGTAGGTCATAAAATCCATCTTTGGCCCATGAACTTCATTGTCTAGAAACTTCTAACAATAGTCCATTTCTATGTCATGTTCAACAAGCAAGACCTACGTGTCTTACGTTAACCAACTTTCAGAAATCCATGCCATGGAATCTTAGAATGTTGACTTGTTGATATGGTCATATGACATTGTCAAAGATATGTGGAACACAAATCAAATTGTTTGATTTGAACCTTCTGAAGTTTGAGTGTGAAGAGATTCGTTTGTTTATTAATCAATCATATGACTCAACCCTTAAATGGCCATTTCATTCAAATAAACACTCAACAAATGTTTTTGTTTACTTTGAATGTGAGTCTTTCCATTGTCCAAACAAAAATTGGTTATGATGATTAATGGAACATAATACCATTAAGTTCCAGCCTTTAGAAGGACTTTAAAACAAACATGATGACCGTACAATTAATGTAGCACAACTTTGCTTCATTTCCCACTTGTAGGTCAATAACCAGACTTAGCTCCCGGAATTTGAGTTCTTAACAAGAGTTAGAACCTCAAGCGGTAATCTAATACCATGGGAGTTTACTTGCTAAGTCGTTTCTCTTTAACATGAACTTCAAGGTAGAAATTGAATCTTGAATTCATTTCTTTTGTTCCCTTTTCCTATCCTTTCTAGCACGTTTTCTTATAGTCCTAAAGATTTTACTCTTTACTTGATCTTCTTACTTTGTTACGCTTACAAAGTCCCTTCCTTTTGTTCACTTTGAATGACAGCATCCAATGAGTCTAATTCATTATCGAATCAAAAGAAATTTGATTGTTAACCATTGGTTATATATGAGTCTTTAACTCAATACTTCATTATCTCAAAATTACCCAGCATTCTGAATATATGAGGTCCAATTGGTCTACCATTCAAATTCTAGTTTGAAAACAACCATGAAGATCACTATAAGAAAATAGCATTCAAGATACGCTTTCATTCTCCTTTTCTTTGAGAATCGCTCTCAAAATAGTTACCAATCGATTGAGGAAATATCGCAGTTCTATTGTCCGAACGCAATAAAGTTGAAGATTTACGATTCTACAAAATGAACTAGCAAAGAAAACATTTATGACACCTTAATAACTTGAAATAAAAGCATTCATGCAATCATCAAAGCTATTAAACATTTCATTCATGCAAAAATAAAACATGGTCCAAAATGAATAAAACGATTCTAAGACCCCAAAAGTCCTAAATCCTTAAGCAGCTTTAGCATGTCTTAAGTAGTTTAAGATTTTAGGTAAGCAAAACCGTTTGCTAGTAATCTCCAAATTACTCTTGGTTAATAAATTAATGCCATAATTTATCCCAATGCCACAACATAATGCCATTGTTTTTTGAGTTGTAACCACAATCAACGTGCTCCTTTAGGACGCCTTACCACCTAAGTCAACTAAAATAGCACCTCGCTTTAGCGTAAACCTACTATCTTAAATCCCTAGATTTTTGTAAGTGTTGATTTGGAAGGCAATTTTCAAACTCAATATTACTTGGACCTAGTTGTTTCTATGTTGGTTCGATTATTTAGTGAACTTAATCTAATCGATTCATACGAAACAACCTGTTCATGCAAAGCATACATACATTCATACATTCACGCATAATATATATATAGAAGTGCATAAATAAATGGTGATCTAGTATGGCCCAAAATATCTTGTCTTGAAGCATCCAATCTTCATCACCTCCTTGTTAGCTTGGCATCGTCTTGGATCTTCGTTCAAATGCTAACTTAAAGTTCTAAACTTAGAAATACTTGAAAATAATAAATTACATCAAAATTTCCATGGTACGCAGACCATATTTAAAACTTTACATTCAAAGATAGAACGGTACGCAGACCGTATTTATCTATCCTAAATTGGCCATACTAGTCACTTGGAGTACCTGCATTACATAAAATATATATTCTATGCATTCACCCATTCGTGTGCTAAAACGAATGGCCCATATTAATATGCAAGTATTTACGTGAATTAATTAAAATTCACGTTCACATAAACGCGTCCTAAAAGATTAATCAATTTCCAAATTATTAATCCTTAGACTTTATTCTAATTAAAATTGAATTTAATTAAAATAATGCGACCTACGAAAATAATTAAAATAATTATTTCATTTTAATTTCATTTAGTGGCTCCCACTCAAACCAATAATTATTCCGGATAATTAATTATGAAATATTAAATTAAAACTCGCGGCCCGGGCCAAGCAAATAAAATATTAAATTAAATATCCCGTTAGCCCAAATTAATGCAAATATACGAAGCCCAACGAAATAGACAATTTTCAACGAAAAAGTCCGATTACGTAGTTGGGCTAGGCTTGCGCCCAGCCCTATGCCTTGCATGTGGCCCAAGAGGCGCACGAGCAAGGCTCGCACACCCCCAGGCCCTCGTGCGCGCGCGTACCAGCAGCTCTGCTGCCCCTGCGCTGCGTGTTGTGCGTTCGTGTGTGCTGGACGTCGCATGGCTCGCGCCTTGCTTCGTCGCAGCCCCGCAAGCTTCCCGCCTGCCCCTTTCCTCGCCCAGTGCGCACGAGGCACGCACCACGCTTGTTGCTGCCCGTGTCGCTGCGGCTCGACCTTCGTGTAGCAGCCCGTATGGCTCGATGAGCCATACGTCCACCACACTCGTGTTCGTGCCTTTGGTTCGTGATACGGACAACCTCAATTAAAAATAAATTTAATTTCACGAATTTGCATTAATATTATTTTTCAAAATGATACGATTTTTGTTTTCGAAAAACAACGATTTTTAACGATTTAATAAACTTTAACGACAATCCAATTTCGTAAAATTATCAAATCAAGGGCTAACCGAATTATTAAACCAAAATTAATTAAAATTCAATTAGGGTTTCAAATTTTACGAATTGGGAAAAGGCAAAATTAGGGTTTCTACTTATCGGAAAAATCTGAAATGTATACCATAGATCAAGAATATACCCAGCAAGATTGTGTCAAAATTTCAAGTAATTCCGAGTAGTTTAGGTCGACCTTTTAATTGAATTACTGTTCGACACTTTTAATTTTTAATGAAAAATTAACAAAAACGCCCAAAAAACGACACTTCGAGGCGTGTTTTTGCAATTCCGTTCTCATTAGTTGATCTTAGAAAATCGTTTTCAATCAAATTAGGGTTTTAAAACTAAAAAAAACGAACATTTTTTATTTCGGACCTGATTATTACGCACTTCATCCAATAATTCGTAAAAATTCCGAAAAATCAACAAAAATCCCAAATTTTTCGACAGATGCAAAAACAATAATAATCATGCTAATTCATGCTTTGAATACATAAGGCTCATGATATCACTGTTGGGGAATACTGTTAAACATAATAACATGTGCGGAACAATCCCCAAAGCCAGGAAACATGTATAAAGCACAGATTAAGCAAACTTACATTCGAAGCGTGTTTTCCACAATAATATGTCAACGAACACGAACAAAGAACTCCACTTGTCGTTCCTCTAATTCTTTCACTGACACGTTCAGATCCGTATTGATTATCGTAGCTTAGACAATCGATCAAGTTACTTTGCTTTTGGGAAGAACTCACTTTGGAGGCACATAGAGAATTAGGGTTCTCTGTGTCTAGGGTTTTAGTAGTATGAATTGTGTGTTGGAAAATAAGACAATTAACCTATTGTATTAAGTGATGTAACCGGCCAAGAACCAAAGGCCTTGACCGGCCACATCACGCAAGCACACGGACCACACAGCCCCGCCCTGCGACACACTGCAGGCCGAAGCCCACAGCGCGCGCGCCGAGCAGCTGGGCCGTGGGCCTGCTCGCTCGCGCTGCGTTGCTTGCTGTGCGTGCTGTTGCGTGCTCGCCCAATGGGCTGGCCTTGCTCGCCTTTGCTCGCGAGTCTTGCTGGCTCGTTGGGCCTTGCACGCTTACGTGCTTGGCTCGACGGGCCGGCAACTCCGATGCCCTTCGTATTCGCGATTTAATATATTTCCGATATATTATTTATCGTTTCGTATATGAGGAATCACCGTCGTACGATACGATTTATTCGTGTCGCCCAGCTTACGAATATTCGCGATACAATATACGATTTCGATGAAGGTCGTATCGTATAATACGTTTCCAACTAATTCCCGAAAAGCTATTAAATGAATTTCCGATTCATTTAAACCGTTGATCTGTTACGTGTCATTGGTGTGACCTTGTAGGTTCAGTCAAGAGTAAGTTGTGAGTTCAATATCCATTAGAACTCACTGATCGGAATCATTGCTCTAGCTAGCTGTTCCGATCACTTGATCTCACTGAATTAATTGTTCGCAATTAATCTGAACCTTTGGTATTAGACTTCATGCACCTTGGGTGAAGGACATATTTCCTTCAAAAATGACAAAGCAACCTTTCTCAAAGGTGGGAGAAAGAGCAAGCGAACTACTAGGGCTAATACATACGGACGTATGTGGGCCTATGAGTACGAAAGCTAGAGGTGAGTTCAGCTATTTCATAACGTTTACGGACGACTTCAGTAGATATGGCTATATTTACTTAATGAAGCACAAGTCTGAAACGTTTGAGAAATTCCGAGAATTTCAAAATGAAGTAGAGAATCAACATGGCAAGAAAATCAAAGCTCTAAGATCGGATCAAGGAGGTGAATATCTTAGCCACGAGTTTGATGACCATCTAAAAGAATTCAGTATTCTTTCTGAATTGACTGCTCCGGGGACACCTCAATGGAATGAAGTGTCGAAACGGAGAAACATGACCTTACTCGATATGGTCAGGTCAATGATGGGTCAGGCCGAACTTCCTTTACAGTTCTGGGGACATGCGTTGTAAACTGCAGCACTCACACTGAATCGTGCTCCGTCAAAAGCTGTTGAAAAGACTCCATACGAATTATGGACTGGGAAACTTCCGAAGTTGTCTTTTATTAAGATTTGGGGTTGCGAAGCATATGTCAAGCGATTAATTTCGGACAAGCTACAACCTAAATTTGACAAATGTTTCTTCGTTGGGTATCCAAAAGAAACAAAGGGGTATTATTTCTACAACAAGTCAGACAAACAGGTTTTCGTTGCTCGTGACGGTGTCTTTTTGGAAAGAAATCATATTTCCAAATTGACAAGTGGGAGAATAATAGACCTCGAAGAGATTCGAGACGAACAACGAACTCAGAACTCTTTAAAAGAAGTTTAGGTTGATGAACCTCCAAGGTCTTTAGAAGAGCCAGTGGGAGTAGTTCCTCAAAACATTGTTGCCCCTCGTAAGTCAAGTAGAACTATTTTTCAGCCGGACAGATGGACAGGTGTCCTCATGACTGAAAACTTAGACGTTCTCATATTGGATAGTGATGAACCTATGACTTACAAGCAAGCTATGACGAGCCCAAGCTCCACTAAATGGTTAGAGGCCATGCAATCTGAAATAGACTCCATGTCTGAAAATCAAGTCTGGGATTTGGTTGATTTGCCGGATGGGTTCACACCTATCGGATGCAAATGGGTCTTCAAGTTGAACAAAGACAAAGATGGAATTGTACACATATACAAGGCTAGATTGGTAGCAAAAGGTTACAGGCAAGTTCACGGCGTTGACTACGATGAAACCTTTTCTCCAGTCGCGATACTTAAGTCTATTCGGATAATCCTTGCGATTGCCGCTTTTCTTGAATATGAAATATGGCAAATGGATGTCAAAACGGCCTTCTTGAATGGTGTTCTTGAATAGACTGTGTTCATGACATAACCGGAGGATTTTGTCGATCAAAAGAACCAAGGAAAGGTATGCAAGCTTAAGAAGTCCATCTACGGACTAAAGCAGGCATCGAGGAGTTGGAATAAACGATTTTATGAAGCAGTCAATACGTTTGGCTTCATCAAGAATCAGGACGAATCTTGTGTATACAAGAAGGTCAGTGGGAGTAAAATTGCATTCCTAGTCTTGTATGTTGATGACATACTGCTTATTGGAAATGACATTCCTATGTTGGAGTCTGTAAAGACTTGGCTTGGGAAGTGTTTCTCATTGAAGGACTTAGGAGAGGCACAGTACATATTGGGCATCAAGATCTATAGGGATAGATCTAAGAGGATGATTGGACTAAGCCAAAGCACTTACATTGACAAAGTGCTAGATAGGTTCAATATGATGGAAGCCAAGAGAGGCCCTCTACCCATGTCACATGGCACATATCTAAGCAAGAATCAGTGTCCCAAAACATCTGAACAGCGTAGAAAGATGAGTGGAACTCCATACGCTTCGGCTATTGGATCCATCATGTATGCTATGTGTAGACACCTACTTTTTGTCCCCATTCCCGAAAGGGAAGGTTTGATGATGAGAACATAAATCTCCACTTGGCAACACATCTCCTATAAAATAACGAATCTCAATCATCCTTTCATTTCAGCCAAATCTGCTATTTATAGAAACCTGTTAAGAATAGTAACTGCCGTAAAAGGTAGTTGTTAAAAGTGGCAAAGTCATAAAAGATAGAAACCTGTCAGAATTAGGTGTTGCACTCCAACATCAATCCTAAAAGAGATAGAATTCGCATTCCTGGTATCATTCGAAAATAAGAGTTACGTATTAATTAAATTCCTAACGAACCTAGAGTTCGTAACGGGCCCAGACGCATTCCGTCATAAGTTAATACGCACTAAAAGACTCGGATAAATCTCAAAAGATTTGTGTTCTAAGAGTCTAAATCTGACAAAAAACTCGGCCCAGATCCCATTTTCAACGCCTGGATCTGGGCGCTGAAAATGCCTGGGGCCGTTTCATCTCCGGATTCTTTTTGGATTCGTATCTAAAAATCTATCTTTCCACACACCCTTTTCCTATAAATACAGCCTAAAATCGACGTGAACAGACACAATTGCATAACCTGAGTATTGACTCTAGCCTTAAGCCTAAGCCTCACGCTGCGAAATTGATCCGGCATTCTGTCGCAATCGACCCAAAAGTCGAACAGGATGCATCCTGCCCCTTGTAGCTTGATGATTTAAGCCTAAATACTGGAACATTGCTTAGAAGCCCGAGATTCGTTAAATAAAAGGAGAAATAGCAAAGCCAAGTGGTTAGTTTTCTGAGAACCACAACACACCTCTCAAGGGTGCGTTGTAATGTGTCCCTCATATGATTTAATCGCTTTCATCACCCTTTATAAAATTGTCAAACTATTAACTTGATTGATCTATCACGCCTAATAAGATAATACCTTGGACAATTGAATTATCATGCTAGGTACCTTAAATCAATCTATCTAAGATAATCACGATCGATTTAGTATTATGTGTTGCATATTGCTAAAATCAATTCAGAATAGTTTAATAGTTTAACGCATGTCCCTTCAATTATTTGTGCTGAGCTAGTAAGGATAACCTGCCTCTGGAGTATTATCGATGAGCACTCCTCTCGGTAGCTACAGTCCCCCGAACTCTCAATCTCTGCCCTGCGGGTGTACGTTGAGCGATCCCCACACCAGGGATTACAAGGGAACCTATGGCCGTCGTGGTCGAACATAATTGCACTCCCTTTATGTCACGATAACCGGGTTTTGTCAGTTTTTCTCATTGTCGTTAAAAACTGAATGGCGACTCCTATATTACTAGTCAATTGGGTGTAAACTCACAGGAAATCCAATTACACTTGATCTGACAACGTCACGCCCACGAGGGACGAGGTCATGCATTAGCCTCGTGCTTTTTTCGACCCCCTCACAGTGGTGACTCCACTGGGGATGTTAATGAAATACTCGTGCTGGTAGGTAATCAAATTAGCCGAAGGGTGAAACGATCCTACCTTGCGTTTATTTCCCTATCAAGTTGGGACGACCTGAAAATCAGCATATTAATGTGAACGGACAGAACAGCATAAAGAATCTTGGCTCCCTTGGCATGTTTCATCTCGGGAGTTGGTAATAAGGATACCCATCGCCAACCGGGGGGTGCAAACGCTTCAAATTTTGTCCACTCGACACTTTCGCTAGTAGTACACCTGTCCCAAACCCAATCGCTCGGCCACTAGGTCCCTCTCATTGGTGCATGCCCCTTGGCTTACATCGTGATTGGCTTCTTGGAACGAAATTCGCTCGTGAATGCACTACCTCGACCGGGGCATGTGTTGGATCGACGATAGAAGCGGTACCAAGCCGGCGCAAATATTACCCATAGAAGCCTATCATAAACTACGTGACATATTATTTTGCTTCATTTTGTAATGTTAGTTACGTGTAGCGAATTATGTGATTGTGTGTGACAAATAATACTAGAAAACCAACGACCCTAAAAATTTCCCAAACATTCATGAACACCAATTGGCCAAAGAGTTATACCAAAATACGTGTCCCGTAACCCCGGGCGATCGCCACAAAAATAAGCGACGCCCAGGACAGCCTATAACAGATCCCACAACGCTGCATAACGCGTAAAGGACGTTATTAGGCGAGCTGGCAAAATTAAGTCGTATATACGAAAAAAGGATACGCGAACAAAATACGAGTACCAGTCAGGGACGCATTTTCAGCGCCCCTGGCTGGGCGCCAATCATTTTCAACGCCCAGATCTGGGCGCTGAAGTTGCTGCCTGGCCTTTTGGTCAGGCACAGCAGCCTCGGTACCCGCGCATAAAGTATACGTAGCGATAAAAAAAAATTCGTAAAAATTAGCTACGAGGACGTATGAAAAAGGCACTCGATTCTAAGAACGACTTATAAAATAAACAACTCCTTGTGTCGTCATTAGGCCTCCTATGACGACAATGTTCGGCACCAAAACCGAGCATGCTAATTAAAATGACCTTGAATGTCACATGGGCAAAGTATTCAAAAAATGATGTTCGAATAAAGTTTTCAAGAAAAAATAACGTTCGAATAAAAAATAAATAAATCTGAGTCTAGACTAGGCTATGCCAAAGTACAATCTAAATCCTAAGTCTTAGTTGTCCTATACATAGAATCGGTCCTAATGCTTGGTGTCGTTCTACAAGTTAAAAGGTTAAACCATATTGAGTCACCCTTCCTAACATTTAAATCAATAAGCACCCATATGTAATTGTCATCCCTTGCTAAGAATCTACGGCCTCAATACTCTCTCTCACCAATAAAAAGAATATATTATGTAATTCAAGTATTTGCAAAATGGAATCAGTCACATTCTGAAAATCATTCCTCCGTAGTCGCACAACCCCCAAAGTGAGCCTAAGGTGCCAATACCATTGGCAAGAAAAAATTAATGGCCTCAAGGCTTATGATCACATTGGGCCACGACTATCATAGTCCTCTCGATCCACTCGCTCCTTGAAGTACTCCTAAGTACGGACTAAAATATTTGCCACGAATGCAACATGACGAACCATGAAAATACCCAAATCGGCATGCCATAAGGCTACCATTGGGGTAAAGCAATACACACTAAGAGGGAAGCCGCACTAATGATTCTAGTCTTGCAAAAAAGAAAATTCGATCTCCCCAACTAACTACCTTGCCAACATTAAGCAAAATGGCACATGACAAATGAACACCCAATGGTTAAAATCTAAAGTGTCAACCAACAAAAGTTATGGTCCAATTAGCCTAAGTCTGAAAGTCGCTTGGTTAAGTATTATAGGCTTACGCCACGTCATTGTATTCATACACGGGTTATAATCAGAAAAATTAATGAAAGTTCGAGTCTAAATCACAAACTCCAATTAAATCCCAGAAACTGGAATCTGAAAAGAAGCAAAAAAAAGTATTTTCGATGTAATTCTTTCGTTAAATTTCAATAAAGTAAAAACGACATTTCGAATCTACGCTATTTGCACATTTTAAGAAACGACTAAATACGCTTGCAAAGTAAGACAATTTAAAGGTCTACCCTAGGCCTACTAAAATTAAAGGTCCACTATAGGCCTACCAAACGAGGCTCACTCAGTCTCGCCTCGTGACACAAAGACCACAACCATCTACCCAAATAAAAAGGGGGAGAAATCCCAAGAAAAAAAAGAGAAAGAGAACAGGGAAAGCGAAAAGAGAGAGCCATGAAATACTTAGCCCGGACCTCCCAAAGTGCGGAATTTACCCAAGTAAACGAAGGAAAAGCATTAAGTCAACCAATCCAAATCATACCACAAAAACTACATAAAGTTCTACGATCTTCTACCCTTTCCAATCCTCATGCTTGACTAATACCTATGCAAATTATCCTATCTCATTCAACCCATCTTTCAAGCCGTCTTGAGTCACGAATAAAATAAAAAAGACAAATGAAAAGTACATTCTACGCTTAACGTAAAAAAAAAAAAAAAAACTTTGCAAAGCGCCTTTAAAGTTCGTCTAAAAAGGAAAAGAAGCATTTAGCGCACAAAAAAGATTCGCAAATATTTGGCACAAAACGAAAAGGAGCAGCGCAAAAAGGCAGCCCAGAACACATTTTCAACGCCCAGCCCTGGGCGCCAAAAATAATAACGCCCAGCCCTGGTCGCCGTTCTTGCTTATCACTTTTCAACTCCCACTTCCTAAAAGTGTTCGTATATTTTCCTATATACATGCGGAAGCATAACGAACACTTGGGGGGTAGAAGATCGTATAAAATACGCGCGCTCCAAAATTTTCGTACACTTATTTCACCCTATTTCAAACATTACGATTCCACTCGAACGTACTTGTTTAAAATCGGCATTCTAAGAAACCATTTTCTGGCTAAGAACTACGCAAGACCAAATTCCAAATTAAATCTATTTAAGGCAGATACGTAGGCAATCCATTATTCGGTCCAACCAATTTGCAATAATGTTAAAGCCTATAGAATAACAAGAATAAAAAATAGAGTCCCTTATTGATATTTAATTACTTGCAATCCAAGTCGAAAGAAAATTTTAAGTCAAAAGAAGAATCCAAGTCATCAAGATGCCAAAATGAGCACACATCGAAAAATAATAAGGGCACGTACCCTTGCCAGAAGGAGCACTCACACTCCTAGGCACTTAGCCAAAACTCAAAAGATCGCTTTGCCTCAATTGAATGGGGGCTAGCGCGAGCGTCCATAACCTCTAAAGTACTCGACTTGACCCTCTAAAGAAAAGTAACTCACTTAAGACCTTCTTTCACCACTAGACACAGTCATAATCGCCAACAAGTAGTAAAGGCAGTAAGCTTGCAATAAAGAGGATTGTTCTACGGCATCGCCCCATCGTTCCTTCGAACTCAGGGCACCCGTTCATGGTAATTCAAATGCTTGCGAATCCCATTTGAAAAAATCAGACATTGTCAATAGGACTTGGCACTTAACCAAGGCTCACCCTACTCAGACATATGACACGAGCATCTATAATCGAAATCTGAAAGCATCATTAATGAGAAGACATAATAGCAACTGGGGGCTAAAAATTGAAATGAAAGAGCTAGGGAAAGAACTAAGTATACCTTGACCTTTTGTGCAGACATACACCAAGTAAATCTAAGTCAATTTGAAAGCGGTTTATATTCCCGAAATTCTGGAAAAGATAGCCCTAAAAGCCCAAAGCATGTGCCACACGGGTGTTTTGGGCAAATTCGACTTAGAGACGAGCTTTCCTTGATGATGGTGCTAACAATCGATCGAGCTAGATAATTGAAAATGGTGAGAGCAAGTTGTAATAGCATGGAATGATTGTATGTTTATTGCTTAGAGATCGTGTGTGTAAAATAGACAAGACTAAGCCATTTTATAGGCATTTACAATAAAAGTGTAACGTTTGTGCTTAATTGCTCATAATTAGACAATAAATGCGTAACGAAGGCCGACTTCATCAAGGGCTTGCAACGGCTGTTCTGATCCCAGCAGTTGAGAGTAAGTTTGAACGGTGCCACCATGTGCCTTGCGGGCAGCCACGTATGCAACTCTTGCCACGTTTGCCTACGCCACCAAGAGGGTATTTTCCCCCCTATCAATTGTCCCCAAACCCATTTTGAATTTATTCCGGGAAGTTCAAAAAGGAAAAATGGGTTTCACGAAAGGAAAATAGAAACCGCCTCTTAACCTCCCCAATGCTGACGGCGTTAGAGAAATGATGACTTTTGCTTTGGAAAGACCAACCGCCCACCTGCGTTAATAAATAGGGCTGCGCACCCAACCACCCGTACTCACTTCTGCAATCTCTCTCTTCTCTTTCCCAGAAAAGCAATCGGCGCTCTTTCTCTCTCCTTTTTCCAGGTAACTGCTTGGCTTCCATCTCCTTCCTTTCTTCTTTCTTTCTTTCTTCAATTCTTTCTATGTCGCAACGAATTGGAACGAAATCCACCCGTGCGAAGAACAAAAGAGTGGTGGTGGAGTGCGACCTGGTTGAGGGGCCAATCTTCAACCCTACCCACATTCTGAACAGAAAGAATGCTCGGACGACCACTTGGGGAAAGCAAGATGTGGAGGCGCTCAAGGAGGAGTGTGGTTTCCCTCCGTCGGTAATTCGGTTGCCGCATCCCGACGAACGGGCCGATTGGGTATCGGGCGGTTGGGTGTGCTTTTATGAGTACCCCTTCAGAATTGGGTACACTTATCCTTTCTCGCCACTGGTGCGTGGAGTTCTGAGGGCACTGGCGGTGCCGCCGGCGCAACTGATGCCGCAGGTCTGGAGGGTGATTCATCTGGTCGACCATTTGGCCGACAAATTGGATATGGAATTCCGGGTTGAGGACCTTGTTTACACCTACAAGGTCCAGAATTATGGGGCTGGTAGATACTTGCTGCATGTTAAGGATGACAGGGAGGCTCTTCTTGGTGCGGACAAGTCGAACGACCGCGGGTGGATGGGTCGTTTCTTTTTTGTGGAGTTGGCTAGTTTAGGGCCCGACTCCGACTTCTTGACGGGGGAATGGATGGCTAGAGGTATTTTTGTTTGTTTTTGTGTTTTTTGGGCTTGTTGATTTGACTTTGTCTCACTTTCTTGTTTTTGTAGGTGCGTCCTTCGACACAGTTGGAGTCGGTGCCGAAGCTATAGAAAAGACTGTTGTGCTGTTGGGGGTCCCTTTAAAGGACAGAGCTTTCATCGGCCTCAAGTTCGATCGTGAGGAGGCCTCTCAAGAAGAAGAAATTTCTGAGCCTGCAAACATGTCGACGTCAACAGGTAAACATGGGTTAGGGTTAGTTTACAACTTTGGGTTCGTTGCCCTTTTCAAAACGAAATATAAATTACAACTGTTGTGACGAGACTGAGTCGTCGAAAAATGCTATCAACAGGAACTGGCCCATCGACACGCTCTGGCAAGGCCCCATCTGCGGACGCGTTGCTAAGGAAGAGGCTGGAGTCACTAGGGAGTGTGTCTCGAGCCAAACCCATCACTGTGCTGTCACCGCCGAAGCCGCCAAAGGCTTCAACTGACGCCACGGTGACAGGGGAGACCAGCTCTCTCATGCCTGCTGAGAAAAAGCTGCCGCCTCCAACTCGGAAGAGGAAGCTCGCAGTGGAGTTCCCTGACAACTACGGGTCGGCAGATGCGCCACGGGTTCAGCTTTGGCCTGAGGTTGACCGTCTATGGATGCCATCAAGCCGGGAACGTCAGGAATCCTTGTCCCCAGTTGCTGCAACTGTCGAGAGTGTCTCGGATGCATGGAGGGTATGTGTTTGCTTCTTTTTTATTCTTCGTCTCCTTGCTTTTCTGCATGCCATCTTCATCTCGTCATTTTAGTGACTTTGAATAATTTGTTTTCACATAGGCCCTGCAATCTGCTTTAGCCACACGTCATCATGTCATAATGTTAGAAGATCAAATAGTAAAATTGAAAAACGACATGAAGAAGGCAAAGCAGGAAGCTGGTCGTCTTGGCGGTGTGGCCAAGGAGGCGATGGCCAGAGCTGAGGCGCTGCAAGTGGCGCAAGAAAAGGGGGCTGCTGAGGTCGTGCAGTTGAATGCCGAGAAGGAGACCCTAGTTGCTGAGGTTGACGAGCTGAAGACGTCTCTCTCCAAAGTCAAGGCGAGGATTTACGAGTGTGCTGGTTACTACACTTGGAAGATGAAGGCTGAGATGATGGAGGAATTCAAGGCGGGCAAACATGTGAACTGGAATCCTGATGAAGACATTGCTTAGTTCAACACTGCATTCCCCGAGGACTATATCCCCCCTGGTGCCGTTAGCGATGAAGAAGACGTTGAGGAGGGTGCAACTGCAACCAGCCCCAATGCCGAGACGATGGCGGCACCAGGCGATGGTGAACAAGGGGAGAATGCAGGCCCATCAGATCCTCAGGAGTAGCTCTGTCCCCCCTCCTTAAAAAATTTAAAATTCTAATGGTGTGTTTTTCAAACTATGGTTCGTTTTAAACAGTATTTTTGTGTGTTCCGCCTTTGGAAAGGTCGAAAAGATATTTGTGGCTGTGTTTCGCCTTGATGGCGGCAGTCTTTTGGATGTTTTTGGGCTTGTCCAAGGGGGAAAGTCATGTAAATATTTTGTGGGTTTTAGATTCTGTGTTGCTTGCTTTGTGTTTTGAAAAAATATGTTTTGGCTTGGTGTTTTTGTTTTGCAGGTTGGCCACATACCTCGAGTTCGACTTTGGAAACGTCTCCAGCCTGTCAAAGGAGAACCTGCAAAATGTATACTGTAGGAAATGTAGATCTGTATTCCATTGTGTATGTAACGTACATTGTAGTGTACCAGGTGTTTTTGTAATGGCCTAAATTGTGTTTTGTAGTTTGTAAAATTTGTAATATGTGATGTATACAATCATGTTTGAAATAAAATCAACAACGTTTCCTGCTACTTTGTTTCTTTGAACATTTGTGCTCAATTTCGAATATCGTTTTCCTGTATGTTGTGTTGTATACTTCGCTTCACCTTTTTTCCTCTTGTCGAATCCGTCATCATGTAGGCATCATACTGTCAACATAGTAGAGCATGAGGATTGGCCGTTGGTGGAGCCAACGGCCCTCTGATGCTTAAGTCAGTATAGAGCGACATGAAAATGAGAGGGAACTACGACAAGGAAAAAAAAGAGAAAAAAGGTTAAAGAGATATACTGGACGAAGTCTAGTCGAATGCTTTATGTTTGTTACTCCTTTTAAGTGTATACTTTATGTTGGTGTTATGTTGTCGTCTGCAAAACAGAATGATGACGTGAGGGTTGGCCGTTGGTGGAGCCAACGGCCCTCCGATGCCCAAGTCAGTAAGGATAATAATATGTAGAGAAAAAAGGAAAGAACTAAAAAAGGATAGAGGAGAGAGACTTAACTTTTTGTTACTTGTGAGTGTATACTGTCCGAGATGTTCTCGGTTTCATGATGCGTCGTGCCCGCTCTGTTTCGGGGGCGTCATCATGATGACGGCAAGTGCCAGGGTGCCTGTGTGTTAGAAAAAAACTAGAAAGCAGAAGAAGGTTTGAGTGTTTAGAAATGGTACAATTTTAGGTGTGTTGCATTCCAACCTCTTGGGATGGATGTGCTGAAGGAAATAATGCCCTTGGTCCAAGTATGCATTCTATGATAAGTGTAATAAATGCGGTTCAGTATTAATTAAAAAGTTAATAATTCAGTGAGATCAAGTGAGCTGAATGCCTAGCTAGAGGCCGCTTCAGTTCAAGTGGAATTAATGATATTAATCCACAGCTTACTCTTGACTGAACCCGTAGGGTCACACAAATAGTACGTTAACGGATCAAGTATTTAATGGCATTAAATACTCTATCTATGGATATTCGGAATCGACGGATCTTGGTTTCAGTGGGAGCTGAGATCGTCACAGGCAAGAAATGAATACTCCGGAAACGATGATATTGCCGGAAACGGAAATATGGATCGTATCGGAAATATAAATATTATCCAAGTCGTAGATGTTGCCGGAAACGGAAACATGGTACGTATCGGAAAATATTATCGGAAATGGAAATATTACCAGAATCGGAAATATTGCCGGAAACGGAAATATTGTCAGAATCGGAAATATTACCGGAATCGGAAAATAATTCCGGAAACAGAAATATTAAATATTTGTTCGAAACGGAAATTAATTCCGGAATCGGAAATGTTAAATATTGTTCGTATCGGAAATGAATTCCGGAATCGGAAATTTAATCGGAAGCGTATCGTACGAATAAGCATCGGACGAGGCCTGCCGGACGAGGGCCCAGCACGAAGCCAAGCCATCGCCCAACAAGCCAAGCGCGCCACACAAACAGCCACGCCAGGCCCAGCGCAAGGCCAGGCCCAGCAGGCCGTGGCAGCGCGCGCAGCGCGCACAGCGCGCGCATCGCGCGCGGATGCTTGCGTGGGCTTGTGGCTCGCGCAGGCCTCGCTGCGTGGGCTGCTGCTCGCACGCATGCATGGGCGGCCCATCGAGGCTGCCGTGTGTGTGTGCGTAAGTGTTTGTGTTCGTGCACGTTTCCTAAAACGTGCAGAGTTCGGTTAATGATTAAATTCCTAATTCTATTTGATAAATTAATTAAATTAGAGTTCTTGTAGGATTCTAGGTTTAATTAATTTGTATCTGAATAGGATTCCAATTCCCTTTCCATAACCCTATAAATATGTGGCCTGGGTTCACAATTTATAACGAGTTTTAAAGTATTCAAAGTGAGTTTTTGAGAGAAAAATTCAGCCACACATCTTGCTCAAAAGTGCCGAAAATTCTAGTACCTTAAGGGCGATTCTAGTTGGTCAATCTTAAGGCGGATCCGGACGTGCTGTGGACTATCTACGGAGGGACGACACTTGGAGTCCTAAAGACTTGTTCTTGTTCGGTTCGGGCGCAGCTAGGGAGGGCACGCAACAAAGAGTATGCATCTAAATTATGCTATATGATTATGTGTAAATAATATGTAATCCTGGGTTAATGGTTGTTTCCGCATGATTTATGTAATATCATATGTATCATAACCTAACAGTGGTATCACGAGCCCCTTATTATTTTCATAATCTAAATTGCATAAACGTGGTTAAATATTACAAATTTGCAAGAATTAAAAGGGGTGATTAATTTTCGTAATTGTTAATTAATTGCAAATTGCGTTTATTTAATTATACGTACGCAGTTTTTCGGCAGTTTCTTCGTTACTCATCCAAATCGAGTGATTTTTGTGTCAATTCCGCATGTAAAAGGCATTCTAAAATTTTGACAAAAATATTATTTTTCTGCCGAACCCAGAATTCTCAAATTCGAAGCCTAACTATGACTTTTCGAAGATTTTAGTTTTTCGAATGCAAAAATTTCGTAAATTTAAGATGTTAAATTAAATATTTGCGATTCTTGTTGATAAATCTTGAATTTTTGATTGACCTACTGCATATGTTTAACAAGTTTGAATGCCTAGTCTTGTTAATTATGCAATCTAATTTGTAATTATGATTAATTTGTTGAAAATTAGAATAATTTAGAATTAATTTGATTTTCATAATTAATTGTAATTTAATTAGAAACCTATGATTAAAAACCACCATAAAAATTGTAAATTTATGATAAATTTTAAATTTTTATGACCTAGACTTGAATCCATAACAATCGGAAATCAATTGGATAATAAATTTTCGATTTTTCGCCCTAAAATTATGAAATTAATAATATTTATTAATTTGTCATTAATTTTATAAATTTTAAATTTTTTATGCGATTCGTTCATATAACTTGCACGCACAAAGCAATGGACGCTTCGTGTTACCCTTAAGGGGTGTTGTATAATGCGGGCATGCGACGACGAGCAAGGGAGCTCGTCGCCCGTGCGGCACGAATGCAATGAGCAAGGGCGTAGTGCACGAGCACAAGGCAGCAGCCCTGCCTTGTGTCGTGGGCCACGAGCAATGGACGAATGGGCATGGGCGAAGGGCGAGCCAAGGCAGTCGCGTGTGGGCAGCAAGCGAGCTGCGCCACAACGCGCACTGCCTCGCGCAAGCGCGCGCAGCCTCGCGCGCAGCGAGCGCAAGCTCGCGTGCCACGAGCGCTGCGCCCAGCGTTGATCGCGCGCAATTGCTCGCGCACAGCGAGCGATGGCTCGCGCGCACAGCGGGCGATGGCTCGCGCGCAGCGAGCGCTGGCTCGCGCGCACAGCGAGCGATGGCTCGCGTGCGTCGAGCGCTGGCGCGCGCGCAGCAAGCACCACAGCGTGCGATGGAAGATGCAGCAGCTATGCGACGAGCGCATGGGCTGCGCGCACATGGCCAGCGATGGCTGTGTGCGTGCGGCCCATGGGCGTGCAATGCGTAGGGTGTTTGCGTTACGATTAGATCGTTTTGAATGTTTAATTTGAAAATTTCAGTTCACGTAATTTTTATTAATTTTAAAATTAATAATTTAAATTATTTTCTTGGATTTTAATTTTGAATATTGTAATTATAATAAATGTTATTTATTCTAATTATTTTACTAAAATTAAAATCATGAATTAATTTAAATAACGACTGAAATTAAATTAAACTTTTTGGATTCAATTATAAATTTATATGAGCTTTAAATTTTAATTAAATTTGTATGTTTCCGGTTAGACTAGAAATACATTTTTATGTTTAAAATTAGTAAAGCATATGAATTTATTGGTTTAAGTGGGAGCGTTTTTTTGTCATAAACTCTTGATTAGGTCTACAAATCCTTAAGGTTAAAACAACTTGATTAGAATTAATAAGGACTGGATAATTGGTAGATTATTGGTGCCCTTGATTAATTGCTGCAAATATTTACGTGATGCATAATGTGTTTTACTAACCAGCTAAGTGGGCCATTCATGATAATGAATGGGTGAATGGTATATATTGTATATGTACTGTTTTGCAGGTTATGAAGTGACTAGTATGGCCCAAATAGGATAGAAAATATGGTCTGCGTACCATTAATTTGAATGTAATTGGTCTAAAGTACCAAAGTTATTTTTCAATTCAAATATGGTCTGCGAACCATCAAATAGTTGTAATTAGTTATAGCTTATCCTATTTGAAGAAAATGGTGCCTCCCACGGAGATTTTCAAGACGGAATTTGAAGTTAAAGCTTCAAGATGAAGTCGGGCCATACTAGATCACAAATATCTTATGCATGTTTTAAGTTATTTATTGCTTTTAAATATGTCTTAAAATGCATGAGATCAAAAGCTTGATTATGTTGCATGATTAAGGATTTTAGTTCACTTAAAATCTAACCAACATAGTAAGAGCCTTAAGTTCCAAACTTAAAAATTGAGTTAAAAGGTGCCATGCCAAAATATACACTTGCTTCGATATCCTTTACATCAATCTAGTAATAGTTTTCGCTCAGCGAGGTGTTACTTATTGGTCCTAAAGGGGCAAGGTACACAAATAATTGTGAGTACATGTTAGTTTTGGTGAAACTCAACGATATAAGTAAGGAGTCCTTATATGTCGTGGCAAATTCGATAGGTTTACCTAATAAGTTCTTAGACGTACCTATCAACCAAGAATAGTTTCTAGACTATTAGCAAAAGGCTTTTGCTTACCTAAGATGTTCTAGGATTAAGTCGACAAACTGTGCTTAGTTCTTCAATGATTTTAGGATCTTGGAATCATTTTATTCACACCTGCCGGAACACATAATTTGAATAAAATGCTTAATAAACATTGAATTATGCATGTATGCTAGAATTTAAGTTTATTAAGAGAAACTGTGAATGGTTATTTATTTGTTTATTCTTTTCAATTGTAGTTTTTAATATGGCAAACAACAATCAAAACATCATCATGGGTTCTGAGCTTATGGTCAAGCTGAACCTGACAAATTTTCTTGAATGGGAAGCTAAGCTAGTTGAAATAGTCAAACTCAATGGACTTGAGTATGTACTGTCACATCCCATGCCAAGCTACTATGCCAGAGACATGACCCCTGAGAGATTTTACGCCTGGGATGCGGATCTCAAAAAGGTTATGAGTCTCATGCTGAACAATATCCCTGATGATTGGGCTAAAAGGTTTGTAGCCTATGAACCTTTTATGCTCATCAAGAATCTGAGAGATATCTGTCGTGGAAGTACGGAGGACAGGGACCTGAACGTCCATGGGTTGATTGAATCAATGTCTGGTCTAAAGGTTAGTTCTCCCAACAGGTGTTATAGGATGGAGGTCCAAGAAACACATGTTCAGCTCCTTCGCACTAAACAGAGGGTAGGCGTCCCACTGAGGTTCCATGTGGATCTTATGTGTTCATACTTTGATCGCCTAAGTCTACTAGGAACACCAATAAGCGAAAGAATGGCAGTCTCTGTCTTGCTCAATTCACTACACAGTGGGTTTGGTCGCTTCAAGCAACTATACCTAAGTGAACCAAGAGAAAAAACAGTTGCAGAATTTGTTCACCTTGTCAGAAAGGCTGAAATAATACTGGACTGTGAAGCCAAAGATTTACTCAAGGCTAGAAAGAGACCGTTCAAGAAAGGTGGAAAGTCCAAGGGCAATGCTAAATCAAAGCAGGACAAGTCCACATCAAGCTGTCTTTATTGTGATGGAATAGGCCATTACAAAAGAGAATGTCCAAAGCTAAAGGAAGATCAGAAGAACGGAACAGTCGTTCCATCTTCAAGTATTTTCGTTATAGACTGTATACTTGCTAATTCAACTTCTTGGGTATTAGATACAGGTTGTGGCTCACACTTATGTTCCAATCCACAGGGACTAAGAAGAAGTAGAAAGTTAAGCAAGGGTGAAGTCGACCTACGAGTGGGAAATGGAGCACGGATTGCTGCATTAGCTGTAGGAACTTACTATTTGTCGTTGCCCTCCGAGCTAGTTTTGGAACTGGAAGAATGTTTCCATGTTCCAAGTCTTACTAAAAACACCATTTCAGTTTCTTGCTTAGATGCTAAGGGATTTTCCTTTTTAATAAAAGACAATAGTTGTTCGTTTTATTTTAAAGAGATGTTTTATGGATCTGCTAGATTAGTCAATGGACTTTATTTATTAGATCACGACAAACAAGTATATAACATAAATACCAAAAAGGCCAAAAAGAATGATTCAGACCTCACCTATCTGTGGCATTGTCGATTAGGCCATATAAACTTGAAACGCTTAGAAAGACTTCAAAAGGAAGGAATTCTAGAACCATTTGACTTAGAGGATTATGGTAAATGCGAATCCTGTTTACTTGGCAAAATGACAAAGCAACCTTTCTCTAAAGTTGGAGAAAGAGCAAATGAACTATTGGGTTTAATCCATACAGATGTATGTGGACCAATGAGTACAAATGCTAGAGGTGGTTTCAGCTACTTTATCACTTTCACTGATGACTTCAGTAGGTATGGTTATGTCTACCTAATGAAGCATAAGTCTGAATCCTTTGACAAATTCAAGGAATTTCAGAGTGAAGTAGAGAATCAATTAGGCAAGAAGATTAAGGCACTGCGGTCTGATAGAGGCGGTGAATATCTGAGCTATGAATTTGATGACCATCTGAAAGAATGTGGAATTCTATCAGAGTTGACTCCTCCTGGAACACCACAATGGAACGGTGTGTCGGAACGGAGGAACAGAACCTTGCTAGACATGGTCAGGTCAATGATGGGTCAGGCCGAACTTCCATTAGAATTTTGGGGACATGCACTAAATACAGCTGCACTCACTATAAATAGAGCTCCGTCTAAAGCTGTCGAAAAGACTCCATACGAATTATGGTTTGGAAAGCCTCCAAATGTGTCTTTTCTTAAGATTTGGGGATGTGAAGTATACGTCAAACGATTAATTTCAGACAAACTTCATCCAAAATCTGACAAATGTATCCTTGTGGGCTATCCAAAGGAAACAAAGGGGTATTACTTCTACAATACATCTGAGAACAAAGTGTTTGTTGCTCGAGATGGTGTCTTTTTGGAGAAAGATCATATTTCCAAAATGACAAGTGGGAGAAAAGTAGACCTCGAAGAAATTCGAGTCGAACAACAAACTCTAGAGAATGCTCAAGATGACATTCAGGATAAAACTCAGAGATCTTTAGAAGAATCTGGTGAGAATCATGGTCAATCTAGAAATGTTGCCCCGCGTAGATCGCAAAGATATAGATCTCAACCGGAAAGGTACTTAGGTATTTTGACGAACGAGAGCTATGACGTTCTATTACTTGAAAGTGATGAACCTGCGACTTACAAACAAGCTATGACGAGCCCTAGCTCCAAGCAATGGCAAGAAGCCATGCAATCTGAAATAGACTCCATGTCTGAAAACCAAGTATGGGATTTGGTCGATTTGCCAGATGGCTACCAAGCCATTGGAAGCAAATGGGTTTTCAAACTAAAAAAGGACAAGGATGGGAAACTTGAAGTTTTCAAAGCTAGATTGGTTGCAAAAGGTTACAGGCAAGTCCACGGTGTGGATTACGATGAAACCTTTTCACCAGTTGCAATGCTAAAGTCTATTCGGATAATGTTAGCAATCGCTGCATATTACGATTACGAAATATGGCAGATGGATGTCAAAACTGCTTTCTTAAACGGCCTTTTAACAGAAACTGTGTTTATGACACAGCCTGAAGGTTTTGAGGATCCAAAGAATGCTAAAAAGGTATGCAAGCTAAAGAAGTCAATCTACGGATTGAAGCAGGCATCCAGGAGCTGGAATATACGTTTTGATGAAGCAGTCAGTGACTTTGGTTTCATCAAGAACGCAGACGAATCTTGTGTATACAAGAAGGTCAGTGGGAGCAAAATTGCTTTCCTAGTATTATATGTCGACGACATATTACTTATCGGAAATGACATTCCTATGTTGAACTCTGTCAAGATTTGGCTTGGGAAATGGCTTTCGATGAAGGATCTAGGAGAAGCACAGTACATATTGGGCATCAAGATTTACAGAGATAGATCTAAAAGGATGATTGGACTTAGTCAAAGCACTTATATCAATAAGGTGCTTGATAGGTTCAAGATGGCGGACTCCAAGCGAGGCTACCTACCCATGTCTCATGGAATGACTCTAAGCAAGACTCAGTGCCCAAAAACACTTGATGAGCGTAGACGAATGAATGGGATTCCATATGCATCATTAATTGGTTCAATAATGTATGCTATGATATGTACACGCCCGGATGTTGCGTACGCACTCAGTGCTACGAGCAGATACCAGTCAGACCCAAGAGAGGCGCATTGGACTGCTGCCAAGAACATTCTGAAGTACCTGAAAAGGCACAAAGATGACTTCCTGGTCTATGTGTTAGGTTATGATACATATGATATTACATAAATCATGCGGAAACAACCATTAACCCAATAATACATATTATTTACACATAATCATATAGCATAATTTAGATGCATACTCTTTGTTGCGTGCCCTCCCTAGCTGCGCCCGAACCGAACAAGAACAAGTCTTTAGGACTCCAAGTGTCGTCCCTCCGTAGATAGTCCACAGCACGTCCGGATCCGCCTTAAGATTGACCAACTAGAATCGCCCTTAAGGTACTAGAATTTTCGGCACTTTTGAGCAAGATGTGTGGCTGAATTTTTCTCTCAAAAACTCACTTTGAATACTTTGAAACTCGTTATAAATTGTGAGCCCTAGCCTCATATTTATAGGGGTATGGAAAGGGAATCGAAATCCTATTCAGATACAAATTAATTAAACCTAGAATCCTACAAGAACTCTAATTTAATTAATTTATCAAATAGAATTAGGAATTTAATCATTAACCGAACTCTGCATGTTTTAGGAAACGTGCACGAACACAAACACTTGCACACACACGCACGGCAGCCACGATGGGCCCCCATGCGTGCGCGCGAGCAGCAGCCCACGCAGCGCCCGCGCGCGCTGCGCGCTGCGCGTGCTGTGCGCGCTGTGCGCGCTGCGCAGCCTGCTGGGCCTGGCCTTGCTGTTTGTGCGGCGCGCTTGGCTTGCTGGGCGATGGCCTGGCTTCGTGCTGGGCCTCGTCCGGCAGGCCTCGTCCGATGCTTATTCATACGATGCGCTTCCGATTAAATTTTCCGATTCCGGAATTCATTTCCGATACGAACAATATTTAATATTTCCGATTCCGGAATTAATTTCCGTTTCGAACAAATATTTAATATTTCCGTTTCCGGAATTATTTTCCGATTCCGGTAATATTTCCGATTCTGACAATATTTCCGTTTCCGGCAATATTTCCGATTCTGGCAATATTTCCATTTCCGATAATATTTTCCGATACGTACCATGTTTCCGTTTCCGGCAACATCTACGACTTGGATAATATTTATATTTCCGATACGATCCATATTTCCGTTTCCGGCAATATCATCGTTTCCGGAGTATTCATTTCTTGCCTGTGACGATCTCAGCTCCCACTGAAACCAAGATCCGTCGGTTCCGAATATTCATAGATGGAGTATTTAATGCCATTAAATACTTGATCCGTTTACGTACTATTTGTGTGACCCTACGGGTTCAGTCAAGAGTAAGCTGTGGATTAATATCATTAATTCCACTTGAACTGAAGCGGCCTCTAGCTAGGCATTCAGCTCTCTTGATCTCACTGAATTATTAACTTGTTAATTAATACTGAACCGCATTTATTAGACTTAACATAGAATGCATACTTGGACCAAGGGCATTATTTCCTTCAGTCTCCCACTTGTCCTTAGGGACAAGTGTGCATTTCCTAATTCCTTTGTCGCTCGATGCTTGCTCTTGAACATAAGGTAAGAGTTGTCATCCTTATTACGTCCAGAGGTGTTCCTCGGTTTCAGAGTTCAACTGATCAAATAAACAGATAATCATAGCCTATGATTCATCCGAGCACGGCCATGCATTTCACAGTTTCTAGCTCTCCGAGTGGCCTTGTACAACTTTTAAGCATCTCATCCCGATTTATGGGAGGACAATCCCAATCTTGCGATCTTGAGATTAGACTTCGTTTGATAGGTGATTACCTGAGCGTTGCCTTTATAGCCTCCTTTTACGGTGCGACGGTTGGTCAACGTCAAAGCAACCAGTTCTCAAACAAGTAATCTCAAATCACTCAGGTATTGAGGATTTAGTGTCTAATAATTTAATGAAATTTACTTATGACAGATTTTCATCTCTTACAGTAAAGTTTCATAGGTCTTGTCCGATACTAGTCTTCCCAAAGTAAGTATCTATGCAAATGATTATGACATTGCCATGTCCACATAGTTCAAGAAACATAACTACTAGTCATCTTGCATTCTAATCGTCTAACGTTTTCTATGCGTCCAATTTTATAGAAAACTCCGATTAGGGACCATTTTCAACCTTTTGACATTCAAGTTCACTTGATAGACAATTCTTAGTCACAGGACTGGTCCTGACAGTCTATCTTGAATATATCGTCAAATTGAAGGGACTCATCATTTAATAAACCATAAATTAAATGGAAAAATGAATTCATTTCATTTATTGTGAATGATTAACCAATAATGTTTTACAAAGATTTAAACTCTAAAACTTTAAAACATTAAACAGAGACATCAAAGCCATTCTCCAATATGCTTGATTCCCATAGCTGCAGTGTGCGAGTTGTGCTTCGCCTGCGGCAGAGGTTTAGTTAATGGATCTGATATGTTGTCATCAGTTCCAATTTTGCTTATCTCGACTTCTTTTCTTTCAACGAACTCTCGTAGAAGGTGAAATCTACGAAGTACATGCTTGACTCTCTGGTGGTGTCTAGGCTCTTTTGCCTGTGCAGTAGCTCCGTTATTATCACAATACATGGGCTATTGGTCCTTTAATGGAGGGGACTACACCAAGTTCTCCTATGAACTTCCTTAGCCATATAGCTTCCTTTGCTGCTTCATGTGCAGCAATGTACTCCGCTTCAGTTGTAGAATCCGCAATGGTGCTTTGCTTAGCACTTTTCCAGCTTACTGCTCCTCCGTTGAGGCAGAAGACAAACCCAGACTGTGATCTAAAATCATCTTTGTCGGTTTGGAAACTTGCGTCCGTATAGCCTTTAACAATTAATTCATCATCTCCACCATAGACCAGGAAGTCATCTTTGTGCCTTTTCAGGTACTTCAGAATATTCTTGGCAGTAGTCCAATGCGCCTCTCCTGGGTCTGACTGGTATCTGCTCGTAGCACTGAGTGCGTACGCAACATCCGGGCGTGTACATATCATAGCATACATTATTGAACCAATCAATGATGCATATGGAATCCCATTCATTCGTCTACGCTCATCAAGTGTTTTTGGGCACTGAGTCTTGCTTAGAGTCATTCCATGAGACATGGGCAGGTAGCCTCGCTTGGAGTCCGCCATCTTGAACCTATCAAGCACCTTATTGATATAAGTGCTTTGACTAAGTCCAATCATCTTTTTAGATCTATCTCTGTAAATCTTGATGCCCAATATGTACTGTGCTTCTCCTAGATCCTTCATCGAAAAACATTTCCCAAGCCAAATCTTGACAGAGTTCAACATAGGAATGTCATTTCCGATAAGTAATATGTCGTCGACATATAATACTAGGAAAGCAATTTTGCTCCCACTGACCTTCTTGTATACACAAGATTCGTCTGCGTTCTTGATGAAACCAAAGTCACTGACTGCTTCATCAAAACGTATATTCCAGCTCCTGGATGCTTGCTTCAATCCGTAGATTGACTTCTTTAGCTTGCATACCTTTTTAGCATTCTTTGGATCCTCAAAACCTTCAGGCTGTGTCATAAACACAGTTTCTGTTAAAACGCCGTTTAAGAAAGCAGTTTTGACATCCATCTGCCATATTTCGTAATCGTAATATGCAGCGATTGCTAACATTATTCGAATAGACTTTAGCATTGCAACTGGTGAAAAGGTTTCATCGTAATCCACACCGTGGACTTGCCTGTAACCTTTTGCAACCAATCTAGCTTTGAAAACTTCAAGTTTCCCATCCTTGTCCTTTTTCAGTTTGAAAACCCATTTGCTTCCAATGGCTTGGTAGCCATCTGGCAAATCGACCAAATCCCATACTTGGTTTTCAGACATGGAGTCTAATTCAGATTGCATGGCTTCTTGCCATTGCTTGGAGCTAGGGCTCGTCATAGCTTGTTTGTAAGTCGCAGGTTCATCACTTTCAAGTAATAGAACGTCATAGCTCTCGTTCGTCAAAATACCTAAGTACCTTTCCGGTTGAGATCTATATCTTTGCGATCTACGCGGGGTAACATTTCTAGATTGACCATGATTCTCACCAGATTCTTCTAAAGATCTCTGAGTTTCATCCTGAATGTCATCTTGAGCATTCTCTAGAGTTTGTTGTTCGACTCGAATTTCTTCGAGGTCTACTTTTCTCCCACTTGTCATTTTGGAAATATGATCCTTCTCCAAAAAGACACCATCTCGAGCAACAAACACTTTGTTCTCAGATGTATTGTAGAAGTAATACCCCTTTGTTTCCTTTGGATAGCCCACAAGGATACATTTGTCAGATTTTGGATGAAGTTTGTCTGAAATTAATCGTTTGACGTATACTTCACATCCCCAAATCTTAAGAAAAGACACATTTGGAGGCTTTCCAAACCATAATTCGTATGGAGTCTTTTCGACAGCTTTAGACGGAGCTCTATTTATAGTGAGTGCAGCTGTATTTAGTGCATGTCCCCAAAATTCTAATGGAAGTTCGGCCTGACCCATCATTGACCTGACCATGTCTAGCAAGGTTCTGTTCCTCCGTTCCGACACACCGTTCCATTGTGGTGTTCCAGGAGGAGTCAATTCTGATAGAATTCCACATTCTTTCAGATGGTCATCAAATTCATAGCTCAGATATTCACCGCCTCTATCAGACCGCAGTGCCTTAATCTTCTTGCCTAATTGATTCTCTACTTCACTCTGAAATTCCTTGAATTTGTCAAAGGATTCAGACTTATGCTTCATTAGGTAGACATAACCATACCTACTGAAGTCATCAGTGAAAGTGATAAAGTAGCTGAAACCACCTCTAGCATTTGTACTCATTGGTCCACATACATCTGTATGGATTAAACCCAATAGTTCATTTGCTCTTTCTCCAACTTTAGAGAAAGGTTGCTTTGTCATTTTGCCAAGTAAACATGATTCGCATTTACCATAATCCTCTAAGTCAAATGGTTCTAGAATTCCTTCTCTTTGAAGTCTTTCTAAGCGTTTCAAGTTTATATGGCCTAATCGACAATGCCACAGATAGGTGAGATCTGAATCATCCTTTTTGGCCTTTTTGGTATTTATGTTATATACTTGTTTGTCGTGATCTAATAAATAAAGTCCATTGACTAATCTAGCAGATCCATAAAACATCTCTTTAAAATAAAACGAACAACTATTGTCTTTTATTAAAAAGGAAAATCCCTTAGCATCTAAGCAAGAAACTGAAATGATGTTTTTAGTAAGACTTGGAACATGGAAACATTCTTCCAGTTCCAAAACTAGCCCGGAGGGCAACGACAAATAGTAAGTTCCTACGGCTAATGCAGCAATCCGTGCTCCATTTCCCACTCGTAGGTCAACTTCACCCTTGCTTAACTTTCTACTTCTTCTTAGTCCCTGTGGATTGGAACATAAGTGTGAGCCACAACCTGTATCTAATACCCAAGAAGTTGAATTAGCAAGTATACAGTCTATAACGAAAATACCTGAAGATGGAACGACTGTTCCGTTCTTCTGATCTTCCTTTAGCTTCAAGCAATCTCTCTTCCAATGCCCCTTCTTCTTGCAGTAGAAGCATTCGGATTCAGAAGTGGGTTGACTGACCTTCCTTTTTGCAGATTTGGCGCCAGTTTGCTTAGTTGGGCTGGCCTTGTTGCCACCTTTCTTAGCATTCCTCTTCTTTCCAGATTTCTTGAACTTGCCCCCACGCACCATAAGCACATCCTGCTTATCACTTTTGAGCGTCTTTTCAGCGGTCTTCAGCATACCGTGAAGCTCAGTGAGCGTTTTTTCCAGACTATTCATACTGTAGTTCAGTTTGAACTGATCATACCCGCTATGAAGAGAATGGAGGATGGTGTCTATAGCCATTTCCTGAGAAAATTGCTGATCCAGCCGACTCATATTCTCAATGAGTCCAATCATTTTGAGAACATGTGGACTTACGGGCTCGCCTTTCTTAAGCTTGGTCTCAAGAATTTGCCTATGAGTCTCGAATCTTTCGACTCGAGCCAGATCTTGGAACATGTTCTTCAACTCACTGATGATTGTGAAAGCATCTGAGTTGATGAACGTTTTCTGCAGATCCGCACTCATGGTGGCGAGCATTAGACATTTCACATCCTTGTTGGCATCAATCCAACGATTGAGGGCTGCCTGAGTGACCCCGTCGCCTGCAGCTTCGGGCATCGCCTCATCTAGGACATACTCCTTTTCTTCCTGCATAAGAACTATTTCCAAGTTCCTTTGCCAGTCAAGGAAGTTTTTCCCGTTCAACTTCTCCTTTTCGAGAATTGATCGAATGTTGAATGAATTGTTGTTTGCCATATTAAAAACTACAATTGAAAAGAATAAACAAATAAATAACCATTCACAGTTTCTCTTAATAAACTTAAATTCTAGCATACATGCATAATTCAATGTTTATTAAGCATTTTATTCAAATTATGTGTTCCGGCAGGTGTGAATAAAATGATTCCAAGATCCTAAAATCATTGAAGAAATAAGCACAGTTTGTCGACTTAATCCTAGAACATCTTAGGTAAGCAAAAGCCTTTTGCTAATAGTCTAGAAACTATTCTTGGTTGATAGGTACGTCTAAGAACTTATTAGGTAAACCTATCGAATTTGCCACGACATAAAAGGACTCCTTACTTATATCGTTGAGTTTCACCAAAACTAACATGTACTCACAATTATTTGTGTACCTTGCCCCTTTAGGACCAATAAGTAACACCTCGCTGAGCGAAAACTATTACTAGATTGATGTAAAGGATATCCAAGCAAGTGTATATTTTGGCATGGCACCTTTTAACTCAATTTTTAAGTTTGGAACTTAAGGCTCTTACTATGTTGGTTAGATTTTAAGTGAACTAAAATCCTTAATCATGCAACATAATCAAGCTTTTGATCTCATGCATTTTAAGACATATTTAAAACAATAAATAACTTAAAACATGCATAAGATATTTGTGATCTAGTATGGCCCGACTTCATCTTGAAGCTTTGACTTCAAAGTCCGTCTTGAAAATCTCCGTGGGAGGCACCATTTTCTTCAAATAGGATAAGCTATAACTAATTACAACTATTTGATGGTTCGCAGACCATATTTGAATTGAAAAATAACTTTGGTACTTTAGACCAATTACATTCAATTTAATGGTACGCAGACCATATTTTCTATCCTATTTGGGCCATACTAGTCACTTCATAACCTGCAAAACAGTACATATACAATATATACCATTCACCCATTCATTATCATGAATGGCCCACATAGCTGGTTAGTAAAACACGTTATGCATCACGTAAACATTTGCAGCAATTAATCAAGGGCACCAATAATCTACCAATTATTCAGTCCTTATTAATTCTAATCAAGTTGTTTTATCCTTAAGGATTTGTAGACCTAATCAAGAGTTTATGACTAAAATACGCTCCCACTTAAACCAATAAATTCATATGCTTTACTAATTTTAAACATAAAAATGTATTTCTAGTCTAACCGGAAACATACAAATTTAATTAAAATTTAAAGCTCATATAAATTTATAATTGAATCCAAAAAGTTTAATTTAATTTCAGTCGTATTTAAATTAATTCATGATTTTAATTTTAGTAAAATAATTAGAATAAATAAAATTTATTATAATCACAATATTCAAAATTAAAATCCAAGAAAATAATTTAAATTATTAATTTTAAAATTAATTAAAATTACGTGAACTGGAATTTTCAAATTAAACATTCAAAACGATCTTTAATCGTAACGCAAACACCCTACGCGTTGCACGCCCATGGGCCGCACGCACACAGCCATTGCTGGCCATGTGCGCGCAGCCCATGCGCTCGTCGCATAGCTGCTGCATCCCCATCGCAAGCCTCCGCACGCATTGGTGCTCGCTGCGCGCGCCAGCGCTCATCGCACGCGAGCTATCGCTCGCAGTGCGCGCGCGACATCGCTCGCTGGGCGCGCGAGCCATCGCTCGCTGGGCGCGCGACATCGCTCGCTGGGCGTGCGATATCGCTCGCTGGGCGGGCGACATCGCTCGCTGTGCGCGCGAGCAATGCTAGGCGCAGCACTCGTGGCACGCGAGCTTGCGCTCGCTTCGCGCGAGGCTGCGCGCTCTTGTGCGAGGCAGCGCGCGTTGTGGCGCAGCTCGCTTGCTGCCCACACGCGACTGCCTTGGCTCGCCCTTCGCCCATGCCCATTCGTCCATTGCTCGTGGCACACGACACAAGGCAGGGCTGCTGCCTTGTGCTCGTGCACTACGCCCTTGCTCATTGCATTCGTGCCGCACGGGCGACGAGCTCCCTTGCTCGTCGTCGCATGCCCGCATTATACAACACCCCTTAAGGGTAACACGAAGCGTCCATTGCTTTGTGCGTGCAAGTTTTATGAACGAATCGCATAAAAATTTAAAATTTATAAAATTAATGACAAATTAATAAATATTATTAATTTCATAATTTTAGGGCGAAAAATCGAAAATTTATTATCCAATTGATTTCCGATTGTTATGGATTCAAGTCTAGGTCATAAAAATTTAAAATTTATCATAAATTTACAATTTTTATGGTGGTTTTTAATCATAGGTTTCTAATTAAATTACAATTAATTATGAAAATCAAATTAATTCTAAATTATTCTAATTTTCAACAAATTAATCATAATTACAAATTAGATTGCATAATTAACAAGACTAGGCATTCAAACTTGTTAAACATATGCAGTAGGTCAATCAAAAATTCAAGATTTATCAACAAGAATTGCAAATATTTAATTTAACATCTTAAATTTACGAAATTTTGCATTCGAAAAACTAAAACCTTCGAAAAGTCATAGTTAGGCTTCGAATTTGAGAATTCTGGGTTCGGCAGAAAAATACTACTTTTGTCAAAATTTTAGAATGCCTTTTACATGCGGAATTGACACAAAAATCACTCAATTCGGATGAGTAACGAAGAAACTGCCGAAAAACTGCGTACGTATAATTAAATAAACGCAATTTGCAATTAATTAACAATTACGAAAATTAATCACCCCTTTTAATTCTTGCAAATTTGTAATATTTAACCATGTTCATGCAATTTAGATTATGAAAATAATAAGGGGCTCGTGATACCACTGTTAGGTTATGATACATATGATATTACATAAATCATGCGGAAACAACCATTAACCCAGGAATACGTATTATTTACACATAATCATATAGCATAATTTAGATGCATACTCTTTGTTGCGTGCCCTCCCTAGCTGCGCCCGAACCGAACAAGAACAAGTCTTTAGGACTCCAAGTGTCGTCCCTCCGTAGATAGTCCACAGCACGTCCGGATCCGCCTTAAGATTGACCAACTAGAATCGCCCTTAAGGTACTAGAATTTTCGTCACTTTTGAGCAAGATGTGTGGCTGAATTTTTCTCTCAAAAACTCACTTTGAATACTTTGAAACTCGTTATAAATTGTGAGCCCTAGCCTCATATTTATAGGGGTATGGAAAGGGAATCGAAATCCTATTCAGATACAAATTAATTAAACCTAGAATCCTACAAGAACTCTAATTTAATTAATTTATCAAATAGAATTAGGAATTTAATCATTAACCGAACTCTGCATGTTTTAGGAAACGTGCACGAACACAAACACTTGCACACACACGCACGGCAGCCACGATGGGCCCCCATGCGTGCGTGCGAGCAGCAGCCCACGCAGCGCCCGCGCGCGCTGCGCGCTGCGCGTGCTGTGCGCGCTGTGCGCGCTGCGCAGCCTGCTGGGCCTGGCCTTGCGCTGGGCCTGGCGTGGCTGTTTGTGCGGCGCGCTTTACTTGCTGGGCGATGGCCTGGCTTCGTGCTGGGCCTCGTCCGGCAGGACTCGTCCGATGCTTATTCGTACAATGCGCTTCCGATTAAATTTTCCGATTCCGGAATTCATTTCCGATACGAACAATATTTAATATTTCCGATTCCGGAATTAATTTCCGTTTCGAACAAATATTTAATATTTCCGTTTCCGGAATTATTTTCCGATTCCGGTAATATTTCCGATTCTGACAATATTTCCGTTTCCGGCAATATTTCCGATTCTGGCAATATTTCCATTTCCGATAATATTTTCCGATACGTACCATGTTTCCGTTTCCGGCAACATCTACGACTTGGATAATATTTATATTTCCGATACGATCCATATTTCCGTTTCCGGCAATATCATCGTTTCCGGAGTATTCATTTCTTGCCTGTGACGATCTCAGCTCCCACTGAAACCAAGATCCGTCGGTTCCGAATATTCATAGATGGAGTATTTAATGCCATTAAATACTTGATCCGTTTACGTACTATTTGTGTGACCCTACGGGTTCAGTCAAGAGTAAGCTGTGGATTAATATCATTAATTCCACTTGAACTGAAGCGGCCTCTAGCTAGGCATTCAGCTCTCTTGATCTCACTGAATTATTAACTTGTTAATTAATACTGAACCACATTTATTAGACTTAACATAGAATGCATACTTGGACCAAGGGCATTATTTCCTTCACTATGGTGGAGATGATGAATTAATTGTTAAAGGCTATACGGACGCAAGTTTCCAAACCGACAAAGATGATTTCAGATCACAGTCTGGGTTTGTCTTCTGCCTCAACGGAGGAGCAGTAAGCTGGAAAAGTGCTAAGCAAAGCACCATTGCGGATTCTACAACTGAAGCGGAGTACATTGCTGCACATGAAGCAGCAAAGGAAGCTATATGGCTAAGGAAGTTCATAGGTGAACTTGGTGTAGTCCCCTCCATTAAAGGACCAATAGCCCTGTATTGTGACAATAACGGAGCTATTGCACAGGCAAAAGAGCCTAGACACCACCAGAGAGTCAAGCATGTACTTCGTAGATTTCACCTTCTACGAGAGTTCGTTGAAAGAAAAGAAGTCGAGATAAGCAAAATTGGAACTGATGACAACATATCAGATCCATTAACTAAACCTCTGCCGCAGGCGAAGCACAACTCGCACACTGCAGCTATGGGAATCAAGCATATTGGAGAATGGCTTTGATGTCTCTGTTTAATGTTTTAAAGTTTTAGAGTTTAAATCTTTGTAAAACATTTTTGGTTAATCATTCACAATAAATGAAAAGAATTCATTTTTCCATTTAATTTGTGGTTTATTAAATGATGAGTCCCTTCAATTTGACGATATATTCAAGATAGACTGTCAGGACCAGTCCTGTGACTAAGAAATGTCTATCAAGTGAACTTGAATGTCAAAGGTTGAAAATGGTCCCTAGTCGGAGTTTTCTATAAATTTGGACGCATAGAAAACGTTAGACGATTAGAATGCAAGATGACTAGTAGTTCTGTTTCTTGAACTATGTGGACATGGCAATGTTATAATCATTTGCATAGATACTTACTTTGGGAAGACTAGTATCGGACAAGACCTATGAAACTTTACTGTAAGAGATGAAAATCTGTCATAAGTAAATTTCATTAAATTATTAGACACTAAATCCTCAATACCTGAGTGATTTGAGATTACTTGTTTGAGAACTGGTTGCTTTGACGTTGACCAACCGTCGCACCGTAAAAGGAGGCTATAAAGGCAACGCTCAGGTAATCACCTATCAAACGAAGTCTAATCTCAAGATCGCAAGATTAGGGATTGTCCTCCCATAGTTCGGGATGAGATGCTTAAAAGTTGTACAAGGCCACTCGGAGAGCTAGAAACTGTGAAATGCATGGCCGTGCTCGGATGAATCATAGGCTATGATTATCTATTTATTTGATCAGCTGAACTCTGAAACCGAGGAACACCTCTGGACATAATAAGGATGACAACTCTTACCTTATGTTCAAGAGCAAGCATCGAGCGACAAAGGAATTAGGAAATGCACACTTTTCCCTAAGGACAAGTGGGAGACTGAAGGAAATAATGCCCTTGGTCCAAGTATGCATTCTATGATAAGTCTAATAAATGCGGTTCAGTATTAATTAACAAGTTAATAATTCAGTGAGATCAAGTGAGCTGAATGCCTAGCTAGAGGCCGCTTCAGTTCAAGTGGAATTAATGATATTAATCCACAGCTTACTCTTGACTGAACCCGTAGGGTCACACAAATAGTACGTAAACGGATCAAGTATTTAATGGCATTAAATACTCTATCTATGGATATTCGGAATCGACGGATCTTGGTTTCAGTGGGAGCTGAGATCGTCACAGGCTAGAAATGAATACTCCGGAAACGATGATATTACCGGAAACGGAAATATGGATCGTATCGGAAATATAAATATTATCCAAGTCGTAGATGTTGCCGGAAACGGAAACATGGTACGTATCGGAAAATATTATCGGAAATGGAAATATTACCAGAATCGGAAATATTGCCGGAAACGGAAATATTGTCAGAATCGGAAATATTACCGGAATCGGAAAATAATTCCGGAAACGGAAATATTAAATATTTGTTCGAAACGGAAATTAATTCCGGAATCGGAAATGTTAAATATTGTTCGTATCGGAAATGAATTCCGGAATCGGAAATTTAATCGGAAGCGTATCGTACGAATAAGCATCGGACGAGGCCTGCCGGACGAGGGCCCAGCACGAAGCCAGGCCATCGCCCAGCAAGCCAAGCGCGCCACACAAACAGCCACGCCAGGCCCAGCGCAAGGCCAGGCCCAACAGGCCGTGGCAGCGCGCACAGCGCGCGCAGCGCGCGCGGATGCTTGCGTGGGCTTGTGGCTCGCGCAGGCCTCGCTGCGTGGGCTGCTGCTCGCACGCACGCATTGGCGGCCCATCGAGGCTGCCGTGTGTGTGTGCGTAAGTGTTTGTGTTCGTGCACGTTTCCTAAAACGTGCAGAGTTCGGTTAATGATTAAATTCCTAATTCTATTTGATAAATTAATTAAATTAGAGTTCTTGTAGGATTCTAGGTTTAATTAATTTGTATCTGAATAGGATTCCAATTCCCTTTCCATAACCCTATAAATATGTGGCCTGGGTTCACAATTTATAACGAGTTTTAAAGTATTCAAAGTGAGTTTTTGAGAGAAAAATTCAGCCATACATCTTGCTCAAAAGTGCCGAAAATTCTAGTACCTTAAGGGCGATTCTAGTTGGTCAATCTTAAGGCGGATCCGGACGTGCTGTGGACTATCTACGGAGGGACGACACTTGGAGTCCTAAAGACTTGTTCTTGTTCGGTTCGGGCGCAGCTAGGGAGGGCACGCAACAAAGAGTATGCATCTAAATTATGCTATATGATTATGTGTAAATAATATGTAATCCTGGGTTAATGGTTGTTTCCGCATGATTTATGTAATATCATATGTATCATAACCTAACATGTGCCATCTTTGTCAACCAACTGGTACGCACCATGACCTGTTCGTCTCACGATCTGGTAAGGACCTTCCCATGTCGGGGCTAGTTTGCCGTGTCGAGGATCCTTTTTGTTTGGGAAGACTTTACGCAGAACCCAATCTCCCTGCTGAAATATCCGAACCCTCACATTCTTGTTGTAACTGTTTGCAACAGCTTGTTGGTAGGACGCCATCCTGACCAGTGCTGCTTCTCTGAGTTCGTCGACAGTATCGATGTCGTAAGCTAAGACTGAGTTGTTCATTCCCGGAGCCATGAAACTACTTCTTGCTGTGGGGAGCTCGACTTCGGGCGGGATGACTGCCTCACAACCGAAGACTAAGGAGAAAGGAGTGTGATTGGTCGTCGTCTTGGGTGTCGTCCTGTCAGCCCAAAGGATCATAGGTAGTTCGTCTGCCCATCTTCCTTTGGCGTCATCGAGGCGTTTCTTGAGGTTGTTGATGATGATTTTGTTGCTTGACTCGGCCTGGCCATTTGCTTGAGGATATCTTGGTGTTGAGGTATGCAAGGTGATGTTATATCTACTGCAGAATTCCTTGGTTTTGTTGCTGATAAACTGTGAACCATTGTCGCAGATAATCTCGGAAGGGATACCCAACCGACTGAGGACGTTTCGCTTGATGAACGAGATGACTTCGGTATCTCGAACTCGCTTAAAAGCTTATGCTTCGATCCACTTGGAGAAGTAATCAGTCATTGCATACATGAAGACGCACTGTCCGGATAATTATGGTAAGGGTCCTACTATGTCCATCCCCCACTTTGTGAAGGGCCAAGGGGATAGGATGGGGTGGAGTACTTCACAAGGTTGGTGAGAGACAGATGCGAACCGCTGGCAAGAGTCGCATTTCTTAGCAAAGGCGATTGCGTCTTTCTTCATGGTGGGCCAAAATATCCCATGGTGAGGGCTTTGTGAGCTAAGCTTCTTCCTCCGGCGTGATTTCCACATTCTCCATCATGTATATTGCGCAATGTCGACTCGATCTCGTCATGATCTAGGCATCTCAGATACGGTCCTGCAACTGATTTTCTGAACAATACTCCATGAATTAGGATAAACCTGGAGGCTTTCATGCGGAAGGCTTTTTCGTGGGTGACTCCAGGTGGGGTGGTGTTGTGTTTGAACCAGTGTATGTAGGGGTCGCGCCATGAAGGCGTTTGTGTAGGTTGGGACTTTTCGGTGATGGGTAGGTTATCTTTGGTGATGGCTGGGTACATTAAGTGGACTACGGGAATGGAAGTGAGTTTAGGTTTGATGTTTGAGCCGAGGTTGGCTAAGGCGTCAGCCTGGGTGTTTAGATCTCTTGGTATTTGTTGTAAGGTGCATGAGTCGAACTTGTTTACGAGCCTTTTGTCTATTTCCAAGTAGGCCTGCATCTTTGAGTCCTTCGCTGCATACGAACCGTTAATCTGACTGATAATCAATAAAGAATCACAACGTACCTCAGGTTGGCGGATATTCATGTCGAGTGCTAATGATAATCCCAGGATCAAGGCTTCGTATTCTGCTTCGTTGCTGGTAGGTTTGAACTTGCAATAGACAGATTGTACTATGGTGTCCCCTTGTGGGGACTTTAGCACGATGCCGAGGCCTGTCCCCTGTATGTTGGAGGAACCGTCAGTATGTAGAGTCCATGTTGATGAGGATCCACTGTCGGTCAGTATGTTGACTTCGTGATCGACTTCGTGTTGGAGGCTCGGGCTGAAGTCAGCCACAAAATCAGCCAAAGCTTGTGACTTGATGGCTGTGCGAGGTTTGTATCTGATGTCATAACAACCTAATTGTATTGCCCATTTGGACATCCTGCCAGACAACTCGGGTTTCCTCATGATTGATTTCATGGGATAGTTAGTTCTAACAGTGATAGGATAACATTCAAAATAGGGGCGTAATTTAACAGAAGCGACGACTAAAGCAAGGACAAGTTTTTCGAGATGAGAGTACCTTGTTTCGGCACTATGTAAGGACTTACTGACGTAATAAACAGGTAGCTGCTTTCCGTCTTCTTCCCGTAATAACACTGCACTGATGGTCGACTTCGTAACTGCAAGGTATACCGGTAGCACTTCATTGTTTTTTGGTTTGGACAGTAGCGGGGGGTTTGACAGGTATTGCTTAAGTTGCTGCAATGCGGCTTCGTGTCGGTCGGTCTAGTTGAACTTCTCGTTCTTCCTAAGGATGTCGTAGAACAATTTACATTTGTCGGACGACCTGGAGATGAAACGGTTGAGGGCGGCTACTCTGCCTTCTAACTTCTGTACGTCCTTTTGATTATGAGGTGATTGCAGGTTGATGATTGCGCGGATCTGATCAGGACTGGCTTCGATGCCTCTTCGAGTAACCATATAACCCAAGAACTTCCCGGAGGAGACACCGAATGAAGAGGCATCTTGCGCAGTCTAAAAAGATGCCTCTTCATGCTGTGCTCCCGTAGTACGTCGAAGGCTTGTTGGAGATGCGAGATGTGATCTGAGGCTTTCTTGGATTTTACCAACATGTCATCGATGTAGACCTCCATTGTGTCCCCTAGTTGTTTTCTGAACATTTTGTTGACTAGGCGTTGATAGGTGGCGCCTGCGTTCCTCAAACCGAATGGCATGACCTTGTAACAATAAGTTCCCCGCTCCGTGATGAAGGCGGTTTTTTCTTGGTCTTCTGGGTGCATCAAAATCTGGTTGTACCCACTGAACGCATCCATGAATGTTTGTATTTCATGTCCCGCAGTACCATCAACCATGGCGTCGATGTGGGGTAAAGGAAAAGAATCTTTGGGGCACGCCTTGTTGATGTCGGTGAAGTCTATGCAAACTCGCCATTTCCCATTCTTTTTTCTGACTACGACGACATTGGCCAACCAGTCTGGGTATTTTACTTCCCTGATCTTTCCTGTATCTAGTAGTTGCTGAACTTCATCGTTGATAATTTGGTTGCGTTCTGGAGCGAACTTCCTTCGCTTTTGTTTGACGGGCTTGTGACGAGGATCAACACTGAGTTTGTGAGTGATGTCGTCTGGGCTGATGCCTGGCATATCTTCATGGGACCATGCGAAGCAATCTGCATTGGCTTTGAGAAACGTGACAAGTTCCGACCTAATGTCGTCGGGTATGTCACATCCAATAAAAACAACCTGTTCCGGCTTTGTGGGATCTAAGACGACCTCGTCGAGTTGTTCAGACTTGGGCTCTTTGTAGCTTGCTGGTCCGGAACTAGACTGTAATTGCTATAATGAGGATTTGTTGGTGGCTGAGGGTTTTAGGGCCGCCTTGTAACACTCTTTGGACTCTTGCTGATCTCCTTTGATTTCCTGAACCCTCCATCGAGTCGGGAACTTGATGGTTTGGTGATATGTCGAAGGGATGACCTTCATGTCGTGGATCCATGTCCTGCCCAAGATAATGTTGTAAGATGAAGGGCAATCAATGACACAAAACTTTACCTGTTGGTTGATTCCTTGTGCGTAAACAGGTAGGGTAACTTCTCCGAAGGTGGTCTTTGCTTCATCACTGAACCCTATTAGCACGGTGGACTTTTTGACGACATCTGTGTCTGGGTTGAGTCCCATCTCTTTGAGGGCGTCGAGCATCATCACGTTAGTTGAGCTACCATTGTCGACAAGGACTCGCTTGATCATGCAGTTCCCAACAGGAATGGATATTACCAAGCCATCATGATGTTTGTCCGAGATGTCCCCTGCATCAGATTCATCAAAAGATATAGGGGTTAGTTATTTTGCGGCTACGGCTCAGACCGGTCTATCTGTCTCATTTTCTCGGGCGTGTCTCTTCGCTGCAGAATAAGTTAAACCACAAATCTCAGAACCTCCAGCAATAAAATTCACAGTTTTAGTATGAGGGGGATGAAGGAAATAATGCCCTTGGTCCAAGTATGCATTCAATGTTAAGTCTAATAAAAGCGGTTCAGTATTAATTAATAAGTTAATAATTCAGTGAGATCAAGTGAGCTGAATGCCTAGCTAGAGGCCGCTTCAGTTCAAGTGGAATTAATGATATTAATCCACAGCTTACTCTTGACTGAACCCGTAGGGTCACACAAATAGTACGTAAACGGATCAAGTATTTAATGGCATTAAATACTCCATCTATGGATATTCGGAATCGACGGTTCTTGGTTTCAGTGGGAGCTGAGATCGTCACAGGCAAGAAATGAATACTCCGGAAACGATGATATTGCCGGAAACGGAAATATGGATCGTATCGGAAATATAAATATTATCCAAGTCGTAGATGTTGCCGGAAACGGAAACATGGTACGTATCGGAAAATATTATCGGAAATGGAAATATTGCCGGAATCGGAAATATTGTCGGAAACGGAAATATTGTCAGAAACGGAAATATTATCGGAATCGGAAAATAATTCCGGAAACGGAAATATTAAATATTTGTTCGAAACGGAAATTAATTCCGGAATCGGAAATATTAAATATTGTTCGTATCGGAAATAAATTCCGGAATCGGGAATTTAATCGAAAGCGTATCGTACGAATTAGCATCGGACGAGGCTCGCTAGACGAAGGCCCGGCACGAAGCCAGACCATCGCCCAGCAAGCCACACGCATCACCAATACACGCCAAAGCCTCGACCAGGCCCAGCGCAAGCCAGGCCCAGCCGAAGCCATGGGCGCGCGCGGACAGTAGCATGGGCCGAGCGTTGTGCGCTCAGCGTGGGCCGCAAGGCCTGCGCGGGTGTACGGTGCTCGTGCGATGCTCGTGTGCGAATCCTAAAGCTATCGGGATTCGATAAAAGATTAAATCCTAAACCTATTAGATAAAGTTTATTTAAATAGAGTCCTAGCAGGATTCTAATTAAATAAATTAGTATCCTAATAGGATTCCAATTCCTTTTCCATACCTCTATAAATAAGGGCCTAGGGTCATTATTTATACATAACTTTTCAAGTATTCAAAGCTAGGATTTTTAAGCAGAAAAATCAGCCATATCTCTTGCCCATTTAGCCGAAAATAAGTAGTACCTTAAGGGCGATTCTAGTTGGTCAATCTTAAGGCGGATCCGGACGTGCTGTGGACTATCTACGGAGGGACGACACTTGGAGTCCTAAAGACTTGTTCTTGTTCGGTTCGGGCGCAGCTAGGGAAGGCACGCAACAAAGAGTATGCATCTAAACTATGCTAAATGATTATGTGTAAATAATATGTTTTCCTGGCTTTATGGTTTTTCCGCATGATTTATGAATTGTCATATGTATCATAACCTAACAGTGGTATCACGAGCCTCTTATTATTTTCATAATCTAAATTGCATGAACATGGTTAAATATTACAAATTTGCAAGAATTAAAAGGGGTGATTAATTTTCGTAATTGTTAATTAATTGCAAATTGCGTTTATTTAATTATACGTACGCAGTTTTTCAGCAGTTTCTTCGTTACTCATCCAAATCGAGTGATTTTTGTGTCAATTCCGCATGTAAAAGGCATTCTAAAATTTTGACAAAATTCTCAAATTCGAAGCCTAACTATGACTTTTCGGAGGTTTTAGTTTTTCGAATGCAAAATTTCGTAAATTTAAGATGTTAAATTAAATATTTGCGATTCTTGTTGATAAATCTTGAATTTTTGATTGACCTACTGTATATGTTTAACAAGTTTGAATGCCTAGCCTTGTTAATTATGCAATCTAATTTGTAATTATGATTAATTTGTTAAAAATTAGAATAATTTAGAATTAATTTGATTTTCATAATTAATTATAATATAATTAGATACCTATGATTAAAAACCACCAAAAAAATTGTAAATTTATGTTAAATTTTAAACTTTTATGACCTAGACTTGAATCCATGTTAATCGGAAATCAATTGAATAATAAATTTTCGATTTTTCGCCCTAAAATTATGAAATTAATATTATTTATTAATTTGTCATTAATTTTGAATATAAATTTTAAAATTTTATGCGATTCGCTCATATAACTTGCACGCACAAAGCAATGGACGCTACGTGTTACCCTTAAGGGGTGTTGTATAGTGCGGGCATGTGACGACGAGCAAGGGAGCTCGTCGCCCATGCGGTACGAATGCAATGAGCAAGGCCATGGTGCACGAGCACAAGGCAGCAGCCCTGCCTTGTGTCGTGGGCTGTGTGCAATGGGCGAATGGGCGAGGGCGAGAGCAAGGCACGAGCAGTCGCGTGTGGGCAGCAAGCGAGCTGCGCCACAGCACGCACTGCCTCGCGCAAGCGTGCGGAGCCTCGCGCGCAGCGAGCGTAAGCTCGCGTGCCACGAGTGCTGCGCCAAGCATCGATTGCTCGCGCGCAGCGAGCGCTATTGTGCGTGCGACGAGCGCTGCGCCCAGCGATGACGTGCGAGTGCTTATTGTGCGTGCGACGAGCGCTGCGCCCAGCGATGGCGTGCGAGTGCTTGTTGTGCGTGCGACGAGCGCTGCGCCCAGCGATGGCGTGCGGGTGCGTGTTGCGACGTGCGACGAGCGCTGCGCCCAGCGATGGGCTGCGGCAGCATGCTCGTGCGTCGAGCGCTGGCGCGCGCAGCGAGCACCAGCTCGCGTGATGCCTTGCGATGGTGAGCAGCAGCGATGCGAGGCAGCGCATGGGCTGCGCGCACATGGCCAGCGATGGTTGTGTGCGTGTGGCCCATGGGCGTGCGTTGCGTGGGATTGTTGCGTTGCGATTAGATCGTTTTGAAATTTTAATTTGAAATTTTCAGTTTACGTAATTTTAATTAATTTTAAAATTAATAATTTAAATTATTTTCTTGGATTTTAATTTTGAATATTGTAATTATAATAAATTTTATTTATTCTAATTATTTTACTAAAATTAAAATCATGAATTAATTTAAATGCGACTGAAATTAAATTAAACTCTGTGGATTCAATTATAAATTTATATGAGCTTTAAATTTTAATTAAATTTGTATGTTTCCGGTTAGACTAGAAATACATTTTTATGTTTAAAATTAGTAAAGCATATGAATTTATTGGTTTAAGTGGGAGCCCCTTTTAGTCATAAACTCTTGATTAGGTCTACAAAACCTTAAGGTTAAAACAACTTGATTAGAATTAATAAGGACTGAATAATTTGTAGATTATTGGTGCCCTTGATTAATTGATGCAAATGTTTATGTGATGCATAATATGTTTTACTAACCAGCTATGTGAGCCGTTCATGTTAATGAATGGATGAATGGTATATATTGTATATGTACTGTTTTGCAGGTTATGAAGTGACTAGTATGGCCCAAATAGGATAGAAAATATGGTCTGCGTACCATTAATTTGAATGTAATTGGTCTAAAGGACCAAAGTTGTTTTTCAATTCAAATATGGTCTGCGTACCATCAAATAGTTGTAATTAGTTTTAATTATAGCTTATTCTATTTGAAGAAAATGGTGCCTCCCACGGAGATTTTCAAGACGGACTTTGAAATTAAAGCTTCAAGATGAAGTCGGGCTATACTAGATCACATTTATCTTATGCATGTTTTAAGTTATTTATTGCTTTTAAATATGTCTTAAAATGCATGAGATCAAACGCTTGATTATGTTGCATGATTAAGGATTTTAGTTCACTTAAAATCTAACCAACATAGTAAGAGCCTTAAGTTCCAAACTTAAAAATTGAGTTAAAAGGTGCCATGCCAAAATATACACTTGCTTTGATATCCTTTACATCAATCTAGTAATAGTTTTCGCTCAGCGAGGTGTTACTTATTGGTCCTAAAGGGGCAAGGTACACAAATAATTGTTAGTACATGTTAGTTTTGGTGAAACTCAACGATATAAGTAAGGAGTCCTTTTATGTCGTGGCAAAATCGATAGGTTTACCTAATAAGTTCTTAGACGTACCTATCAACCAAGAATAGTTCCTAGACTATTAGCAAAAGGCTTTTGCTTACCTAAGATGTTTTAGGATTAAGTCGACAAACTGTGCTTAGTTCTTCAATGATTTTAGGATCTTGGAATCATTTTATTCACACCTGCCGGAACACATAACTTGAATAAAATGCTTAATAAACATTGAATTATGCATGTATGCTAGAATTTAAGTTTATTAAGAGAAACTGTGAATGGTTATTTATTTGTTTATTCTTTTCAATTGTAGTTTTAAATATGGCAAACAACAATTCATTCAACATTCGATCAATTCTCGAAAAGGAGAAGTTGAACGGGAAAAACTTCCTTGACTGGCAAAGGAACTTGCAAATGTCCTAGAAGAGGCGATGCCCGAAGCCGCAGGCGACGGGGTCACTCAGGCAGCCCTCAATCGTTGTATTGATGCTAACAAGGATGTGAAATGTCTAATGCTCGCCACCATGAGTGCAGATCTGCAGAAAACGTTCATCAACTCAGATGCTTTCACAATCATCAGTGAGTTGAAGAACATGTTCCAAGATCTGGCTCGAGTCGAAAGATTCGAGAGTCATAGGCAAATTCTTGAGACCAAGCTTAAGAAAGGCGAGCCCGTAAGTCCACATGTTCTCAAAATGATTGGACTCATTGAGAATATGAGTCGGCTGGATCAGCAATTTTCTCAGGAAATGGCTATAGACACCATCCTCCATTCTCTTCATAGCGGGTGTGATCAGTTCAAACTGAACTACAGTATGAATAGTCTGGACAAAGCGCTCACTGAGTTTCACGGTATGCTGAAGACCGCTGAAAAGACGCTCAAAAGTGATAAGCAGGATGTGCTTATGGTGCGTGGGGGCAAGTTCAAGAAATCTGGAAAGAAGAGGAATGCTAAGAAAGGTGGCAACAAGGCCAGCCCAACTAAGCAAACTGACGCCAAATCTGTAAAGAGGAAGGTCAGTCAAACCACTTCTGAATCCGAATGCTTCTACTGCAAGAAGAAGGGGCATTGGAAGAGAGATTGCTTGAAGCTAAAGGAAGATCAGAAGAACGGAACAGTCGTTCCATCTTCAGGTATTTTCGTTCTAGACTGTATACTTGCTAATTCAACTTCTTGGGTATTAGATACAGGTTGTGGCTCACACTTATGTTCCAATCCACATGGACTAAGAAGAAGTAGAAAGTTAAGCAAGGGTGAAGTCGACCTACGAGTGGGAAATGGAGCACGGATTGCTGCATTAGCTGTAGGAACTTATTATTTGTCGTTGCCCTCCGGGCTAGTTTTGGAACTGGAAGAGTGTTTCCATGTTCCAAGTCTTACTAAAAACATCATTTCAGTTTCTTGCTTAGATGCTAAGGGATTTTCCTTTTTAATAAAAGACAATAGTTGTTCGTTTTATTTTAAAGAGATGTTTTATGGATTTGCTAGATTAGTCAATGGACTTTATTTATTAGATAACGACAAACAAGTATATAACATAAATACCAAAAAGGCCAAAAAGGATGATTCAGATCTCACCTATCTGTGGCATTGTCGATTAGGCCATATAAACTTGAAACGCTTAGAAAGACTTCAAAAGGAAGGAATTCTAGAACCATTTGACTTAGAGGATTATGGTAAATGCGAATCATGTTTACTTGGCAAAATGACAAAGCAACCTTTCTCTAAAGTTGGAGAAAGAGCAAATGAACTATTGGGTTTAATCCATACAGATGTATGTGGACCAATGAGTACAAATGCTAGAGGTGGTTTCAGCTACTTTATCACTTTCACTGATGACTTCAGTAGTTATGGTTATGTCTACCTAATGAAGCATAAGTCTGAATCCTTTGACAAATTCAAGGAATTTCAGAGTGAAGTAGAGAATCAATTAGGCAAGAAGATTAAGGCACTGCGGTCTGATAGAGGCGGTGAATATCTGAGCTATGAATTTGATGACCATCTGAAAGAATGTGGAATTCTATCAGAATTGACTCCTCCTGGAACACCACAATGGAACGGTGTGTCGGAACGGAGGAACAGAACCTTGCTAGACATGGTCAGGTCAATGATGGGTCAGGCCAAACTTCCATTAGAATTTTGGGGACATGCACTAAATACAGCTGCACTCACTATAAATAGAGCTCCGTCTAAAGCTGTCGAAAAGACTCCATACGAATTATGGTTTGGAAAGCCTCCAAATGTGTCTTTTCTTAAGATTTGGGGATGTAAAGTATACGTCAAACGATTAATTTCAGACAAACTTCATCCAAAATCTGAAAAATGTATCCTTGTGGGCTATCCAAAGGAAACAAAGGGGTATTACTTCTACAATACATCTGAGAACAAGGTGTTTGTTGCTCGAGATGGTGTCTTTTTGGAGAAAGATCACATTTCCAAAATGACAAGTGGGAGAAAAGTAGACCTCGAAGAAATTCGAGTCGAACAACAAACTCTAGAGAATGCTCAAGATGACATTCAGGATGAAACTCAGAGATCTTTAGAAGAATCTGGTGAGAATCATGGTCAATCTAGAAATGTTACCCTGCGTAGATCGCAAAGATATAGATCTCAACCGGAAAGGTACTTAGGTATTTTGACGAACGAGAGCTATGACGTTCTATTACTTGAAAGTGATGAACCTGCGACTTACAAACAAGCTATGACGAGCCCTAGCTCCAAGCAATGGCAAGAAGCCATGCAATCTGAATTAGACTCCATGTCTGAAAACCAAGTATGGGATTTGGTCGATTTGCCAGATGGCTACCAAGCCATTGGAAGCAAATGGATTTTCAAACTGAAAAAGGACAAGGATGGGAAACTTGAAGTTTTCAAAGCTAGATTGGATGCAAAAGGTTACAGGCAAGTCCACGGTGTGGATTACGATGAAACCTTTTCACCAGTTGCAATGCTAAAGTCTATTCGGATAATGTTAGCAATCGCTGCATATTACGATTACGAAATATGGCAGATGGATGTCAAAACTGCTTTCTTAAACGGCGTTTTAACAGAAACTGTGTTTATGACACAGCCTGAAGGTTTTGAGGATCCAAAGAATGCTAAAAAGGTATGCAAGCTAAAGAAGTCAATCTACGGATTGAAGCAGGCATCCAGGAGCTGGAATATACGTTTTGATGAAGCAGTCGGTGACTTTGGTTTCATCAAGAACGCAGACGAATCTTGTGTATACAAGAAGGTCAGTGGGAGCAAAATTGCTTTCCTAGTATTATATGTCGATGACATATTACTTATCGGAAATGACATTCCTATGTTGAACTCTGTCAAGATTTGGCTTGGGAAATGTTTTTCGATGAAAGATCTAGGAGAAGCACAGTACATATTGGGCATCAAGATTTACAGAGATAGATCTAAAAGGATGATTGGACTTAGTCAAAGCACTTATATCAATAAGGTGCTTGATAGGTTCAAGATGGCGGACTCCAAGCGAGGCTACCTACCCATGTCTCATGGAATAACTCTAAGCAAGACTCAGTGCCCAAAAACACTTGATGAGCGTAGACGAATGAATGGGATTCCATATGCATCATTGATTGGTTCAATAATGTATGCTATGATATGTACACGCCCGGATGTTGCGTACGCACTCAGTGCTACGAGCAGATACCAGTCAGTCCCAGGAGAGGCACATTGGACTGCTGCCAAGAATATTCTGAAGTACCTGAAAAGGCACAAAGATGACTTCCTGGTCTATGGTGGAGATGATGAATTAATTGTTAAAGGCTATACGGACGCAAGTTTCCAAACCGACAAAGATGATTTCAGATCACAGTCTGGGTTTGTCTTCTGCCTCAACGGGGGTGCAGTAAGCTGGAAAAGTGCTAAGCAAAGCACCATTGCGGATTCTACAACTGAAGCGGAGTACATTGCTGCACATGAAGCAGCAAAGGAAGCTATATGGCTAAGGAAGTTCATAGGTGAACTTGGTGTAGTCCCCTCCATTAAAGGACCAATAGCCCTGTATTGTGATAATAACGGAGCTATTGCACAGGCAAAGGAGCCTAGACACCACCAGAGAGTCAAGCATGTACTTCGTAGATTTCACCTTCTACGAGAGTTCGTTGAAAGAAAAGAAGTCGAGATAAACAAGATTGGAACTGATGACAACATATCAGATCCATTGACTAAACCTCTGCCGCAGGCGAAGCACAACTCGTACACTACAGCTATGGGAATCAAGCATATTGGAGAATGGCTTTGATATCCCTGTTTAATGTTTTAAAGTTTTAGAGTTTAAATCTTTGTAAAACATTATTGGTTAATCATTCACATAAATGAAAAGAATTCATTTTTCCATTTAACTTGTGGTTTATTAAATGATGAGTCCCTTCAATTTGACAATATATTCAAGATAGACTGTCAGGACCAGTCCTGTGACTAAGAAATGTCTATCAAGTGAACTTGAATGTCAAAGGTTGAAAATGGTCCCTAGTCGGAGTTTTCTATAAAATTGGACGCATAGAAAACGTTAGACGATTAGAATGCAAGATGACTAGTAGTTTTGTTTCTTGAACTATGTGGACATGGCAATGTCATAATCATTTGCATAGATACTTACTTTGGGAAGACTAGTATCGGACAAGACCTATGAAACTTTACTGTAAGAGATGAAAATCTGTCATAAGTAAATTTCATTAAAATTATTAGACACTAAATCCTCAATACCTGAGTGATTTGAGATTACTTGTTTGAGAACTGGTTGCTTTGACGTTGACCAACCGTCGCACCGTAAAAGGAGGCTATAAAGGCAACGCTCAGGTAATCACCTATCAAACGAAGTCTAATCTCAAGATCGCAAGATTGGGATTGTCCTCCCATAAATCGGGATGAGATGCTTAAAAGTTGTACAAGGCCACTCGGAGAGCTAGAAACTGTGAAATGTATGGCCGTGCTCGGATGAATCATAGGCTATGATTATCTGTTTATTTGATCAGTTGAACTCTGAAACCGAGGAACACCTCTGGACAAAATAAGGATGACAACTCTTACCTTATGTTCAAGAGCAAGCATCGAGCGACAAAGGAATTAGGAAATGCACACTTGTCCCTAAGGACAAGTGGGAGACTGAAGGAAATAATGCCCTTGGTCCAAGTATGCATTCAATGTTAAGTCTAATAAAAGCCGTTCAGTATTAATTAACAAGTTAATAATTCAGTGAGATCAAGTGAGCTGAATGCCTAGCTAGAGGCCGCTTCAGTTCAAGTGGAATTAATGATATTAATCCACAGCTTACTCTTGACTGAACCCGTAGGGTCACACAAATAGTACGTAAACGGATCAAGTATTTAATGGCATTAAATACTCCATCTATGGATATTCGGAATCGACGGTTCTTGGTTTCAGTGGGAGCTGAGATCGTCACAGGCAAGAAATGAATACTCCGGAAACGATTATATTGCTGGAAACGGAAATATGGATCGTGTCGGAAATATAAATATTATCCAAGTCGTAGATGTTGCCGGAAACGGAAACATGGTACGTATCGGAAAATATTATCGGAAATGGAAATATTGCCGGAATCGGAAATATTGCCGGAAATGGAAATATTGTCAGAAACGGAAATATTATCGGAATCGGAAAATAATTCCGGAAACGGAAATATTAAATATTTGTTCGAAACGGAAATTAATTCCGGAATCGGAAATATTAAATATTGTTCGTATCGGAAATAAATTCCGGAATCGGGAATTTAATCGAAAGCGTATCGTACGAATTAGCATCGGACGAGGCTCGCTAGACGAAGGCCCAGCACGAAGCCAAGCCATCGCCCAGCAAGCCACACGCATCACCAACACACGCCAAAGCCTCGACCAGGCCCAGCGCAAGCCAGGCCCAGCCGAAGCCATGGGCGCGCGCGGACAGTAGCATGGGCCGAGCGCTGTGCGCTCAGCGTGGGCCGCAAGGCCTGCGCGGGTGTACGGTGCTCGTGCGATGCTCGTGTGCGAATCCTAAAGCTATCGGGATTCGATAAAAGATTAAATCCTAAACCTATTAGATAAAGTTTATTTAAATAGAGTCCTAGCAGGATTCTAATTAAATAAATTAGTATCCTAATAGGATTCCAATTCCTTTTCCATACCTCTATAAATAAGGGCCTAGGGTCATTATTTATACATAACTTTTCAAGTATTCAAAGCTAGGATTTTTAAGCAGAAAAATCAGCCATATCTCTTGCCCATTTAGCCGAAAATAAGTAGTACCTTAAGGGCGATTCTAGTTGGTCAATCTTAAGGCGGATCTGGACGTGCTGTGGACTATCTACGGAGGGACGACACTTGGAGTCCTAAAGACTTGTTCTTGTTCGGTTCGAGCGCAGCTAGGGAAGGCACGCAACAAAGAGTATGCATCTAAACTATGCTAAATGATTATGTGTAAATAATATGTTTTCCTGGCTTTATGGTTTTTCCGCATGATTTATGAATTGTCATATGTATCATAACCTAACAGGGGAGGTGGAGGAGGTCGAGATGGATAGTTAGAGTTGTCTTTGTTGACAACACCGCGAGCTTTGTCTGACATGACGTCCTTGAGGTAACCATTTTTCAACAGGTAGGCTACTTCTCTTCTCAACGCAACGCAGTCGTTGGTTGTGTGACCGATGTCGGCATCGAAATCATACAATTTTGAGGGATCCTTCTTCGACTCGGGTTTGCTGGACTTCGGTGGCCGCTGTTCTGCTTTCCCCATCTTCGAGAGGTGGTTCATCAGACCTACAGTATCAACACAGAAAGAATATTCGTTAATTTTCGGAGGCAGGTCCGGGCTGTTCTTCCAGCCGGAGTCGTCGTCATCTTCCACCACTGCTACGTGTTGAGGTCGGGAATAAGGAGCAGGGCGATCGTTGCTTCTCTCGGGAGAGGGCAACCGTCTTTCCGTCTTCGAGTAGTCATTACCCCCTTTCCGAGAATGGAGAGTTTCTTCCAACCTTACTTGGGCCATTGCTTTGGCTTGAGCGTCTTCGAACGTCTTGCAGGGGTATTTAATTAGATCCCTCCAAAGGTTGGTTTCGCCATACAATCCTTGCCTGAACGCTTCGATAGCTGTCGGGACATCACATTCAGGAACAGTCACCTTCTCCCTGATGAACCGGGTTATGTAATCCTTCAGGGGTTCGTCAGGGCGTGGGATCACTCGGTATAAGTCGCTTGTCTGCTTCTCTAGGCATCTGCTGCTAGCGAACTGTTGGTTGAACATGTTGTCGAGGTGAGAAAAAGAGGTGATGTATCCATTTGGCAGGCTGGTCAACCACTTCAAGGCGGGCCCAACCAGTGTCGAACCGAACCCCTTGCAAAGGCTGGCTTCTCTCATGTGTTTGGGGACTGGAATGGTCATCATCCATTGTTTTTAGGTCAAGATATGCTCTCTTGGGTCGGTCGTCCCGTCATACATGGGCATGTTAGGTGGGCTGAATCGCTTCGGGATGTCGATTGCATCAATGGGGTCAGCATATGGGGAGTCGGCATAACTGTCTAGGCTAGCTTCTTTGATTGGTGTTGGTACACCGGGGATTTTGTTTATCATAGTCATGATTTGTTGGAGTTGATGATTGGTGTTCTCACAGATGCTGTTGAGCACCGGGACGAGGGGGCTAAATGTTTCGGGAAGGCTGGATTGGAGATGTTGATAATAGGTATTTTGTGGATATACACCATGAGGTTGGTGGGGAGTGAACTGCGGTACCACTTGTTGCATGTAAGGGGGCGTTCCTTGAGTAGCGTGGGTACCTGAAACATAAGGAAATAGAGTTACGAAACCGTGACTAACTGAAACGACTGACCTGTTAAGAGGAGTGTATGGAGAATAGATTCGAGAAGAGTCAGGGCGCATTAGGGCATTTGGAAACGCTGCTTGTGGCGCCTGGCTGGCTAAAGGAACCGCCATCAACTGGGGGGGTGCTCCTGGCGCCGAAGTGACTAGGTTGACAACAGGTTGGACGACTTGCTGAGAGAAGAGTTGGTCCCATGGCATTTGAGTCACTGGCGCTGATCCTTGTGCCGGAAGCGTAACGGGCAGAGGCATCGACATGGTTACCATTGGGGGTGGCAACTGACGAGACACCGGAACAGAGGCGGGAGCCGACACCATGGTGGATGTCGTCATGCCGACCTGAGGTGGGGCGACCCGGGCAGCTGTCGTGGCGATGACTGTTGCCGATGTATATGCAGAGAATGGTCGAATTGGAGGTTGTGGAAGCCAACTCGGGTTAGAGCGGGGCGGATTTGGTAGCGGATCGAACTCGCGGATCTGTTCGAGGACAGGGCCCCCAGGCTCGCCAAAAGGTACATGGAGGGGATGGTCTAGAGCGGCGTCAAGATCCAAGCAGCGGTTTAGCCCGGAGGTGTCTCGTCGGTACTGGAACCTGGATCTGGTGGCGATGGAGGCGGTAGACCTGACTTGAGAGTGCAATGCTTCATTTTCCTTTTGGAGGATGTTGATGCGCTGCTCCATGGCTTCGAAGCGACGAGTAATGTCTTCGGATGAGCTAGCGTTTCCGGCCATGGTGATTGGAATGGTATTATCAAGCTGTTTTTGATTGTCAGCCCCACGGTGGGCGCCAAATTGTTTTGGGCAAATTCGACTTAGTGTCGAGCTTGCCTTGATGATGGTGCTAACCATCGATCGAGCTAGATAACTGAAAATGGTGAGAGCAAGTTGTAATAGCATGGAATGATCGTATGTTTATTGCTTAGAGATCGTGTGTGTAAAATAGACAAGACTAAGCCATTTTATAGGCATTTACAATAAAAGTGTAACGTTTGTGCTTAATTGCTCATAATTAGACAATAAATAAGTAATGAAGTCCGGCTTCATCAAGGGCTTGCACCGGCTGTTCTGATCCCAGCAGTTGAGAGTAAGTTCGAACGGTGCCACCATGTGCCTTGCTGGCAGCCACGTATGCAATGCTTGCCACGTTTGCCTACGCCACCAAGAGGGTATTTTCCCCCCTAACAACGGGCACAAGTAATATCTTGACGCCTGCACCCTGGCTTCCAGCAAATCCTTAGACAGCATTCCGAAAATCGTAACAGTATTTTGATTCACTCATGTAATCCTGTATGAACCCTTCTATAAGTCAACTTACTTATGACACCTTGGATTGTACACAATAGGACTCGGATTTCAAATAATTTTTAAAGACTTCTTCGAACATAATAAAGTGTCGTTGGTTTAAGCTAAGTATGCGTTTATCTCGATGTTGCAAGTGAGTTAAGAAGATTTCTAAATATGATTATGGGTAAAGAAAGACACCTAGCTTTTGGTCAAGGCACACTTCAACATGTGACTACCTTGACCATGGCAATGTCGCACAATATGACATTTACAAGAGAAGTAGCAAATCACTACTCGAACGTACCTCGCACTAACGAGTCTGGTTCAAACTATTCATGATCCATGTCACCATGAATGCATAAAAACGTATGCCAAGCACTATAGCACCAAGCCAATCCCGTAGCTACAATTGGGGGCTTGAGAAAAACACTCTAAAAATGCTCGAAATGATGATCTTATCGCAAATTCTCGACGCTAATGCTATACACACGTCATAGGGGCACAATCCTAAGGTTCAATCGTGTAAAACGAACCTTAGAATGGCTACAACCCCTCCCAAATTTTAAGCACTACTTAGAATATATAAAGTCACCCCACTAACAAGGGTAACTGAAAATCGCGAGTCACCAAAACTTCGATCAAACTACTGCACATAACGCTCGCCCTACAAGCGCCCGTTACACAGTCTACGTCATTCCAAAGCAAAAGCGAAAGAAAAATCAAGGATAACAACAAGAAAGAAACATCTATGAATCCTCGCATCGAACGAAGTAATAAGTCGTGCACACCCACGCAGAAGGTGCTACACTTGTTCGAACACGTGAACGAGGCGTGATGAAATACTCCAATGCAAAAAAATAAAATAATGATATCCCAACACCTGGAGGAATGTTCTAAGACACGCTGTTAGGCCACACAAGCCTACGTCGCACCATAAGTTCAACCATCCCACGGTACAACTCTAAAAAAAAGAGTAAGGCATATTGCACTAATGCGGGCACGACCAAGAGCATGTGTAAAAGAGGCAAAGACTACTTATCGCCCAAATTCAAAATGCAAGCCACACGATTAAAGGTAGCAAAATATTACCTACCACGGAAGGGATAGCTCGCACCTACACGAGCGGAACCCCAAGGCATCTTTCTCGAAAGAACCTACAAAAATCGTACGCCAAAAGGAAGCATCCCAACATGCATACTTTGGGGCTCCAAGCTACGAAACGACCGTAGAAAAATAAAAAAAATCTCGAAGCAAATGTTTGAACGATCGAAAGGGCACGATGCTTGAGCCCACTTCATGAATGGGCCTGAACCCTATCAAGCTTCTAAGGAAACTATTCAACATCAGTCATTGCTCAAAAAAAATGATTCAAGCGAATTGATTAATGGACCGCACGCAACGGCCATTCTATGAACGCTCGTTCGCACATACATTCAAAGTATCGAAAATTCACGGACACGTTCAAAAGAAAAAAAATATACGTTCAAAATAACAACAAGAGCGATCAAAGTCTTACGCCTCAAGGTATGTTCCTCGGGCCATATAGACTCGCCCAACTATTGCAATAACTGTACGCCTTAAGAGCAACAGTTCCTTTAAATAATTGCCCCAAAGCGACAAACACCGTAGTCCACCAATCGGCTACGGCTTCTCGAGAAATCATCACGATCACTCAACTCATTGTGATCTCTAAATTCTACGTTGCAAAAATAAAGAAAAACAAAAAAGAAGAGAATACGTAGAATTTCCAAGTGAAATAAACGAACGAACAAGAGGCCAACTGTGTCATCAAAAGACCAGCCCAAACAAAATTTTCAACGCCCCACTTGGGCGTGAATTATTTCAACGCCCAGGCCTGGGCGCCGAAAATGAGCCCAAAGAGGCCCTGACTTCTATAGGGTCCTGCCGTATCCATTCGACTCGAAAATCGCCAATTTCTTTACTGAAAGTCGCACCTCACGGCTTTGTTAAGAGTAGCACACCACTACGAAAGATCGCTCGCACTTACGAGCACGATCCCAAACACGATCAAGGACATTACAAAATGCGTATCCCCAAGGAACCTCTTTGACAAGAAATGACCGTCAAGCACGAGTGCTTGGGGGCTCGAAAGAAAATATATGTTTCAAAAGAGAGTATGCAAAGTTAAAAAACAATATTCCCAGACTACGCTGTACGAAGTCCCGTGTTTGGATAATCTCAAAAGATAAAACTGGATTACGACCTCAAGACAAAGGTAGCCGTTGATACTTGAGCCGTAAAGACTAGCTCAAAACCATGAAAGATGATGACCACGAGACAATGGTCCGTCTAAGCACGTTGTCAACCCACATTCAGGTTGCAACTAAATCCGAGCATCCCTCGAAAGAATTCGCTCTTACAAGAATGAATAAAAAGAAATTCTCAAAAGAAATCACAAGAACAAATGAAATAGGGACTTGCCCACCTCAATCGGGAAAGATCGCGGCACGTACCACGCGAGTCCCAAATCGAAAAGACGAATTCAGGTTCTCTCACCTCCAGCGGGCGGGGCGTCCACCCTTAGCGGACAAGGCTCGCCCACCTTCAGCGGGTGGGGTCTACGTCACTAACAGCGCATGTCCTCAGTTTTCGAAAATGAAAAGAAAATAAAATCTTTAAAATAAAAACTGGCTCGCCATCTTCAGCCGGCGGGGTCTACGTCACAAACCGCGTAGGTCCTTATTTTCAAAAAACATCAAAACAGATTCGTCCACTTCTATCGGACAGGGCGTCCACCCTCAGCTGACAGGCTCGCCATCTTCAGCTGGCGGGGTCTATGTCACAAACCGCGTAAGTCCTTATTTTCAAAACATCAAAACAGATTCGTCCAATTCTATCGGACGGGGCATCCACCCTCAGCGGACAGGCTCGCCCAACTTCAGCGAGCGGGGTCTGCGCCACTAACCGCGCAGATCCTTAGTCGCTGCAGCGATAACTTTTCCCGGTTTATCCTTTTCCAAAAATCAAAGGATGGTTTATCTTTTTCCAAAAATCAAAAGATGGTTTCCCTTTTCCAAAAGTCAAAGGATGGTTTCCCTTTTCCAAAAATCAAAGGATGGTTTCCCTTTTCCAAAAATCAAAGGATTGGTTTTCCATTTTTCCAAAAAAGAGCGATGTGCTGAATTTTCCTTCGTTTTACGTCCTATAAAAACAAGGGGGTTTTTCTCGTTTAGTTAACCCTGAAAATGAGAATCTTTAAAACATTTTACCTCGTGATTGGATTTGGCCAGGCCTAGTTACACTTTATAGCTTTGATTTCGAAAACATCTTTAGATACTTCCAATGACAAAGTGAGGGAATTTCTATACTATCGGTTAACAAATTCCATTGACACGTGAGGAATATGTTAACACTTCAAGTGATGACCCTTAAGTCAAATGTTATCACTCGGGGGCTCGTGAGACCCTCGCAAAACAGGTCCCATACACCATGGCTTGTATGACGCACTCCGTCTAGTACTTTGACCATCGTCTCATCTCGAGACTCAGTCAAAGTGGGGGCTAACTGTAGACACCTACTTTTGTCCACATTCCCGAAAGGGAAGGTTCGATGATTATATCATAAATCTCCACTTGGCAACGCATCTCCTATAAAATAACGAATCTCAATCACCCTCTCATTTCAGCCAAATCTGCTATTTATAGAAACCTGCTAAAAATAGTAACTACCGTAAAAGGTAGTTGTTAAAAGTGGCAAAGTCATAAAAGATAGAAACCTTTCAGAATTAGGTGTTGCACTCCAACATAAATCCTAAAAGAGATAGAATTTGCATTCCTGGTATAATTCGGAAATAAGAGTTACGTATTAATTAAATTCCTAACGAACCTAGAGTTTGTAACGGGCCCAGACGCATTCCGTCATAAGTTAATACGCACTAAAAGACTCGGATAAATCTCAAAAGCTCTGTGTTCTAAGAGTCCAAATCTGATAAAAAACCTGGCCCAGATCCCATTTTCAACCCTAGATCTGGGCGCCGAAATCTTCGGCGCCCAGCCCTGGGCGCTGAAAATGCCTGGGGCCGTTTCATCTCCGGATTCTTTTTGGATTCGTATCTAAAAATCTATCTTTCCAAACACCCTTTTCCTATAAATACAGCCTAAAACCGACGTGAACAGACACAATTGCATAACCTGAGTATTGACTCTAGCCTTAAGCCTAAGCCTCACGCTGCAAAATCGATCCGGCGTTCCGTCGCAATCGACCCAAAAGTCGAACAGAATGCATCCTGCCCCTTGTAGCTTGATGAATTAAGCCTAAATACTGGAACATTGCTTAGAAACCCGAGATTCGTTAAATAAAAGGAGAAATAGCAAAGCCAAGTGGTTAGTTTTCTGAGAACCACAACGCACCTCTCAAGGGTGTGTTGTAATGTGTTCCTCATATGATTTAATAGCTTTCATCACCCTTTTATAAAATTGTCAAACTATTAACTTGATTGATCTATCACGCCTAATAAGATATTACCTTGGACAATTGAATTATTATGCTAGGTACCTTAAATAAATCTAAATAAGATAATCACGATCGATTTAGTATTATGTGTTGCATATTGCTAAAATCAATTTAGAATAGTTTAATAGTTTAACGCATGTCCCTTCAATTATTGGTGTACGTTGAGTGATCCCCACACCAGGGATCACAAGGGAACCTATGGCTGTCATGGTCGAACATAATTGCACTCCCTTTATGTCACGATAACCGGGTTTTGTTAGTTTTTCTCATTGTCATTAAAAACTGAATGGCGACTCCTATATTACTAGTCGATTGGGTGTAAACTCACAGGAAATCCAATTACACTTGATCTGACAACGTCACGCCCACGAGAGACGAGGTCATGCATTAGCCTCGTGCTTTTTTCGACCCCCTCACACTATGATTTGTACAAGGCCGGATGTTTCGTTCGCACTCAGTGCAACAAGAAGGTACCAGTCAGAATAATTGAAGGGACATGCGTTAAACTATTAAACTATTCTGAATTGATTTTAGCAATATGCAACACATAACACTAAATCGATCGTGATTATCTTACTTAGATAGATTTAAGGTACCTAACATGATAATTCAATTGTCCAAGGTATTATCTTATTAGGCGTGATAGATCAATCAAGTTAATAGTTTGACAATTTTATAAAAGGGTGATGAAAGCGATTAAATCATATGAGGGACACATTACAACGCACCCTTGAGAGGTGCGTCACGGTTTCCAGAAAACTAACCACTTGGCTTTGCTATTTCTCCTTTTATTTAACGAATCTCGGGTTTCTAAGCACTGTTCCAGTATTTAGGCTTAAATCATCAGCTACAAGGGGCAGGACGCGTTCTGTTCGACTTTTGGGTCGATTGCGACAGAACGCCGGATCAATTTCGCAGCGTGAGGCTAGGCTTAAGGCTAGAGTCAATACTCAGGTTATGGAATTATGTGTCCTCTTCACGTCGGTTTTTAGGCTCTATTTATAGGGAAAAGTGGCGTAGAAAGATAGATTTTCAGGAATATGAATACGAAACGGATTTGGAAAAGAATCCGTCCCAGGTATTTTCGGCGCCTAGCACTGGGCGTCAAAGATTTCGGCGCCTAGGGTTGGGCGTTGAAAATAGGATCTGGGCAGAATTCTTTGTCAGATTGGACTCTAGAGTACGGAGTCCGTTAAGAGACTTATCCCGAGTTATTTGGTGCGTATCAATTTACGACGGAATGCGTCTGGGCCCTTTACGAACTCTAAGTTCGTTATGAGTTTAATTAATACGTTGACTCTTTTATCGAATTGCGATAGGAATAGAATTCCTTTTACAATTTCTATCTCTTTTAGGATTTATGTTGGAGTGCAACACCTAATTCTGACAAGTTTCTATCTTTTTATTCTTACTACTTTTAGCAATTACCTTTTACGGCAGCTACTATTTTTAGCAGGTTTCTATAAATGGAAGCTTTGGCTGAAATGAAAGGGTGATTTGAGATTCATTATTTTATAGGAGATGCGTTGCCAAGTGGAGATTTATGTTCTCATCATCGAACCTTCCCTTTCGGGAATGGGGACAAAAGTAGGTGTCTACAGTTAGCCCCCACTTTGACTGAGTCTTGGAGTAACACGATGGTCAAAGTATTAGACGGAGTGCGTCATACAAGCCATGGTGTATGTGACCTGTTTTGCGAGGGTCTCACAAGCCCCCGAGTGATAACATTCGACTTAAGGGTCATCACTTGAAGTGTTAACACATTCCTCACGTGTCATTGGAATCTGTTAACCAATAGTATAGAAAATCCCTCACTTTGTCATTGGAAGTATCTAAAGAAGTATAGAAACTCCCTCACTTTGTCATTGGTAGTATCTACAGATGTTTTCGAAATCAAAGCTATAAAGTGTAACCAGGCCTGGCCAAGCCCGATCACGAGGTAAAAATGTTTTTTAAAGATTCTCATTTTCAGGGTTAGCTAAACGAGAAAACCCCCTTGTTTTTATAGGACGTAAAACGAAAGAAAATCCAACACATCACTCTTTTTGGAAATGCGAAAAAACAATTTTTTGATTTTTGAAAAGAGAAACGGTCCTTTGATTTTTGGAAAAGGGAAACCATCCTTTGATTTTTGGAAAAGGGAAACCATCTTTTGATTTTTGGAAAAAGTTAAACCATCTTTTGATTTTTGGAAAAAGATAAACCATCTTTTATTTTTGGAAAAAGATAAACCATCGTTTGATTTTTGGAAAAAGATAAACCAGGAAAAGTTATCGCTGCAGCGACTAAGGACCTACGCGGTTAGTGACGCAGACCCCGCCCGCTGAAGGTGGGCGAGCCTGTCCGCTGAGGGTGGACGCCCCGTCCGATAGAAGTGGACGAATCTGTTTTGATGTTTTTGAAAATAAGGACCTACGCGGTTTGTGACGTAGACCCCCCCGGCTGAAGATGGCGAGCCTGTTTTTATTTTTGAAGAATTTATTTTCTTTTCATTTTTGAAAACTGAGGACCTGCGCGGTTAGTGACGCAGACCCCGCCCGCTGAAGATGGCGAGCCCTGTCCGTTAAGGGTGGATGCCCCGCTCGCTGGAGGTGAGCGAACCTAAATTCGTCTTTTCGATTTGGGACTCGCGGGGTTCGTGCCGCGATCCTGCCTGATTGAGGTGGGCAAGTCCCTATTTCATTTGTTCTTGTGATTTCTTTTCAGAATTTCTTATTTTTCATTATTGTAAGGGCGAATTCTTTCGAGGGATGCTCGGATTTAGTTGCATCCTTAATGTGGGTTGACAACGTGCCTAGACGGACCATTGTCTCGTGGTCATCATCTTTCATGGTTTTGAGCTAGTCTTTACGGCTCAATTTTGCCACTACCTGGGTCCTTGATTAGGGGACTATGTATAAGTATCAACGGCGACCTTTGTCTGGAGGTCCTAATCCGGTTTTATTTTTTGAGATTATCCAAACACGGGACTTCGTACAGCGTAGTTTGGGAATATTGTTTTAACTTTGCATACTCTCTTTTGAAATATATATTTTCTTTCGAGCCCCCAAGCACTCGTGCTTGACGATCATTTCTTGTCAAAGAGGTTCCTTGGGGATACGCATTTTGTAATGTCCTTGATCGTGTTTGGGATCGTGCTCGTAAGTGCGAGCGATCTTTGTTGTGGTGTGCTACTCTTAACAAAGTCGTGAGGTGCGACTTTCACTAAAGGAATCGGCAATTTTCAAGTCGAAAGGATACGGCAGGACCCTATAGAAATCCGGGCTTCTTTTGGGCCTGGGCTTCGTTAGAAATATTTCACGCCCAAGTGGGGCGTTGAAAATATTGCTTGGGCTGGCCTTTTGATGACACAGTTGGCCTCTCGTTCGTTCGTTTATTTCACTTGGAAATTCTACGTATTCTCTTCTCTTTTGTTTTTCTTTATTTTGATTTTCAGCGCCCAGAGTTGGGCGTCGGAATATCTGGCGCCTGGTCCTGGGCGTTGAAAGTGTGTCCCAGGCAGGACTTTCTCGTGATGATTTCTCGAGAAGCCATAGCCGATTGGTGGACTATGGTGTTTCTCGCTTTGGGGCGATTATTTAAAGGAACTGTTTCTCTTAAGGTGTACAATTATTGCAATAGTCGGGCGAGTATATATGGCCCGAGGAATATACCTTGAGGCGTAAGACTTTGATCGCTCTTGTTGTTATCCTGAATGTATATTTTTTTCCTTTTGAACGTGTTCGTGAATGTTCGATACCTAGATTGTATGTGCGAACGAGCGTTCATAGAATGGCCGTTGCGTGCTGTCCATTAATCAGTTCGCTTGAATCGATTATATATTTTTTTTTTAGCAATGACTGATGTTGAATAGTTTTGCTTAGAAGCTTGATAGGATTCAGGCCCATTCACGAAGTGGGATCAAGCATCGTGCCCTTTTGATCGTTCAAACATTTGCTTTGAGAATTTTTTTATTATGGTCGTTTCGTAGCTTGGAGCCCCCAAGCATGCATGATGGGATGCTTCCTTTTGGCGTACGATTTTTGTAAGTTCTTTCGAGAAAGATGCCTTGGGGTTCCGCTCGTGTAGGTGCGAGCTATCCCTTCCGTGGTAGGTAATGTTTTGCTACCTTTAATCCTTAATGTAGAAGTCGTGTGGCTTGCATTTTGAATTTGGGAGATATGTAGCCTTTGCCTCTTTTATACATGCTCTTGGTCGTGCCTGCATTAGTGCAATATGCCTTACTCTTTTTTTTTTTTTTAGACTTGTATCGTGGGATGGTTAAACTTATGGTGCGACGTAGGCTTGTGTGGCCTAACAACCTGTCTTAGATCATTCCTCCAGGTGTTGGGATATTATTATTATTTTTTGCATTGGAGTACTTCATCACGCCTCGTTCAGGTGCTTGAACAAGTGTAGCACCTTCTGCGTGGGTGTGCACGGCTTATTACTTCGTTCGATGCGAGGATTCATAGATGTTTCTTTCTTCTTTTTATTTTTATTTTTTATCCTTGATTTTTTCTTTCGCTTTTGCTTCGGAACGACGTACACTTTGTAACGGGCGCTTGTAGGGCGAGCGTTACGTGCAGTAGTTTGATCTGAGTTTTGGTGACTCACGATTTTCAGTTACCCTTGTTAGTGGGGTGACTTTATATATTCTACGTAGCGCTTAGTATTTGGGAGGGGTTGTAGCCATTCTAAGGTTCGTTTTACACGATCAAACCTTAGGATTGTGCCCCTATGACGTGTGTATAGCATTAGCGTCGAGAATTTGCAATAAAATCGTCATTTCGAGCATTTTTAGAGTGTTTTTGTCAAGCCCCCAATTGTAGCTACGGGATTGGCCTAGTGCTATAATGCTTGGCATATGTTTTTATGCATTCATGGTGACATGGATCATGAATAGTTTGAACCAGACTCGTTTAGTGCGAGGTACGTTCGAGTAGTGATTTGCTACTTCTCTTGTAAATGTCGTATTCTGCGACGTTGCCAAAGTCAAGGTAGTCACATGTTGAAGTGTGCCTTGACCAAAAGCTAGGTGCCTTTCTTTACCCATAATCATATTTAGAAATCTTTTTGACTCACTTGCAACATCGAGATAAACGCATACTTAGCTTAAACCAACGACACTTTATTATGTTCGAAGAAGTCTTTGAAAATTATTTGAAATCCGAGTCCTACTGTGTACAATCCGAGGTGCCCTAAGTAAGTTGACATATAGAAGGGTTCGTACAGGATTACATGAGTGAATCAAAATACTGTTACAATTTTCGGAATGTTGTCTAAGGATTTGCTGGGAGCCAGGGTGTAGGCGTCAAGATATTACTTGTGCCAGGGTGGCACATGCTTTAGGATTTTAGGGCCATCTTTTCCAGAATTTTGCGGGAATATAAACCGCTTTCAAATTGACTTAGATTTACTTGGTGTATGTCTGTACAAAAGGTCAAGGTATACTTAGTTCTTTCCCTAGCTCTTTCATTTCAATTTTTAGCCCCTAGTTGCTATTATGTCTTCTCATTAATGATGCTTTCAGATTTCGATTTTAGATGCCCGTGTCATATGTCTAAGTAGGGTGAGCCTTGGTTAAGTGCCAAGTCCTATTGACAATGTCTGATTTTTTCAAAGGGGATTAGCAAGCGTTCGAATTACCATTAATGGGTGCCCTGTGTTCGAAGGAACGATGAGGCGATGTCGTAGAATAATCCTTTTTATTGCAAGCTTACTGCCTTTACTACTTGTTGGCGATTATGACTGTGTCTAATGGTGAAAGAAGGTCTTTGAGTGAGTTACTTTGCTTTAGGGAGGGTCAAGTCGAGTACTTTAGAGGTCATGGATGCTCGCGCTAGCCCCATTCAATTGAGGCAAAGTGATCTTTTGAGTAATGGCTAAGTGCCTAGGAGTGTGAGTGCTCCTTCTGGCAAGGGTACGTGCCCTTATTATTTTTCGATGTGTGCTCATTTTGGCATCTTGATAACTTGGATTCTTCCTTTGACTTAAATTTTTCTTTCAACTTGGATTGCAAGTAATTAAATTTCAATAAGGGACTCTATTTTTTATTCTTGTTATTCTATAGGCTTTAATATTTTTGCAAATTGGTTGGACCGAATCATGGGTTGCCTACGTATCCGCCTTAAATAGATTTAAATAGAAAATGGTTTCTTAGAATGCCGATTTCAAACAAGTACGTTCGAGTGGAATCGTAATGTTTGAAATAGGATGAGATAAGTGAAGTTCATTATTATTATAATCTGCTACTTTGCCGTAGGCCAAAAATTTGTTTCATTTTTTAAGTACATGTATTAGCACAAATCTTTTCATATATTTTTTTTGGTACGTATATCTGGATACGTGCTGTACCCCCCCAAGTGTTCGTTATTTTTCCGTGTATGTGCGGATAAAATGACGAGCACTTCTGGGCCAAGTTTGGAAAGCATAGAGAATCAGCGCCCAGGCTGGGGCGCTGAAAATAATTTATGGGCACATTTCTTTGGTGGGTTGCTTCTTTTCCTTTTGTGCCAAATATTTGCGAATCTTTTTTTTGTGCGCTAAATGCTTCTTATTTTTCTTAGACGAACTTTAAAGGTGCTTTGCAAAGTTTCTTTTTTACTAATTTTTTTTTATTATTTTTTTTTACGTTAAGCGTAGAATGTACTTTTCATTTGTCTTTTTTTTTTTATTCGTGACTCAAGACGGCTTGAAAGATGGGTTGAATGAGATAGGATAATTTGTATAGATATTAGTCAAGCATGAGGATTGGGAAGGGTAAAGATCGTAGAACTTTATGTAGTTTTTGTGGTATGATTTGGGTTGGTTGACTCAATTCTTTTCCTTCGTTTACTTGGGTAAATTTCGCACTTTGGGAGGTACGGGCTAAGTATTTCATAGCTCGCTCTTTTCGATTTCCCTTTTCTCTTTCTCTGTTTTCTTTTTTTTTTGCTTGGGATTTCCCCCCTTTTTATTTGGGCTAAAGGTAGATGGTTGTGGTCTTTGAGTCACGAGGCGAGACTAAGTGAGCCTCGTTTGCTAGGCCTATAGTGGACCTTTAATTTTAGTAGGCTTAGGGTGAACCTTTAAATTGTCTTACTTTGCAAGCGTTTTTAGTTGTTTCTTAAAATTTGCAAATAGCGTAGATTCAAAATATTGTTTTTAGTTTATTGAAATTTAACGAAAGAATTACATCGAAAATAATTTTTTTTTGCTTCTTTTCAGATTTCAGTTTCCAGGATTTAATTGGAAGTTGTGATTTAGACTCGATCTTTCATTAATTTTTCTGATTATAACTCGTGTATGAATACAAGGAGGTGGCCTAGACTCAAAACGTGGCGTAAGCCTATAATACTTGACCAAGCGACTCTCAGACTTCGGCTAATTGGACCATAACTTTTCGTTGTTTGACACTTTAGATTTTAACCCTTGGGTGTTCATTTGTCATGCGCCATTTTGCTTAAGGTAGTTGGTTGGGGAGATCGAATTTTCATTTTTGCAAGGCTAGAATCATTAGTACGGCTTCCCTCTTAGTGTGTATTGCTTTACCCCAATGGTAGCCTTATGGCATGCCGATTTGGGTATTTTCATGGTTCGTCATGTTGCATTTGTTAGGTTATGATACATATGACAATTCATAAATCATGCGGAAAAACCATAAAGCCAGGAAAACATATTATTTACACATAATCATTTAGCATAGTTTAGATGCATACTCTTTGTTGCGTGCCTTCCCTAGCTGCGCCCGAACCGAACAAGAACAAGTCTTTAGGACTCCAAGTGTCGTCCCTCCGTAGATAGTCGACAGCACGTCCGGATCCGCCTTAAGATTGACCAACTAGAATCGCCCTTAAGGTACTATTATTTTCGGCACTTTATAGGCAAATGTGTGACTGAATTTTTCTCTCAAAAACTCACTTTGAATACTTTGAAACTCGTTATAAATTGTGAACCCAGGCCACATATTTATAGGGTTATGGAAAGGGAATTGGAATCCTATTCAGATACAAATTAATTAAACCTAGAATCCTACAAGAACTCTAATTTAATTAATTTATCAAATAGAATTAGGAATTTAATCATTAACCGAACTCTGCACGTTTTAGGAAACGTGCACGAACACAAACACTTACACACGCACACACGGCAGCCACGATGGGCCGCCCATGCGTGCGCACGAGCAGCAGCCCACGCAGCGAGGCCTGCGCGAGCCACAAGCCCACGCAAGCATCCGCGCGCGCTGCGCGCGCTGTGCGCGCTGCCACGGCCTGCTGGGCCTGGCCTTGCGCTGGGCCTGGCGTGGCTGTTTGTGTGGCGCGCTTGGCTTGCTGGGCGATGGCCTGGCTTCGTGCTGGGCCCTCGTCCGGCAGGCTTCGTCCGATGCTTATTCGTACGATACGCTTCCGATTAAATTTCCGATTCCGGAATTCATTTCCGATACGAACAATATTTAACATTTCCGATTCCGGAATTAATTTCCGTTTCGAACAAATATTTAATATTTCCGTTTCCGGAATTATTTTCCGATTCCGGTAATATTTCCGATTCTGACAATATTTCCGTTTCCGGCAATATTTCCGATTCTGGTAATATTTCCATTTCCGATAATATTTTCCGATACGTACCATGTTTCCGTTTCCGGCAACATCTACGACTTGGATAATATTTATATTTCCGATACGATCCATATTTCCGTTTCCGGCAATATCATCGTTTCCGGAGTATTCATTTCTTGCCTGTGACGATCTTAGCTCCCACTGAAACCAAGATCCGTCGGTTCCGAATATTCATAGATGGAGTATTTAATGCCATTAAATACTTGATCCGTTTACGTACTATTTGTGTGACCCTACGGGTTCAGTCAAGAGTAAGCTGTGGATTAATATCATTAATTCCACTTGAACTGAAGCGGCCTCTAGCTAGGCATTCAGCTCACTTGATCTCACTGAATTATTAACTTGTTAATTAATACTGAACCGCATTTATTAGACTTAACATAGAATGCATACTTGGACCAAGGGCATTATATCCTTCAGTCTCCCACTTGTCCTTAGGGACAAGTGTGCATTTCCTAATTCCTTTGTCGCTCGATGCTTGCTCTTGAACATAAGGTAAGAGTTGTCATCCTTATTATGTCCAGAGGTGTTCCTCGGTTTCAGAGTTCAACTGATCAAATAAACAGATAATCATAGCCTATGATTCATCCGAGCACGGCCATGCATTTCACAGTTTCTAGCTCTCCGAGTGGCCTTGTACAACTTTTAAGCATCTCATCCCGATTTATGGGAGGACAATCCCAATCTTGCAAACTTGAGATTAGACTTCGTTTGATAGGTGATTACCTGAGCGTTGCCTTTATAGCCTCCTTTTACGGTGCGACGGTTGGTCAACGTCAAAGCAACCAGTTCTCAAACAAGTAATCTCAAATCACTCAGGTATTGAGGATTTAGTGTCTAATAATTTAATGAAATTTACTCATGACAGATTTTCATCTCTTACAGTAAAGTTTCATAGGTCTTGTCCGATACTAGTCTTCCCAAAGTAAGTATCTATGCAAATGATTATGACATTGCCATGTCCACATAGTTCAAGAAACAGAACTACTAGTCATCTTGCATTCTAATCGTCTAACGTTTTCTATGCGTCCAATTTTATAGAAAACTCCGATTAGGGACCATTTTCAACCTTTGACATTCAATTTCACTTGATAGACATTTCTTAGTCACAGGACTGGTCCTGACAGTCTATCTTGAATATATCGTCAAATTTGAAGGGACTCATCATTTAATACTAAACCAAGATTAAATGGAATATGAAAATACATTTCATATATGATAAATGTTCAACCCCAATGTTTTATAACCATGGGCCTCAAACCCATCTTCTAAAACAATTCATGGAATTCAAAGCTATGCTTGATTTCCAGTGCTAAAATGTGAGTGTTGCTTCTCACTTGTTGCATAGGTTTAGTTATCATGCTTTGCCAATCTTAATATCCTTTTCATCGAATGTTCTTCGAGATATGATGATAAGATCTTTTCGAGTTTGTTTATTATGTGATCTAGTCTTTCTTACTTCGATGGTGGTTTTACTCACTTTGCAATGAGGAACCATCAAGTTAGCAGACGTTTTTCTTGCTTCAAGAGTGGTTCTACGCATTTTTCAATGAAGAACCATCAAGCCAGCAGATAGGTGATCTACCCAAGTTCAGTGAAGAACTTTAAACAACCCTGTTTTATTGCTTCTTAGGCAATAATTACTTTTACTTCAACTGTATAGGTTGCTAGTGATGCTTTGTTTGGATTTACCTATCCAAGCAGTTCATAGATATGTGGAAGACTCTCCAACTATATCTTAGAACATTGAAATTATTATTTTAATTTCCCACGCAACAACTCATGGTCTCCAATCCATGTTGCCATTTCAAAACACGATGCTCTATAGCTCGTCCTTGCCAATGGTTAACTCCAAAGGGGTCTTGCTTGATCCTTTGCCAGTGTTTCTGCGTGTAGCATCAATATTTAGCATATCTTTATTTCCTTGAATCAAGAACTATTCCTATGTACCTTTTCAAGTACCATAAGTATTCTTGATCTCAATCTAGTTGATCTTCACTTAGATCAATAGAGATTGGTATATGTTCGTCATGGCTAAAGTCATACGATACGTTTTTGGCGATCCTCATATTATATCATACATGATAAATTCTTTTTCAGAATAATTCCCAATTGAATTCTATTCATGTAACTTTAGCTTATTCAATTTCAGCAGATACTGAATCCAGCTAAATTCTTTGACATATAATATAGGTTAAGAATCTCATTTAGACTCCTTGATGTTTAACTTAGTAAATGCTTATACATAGTTCAAACATCCTTTACTTAGATTTATTCACATGGGTCGAATATCTCCAATGGAGACTTTCGTGTTTGATTTAGTAAATGCCATTACTTAATCCAAAACAATATCATAAGATTTTTGTAAATAGATCTTAATACCCAGTATGTACTAAGTTTCGCCATGGTCCATCATTGATGAATTATTTCAAATCTAAGTCATTAGCATTTGAATGTTATTTCACAATAGAGAGATATGTGTGTAATACACATAGTACCAATTAAGTTTTAAGTACTCCCACTAAACTTCTTATATATCTATAAGAATCATGTACATTTTATGAAACTAAAATACTTATTAGCTTCACTAAAATACATTTCTAATTCCCAATTGCTTGCTTAAATCTGTACTTAGATTTCATAAGCTAGCTTTCTTTTTCAAGCATTTATTTGGATCCACAAATCCTATGACATACCATGTACATAGTTTATTCCAACATTTTATTGAGGAATTGTTTTGTCATCCAATTGCTATATGTACCGATATGCAATCATTGCTTGAATTATAGACTTGAGCATTACGATTATGCATGAGGTTTCAACACAATCCATGCCATGAATTTGCTTGTAACCTTTTAGCAACTAATCTAGCTTTGTGCGTGAACACAATTCCATGTTTGATGGTTTTTATCCTTAAAACAAACTTGCAACCAATAGGTGTGAAACTATTCTTGCAAATCAAGAAAATTTCAATTTTTGTCATCAAAACATTGAGTATGTTTTATGGCCTTTAACCAATTAAACATATAGTCTATATATGGCCTCTAACCATTTTAGGGAATCTGGGTTTCGTCATAGCTTTCTTACAAGTCACAAACTCATTAATCTACATGATAATAGTTTGACTGTAAGTTGTAGGTTTCTTCACTATCTAATAGAAGAATTGCATAGTTTCAGTGAGTTGAACTCTATGCCTACTTGGGTATAGAACATCAAACAATAGAATATCAATAGCCACTTGAAAGTCCTTTGAATATTCTGTTCTCCTTGAAGCACTTGTAAAGTCTTCTAAGAGATGTTTATTCTTTAAAGCCACTTCTAACGTCCTTAAAGAATAAGTTCGGATTTTCTGAAGCACTTCGAAAAGCCTCCGGAATGTCCGTTTATGTTTGTTGTTCGCCTCGAAAACTTTCGAGGTCTATTTTCTCCCACTTGTCATTTTGGAAACGAATCTCCAAAAGGACATTATTTCGAGCAAACAAACATTATGTTCTCAAAAATTCGTGGTAGAAACAATACCCTTGTGTCTCATTTGAATAAATCACAATGAAACATATATCTATGCTTGGGCCTTAGTTTGTTGAATAACAAACACTAAGCTCCCACTGAGTTTAGGAACTCTTTAGATATATTATGAAAAGATATTCTGAAATTACTTTTCAATAGCTTTGACGAATTTGGTTTAGTTTGGTGGTAGTTGAGCATTTTGTTTTAGAAATTATAGGAAAAGTCTTTATGATTCATCATTGATCGAATCAAGTACTAATTGACTTCGATCATTCCAACGTAGATATGCCATATCTTATGGACCTAGATTGTGAACACACAATCATTGATGATCATATTTGGTCTCAAGTAATCATGAACATGATCTAACCTAGATCTTTATGATTTCTTGCCAAGTGGATTTTATACTTCTGAATCTTTGAACTAGCCAAACAGATTCAAACTTATATCACATTGAGTAAATAAACCTATATTCACTCAAATCCATGTGAAATAATAAAGTCATAAAATCTTTCTTTAGCTTTGAACTCTATTGTCTAGGCGTTCTAACAATAGTTCATATCTTTTGTTACTTTCAACAAGTAAGACTATTTGTCTTAAAATGATCTAGAAATCAATCAACTTTCAAAAGTTTATCAAAATAGAGCTTTTTGAATGTTAACTTGTTGATATGGTCTAAGCAACAATGCCAAAGATTAGTGGAACTCAAATCAAGGGGTTGATTTGAACCTAGTAAAGTTCTTTAAAGAGTTGTTTGTTTTAATCAAGCATATTGACTCAACCTGTAATTGACCATTTCATTCAAATAAACAAACAAACATTGTCTTTGTTTTTTCTTGAATGTGAGTCTTTCTGTGTTTGAAAACAGAAATTTAGGTATGTTGATTATGGAACAAAATAGCCATTAAGTTCCAGCCTTTGAAAGGACTTAAAACAAACTAGATGACCCTACAACTAATGTAGCATTGCCATGCTTCATTTCCCACTTGTAGGTCATTAGTGTATCCTAGCTTCCATTGTTTGAGTTATTACCGAAGTAAGAACCTCAAGCGGTATATGATACCAAGGAAGTTTGATTGCTAGGTCACTTCTCTTTAAACATAAACTTATAGGTAGAAACGGAATCGTAAATTCCTTTCATTTGTTCCTCGTTTTCCTATTTCTTGTACCCTTTCTTATAGTCTTAAGAATTGAATTCTTTAGTGTTGACTTTTATACTTTGTTAGACATGTCCAATGTCACCAACAAGGTTCTTTGCCATTTTAATTTATGTTGAATATTTTGTTTCAACTAGATGATCTTACCAGAAGCTTCTAAAGTTCTCTAAGCATCGATCTATTCGAATGTCTAGGGACTAGACTCATTCGAGAATTAAATGGACAAAGATATTAGGTTGTTAACCATTGGTAAAGCTGAGCGTATTAAACTCAATGCTTTATGATCTCAAAACTACATTGTATTTTGAATTCACAAGCACCAATTGGTTTGCCATTCGATTTTGATATTCGAAAACAACCATAAAAGTCGCTAAAAGAAACGTACATTTTAAATTGCTCACTTTCTCTCATTTCCGTGAATCGTTCTTGGATTCACTACCAATCGAGGAAATTTACTGTTACCTTTCTAAAAGGATTTATTGCAGTGCAAGATATTTAATTATAAACAATAATTAAAACATACATTGAAGCATGCAAAGTCTAAACATTTATCATGAATAATAACTTGAAATTAAAGCAACCATGCAATTCAAACAAGTTATTAGCATTTTATTCGATTTTATTGTTCCGGCAGGTGTGAATAAAATGATTCCAAGATCCTAAAATCATTGAAGAACTAAGCACAGTTTGTCGACTTAATCCTAAAACATCTTAGGTAAGCAAAAGCCTTTTGCTAATTTTCTAGAAACTACTCTTGGTTGATAGGTACGTCTAAGAACTTATTAGGTAAACCTATCGATTTTGCCACGACATAAAAGGACTCCTTACTTATATCGTTGAGTTTCACCAAAACTAACGTGTACTCACAATTATTTGTGTACCTTGCCCCTTTAGGACCAATAAGTAACACCTCGCTGAGCGAAAACTATTACTAGATTGATGTAAAGGATATCCAAGCAAGTGTATATTTTGGCATGGCACCTTTTAACTCAATTTTTAAGTTTGGAACTTAAGGCTCTTACTATGTTGGTTAGATTTTAAGTGAACTAAAATCCTTAATCATGCAACATAATCAAGCTTTTGATCTCATGCATTTTAAGACATATTTAAAACAATAAATAACTTAAAACATGCATAAGATATTTGTGATCTAGTATGGCCCGACTTCATCTTGAAGCTTTGACTTCAAAGTCCGTCTTGAAAATCTCCGTGGGAGGCACCATTTTCTTCAAATAGGATAAGCTATAACTAATTACAACTATTTGATGGTTCGCAGACCATATTTGAATTGAAAAATAACTTTGGTACTTTAGACCAATTACATTCAAATTAATGGTACGCAGACCATATTTTCTATCCTATTTGGGCCATACTAGTCACTTCATAACCTGCAAAACAGTACATATACAATATATACCATTCACCCATTCATTATCATGAATGGCCCACATAGCTGGTTAGTAAAACACATTATGCATCACGTAAACATTTGCAGCAATTAATCAAGGGCACCAATAATCTACCAATTATTCAGTCCTTATTAATTCTAATCAAGTTGTTTTAACCTTAAGGATTTGTAGACCTAATCAAGAGTTTATGACTAAAAAGCGCTCCCACTTAAACCAATAAATTCATATGCTTTACTAATTTTAAACATAAAAATGTATTTCTAGTCTAACCGGAAACATACAAATTTAATTAAAATTTAAAGCTCATATAAATTTATAATTGAATCCAAAAAGTTTAATTTAATTTCAGTCGTTTATTTAAATTAATTCATGATTTTAATTTTAGTAAAATAATTAGAATAAATAACATTTATTATAATTACAATATTCAAAATTAAAATCCAAGAAAATAATTTAAATTATTAATTTTAAAATTAATTAAAATTACGTGAACTGAAATTTTCAAATTAAACATTCAAAACGATCTAATAGTAACGCAAACACCCTACGCATTGCACGCCCATGGGCCGCACGCACACAACCATTGCTGGCCATGTGCGCGCAGCCCATGCGCTCGTCGCATAGCTGCTGCATCCCCATCGCAAGCCTCCGCACGCATTTGTCCTCGTTGCGCGCGCCAGCGCTCATCGCACGCGAGCTATCGCTCGCAGTGCGCGCGACATCGCTCGCTGGGCGCGCGAGCCATCGCTCGATGGGCGCGCGACATCGCTCGCTGGGCGCGCGAGCCATCGCTCGCTGGGCGCGCGACATCGCTCGCTGGGCGCGCGAGGCATCCCTCGCTGGGCGCGCGACATCGCTCGTTGGGCGGGCGACATCGCTCGCTGTGCGCGCGAGCAATGCTGGGCGCAGCGCTCGTGGCACGCGAGCTTGCGCTCGCTGCGCGCGAGGCTGCGCGCTCTTGTGCGAGGCAGCGCGCGTTGTGGCGCAGCTCGCTTGCTGCCCACACGCGAATGCCTTGGCTCGCCCTTCGCCCATGCCCATTCGTCCATTGCTCGTGGCACACGACACAAGGCAGGGCTGCTGCCTTGTGCTCGTGCACTACGCCCTTGCTCATTGCATTCGTGCCGCACGGGCGACGAGCTCCCTTGCTCGTCGTCGCATGCCCGCATTATACAACACCCCTTAAGGGTTACACGAAGCGTCCATTGCTTTGTGCGTGCAAGTTTTATGAACGAATCGCATAAAAAAATTTAAAATTTATAAAATTAATGACAAATTAATAAATATTATTAATTTCATAATTTTAGGGCGAAAAAATCGAAAATTTATTATCCAATTGATTTCCGATTGTTATGGATTCAAGTCTAGGTCATAAAAATTTAAAATTTATCATAAATTTACAATTTTTATGGTGGTTTTTAATCATAGGTTTCTAATTAAATTACAATTAATTATGAAAATCAAATTAATTCTAAATTATTCTAATTTTCAACAAATTAATCATAATTACAAATTAGATTGCATAATTAACAAGACTAGGCATTCAAACTTGTTAAACATATGCAGTAGGTCAATCAAAAATTCAAGATTTATCAACAAGAATCGCAAATATTTAATTTAACATCTTAAATTTACGAAATTTTGCATTCGAAAAACTAAAACCTTCGAAAAGTCATAGTTAGGCTTCGAATTTGAGAATTCTGGGTTCGGCAGAAAAATACTCTTTTTGTCAAAATTTTAGAATGCCTTTTACATGCGGAATTGACACAAAAATCACTCAATTCGGATGAGTAACGAAGAAACTGCCGAAAAACTGCGTACGTATAATTAAATAAACGCAATTTGCAATTAATTAACAATTACGAAAATTAATCACCCCTTTTAATTCTTGCAAATTTGTAATATTTAACCATGTTCATGCAATTTTAGATTATGAAAATAATAAGGGGCTCGTGATACCACTGTTAGGTTATGATACATATGACAATTCATAAATCATGCGGAAAAACCATAAAGCCAGGAAAACATATTATTTACACATAATCATTTAGCATAGTTTAGATGCATACTCTTTGTTGCGTGCCTTCCCTAGCTGCGCCCGAACCGAACAAGAACAAGTCTTTAGGACTCCAAGTGTCGTCCCTCCGTAGATAGTCCACAGCACGTCCGGATCCGCCTTAAGATTGACCAACTAGAATCGCCCTTAAGGTACTAGAATTTTCGGCACTTTATAGGCAAATGTGTGACTGAATTTTTCTCTCAAAAACTCACTTTGAATACTTTGAAACTCGTTATAAATTGTGAACCCAGGCCACATATTTATAGGGTTATGGAAAGGGAATTGGAATCCTATTCAGATACAAATTAATTAAACCTAGAATCCTACAAGAACTCTAATTTAATTAATTTATCAAATAGAATTAGGAATTTAATCATTAATCGAACTCTGCACGTTTTAGGAAACGTGCACGAACACAAACACTTACACACGCACACACGGCAGCCACGATGGGCCGCCCATGCGTGCGCACGAGCAGCAGCCCACGCAGCGAGGCCTGCGCGAGCCACAAGCCCACGCAAGCATCCGCGCGCGCTGCGCGTGCTGTGCGCGCTGCCACGGCCTGCTGGGCCTGGCCTTGCGCTGGGCCTGGCGTGGCTGTTTGTGTGGCGCGCTTGGCTTGCTGGGCGATGGCCTGGCTTCGTGCTGGGCCCTCGTCCGGCAGGCTTCGTCCGATGCTTATTCGTACGATACGCTTCCGATTAAATTTCCGATTCCGGAATTCATTTCCGATACGAACAATATTTAACATTTCCGATTCCGGAATTAATTTCCGTTTCGAACAAATATTTAATATTTCCGTTTCCGGAATTATTTTCCGATTCCGGTAATATTTCCGATTCTGACAATATTTCCGTTTCCGGCAATATTTTCGATTCTGGTAATATTTCCATTTCCGATAATATTTTCCGATACGTACCATGTTTCCGTTTCCGGCAACATCTACGACTTGGATAATATTTATATTTCCGATACGATCCATATTTCCGTTTCCGGCAATATCATCGTTTCCGGAGTATTCATTTCTTGCCTGTGACGATCTTAGCTCCCACTGAAACCAAGATCCGTCGGTTCCGAATATTCATAGATGGAGTATTTAATGCCATTAAATACTTGATCCGTTTACGTACTATTTGTGTGACCCTACGGGTTCAGTCAAGAGTAAGCTGTGGATTAATATCATTAATTCCACTTGAACTGAAGCGGCCTCTAGCTAGGCATTCAGCTCACTTGATCTCACTGAATTATTAACTTGTTAATTAATACTGAACCGCATTTATTAGACTTGACATAGAATGCATACTTGGACCAAGGGCATTATTTCCTTCAGCATTCATGGAAAATCTTTTAGTCCGTACTTAGGAGTACTTCAAGGAGCAAGCGGCTCGAGAGGACTATGATAGTCGTGACCCAATGTGATCATAAGCCTTGAGGCCATTAATATTTTTTTGCCAATGGTATTGACACCTTAGGCTCACTTTGGGGGTTGTGCGACTACGGAGGGATGATTTTCAGAATGTGACTGTTTCCATTTTGCAAATACTTGAATTACATAATATATTATTTTTATTGGTGAGAGAGAGTATTGAGGCCGTAGATTCTTAGCAAGGGATGACAATTACATATGGGTGCTTATTGATTTAAATGTTAGGAAGGGAGACTCAATATGGTTTAACCTTTTAACTTGCAGAACGACACCAAGCATTAGGACCGATTCTATGTATAAAACAACTAAGGCTTAGGATTTAGATTGTACTTTGGCATAGCCTAGTCTAGACTCGGATTTATTTATTTTTTATTCGAACATTATTTTTCTTTGAAGACTTATTCGAACATAATTTTTTGAATACTTTGCCCATGTGACATTCAAGGTCATTTTAATTAGCAAGCTCGGTTTTGGTGCCGAACATTGTCGTCATAGGAGCCCTAATGACGACACAAGGAGTTGTTTATTTTATAAGTTGTTCTTAGAATCGAGTGCCTTTTTCATACGTCCTCGTAGAAAATTTGTTACGAATTTTTTATTGCTACGTATATTTTGTGCGCGGGCACCGAGGCTGCGGTGCCTGGCTAAAGGCCAAGCAACAACTTCAGCGGCCAGCAGGGGCATTGAAATAATCGGCGCCCAGCCAGGGGCGCTGAAATTGCGTCCCTGACTGGTACTCGTATTCTGTTCGTCTATCCTTTTTCGTACATACGACTTAATTTTGCGTGCTTTCCTAATAACGTCCTTTACGCATTGTGCAGCGTTGTGGGACCGTTACAGGTTGTCCTGGGCGTCGCTTATTTTTCTGGCGATCGCCCGGGGTTACGGAACAAGTATTTTGGTATAACTCTTTGGCCAATTGGTGTTTATGAATGTTTGGTCAATTTTTTAGGGTCGTTGGTTTTCTAGCATTATTTGTCACACACAATCACGTAATTCGCTACACATAACTAACATTACAACATGAAGCAAAAATAATATGCCACGTAGTTTATGATAGGCTTCTATGGTTAATATCTGCGCCGGCTTGGTACCGCTTCTATCGTAGATCCAACACATGCCCCGGTCGAGGTAGTGCATTCAACAGACGAATTTCGTCCCAAGAGGCCAATCACGATGTAAGCCAAGGGGGCATGCACCAATGAGAGGGACCTTAGTGGGCGAGCGATTGGGTTTGGCACGGGTGTACTACTAGCGAAAAGTGCCGAGTGGACAACATTCGAAGCGTATGCACCCCCCAGTTGGCGATGGGTATCCTTAGTCCCAACTCCCGAGATGAAACATGCCAAGGGAGCCGAGATTCGTTATGCGGTTCTGTCCGTTCACATTAATATGCTGATTTTCAGGTCGTCCCAACTTGGTAAGGAAATAAACGCGGAGTAGGATCGTTTCACCCTTCGGCTATTTTGATTGCCTACGAGCACGAGTATTTCATTAACGTTCCCCAGTGGAGTCGCCACTGTGAAGGGGTCGAAAAAGCACGAGGCTAATGCATGACCTCGTCCCTCGTGGGCGTGACGTCGTGAGATCAATTGTAGTTAGATTTCTTGTGATTTTACACTCAATCGACTAGTAATATAGGAGTCGCCATTCATCTTTTAACGACAATGAGAAAAACTAACAAAACCCGGTTATCGTGACATAAAGGGAGTGCAATTATGTTCGACCACGACGGCCATAGGTTCCCTTGTGATCCCTGGTGTGGGGATCGCTCAACGTACACCCGCAGGGCAGAGATTGAGAATTCGGGGGACTGTAACTACGGAGAGGAGTGCTCATCGATAACTCTAGAGGCAGGTTATCCTTCCTAGCTCAGCATAAATAATTGAAGGGACATGCGTTAAACTATTAAACTATTCTGAATTGATTTTAGCAATATGTAACACATAACACTAAATCGATCGTGATTATCTTACTTAGATTGATTTAAGGTACCTAACATGATAATTCAATTGTCCAAGGTATTATCTTATTAGGCGTGATAGATCAATCAAGTTAATAGTTTGACAATTTTATTAAAGGGTGATGAAAGCGATTAAATCATATGAGGGACACATTACAACGCATCCTTGAGAGGTGCGTTACGGTTCTCAGAAAACTAACCACTTGGCTTTGCTATTTCTCCTTTTATTTAACGAGTCTCGGGTTTCTAAGCAGTGTTCCAGTATTTAGGCTTAAATCATCAGCTACAAGGGGCAGGACGCGTTCTGTTTGACTTTTGGGTCGATTGCGACAGAACGCCGGATCAATTTCGCAGCGTGAGGCTAGGCTTAAGGCTAGAGTCAATACTCAGGTTATGGAATTGTGTGTCCTCTTCACGTCGGTTTTTAGGTTGTATTTATAGGGAAAAGTGGCGTAGAAAGATAGATTTTCAGGAATATGAATACGAAACGGATTAGGAAAAGAATCCGTCCCAGGTATTTTCGGCGCCCAGCACTGGGCGTCAAAGATATCGGCGCCCAGGGCTGGGCGTTGAAAATAGGATCTGCGCAGAATTCTTTGTGAGATTGGATTCTAGAGTACGGAGTCCATTAAGAGACTTAATCCAAGTTATTTGGTGCGTATCAATTTACGACGGAATGCGTCTGGGCCCTTTACGAACTCTAGGTTCGTTATTAGTTTAATTAATACGTTAACTCTTTTATCGAATTGCGATAAGAATAGAATTCCTTTTACAATTTCTATCTCTTTTAGGATTTATTTTGGAGTGCAACACCTAATTCTGTCAGGTTTCTATCTTTTTATTCTTACTACTTTTAGCAATTACCTTTTACGGCAGCTACTATTTTAGCAGGTTTCTATAAATGGAAGCTTTGGCTGAAATGAAAGGGTGATTTGAGATTTGTTATTTTATAGGAGATGCGTTGCAAGGCAACGAACGCAGAAGCGCTGGCCCATGGACGAGGAGCTGTGTGCGCGCGGGCCATGGCCACAACACAGCAGCAGCAGCGCGGCCCACGGCCCAGCTGGCTGTGCGTGTCCATGTGGTGTTGCGCGGGCTTGCTAGCCGGCCTTGCCTTATAGCTTGGTCGGTTAATAAGGTTATGTAAATAACCTTCTAACCACTTTCCAACTTAACACAATTCAGTTTACACACAACCCTAGGAGAAAACAGAGAACCCTAATTCTCTTTGTGCCTCCAAAGTGTGTTCATCCCAAAAGCACAAACTCTTGATCGATTGTCTAAGCTACGATAATCAAGACGGATCTGATCATGTCGGTGAACCAAGTAGAGGAACGACAACTGGAGTTCTAAGTTCGTGTTCGTTTACAATTTGTGGAAAATATGCTTCAAACGTAAGGCTGCTTAATATGTGCTTTATACATGCTTCCTGGCTTTGGGGATTGTTTCCGCACATGTTATTATGTTTTACTGTATTCCCCTACACATCGCAATCAACAAGTCATCGATTTGGAGGTTCCACCACCAGAGGACATAATGCCACAACGGTCACAACTGAGATCTTGTTTGGTACAATCCTAACGAAGGTGACTACACAAATGGTGAATGTCAAGAGGAAGCCAGAAGCACAACAGGATCAGCAGTCGAGTGTTAAAGAGTAATTGGCTCGTTTGGGTGTTCCTCCTTCCTTGGCTGAAATCTTTTGTTTGGCTTAGTGTAGTCGGGGGGAACAATTTTTTGGGTAATCTTTAGGTTGGGCTGTTTAGATATCTTTTGCTTTTCCGGGCTGCATGTTTTTGGTGCCATAGCCCGAGTCTTTTGTGTAAAGTTTGGTACGTTAGCGTGTGTTTAACATAATATAATATCTCCTCTTTGCGTAAAAAAAGTTTCGTGTCAATGGGTCCCTTTGTAATTTTAATACTCCCTCCGTTCCTAAATAAGTGTCACTTTTCCTTTTACGGCGTTCCCTTATAAGTGTCCACTTTTCATTTTTGAACATACACTTTTCCCACTTTTCCATACAATTTTCTCACTTTTCCATAAATCATGATTACTTTTTCTTACACATTCTACACTTTTTCCACTTTTCAATCCTCACATCCACTTTTCTTTACACTTTATCAACAAACAATTATCTAATTTATCCTTTTCCCAAAAAAATACTCACAATCATTATTTTTTTACACAATTCATAATTTATTAATTACTGTCCCACTCCCCATAAATGACACTTATTTAGGAACGGAGGGAGTAACTTCTTGTTGACGATAGTTAAAAATAAATTGTGGAAGCATTATTCGACTTGTCTTGCTCATGTTGGGGTCGTACTAAAATGATGTTCATGCATCATTAAATGGCCTATGCCCACCGGCATGTCTTTCGTGTGGTATCGGACTTATAACAAGCTTGTGTCGGGGCCTACCTGTTTAGTGTTGGGCATAGGCAACCAACATGTTGGCCTGACCCATGCCCTACGTACTGTCATATTTGGAACTTGAGAAGAGAAATTTTTTACAAAATAGCAAAGTTACACCATGTTATGTCATCCTTTACTATTCAGCTAGTAGACAAGTGAGTATTGTTAGACTTTACAATAGGAGACAAGATGTATTTCTTTACTTTTTACAAAACTTGCATTACAACAATAACAATTCTTTTTTTTTTTCAACCAAGCAAGGCTTGGCCTCATAACCTCAAGGTTATGGGATCAAACCCCACTAGGGGCTCTTTGGGGGTGAGGATTTCGCCTATAATCCCCCCTCACTTCCAATGAGCCTGACCTGCAAAGTTGGTTGGAAATACCTGTGCAACAAAACAATAACAATTTTTTACTATTATTACTCCTTTTCTCCCCAATCTTGTCTTCTATAAGCAATTTGGTGGCAAAATCGAAGTAAAATATTTATGATGGAAATTTTATAGTACGTTTTTTGTAGGGTTGATTTTATAGATTAAAGGGATTTATTTCATTAAATGTCTTTGAAGTTTCTCGTAATGTACCAAATAACCAATAATTTTGCAAAATACATTAAATACCCCTATTAATTCATCAAATACCCCAATTTTTAACGGAAGTGTAACGCCTTTAGTTATTAATACTAATTAGTTCCGAGTTAACATCATTAACCCCGATTAATCTAACTAAACCAAAACTAAACCTAATTAATTCCCTTTATTTTATTTTATTTTATTTTATTTTCCCTTTTATTTTCTTTTATCTCCCCCCTCCCATACATTGCTACGTTTTCAGGATGTAAGTTTCTAGGTGGTGGAAGTACATTTCGGAGGGGATGTGTTTTCGATGACAATTTGGAACACATAGGGAAGGAGTACACCTCGGCGACTTGGACCTCTTTTTTCATGAACCTGTCAACGAGATTTCCAAGGACGATGTCGTCAAGGAAACGAAGAGGGCGGGGATGTGGATTATGAAGTGTTTCTTGTCGATGGTGAGGGTGATTTCACAGTGGTTGTTGCCTTGTGAGAGGTCGATGTCTTTCGCGGTCTAGAAAGAAGATTCATCTTTCTTGTGTATTTCTTAGATTTCTGGGTATTTGATTGGAAACATACAAAACCTATTGGGTTTTCGGTTTCTAGCTACAATTATTTATCTCCTTTTATGAAACTAGGATCTGGATGCCAATCGGAATAAATGATGAATTTTGGTCTCCTAAATCAAACACGATAAAAACAAAGAAAATAAGATGTTTTTTTTTGCTCTGTTGAGTTTATCTTCAATGAGCTAATCTCATCGTGTTACAGGTGATGAAAACTCATAACTATTGTTTCGAGTTTAGGGAGTAAGATAATGAGGAAAATACTATCGGGACATCGTTACTACCTTATAAATATGGAGGACAATGCTTGAATATTTTAGAAATTGTGTAAAATAGTCTCATAGCCAACACAAATATGTATTTATATGTATTTATTTGCTTGGGTTTGTGTATACTTGCGTTTGATCAAGTTTGTGAATTAAACCACCACCTTCTCCTTATACACGTTCAAAAAGTACATGTCTCCTATATACCTCATGAAGGACACTTTGTACAATGAACATACAATGATACACACACACACACGTTTTCGAGCCCGATAAAAATATCATCCGAAGGCATGCATTTAATTTATAGTCCAATGTATGAGGAATGAAATAATAGGAATTATGTAAAGGTGTACATTTCTAACTGAGTGTCATCTTTTATTCCCATTATCATGAATTATAACTCCTTATTATGTACAAAAAAATTCAGATAACGACTGCTTGATAACATAGATGTACTGCATTGCTTGTCAACAACATTGTCAAGCAACATTTACCCACTCGTTCACCTAAAGACAATGCCTCTTTTTCTTGATAATAGGCTGCTTGACATCTAGGAGGTTTCTGCACTGAATGCTTTTTAATAGAAATCAGCAAAAGACAACAGGAAGTTCAACTACAAAACCCTAGAAGTTCATTCAATCAATTTAGGCGCCTCTTCATTATCAGGTGACAGGCTAAATCGTACTCCTATCAAAGATAAACCTACCGTTCACCAACTAAAAATATAGCAAGGGAAGCAAGGATCGTATCCACAGGGAAACAGTGTTCTTTCTACTACTAATCAACAAGTCTAGACTATTGGTAACAAGGGAATAGGTTTGGTTTGTAAATTAAAACTAAGGCAATAATTAAATCGGAAAATATCAATATTAAGGGAATCTAGGGCAACGGATCACCACAAATGAAAATCGGGATTGGACAACGGACAACAACAATCAATCAACAATCATAACTAGGAAAACATGCATCTCTCGAATCTTATGAATTCCTTAGGAAATTATAACTAGCAGGCTCTCACTATGTACTAGAAACAAATCCTATATAATAGCCACAGACCAAAAACATCAGATTTATACCTCTCGGCGCATAATCTAAGGTTAATCAAACTTAATCAAAATAGTCCGGCCGAACAGAATTGACGAACAATTAAAATAAGCTATAGAAATCACAATCAATTAATTAATAATCAAGTCCACCTTCAATCCCAATCATGCATTCATGGATCCCATAAACCCTAGAATTTAGACTACTCACTCATATTAATATGAAACAAGGCAATTATTACTTTTGAAATCATAATTGAAACAAAATAATAAGCAAAGTAAGAATCAATACCTAAATGAAGAACGGAAGAATGAATGAAAAATTGAAGCTTTGATTAAAAATAAAACTAAGTGTTTAACAATTTGAGAGCATAAAACTAAGTTAAGAATAAAATTAAGTGCTGAAAAATTAGATGTTTACTAAAAATATAAGGCTTAGTATTTATAGTTTGCCCAAAATACAACTCAAAACCGGAAATAAACCTCGCGAAAAAAACGCTGGAGGTTGGCGTCGCCCGATCGGGCATTCTGCTCGACAAACAGGTAGATCGGGAAAATTTCCGCACAATCAGGCGGATGAGAAATGCTCCATACAGCCTTCAGGATTGTCGCCCCATCCGGATCGGGCGAAGCCCGCCCGATCGGGCGCGCGTTGAAACTGGCAATTGTTTTTTTCTTCCCCCGATTTTCTCATTTCGCCCTCCAATCACTGGGCGATTAGCAAAATACATCGTCCTTCACTCAAAGCACCAAGTCTAACTCTCGGGGCTCGAACATAGACATCCTAGGCTCCCAAGGGTCGACTATAATCATCCCGAACCTACTCGGGAACCGTGTAGTGGCCTATATCATCGCGAAACGAGCCTAAAAAGGCTAATTTCTCATCAAACGATTCTGAAATTCAAGGCACACTTACAACACACATTAGTACTTGTAGGGGGTGTTTTTGTGTGGCATCGCAAGTATGCTTTTTCCCTACAAGGGGGCGGTTTTTTAGAAAACCATTGTATTTTTGTACCTCGAAGAAGTCGCCACCAAACGTTATTTTGGAAAGACCGCAAGTGACTCTATTTTGGATAAGGCTTTGAATCCTCGAAACAGATGGGTGAGATCCGGGCACGGGACCGAGATGCTTATTCCGCGAGCTTTAGAAATTATTCGAGTACGTGACATAGCATTTTCGAAATATACCCTAGATTAGACTATGTGGGTTTGAATTTTAGAGCAAATAGAATCTCTAATTGCGGAGCGATCACTTTGCTTTAGAGGTAATTTAAGGGAACCTAAGATCGGTTTGTCCAAAAATTATCTTTGTTAAGCATGATGTAACCTTGCATTTTGTTGTATTTAGCATGAATGGTGATGAAAGCAATAAAGCAAATAAAGCAACATCGCAATTGTAAATAAGTGCGGAATTAGTAAATACAAGACCCCTTAGAAAAGGACTAGGGACTGGGTCCACATTTCCTAGAAGGACTAGGCAAGTAAAGATGCGGAATTGAAATGCGGAATTGAAAGTGCGATATTGAAATTGCGGAATTGAAAGTGCGATATTGAAATTGCGGTATTGAAAGGTGCATAATTGAAATTGCAATATTGAAAGGTGCATAATCGAAATTGTGGTATTGAAATTTGTACTTGGGCACATGAGATTCGAACGCCAAGCGAATCCTTAAAAATAAGTGCGCCCGACACGAATTCAAAGCCAAAAATCTCAACTTGGGAGAAGTTGCTCATCCCAAAGTATCCTAGATTTTGCATATAGAACTTGAACTTGAAAGTTTGAATCTTGAAATATTGAACTTGAAATAATTGAACTTGAACTTGAAATATTGAACTTGTACTTGAAATATTGAAACTTAAGAGACTTAAATCTCAAAAATCGGGCCTTTTAATGTTGAAAAGGTTAGATCTTTGACGTGCTCTTACTTTCAAAGGATCCTAGTTTAGGGAAGTAGTCATGAGCAACCCTAAACATTGTGGGATCTTGAAATTTGAAAACTTGAACTTGTATATTGCAAAATGGAGTCTTAAATCTCAAAAGATTAAACCTTTAGAAGTTAAAAAGGTGTCATCTTTGATTACTCCATACTTGAAAGTGATTCTAGTTCAAAGAAGTGATTGCAAACAACTTTGAACATCCTTGAATTTTGAAAGTGTACATTTTTGTATTTTGAAAAGTTTGGATTTTGAAAAGATGTATGATAGTTGCAAGTGACATTTTTAGTAGTAAAAATGCCAACTTGCTAATCATTTTTGAAATAGGAAAATCAAAGGAACATGATTGAATATTGTGGGATTCGGAATTACCTATTTAGGTTTAGGCAAGAATTCCTTTTAGAGCTCCCAATTGCTTAGAACTTGAAGTTTGTATGTGTTTTTGAAGGATTTTTGAACTTGAATTTGAGGCGTAATTTTTGTATTACGACGTTGTATATTGAAGTTGCCTCCCCAAATGCTGATAATTAGGGGGTATTCATAGGAGAAATGGCTGGAAACTGCCAGCCAGTGCCAGCGCAGCATGCTAAACCAGCGTTGGGCGCTGATGACTTGGCATGCGTGCTGCCAAAATCAAGGACGCGAGCTCCGTCCTTGATTTGTCTTTTATTGATGTACCTTCGTACGAATAGTACGATGCTTGGCACGTAGTGCTTTCTTGGAGGTTAAAACTTGATTTTGCGTAAAAAAACAAGCAGTTTCGGATTTTGAATTCCGGTTGTACGGGACGGGGCCCGGCTTGCTCGGTTTTGTGGGTCGACGCCCGAATTTGACTTGCCTTATATGATTTTTAGTGGAAAAGGCCTAGTAAAACCAATGGAATGGTCTACTAGATGAGATTGTACTTGGATTTTGAAATAGGTTTTTGAAGATTGTATTTTGTACCGAGTTTCGGGAGGGGAACGACCTCGGGGATTGGATTTTGGAAATGTTCTTAGCAATTGGTGTTGGAAATCCTAGTGAGAATACAAAAGAAAATGAGTGGGAAAATGTGGGAATATGAAAAGTCCCACATGGGAAAAACACAAACCATATTCAATGTTTATATTTGGGGGTTTGAGGGAAACATTTGTTTAAGAAAGCATGTGAGTGGCATGGGTGGTCACAACACACACACGCGCGCGCGCGCCCGCACCGGGCCGGGCTCGGGCGAGGGCCGTGGGCCTTGGGCCTTGGTACTTGGTACTTGGTACTTGGCGAATGCGGTTCGCGGGCGTGGGGTGGGTTTTGTGGGCCGGGTTATTCTTTTTGGTAAAGGGCGGTTTGATTAAGTCAGAAGACTTAATCAACCCACTAACTTTGGAAACTGCTCCATTAATCACGTCATTACTCTCCACTAGCCGTTTTATGACTGTTGAAGTTCCCCATTACTCCCGTAACTTCTCCACTAGCCGTTTTTTGCTGTTACAGTTTCCCAAAAGCCTCACTATAAATTCATCGTTTCTTTCCACAAAATATACAGAAACTTACAATCAATCTCCCTCTCAAATTCCTCTCTTTCTGGGCAAATATTCTGGTCTCCAATCGGGGATTGTGAGTGCACATAATTCTCGGTGTCGTGTAAACCCTGGAGGGCAACCGCAAGCGTTCTACTGCATCGGAGGTAGCGCGGAATTATCTTTTAGAGCAGTGGTCCGGCCACGGCACGACAATCGGTTCAGTTCGTATTACGCAATATCCAGTTAAGTCGTTCCAATTACTTATTTATCTAACAATCTAAATGACAATTATTCTGTTATGGCTATGAATATGTCGAAATTTGTTATTCCTGATATGTCGAAATTGGAACCTCTTGATGGGAAAAATTATAAACGTTGGGCTGTTAGGATGAGATTTTATTTGGAGCAAATTGATGTTGCGTATGTTATTTCTGATGTTGTGAAACCTGTTAATGATGATGAATTGCATGATTTTGAGGTTAAGTTTGCTAAGGATGATAGAACCTGTAAGGGAATGTTGTTGCATCATATGTCGAATGTTTTGCTTGACATTTACATGGGCTGTAATCATGCTAGGGATATTTGGGATAGTTTAGAGAAAAAGTATGGAACTGATGATGCCGGTACGAAACGTTATTGTGTTAGTAAATGGTTAGGTTTTCAAGTTGAAGATGATAAACCTATTATTGATCAGATTCATGCTTATGAGAATATCTGTATTGCTATTGCTGCCGAGGGTTTGAGTATATGTGATATAACTCTTGCTATTGTTTTAATTGAGAAACTTCCACCCTCATGGAAAGACTTTAGAAACCAGTTAATGCATAAGAAGAAAGACCTTACCCTAGAGGAACTCGTAGGTCACCTAAAAATTGAGGAGGAGAACCGTATTAAGGATAAGGGTCAATCTGTATTCTCTGGGTCTGCTAAAGCTAATATGGTTGAACCTAAGGGCAATTTCTATTCTGATAAGTTTAAGGGGAAGGGCAGTCAGTTCAAGCCTCAAGGGAAAATTCAGAAGTATAAGTTTAAGGGTAACTGTTTTGAATGTGGGAAGGCTGGTCACAAGTCCAGGGATTGCAGGGTCAAGAAGAAGCCAGATCAGAATCAAGCTCACCTTGTTGAAGCAGTTGCTGATCCTAACAATTTTATTGTTGTTGTTTCAGAAGCTAATCTGGCAGGTGATGTTGCTGAGTGGATAGTTGATACAGGAGCAACCAGGCACATTTGCACCAACAAAGAAATGTTCACTTCCTACGGGAAGACTGATGGTGAAAATGTATTCATGGGTAACTCTGCTTCTGCAACTGTTCAAGGCAAAGGGAAGATCGTTCTCACTCTCACCTCTGGAAAAACACTCACTTTAACTAATGTTTTGCATGTTCCAGAAATGCGTAGGAATTTAATTTCCGGTAGTTTACTTATGAAAGCTGGGTTGAAGTTGTCCTTTGATTCTGATAGGCTAGTTATTACTCACAATGGGGAATTTGTGGGAAAGGGTTTTTGTAATGGGGGGTTGTTTACTCTTGATGTTTCCATTGAAATTATGAATAAGAAAGCTAGTACTTCTTCTGCTTATATTGCTGAGTCTATTGATTTATGGCATGCTAGATTGGGTCATGTTAATATTGCTTCAATTAAAAGACTCAAACAAATGAACATGATTCCAAGCTTTTCTAAAACTAATTTTGCAAAATGTGAAGTATGCGTTGAAGCAAAATTTGCAAAGAAACCCTTTAAATCGATAGATAGACAGACAGAAGTACTAGAACTTGTTCATAGTGACTTGGGGGATTTTAAAAACTATGAAAGCAGGGGCGGTAAAAGATATTACATTACTTTTGTTGATGACTGCTCTAGATTCACCATGGTTTATCTTCTCATGTCTAAGGATGACGCTGAGGAGATGTTCCTCAAGTACAAGGCTGAAGTTGAAAACCAGCTAGACAGGAAAATCAAGAGACTTAGGATTGGTAGGGGGGTGAGTATTACCCTAACACTCTTAAGGCGTTTTGTGAACAGAATGGTATAGTTCACGAAACAACAGCTCCTTACACACCCGAACAAAACGGGATTGCTGAAAGGAAAAATAGAACTTTAAAAAATATGATGAATTCAATGCTTATTAGTTCTGGGCTTCCTGATAATATGTGGGGGGAAGCTATTCTTTCTGCTTGTCATGTTTTGAACAGGGTGCCTCACAAGAAGCTGGACAAGACCCCATATGAGCTATGGAAAGGTCGAGCACCAAGCCTGAAATACTTGAAAGTGTGGGGGTGCTTAGCAAAGGTTGCCTTACCTAGTTTCAAAAGGGACAAGATTGGTCCCAAAATGGTTGATTCTATCTTTATTGGTTATGCTTATCAAAGTTCTTCTTATCGTTTTTTAGTTAAGGGTGCTAACAACTCTTATGCAAGTGGTAACATTATTGAAGCAAGAGATGCTGAGTTTTTTGAAAACACTTTTCCTTTAAAGATCTCTTGCATTAGTAATGATGTACCATCCTCTAGCACCTCTAATGCTTTACCCATTGCTCCTTGTTCCACTACTAATAATGAGTCTGATTTAGAACCAAGGAGAAGCAAAAGGGCAAGAAAGGAAACAAGTTATGGTGATGATTTTGTTACTGCTTTCCTAACTGAACCTTTCTTGATTACTGATGATTTTGTGTATGTATTTATCCTAGAAGACGACCCTGGAACCTATGAAGAGGCAATGAGGTCGGTTGATGCAGTTTTCTAGAAAGAGGCCATTGATAGCGAGCTTCAGTCAATCCTAAGTAATAATACTTGGGAATTGGTTGATCTGCCTAGAGGTTGTAAACCCATCACCTGTAAGTGGATTTTTAGGAAAAAGTTGAAATCATGTGGGTCCATTGACAAATATAAGGCCAGGATTGTGGTAAGGGGTTTTACTCAAAAACATGGCATTGATTATTTTGATACATACTCTCCTGTAACTAAGATTGCAACCATTAGAACCTTAATTGCTCTTGCATGCATTCATGATCTTGTTGTGCATCAAATGGATGTGAAAACTGCATTTTTGAATGGTGATTTAGATGAAGAGATTTATATGGTTCAACCTGAAGGTTTTGTTGTTCCAGGTCAAGAAAACAAAGTTTGTAAACTGGTCAAGTCATTGTATGGGCTTAAGCAAGCGCCTAAGCAATGGCATGACAAGTTTGACAAGACAATGACTAGTAATTGTTAGGTTATGATACATATGACAATTCATAAATCATGCGGAAAAACCATAAACCCAGGAAAACATATTATTTACACATAATCATTTAGCATAGAATAGATGCATACTCTTTGTTGCGTGCCTTCCCTAGCTGCGCCCGAACCGAACAAGAACAAGTCTTTAGGACTCCAAGTGTCGTCCCTCCGTAGATAGTCCACAGCACGTCCGGATCCGCCTTAAGATTGACCAACTAGAATCGCCCTTAAGGTACTATTATTTTCGGCACTTTATAGGCAAATGTGTGACTGAATTTTTCTCTCAAAAACTCACTTTGAATACTTTGAAACTTGTGTTATAAATTGTGAGCCCTAGCCTCATATTTATAGCGGTATGGAAAGGGAATCGAAATCCTATTCAGATACAAATTAATCAAACCTAGAATCCTACAAGAACTCTAATTTAATTAATTTATCAAATAGAATTAGGAATTTAATCATTAACCGAACTCTGCATGTTTTAGGAAACGTGCACGAACACAAACACTTGCACACACACGCACGACAGCCATGATGGGCCTCATGCGTGCGCGCGAGCAGCAGCCCACTCAGCGCCCGCGCGCGCTGCGCGCTGCGCGCGCTGTGCGCAGCCTGCTGGGCCTGGCCTTGCTGTTTGTGCGGCGCGCTTGGCTTGCTGGGCGATGGCCTGGCTTCGTGCTGGGCCTCGTCCGGCAGGCCTCGTCCGATGCTTATTCGTACGATGCGCTTCCGATTAAATTTTCCGATTCCGGAATTCATTTCCGATACGAACAATATTTAATATTTCCGATTCCGGAATTAATTTCCGTTTCGAACAAATATTTAATATTTCCGTTTCCGGAATTATTTTCCGATTCCGGTAATATTTCCGATTCTGACAATATTTCCGTTTCCGGCAATATTTCCGATTCTGGCAATATTTCCATTTCCGATAATATTTTCCGATACGTACCATGTTTCCGTTTCCGGCAACATCTACGACTTGGATAATATTTATATTTCCGATACGATCCATATTTCCGTTTCCGGCAATATCATCGTTTCCGGAGTATTCATTTCTTGCCTGTGACGATCTTAGCTCCCACTGAAACCAAGATCCGTCGGTTCCGAATATTCATAGATAGAGTATCTAATGCCATTAGATACTTGATCCGTTTACGTACTATTTGTGTGACCCTACGGGTTCAGTCAAGAGTAAGCTGTGGATTAATATCATTAATTCCACTTGAACTGAAGCGGCCTCTAGCTAGGCATTCAGCTCACTTGATCTCACTGAATTATTAACTTGTCAATTAATACTGAACCGCATTTATTAGACTTAACATAGAATGCATACTTGGACCAAGGGCATTATTTCCTTCAGTCTCCCACTTGTCCTTAGGGACAAGTGTGCATTTCCTAATTCCTTTGTCGCTCGATGCTTGCTCTTGAACATAAGGTAAGAGTTGTCATCCTTATTACGTCCAGAGGTGTTCCTCGGTTTCAGAGTTCAACTGATCAAATAAACAGATAATCATAGCCTATGATTCATCCGAGCACGGCCATGCATTTCACAGTTTCTTGCTCTCCGAGTGGCCTTGTACAACTTTTAAGCATCTCATCCCGATTTATGGGAGGACAATCCCAATCTTGCGATCTTGAGATTAGACTTCGTTTGATAGGTGATTACCTGAGCGTTGCCTTTATAGCCTCCTTTTACGGTGCGACGGTTGGTCAACGTCAAAGCAACCAGTTTTCAAACAAGTAATCTCAAATCACTCAGGTATTGAGGATTTAGTGTCTAATAATTTAATGAAATTTACTTATGACAGACTTTCATCTCTTACAGTAAAGTTTCATAGGTCTTGTCCGATACTAGTCTTCCCATAGTAAGTATCTATGCAAATGATTATGACATTGCCATGTCCACATAGTTCAAGAAACAGAACTACTAGTCATCTTGCATTCTAATCGTCTAACGTTTTCTATGCGTCCAATTTTATAGAAAACTCCGATTAGGGACCATTTTCAACCTTTGACATTCAAATTCACTTGATAGACATTTCTTAGTCACAGGACTGGTCCTGACAGTCTATCTTGAATATATCGTCAAATTGAAGGGACTCATCATTTAATAAACCACAAATTAAATGGAAAAATGAATTCCTTTCATTTATTGTGAATGATTAACCAATAATGTTTTACAAAGATTTAAACTCTAAAACTTTAAAACATTAAACAGAGACATCAAAGCCATTCTCCAATATGCTTGATTCCCATAGCTGCAGTGTGCGAGTTGTGCTTCGCTTGCGGCAGAGGTTTAGTTAATGGATCTGATATGTTGTCATCAGTTCCAATTTTGCTTATCTCGACTTCTTTTCTTTCAACGAACTCTCGTAGAAGGTGAAATCTACGAAGTACATGCTTGACTCTCTGGTGGTGTCTAGGCTCTTTTGCCTGTGCAATAGCTCCGTTATTATCACAATACAGGGCTATTGGTCCTTTAATGGAGGGGACTACACCAAGTTCTCCTATGAACTTCCTTAGCCATATAGCTTCCTTTGCTGCTTCATGTGCAGCAATGTACTCCGCTTCAGTTGTAGAATCCGCAATGGTGCTTTGCTTAGCACTTTTCCAGCTTACTGCTCCTCCGTTGAGGCAGAAGACAAACCCAGACTGTGATCTGAAATCATCTTTGTCGGTTTGGAAACTTGCGTCCGTATAGCCTTTAACAATTAATTCATCATCTCCACCATAGACCAGGAAGTCATCTTTGTGCCTTTTCAGGTACTTCAGAATATTCTTGGCAGCAGTCCAATGCGCCTCTCCTGGGTCTGACTGGTATCTGCTCGTAGCACTGAGTGCGTACGCAACATCCGGGCGTGTACATATCATAGCATACATTATTGAACCAATCAATGATGCATATGGAATCCCATTCATTCGTCTACGCTCATCAAGTGTTTTTGGGCACTGAGTCTTGCTTAGAGTCATTCCATGTGACATGGGTAGGTAGCCTCGCTTGGAGTCCGCCATCTTGAACCTATCAAGCACCTTATTGATATAAGTGCTTTGACTAAGTCCAATCATCTTTTTAGATCTATCTCTGTAAATCTTGATGCCCAATATGTACTGTGCTTCTCCTAGATCCTTCATCGAAAAACATTTCCCAAGCCAAATCTTGACAGAGTTCAACATAGGAATGTCATTTCTGATAAGCAATATGTCGTCGACATATAATACTAGGAAAGCAATTTTGCTCCCACTGACCTTCTTGTATACACAAGATTCGTCCGCGTTCTTGATGAAACCAAAGTCACTGACTGCTTCATCAAAACGTATATTCCAGCTCCTGGATGCCTGCTTCAATCCGTAGATTGATTTCTTTAGTTTGCATACCTTTTTAGCATTCTTTGGATCCTCAAAACCTTCAGGTTGTGTCATAAACACAGTTTCTGTTAAAACGCCGTTTAAGAAAGCAGTTTTGACATCCATCTGCCATATTTCGTAATCGTAATATGCAGCGATTGCTAACATTATTCGAATAGACTTTAGCATTGCAACTGGTGAAAAGGTTTCATCGTAATCCACACCGTGGACTTGCCTGTAACCTTTTGCAACCAATCTAGCTTTGAAAACTTCAAGTTTCCCATCCTTGTCCTTTTTCAGTTTGAAAACCCATTTGCTTCCAATGGCTTGGTAGCCATCTGGCAAATCGACCAAATCCCATACTTGGTTTTCAGACATGGAGTCTAATTCAGATTGCATGGCTTCTTGCCATTGCTTGGAGCTAGGGCTCGTCATAGCTTGCTTGTAAGTCGCAGGTTCATCACTTTCAAGTAATAGAACGTCATAGCTCTCGTTCGTCAAAATACCCAAGTACCTTTCCGGTTGAGATCTATATCTTTGCGATCTACGCGGGGTAACATTTCTAGATTGACCATGATTCTCACCAGATTCTTCTAAAGATCTCTGAGTTTCATCTTGAATGTCATCTTGAGCATTCTCTAGAGTTTGTTGTTCGACTCGAATTTCTTCGAGGTCTACTTTTCTCCCACTTGTCATTTTGGAAATGTGATCCTTCTCCAAAAAGACACCATCTCGAGCAACAAACACTTTGTTCTCAGATGTATTGTAGAAGTAATACCCCTTTGTTTCCTTTGGATAGCCCACAAGGATACATTTGTCAGATTTTGGATGAAGTTTGTCTGAAATTAATCGTTTGACGTATACTTCACATCCCCAAATCTTAAGAAAAGACACATTTGGAGGCTTTCCAAACCATAATTCGTATGGAGTCTTTTCGACAGCTTTAGACAGAGCTCTATTTATAGTGAGTGCAGCTGTATTTAGTGCATGTCCCCAAAATTCTAATGGAAGTTCGGCCTGACCCATCATTGACCTGACCATGTCTAGCAAGGTTCTGTTCCTCCGTTCTGACACACCGTTCCATTGTGGTGTTCCAGGAGGAGTCAATTCTGATAGAATTCCACATTCTTTCAGATGGTCATCAAATTCATAGCTCAGATATTCACCGCCTCTATCAGACCGCAGTGCCTTGATCTTCTTGCCTAATTGATTCTCTACTTCACTCTGAAATTCCTTGAATTTGTCAAAGGATTCAGACTTATGCTTCATTAGGTAGACATAACCATACCTACTGAAGTCATCAGTGAAAGTGATAAAGTAGCTGAAACCACCTCTAGCATTTGTACTCATTGGTCCACATACATCTGTATGGATTAAACCCAATAGTTCATTTGCTCTTTCTCCAACTTTAGAGAAAGGTTGCTTTGTCATTTTGCCAAGTAAACATGATTCGCATTTACCATAATCCTCTAAGTTAAATGGTTCTAGAATTCCTTCCCTTTGAAGTCTTTCTAAGCGTTTCAAGTTTATATGGCCTAATCGACAATGCCACAGATAGGTGAGATCTGAATCATCCTTTTTGGCCTTTTTGGTATTTATGTTATATACTTGTTTGTCGTGATCTAATAAATAAAGTCCATTGACTAATCTAGCAGATCCATAAAACATCTCTTTAAAATAAAACGAACAACTATTGTCTTTTATTATAAAGGAAAATCCCTTAGCATCTAAGCAAGAAACTGAAATGATGTTTTTAGTAAGACTTGGAACATGGAAACATTCTTCCAGTTCCAAAACTAGCCCGGAGGGCAACGACAAATAGTAAGTTCCTACAGCTAATGCAGCAATCCGTGCTCCATTTCCCACTCGTAGGTCGACTTCACCCTTGCTTAACTTTCTACTTCTTCTTAGTCCCTATGGATTGGAACATAAGTGTGAGCCACAACCTGTATCTAATACCCAAGAAGTTGAATTAGCAAGTATACAGTCTATAACGAAAATACCTGAAGATGGAACGACTGTTCCGTTCTTCTGATCTTCCTTTAGCTTCAAGCAATCTCTCTTCCAATGCCCCTTCTTCTTGCAGTAGAAGCATTCGGATTCAGAAGTAGGTTGACTGACCTTCCTCTTTGCAGATTTGGCGCCAGTTTGCTTAGTTGGGCTGGCCTTGTTGCCACCTTTCTTAGCATTCCTCTTCTTTCCAGATTTCTTGAACTTGCCCCCACGCACCATAAGCACATCCTGCTTATCACTTTTGAGCGTCTTTTTAGCGGTCTTCAGCATACCGTGAAGCTCAGTGAGCGTTTTGTCCAGACTATTCATACTGTAGTTCAGTTTGAACTGATCATACCCGCTATGAAGAGAATGGAGGATGGTGTCTATAGCCATTTCCTGAGAAAATTGCTGATCCAGCCGACTCATATTCTCAATGAGTCCAATCATTTTGAGAACATGTGGACTTACGGGCTCGCCTTTCTTAAGCTTGGTCTCAAGAATTTGCCTATGAGTCTCGAATCTTTCGACTCGAGCCAGATCTTGGAACATGTTCTTCAACTCACTGATGATTGTGAAAGCATCTGAGTTGATGAACGTTTTCTGCAGATCCGCACTCATGGTGGCGAGCATTAGACATTTCTCATCCTTGTTGGCATCAATCCAACGATTGAGGGCTGCCTGAGTGACCCCGTCGCCTGCAGCTTCGGGCATCGCCTCATCTAGGACATACTCCTTTTCTTCCTGCATAAGAACTATTTGCAAGTTCCTTTGCCAGTCAAGGAAGTTTTTCCCGTTCAACTTCTCCTTTTCGAGAATTGATCGGATGTTGAATGAATTGTTGTTTGCCATATTAAAAACTACAATTGAAAAGAATAAACAAATAAATAACCATTCACAGTTTCTCTTAATAAAATTAAATTCTAGCATACATGCATAATTCAATGTTTATTAAGCATTTTATTCAAGTTATGTGTTCCGGCAGGTGTGAATAAAATGATTCCAAGATCCTAAAATCATTGAAGAACTAAGCACAGTTTGTCGACTTAATCCTAGAACATCTTAGGTAAGCAAAAGCCTTTTGCTAATAGTCTAGAAACTATTCTTGGTTGATAGGTACGTCTAAGAACTTATTAGGTAAACCTATCGAATTTGCCACGACATAAAAGGACTCCTTACTTATATCGTTGAGTTTCACCAAAACTAACATGTACTCACAATTATTTGTGTACCTTGCCCCTTTAGGACCAATAAGTAACACCTCGCTGAGCGAAAACTATTACTAGATTGATGTAAAGGATATCCAAGCAAGTGTATATTTTGGCATGGCACCTTTTAACTCAATTTTTAAGTTTGGAACTTAAGGCTCTTACTATGTTGGTTAGATTTTAAGTGAACTAAAATCCTTAATCATGCAACATAATCAAGCTTTTGATCTCATGCATTTTAAGACATATTTAAAACAATAAATAACTTAAAACATGCATAAGATATTTGTGATCTAGTATGGCCCGACTTCATCTTGAAGCTTTGACTTCAAAGTCCGTCTTGAAAATCTCCGTGGGAGGCACCATTTTCTTCAAATAGGATAAGCTATAACTAATTACAACTATTTGATGGTTCGCAGACCATATTTGAATTGAAAAATAACTTTGGTACTTTAGACCAATTACATTCAAATTAATGGTACGCAGACCATATTTTCTATCCTATTTGGGCCATACTAGTCACTTTATAACCTGCAAAACAGTACATATACAATATATACCATTCACCCATTCATTATCATGAATGGCCCACATAGCTGGTTAGTAAAACACATTATGCATCACGTAAACATTTGCAGCAATTAATCAAGGGCACCAATAATCTACCAATTATTCAGTCCTTATTAATTCTAATCAAGTTGTTTTAACCTTAAGGATTTGTAGACCTAATCAAGAGTTTATGACTAAAAAGCGCTCCCACTTAAACCAATAAATTCATATGCTTTACCAATTTTAAACATAAAAATGTATTTCTAGTCCAACCGGAAACATACAAATTTAATTAAAATTTAAAGCTCATATCAATTTATAATTGAATCCAAAAATTTAATTTAATTTCAGTCGTATTTAAATTAATTCATGATTTTAATTTTAGTAAAATAATTAGAATAAATAACATTTATTATAATTATAATATTCAAAATTAAAATCCAAGAAAATAATTCAAATTATTAATTTTAAAATTAATTAAAATTACGTGAACTGAAATTTTCAAATTAAACATTCAAAACGATCTAATCGTAACGCAAACACCCTACGCGTTACACGCCCATGGGCCGTACGCACACAGCCATTGCTGGCCATGTGCGCGCAGCCCATGCGCTCGTCGCATAGCTGCTGCTTCCCTATCGCAAGCCTCCGCACGCATTGGTGCTCGCTGCGCGCGCCAGCGCTCATCGCACGCGAGCTATCGCTTGCAGTGCGCGCGCGCGACATCGCTCGCTGGGCGCGCGACATCGCTCGCTGGGCGCGCGAGTAATGCTGGGCGCAGCGCTCGTGGCACGCGAGCTTGCGCTCGCTGCGCGCGAGGCTGCGCGCTCTTGTGCGAGGCAGCGCGCGTTGTGGCGCAGCTCGCTTGCTGCCCACACGCGACTGCCTTGGCTCGCTCTTCGCCCATGCCCATTCGTTCATTGCTCGTGGCACACGACACAAGGCAGGGCTGCTGCCTTGTGCTCGTGCACTACGCCCTTGCTCATTGCATTCGTGCCGCACGGGCGACGAGCTCCCTTGCTCGTCGTCGCATGCCCGCATTATACAACACCCCTTAAGGGTAACACGAAGCGTCCATTGCTTCGTGCGTGCAAGTTTTATGAACGAATCGCATAAAATTTAAAATTTATATTTAAAATTAATGACAAATTAATAAATAATATTAATTTCATAATTTTAGGGCGAAAAATCGAAAATTTATTATCCAATTGATTTCCGATTGATATGGATTCAAGTCTAGGTCATAAAAATTTAAAATTTATCGTAAATTTACAATTTTTATGGTGGTTTTTAATCATAGGTTTCTAATTAAATTACAATTAATTATGAAAATCAAATTAATTCTAAATTATTCTAATTTTCAACAAATTAATCATAATTAATAATTAGATTGCATAATTAACAAGATTAGGCATTCAAACTTGTTAAACATATGCAGTAGGTCAATCAAAAATTCAAGATTTATCAACAAGAATCGCAAATATTTAATTTAACATCTTAAATTTACGAAATTTTGCATTCGAAAAACTAAAACTTTCGAAAAGTCATAGTTAGGCTTCGAATTTGAGAATTCTGGGTTCGGCAGAAAAAAACTATTTTTGTCAAAATTTTTAGAATGCCTTTTACATGCGGAATTGACACAAAAATCACTCAATTCGGATGAGTAACGAAGAAACTGCCGAAAAACTGCGTACGTATAATTAAATAAACGCAATTTGCAATTAATTAACAATTACGAAAATTAATCACCCCTTTTAATTCTTGCAAATTTGTAATATTTAACCATGTTCATGCAATTTAGATTATGAAAATAATAAGGGGTTTCTGATACCACTGTCAGGTTATGATACATATGACAATTCATAAATCATGCGGAAAAACCATAAACCCAGGAAAACATATTATTTACACATAATCATTTAGCATAGAATAGATGCATACTCTTTGTTGCGTGCCTTCCCTAGCTGCGCCCGAACCGAACAAGAACAAGTCTTTAGGACTCCAAGTGTCGTCCCTCCGTAGATAGTCCACAGCACGTCCGGATCCGCCTTAAGATTGACCAACTAGAATCGCCCTTAAGGTACTATTATTTTCGGCACTTTATAGGCAAATGTGTGACTGAATTTTTCTCTCAAAAACTCACTTTGAATACTTTGAAACTTGTGTTATAAATTGTGAGCCCTAGCCTCATATTTATAGCGGTATGGAAAGGGAATCGAAATCCTATTCAGATACAAATTAATCAAACCTAGAATCCTACAAGAACTCTAATTTAATTAATTTATCAAATAGAATTAGGAATTTAATCATTAACCGAACTCTGCATGTTTTAGGAAACGTGCACGAACACAAACACTTGCACACACACGCACGACAGCCATGATGGGCCTCATGCGTGCGCGCGAGCAGCAGCCCACTCAGCGCCCGCGCGCGCTGCGCGCTGCGCGCGCTGTGCGCGCTGTGCGCTGCGCGTGCTGTGCGCGCTGTGCGCGCTGCGCGCTGCGCGCAGCCTGCTGGGCCTGGCCTTGCTGTTTGTGCGGCGCGCTTGGCTTGCTGGGCGATGGCCTGGCTTCGTGCTGGGCCTCGTCCGGCAGGCCTCGTCCGATGCTTATTCGTACGATGCGCTTCCGATTAAATTTTCCGATTCCGGAATTCATTTCCGATACGAACAATATTTAATATTTCCGATTCCGGAATTAATTTCCGTTTCGAACAAATATTTAATATTTCCGTTTCCGGAATTATTTTCCGATTCCGGTAATATTTCCGATTCTGACAATATTTCCGTTTCCGGCAATATTTCCGATTCTGGCAATATTTCCATTTCCGATAATATTTTCCGATACGTACCATGTTTCCGTTTCCGGCAACATCTACGACTTGGATAATATTTATATTTCCGATACGATCCATATTTCCGTTTCCGGCAATATCATCGTTTCCGGAGTATTCATTTCTTGCCTGTGACGATCTTAGCTCCCACTGAACCAAGATCCGTCGGTTCCGAATATTCATAGATAGAGTATCTAATGCCATTAGATACTTGATCCGTTTACGTACTATTTGTGTGACCCTACGGGTTCAGTCAAGAGTAAGCTGTGGATTAATATCATTAATTCCACTTGAACTGAAGCGGCCTCTAGCTAGGCATTCAGCTCACTTGATCTCACTGAATTATTAACTTGTCAATTAATACTGAACCGCATTTATTAGACTTAACATAGAATGCATACTTGGACCAAGGGCATTATTTCCTTCAGTAATGGCTATCATGTAAATGAAGGTGATTCTTGCGTTTATTATAAACATGATTCTTCTGGTTGTGTGATTATTTGTCTTTATGTGGATGACATGCTAATTATTGGTACTGATTTGGATCGAGTGAATGAAACAAAAGAATTTTTGAGTTCAAAATTTGAAATGAAAGATATGGGTGAGGCAGATGTGATTTTGGGAGTGAAAATTATTAGAACTCCAAATGGCATCTGTCTCAGCCAAGCTCACTATGTTGAAAAGCTTCTTAAAAAGTTTGATTCATTTGATGTCGATCCAATAAGGACCCCTTATGATATAAGCATTCATTTAAAGAAATACAAAGGTGATCCTGTTTGTCAATCTGAGTATGCTAAAATTATTGGTAGTGTCATGTTTCTCATGAACTATACTAGACCTGGCATTGCCTATTCTGTAAGTAGATTGAGCAGGTACACCCATAACCCAAGCAATGAGCATTGGGGTGCGTTAAGGCGATTGCTTAGGTACCTAAGGGGTACCATGGATTGGGGATTGCACTACTCCAAGTTTCCAGGAGCATTGGAGGGTTATTGTGATGCCAACTGGGTATCCGGAAATGATGAAGTCAACTCCACTAGTGGTTATGTCTTCACCCTAGGGGGTGGAGCTGTCTCTTGGAAATCCTGTAAGCAATCTTGTACTGCTATGTCTACTATGGAATCTGAGTTTATTGCTCTTGAATCGGCAGGTCATGAGGCAGAATGGTTGAGGAACGTGCTTGCAGATATTCCACTGTGGGGGAAGCCAGCTCCTTCAGTTGCATTTTATTGTGATTCGCAATCTTCTATTGCCGTGGCAAACAACCAAGCCTACAATGAAAAGAAAAGACACATTCGTTTGAGGCACAAGGCTGTCAAAGAATTGCTGTCAAGTGGAATGATATCACTGAACTATGTCAAGTCCGAAAAGAACATCGCGGATCCGTTAACGAAAGGCCTATGTAAGAAACTAGTTTTGGAAACGTCGGAGGAGATGGGCTTGAGGCCATTTGGATGAATTGTAAGGTAATGAACTCCTACTCACCATGAGTTTAAAGATGAACATTATGTAATAATTCAGAAGCACAAATTTTATTTTTTGTCCATCCCTTAGATGTTTATGATGTGCTTGTTATTATTGAACGAGGTTGAGCATACGGCTCTTAATGAACCCATATCCATATTTTTGGTGGTGTGATGTAGCTCACACTTGATGGGATTCATCTACTTAGGTGTGGAAGTGAGGCCGCTTCCTATGAGAATTGCATGGGCTATTCTCTAGAGCACCTATGAGCATCCAGGTTATGGACGTATGGCCAGTATAATGCGTCACTTTTATTGGCGGAGAATCAGAATATCATACATGTTCAATTGTGTGCTTTGAGTAATGAGTTTCTAACCCCCTATTAAGTTCAATACGAAAGTCACTTGGTAGGAAAGAGATTCTAGCTTGAATGTCACTAAGTGTCAATTCAAGTCGCAAGATATTGACACCTATTCAATTGTTTGTTTTGCCCAGAAATTCAATTCTTTTATTTCTTTCTTTTTCTTCTCATCTTCGGACCTGTGGGGGATTGTTGGTAATCCTAGTGAGAATACAAAAGAAAATGAGTGGGAAAATGTGGGAATATGAAAAGTCCCACATGGGAAAAACACAAACCATATTCAATGTTTATATTTGGGGGTTTGAGGGAAACATTTGTTTAAGAAAGCATGTGAGTGGCATTGGTGGTCACAACACACACACACGCGCGCGCGCGCGCGCCGGGCCGGGCTCGGGCGAGGGTCGTGGGCCTTGGGCCTTGGTACTTGGTACTTGGTACTTGGCGAATGCGGTTCGCGGGCGTGGGGTGGGTTTTGTGGGCCGGGTTATTCTTTTTGGTCAAGGGCGGTTTGATTAAGTCAGAAGACTTAATCAACCCACTAACTTTGGAAACTGCTCCATTAATCACGTCATTACTCCCCACTAGCCGTTTTAAGACTGTTGAAGTTCCCCATTACTCCCGTAACTTCTCCACTAGCCGTTTTTTGCTGTTACAGTTTCCCAAAACCCTCACTATAAATTCATCGTTTATTTCCACAAAATATACAGAAACTTACAATCAATCTCCCTCTCAAATTCCTCTCTTTCTGGGCAAATATTCTGGTCTTCAATCGGGGATTGTGAGTGCACATAATTCTCGGTGTCGTGTAAACCCTGGAGGGCAACCGGAAGCGTTCTACTGCATCGGAGGTAGCGCGGAATTGTCTTTTAGAGCAGTGGTCCGGCCACGGCACGACAATCGGTTCAGTTCGTATTACGCAATATCCAGTTAAGTCGTTCCAATTACTTATTTAGCTAATAATTGGGATTTCTGCACGGAGTTTCTCCAACCTCCTATCCCAGAGGGGAGACACGATTTAGGTGTCTACAGAAGCCCCCACTTTGACTGAGCGTTCGGTTAGGAAAGCGCAAGTCAAAGTATTTCGAAATGGATGGAGAATGATCAAGATGTTCTGCAATCAAGACCATTCTTGGTACGCCGGTACCTGCACAAGACATGCGTTAGAAAAAAGGATAGAGTCTACCTTCGTTCGGCTGTGACGACTCCGGTTTGTACTTGTGTTGTTCTTCCGCCATCGGTTCGGACGGAGCTTGGCATCGAAAATTTTGAATCTTGAATTTTTGAATCTTGAATTTTGAATTTTTGAACCTTGAATTTTTGAATTTGAATACCCGAAGTTGATCCATTGGGGATGTGCTTTGCTGGGGATAAGAGCTTTTTACTAGGCCTTAAGATTTTGAAATTTCGGCTGACTTTTTTTGGAGCTTGGGTCCGTTGGGAGTCGAACGCCTGAGTCATTGTATTTTTTGGACTTTGTATTCTTGAAATATTCATCTGTTTGTACTTGGAGATACGGGTGTATACCCGCATTTTCGAAAGATGCCTGATGCGACGTTTGATGCTTGGTGCAGAAGACCGTAGCAGTAAGGGATGTGCAATCAGCACGGGAGACCGCGCGCGGCAGAATCTGCGCATGCAGCAGGCTGCGCCCAGCGCGGGCCTCGACGCCTGGCGCGGGGCTGTGCTATAAAAGCACCCCTCGCCGTGCCATTTTGAGGCACATTCACTTGAAATTCTTTTGCTCTTTCTCTCAAAGGTCGATTAAGCTCTTCCCTTAGTCTTGTTCTTGCCTTGTCCATGTAAGTATTTCATGTTTTTGCTTATGAAAATACTCTAGGATTGCATGTATTTTTAATTTTCTTGCACTTTGAAATGATGATTTCATGATAGTATGCTTCTTGAGTCTTGTAGAAAATTGTTTGATAGCCACTCGAACTTAAACTGTTGGAACTTGTAGATTTGAAAAAAAAAATTGAAAATTTTCTTGAATGTCGTACCTGGTATTTGTAGATAGTAGTCTCACTGGTGACCTTACGGGGTCTCAAGAGGAGAATAGGCTAGGATGCCTAGATGTCGTTTTTGTAGAGTTTTGGAAATGTCGGCTTCGGCATAGGTAGCCTAGGCGTTGATATTGAACTTGTATACCTGCTTCGGCGTGGATAGCCTAGGCGTTGGTGCAGAACTTGTATGCATGCTTCGGCGTGGATAGCCTAGGCGTTGGTGTTGAACTTGTATACCTGCTTCGGCGTGGATAGCCTAGGCGTTGGTGTAGAACTTGAATTTTTGAACTAGAGGTCCCTGGCTGAATTAGCACTGGGGATTTTTGAATTTTTTACTTTGTATAGGCTAGTATAGGATAGCCCCTAGTTTAGAATTTTGACACTTTGCACTCCACTTGATTAAGTATGCCTCGTCACACTCGGAGGAAGCTCGCCGAATGTTCGGTGGTTCGAGTTGCTGAGGAGGATGCTTCGGATGATGAAGCGGCTGCGATAAATGTGCCGGATGGGGGTATGGTGTGCCATGGGAGGCACTTCGAGGAGAACGGGGATCAAACCTCGGTTGTGGGCTTTGTTGGAGCGATGGTGGGATACCACCAACACCTTCCACATGACCTGGGGGGAGATCACCATTACCCCCTTTGAGTTTGCTATGATTACGTGTCTTCCTTTTTTTGAGAGGAATGTGACCTTTGATTCGGAGCTGACGTGGCGCTCGGCCGCTGACAAGGACTTGCTCGGCCCTGTTGTTGACTTGTCAGATGACGACACCCATGCTTCCGTGACGGTGATCGTGGATGCCATCTGCGGTGTGGGTGTGTCCGTAGAGCAGAGGGTTAGGCTCTTCCTCTTGGATCTGGTGAGTAGGGTTGTGGCCCCGAGCAGGAACAGTCGGGTGCACATTAGATTCCTGTCAGTTCTGCAGGACTTGAGGGCTTTTTCAAGCTACAACTGGGGTGGTTAGGCCTATAGCCACCTCTTGTATGAAATGAAGTGGGCTTCCCGGACTGCGCCGGAGAGCGAGCCGAGCATGGCTGCCCTGTGGAGTGTGCTGGAAGTATTGAAGACTCCTTGTACTTTGTGCCTTGTACTTGTATGTTTGTATTTGAACTTGACTGATGTTTTGCTTGCTTTTTGAAAGATTTGGATATATGAGCACTTTCCGACTTTGGAGCCGGATTGTACTGGAGTTGCGGCTTACCCGTATGCTGCCTCTTGGATAGGAGCGGTGCGCAGGACGGTGCCTCTGGCGGCCTCCCACACAGCTTGGAGAGTTCTACCTGCTGATGAGGTAATCTTTTGTACTGTTTTGCTCTCTTGTATTTGTATTTGTATAGTTTCCTGAGTTGTTTGCTCTGCAGGTGGTGTGGCGTCCTTTTGCCAACGCGCCTGTACCTGCCTCGGCTGCTTGCGCCCATTTCTTTTCTGGACGGCGGGTTTTTCTCTCAGGGGTGTACCGCCACATGTGGTATTTGGGGGAGTGAGTGTCCCTTCAGCACCATTCGGGGGACAGGTTTGTTCCCAAGGACCCACCGGAGTCATGCTGGTGCCGAATGAGGATCTTGCCTGGCTCTATGTGAATGCCCGGGGCGATGCTGTTTGTCGTTCTTGGAGGGACTTTGTACAGAGGAAGGGTAGCTATGACGACTTCCGGAGGAGGCTGGCTCCACCAGTACGCTTCGTACTGCCGGTGAGCTTTTGAACTTTGTATCTTGTATTCTTGTATTCTTGTATGATTGTATACTTGTATGATTGGATGATTGTCTGTAGGAGGAGGAGGTTGATCCTGAGGACATTCCTCATGCTGATAGGATCCTCCGCTATGAGAACTTGGATGGGGAACAGGTGGAGGTGACCATTCTTGTAGCTTCTCCTCCGCACCGGAGATCTTATGATGATGTACCTGAGCATTATGCCGCTGTAAGTACTGTTGCATTTTCTTGAAACTGGTTGTAATCTTGTATTTGGAAATTGATCTTGAATTTTGTATGCAGGCGCCTCGGGCGAGAGTGCGTCGTTGGATGCTCTAAGAGGCATTGTGCCAAGCTGACCCGGAAGCTTTCTGCCCGGGACAGAGAGGTGCTTTACTTGATTTTGAAATTTGTATTCTGGAAATTTGAACTTTGAATGTTGATTCTTGAAATTGTATTTTGTATAGGAGCGCCGTCCAGATCGCAGAGGTTCCGTTGATAGGGAGCCCCAGGCGGAAACATCCTTGAGGCAGGAGGGACCGAGCTTGGACCTAGGACAGGGGTGCGGTGCTGGAGCTCATCAGAGGCATTCGGATGCTGATCAGAGAGCTGCCTCTTTTGTACATGTTGATCCTACCAGGCATTCGTTTGGATGTGCAAGCAGTTCGAGGCCCTTTGTTTCTTCTCCCGGTTACTACTTCGGAGGGAGTGGTCCTCAGCCTTGGGGTGCAGATTCATGGGCTTACTATGCGGAGATGGAGAGTATGCGTCAGGCTCAGATGTTTGCGCCGTACCAGTACATGGCGATGCCCCCCCTTATCAATATCCTTCTCCTCAGCAAGGAGTTCATCCCTCTCCTGGCACACTTCGTATCTCGGAGCAGGATCCTAGTACCTCTGGGACAGAGCTAAATCGGGATCTGGAGCGCCTCTAGAGGCGAAACAGGGACAAGGAGCCTGTGGTGGACGTCACAGCTGATGATGACTCAGACTGACCCTACATGATAGCGAGTTCCAGCTTGCCTGGGTTGATTTTGTATAGGCTGGATTGTATTTGTATGGATTTGTATGGTTTGGAACATGAATTTTGATAGGTTATGATACATATGACAAAACATAAATCATGCGGAAAAACCATAAAGCCAGGAAAGCATATTATTTACACATAATCATTTAGCATAGTTTAGGTGCATACACTTTCTTGTGTGCCCTCCCTAGCTGCGCCCGAACCGAACAAGAACAAGTCTTTAGGACTCCAAGTGTCGTCCCTCCGTAGATAGTCCACAGTACGTCCGGATCCGCCTCAAGATTGACCAACTAGAATCGCCCTTAAGGTACTAGGATTTTCGGCTAGGTTAGTGCAAGTGTATGGCTGAATTTTTCTTTCAAAAACTTACCTTTAGAATACTTCAATCGTCTCTGTAAATAATCACCCTAGGCACTTATTTATAGAGGTATGGAAAATGAACTGGAATCCTATTAGGATACTAATTAATTAAACTAGAATCCTAGTAGGACTCTTACTTAATTAATTTATCCTTTTAGGATTAGGAATTTAATCATATATCAAATCCTAATAGCTTTAGGATTCGTGTATGAACACAAACACATACACGCACGGCAGCCCACGAGGAGCGCCTATGCGCGCGCGGCCTGTGAGCTCGCAGCCCATGCCACGAGGCCCACACGCTGGCGTGGCCTTGGCGCGCGCTGGGCCTGCCTTGCGGTGAGCCTGGGCGCTGCCTTGGCTTGGGGCGTTTGTGGCGCACTGGCTTGCTAGGCGATGGCCCGGCTTCGTGCTGGGCCTTCGTCCGGCAGGCCTCGTCCGATGCTTATTCGTACGATGCGCTTCCGATTAAATTCCCAGTTCTGGAATTCATTTCCGGTACGAACAATATTTAATATTTCCGATTCCGGAATTAATTTCCGTTTCGAACAAATATTTAATATTTCCGTTTCCGGAATTATTTTCCGATTCCGATAATATTTCCGATTCTGACAATATTTCCGTTTCTGGCAATATTTCCGATTCCGGCAATATTTCCATTTCCATTAATATTTTCCGATACGTACCATGTTTCCGTTTCCGGTAACATCTACGACTTGGATAATATTTATATTTCCGATACGATCCATATTTCCGTTTCCGGCAATATCATCGTTTCCGGAGTATTCATTTCTTGCTTGTGACGATCTCAGCTCCCACTGAAACCAAGATCCGTCGATTCCGAATATCCATAGATGGAGTATTTAATGCCTTTAAATACTTGATCCGTTTACGTACTATTTGTGTGACCCTATGGGTTCAGTCAAGAGTAAGCTGTGGATTAATATCATTAATTCCACTTGAACTGAAGCGGCCCCTAGCTAGGCATTCAGCTCACTTGATCTCACTGAATTATTAACTTCTTAATTAATACTGAACCGCGTTTATTAGACTTAATATTGAATGCATACTTGGACAAAGGGCACTATTTCCTTCAAATTTTTGTATGGTTGTATGGCTTTGAACTTGAATTGGTTTGGAAACTTTTTGAAGTTTTGGCCTTTGTATGTTTGAATGTTTGAAATTGTATGCTTTGTGTGTGCCTTGAAATATGTAGCTATATGCATGCATGATAATTTTGCAAAAAATTTGAATTTTTTTTTCGGGTGTACATGTAACACCCTAATAATTCCTTGCTTTTATAAAACCATTTTCCAACTTAAAATAAAGGAATTACTAAAGTATTACCGCCACCGTGATAACGGTTAAGGCTAGTACCAGAATTACGCAGCGGAATTTAATGTCAACTAACTTTTGAAAACATAATTAATAAATATCGAGGCCTCCTACAATTTGGAACCATGAAGGCCCAAAAACCAAACTATAAAAAGTTCAACAATTTCAAACATAATTAAAGTATAAATAAATAGTTCAAAATACGAAAGCATGCAACTCTCTCGATCATCCCAAGCCACATGAATTCGATCTACCAACCTGCTATATTATTATACTCCCCATCAATGCAAGTGCAAATGATAGATCATCATAGGGTCATTAAGGCAAAGGCCATGACCAAAGAAACACAAAGCACGTAGTCAGCAAAAGCTGAGTACTTACAAGAATAGAGTGAACAAAACTAAAAACATGCATCACTCACTAAGTACTAATCAACATGCAAAAGCCATATAATAATTAACAAACCAATCATGAATACAAGACTCGACTCTTGACTCGACTCTTGACTCACAATTTATTTAGAATAAGCTTCGAACGGGCCAAAAGAATGTTCCATAAAGGAAAGTTGATGGGAGCTAACCATACACCAAATAATAAATAATAAAATCGGGCCATACCGAGTGTCGGGCCATACCGTTGGAATTCCTGCGCATAATATAAATGAAACAACGTCTTGTATCATTAGTAGGAGTACGAGCTTTCCGGCAAGACTCCCCCCATTGTTCATACTCAAGGTATATACGTTCCAAGAGTTTTCAAACTTGTTCAGGTTGCACTTTACGTTTATTAATATTTTATTAAAGGTGAACTCAAGACTCAACAATGTACACACATACAATTAATAAAAACCAACCCAAGGCAATCTTGTTTTAATGCTTTAAGACTTGTGATCAACCAAGCAAGACTCTTGTGAAATTACTACCATGTTCCTCCTCACCAAAGTGAGATTCCACATCGTGCCCATTAACATGAGGGTTGTGCCCTTGCACGACAAATCCTAATTCATTTCATACAAAATGTTCCCAACTGAACCCTACATGTGCGGTGGCTTACGTGAGCTAACCCTTCACATGTGGTAAAATAAATAGTACAACGAAGTACGAATAATTTGCTCAAAGTATGCTAGACATCCCGTACAATAGCATACAAATAAATAATCCATCCCTTGCATGTGAAACAAACCATACATGCATAATTATTGAACAACATGATTGACAATGAAATTCATGCTCATAAACATCTCAACATGCTCATTCAACCAACAATTCAACAATTCCAATATAATAGTCCACATGATCGTTCATCAAACCTAATATGAATCCACATAATATAATTCACATCAACAACAATCATGTAATTTCCTTGACAAACGGTGTGGTCGCCCTAGACTTGTACGTACCTGGAATACCTAAGTACGGAGGCCACTGTGCGAATCACAACTTACTAGAACTCAACTCCTATAAACACAATGGAGAAACTTAATTATTATCCATGTTTACTAAATTTCCAGCAACTTTGTTTAGTTTTAAAACACTTGACTTAATTAGAACTTAATCGTTCATTAATAAAATAATAGTCTCAATCAATCGTTTAAAACCCTAGCATGAAATTAATTTATTTTCATGTATAAAACCATTAAAAGTCGACGTTTAAAGTCTTTACAATATTCTGAAAAATATAATTGATTATCATAATTAAATTCATCATCTAATTATGTTAATCAATCGCCCATAAGATTAAGATTAAAACTCCATTCATAGTTTGTAATTAAAACCATTAAAACTAATAAAAATTGAAGGTTTAATATATACTTCAAATCTGAAAATTATAATATTTCAATTCAAAACATTCTTCAATAATTCAAACATACAAATGCTCAAAATTCGGTGTTCATAACCGATCCCAGCATTTTAATTAATCAAAACCAACAAGAATAATATAATTTAAATACGGAATTGGAATAGAATAGGCAAGGAAGAAGAGAATTATACCAATCCGGCCTATAGCACGGTACAATCACGATTTGAATGTGATTGGGCGCAAAAGAATCAAAATATACATAGTATACGGAACAACAACAACATACACAACACACACGAGTGTGTGTTGTGCGCGGCAGGCAAGGGAAGCAGCAGTAGGGCTTCGGCTTTGGTGCACGACGGGCACGAGGGAGAGAAATGAGAGACGAGTGTGTGTGGGCGAGGGCCAACACCGCAGAGCAACAACAAGAACAACACACAGCAACAGCACGCGGCTGTGCTGCTGTGCGGGTTGAGGGGCGTGAGAGGCGAGAGAAAAAGAGGGAGTAAATTACTGCAACAGAATTTTAGAACGCTCATAACCTTTAATCTACAACTCCGAATTGATCGATTCTTGAGGCAAAGTTCAAGAACTTTTCGAGATCTACAACTTTGTAGAAGGAAACGTTTTCTGAAAACGAACGAAGTAGGAGAAAAAAGGCCAAACATAAGTTCGACGAAAGAAAGAAGAATTTAGGGTTAGGGTTTTACTTTTAGGTTTAATGAATAATAGGGAGCGATTTTGAGGGTGAGCACCTATATTTATAGGCTTAGGAAACTCAAAGATGGGCTAGGCTTTAGGATTCCTTTCGGGCTTCATTAAACATAGAATGGGCTTGTTTAATTTGTTTGGACTTGAACTTGGAATTGAATTGGGCTAGATTCATTTAAAATCGTTTTACTTTTGAAACCCAATTAAACTCCCAACATTAAATAATAAATTCGTTTGGTAATAATTAAACTAATAAATATTTTAATTAAATAAAATACATTTAAATGCGTTTTAAATTCTAAAAATCATAAAAATACTTTATAAATATAATAAAATATATTTATAAAATACAGAAAAATACGAGGTATTACAGTCTAATCTCCTTAAAAGAAGTTTCGTCCCGAAACTTGGGCTCGAGAATCAAAACTTGAGATAAAAACTTGAGACTTTATTGCGTTTTCTTTGCAAAAACTTTTAGTTGCTGTACTCTTTAAGTAATTCAACATGACAATATGAAGTGCAATATCCATAGAAGGCACTAAATTTAGCACTGAATGAGGGAAAATAAGGTAAAAGCGCGAAATTATACCGCACTCTACCCCCCTTAAAAGAAACGAGTTACGTCCCCGTAACTCAACTACCCTTGGGAAATAGCTAGGGATAATTCTTTCTCATATCGTCCTAAGCTTCCCGGGTCCAAAAAAACTTCATTAGACCACAAGACTTTCACAATATTAACACCCTAGTTCGTGTATTACGACTTGACAATTCAGGACTTTGACTGGTCTTTCCTTGAAAGATAAAATTTGGTCTAATTCTATGGTTTCCGGTTGCAACACATGCGACTTATCTGGAACATACTTTCTCAATTGAGATATATGAAACACATTATGCACTCTATGCAGGTCCATTGGTAAGGCTAGTCTATAAGCTACCTTTCCTATCCGTTCTAGGATTTCATATGGGCCTATATACTTGGGCTAAGCTTTTCTTTCTTTCCAAATCTTATCACATGTTTCATTAGTGAAACTTTGAGTAACAATTTGTCACCCACTAGAAACTTTTGTCAAGTATGCATAGCTCTTTTGGCGATCTGCTGCTTAAATCTTTGATTGAATAGTTCTAATTTGGTTCATTTTGTCCTCTATGATTTGAGGTCATAACACAATTGTTTCACTAATGTCATTCCAACACAGTGGAATACTACATTTCCTTCCATACAAGGCCTCAAATGGTGTCATTCCTATACTGGCATGATAGCTATTGTTATAGGAAAATCAATCAAATCCAAATTATCATCCAAACTTCCTTGGAAATAAATTTCACATGCACGAAGCTTATCCTCAAGTGTCTGAATGGTTCTCTCAGTTTGTCCATATGTGGATGGATAGAACGTTATACTCATTTTCAATGTCGTGCCAAAGTTCTTCTATACACTTTCCCAGAAGATTGAAAGAAACCTTGAATCCCTATCTGGCACGATATCCTTAGGAACTCCATGTAGTCTCACAACATACTTAATGCAAGCCTTAGCAAGTTGCTCCATCTTTCTAGGTCTCCTTCATTGGTATAAACACTGATGGCTTGGTCAGTCTACCTACCACAACCCAATTGGTGTCATTTCCTAGCTTTGACTTGGGCAAACAAGTGACAAAGTCCATTGAGATACAATCCCACTTCCAACTTGGAATCTCTAAAGGTTGGACCTTTCCCTGAGGTCTCCTATGCTCAATCTTAACTTTCTGTCAAGTCAAACATCTTGCCACAACTCAGCTACTTCATTCCTCATTCTTGGCCATTAATAGACATTTTTCAGATCCTTATACAACTTGTCACCGCCTGGGTGAACAAAATATGGTGTATTACGACCTTCTCTCATAAGCTTTTCTTTAACTCTCCGCACATTTGAGGCCCACACCACCTTCCTTTGTGCCTAAAACTTTCATCAACATGGATTTTAAAATATATTTCCTTCCCTTGCGAAATCTTTTCCTTGATTCGCTCCAAGTTAACCTCTCCAATTTGATTCTCCTTAATCTCACCCATGCAAACAACATGGCTGCTAGCTCTATGCCATGGGTAGGGTACTTAGGTTTATACGGTTCTAATTTCCTTGATGCATACACAATAACCTTCTTGTCCTGCATCAATACATACCCTAAACCATTCTTTGATGCATCACTATACACATTATAGGTATCATTTCCATCTGGTATAGTTAACACTGGCGCGGTTGTCAAACGAATCATTAGAGCTTGGAATGCTTCCTCACAATTCTCATTCCACTCAAACTTAGCTTCTTTCTTCATCAAGGTAGTCATTGGTTTGGGTATCCTAGACAAGTCTTGCATAAAGAGTGTATAATATCCAGCTAAACTAAGAAAACTTCAAATTTCAGTGACACTATTTGGTGTAGGCCATTCCCTAACAACTATAATCTTGCAAGATTCACTACAACTTCTTCTTTAGACACTAGATACCCCAAAATGTGACATTCTCCATCCAGAATTCACACATTCATAATTTGGCATAGAATTGGTTATCCCTAAGTATACTTAGCATAGACTCAAAATGTTCAACATGCTCTTTATTGCTCTTCGAATACACCAAGATATCATCTATAAAAACAATAAAAACTTATCCATAAATGCATGGAACACACAATTCTTCAAGTCCATGAATATTGTAGGTGCATTGGCCAACCCAAATGGCATAGCAGTGAACTCCAAATGACTATATCTTGTCCTAAATGCAGTCTTTGGTATATCGTTATCCGCAATTCTCAATTGATGATAACCTGATCGCAATTCGATCTTCAAGAAAATTCCTTCTTCTTTAAATTGGTCAAAATAGGTGTCTATCCTAGGCAAAAGGGTAATTTGCTCTTAATTATGACCTCAATGGGTTCCTTGTAGTCTATACAATGTCTCATACTCTTATCATCCTCTTTCATAAACACAATTGGTACTCCCTGTTGTGATGCACTTGGTCTAATATAAATTTTCTCCAACTGATCTTTCAATTTACCCTTCAACTCACTCACTTCTTCTGGAGTTATTTTATATGGAGCTTTCGAAATAGGTGCATTTCCAGGTTCTATGTTTATAGTAAAGTCAATAGGTCGATTGAGAGGCATTTCCGGGGTCTCTTCCGGAAACACATCCAGAAACTCATTCCCAACTTCAATATCCTCAAGTGTATCCTTAACTTTATTATTAAGGTCTCTCACATTTCATACGAATAGTGGGTTCCCTTTACTGACTAGCTTCACGAGTTCAATTTCCGTGATAATTCATATGTTTCTAGGCTTACCCAAAACGACGACAGGTACTACTGTACTTAAGCTAGATCTCAAATCAACCTTCTTCTTTTCGCAGTCACTTCTGTCTTTGACTATGGCCAACCAATCCATCACTAAAATCACCTCCAATTCTCCTAATTTAACCTCAATCAGGTTAGACAGGAAAATGGTTTTGGCTATGGTCAAGGCACATTATTATGAATCTTGGTACTTACTATACTACCAGTTAGTATAGTTATGGGTATCTCAATAACTCTGGTTCCTAACATCCTTTCTCTTTTTGCCAGTTTCACTTTCAATCTTGTTCTTCCTCACCTGTAGTCCATACAGATGAGCGGCCTTTCTATTTATAGAGTGTATCTAGAGAAGTAAGGATCTCTCCAGATAGTACAACTACGAATCCATTTGACAATTCATTTTCAAACCTTTGAGCCCTAAGCTCTTCCATTCCGACCACTTCAGGTGCAAATCTAGACAGCTCTATAAACTTAGAATAGTATTCGGTCACAACCATCCCATCCATCTTTAGCTCAATGTACTCTTGGGCTTTCTGCTTTTTCAAGTACGGTTAGTAAAATTTGGTTCTTAAGGAAAACTTGAATGATTTCCATCCAAATCCAAGAGTAGCTCTCAAAGCATTCACACACCTTTGCCATCATAAATCAGCTTCTCCCATCAGGTAATACACAATACTATTAACCCTAAGGTTCTTTGGACAGTTTACAACAACCATCAATTTATCAAACTTTCTAATCCAGTTCTCCACTACACTTGGGTTAGACTCCCCTTTGTACAGTGGAGGCTACTCTGGACTACCATCTCGAACATTCCCCAACAGGGTCATTAATTGAATTTTGCCTAGCCTCAGCTAGGTTCTGAAGTACTACGGCTAGTTGCCTAACAACATTTGCTATTCCTTGCTCATGAAAGACTCACTTTAATGGCTGGGTTTGACATGGACAACACTAAGGTTACAGACCAACAACCCAATCAAATTACTTTGCAACAATGCATAAAATTTTGAACATGATGGGGAAAGTGGAGCCACCTACTAGCCACCCCCTTGACTTATCCGAACCACATAGCTAAGTGGAAACTAACCACGATGCACTTAGTTAATAATTTATTGGAGAAATAAAACACATAATCCCTTTGCGATACACACGAAACTTTTAATCGAGGTTTGAACTCAAGAGATAACAAAAGGAATTCGATGCTTTTATTAATACTTCAATGAAAGGCCTTACATCCATCAATAACATTGCTTTTATTTCTCCAAACCATAATTGAGCTAATAACCATAAATAGTAGCTTTGCTACTTTATTAATGAACAAAATAAATAAATAAGGATTACAGTTCTTTAAAGACTAATGTCATCACAACGATCATCTCTTTCTTTGTATTGTTCTGGAGTAAATTCGATCTTGATCATTAGGATGATCCATGTTGTCTTTCCGATCAAAATATTTATCTATAACCTCATCATCCTGTTGTGACATTAACCTCATTATTAGCTTTCGGTTCTATTTCAAAGCCACTAGACAACTCAATTGTAGGTTCATGAACCATTGGATTCGGATTTTCAACCTCAACATCTTCACCATAATCATTCAATTTCTCATTTTCTTCCATTTCATACTCATCATCATCATCATCATCACTATCTCATACTCATCATCATCTATGTCACCTAGACCTAATCCAATAGCAAGCATACCATCTTCATAGCACCTTTCTGCTAATTCAACGATAGTAGTCATAACTTCAGTATCATACCTTCATCTACCATCTACAGTATCATACTTCCTCCAGCTAGGTGTATCATCCTCAAAATGCATATCACTAAACTTATACTTAAGCTCTATATAAGGTGTCTTATGGGGTAAACAATATACAATCATCTCAGACATAACATCAATTTTTCCTCAAATGTGGCATATTCTTAAACGTAGCAAAATAGTTGCATGCAAACTCAATCTTCTTCACATACAAATGTGGAGTCTCACTATCAAGCTCCTCTAGCTGTCTTAGATTGGAAAGCTTTGAAGGCAACATTCTTAAGTCCTAAAAACACACACTTCAGAGTCTCACTAATCGTGTTCCCAACAAAATTCAACCCCCAAGGATACAATAAATAGTTCGTGGAGCCAGACAATTTCAATGAACAAGTATATGGTCAACATGAAATATGATGCAAATAATCACATAAAGCAAGATAAAACATGGTCAGAACATATACATGGCAATTAATAAATCACATTATCATATAAAATGCATACTTAAACTAATATGCCCTTCTTAATCTACCCATTCCTCACTTGGAAGTAATATTAATTTTCGAAATTAATTAAGCAATAACCCCTAAATTAGTTGGAATTATTAAAATTAAAATCGAAAATTAATAAGAATTATTAATTAATTAAATAAATAAATTTCGGATAATAATTAAGGAAATCCGATTTTTTTTTTTTCAAATCCGAAAAATTCGAATAATTAATTAGATAAATAAATAAATAATACAGATGTTTAAATAACAGAAAATCCGAAAATAATAAAATTAATTCGAATTTAATTCGAGATTTTCGAATAAAAAAAAAATTTCGGAAATTTAATTAAATTAAATAATTTTCCAAACTTTTTGACTTATTTCAAACGACCCCAAATAATTGATATTTGACCTTTAAAATATTGAGTACTCAAAATAATACGTTTTGACTTTAGGAAAATAATATTTAAAAATCATAAAGTTCCGCATTAGTCTCCGATTACCACTTTGTAGTATTGCTTACTACAAAGAAGGAATGAAACTAAGCTCTAGTATACCACTTTGTAACACCCTAATAATTCCTTGCTTTTATAAAACTATTTTCCAACTTAAAATAAAGGAATTACTAAAGTATTACCGCCACCGTGATAACGGTTAAGGCTAGTACCAGAATTACGCAGCGGAATTTAATGTCAACTAACTTTTGAAAAGATAATTAATAAATATCGAGGCCTCCTACAATTTGGAACCATGAAGGCCCAAAAATCAAAGTATAAAAAGTTCAACAATTTCAAACATAATTAAAGTATAAATAAATAGTTCAAAATACGAAAGCATGCAACTCTCTCGATCATCCCAAGCCACATGAATTCGATCTACCAACCTGCTATATTATTCTACTCCCCATCAATGCAAGTGCAAATGATAGATCATCATAAGGTCATTAAGGCAAAGGCCATGACCAAAGAAACACAAAGCACGTAGTCAGCAAAAGCTGAGTACTTACAAGAATAGAGTGAACAAAACTAAAAACATGCATCACTCACTAAGTACTAATCAACATGCAAAAGCCATATATTAATTAACAAACCAATCTTGAATACAAGACTCGACTCTTGACTCGACTCTTGACTCACAATTTAATTAGAATAAGCTTCGAACGGGCCAAAAGAATGTTCCATAAAGGAAAGGTGATGGGAGCCAACCATACACCAAATAATAAATAATAAAATCGGGCCATACCGAGTGTCGGGCCATACCGACGGAATTCCTGCGCATAATATAAATGAAACAACGTCTTGTATCATTAGTAGGAGTACGAGCTTTCCGGCAAGACTCCCCCCATTGTTCATACTCAAGGTATATACGTTCCAAAAGTTTTGAAGCTTGTTCAGGTTGCACTTTACGTTTATTAATATTTTATTAAAGGTGAACTCAAGACTCAACAATGTACACACATACAATTAATAAACAACAACCCAAGGCAATCTTGTTTTAATGCTTTAAGACTTGTGATCAACCAAGCAAGACTCTTGTGAAATTACTACCATATTCCTCCTCACCAAAGTGAGATTCCACATCATGCCCATTAACATGAGGGTTGTGCCCTTGCACGACAAATCCTAATTCATTTCATACCAAATGTTCCCAACTGAACCCTAAATGTGCGGTGGCTTACGTGAGCAAACCCTTCACATGTGGTAAAATAAATAGTTCAACGAAGTACGAATAATTGGCTCAAAGTATGCTAGACATCCCGTACAATAGCATACAAATGAATAATCCATCCCTTGCATGTGAAACAAACCATACACGCATAATTATTGAACAACATGATTGACAATGAAATTCATGCTCATAAACATCTCAACATGCTCGTTCAACCAACAATTCAACAATTCCAATATAATAGTCCACATGATCGTTCATCAAACCAAATATGAATCCACATAATATAATTCACATCAACAACAATCATGTAATGTCCTTGACAAACGGTGTGGTCGCCCTAGACTTGTACATACCTGGAATACCTAATACGGCGGCCACTGTGGGAAACACAACTTACTAGAAATCAATTCCTATAAACACAATGTAGAAACTTAATTATTATCCATGTTTACTAAATTTCCAGCAACTTTGTTTAGTTTTAAAACACTTGAATTAATTAGAACTTAATCGTTCATTAATAAAATAATAGTCTCAATCAATCGTTTAAGACCCTAGCATGAAATTAATTTATTTTCATGTATAAAACCATTAAAAGTCGACGTTTAAAGTCTTTACAATATTCTGAAAAATATAATTGATTATCATAATTAAATTCATCATCTAATTATGCTAATCAATCGCCCATAAGGCTTAGATTAAAACTACATTCATAGTTTGTAATTAAAACCATTAAAACTAATAAAAATTGAAGGTTTAATATATACTTCAAATCTGAAAATTATAATATTTCAATTTAAAACATTCTTCAATAATTCAAACATACAAATCCTCAAAATTCGGTGTTCATAACCGATCCCAACATTTTAATTAATCAAAAACAATAATAATAATATAATTTAAATACGGAATTGAAATAGAATAGGCAAGGAAGAAGAGAATTATACCAATCCGGCCTATAGCACGGTACAATCACGATATGAATGTGATTGGTCGCAAAAGAATCAAAATATCACTATTACAAAATAGAGAATAGAAAACGCTGAATAGAGGACGGTTAAATTTGTTAAGCGTTATCTAGGAGTATAGAGTACGCATTGCTCTCATAACAGTTGTGTGAAAAAAGAATAGAGTACGGTTACCTTACCTAACCGTCTTATATTTTTTACCATAATAAAAAAATATATAAAATTTAAAAATACTTAATAAAATATAAAATTGTTTTCAAGATAGCCGCTTCATATTCTTTTACAAAACTATTTTTACAATAAAAAAAAACCTTAATTAAACCAAGTGAACCATTTATTTTAAAATAATAAAAAAAATAACAAAGCAATTCAAATTTTAAGCAGTACTCCCAAAAGTTAGGCGGCAGATCGAAAATGAATTCCCAAAACTTATGAGTTAGGTGCGGGGAATTTAGAAAATTAACCCTGCACGTACTCCAACCTCTACCTCTACTCGCAAGAAAAACCGAAAACCTCTACACCGTCGCTCCTCACTCTGCCGTCGCTCCTCACTCTGCACCGTCGCTCTCTTGCACCCCTTTCCGGCCGCCTCCCAACCGCCGGTAAAACCCTCGGAAAAACACTCCAACCTCTGCTCGGAAGAAAACTTGCAACTCCTCCGCACCGCCCCTCCTCACGCTGCACCGCCTCTCCCTTTCACTGCTTTCCGTCCTCCTCCCAACCTCCGGTAAACCCCGGCTGCCCCACCGCTGCCTTCAATTTCAAGGGTTAGTATGTGCTTAATTCTGTTTCTCATTAATTTTATTTAACCTATAACCTAGGGATTATGAATATTTGTTTGTTTGTAATATATGATTAAAGAATTCAGTTTGATAATTGCCAAAATAAAAAAGAATAAGAAATTGTTTAGTTCAATCACGATTGATCAGCGTTGAATATGTTTATTGGCGTAATTGGTGTTTTCTTTGACCTGAATTTAATTTGGAACCGTGTTTTGAATTTTACAATTGAATTTTGATGACTAGCTATTTTCTCGTATCAATAGGATGTGTTGGTGTTAATATTAATGCTCTTCTAAGGGATGATTATGATTTTGGATTTGTCTCTGCCTTGTTAGAGGCTTTAATTGATTTATTTAACATTAGCAATCTTTCGTTTGCTTAATACTCCGTATTATGGTTTCTCTGTGACCCAAGTTCTATTTGCCTAATTTTAGCTCTTTAAGAATTCAGGTTTTTAATTGCCAAAATAAAATAGAGTAATAAATTGTTTAGTTTTCAATCACGATCGATCAGCCTAGGATTGTTTAGGGCATTAAGCTCCCCTTAGAATGGAATCGCAACAAAGTGCCGGTTGGGGATAACAAAGATTACTTCGCATCTTACATTGGTGTTGTTGTTCGTGAACATGTGAATATCAATTACACTGCATGGGATGAAGTTCCTAAAGAAGTCATCAATGAAGTTTATGACTACATTACAGCAAGAAGGATATCACTTCTAGTTTTTTTCTTCTCCCATTTGAATTTCGTTTTATTTTTCTTCAGTTTTTTCAGTTGAGATGCAAATTTTTGTTAGTTAATTGTATAATCAGCCTGCAGTCAGGCTTCTTGGTTCTGTGTTGTTGTGTGTTGTGTGATGAAGAGTATTGCATCTCGTGGTTTTGTGTTTCTGCTTGGATTAGTAGCAGGGATGCAGGGTGTTTGTTTATGTCTTTAGGTTGCCAACCAGAACTGATGCCAAATCAACTAAAATATCAAGTTATTTAACTGAAATCCTAGGGACAGAACCGGTCAGTACTGAACTGATAAGAACTGATCTGATAAGAACTTATCTGATCAAAACTGATCAGAACAGAACATTAGAACTGACCAGAACTAACTGTCGTGTGTTCTCGCCCTCTCACTTGTCTCTCGTGTTCTGCACAATTCAAGAGAAACTATAAGGCTGTGGGTCATATATTTTACTTTAGGTGATGGCACCTCAAAGCGTCTATCTAAGTGCTACGGGGTAAATTTCAATGATGACTAAGGAATTTTCTGTTTAGCAGTTTAGTAATAGACTAGTAGTATGTAAATCTTAATGTTTCGTGACTGAATCCGCTTCTTTCATAGAAAGAAACTCTGCAAGTTTATGGATTCAGGTAGTTTAACTGTGCAAGTGTATGAATCCTGCCTTTTAGACTGGTAGTTGTTTGTCCGAGCTGTCCAAAAATTGCACTGATTGTCGTATGGTTTTGTTGCTGTTTGCAAATATTACTAAATGTTTATTGTGGATCTTATTTATGATTTCAGAACAAGGAAACTGTATTCCTGAGATAAATTATTTGTGTTCTGGAAATTGTATAGAAAATTTTTAGGAGAATTGACTTCTCTTTTCTAAAATGAAATTTTTCTTTCATGCCCCCCTTGAAAACAAGTGTTCGTGAAACTGGCTTATATGACGTCTCTTTTTGTTTGTGGGTTAATTATGATGTTGTTTACAAAACAGAGTTTTCCCAGAGACTTTTGAGAGGTCGCAACTCTCCCAGCTACCCAATACTCTCAAGAGGCCTTCCTTTCTGTCCTCCCTTCCCTTTTATTTACAATTTGGAATAATAAGACAAAAGCAATTAAAACAGCAGCTAGTGTATAAGACAACAGGCTTAATGAGCATTGTGTTCGTTGCCACCCAGTGTAGTGGTGCCTCCCTTTGCCAGAGTATCTACAGCTTCAGTGTTCCCAGTGCCCAGTTGTCATTTCTGTCGCCTCCTTTCATATGTACGGAAAACATCAGGTGGGTGAGGTGAGTGTGTAGCATATACATATTGTTAAGTATAGCCAAATAGCAAATTGAAAGAATAGAATGGGCTTGTTTTAGTTCCTGATTTATTTTTGTTATCTTTCCATGTTTGTTGTCATCCCGAACTCCCGAACTCCTGCTGCTTGTAAGTTCTGTTACATACTTTGTTGAACTATACAAATAATGATCTCTCAACCATAGATGAGCAAATCTTGTATGTGATCACTTAGAAGTTAGAAGTTAGAAGCATAGATCTTGCTGATATTTACATGTATATTTTGTTTGCTGCCTGCTTATGTTGTTGCAACAGCCTTATAGTTTCTCTTGAATTGTGCAGAAGGGATTCAAAGTGCCTGAAGAATGTAGAAGGTACGTGTTAGGGCGAGCTTCAATTCGGTGGAGATGTTTCAAGGCTAGATTAAGGAAAGTCTTCATGTACGAGTCTAAGGGAGAGAATGAAAATGTGATAATAAGGACTCCACCTCCGTTGTATGGATGGATAACACAAACTGATTGGGACAAATTCATTGCAACATATACTGATCCTAAGTTCAAGGTACTTTCAATACTCCATGTCACTAATGCATAGTTACTACACATTCAAAAGAATTTTGTGCACTAACTTTTATGTGCATCATATGGATAGGAACTAAGTGACTTGAATCGAGAAAGGGCAAAACACAATACTTCAAGATATCGTGGAGGTCGAAAAGGGTACTTGTATTATGAAGAAGAGATTGTAAGTTCAGAACGATCACATATAATCTAACACTGAAAACTCAAACATATGATTCTTATTCTTATGATTATTATTTTATATTGTTAGGCCGAAGAGCTTCAGGAACAAGGAGTCCAACTCACTGATGTGCCTCGACATTTTGTTTGGTTAAGAGCCCAATTTCGTAACAATATTAGTTTGTTAATACGTTGTATTCTTAGGTGCTTAATTATGATGTAAACTTTCTTGTGTAATAGTGCCCTCGCCAACCTCCAGGCTCCAAGGAAAGTGGATATTATGTTGGTCACTACATGATTGAAACAATAGCTTTGAGGCAAATGTTCATTCGTGAAAAGGTATTACTTGCTTCTGATGCATTGAAACTCATGCTTATTTTTTATTCTATAATCTATTGCATCGAAACTCTCTTCCTATTTCTACTATATTTGCTGTATTTGAAGTATTTTTGGGGTCTTTGGATTGTTTGCTGGATTTTGTTTTATTCTGGAATAAAGCACTGTTGTTTGGTTGTGGACAATGTTCTTGGCTTTTAATGTGTTAACATCTTTTCTGAAATAGAAAATTGATCTTCTGATAATATAGTAGGGCCATTCTTTTCAGCTTATGCGAAATCAAATCAGTTCCATTAAAATTAGTTGATCATGTGATAAAAGCATTAGTGAATTAGCAATAGTCAATATTAAGGTGGGAATTTTCCGAAATCGAGGAACTGAAGAACTCTAGATGGTTCATTTGGTAATTAGTAATTCGGATTTTATAAGTTAATCGTCTGGTGTAGTTGCATTTGTCCACAAGGTAGTTTGGCTACTGTCACTAGTGGTCTTTGCTGCTGTCATTTGATTTTCATTACTTTCCTACAAGTTTGTTCCTAAAATACAATTGAAGCGTTTTAAAAAAACCAAATATGCCAAAGTTGTAACTACCTTTTTCTATGGAGAACTGAGAACAGAAACTTAATCATAGAAACATGATGAGGTTTGTATGACTAGCAATATGTCTTCCAGTTCTGAAATGTAATTTGCAACCAAATTTCCTAGTCTATATTATGATCAGTAAGAGTGAAGTAAGAAAGCTATGATTTCTTGTGACATCATAAATATCATGATAGACTTTTAGCACACCATTCCTTCAGCAAAAGCCGTGGGCAAAGTGGAACTTGAATCGTAAGCACAACATGACTATGACAGGTAAGCTCACTGTGATACAGAATAGTAGAACACTGGTATATTGTGATATTGCAAACTCTATTCCATGATTTAGTATTCAGGGTTCTTGTACTAGTGATTCTCCTGTAAATCTCCTTCAGTCCATCCTCCTCTCCCAAGTTCCATCAAAGTGAAAAAGTCCCACAGCTACTTAAGTAGCAATAGACTCAAGAGCTTGCACATAGTTCACATGCCATTGATGGATAAGATACGATCAAAGAGGGCTATTATAGCCCTCTTAAATCACATTTGGACTTGACACTAACAAACTTGATGCTGACCAGGATTGTTCATACGGGGGAATGTTTCACGCACTCAAAGCCCAGCTCATGTTTTGCAGCTTACCTTCTGTCTTGGTTAGCAGTGAACTAAAAGTACCTAGTTTCGTAACAGTGGATGATGAGACTTTCTTAATCAGTTTCATTGGACTGATGGAGTGGATTAAGTTTTATCTAATGTATTTGCAAGAGTTATACTATAATAAATACTCACCATATAAATACTTGTCTTGTAGTATTTTGCCAAAACTCCCACGTATTCTCAAACTACGATTGACGAGCTAAGGGAGAGGTGGATCTCATATGTTACCGAATATCCCCAACCAAATAACGATGAAGATGATGATGACGATGATCTAGTGTGACTTAAGCTAGCTCATCAAGGAGATGGTTGTTGTTGTTCCTGCTGCAGTTGTTGTTGTTGCTGCAGTCTGTTCCTGCTGCAGACGTTGCTGTTGCTCTTGAGTTCTTGTTGTTGCTGTTGAGTTCTTGCGGTTCCTGTCTGTTGTTGTTCAGTTCGTGCTGTTGCTGTTGAGTTCCTGCGGTTGTTGTTGAGTTTTTTTTTTTCACAGTGATATTGGATTTTTTTTACAGTGATTTTTATTTTTATTTTATCAATGAATAATAGAATTTTGTTATTGAATGAACAATATTATTTTGTTATTGAATGGAATGATTGTTTGGAAAGATCGTGTGGATATAATTTTTGTTTTATCATTTTAGATTTGTTTTACATACTAGAATCGTAATATCCTCTTTTTAAATAATATTAATAAAAAATGCATGGGCTGTTTTTAAATAATATTAAAAAAAAGGGGGTAGAATATAGAACGTTTGTGTAAGGAAACAACTTTATATCTTAATATTAAACATGAAGTATATAGTACGCCTATGTACGGAAGATGTTCTGTATCTCAATATTTAATAGGAAGAATAGAGGACGGTTATGTACGAGAGGCGCGCTTTATTATAGAGTATAGGAGACGGTTATGTACGTTAACCGTTCTATATTCCTTCTTCATTTCCTGATTTTAGGAAGGGAATAGAGGACGCTTATCTCTTATCACTGTACTTTATAACTAGGTATATAAAACGCTTCTTTTACCCGTTTTATAAACTTTATAGCGCGTTGAGTTGGAGAACGCCTCTAAGGCGTCCTATAAAGTGTATTTCAACAGTACTCTATTCCCTTTTTTGTAGTAGTGTATACATAGTATACGGAACAACAACAACACATACAACACACACGAGTGTGTGTTGTGCGCGGCAGGCAAGGGAAGCAGCAGTAGGGCTTCGGCTTTGGTGCACGACGGGCACGAGGGAGAGAAAAGAGAGACGCGTGTGTGTCAGCGAGGGCCAACAACGCACAGCAACAACAAGAACAACACACAGCAACAACACGCGGCTGTGCTGCTATGCGGGTCGAGGGGCGTGAGAGGCGAGAGAAAAAGAGGGAGTAAATTACTGCAGCAGAATTTTAGAACACTCAGAACTTTTAATCTACAACTCGGAATTGATCGATTCTTGTGGCAAAGTTCAAGAACTTTTCGTGATCTACAACTTTTCGAGGAAACGTTTTCTGAAAACGAACGGAAGTAGGAGAAAAAAGGCCTAACATAAGTTCGACGAAAGAAAGAACAATTTAAGGTTAGGGTTTTACTTTTAGGTTTAATGAATAATAGAGAGCGATTTTGAGGTGAGCTCCTATATTTATAGGCTTAGGAGACTCAAAGATGGGCTAGGCTTTAGGATTCCTTTCGGGCTTCATTAAACATAGGATGGGCTTCTTTAATTTGTTTGGACTTGAACTTGGAATTGAATTGGGCTAGATTCATTTAAAATCGTTTTACTTTTGAAACCCAAATAAATTTCCAACATTAAATAATAAATTCATTTGGTAATAATTAAACTAATAAATATTCTAATTAAATAAAATAAATTTAAATAACATTTAAATGCGTTTTAATTTCTAAAAATCATAAAAATACTTTATAAATATTAATAAAATATATTTATAAAATACAGAAAAATACGAGGTATTACAGTACATACCCACTATAAGCCCCCACTTTGACTGAGGTTTTTTGGTTAGGAAAAGCGCAAGTCGAAGTAGATTCAACTTTTGCTATGCATATGCAGACTTAACTTAGGACGCCGATCTAGGACTAGAATGCTTGAATTTTGAATAAATTGAACTGAAATCTGCCCGAAGCGTTGATCCGGGCTGCTTAAATTGGCGCGGCTTGCGGCTTTGGAATCTTGAATAATGGAGGTTTGTACTTTGCTGCCCGAAACACTAAAGAGTGTGTACTCGGAGTCATAAAAGAGGATGGTGGCCTCGTCCTTGGCTGTAGGCACTAGTAGAAAAACGCTTATTTGCATCCCCGCATTTGCCACGCCATTCTGAACATGTGACGCAAATGACAAATTTTAGCATAAAATTTAGTCATTTGCGTGGCAGCTTTGTTAAACTGCGAGGCATTTGACTCTAGGATGCCCCCCAGAGTCATTTGCATCGCAGATTAACAAAGCTGCGAGGAAAATGACTCAATCAAGTGCGTCGCACATTTGTTAATCTGCGACGCAAATGACTCTGGGATGCTCCCAGAGTCATTTGCCTCGCAGATTACCAAATGTGCGACTCATGGCCTGCCATATTCTCTCTCATCATTATTTCAGATATGATAGAACCCTGCATTAATTCGCCGCTCAGCTCCTCACTTTCTCTCTCATCCTCTTCTTAAAAACTCCATTTTCGACGGCGACTTCATCTGAAATCTCCTCTAACCAACCTATCTTCATCTCAATCTCGAAATATAAAACCAAAAAACCCCAAAAGAGATAGTGCGGGATTGAAAAAACAAAACCCAGCACCAGAAAACCCCCAAATCAATTGGGCGGTGACGCAAAACCCAGCCAATCAACCCTTGCAGCGCCGGCGTAATGGTTTATACCCTCACCGTCGACCACCGGCCTGTTCTTTCATCTCTGTTCGTCAGCGGCCCCAGCACCTCAGCCAGCCACCAGCACGAAGCAGGGTAACCACGAAGCATCCCCCGTAACACGTGCGCGATCCCGCGCGCTTTCCTGGCTTGTGCACCCTTGCTCGATAACCCAGAACCTCTCGCCCTCCCTCGCATCCTCTTAGAAGATGGGCACAAGGTAATTGTCAAACGCCCCTATATTTTGTGGATTTTCAAAAATACGCCGAATATCACCACCAACCCTACATTTCCTCAACCCTCACTAACCGATTAATTGAACCGTCGAAAAATTGCGTCAAACGTTAAACACTCTTCCCACCATTCGGCTGAATTCCATATTTCCAGATATTTCAATTTTTTCAATCACTCGTAGGTAAAGAACCCAGAAAATGGAGGGCAGAGGAGAAGGAGAAGGGTCGGCAATAGGAATCGATCTTGGGACCAAGGAAACAGAACGACGCCGTCTTGTGTTGCTTTCAACCAAACCCAACGCTTGCTAAAAATTAGGCTACCGCAAATCCAGTCAACACTATTTTCGGTTCTTTCTCTCACTTTTGTACTTCAATCTTCTTAAATTTGATGTTTATTGTGTTGTTTTATTTTAATTTTTGTTGCCTAAATTTCATTTGGTAAGAGTGTAAAATGTGTGTATGGTTAATTTTCTTAAATTTCCGCATATTAGATCCTACACACCCAAGAGCATGATGTGATGAATTTAGTAGTGCTACTGGATGATTTTATCTTTCGATTATGAGTATACACTATAGAGAATCTGAAATGTGTTTTAATTGTATGGGAGAATCTGAAATTCATTGTGTTGTTTCATTTTAATTTTGCTAATTAATGGTTGTACTCAGGGAATTGCTTGCAATTTGCAAAAGTTTCAAGCTACTAGCTTAACTATTGGAGTGATTTTTATTAATTAGTTTGGCCAAACAAATTAGCTATTTTGCTCAGGGAAAAATCCGCCCAATTGGAGTGCAAGTTTTTAATCAAAATAAAGTTTAAATTAAATGATTAATTGAAAAGTCAACCTAATTTAATATCGAGCTAGTTTGGTAAATTAACTTGCCATTGGGTAATTACCTAGCTAGAAAGTAAATTAGCTTAAAATCTTAGTTGGCATGACAAGATAATTTAACAATTAGTTTACCATTGAGGATGCTCTAAGAGTCCAACATTTGTGTGCGACCAATGTTCTTAAATTTCCGCAAATTAGATCTTACACCCGAGAGCATGATGTGATGAATTTAGTAGTGCTACCGCTTTTATGGTAATTTAATTGATCAATTGAATATCCGTAATCTGTCTAAAGGTAACATTCTAAGAATCTGGTGTAAGTGTTGGGATGTTGTAAACATGTTAAACGAGAATGGAATGGGGTTGGTCTTAACTACCCAAACTAATTTCTACTATTGAAGAAGTTTTGGAGGTAGTGAGTCGATCTAGCTATAATCAATGTCATTCTCTATAATGAATTAGAGTTGTCAATGAGCAATAAAGAATTCTTATTTACAGAGTAACTCGTCTCCAAAAGAACATTCCTGATGCAAAGGGCTTGCATCACTATCTATGTAATGGGTGTAAAATAAAGATCAACTTTCAGAGGTTAAATGCAAAGGTTAGCCATTTATCTTTTACTTTGAGTATATACTATTGAGAATCTGAAATATAATGTGGTTTTATATTGATCTTTTGCTCAGTGTTTGTGTTCTTATTTGTATGAATCTACTATAGATGCAAAGAGGCTTATTGGTAGAAGATTCACTGATTCACTATATAATAGGTTTCATTTTAATATATATATATATATATATATGTATATATTAAAATGAAACCTATTTTTTTTGGCGCCAAAAGGTCATTTGCCACGCACATTAGCTTAATGTGCGTGGCAAATGACTTTTCAGCACCATGCTGAAAAGTCATTTGCCACGCACATTAAACTAATGTGCGTGGCAAATGAGAGTCATTTGCGTCGCGACCTTTTGCGTCGCGCAATGTGCGACGCAAATGACCTTAAATGTGCGATGCAAATGAGTCATTTTCCACTAGTGAGGCCCCTGCGCCTAGCGCAGGACATGGCGCCTGGCGCCAGTGTGCTGTCGTGCAAGCCGACTCTTGTATAAATAGGGAGTACTTCGGATCATTTCTTGCATCAATCCTTCCCTGCTATTCTTTGTATACTGTTTCCTCATGAAAGAAGAGAGAAAATGGCTATGTCCTTTCAAAATGCCTTGAACTCGTGGCTTGGTTCGCTAGGCAAATTGGAGAAAAGGGAGCTTGATGGCATGCATCTTGGGGTGCTCGCCTCCTTTCGATTTATAAAGCTGGATGTGCACTTCATTCTTGCTGCTTTTGAGGATTGGGATTCGAATCATCATGTCTTCCGCTTTGGGAATAATGAGGTATGTCCCCTCCCTGAAGATTTTAGTGCCATATTGGGGTGGCCCATTATGCCGGAGCCATGCATACCCAGTGTTGAAGAACACTTTTTCTTGGGCTTTGAAAGATATTTGGGCTTGAATCCCCCACTTTTGAGTGCTGTTGTATATGGAAGAGGGGTGGATTTGTCCCTCCTTGTCACCTACTTTGCTCGGCTTGATGTTCCCAAAGTTTTCCGCTTGAGGGCCTTGAGTTTTTGTATCTTTGCTCGCTTCCTCTTTTCGAAGCAGGGGTTTGGCAATGGCGATGCCTCCCTAATAGAAATTGTAGAGCAGTTTGCTAATGGTCGGGACCCAATGCCGCTTGTGATTGGCGAAACATTGTTGGGCCTTGACTTGCTGAAGTCGAATCCCTCTTCTTTGCCATCGGGAAGTCCGGTGTTACTCCAAGTAAGGATCTGGAGCTTTCTTGTATGTTGAACTTGTACTTGTATTTGAATTTTGAATGTTGAATATTGAAATGCGTTTCTTGTATACTCCCCAAGGTTTGGCTTATGGAGAGGCTCATGCTGGTGGCACCACCAGAGAACATGGAGAGCTATAATAGGAAAGGGTTCACTATGCGGCCCATGACATATGGCCGGCTTTCATTGGAGAGTGGCGATGCGCACACTCTAGAATTGAATCTTGTATAATGTGGGTAGTTTCTTGGTGGGGAATTGCTTCCATGAGACATGCCCCTGATTCTACTGCTTTGAGGGTGCCAAGCCTCACAATGCTGGTCTTCTACTCGCCTGCTCGAGTGATGAGACAGTATGGCTTGAAACAGGAGATCCCGGACTGTGCTGAAGTGAACCCAAAACCTGTGGCGCTGAATACAAATCGACTTGAAGTTTGGAGGCGGTATTGGGTCGCTAAGCCATTCTTGAGTATCCAGTTCCCACCTGAGTCAGTTACTCTGTCTGCAGGGTACATTGTATAGATGAGAGGCCTAAGCCAGAGGGACATTTCTCTTTCCGGACCAGCTAGACTCCGAGGTTCAAGAGCTAGACGTCCTGCATCAACTGACTATGAGGAAGGTGACGGGAGTGTGGCCCATCCGGTGCTTGACCGTTTGGAGTCCAAAGGAGGTTCGTCGTCCTCCCGTCTTGGAAGGCTAGCAAGTTCCTTCTCCCGCCGCTTGGGCAAGGGGAAGATTGATGATTTATTGCGGGAGGAGCCAGGGGATAGTACTCAAGGTGCCAAGACTCGAGCGCATAGTCGCCCGACCCTAGATCTTTGTAGGCTAAATGTGTTTGAAATTGTATTGGAAAGAATTGTGTTTAGAATGTGTTTGGAAGATGTGTTTAGAAAATGTGTTTAGGAAGTGAAAACGCTTTGAACTTTGCTTCACTTGATCCTGACTTTGTATTTGAATAAGCTTCGAAGGCCTTAGAGCCAAACAAAGAGTTATTGTAATGAATTCCGCTTGAACATGCTTTGCTTTGAATTGGCACATTTGGAATAAAGACAACAACAATTGAGTTTTGAAATTCGATTTGATTTTTAGTATGCCCTTAATTGAGGAAATTTTGAATTTTTTTTGTATTAAAGTGGTCGGGCCTCGAGATGAGGTTGCCGACGTGTCCCGTTAGGAATCAGGCCGGACGTAGTTCTGACTACCTTACGGGACTTTGAATTGGATTCTTGAATTTGAACATGGAACTTAGACATAGAACTTCTTGAGTTGATCGAGGTTGGTCAGAGATCTGAATTCTCTTCCATCGACGTCTGTTAGTTCAACTGCTCCCTCGGAGAGGATCTTCTTGACAATGTATGGGCCTGCCAAGTTGGGTTTGAATTTTCCCCTTGGATCCATGGTGCTTTTGCGAAGGGCTTTCAGGACAAGCTCGCCTTCCTTGATGTTTCGGGTTCTGACCCTTTTGTTTAAATGTCTGGCCACTCGGCGCTGATAGACTTGTACATGGTGAGCGGCTTGAAGCCGACGCTCATCGAGCATGACTAGCTCGTCATATCTTGCTTGTACCCATGCAGATTCTGGGATTTTGCATTCGAGGATTATCCTTAGAGAAGGTTTCTCCAGCTCGATAGGTTGTACTGCTTCCATTCCATAGACCAATGAGAATGGGGTTGCACCAGTTGAAGTGCGAATTGAAGTTCGATACCCCCACAATGCGAAATGCAGATTCTGGTGCAAGTCCTTGTAATTGCTAGTCATTTTCATGATGATGGTCTTGACATTCTTGTTGGCTGCTTCGACTGCCCCATTGGTTTGTGGGCGATAAGGCGAAGAGCGATGATGTTGAATCTCTCAGAGCATGGGTCCGTTGGGATTGTTGTATTAAAGATTGTACGGTATCCCCTTTTCAAGTTTGAACTATTGAAGCTTGTAGATGTTTTTAGAACTTGAACCTTGGTGTTTGTAACTTGAATTTTGTACTTTGGAATTGTAGATGCCTTGCTTGGCACAACCTTGCTCGGTTAGAGATTATAGGACTTGAATTTTGAATCTTGTACTTGTTGAATGGTCTTCACATTCTCCTTGGAAATGGGTTCCCTGATCACTGATGAACTTGTAAGGAACACCGTATCTGTATATGATGTTTTCTTGTATGAACTGGGCCACTTGCTTGGAACCCAATACCTTGAAAGATATGGATACTTGGACTCTTGAATAAACCTGGCCTCTAGCTGCTTAGAGACTTCTTCTTGAATTTTGAGGGAAACATCCGGTTTCATGCGACGGAGTTTCTGCTTGATGGGTTTTGAACCTGGAATGAGGGGAATTGTATGCTGACCGATGCTTGGTTCAACCCTTGGCATATCATGATAGGACCATGCAAAGATGCTTATGTACACTGAAAGTAACTTGGTAAGATCATCCCGCTCTGCTAGAGAAAGAGTTAAACCAATCTGAACTAGCTTTGAATCACTGTTGTGAGAAAGGTTAATTTTTTCTGTTTCCTCAATTATGGGCGTCCTGTTTTCATGATTTTCGATAGCTTTTAGAATTTCAAAGTCAGTTTCTTGTGAAGCAAAGTTGCTTGGATTAGGATTTTGTTTTGAATTAGAACTCGAAGAGTAAGTAGAAATTGAAGTTTTATTGAAATCAGCAATCATTACATCGATTGTTTTGACTTGAAGCTCTGCCTTTAGAGGCTCTTGATTGATGCAAGACTCTAGTTCTAGACTCTTAGACTCATAGCTATACTCGAAAATTGAATGACAGACTCTGGATTTGGACAAAGACGCTAATCGTAAAGATAGTTCTCGGGGTATTCCCAAATATCCACGTCATTGTCATAATCATCGTAGACGGGGCTACATACACAGATCTTCAAGGCTTGATCCCAGACCTGGTCCCACGTGTTGTAAGGAAATGCGGCGAAGCTACCCTTGCATGAAGTGTTGAGCCCTAGAAGGAACATTCTCACCATCTTTCCCTCTAGCAGCTCGGGCTTGATTGTACGAGCGATGGTTGCCCATCTGTAGTAGTATTCTTGAATGCACTCATCTTTTTCCTGGCGTACAACCGGCTTTTGTTTGATGAAAGTGTCTCGGAAGCTGTAACCTTTGAGGGTGAGGTAGGCAGGGCCATCCAATATTTCCTCGAACCATGGTTCTCCGAATAGTAAGTCGAAGTTGGCAGACACATCGACAACTTGGAATTCAGCATTGATATGATAAGTGTCGAAGGAGAAAACTAGTTCGAGGACTCCCAGGACCTTGTATGTGACCTCCTGGAGTTTGACAGTTTGTTGAGCACTCAGCATGAGATCGTACTTGGAGAACCCCAAAGCCTTCAAGGTGGCGAGAGGGCAAATGTTCTCTTGAATGTCGGTGGTTACCCTAGGTTCGGGGATCACCCAGTTTGAAGCACTTTGAAGGAGATGGAAAAAGCTTGGGACCATCAATTCGTAACCTGGCTTGTATATTGTAAAGATCAAATTGCATGGAAATTCCTCCTCTTCATCTTCACAGTCACAGGAGATGGCTTGGACCGAAGGAGTTTGTTTGGCTCCGGGAGGTAGGGGTAAGGTCTTGTTGTCGACCATGTTCTGGATCAAGTGCTTAAGCTTGTAGCAGTCTTCGATGTCATGACCCTTCCCTTGATGGTACTTGCAATGGGCTGCCAGATCCCAGCTTTTGGACCTCTTGTCGACTGGAGGATCGGGTGTTGGGTTGATTGGTTTTATGACTTGTTTCTCAACCAATCAATCGAATGCCTCGCTGTAGGACATCCCGAGGTTCGTAAAGACCCTTTGTGGTCTGCCTTGATAATTGCGTTGGTTAGCATTGCTCTTGAAGTTGTTTGACTTTGGACCTTGATGAGACTCTATGGCGTTGACCTCATGAACTTTGTGTGTTGCTTCAGGTCTCTTGCCCTTCCACTTTTCAGCTTGTGGAGCCGGGGCTGCTGGTGTTTTCATCAGGTCATCTTCTATGTCGACCCCGAAGTCGTAAGTTCTCTTGAAGCTTTCCAAGCCTAGTTACTTCATGTGAGTATTGTATTTCGGAGGAAGACCAGCTATAAAGATCTTGGCTAGTTCTCTCTCGGAGGGTCGAGTCACCATCTGGGATGCCATTTCTCTCCACCGGTTGAGGTAGGTAGTGAAGCCTTCCTGAGGCCCTTGCCTGAGAACCTCTAGCTCCCTTAAAGTGGTTTGAAGTTGAATGTTGGGCTGATACTGCTCCATGAATGCTCGAGCAACTGCTTCCCATGTACATGTTTGATGTTCCTTGAGTGAATAGTACCATTTCTGGCAGACTGGTTCCAGAGACATGGGGAATACCACAGGGTATAGCTCAAGTTCGACCCCCTTGATGGCCATTGTAGCTCTGAAGTTCTTGAGGTGGTATTTAGGATTGTCGGTGGATTTGAACTTTGGAATATCATTGGCGGAGAATTTGTCTGGCAGATTCGCCCTCCCCTTAAGGTTGTCTTCCATTGAGGTGTCAAAGTAGTTCTCTTGATTAGTGACCTTACTGACCAGACTCTCGATCTTCTTAATTAAGTCATCAGTAGGCGCGCCCTATTCCACAACACCCAGTCGGTTGCTTATGTTTTCCACATTGGCGCTGAGGCTGGTGAAAGCTGCTAGGAGTTGAGTGAGTTGATCGGAGGCAGACATTTGGACTGATTCTTGAAAAGGACTGGAAGTTTGATTTGTAGGAGATGAACTGGCTGCTCGTTCGATGCCGGCTATGAGGGAGGCTAGGGCTGATGGAGTTCTTTTCAACCTCTCTCCTCTTCGACGAACCCACAGGATCCTCGGACTCCTATTTAGCACATGATTTTGAACCTTAGAACTTGAACTTTTCGACACATGATATGATATGCATGCAATGGATGGGACCTAGACTTGACTCTAAGTGCCACTCCGAAGATTCGGGATTTTGGATTTTTGTACTTGTATTCGGGATTTGCAACCCGTTGGAAGTGTTTGAGAGGAGCCTTCATTCTTTTGTGGAAGTTGACTCTTTGTACTAGAACTTGGAATGTCGAAAGAATATTTCGACCTATTGGACTTTGGGCTATTTTAGGGGGATTTCAACCCATTGAGAATTTAAAAATTGGACTCGTACTGGGAGATTGAATTTTGTATTATTTCAAGGGAATTTTAACCCGTCAATATTTTAGGGGAATTTCAACCCGTCGGACTCGGAATGTTTGAAGGGAATTTCAACCCAATTGAAAGGGAATTGATTTTGTATTATTTCAAGGGAATTTCAACCCGTCAATATTTTAGGGGAATTTCAACCCGTTGATAGGACTTGGAATATTTTAGGGGAGTTTCAACCCAACAATAGGATGCGAAATTTGAACTTGTACTATTTCAGGGGATTTTCAACCCGTTGGAGAATTGGAACTTGTATTATTTCAGGGGATTTTCAACCCATTGGAAAAAGAGGGTTTTGAACTTGTATTATTTCAGGGGATTTTCAACCCATTTGACAATTGGACTTGTATTATTTCAGGGGATTTTCAACCCATTGAATAGGAATTTCAATTTGTATTATTTCAAGGGATTTTCAACCCATTGGAAGTGTTTTGAGGGATCGAATTTGTATTATTTCAGGGGAGTTTCAACCCATCAGAAATGTTTGGAATTTCGAATTTGAGAACAATGGAAGGCAAGGATTTGCAGCTCGAAAATGAGTTTGAAGTTTGAATTTGATTCGAAGTTTGAACTTTGAACTAGCAAGGACGCACTTTTGTATATAGAATGTGAGGCTTTGAATATGGAAAATCCGGCATTACGCCGCCATGAATTTGAGACATTGAAATTGGGGAATTTGAAAGTCCGGCATTATGCCGCCGTGGACTTGGAATTTTAAAGTGTTTGAAAATGAGATTGAATGAGGGAAATTATGCCATCATGGATTTGGGATTGGAAAGTTTCGAACATAGGACTTGAGATTTGAAATGTTGGATTTTAGAACTTCAAACTTGAGGTTTGAAATATGGAATGGAAAAGTCAGTATTACGACGGTATGAAATTGGAACTTGAAACTTTGAGCATAGGACTTGAAACTCGAAAGATTGACATGGGTTTTGAGGTTTGCAAGATTGAGGCCAAAAGGTTGGCATTATGCCGGTCATGAGTTTGGACATTTGAACTTCAAGTTTTGAGATTGGAATTGGCAACTTGAGTTTGAGGGTTTGAAGATTTGAATGTTTGAACTAGAAAATCCTGCATGATGCCGTTGGATTTGAGGTTTGAACATAGAATTTAAAATTTTGACTAGATCCGGCATTATGACGCCGTTGGGTTTGAGTTTTGAACTTGGAACTAGGAATATTTCCTAGAAAATCCGGCATTATGGCGCCGTTGGATTGAATCTTGACTTGAAACTCGAAACTCGAAATTTGAATTGGAAAATCCGGCCTTATGACGCCGTTGGATTTGGATTTGAAAATTGAGGTTTGGACTAGGAAATTTAGACTTGAAACTGGAAATTTGGACTAGAAGATCCGACATTATGACGCCGTTGGATTTGAACGTGAATTTGAAACTTGAGGTTTTGAAATGGAAAATCCGTCATTATGACGCCGTTGGATTTGAACTTGAAATTGAATTTTAAGGTTCTGAAATGGAAAATCCGGCATTATGACGCCGTTGGATTTGAACTTGAATTTGAAATGGAAAATCCGGCATTATGACGCCGTTGGATTTGAACTTGAATTTGAATTTTGAGGTTTTGAAAAAAAAATCCGGCATTATGAAGCCGTTGGATTGCATTTTGTATTTGAAGTTTGAAATTTGGAGTAGAAAATCCGGCATTATAACGTCGTTGGATTGCATTTTGAATTTGGAACTTGGAATTTGGACTCGAAAATCCGGCATTATGACGCCATTGGATTGAATTTTGAATTTGGCATTTGTGCGTGAGGCGTGTTTGAGGGTTTTGAATCAAGTGAAGTGGCACTCCTAAAAGACCTTAAATCGGCGATTTTAGATGCCTGAGGTTTGAATGGTGCTCCTAGGGGTTTGGTTTCCTAGTTGGAGGCTAATTGGTTTTGGCAAGCTAGAACTCGAGGTTAGCCATTCGCGCGTACAAAGACGCCCACACAATGCACAAATAGCACGTTTGTCACACTAACATGTTTATGAATGCGACATGCAAAGTTCTCAACCTAAGGTCGGTCTAAGTTTTGTATGATGCAAGTGGTCGGCTTAGGGTGTCAAAAAGGTACTTGACTAAGAGACGGATCCGGCGACAACTTGCACATCCGCCTAAGGGACGTGTGTGTCGGCAGACGGCCTCCATACTTGACATCGGGAATGTCAAGCAAATGCCAAGTTTTGGTAGGCGCGGAAATGGTCACACACTTTGGTCGGGAACTGTATGGAGAGTCACCATTTCGTTGCCCCCGGGGCTAGCCCAAATGTAGAACACATCCGTTTGGGCAAGGTAGAAATTCATTTTGCACAATATGGTTTTTCAAGAATGCATGAAATGCCTAGAAATTGAAATTTAAAATCGTACTCGAATTTGTATTTGTAAAGCTCGTTTTTCGACATTCGTTCACAAGGTTTGGGAGGGTACTTCCAGATTCAAAAATAGTCTAACTCCCAACACGAAAAGTTGAGCAAAAGTGGGCGACAAGCCACTGTGACCACTTTTCTGGATGCAGGCAGTGGCGTTGGGCGCAGGTGGCTGCGCCTGGCGCCAGTGCTGGCATCCAGTACTGAAGCACTGTGAGCCACTATTCTTCATTTAGAGACTTTTGCATCTGCATCATCATGTTTCGCATCTCCACTAACAAAGGATCAGACTGAGCAGCTTAAGGCTGTGGGTGTGGAGGTTAGGGATGGCAATCACATCCGAATCCGAACCGAGTCCGACCCGATTCAAAGGAAAAAATTCATTCCGAATCCGAGAAAAAAAGTCTGAATTCGAATCCGATTAAAAACATCCGAATCCGAATAGCTATGGATCGGATATGAAGCCTGCAGAGACTCCGACCTGACTCCGACCTGAGTCCGAATCTGAGTCAATTCCGACTCGAAATTATTTCAAAGTGTATTATTTTTCGTACATAACTTTTTTTAAAAGGAAGTTCCCAATTTAATCTAATATATTTAATTAAAGCGCATACATTTGTAATTTATTAATTTATTAGAAACTCATTAGATTTTGGTAAATGGGAAATATGATTTCTAATTTATTTTAAAATTAAGAAATACAAGTTCTATGTAAGTAAAGTTAACGCATGATTCGGATTTGGATATGGATATGGATTCGGATTTGGATATGGATATGGATTCGAATTTGGATATTATATGGATGCAATTTTGGAGTCCGAATTTTAAATGGATTTGGATATGGATATGGATATGGATGCAATTTTGGAGTACGAATTTTAAATGGATATGGATATGGATGCAATTTTAGAGTCCGAATTTTAAATGGATCGGATTTGGAGTTTACTACATCCGACCCAAATCCTATCCATTGTCATCCCTAGTGGAGGTTGTGTCTGTTGTCTAGGGAACCCAGGTGGTCCACCAGACTGTTGATTATAGTTGGATCGTGGTTGGTAGGGTTGTTGTGGTGGTGGGTGTTGAACCCGTTGTGGGTTCTGAATATTCATACTCTTATAGGAAAGTAGGGCATTATTTTTGTACCCCTCATTGTAGGAATTGGAGTATGAATGATTGTTTTTGTTGGCCTGGAATGCGTTGCATTGCTCAATGGAGCTTCTACACTCTTGCGCATAATGACCCTGCATCCCACAACTATCACAGACATTCACAAATTGGGCACTCATTGCAGCTAGACTAGCATGTTGGGCGAATTGAGATGATGTAGTTTGCATATTATCAAGTTTATAGTGTAGGGCAGTCAACAGAGCAGTAAGTTTTTCAATAGAATTCATCTTATGCTTACTACCCCTGTCAGCAAGGCCTCTAGGATTCCTTTAATGGGCATTATGAATAGCCATCTCCTCAATCACCTCGAAAGCTCTAGATACATGAAGTTTCATAAATCTCCCACTAGCATGAAAGTATAGAATAAGCCTAGAATCGTTACCCAGACCGTTGTAAAACTGTTGGATCAAGAACCACAGTTGTAGACCATGGTGTGGGGATTCTCTCTGCAGGTCTTTGAATCTTTCCCAGACTTCAAACAAGCTCTCGTCTGCCTGTTGTGTAATAAAAATGATCTGGCCCCTCAGACAGGTTGTCTTCTCAGGCGGAAAATATTTTACGTAAAAAGCAAGAGCCAAAGAATCCCAGTCAGTGATTTTCATAGCTGCTCGATTGAGCCCGTTAATCCATAACTTTGCCCTCCCACTCAGAGAGAATGGAAAGAGAATCTCCATAGTCTGCTCTGGCATTACATTCTTCTGCTTGACAGTAGAGCAATATTGAATGAAAGACTGAATATGAAGATTAGGGTCTTCACCCTTTACCCCACCGAACTGGTGCCTCTCAATCATATTTATCAATGCAGATTCAATCTTCAAATTCTCAACCGCAATAGAAGGCATGATCGCCTTAGGAAGCACAGACAGACTCGGCTTAGAGTAGTCTGTAAGCCTTGGTTCTACTGTCTCGTCACCCTTCTCTGAATCTGTATGAAATAGATCGCCAACAAGATGATCAGATTTAGAGTCAGAATAATCTCCCAACTATTCGATGAATCTATGCCGACTACGGAAGGTCCGTTCAGGTTCAGGATCAAATGGAGTGAGATCACTAGTATATACAGTCCCGAGCATAAACAAGCAAAACTAGCAAACAATCGTGAGATCCGATCTCAAGGGACTTAAATCCCTTGAGATATAACAATAATCTAGAAAAGACGATTAATAACAGAAAATATAATCGTTCCCCGACAACGGCGCCAAAATTTGACAGGCTAAATCGTACTCCTATAAAAAATAAACCTAACGTTTACCAACTAAAAATATAGCAAGGGAAGTAGGGATCGTATCCACAGGGAAACAATGTTCTTTCTACTACTATTCAACAAGTCTAGACTATTGGTAACAAGGGAATAAGTTTGGTTTGTAAATTAAAACTAAGGCAATAATTAAATCGGAAAATATCAATATTAAGGGAATCTAGGGCAACAGTTCACCACAAATGCAAATCGGGATTGGACAACGGACAACAACCATCAATCAACAATCATAACTAGGAAAACATGCATCTCACGAATCTTATGAATTCCTTAGGAAATTATAACTAGCAAGCTCTCGCTATGTACTAGAAAAAAATCCTATCTAATAGCCACAGACCAAAAACATCAGATTTATACTTCTCGGCGCATAATCTAAGGTTAATCGAACTCAATTAAAATAGTCCGGCCAAACAGAATTGACGAACAATTAAAATAAGCTATAGAAATCACAATCAATTAATCAATAATCAAGTCCACATTCAATCCCAATCATGCATTCATGGATCCCCTAAACCCTAGAAATTAGACTACTCACTCATATTAATAATAAACAAGGCAATTAATACTTTTGAAAACATAATTGAAACAAAATAATAAAGCAAAGTAAGAATCAATACCTAAATGAAGAACTGAAGAATGAATGACAAATTGAAGCTTTGATTAAAAATAAAACTAAGTGTTGAAAAATTATATGTCTACTAAAAATATAAGGCTTAGTATTTATAGTTTGCCCAAAATACAACTCAAAACCGGAAATAAAACTGGCGAAAAAACGCTGGAGGTTGGCGTCGCCCGATCGGGCAAACGGCCGCCCGATTGGGCATTCTGCTCGACAAACAGGTCAATCGGGAAAATTTCCGCCCGATCAGCCGAATGCGAAATGCTCCATACAACCTTCAGGATGGCCGCCCGATCCGGATCGAGCGAAGCCCGCCCGATCGGGCGCGCGTTGACACTGGAAATTGTCTTTTTCTTCGCCCGATTTTCTCATTTCACCGTCCAATCATAGGGCGATTAGAAAAATACATCGTCCTTCACTCAAAGCACCAAGTCTAACTCTCGGGGCTCGAACATAGGCATCCTAGGCTCCCAAGGGTCGACCATAATCATCCCGAATGTACTCGGAAACCGTGTAGTGGCCTATATCATCGCGAAACGAGGCTAAAAAGGCTATTTCTCATAAAACGATCCTGAAACTCAAGGTTCACTTACAACACACATTAGTACTAAAATTGGCTCCTAAGAGATCATTTGACGCAGAAAAGTACTAAGGGACGGGGGTAAAAACTCTCTATAAAAACACACATATCATCAGGAAATCGAAGTATCCTGGATTTCTGCTTCATTTTTGCCATCTTTATGCGAAAGCTATTCTTTGCTAGCAAAGAGAAAGCATTTATAAAGAATGAATCAGAAAGATTACCTTTCCCTCAGTCAACTTTGAGGCATTGAGGTCAACAACACCCTTCAAAGGGTTTGTTCCCAATTCGGTATCAAAATAAGCTTATGTCGGAGATTCCTTACGTTTACTCTTTCTCCTCTAATCTATTGTGCATTTGGTTGAGATCAAAAGAACATTCGGTTGAGATAAAAAATCTAAATATTACAGAGTACAAGTAAACAACAATAATTTATGGATTCTTACACTCTCAACTTAGATATTCTGACTTATACTTAAAGGGAATTACTCAAGAAATTTTGACTTTCATTTAATAAAGAGGTATCTCTAGAATATAGCTCTAAGAAGTACGCACCCAGTTTCTCCACCTAAATAAATGCTTTAGTGAACATACTATGAGTAGTAATTCTAGTCACTAGAAGATGTAGCATGATTCTAACTAGTCTACAGGGTGCATGATATAGTCCAAGTTACAACCATCAACATGACATCTCAAGCTTTAATGTAACAAGACAATTTTCTTTTCTTTTTTAAAGGAACATGATCAATAGAAAATATATTACAAGGTATAAAAGAAACACAATAAAAGAGGACAATGAGTTCCTTGAAGAAGATGAGCCGAAAGTCCCGACCATACTGAGAAACTTAGAAAATAAATCCAAGTACCATGAAAGAAAATTAAAACACCGGCCTGCACCAACAAGCCGTTGTAAAAAATAACACTTCACCATGTGTTCTAAATGTCAAAAAATTGGAAAAAGTTATGCTTTAATTTACCAGCATACGTTTTCCTTTTTCCTCGAGATAACTGCTTACACCCTTCGCAAAGCATATAAATTTCGTTTAAATCCATATAAGTCATAGAAATTGTGCCAACACTTTCCACCTAAATGGCTAAATCTATTCTCATATAAATTATATGGCCAGAGTGAAAGAGATAATTCCCTTGGTCCAAGTTTGCATTTAATGCATTTAATGTTAAGTCTAATAAATGCGGTTCAGTATTAATTAAGCAAGTTAATTATTCTGTGAGATCAAGTGATCTAAATGCCTAGCTAGAGGCCGCTTTAGTTCAAGTGGAATTAATATAATTAATGCCACAACTTACTCTTGACAGAACCCGTAGGGTCACACAAATAGTACGTGAACGGATCAAGTATTTAGTTGAATATTATATTCAATAAATACTCTTATTATGGATATTCGAAAATGACGGATGTTGGTTTAGTGGGAGCTAAACAAACTGTCAAAAGGCAAAGAAAGAATATTTGCCGGAAATGAAAATATTACTGGAAACGGAAATATGCTTCATAACGAAAATATAAATATTATCGAAGTCGAAGATATATATTTCAGGAAATGGAAATATGGTTTGTATCGGAAATATTATTCGAAAATAGAAATGTTGCAGGAATCGAAAATATTACCGGAAACGGAAATATTATCGAAATCGGAAATATTATTGGAATCGGAAATATTATCGGAAACGTAAAGATTGTCCGAATAGGAAATAAATTCCGGAATCGGAAAAACGAATCGGAAGCAGGAAACAAGCGACGAACCATTGCACGAAGCAATGGCCCATCACTTGATCAGCCTAGCGCAGCACCAAGCACCAAGGCGTAGCGCCAACGCAAGCATGCCAGGCACACAGGCCCAACGCACAAGCCCAGCGCACAATGCTAAGTCTAATCAATGCGGTTCAATATTAATTAAGAAAGTTAATTATTCAGTGAGATCAAGTGATCTGAATGCCTAGCTAGAGGCCTCTTAAGTTCAAGTGGAATTAATATAATTAATGCCACAATTTACTCTTGACTGAACCCGTAGGGTCACACAAATAGTACGTGAACGGATCAAATATTTAGTTGAATATTATATTCAATAAATACTCTAATTATGGATATTCGGAAATGACAGATGTTGGTTTCAGTGGGAGCTAAACAAACTGTCAAAAGGAAAAGAAAGAATATTTGCCGGAAATGAAGATGTTACTGGAAACAGAAATATGCTTCATAACGGAAATATATATATTATCGAAGTCGAAGATATTGCCGGAAACGGAAATATGGTGTGTATCGGAAATATAAATCGGAAATAGAAATGTTGCCGGAATCGGAAATATTACCGGAAATAGAAATATTATCGGAATCGAAAATATTATCGGAAACGTAAATATTGTCCGAATCGGAAAAAAATTCCGGAATCGGAAAAACGAATCGGAAGCACGAAACAAGCGACGGACCATTTCACGAAGCAATGGCCCATCTCTTGATGAGCCTAGAGCAGCGCCAAGCACCAAGGCCCAACGCCAACGCAAGCACGCCAGGCACACAGGCCCAGTGCACAAGCCCAATGCCCAGCGCGAAGCTGTGCAGGCCGTGTGCGGGTTGTGCGTTGCTTGGCCCATGGCGCCAAGCTTGCTTGCTCGGCAAGCTTGCTTAGGCCACAAGTCTGCGTGCACACATGACCTAGCTGGGCGGTTTGCTTGCTTTGCAAGCAACCGGCCAACCTTGGCATTTTAGGAAAATTGGTTTTTGGTATATTTCCAAGACTTTCCTAAAATCGTCCTAGGGTTTTGGCTCCTAGGGTTTTTCCTATTTCCTATAAATACATGGCCTATGGACATGTACAATACACATCAATTGTAACACATTTCAATACACTTTGCCTATCACCTAAAAGTGAGATCCCGAAATCATAAACCTTATATTATATATCCTAGTTGGTACGATCTAAGGCGGATCCGAACGTGATGTGTGAAGGAAATAATTCCCTTTGTCCAAGTATGAATTTAATGTTAAGTCTACTAAATGCGGTTCAGTATTAATTATACAAGTTAATAATTCAGTGAGATCAAGTGAACTGTATGCCTAGCTAGAGGTCGTTTCAGTTCCAGTGGAATTAATAATATTAATCCACAGCTTACTCTTGACTGAACCAGTAGGGTCACACAAATAGTACGTGAACGGATCAAGTATTTAAAGGAATTAAATACTCCATCTATGGATATTCGGAATCGATGGATCTTGGTTCCAGTGGGAGCTGAAATCGTCAAAGGAAAATTATGAATACTCCGGAAACGGTGATATTGCCGAAAACGGAAATATGGATCGTATCGGAAATATAAATATTACCCAAGTCGTAGATGTTGCCGGAAATGGAAACATGGTACGTATCGGAAAATATTATCGGGAATGGAAATATTGCCCGAATCTGAAATATTGCCGGAAACAGAAATATTGTCGAAATCGGAAATATTATCGGAATCGGAAAATAATTCCGGAAACGGAAATATTAAATATTTTTTCGAAACGGAAATTTATTCCGGAATCGAAAATATTAAATATTTTTTCGAAACGGAAATTTATTCCGGAATCGGAAATATTAAATATTGTTCGAATCGGAAATGAATTCCGGAATATTAAATATTAAACATGATCAATCGGAATATTAAATATTAAACATGATCAATCGGAAGCACGACGTACGAAATAAACATCGGACGAGCTTGCTAGACGCAAGGCCCAGCACGAAGCTAGGCCCGCGCCTAGCGAAGCCCGCGCGCGTACAAGAAAACACATAGGCGCAGCCGGCTGCGCCAAGCAAGCAGGGCTAGCCAAGCACGACGCAAGGCCAGGCCCAGCGAGTGAGGCCAGCAAGCTGGCGCGCCCTTCGTGGGCTGCGAGCAGCTGCTGGGCCGAGCTCAGCGCGCGCGCACAACGCCCTTCGTGGGCTGTGCGTGTGTGTTTGTTTTTGTGTACGAATCCTTGATCGATTAGGATTCGTTTAGATTAATTTCCTAAAGCTACTAGAAATTAGATGATTGAATTTAAGTCTAATTCAGATTAGCTAAATAGATTCCTAGTAGGTTTCTAAAATCCGATTTCCCTACCCTATAAATAGGTGATCATATTCACAATTTATAATAATCTAATTCAAGTATTCATATATGTTTTAGGCTTAAAACTAAGATTTTTATTTGCCATAATATTCTAAAATATTACATAGAACCTTAGGTGCAATTCTAGTTAATTAAATCTAAGGCGGATCCGAACGTGATGTGGACTATCTACGGAGGGACGACATTTGGAGTCCTAGGCTTGTTCTTGTTCGGTTCGGGCGCAGGTAGGGAGGGCACGCTACAAAGTGTATGTGTCCTAAATTATGCTAATTGTTATGTGACAATTAATTTGGATTCCTGGCTTTATGGTTTTTCCGCATGATTTATATTCAATTATATGTATCATAACCTAACAGTGGTATTACGAGCCACTAATTAATTCCATAATAATTAGTTAACATGGTTAAATTTTAGAAATTTGCAATGAATTAAAGGGGTGATTAATGTATGAAATGTTTGATTTTTTGTAATTAATCGCAAATTCGTGTGATTATTTAATTATATGTTCGTAGAGTTTTCGGCAGTTTAGTAGATAATGGTCGGAATCGTATAATTTTATAGTGTATTTCGCATGTAAACGGCGTTTTAAAATTTTGACTTAAATCAAAGATTTTATGCCGAACCCAGAATTCCCAAAGTCGAAGCCTAACTATGATTTTTCGGAGGTTTTAGTTTTTCGAACGCAAAATTTGTAATTTTAAGATGTTAAATTAAATATTTGCGATTCTTGTTTGTAAATCTTGAATTTTTGATTGACCTACTGTATATGTTTAACAAATTTATATGCCTAAGCTTGTGAATTATACAACCTAATTTGTAATTGTAATTAATTTGTTGAAATTCGAATAATTTAGAATTTGATTTGATTTTCATGATTAATTAACAATTTAATTAGGTATCCATGATTAAAAACCACCATAAAAGTTGTTAACTTTTGATAAATTTTAAATTTTTATGACCTAGATTTGAATCCATGATAATCGGAAATTAATTGAATAATAAATTTTCGATTTTTTGCCCTAAATTTATGAAATTAATATGATTTATTAATTTGTTTATAAATTTGAATTAAAAAGTTTTAATTTTTATATATGTCGCTCATGAATGTTGCACGCACAAAGCAATGGACGCTACGTGTTACCCTTAAGGGGTGTTGTATAGTGCGGGCATGCGACGACGAGCAAGGGAACTCGTCGCCCATGCGTTACGAATGCAGCGAAGAGAGATTGCTTGAAGCTTAAGGAAGATCAGAAGAACGAAACAGTCGTTTCATCTTCAGGTATTTTTGTTATAGACTGTATACTTGCTAATTCAACTTCTTGGGTATTAGATACAGGTTGTGGCTCACACTTATGTTCCAATTAGCAAGGACTAAGAAGAAGTAGAAGGTTAAGCAAGGGTGAAGTTGACTTACGAGTGGGAAATGGAGCACGGATTGCTGCATTAGCTGTAGGAACTTATTATTTTTCGTTACCCTCTGGGCTAGTTTTGGAACTGGAAGTTTGTTTCCATGTTCCAAGTCTTACTAAAAACATCATTTCTGTTTCTCGCTTAGATGCTAAGGGATTTTCCTTTTTAATAAAAGACAATAGTTGTTCGTTTTATTTTAAAGAGATGTTTTATGGATCTGCTAGATTAGTCAATGGAATTTATTTATTAGATCATGGCAAACAAGTTTATAACATAAATACCAAAAAGGCCAAAAAGAATGATTCAGATCTCACCTATCTGTGGCATTATTGATTAAGCCATATAAACATAAAGCGCATAGAAAGACTTTAAAAGGAAGGAATTCTATAACCATTTGACTTAGAGGATTATGGTAAGTGCGAATCATGTTTACTTGGCAAAATGACAAAGCAACCTTTCTCTAAAGTTGGATAAAGAGCAAATGAACTATTGGGTTTAATCCATACAGATGTATGTGGACCAATGAGTACAAATGCTAGAGGTGGTTTCAGCTACCTTATCACTTTCACTGATGACTTCAGTAGATATGGTTATGTCTACCTAATGAAGCATAAGTCTGAATCCTTTGACAAATTCAAGGAATTTCAGAGTGAAGTAGAGAATCAATTAGGCAAGAAGATTAAGGCACTGCGGTCTGATAGAGGCGGTGAATATCTGAGCTATGAATTTGATGACCATCTGAAATAATGTGGAATTCTATCAGAATTTACTCCTCTTGGAACACCTCAATGGAATGGTGTGTCGGAACGGAGGAATAGAACCTTGCTAGACATGGTTAGATCAATGATGGGTCAGGCCGAACTTCCAATAGAATTTTGGGGACATGCACTAAACACAGCTGCACTCACTATAAATAGAGCTTCGTCTAAAGCTGTTGAAAAGACTCCTTATTAGTTATGGTTTGGAAAGCCTCCAAAAGTGTATTTTCTTAAGATTTGGGGTTGTGAAGTATACGTCAAACGATTAATTTCAGACAAACTTCAACCAAAATCTGAAAAATGTATCCTTGTGGGCTATCCAAAGGAAACAAAGGGTATTACTTCTACAATACATCTGAGAACAAGGTGTTTGTTGCTCGAGATGGTATCTTTTCGGAAAGAGATCACATTTCCAAAATGACAAGTGGGAGAAAAGTAGACCTCGAAGAAATTCGAGTCGAACAACAAATTCTAGAGAATGCTCAAGATGACATTCAGGTTAAAACTCAGAGATCTTTAGAAGTATCTGGTGAGAATCTAGGACCATCTAGAATTGTAACCCCGCGTAGATCGCAGAGATATAGATCTCAGCCGGAAAGGTACTTAGGTATTTGACAAACGAGAGTTATGAAGTTCTATTACTTGAAACTTATGAACCTGCGACTTACAAACAAGCTATGACGAGCCCTAGTTCCAAGTAATGGCAAGAAGCCATGCAATCTGAATTAGACTCCATGTCTGAAAACCAAGTTTGGGATTTGGTCTATTTGCCAGATGGCTACCAAGCCATTGGAAGCAAATGGGTTTTCAAACTGAAAAAGGATAAGGATGGGAAACTGGAAGTTTTCAAAGCTAGATTGGTTGCAAAAGGTTACAGGCAAGTCCACGGTGTGGATTACGATGAAAACTTTTCACCAGTTGCAATGCTAAAGTCTATTCGGATAATGTTAGCAATCGCTGCATATTACAATTACGAAATATGGCAGATGGATGTCAAAACTGCTTTCTTAAACGGCGTTTTAACGGAAACTGTGTTTTTGACACAGCCTTAGGGTTTTGAGGATCCAAAAAATGCTAAAAAGGTATCCAAGCTTAAGAAATCAATCTACGGATTGAAGCAAGCATCAAGGAGCTGGAATATGCGTTTTGATGAAGCAGTCAGTGACTTTGGTTTCATCAAGAACGCAGACGAATCTTGTGTATAGAAGAAGGTCAGTTGGAGAAAAATTTATTTTCTAGTATTATATGTCGACGACATATTACTTATCGGAAATGAGATTCCTATGTTGAACTCAGTCAAGATTTGGCTTGGGAAATGTTTTTCGATGAAGGATCTAGGAGATACACAAGACATACTGGGCATCAAGATTTACAGAGATAGATCTAAGAAGATGATTGGCCTCAGTCAAAGCACTTATATCAATAAGGTGCTTGAGAGGTTCAATATGGCAGACTCCAAGCGAGGCTACCTACCCATGTCTCATGGAATGACTCTAAGCAAGACTCAGTGCCCAAAAACACTAGATGAGCATAGACGAATGAGTGGGATTCCATATGCATCATTGATTGGTTCAATAATGTATGCTATGATATGTACACGCCCGGATGTTGCACATGCACTCAGTGCTACGAGTAGATACCAGTCAGATCCAGGAGAGGCACATTGGACTGCTGCCAAGAATATTCTGAAGTACCTGAAAAGGCACAAAGATGATTTCCTGGTCTATCGTGGAGATGATGAATTAATTGTTAAAGGCTATAGGGACGCAAGTTTCCAAACCGACAAGGATGATTTCAGATCACAGTCTGGGTTTGTCTTTTACTTCGATGGAGGTGCAGTGAGCTGGAAAAGTGCTAAGCAAAGCACCATTGCGGATTCAACAACTGAAGCGGAGTACATTGCTGCACATGAAGTAGCAAAGGAAGCTATTTGGCTAAGGAAGTTCATAGGTGAACTTGGTGTAGTTTCCTCCATTAAAGGACCAATATCTCTGTATTGTGATAATAATGGAGCTATTGCACAGGCAAAGGAGCCTAGACACCACCAGAGAGTCAATCATGTACTTCGTAGATTTCACCTTCTACGAGAGTTTGTTGAAAGAAAAGAAGTCGAGATAAGCAAGATCAGAACTGATGACAACATCTCAGATCCATTAACTAAACCTCTGCCGCAGGCGAAGCACAACTCGCACACTACAGCTATGGGAATCAAGCATGTTGGAGAATGGCTTTGATGTCCTTATTTAATATTTTAAGGTTTTAGAGTTTAATACTTTGTAAAACGTTATTGGTTAACCATCCACATTTAATGAATAGAATTCATTTTTCCATTTAATTTGTGGTTTATTAAATGATGAGTCACTTTAATTTGACGATATATTCAAGATAGATTGTCTGGACCAGTACTGTGACTAAGAAACGTCTATCAAGTGAACTTGAAAGTCAAAAGTTGAAAATGGTCCCTTGTCGGAGTTTTCTATAAAGATGGACGCATAGAAAACGTTAGACGACTAGAATGCAAGATGACTAGTAGTTCGGTTTCTTGAACTATGTGGACATGGCAATGTCGCAATCATTTGCATAGATACTTACTTTAGGAAGACTAGTATTGGACAGACCTATGAAACTTTACTGTAAGAGATGAAAATCTGTCATAAGTAAATTTCATTAAAATTATTAGACCCTAATCCTCAATACCTGAGTGATTTGAGATTACTTGTTTGACAACTAGTTACTTTGACGTTGTCAACCGTCGCACCGTAAAAGGAGGCTATAAAGGCAACGCTCGGGTAATCACCTATCAAACGAAGACTAATCTCATGATCGCAAGATTGGGATTTTCCTCCCATAAATCGGGATGAGATGCTGAAAGTTGTACAAGGCCACTCGGAGAGCTAGAAAGTGTAAAATGCATGGTCGTGTTCAGATGAATCATAGGCTATGATTATCTGTTTATTTGATCAGTTAAACTCTGAAACCGAGAAACACCTCTGGACATAATGAGGATGACAACTCTTACCTTATGTTCAAGAGTAAGCATCAAGCGGCAAAGGAATTAGGAAATGCACACTTGTCCCTAAGGACAAGTGGGAGACTGAAGGAAATAATGCCCTTGGTCGAAGTATTTATTTAATGTTAAGTCTAATAAATGCGGTTGAGTATTAATTATACAAGTTAATAATTCAGTGAGATCAAGTGAACTGTATGCCTAGCTAGAGGCCGCTTCAGTTCAAGTGGAATTAATAATATTAATCCACAGTTTACTCTTGACTTAACCAGTAAGGTCACACAAATAGTACGTGAACGGATCGAGTATTTAAAGGAATGAAATACTCCATCTATGGATATTCAGAATCGACTGATCTTGGTTCCAGTGGGAGCTGAAATCGTCAAAGGCAAATTATGAATACTCCGGTAACGATGATATTGCCGGAAACAGAAATATGGATAGTGTCGGAAATATAAATATTATCCAAGTTGTAGATGTTGCCGGAAACGGAAACATGGTACGTATCGGAAAATATTATCGGGAATGGAAATATTGCCAGAATCTGAAATATTGCCGGAAATGGAAATATTGTCGGAATCGGAAATATTATCGGAATCGGAAAATAATTCCGGAAACAGAAAATATTAAATATTTGTTCGAAACGGAAATTTATTCCGGAATCGGAAATATTAAATATTGTTCGAATCGGAAATGAATTCCGAAATCGGGAAATATAATTAATCGGAAGCGCGACGCAAGTAATAAACATCGGACGAGCTTTCTAGACGCAAGGCCCAGTACGAAGCTAGGCCCGCGCCTAGCGAAGCCCGCGCGCGCACAATCAAACACATCGGCGCAGCTCGCTGCGCCAAACAAGCAGGCCCAGCCAAGCACGAAGCAAGGCCAGGCCCAGCGAGCGAGGCCAGCAAGCTGGCGCGCCCTTCGTGGGCTGCGAGCAGCTGCTGGGCCGAGCTCAGCGCGCGCGCACAGCGCCCTTCGTGGGTTGTGCGTGTGTGTTTGTGTTTGTGTACGAAGCCTTGATCGATTAGGATTCATTTAGATTAATTTCCTAAAGCTACTAGAAATTAGATGATTGAATTTAAGTCTAATTGAGATTAGCTAAATAGAATCCTAATAGGTTTCTAAAATCCAATTTCCCTACCCTATAAATAGGTGATCATATTCACAATTTATAATAATCTAATTCAAGTATTCATATATGTTTTAGGTTTGAAACTAAGATTTTTATTTGCCATAATATTCTAAAATATTACATAGAACCTTAGGTGCAATTCTAGTTAATTAAATCTAAGGCGGATCCGAACGTGATGCGGACTATCTACGGAGGGACGACATTTGGAGGCCTAGGCTTGTTCTTGTTCGGTTCGGGTGCATCTAAGGAGGGCACGCTACAAAGTGTATGTGTCCTAAATTATGCTAATTGTTATGTGACAATTAATTTGGATTTTTGGCTTTATGGTTTTTCCGCATGATTTATATACAATTATATGTATCATAACCTAACAATGTGGACTTTCTACGGAGGGACGACGTTTGTCGTTCTAACTTGTTCTTGTTCGGTTTTGGGGCAGCTAGGGAAGGCACGCATCACCATGTGTGTTCACTAAATTATGCTAAATGATTATGTGCATTTAATTTGGATTCTGACATTTATGGTTTTTCTGCATGACATTGGATTTTTCATAAACCTACAGTGGTATCACGAGCCTCTAATTAATTGCATAATCATTTAAATTAATATGGATTAATATTATAAATTTTCAAAGAATTAATTCATGCAATTATTAATTAATATATATGTTCACAGGATTTTCGGCAGTTTTGTCAATAATGCTCGGATTCTTATGTTTTTATAATGAATTCCGCATGTAAACGCCGAAGCCAGATTTCCCAAATTCGAAGCCTAACTATGACTTTTCGGACGTTTTAGTTTTTCGAATGCATAATTATAATTTTAATGATATTAAAAATTAATATTTGCGAATCTTGTTTAATAATCTTGAGTTAATAAAAGACCTACTACATAAGATTAACAATTTTATGTTTTAAATTCGATAATTATGCTACCAAATTTGTAATTATAATTAATTTGTTGAATTTCAAATAATTCGGAATTTGTTTTGATTTTCATAATTAATTAGTAATTTAATTGGGATCTTATGAATAGAACACCACCTAAAATTTGTTAAAGTTGAATCTTTAAAATTTTATGAACCATGTATTAATCCCTAAATTTTATGTAATCGGAAAATTGTTTTACTTGATGAATTTTTCGATTTATCGCCTTAATATTTATGAAATTAATATGATTTATTACTTTGTCATAAATTTTTGAAAATTGTAAAATATTAATTTTATAAATGTTCACAAAATTGCACGTACGAACCAATGGATAGCTTAGTGTTACCCTTAAGTGTTGCAATGATACGAGTATGCGACGAAGAGCATAGGAGCCCTTCGCTCATACGGTACCATAGCAACGAGCAAGGAACAAGCACACACATGGGCTACGGCCTGTGCGTGTGTGTTATGTGCAAGTGAACGAGCAAAGGCGAGGGAACAAAGCAAGGCAAGCCTCGGCTGGGCAAGCACATAGATGTGCACTGCCTTGCATGCTTGATGCCTTGTGCGTAACACCAAGGTGGGCGCTGGCCTCGGCCAAGTGTGCTGCCTTTTGCACACAAGCACATGGGCGCTGCAGCAATGCACGCGGACCATGGTTGCTGCCTAGGCGATGGACTTGCGCGGTCCAGCAGGTGTTGGGCGCGCCAACGTAGCTGTCCGCGCATGGGCTTGGTGAGGCATGGGCTTCGTGCTTATGACCTTGCCTTGGCACAACGTTTTAAATGGTTAAAGGCCATAAAACAGAATCAATGTTTTGATGACAAAATTGACATTTTGTTGAGTTGCAAAATTGGTTTACACCTATTGGTTGCAAATTGGTTTTAAGGATAAAAACCATCAAAACATGAAATTGTGTTGTCACACAAAGCTATATTAGTTGCTAAAGGTTACAAGCAAAATCATGATGTGGATTGTGTTGAAACCTCATGCATAATTGTAATGCTCAAGTCTATAATTCAAGCAATAATTGCATATTGGTACATATAGAGATTGGATGACAAAACGTATTCCTCAATCAAATGTTGGAATAAACTATGTACATGACATGTTATAGGATTTGTGCGATCCAAATAATGCTTGAAATTAATGCTAGCTTATAAATTCTAAGTATGGATTTAAGCAAGCAATTGGGAATTAGAACTGTATTTTAGTGAAGCTAATAAGTATTTTTGTTTCATAATATATACATGAATCTTATAGATATATAAGAAGTTTAGTGGGAGTACGAAAAACTCAATTTGTCCTATGTGTGTCACGCATATCTCTCTATTGTAAAATAACATTCAAATGCTAATGTCTTAGATTTGAAAATTATTTATCAAAGATGGACCATAGCGAAGCTTAGTACATACTGGGTATTAAGATCTATTTTCAAAGATCTTACAATATTGTTTTAGATTAAGTGATGACATTTACTAAATCAAATACGAAAGAATCCATTGGAGATATTCGACCCATGTGAATAAATCTAACTAATGAATGTTTGAACTATGTATAATCATTTACTAGGTTAAACATCAAAGGATCTAAATGATATTCTTCACCTATATTACATTAAAGAATTTTGTTGGATTCACTATCTACTGAAATTGAATGAGCTAAAGATTACATGAATAGAATTCGATTAGAAGTTATTCTGCAAAAGTATTTATCATGTATGATATAATATAAGGATCTCCAAAAATGTATCGTATGGCTTTAGGCAAAACGAACATATACCAATCTCTATTGGTCTAAGTAAAGATCAAGTATATTGAGATCAAGAAAAACTTATGGTACTTGAAAAGGTACATAGGATTAGTTCTTGTTTCAAGGAAATGAAGATATGCTAAATATTGATGTTACACGCATAAACACTGGCAAAGGATTAAGAAACATCATTTTGGAGTTAACCATTGACAAGGATGAGCTTTGAGCATCGTGTTTTGAAATGCCAACATGGATTGAAGACCATGAGTTGTTGCGTGGGAAACTAAATATTAATTTCTATGTTCTAAGATACAGCTGGATGTCTTCCACATATCTATGAACTGCTTGGATAAGCAAATCCAAATAAAGCATCACTAGCAACCTATACAATTGAAGTAATGTACTTATTACATAAGAAGCTATGAAACTGAGTTGTTTATGTTATAGAGTTCTTCACTGAACTTGGGTGGATCACATGTCTGCTGACTTGGTGGTTCTTCATTGCAAAATGCATAGAACCACTATTTAAGCAAGAAAGACTAGATAAAAAAAATAAACATACTCAAAAGATTTTATCATTCTATCTCGAAAGACATTCGATGAAAATAATATTAAGATTGACAAAGCATGATAACTAAACCTTTGCAACAAGTGAGATGCAACACTCACATTGTGGCATTGGAAATCAAATATAGTTTTAAATTCCATTAGTTGTTTTAAAGATGGGTTAGAGGCCCATGGTTATAAAACACTCAGGTTGAACATTTATCATATATGAAATGAATTTTCATATTCCATTTAATCTTGGTTTAATATTAAATGATGAGTCCTTTTAATTTGACAATATATTCAAGATAGACTGTCAAAACCAGTCTTGTGACTAAGAAATGTCTATCAAGTGAACTTGAATGTCAAAAGTTAAAAATGGTCCCTGGTCGGAAGTTTTCTATAAAGGTGGACGCATAGAAAACGCTAGACGACTAGAATGCAAGATGACTAGTAGTTCTGTTTCTTGAAATATGTGAACATGGCAATGTCATAATCATTTGCAAAGATACTTATTTGCCAAGACTAGTATCGGACAAGACCTATGAAACTTTACTGTAAGAGATGAAAATTTGTCAGAAGTAAATTTCGTTATCTTATTAGACACTAGTCCTCAATACCTGAGTGATTTGATCTTACTTGTTTGAGAACTAGTTAGTTTGACGCTGTCAACCGTCGCACCATAAAAGGAGACCATAACGGCAGCGCTCGGGTAATCACCTATCAAACGAAGTCTAATCTCAAGATTACAAGATTGGGATTGTCCTCCCATAAAATCGGGAAGAGATGCCAAAAGTTGTATAAGGCCACTCAGAGAGCTAGAAACTGTAAAATGCATGGCCGTGCTCAAATGAATCATAGGCTATGATTATATGTTTATTTGACCAGTTGAACTCTGACACCGAGAAATACCCCTGAACGTAATAAGGATAACTAGTCTTACCTTATGTTCATGAGCAGGCAACGAGCGACAAAGGAATTGGGAAATGCACACTTGTCCCTAAGGAGAAGTGGGAGACTGAAGGAAATAATGCCATTGGTCCAAGTTTGCATTTAATGCATTTAATGTTAAGTCTAATAAATGTGGTTCAGTATTAATTAAGCAAGTTAATTATTCTGTGAGATCAAGTGATCTAAATGCCTAGCTAGAGGCCGCTTTAGTTCAAGTGGAATTAATATAATTAATGCCACAACTTACTCTTGACAGAACCCGTAGGGTCACACAAATAGTACGTGAACGGATCAAGTATTTAGTTGAATATTATATTCAATAAATACTCTTATTATGGATATTCGAAAATGACGGATGTTGGTTTAGTGGGAGCTAAACAAACTGTCAAAAGGCAAAGAAAGAATATTTGCCGGAAATGAAAATATTACTGGAAACGGAAATATGCTTCATAACGAAAATATAAATATTATCGAAGTCGAAGATATATATTTCAGGAAATGGAAATATGGTTTGTATCGGAAATATTATTCGAAAATAGAAATGTTGCAGGAATCGAAAATATTACCGGAAACGGAAATATTATCGAAATCGGAAATATTATTGGAATCGGAAATATTATCGGAAACGTAAAGATTGTCCGAATAGGAAATAAATTCCGGAATCGGAAAAACGAATCGGAAGCAGGAAACAAGCGACGAACCATTGCACGAAGCAATGGCCCATCACTTGATCAGCCTAGCGCATCACCAAGCACCAAGGCGTAGCGCCAACGCAAGCATGCCAGGCACACAGGCCCAACGCACAAGCCCAGCGCACAGCGCGAAGCTGTGCAGGCCGTGTGCAGGTTGTGCGTTTCTTAGCCCATGGCGCCAAGCTTGCTTGCTAGGGCCACAAGTCTGCGTGCACACATGACCTAGCTGGTCAGTTTCCTTTTTTTGCAAGAAGCCGGCTGTGAGGGGGTTGAAAAACTCGACGAGGCGCCTCTTAGGAAGCGTGTACGGCCCACACGACTTTTCTGCTCTGGATGTGGCAAGCATATTTAGTAAATAGGAACTAACTGAAGGAAATGTGTCCCAAGGTGAATTAGTCTAATACCAAGGTTCAGATTAATTACGAACAATTAATTCAGTGAGATCAAGTGATCAGAACAGCTAGTTGGAGCAATGCTTCCGACCAGTGAGTTCTAATCTATATTAGGCTCACTGCTTACTCTTGACTGAACCTATAAGGTCACACCAATGACATGTAACAGATTACCGAATTAGATGAATCGGAAATTCATTTAATAGCTTTTCAGGAATTAGTTCGGAAAAACATAAATATACGATATGAAGTTGGATCAGAATCGTATATCGTATCGCGAATATTCGTAAGCTAGGCGAAACGAATAATCGTATCGTACGACGGTGATTCGCCAAGTACGATACTATAAATAATAGCCATAAGGCGTTGGTTGCGAATACGAGCCGCAACGGAGCTGCAGGCCCATCGAGCCAAGCGCGCATGCGCGCAAGACCCAACAAGCTAGCAACTCGCGTGCAACAAGCATCCACCCCGCGGGGCTTGGCGTGTGCACGCAACATGGGTAGCAGTGTAGCGAGCAACGCAACGAGGCCCAAGGCCCACGGCTGCGATGCTCGGCTGCTGTGTGTGGGCTTCGATGTGTGAGCATGTGTGGCCGGTTGAGGCCTTGTGCCTTGGGCGATTACACATTATAACCTAAGGATTATAATCCACACACACACACTTGTTTTTTCAACCCTAACCTAATTTCTAAATTACGTACGTTCAGTTTCCGCCTCCGCTCTAAACTGTTCTTCCCAAAAAGCAAAACACTCTTGAGCATTGTCTAAGCTACGAATCTCAAGACGGATCTGAACGTGTCGGTGAACCAAATAGAGGAACTAGGGAAAACACACTTCGAATGTAAGTTTGCTTAATCTGTGCTTTATACATATTTCCTGGCTTTGGTGAAGTTCCGCACATGTTATGTATGTTTAACTGTATTCCTCTACAGTGGTATCATGAGCCTTATGTATTCAAAGAATTTTTTAGCATGATTTATTGTTTTTGCTGTTTGTCGAATTTTTGAGAATTTTTATTTAATTTTTGGAATTATTATGAATTATTGGATGAATTGCGTAATAGATTACGAATTAAAAAAGTTTCATATTTTCGACTTTTCTGAATTGAAAAAACAGGCCTCGGAGTATGAGATTTTTGGCGTTTTTGTTAATTTACGTATTAAAATTAACAATTTCGAAAAGTATTCCAATTAATTGCACAACCTAAACTATTTGGAATTGATTGAAATTTTTCCCTACTAATCTTGGGTATATTTTAAAATTATGGCACAATTTTATTCCATAAATGTTAAGAATAAACCCTAATTTTATTTTCCCTAAATTTGTAATTTTTAGATCGGAAATTGATTTTTAAAATAATTTAGATCTGGAAATTTGGTTAATTGGGAAAGGGAATATAATTTCATATAAAAGTGGCAGTTTTTAAAAATTATTGGATTAAAATTTTGATTGGATTCGTTAATTTTAATCGTCACTTAAACCAAATTGGTAAAAATCTGAAATTTAAATGTTTAGAACGATTTAAATTTTTGGATTCGATTATCAAAATGTTCAAATTTTTGTTGACATTGTTCGTTCGTTAAATTTGAATATTGTTAGCCTAGATTTAATAAATTTTGCAAAATTGGATTGTTGTAAAAATTAATTAAATCACCAACTTGTTATTTTTCGAAAATAAAAATGATTAACTTTATGAAAAATAACTAATGCAAATATGGTTTCGTGAAATTGAATTTTTTTTAATTAGTTAGTTCGTATGGCACGAACCAAAGGCACGAGACAGGGGGTGTGCGGTGCGTGTGGCTCGTCGTAGCACATGCGCGCTGCCTTCCCGCAGCATTGGCGCAGCAACGCGGGCAGCCAGCGAGCGAGCTGGCGTGCCAGCGCCCGCTGGTCGAAGCAGCGAGCAACGCAGGCGCTGCCTTCGCTTGCGAGCAGCGAGCAAGCAAGCAGCGATGCTGCGTTGCCATGCGTGCAGCGACGAGCACACGAGCAGCCTGCCAGCAGCGATGGGCTGCGGTATAAGTGCGATGGCCTTGCGAGGGAGGGGCTCTGCTCCTCGTGTCCTCGTACGGCCACAACGTACTTGGCAGTGCTGGGCTGGGCGCAAGCCTAGCCCGTATTGCGCAAAATTTGGCGTTTTTGTTCGTTTGGGCTTTTAGTTCATATTTGCATTAAATGGCTAACGGTGGGTAATTATTAGATTTAGTTCACCAAATAATCGAACCAACATAGAAACAACTAGGTCCAAAGTAATATTGAGTTTAAAATTGCCATCCAAATCAAGCACTTACAAAAATCTAATGATCTAACGTAGTAGGTTTCCGCCAAAGCGAGGTGCTATTTTAGTTGACTTAGATGGTAAGGTATCCCAAAGGAACACGTTGATTGTGGTTTTAACTCAAATAACAATGGCATATGTTGTGGCAAAGGAATAAATTATGGAATTAATTTATTAACCAAGAGTTATTTGGGGATTACTAGAAATAGGTTTTGCTTACCTAGAATCTTAAAAGACTTAAGGCATGCCAAAGCTGCTTAAGGATTTAGGACATTTAGGGTCTTGGAATCGTTTCATTCATTCTTGGACCATGTTTTTCTTTTGCATGAGTGAAATGTTTAATAACTTTAATGATTGCATGTTCGCACTTATTTCAAAGTTATTAAGGTTATGAATGGTTATTTATTGCAAATTCTTTTCTGATGTAGTAATCAAATGGCCGCAAATAATAACAACTCGTTCAACCTACGTTCAATTCTCGACAAAGAGAAGTTGAACGACAATAATTTCCTCGACTGGCATAGGAACTTGCAAATAATTCTAATGCATGAGGAAAAAGAATATGTCCTTGAGGAAGAGTTAACAGAGGCTGCCAGGCCGGAGGTGACTCAAGCTGCCCTTAACCGTTAGATCCAGGCCAACAGGGATGTCAAATGTGTGATGCTTGCATCCATGAATCCTGAACTTCAGAAAACGTTCATTAACTCGGATGCTTACCAAATCATCTCGGAGTCGAAGAACATGTTTCAGGACCAAGTCAGAATCAAAAGATTCGAGACTCAGAGGTTGATCTTTGAGAATAAGCTCAAGAAAGGAGAACTAGTGAGCCCGCGTGTTCTTAAGATGATTGGATTGTTTGAAAACATGAGAGCTCCAGATTCCGACGTCTCTAATGAAATGGCTATTGACATCATTCTCCATCGCCTTATAGTGGATATGATCAGTTCAAGTTGAATTACAACATGAACAACATGGAGAAAAGATCTTACTGAGCTTCACGGTATGCTGAAAACCGCTGAAAAGACGTTCAAGCAAGAGAATAAGCAGGACGTGCTTATGGTGCGTAAGGGCAAAGGCTTCAAAAAATCAGGCAAGGGAAAGGGAAAGAAGGGTAAGGGCAAGGCTTTATCCACACCTAAGTCCAACGACACCAGTTCTGGTAAACATAAAAGGGTGACTCGTTCTCCTGCCGACTCTGAATGCTTCTACTGTAAGAAGAAGGGGTATTGGAAGAGGGATTGCTTGAAGAGAAAGGAAGATGAGAGGAACGGGAACGTTCCTTCTACTTCAGGTATGTATGTTATACATTATAATCTTGCAAATTCTACTTCTTGGGTATTAGATACTAGTTATGGCTCACACTTATGTTCCAATTCTCAGGGACTAAGGAGAAGTAGAAAGCTTGATAAAGGCGAGATGGATCTACGCCTGGGAAATGGAGCACAGATTGCTGCATTAGCCGTAGGATCTTATTTTATTCCTTTGCCTAGATGTTTTGTTTTGGAACTAGAAAACTGTTACTATGTTCCTAGTATCACCAGACACATCATTTACGTTTTAAGTTTAGATTCTAAAGGTTTTAGTTTTCAATTTAAAGACAATAGTTGTTCTTTTTCTTTGAATGGTATGTTTTATGGTTCAGCACAACAAGAAAATGGTCTATATGTGCTAGATACGAACAAACACATATATAACATAAATATAAAAAAAGGCTAAAACTGGTGATTCCGATCTCACATATCTTCGGCATTGTCGATTAGGCCATATAAACACAAAACGCATGGAAAGACTTCAAAGGAAGGGATTCTAGAATTATTCAATGCGAATCTTGTTTACTTGGAAAAATGACAAAGCTACCTTTCCCAAAAGTAGGAGAAAGAGCAAGGGAACTACTAGGGCTAATACATACGGACGTATTTGGGCCTATGAGTACGAAAGCTAGAGGTGATTTCAGCTATTTCAAAACATTTACGGACGATTTCAGTAGATATGGGTATATTTACTTAATGAAACACAAGTCTGAATCGTTTGAGAAATTCCGAGAATTTCAAAATGAAGTAGAGAATCAACATTGAAAGAAAATCAAACCTCTAAGATCAGATAGAGGAGGTGAATATCTTAGCCACGAGTTTGATGACCATCTAAAAGAATGCGGTATTCTTTCTGAATTGACTGCTCCCGGGACACCTCAATGGAATGGAGTGTCGGAACGGAGAAACATGATCTTACTCGATATGGTTAGGTCAATGATGGGTCAAGTCGAACTTCCTTTACAATTTTGGGGACATGCGTTGCAAACAATAGTACTCACACTGAATCGTGCTACATCAAAAGCTGTTGAAAAGACTCCATACGAATTATGGACTGGGAAACTTCAAAAGTTGTCTTTTTTAAAGATTTGGGGTTGCGAAGCATATGTCAAGCGATTAATTTCGGACAAACTTGAACCAAAATCTGACAAATGTTTCTTCGTTGGGTATCCAAAAGAAACAAAGGGGTATTACTTCTACAACAAGTCAGAGAACAAAGTATTCGTTGCTCGTGACGGTGTCGTTTTGGAAAGAAATCATATTTCCAAATGGACATGTGGGAGAATAATAGACCTCGAAGAGATTCGAGACGAACAATGAAACAAGAACTCTTTAGAAGCAGTTCAAGGTGAAGAACCACCAAGGCTTTAAGAAGAGCCAGTGGGAGTAGTTCCTCAAAACGTTGTTGCCCCTCGTAGGTCACATAGAACTAAGGTTCAGCCGGACAGATGGACATGCGTCCTCTTAACTGAAAACTTAGATGTTCTCATATTAGATAGTGATGAACCTATGACTTACAAGCAAGATATGACGAGCCCAAGCTCAACTAAATGGTTGGAGGCCATGAAATCCGAGATAGACTCCATGTATAAAACTCAAGTGTGGGATTTGGTAGATTTGCCGGATGGGTTTACACCTATCGGATGCAAATGGGTCTTCAAATTGAAGAAAGACAAAAATCGAATTGTATACATATACAAGGCTAGATTGGTAGGAAAAGGTTACAGGCAAGTTCACGCGGTTGACTACGATGAAACCTTTTCTCCAGTCGCTATGCTTAAGTCTATTCGGATAATCCTTGTGATTGTCGCGTTTCATGACTATGAAATATGGCAAATGTATGTCAAAACTGCCTTCTTGAACGGTGTTCTTGAAGACACTATGTTTATGACACAGCCGAAGGGTTTTGTCGATCAAAAGAACCAAGGAAAGGTATGCAAGCTTAAGAAATCCATTTATGGATTAAAGCAGGAATCAAGGAGCTGGAATAAACGATTTGATGAAGCAGTCAATAAGCTTGGCTTCATCAAGAATCAGGACGAATCTTGTGTATACAAGAAAGTCAGTGTGAGTAAAATTGCATTCCTAGTCTTGTATGTAGACGACGTACTACTTATTGGAAACGACATTCCTATTCTGGAGTCTGTAAAAAGACTTGGCTTGGAAAGTGTTTATCAATGAAAGACATAGGAGAGGCACAGTACATATTGGGCATCAAGATCTATACGGATAGATCTAAGAGGATGATTGGACTAAGCTAGAGCACTTACATTGACAAAGTGCTAGCTAGGTTCAATATGATGGAAGCCAAGTGAGGCCATCTACCCATGACACATGGCACATATCTAAGCAAGACTCAGTGTCCCAAGACATCTGATGAGCATAGAAAGATGAGGGGAATTCCATATGCTTCGGCTATTGGATCCATCATGTATGCTATGATTTATACAAGGCCGGATGTTTCGTTCGCACTCAATGGAACGAGCTGTAGACACCTACTTTTGTCCCCAATCCCGAAAGGGAAGGTTCGATGATGAGAACATAAATCTCCACTTGGCAACGCATCTCCTATAAAATAACGAATCTCAAATCACCCTTTCCTTTCAGCCAAAGCTTCCACTTATAGAAACCTGCTAAAATAGTAGCTGCCATAAAAGGTAATTGCTAAAAGTAGCAAGAATAAAAAGATAGAAACCTGTCAGAATTAGGTGTTGCACTCCAACATAAATCCTAAAAGAGATAGAAATTGTAAAAGGAATTCTATTCCTATCGCAATTCGATAAAAGACTTAACGTATTAATTAAACTCATAACGAACCTAGAGTTCGTAAAGGGCCCAGACGCATTCCGTCGTAAATTGATACGCACCAAATAACTCGGATTAAGTCTCTTAATGGACTCCGTACTCTAGAGTCCAATCTGACAAAGAATTCTACCCAGATCCTATTTTCAACGTCCAGCCCTGGGCGCCGAAATCTTTGACGCCCAGTGTTAGGCGCCGAAATTACCTGGGACGGATTCTTTTCCTAATCCGTTTCGTATTCATATTCCTGAAAATCTATCTTTCTACGCCACTTTCTCCTATAAATAGACCCCTAAAGCCGACGTGAAAAACATACATAACGCACAATTCATAATCTGAGTATGGACTCCAACCCTAAGCCTAAGCCTCAAGCTGCGAAATTGATCCCGCGTTCTGTCGCAATCGACCCAAAAGTCAAACATAACGTATCCTGTCCCTTGTAGCCGATGAATTAAGCCTAAATACTGGAACACTGCTCAGAAAACCGAGATTCGTTAAATAAAAGGAGAAATAGAAAAGCCAAATGGTTAGTTTTCTGAGAACCGTGACGCACCTCTCAAGGGTGCGTCGTAATGTGTCCCTTCGCATGATTTAATCGCTTTCATCACCCTTTTATAAAATTGTTAAACTATTAATTTGATTGATCTATCACGCCTAATAAAGATAATACCTTGGAAAATTGAATTATCATGCTAGGTACCTTAAATCAATCTAAACAAGATAATCACGATCGATTTAGTATTATGTGTTGCATATTGCTAAAATCAATTCAGAATAGTTTAATAGTTAACGCATGTCCCTTCAATTATTTATGCTGAGCTAGTAAGGATAACCTGCCTCTAGAGTTATCGATGAGCACTCCTTTCGGTAGTTACAGTCCCCGAACTCTCAATCTCTGCCCTGCGGGTGTACGTTGAGCGATCCCCACACCAGGGATCACAAGGGAACCTATGGCCGTCGTGGTCGAACATAATTGCACTCCCTTTATGTCACGATAACCGGGTTTTGTCAGTTTTTCTCATTGTCGTTAAAAACTGAATGGCGACTCCTATATTACTAGTCGATTGGGTGGAAACTCACAGGAAATCTAACTACACTTGATCCGACGACGTCACGCCCACGAGGGATGAGGTCATGCATTAGCCTCGTGCTTTTTCGACCCCCTCACAGTGGCTACTCCACTGGGGAACGTTAATGAAATACTCGTGCTCGTAGGTAATAAAAGTAGCCGAAGGGTTAAACGATCCTACTCCGCGTTTATTTCCTTCTCATTGGTGCATGCCCCCTTGGCTTACACCGTGATTGGCCTCTTGGGACGAAATTCGTCTGTTGAATGCACTACCTCGACCGGGGCATGTGTTGGATCTACGATAGAAGCGGTACCAAGCCGGCGCAAATATTACCCATAGAAGCCTATAAACTACGTGACATGTTATTTTTGCTTCATGTTGTAATGTTAGTTATGTGTAGCGAATTACGTGATTGTGTTGTGATTGTGTGTGAGGAATAACGCTAGAAAACCAACGACCCTAAAAATTGCCCAAACATTCATAAACACCAATTGGCCAAAGAGTTATACCTAAATACGTGTCCCGCAGTCCCGGGCGATCGCCACAAAAATAAGCGACGCCCAGGACGGCCTGTAACGGATCCCACGACGCTGCATAACGCGCAAAGGACGTTATTGGGAAAGCACGCAAAATTAGGTCGTATGTACGAAAAAAATAGACGAACAGAATACGAGTACCAGTCAGGGACGCATTTTCAGCGCCCCTGGCTGGGCGCCAATTATTTCAACGCCCCTGCTGGGCGCTGAAGTTGCTGCTTGGCCTTTTGGCCAGGCACCGCAGCCTCAGTGCCCGCGCATAAAATATACGTAGCAATAAAAAATTCGTAACAAATTTGCTACGAGGACGTATGAAAAAGGCACTCAATTCTAAGAACGACTTATTAAATAAACAACTCTTTGCGTCGTCATTAGGCCTCCTATGACGACAATGTTCGGCACCAAAACCGAGCACACTAATTAAATGACCTTGAATGTCACATGAGCAAAGTATTCAAAAAAATAATGTTTAAATAAAGTTTTCAAGGAAAAATAATGTTCGAATAAAAAATAAATAAATCTGAGTCTAGACTAGGCTATGCCAAAGTACAATCTAAATCCTAAGTCTTAGTTGTCTTATACATAGAATCGGTCCTAATGCTTGGTGTCGTCCTGCAAGTTAAAAGGTTAAACCATATTGAGTCTCCCTTCCTAACATTTAAAAGAAATCAATAAGCACCCATATGTAATTGTCATCCCTTGCTAAGAATCTACGGCCTCAATACTCTCTCTCACCAATAAAAAGAATATATTATGTAATTCAAGTATTTGCAAAATGGAAACAGTCACATTCTGAAAATCATTCCTCCATAGTCGCACAACCCCCAAAGTGAACCTAATGTGTCAATACCATTGGCAAAAAAAATTAATGGCCTCAAGGCTTATGATCACATTGGGTCACGACTATCATAGTCCTCTCGAGCCACTCGCTCCTTGAAATACTCCTAAGTACGGACTAAAAGATTTTCCATGAATGCAACATGACGAACCATAAAAGTACACAAATCGACATGCCATAAGGCTACCGTTGGGGTAAAGCAATACACACTAAGAGGGAAGCCGCACTAATGATTCTAGTCTTGCAAAAATGAAAATTCGATCTCCCCAACTGACTACCTTGCCAATATTAAGCAAAATGGCGCATGACAAATGAACACCCAAGGGTTAAAATCTAAAGTGTCAACCAACGAAAATTATGGTCCAATTAGCCTAAGTTCGAGTCGCTTGGTCAAGTATTATAGGCTTACGCCACGTCATCATTTTGAGTCTAGGCCACCTCCTTGTATTCATACACGGGTTATAATCAGAAAAATTAATGAAAGTTCGAGTCTAAATCACAACTTCCAATTAAATCCCGAAAACTGGAATCTGAAAAGAAGTCAAAAAAAAATTGTTTTCGATGTAATCCTTTCGTTAAATTTCAATAAACAACATTTTGAATCTACGCTATTTGCACATTTTTAGAAACAACTAAAAACGCTTGCAAAGAAAGACAATTTAAAGGTCCACCCTAGGCCTACTAAAATTAAAGGTCCACTATAGGCCTACCAAACGAGGCTCACTCAGTCTCGCCTCGTGACTCAAAGACCACAACCATCTACCTTTTAGCCCAGATAAAAAGGGGGGAAATCCAAAGCAAAAAAAGATAAAAGGGAAAGAGAAAAGGGAAAACGAAAGGAGCGAGCCATGAAATACTTAGCCCGTACCTCCCAAAGTGCGAAATTTACCCAAGTAAACGAAGGAAAAGAATTGAGTCAACCAATCCAAATCATACCACAAAAACTACATAAAGTTCTACGATTTTCTACCCTTCCCAATCCTCATGCTTGACTAATATCTATACAAATTATCCTATCTCATTCAACCCAACTTTCAAGTCGTCTTGAGTCACGAATAAAAAAAAGACAAATGAAAAGTACATTCTACGCTTAACGTAAAAAAAATATAAAAATAAATAATAAAAAAGAAACTTTGCAAAGCGCCTTTAAAATTCGTCTAAAAAAAAGAAGATGCATTTAGCGCACAAAAAAGATTTGCAAATATTTGGCACAAAACGAAAAGGAACAACGCAAAAAGGCAGCCAAGAACACGTTTACAACGCCCAGCCCTGGGCGCCAAAAATAATAACGCCCAACCCTGGGCGCCGTTCTTGCTTATCACTTCTAACTCCCAATTCCTAAAAGTGTTCGTATATTTTCCTATATACATGCGGAAGAATAACGAACACTTGGGGGGTAGAAGATCATATAAAATACGCAAAATACGCGCGCTCCAAAATTTTCGCACACTTATTTCACACCGTTTAATTAATACGGGACAATACGCGCGCTCCAAAATTTTCGCACACTTATTTCACCCTATTTCAAACATTACGATTCCACTCGGACGTACTTATTTAAAATCGGCATTCTAAGAAACCATTTTCTGGCTAAGAACTACGCAAGGCCTGATTCACAATTAAATTTATTTAAGGCGGATATGTAGGAAATCCATGATTCGGTCCAACCAATTTGCAAAAATGTTAAAGTCTATAGAATCACAAGAATAAAAAATAGAGTCCCTTATTGAAATTTATTTACTTGCAATCCAAGTCGAAAGAAAAATTTAAAATCAAAAGAAGAATCCAAGTCATCAGGATGCCAAAATGAGCACACATCAAAAAATAATAAGGGCACGTACCCTTGCCAGAAGGAGCACTCACACTCCTAGGCACTTAGCCAATACTCAAAAGATCGCTTTGCCTCAATTGAATGGGGGCTAGCGCGAGCGTCCATGACCTCTAAAGTACTCGACTTGACCCTCCCTAAAGCAAAGTAACTCACTTAAAGACCTTCTTTCACCACTAGACACAGTCATAATCGCCAACAAGTAGTAAAGGCAGTAAGCTTGCAATAAAGAGGATTGTTCTACGGCATCGCCCCATCGTTCCTTCGAACTCAGGGCACCCGTTCATGGTAATTCAAATGCTTGCGAATCCCCTTTGAAAAAATCAGACATTGTCAATAGGACTTGGCACTTAACCAAGGTTCACCCTACTCAGACATATGACACGGGCATCTAAAATCGAAATCTGAAAGCATCATTAATGAGAAGACATAATAGCAACTGGGGGCTAAAAATTGAAATGAAAGAACTAGGGAAAGCACTAAGTATACCTTGACCTTTTGTGCAGACATACACCAAGTAAATCTAAGTCAATTTGAAAGCGGTCTATATTCCCGCAATTCTAGAAAAGATGGCCCTAAAAACCTAAAGCATGTGCCACACGGGCACAAGTAATATCTTGACGCCTGCACCCTGGGTTCCACAAATCCTTAGACAGCATTCCAAAAATCGTAACAGTGTTTTGATTCACTCATGTAATCTTGTACGAACCCTTCTATAAGTCAACTTACCTAGGACACCTCGGATTGTACACAGTAGGACTCGGATTTCAAATAATTTTCAAAGACTTCTTCGAACATAATAAAGTGTCGTTGGTTTAAGCTAAGTATGTGTTTATCTCGATGTTGCAAGTGAGTCAAAAATATTTCTAAATATGATTATGGGTAAAGAAAGGCACCTAGCTTTTGGTCGAGGCACACTTCAACATGTGACTACCTTGACCATGGCAATGCCGCACAATACGACATTTACAAGAGAAGTAGCAAATCACTACTCGAACGTACCTCGCACTAAACGAGTCTGGTTCAAACTATTCATGATCCATGTCACCATGAATGCATAAAAACGTATGCCAAGCATTATAGCACCAAGCCAATCACGTAGCTGCAATTGGAGGCTTGAGAAAAACACTCTAAAAATGCTCGAAATGACGATTTTATCGCAAATTCTCGACGCTAATGCTATACACCCGTCATAGGGGCACAATCCTAAGGTTTGATCGTGTAAAACGAACCTTAGAATGGCTACAACCCCTCCCAAATTCTAAGCGCTACTTAGAATATATAAAGTCACCCCACTAACAAGGGTAACTGAAAATCGTGAGTCACCAAAACTCCGATCAAACTACTGCACATAACGCTCGCCCTACAAGCGCCCATTACAAAGTCTACGTCATTCCAAAGCAAAAGCGAAAGAAAAATCAAGGATAAAAACAAGAAAGAAACATCTATGAATCCTCGCATCGAACGAAGTAATAAGCCGTGCACACCCACGCAGAAGGTGCTACACTTGTTCGAACACCTGAACGAGGCGTGATGAAATACTCCAATGCAAAAAAAATAATAATAATGATATCCTAACACTTGGAGGAATGTTCTAAGACACGCTGTTAGGCCACACAAGCCTAAATTGCACCATAAGTTCAACCATCCCACGGTACAAGTCTAAAAAAAAAGAGTAAGGCATATTGCACTAATGCGGGCACGACCAAGAACATGTGTAAAAGAGGCAAAGACTACTTATCGCCCAAATTCAAAATGCAAGCCACACGATTTGTACATTAAGGATTAAAGGTAGCAAAATATTACCTACCACGGAAGGGATAGCTCGCACCTATACGAGCGGAACCCCAAGGCATCTTTCTTGAAAGAACCTACAAAAAATCGTACGCCAAAAGGAAGCATCCCAACATGCATACTTGGGGGCTCCGAGCTACGAAACGACCATAGCAAAATAAAAAAAAGGTCTCAAAGAAAATGTTTGAACGATCAAAAGGGCACGATGCTTTAGCCCACTTCATGAATGGGCCTGAACCCTATCAAGCTTCTAAGCAAACTATTCAACATCAGTCATTGCTAAAAAAAAATGATTCAAGTGAACTGATTAATGGACCGCACGCAACGGCCATTCTATGAACGCTTGTTCGCACATACGTATCATCATCCTAAGTATCGAACATTCACGAACACGTTCAAAAGAAAAAATATATATATACAACAAGAGCAATCAAAGTCTTACGCCTCAAGGTATGTTCCACGGGCCATATGGACTCGCCCGACTATTGCAATAACTGTACGCCATAAGAGCAACAGTTCCTTTAAGTAATCGCCCCAAAGCGACAAACACCGTAGTCCACCAATCGGCTACGGCTTCTCGAGAAATCATCACGAGAAAGCCCTGCCTGGGACGAACTTTCAACGCCCAGGACCAGGCGCCAGATATTCCGACGCCCAGCCCTGGGCGTTGATAATCAGCTCAACTCATTGTGATCTCTACAATTCTACGTTCCAAAAATAAAGAAAAACAAAAGAGAAGAGAATACGTAGAATTTCCAAGTAAAAGAGAGGCCAACTGTGTCATCAGAGACCAACCCAAACAATTATTTCAACGCCCAGGCCTGGGCGCTAATAATGAACCCGGGCCCAAAAGAAGCCCTGATTTCTATAGGGCCCTGTCGTATCCCTTTGACTCGAAAATTGCCGATTTCTTTACTGAAAGTCGCACCTCACGGATTTGTTAAGAGTAGCACACCACTACAAGGATCGCTCGCACTTACGAGCACGATCCCAAACACGATCAAGGACATTACAAGATGCGTATCCCCAAGGAACCTCTTTGACAAGAAATGACCGTCAAGCACGAGTGCTTGAGGGCTCGAAAGAAAAAATATTTCTTAAAAGAGAGTATGCAAAGTTAAAACAATATTCCCAGACTACGCTGTACGAAGTCCCGTGTTTGGATAATCTCAAAAGATAAAACCAGATTACGACCTCAAGACAAAGGTCGCCGTTGATACTTATACATAGTCCCCTAATCAAGGACCCAGGTAGTGGCAAAATTGAGCCGTAAAGACTAGCTCAAAACCATGAAAGATGATGACCACGAGACAATGGTCCGTCTAAGCACGTTGTCAACCCACATTCAGGTTGCTACTAAATCTGAGCATCCCTCGAAAGAAAATAAAATTCTTCAAAACAAAACAAAAACAGGCTCGCCATCTTCAGCCGGCGGGGTCTGCGTCACTAAACCGCGCAGGTCCTCAGTTTTTGAAAAATGAAAAGAAAATAAATTCTTCAAAAACAAAAAAACAGGCTCGCCATCTTCAGCCGGCGGGGTCTACGTCACAAACCGCGTAGGTCCTTATTTTCAAAAACATCAAAACAGATTCGTCCACTTCTATCGACGGGGCGTCTACCCTCAGCGGACAGGCTCGCCCACCTTCAGCGGGCGGGGTCTGCGTCACTAACCGCCCAGGTCCTTAGTCGCTGCAGCGATAACTTTTCATGGTTTATCTTTTTCCAAAAATCAAAAGATGGTTTATCTTTTTCCAAAAATCAAAAGATGGTTTCCCTTTTCCAAAAATCAAAGGATGGTTTATCTTTTTCCAAAAATCAAAGGATGGTTTATCTTTTTCCAAAAATCAAAAGATGGTTTCCCTTTTCCAAAAATCAAAGGATAGTTTCCCTTTTTCCCAAAATCAAAGGATTGGTTTTTCGTTTTTCCAAAAAAGAGCGATGTGCTGGATTTTCCTTCGTTTTACGTCCTATAAAAACAAGGGGGTTTTCTCGTTTAGCTAACCCTGAAAATGAGAATCTTTAAAAACATTTTTACCTCGTGATTGGGCTTAACCAGGCCTGGTTACACTTTATAGCTTTGATTTTGAAAACGTCTATAGATACTTCCAATAACAAAGTGAGGGAGTTTCTATACATCTGTAGGTACTTCCAAGGACAAAGTGAGGGAGTTTCTATACTTAACAAATTCCAATGACACGTGAGGAATGTGTTAACACTTCAAGTGATGACCCTTAAGTCAAATGTTATCACTCGGGGGCTCGTGAGACCCTCGCAAAACAGGTCACATACACCATGGCTTGTATGACGCACTCCGTCTGATACTTTGACCATCGCCTTACTCCAAGACTCAGTCAAAGTGGGGGCTAACTGTAGACACCTACTTTTGTCCCCATTCCCGAAAGGGAAGGTTTGATGATGAGAACATAAATCTCCACTTGGCAACGCATCTCCTATAAAATAACGAATCTCAAATCACCCTTTCATTTCAGCCAAAGCTTCCACTTATAGAAACCTGCTAAAAATAGTAGCTGCCGTAAAAGGTAATTGCTAAAAGTAGCAAGAATAAAAAGATAGAAACCTGTCAGAATTAGGTGTTGCACTTCAACATAAATCCTAAAAGAGATAGAAATTGTAAAAGGAATTCTATTTCTATCGCAATTCGATAAAAGAGTTAACGTATTAATTAAACTCATAACGAACCTAGAGTTCGTAAAGGGCCCAAACGCATTCCGTCGTAAATTGATACGCACCAAATAACTCGGATTAAGTCTCTTAATGGACACTGTACTCTAGAGTCCAATCTGACAAAGAATTCTGCCCAGGTCCTATTTTCAACGCCCAGTCGTGGGCGCCGAAATCTTTGACGCCCAGTGCTGGGCGCCAAAATTACCTGGGACGGATTCTTTTCCTAATCCGTTTCGTATTCATATTCCTGAAAATCTATCTTTCTACGCCACTTTCTCCTATAAATAGACCCCTAAAGCCGACGTGAAAAACACACATAACACACAATTCATAATCTGAGTATTGACTCCAACCCTAAGCCTAAGCCTCACGCTGCGAAATTGATCCCGCGTTCTGTCGCAACCGACCCAAAAGTCGAACAGAATGTATCTTGTCCCTTGTAGCTGATGAATTAAGCCTAAATACTGGAACACTGCTCAGAAAACCGAGATTCGTTAAATAAAAGGAGAAATAGCAAAGCCAAGTGGTTAGTTTTCCGAGAACCATGACGCCCCTCTCAAGGGTGCGTCGTAATGTGTCCCTTCGCATGATTTAATCGCTTTCATCACCCTTTTATAAAATTGTTAAACTATTAATTTGATTGATCTATCACACCTAATAAAGATAATACCTTGGACAATTGAATTATCATGCTAGGTACCTTAAATCAATCTAAACAAGATAATCACGATCGATTTAGTATTATGTGTTGCATATTGCTAAAATCAATTCAGAATAGTTTATAGTTAACGCATGTCCCTTCAATTATTTATGTTGAGCTAGTAAGGATAACCTGCCTCTGGAGTTATCGATGAGCACTCTTCTCGGTAGTTACAGTCCCCCGAACTCTCAATCTCTGCCCTGCGGGTGTACGTTGAGCGATCCCCACACCAGGGATCACAAGGGAACCTATGGCCGTCGTGGTCGAACATAATTGCACTTCCTTTATGTCACGATAACCGGGTTTTGTCAGTTTTTCTCATTGTCGTTAAAAGATGAATGGCGACTCCTATATTACTAGTCGATTGGGTGTAAACTCACAGGAAATCTAACTACACTTGATCCGACGACGTCATGCCCACGAGGGACGAGGTCATGCATTAGAAGCAGCAAAGGAAGTTGTTTGGATTCGAAAGTTCATCGAAGAACTTGGGGTTGTCCCCTCCATTAAAGGACCAATGGCTTTGTATTGCGACAATAGCGGAGCAGAGCCATTGCCCAAGCAAAGGAGCCTAGGAGCCACCAGAAGTCCAAGCACGTACTACGGCGATTTCACATACTTCGAGAAATCGTTGAAAGAAAAGAAATAGAGATTTGCAAGGTTGGAACTAAGGACAACGTCGCGGAACCATTTACTAAACCGTTGCCAAAAGTGAAGCACAACTCACATGTAGCAACCATGGGAATCAAGCATATTGGAGAATGGCTTTGATTTTCTAAGTTTTGTTTTAGAACATCGGTTAGATCTGTGTTAAAACAATTGGTTTAACCATTACATATTTACGAAATTTCTTATTTCTTATTTCATCATCATTTAATTTGGTTTAGTATTAAATGAAAAGTCCATATGGTTCAAAGCATTCAAATGTGATGTCAAGATGGATTCTTCGACAAAGAAACACCCATAAGTGAACTTGAATATTGGAGTCACAAAGGATCCCTAATCCAGGTCATTGAAAGGTGGACGACCAATGACTAATGAAGATTTGATTGCAAGTAGATTACTTAGTTCTGTTTCTTGAACTAGAGTGACTGGATGTCAGAATCCTTTGCATATATAGATACTTATTGGATCTTGTATCGGATTGACCATAAGAACACTTTAAGAGATTAAAGTCATGTCATAAGCAGTTCTCATTAATGGTGATTAGAACTATTCCTTAGAACATGAGTAATTATGATTGCTCGTTTGAGAATTAGTTCGCTCTAATTCTTGCAAAACGTCGCACCGGAAAAGGAAGCTATAAAAGTAGTTATTGGGAGTACTATGAATCAAAGTGAGTGTTCATATATTGCAAGAATGGATTTTCCTCCTATCTTTGATAGGATATGGTGTTGTTGTGTAACAAGGCCTCTCGGAGAGTTAGATACTGTGAAAATGCATGGCCGTCCTCAGAATGGTTAAGGCTTAACCTTCTGTAAAAGTTTAGCAGTTGAACTCGGTAATCTGAGAAACACTTCCGGACCTAATAAGGATGGCTTGGATCTTACCTTATGTTCAGCAAGTAACACTAAGAGACAAAGGAATGTGAATGCATACTTGTCTGGATGACAAGTGGGAGACTGAAGGAAATTTGTCCTTCACCCAAGGTGCATTAGTGTAATACCAAGGTTCAGATTAATTACGAATAATTAATTCAGTGAGATCAAGTGATCGGAACATCTAGCTGGAGAAATGCTTCCGATCAGTGAGTTCTAAGCTAGGCTCTAAGATTACTCTTGACTAAACCTATAAGGTCACACAAATGACATGTAACAGATCACCAGATTAGATGAATTACAAATTCATTTAATAGCTTTTCGGGAATTCGTTCGAAAAAACATAAATATACCATATGACGTTGGATCGGAATCGTATATCATATCGCAAATATTCGTAAGCTAGGCGATACAAAGAATCGTATCGTACGACGGTGATTCGTCGAGTACGGTACGATAATTAATAGCCATAAGGCGTTGGTCGCGAATACGAACCGCAACGGAGCTGCCGGCCCATCTAGCCAAGCGCGCATGCGCACAAGGCCCAATGTAATCCCCCGTATATTTATAAAGTTTATTAATATAGTTTTACGTATAATTAATTATATTTAAATTACATTGGTGAATTTTAGTTTTAATGTATATTTATTTATTCAAATGCATTTTAAATATTTTAAGAATTTATGAAATTAAAATAATTTTAGAATTTTACGTTGAAAAGAAATCGAATTGCGAAACCGATTGAATTTAGAAAACTATCCTTACCGATTTTAGATTGAAATCCTAAAACTAAATCCTAATTCTAAGCCCATTTGGTAAAGCCCAAAATATCAAACCCACAACTCTCCTCCACTCTCCTCTCTTTCAATTTCACGTGAAAAACAAAACACCCAAACCCTCCTTCATTTTGCAACTTCACGTGAACAGGAACCACAAACCCCTTGCTTCAGCCACCAGCCCTCCTCCACCGTCGCACCACAGTACCTGGTTGCAGCTGTCAACCCGCCGTCGCTGCCCTGCCCAGCCGCCGGCCTTTCTTCGCTGCTCCCTTCTCCTTCGCGAGCACCATTGTTCCCTCTTCTCCCTCGTGCTTGTCTCACTCTCTCACGTCACTGCAGATGCATCGCCAGCCTTCGCGACCGCCGCACAACCACCGTGCGTCCATCTGACGCCGTCCGACGTACTCCTCCTCCTGGTCCCGCTGCCGCGCCGCCCTGCCGCCGGCCATCACTCCTTCTTTTCTTATTTTGGTTAATTCTGAAACCCTTAAACTAATTTATGTTTTAATCATGTTTTATTAATATAATTCATGTTTTCCTTGAATTAAATTATAGTTTGTATGAGTTAATTATGAATTCAGATTACATGTTTTGCATAATTAATAATTTAAATTTGAGATTATGTAATTGAAATGAAATTAGAATTTTAATTATTAAAGCATGGATTTTTAAGGTTTTTAGAGTTTTGAAACCATGGTAGGATGATTACAAGTTATTAAAGTTATTGTTTTTATGATTTCAAACATGTTAATTATGTTTTGGAGTAGTTTGAAATTAGTTATATTGCTGGAAATTTAAAGTATGATGCTTTGAAGAGTTTTCAACGAATCTCAATAATTAATATAACAATTACGATGCTAGGAAATCAAATATTCAAGTTTCGATATTGGGAAATGTTATAATTATGTTTAGGAAGGGTTTGAAGCTCCCTAATGTTGCTGAAAATTCAATATGAATTGATATGAGTCTATATTGGTTGTTGTTAGGTGGAGAATTCTCTTTAGGCGACTTTTAAAAGTGTTAAAGTGACGTATCAGTTTGTTTACACAAGGTACGTACATACCTGTGTGCTTGGAATGTGTGCTAATTGTTGAAACCATGTTGAATTATTGATGAACTTGGTTATGTTGATGTTGTTGATGAACTTAGTCAGGTTGAAATTGCATGTTTGATACTGTTGGATGAACATATTAAACCTTTATTGCATTTTGAGGATTATAACATGTTAGTATGGAAGATTGATGCAAACATGTTTGATTGGGAACACTAGATTATTTAGTATATAATCCAGATCAGTTAATTGTTGTTCCCTTTTTAGCTTTTCACTACTTTATGAGGGCGGAGGACCTTATTTAGTAAGTTGAAACCTTATACCCATATTCAGGGGTTGATCAGTATTAAAGAAAAGATTGGAGTTAAGTGGAATGAGTCTTGTTTGATGCCTTTGTGATCACTTACTCAATTCCAAGATAAAAACAGTTATAAATAAATGTGAGTTGCATGCCTTATGTGATTGTTGAGTCATAACAGGGTGTCAATTTGTAAATCATGTAAAGTGAAACTGAGTAGCAATAGCTTTAGACTGTGCACGTCTAAAGTGACGGACAAACAGGAGTTGGGGTTCCTGGTGGTAGCCCATGGCCTTTCATTCGGACCGGATTGATCACCGCGTCCTATTTTCAGTCAAACGTTCCTCGATATCGCAGGTCACTGAGGTTACGGAGTCGCGCCCGTACCTCGCCTAGCTAGAAAACTCGGTCCATTGCCTATTTCAATTAAAATAATATTATTGTTATAAAAGTCTAGTCCAGTCTAGCCTAGTCTAGTTAAGTATGGTCGTCAGATTATCATGCTTTGTCTGACCTTAATTATGTTTAATAGTATCATGTTAGGATTATTATTGCTTTAGTATGTAGTACTCAGCTTTGCTGATTACGTGCTTTGTTTGTGTGTGTTGATCACGGCTATGCCTATTGATCCTGTGATGACCCATCTTTGGTGAGCAGTCCCTAAGGATCAATAAGCGTTGCCCATCTACAGGTTTGAAGATGATGCATCATTGGGATCGGGATTAGAGAGCTTGTAGTTCATTTGATTTTCTAAGTTGGATTCGGTTTGTTTAAGTGGACTCTAAAACTTATTGAATTAGTAACATTAACTTTGTTTTTCGTTGATTGGTTTTTGGGATTTATTCTGAAAATGATTATTTATAAACTTACAGTTAGTTTTATGTTTTCCGCTGCAAAATTCTGAATAAGCCGTTACGTTTTCACACGGGCGATAATGCCTTGATAATTCTCTACGTTTTATATTTAAAAGTTATTTTAGAAAAGAGAGAATTGTCGGGGTGTTACAAAGTGGTATCTAGAAGCTAAGGTTTTACTTAACAATTTTTTTTAGGCGCCTAACTATCTAGTTATTTAAAATAAATTTCTTAAAAAATCGAGCTTCTACGTATTATAGTGTTCAAAAATTGGTACTTTTTTTTGGGGGGCCGATTTCCTTTTATCTTGTTTGAAAGTATATAATATTTCTTATTTAAGTTCGGAATCAACTTATTTATTCGAAACTTTTTGTTTATGTGAATTAAGTACGTTTTTCTTTATTTTCGAAATTAAATTAAATATATTCGAAAAAAATAAAAATAAAAAATCTTATTCCTTAAGTATATTTATTCGTTTAATATTTATTCGCTTAATAAATATGTATTCGTTTATTATTTATTCGTTTAATAAAAATTTCTTATTAATTATTCGTTTTTTTTAAAAAAAAAAAAAAATATTCTTTATTTTATTTATTCGTTTATTATTAATTCGTTTAATAAACTTTTTCTTACTAATCGTTCTTGTTTTATTCTTTAAATTCTTCAATGTTTGACCTATTATGATTTATTATGAGAGATGGGTAATATAGGAAAGGGCATATAGGATAGAATTATATGTGCATTAGTAGTTAATTGCTAACATAAGAAGTTAATTGCTATGTGCATGTGTTAAATGTTTAAGTGTTGCATGTAAATGTGCATAGAAATTGTTTGATTCCACCAAACTTATTGTTTTATTGAATTCTGATTATGCTTTGGTTGGGAAATCGTTAGTAAGATCTTAAGTTGTTTGTTTCATGAATAAAACGCTTCTTTCCAAGTACACCAACATAGGATCCTTTGAGAAGATCGACGAATACTGAGGATCTAGATTTCACTTCACAAATTTCCAAGGAAAGAACAGATAGACAAGATGCCTTAAACATTTGAAGTTGTAATAGTTAGTTTGTTCTTAAATGTTTTGGAGAATAAGTAGCAAAGCTACAACAGTTTAAAGTTAAAGCAATAAGAGTTTGAGTTATTCTTTATTCTTTTCAAGGATGTATTAAACCTTTATAGAATTAGCAATAAAAGTTAAAGTATTCGTTTCCAATGTGAGAATTCCATAATTCGCCAACAATAGTTTATGTTTATATCATAGAACTTTTATTTTATTTTGAGGACAAGTGTGTTGTTAATATTTAGGGATTGTTATACTCATTCTTTTGAGGAATAAAAGTTAGATCATTGATTATCCAAAGGACCAAGAGTTTATTTTGGGCACGCAAGGGAATGTTTTCTTCTTTTTCTACCTTATTATTTGTGATGATTAAATTTGATCCTTGTTTCTTAGTTGAATGTCCGGTATGCGAATATCATTCATAAATGATTGTTTATGTATGTGAATTCTGGATGTTGGTGTGATATTACATTGCTAGGATAATGTTAAGTGAAGTTTCGAACGTAAAATAGAATATATTACTTACAGGTCGCGCTTTAGGATGGCCAACAATAATGACCTAGCTGCTGCTATTCGCCTCTTGGCGGAAAAACTAGCCCAGGAAAGAACTGAGCGCCCCGATTCTGCAGGGGACATGTTTGAAAGGTTTGCGAGAGTTAAGCCACCATACTTCAAGGGGCAAGCAGACCCGACCTTCCTAGAACACTGGATTAGGGAGTTTGAAAAACTATTTTGGGCGGTAAATTGTCCTGAAAATATGAAAGTAGGCCAAGCTGTCTTTTACCTAAAAGATGAGGCCGATCTATGGTGGAAAGAAAATAGAACTAAGCTAAGTGTTGTTGAAGGATTTAATTGGGACTCATTTGTTGTTGCATTGAGGGAAAAGTTTTATCCTCCTTTTATAACAAAACGAAAAGCGCAGGAATTCATAAACCTTGGGATGGGGAGTATGACCATCGCTGAATATTATAGCAAATTTATAGCGATGTCGAGGATCGCACCTGAAGTTGTAGCCACAGAAGAGATAAAGGCTCAGAGGTTTGAGCAAGGGTTGACCGATGAGTTCCAGTTGGGATTAGGTGGAGAAACCTTTACCTCTTTAGATAATGTGTATGAGAGAACCGCTCATATTTACGGTTTGCAGTCCATAAGGGACGCGAAAAATGTTGTTGGGGAGAAAAGAAAAGAGTTTAATGTCCAGGAAAACCAAGGGAATTTCAAGAGGAATATGAATGAGAATAGGAATGAAAATGGAAATGGAAATTTTCGAGGAGGAAACAGTCAGGGGCACAACAATAGGAGTAAATCCGAGAGAGTGTATCACTGCAAAAGGTGCAACAATAACCACCCTGGGAAGGACTGTAAAGGAAAATTGGTGAATTGCCACTATTGTCAGAAAAGGGGGCATAGAGAGTTTGAGTGCTTCATTAAGCACAGAAAGGAACAAAATAGTAATGGGGGTGGGAACCAAGAGAGGTTTAACCAGTCTGGAGATCAAAATTCAAAGCCTGGAGGGGCACAAAACAATCAAGAGAACTATAATAAGCCTGCAAATGATAACAACAACCAGGATAAGGCTCCGGGCAAACTATTCATGATGAGTAGAAATGAAGCTGAACGTTCTGCAGACGTAGTTCATGGTACTTTTTTTTAATTAATTTTGTGCTAGTTAAACATTATTTGATTCGGTAGCAACTTATTCTTTCATTTTGTCATTTGTTATTAAAAGTCTGAAATTAGTAGATTTTGAATGTTTCATTTACCTGTTATTATGCCCACCGGGGTAACCATAAGGTGTATAAGATTATTTAAGAACTTGCCTTTGAAGACAAAAGATTGCGTTTTCCCTTCTGATTGGACAAAAGTTTAATTTTAGGGACCTAGATGTAATTCCAGGGACGGATTGACTAAGTTTTTCCAAGTCTAAGATAGACTGTGAAATTTAGAGAGTAATTTTAAGGAACCTTGTTGGGAAATTGACCTCATGTAGATGTTTTGAGAAGTCCAAGAACCTTTAGTTATTTCTGTAATGCGAGTGAGGAAATGGACGAATAGAGAGCGTGAGCTATTTTTTTCTATAGTGTGCTAGTTGGGAGTAAATAAGTTGGAGTGAAGATCGAGGATGTTCCCAGTGTGAATGAATTCATTGATGTGTTTCCGAGTGGAATTGCGAGTATGTCACCAACTAGAGCATTTGAGTTCACTATAGAGTTAAATCCTGAAACGACACCTATATCTGAAACACCGTATAGCAAGGAATGAGAAAGAGCATGGTAAACACTTGAGAGTTATTTTGGAGACGCTTAGAAAGAATCTAGTTTTATATGGATGAAGTATACAAATCTTGAAGTCATGTGGGTATAAGTGACACTGGCGGAATAGTGAAGGACTAAATTAATTGAAAACTACGTTACTTAAGGGAATAAATTTAAGAGAAGATTCGAGTGGTCCAGGATCGTTAGAAATCATTTGGCATCTTAAAAAGATGAAAAGAAATATATGAATTGGTGAAAGAGCTAGGGGTTGTGCCCAAAAGTTATACATATCCATGAAAGGCATAATGAGGTTTGGTAAAAAGGAAAAGTTGACCAGAAGGAGTCTCTGTAGATCCTGCTAAGATTAGAGAGGTGAGTGAGTGACCTATTCCAAGAACGTGTATGTATCTAAAGTTTTCTAGGCCTAGATGACCATTGTAGGATGTTGTGAAAGACTTTTCGAAGAGAGAAAAACCATTGACCAACTTGTTGAAAAAGGAATCGAAATTCAAGTGAAGTGAGAAATGTGAGGAAGCTTTTTAGATGTAGCTTTTGTCGCGTCAATTGAAACCTTATAAGGCTAATTACCAAACCCATGACCTAGAGTTAGCTGTTATGGTGTTATCTACGAATATTTGGAGACATTACCTTTATAGGGCAACATGTAAGATCCTTATCGAGAACAAAAGTCTGAAATTTTGTCAATAAGGTCCAGTTGAATCTTGGGGACAACATTGAAAATGAGTATTTCTTTCCACACTGCAAACGATAGACAGACTAAGATTACTAACGGAATATATGTTGAGAACCTGTGTTATGGACTTTAAGGGTAATTGGGAAGGCCACCTAGGTTCGATTGAATTTTCGTGCATCAATAGTTACCATGCAAGCATTACGATGTCACATGTTGAGGCATTGTATGGAAAGAATTGCAGAAGTCTTACTTGTTGGAATGAGTTTAGTGAGAATATTGTATTGAGGACATAATTCGTTGAGGAAGAAATACCCAAAGTTATTCCTTGAGATGAGTTACGAGGGCGTAACTCGTTTTCTTTAAGAGGGGTAGAATGCGATATAAATTCGCGCTTTTTACCTAATTTTATGGTGTTTTTATGCATTTTATGCTTATTTTTAGCAACTTATACATGTTGATGCAAAATAAATAGATTCTTCGCATAAGAAAAGGTGTTCTTGAGTAACACAAACAACTTTAAGTTGGCAAAACAGTGCACATGAGTGGCACAATTATTTCTCTAGTAAGAATGAATTAAAGACTTTTGAAAAATGTGTGAATTCTCGTGTCAAGTTTCGGGACGAAACTTCTTTTAAGAGGGGTAGATTGTAATCCCCCGTATATTTATAAAGTTTATTAATATAGTTTTACGTATAATTAATTATATTTAAATTACATTGGTGAATTTTAGTTTTAATGTATATTTATTTATTCAAATGCATTTTAAATATTTTAAGAATTTATGAAATTAAAATAATTTTAGAATTTTACGTTGAAAAGAAATCGAATTGCGAAACCGATTGAATTTAGAAAACTATCCTTACCGATTTTAGATTGAAATCCTAAAACTAAATCCTAATTCTAAGCCCATTTGGTAAAGCCCAAAATATCAAACCCACAACTCTCCTCCACTCTCCTCTCTTTCAATTTCACGTGAAAAACAAAACACCCAAACCCTCCTTCATTTTGCAACTTCACGTGAACAGGAACCACAAACCCCTTGCTTCAGCCACCAGCCCTCCTCCACCGTCGCACCACAGTACCTGGTTGCAGCTGTCAACCCGCCGTCGCTGCCCTGCCCAGCCGCCGGCCTTTCTTCGCTGCTCCCTTCTCCTTCGCGAGCACCATTGTTCCCTCTTCTCCCTCGTGCTTGTCTCACTCTCTCACGTCACTGCAGATGCATCGCCAGCCTCCGCGACCGCCGCACAACCACCGTGCGTCCATCTGACGCCGTCCGACGTACTCCTCCTCCTGGTCCCGCTGCCGCGCCGCCCTGCCGCCGGCCATCACTCCTTCTTTTCTTATTTTGGTTAATTCTGAAACCCTTAAACTAATTTATGTTTTAATCATGTTTTATTAATATAATTCATGTTTTCCTTGAATTAAATTATAGTTTGTATGAGTTAATTATGAATTCAGATTACATGTTTTGCATAATTAATAATTTAAATTTGAGATTATGTAATTGAAATGAAATTAGAATTTTAATTATTAAAGCATGGATTTTTAAGGTTTTTAGAGTTTTGAAACCATGGTAGGATGATTACAAGTTATTAAAGTTATTGTTTTTATGATTTCAAACATGTTAATTATGTTTTGGAGTAGTTTGAAATTAGTTATATTGCTGGAAATTTAAAGTATGATGCTTTGAAGAGTTTTCAACGAATCTCAATAATTAATATAACAATTACGATGCTAGGAAATCAAATATTCAAGTTTCGATATTGGGAAATGTTATAATTATGTTTAGGAAGGGTTTGAAGCTCCCTAATGTTGCTGAAAATTCAATATGAATTGATATGAGTCTATATTGGTTGTTGTTAGGTGGAGAATTCTCTTTAGGCGACTTTTAAAAGTGTTAAAGTGACGTATCAGTTTGTTTACACAAGGTACGTACATACCTGTGTGCTTGGAATGTGTGCTAATTGTTGAAACCATGTTGAATTATTGATGAACTTGGTTATGTTGATGTTGTTGATGAACTTAGTCAGGTTGAAATTGCATGTTTGATACTGTTGGATGAACATATTAAACCTTTATTGCATTTTGAGGATTATAACATGTTAGTATGGAAGATTGATGCAAACATGTTTGATTGGGAACACTAGATTATTTAGTATATAATCCAGATCAGTTAATTGTTGTTCCCTTTTTAGCTTTTCACTACTTTATGAGGGCGGAGGACCTTATTTAGTAAGTTGAAACCTTATACCCATATTCAGGGGTTGATCAGTATTAAAGAAAAGATTGGAGTTAAGTGGAATGAGTCTTGTTTGATGCCTTTGTGATCACTTACTCAATTCCAAGATAAAAACAGTTATAAATAAATGTGAGTTGCATGCCTTATGTGATTGTTGAGTCATAACAGGGTGTCAATTTGTAAATCATGTAAAGTGAAACTGAGTAGCAATAGCTTTAGACTGTGCACGTCTAAAGTGACGGACAAACAGGAGTTGGGGTTCCTGGTGGTAGCCCATGGCCTTTCATTCGGACCGGATTGATCACCGCGTCCTATTTTCAGTCAAACGTTCCTCGATATCGCAGGTCACTGAGGTTACGGAGTCGCGCCCGTACCTCGCCTAGCTAGAAAACTCGGTCCATTGCCTATTTCAATTAAAATAATATTATTGTTATAAAAGTCTAGTCCAGTCTAGCCTAGTCTAGTTAAGTATGGTCGTCAGATTATCATGCTTTGTCTGACCTTAATTATGTTTAATAGTATCATGTTAGGATTATTATTGCTTTAGTATGTAGTACTCAGCTTTGCTGATTACGTGCTTTGTTTGTGTGTGTTGATCACGGCTATGCCTATTGATCCTGTGATGACCCATCTTTGGTGAGCAGTCCCTAAGGATCAATAAGCGTTGCCCATCTACAGGTTTGAAGATGATGCATCATTGGGATCGGGATTAGAGAGCTTGTAGTTCATTTGATTTTCTAAGTTGGATTCGGTTTGTTTAAGTGGACTCTAAAACTTATTGAATTAGTAACATTAACTTTGTTTTTCGTTGATTGGTTTTTGGGATTTATTCTGAAAATGATTATTTATAAACTTACAGTTAGTTTTATGTTTTCCGCTGCAAAATTCTGAATAAGCCGTTACGTTTTCACACGGGCGATAATGCCTTGATAATTCTCTACGTTTTATATTTAAAAGTTATTTTAGAAAAGAGAGAATTGTCGGGGTGTTACACCCAACGAGCAAGCAGCTCGCGTGCAGTAAGCAGCTAGCCCGTGGGGCTTGGCGTGTGCGCGCAGCATAGGCAGCAGAGCAGCGAGGCCCAAGGCCCACGGCTGCGATGCTCGGCTTCGGTGAGTGAGCATGTGTGGCCGGTTGAGGCCTTGTGCCTTGTCCGGTTACACATTATAAGCTAAGGGTTATAATCCACACACGCACACACTTGTTTTTTCAACCCTAACCTAATTTCTAACTTACGTACGATCAGTTTTTGCCTCCGCTCTAAACTGTTCTTCCCAAAAAGCAAAACACTCTTGAGCATTGTCTAAGCTACGAATCTCAATACGGATCTGAACGTGTCGGTGAACCAAATAGAGGAACGACGATTGGAGTTCTTTCTTCGTGTTCGTGAATCATACACTAGGGAAAACACGCTTCGAATATAAGTTTGCTTAATCTGTGCTTTATACATGTTTCTTGGCTTTGGTGATTGTTCCGCACATGTTAATATGTATTTAACTGTATTCCCTACACTAACTATGCGCGTTAGCCTCGTTTTACTAGTCTTTATGAGTCGCCATTCAGTTTTAGAAAACTGACAAAACCCGGTTATCGTGATATGCTTGGAGTGCAAACGTATTTGATTCACGACGGCCATAGATTCCCTTGTGATCCCTAGTTTGGAGATCTCTCAACGTACATCCAGCGGAGCAGAGATTGAGAATTTGGGGGACGTTTATTAATACGGGGAGTGCCCAACATTAGCCCACGCGGCGCGGTCCTTACTAGTTCAATTGTGACGATGATGGGACATGATTTATGCTACATTACTACTCTTGATTGATTTTAATGCAGAAATATTACTAAACAAATGTCAAAATGTTGATTTAGGTTGATTAAAGGAACTTAACAATACCGATTTGTCCAAGAGTTATCTCATTTAGGCGTGAGCAATATAACAAATTAAAGTAAGCAGATTTGTATGGTGGGGAAAGCAATAAAAAAATAGATTTACGTTACAGCAAAGCGTAAGCTTTACTGCGGTTCTCAGGAACACCTACCACTTGACTTAGCTAGCTTTCCGATGATTGACTAATTACGGGATGGGATTCTTCCTGAGTTTTGAGTATTATAGGCTTAAGGATTGTGTTTAGATTTTAGCAGCACTTCGACAGAATTCAACGAGCAGGCGGTCGTGTGGGCAGGGTCTGCTTAACAGTGTGTTATAACGGCAGACGCACGAATACGAGGCAGAGAAAAGCTTTGGTCAATACTCAAGCTTAATGGTTTTGGGTTGGAATTGCGTGTTATTTTTCGATTTTCAGAGGCCCTATTCATAGTAAAATAGGCAAGAATAAGATAAATTTCGGAATGGGAATTTTCCAATTGAGATCTGCTAAGAACTAGAAAATCCTTTGCTAATAGTCTAGAAACTACTATTGGTTGATAGGTACGTCTAAGAACTTATTGGCTAAACTGATCCCGTTTGCCACGACATAAAAGGACTCCTTACTTTTATCGTTGAGTTTCACCGAAACTAACATTTACTCACAATTATTTGTGTACCTTACCCCTTTAAGAACAACAAGTAACACCTCGCTATGGCGGAAAACTATTACTTAGATTGATGTAAAGGTTATCCAAGTAAGTGTTATTTTGGCATGGAACCTTTTAACTCAATTTTTAAAGTTTGGAACTTAAGGCTCTTACTATGTTGGCTAGATTTTAAGTGAACTAAAGTCTTTAATCATGCAACATAATCAAGCCATAATCTCATGCATAATTAAGACATATTTAAGGCAATAAATAACTTAAAGCATGCATAAGATTTAAATGTGATCTAGTATGGCCCGACTTCATCATGAAGCTTCAACTTCAAACTCCGTCTTTGAAAATGGATTAGAAACTCCGTCTTGAATTTCACCAAGGGAGGCGCCATTTTCTTCAAACAGGATATGCTATAATTAAAACTAATTAAAACTATTTAATGGTACCCAGACCATATTTAAAATAAAAAACTTTGGTGCATTAGACCAATTTTACATTCAAATTAATGGTAGGCAGACCATATTTTCTATCCTATTTGGGCCATACTAGTAACTTTCCATAACCTGCAAAACAATACATTTACAATATACCATTCACCCATTCATTTATCAATGAATGGCCCACATAGCAAGTTAGTAGAAAAAATCATGCATCACATAAACATTTGCAGCGACTAATCAAAGGGTTCCAATAATCTACAAATTCTTCAACCTTACTAGTTCTAATCAGGTTGTTTTAACCTTAAAGGAATGTAGACCTAATCAAGAGTTTAATGACTAAAAGCATCCACTAAAACCAAAAAAATTACATGCTTTACAAATTTTAAACATAAAATTGTATTCCCAGTCCAACCGAAAACTTACAAATTTAATTAAAATTTAAATCTCATATAAAATGAATATTTAAATCCCTTTATTTTATTTTCAGTTGATAAAAATTAATTAGTTTAAATTTTATCGAGGTTTTAATTTTAGTAAAATAATTATTATAAAATAATTTATAATAATTAAATTAATCAAAATTAAATTATGAGAAAAAATTAAATTACGAAATTAAATTTATTTAAAATCATTTTCAACCGAAACATAAACAAAATGGTCCAACGTGCCAAGGCAAGGCCATAGGCCAAAGCCCATGCCTCGCCCAAGTGGTTCTACGCATTTTGTAATAAAGAACCATCAAGTCAGCAGACATGTGATCTAACCAAGTCCAGTGAAAAATTCTTTAACATGAACAACTCTGTTTCATTGCTTCTTAGGCAATGATTACTTTACTTCAACTGTATAGGTTGCTAGTGATGCTTTGTTTGGATTTTACTTATCCAAGCAGTTCACAGATATGTGGATGACTTTCCATCTGTATCTTAGAACATAGAAATTAATATATTAATTTCCCACGCAACAACTCATGGTCTCCAATCCATGTTGCCATTTCAAAACACGATGCTCTTTAGCTCGTCCTTGTCAATGGTTAACTCCAAAGGGATTTTTCTTGATCCTTTGCCAGTGTTTATGCGTGTAGCATCAATATTTAGCATATCTTTATTTCCTTGAATCAAGAACTAATCATATGTACCTTTTCAAGTACCATAAGTTTTCTTGATCTCAATCAAGTTGATCTTCACTTAGATCAATAGAGATTAGTATATGTCATGCCTAAAGTCATACGATACATTTTTGGCGATCCTTATATTGTATCATACATGATAAGTTCTTTTACAGAATAATTCCCAATTGAATGCTATTCATGTAACTTTAGCTATCCAATTTCAGTACATACTGAATCCAGCTAAATTCTTTCACATATAATATAGGTGAAGAATCTCATTGGATTCTTTGATGTTTAACTTAGTAAATGCTTATACATAGTTCAAACATCTATTACTTAGATTTATTCACATGGGTCAAATATCCCCTATGGAGTCTTTCATGTTTGATTTAGTAAATACCTTTACTTAATCCATAACAATATCCTAAGATCCTTTGTAAATAGATTTTAATACCCAGTATCTACTAAGTTTCGCCTTGGTCCATCATTGATGAATACTTTCAAATCTAAGACATTAGCATTTGAATGTTATTTCACAATAGAGAGATATGTGTGTGATACACATAGGACCAATTATGTTTTACGTACTCCCACTAAACTCCTTATACATTTATAAGATTCATGTATATTTTATGAAACTAAAATACTTATTAGTTTCACTAAAATACAATTCTCATTCCCATTTGCTTGCTTAAATCTGTAGTTAGATTTCATAAGCTATCTTTCCTTTTCAAGCATTTATTTGGATCCACAAATCCTGTGACATACCATGTACATAGTTTCTTCCAACATTTGATTGAGGAATACATTTTGTCATCCAATTGTGATATGTACCAATATGCAATCATTGCTTGATTTGTAGACTGGAGCAATATGATTTTGCATGAGGTTTCAACACAATCCACGCCATGAATTTTCTTGTAACCTTTATCAACTAATCTAGCTTTGTATGTTAACACAATTCCATGTTTGCTGGTTTTTATCCTTAAAACCATTTGCAACCAATAGGTGTGAAACTATTCTTGCAAATCAAAAAAATTTCAATTTTGTCATCAAAACACTAAGTATGTTTTATGGCCTTTAACCAATTAAACATTAAGTCTATATATGGCCTCTAACCATTTTAGGGAATCTATATTTCGTCATAGCTTTCTTACAAGTCACAAACTCATTACCATTCTTGATAATAGTTTGACTGCAAGTTGTAGGATCCTTCACTATCTAATAGAAGAATCTCATAGTTTCAGTGACATGAACTCTATGCGTACATGGGTTTAGAACATCAAACAATAGAATATCAATAGCCACTTGAAAGTCCTTTGAATATTCTGTTCTCCTTGAAGAACTTGTAAAGTCTTCTAAGAGATGTCTATTCTTTAAAGCCATTTCTAAAATCCTTAAAGAATAAGTGTTCGGATTTTCTAAAGAACTTCGAAAAACCTCCGGAATGTCCGTTTATGTTTTTTGTTCGCCTCGAAGACTTTCGAGGTCTATTTTCTCCCACTTTTCATTTTGGAAACGAATCTCCAAAAGGACACTATTTCGAGCAAACAAACATTATGTTCTCAAAAATCCGTGGTAGAAACAATACCCTTGTGTCTCATTTGAATAAATCACAATGAAACATATATCTATACTTGGGCCTTAGTTTATTGAATAACAAACACTAAGCTTCCAGTGAGTTTAGCAACTCTCTAGATATATATAATTGAAAAAGTATTCTGAAATTATTTTTCAATAGCTTTGACGAATTTGGTTAAGTTTGGTGGTAGTTGAGAATTTTATTTAGAAATTATTGGAAAAATCTGTATGATTCATCATTGATCGAATCAAGTACTAATTGACTTCGATCATTCCAATTTAGATATACCAAATCTTATGGAGCTCGATCGCGAAATTACAACACACAATCATTGATGATCATTCTTGACTTAAGTAATCATCAAAAAGATCTAACCTAGATTTTTATGATTTCTTGCCAAGTGGATTTTATACTTCTGAATCTTTGAACTAGCCAAACAGATTCAAATTTATATCACATTGAGTAAATAAACCTATATTCACTCTAATTCAGGTGAAATAATAAAGTCATAAAATATTTCTTTAGCTTTGAACTCTATTGTCTAGGTATTCTAACAATAGTTAATTTCTTTTGTTACTTTCCACAAGTAAGACTAGCTCGTCTTCGATGATCTAGAAATCAACCAACTTTAAAAAGTCCATGAAAATAGAGCTTTTTATTGTTAACTTGTAGACATGGTCTAAGTAATAATGCCAAAGTTTAGTGGAACTAAAACCTAGTAAAGTTTTTATTGTTAAAGAGTTGTTTGTTTTAATCAAGCATATTGAGTCAACCCGTAAATGACCATTTCATTCAAATAAACAAACAAACATTGTTTTTGTTTTTCTTGAATGTGAGTCTTTCTGTGTTTGAAAACAGAAATTTAGGTATGCTGATTATGGAACAAAATAGCCATTAAGTTCCTGCCTTGAAAGGAATTAAAACAAACTAGATGACGCTACAACTAATGTAGCAATGTTATGCTTCATCTCCCACTTGTAGGTCATTAGTGTAGCCTAGCTTCCATTGTTTGAGTTATTACCGAAGTAAGAACCTCAAGCAGTATATGATACAAAGGAAGTTTGATTGCTAGGTCACTTCTCTTTAAACATAAACTTATACGTAGAAACGGAATCGTAAATTCCTTTCATTTGTTCGTTGTTTTCCTATTTCTTGTACCCGTTCTTATAGTCTTAAGAATTGAATTCTTTAGTATTGACTTTTATACTTTGTTAGAAATGTTCAATGTCACTCCAACAAGGTTCTTACCATTTAATTTATGTTGAATATTTTGCTTCAACTAGATGATCTTACCAGAAGCTTCTAAAGTTCTCTAAGCATCAATTTATTCGAATGTCTAGGGACTAGACTCATTCGAGAATTAAACGGACAAAGATATTTGGTTGTTAACCATTGGTAAAGCTGAGAGTTTAAACTCAATGCGTTATGATCTCAAAACTACATTGTATTTTGAATTCACAAGCACCAATCGGTTTACCATTCGACTTTGATACTCGAAAACAACCATAAAAGTCGCTAAAAGAAACGTACATTTTAAATTGCTCATTTTTTCTAATTTTCGTGAATCGTTCTTGGATTCACTACTAATCGAGGAAATTTACTATTATCCTTCTAAAAGGATTTATTGCAGTAAAAGATATTTAATTATAAAAAATAATTAAAACACACATTGAAGCATGCTAAGTCTAAACATTTATCATGAGTAATAACTTGAAAATTAAAGCAATCATGCAATTTAAACAAGTCATTGCCATTTTATTCGAATTTATTGTTCCGGCAGGTGTGAATAAATGAATCCAAGATCCTTAAATCATTGAAGAATTAAGCACGTTATGTATTTAGACTCAATTCTAAAATATTTTAGGTAAGCAAATCCTTTGCTAATAGTCTAGAAACTACTCTTGGTTGATAGGTACGTCTAAGAATTTATTAGGTAAACCTATCCCGTTTTCCACGGCATAAAAGGAGTCCTTAATTATATCGTTGAGTTTCACTAAAACTATCATGTACTCACAATTATTTGTGTACTTTACCCCTTTAGGATCAACAAGTAACACCTCGCTATGGCGGAAAACTATTACTTAGATTGATGTAAAGGTTATATCCAAGTAAGTGTTATTTTGGCATGGCACCTTTTAACTCAATTTTTAAAGTTTGGAACTTAAAGCTCTTACTATGTTGGTTAGATTTTAAGTGAACTAAAGTCCTTACTCATGTAATACAATCAAGCCATAATCTCATGCATAATTAAGACATATTTAAGGCAATAAATAACTTAAAGCATGCCTAAGATTTAAATGTGATCTAGTATGGCCCGACTTCATCTTGAAGCTTCACCTTCAAACTCCGTCTTTGAAAATGGATTGGAAACTCCGTTTTGAATTTCACCATGGGAGGCGCCATTTTCTTCAAATAGGATATGCTATAATTAAAACTAATTACAACTATTTTATGATACCCAGACCATAATTAAAATAAAAACTTTGGTGCATTAGACCAATTTTACATTCAAATTAATGGTATGCAGACCATATTTTCTATCAAATTTAGGCCATACTAGTCACTTTCCATAACCTGCAAAACAGTACATTTACAATATACCATTCACCCATTCATTTATCAATGAATATCCCACATAGGAAGTTAGTAGAAAAAATCATGCATCACATAAACATTTGCAGCAACTAATCAAAGGGTTCCAATAATCTACAAATTATTCAACCTTATTAGTTCAAATCGAGTTGTTTTAACCTTAAAGGAATGTAGACCTAATCAAGAGTTTAATGACTAAAAGCACCCACTAAAACCAAGAAATTTACATGCTTTACAAATTTTAAACATAAAATTGTATTTCCTAGTCCAACCAGAAACTTACAAATTTAATTAAAATTTATAGCTCATATAAAATTAATATTTAAATCCCTTTATTTTATTTTCAGTTGATTAAATTTAATTAATTTAAATTTTATAAAGGTTTAAATTTTTGTAAAATAATTATTACAAAATAATTTCTAATAATTAAATTAATCAAAATTAAATTCCGACAAAAACTAAAATTACAAAATTAAATTTAACTAAAATCGTTTTTAACCGAAACATAAACAAAATGGCCCAACGTGCCAAGGCAAGGACATAGGCCGAAGCCCATGCCTCGCCCAAGCACCAACTGTAATAGCCCAGATTTTTAGCAGCTCGGGGCTTGCGGTAAAGTATAAGTATTGTCTTATTCTCACTCTTGAAAATTTTACTAACGATTGGATTTAAGTTTATTATTACCTATTAAACTTGCTTGAAGATTAATTCGCAAATTATTACATTGAGCTGCAATTTTTGAAATCCATTCAAGTATAGGTTTAAGATTAAATATTTTGTTATACTAAAATTTATATTATCTTTCTTTTATTATTTCCCTTGAACGTAGAAGCTTTAAAACTTTCGGTTCATATTTTACTAAAGGAACTAGCAAAATTATTTTGATATATATAATCAAATTATCTTAGAAGGTATATTTCAAACCTTAATAATTTACCATGGTAGTTATTAAGAGTTTCCACTTAAACTATTCGTAAAGTCAAAATTTAATTTTAAAACATAAGTTCATCAAATTTTTTTATTTATTTATTAAATAAATTAGCGGCAAGGAATTATTTTAGAAAATTAATTATATTAAATGAATAATTTCTAAAAAGAAGAAACTAGTTTATAAATAATTATTTTAAAAGTTAATTATAGATTTTTACATGAAACAAAGTAAATAAATAAATCGATTTGCATTCTTGATTGTATAATTCTTTTCTCTTCTAGATGTTGACCAAGGGAGTGAAGAGTCAAAATACTCCCAAAATATCTCAATTATTTTATTTTTTTTTCTTTCTTTCATTTTCTGGAACTCTCTGGCACTTCCTCTCCCTCTCCCTCTTGTCTCACGGACACTCTCTCTCTTTCTTTCTTTCTTTCTTTCTTTCTTTCTCTCTCTCGGTCCTGCTCCGCCGTGCCACCAACGCCACCGCCGTGCTTCGTCCCCATCTCTTTCTTTCTCCCCCGTCGGCTCGACAACCCTCGTGGTTCATTGGTAATGTCGAGGCTCGGTCCTCATCCCACCTTTGCACTCTCCCCTTGTGATTGCGTCGCCGCCGCTGTCACCACCATTGGTGGCCCTTCTTGCCGTCATTGATCTTCCATCACTCAATTGGGTAATTGTTAGGTTATGATACATATGACAATTCATAAATCATGCGGAAAAACCATAAAGCCAGGAAAACATATTATTTACACATAATCATTTAGCATAGTTTAGATGCATACTCTTTGTTGCGTGCCTTCCCTAGCTGCGCCCGAACCGAACAAGAACAAGTCTTTAGGACTCCAAGTGTCGTCCCTCCGTAGATAGTCCACAGCACGTCCGGATCCGCCTTAAGATTGACCAACTAGAATCGCCCTTAAGGTACTATTATTTTCGGCACTTTATAGGCAAATGTGTGACTGAATTTTTCTCTCAAAAACTCACTTTGAATACTTTGAAACTTCATTATAAATTGTGAGCCCTAGCCTCATATTTATAGGGGTATGGAAAGGGAATCGAAATCCTATTCAGATACAAATTAATTAAACCTAGAATCCTACAAGAACTCTAATTTAATTAATTTATCAAATAGAATTAGGAATTTAATCATTAACCGAACTCTGCATGTTTTAGGAAACGTGCACGAACACAAACACTTGCACACACACGCACGGCAGCCACGATGGGCCCCATGCGCTGCGCGTGCTGTGCGCGCTGTGCGCGCTGCGCAGCCTGCTGGGCCTGGCCTTGCGCTGGGCCTGGCGTGGCTGTTTGTGCGGCTCGCTTGGCTTGCTGGGCGATGGCCTGGCTTCGTGCTGGGCCTCGTCCGGCAGGCCTCGTCCGATGCTTATTCGTACGATGCGCTTCCGATTAAATTTTCCGATTCCGGAATTCATTTCCGATACGAACAATATTTAATATTTCCGGTTCTGGAATTAATTTCCGTTTCGAACAAATATTTAATATTTCCGTTTCCGGAATTATTTTCCGATTCCGGTAATATTTCCGATTCTGACAATATTTCCGTTTCCGGCAATATTTCCGATTCTGGCAATATTTCCATTTCCGATAATATTTTCCGATACGTACCATGTTTCCGTTTCCGGCAACATCTACGACTTGGATAATATTTATATTTCCGATACGATCCATATTTCCGTTTCCGGCAATATCATCGTTTCCGGAGTATTCATTTCTTGCCTGTGACGATCTTAGCTCCCACTGAAACCAAGATCCGTTGGTTCCGAATATTCATAGATGGAGTATTTAATGCCATTAAATACTTGATCCGTTTACGTACTATTTGAGTGACCCTACGGGTTCAGTCAAGAGTAAGCTGTGGATTAATATCATTAATTCCACTTGAACTGAAGCGGCCTCTAGCTAGGCATTCAGCTCACTTGATCTCACTGAATTATTAACTTGTTAATTAATACTGAACCGCATTTATTAGACTTAACATAGAATGCATACTTGGACCAAGGGCATTATTTCCTTCAGTCTCCCACTTGTCCTTAGGGACAAGTGTGCATTTCCTAATTCCTTTGTCGCTCGATGCTTGCTCTTGAACATAAGGTAAGAGTTGTCATCCTTATTACGTCCAGAGGTGTTCCTCGGTTTCAGAGTTCAACTGATCAAATAAACAGATAATCATAGCCTATGATTCATCCGAGCACGGCCATGCATTTCACAGTTTCTAGCTCTCCGAGTGGCCTTGTACAACTTTTAAGCATCTCATCCCGATTTATGGGAGGACAATCCCAATCTTGCGATCTTGAGATTAGACTTCGTTTGATAGGTGATTACCTGAGCGTTGCCTTTATAGCCTCCTTTTACGGTGCGACGGTTGGTCAACGTCAAAGCAACCAGTTCTCAAACAAGTAATCTCAAATCACTCAGGTATTGAGGATTTAGTGTCTAATAATTTAATGAAATTTACTTATGACAGATTTTCATCTCTTACAGTAAAGTTTCATAGGTCTTGTCCGATACTAGTCTTCCCAAAGTAAGTATCTATGCAAATGATTATGACATTGCCATGTCCACATAGTTCAAGAAACAGAACTACTAGTCATCTTGCATTCTAATCGTCTAACGTTTTCTATGCGTCCAATTTTATAGAAAACTCCGATTAGGGACCATTTTCAACCTTTGACATTCAAGTTCACTTGATAGACATTTCTTAGTCACAGGACTGGTCCTGACAGTCTATCTTGAATATATCGTCAAATTGAAGGGACTCATCATTTAATAAACCATAAATTAAATGGAAAAATGAATTCATTTCATTTATTGTGAATGATTAACCAATAATGTTTTACAAAGATTTAAACTCTAAAACTTTAAAACATTAAACAGAGACATCAAAGCCATTCTCCAATATGCTTGATTCCCATAGCTGCAGTGTGCGAGTTGTGCTTCGCCTGCGGCAGAGGTTTAGTTAATGGATCTGATATGTTGTCATCAGTTCCAATTTTGCTTATCTCGACTTATTTTCTTTCAACGAACTCTCGTAGAAGGTGAAATCTACGAAGTACATGCTTGACTCTCTGGTGGTGTCTAGGCTCTTTTGCCTGTGCAATAGCTCCGTTATTATCACAATACAGGGCTATTGGTCCTTTAATGGAGGGGACTACACCAAGTTCTCCTATGAACTTCCTTAGCCATATAGCTTCCTTTGCTGCTTCATGTGCAGCAATGTACTCCGCTTCAGTTGTAGAATCCGCAATGGTGCTTTGCTTAGCACTTTTCCAGCTTACTGCTCCTCCGTTGAGGCAGAAGACAAACCCAGACTGTGATCTAAAATCATCTTTGTCGGTTTGGAAACTTGCGTCCGTATAGCCTTTAACAATTAATTCATCATCTCCACCATAGACCAGGAAGTCATCTTTGTGCCTTTTCAGGTACTTCAGAATATTCTTGGCAGCAGTCCAATGCGCCTCTCCTGGGTCTGACTGGTATCTGCTCGTAGCACTGAGTGCGTACGCAACATCCGGGCGTGTACATATCATAGCATACATTATTGAACCAATCAATGATGCATATGGAATCCCATTCATTCGTCTACGCTCATCAAGTGTTTTTGGGCACTGAGTCTTGCTTAGAGTCATTCCATGAGACATGGGTAGGTAGCCTCGCTTGGAGTCCGCCGTCTTGAACCTATCAAGCACCTTATTGATATAAGTGCTTTGACTAAGTCCAATCATCTTTTTAGATCTATCTCTGTAAATCTTGATGCCCAATATGTACCGTGCTTCTCCTAGATCCTTCATCGAAAAACATTTCCCAAGCCAAATCTTGACAGAGTTCAACATAGGAATGTCATTTACGATAAGCAATATGTCGTCGACATATAATACTAGGAAAGCAATTTTGCTCCCACTGACCTTCTTGTATACACAAGATTCGTCCGCGTTCTTGATGAAACCAAAGTCACTGACTGCTTCATCAAAACGTATATTCCAGCTCCTGGATGCCTGCTTCAATCCGTAGATTGACTTCTTTAGCTTGCATACCTTTTTAGCATTCTTTGGATCCTCAAAACCTTCAGGCTGTGTCATAAACACAGTTTCTGTTAAAACGCCGTTTAAGAAAGCAGTTTTGACATCCATCTGCCATATTTCGTAATCGTAATATGCAGCGATTGCTAACATTATCCGAATAGACTTTAGCATTGCAACTGGTGATAAGGTTTCATCGTAATCCACACCGTGGACTTGCCTGTAACCTTTTGCGACCAATCTAGCTTTGAAAACTTCAAGTTTCCCATCCTTGTCCTTTTTCAGTTTGAAAACCCATTTGCTTCCAATGGCTTGGTAGCCATCTGGCAAATCGACCAAATCCCATACTTGGTTTTCAGACATGGAGTCTAATTCAGATTGCATGGCTTCTTGCCACTGCTTGGAGCTAGGGCTCGTCATAGCTTGCTTGTAAGTCGCAGGTTCATCACTTTCAAGTAATAGAACGTCATAGCTCTCGTTCGTCAAAATACCTAAGTATCTTTCCGGTTGAGATCTATATCTTTGCGATCTACGCGGGGTAACATTTCTAGATTGACCATGATTCTCACCAGATTCTTCTAAAGATCTCTGAGTTTCATCCTGAATGTCATCTTGAGCATTCTCTAGAGTTTGTTGTTCGACTCGAATTTCTTCGAGGTCTACTTTTCTCCCACTTGTCATTTTGGAAATGTGATCCTTCTCCAAAAAGACACCATCTCGAGCAACAAACACTTTGTTCTCAGATGTATTGTAGAAGTAATACCCCTTTGTTTCCTTTGGATAGCCCACAAGGATACATTTGTCAGATTTTGGATGAAGTTTGTCTGAAATTAATCGTTTGACGTATACTTCACATCCCCAAATCTTAAGAAAAGACACATTTGGAGGCTTTCCAAACCATAATTCGTATGGAGTCTTTTCGACAGCTTTAGACGGAGCTCTATTTATAGTGAGTGCAGCTGTATTTAGTGCATGTCCCCAAAATTCTAATGGAAGTTCGGCCTGACCCATCATTGACCTGACCATGTCTAGCAAGGTTCTGTTCCTCCGTTCTGACACACCGTTCCATTGTGGTGTTCCAGGAGGAGTCAATTCTGATAGAATTCCACATTCTTTCAGATGGTCATCAAATTCATAGCTCAGATATTCACCGCCTCTATCAGACCGCAGTGCCTTAATCTTCTTGCCTAATTGATTCTCTACTTCACTCTGAAATTCCTTGAATTTGTCAAAGGATTCAGACTTATGCTTCATTAGGTAGACATAACCATACCTACTGAAGTCATCAGTGAAAGTGATAAAGTAGCTGAAACCACCTCTAGCATTTGTACTCATTGGTCCATATACATCTGTATGGATTAAACCCAATAGTTCATTTGCTCTTTCTCCAACTTTAGAGAAAGGTTGCTTTGTCATTTTGCCAAGTAAACATGATTCGCATTTACCATAATCCTCTAAGTCAAATGGTTCTAGAATTCCTTCTCTTTGAAGTCTTTCTAAGCGTTTTAAGTTTATATGGCCTAATCGACAATGCCACAGATAGGTGAGATCTGAATCATCCTTTTTGGCCTTTTTGGTATTTATGTTATATACTTGTTTGTCGTGATCTAATAAATAAAGTCCATTGACTAATCTAGCAGATCCATAAAACATCTCTTTAAAATAAAACGAACAACTATTGTCTTTTATTAAAAAGGAAAATCCCTTAGCATCTAAGCAAGAAACTGAAATGATGTTTTTAGTAAGACTTGGAACATGGAAACATTCTTCCAGTTCCAAAACTAGCCCGGAGGGCAACGACAAATAGTAAGTTCCTACGGCTAATGCAGCAATCCGTGCTCCATTTCCCACTCGTAGGTCGACTTCACCCTTGCTTAACTTTCTACTTCTTCTTAGTCCCTGTGGATTGGAACATAAGTGTGAGCCACAACCTGTATCTAATACCCAAGAAGTTGAATTAGCAAGTATACAGTCTATAACGAAAATACCTGAAGATGGAACGACTGTTCCGTTCTTCTGATCTTCCTTTAGCTTCAAACAATCTCTCTTCCAATGCCCCTTCTTCTTGCAGTAGAAGCATTCGGATTCAGAAGTGGGTTGACTGACCTTCCTCTTTGCAGATTTGGCGCCAGTTTGCTTAGTTGGGCTGGCCTTGTTGCCAACTTTCTTAGCATTCCTCTTCTTTCCAGATTTCTTGAACTTGCCCCCACGCACCATAAGCACATCCTGCTTATCACTTTTGAGCGTCTTTTCAGCGGTCTTCAGCATACCGTGAAGCTCAGTGAGCGTTTTGTCCAGACTATTCATACTGTAGTTCAGTTTGAACTGATCATACCTGTTATGAAGAGAATGGAGGATGGTGTCTATAGCCATTTCCTGAGAAAATTGCTGATCCAGCCGACTCATATTCTCAATGAGTCCAATCATTTTGAGAACATGTGGACTTACGGGCTCGCCTTTCTTAAGCTTGGTCTCAAGAATTTGCCTATGAGTCTCGAATCTTTCGACTCGAGCCAGATCTTGGAACATGTTCTTCAACTCACTGATGATTGTGAAAGCATCTGAGTTGATGAACGTTTTCTGCAGATCCGCACTCATGGTGGCGAGCATTAGACATTTCACATCCTTGTTGGCATCAATCCAACGATTGAGGGCTGCCTGAGTGACCCCGTCGCCTGCAGCTTCGGGCATCGCCTCATCTAGGACATACTCCTTTTCTTCCTGCATAAGAACTATTTGCAAGTTCCTTTGCCAGTCAAGGAAGTTTTTCCCGTTTAACTTCTCCTTTTCGAGAATTGATCGAATGTTGAATGAATTGTTGTTTGCCATATTAAAAACTACAATTGAAAAGAATAAACAAATAAATAACCATTCACAGTTTCTCTTAATAAACTTAAATTCTAGCATACATGCATAATTCAATGTTTATTAAGCATTTTATTCAAATTATGTGTTCCGGCAGGTGTGAATAAAATGATTCCAAGATCCTAAAATCATTGAAGAACTAAGCACAGTTTGTCGACTTAATCCTAGAACATCTTAGGTAAGCAAAAGCCTTTTGCTAATAGTCTAGAAACTATTCTTGGTTGATAGGTACGTCTAAGAACTTATTAGGTAAACCTATCGAATTTGCCACGACATAAAAGGACTCCTTACTCATATCGTTGAGTTTCACCAAAACTAACATGTACTCACAATTATTTGTGTACCTTGCCCCTTTAGGACCAATAAGTAACACCTCGCTGAGCGAAAACTATTACTAGATTGATGTAAAGGATATCCAAGCAAGTGTATATTTTGGCATGGCACCTTTTAACTCAATTTTTAAGTTTGGAACTTAAGGCTCTTACTATGTTGGTTAGATTTTAAGTGAACTAAAATCCTTAATCATGCAACATAATCAAGCTTTTGATCTCATGCATTTTAAGACATATTTAAAACAATAAATAACTTAAAACATGCATAAGATATTTGTGATCTAGTATGGCCCGACTTCATCTTGAAGCTTTGACTTCAAAGTCCGTCTTGAAAATCTCCGTGGGAGGCACCATTTTCTTCAAATAGGATAAGCTATAACTAATTACAACTATTTGATGGTTCGCAGACCATATTTGAATTGAAAAATAACTTTGGTACTTTAGACCAATTACATTCAAATTAATGGTACGCAGACCATATTTTCTATCCTATTTGGGCCATACTAGTCACTTCATAACCTGCAAAACAGTACATATACAATATATACCATTCACCCATTCATTATCATGAATGGCCCACATAGCTGGTTAGTAAAACACATTATGCATCACGTAAACATTTGCAGCAATTAATCAAGGGCACCAATAATCTACCAATTATTCAGTCCTTATTAATTCTAATCAAGTTGTTTTAACCTTAAGGATTTGTAGACCTAATCAAGAGTTTATGACTAAAATACGCTCCCACTTAAACCAATAAATTCATATGCTTTACTAATTTTAAACATAAAAATGTATTTCTAGTCTAACCGGAAACATACAAATTTAATTAAAATTTAAAGCTCATATAAACTTATAATTGAATCCAAAAAGTTTAATTTAATTTCAGTCGTATTTAAATTAATTCATGATTTTAATTTTAGTAAAATAATTAGAATAAATAAAATTTATTATAATTACAATATTCAAAATTAAAATCCAAGAAAATAATTTAAATTATTAATTTTAAAATTAATTAAAATTACGTGAACTGGAATTTTCAAATTAAACATTCAAAACGATCTTTAATCGTAACGCAAACACCCTACGCGTTGCACGCCCATGGGCCGCACGCACACAACCATTGCTGGCCATGTGCGCGCAGCCCATGCACTCGTCGCATAGCTGCTGCATCCCCATCGCAAGCCTCCGCACGCATTGGTGCTCGCTGCGCGCGCGACATCGCTCGCTGGGCGCGCGACATCGCTCGCTGGGCGCGCGACATCGCTCGCTGGGCGCGCGAGCCATCGCTCGCTGGGCGCGCGACATCGCTCGCTGGGCGCGCGAGCCATCGCTCGCTGGGCGCGCGACATCGCTCGCTGGGCGCGCGAGCCATCGCTCGATGGGCGCGCGACATCGCTCGCTGTGCGCGCGAGCAATGCTGGGCGCAGCGCTCGTGGCACGCGAGCTTGCGCTCGCTGCGCGCGAGGCTGCGCGCTCTTGTGCGAGGGAGCGCGCGTTGTGGCGCAGCTCGCTTGCTGCCCACACGCGACTGCCTTGGCTCGCCCTTCGCCCATGCCCATTCGTCCATTGCTCGTGGCACACGACACAAGGCAGGGCTGCTGCCTTGTGCTCGTGCACTACGCCCTTGCTCATTGCATTCGTGCCGCACGGGCGACGAGCTCCCTTGCTCGTCGTCGCATGCCCGCATTATACAACACCCCTTAAGGGTAACACGAAGCGTCCATTGCTTTTGTGCGTGCAAGTTATATGAACGAATCGCATAAAAAATTTAAAATTTATAAAATTAATGACAATTTAATAAATATTATTAATTTCATAATTTTAGGGCGAAAAATCGAAAATTTATTATCCAATTGATTTCCGATTGTTATGGATTCAAGTCTAGGTCATAAAAATTTAAAATTTATCATAAATTTACAATTTTTATGGTGGTTTTTAATCATAGGTTTCTAATTAAATTACAATTAATTATGAAAATCAAATTAATTCTAAATTATTCTAATTTTCAACAAATTTATCATAATTACAAATTAGATTGCATAATTAACAAGACTAGGCATTCAAACTTGTTAAACATATGCAGTAGGTCAATCAAAAATTCAAGATTTATCAACAAGAATCGCAAATATTTAATTTAACATCTTAAATTTACGAAATTTTGCATTCGAAAAACTAAAACCTTCGAAAAGTCATAGTTAGGCTTCGAATTTGAGAATTCTGGGTTCGGCAGAAAAATACTCTTTTTGTCAAAATTTTAGAATGCCTTTTACATGCGGAATTGACACAAAAATCACTCAATTCGGATGAGTAACGAAGAAACTGCCGAAAAAACTGCGTACGTATAATTAAATAAACGCAATTTGCAATTAATTAACAATTACGAAAATTAATCACCCCTTTTAATTCTTGCAAATTTGTAATATTTAACCATGTTCATGCAATTTAGATTATGAAAATAATAAGGGGCTCGTGATACCACTGTTAGGTTATGATACATATGACAATTCATAAATCATGCGGAAAAACCATAAAGCCAGGAAAACATATTATTTACACATAATCATTTAGCATAGTTTAGATGCATACTCTTTGTTGCGTGCCTTCCCTAGCTGCGCCCGAACCGAACAAGAACAAGTCTTTAGGACTCCAAGTGTCGTCCCTCCGTAGATAGTCCACAGCACGTCCGGATCCGCCTTAAGATTGACCAACTAGAATCGCCCTTAAGGTACTATTATTTTCGGCACTTTATAGGCAAATGTGTGACTGAATTTTTCTCTCAAAAACTCACTTTGAATACTTTGAAACTTCATTATAAATTATGAGCCCTAGCCTCATATTTATAGGGGTATGGAAAGGGAATCGAAATCCTATTCAGATACAAATTAATTAAACCTAGAATCCTACAAGAACTCTAATTTAATTAATTTATCAAATAGAATTAGGAATTTAATCATTAACCGAACTCTGCATGTTTTAGGAAACGTGCACGAACACAAACACTTGCACACACACGCACGGCAGCCACGATGGGCCCCATGCGTGCGCGCGAGCAGCAGCCCACGCAGCGCCCGCGCGCGCTGCGCGCTGCGCGTGCTGTGCGCGCTGTGCGCGCTGCGCAGCCTGCTGGGCCTTGCGCTGGGCCTGGCGTGGCTGTTTGTGCGGCTCGCTTGGCTTGCTGGGCGATGGCCTGGCTTCGTGCTGGGCCTCGTCCGGCAGGCCTCGTCCGATGCTTATTCGTACGATGCGCTTCCGATTAAATTTTCCGATTCCGGAATTCATTTCCGATACGAACAATATTTAATATTTCCGATTCTGGAATTAATTTCCGTTTCGAACAAATATTTAATATTTCCGTTTCCGGAATTATTTTTCGATTCCAGTAATATTTCCGATTCTGACAATATTTCCGTTTCCGGCAATATTTCCGATTCTGGCAATATTTCCATTTCCGATAATATTTTCCGATACGTACCATGTTTCCGTTTCCGGCAACATCTACGACTTGGATAATATTTATATTTCCGATACGATCCATATTTCCGTTTCCGGCAATATCATCGTTTCCGGAGTATTCATTTCTTGCCTGTGACGATCTTAGCTCCCACTGAAACCAAGATCCGTTGGTTCCGAATATTCATAGATGGAGTATTTAATGCCATTAAATACTTGATCCGTTTACGTACTATTTGTGTGACCCTACGGGTTCAGTCAAGAGTAAGCTGTGGATTAATATCATTAATTCCACTTGAACTGAAGCGGCCTCTAGCTAGGCATTCAGCTCACTTGATCTCACTGAATTATTAACCTGTTAATTAATACTGAACCGCATTTATTAGACTTAACATAGAATGCATACTTGGACCAAGGGCATTATTTCCTTCAGTAATCTCTCTAATCTATTGTCAAATGATTTGAATTTGATTGAATTGGAAAATCACAAACCCTAACTTACTTTTTCTTTGGTTTTCTCCCTCACCTCCGGCGAGAGGCTTGTCGCCGTCTCTGTTGGCTCGCCACCATCACCGATCACTATCGGGTGATTGCCTTGTTAATGTTGTTGGCTTATCGCTCCTGTGCTTCCTCTCCTCTTTTGTTCTTCGGGCCTTCGTGGCTCTACCGGAGCTACTAATTCTATGGTTATTGTTGATTATTGTTGTTATTGCCCTTCCTGCTTCACCGTTTTCTTAAGGGTATAATTCAGACCCCCTAATTCCATCTCAATTATTATTTTTCTCCAGCCTTGATTTTAATATTTTTTTAGTGATTCATGAGTAATTCAATGAATTGATTTAAATTATTTTGATAACATATGTGAGAAATTCAAGTTAATGTTTTTCTTTTTCTAAAAAGATTGGTCTAAATAAAAATATGATTTCATAATTTTTAGATTGATTTGTCTATTGAAGAAGTATTATAATTATGGCTTCAAATCACTTTTGAAATTTAATTTGGTTTTACTAAAAACAAAGCAATCTTTATGACAAATCTTAAAAGAAATTTAGAAGTTTATTAGAGGGTCGATTAAATTATTATGAGTAGTGAGTATTTAATGGTTCCTGTCCTTATTTGTTTGAGGTAAAAATGAATTGGAGAATGAACAAGGAGAATTGTATCATGGAATTGAGTAGAGAATGGTGATCTATTTGTAGCTTTGGGAGTCATGAACGGATATTAGAGGTACACATTGTCCAACCACCTTCTATATATGTTTAAAATTATATTTTGCGTTTAACTATTATGTATAGGATATTTCGGTATTTACTACCTTTAAAATACACCACTTTTGTATTTACTACCTTATGAAATTTTTATTTTAAATTACTACCTTAAACTTCCAATTTTTTTTTACTTACTACCACTTTACAGTTTTCTCATTTTAAAATTAAGATATCTCTTTCGTTTCTTAATCGTTTAAAGTGATTCAAAGTTCATTATTTTCCTTTTTCTATAGGGATTTCATTGAGAACGTCATTTCAAAGAAATTCGTTTGATAATTCATAAATATTTTAAAATTTTACAAATAATATTTAATTTGTTTAAACTTTTATGAAATGTTAAAAAGTCGGATCCCTATGGAATCCTTACACATAAATGAGAAGAATGAGCTTTGAATCACTTAAAATGATTAAGAAACGAAAGAGATATCTGAATTTTAAAATGAGAAAACTGTAAAATGGTAGTGAATACAAAAAAAATGGAACTTTAAGGTAGTAATTTAAAATAAATTTTTCATAAGGTAGTAAATACAAAAATGGTGTATTTTTAAGGTAGTAAATACCAAAAAATCCTTATGTATATATATGTGTTTGAATTCTGAATGGTGCTTTGCAAATTGAAGTGTGATGTGCAAATCAAATTGTGCTTTGGGAAATTGAGTTATGTTGCAAATTAAATTACGTTTTCTGAATTGAACTATGCTTTACAAGTTGGATTGTAGTGTTTTAAGAACCTCTATCCTTTTGAATAAATTTTTGCGTCGATTGGGAATTCATATGAGATATGGTTTAAGTCAAGAGGGTATGAGACTAGATAATTAAATTCATCAAGAGTTCTTGATGTTGAAATTGAGAATAAATTAATGATAAGGTTAATCGTGGGGTATGTAAATGAATTAAAAGGTCTAAGTAGAGTTTTGAAAATAAGAAAATTATAATTAAGAATACTAATGGTTAGCTTAGATGGAGGTCAAACTCAAATGGTCATGAGGTTGCATCAACTCCTATCGTGGGTCGTTGTATTCTAACCACAAGTCAATAAGGATGGAATTAAAAATGTCGTTTGAATATGAACTAAAAAGCATGTTTTAACATATTTCTTATTTCCTTTAGGAAGCGTTCTTAAAAGTTTATTTTATAAAACCACATCTAATTTGAGTTTCCTAAAAGACAAACGTATTCCAACAATCGTGAATTACAAATTAAGAATAGTTTTAAATGTCGATAAAGATCTTTAAAGAGCATATTTATTTGAACAACGTTTATTGATATATATATATATATATATATATATATATATATATATATATATATATATATATATATATATATATTAGCGGGAACATGTTCTATTAAATGTTAATGATTTCATAAAGAAAAATAGTTTTTCATAAATTTTCACGAAAGGATTTTTATTTAAGGAATGACGAAATGATTTTAAGAATGTTAAATAATTTGAAAATGCGATTAAATTAAGGAGCATTTGAAACTAGTAATTCTAAGAGAAACCAATAGTTAATTTTCTTATACAGCAAAGATTGTTTTAATATAAAGAGTTATCCAAATGTTTTCTAAAATACATTTTAGGCACACTAGGTTATAAAAGAATGAATTCGAATTTGAGGAAAGTATAATCTATTAATAACGTTAGGATCTTAAATGAGTATCAATTACTAACAGTCAATTAGTGGTCAATGGTCTAAGAGTATAACTAAGGATAAGGAGTGATTTTAAGTTAAGGAGAAGTTAAGGAGAATAAAGTTTGAATGATAGGACGAGTTTAATCAATATTTCACTGAAAGTCAAATGAATTCATACCTAAGGAGTTAAATCTGGATATAGTCAATGAGAGTGTATGCCTCAACTAGTATAAGACGAGTCCCGAGGATGATTAATGAAGGTAAATAAGTATGTTAATTTATCAAGATATGGAAGACCTTAAGGCATACGTTAGTGTCTGATTTTGGGGGTTTAAGGCTGATGAACTGTCTTAAATGAATATTCAAGGCTCGGTGAGAAATATTATGTCTTTGAGTGAAATTCAAGTAAATTGCCAATAAGTATTTAATAAAATATCATATCTATGTTACCCGAGTTAAGGGGAAAGAAGCTGTGTATGGGTTGAGTACGACACTCACATACACCAGTGATGAACATATATGTGTTATGATTAGAGCATGGCGCTCAGTATGTTTAGAGCATGGTGCTCTGTATGTTTAGAGCATGGCACTCTGTATATAAGGACATGTCCCGGTTAAGTCTTGCAACCATATGATTTCCGGGAGGGTGACGACCTTCACCAAGATAGGGAGCGAGGTTACGGTAACCCGACCCTATCCATGTTCTCTTTCCCCAAAGGAATATGTATCTTAGCTTTGAATCATAAAGAATAATTACTTTGAATTTATGTCTATGAAAATACCTTAAAGAAAACCTTATGAATTCAAAATATTGTTGCGATGGTTTTCGCATTGAATAATTGATTTCTCATGAATATGTGATATGCACTTGAATTATGTCTGCAAGAATTTTAGGAAGCAAAACTTGGCAATGTTGTGACAATGAGTGTTGCATTGAGTTAAGAATGTATATATATTATGTGTTTTACTTTGTGGAATAATTCATGGTTTGAAAAGGGTTACTTTTGGAGAAATATATGTGCTGTGGTAATGAATAAGTGTTATGATATGTGAATATTTCGTATTCTAAACTATTATTTGAATGATAATGAATTTGTGCAATTGTGAAATAAATTTCAAGGGAATTAAGTAGTTTTTATCAAACAATGTTTCAAAGTAATGTGATTTAAATAAATGAAGTGCTTTTAAAAATAAACATGAAACAAAAACTAAACTATTTTGAGCCACCTATCAAATGCATTTTAGGTTGGATAATGTATACTCGTTTTCCCTGATTTTGTTCTATTGAACCTGTCCTGGTGGGGGCAGAGTTAAGATGTTTTGCAGGTAGCAGGAATCGAGTCTAAGTCCGGGTTCAAGGTTCGTAGAGTTCACCAGGGGCCTTCTATGTCCAAGGTTGGATTATAGATTCGCCAAATGTAATTAAGTTTTCTAAAGTTGTTAATCGGCTGTATAATTTCTTCTTAAAGCTTTTTGTTTAGAATACGAATTATATATTCGTGTTGGAGTTGTAGTTAAGTTAAGTTTGTTGATTAAAGGTTAAGTGTGCCTCGAAACAGCTCCCTAAGTTTGGGATGTTAATGTTACCCCTGGGAATGTTTTGGGAAATATTATATGTTGGAATGATGTAATTGAAGCAGGTAAAAGAGAGAGAGCTGACGTAATTTCCTAAATTATATTTTAGGTTGTCCATATTTAGGGGAAGTGCTGTCGAATTTTTCTGTAATAATTAAAAGCTTAAAGTTAACTAGTGTCTTTAATACAGAATAAGCCTAAGACTTTATTTTGAAGTTGCTTGAGAAGTAAAATCTGTTTAGCAGGGTTAATTTGATTTTGCAAGCAGCTCGTTAAGGGCGGGCTATTACACCAAATCCGCAGCGCCCATGGGCCGCGTGCACAAAGAAGCGCCCAAGGCCCGCGTAGCTGTGGCCGAGTGATGCACCATCGCAGCGCAACAACTACGTGTTGTGCCTACTGCTTGCTGCCTGCTGGCTGCGCGCTGGGCCGTGGCATGCGCAGCGGCATGCTAGCTCCCTTGCTCGTATGCTGCTGCCTTGCCTCGTGCCTTGCGCTACGATGCATCGTTGCCCAATTTTCTCGACCACCCGCATAGCACACACGACACAGGGCCTAGCCTGTCGCGCATGCCTTGCTTGCTCATTGCCTCGTACCGCATGGGCGACGAGCTCCCTTGCTCGTCGTCGCATGCCCGCACCATGCAACAACCCTTAAGGGTAACACTTAGCTTCCATTGCTTCGTGCGTACAAGATTGGTGATCGGTTTAATAAAAATTAATAATTTTTATATTTTAAATTTAACGACAAATTAATAAATCATATTTATTTCATTAAATTTGGGGGAAAAAATCGAAAATATATTATTCAAATTAATTTCCGATTACATGTAATTTTATGGATTAAGATCTAGGTCATAAAAATTTAAAACTTTTCAATTTTAACAAATTTTATGGCGGTTTTTAATTATCAATTAATTATGAAATTCAAATCAAATTCTAAATTATTTGAAATTTAACAAATTAATTATAATTACAAATTAGGTTGTATAATTAACAAGATTAGGCTTTAAAATTGTAAAACCTATACATTAGGTCAATCATAGATTCAAGATTTACGTACAAGATTCGCAAATATTTAATTTAACATCATAAAAATTACAAATTTTGCATTCGAAAAACTAAAACCTCCGAAAAGGCATAGTTGGGCTTCGAATTTGGGAATTCTGGATTCGGCATCAAATCTATGATTTTTATCAAAAATTTAAAACGTGTTTACATGCGAAATTCACTATAGAATTATAAGATTCCAACCATTATTGATAAAACTGCCGAAAAATCCTGCGAACATATAATCAAATAATCGCACGAATTTGCAATTAATTACATACACGAAATTAATCATCCCTTTAATTCATTGCAAATTTATAAAATTTAATCCATGTTAACTATAATTGATTATGGAATTAATTAGAGGCTCGTGATACCACTGTAGGGTTATGAATAATATAATAAATATAATTCATGCGGAAAAACCATAAATCCAAATTAATTGCCACATATTCAATTAGCATAATTAGGATACATACAATGTGATGCGTGCCTTCCCTAGCTGCTCCTGAACCGAACAAGAACAAGTTTAGGACTCCAAATGTTGCCCCTCCGTAGATAGTCCACATGCAGCACGTTCGGATCCGCCATAGATTCAACCAACTAGAATATTCTGTGCACTCGGGAAACTCACAATAATATTAAGCAAATATTAAATTCTCTCTTGAACTTAATGTATTGGAATACTATTGAATTGCATTATAGATTGTGATCATGAACCACATATTTATAGGGTGGAAATAACGGAGTTTGAATTCTACTAGGAATCGAATAACTAAATCCATTAGGATTCTAATTAATTAATAACATTAGAATTTTAGGTTTAATCAAATACTAAGTATTTCAGATTTAACTAAAACATCTAATTGAGTAGAATTAGGAAAACACGATTACTTGACAACGAAGTAATCCTAACCGGCCAAGGCTTGGTCGTGTAGCACGCACAGACCGCAACCCCGCAGCACGCAAGCTCACGAGTGGGCGCTGCTGTTTGGGCGGTAAAATAACGTCCCCGTGACGTGGCAAGGGAGACCCATTAAAAGGGTCATATGACAACCATCAAGACAGTAATAAAGGCTATGGGCGTTGACCAAGGGAAACGGCTGAAGTAAATGAACGGTTACAAGCGATTGAATGATATGGGAGTTATACCCAATTACTCCTTGATTAAATGCAGCGGTTACGAACCATTGATAAGCAAGCCATCATTACTCATTTAATGCCTAATTATGTACAATTAAGTGTGAACGTTACATTCTTATTATGAAAAGCCTATAAAATGGCTTAGCTATGTTAGTTTGTGGACACGGATTCATACACATTCACACTTCATATAATAAACTACTCCTCTCCCCCTTTTTTCTCTAAGAGTTTCATATCCTTGTTCTCTCCATCTTTATATTGTCTTGCTTATTCGGATTGTTAGCACCCCCACCCTCCGAAGAATTCAACCCTAGGTAGAATTTGTCCAAAACAATTTGGCGCCCACCGTGGGGCTGATAATCAAGAAGAGCCTGATAATCTCATCCTTTCACTAAAAATAACCCAATTCTCCACCATGTTCGCATTCCTAATCTCATCCAATGATGTTACTTGCCATCTCAAAGCCATGGAGACGCACATCAGCCTTCTCCATAGGGAGAATGAAGTTCTACAATCACATATTAGATCCGCAACCTCCATCGCCGTCATTCCCCAATATGAGTTCAAACCCACCTCGTCATCAGAAGATGTGTCGAGACCGTGTCGTCATCAAAAGACGAGTCGAGACCGGGTCGTGATCAAAAGATGTGCCGGGACCGTGTCGTCATCAAAGTATGAGTTAGTGGCAGCATGTGTACGTTTAAGGTATATGTGACGAGACAATGTCGTCATCAAAGTACGAGACGATGTCGGAGCGCGCGTCGATAGAGATGTGTCGAGATTGTGTCGTCATCAAAGTACGGTTCGACGTCAGAGTGTGGAGTGACGTCAAACAATCCAGACCTGATGAGTTCGTGAAGTGGTGTGATATATATGCATGCCGACTAGATCGTCTTCATGAAGACGTCAATCCTTGACAAGACAAAAAATGGGTAATGGATTCCCTTACTATCAGATTTAACTAACTGTTTCGCTTGGTTCCATTGAATTTGTGGCAGGTGACAGTCATGACATCGTCATCCACCAAGTGAACGACATACCGTGAATGAAGGACAACTTAGAAAACACCACTTCAAGTCACGAGACGTTGACGCTTGGAGATTCATAACATACAACGATGCTCCTCAACGGATAATAGAGAAAAGCTTCCACTCATATTCATGTTATTTTAACAACTCACCTTAGTGTTGTTGTGAACAGGTTCACCTTTTCAAATGACTAAGAAAACGAGATACGCAAAAGACCATGTTGTCATTGTTTACCGTCACAAATCCCAAACCAATGATGTCGTCAGAAGGGTTAATGTTGCGACACCCATAAGTCGTCTCCTGATGCCAACTCCATGTCGAGGCAGTGCTGGCTCGACATCAACTAGCTAGTGACGTCTCTGCAAAAGAAAGTGTGAAAAGACGATCATGAGGATGTGATTCACTAAAAACGACATGAAGACGACACAACCAGAATGTCAAGGACATAGGGACAATTCATTATGGCGTTACAAATATCCATCAACAGATATTGGCATACGACATCTTATTTCTGGCTAACTCCAACTCAAATACTTTCTTGAAGTTGCCACAGGGGGACGAGATAGTATACTTTACTCATATTCATGATCTTAAATGTTGATCATAATCTTATTTATATGCTACAACTAACAATGCAATTATATGATTTATTTTTCGTGATAATATCGCAGACAAGACTTTGATTACAGGTATAAAGTTGATGACGTCCGCCGACACTGTTAATGACGTCCGACGACATTATCGATGATGATTGACGACACTGTCAATGACGACAACACCAATTTGGATTACATCAAGAATCTTGTCAAGATCAACAAAAGCATAGTAGACGGAGACGAAAAAATCATTCCAAAGCTACAACACGACATACGCAAAACCGTATCATCTATAAACTCTTACACTCTTTATTTATTTTCATAAGTCACTGCTCCCATGTTGCAATTTTATTTTTTTTATTTGTATATAAAACACTAACGAGGAAACAGGGAGAACATCGAAAGATGTAACCACATAGGCAATAGCCTAAACATCTTAAACGCGATAACACACAAAGGTGAACAGATTGACGACTTCATGTGGTCAACATGGATCGACAACATACCCGACAAATGCAAACTATTCTACGACATACTCAGGAAGAACAGGACAAGGAGGAGCTGCAATTGTATCTCGCAGTCACAGAATCGACAATCAGCGTAGTCCTTGCACGAGATGATGACAGGAAAGAAACTACTAGTCTTCTACTTCAGTAAGTCGTTACTTAGCGTCGAAACAAGGTACTCACATCTTGAAAAACTTGTACTTGCATTACTTGCAGCATCTACTAAATTATGCCATCATTTTTAATGTCATCCTATTAATTGTGAGAACTAACTATCCCATGAAGTAGATCATGAGGAAAATTGAGTTACCTGGCAGGATGTCTAAATGGGCCGTCCAGTTAGGGTGTTACGACATCAACCCAAATATGCAACACGATGTCGACCATGAAGTCAGCATGCTGTAAGACGACATTGTTCCACCAACATGGACATTGTTCACTGATGGATCTTCCAACATACGGGGGACATGATTAGGACTTGTGCTAAAATCTCCACAAGGGAACATGATAGTACAATCCACCTGTTGCTAGTTTAAAGCTACCAACAACGAAGCGAAGTGCGAGACCCTGATCTTAGGATTGACGCTAGCTCGCAACATTCACATTCGACGACTTGAGGTACGATGTGATTCATTATTGATTATTAGTCAAATTAACGGTTCTTATGCAGCAAAAGATTCCAAGATGCAAGCCTACCTCGAGACAGCCAAGGCACTAGTCAAAAAAATTTAATTTGTGCAACCTCAAGCAAATCCCAACTGATCAAAACACCCAAGCCGACGCACTAGCAAACCTGGGCTCCAACATCAACCCGACCAAACTTACCATAATTCCTATTATATTGTCCACCTCATGCATCCAACCATCACAAAAGATACCTTCTTAATCAATGAACAACCTTCCACAAGTCAATTACAAACTCCCACATCAGGACGACACCCAAAACAACAACCGACCATAACCCATTTTCATTACTGTTCGGATGTGAAGTCGCGATCCCATCTGAAGTCGAGATTCCAACAGCACGCTGCCAAGGTTAAAATGGTGTCATACTAACAAAATACCGCAAGAAGTTACAACAAGAATGTACGAGTTAAATCTTCCAGCAAGACGACTAGGTGTTAAGGAAAGTCTTCCCCAACACATATCCGCGACATGGAAAGTTGGCTCCAACACGGGGAATCCCTTATTGTATCGAAAGACGAACAGGTCATGGTGCATACGAACTGGCAGAAAGAGATGGAAAACCAGTACCGAGAAGCTGTACAACTTAAAGTTGTAACATTTCTAGTCTCTAACTCTTTTTGTACAAGTATGTTTTCTTTTTTGCATACGCCCCACTTGCAGAGATGAACAGGTCACTATTGCTGGAATCAAACAGACGACTCCGAGACGGGGGACAACACGAACCCGTCGCAAACACTACGCAGAGTATAACATCCACGCTAGACGATTCCCAAACCAGCTAAGTAACTCAACAACTTGATCCTCTCTTTTCTTATTTTTCCATTTTCTTACCATTACTGACTTAAGCATCGGAGGGCCGTTGGCACGCTCAACGGTCAACTTTGACGCCTTTAGCTTGTCTTGCAGAATGAACAGTCATGACGATCCATCCTGGAACAACTTCAAGGTGTATACATACAATACACAAATCCTGTTGAAACATGGGAAACCATTTACAATTACGCTTAAATTTACAAATTTACATTTACGATTTACATCTTACAAATTGGGTCATACAAAATGCCTGGGAAACGTTGGCCATACAAAACGCCTGGGAAACATTAGCCAATACAAAATGCCTGGGAAACGACTTACACATTACATATTACAAACTTACAAACTACAAAACACAAATTAGGCCATTACAAAAACGCCTGGTACACTACAATGTACATTACATACACAGTGGAATACAGATCTACATTTTTGCTACAGTATACATTTTGCAGCATCTCGCCGATAGGCTGGAGGCGTTGCAAAAGTCAAACTCGAGGTACGTGCACAACCTGCAAAACAAACACAAAACCAACCATATTTTTTCCAAACACAAGCAATTCACACAAACCAAACTTGGAAATTAAAAATCCACGAATATTTACATGACTTGTCCCCTTGGACAAGCCCAAAACACACACACAAATGCTGCCGCCATCAAGACAAAACACGACCATAATATTTTTTAACCTCTCCAAAGTCCAAACACAAAAACCATTGCATCAAAAAAAAACCAAGTCACCATTGAAATTTTGAGGGGGGACAAAGCTACTCCTGAGGATTTGCTGGACCTGCATTCTCCCTTTGTTTGCCATTGCCCAGTGCCGCCAGCGTCTCGGCATTAGGGCTAGTTGCTATTTCACCCACCTCAATGTCCTCCTCATCGCGAACGGCACCGGGGGGGACATGCTCCTCGGGGAATGCAGCGTTGAACCGGGCAATATCTTCCTCTAGAGTCCAGTTCACATGTCTGCCCGCCTTGAAGTCTTTCATCATCTCAACCTTCATTTTCCAAGTGTAGTAACCAGCACACTCGAAAATCCTTGCCTTGACTTTTGTAAGAGACGTCTTCAGCTCGTCAACCTCAGCAGTCAGCGCCTCCTTCTCGGCGTTCAATGTAGTAATCTCAGCAGCACCCATTGCCTGCTCCGCCTCCAGCGTCTCGGCCTTGGTCGTCACCTCCTTGGCCACGCCACCAAGTCGATCGACCTCATGTTTAGCTTTTTTTATGTCACTCTTTATTTTCACTAACTGATCTTCTATTGTTATGATGGCGAGTAGCCAAAGCAGATTGCAGGGCCCATGTTGACAACAAAAAATGAGAAGAAGAAACAAGAAGGCATATCAGTCACCATACGACGACATAAAGACGGCATACATTAATAAAACCTGAGGCACTAAAGTAAAACATACCTTCCAAGCATCTGAGACGCTCTCAACAGTTGCAGCAATTGGGGACAGGGTCTCTTGACGCTCTCGGCTGACCAGCATCCACAGGCGGTCAACTTCTAGCTAAAGCTGATGTTGTGGAGCACCTGCCGACCTGAAGTCGTAAGGGAACTCCACAGTGAGCTTCCTCTTTCGAGTTGGAGGCGACAGCTTGAATTTGGCAGGCAGAGACGCTCTAGTCTCCCTAGTCACCGTAGCATCGGTGGAAGCCGTTGGCGGCCTCCAAGGTGACACCACAGTGACGGGCTTAGGTCGAGACACACTCCCAATTACCTTGTCCAGCGACGCCTTCAGCTTGGCATTTTCAGCAGACAACGCCTCCATGTCGTCAGTCAGAGTTACAACATGAACTGACGACTTCATCTCGTCAATCTCTAGCGGGACGACCTGCCGGCCCCTACAAAGACTCCAATCATAAACGACTCAGTCTCGTCACACTATATCTTCTACTTATTTATTTTTATACTAACGTTAATCGTGTACCTGTTAATGTTGTCATTTTCTCAGGATCGGTCGGCATTCTTATCTTGCTGGTTGGTAAGAAGTTGGGAAGTTATTCTCCTTCCTTTTTTGAAGATTAAACCCATTCTCTCCTTTGGGCTTCTCGGAAGAATTCGAAAATGGGTTTGGGGACAATTGTTTGGGCGGTAAAATAACGTCCCCGTGACGTTGCAAAGGAGACCCATTCAAAGGGTCATATTGTTAGGTTATGATTCATATGACAAAACATAAATCATGCGGAAAAACCATAAATCGAGGAAAGCATATTATTTACACATAATCATTTAGCATAGTTTAGATGCATACACTTTGTTGCGTACCCTCCCTAGCTGCGCCCGAACCGAACAAGAACAAGTCTTTCGGACTCCAAGTGTCGTCCCTCCGTAGATAGTCCACAGCACGTCCGGATCCGCCTTAAGCTTGATCAACTAGGATCGCCCTTAAGGTACTTGGAATTTTCAACAACTTGTAGGCAATTGTGTGACTGAATTTTAATCTCAAAAATCACTTTGAACACTTGAATACTCGATGTAAATTATGAGCCCATAACTCATATTTATAGACCATGGAATAAGTAATCGAATCCTACTAGGATACGAATTAATTAAATTAGAATCCTAGTAGAATTCTTATTTAATTAATTTATCTTTTTGGATTAGGAATTTAATCATTAAACAAATCCTATATTCTTTAGGTTTCGTACGTGAACACAAACTCTACACGAGCATGACCCGCAAGCGTGCAGGCCATGCCCGCGCACAGCCCACACGGCCGCTCGGTCCACGCGAGCTACAAGCCCACGCGAGTTTCAGCAATGCTCGCAGCCCACTGCTCGTAGCTGCGCGCGCTGCCACGGCCTGCTGGGCCTGGCCTTGCGCTGGGCCTGGCGTGGCCTTGGCTGCTCGTGTGGCGCGCATGGCTTGCTGGGCGATGGCCCGGCTTCGTGCTGGGCCTTCGTCTGGAAGGCCTCGTCCGATGCTAATTCATACGATACGCTTCCGATTAAATTCCCGATTCCGGAATTTATTTCCGATACGAACAATATTTAATATTTTTGATTCCGGAATTAATTTCGGTTTCGAACAAATATTTAATATTTCTGTTTCCGGAATTATTTTCCGATTCCGATAATATTTCCGATTCTGACAATATTTCCGTTTCCGGCAATATTTCCGATTCCGGTAATATTTCCATTTCCGATAATATTTTCCGATACGTATATACCATGTTTCCGCTTCCGGCAACATCTACGACTTGGATAATATTTATATTTCCGATAAGATCCATATTTCTGTTTCCGGCAATATCATCGTTTCCGGAGTATTCATTTCTTGCCTGTGACGATCTCAGCTCCCACTGAAACCAAGATCCGTCGATTCCGAATATCCATAGATGGAGTATTTCATGCCATTAAATACTTGATCCGTTTACGTATTATTTGTGTGACCCTACGGGTTCAGTCAAGAGTAAGCTGTGGATTAATATCATTAATTCCACTTGAATTAAAGCGGCCTCTAGCTAGGCATTCAGCTCACTTGATGTCACTGAATTATTAACTTGTTAATTAATACTGAACCGCATTTATTAGACTTAACATTGAATGCATACTTGGACCAAGGGCACTATTTCCTTCAGTCTCCCACTTGTCCTTAGGGACAAGTGTGCATTACCTAATTCCTTTGTCACTCGATGCTTGCTCTTGAACATAAGGTAAGAGTTGTCATCCTTATTATGTCCAGAGGTGTTTCTCGGTTTCAGAGTTCAACTGATCAAATAAACAGATAATCATAGCCTATGATTCATCCGAGCACGGCCATGCATTTTACAATTTCTAGCTCTCCGAGTGGCCTTGTACAACTTTTAAGCATCTCATACCGATTTATGGGAGGACAATCCCAATCTTGCGATCTTGAGATTAGACTTCGTTTGATAGGTGATTACCTGAGCGTTGCCTTTATAGCCTCCTTTTACGGTGTGACGGTTGGTCAACGTTAAAGTAACCAGTTCTCAAACACGTAATCTCAAATCACTCAGGTATTGAGGATTTAGTGTCTAATAATTTTAATAAAATTTACTTATGACAGATTTTCATCTCTTACATTAAAGTTTCATAGGTCTGTCCGATACTAGTCTTCCCAAAGTAAGTATCTATGCAAATGATTACGACATTGCCATGTCCACATAGTTCAAGAAACAGAACTACTAGTCATCTTGCATTCTAGTCGTCTAACGTTTCCTATGCGTCCATCTTTATAGAAAACTCCGAACAGGGACCAATTTCAACTTTTGACATTCAAGTTCACTTGAGAGACATTTCTTAGTCACAGGACTGGTCCTGACAGTCTATCTCGAATATATCGTCAAATTGAAGGGACTCATCATTTAATACTAAACCAAGATTAAATGGAATATGAAAATTCATTTCATATATGATAAATGTTCAACCCCAATGTTTTACAACCATGGTCCTCAAACCCATCTTTAAAACAGTTCATGGAATTCAAAGCTATGCTTGATTTCCAGTGCTACAATGTGAGTGTTGCTTCTCACTTGTTTCATAGGTTTAGTTATCATGCTTTGCCAATATTAATAACCTTTTCATCGAATGTCTTTTCGAGATAGGATGATAAGATCTTTTGAGTGTGTTTAGTTTGTGATCTATTCTTTCTAGCTACAAGGGTGGTTCTACGCATTTTTGCAATGAAGAACCATCAAGTCAGCAGACATGTGATCTACCCAAGTTCAGTGAAGAACTCTTTAACTTAAACAACCATGTTTCATTGCTTCTTAGGCAATAATTACTTTACTTCAATTGTATAGGTTGCTAGTGATACTTTGTTTGGATTTGCTTATCCAAGCAGTTCACAGATATGTGGAAGACTTTGCAGCTGTATCTTAGAACATAGAATTAATATTTAATTTCCCACGCAACAACTCATGGTCCCCAATCCATCTTGCCATTTCAAAACACGATGCTCTTTAGCTCGTCTTTGTCAATGGTTAACTCCAAAGGAATCTTGCTTGATCCTTTGCTAGTGTTTATGCGTGTAGCATCAATATTTAGCATATCTTTATTTCCTTGAATCAAGAGCTATTCCTATGTACTTTTTCAAGTACCATAAGTATTCTTGATCTTAATCTAGTTGATCTTCACTTAGATCAATAGAGACTGGTATGTGGTTGTCATGCCTAAATCCATACGATATATTTTTGGCGATCCTCATATTATATCATACATGATAAATTCTTTTGCAGAATAATTCCCAATTGAATTCTATTCATGTAACTTTAGCTCATCTAGTTTCAGTAGATACTAATTCCATCTAAATTCTTTGACATATAATATAGGTTAAGAATCTCATTTAGACTCTTTGATGTTTAACTTAGTAAATGCTTATACATAGTTCAAACATCCTTTACTTAGATTTATTCATATGGGTCGAATATCTCCAATGGAGTCTTTCGTGTTTGATTCAGTAAATGCCATTACTTAATCCAAAACAATATCATAAGATCTTTCTAAATAGATCTTAATACCCAGTATGTACTAAGTTTCGCCTTGGTCCATCATTGATGAATAATTTCAAATCTAAGTCATTAGCATTTGAATGTTATTTCACAATAGAGAGATATGTGTGTGATACACATAGGACCAATTAAGTTTTACGTACTCCCACTAAACTCCTTATATATCTATAAGAATTATGTACATTTTATGAAACTAAAATACTTATTAGCTTCACTAAGATACATTTCCAATTCCCAATTGCTTGCTTAAATCTGTACTTAGATTTTATAAGCTAGCATTCATTTCAAGCATTATTTGGATCCACAAATCCTATAACATGCCATGTACATAATTTCTTCCAACATTTGACTGAGGAAGATGTTTTATCATCCAATTGCCATATGTACCAATATGTAATTATTGCTTGAATTATAGACTTGAGCATTACGATTTTGCATGAGGTTTCAACACAATCCACACCGTGAATTTGCTTGTAACCTTTAGCAACTAATCTAGCTTTGTGTGTGAACACATTTCCATGTTTGATGGTTTTATCCTTAAAACCAATTTGCAACCAATAGGTGTTAACCCATTCTTGCAAATCAACAAAATTTCAATTTTGTTATGAAAACATTGGTTATGTTTTATGGCCTTTAACCATCTAAAACATTTGAGTCTATATATGGCCTTTAACCATTTTAGGGAATCTAGGTTTCGTCATAGCTTTCTTACAGGTTATAAACTCATTAATCCGAGTGATAATAGTTTGACTGCAAGTTGTAGGTTTCTTCACTATCTAATAGAAGAATCTCATAGTTTCATTGACCTGAACTCTATGTTTCTTCACTATCTAATAGAAGAATCTCATAGTTTCAGTGACTTGAACTCTATGCCTACTTGGGTATAGAACATCAAACAATAGAATATCAACAGGCACTTTGAGAGTCCTTTGAATATTCTGTTCTCCTTGAAGCACTTGTAAAGTCTTCTAAGAGATGTCTATTCTTTAAAGCCACTTCTAAAGTGCTTAAAGAATTCGTATTCGGATTTTCTAAAGAACTTTGAAAAGCCTTCGGAATGTCCATTTATGTTTGTTGTTCGCCTCGAATATTTTCGAGGTCCATTTTCTCCCACTCGTCATTTTGGAAACGAATCTCCAAAAGGACATTATTTCGAGCAAACAAACATTATGTTCTCAAAAATTCGTGGTAGAAACAATACCCTTGTGTCTGATTTGAATAAATCACAATGAAACATATATCTATACTTGGGCCTTAGTTTGTTGAATAACAAACAATAAGCTCCCACTGAGTTTAGGAACTCTTTAGATATATTATGAAAAGATATTCAGAAATTACTTTTCAATAGCTTTGACGAATTTGGTTTAGTTTGGTGGTAGTTGAGCATTTTGTTTAGAAATTATAGGAAAAGTCTTTATGATTCATCATTGATCGAATCAAGGACTAATTGACTTCGATCATTCCACTTAGATATGCCATATCTCATGGAGCTAGATTGTGAAATTACAACACACAATCATTGATGATCATTTTTGGTCTCAAGCAATCATTAACATGATCTATCCTAGATCTTTATGATTTCTTACAAAGTGGGATTTATACTTCTGAATCTTTGAACTAGCCAAACAGATTCAAACTTATATCACATTGAGTAAATAAACCTGTATTCACTCAAATCTGTGTGAAATAATAAAGTCATAAAATCTTTCTTTAGCTTTGAACTCTATTGTCTAGGCGTTCTAACAATAGTTCATATCTTTTGTTACTTTCAACAAGTAAGACTAGTTGTCTTAAATTGATCTAGAAATCAATCAACTTTCAAAAGTCCATCAAAATAGAGCTTTTGAATGTTAACTCGTTGATATGGTCTAAGAAACAATGCTAAAGGTTAGTGGAACTCAAATCAAGAGATTGATTTGAACCTAGTAAAGTTTTATTGTTAAAGAGTTGTTTGTTTTTAATCAAGCATATTGACTCAACCCGTAAATGACCATTTCATTCAAATAAACAAACAAACAAACAAGCATTGTTTTCGTTCTTCTGAATGTGAGTCTTTCTGTGTTTGAAGCAGAAACTTAGGTATGTTGATTATGGAACAAAATAGCCATTAAGTTCCAGCCTTTGAAAGGACTTAAAACAAACTAGATGACCCTACAACTAATGTAGCATTGCCATGCTTCATTTCCCACTTGTAGGTCATTAGTGTATCCTAGCTTCCATTGTTTGAGTTATTACCGAAGTAAGAACCTCAAGCGGTATATGATACCAAGGAAGTTTGATTGCTAGGTCACTTCTCTTTAAACATAAACTTATAGGTAGAAACGAAATCGTAAAATTTCTTTCATTTGTTCCTTATTTTCCTATTTCTTGTACCCTTTCTTATAGTCTTAAGAATTGAATTCTTTAGTGTTGACTTTTATACATTGTTTAGACATGTCCAATGTCACTCCAACAAAGTTCTTACCATTTTAATTTATGTTGAATATTTTGTTTCAACTAGATGATCTTACCAGAAGCTTCTAAAGTTCTCTAAGCATCGATCTATTCGAATGTCTAGGGACTAGACTCATTCGAGAATTAAATGGACAAAGATTTTAGGTTGTTAACCATTGGTAAAGCTGAGCGTTTAAACTCAATGCTTTATGATCTCAAAACTACATTGTATTTTGAATCCACAAGCACCAATCGGTTCGCCATTCGATTTTGATACTCGAAAACAACCATAAAAGTCACTAAAAGAAAGGTACATTTAGATTGCTCATTTTCTCTCATTTCCGTGAATCGTTCTTGGATTCATTACCAATCGAGGAAATTTAATGTTACCTTTCTAAAAGGATTTACCGCAGTGCAAGCTATTTAATTATAAACAATACATTGAAGCATGAATAATAACTTGAAAATTAAAGCAATCATGTAATTCAAACAAGTTATTAGCATTTTATTCGAATTTATTGTTCCGGCAGGTGTGAATAAAATGATTCCAAGACCCTAAAATCATTGAAGAATTAAGCACATTATGTTCGACTCAATTCTAAAATATTTTAGGTAAGCAAAATCCTTTTGCTAATAGTCTAGAAACTACTCTTGGTTGATAGGTACGTCTAAGAACTTATTAGGAAAACCTATCGAATTTTCCACGACATAAAAGGACTCCTTACTTATATCGTTGAGTTTCACCAAAACTAACATGTACTCACAATTATTTGTGTACCTTACCCCTTTAGTATCGATAAGTAACACCTCGCTATGGCGGAAAACTATTACTAAGATCGATGAAGAAAGGATATCCAAGTAAGTGTTATTTTGGCATGGCACCTTTTAACTCAATTTTTAAGTTTGGAACTTAAGGCTCTTACTATGTTGGTTAGATTTTAAGTGAACTAAAACCCTTAATCATGCAACATAATCAAGCTTTGATCACATCATTATTTAAGACATATTTAAAAGCAATAAATAACTTAAAATATGCATAAGATAAATGTGATCTAGTATGGCCCGACTTCATCTTGAAGCTTCAACTTCAAAGTCCGTCTTGAAAATCTCCGTGGGAGGCGCCATTTTCTTCAAACAGGATAAGCTATAATTAAACTAATTATAACTATTTGATGGTACGCAGACCATATTTGAATTGAAAAACAATTTTGGTACTTTAGACCAATTACATTCAAATTAATGGTACGCAGACCATATTTTCTATCCTATTTGGGCCATACTAGTCACTTCATAACCTGCAAAAAAGTACATATACAATATATACCATTCACCCATTCATTATCATGAATGGCCCACTTAGCTGGTTAGTAAAATCACGTTATGCATCACATAAATATTTGCAGCAATTAATCAAAGGCACCAATAATCTACCAATTATTCATTCCTTATTAAGTCTAATCAAGTTGTTTAACCTTAAGGGATTTGTAGACCTAATTAAGAGTTTATGACTAAAAATGCTCCCACTTAAACCAATAAATTCATATGCTTTACTAATTTTAAACATAAAAATGTATTTCTAGTCTAACCGGAAACATACAAATTTAATTAAAATTTAAAGCTCATATAAAATTATAATTGAATCCATTTATTTAATTTATTTTCAGTTGAATTAAATAAATTTAAATTAATTCAAAGATTTAATTTTAGTAAAATAATTAGTATAAATTAACATTTATAATAATTATAATATTCAAAATTAAACTCCAAGAAAACAATTTAAATTATCAATTTTAAAGTTAATTAAAATTATTTCCGAACTAAAAATTCAAAATTAAAATCAAAACGTACCAATCGTCGCAAGACGAGGCACTTGGGCTTACGCCCAAGCCCCATCAAGCCACGAGGCAGCGCGCCCTGCTCGATCGATCGTTGCATAAGGCACACACAACCACACGCCACAGGCAGCCACATGCCACACGCACACGGACCATTGCTGGCCACACTGCGCGCAGCCTTGTGCTGTATTGCGTGTTGCTGCGCAGGCCAGCGCGCGCCGAGCGAGGGATCGCTCCCTGCTCGCGCGTTCTGCTTGCTTGTTGGGCGAGCCAGGCGCGCTGTGGCGCGGCAGCATCGCTGCCCACACATGTCTTGCTCGTCGCTCGTGCCTTGCATCGTCGCCCTCGCCCATTTCATAGCACACACGCACAGGCTGCGTTGCCTCGTGCGCGCGCCATGCGCTATGTTGCTCGTTGCATTCGTACCGCACCGGCGACGAGCTCCCTTGCTCGTCGTAACGTGCCCGCACTATACAACACCCCTTAAGGGTAACACGTAGCTTCCATTGCTTTGTGCGTGCAACATTAATGAGCGTTTTCATAAAAAATTTAAAATTTTTAATTCAAAATTAATGACAAATTAATAAAACATATTAATTTCATAATTTTAAGGCGAAAAATCGAAAATTTATTAATCAATTAATTTCCGATTAACATGGATTCAAATCTAGGTCATAAAAATTAAAAATTTAACATAAATTAACAATTTTTATGGTGGATTTTAATCATAGATACCTAATTAAACTATTAATTAATTATGAAAATCAAATTAATTCTAAATTATTCGAATTTCAAAAAATTAATCATAATTACAAATTAGGTTGTATAATTAACAAGGCTAGGCATTCAAACTTGTTAAACATATACTGTAGGTCAATCAAAAATTCAAGATTTATCAACGAGAATCGCAAATACTTAATTTAACATCTTAAATTTACAAACTTTTGCGTTCGAAAAACTAAAACCTTCAAAAAGTCATAGTTAGGATTCGAATTTGTTAAATTAAAAATTTAACATAAATTTGTCAAAAATTTAGAATGCCTTTTACATGCGGAATTGACACAAAAATCACTCGATTTGGATGAGTAACGAAGAAACTGCCAAAAAACTGCGTACATATAATAAAATAAACGCAATTTGCAATTAATTAACAATTACGAAAATTAATCACCCCTTTTAATTCTTTGCAAATTTGTAAAATTTAACCATGTTCATGCAATTTAGATTATGAAAATAATAAGAGGCTCGTGATACCACTGTTAGGTTATGATTCATATGACAAAACATAAATCATGCGGAAAAACCATAAAGCCAGGAAAGCATATTATTTACACATAATCATTTAGCATCTCTATTATATAAAGGAACAACTGAGGTTAATTTGGTAATAACAATTTTCGTGTCCCCAATTAAAATTACCAAAATACCCTTCCTTCGTTGATTATCGTGCTGAGCGACTAAACTAAACTACCCTAACCCTTCCTCCCTCCCGTTTTCTCTCTCCTTCCTCTGTGTTTTTCCTTCGATCCTCTTCATCTTCTTCGATCTTCTCCCTCTAATCCTCTTCCACCAAATCCCATCCTCCATTCTAAACCCTAAATATTTCGTCTCTCTTTCACCGCACACACACAGTCTCTCTCCTCCGCCTCTCGCCGTCGCCATCACCATCACCGATTGATATTTTGGAGATTCGGGTAAGATTTCAAAAATTTTGTTTAAGTTTTCATTTTTTTCCAATTGATTCTGAAGATTGTGTTGATTTGATGTGTGTTTTTTTTTCCGATTTTTATCACCGTCTGATCTTCTCACAATTGCTCTTTTTTTCCTGGGTTTTTCTTCAATTGTGTTGTTTTTGGAAGTTGGTGTTCATAATTTGGAAAGAAATTTGGTGGGTTTTTGAGATCGGTTGGAAAAGAGTTGTGGGATTTGGTGAATTGCAGTTTGTAGATGAGATTTAATTTGATTTGGGGGTTTTGATTTGATTTCGGGGATTTATTTTGGATATATTTGATTCGAATTTGGATCTGATTTGGGGATTTGATTTGGGAAAAGTCAAAGACAGTGATTCGTGGAATTGATTTGAGCAACAACATCGGACCCTTGCTGGAGGGCCGACAATGCAAGAGACTGGTGGAAACCAAAGTGAGCGTCGTGAGCAGCTCCGGGTTTAAGGCCTTGAGATTCTAATTCCTTAATTGCATTTTTTTACCTGTAAAACATATCGAGAATGATAATGAAATACTTGATTGGTTTTGGTGAATTATCAATTTTCATTTTGGATTGTATTTAATTATCAAGAGGGGAATTCAATCTCTATTTATTAAACTTAAATGATTTTATTGATGATTTTGGTAGCTTTATTTGGATGATCAGTTCAACCAATTGCAGGAATTAGCTGACGAGAGTTGCCCAGATTGTGTTATTGAAGTTGTAACCCTTTTCTTTCAAGATTCTGAAAAGCTCCTTGACATAACTCTGTGAGTTTAATTATGTGTTTTTTTTCCAATATTTGTTTGGTTTTTTAAATTTATTTTTGCTTCATTTCTGTAATTTTAAAATGGATATTTTCTATGTTTTACAGTGAGGAGCCAGTGTAGATTTCAATCAAGTGGCAAATCATGCTCATTAGTTAAAAGGGAGTAGTTCTAGGTATTTCCTGACTCTCAATCTTGAATTTTGTATTTCTAGGGTTTCATATCTTTTATGAGCTTTGAATCTGTATTTTGAATCAACAAGGAATTCAGGTATTTTCTTTTCCCTCAATTTAAGATTTTTCTAGGTTGTACTTCAATTTCCATTTATAAAAATTCGATTTATTTGGGGCTTTTATCAGTTTATGTTTCAAGGTGTGAACCAGATGTTTTTTCCCCAATTTTCTTTGTTGTTATGCAATTACAATTTATGTTTCAATATTTTTTACTCGGGTTTGGTACAATTACTATTCTTTGTTGTGAAATTTATAATTTTTATATCGTATTTTACAATAAAATCTATAGTTATTGCGGTTTTAGTTTTAGGGATCTGATTAGTTTGGTTTTTTTTGGCTACTTCCCAAACAAGATTGAGGGGTTTTAATCCAATTTGGATTATTATTACTTTGTAATTCGACTTAATTATAGGCTGAAAATTTATTTAAGGTTTCAATTTTAGATAGTAACTGAATTTACTTGAAGTTAACAACCCTCATTTCATCCATTTTCCTCCTTCCTTCTTCCTCCGTACCTTTGTATACATCCTATTTATACCATTGCTTTATTACTATACTCATAAATCCAAATCAAAAATGCAGTAGAAATGCAACATCAAGAATGCAACAGAGGTCTTTTAAATTTTTGCAATCAGTAACAGCAATACCCAACACAGGAATGTTTCTCCTCCCCTCCCCTCTCTCTCTCCCTTTTAAATTGAACTTCCCATTTCAATTTCAAATTCGGTGTATTGTGTTCTATCCTCGAAAGTTATTTGTGTTCCAATTGAGTTTTACAAATTTCTGTTGCAATGTTGCTGAAAAAGGGTGATGAATCTCTATTCTTTTGCAAACGCAGCAATCCCATGGCGTTTGCGATGAGCGTGGCTAATCCACACGAGATTTCTGACTTTTTCTTTACAAATTCAATTTAAATTAATTCTCTTTTTCATCTATGGACTTCTGTATTCTAAGCCATATACAATATTTAACTTTGATTTCCTATTTTTGATAGCTGAATCATAAACTCTAATAATGATATTTGACATTGTTGAATGAATCAGTTGGAAAGTCGTCATCTGTGACTCTGCATTAATGTTAATGTAGAAATGCTGATTTTGTCGGATTGATTAAATTTGATGATATAGCCTATAAGCTCAAATTGTTAGAGCGTTGTGTTTACACAAAGGTGTAGGTTCGACTCCTACATAGGCTCAACATCAATACTGCATCTGTGCCACTTAACTCATATCCACCATTACAGCCACCGGCAATGTTCTCTCCATAGGGTCTACCAGAATGTTGCAAGACGCAATCACCGATTCTCTCTTACATTTTTTCAATCTGCTTCCATTTTTGTGTTTTTTGTGGTGAATTTGTGTGAGCATTTGTCTATTTTGACCTTTTTGTTTGTATTTATTTGAATTGCTACTGTGACTCTGTGAGTAGATTAGGGTTGAATCTTTATTTATGATGATTGATTTATAGAAATGGGTTTTAGGCTGAATTTGATGAGCCGGTGTTGGGTTGAATTTTTATTCTTGCTTGAGAACAGAGTTTTTTTATGGTTTGATTTGGTTATTGATGTGAGAAGAGTAAGAATTAGGAGAGATTAATAAGGAAGGATTTTTATTGAATTAGTTGAGTTTTTGGAATATTTTTGAAGTAAATCCTACTCCGTACATGTTACTTATGGATTTCAGAAATTATGCATTTCTTTAGCAGATGATCGAGTAAGGAGGAGAAGGAAATCAAAAAGTTCCTGGTCTGAATTTTGTTGTAAACAAGCTGATTGAATTTACCTGATAGTCATGGTTCACAGTTCTCCATTAGAGGTTATCCAGAAGAAAGGAATTCATATTCTAAAATCATTCCACACAAAACCCAATAAATATTGTCCATAATGAGGAAGTTGGAAATCCAGAGTCTCAAAGTTATTTTCTAAGAAACACCATCATTAAGACATGATCTTTAGCAGACTCACACGGCTAATGATCTTCAAGAGGACACAACAACAAGAACATAAACACCTTAGTCTGCTGCTCCTATTTAGTCACAACTCACATTTCAATCCTAGCAGAACTTTAATATAATCAGAGCTATCTATTTAGTCACAACGCATATTTCAATCTTAGCAAAATTTTAAATATAATGAACCTTATTTGGACATTGAAGGATAAATATACATCTGTACTTTTGTGGACAACATTATGAATATTTTGCATTCTAGGAGTTAATAGGACAACGTATACTCCCTCAAATGTCATTAACTTTAACGCAGAGTAGGTACCTAGGACTAGACCGTGAACAAGGTCACTGATATTAAGCACAAGGCATTCTTCACTGCATACTTTTGATTTTGTTTTGTTTACAGAAGCTGAAAAATGGCCCAGCAAAGAAGGAAGAATGTTACTGATATTAATCTCTCTTATAACCCCAACAAAGAAGGAAGAAGGAAGAATGTTAAGTTTATTAATCTCTCTTATAACCCCAGCAAAGAAGGAAGAAGGAAGAATGTTAAGTTTTGTTTTAGCAAAGAAGGAAGAATGTTAAGTTTATTAATCTCTCTTGATTTTTACAGATTTTGGAGATTATTTTTGTGATTTAGGTTTTCTTCGCATTACTGAATGAACTTACTAATTTGATGTATAATTTTTTTAAGATGAACTTTGTGAACAATTTGTATTGTCTAAAATTTGTGGTGATATATATAATAGCACAAAGCATAGTAATCAACGTTAAATTTGCAATTTTTTTTCCAAAAGATATACGGAGTATATTTGTAAATTAGAAATACAATGTATATCTCTATTCGGAAGAGCTGAGGACGTAAACTAAAGCTATAATTAAGGACTAATTATTGACTATCATATTGTGCTAGGCCAAAATAACGGAATAATTATTGACCAAAAGATATGCTAATCTAATTTACAAGATTACACAATATTCTAATTATACATAATTTATCAAATTAAATTACAAAATGCCTAAAATCAAACCGCAGTAAAGGGCCTTCATAAGTTCACAACTTAATTCAATTACAAAATGCCTAGAATGAAAGAGCTGTAAAACCCCATGACAAACTAATACAAGAAGAACTCATTGAAAATCTCGGAATAATCGCCATGGCCGAGGGAGATCCAACGACTACGCTTCTCCGCCCCTAAAGTTGGAAACTCAACCATTTACATTTAACTAGATATATAATACAGGCACGCATCGCGTGCATATAAAACTAGTAGTTTATATGCATACACTTTGTTGCGTGCCCTCCCTAGATGCGCCCGAACCGAACAAGAACAAGTCTTTAGGACTCCAAATGTCGTCCCTCCGTAGATAGTCCACAGCACGTCCGGATCCGCCTTAAGCTTGATCAACTAGGATCGCCCTTAAGGTACTTGGAATTTTCGGCAACTTGTAGGCAATTGTGTGACTGAATTTTGCTCTCAAAAATCACTTTGAACACTTGAATACTCGATGTAAATTATGAGCCCTTAACTCATATTTATAGACAATGGAATAAGTAATCGGATCCTACTAGGATACGAATTAATTAAATTAGAATCCTAGTAGAATTCTTATTTAATTAATTTATCTTTTTGGATTAGGAATTTAATCATTAAACAAATCCTATATTCTTTAGGTTTCGTATGTGAACACAAACTCTACACGAGCATGACCTGCAAGCGTGCAGGGCATGCCCGCGCACAGCCCACACGGCCGCTCGGTCCATGCGAGCTACAAGCCCACGCGAGCTACAGCAATGCTCGCAGCCCACTGCTCGTAGCTGCGCGCGCTGCCACGGCCTGCTGGGTCTGGCCTTGCGCTTGGCCTGGTGTGGCCTTGGCTGCTCGTGTGGCGCGCATGGCTTGCTGGGCGATGGCCCGGCTTCGTGCTGGGCCTTCGCCTGGCAGGCCTCGTCCGATGCTAATTCGTACGATACGCTTCCGATTAAATTCCCGATTCCGGAATTTATTTTCGATACGAACAATATTTAATATTTTCGATTCCGGAATTAATTTCGGTTTCGAACAAATATTTAATATTCCCGTTTCCGGAATTATTTTCCGATTCCGATAATATTTCCGATTCTGACAATATTTCCGTTTCCGGCAATATTTCCGATTCCGGTAATATTTCCATTTCCGATAATATTTTCCGATACGTACCATGTTTCCGCTTCCGGCAACATCTACGACTTGGATAATATTTATATTTCCGATACGATCCATATTTCCGTTTCCGGCAATATCATCGTTTCTGGAGTATTCATTTCTTGCCTGTGACGATCTCAGCTCCCACTGAAACCAAGATCCGTCGATTCCGAATATCCATAGATGGAGTATTTAATGCCATTAAATACTTGATACGTTTACGTACTATTTGTGTGACCCTATGGGTTCAGTCAAGAGTAAGTTGTGGATTAATATCATTAATTCCACTTGAACTGAAGCGGCCTCTAGCTAGGCATTCATCTCACTTGATCTCACTGAATTATTAACTTGTTAATTAATACTGAACCGCATTTATTAGACTTAACATTGAATGCATACTTGGACCAAGGGCACTATTTCCTTCACATATGACAACCATAAAGACAATAATAAAGGCTATGGGCGTTGACCAAGGGAAACGGCTGAAGTAAATATATGGTTACAAGCGATTGAATGATATGGGAGTTATACCCAATTACTCCTTGATTAAATACAGCAGTTACGAACCATTGATAAGCAAGCCATCATTACTCATTTAATGCATAATTATGTACAATTAAGTGTGAACGTTGCACTCTTATTATGAAAAGCCTATAAAATGGCTTAGCTATGTTAGTTTGTGGACACGGATTCATACACATTCACACTTCAGATAATAAACTACTCCTCTCCCCCTTTTTTCTGTAAGAGTTTCATATCCTTGTTCTCTCCATCTTTATATTGTATTGCTTATTCGGATTGCCAGCACCCCCTCCTTCCGACAAATTCAACCCTAGGTAAAATTTGTCCCAAACAGCTGCTGCTCGCTTGGCCCAAGAGCGCTGGGCGCTGACAGCAAGCAGGCGGCCCATCTCGTTAGGGCGCTGCTGCTGCTCGGCCTTCTTTACTCGGCCTGCTTTGCCTCCCTGCTCAGCGCGCGGGCTTGCTTGGCGCTGGGCCTGGAGCTTGTGCTGGGCCTTGCGTCTCACAAGCTCGTTCGTGGAGCGTTCGCACGTCGCACTTCCGATTCGTTTTCCGATTCCGGAATTCATTTCCGAATCCGGAATTTATTTCCGATTCGAACAAATATTTACGTTTCCGTTAATATTTCCGATTCCGGAAATAATTTCCTTTTTCGACAATATTTCCGTTTCCGGCAATATTTCCGATAATATTTACCGATACGAACCATATTTCTGTTTCCGGCAACATCTACGACTTGGATAATATTTATATTTCCGTTATGATCCATATTAACGGAAAAGGAATATGGACCATTCTATATTTTACCTTTTGACAATTTCAGCTCCCACTGGAACTGAGATCTGTCGTTTCCGAATGTTCAAAAATAGAGTATTTAATGAATAATATGTTCACTCAACTACTTGATCCGTTCACGTACTATTTGTGTGACCCTACGGGTTAAGTCAAGAGTAAGCTCTGGATTAATATTATTAATTCCACTTGAACTGAAGCGGCCCCTAGCTGGGCATTCATCTCACTTGATCTTATTGAATTATTAACTTGTTTAATTAATTAATAATGAACCGCATTTATTAAACTTAGCATTGAATGCATATTGGACCAAGGGCATTATTTCCTTTACAGTTAGCCCCCACTTTGATTGAGTCTAAGCAAGACGACAATCAAAGTATTGGTAGACGGAATGCGTCTGGGACCTAGCTTGGCTAAAACTAAGTGTTAACGAGGGTCTCGTGAGCCCCCGTGTGATAACATTTGACTGAAGGGTCATCACTGGTGTAGGGGGTTTTTTTTTTGTTTATATATTCCCGTTTCCTACAAGGGGGGTTGGCACGCGGCGGTTCGTTTAGAGAACCGTTGAATTGTTTTTTGCACCTCGAAGGAGTCGCCACCAAACTTTATTTTAGGTCCCGTTTGGGAAGACCGCAAAATGACTCTATTTTTGGATAAGGCCTTGAATCCTTGAAACAGATGGGTGAGTTCCGGGCTCGGGAACGAAAATGCTTATTCGGAGAGCTTTAGAAATATTCAAGTACGTTGGCACAACATTATTTCGAAAATAAACCCTAAGATTAGACTATGTGGGTTTGAAATTTAGAGCAAAATAGAATTTCTAATTGTACGGTGGTCACTTTGCTTTAAAGATTGATTTAAGGAACCTATGGCCGGTTTGTCCAAAAATATCTTCGTTAAGCGTGATGTAACCTTTGTATTTTGTTGTATTTAGCATGTTGGTGATGAAAGCGATAAAGCACATAAAGCAACATCACAATACTAAATAAAGTGCGGAATTAGTAATTACAAGACCCCCTAGAAAAGGACTATGGAGTAGGTCCACATTGCCTAGAAATGGACTAGGCAAGTAAAGGTGTGGAATTGAAAGTGCGAAATTGAAATTGCGGTATTGAAATTGCGGTATTGAAAGTGCGATATTGAAAAGGCGATATTGAAATTGCGATGTTGAAAGGTGCATAATTGAAATTTGTACTTGGGCACATGAGATTCGAACGCCAAACGGCTCCTTAAAAATAAGTGCGCCCGACACGAATTCAAAGCCAAAAATCTCAACTTGGGAGAGGTTGGTCAACCCAAATGTCCTAGATTTTTCCATATTGAACTTGAAATTGAAAGCTTGAATATTGAAAGGTTTGAACTTGAAATGATTGAAATTTGAACTTGAAATGATCCTAGTTTAGAGAAGTAGTTATGAACAACCCTAACACATGGTGGGATCTTGAAATTTGAAAACTTGAACTTGTATATTGAAAAATGGAGTCTTGAATCTCAAAAGACTAAACCTTTAAATGCTAAAAAGGTTTCATCTTTGATTACTCCACACTTGAAGGTGATTCTAGTTCAAAGAGACGAATATAAGCAACTTTGAACATCCTTGAATCTTGAAAGTTTGTATTTTGTATTTTGAAAAAGTTTGTATTTTTGAAAAAGCATGTATGATTGTTGCAAGTGGTGTTTTTTATGGCAAAAAACACCAACTTGCTAATCATTTGAAATCAAAATAGCATGATTGATTGAAATGGGATTCGGATTTACCTAGTTAGGCTTAAGCACGAGCTCCCAATTGCTTTTGAATTTAGGAATTTTGTATGTGTTTTTGAGGAGTTTTTGAGTTTGAATTGTGAGGAGTAATGTCGAAATTACGACGTTGTATGTGTTGTGCTCCCCCTTTTTCGATGGAAATGAGGGGTATTTATAGGAGGGAATGGTGCAAAACGCCAGCACATGCCAGCGCCAGGCTAGCTCTGTGCGCTGCTGACATGGCCTGAATGCCGCTAAAAGGACGGAAAGATGCCGTCCTTGATCTGTCTTGTATGGGTGTACCTTCGGACAAATAGTACGATGTTTGGCGTGTAGTGTTTGCTTGGAGGTTAAGACTTGAATTTGCGTCTAAAAACAAGCCTTTCTCGGGTTTTTGAATTCCGGTTTTACGGGACGGGGCCCGGCATGCTCGGTTATGTGGGTCGGCGCCCGAATTTGACTTGCCTTTTATGATTTTGAGTGGAAAAGGTCTAGTAAGACCAATGGGATGGTCCATTAGTTGAGATTGAACTTGGATTTTGAAATTGGATTTTGGAAGTTGTATTTGGTACCGAGTTCCGGGAGGGGAACGGTCTCGGGGATTGGATTTTGGACCTTGGATTTTGGAGGTGTTCTTAGCAATTGGGATTTCCGCCTGGAGTTACTCCAATCACCTAACAAGGATAATGGTATCGTCATCATTCCAAAGGGGAGACACAAATTAGGTGTCTACAGCTGAATCATTTGTGGTTCGAGCTGCTGAGGAAGACGCTTCGGATGACGAAGCAGCTGCAATAAATGCGCTAGGTGGGGTATGGTTCCCCGAGATGCGCCTGCTTTCCCTGGTTCTGGTTGGACCCCTTCTGACCTGGTGTTTCGGCCGGATTGCCACTTGTCTCAGCGGCCTCGCGCTGGCATGGTGAGTCTTGTGCTGTGTTTTGGGTTTGTACTTTGTACTTGTATAGGTCATGAGCTAACTCGTTCACCTGTAGGCCGACGGAAAGCCGTTCCGTACTTACTGGTCCTTGGTGGAGGTTCAGAGGGCCTTTAAAGCTCTCTGTGCTGATTTGGTCAAAGATGGGCCTGGCCGATTTCTGCCGCACCATGGGAGGTTCCCCGAGGAGAACGGGGATTAAAAACCGTTTGTGGGCTTTGTTGGACCTGTGGTGGGATACCACCAACACTTTCCACATGGCATTGGGAGAGATCACTGTTATTCCTCTTGAGTTTGTTATGATTACGGATCTTCCTTTTTCTGAGAGGAATGTGACCTTTGATTCTAAGCTGTCGTGGCGCTCGGTCGCTTCCGGGGACTTGCTCGGCCCTGTTGTTGATTTGTCAAAGGACGACTCTCACGCTTCTGTGACGGTGCTTGATGCTATCTGTGGTGAGGGTGTGTCCGTGGAGCAAAGGGTTAGGCTATTCCTCCTTGTCTTAATTAGCCGAGTGATTGCCCCGAGTAGGAACAGTCGGGTGCATATTAGCTTCTTGTCCGCTCTAAGGGACTTGAGAGCTGTTTCGAACGATAACTGGGGTGGCTTGGAATATAGCCACCTCTTGTACGAAATGGGGCAGGTCTCCGAGACCGCACTGGGGAGTGACCCGAGCTTGGCTGCTCTGTGGAGCGTGCTGGAGGTATTCGAGACTCCTTGTACTTTATACTTTGTATTTGTATGCTTGTATCTTGAACTTGACTGATGTTTTGTTTGTTCCTTGAAGGATTTGGATCTATGAGCACTTTCTGACTTTGGCGCCGGAGCGTACTAGAGATGCGGCTTACCCGTATGTTGCCTCTTGGATAGGAGCGGTGCGCGTTGGTGCGTCCCTGGCGGCTTCTCGCAGAGCTTGGAGAGTTTTACCCGCTGATAGGGTAATATTGTTGTACTGTTTTGCTCTCTTGTATTCGTATTTGTACTGTTGCCTGAGTTGTCTGCTTTGTAGGTGGTATGGCGTCCTTTTGTCAACGCGGTTGTACCTGCCTCAGCTGCTCGTGCCCATTTCCTGTCTGGGCGACGGGTTTTGCTTCCCGACGTGTACCGCCATATGTGGTATCTGGGGGAGCGGGTGTCCCCTCAACACAGTTCCGGGGAGAGACTCATCCCCAAGGACCCACCAGAGTCCATGCTGGCGTTGGATGAAGAGTTGGACCGACTCTATGTGGAGGCTAGGGGCTATGCTGTTTGCCGCTCTTGGAGGGAGCTTGTACACAGGAAGGGTAGCTATGATGACTTCCTGAGGAGGTTGTCTCCACTAGTACGCTTCGTACTGCCGGTGAGCTTTTAAACCTTGTATCTTATATTCTTGTATTCTTGTATTGATTGCATGATTGTATGATTGTATGATTGTATGATTGTATGATTGTATGTAGGAGGAGGAGGTTGATCCTGAGGACATTCCTCATGCTGATAGGATCCTCCGCTATGAGAACTCGAACTGGGAGGGGGTGGTGGAGACCATTCCTTGGGCTTCTCCTCCGCACCGGAAATTATATGATGTCGTACCCGAGCATTACGCCCCTATAAGTAATGTTGCATTTTTGAAACTGTTTGTAACTTGTACTCGGAAATTTATCTTGAATTTTGTATGCAGGCGCCTCGGGTGAGAGTGCGTCGCTGGATGCTCTTGCTTGAATCTTGGAAGAGGCAGTGCGCCAAGCTTACCCGGAAGCTTTCTGGCCGGAACACAGAAGTACCTCACTTGATCTTGAAACTTGTATACTGGAAATTCCAACTGGGAAATTGATTCTTTAAATTGTATCTTGTATAGGAGCGCCGTCGAGACCGTAGAGACTCTGTTGACAGAGAGCGTCAGGCGGAGACGTCCTCGAGACAGGAGGGACTAAGCTTGGAGCTGGGACGGGGGTCCGGTGCTGGTGCTCATCAAAGGCATTCTGATGCTGAGTGGGGAGCTTCCCCTTTTATACATGTTGACCCCACCAGGCATTCATTTGGAGGTGCTAGCGGTTCACAGCCCTTTGTTCCTCCTTCCGGCTACTACTTCGGAGGAAGTGGTCCTCAGCCTTGGGGTGCAGGTTCATGGGCTTGCTATGCGGAGATGGAGAGGATGCGCCAGACACAGATGGTTTGGTCATACCCGTATATGCCGATGCCGCCGCCGATCAGTATTTCTCTCCTCAGCAGGGAGTTCATCACTCCACTGGCACACTTCGTATCTCGGAGCAGGATTCTAGTACACCTGGAACGGAGATGGATCAGGTGCTGGAGCGCCTCAGGAGGCGGAACAGAGACAAGGCACCTGTGGTTGATATCACTGCTAATGATGACTCAGATTGACCCTGCATGGTAGCGAGTTCCAGCTTGCCTGGGATGATATTTGTATAGGCTGGATTGTATTGTGTTTATATGTCTTGAAACTTGAATTTGTATAGTTTGTATGGTTTTGAACGTGAATCGGTTTGTAAATTTTTGAAGATTGGGATTTGTATGTTTGAATGCTTGAAATTGTATGCGCTGTGTGTGCCTTCAAATTTTGTAGCTATATGCATGCATGACAATTTTGCGAAAAAATTTGAAAAAATTTGCCCATTTTTTCAGGTGTATGTACCCACTATAAGCCCCCACTTTGACTGAGGTTTTCGGTTAGGAAAAGCGTAAGTCAAAGTATATTCAACTCTTGCTAATGCATATGCAGACTCGACTTAGGACGCCGATCTAGGACTAGAATGCTTGAATTTTGAAAGAAAAAATTGATCTGAAATCTGCCCGAAGCGTTGATCCGGACTGCTTGAAATTGCGCGGCTTGCGGCTTTGGAATCTTGAATAATGGAGGTTGTACTCTGCTGTCCGAAACACTAAAGAGTGTGTACTCAGAGTCATAAGAGAGGACGGTGGCCTCGTCCTTTGATGCAGGCTCCCGGAGTCTGGCGCGGGCTTGGCGCCTGACGCCTGTGAGCTGTCGTGCAAGCCAATTCTTGTATAATAGGGAGCATTTCAGATCATTTCTTGCATCAATCCTTCCCTGCAATCATTGCATAGTGCTTCCTCTTGAAAATAAAAGAAAGTATGGCGGTGTCCTTTGAAAGTGCCTTGAACTCGTGGCTTGGTCCGCTAGGCAAGTTGGAGAAAAGGGAGCTTGATGGCATGCATCTTGGGGTGCTCGTCTTTTTCCGGTTTGCAAAATTGGATTTGCACTTCATTCTTGCTGCTCTGGAGGCTTGGGACCCGAATCATCATGTCTTCCGCTTTGGAAATAATGAGGTATGTCCCCTCCCTGAGGAATTTAGTGCCATATTGGGGTGGCCCTTAATGCTGGAACCATGCATGCCTAGTGTTGAAGAACACTTTTTCTTGAGTTTTAAAAGGTATTTGGGCTTGAAACCCCCACTTTTGAATGCTATTGTATACGGCAGAGGGGTGGATTTGTCCCTCTTTGTCACCTACTTTGCTGGGCTTGATGTTCCCAAAGTTTTCCGCTTGAGAGCTTTGAGTTTTTGTATATTTGCTCGCTTCCTCTTTTCGAAGCACGAGTTTGGCAATGGCGCTGCCTCCCTAATTGAGATTGTAGAGCAGTTTGCTAATGGTCGGGACCCAATGCCGCTCGTGATTGGCGAAACATTGATTGGCCTTGATATGCTGAAGTCGGACCCCTCTTCATTGCCGTCGGGAAGTACGGTATTACTCCAAGTAAGGATCTGGAGCCTTCTTCGTATTGTTGAACTTTGTACTCGTATTTGAATTTTGAATGTTGAATTTTGAAATGTGCTTCTTGTATACTCCCCAAGGTTTGGCTTATGGAGAGGCTCATGTTGGTGGCACCACCGGAGAACATGGCGAGCTATAACAGAAAGGGTTTCACTGTGCGACCCACGGTGTATGGCCGGTTTTCATTGGATGAGTGGAGACGTGCACTCTCTGGGATTGAATCTTGTATAATGTGGGTAGTTCCTTGGTGGGGAATTGCTGCTATGAGACATGCCCCTGGTTCTACTGCTTTGAGGGTGCCAAGCCTTACAATGCAAGTCTTCTACTCGCCTGCTCGAGTGATGAGACAATATGGCTTGAAACAGGAGATCCCAGACTGTACTGAAGAGAACCCGAAACCTGTAGCGCTGAATGCAAATCGACTTGAAGTTTGGAGGCGGTATTGGGTCGCCAAACCATTCTTGAGTATCCAGTTCCCACCTGAGCCAGTTACTCTGTCTGCGGGGTACATTGTATGGATGAGAGGCCTAGGCCAGAGGGACATTTCTTTCTCAGGACCAGCTAGAGTCTGAGGTTCTAGAGCTAGACGTCCTGCATCAACTGACTATGAGGAAGGTGACGGGAGTGTGGCCCATCCGGTGCTTGACCGTTCGGAATCCAAAGGAGGTTCGTCGTCCTCCCGTCTTGGAAGGCTTGCAAGTTCCTTCTCCCGCCGCTTGGGCAAGGGGAAGATTGATGATTGATTGCGGGAGGAGCCAGGGGATAGTACTCAAGGTGCCAAGACTCGATAGCTTAGTCGCCCGACCCTAGATCTTTGTAGGCTAAATGTGTTTGAAATTGTATTGGAAGGAGTTGTGTTTAGAATGTGTTTAGAAGATGTGTTTAGAAAGATGTGTTTGGAAATGTGTTTAGGAAGTGAAAAGGCTTTTGAACTTTGCTTCACTTGATCCTGACTTTGTATTAGCTTTGAAGGCCTTAGGGCAAAATAAAGAGCTATTGTGTTAAATTCCGCTTGAACATGCTTTGCTTTGAATTGGCACATTTGGAATAACAACAGTTGAATTTTGAAATTTGATTTGATTTTTAGGATGCCCTTAATTGAGGAAATTTTGAATTTTTTTTGTATTAAAGTGGCCGGGCCTCGAAATGAGGTTGCCTACGTGTCCCGTTAGGGAATCAGGCCGGACGTAGTTCTAACTACCTTACAAGACCTGAATTTGGATTCTTGAACATGAACATGGAACTTAGACATAGAACTTCTTGAGTTGATCGACGTTGGTAAGAGATCTGAATTCTGTTCCGTCGATGTCTTTTAGTTCAACTGCTCCCCCGGAGAGGATCCTCTTGACGATGTATGGGCCTGCCCAGTTAGGTTTGAATTTTCCCCTTGGGTCCATGATGCTTTTTCCAAGGGCTTTCAGGACAAGCTCGCCTTCCTTGATGTTTTGGGTTCTAACCCTTTTGTTGAAATGTCTGGCCACTAGGCGCTGATCGAGCATGACTAGCTTGAAGCCGTCGCTCATCGAGTATGACTAGCTCGTCATACCTTGCTTGTACCCATGCAACTTCTGGGATTTTTCTTTCTAGGACTATCCTTAGAGACGGTATCTCCAATTCGATCCTTCCATTCCATAGACCAATAAGAACGGAGTTGCACCTGTTGCAGTGCGAATTGAAGTTCGATATCCTCACAATGCAAAATGCAGCTTTTGGGGCCAGTCCTTGTAATTGGTAGTCATTTTCATGATGATGGTCTTGACATTCTTGTTGGCTGCTTCTACTTCCCCGTTGGTTTGTGGACGATAAGGTGAAGAGCGATGATGTTGAATCTTGTATTCGGTGAACAGATCTTCACACTCTCCTTGAAAATGGGTTCCCTGGTCGCTGATGAACTCGTGAGGAACGCCATATCTGCATATGATGTTTTCTTGTATGAACTGGGCCACTTGCTTGGAACCCAATACTTTGAATGATCTGTCGTCGACCCATTTGGTGAAATAGTTGATGGCGACCAGTATGAACTCATGACCCCCGGTGCCTGTTGGAGTGACTTTGCCGATGACGTCGATACCCCAGGCTGAGAATGGCCACGGTGTTGATTGAGAGTATAGTAGTGATGGAGGAATGTGCTTCAGATTTGCACACTTTTGGCATGTGAGACATTTCTTGACAAAGAAGTAGCAATCCCGTTCGAGGGTAGTCCAGTACTATCGTGCCCTGACGATCTTCAAAGCTAGCATTTTCCCATTCATGTGGGTGCCACAGACTCCTGCATGTATGTTGTCCATGACTCTCTAAGCTTCGTGCTTGTCAACACATCGGAGGTTAGGGCCGTTAATGGAGATTTTGCATAGAATGCCGCCTTCTATGACGAAATTGGCTGATTGTAGTCGCAGAGCCCTTCGATTCTTGCTTGAAAAGTGTGGGGGATACTCCGAACTTTGTAGATACCTTTGAATGTCTGTAAACCAAGGTTCATCTTCGTCCTGCTCTACGTTGTCAATAGCATGGACATATGCTGCTTCTTGACGTGTTTCAATTGTAAGTGGCATTTCAGCCATGCTGCTTGGAATGTTGATCATTGAGGCCAGTTTTGCTAGTGCATGGGCGAATTGATTCTCCTCTCTCGGAAGGTATGTATAGCGGAGCTCTTCTATTTGTTCGGACAACTGCTGAAGATCAACTCCCATAGATTTATGTGGAATGTATTTGAGGTCGAATTCTGCTAGCATGACCAACCATCTGCACAAACGTCCGTTGAGTGCTGGTTTCTCGAATAGATATTTGAGAGGATCGGCTTTGCTGATCACATGTATTGTATGGGAGAGCATGTAGTGCCGCAGTTTCTTTGTGGCCCAAACCAAGGCGATGCTGAGTTTCTCGAGCTGAGTGTATTTGGTCTCGTACTCGATCAGCTTCTTGCTTCTGTAGTATACGGCATTCTCCTTGCCTTCAATTTCTTGGGCAACCATAGTCCCCACTGCTGAATCTGTGGTTGTGAGGTATAGCCTGAGGGGAATCCCTGGCATTGCTGATTTTAGTACTGGTGGGTTGGAAAGGTAGCTTTTGATTGTTTCGAATGCATGCTGACAATCGTCATCCCACACTTTGGGCTCGCTCTTTCGGAGCTTTCGAAATACTGGTTCACAGATCATTGTGAGTCTTGAAATGAACCTGCAGATATATTGTAGTCTGTTGAGAAAACCCCGAATTTCCTTTTCATTCGTTGGTGGCTGCATCTCGAGAATTGCTTTGATTTTTGAAGGGTCAGCCTCTATGCCTCGAGAGCTGATAACATATCCGAGCAAATTGCCTGACGTTACCCCGAATGCGCACTTTTGAGGATTGAGCCTCATATTGTATTGTCTGAGCCTGTTGAAAAACTTTCGAAGTACAGAGGTATGCTCGTGTTGTTCTTTGGATTTGACAATCATGTCGTCGACATATACCTCAATTTCCCTGTGAATCATATCGCTCATGATAGCTGTTGCTGTTCTTTGGTAGGTTGCTCCTGCGTTCTTTAGTCCGAACGGCATAACTGTATAGCAATATGTACCCCACTGAGTGATGAAGGTTGTTTCCTCCATGTCTTCCTCTGCCATGGGAATCTGATTGTAGCCTGCATACCCGTCCATAAAATAGAGTAAGGCATGATTTGCGGTGTTGTCGACCAGGATGTCGATGTGAGGCAATGGAAAACCGTCTTTAGGGGTGGCCCTGTTAAGATCCATGTAGTCCACAAACATTCGTATTTTTCCGTATTTCTTTGGAACTGGGACGACATTTGCGATCCATTCTGGATATTTTGCTTCTCGAATAAACCCGGCCTCTAACTGCTTGGAGACCTTTTCTTGAATTTTGAGGGAAACATCTGGTTTCATGCCACGGAGCTTCTGCTTGATGGGCTTTGACCCTGGAATAAGGGGAATTGTATGCTGACCGATGCTTGGATCAACCCCTGGCATATCATGATAGGACCATGCGAAGATGTCTACATACTCTGAAAGTAGCTTGATAAGATCGTCCCGTTCTGATGGAGAAAGAGTTAAACCAATATGAACTAGTTTTGAATCACTGCTGTTAGAAAGGTTAACTTTTTCTGTTTTCTCAATTATGGGCGTCCTGTTTTCATGATTTTCGATAGCTTTTAGAAATTCAAAGTCAGTTTCTTGTGAAGCAAAGTTGTGTGGATTAGGATTTGATTTCGAATTAGGACTCGAAGAGTAAGTAGAAATTGAAGTGTTATTGAAATCGACAATCATTACATCGACTGTTTTGACTTGTAGCTCGGCCTTTAGAGGCACTTGATTGATGCAAGACTCTAGTTCTAGACACTTAGACTCATTGCTAGACTCGAAAATTGGAAGACAGACTTTGGACCTGGAAAAAGATACTAATCAAAAAGATAGTTTTCAGGGTATTCCCAGACATCTGCATTGTAATCGTCATAATCCTCGAAGATGGAACTGCATGCACAGATTTTCGGGACTTGATCCCAGACTTGGTTCCATGTGTTGTAAGGAAATGCGGCGAAGCTGCCCTTGCATGAAGTGTTCAGCCCTAAGAGAAACATTCTCACCATTTTGCCCTCTGGTAGCTCAGGCTGAATTGTACGAGCAGAGATTGCCCATCGGTGGTAGTATATATTCTTGAATGCACTCATCCTTTTCCTGGCGTACAGCCGGCTTTTGCTTGATGAGAGTGTCTCGGAAGCTTGAACCTTTGAGGGTGAGGCAGGCAGGGGCATCTAGTATTTCCTCGAACCAAGGCTCTCCGAATAATAGGTCGAAGTTAGTAGGCACATCAATTACCAGGAACTCAGCATTGTCGTAATAGGTGTCAAATGAGAAAACCAGTTCAAGGACTCCCAAGACTTTGTATGTGACACCCTGGAGTTTGACAGTTTGTTGGGCACTCATCATGAGATCATACTCGGAGGATCCTAAAGCCTTCACGGTGGCGAGTTGACAGATGTTCTCTTGAATGTCGGTGGTTACCCTAGGCTCGGGGATCACCCAATTTTGAGCACTTGGAAGTAGATGGCAGAAACTTGGAACCATGAGCTCGTAACCTGGCTTGCATATTGTGGAGATCAGATTGCATGGAAACTCCTCTTCTTCATCTTGGCAGTCATAGGAGATGGCTTGTACGGAGGGGGTTTGCTTAGCCCCTGGAGGTAAAGGTAAAGTCTTGTTGTCGACCATGTTCTGGATCAAGTGTTTGAGCTTGTAGCAATCCTCGATGTCATGACCCTTCCCTTGATGGTATTTGCAATGAGCTGTCGGATCCCAACTCTTGGATCTTTTGTTAACTGGAGGATCGGGTGTTGGACCGATTGGTGCTATGACTTGTTTTTCGACCAACCGATCAAATGCCTCACTGTAAGACATCCCGAGGTTTGTGAAGACTATTTGGGGCCTGCCTTGATAGTTGCGCTGGTTAGCATTGCTTTTGAAGTTGTTTGATTTGGGACCTTGAGGAGCCTCTAGGGCGTTAACCTCATGAACTTTGTGTGTTGTCTCAGGTCTCTTCCCCTTCCATTTTTCAGTTTGCTGAGCTGGGGCTGCGGGTGTTTTCATTAGGTCATCCTCTATGTCGACCCCGATGTCGTAGGTTCTCTTGAAGCTTTCTAGACCTAGGTACTTCATGTGAGCATTGTACTTTGGAAAAAGACCGACGATGAAAATCCTGACTAACTCTCTCTCGGAGGGTCGGGTTACCATTTGGGATGCCATTTCCCTCCACCGGTTGAGGTAAGTAGTAAAGCCTTCCTAAGGCCCTTGCCTGAGAACTTCTAGTTCCCTTAGAGTAGTGTGCAGCTGAATGTTGGGCTGATATTGCTCCATAAATGCTCGAGCAACCGCTTCCCAGGTATTCGTTTGATGTTCCTTGAGTGAATAGTACCACTTCTGGCAGACAGGTTCCAGAGACATAGGGAATACCACTGGGTATAGCTCAAGTTAGACCCCTTTGATGGCCATTGTAGGTCTGAAGTTCTTAAGATGGTACTTGGGATTGTCATTTGATTTGAACTTTGGAATATCATTGGCGAAGAATTTTGGCTGGCAGATTAGCCTTCCCCTTGAGGTTGTCCTCCATTGAGGTGTCAAAGTAGTTCTCTTGATTGGTAACCTTACTGACAAGACTCTCGATCTTCTTGGTTAAGTCATCAGTGGGCGCACCCTGTTCCACGACACCGCTGAGGCTGGCGAAAGCCGCTAGGAGTTGAGCGAATTGATTAGAGGCAGACATTTGGACTGTTCCTTGAATGGGGGTGGGAGTCTGATTTGTAGGAGATGATCTGGCTGCTTGCTCAACACCGGTTATGCGGGAGGCTAGGGCTGCTGGAGTACTTTTCAACCTCTCCCCTCTTCGGCGAACCCACAGGATCTTTGGACTCCTAGTTAGGACACACCAGACAATTTTAGAACTTGGACTTCCCGACACATGATATGATATGCATGCAATGAATGAGACCTAGACTTGACTCTAACTCCGAAGATTCGAGATTTTTGGATTTTGTACTTGTATTCGGGATTTGCAACCCGTTGGAAATGTTTGAGAGGAGCCTTCATTCTTTTGTGAAAGTTAGCTCTTGTACTAGAATTTGGGAAATCGAAAGGAATATTTCGACCTATTGGAAATTGGACTTATTTGAAGGGGATTTCAACGCGCTCTAGGATTTGGAAATTGGACTTATTTGAAGGGGATTTCAACCCGCTCTAGGATTTGGAAATTGGACTTGTAATAGGAAATTGACTTTTCAAGGGAATTTCGACCCATTGGACTTGGAATATTTGAAGGGAATTTCAACCCGATTGAAAGGAATTGATTTTGTATTATTTAAAGGGAATTTCAACCCGTCAATATTTTAGGGGAGTTTCAACCCATTTGAACTTGAAATATTTGAAGGGAATTTCAACCCAATTGAAATTTGTATTATTTCTGGGGATTTTCAACCCGATTGAAGAATTGGACTTGTATTATTCCTAGGGATTTTCAACCAGTTGGAAATATTTGCAATGGGGTTTGTATTATTTTAGGGAATTTTCAACCCGTCAATATTTTAGGGGAATTTCAACCCATTGGAATTGGAGTATTTGAAGGGAATTTCAACCCATTGGAATTTGTATTATTTCAGGGGATTTTAACCCGTTGGAAATATTTGGAATGGGGTTTGTATTATTTTAGGGGATTTTCAACCCGTCAATATTTTAGGAGAATTTCAACCCATTGGAATTGGAGTATTTGAAGGGAATTTCAACCCATTGGAATTTGTATTATTTCAGGGGATTTTCAACCCGTTGGAATTTGAGTTTGACTCGAAGTTTGAATTTTGAAATGGAAAAGGACGCATTTTGTATGTAGAACATGAAGCTTCGTATTTGGAAAATCCGGCATTATGTCGCCGTGGATTTGAGACATTGAATTTGGGAACTTGAAAGTCCGGCATTATGCCGCCGTGGACTTGGAGTGTAGGATTTGAGATTTGATGGTTTGGAATTTTTGAACTTCAAGCTTGAGGTTTGAAATACGGAATGGAAAATCGTCATTACGACGACATGTATTTTGAATTTGAAGTTTTGAGCATAGGACTTGAATTTCGTAATATTGACATGGAATTTGAGGTTTGAAAGTTGGAGTTGAAAAGTTGGCATTACGCCGGTGTAGACACCTACTTTTGTCCCCATTTGCGAAAGGGAAAGGTTCGATGATGAAAACATAAATCTCCACTTGACAACGCATCTCCTATAAAATAAACGAATCTCAATTCCCCTTTTCATTTCACCCGAAACCTGCTATTTATGGAAACCTGCTAAAAATAGTAACTACCGTAAAGGGTAGATTCTAAAAGTGGCAAGTCATAAAAGATAGAAACCTGTCAGAATTAGGTGTTGCACTCCAACATAAATCCTAAATGAGATAGAAAACTACGAGAATTCTATTCCTAATATGATTCGGAAATAAGAGTTACGTATTAATTAAAATCCTAACGAGCCTAGAGTTCGTAACGGGCCCAGACGCAGTCCGTCATAAAGTTAATACGCGCTAAAAGAATCTATTAAAGTCTCAAACACTGCGGATTTCAGGAATCCGAATCTGACTAAGAAAACAGCCCAGACCCTATTTTCAACGCCTGGCTCTGGGCGCCGAAATCTTCGGCGCCCAGGCCTGGGCGCTGAAAATACTTGGGTACGTGTTTTTTTCCTAATTCTTTGTGGATTAGAACTCTGCAATTCTATCTTTCCACGAACTCTTCCCTATAAATACAGCCCCAAATTCGACGTGAAAAGGACAACACACAATTCATATTCTGAGTATTGACTCAAACCCTTAGCCTAAGCCTCACGCTGCGAAATTGTTCACGCGTTCTGTCGCAATCGATCCATAAATCGAACAGAACGTATCCTGTCCCATAACTTGAGATTCGTTAAATAAAAAGGAGAAATAGCAAAGTGAAAGTGGTTAGTTTTCTGAGAACCGTGACGCACCTCTCAAGGGTGCGTCGTAATGTGTCCCTTTTCGATGATTTAAATGCTTTCCTCGCCCTTTTTATGAACTGTTAAACTAACTAAATCTGATTGTTCTACCACGCCTAACAAATATAATATTTTTGGGAAATTGGATTATCATGCTAGGTCCCTTAATGCTATTTAAATCAGATAATCGCGATCGATCTAGTATTATATGTTGCATATTGCTAAAATCAACTCAGATTAGTTTAATAGTTAACGCATGTCCCTTCAATTATTTATGCTGAGCTAGTAAGGATATCCTGCCTCTTGAGTTATCGACGAGCGAAGTACTCCTCTCGGTAGTTACAGTCCCCCGAACCCTCAATCTCTACCTTGCGGGTGTATGTTGAGAGATCCCCACACCAGGGATCACAAGGGAACCTACGGCCGTCGTGGTCAAACATAATTGCACTCCCTTTATGTCACGATAACCGGGTTTTGTCAGTTTTTCTCATTGTTGTTAAAAACTGAATGGCGACTCCTATATTACTAGTCAATTGGGTGTAAATTTCACTGGAAATCCAATTACACTTGATTGAATAAAAAAGAAGCGTCACACCCACGAGGGACGAGGTCACGCATTAGCCTCGTGCTTTTTCGACCCCCTCACAGTGGCGACTCCACTGGGGATAGTGAAGGAAATACTCATGCTTGTAGGTAATCAAAATAGCCGAAGGGTGAAACGATCCTACCCCGCGTTTATTTCCCCATCAAATTGGGACGACCTGAAAATCAGCATATTAATGTGAACGGGCAGAACCACATAACGAATCTCGGCTCCCTCGGGAGCTGGGACTAAGGATACCTTTTTTCGCCAATAGGGGGTGCATACGCCGCGCATGTTGCCCACTCGGTACTTGTGCAGGTAGTACACCTATCCCGAACCCAATCGCTCGCTCATTAGGTCCCTCTCGCCTGCATGCCCCCTTGGCTTGCACTTGCGGGTTGGCCTCTTGAGCGAAATTCGTCTGTTGAAGACACTACCTCGACCGGGGCTTGTGTTGGATCTACGATAGAAGCGGTACCAAGCCAGGCGCAAATAACTACCCATAGAAGCCTATCATAAACTACATGACATGTTATTATCGCCTCATGATGAATGTTCGTTATATGTAGCGAAATATGTGATTGTGTGTGACAAACTATCCTAGAAAACCAACGACCTTAAAAATTGCCCAAACATTCATAGACTAATTTACCAAAGAGTTATACCGAAATACGTGTTCCGCGAACCCGAATGATCGCCACAAAAATAAGCGACGCTCGGGATGGCCTGTAACGAAACCCACAAACGCTGCTACGCGTAAAGGACGTTATTAGGCAAACACGCAAATCGAAGTCGCATAAACAGAAGACAGAAAACGAGAACCAGTCAGGGACGCATTTTCAACGCCCCTGGCTGGGCGCCAGAATTTCTCACGCCCCTCACTGGGCGCTGAAGTTGCTGCTTGGCCTTCTGGTCAGGCGCAGCAGCCTCGGTGCCCGCGCGAAAGGAAAATACGTAGCACAAAAAATGTTCGTAAAAAGAATTGCTACGAGGGCGTAGGAAAAGCACTCGATTTCAAAAGCGAATCGTTAAAAATTAATAACTCTTTGCGTCGTTGTTAGGCCTCCTACGACGACAATGCTGGGCACTAAAAAAACCGAACATGCTAACAACTGTGAATGTCACACGGGCAAGTGTTTCGAAAATACAAAGAATGACCAAAAGAAAAAAAAAACCAAAAAGTGTACCAACAAAAGAAAGAGTGAAAAACCAATAGAGAGAGTCGAAGTCTAGACTAAGTAATGCTTAAAACTTTGGGAACATAAACTTTAGCTTATCTTATGCCTAGGACTGGTCCTGCTAATTGGTGCCGATCAGGGAATCAACGGTTAGTGCGTCTCGAAGATACATCACCAACATCAGGTTTAGTGACTCCAAGCTCCGTCCGTCGTCCCTCATTTCAAGGATCTCCGCTTCCCCAACCTCAATTCGCACCTTCAAACATGTCCATCGAAGATTTGCGAGACCAGATGGTCAAAATGACCCAACTTATGGGCCAATTGAAAATGGAAAATCAAGCGTTAGCGGCTGCGCAAGCCAAAAATGACCTCGATAACGAGAAGAGGATTGAAAAAATGGTCCTACAGCAAACCATGGGGAGCAAATACTTCTCCCTCGATCCTGAACCTTTTCCTGGCAAACTCCTAGAAAAGTTCAGTTCATCTGACTTACCAAAGTTCAAGGCCACGGACAACCCCCGTGATCATCTACTGAGCTTTGTGAATGCCATGAACTTGAAAGGCGTGGATAAGTCCATGTACTTACCTGCCTTTCCTTTGTCCTTGGAACCTGTGCCGCTCAAATGGTACTATCACCAGGACCCTAAGCTCTTCCCCACTTGGAAAGACTTTGTCAATGTCTTCATCAAGCAATACTCGTCGAACATGGATTTCCAAGTCACCATGCGCGAGCTGGAAGTCCTCTTCCAAAAGAAAAATGAGGGTTTCACGACCTACTTTGCTAGATGGAGGGACCAGGCGGCCCAGCTAATCAATAGGCCTCCCGAAACAGAATTGGTCCAAAAATTCATTGACAACGTGGACCCGGCTTACAGACAACACCTTATGTACCTGGGACATGACACTTTCAAAAGAGTTTATGATGTGGGAATAAAGATCAAGGAAGACCTCGCCAAAACCATACAAAGCAAACCCACATATAAAAACAACACCTATAATCGGGGTAACACATCCGAAGCCCAAGAAGTCCATGCTGTAGAAGAGACTCTCGCCCGACGAAGCCCAGGAAGATGGGTCCGAGACCGAAAGTTTGCCCCACTCGGGTCAACTTTGGTACAAGCCTTTGAAAGAATAACCAATCAAGGAAAGTTGAGACCTATAGGCCCCACCCGTGACCCTCCTGTCAAAAGCAAATATTGGGTCGAAGGTACTTACTACAAATTCCATCAAGGAAATGGGCATGACACTGAAAACTGCTGGAATCTAAAACATACGATCCAGGACATGATAGAGGATGAAGTGATACCTCTCCCTAACGTTGGCAAACCCAACAACAACAAGAGCCCACTCGGCTCTTGTCACATCTCTCTCGACCAACCAGAGAATTTCGACCCCACGGTGTAAATCACGCCTCAAGGTGCACCACTCACTGTGGTCCCTATGGATCGAATCGAGAGAGAAGTGTGCGGTGTGTGGAATGATGATGCTGAAGATATTTACCTATCTCAAGTATCGGGCCAGGACCTCTTCACTGAAACATGGCCCGGGTATGCTCTCATTGACACCACCCCTCAGGAGCCCAAGGTGGACAACCTCACCCGATCCGGAAGAATATACCAACCGGATATTCACCCACCTCCTATGGACGACATCCCGGTTAGGCAAACTCCTGAGAATGGACGGCACGCCACCGTCGCAGAAGTCATTGAAAATCCTCTCCTGAAACAACTAAAAAGAACCAAGGCCGAGATTACCATCTGGGATCTCATGTGTACTTCAAAGGAACATCGCGAAAAGCTTATTCGCTCACTCGACCTCATCTCAGTACCTACAGATATCACACCTGACTCATTGGTTAGCCATGTCACGAGAGATGCCGGAGAAAAAGCCATAGTTTTCACTGACAAAGACTTGCCCAAAGAGGGGGGTGCTCACAATAAAGCCCTTTACCTAGTGGTTGGATGCAAAGGACAAAACATCCCCCTAGCGCTCGTAGATAATGGTTCGGCGGTTAATGTCTGCCCATTGCGAACCGCCCATTGCTTGGGGCTAGGAAACGATGACTTCTAAACCTCCACGCAAAGGGGTACGAGCTTATGATAACTCCCGAAGGCCTGTATTGGGAAAAATCAACCTTACCATACAAACCGAGCCTGTGGCACGCACCACGGAGTTTCAAATAATCGACATCAAGCCCACATTCAACCTCCTCTTGGGGCGACCTTGGCTCCATGACTTAGGAGGTGTGGCTTCTACCTTGCACCAATTGGTTAAACTTAACCATAACGGGGTAATACTAGAAATCCGCGCCCCTCCTCTCGACGTCAGTTGCACTATGGTTGGAACGGCCGAAACTGCAGACGACCTTTACGGGTTTCAAATGGAAGAAACAATTCAGTTCATCGAAGATTATGATCCAGCATTCCTAGACCCGCATGCATCCCAAGTCATCCCTAGAATGCTGTTAGCTCAAGGTTATTTCCCAGGAACCCCATTGGGCATAAGGAAGAAGGAATACACATTCCATCCTTTTCCCAACAAATCTACTCCCTTTGGCTTAGGCTATGAACCAACGGAGGAAGATATTGCTGACCGCCTGTCTAGGCTACGCCTTAACAAAGCCAAACAAACCACCCTCCTTCCCTCGTATCAAAGGACCCTTAACGGGATGTTCGTTCGGGAAGGAGAAGAACACCCATGCAGTGATTTCCCTGAACCCTTCGTTCAGGATGGCTTGCTAAAACCCGGATTTGAAATTTTCCATGACTGCCACACCTTGGATGAGGCACCCCACCTCACCAAGACTAAAACAGCTGAAATATTGGACAACCAGGCTCTATGGACACTGTTTAACGAATCGAGGCCTATGGAGAACGAGAATGTGATGACTACCCTAGCTTTACAAGATGAAGGTTTCGATCCAACCCGGTTAATCTTTCCTGCATCAACACTAGAAGAGGTCGAGAACGGATGGGTGAAGACATATTAGTGGGTCAATGCAAAAGGAATGGAATTCAAGATGAGTACCGGTGAAGGATCGATGTTTTATGAGACTAAACCCCAGGCTTGAGCCACATAGAGCACCATTAGTAAAAAACGCCTAGTAGTTCTTTAGATTGATAGAAAAAATAATAGAGACTTTAGATGGTCCTAAGGCCCCTTAGAATATAGGTCATTTTTATTTCAGTGTGTTTTCCTTACTTTCCGAATCAATAAAGGCGTAATATTTCTCCTAAAAATATTTTCTAACACTAAATAAAAACCAAATGTACTTGCAAAATACAAAAATAAAGAGGCGGCCCACTCTAGGCCCAACAAACAAAACCCACTCGGTTTTGAAATAGTGCCATGGGAACCAATTCCCGAAACCCACAAAATAAACCACACTATCCCATTCATATCCCCAAAACCTAAAAAGCCAACCAGTGTCATCATAAGAGTCAATCCATGCAACCCAAAATCAAAGGAAATCAAAATCCAAAACAATGCAAATGTTATCCAAAACAGATTCATAAAACATAATTCCATCATACCCTTCACTAACAACACGCACTTCAACCCACCTCAAAAGACTACACAAAGGTCTTCATAACTTCCGCACCCTAACCCCATTTTCAAATTTGTTTCAAGTCACGAATAGAAAAAATTAATCCGGACAAAAACGCATTTCACGCTAACGGTCAAAAAAGCCTCCGAAATAGCCTCAAAATTGACTTTAAATACGAAGGCACAAAAAAATAAATAAATGCAAGAACATGTGAAGCAAAGCGTCCAAAATTGACCGCCTAAGTCATTTTCAGCGCCCAGGGCTGGGCGCCGAAATTTCTGACGACCCAACCTGGGCGTTGAAACTCTCTGCCTGCCAAAAATTTTCTTTTCAAAAGTGCTCGTCATTTTATCCGCACACAACGGAAAAATAACGAACACTTGGGGGGTACAATACGTATCCAAATAGGCTTACCAAAAAAATAGCCATACAAAACATAGTCGAATTTCATTTTTTACGCGACTTACGGCAAAACAAAAACGGCAGACGAAAATAATGATAATACTTCACTCATTTGACCGGTTAAGTAATATGCTACCACCTCAGAGCATATCTATTAAAATCTGGCATCCTAGAACTTATCTAGCTAGAACTACGCGCGACCTGATTCTGACAAGATACGTAGGCAATCCTTACCAAGGATTCGGTCCAATAAAAAAAACAAATATTCTTTGTGCAAAAAGTGTTAGACACATAAGAACATAAAAAAGAGGAGAAACAAAAATAAATAAAAATGAAAAATAAAAATACGCCTTTATTGAAAAAAATAATAAGAAGGAAAACAAAGTGCTAAAAATAAAAACAAACACAACTGAAATAAATAAAGGGCACCTACACCCTGGCAAGAACTACACTACTCTAGTTCTTCCGGATCATCAAATAAAGTCTTGTAGAGGGAAATGTTCGCAGGATCCACCCCCACAGTCTTCTGCGCTGCCCCAATATGAATCTCCATAAGAACCGGCTCCTGGACACTAACTTCCAAAGATGCAAAGGCTTCAGAAACATTCTCAGTTATAGCCCGCTCAGCCTCAAGGGCACAGACAATGGTGGGAGAAGGATTATTATCGTCAACTAGACTAGCCACTGTTTCTACAGGCGGCTGAGCCTTCCTAACCCATACATTGTTCCGGCGACGATCTCCGCGAGAGCTTGCATTTCTTTTAACAGCAGCAGGCCCCTCATGTTAGGCATCTTTTTAGGCCTGAAACTGGAACGGGGAGGAACTTCCTTTCGCTTTCGATCAGGACGAGCTTTCACAGTCTTAATACTATAGGTACGAGGTTTTGCAGAATCAGGACCCTCATACTTAACACGAATACGAGGTATCAAAAGCTCAGCCGGCTCCCCATTTCGAGCCTCGGTCCTCACATCTTTATCATTGGAGCTCATCCCCAACTTGTAGTTTTCAGAAAGACCCACAAAGCCATTTGTAGCTACGGCCCAACGCGGGAGACCAACATAATACTTAGCCCACGCTAGGACCCGTGTTTTTGAAAAGGCCGCTACCTTAGGTGGTACCGTATCAGAAAAGGGGATAGTCTGCCTTAAACCATATTGACGCATGACTCGGTAAGGGAAAATATAAATGGGACGAGATAGCCCCAACAAGGAAACATAAACCGATACATCAGAACCCCCTGTCATAGTAGTCAAACCCCACCATGGTACCACCCACCTAATAGAACAAATGCCATAAGTAAAAAAGGAGGTCCATTCGGCCTCGTCTTGGCCTTGGTGCAAGTTTTTTCGGTTACCCAAGGCTATAGGGCGATAATGTTTAGGATCGGCAGGAGCTTCCAAATTTCTAAGCCGTTCCACGAGCCAAATCTGCAAAAAACGGGCACGATCAAAAAATAATAAAAGAAAACGGTTCCTGGTGCGCAGTTTCAACGACCAGGACCAGGCGCCGAAAATTCCAGCGCCCAGCCCTGGGCGCTGAAACTCGTTGTGTACGCAAAAAAAAAACGTGTATATGTGCGTGAGGATAAATCGATTACCTGCAGTAATAGGGGGCTCCCCTTAAAATGTTCAGATTTGGTATCCTTCTTCAGCTCATCCGCACTCAGCAAAGTCTCGGCAACAACCAACGGCATAATAGAATAGCAACTTTCCATCTGGCTAATCAAGGGGTTCAACCTTATGTCATCGAACGCACCATTGTCATTCGACAGCAAATAGTGATTTAACAAGCAAAATACAAGGGCTCGAATATTCAATTTCTGTTCGGTCATATTCTTACTAGGCCTAAAGTGATGTTTTACAAGTTTTGCCAAGTTAACCTCGTCACCTACAACAATTTCAGCAAACATGTTATCATCTAGTCCTAGGAAAGTCCCTATGGTTGTTTTACCCTCTTCAATGGTGCCAGGGGTAACAGGAGTAGCATTAGTAGGATAACCAAGGATCGCAGCAAACTCATCTGGCAAAGGACATATTTCGTTGCCCCGAAAGGCAAAAACATGAAGATCGGAGTCCCAAAAGCTTAGGGCAGCATGCAGAAAGTTATAATCAATATTAATTTGTTGTAAGCCTAAAAGTGCCTCTAAGTGATATTCTTTTAACAAAGCCTTTTCTGTGGGAGTAAAGGCCCGTAGCCAACGCCTAACAGTCCGTTGGAGTGAGAAAGTAGGGATCGACATGGCAAAAGCAATGAGTAATTAAAACACAGCAAAAAAAAAGAGAAAGAAATTGAGAGTGGTGGAAAATAGGGACGTATCTAGCCCCTATATATAGCTGGACGCACCCAGTGACATCCTGATCCCATTCGAAACGTGTTAGGAAATCCGAAAGTCAAATATCACCAGGAAAAGACTTTCAGCGCCCACGACCAGGCGCCGAAATGTTTAACGCCTAGCCTTGGGCGCCGGAAATGCAGCCCAAGGCCCGGATTTCACAAAACGCGGAACAGAAAGGACTTAAAACCGTGTTGCTAAACACGAGGCCCTATTGCAAGTAGGATCAAGCCCAAATCACCTTTAGCTCCCAAATAAGCAAAAAAATAAACATTAAAACTTGGTCGAAACTTAGACTCGTCTCAGAAAATGCTTATGTACACTTTTCAAAAAACAAGTTAAATATCATGGTCATTCTTCGAACACCAAAAATGTGTATCGTTAAGTCGTTGGTTTTCCAAATAAAAAATGTTTGTCTGTCAAAGGATTAATCCGGGCCAAGCTAAAACCGAATGTCGCCTGAAAACTAAAGTCGCACTCCACGGCTTAGCTAAAGTAGCACACTACTATAAAAGGTCGCTCGCACATACGAGCATGACCCCAAACATGATTACAAGATGCGAAAAACGACCGACGAGCCCCAGTGCTTGGGGGCTCGCGAAAAATAGACTCCAACAAGGAGCGCACGATCAAAATCACATTCCCGGACTGCGCCATACACCATATCATGTTTGGATATCTCAAAAAAAAAACAGGTTCGACCTCAGGGAAAGGTCGTCATTGACACTTGTGCACGGTCCTCTAATCGAAGACCAAGTCGAGCCGTAAAGACTAGCTCAAAATCGCGAAAGCAGACGGTCGCAAGACAAAGGTCCGTCTGAACACGTTGTCAGCCCACGTTCAGGTTACAGCTAAATTCGAGCATCCCTCGAAAGAATTCACTCTTGCAAGAATGAATAAAAAGAAATTCTCAAAAGAAATCACAAAGAACCAAAGAAATAGGAACTTTCCCATCTTCAGTTGGCAAGATCGCGTCACAAACCGCGCGAGTTCCCAAATCGAAAAAACGAATTCAGGGACGTCCACCCTTAGCGGACAGGGCTCGCCCACCTTCAGCGGGCGGGGTCTGCGTCACTAGCCGCGCAGGTCCTCAGTTTTCCAAAAATGAAGTCTTCAAAAACAAAATGAAACAGGCTCGCCATCTTCAGCCGGCGGGGTCTACGGCGCAAACCACGTAGGTCCTTATTTTCAAAAAAAAAAAACACAAAACAAATTACAAAATAGATTCGTCCACTTCTATCGGACGGGGTGTCCACCCTTAGCGGACAGGTTCGCCATCTTTAGCCGGCGGGGTCTACGTCACAAGCCGCGTAGGTCCTTATTTTCAAATATTCAAAAAATGGATTCGTCCACTTCTATCGGACGGGGTGTCCACCCTTAGCGGACAGGTTCGCCATCTTTAGCCGGCGGGGTCTACGTCACAAGTCGCGTAGGTCCTTAGTCGCTGCAGCGATAACTTTTTTCTGGTTTTCCCTTTTCCAAATATTAAAAAGATTGGTTTTCCGTTTTTTCCAAAAAAGAGCGATGTGCTGGATTTTCCTTCGTTTTACGTCCCATAAAAACAAGGGGGTTTTCTCGTTTAGCTAGCCCTGAAAATGAGAATCTTTAAAAACATTTGGAAATTTTGATATTGAAAGTCCCAACTATGGTCACTTCACTTTTAAAGGTCCCAACTTTTGATTATTCTAGAGTGGTCTCAACTTTAAGGTGTGTTTTCCCAGAATGGTCCTTTAGTTTATTAAACTGTTAATTAAGTTGATTTAAGCATATCATACTATTCTATTTACTTCATTTAATTAAAAAATATGGTTATTGCACGAGGGATATGAGTCTTAATTAAGTTATTTAGCACTTAATTTTAACTAAGGGACCATTTTTGGAAAGGACTCTCTATAGTTGGGACCACTATGAGATAATCAAAAGTTGAGACCTTTTAAAGTAAATCGGCCATAGTTGGGACTGATAATATCAATTTTTCCAAAACATTTTTACCTCGTGGTTGGGCTTGGCCAGGCCCAATTACACTTTATAGCTTTGATTTCGAAAACATCTGTAGCTACTCCCAATGACAAAGCGAGGGAGTTTCTACGCCTCTTTAGATACTTCCAATGACAAAGTGAGGGAGTATTCTATACTATCCGTTGACAAATCCCAATGACACGTAAGGGATATGTCGACATTTCAAGTGATGACCCTTAAGTCAAATGTTATCACTCGGGGGCTCGTGAGACCCTCGCAAAACAAGTCACATACACCATGGCTTGTGTGACGCACTCCGTCTAATACTTTGACCATCGTCTCATCCCGAGACTCACTCAAAGTGGGGGCTAACTGTAGACACCTACTTTTGTCCCCATTCCCGAAAGGGAAAGGTTTGATGATGAAAACATAAATCTTCACTTGACAACGCATCTCCTATAAAAAAAACGAATCTCAATTCCCCTTTTCATTTCACCCGAAACCTGCCATTTATGGAAACCTGCTAAAAATAGTAACTGCCGTAAAGGGTAGCTTCTAAAAGTGGCAAGTCATAAAAGATAGAAACCTGTCAGAATTAGGTGTTGCACTCCAACATAAATCCTAAATGAGATAGAAAACTGCGAGAATCCTATTCCTAATATGATTCGGAAATAAGAGTTACGTATTAATTAAAATCCTAACGAGCCTAGAGTTCGTAACGGGCCCAGACGCATTCCGTCATAAAGTTAATACGCGCTAAAAGACTCGATTAAAGTCTCAAACACTACGGATTTCAGGAATCCGAATCTGACTAAGAAAACAGCCCAGACCCTATTTTCAACGCCTGGCTCTGGGCGCTGCAATTACCTGGGTACGTGTTTTTTCCTAATTCTTTGTGGATTAGAACTCTTCAATTCTATCTTTCCACGAACTCTTCCCTATAAATACAGCGCCAAATTCGACGTGAAAAGGACAACACACAATTCATATTCTAAGTATTGACTCCAACCCTTAGCCTAAGCCTCACGTTGCGAAATTGTTCACGCGTTCTGTCGTAATCGATCCATAAATCGAACAGAACGTATCCTGTCCCATAATTTGAGATTCGTTAAAAAAAAGGAGAAATAGAAAAGTCAAAATGGTTAGTTTTCTGAGAACCGTGACGCACCTCTCAAGGGTGCGTCGTAATGTGTCCCTTTTCGATGATTTAATTGCTTTCCTCGCCCATTTTATGAACTGTTAAACTAACTAAATCTGATTGTTCTACCACGCCTAACAAATATAATATTTTTGGGAAATTGGATTATCATGCTAGGTCCCTTAATGCTATTTAAATCAGATAATCGCGATAAATCTAGTATTATATGTTGCATATTGCTAAAATCAACTCAGATTAGTTTAATAGTTAACGCATGTCCCTTCAATTATTTATGCTGAGCTAGTAAGGATATCCTACCTCTGGAGTTATCGACGAGCGAAGTACTCCTCTCGGTAGTTACAGTCCCCCGAACCCTCAATCTCTACCTTGCGGGTGTATGTTGAGAGATCCCCACACCAGGGATCACAAGGGAACCTACGGCCGTCGTGGTCAAACATAATTGCACTCCCTTTATGTCACGATAACCGGGTTTTGTCAGTTTTTCTCATTGTTGTTAAAAACTGAATGGCGACTCCTATATTACTAGTCAATTGGGTGTAAAGTCACAGGAAATCCAATTACACTTGATTGAATAAAAAAGAAGCGTCACACCCACGAGGGACGAGGTCACGCATTAGCCTCGTGCTTTTTCGACCCCCTCGCAGCCGGTTATGAACTTTGGCATTTGAACTTTGAGGTGTTGAGACTTGAAATTGGCAACTTGACTTTGATGCTTGAAGACTTGAATGTTTGAAATAGGAAATCCGGCATGACGCCGTTGGATTTGAAGTTTGAAACTTTAAATTTGGACTAGAAAATCCGGCATTAAGGCGCCGTTGGATTGAGTCTTGACTTGGAACTTGAAACTCGAAATTTGGACTGGGAAATTCGGCATTATGGCGTCGTTGGGTTGTATTTGAAAATTGAAGTTTTGGACTAAAAAAATTGAATTTGAACTTGAAGCTTGAAGACTAGGAAATCCGGAATTATGACGCCGTTGGGTTGAATTTGATTTGAAAATCGAAGCTTGAGTTTGGAAAATCCGGCATGATGGCGCCATTGGATTTGGACTTGAAAATCGAGGTTTTGGACTAGAAACTTTGGATTGAACTTTGAAACTCGGAATTTGGAGTAGAAAATCCGGCATTATGACGCCGTTGGACTTGACTTGGAAACTTAAGGTTTTGAAAATAGAAAATCCGTCATTATGACGCCGTTGGATTGCATTTTGAACTTCGAACTTGAAATTTTGACTTGAAAATCCGGCATTATGACGCTGTTGGATTGAATTTTGAACTTGAAAGTTGGGATTCAAAATGGTAAATCCGGCATTATGACGCCGTTGGATTGAATTTGGAATTTGTAGCTTGGAATTTGGACTTGAAAATCCGGCATTATGACGCCGTTGGATTGAACTTGAAATTTGACATTTGTGCGTGGGGCGTGTTTAAGGGTTTTGAACCAAATGGAGTTACACTCCCAAAGACCCTAAAATCGGCGATTTAGATGCATGAGGTTTGAATGATGCTCCTAGGGGTTTGGTTTCCTAGTTGGAGGCTAATTGGTTTTGGCAAGCTAGAACTCGAGGTTAGCCATTTACGCGTGCAAAGACGCCCACACAATGCAAAAGTAGCACGTTGTCACACTAATCATGAATATGAATGCGGCATGCAAAGTTCTCAACCTAAGGTCGGTCTAAGTTTTTGTATGATGCAAGTGGTCGGCTTCGGGTGTCAAAAAGGTACTCGGCTAAGAGACGGATCCGGCGACAAGCATTCACTTCCGCCTAAGGGAAGTGTGTGTCGGCAGACGGCCTCCATACTTGACATCGGGAATGTCAAGCAAATGCCAAGTTTCGGTAGGCGCGGAAATGGTCACACACTTTGGTCGGGAACCGTATGGAGAGTCACAATTTCGTTGCCCCCGGGGCTAGCCCGAATGTAGAACACATCCGTTTGGGCAAAGGTAGAAATTCATTTTGCACAATATGGTTTTCCAAAAATGCATGAAATGCCTAGAAATTGAAATTGAAATCGTACTTGAATTTGTATTTGTAAATCCCGTTTTTCGGCACTCGTTCACGAGGCTTGGGAGCGTCCTTCCAGATGCAAAAACAAACTAACTCCCAACACGAAAAGTTGAGCAAAAGTGGGCGACAAGCCACTGTGAGCCACTGTCCTGGATGCAGGCAGTGGCGTTGGGCGCAGGGGCTGCGCCTGGCGCCAATGCTGGCATCCAGTACTTCGGCAGATCATTGGCTGGTTGCTCGAAATCTGCTCTCATTTTCGAAATTGAAATTAGAAAATTCCCCAGCAGAGTCGCCAAGAATTGTAGGGGTTTTTTTCCCGTTTCGTACAAGGGGGGTTTGGCACGCGGCGGTTCGTTTAGAGAACCGTTTTGAACTTTTGTTTTTGTACCTCGAAGGTGTCGCCACCAATCTTTGTTTTAAGTCCCGTTTGGGAAGACCGCAAAATGACTCTATTTTTGGATAAGGCCTTGAATCCTTGAAGCGGATGGGTGAGATCTGGGCTCGGGAACGAAAATGCTTATTCGGTGAGCTTTAGAAATATTCAAGTACGTTGGAACAACATTGTTTCGAAAATAAACCTTAAGATTAGACTATGTGGGTTTGAAATTTAGAGCAAAATAGAATTTCTAATTGTACGGTGGTCACTTTGCTTTAAAGATTGATTTAAGGAACCTAAGGGCGGTTTGTCCAAAAATATCTTCGTTAAGCGTGATGTAACCTTTGTATTTTGTTGTATTTAGCATGTTGGTGATGAAAGCGATAAAGCACATAGAGCAACATCACAATACTAAATAAAGTGCGGAATTAGTAAATACAAGACCCCCTAGAAAAGGACTAGGGAGTAGGTCCACATTGCCTAGAAATGGAATAGGCAAGTAAAGGTGCGGAATTGAAAGTGCGAAATTGAAATTGCGGTATTGAAATTGCGGTATTGAAAGTGCGATATTGAAAGTGCGATATTGAAAGGTGCGATATTGAAATTGCGATATTGAAAGGTGCATCATTGAAATTTGTACTTGGGCACATGAGATTCGAACGCCAAGGGGCTCCTTAAAAATAAGTGAGCCCGACACGAATTCAAAGCCAAAAATCTCAACTTGGGAGAGGTTGCTCAACCCAAATGTCCTAGAATTTGCATATTGAACTTGAAATTGAAAGCTTGAATATTGAAAGGTTTGACCTTGAAAAGATTGAAAATTGAACTTGAAATGATTGAAATTCGAAAACTTGAACTTGTATATTGAAATTTGAAGGCTTGAACTTGTATATTGAAAAAATGGAGTTTTGAATCTCAAAAGATTAAACCTTTAAATGCTAAAAGGTGTCATCTTTGATTACTCCATGTTTGAAGGTGATTCTAGTTCAAAGAGATGAATGCAAGCAACTTTGAACATCCTTGAATCTTGAAAGTTTGTATTTTGTATTTTGAAAAAGTTTGTATTTTTTGAAAAAGCATGTATGATTGTTGCAAGTGGTGTTTTTTATGGCAAAAAACACCAACTTGCTAATCATTTGAAATCAAAATAGCATGATTGATTGAAATGGGATTCAGATTTACCTAGTTAGGCTTAGGCACGAGCTCCCAATTGCTTTTGAATTTAGGAAATTTGTATGTGTTTTTTAGGAGTTTTGAAGTTTGTATTGTGTGGAGTAATGTCGAAATTACGACGTTGTATGTGTTGTGCTCCCCCTTTTTTTGATGGAAATGAGGGGTATTTATAGGAGGGGAATGGTGCAAAACGCCAGCACACGCCAGCGCCTGGCGCCAGGCCAGCGCTGCGCGCTGCTGAGGTGGCTTCATTGCCGCCAAAAAGGACGGAAAGATGTCGTCCTTGATTTGTCTTGTATGGGTGTACCTTCGTACGAATAGTACGATTTTTGGCGTGTAGTGTTTGCTTGGAGGTTAAGACTTGAATTTGCGTCTAAAAACAAGCCTTTCTCGGGTTTTTGAATTCCGGTTTTACGGGACGGGGCCCGGCATGCTCGGTTTTGTGGGTCGGCGCCCGAATTTGACTTGCCTTATATGATTTTGAGTGGAAAAGGGCTAGTAAGACCAATGGGATGGTCTATTAGTTGAGATTGAACTTGGATTTTGAAATTGGATTTTGGAAGTTGTATTTTGTACCGAGTTCCGGGAGGGAACGGTCTCGGGGATTGGATTTTGGACCTTGGATTTTGGAGGTGTTCTTAGCAATTGGGATTTCCGCCTGGAGTTACTTCAATTGCCTAACAAGGATAATGGTATCGTCATCATTCCAAAGGGGAGACACAAATTAGGTGTCTACAGCTGAATCATCTGTGGTTCGAGCTGCTGAGGAAGACGCTTCGGATGACGAAGCAGCTGCAATAAATGCGCCAGGTGGGGGTATGGTTCCCCGAGATGCGCCTGCTTTCCCTGGTGCTGGTTGGACCCCTTCGACCAGGTTTTTCAGCCGAATTGGCACTTGTCTCAGCGGCCTCGCGCTGGCATGGTGAGTCTTGTACCGTGTTTTGGGTTTGTACTTTGTACTTGTATAGGTCTTGAGCTAACTCGTTCACCTGTAGGCCGACGGAAAGCCGTTCCATACTTACTGGTCCTTGGTGGAGGTTCAGAGGGCCTTTAAAGCTCTCCGTGATGATGCAGAGGCTATGGAGATTTGGTGGGATACCACCAACACTTTCCACATGGCATGGGGGGAGATTACTATTACCCCTCTTGAATTTGCTATGATTACAGGTCTTCCTTTTTCTGAGAGGAATGTGACCTTTTATTCTGAGCTGACGTGGCGCTCGGCCATTGCTAGGGACTTGCTCGGCCATGTTGTTGATTTGTCAGAGGACGACTCTCACGCTTCTGTGACGGTGCTTGTGGATGCTATATGTGGTGAGGGTGTGTCCGCGGAGCAGAGGGTTAGGCTCTTCCTCCTTGTCTTGGTTAGCAGAGTGATTGCCCCGAGTAGGAACAGTCGGGTGCATATTAGCTTCTTGTCCGCTCTGAGGGACTTAAGACCTGTCCCGAGTTATAACTGGGGTGGTTTGGCATATAGCCACCTCTTGTATGAAATGGGGCGGGCCTCCCGGAATGCACTGGGGAGTGACCCGAGTATGGCTGCTCTGTGGAGCGTGCTGGAGGTATTCGAGACTCCTTCTACTTTGTACTTTGTATTTGTATGCTTGCATCTTGCATCTTGAACTTGACTGATGTTTTGTTTTTTCCTTGAAAGATTTTGACTAATGTTTTGGTTGTTCCACTGGCACACTTCGTATCTCGGAGGAGGATCCTAGTACCCCTGGGACGGAGCTGGATCGGGAGCTAGAGCGCCTTAGGAGGCGTAACAGGGACAAGGGGCCTGTGGTTGACGTCACCGCTGATGATGACTCAGACTGACCCTGCATGGTAGCGAGTTCCAGCTTGCCTGTGTTGATTTTGTATAGGCTGGATTGTATTGTATTTGTATGGCTTGAAACTTGAATTTTAGTATGGTTTGTATGGTTTTGAACATAAATTGGTTTGTAAAATTGAAGATTGTCTTTTGTATGTTTGAATGCTTGAAATTGTATGCATTGTGTGTGTCTTGAAAATTTGTAGCTATATGCATGCATGACAATTTTGCGAAAAAATTTGAAAAAATTTGCCCATTTTTTCGGGTGTATGTACCCACTATAAACCACTTTAACTGAGGTTTTTTGTTTAGGAAAAGCGCAAGTCAAAGTATATTCAAGTCTTGCTTATGCACATGCAGACTCAACTTAGGACGCCGATCTAGGACTAGAATGCTTGAATTTTGAAAGAAAAAATTGATCCGAAATCTGCCCGAAGCGTTGATCCGGACTGCTTGAAATTTCGCGGCTTGCGGCTTTGGAATTTTGAATAATGGAGGTTTTACTATGCTGTCCGAAACACTAAAGAGTGTGTACTCGGAGTCATAAGAGAGGACGGTGGCCTCGTCCTTTGGTGCAGGCTCCCTGCGCTGGGCGCGGGCTTGGCGCCTGTGAGCTGTCGTGCAAGCCAATTCTTGTATAAATAGGGTGCATTTCGGATCATTTCTTGTATCAATCCCTCCCTGCTATCATTGCATACTGCTTCCTCATGAAGAGAAAATATGGATGTGTCCTTTTAAGGTGCCTTGAACTCGTGGCTTGGTTCGCTAGGCAAGTTGGAGAAAAGGGAGCTTGATGGTATGCATCTTGGGGTGCTCGTCTATTTCCGGTTTGTAAAATTGGACATGCACTTCATTCTTGCTGCTCTGGAGGCTTGGGACCCGAATCATCATGTCTTCCGCTTTGGAAATAATGAGGTATGTCCCCTCCCTGAGGAATTTAGTGTCATATTGGGGTGGCCCATTATGCTGGAGCCATGCATGCCTAGTGTTGAAGAACACTTTTTCTTGAGGTTTGAAAGGTATTTGGGCCTGAAGCCCCCACTTTTGAGTGCAGTTGTATATGGCAGAGGGGTGGATTTGTCCCTCTTTGTCACCTACTTTGCTGGGCTTGATTTTCCCAAAGTTTTCCGCTTGAGAGCCTTGAGTTTTTGTATATTTGCTCGCTTCCTCTTTTCGAAGCAGGGGTTTGGCAATGGCGATGCCTCCCTAATTGAGATTGTAGAGCAGTTTGCTAATGGTCGGGACCCAATGCCGCTCGTGATTGGCGAAACATTGATGGGCCTTGACATGCTAAAGTCGGACCCCTCTTCATTGTCGTCGGGAAGTCCGGTATTACTCCAAGTAAGGATCTGGAGCCTTCTTTGTATTGTTGAACTTGTACATGTATTTGAATTTTGAATGTTGAATTTTGAAATGTGCTTCTTGTATACTCCCCAAGGTTTGGCTTATGGAGAGGCTCATGTTGGTGGCACCACCGGAGAACATGGCGAGCTACAATAGAAGAGGATTCATCGTGCGGCCCATGGTGTATGGCCATCTTTCATTGGATGAGTGGAGATGCGCACTCTCTGGGATTGAATCTTGTATAAGGTGGGTAGTTCCTTGGTGGGGAATTGCTGTTATGAGACATGCCCCTGGTTCTACTACTTTGAGGGTGCCAAGCCTCACAATGCTGGTCTTCTAATCGCCTGCTCGAGTGATGAGACAATATGGCTTGAAACAGGAGATCCCGGACTGGAACGAAGAGAACCCGAAACCTGTTGCGCAGAATGCAAATCGACTTGAAGTTTGGAGGCGGTATTGGGTCGCCAAACCATTCTTGAGTGTCCAGTTCCCGACTTAGCCAGTTACTCTGTCTGCGGGGTACATTGTATGGATGAGAGGCCTAGAAAAGATGTGTTTAGGAAGTGAAAAGGCTTTTGAACTTTGCTTCGCTTGATCCTGACTTTGTATTTGAATTAGCTTTTAAGGCCTTAGGGCCAAATAAGTTATTGTGTTAAATTCTGCTTGAACATGCTTTGCTTTGAATTGGCACATTTGGAATAAAGACAACAACATTTGAGTTTTGCAATTTGATTTGATTTGATTTTTACGATGCCCTTGATTTAGGAAATTTTGAATTTTTTTTTTGTATTAAAGTGGTCGGGCCTCGAAATGAGGTTGCCTACGTGTCCCGATAGGGAATCAGGCCAGACGTAGTTCTGACTACCTTACAAGACCTGAATTTGGATTCTTGAACTTGAACATGGAACTTAGACATAGAACTTCTTGAGTTGATCGGGGTTGGTAAGAGATCTGAATTCTGTTCCGTCGATGTCTGTTAGTTCAACTGCTCCCTCGTAGAGGATCTTCTTCACGATGTATGGGCCTGCCCAGTTGGGTTTGAATTTTCCCCTTGGGTCCATGGTGCTTTTGCGAAGGGCTTTCAGGACAAGCTCGCCTTCCTTGATGTTTCGGGTTCTGACCCTTTTGTTGAAATGTCTGGCCACTCGGCGCTGATAGACTTGTACATGGTGAGCAGCTTGAAGCCGTCGCTCATCGAGCATGACTAGATCGTCGTATCTTGCTTGTACCCATGCAACTTCTGGGATTTTGCTTTCGAGGACTATTCTTAGAGAAGGTATCTCCAGCTCGATAGGTTGTACTGCTTCCATTCCATAGACCAATGAGAACGAAGTTGCACCAGTTGAAGTGCGAATTGAAGTTCGATATCCCCACAATGCGAAATGCATCTTCTGGGGCCAGTCCTTGTAATTGGTAGTCATTTTCATGATGATGGTCTTGACATTCTTGTTGGCTGCTTCGCCTGGCCCATTGGTTTGTGGGCGATAAGGTGAAGAGCGATGATGTTGAATCTTGTACTCGGTGAATAGATCTTCACACTCTCCTTTAAAATGGGTTACCTGGTCACTGATGAACTCGTGAGGAACACCATATCTGCATATGATGTTTTCTTGTATGAACTGGGCCACTTTCTTGGAACCCAATACTTTGAATGATCTAGCCTCGACCCATTTGGTGAAATAGTCGAGGGCGACCAGTATGAACTCATGACCGCCGGTGCCTGTTGGAGTGACTTTGCCGATGACGTCGATACCCCAGGCTGAGAATGGCCACGGTGCTGATTGAGAGTATAGTAGTGATGGAGGAATGTGCTTCAGATTCGCACACTTCTGACACGTAGGACACTTCTTGACAAAGAAGTAGCAGTCCCGCTCCAGGGTAGTCCAATAGTATCGTGCCCTAATGATCTTGAGGGCTAGCATCTTCCCATTCATGTGGGTGCCACAGACTCCTGCATGTATGTTGTCCATGACTCTTTGAGCTTCGTGCTTGTCAACACATCGGAGGTTAGGACCGTTAAGGGACCTTTTGTATAGAATGCCGCCTTCTATGACGAAATTGGCTGATTGTAGTCGTAGAGCCCTTCGATTCTTGCTTGAAAAGTGTGGGGGATACTCCGAACTTTGTAGATACCTTTGGATGTCTGTAAACCAAGGTTCATCTTCGTCTTGTTCGACGTTGTCAATAGCATGGACATATGTTGCTTCTTGACGTGTTTCAATTGTAAGTGGCATTTCAGCCATGCTGCTTGGAATGTTGATCATTGAGGCCAGTTTTGCTAGTGCATCGGCGAATTGATTCTCCTCTCTTGGGAGGTATGTATAGTGTAGCTCTTCTATTTGTTCAGATAGCTGTTCGAGATAGGACTGGTATGGAGCTAAACTCTCGCTTCTTACTTTCCATTTTCCGGAAATTTGATTGATGATTAGGGAGGAATCCCCGTACACTCGAAGTTTCTGGACGCCCGGTGCTAAGGCGGCTTCCAGGCCCATGATACATGCTTCATATTCTGCCGCATTGTTTATGACGTTGAATTGCAGTTTTGCTGATATAGGAATGTGTGTGCCGTCTGCGGCTACTAGAATTGCTCCAACACCACATCCGTTCTGATTGGAGGCACCGTCAAAATGCATTGACCAACTGTCATCACTGGTCATTAAGATTTGCTCGTCGGGTAAGTCGTAATCTTCCTCTTCTGCCTCGACAGGACAGTCGGATAGGAAATCTGAGACTGCTGAACCCTTGATAGATTTTTGTGGAATGTATTTGAGGTCGAATTTTGCTAGCATGACCAACCATCTGGACAAACGTCCGTTGAGTGCTGGTTTCTCGAATAGATATTTGAGAGGATCGGCTTTGCTAATCACATGTATTGTATGGGAGAGCATGTAGTGCCGCAGTTTCTTTGTGGCCCAAACCAAGGCGATCCTGAGTTTCTCGAGCTGAGTGTATTTGGTCTCGTACTCGATCAGTTTTTTGCTTATGTAGTATACGGCATTCTCCTTGCCTTCAATTTCTTGAGCAAGCATAGCCCCCACTCCTGAATCTGTTGTTGTGAGGTAGAGCCTGAGGGGAATCCCTGGCATTGCTGGTTTTAGTACTGGTGGGTTGGAAAGGTAGCTTTTGATTGTTTCGAATGCATGCTGACAATCGTCATCCCACACTTTGGGCTCGCTTTTTAGGAGCTTTCGAAATACTGGTTCACAGATCATTGTGAGTCTTGAAATGAACCTGCTGATATATTGTAGTCTGCCGAGAAAACCCCGAATTTCCTTTTCATTCGTTGGTGGTTGCATCTCGAGAATTGCCTTGATTTTTGAAGGGTCAGCCTCTATGCCTCGAGAGCTGATAACATATCCGAGAAACTTGCCTGACGTTACCCCGAATGCGCACTTTTGATGATTGAGCCTCATATTGTATTGTCTGAGCCTGTTAAAGAACTTTCGAAGTACTGAGGTATGCTCGTGCCGTTCTTTGGATTTGACAATCATGTCGTCGACATATACCTCAATTTCCCTATGAATCATATCGCTCATGATAGCTGTGGCAGTTCTTTGAGAAGTTGCTCCTGCGTTCTTTAGTCCGAACGGCATAACTGTATAGCAATATGTACCCCATTAAGTGATGAAGGTTGTTTTCTCCATGTCTTCCTCTGCCATGGGAATCTGATTGTAGCCTGCGTACCCGTCCATAAAAGAGAGTAAGGCATGATTTACGGTGTTGTCGACCAGGATGTCGATGTGAGGCAATGGAAAACCGTCTTTATGGCTGGCCCTGTTAAGATCCCTGCAGTCCACACACATTCGTACTTTGCCGTCTTTCTTTGGAACTGGGACGACATTTGCGATCCATTCTGGATATTTTGCTTCTCGAATAAACCCGACCTCTAACTGCTTGGAGACCTCTACTTGAATTTTGAGGGAAACATCCGGTTTCATGCGACGTAGCTTCTGCTTGATGGGCTTTGACCCTGGAATAAGGGGAATTGTATGCTGACCGATGCTTGGATCAACCCCTGGCATATCATGATAGGACCATGCGAAGACGTCTACATACTCTGAAAGTATCTTGCTAAGATTGTCCCGCTCTGGTGGAGAAAGAGTTAAACCAATCTGAACTAGTTTTGAATCACTGCTGTTAGAAAGGTTGATTTTTTCTGTTTCCTCAATTATGGGCGTCCTGATTTCATGATTTTCGATAGCTTTTAGAAATTCAAAGTCAGTTTCTTGTGAAGAAAAGTTGTGAGGATTAGGATTTGATTTTGAATTAGGACTCGAAGAGTAAGTAGAAATTGAAGTGTTATTGAAATCAGCAATCATTACATCGACTGTTTTGACTTGTAGCTCGGCCTTTAGAGGCACTTGATTGATGCAAGACTCTAGTTCTAGACACTTAGACTCATTGATAGACTCAGATCCAGACTCATCCTCCGACTCGGACTCGCTCATCATAGATCCTTTGCCCAAAGTAATCTTGAATATTTTGCCATTTGGAGCTGTTATCTTGAGAGTCTTCCTCCAGCCACTGACCATCTTCTCACTCGGAGTAATCAGCTTAGATGGGTCGAAGTCTTCGATTTGAGTGATCATTTGAACCATGGTGTCTTCGGAAATGGTTAGGGTCATCTCCTGGCCAAACAATAGACCAAAAGCTGATGAATCAAGGCATTCAGGGGAGGCCTTGTCTTGTATTGGAGGAGCATCCTCTAGAAAGTGACAGTCCTGAAAGATCTCGAATCCGGGGTAGAGAACCCCCTTTGAAGAGTCATAGAATGGTTTTGGGAAGTCGAAGTATAAGTCATCTTCTCCTTCTTTCACGAATTGCCCATTGAGTGTGAGTTGATGAGGAGGTATTTTGAATTGATCTTTGCCAGCTCGACGGGCCTTTAGCTTAGCCTTTTGCTGCTTGTGATCGAACTTAGTTGGCTTGTATCCCAGACCGCAACAGTTGGCCTGTCCTTGGGTTTTGAAGGGAGATTCGGTTGATGGTGGCAGAGTAGTGCCTAGGAAACGCCCACGCTTGATCATCATGCGTTTTGCCATGGGATTCATTCGGGATTCGATGGCTCCAACTTCAGCACTGAATCCTAGAGGTCTTCGTCCCTGTCATCATGTTCGATTAATATCAGAGCCTTGTCGGCTATCTTGGTCCTTGGATGAGACGCGTGCAGGGTAATGACATTTCCTTGGACCTCCATTCGGACTTTCTGGTGAAGTGAAGATAGCACTGCTTTGAGGTCATGAATCCAAGGTCTTCCCAGTAGGAGATTGATACTTGCTTTGATGTTGAGCACTTGAAAGCTCACTTTCCGCTCGATTGGCCCTGTGCGGAGTAGTAGAGTGAGAGTTCCCATTGCTTCCCGACGAGTGTTGTCATAGGCACGAATACCTTGGGAGGAACTAGAAAAGTCACTAGGGGTGAAACCCAGATTTTCGGCAGTGCGGAGAGGACACACATTGATGGCCGATCCATTGTCCACTAGAGTCGTGGGGATGATCTTGTCTTTGTATTCAACAGTCAGATAGAGAGCCTTGTGATGGCCCGCCCCCTCAGGTGAGAGGTCTTCATTAGTAAAGGTGATTCCTTCTTCCAGATTTGTAAGCAACCCGATTAATTCGTCAGGAGTGACTTCTGGGGTGACATTCAGTTTGACCAGAGCGTTGATAAGAGCAGTGTGGTGCTCCACAAAGGAAGCCATGAGTTGCCAAATATTAACCTCTGCCTTAGTGCGCTTCAATTGCTTGATTAGAGGGTTCTCCTCGGTGGGTAGAGGAACATCTGTTGCTGGTGCCGTTCTGTTGGCTGGCTCTTGAATTCGACCAGACCTAGTCATGACTTCAACACTGTTTTCTGCCTTAGGGTCCAAATACCAGTCGGCGCTTACAATTTCTCGCCATTCATCGTCAGAGATGTTTTCAACAGGAGGGTCCTGATATGTGTCTTCATCATCGCTGGCCCAGATCTCGCAAATGTCTCCTTGAGGTAATCCATATTTCGAGTTTTCACTTGGCTGCACAAAGTGTGGTACAGACCCTTGATTATGAAATATTTCCTCTACCTCGAATGGGCCCATATCATGGAAAAGAGTTTCTTGATTGTCTTCGAGAGCCCTTATGCGAGCCTCAGCTTCCTCAACACGTTCGTAGAGCTCTGCTACAGCTACTACTAGTGAAGTCATTTTGAGTAGGATCTTGAGAAGAGGAATCTGAGCACCTAGTTAGGACAGGATTTTGAACTTTAGAACTTGAACTTCCCGACACATGATATGATATGCATGCAATGAATGAGACCTAGACTTGATTCTAAGTGTCACTCCGAAGATTCGCGATTTTGTATTTTGCACTTGTATTCGGGATTTGCAACCCGTTGGAAATGTTTGAGAGGAGCCTTCATTCTTTTGTGAAAGTCGACTCTAGAATTTGGGAAATCGAAAAGGAATATTTCGACCTATTGGAAATTGGACTTATTTGAAGGGGATTTCAACCCGCTCTAGGATTTGGAAATTGGACTTGTACTGGGAAATTGAATTTTTCAAAGGAATTTCGACCCATTGGACTTGGAATATTTGAAGGGAATTTCAACCCGATTGAAAGAGAACTGGTTTTGTATTATTTAAAAGGGAATTTCAACCCGTCAATATTTTAGGGGAGTTTCAACCCATTGGGCTTGGAATATTTGAAGGGAATTTCAACCCGATTGAAAGGGATTGATTTTGTATTATTTAAAGGGAATTTCAACCCATCAATATTTTAGGGGAGTTTCAACCCATTGGACTTGGAATATTTGAAGGGAATTTCAACCCAATTGGAATTTGTATTATTTCAGGGGATTTTCAACCCGTCAATATTTTAGGGGAATCTCAACCCATTGGAATTGGAGTATTTGAAGGGAATTTCAACCCATTAGAATTTGGAATATTTGAAGGGAATTTTCAACCCGTGGATGGAATCTTGAACTTGTATTATTTCTGGGGATTTTCAACCCGAATGAACAATTGGACTTGTATTATTTCTGGTGATTTTCAACCCATCGGAAGGAATCTTGAACTTGTATTATTTCCGGGGATTTTCAACCCGATTGAACAATTGGACTTGTATGATTTCTGGGGATTTTCAACCCGTCGGAAGTATTTTTACTTTTGTATTGGGAAGGCGAGGATTTTTTTGTAACTTGAAGATGAGCTTGAAGTTTGAATTTGACTTGAAGTTTGAATTTTGAAATGGGAGGAGATGCACTTTCGTATATAGAATATCAGGCTTTGTGTTTGGAAAAATCCGGCATTGTGCCGCCGTTGGATTTGAAACATTGAATTTGGGAACTTGAAAGTCCGGCATTATGCCGCCGTGGACTTGGAATTTTGAAGTATAGGACTTGAGGTTCGAAAGGTTGAACATAGAACTTGAGGTTTGAGTTAAAAATTTGGCATTGTGCCGGCAATGAGTTTGGATCACTAGTGGAAAAAATACCTGTTGAGGGGGGCATTTTGGGCTTATTGAGGCGAACAAGGCCCGCTTCGACAGATGTGGCTTTAACAGCTCACATAGCTGTTGAGGCGGGCTTTGTTCGCCTCAACAGGTAGTCTGTTGTAGGGGGCTTTCAAAAGCCCGCCTCAACAGGCCAAAACCAAAGCGAAAATCAAGGACCTGTTGTGGGGGGCTTTACAAAAGCCCGCCTCAACAGACACCACTGTTGAGGCTCACTTCTTAAATGCCCCCCTCAATAGACCTGTATTTTTGCGCCAATACCTATACATTGGCGCCATAATTTCATAGGTTGTCGAAGGGTACATTAAATGCCCCCTTCAACAACATTATTTTTTTTCCAAATTCTTTTTAAATATAAAATAGGTGGCAATAACCAAATCTATATATATACACCATTGAGCATTGAAACCTGTACACGCACCAATCAACACCAGAATAGCAAAGGTATGAATCTGCTTATTTTTTATTAATAAATCATTAAATTAACTTCATTTATATTAACCCAATAGAGAAAAGCGTATAGTACGTCTGTAACGTTTACAATTTTTAAACACCTAGCTAGCTAGTCTAACAAATTAAAACTAATATTAACAAATAAAGACAAAAGGCTAGAGAGCTAGTCTAACAAATTTCTCTAATCCGGCCACTTAGCTCCCTTTAGATCATGCATTACAAACCTCAATTAATTAAGGCCGTGTTGACGTACTTTCTAATTCCAATCGACTCGATCCCTGCAAGATGGAAGGAAAATATATGAGCTATGGAGTACCAAAGTTCACACTCACGATATTATCATTACATTCCATTGAAGCATAAAAAGATATAGTTGCAGACTATAGAGATAATTAAGTTGTTTAAAATACGGCCTATAACGACTCAATGAGCCTTAAATGTGCATAAATATATTCGAATGAGTTTTAGAAAGTTAAAACTATGTATATTAGTCATGTAATAAGAATCAGATGAGTCTTTAGGTTCTTTAGTTCAAAGTTGGGAGCGGAAATGTCATTTTAGCTCTAAATATGACCTATAACGACCCAATGAGCATTAAATGTGCATACGTAGATTGGAATGAGTTTTAGAAAGTTAAAACTATGCATATTAATCATGTAATAAGAATCAAATGAGTCCTTAGATTCTTTAGTTCAAAGTTGGGAGCGGAAATGTCATTTTAGCTCTAAACATGACCTATAACGACCCAATGAGCCTTAAATGTGCATACGTAGATTGGAATGAGTTTTAGAAAGTTAAAACTATGCATATTAATCATGTAATAAGAATCAAATGAGTCCTTAGGTTCTTTAGTTCAAAGTTGGGAGCGGAAATGTCATTTTAGCTCTAAACATGACCTATAACGACCTAATGAGCCTTAAATGTGCATACGTAGATTGGAATGAGTTTTAGAAAGTTAAAACTATGCATATTAATCATGTAATAAGAATCAAATGAGTCCTTAGGTTCTTTAGTTCAAAGTTGGGAGCGGAAATGTCATTTTAGCTCTAAACATGACCTATAACGACCCAATGAGCCTTAAATGTGCATACGTAGATTGGAATGAGTTTTTGAAAGTTAAAACTATGTATATTAGTCATGTAATAAGATTCAAATGATTCCTTAGGTTCTTTAGTTCAAAGTTGGGAGCGGAAATGTCATTTTAGCTCTAAACATGATCTATAACGACCTAATGAGCCTTAAATGTGCATAAATAGATTCGAATGAGTTTTAGAAAGTTAAAACTATGCATATTAGTCATGTAATAAGATTCAAATGAGTCCTTAGGTTCTTTAGTTCAAAGTTGGGAGCGGAAATGTCATTTTAGCTCTAAACATGACCTATAGCGACCTAATGAGCCTTAAATGTGCATAAATAGATTCGAATGAGTTTTAGAAAGTTAAAACTATGCATATTAGTCATGTAATAAGATTCAAATGAGTCCTTAGGTTCTTTAGTTCAAAGTTGGGAGCGGAAATGTCATTTTAGCTCTAAACATGACCTATAGCGACCTAATGAGCCTTAAATGTGCATAAATAGATTCGAATGAGTTTTAGAAAGTTAAAACTATGCATATTAGTCATGTAATAAGATTCAAATGAGTCCTTAGGTTCTTTAGTTCAAAGTTGGGAGCGGAAATGTCATTTTAGCTCTAAACATGACCTATAACGACCTAATGAGCCTTAAATGTGCATAATTAGATTCGAATGAGTGTTAGAAAGTTAAAACTATGTATATTAATCATGTAATAAGATTCAAATGAGTCCTTAGGTTCTTCTTATAAGCTAATAATCAAACACCAATTTCCTGAATCATCATACCATTGTTTGTTGAGCTTAAATGTGATCCTAGTTTCACCCATGCTGAATCCAAGTCAATCATTCAAGTGCTCACAGATTGCATAGGTGTAGAAACTAGATGAACCGCGCAACATTATAAACCTGAAAACAATTTAATCATTTATCTTGAATCAGTTGGGATTTGGGAAACATCAGACATCAGTGTTGCAGCATACTACCTCTAGTTGTCTTAAATCAGAAAACATCATACATCAACCTCTAGTTTTAGTTGTCATGAATCAGAAAACAACAGACATCAACCTCTAGTTTTAGTTTGTGTGTGTGTGTTGGTTTACACCACTGCAGTGTTGATCAAGCTATCAGCACCAGCAATGCAGCCAAGCAAGATCACAGCAGCAACTTCACTGAACCCTTACTCAGTTCCAGCTCAGTTTCTAGAACCAAGCTCAACTGATTTCCCTTGAAATCAGGAGGTTGCTAGAAGTTGTTAGAATGTCATTATTTATGATTGTTGTAATATCCTAGCTATATTAGTTGAGGTGTACAAACAATACGATTGGTTTCAATACATCACTCTAGCTTGTATAAATACAGTAAACACTGTAATTCAGATTAACAATCAATAATACAAAGATCATTTCCTTCAAATTCTCTCAGTTTTTCTCTCAACTGAATTCACCCTAGAGGGAGAATTCTGACATTATAATAAAGAAAGATGCCATCTTGAAGCCTGTTCAATAAAACTCAGAGCAATCACGAGACCTCAGCAAAACTCATATTTGAGCCTAAGCATGAAGGAGATCAAACAGTTATATAGTGTTTTCTGGAATCGAACCAAATCACATACGAGTAAATATCCTGCAGTGTGAAATATACAACCTGGAGAAAAATGTACAAAATGTGCTGCAAAAAGACATTGTTGTCACAACTTAAAAAACCCTATTCGCTCTTCAGGGTCACCCCACCCCTAGGAAGAAATGGCGTAGTGTTTGCAACCCATATATTTGATTTGATACAATTAAGGTATCAATTCATAGTGTTTGCAACCCATTCAACCAATACCAAAACACCAGAATTTTATCACAAAATCACAGAATGAATATTCTTCTAATCTCAAATATATTAACTAATACTACATATACCTCTTAACTCTAAATAAGACTACAACATTCTGCCTTTTTAGGAGAACCAATTCGAAGGTGAACTAGATCTAGCATATCTGCACACACATTCAACTTAAGGGTATCTAAGGGGAAAACGAACCCCGCAATCCAAGTGCCGAGCAAACAAAAGAAGCAAAGGAGAAACAATAACATACAGAGCAGCAACAGAAGCAAACAGAGGAGAAACGCACAGATGGAAGTGAAATTCTAAAGACCACCAGATTATTCACAGCAGCATATTAGTATTCACAACAGCAGCAAGACCACCAGATTAGTATTCAAAGCAATAAATTAGCAACAGATAAGTAGATCACAGCAGCAGCAACAAGACCAGCATATTAGTATTCAGTAGCAAGACCAGCAGATCAGTATTCACATGCAGCAGCAGCAAGACCAGCATATTAGTATTCAAAGCAATAAATTAGCAAATCCAGCAGACTTGTAATTATGGAAAAATTAAAGAACTTTACCAAATCCATGAAGATATAAACGCTTCCATCTTTGTGTCTAAACAACCTAAGTAAATAAATACTCGGTTGTAAAAAACTTAGCCCATTGCTCACGAACCACATCTATTTCCTCATCGGTATAAGGCGCATTTCTTGGAGTGTAAGCCTGAAATAAGTAACATGATAAGTAATGCTACTTGTAAATTAAGAATTCTACTACGTAATAGTACTAGTATTAGTAGTTCAACTAACATATGGTAAAAGAACGAACATTATCTAACCACTCATCAGAGTTATGGTGTAACGTGACTATTTCATGCATGAACTTCATAACGTAATAGCCACACTCGCGGGCGCCGACTTGTTGAGCACACTGATTTGGAGACAAATCATAAATTATATATCCAAGTAGTTACCCAAAAAAACAAAGTAAAGCTAATTAGTAAGCATGATATACCTTTACATGGAAGCCTTTCAACCCCTACGTAGTCGCTCTATTCGGACAAATCCCATCATTAAACTTGTACACTTGGTATGCCCTGGAAGTTGAGTAAAACTTCATGAATCTGATTCGGCACGAAAAGAAATAACTTAAAAAGAAATGAAAGTAACTTACAAACACAAGATTCCCCATGCACTATTTTCTCGGTTGGAACCTATCGCAGAGTCGAAAATATACGCACAACCTCTACGTAGGTCTAACACGTACAAAATCCAATGATTTCTGCATTATATATAAATGTTATTGCAACCTTACGCATGAAAATAACAATAACATAGCTATTTACCAAATATCGATCAATCTCTAACACTTACTCTTGATGGTATGGGATCAAAAACCACTTGGTAATGTTAGGATCACCCTTCTTCTCCTTTTCAATTTCAGCATTGAAAACTACTTTCAAATACATTGATGCAGCCTGAGGGTTGGCCTTGATTCTAGAGCTTGACATTGCCTCGGGACAAACAAACCCAATATGAGAGTTGTCAAATACAAAGGTGTGCTCGTGGAATAAACACCTACAAAGTAAATGTATAATGCAAAAATTTCAAAAACTATTATAGTTGACAAAACCAAAAACAAAAATATCGATGGAAAAGTTTACATCATATAGACTTGGATCACTGAAATGTTGAGGCACGCCCCTCTAAGGAACTCTTCAACGTCAACCTCATGTACATAAGTTTGTCGATCTTCGTCATAATGCCAAACCGGAGCGGCAATGGGATTGAAGTATTTTTATATACATCACCGGGCGCCGTATTGATGATAAACTTCAAATAATTGCATGATGCGCCAAGACCTTGAATTGTGTCGTCTGCCAAATTTTGCTTCTTACTTTTGGCCGCCGATTCTTCAGTTCTACGATCACAACTACCTACCATCTCTTTGGATTTCTTAGAGTTCTTAGACTTCGATTTCGACTCCAACTTATTTGAGCATGAATTTTCCTGTAACAATAATGTTAAGCTAGCATGAAAATTTCAGTTTTTATTTCAGTATTGAAGCACAGGGGAGTGGGAAGCATATGGTTTACCTTGGCCGTTAACTTTAGTGTTGTCTTCTCTTTGGACCCTAAATCAAGTGTTGCCTTCTCTTTGACAATTAATTCTGTTGTCTTATCTTTGACAACTAATTCTGTTGTCTTCTCTTTGACAATTAATTCGTTTTTCTTCTCTTTGGAGCTACCAACCACCTCTTCAAAAATCTGACTCCTGGACTTCTTTGTTGGGCGTGGAGTAGAGTACTCCTAAACAGAGGTAGAAACCAAAGGAGTTCAAGGCTAATTCTAAACAGAGGTAGGCAAATAGCAATAATAAATAAAAAGATGAATAACGCAATGAATGACAATTAATAATAAAAAAATTATACCTCGTCTTCTTCGAAAATCACCAAGTGAATTGGCCATTGCACAAAACTAGCAAGAGCCCTGCCTAAGTTATTGAATCCATCTCCAGTAGGTACCGGAAGAGTGTCATCATCATGTCCGTCGTAAATACAATCAACTTGGACCTTATAATGACTAGGCTTCATCGATCTAAAGTGTTGGTGCAACGAACCATCCAATGGGTACGCCATACCATCTGCCACTATCACTTTGTTACCCAAAACTTTATCCTCAAGGGCAAGACGACATGGAGTTATGGCCTTCACAAATAAATTTACAAAATTTTAGAAATCACTACAAATTACAATAAAAAAACCTAGTTAGTGGTCTTTTGAGTGTATGCATTATAGAGAATATATACCTTTAGCTCGCGTGGTTGCTGCGATGAATTCGGACGAGCGGTTTCGAGTGCACCGTTAACATCAAACTCATCACTTACAAGAGCAGAATCAAGTGCGGGGGTAGAGAGGGTGTTTAGTTGACCGGTTGCTTTCAATGTGGCTAGTTGCTTTTGGAAGGCCTCCTCCACCTTTCTCTCTAATTGATCTTCAAACTCCCTTCTCACTGAAGCTCTGATTGATTCGACTGCAGCCGGTGATGGTTCACTATGGCCATATCTACTACTTCGGTCTATTGGACCGAAAGCAACTTTGTAACCGACATTGACTCCACCTGTTGCTTTGACACGCCCACGGTGATCCTTTTTTCCCATAGCCTTGGTGAGCGCATCTTCTCCCTGGGTGAAAGAAATATTCCTTTTCCCTCTTCTTCTATGTACTCCAACTATAAGAATTAGGAAAGTAAAAATTAGATGGTATACATGATGAAAAGGAGAAGCAAAGAAAAGGATATAGAACGTAAAATTTTATATGCACTTACAACCATCTTAGCAATATTTACGGCTTTCCTTATCATTCGGGTCAACTTCCCACTTTCCCTCTTTGTTTTTAACTTGATGAGCCAAGATCCACTCTACTGATCTAAACTTCTTAAATCTATCTGGCGCTATGGTGAGTGATGAGGTCACTGAGGAGGAACCACTTGAGAGGGTTAAAGCTGCCTCTGGCGGTAGTCGCCCATCATTTATCCACTCTAGTCTCTTTCTAACATAACCCTTTTGGCCTGTGCGATGTGGGTGCTTGGTTTGTAATGCACTTTTACTTGCTTTTTCTCTACGAACCTGTCAAAAAACACATAAAGAACATGTCGAACAATTAAAGATGGCAACAACAAACTAATCATATAATTATATAAAAAAATATCTAGCAAAGTAAATTCATTATTACCAACATCTCCGGCTTGTTTCGTTCCATCACAAATGTTTTCCAATCATCCTCCGTGATTTGATTGTAGATGTCCCAAGGCATGTCGTCTGTCTGATGTTTCGGCATTTTTTCTTTCTTAGTTATCCAACGCCGCGTTAACCTGGACTTGAAAGCTCCAAAGCGTTTCGCCACACACATATGAAAATATTTTTCTCTCCTATTAGCCGGATCATCAAAAATGTGAAACATAAGCTGTTAATTTTATGGATAAGAGATTGTTAGAACCGTATGCTACACAAATTAGATAATCTAGGAGAATACAAATCAAGTTTTTATTCAATGTTTACCTTGGTCTCCTCCCAAAACCCCTTCTTTCTGTATTCATCTAACGTTGAATATTCTTTCACATTAATGTTAATTCTAGCAGCACAAGACCCAACTTGCTTCCCGTATTCTCTTGACCATTCTCCTGTTAGGTTATGATACATATGACAATTCATAAATCATGCGGAAAAACCATTTAGCCAGGAATACATATTATTTACACATAATCATTTAGCATAGTTTAGATGCATACTCTTTGTTGCGTGCCTTCCCTAGCTGCGCCCGAACCGAACAAGAACAAGCCTTTAGGACTCCAAGTGTCGTCCCTCCGTAGATAGTCCACAGCACGTCCGGATCCGCCTTAAGATTGACCAACTAGAATCGCCCTTAAGGTACTAATAATTTCGGCACTTTTAGGCAAGGAATGTGACTGAATTTTTCTCTCAAAAACTCACTTTGAATACTTGAATAATCTATGTAAATATGTGACCCTAGGCACCTATTTATAGAGTTATGGAAAAGGATTTGGAATCCTATTAGGATACTAATTTATTTAATTATAACCCTACTAGGACTCTAATTAAATAATCATTATCTAATAGTTTTAGGATTTAATCATATTTCGAATCCCGATTGCTTTAGGATTCCCGCACAAGCATTGCACGAGCACCGTACACCCGCGCAAGCCTTGCGGCCCACGCTAGGCGCACAGCGCTCGGCCCACTGCTGTGCTCTCGCGCGCGCGCCCCAGGCCTTGGCTGGGCCTGGCCTTGCGCTGGGCCTGGTCGAGGCTTGGCATGCGATGGTGCGTGTTTGGCTCGCTGGGCGATGGCCTGGCTTCGTGCTGGGCCTTCGTCTAGGGGGCCTCGTCCGATGCTAATTCGTACGATACGCTTCCGATTAAATTCCCGATTCCGGAATTCATTTCCGATACGAACAATATTTAATATTTCCGATTCCGGAATCAATTTCCGTTTCGAACAAATATTTAATATTTCCGTGTCCGGAATTATTTTCCGATTCCGATAATATTTCCGATTCTGACAATATTTCCGTTTCCGGCAATATTTCCGATTCCGGCAATATTTCCATTTCCGATAATATTTTCCGATACGTACCATGTTTCCGTTTCCGGTAACATCTACGACTTGGATAATATTTATATTTCCGATACGATCCATATTTCCGCTTCCGGCAATATCATCGTTTCCGGAGTATTCATTTCTTGCCTGTGACGATCTCAGCTCCCACTGAAACCAAGATCCGTCGATTCCGAATATCCATAGATGGAGTATTTAATGCCATTAAATACTTGATCCGTTTACGTACTATTTGTGTGACCCTACGGGATCAGTCAAGAGTAAGCTGTGGATTAATATCATTAATTCCACTTGAACTGAAGCGGCCTCTAGCTAGGCATTCAGCTCACTTGATCTCACTGAATTATTAACTTGTTAATTAATACTGAACCGCATATATTAGACTTATCATTGAATGCATACTTGGACCAAGGGCATTATTTCCTTCAGTCTCCCACTTGTCCTTAGGGACAAGTGTGCATTTCCTAATTCCTCTGTCGCTCGATGCTTGCTCTTGAACATAAGGCAAGAGTTGTCATCCTTATTATGTCTAGAGGTGTTTCTCGGTTTCAGAGTTCAACTGATCAAATAGACAGATAATCATAGCCTATGATTCATCCGAGCGCGGCCATGCATTTCACAGTTTCTAGCTCTCCGAGTGGCCTTGTACAACTTTTAAGCATCTCATCCCGATTTATGGGAGGACAATCCCAATCTTGCGATCTTGAGATTAGACTTCGTTTGATAGGTGATTACCTGAGCGTTGCCTTTATAGCCTCCTTTTACGGTGCGACGGTTGGTCAACGTCAAAGCAACCAGTTCTCAAACAAGTAATCTCAAATCACTCAGGTATTGAGGATTTAGTGTCTAATAATTTTAATGAAATTTACTTATGACATATTTTCATCTCTTACAGTAAAGTTTCATAGGTCTTGTCCGATAGTAGTCTTCCCAAAGTAAGTATCTATGCAAATGATTATGACATTGCCATGTCCACATAGTTCAAGAAACAGAACTACTAGTCATCTTGCATTCTAGTCGTCTAACATTTTCTATGCGTCCAATTTTATAGAAAACTCCGACTAGGGACCATTTTCAACCTTTGACATTCAAGTTCACTTGATAGACATTTCTTAGTCACAGGACTGGTCCTGACAGTCTATCTTGAATATATCGTCAAATTGAAGGGACTCATCATTTAATAAACCACAAATTAAATGGAAAAATGAATTCTCTTCATTTATTGTGAATGATTAACCAATAATGTTTTACAAAAATTTAAACTCTAAAACTTTAAAACATTAAACAGAGACATCAAAGCCATTCTCCAATATGCTTGATTCCCATAGCTGCAGTGTGCGAGTTGTGCTTCGCCTGCGGCAGAGGTTTAGTCAATGGATCTGATATGTTGTCATCAGTTCCAATTTTGCTTATCTCGACTTCTTTTCTTTCAACGAACTCTCGTAGAAGGTGAAATCTACGAAGTACAGGCTTGACTCTCTGGTGGTGTCTAGGCTCCTTTGCCTGTGCAATAGCTCCGTTATTATCACAATACAGGGCTATTGGTCCTTTAATGGAGGGGACTACACGAAGTTCACCTATGAACTTCCTTAGCCATATAGCTTCCTTTGCTGCTTCATGTGCAGCAATGTACTCCGCTTCAGTTGTAGAATCGCAATGGTGCTTTGCTTAGCACTTTTCCAGCTTACTGCTCCTCCGTTGAGGCAGAAGACAAACCCAGACTGTGATCTGAAATCATCTTTGTCGGTTTGGAAACTTGCGTCCGTATAGCCTCTAACAATTAATTCATCATCTCCACCATAGACCAGGAAGTCATCTTTGTGCCTTTTCAGGTACTTCAGAATATTCTTGGCAGCAGTCCAATGCGCCTCTCCTGGGTCTGACTGGTATCTGCTCGTAGCACTGAGTGCATACGCAACATCCGGGCGTGTACATATTATAGCATACATTTTTGAACCAATCAATGATGCATATGGAATCCCATTCATTCGTCTACGCTCATCAAGTGTTTTTGGGCACTGAGTCTTGCTTAGAGTCATTCCATGAGACATGGGTAGGTAGCCTCGCTTGGAGTCCGCCATCTTGAACCTATCAAGCACCTTATTGATATAAGTGCTTTGACTAAGTCCAATCATCCTTTTAGATCTATCTCTGTAAATCTTGATGCCCAATATGTACTGTGCTTCTCCTAGATCTTTCATCGAAAAACATTTCCCAAGCCAAATCTTGACAGAGTTCAACATAGGAATGTCATTTCCGATAAGTAATATGTGGTCGGCATATAATACTAGGAAAGCAATTTTGCTCCCACTGACCTTCTTGTATACACAAGATTCGTCTGCGTTCTTGATGAAACCAAAGTCACTGACTGCTTCATCAAAACGTATATTCCAGCTCCTGGATGCCTGCTTCAATCCGTAGATTGACTTCTTTAGCTTGCATACCTTTTTAGCATTTTTTGGATCCTCAAAACCTTCAGGCTGTGTCATAAACACAGTTTCTGTTAAAACGCCGTTTAAGAAAGCAGTTTTGACATCCATCTGCCATATTTCGTAATCGTAATATGCAGCGATTGCTAACATTATCCGAATAGACTTTAGCATTGCAACTGGTGAAAAGGTTTCATCGTAATCCACACCGTGGACTTGCCTGTAACCTTTTGCAACCAATCTAGCTTTGAAAACTTCAAGTTTCCCATCCTTGTCCTTTTTCAGTTTGAAAACCCATTTGCTTCCAATGGCTTGGTAGCCATTTGGAAAATCGACCAAATCCCATACTTGGTTTTCAGACATGGAGTCTAATTCAGATTGCATGGCTTCTTGCCATTGCTTGGAGCTAGGGCTCGTCATAGCTTGTTTGTAAGTCGCAGGTTCATCACTTTCAAGTAATAGAACGTCATAGCTCTCGTTCGTCAAAATACCTAAGTACCTTTCCGGTTGAGATCTATATCTTTGCGATCTACGCGGGGTAACATTTCTAGATTGACCATGATTCTCACCAGATTCTTCTAAAGATCTCTGAGTTTCATCCTGAATGTCATCTTGAGCATTCTCTAGAGTTTGTTGTTCGACTCGAATTTCTTCGAGGTCTACTTTTCTACCACTTGTCATTTTGGAAATGTGATCTTTCTCCAAAAAGACACCATCTCGAGCAACAAACACCTTGTTCTCAGATGTATTGTAGAAGTAATACCCCTTTGTTTCCTTTGGATAGCCCACAAGGATACATTTGTCAGATTTTGGATGAAGTTTGTCTGAAATTAATCGTTTGACGTATACTTCACATCCCCAAATCTTAAGAAAAGACACATTTGGAGGCTTTCCAAACCATAATTCGTATGGAGTCTTTTCGACAGCTTTAGACGGAGCTCTATTTATAGTGAGTGCAGCTGTATTTAGTGCATGTCCCCAAAATTCTAATGGAAGTTTGACCTGACCCATCATTGACCTGACCATGTCTAGCAAGGTTCTCTTCCTCCGTTCCGACACACCGTTCCATTGTGGTGTTCCTGGAGGAGTCAATTCTGATAGAATTCCACATTCTTTCAGATGGTCATCAAATTCATAGCTCAGATATTCACCGCCTCTATCAGACCGCAGTGCCTTAATCTTCTTGCCTAATTGATTCTCTACTTCACTCTGAAATTCCTTGAATTTGTCAAAGGATTCAGACTTATGCTTCATTAGGTAGACATAACCATACCTACTGAAGTCATCAGTGAAAGTGATAAAGTAGCTGAAACCACCTCTAGCATTTGTACTCATTGGTCCACATACATCTGTATGGATTAAACCCAATGGTTCATTTGCTCTTTCTCCAATTTTAGAGAAAGGTTGCTTTGTCATTTTGCCAAGTAAACATGATTCGCATTTACCATAATCCTCTAAGTCAAATGGTTCTAGAATTCCTTCCTTTTGAAGTCTTTCTAAGCGTTTCAAGTTTATATGGCCTAATCGACAATGCCACAGATAAGTGAGATCTGAATCATCCTTTTTGGCCTTTTTGGTATTTATGTTATATATTTGTTTGTCGTGATCTAATAAATAAAGTCCATTGACTAATCTAGCAGATCCATAAAACATCTCTTTAAAATAAAACGAACAACTATTGTCTTTTATTAAAAAAAAAAATCCCTTAGCATCTAAGCAAGAAACTGAAATGATGTTTTTAGTAAGACTTGGAACATGGAAACACTCTTCCAGTTCCAAAACTAGCCCGGAGGGCAACGACAAATAGTAAGTTCCTACAGCTAATGCAGCAATCCGTGCTCCATTTCCCACTCGTAGGTCGACATCACCCTTGCTTAACTTTATACTTCTTCTTAGTCCCTGTGGATTGGAACATAAGTGTGAGCCACAACCTGTATCTAATACCCAAGAAGTTGAATTAGCAAGTATACAGTCTATAACGAAAATACCTGAAGATGGAACGACTGTTCCGTTCTTCTGATCTTCCTTTAGCTTCAAGCAATCTCTCTTCCAATGCCCCTTCTTCTTGCAGTAGAAGCATTCGGATTCAGAAGTGGGTTGACTGACCTTCCTCTTTACAGATTTGGCGCCAGTTTGCTTAGTTGGGCTGGCCTTGTTGCCACCTTTCTTAGCATTCCTCTTCTTTCCAGATTTCTTGAACTTGCCCCCACGCACCATAAGCACATCCTGCTTATCACTTTTGAGCGTCTTTTCAGCGGTCTTCAGCATACCGTGAAGCTCAGTGAGCGTTTTGTCCAGACTATTCATACTGTAGTTCAGTTTGAACTGATCATACCCGCTATGAAGAGAATGGAGGATGGTGTCTATAGCCATTTCCTGAGAAAATTGCTGATCCAGCCGACTCATATTCTCAATGAGTCCAATCATTTTGAGAACATGTGGACTTACGGGCTCGCCTTTCTTAAGCTTGGTCTCAAGAATTTGCCTATGAGTCTCGAATCTTTCGACTCGAGCCAGATCTTGGAACATGTTCTTCAAATCACTGATGATTGTGAAAGCATCTGAGTTGATGAACGTTTTCTGCAGATCCGCACTCATGGTGGCGAGCATTAGACATTTCACATCCTTGTTGGCATCAATCCAACGATTGAGGGCTGCCTGAGTGACCCCGTCGCCTGCGGCTTCGGGCATCGCCTCTTCTAGGACATACTCCTTTTCTTCCTGCATAAGAACTATTTGCAAGTTCCTTTGCCAGTCAAGGAAGTTTTTGAAGGAAATAATGCCCTTGGTCCAAGTATGCATTCTATGATAAGTCTAGTAAATGCGGTTCAGTATTAATTAACAAGTTAATAATTCAGTGAGATCAAGTGAGCTGAATGCCTAGCTAGAGGCCGCTTCAGTTCAAGTGGAATTAATGATATTAATCCACAGCTTACTCTTGACTGAACCCGTAGGGTCACACACATAGTACGTAAACGGATCAAGTATTTAATGGCATTAAATACTCCATCTATGAATATTCGGAATCGACGGATCTTGGTTTCAGTGGGAGCTGAGATCGTCACAGGCAAGAAATGAATACTCCGGAAACGATGATATTGCTGGAAAAGGAAATATGGATCGTATCGGAAATATAAATATTATCCAAGTCGTAGATGTTGCCGGAAACGGAAACATGGTACGTATCGGAAAATATTATCGGAAATGGAAATATTGCCAGAATCGGAAATATTGCCGGAAACGGAAATATTGTCAGAATCGTAAATATTATCGGAATCGGAAAATAATTCCGGAAACGGTAATATTAAATATTTGTTCGAAACGGAAATTAATTCCGGAATCGGAAATGTTAAATATTGTTCGTATCGGAAATGAATTCCGGAATCGGAAATTTAATCCGAAGCGTATCGTACGAATAAGCATCGGACGAGGCCTGCCGGACGAGGGCCCAGCTCGAAGCCAGGCCATCGCCCAGCAAGCCAAACGCGCGCCACAAGCCCACCCAAGGCAGCGCCCAGGCCTACCGCAAGGCAGGCCCAGCGCGCGCCAAGGCCGCGGCTGCGTGGGCCTCGCTGCGTGGGCTGCTGCTCGCACGCACGCGCATGGGCGGCCCATCGTGGCTGCCATGTGTGTGTGTGTGAGTTTGTGCTCATGCACGATTCCTAAAACGTGTAGAGTTCGGTTAATGATTAAATTCCTAATTCTATTTGATAAATTAATTAATTAGAGTTCTTGTAGGATTCTAAGTTTAATTAATTCGTATCCTAATAGGATTCCAATTCTCTTTCCATACCCCTATAAATATGTGGCCTGGGTTCACAATTTATAACGAGTTTTCAAGTATTCAAAGTGAGTTTTTGAGAGAAAAATTCAGTCACACATCTTGCTCAAAAGTGCCGAAAATTCTAGTACCTTAAGGGCGATTCTAGTTGGTCAATCTTAAGGCGGATCCGGACGTGCTGTGGACTATCTACGGAGGGACGACACTTGGAGTCCTAAAGACTTGTTCTTGCTCGGTTCGGGCGCAGCTAGGGAGGGCACGCAACAAAGAGTATGCATCTAAATTATGCTATATGATTATGTGTAAATAATATGTATTCCTGGGTTAATGGTTGTTTCCGCATGATTTATGTAATATCATATGTATCATAACCTAACAGTGGTATCACGAGCCCCTTATTATTTTCATAATCTAATTTGCATGAACATGGTTAAATATTACAAATTTGCAAGAATTAAAAGGGGTGATTAATTTTCGTAATTGTTAATTAATTGCAAATTGCGTTTATTTAATTATACGTACGCAGTTTTTCGGCAGTTTCTTCGTTACTCATCCAAATCGAGTGATTTTTGTGTCAATTCCGCATGTAAAAGGCATTCTAAAATTTTGACAAAAATAGTTTTTTTCTGCCGAATCAGAATTCTCAAATTCGAAGCCTAACTATGACTTTTCGAAGGTTTTAGTTTTTCGATTGCAAAATTTCGTAAATTTAAGATGTTAAATTAAATATTTGCGATTCTTGTTGATAAATCTTGAATTTTTTATTGACCTACTGTATATGTTTAACAAGTTTGAATGCCTAGCCTTGTTAATTATGCAATCTAATTTGTAATTATGATTAATTTGTTGAAAATTAGAATAATTTAGAATTAATTTGATTTTCATAATTAATTATAATTTAATTAGAAACCTATGATTAAAAACCACCATAAAAATTGTAAATTTATGATAAATTTTAAATTTTTATGACCTAGAATTGAATCCATAACAATCGGAAATCAATTGAATAATAAATTTTCGATTTTTTCGCCCTAAAATTATGAAATTAATATTATTTATTAATTTGTCATTAATTTTAAATATAAATTTTAAATTTTTATGCGATTCGTTCATATAACTTGCACGCACAAAGCAATGGACGCTTCGTGTTACCCTTAAGGGTGTTGTATAGTGCGGGCATGCGACGACGAGCAAGGGAGCTCGTCGCCCGTGCGGCACCAATGCAATGAGCAAGGCATGGTGCACGAGCACAAGGCAGCAGCCCTGCCTTGTGTCGTGGGCCACGAGCTATGAACAAATGGGCATGGGCGAAAGGCAAGCCAAGGCAGTCGCGTGTGGGCAGCAAGCGAGCTGCGCCACAACGCGCACTGCCTCGCTCAAGAGCGCGCAGCCTCGCGCGCAGCGAGCGCAAGCTCGCGTGCCACGAGCGCTGCGCCCAGCGTTGCTCGCGCGCACAGCGAGCGATGTCGCGCGCCCAGCGAGCAATGTCGCGCGCACAGCGAGCGATGGCTCGCGCGCACAACGAGCGATGGCTCGCGCGCACAGCGAGCGATGGCTCGCGCGCACAACTAGCTATGGAGCGCGCGCAGCGAGCGCTGGCGAGCGATGGCTCGCGTGCGACGAGCGCTGGCGCGCGCGCAGCGAGCACCACAACGTGCGATGGCTTGAGATGGGAGATGCAGCAGCTATGCGACGAGCGCATGGGCTGCGCGCACATGGCCAGCAATGGTTGTGTGCGTGCGGCCCATGGGCATGCAATGCGTAGGGTGTTTGCGTTACGATTAGATCGTTTTGAATGTTTAATTTGAAAATTTCAGTTCACGTAATTTTAATTAATTTTAAAATTAATAATTTAAATTATTTTCTTGGATTTTAATTTTGAATATTGTAATTATAATAAATTTTATTTATTCTAATTATTTTACTAAAATTAAAATCATGAATTAATTTAAATAACGACTGAAATTAAATTAAACTTTTTGGATTCAATTATAAATTTATATGAGCTTTAAATTTTAATTAAATTTGTATGTTTCCGGTTAGACTAGAAATACATTTTTATGTTTAAAATTAGTAAAGCATATGAATTTATTGGTTTAAGTGGGAGCGCTTTTTAGTCATAAACTCTTGATTAGGTCTACAAATCCTTCAGGTTAAAACAACTTGATTAGAATTAATAAGGACTGAATAATTGGTAGATTATTGGTGCCCTTGATTAATTGCTGCAAATGTTTACGTGATGCATAATGTGTTTTACTAACCAGCTATGTGGGCCATTCATGATAATGAATGGGTGAATGGTATATATTGTATATGTACTGTTTTGCAGGTTATGAAGTGACTAGTATGGCCCAAATAGGATAGAAAATATGGTCTGCGTACCATTAATTTGAATGTAATTGGTCTAAAGTACCAAAGTTATTTTTCAATTCAAATATGGTCTGCGAACCATCAACTAGTTGTAATTAGTTATAGCTTATCCTATTTGAAGAAAATGGTGCCTCCCACGGAGATTTTCAAGACGGACTTTGAAGTCAAAGCTTCAAGATGAAGTCGGGCCATACTAGATCACATTTATCTTATGCATGTTTTAAGTTATTTATTGCTTTTAAATATGTCTTAAGATGCATGAGATCAAAAGCTTGATTATGTTGCATGATTAAGGATTTTAGTTCACTTAAAATCTAACCAACATAGTAAGAGCCTTAAGTTCCAAACTTAAAAATTGAGTTATAAGGTGCCATGCCAAAATATACACTTGCTTGGATATCCTTTACATCAATCTAGTAATAGTTTTCGCTCAGCGAGGTGTTACTTATTGGTCCTAAAGGGGCAAGGTACACAAATAATTGTGAGTACATGTTAGTTTTGGTGAAACTCAACGATATAAGTAAGGAGTCCTTTTATGTCGTGGCAAAATCGATAGGTTTACCTAATAAGTTCTTAGACGTACCTATCAACCAAGAGTAGTTTCTAGACTATTAGCAAAAGGCTTTTGCTTACCTAAAATGTTTTAGAATTGAGTCGACAAACTGTGCTTAATTCTTCAATGGTTTTAGGGTCTTGGAATCATTTTATTCACACCTGCCGGAACAATAAAATCAAATAAAATGCTAATAACTTGTTTGAATTGCATGGTTGCTTTAATTTCAAGTTATTATTCATGATAAATGTTTAGACTTTGCATACTTCAATGTATGTTTTAATTATTGTTTATAATTAAATATCTTGCACTGCAGTAAATCCTTTTAGAAAGGTAACAGTAAATTTCCTCGATTGGTAGTGAATCCAAGAACGATTCACGGAAATGAGAGAAAGTAGCAATTTAAAATGTACGTTTCTTTTAGCGACTTTTTATGGTTGTTTTCGAATATTAAAATCGAATGGCAAACCAATTGGTGCTTGTGAATTCAAAATACAATGTAGTTTTGAGATCATAAAGCATTGAGTTTAATACGCTCAGCTTTACCAATGGTTAACAACCTAATATCTTTGTCCATTTAATTCTCGAATGAGTCTAGTCCCTATACATTCGAATAGATCGATGCTTAGAGAACTTTAGAAGCTTCTGGTAAGATCATCTAGTTGAAACAAAATATTCAACATAAATTAAAATGGTAAAGAACCTTGTTGGTGACATTGGACATGTCTAACAAAGTATAAAAGTCAACACTAAAGAATTCAATTCTTAAGACTATAAGAAAGGGTACAAGAAATAGGAAAACGAGGAACAAATGAAAGGAATTTACGATTCCGTTTCTACCTATAAATTTGTGTTTAAAGAGAAGTGACCTAGCAATCAAACTTCCTTGGTATCATATACCGCTTGAGGTTCTTACTTCGGTAATAACTCAAACAATGGAAGCTAGGATACACTAATGACCTACAAGTGGGAAATGAAGCATGGCAATGCTACATTAGTTGTAGGGTCATCTAGTTTGTTTTAAGTCCTTTCAAAGGCTGGAACTAAATGGCTATTTTGTTCCATAATCAGCATACCTAAATTTCTGCTTCAAACACAGAAAAACTCACATTCAAGAAAAACAAAAACAATGTTTGTTTGTTTATTTGAATGAAATGGTCAATTACGGGTTGAGTCAATATGTTTGATTAAAACAAACAACTCTTTAAAGAACTTTACTAGGTTCAAATCAACCCCTTGATTTGAGTTCCACTAATCTTTGGCATTGTTGCTTAGACCATATCAACAAGTTAACATTCAAAAGCTCTATTTTGATGGACTTTTGAAAATTGGTTGATTTCTAGATCAACTTAAGACAAGCTAGTCTTACTTGTTGAAAGTAACAAAGAATATGAACTATTGTTAGAACGCCTAGACGATAGAGTTCAAAGCTAAAGAAAGGTTTTATGACTTTATTATTTCACATGGATTTGAGTGAATATAGGTTTATTTACTCAAATGTGATATAAGTTGAATCTGTTTGGCTAGTTCAAAGATTCAGAAGTATAAAATCCACTTGGCAAGAAATCATAAAGATCTAGGTTAGATCATGTTGATGATTACTTGAGACCAAATATGATCATCAATGATTGTGTGTTGTAATTTCACAATCTAGGTCCATAAGATATGGCATATCTTAGTTGGAATAATCGAAGTCAATTAGCACTTGATTCGATCAATGATGAATCATAAAGGCTTTTCCTATAATTTCTAAAACAAAATGCTCAACTACCACCAAACTAAACCAAATTCGTCAAAGCTATTGAAAAGTAATTTCAGAATAACTTTTCATAAAATATATCTAGAGAGTTGCAAAACTTAGTGGGAGCTTAGTGTTTGTCATTCGACAAACTAAGGCCCAAGTATAGATATATGTTTCATTGTGATTCATTCAAATGAGACACAAGGGTATTGTTTCTACCACGAATTTTTGAGAACATAATGTTTGTTTGCTCGAAATAATGTCCTTTTGGAGATTCATTTCCAAAATGACAAGTGGGAGAAAATAGACCTCGAAAGTCTTCGAGGCGAACAACAAACATAAACGGACATTCCGGAGGCTTTTCGAAGTGCTTCAGAAAATCCGAACTTATTCTGTAAGGACTTTACAAGTGGCTTTAAAGAATAGACATCTCTTAGAAGACTTTACAAGTGCTTCAAGGAGAATAGAATATTCAAAGGACTCTCAAAGTGCCTGTTGATATTCTATTGTTTGATGTTCTATACCCAAGTAGGCATAGAATTCAAGTCACTGAAACTATGAGATTCTTCTATTAGATAGTGAAGAAACATAGAGATCAGGTCAATGAAACTATGAGATTCTTCTATTAAACAGTGAAGAAACCTACAACTTGTAGTCAAACTATTATCATGTAGATTAATGAGTTTGTGACTTGTAAGAAATCTATGACGAAACCCAGATTCCCTAAAATGGTTAGAGGCCATATATAGACTCAAATGTTTTAAATGGTTAGAGGCCATATATAGACTCAATGTTTTGATGACAAAATTAAAATTTTGTTGATTTGCAAGAATAGTTTCACACCTATTGGTTGCAAGTTTGTTTTAAAGATAAAAACCATCAAACATGGAATTGTGTTCACACACAAAGCTAGATTAGTTGCTAAAGGTTACAAGCAAATTCACGATGTGGATTGTATTGAAACCTCATGCAAAATCGTAATGCTTAAGTCTATAATTCAAGCAATGATTGCATATTGGTACATATGGCAATTGGATGACAAAACATCTTCCTCAGTCAAATGTTGGAAGAAACTATGTACAGGGTATGTCATAGGATTTGTGGATCCAAATAAATGCTTGAAAAGGAATGCTAGCTTATAAAATCTAAGTACAGATTTAAGCAAGCAATTGGGAATTAGAAATGTATTTTAGTGAAACTAATAAGTATTTTAGTTTCATAAAATGTACATGATTCTTATAGATATATAAGAAGTTTAGTGGGAGTACATAAAACTTAATTGGTCCTATGTGTATCACACACGTATCTCTCTATTGTAAAATAACATTCAAATGCTAATGACTTAGATTTGAGATTATTCATCAATAATGGACCATGGCGAAACTTAGTACATACTGGGTATTAAGATCTATTTACAAAGATCTTATGATATTGTTTTGGATTAAGTAATGGCATTTACTAAATCAAACACGAAAGTCTCCATTGGAGATATTCGACCCATGTGAATAAATCTAAGTAAAGGATGTTTGAACTATGTATAAGCATTTACTAAGTTAAACATCAAAGAGTCTAAATGAGATTCTTAAACCTATATTATATGTCAAAGAATTTAGTTGGATTCAGTATCTGCTGAAATTGAATGAGCTAAAGTTACATGAATAGAATTCAATTGGGAATTATTCTGCAAAAGAATTTATCATGTATGATATAATATGAGGATCGCTAAAAACGTATCGTATGACTTTAGGCATGACGAACATATACCAATCTCTATTGATCTAAGTGAAGATCAACTAGATTGAGATCAAGAATACTTATGGTACTTGAAAAGGTACATAGGAATAGTTCTTGATTCAAGGAAATAAAGATATGCTAAATATTGATGCTACACGCATAAACACTGGCAAAGGATCAAGCAAGATTCCCTTGGAGTTAACCATTGATAAGGACGAGCTATAGAGCATCGTGTTTTGAAATGGCAACATGGATTGGAGACCATGAGTTGTTGCGTGGGAAATTAAATATTAATTTCTATGTTCTAAGATACAACTGGAAAGTCTTCCACATATCTGTGAACTGCTTGGATAAGTAAATCCAAACAAAGCATCACTAGCAACCTATACAGTTGAAGTAAAAGTAATTATTGCCTAAGAAGCAATAAAACAGGGTTGTTTAAAGTTCTTCACTGAACTTGGGTAGATCATCTATCTGCTGGCTTGATGGTTCTTCATTGAAAAATGCGTAGAACCACTCTTGAAAGCAAGAAAAACGTCTGCTAACTTGATGGTCCTTCATTGCAAAATGCGTAGAACCACTAATGTAGCAAGAAAGACTAGATCACAAAATAAACATACTCAAAAGATCTTATCATCATATCTCGAAGAACATTCGATGAAAAAGGATATTAAGATTGGCAAAGCATGATAACTAAACCTATGCAACAAGTGAGAAGCAACACTCACATTGTAGCACTGGAAATCAAGCATAGCTTTGAATTCCATGAAATGTTTTAAAGATGGGTTCGAGGGCCATGGTTGTAAAACATTGGGGTTGAACATTTATCATATATGAAATGAATTTTCATATTCCATTTAATCTTGGTTTAGTATTAAATGATGAGTCCCTTCAATTTGACGATATATTCAAGATAGACTGTCAGGACCAGTCCTGTGACTAAGAAATGTCTATCAAGTGAACTTGAATGTCAAAGGTTGAAAATGGTCCCTAGTCGGAGTTTTCTATAAAATTGGACGCATAGAAAACGTTAGACGATTAGAATGCAAGATGACTAGTAGTTCTGTTTCTTGAACTATGTGGACATGGCAATGTCATAATCATTTGCATAGATACTTAATTTGAGAAGACTAGTATCGGACAAGACCTATGAAACTTACTATAAGAGATGAAAATCTGTCATAAGTAAATTTCATTAAATTATTAGACACTAAATCCTCAATACCCGAGTGATTTGAGATTACTTGTTTGAGAACTGGTTGCTTTGACGTTGACCAACCGTCGCACCGTAAAAGGAGGCTATAAAGGCAACGCTCAGGTAATCACCTATCAAACGAAGTCTAATCTCAAGATCGCAAGATTGGGATTGTCCTCCCATAAATCGGGATGAGATGCTTAAAAGTTGTACAAGGCCACTCGGAGAGCTAGAAACTGTGAAATGCATGGCCGTGCTCGGATGAATCATAGGCTATGATTATCTGTTTATTTGATCAGTTGAACTCTGAAACCGAGGAACACCTCTGGACATAATAAGGATGACAACTCTTACCTTATGTTCAAGAGCAAGCATCGAGCGACAAAGGAATTAGGAAATGCACACTTGTCCCTAAGGACAAGTGGGAGACTGAAGGAAATAATGCCCTTGGTCCAAGTATGCATTCTATGATAAGTCTAATAAATGCGGTTCAGTATTAATTAACAAGTTAATAATTCAGTGAGATCAAGTGAGCTGAATGCCTAGCTAGAGGCCGCTTCAGTTCAAGTGGAATTAATGATATTAATCCACAGCTTACTCTTGACTGAACCCGTAGGGTCACACAAATAGTACGTAAACGGATCAAGTATTTAATGGCATTAAATACTCCATCTATGAATATTCGGAATCGACGGATCTTGGTTTCAGTGGGAGCTGAGATCGTCACAGGCAAGAAATGAATACTCTGGAAACGATGATATTGCCGGAAACGGAAATATGGATCGTATCGGAAATATAAATATTATCCAAGTCGTAGATGTTGCCGGAAACGGAAACATGGTACGTATCGGAAAATATTATCGGAAATGGAAATATTGCCAGAATCGGAAATATTGCCGGAAACGGAAATATTGTCAGAATCGGAAATATTATCGGAATCGGAAAATAATTCCGGAAACGGAAATATTAAATATTTGTTCGAAACGGAAATTAATTCCGGAATCGGAAATGTTAAATATTGTTCGTATCGGAAATGAATTCCGGAATCGGAAATTTAATCGGAAGCGTATCGTACGAATAAGCATCGGACGAGGCCTGCCGGACGAGGGCCCAGCTCGAAGCCAGGCCATCGCCCAGCAAGCCAAACGCGCGCCACAAGCCCAGCCAAGGCAGCGCCCAGGCCTACCGCAAGGCAGGCCCAGCGCGCGCCAAGGCCGCGGCTGCGTGGGCCTCGCTGCGTGGGCTGCTGCTCGCACGCACGCGCATGGGCGGCCCTTCGTGGCTGCCGTGTGTGTGTGTGTGAGTTTGTGCTCATGCACGATTCCTAAAACGTGCAGAGTTCGGTTAATGATTAAATTCCTAATTCTATTTGATAAATTAATTAATTAGAGTTCTTGTGGGATTCTAAGTTTAATTAATTCGTATCCTAATAGGATTCCAATTCTCTTTCCATACCCCTATAAATATGTGGCCTGGGTTCACAATTTATAACGAGTTTTCAAGTATTCAAAGTGAGTTTTTGAGAGAAAAATTCAGTCACACATCTTGCTCAAAAGTGCCGAAAATTCTAGTACCTTACACTACTACAAAAATAGGCAAAGGGACCTGTTCAAATATGCCTAATAGACCTCCTTTGGACAGGTCTCTATCTCAGAGGTCTCTTTGAAAAAGAGACCCCCTCATTAAAGGAGGTCTCTTATTAAGAAAGATGAGACCCTTTATTAGAGAAAGGGGGTCTCTTTGTTTATTTTTTTAATATTTTTATATACAGAAAATTCAGACCTCCTATGTCAGATAGGAGGTCTCTTTGGGATTTTTTTAATATTTATTTATTATACATGAGAGAGCCCTTTTATAGATAATGGGTCTCTTTTCAATTTTTTTAATTAAAAAAAATATCAACGAGCCATATTTTGGCCTGGAAATTCAGCATTGAACATGCTTGATAATACTATAAATAATTAATACTATTACCGAAATAAAAGTATTTCTTACTTCACATCAACTGTGATCCAAATCCCCACAAAAAAAAATGTGATATCCAAAATACATAAAAACTTGTACACGTTAAGCTGATTCACTAAAAGTAATAATCGGAGTCGCACCATTTAGCTGGTTGTTGCTCCTACTGCCTTCTTCAGAGCAGGGCCACCAATTACACCTTTACCAGGTCCCATACTTGATTCTGAAGCAAAATATATATCATGAAACTGTCAGTAAAAGAAGAGAAACATATAGGGCAAACACATACTTTCATAGTATACTCAACGGATAAAACTAGAACTTTCTGTAACAAGAGTTAACAATAAAAGTAAGCAGCATTTAGAGTTTCATGTTCTATATTTTGACAAGAAGTGGGTTAGAAACCATGGATAATAACTAATCTACACAGTGCAAATTAAGGGACACAAAATACTTGACAACAGTAGCCAGAAAAGGCACAACATTATAGAGAGAAGTATGCATCAGACCATTAATTCAAGAATCTGACATCAATTCTCTTTTACAACAACTTCTAGAGATGAATGGTGCAGTAGGCAAAATATCAGGAAAATATCATATTCACATCAAAATAAGGGTAAAAACTTGTACTTATATAATATGTACTATGGAGTAATTCATCATTAACAAACAAATTCCATCACCATCATACTCCAAATAGAGCTAACCTGATAGCATCTTGACGCTAATACCAAGATCAAAAGCTCTCGCTATCGCGTCTGCAATTTCAGATGTGTGGAATGACACAAATTAATGTCCATGCATCCTCGTAGTTAACCTTCGTCCCATCTCTAACTTCCTAAATGAATTTCTTGGTAATCAACCCAACATGCAGTTGGATTAAGTCTTAATCAAGGAACGAGGCCAGAGTATTACCTGGAATGCTACAGCATGCAAATGCTAAACTCGTTTTGTGAACTTGTCAATGAGAACAAACTCTTATATGTATCTCATTCTTATTATGTGCCAGGTTTAGGATCTACGAACCAATTCAAAGCATTAAGAATATGGGGGAAAAAGGCATTTTAACGCTAGCACTGTGAAACCATTACCTGCTGAGGAACACTATTACAAACTTTGTATATGGGCTTATAAATCGGAGTCAAATCAGATGGCATATTAGTTACGAAGTACTTCCTAAATGCCAGCCAAGCCTGAAATGCAAAATAGATATAACATAAACTGATGTGACACAACATTCCCCAAAAAATAAGCAGAAAACTTTACACATGACATACTAAGGAAATATAGATCAGTCGATATGACAGAGTTGGTCGTCCATTTCGCAATCATATTTGCTACATTTTTCTATGGTATGTACAATAAACCAGCTACATTCATTTCATTCAAACCAAGTATACATGCACATAGAACGAGAGGAGGAAAAGCATGGAAAAAGGACTATAAAATATATTGCCATAACTGTTTAGATATACTTACACAGACAAGGAGCCTTTGTTATGCAAATTGTCTAACTACCTATCGGCCATGGAATCGAAGATAAACTCTTCCCCTCTTCATAAATGACAACCAATATCCAATTATTTATACTTCATAAACAAGGAAAACATTATTTTAAAAGGAAAAATGAGACTGATTCAAAGCATTAAGATAAATAAATAGTATAGATGTACTAACTCTTGACGGATTGGGGCAAGTATATATTTCTTCTTACTTTGCTCGGTAATTGAATGATTCACCTATTTTGTGTGCATGGTGGGACGAAGTTTAACCAGTGTTAGCTTATGAGGACAAAAAATCCAAATTCTTCTTGGACTTTGTTTTTCGTGATCTCGTTTTGCAAAAACCTTAACTAATTCAACAAGTATTAGTTACCTGTATTAATCATATCTAGCTTATGTTAAACAAAGTTTAGAGATCACATTTTTTTTACCTTATCCAGATATCCACACAAGATATATGTATGTATTCCATGTTCAATCATTTCTTAAGATCATCAACAAACACGTAAGCAGTAAAAGAAACATCAATTATTAGAATGGATATCACATACTGCATGATATATTTGGTCCAACTAATTATGTTGTTTACCCTGATGACTTCTCTAATTTCAGGTGATGAACAAAAAGAGTGAAGGTGAAGACAATGTTTCATTTTCAGAAGTTGAGTTGTGGAAAAATAACGAAGAACTTCCCTTGGATTGTCTGAACTAAGCAGTACGAAATTACGAATATCAGAAACTTCAAATTAGTACTTGTCAGAAAATTCAGATTCATCTAGCAATCTGAGTTTCAGATGTTACGGTCATCCTAACTCCTGAGTATCTGATATCCAATTAAATTTCCATGTTCTGCTACTGGAACTACCGCTAATTCTAAAATGGTGATCGCAACCAATTTAATTTCCTGATCCATTCATCTTTGCTAGGTACTTATCATTCTCCTAAAACAACCTCTAACCATTTTTTAACACGTACACACATGTCAAATGAAACTCCGAAAACACACTCATCGCCACAGCCTAATCAAATGGCTTAACCAGACACTCAATTCTTGAGCCGGTTGACCATCAACCTGATGTTTGACAATCTACAACCCACCTGAACACTTGGAGAACTACTTTTTGCTATGCTGAAAGAGTGACAAACCATTGGTGCAATATTGTCATTTTTTTTTTATCATATTCCACCATATTTGAAAGCTTTAATCATTCCAACAGGTATCTTGTTTGAGCTAACAAACTACCTAAAAGCTTCTCAGAATTCTGGTTAATTGGGTTGTAAGCTTCTTAGAATTGAAGCTTTAATAGTTAATACAACACGAAAATTGTTGGTGACTGGGTGGAAGACATCTCTGAGATTTTGTAGGAAATGGTTAGAAATTTTTAGCAGTCTAACTTGAGGAGAAATACTCTTAGCCCCACCCCCTCTTTCCCATTGAAAAACAAAGGTCAAGAAATTGAATAGAATATAATAAGCAGCTATTTCATTTGCCTTTTCTGAACCCATCACCCTCCATAAGATTACCGTGAAGCTAAACTTTTTTCCTTACATTTTGTGCTATCTACAGGAAATATCAATACAAACTTATAAAACCGTACAACTTATTTTTTGACATGACTATCTACAGAAAATCTAAAATTACAGTTTAGTCCATGTTTGGTAACAAAACCTCAGGCCTGTTATTTGGTGGCATGAAACAATGATGTGAATTTCAGGACTCTTATTTTGGTGCTTCAACAAGGTGCTCCCAGTTTGGCAAAAGAGTGGCTATGTAAGTCATAGCAGGAGTGATATATTATACTGATTCTTGGAAAGTAAGAAACAATTCTTTACTGCACTTCAGAATCATGCAGATTGATAACATTGTACACCAAATTAAAAAAATCTGTAAAAAGTAGGATAACAATTACACAAAGTAAGAAAATTAGTCACCATGACGAAGCTTGAATTTATAGTTTGTAATGACATACAGTTGGTCTGTTTAAGACCTGGGTGGGCCTGTTTCTGGGTCTCTTAGTCCCTTCTACTGTAAGAGAGTCCTTCCTAGAAGGTTTATCCGAGGGAAAAGGACTTTTAGGTTGTATATCTTGGTTTTTTGATGGAACGAAAAGCTTACTTTCCCAAATTAAAATAAAATAAAAAGAACCAAAGACCCTTATAGTATCATTACCTTTAAGGTTAATGAAGAATGTGTATCCAGCATGTATAATTACGCAATTATGTTACAGAAGATGTCTAATTTTATCTTATTTATGTGGTTTAGACATTTAGTTACTGTATGCTAGATTGCTAGTGTTGCAGTTGTTGGAACCACCTTCAGTATTCTAAATGTTCAGTGATGTTGCATTATTTATGACACATAGGGAAGTGGCCTTCTCTACAGACAGGGAAATTTCTTCCCTTGTGGAAGATTCTTTTCGGTCATACACACAAATGTATACCCCTAGTCTCCTACTTGTACATCTATCCCTATTAAAAAATCAGAATTACAGGTTTTACTCTGTAAATTTCTCAAGTCTTTAATTCCTCAAAGATGATAATTTATTTCATCATTAGTAGAAAAAGATACAGCAGCACTCTAAACAAAATCCTCGAGCACAATAATATTTTCAGATAATGGTCTAGAGTCTTGACTGGTAACTTATCAAAAAACCTAGTAATATAACCCAACAGCAAAGAAAGAAATATAACAGCAACAAATCTCAAACAAAGGATAACATAATAATATTTGCAATGACCCACACCTCTTCTATAACATCTTTTATCAGAGTCTCAACCTTGTTCAAGCTTTCAAACAAGTGTCTCACTCATGCCAAGAAACTCTACAAAAACAGTATTCAACAAACCATGGAGAAACACTTTCACCATGAAACTGGAATTATATGAACATTTAAACACAAAATTGCATCAATTGAAATTTCATAAATTCAAGGGGGAAAAACCCAACTCCATGGTTGAAATTGAAGTTGAAAATTTCAGGAAAAAATCCTAACTTGTAGCATAAATTACAAATTGAATTCAAAAATCGAATAAACCACATGAAATTCAGAAATCCGAAACCAAAAATTAAAGAGAAGAAGAGAGAGATAAGAACAAAAACCTAAATTTGTAGTTCGCTAGAGATTGTGTTGAGGTCGCCGGTGGTAATGAAGTCGTCGACCGTAAAGTATTTCTTCGGTGGTAGATTCGCCGGTGGTGGTGAGTTTGTGATGATTTCGCGAATGATTTCCTTGCCCTACTCGCCTGTATGTCCAGGGAAGAAGAAGAAAAGGGAAAAGACAAAATAGCTAGGGTGAAATTGGGTTATGCGAAAGTTCAGCGCTAGGAAATGAATGAAAATAGAGAGACCTGTTATGTTAATGACAGGTCTTTTGTTATTTTTATATTTAATTTTATATTATTTTATAAAAGAATGGTGGGTCCCTTGATACATAAGAGACCCGTTAACTAACCTAAAGGGTCTGTTGTGTTTTTTTTTAATTTTGTGCCGCAATTAAATGATCTCATTTATGCACTAGAGTCCCGTTAAGTCAGATAACGGGTCTCTTATTTTTTTTCCTCTAATTTAAAGTGGGCCATTTGTCTCATAAGAGAGCCGTTATCTATAATAATAGATCTTTTATATTAAAGAGACCTGTTTTGTCGATCAAGGGGTCTTTTCTAAAGGGTCTCTTTGCCCATTTTTGTAGTAGTGTTAAGGGCGATTCTAGTTGGTCAATCTTAAGGCGGATCCGGACGTGCTGTGGACTATCTACGGAGGGACGACACTTGGAGTCCTAAAGACTTGTTCTTGCTCGGTTCGGGCGCAGCTAGGGAGGGCACGCAACAAAGAGTATGCATCTAAATTATGCTATATGATTATGTGTAAATAATATGTATTCCTGGGTTAATGGTTGTTTCCGCATGATTTATGTAATATCATATGTATCATAACCTAACAGTTTTTCCCGTTCAACTTCTCCTTTTCGAGAATTGATCGAATGTTGAATGAATTGTTGTTTGCCATATTAAAAACTACAATTGAAAAGAATAAACAAATAAATAACCATTCACAGTTTCTCTTAATAAACTTAAATTCTAGCATACATGCATAATTCAATGTTTATTAAGCATTTTATTCAAGTTATGTGTTCCGGCAGGTGTGAATAAAATGATTCCAAGATCCTAAAATCATTGAAGAACTAAGCACAGTTTGTCGACTTAATCCTAAAACATCTTAGGTAAGCAAAAGCCTTTTGCTAATAGTCTAGAAACTATTCTTGGTTGATAGGTACGTCTAAGAACTTATTAGGTAAACCTATCGATTTTGCCACGACATAAAAGGACTCCTTACTTATATCGTTGAGTTTCACCAAAACTAACATGTACTCACAATTATTTGTTTACCTTGCCCCTTTAGGACCAATAAGTAACACCTCGCTGAGCGAAAACTATTACTAGATTGATGTAAAGGATATCCAAGCAAGTGTATATTTTGGCATGGCACCTTTTAACTCAATTTTTAAGTTTGGAACTTAAGGCTCTTACTATGTTGGTTAAATTTTAAGTGAACTAAAATCCTTAATCATGAAACATAATCAAGCTTTTGATCTCATGCATTTAAGACATATTTAAAAGCAATAAATAACTCAAAACATGCATAAGATAAATGTGATCTAGTATGGCCCGACTTCATCTTGAAGCTTTAACTTCAAAGTCCGTCTTGAAAATCTCCGTGGGAGGCACCATTTTCTTCAAATAGGATAAGCTATAATTAAAACTAATTACAACTATTTGATGGTGCGCAGACTATATTTGAATTGAAAAACGACTTTGGTACTTTAGACCAATTACATTCAAATTAATGGTACGCAGACCATATTTTCTATCCTATTTGGGCCATACTAGTCACTTCATAACCTGCAAAACAGTACATATACAATATATACCATTCACCCATTCATTATCATGAATGGCCCACATAGCTGGTTAGTAAAACACATTATGCATCACGTAAACATTTGCAGCAATTAATCAAGGGCACCAATAATCTACCAATTATTCAGTCCTTATTAATTCTAATCAAGTTGTTTTAACCTTAAGGATTTGTAGACCTAATCAAGAGTTTATGACTAAAAGGGCTCCCACTTAAACCAATAAATTCATATGCTTTACTAATTTTAAACATAAAAATGTATTTCTAGTCTAACCGGAAACATACAAATTTAATTAAAATTTAAAGCTCATATAAATTTATAATTGAATCCAAAAAGTTACATTTAATTTCAGCCGTATTTAAATTAATTCATGATTTTAATTTTAGTAAAATAATTAGAATAAATAAAATTTATTATAATTACAATATTCAAAATTAAAATCCAAGAAAATAATTTAAATTATTAATTTTAAAATTAATTAAAATTACGTAAACTGAAAATTTCAAATTAAAATTTCAAAACGATCTAATCGCAACGCAAACACCTCACGCATCACACGCCCATGGGCCACACGCACACAGCCATCGCTGGCCATGTGCGCGCAGCCCATGCGCTGCGTCGCATAGCTGCTGCTTCTACCCTTCGCAAGCCATCGCTCGCTGCATTCGCTCGCTAGCGCTCGCTTGGTGCGAGCCAGCGCTCGCTGCGCGCGGCATCGACGCTGGGCGCAGCACTCGTGGCACGCGAGCTTGCGCTCGCTGCGCGCGAGGCTGCGCGCGCTTGCGCGAGGCAGTGCGCGTTGTGGCGCAGCTCGCTTGCTGCCCACACGCGACTGCCGTGCCTTGCCTTCGCCCATGCCCATTCGTCCATTGCTCATAGCCCACGACACAAGGCAGGGCTGCTGCCTTGTGCTCGTGCACCATGCCCTTGCTCATTGCATTCGTGTCTCATGGGCGACGAGCTCCCTTGCTCGTCGTCACATGCCCGCACTATACAACACCCCTTAAGGGTAACACGTAGCGTCCATTGCTTTGTGCGTGCAAGTTATATGAACGAATCGCATAAAATTTAAAAAATTTATATTTAAAATTAATGACAAATTAATAAATTAATATTAATTTCATAATTTTAGGGCGAAAAATCGAAAATTTATTATTCAATTGATTTCCGGTTAACATGGATTCAAGTTTAGGTCATAAAAATTTAAAATTTATCATAAATTTACAATTTTTATGGTGGTTTTAATCATAGGTATCTAATTAAATTATAATTAATTATGAAAATCAAATTAATTCTAAATTATTCTAATTTTCAACAAATTAATCATAATTACAAATTAGATTGCATAATTAACAAGGCTAGGCATTCAAACTTGTTAAACATATACAGTAGGTCAATCAAAAATTCAAGATTTATCAACAAGAATCGCAAATATTTAATTTAACATCTTAAATTTACGAAATTTTGCATTCGAAAAACTAAAACCTTCGAAAAGTCATAGTGAGGCTTCGAATTTGAGAATTCTGGGTTCGGCAGAAAAATACTGTTTTTGTCAAAATTTTAGAATGCCTTTTACATGCGGAATTGACACAAAAATCACTCGATTTGGATGAGTAACGAAGAAACTGCCGAAAAAACTGCGTACGTATAATTAAATAAACGCAATTTGCAATTAATTAACAATTACGAAAATTAATCACCCCTTTTAATTCTTGCAAATTTGTAATATTTAACCATGTTCATGCAATTTAGATTATGAAAATAATAAGAGGCTCGTGATACCACTGTTAGGTTATGATACATATGACAATTCATAAATCATGCGGAAAAACCATTTAGCCAGGAATACATATTATTTACACATAATCATTTAGCATAGTTTAGATGCATACTCTTTGTTGCGTGCCTTCCCTAGCTGCGCCCGAACCGAACAAGAACAAGCCTTTAGGACTCCAAGTGTCGTCCCTCCGTAGATAGTCCACAGCACGTCCGGATCCGCCTTAAGATTGACCAACTAGAATCGCCCTTAAGGTACTAATAATTTCGGCACTTTTAGGCAAGGAATGTGACTGAATTTTTCTCTCAAAAACTCACTTTGAATACTTGAATAATCTATGTAAATATGTGACCCTAGGCACCTATTTATAGAGTTATGGAAAAGGATTTGGAATCCTATTAGGATACTAATTTATTTAATTATAACCCTACTAGGACTCTAATTAAATAATCATTATCTAATAGTTTTAGGATTTAATCATATTTCGAATCCCGATTGCTTTTGGATTCCCGCACAAGCATTGCACGAGCACCGTACACCCGCGCAAGCCTTGCGGCCCACGCTAGGCGCACAGCGCTCGGCCCACTGCTGTGCTCTCGCGCGCGCGCCCCAGGCCTTGGCTGGGCCTGACCTTGCGCTGGGCCTGGTCAAGGCTTGGCATGCGATGGTGCGTGTTTGGCTCGCTGGGCGATGGCCTGGCTTCGTGTTGGGCCTTCGTCTAGCGGGCCTCGTCCGATGCTAATTCGTACGATACGCTTCCGATTAAATTCCCGATTCCGGAATTCATTTCCGATACGAACAATATTTAATATTTCCGATTCCGGAATCAATTTCCGTTTCGAACAAATATTTAATATTTCCGTTTCCGGAATTATTTTCCGATTCCGATAATATTTCCGATTCTGACAATATTTCCGTTTCCGGCAATATTTCCGATTCCGGCAATATTTCCATTTCCGATAATATTTTCCGATACGTACCATGTTTCCGTTTCCGGTAACATCTACGACTTGGATAATATTTATATTTCCGATACGATCCATATTTCCGCTTCCGGCAATATCATCGTTTCCGGAGTATTCATTTCTTGCCTGTGACGATCTCAGGTCCCACTGAAACCAAGATCCGTCGATTCCGAATATCCATAGATGGAGTATTTAATGCCATTAAATACTTGATCCGTTTACGTACTATTTGTGTGACCCTACGGGTTCAGTCAAGAGTAAGCTGTGGATTAATATCATTAATTCCACTTGAACTGAAGCGGCCTCTAGCTAGGCATTCAGCTCACTTGATCTCACTGAATTATTAACTTGTTAATTAATACTGAACCGCATATATTAGACTTATCATTGAATGCATACTTGGACCAAGGGAATTATTTCCTTCATCTCCATCGGGGATTGCATATTGATTATACTGAAGATACATGGGCTTTTTGGCTTGAACTCCTTTTCACGGACCACGGAATTTGGTCTTTTTACTAGTGTTGGTACCTTGTGATTCCCCCGTAGGATGACTAGCTCCATCAATTCCCTGTATTTTATTATCACGATGATCATGCATGCTAGCTATGGTCCTGCAACAAAGAAAAGAGAGCAATACTTAGTAAAGGGAACAATACTTAGTAGAAATTTAATGCATGATTACAACTTATAGAGCTTAAGACTATATGCACAGAATTGATCTGAGCTGTGCAGATTAGTGCACAGAACTGATCAGAACTGACCAGTTCTGCGCACTGATCTGCACAGCTCAGATCAGAACTGTGCAGATCAGTGCACAGAACTGGTCAGTTCTGATCAGTTCTGTGCATCGATCTGCACAGTTCTGATCTGATCTGTGCGGATCAGTGCACAGAACTGGTCAGTTCTGATCAGTTCTGTGCACTAATCTGCACAGCTCAGATCTGAGCTGTGCATATCAGTGCACAGAACTGCACAGTTCTGATCAGTTTTGTCCACTGATCTGCACAGTTCTGATCAGTTCTGTGCACTGATCTGCACAGCTCAAATCAGTTCTGTGCATATAGTGTAGTCATATCAGTCATGTATGATCTGCATAGATCATCATTAAAAATGTTTAATGGCCCCAAAAATTGCTAGGGTATTTACATTTGCAACGTCGACCACCTATAAGAAATAACCATGATAAAGATAACAAAAGTAAAACACCAAATTTCATAGGAATCGGAAATTTATCAACTACAAGTAATATTGTTAACCAAATGAGAAACAATTGTTGTTCAATCTTAACCAAAAAAACACTTTAGGGCTTGCAACAACCCGCAAGCCCAAAACTAACAAAAAACGCAAGTATTCTCACAAGTAGAACAATAGTATGACAACAAAAAGACAACAGGAGGACAACAGGACAGGACATCAGCGTAGCAGCAAGACAACAACAGTGTAGCAGCGAGACAACAGCAGTGTAGCACCGAGATAGCAACAGCGAAGAAGTGAGACATCACATTATCAGTGTGTAACACAATATAGTAGCAACTCTGATCCTGAAGGTCATATAAAGAGTACTATTTAGACAAGCGATTTCAAAAAGTAGGGTGAGAAGCAATACATAAGCAATACAGCAGGACATCAGATTTTTTTTTTCAAATGATGTTGCCTAAACTGAACAACATAGATCTCTTGCCCGTGCACCAGAAACTTTTTCAGACATAATGGAAGCATGTACAGTGGCCAGCCAACCAACCAGAATTAGCATAATCTATCCCATCATATTAGGAGATATTATTGCAGAAATTTAACTCTAGATTCAAGATTAAAACAATAATTAGAGTACTCACTTTTCACAAGCTTTAAATACCCAAGTATTCTTGCATTATTAAAAGTGTCATTCTTTAAGTTCATTGTACTAGAGTAATAATAATAGAAAAGTTATAAAATTACAAATTACTAGTGTAAGATTTAAGATATATTCTCCGACATGATAAAAGAATCAGAGATGGATATTTATGGAGAATGACACAATGCCAATTATTAAAGCAAGTCTATGCAATCAAACAAAATTAGCTTACTTAAATGCTGCTATGGAAGCGGAGGATCCAATCTCAATGAATATGAGATATGCAACAATACACTTGGGTGACATGGAAAATTCCGGAAATTGATCAATTAGTCTACAACTTATTCAAATGGAAATTTAATTCAAACTATGCACCAAAGTCACTCAAAACAAGTATTTGAATGCTTAATTCTGATCAAATAAAACAAGTGTAACTCAATGAAATAAGACAACACTATATTGCATAAACACATGAGAATCTCAAATCTAATAAAGCATCACTGCATAAGACACATGACATATATTAAATTCAAACTAGAAAGATTGTATTCAAACTAAATTGAATTGTATTCAAACTTCAACAATGCATCAGAAGTGAAGCCCGGACTTACACATGTATGTTTCAATTACGATTTGTAACCCATATTCCTTCCGTATGATCTGTACGCATATGATTAGTATTATTTGCATCCTCCTCTTCTGGCAATGGTTGAACAACCATCGGTCACGGAGGTGTGTCATCATACTCATCATACGCATCTTCATCTACAACGTCATCAATACCCAAAATATGTCTTTTTCCTTGGGCAACAACACGCCATCTAGGATCAAAATTGTCAACCACATAAAAAACTTGCTTAGCTAGTGATGCTAGAATGAATGGCTCGTCACTGTCACTTAGTCGATCAAAGTTCACCAAGGTTAAACCCGGGAAAATTTCATCTTGCTTCACACCATTGTGGTTGTTAGCCCACTGACACCGAAAAACAGGGATCACAAAATAGGTATAATCAAGCTCCCATATTTCTTCGATAACACCATAATATGATTGTGTTGAATCAACCGGCCTTTTATCCTTAGCGCTTGCATAGACCCTAGATGATGCAACAACCTTTACTCCACTATTTTGCACTACACTCTTTTCATCTTGCCTTCTAGTGTAGAATGTGAACCCATTGATATCATATCCTTCAAAAGATCGAACACATAGTCGAGGACCTCGAGATAACCACTTGATCGTATCAGAAACATCATGGTCTTGTTTCTTGCCAACTTCCTTCTTAAACCATTCAACAAATGTGCGATTATGTTCCCGCATCAACTCTCTTTCCTTCAACTTAGGATTACAATGTTGCAATTCAAGCAGATGCTTTTCTAAATAAGGATGAACCTCTGTAAGATGATGCAACACACAAAGATGTGCCTTCTTCTTCCTATCCGATGGAGGAGATATCACATTTTTACCAATTACTCCCTCCCCTGCGAGCCTACCAACATGTCGAGATTTTGGAAGTCCTATTGGTTCAAGGCTTGACAAAAACTCAGCTAGATATCCAGAAATCTCTTCTTTAAGGACTCCCCGAATGATACTACCCTCTGGATTAGCCGGATTCCTTGCTTTGTCCTTTAAAGTCTTAAAAAATCTCTCAAAAGGATACATCCATCTTAAGAACACCGGACCACATAACTTGACTTCGCGAACTAAATGGACAATCAAATGCACCATTATATCAAAGAAAGAAGGCGGAAAATACATTTCAAATCGACATAGAGTTTCAACAACATCATTGTGCAAAGCATCCAAAGTCTCCGGATCAATCACCTTAGCACATATGGAGTTGAAAAACAAACAAAGTTTTGTTATAACATGTCTCACGTGTTTCGGCAATATCCCACGAAGTGCAATTGGCAAAAATACATTAATCAGTGCATGACAATCTTGAAACTTCATACCAATTACCCTAAGGTCCGAGAGAGACACTAGGCGCTTAACATTCGACGAATATCCCGAGGGAACCTTAATGCCATGTAAGCACTCACAAAACTTCTTGTCCTTTCTCGACATTGTGTAACACGCTGGAGGCAGAAAGGTCTTTGTACCATCCTTTTTTTGAACAGGCCACAAATCTGGTCGAATATTCTTCTTTGTCATATCTTTTCGCACATTCTCATTGTCCTTCGTCTTTCCTGGTATGTTTAGCAAAGTCCCGATGATAGCATCGCACACATTTTTCTCAATGTGCATTACACCGAGACAATGCCTAACCGACAAATCTTTCCAGTAGGGAAGATCCCATAATGGAGACAGTTTCTTCCATAAAACACCCTTTTTAGACTTGGACTTGAAGCACTTACCGTATTTGGTTTCAACAGTTTTGATACGTTCATAAACTTATGATCCTGTCAAAGGTGTACGAGCTACTCCTTCCTCAGTGAACCCATTGAATTCCTTCTTCTTCTTACGATAAGGATGATATTGACTAAGGTGCTTCCTGAAATCTGGGTAGATATTTTTCTTGAAATGATCCAACCGTGTGGGCTTCATGTCCTCTTCACATATAGGGCATACTTGTTTTCCTTTGGTTTTGTACCCAGACAAGTTTCCATAGGCCGGAAAATCATTTATGGTACAGAAAACCATTGCCCCAATGTAAAGTTTGAGTTGGTGTGAGCATCGAACATTGGAACACCTTCATTCCACAACAATTTCAAATCATCTATGAGTGGAGCGAGATACACATCTATCCTGGCTGCTTAGGCCCTGAGATGAGGAGTGACAACATGATATACTTGCGTTTCATACAGAACCATGGAGGAAGATTGTAAATTGGAAGAAGAACCGGCCAAGTGCTGTGCTGACTACTCAGAGAGCCGTATGGATTCATCCCATCTGTACATAGAGCAAGTCTCAGATTTCTAACCTCCTTGCCAAATTCAGGATACTTCTTATCAATAGTTCTCCGTTGAGGAGAATCAGCCGGATGTCTAAGGAATTCATCTTTCTTCCTCTCTTCCGCATGCCACCTCAGATACTTAGCATTCTTCTTTACGGAGAACAAGCGCTCAAACCTAGGTATGATCGGAAGATACCACAATACCTTGGCGGGCGGTCCCCTCTTAGCTGAATTGGCCCCTTTACGCTTGTAACGCGACATAGAACACGTTGGACAGTTATCCAAATTTTCATACTCTTTTCTGTAAAGAATACAATCATTTGGGCAAGCATCTATCTTGACGGCCTCTAAGCCTAAGGGATTCGTCAATTTGTTGGCATAATAGGCAGAGGTGGGAATGTCATTGCCATCGGGAAACCAAAGACCTAGTCGTTTCAATAATTTCGTGAAACTTTCTTCGGTCCAACCACTCTCCGCTTTCAAGTTGGAAAGTGATGCCACACATTCTAACTATTTGAATTTTGTACACCCAGGGTACAAAGGCGTCTCAGCAGCCTTTAATACCTGCTCGAGTATGTGAGGTCGTTCATTCAAGTGATCTTTCACCGCATCCATCATTTCATTTATTTCATTATCTTCTTGCTCATCATCATCCATCTCATTATTCTCAGAAATATCAGAATCACTCTCATCACTCTCATCACTCTCTGCCAGAACATCAAATTCATTCACACTAGAACTTGGACGATCAAGTATTTTATCACCATGCCAAAACCAGACATGGTAATCTTGCTTAAACCCACGACGAAATAAATGATCCTCAATTTCATCAATATCAGCTAACCGCCTTACATTGTTACATTCACGGCAAGGACAATAGATCTTTGCGGCTTTCGTACTCCGTTGGTGTGCTAAAGCACATCTAAGGAACTCCTCAACCCCACTCAAGTATTCCACCGTAGTATGGTCACCGTACATCCAACGACGACTCATTTCTAATAACAAAAGGTTTTACACAGAATTAGATAAATCAAGCCACAAATTCTTAATTTTGACACAAGAACTATACATCAGAAAAATGGTAAGACCTCATCTCAATTTTAAAACCAAACAAAACAGGAATATGTGTCAACATTAACATTTATTAGCTTCACATAAGATTTCACAGGAATAAACTAAAATCGATTTAAGTATAAACTAGCTTGGCATAAGATCTTTGTTCTCTAATGATGCAATCTTATCCAAAGATAAAATATCAGTAAAAACCATCCTCCAGAACTCAATCAATAGATCCCAGCGATGCTCTGTTAGGTTATGATACATATGACAAAACATAAATCATGCGGAAAAACCTTAATGCCAGGAAACATATTATTTACACATAATCATTTAGCATAATTTAGGAGCATACACTTTGTAGCGTGCCCTCCCTAGCTACGCCCGAACCGAACAAGAACAAGCCTTTAGGACTCCAAATGTCGTCCCTCCGTAGATAGTCCACAGTACGTCCGGATCTGCCTCAAGTTAGACCAACTAGAATCGCCCTTAAGGTTACTAGGAACTTCGGTTAAGTGTTTGCAAGTGTTTGGCTTATTTTTCTTTCAAAACTTACCCTTAGAATACTTCAATTCCATGTCCATATATTATGACCCTAGGCCCTTATTTATAGAGGTTTGGAAAGGGAATTGGAATCCTAGTAGGATACAATTTAATTAAACTTAGAATCCTACAAGGACTCTAATTAATTAAATAATCCTTTTAGGAATAGGAATTTAATCATACACCAAATCCTAATAGATTTAGGAATTGTGCATGGACACAAACACACACACGCAGGGAGCCACGAGGGCGCACACGCATGCGTGCGCTTGGCCCACACTACGCAGCCCACGCTACGCAGCCACGCCTTGGCGCGCTGGGCCTGCCTTGCGGTGGGCCTGGCGCTGCCATGGGTTGTGCGTGTTGGCGTGCGTCTTGCTTGCTGGGGGATGGCCCGGCTTCGTGCTGGGCCTTCGTCCGGCTGGCCTCGTCCGATGCTAATTCGTACGATACGCTTCCGATTAATTCCCGGTTCCGGAATTCATTTCCGATACGAACAATATTTAATATTTCCAATTCCGGAATTAATTTCCGTTTCGAACAAATATTTAATATTTTCGTTTCCGGAATTATTTTCCGATTCCGATAATATTTCTGATTCTGACAATATTTCCGTTTCCGGCAATATTTCCGATTCCGGCAATATTTCCATTTCCAATAATATTTTCCGATACGTACCATGTTTCCGTTTCTGGCAACATCTACGACTTGGATAATATTTATATTTCCGACGCGATCCATATTTCCGTTTCCGGCAATATCATCGTTTCCGGAGTATTCACTTGCTTGTGACGATCTCAGCTCCCACTGAAACCAAGATCCGTCGATTCCGAATATCCAAAGATAGAGTATTTAATGCCATTAAATACTTGATCCGTTTACGTACTATTTGTATGACCCTACGGGTTCAGTCAAGAGTAAGCTATGGATTAATATCATTAATTCCACTTGAACTGAAGCGGCCTCTAGCTAGGCATTCAGCTCACTTGATCTCACTGAATTATTAACTTGTTAATTAATACTGAACCGCATTTATTAGACTTATCATTGAATGCATACTTGGACCAAGGGTATTATTTCCTTCATGCTCATGTTTAGGTTTTAAATTAGTTACGAAACCCGCATTCAGTGTAAATAAACCCATTTGCACATTAGGTTAGCGGAATTGGGACTCTACACTTTGAAACACTAACAGCGTAGCAGAAAAAAGGCAACGTATTCACTTGGATTGGGTTCTGTTCGGGTTAATTCGGTTTACTTCATATTCATTCAGCTAAAATCAGATCAATCTAGCGATATCTTCAAACTCTGACTACCTTTTTTCAAGTACAATACAGGTCCAATAAGAAATCTTGAAGTAAATAATCCAGTGAAGGCCAGGTTTATTACCACCAAGTCATATACAAGTAACCTCGTAGATGTCATTTTAGCATAATATCAAGGCAATCTGGCAGACAGTCAGTCAGCTCTAAGTTTCAGAGAATAGTGATAAACAAAAGAAATGAACCTCATAACCTACCTCTACAACGGGTGCTATAGCATTTGAGCCACTATTTCCTCCCTTCCCAACATCAAGTTGAATTGAGATGTTGGCCTGAGACAAATCCACCCCAAATTCAGTCGCTCCTGGGTAAGTCTCTTTAGTAGTCTGTCCAATGCCGAAAGCCAGACATTAAATCAAATGGCATTTCACCAAAAGCCATGTAATCCAAAACAGACACAAGCAGGAATTCACTTTAGTAAGCAAAAAATGAAAGAGTTAAATAGATATTTACCCTTGAGAATAAACATCAGAAACACTACTGGAGCCCCTTTCGAATGTCCTGTCTTCAGTTAATATGATAGAGCCCTCAGCTCCAGATGATCCATGGGGATGCGAAGCAACAGTCTCAATAAATTTCAATAGGAGATTTTCCAAGCTTAAAATCGCAGAAAATGCTTGTTAATCAGCTGTTAAAAAAAGTCAAGATTAAACTAGGAACAAGGGAAATCAAACAAAAATGAAATGAACAAGGGTCGATGAACAAGGGAAATTAGGTCGACGAACAAGGGAAATCAAACAAAAATGAAATGAAGTGGAAAATGCACGAGAAAAAAGAGGATTATTACCCAAGTAATTGCGAATAGAAACTAACCTAGCTTCACAGATCAATTGTGTGAAACAGATGGAGTCGCGCGGAGGTAGGAAAGACGACGGTCGGGGGCAACTCGCCTTCAGATGGTGGTGGTGGAGCCGCGCGGTGAGGAAGGTGGTGGTGGTGGTTATGGTGGTGGTGGAGCCGCACGGTGAGGATAGGTATGCGTTGGTAGAGATGTGAAGTACGACGAGATCTAGCTTATCTGTTTGGCGGTGGTTTTAATTGTTTTAAATTTAATGTGTGCCTATTGAGGCGGGCAAATGAAGGCCCCCTTCAACAGAAAGATCCTATTGAGGCGGGCAAATAAAAGCCCCCTTCAACAGCTTCAGCCTATTGAGGCGGGCTATAAAAGCCCCCTTCAACAGCTTCTGTAGAAGCGAACACCACAAAAGCCCGCCCCAACCTGTTAGTAAAATATTTGACCCGCGTTGACTAAGTGGCTATTGAGGCGCGCTTATGTATGCCTGTAACACCCTAATAATTCCTTGCTTTTATAAAATCATTTTCCAACTTAAAATAAAGGAATTACTAAAGTATTACCGCCACCGTGATAACGGCTAAGGCTATTACCAGAATTACGCAGCGGAATTTAATGTCAACTAACTTTTAAAAACATAATAAATTTAATGTTGAGGCCTCCTACAATTTGGAACCATAATGGCCCAAAACCCAAAGTATAAGTAATTCAAATATTTCAAACATAATTAAAATAAAGTTAAACAAAATAGTTTCGAGGAACGAAAACATGCAACTCTCTCAATCATCCCAAGCCACATGATTTCGATCGTACTTGATCTACCAACCTGCTATATTAATCTATTTCCCAACAATGCAAGTGCAAATGATGGATCATCATAGGGTCATTAAGGCAAAGGCCATGACCGGAAACACACAAAGCACGTAGTCAGCAAAAGCTGAGTACTTACAAGCATAGTGTAATGAAACTAAGCATGCATCACTCACTAAATACTAATCAACATGCAAAAGCCATATAATAACAATTCAAACAATTATGAGATACAAGACTCGACTCTTGACTCGACTCTTGAGTCACAATTTAATTAGAATAAGCTTCAAACGGGCCAAAAGAATAATCCACAAAGGGAAAAAGGTGATGGGAGCCAACCAAACACCAAATATAATCATAATAAAATCGGGCCATACCGAGTCTCGGGCCATACCGACGGAATTCCTGCGCATAATATAAATGAAACAACGTCTTGTATCATTAGTAGGAGTACGAGCTTTCCGGCAAGACTCCCCCCATTGTTCATACTCAAGGTATATACGTTCCAAAAGTTTTGAAGCTTGTTCCGGTTGCACTTTACGTTTATTAATATTTTAATAAGGCGAACTTAAGACTCGACAACATGCATACATACAATTAATAAACGACAACCAAAACAATCTTATTTTAATGCTTTAAGACTTGTGATCAACCAAGCAAGACACTTGTGATATTACTACCATGTTCCTCCTCACCAAAGTGAGACTCCACATCATGCATATTAACATGAGGGTTGTGCCCTTGCACGACAAATCCTAATTCATTTCATACATAATATTCCCAACTGAACCCTACATGTGCGGTGGCTTACGTGAGCTAACCCTTCACATGTGGTAAAATAAATAGTACAACGAGGTACAAATAAATGGCTCAAAGTATGCTAGACATCCCGTACAATAGCATACAATGAATTAATCCATCCCTTGCATGTGAATTGAACCATACATGCATAAATATTGAACAACATGATTGACAATGAAATCCATACTCATAATAATCTCAACATGCTTGTTCAACAATTAATTCAATAAATCCAACATCACAAAACACATGCTCGTTCACCAAAATAAACATGATTTCACATAATGTAATTCACATCATCAACAATCATGTAATGTCATTGACAAAAGGTGTGGTCGCCCTAGACTTGTACGTACCTGGAATACCTAAGCGTAGGGGCCACTTTGCAATAACGAGCACTCAACTAGAAATCACCTCCTATCATCAAAATAATGAAACTTAAATTATTTCCATGTTCATTAAATTTCCAGCAACTTTATAAAATTTAAAACTCCCTTTAGACTTTAGAATTCAATCGTTTTTCAATAATAAAGTCGTCTCAATTTGCAAAATCAATCCCTAGTACAAAAATCTACTTTTTCCGCCTTTAAAATCAATAAAATCAACACTTTAAACCTTTATTCAAATCTGAAAATATAATTGATTATCATAATTAAAATCATCACGTAATTATGCTAATCAATTGACTCATTAGGTCTAGGTTAAAACCTTAACTTGAAAATCCCAATAACACTAGTTTAATGTCATAAAAATCCATGCTTTATTAAATAAACAAATCTGAAAATTCATACTTTAATAATTAAAACAAACCTAATGAATCACAACACACAAATCCTCAAACCACGGTATTCATAACCGGTTCCCAGCATTTTAATTTCTCAAAATAATATTAATATAATAATTTAAAATACGGAATTTAAATAGAATAGGCAAGGAAGAAGAGAATTATACCAATCCGGCCTATAGCACAGAACAATCACGAATTAGGGTGATTGGGCGAAAAATTGAACAAGAACGAACACGAACAACACACACACACACACGCACCAACCGTGTGTGGGTGTGCGCGCAGCGACGAGGGACGAGGCACAGGCGCGCGCTGCGCGAGGGAGAGGCAGCAGGGGCGCGATGATGTGCGCGAGGAGGGAGCAAGGGGCGCGCTGCGTACGCGAGGGAGAGAGAGAGCAGGGGGCGCGCTGGTGCGCGAGGAAGAGGGGGCAAGGGGTGCGCTGGTGCGCGAGCAAGAGAGAGCAAGGGGCGCGTTGGGCGCGAGGAGAGGGAGAGGGGCGTGCGAGTGTGCGGGGCGTGAGGCCGAGGCACGAGAGCACGAGCAGTGTGCGGGGCGTGAGGCCGAGCGCACGAGCACGGGTGTGCGTGCGTGCGGACGAGAGGAGAGAGAGAGAGGAGTAAGGTGCAAGAAATCAAAAAGGGGCTTTATGAAATTTTAGGGGTTTATTTAATGATGGGGAGTCCTATTTATAGGCTCCCTAATCCTTTGATGGGCTAGGCTTAGGATATTTAAGTTGGGCTTAGGAATTAAATGAATTGGGCTAGCTTAGGACTTAAATTAAATACTTTTGATTGGGCTCGTTTAATAAAACGAATTGGACCTTTTTATTTAAAACCCGAAGCTTTTAAAAATCATTTGCAACTCATTTAATTTCCCGACTCAAGAATTAAATTGGTTTCGTAATTAATTAAAATAATAAATATTCTAATTAATTAAAATAATAAATATTCTAATTAATTAAAATACATTAAATACATTTAAATATTATTTAAATGCTAATAAATCATAAAATGCTTTATAAATATAATAAAATATATTTATAAATATTATAAAAATACGAGGTATTACAGTCTACCCTCCTTAAAAGAAGTTTCGTCCCGAAACTTGGGTTCGGAAATCCAAAAATTCAACTCAACTTGAGACTTTCTGAGACTTTTCAATACGTTCATTTACAAAAGTTTTAAGTTGCTGTACTCTTTACATGATTAGCAGGACAATAATAAGTGCAAATTCAATAGAAAGCACTAAATTAAGTATAAAATAGGGGAAAACAAGGTAAAAAGCGCGAAATTCTACCGCACTCTACCCCCCTTAAAAGACACGAGTTACGACCCCGTAACTCAACTAACCTCGGGAAAAAGCTCGGGGTATTTCTTTCTCATTTTGTCCTCCGCTTCCCAAGTGGCTTCCTCAGATTCTTGATTAGACCACAACACTTTGACAATTTTCACATCTTCAGTACGCGTACTACGCACTTTGCTATCAAGGATTTTGACAGGTCTTTCCTCAAAGGTTAGACTTTGGTCTAATTCTATGGTCTCCGGTTGCAACACATGCGATTTATCCGGGATATATTTCCTTAATTAAGATATGTGGAACACATTATGCACTCTATGCAAGTCCATAGGCAAGGCTAGTCTATAAGCTACCTTTCCGATTCTTTCTAAGATCTCATATGGGCCTATGTACTTAGGGATTAACTTCCCTTTCTTCCCAAATCTCATGACACCTTTCATTGGTGACACTTTGAGAAAAACTTTATAACCTATGTTGAACTCTTCATCCCTACGTTTCAAGTCTGCATAACTCTTTTGGCGATCCTGCGCCGCTTGAATCTTTGATTGGATGGTTCGGATTTGGTTCATGGTGTCCTCTATCATTTGAGGTCCCAACACTACGGTTTCACTAATATCGTTCCAAGAAAGTGGACTTCTACACTTTCGTCCATACAAAGCCTCAAATGGTGCCATTCCAATGCTAGCATGATAGCTATTGTTATAGGAAAACTCAATCAAATCTAGGCTATCTTCCCAACTTCCTTGGAAATCAATTACGCATGCCCGAAGCATGTCCTCCAGTGTTTGGATAGTCCTTTCAGTTTGGCCATCCGTGGCTGGGTGGAAGGCTGTACTCATTTTCAATGTCATACCAAAGCTCTTCTGCACACTTTTCCAGAAATTCGAAAGAAACCTTGAATCTCTATCTGATACGATATCCTTAGAAACTCCATGTAACCTCACAACATTCTTAATGTAGGCTTTAGCAAGTTGTTCCATTTTCCAGGTTTCCTTCATTGGTATAAACACTGCTGACTTGGTCAACCTATCTACCACGACCCAAATTGTATCATTCCCAGTCTTTGACTTAGGTAAACAAGTGACAAAGTCCATAGAAATAAAGTCCCATTTCCAGCTTGGAATCTCTAAAGGTTGGACATTCCCTTGAGGTCTCCTATGCTCAATTTTAACCTTCTGACAAGTCAAACATCTAGCCACAAATTCAGCCACTTCGTTCTTCATCCTTGGCCACCAATAGACCTTTTTCAAGTCCTTATACAACTTGTCACCCCCTGGGTGCACAGAATATGGCGTATTATGCCCTTCTTTCATCAATCTCTCTTTCAGTTCTCCACACTTTTGAGGCACGCACCACCTGCCTTTGTACCTCAAGCTTCCATCATCATGGATTCGAAAATCTACCTCCTTACCTTGCGAAATATTTTCCTTGATTCGCTCCAACTTCACATCACCAGTTTGATTCTCTCTAACCTCATCAAATATTGACGGTTTGATGGTTAAGGCATTCATTATTCCCACAAGGCTTTCACCACCTACTATTTCAAGGTTCAAATGCTGCATGTCCTTACACAGCTCGTTAGCAACTACTAACGCATTGACACTATGACTTGATTTCCTACTCAAGGCATCCGCAACTACATTGGCTTTTCCCTCATGGTACTGGATATCCAAATCATAGTCCTTAATTAACTCCAACCACCTTTGTTGGCTTATATTCAAATCCTTCTGTGTGAAGATGTACTTCAAACTCTTGTGGTCCATAAATATCCTACACTTCACACCATACAGGTAGTGTCTCCATATCTTCAATGCAAATACTATAGCCGCTAGCTCTAAATCATGGGTAGGGTAATTGGATTCATATGGCTTCAATTTCCTTGATTCATACGCTATAACTTTCCCGTTTTGCATCAATACACACCCCAAACCATTCTTAGAGGCATCACTATACACATCGTATGCACCACTCTCATCTGGTAAGGTTAACACTGGCGCGGTTGTCAATCGCGTCTTTAAGGCTTGGAATGCTTCCTCACACTAGTCACTCCATTCAAACTTGGTTTCCTTCTTCATCAAGGTAGTCATTGGCTTGGCTATCCTAGAGAAGTCTTGAACAAATCGTCTATAGTAGCCAGCTAATCCCAGAAAACTACGAATGTCAGTCACACTCTTGGGTGTAGGCCATTCACTAACAGCTTTAATCTTAGCAGGGTCAACTGCCACTCCTTCTTTAGATGTAAAGTGTCCTAAAAATGCAACTCTTTCCAACCAAAACTCACACTTTGAGAATTTGGCATATAACTGGTTATCTCTCAAGGTACTCAACACCGATCTCAAGTGTTCCGCATGATCTTCTTCACTCTTCGAATACACTAGGATGTCATCTATGAAAACCACTACGAACTTGTCCAAATAGGCATGGAATACACGGTTCATTAAGTCCATAAATATTGCAGGGGCATTGGTTAACCCAAAAGGCATAACAGTGAACTCATAATGTCCGTATCTAGTCCTGAATGCGGTCTTTGGTATGTCATGGTCAGTGATTCTCAATTGATGATAACCCGAACGCAAATCGATCTTTGAAAACATTCCTGCTCCTTTTAGTTGGTCAAATAGGTCTTCTATCCTAGGTAATGGATATTTGTTCTTGATTGTGACCTTATTGAGCTCCCTGTAGTCTATACAGAGCCTCATACTTCCATCCTTTTTCTTCACAAACAACACTGGTGCTCCCCAAGGCGATGCACTTGGCCTAATATAGTTTTTCTCCAATAGATCCTCTAGTTGGCCTTTTAACTCATTCATTTCTGCTGGAGCCATTCTATAAGGTGCTTTTGAAATAGGGGCGGTTCCAGGCACTAAATCTATGGTAAAGTCAATAGGTCGATTGGGAGGCATCCCCGGGATCTCTTCTGGAAATACATCAAGGAATTCATTGACTATAGCAATATCCTCAGGCTGATCCTTGATCACATGCTCTAAGTTCCTTACATTACATAGGAAAGATGGGTTCCCTTTACCGACTAGCTTCACGAGTTCCATTGCCGTGATGATTCCTATGTTCTTAGGCTTACCAAAACGACGATATGACACTACTTTGCCTAGGCTAGACCTCAAGTGAACCTTCTGCTTCTCACAATCCATTTTGGCTTTGAACTTGGCCAACCAATCCATTCCTAGAATTACATCTAGCTCTCCTAACTCGAATTCGATTAGATTAGATAAGAATACGGTCTCGGCTATGGTCATAGGCACATCTCTATGGATTTTGGTACACTTCACTATACTACCAGTAGGTATGACTATAGGTACTTCAATCGATTCAGGCTCTTTTAACCCTAATTTCTCCAAAGCATCTACTGATATAAAAGAATAAGTCGCACCAGAATCAAATAGAACTTTAACTGAAACGGAATTAATAGAAAAAGTACCCGCTATGACGTCAGAGGAAGTTTCCGCTTCTTGCCTAGATATCACATTCAACTTTCCTTAGGCAACTCCTTTGTTATAGCCACCTCCATTGGTGTTCCCATTGTTGTTTCGATTCCCATTCTGCTGTTGGTTCCCTCCAGGCTTTCCATGGTTCTGGTGATTGCCATTGCTATTGCCATTGTTACCACCTTGGTAGTTCCTTTGATTTCCACCTCCATTTCCCCCATTCCGGTTCTGATTATTCTGGTTATTGCCTTGGTGGTTACCTTGGTTAGGCTTTCCATTCTTAGAATAGCACTCATACTCCCTATGGCCTAACTTCTGACAGAATCTACAAGTCACCAAGTTCCCATCACAATCCTTTCCAGGGTGATTCATGTTACAGCGCCTACATTCGTAGGTCCGTACTCCATTCCTTCCAGACTGATTTCGAACACCTTGGTTGTTGCGATTACCACCATTGTTAGCCCTAAACTGGAAATTCCCATTTCCTTTGTGCTTCTTAAAATTCCCCTGATTCTGATGGTTATTTCCTTGATTCGAGCTTCCACCATCCTTTCTCTTTTCAGCACTACCATTCTTCCTTTGCTGTAGCCCATATAGGTGAGCAGCTTTTCCGTACAGGGTGTCTAATGAGGTAAAGGTCTCTCCAGATAACAACAGCTGTAAGTCCATGGTCAAACCATTCTCAAAGCTTTGAGCCCTGAGCTCTTCCGTTGCCACCACTTCAGGTGCAAACCTAGACAGCTCTATAAACTTAGAATAGTATTCCGTCACAGACAAACCTCCCATTTTGAGTTCAATGAACTCTTGCGCCTTTTGCTTCTTCAGGTAGGGTGGGTAAAACTTGTTCCTTAGTGCAGTTTTGAATGCTTCCCATCCAAAGTTAGGTGTGGCTCTAAGGGTATTTTCACATCGTTGCCACCACAGATCAGCTTCACCTCTCAGGTAGTACACAACACTATTCACCCTAAGGTTTTCGGGGCAATTCACAGCTACAATGAGTTTATCAAACTCTCTCAACCAGTTCTCCAACACACTTGGTTCAATCTATCCGCTATATAGTGGAGGCTTGCTTTGAGCTATTTTCTTAAACATTTCCCCAGCCGGGTCATGCATTGGGTTTGCTCTGGTTTGAGCTAGGTCACGAACTACCTCAGCTAGTTGTCTAACCACTTCAGAAATCTCTTGGCTAGCCATTTCCCTTCTCCTGAATAAATAAAAGGCTAGCTTTAATATTGGTTGGACACGACATTACTAAGGTACTGGTTCTACAACGAACCTACTCACAACAAGAACACACACTTAGGCGCCACCTGGGGGAAGAGTTGGCGCCTCTTTCGGGCCTTCTCACCCCACTATTCGATGCAAGTAAATTTAGATGGTTGCTACTAAACCACCTTGCACATAAGAATTTCATTGAAGAAATAACAAATAATCCCTTTGCGATACCCACACGACTTAGAATTGAGAATTAAACTTAAAGGATAACGAAAAGGAAATTCTATTCTTTTATTAAAACTCCAATGAATAAGTTTTACATCCACTAATGCCATAACATTTATCCTCCAACTATAATAGACTAAAACCATAAATAGTAGCTTTGCCACTTTATTACTTCAACGAAAAGAAAGAAACAAAAGAAATAAAACTAAGGATTACATTTCTCTAGAGACTAACGTCATCACGACGATCATTTCTTTCCTTGTATTGCTCTGGGGTAAAATCTTGATCATTAGGATCATCCAAGTCTTCTTCCAGATCTGAGTCTTCATCCATAGCCTCATTATTTTGCTGTGGCTCAATATCAACCACATTATTCTCTTCAAGCTCATCTTCAGATCCACTGGATATCTCAATGGTTGGTTCAGGAACTATAGGGTTAGGATTCTCAATCTCTACCACATCATCATCACTATCCTCCTCAACATCACTAGCTTGCTCATCATGGATCATATCATCCTCACCATCACTTTCTATTCCTCCATAGCCCATACCTAAACCCGCAGAATACCTTCCATCCTCATAGCTATTTTCCGCAATCTCTAGTATAGTAGCAAGAACCTCAGAATCATACTTCCACCTACCATCACTAGTCTCATATTTGTACCTATTAGGGGTACCATCACTATAATGCATGTCACTGAACCTATTCTTGAGGTCTATGTAAGGGTTCTTATGGGGTAAACAATGTATAATCATACTAGCCATCATATCTTTGTGCCTAAGGTGGGGCATATTCTTGGTCGAAGCCAAATAGTCACAAGCAAACACGATCTTCTGAACATACGTGCGAGGAGTCGCATTATCCATCTTCTCTAAGTATCCTAAACTGGTGAACTTAGAAGGTAGCATCCTTAATTCCTGAAAATTCACAACTCAAAAGTCTTACTAACGCGTTTCCATAGAAATTCCAACCCCAAAAGGATACAATAAATAGTTCGTGGAGCCATACAATTTCAATGCACAAATATATGCTCAACATGAAATATGATGCAATTAATCACATAAAGCAAGATAAAACATGGTTAAAACATATACATGGCACTTAATAATCACATTGTCACATAATATGCATTCTTAGACTAATATGCCCTTCTTAGTCTACCCATTTCTCACTTGAAAATAATATTAATTTTCGAAATTAATTAAGAAATAACTCCTAACTTAGTTTAAATTATTTACATTAAAATCGAAAATTAATAAAAATTATCGATTAATTAAATAAATAAATGAATAATTTTCGGATAAAAAAAATAAAAGAAATCCGAAAAATTTTAAATGTAAATTCGAAAGAGAAAAAAAATATTCGAATAAAATAAATAGAATAATAAATAATTAAAATAATTCGGATAATTAAATAAATTAATTTCCAAAATTAAGAAATAAATTCGAATTTAATTCGAAATTTTCGAATAAATAAGAAAAATAGATTCGGAAAGATTAATTAAATTAAATAATAATCCAAACTTTTCAACTTATTTCAAACGACCCAAAATAATTGGTATTTGACCTTTAAAATATTGAGTACTCAAAATAATATGTTTTGACTTTAGGAAAAGTAATTTTCGAAAATCCTAAAGTTCCGCAATCGTAGTTTAAGGATTTACCACTTTGCACTATTAATTAATGCAAAGCAGCTCTCAAACTAGAGCTCTGCAAATACCACTTTGTAACACCCTAATAATTCCTTGCTTTTATAAAATCATTTTCCAACTTAAAATAAAGGAATTACTAAAGTATTACCGCCACCGTGATAACGGCTAAGGCTATTACCAGAATTACGCAGCGGAATTTAATGTCAACTAACTTTTAAAAACATAATAAATTTAATGTTGAGGCCTCCTACAATTTGGAACCATAATGGCCCAAAACCCAAAGTATAAGTAATTCAAATATTTCAAACATAATTAAAATAAAGTTAAACAAAATAGTTTCGAGGAACGAAAACATGCAACTCTCTCAATCATCCCAAGCCACATGATTTCGATCGTACTTGATCTACCAACCTGCTATATTAATCTACTTCCCAACAATACAAGTGCAAATGATGGATCATCATAGGGTCATTAAGGCAAAGGCCATGACCGGAAACAAACAAAGCACGTAGTCAGCAAAAGCTGAGTACTTACAAGCATAGAGTAATGAAACTAAGCATGCATCACTCACTAAATACTAATCAACATGCAAAAGCCATATAATAACAATTCAAACAATCATGAGATACAAGACTCGACTCTTGACTCGACTCTTGACTCACAATTTAATTAGAATAAGCTTCGAACGGGCCAAAAGAATAATCCACAAAGGGAAAAAGGTGATGGGAGCCAACCAAACACCAAATATAATCATAATAAAATCGGGCCATACCGAGTGTCGGGCCATACCGACGGAATTCCTGCGCATAATATAAATGAAACAACATCTTGTATCATTAGTAGGAGTACGAGCTTTCCGGCAAGACTCCCCCCATTGTTCATACTCAAGGTATATACGTTCCAAGAGTTTTGAAGCTTGTTCCGGTTGCACTTTACGTTTATTAATATTTTAATAAGGCGAACTCAAGACTCGACAACATGCATAAGTACAATTAATAAACGACAACCAAAACAATCTTATTTTAATGCTTTAAGACTTGTGATCAACCAAGCAAGACACTTGTGATATTACTACCATGTTCCTCCTCACCAAAGTGAGACTCCACATCATTCATATTAACATGAGGGTTGTGCCCTTGCACGACAAATCCTAATTCATTTCATACATAATATTCCCAACTGAACCCTACATGTGTGGTGGATTACGTGAGCTAACCCTTCACATGTGGTAAAATAAATAGTACAACGAGGTACAAATAAATGGCTCAAAGTATGCTAGACATCCCGTACAATATCATACAATTAATTAATCCATCCCTTGCATGTGAGTTGAACCATACATGCATAAATATTGAACAACATGATTGACAATGAAATCCATACTCATAATAATCTCAACATGCTTGTTCAACAATTAATTCAATAAATCCAACATCACAAAACACATGCTCGTTCACCAAAATAAACATGATTTCACATAATGTAATTCACATCATCAACAATCATGTAATGTCATTGACAAAAGGTGTGGTCGCCCTAGACTTGTACGTACCTGGAATACCTAAGCGTAGGGGCCACTTTGCAATAACGAGCACTCAACTAGAAATCACCTCCTATCATCAAAATAATGAAACTTAAATTATTTCCATGTTCATTAAATTTCCAGCAACTTTATAAAATTTAAAACTCCCTTTAGACTTTAGAATTCAATCGTTTTTCAATAATAAAGTCGTCTCAATTTGCAAAATCAATCCCTAGTACAAAAACCTACTTTTTCCGCCTTTAAAATCAATAAAAATCAACACTTTAAACCTTTATTCAAATCTAAAAATATAATGGATTATCATAATTAAAATCATCACCTAATTATGCTAATCAATTGACTCATTAGGTCTAGGTTAAAACCCTAACTTGAAAATCCCAATAACACTAGTTTAATGTCATAAAAATCCATGCTTTATAAAATAAACAAATCTGAAAATTCATACTTTAATAATAAAACAAACCTAATGAATCACAACACACATATCCTCAAACCACGGTATTCATAACCGGTTCCCAGCATTTTAATTTCTCAAAACAATATTAATATAATAATTTAAAATACGGAATTTAAATAGAATAGGCAAGGAAGAAGAGAATTATACCAATCCGACCTATAGCACGGAACAATCACGAATTAGGGTGATTGGGCGAAAAATTGAACAAGAACGAACACGAACAACACACACACACACACACGCACCAACCGTGTGTGGGTGTGCGCGCAGCGACGAGGGACGAGGCACAGGCGCGCGCTGCGCGAGGGAGAGGCAGCAGGGGCGCACTGATGTGCGCGAGGAGGGAGCAAGGGGCGCGCTGCGTACGCGAGGGAGAGAGAGAGCAGGGGGTGCGCTGATGCGTGAGGAAGAGGGGGCAAGGGGTGCGCTGGTGCGCGAGCAAGAGAGAGCAAGGGGCGCGCTGGGCGCGAGGAGAGGGAGAGGGGCGTGCGAGTAAGCGGGGCGTGAGGCCAAGGCACGAGAGCACGAGCAGTGTGCGGGGCGTGAGGCCGAGCGCACGAAGGGCACGAGCACGGGTGTGCGTGCGTGCGGACGAGACGAGAGAGAGAGGGGAGTGAGGTGCCAGAAATCAAGGGGCTTTATGAAATTTTAGGGGTTTATTTAATGATGGGGAGTCCTATTTATAGGCTCCCTAATCCCTTGATGGGCTAGGCTTAGGATATTTAAGTTGGGCTTAGGAATTAAATGAATTGGGCTAGCTTAGGACTTGAATTAAATACTTTTGATTGGGCTCGTTTAATAAAACGAATTGGACCTTTTTATTTAAAACCCGAAGCTTTTAAAAATCATTTGCAACTCATTTAATTTCCCGACTCAAGAATTAAATTCGTTTCGTAATTAATTAAAATAATAAATATTTTAATTAATTAAAATACATTAAATACATTTAAATATTATTTAAATGCTAATAAATCGTAAAATGCTTTATAAATATAATAAAATATATTTATAAATATTATAAAAATACGAGGTATTACAATGCCCCCCTCAACAAGGGGGCTACAACAGGGGTTTTTTCCACTAGTGGATATTTGAACTTGAGGTTTTGAGATTGGAGTTAGCAACTTGAGTTTGAGGTTTGAAGACTTGAACGTTTGAAATAGGGAATCCGGCATGACGCCGTTGGATTTGATCTTGAAATTTGGCTAGAGAATCCGGCATTATGAAGCCGTTGGATTTGGGTTTTGAATTGAAACTTTGAAACTTGAAACTTGAACTAGAAAATCCGGCATTATGACGCCGTTGGATTTGGACTTGATAATTGAGGTTTTGGACTAGGAAATTGGGTTTTGAATGGGAAGCTTGAAATTTGGAATTGAAGACCCGGCATTATGACGTCGTTAGATTGAATTTTGAACTTGAAATTTGGAATTCGAAATGGAAAATCCGGCATTATGACGCCGTTGGATTGAATTTGTGGCTTGAAAGTTGGAATTGAATATCCGGCATTATGACGCCGTTGGATTGAATTTTGAGCTTGAAATTTGGAATTCGAAATGGAAAATCCGGCATTATGACGCCGTTGGATTGAATTTTGAATTTGTAGCTTGAAAATCCGGCATTATGACGTCGTTGGATTGATTTTGAATTTGTAGCTTGGAATTTTGACTTGAAAATCCGGCATTATGACGTCGTTGAATTGATTTTGAAATTGCCATTTGTGCGTGAGGCGTGTTTAAGGGTTTTGAATCAAATTGAGTGACACTCCTAAAGACCCTAAAATCGGCGATTTAGATGCATGAGGTTTGAATGATGCTCCTAGGGGTTTGGTTTCCTAGTTGGAGGCTAATTGGTTTTGGCAAGCTAGAACTCGAGGTTAGCCATTCACGCGTGCAAAGACGCCCAGACAATGCACAAGTAGCATGTTGTCACACTAATCATGAATATGAATGCGACATGCAAAGTTCTCAACCTAAGGTCGGTCTAAGTTTTGTATGATGCAAGTGGTCGGCTTTGGGTGTCAAAAAGGTACTTGGATAAGAGACGGATCCGGCGACAAGCATTCACATCCGCCTAAGGGAAGTGTGTGTCGGCAGACGGCCTCCATACTTGACATCGGGAATGTCAAGCAAATGCCAAGTTTCGGTAGGCGCGGAAATGGTCACACACTTTGGTCGGGAACCGTATGGAGAGTCACCATTTCGTTGCCCCCGGGGCTAGCCCGAATGTAGAACACATCCGTTTGGGCAAAGGTAGAAATTCATTTTTCACAATATGGTGTTCGAAAAATGCATGAAATGCCTAGAAATTGAAATTGAAATCGTACTTGAATTTGTATTTGTAAATCCCGTTTTTCGGCACTCGTTCACGAGGCTTGGGAGCGTCCTTCCAGATGCAAAAACAGACTAACTCCCAACACGAAAAGTTGAGCAAATATGGGTGACAAGCCACTGTGAGCCACTGCCCGGGATGCAGGCAGTGGCGTTGGGCGCAGGGGCTACGCCTGGAGCCAATGCTGGCATCCAGTACTTCGGCAGATCAGTGGCTGGTTGCTCGAAATCTGCTCTCATTTTCGAAATTGAAATTAGAAAAAGTCCCCAGTTGAGTCGCCAGAATTGTAGGGGTTTTTTTTTTGGTTTATATATTCCCGTTTCCTACAAGGGGGGTTGGCACGCGACGATTCGTTTAGAGAACCGTTGAATTGTTTTTTGCACCTCGAAGGAGTCGCCACCAAACTTTAATTTAGGTCCCGTTTGGGAAGACCGCAAATGACTCTATTTTTGGATAAGGCCTTGAATCCTTGAAACGGATGGGTGAGATCCGGGCTCGGGAACAAAAATGCTTATTCGGCGAGCTTTAGAAATATTCAAGTACATTGGCACAACATTATTTCGAAAATAAACCCTAAGATTAGACTATGTGGGTTTGAAATTTAGAGCAAAATAGAATTTCTAATTGTACGGTGGTCACTTTGCTTTAAAGATTGATTTAAGGAACCTAAGGCCGGTTTGTCCTAAAATATCTTCGTTAAGCGTGATGTAACCTTTGTATTTTGTTATATTAGCATGTTGGTGATGAAAGCGATAAAGCACATAAAGCAACATCAAAATACTAAATAAAGTGCGGAATTAGTAAATACAAGACCCCCTAGAAAAGGACTAGGGAGTAGGTCCACATTGCCTAGAAATGGACTAGGCAAGTAAAGGCGCGGAATTGAAAGTGCGAAATTGAAATTGCGGTATTGAAATTGCGGTATTGAAAGTGCGATATTGAAAGTGCGATATTGAAAGTGCAATATTGAAAGTGCGATATTGAAATTGAGATATTGAAAGGTGCATAATTGAAATTTGTACTTGGGCACATGAGATTCGAACGACAAACGGCTCCTTAAAAATAAGTGCGCCCGACACGAATTCAAAGCCAAAAATCTTAACTTGGGAGAGGTTGCTCAACCCAAATGTCCTAGATTTTGCATATTGAACTTGAAATTGAAAGCTTGAATATTGAAAGGTTTGAACTTGAAATGATTGAAATTTGAACTTGAAATGATCCTAGTTTAGAGAAGTAGTTATGAACAACCCTAAACATGGGATCTTGAAATTTGAAAACTTGAACTTGTATATTGAAAAATGGAGTCTTGAATCTCAAAAGACTAAACCTTTAAATGCTAAAAAGGTGTCATCTTTGATTACTCCATACTTGAAGGTGATTCTAGTTCAAAGAGACGAATGTAAGCAACTTTGAACATCCTTGAATCTTGAAAGTTTGTATTTTGTATTTTGAAAAAGTTTGTATTTTTTAAAAAGCATGTATGATTGTTGCAAGTGGTGTTTTTTATGGCAAAAAACACCAACTTGCTAATCATTTGAAATCAAAATAGCATGATTGATTGAAATGGGATTCGGATTTACCTAGTTAGGCTTAGGCACGAGCTCCCAATTGCTTTTGAATTTAGGAATTTTGTATGTGTTTTTGAGGAGTTTTTGAGTTTGTATTGCGAGGAGTAATGTCGAAATTACGACGTTGTATGTGTTGTTCTCCCCCTTTTTCGATGGAAATGAGGGGTATTTATAGGAGGGAATGGTGCAAAACGCCAGCACACACCAGCGCTGTGCGCTGCTGACGTGGCCTGAATGCCGCCAAAAAGGACGGAAAGATGTCGTCCTTGATTTGTCTTGTATGGGTGTACCTTCGTACGAATAGTACGATGTTTGGTGTGTAGTGTTTGCTTGGAGGTTAAGACTTGAATTTGCGTCTAAAAACAAGCCTTTCTCGGGTTTTTGAATTCCTGTTTTACGGGACGAGGCCCGGCATGCTCGGTTTTGTGGGTCGGCGCCCGAATTTGACTTGCCATATATGATTTTGAGTGGAAAAGGCCTAGTAAGACCAATGGGATGGCCCACTAATTGAGATTCAACTTGGATTTTGGAAGTTGTATTTTGTACCGAGTTCCGGGAGGGGAACGGTCTCGGGGATTGGATTTTGGACCTTGGATTTTGGAGGTGTTCTTAGCAATTGGGGTTTCCGCCTAGAGTACTCCAATCGCCTAACAAGGATAATGGTATCGTCATCATCCCAAAGGGGAGACACAAATTAGGTGTCTACAACTGGGAATATCAATAGTTCTCTCACGGGTCATTGGGAATTTACTGACCTGAACGGTCTTCTCACGGAGTCATTGAAGACGTTCAACTTGGCAGAATAGAGCTTTTCGAAAACGGACACTTAACTTTGATTTTTTTGAGAATGGAATATAGGATAATGTCATTTTTTAGCAATGAAGAATAAATCTTAAAACTTTTACATTTTTTAGCAAGGAATGAATAAACCTTAAAACTTCGTCATTTTTTGGCAAGGAATGAATAAACCTTAAACTTTGACATTTTTAGCAAGGAATGAATAAACCTTAAAACTTTGACATACTTTAGCAATGAATGAATAAACCATAAAACTTTGAAATTTTTTAGCAAGTAATAAATAAATTAACCTTAAAACTTTGACATTTTTTAACAAGGAATGAATAAACCTAAAACTTTGATATTTTTTAGCAAGGAATGAATAAACCTTAAAACTTTGACATTTTTTAGCAAGGAATGAATAAAACTTAAAACTTTGACATTTTTTAGCAAGGAATGAATAAACCTTAAAACTTTGGCGAATATCTTATTTTTCAGAATACGAATTTTTTTTCTTTTGAAAACAAGTTTTACTATTTTTTGAATACAGTAACCATACCTAGGAGGGTTACAGCGATTCCGGACACAGTTGCCTGTTAGTGGGCCACAGAATATAATATTTTGAAATACCGTTACTTTTCCGCGGGAAATAATACGGAAAGAGTATAGGCGGTTATTTGATAAGAAATGGGATGAATGGCCCAACATTTTGTCGGAGTTGAATAAACATGTGCTGGAATTTTCTAGCGCTTGAATTTGAGCAATGAAATTTCCCAGCGCCTGACTTTGAGCGCTGGAATTTTCCAGCGCAAGTCCTAGGCCTCTTTAAATGCGAGCAGTTCAGTGGCATTTCACCATTTTCCTCCTGCTACTGCTCGCGATTTTCTCCACTTCTCCACTCAAAATTCTTCGTTTCGGCTCATTTTTTGCACAATTCTTTCACCAAAATCACTCCCAAGTCGATCTATATCGCGTATATGTAAGCAATTTCGAGTTTAATTGCGTTTGGGAGTTTTGGGTAGAAATTCGTAAGGGCTTTCATGCCCAAATTGAATTGGGGTTTTTGATATTTGCCTCAATTTCTTGCAATCGTTTGCTTGTATATGGTGTTTATAACATGTATAAGTGCCTAAGCATGTTATTTCTTGCATGTATGACGATTTTGGGTGATTTTGTGCTTGTTCAAAAATTAGCTCCCAGGGGTGCCTACGAATTGACATTGGAATGCAATGTAGGTGTTTTTCGATGCTTTGCTTGTAACTACATAGCCTATGGGTGATAGAAATGCACCATCTTGATGTTTGGATTAGTCCGTGGTTGATTTCGTATGCATGAACTTTTGTGACTAATTGCGAACTTAGTAACATGTCACTTAAGAGAACGAAATTGTTTGATTCCACTAGTTTGTCGTATTTGGGATTTTAGAATGTAACTGTTTTGCATTGCTGATTTGGAGGTATGATTGCCTTATGTATTTTTTCGTATTTTGCGAAATGTAGTATGTTAGATGGCAGCAGATCCTCCAATGAGGGGGAGACTTCGGGTTACGTCATGCAGCCACGAGTTGCCTCTTCTCGTCCGATGATGCGAGAGGGTACTTACCGTGCTCGGCGCTCTCGGAGGATGAGGGATGCCTCTTCGTCTCCTCCGTTGGAGTCCGGAGGGGGTTCCGACCCTGAGGATGGGCGTCTTTGGTTGGGCCCCATAGAGTATGATGGGATTGACTTGCACCATGACTTGGAGCATCACGTAGTGTCCCAGTTCCCTGCGGCTTTGTGGTGAATAAATGCCCAACCATAAAGAATTTCAGGGACATGTTTGCAGCTGGGCGCCCTGACTTGGTAACTATTCTCAGTTTTCCCTTACTTTTATCTCGTTTTATGCGATTTACTCGACATGTCTATTTTTTTGGTTTTGCGAACAGGTGGGTTGGTCTTGCTGGGCCGGACTGGAGGAGACAAAGGAGTTGGGGGAGGCCCGACTCCAGTCTCGGTGTCCGATCTTGTACTAGGGTCCTAGGGGTCCTGCCTGGTTCTTGGGGGAGAGGGTACTCCGACAGAGTTTGGAGCTCATGCGGGTGCCCCAGTCGCCGCCTTCTAGCATGTTGCGCCCTACGGGTATCCTTGTTGGCCGTCGGGTGGTGTTGCGGCAAGGTATGCCTGCGGGCAACTTTGTGCTGCTCGACCACATCTATCCTGAGTTTGTGCGGCTCCGGATTCTTTTTCCTCCTTTCGTCGAGGTATGTGTAATCTTGTGACTTTATTGATATGCACGTATGTTCTTTCTTTTACTTTTGGCCGTGTTTTAACTTATTATGTGTCTGTGTTCCGGCGTGAGTCTACTGATCTTGGCGGTTGGGTGCCGCCTGATTGCACGATCCCCTATACTACGGCGGGCGGATCCAGGTAATAGAGGAGGTGCCTGTTATTCCCGATAAGGAGGGGCACCATCCGTTGGTTCCTGCGGATGTTGGCGTGGTATGTTACTTATTTTCCTCCATTGGTTCTGGTGATTTCCATTGTTGTTACCATTGTTACCACCTGTTGCGATTAAACCAAAATTAGAACAAACTTATTTGATTCGATGAACTGAACGAAGAACAATTGTTGCGTCGTGGACACCCACTGCCCTAAAAGACGATTGCGCGCTACCTCCCGGTGCAGTAGAACAGAATGTGGTCGCCCTCTAGGATTAGCGCAACTCCGACGTTGTGTGCACTCACAAAGCCGGATGGAGTCAGAATGTATGCCCAAAACCGAGAGCAAGATTTTTGTGAGAGAAAGCATGTGTTTTCGACTTTCTAGGAGTAGTGTTTGAATGATATTTTTTGTGTGTGTTTAGGAATCCAAAATTCTGATTTAAGTAATCAGAATCAAAGCAAGGCAACAGGCAGAAATGGATGAAATCAATGAGGATTGCAACAGCCAAAAACAGTCAGAAATAATCAATGTTGTAACTGACGCAATTAATGGTAATTAATCCAATGGTTACGTAATCAATACAGATTCCCGTAACAATGACTTAACCAAAACGGTCCAGTTACCAAAAAGAATAGGGTTGACCCACAAAACCCACCCCACGCCCGCGAACCGCATGCTCAAGAGCCCAAGGCCCATGGCCCATGGACCACGGCCCACGCCCGGCCCAGCGCGCGCGCGCATGTGTGTGATGTGTCCACCCATACCACTCTCACACTTTCTTAAACAAGAGTTACACCCATTCCCTAATTAATAAACAAGGAGAATATGAAGAGTTTTTCCCATGTGGGACTCTTTTTTTTTCACTCTCTTTTACCTTTGAGTTTCCCAATGAGAATTTCCAACAATCCCCCACAGGTTCAAATATGCGGAAAAGAAAGGAAAAAGAGAAGGATATTGGTTTTGGGCAAAACAAAACAATTGAATAGGTGCCAATGTCGTTCGACTTGAATTAACACTTAGTGAAATTTAAGCTATGATCTTTTTCCTACCAAATGACTTTCATATTGAACTTGATAGGGAGTTAGAAACCCGTCACTTAAAGCACGCAACTAAATATGTATGACATTCTGACTCCGCGAATAAAGTGACGCCTTATATTGGCCATACGTCCGACCTGGATATGCTCATAGGTGCTCTAGAGAATAGCTCACATCGCAATTCTCATAGGAAGCGGTCATACTTCCACACCTACGTAGGTGAATCCCATCAAGTGTGAGCTACATTCATGTAGGGGAATACAGTTAAACATAATAACATGTGCGGAAACAATCCCCAAAGCTAGGAAGCATGTATAAAGCACATATTAAGCAGACTTACGTTTGAAGCGTGTTTTCCACGAATTGTCAACGAACACGAACTTAGAACTCCACTTGTCGTTCCACTACTTGTTTCACCGACACGTTCAGATCCGTCTTGATTATCGTACCTTAGACAATCGATCAAGATACTTTTCTTTTGGGAAGAACTCACTTTGGAGGCACAGAGAGAATTAGGGTTCTCTGTATCTCTAAGGTTTGAGTAATGAATTATGTGTGTTGTTTTTGGAAAATTGGTTAGAAGGTTATTTACATAACCTTACTAACCGACCAAGCCATAAGGCAAGGCTGGCTAGCAAGCCCGCACAACATCACACGGACACGCACAGCGAGCTGGGCCGTGGGTCGCGCTGCTGCTGCTGTGTCGTGGTCTTGGCCCGCGCGCGCACACAGCTGCTCGGCCATGGGCCAGTGCTGCTGTGTCGCCTTGCTTGCTTGCCTAGCGCGCGCGCCCATGGGCCTTGAGTGCTTCGTGCACTCGGCTCGTGGGCCGCTCCTCGTATCCGCGTTTAATATATTTCCGATATATTATTTATCGTTTCGTATACGACGAATCACCATCGTACGATTCGATTTATTCGTTTCGCCTAGCTTACGAATATTCACGATACGATATACGATTCCGATGCAAGGTCGTATCGTATTGTACGTTTTCCAAACTAATTCCCGAAAAGCTATTAAATGAATTTCCGATTCATTAATCTGTTGATCTGTTACGTGTCATTGGTGTGACCTTGTAGGTTCAGTCAAGAGTAAGCTGTGAGTTCAATATCCATTAGAACTCACTGATCGGAAGCATTGCTCCAGCTAGCTGTTCCGATCACTTGATCTCACTGAATTAATTGTTCGCAATTATTCTGAACCTTGGTATTAGACTTGATGCACCTTGGATGAAGGACATATTTCTTTCAATCTCCCACTTGTCATTCTGACAAGTGTGCATCCACATTCCTTTGTCACTTAGTGTTACTTACTGAACAGAAGGTAAGATCCAAGCCATCCTTATTAGGTCCAGAAGTGTTTCTCGGATTACAGAGTTCAACTGTCAAACTTTTGCAGAAGGTTAAGCCTAACCATTATGAGCACGGCCATGCATTTTACAGTATCTAACTCTCCGAGAGGCCTTGTTACACAACAACACCATAACCTATCAAAGATAGGAGGACAATCCATTCTTGCAATCTATGAACACTCACTTTGATTCATAATACGCCCAATAACTGCTTTTATAGCCTCCTTTTACGGTGCGACGTTTAGCTAGTATCAAAGCGAACTAATTCTCAAACGAGCAGACATAATCGCTCATATTCTGAGGAACGGTTTCTAATCACCATTAATGACAACTACCTATGACATGACTTTAATCTCTTAAAGTGTTCTCATGGTCAATCCGATACAAGATCCAATAAGTATCTATGCAAAAGATTCTGACATCCAGTCACTCTAGTTCAAGAAACAGAACTAAGTAATCTACTTGCAATCTAATCTTCATTAGTCATTGGTCGTCCACCTTTCAATGACCTGGATTAAGGATCCTTTGTGACTTCAATATTCAAGTTCACTTATGGGTGTTTCTTTGTCGAAGAATCCATCTTGACATCCCATTTGAATGATTTGAATCACATGGACTTATCATTTAATTCTAAACCACAATTAAATGAGTATGAAATAATAAATTTCATAAATATGAAATGGTTAAACCAATTGTTTTAAACATAGATCTAACAGATGTTCTAAAAGAATACTTAGAAAATCAAAGCTATTCTCCAACATGCTTGATTCCCATGGTTGCATGCTACATGTGCCTTGTGTTTCACTTGTGGCAACGGTTTAGTCAATGGATCCGCGACGTTGTCGTTAGTTCCAACCTTGCAAATCTCGATTTCGTTTCTTTCAACGATCTCTCGAAGTATATGAAATCGCCGCAATACGTGCTTGGAACTTCTGGTGGCTCCTAGGCTCCTTTGCCTGGGCAATGGCTCCGCTATTATCGCAATACAAAGCCACTAGTCCTTTAATGGAGGTGACAACACCAAGTTCTTCGATGAACTTCCGAATCCAAACAGCTTCCTTTGCTGCTTCTGAGGCAGCAATATACTCGGCTTCAGTTGTAGAATCCGCAATAGTGCTTTGCTTAGCAGTTTTCCAGCTTACTGCTCCGCCGTTGAGGCAGAACACAAACCCAGACTGTGATCTAAAATCATCTCTGTCGGTTTGAAAGCTTGCGTCCGTATAGCCTTTAACAATCAACTCATCTGTACCACCATAAACCAGAAACTGATCCTTAGTCCTTTTCAGGTACTGTAGGATGTTCTTGGCAGCAGTCCAATGCGCCTCACCTGGTTCTGACTGGTACCTACTCGTTGCACTGAGTGCGAACGAAACATCCAGCCTTGTACAAATCATAGCATACATGATGGACCCAATAGCCGAAGCGTATGGAATTCCACTCTTATTTCTACGCTCATCAGATGTTTTGGGACATTGATTCTTGCTTAGATATGTGCTATGTGACATGGGTAGATGGCCTCTCTTGGCTTCCATCATATTGAACCTAGCTATCACTTTGTGAATGTAAGTACATTGGCTTAGTCCAATCATCCTCTTACATCTATCCATATAGATCTTGATTCCCAACTTTAACCAACCTCATGACCAATTCGAAATTCATGTCCCACTTTCTTTTAGTACTCCCTCTTCTCTCGGCTTTCCCTGCGTCTCGCCGGTGGTTCTCACCAGTGGCCGTCGCTGCTGGGTCTCGCCCGTCGCCGGTGGTACTCCAACAAGAGTTTATTTCCTCGCCTCTCACCGGTGGTTCCCTGCTCGAAAACCCCCAGCAATAGTCTTCTTCAGCCCGTGCGCACCGTAGACCTGGCCCTTCTTCTTCGATCTTCCCTCAGCTCTACCGAAAACACCGCAGACCTTGCCCCTTCTTCTTCTTCGATCTTCCTCGCTGGCCCCCTTCTTCTTCTTTGATCTTCCTCGGTGGCCCCCTTCTTCTTCCCTCTGCGTTTTTGTCTCTCTTCTGCTTCTCAAAATATTAGGGTTTGTGAATTAGAATTTGGGGATTTGGGAGTTAGGGCTTTTCGTATCGGTGGTAGAGCACCACACATAACCACTCCACAGCAGCGGCGTGAGTGACTGACGACAGCCCACAGTGGTGGTCGACGGAGCAAGCCGAGATTACTTGAGAGTTGAGACGAAACGGAGAGGAAAGTAATATAAGAAACTTAGTAGGTTTAATTGTTTTCTTGTGGATTGATTTGTCTTTAATACTTTGCAGTTTTGGAAATTCCCATCATCCGGATTCACTTAGCTTGCTGGTAATTTCCCTATACTCAAAGATTTGTTTCAATTAGTTGTTTGCAGTTTGTTTTTATTAAATCTTGTTGTTTTTTTAATTAAGAAGTATAAGTTAGATTGTTCTGGATTTGAGAATTTGATAACATGATAGATTGAAGAATGATGATGGTTTTAGGTTTAATTTGTTAGGAAAATGCCTTTTTGGGTTATGTTGCTAGTATTTTGTGGGTCTTGATCATCTAATATTCATCGTATAAATCAACAGGGTAAACGAATCGATCGTTGCTGCTAGCCTTTTGCCCTTTTACTTCGAAATGGATCATTGTTTTTAGTTTCAGTCAAGTTATTGTTAACGATTAGTCACAACATATATAAAATAATAGATGGTCTTATTCATGTTGGCATATGTTGAAAAATACTTATTGCTTTCTTTCATCAAGTTATTTATTAAGCTTAATAGAAGCATATCTGACCGACCTTTTATGGTAATTGTGATATATGGATCATGTAAATGAATCTAACTTGAAATTTTGGTAGACATGTATGATGGAAGCTCGTCCTTTTCAACTGGTGAAAGAACGGCTATGATGGTTCTGATTAGTTTTCAAGGGGTGGATTGATGAGCAGACTCTCCCTCCTTCAACACCTTAAACTGGAACGGCTGTTTCTTTCAAAAACCTTAAACCTGAAGGTTTGCAGGGTGACAAGGAGTATTGGTTGGTAATACCTTTCTATATTGGTTCATTTGTCATTGACTCTTCCTAGCTGGTCTATTTCGATTCCTTATAGCACGTACGCTTATTTGATGCAGTCAGAGTTAAACTCTATTGGCCAACTGCATCATCCTAATCTGGTAAAACTGTTTGGATACCGCCTTGATGGCCAAGATTGGTTTCAGGAATAAATACAGTCATAAAACAAACAAGAAGTGAGCTTACTTCTTGTTCGGGGGTACGTAAGTAGCTCACTTCTTGTTTGTTAATTTGGTGAATTAATTTTTCAAATTGATTGATTCATATGTTAATTTAATGAATTCATTGGTTTATTTCCTAATATCTTAGTCGCAATTTGGTTTATTTCATAATATCTTGGTGATGTTATTCTTTTAGTGTAAATTGATCTTTGTGAAAATTTTCACTGTAATTTGGGCTTGTTGCGGGGTCGGAATTATTGGGTTTACCTTATAATAATTTTCTTGATGCTAGGGCTTCCAAGAAACCTGCATTTTAGCATCGTCTTTCTAGAGAACCGCAAACTCATTGGCGATCGGCGTCGACTTCTCCTACGAATTCTCGTCTCTTAATCTCTCTCCTTCCCTTTCTTCTCCCTCACCCCTCCTGCTGCTTATGGTTTCTTCCCTTTTCTCAAATATTTTATATTGTTTGCTTCAATCAAACGCTAATATTGAAATTTAATCCTGTGGTAGTTCAATTCTGCAATTTATTGTGTTGCAATTTAATTTGTTTAACTTCATAAATTGAATCAAATAGTATGATAATCGCATGGAGTCAATTTTACAATTTTGCTTGGTTTTTGTTCCATATTTTTCAAAAATCCACTGATTTAATTAGGACAGAGATGTCCAGATTCAACTCAATCAGAAAATTTGATACATTAGGCATTTGGTAGCTATTTGGTGGGCGATTAGTTACCAATGATGATAATAGGTTTATTTCGATCAAGAAATGGTCTGCAATGCGCGTAAGTAAAAGAAAACCCAAAACCAATGACAAAATAACTTGATCTAAGACCATTTCTACTTAAGAAAATGAAATCATAAGGAACTTATTCTGCACATCTTTTAGGTTGTGTGACTTGAAGTAAATTAATAAATTAAAAGGTGGTTTACTGGTGGTTGTCTTAATAACAAGAAAGAAAGAGTCGAGGAAAAGGTTATACCTTAGGCTTTTATAACTTTACAGTAGCGTTATGTGTTATCTTTTTGAACTTTGTTGTACACTATTTTTTTATAACCTGCATCAATTCTTGGCTACATGGTTAGGTTCATGGACGGAGCAAAATCTTGCTTTATCATATTTTGTGAATCATCCTCAGTAGTCATATCGTACATTTGTTTATAAGTTTTCCATCCTTCTTCCATTTTCTAAATCCGTAATTTGATTTTGGCTACTGAATCAGCTTCATCCAGTAGAATTTATTTTGTTCCGGCATGATACATCAATAGAAACCGTGTTTGCACTGATATGTTTCCATAATATGTTTCTTACATAAGCCTTTTGAGGGACATTGGGTCTGTAGTTATTTTTGTTTAACTTTATTTGGAGCTTATGTGTTTGATTTCACTGTACTACGTGCTCAATGGAGCCTGATTGTTGCTCGTCAGCGGAATTTGGTGTTTATTGGAGACCCCGTTTCTAATTTGGTATGTGGGTTGAGTCCTATGAATAGTCCTTCAGAATAGCGGATCGGGTAAATAGTGGCTGATTGAGATAATGTAGTTCTTTAGTGCGTTTATAACTGTAATGCAATATGAACTGCTAACATTAGTGCAGAAGGAGCTGATTGACTGATATTCATCATGAAGATTTTTTTTTATTTATTTTTATTTGGGTGCCTTGGTTGTTGGCAGTGTCTCTGAAGCCGGAAGTTTTTGAAGGGATGCATGTAAAGCCCTAGCTTTACTCTCACCTGGCCCAAAACCTGGTCAATGAAAGTTAAATTCTTGACGGGTCGGGCTCAAATTGGGCTTAAAATCTGTCCCAACCCCCTCTATTTTTGGGTCGGGCTCAAGGTGATTGAGTCTAATATGAAAATGCAGTAAGCACTTTAGCAATTAGTGTAGTGGAATACAGTTAAACATAATAACATGTGCGGAAACAATCCCCAAAGCCAGGAAACATGTATAAAGCACAGATTAAGCAAACTTACATTCGAAGCGTGTTTTCCACAATAATCTGTCAACGAACACAAACAAAGAACTCCACTTGTCGTTCTTCTACTTGGTTCACCGACACGTTCAGATCCGTCTTGATTATCGTAGCTTAGACAATCGATCAAGATACTTTTCTTTTGGGATGAACACACCTTGGAGGCACAGAGAGAATTAGGGTTCTCTGTTTTCTCCTAGGGTTGTGTGTATTGTGTTGTTATTAGTTGGAAAAAGGTTAGAAGGTTATTTAAATAACCTTACTAACCGACTAAGCCTCGAGGCAAGGCCGGCTAGCAAGCCTCGCGCACCATCACACGGACACGCACAACAAGCTGGGCCGTGGGCCGCGCTGCTGCTGCTGTGTCGTGGTCTTGGCCCGCACGCGCACAGCTCCTCGGCCATGGGTCTCGCTACTGCGTTGTGTTGCTTGCTTGCCTAGCGCGCGCGTCCATGGGCCTTGAGTGCTTCGTGCACTCGGCTCGTGGGCCGCTCCTCATATTCGCATTTTAATATATTTCCGATATATTATTTATCGTTTCGTATACGACGAATCACCGTCATACGATACGATTTATTCGTCTCGCCTAGCTTACGAATATTCGCGATACGATATACGATTCCGATGCAAGGTCGTATCGTATAATACGTTTCCAACTTAATTCCCGAAAAGCTATTAAATGATTTTCTGATTCATTTAATCTGGTGATCTGTTATGTGTCATTGGTCTGACCTAGTAGTTTCAGTCAAGAGTAAGTTGTGAGTTCAATATCCATTAGAACTCACTGATCGGAAGCATTGCTCCGGCTAGCTGTTCTGATCACTTGATCTCACTGAATTAATTGTTCGCAATTAACCTTAACCTTGGTATTAGACTTAATGCACCTTGGGTGAAGGACATATTTCCTTCAATCTCCCACTTGTCATTCTGACAAGTGTGCATCCACATTCCTTTGTCACTTAGTGTTACTTACTGAACAGAAGGTAAGATCCAAGCCATCCTTATTAGGTCCAGAAGTGTTTCTCGGATTACAGAGTTCAACTGTCAAACTTTTGCAGAAGGTTAAGCCTAACCATTCTGAGCACGGCCATGCATTTTACAGTATCTAACTCTCCGAGAGGCCTTGTTACACAACAACACCATATCCTATCAAAGATAGGAGGATAATCCATTCTTGCAATCTATGAACACTCACCTTGATTAATAGTTCGCCCAATAACTGCTTTTATAGCCTCCTTTTACGGTGCGACGTTTAGCTAGTATCAAAGCGAACTAATTCTCAAACGAGCAGACATAATCGCTCATGTTCTGAGGAACAGTTTCTAATCACCATTAATGAGAACTACCTATGACATGACTTTAATCTCTTAAAGTGTTCTCATGGTCATCCGATACAAGATCCAATAAGTATCTATGCAAAAGATTCTGACATCCAGTCACTCTAATTCAAGAAACAGAACTAAGTAATCTACTTGCAATCTAATCTTCATTAGTCATTGGTCTTCCACCTTTCAATGACCTGGATTAGGGATCCTTTGTGACTTCAATATTCAAGTTCACTTATGGGTGTTTCTTTGTCGAAGAATCCATCTTGACATCCCATTTGAATGATTTGAATCACATGGACTTATCATTTAATTCTAAACCACAATTAAATGAATATGAAATAATAAATTTCATAAATATGAAATAGTTAAACCAATTGTATTAAACATAGATCTAACAGATGTTCTAAAACAATATTTAGAAAATCAAAGCCATTCTCCAACATGCTTGATTCCCATGGTTGCTACATGTGCGTTGTGTTTTACTTGTGGCAACGGTTTAGTCAATGGATCCGCGACGTTGTCGTCAGTTCCAACCTTGCAAATCTTGATTTATTTTCTTTCAACGATCTCTCGAAGTATATGAAATCGCCGCAGTACGTGCTTGGACTTCTGGTGGCTCCTAGGCTCCTTTGCCTGGGCAATGGCTCCGCTATTGTCGCAATACAAAGCCACTGGTACTTTAATGGAGGGGACAACACCAAGTTCTTCGATGAACTTCCGAATCCAAACAGCTTCCTTTGCTGCTTCTGAGGCAGCAATGTACTCGGCTTCAGTTGTAGAATCCGTAATAGTGCTTTGCTTAGCACTTTTCCAGCTTACTGCTCCGCCGTTGAGGCAGAACACAAACCCAGACTGTGTTCTGAAATCATCTCTGTCGGTTTGAAATCTCGCGTCCGTATAGCCCTTAAAAATCAACTCATTTGTACCACCATAAACCAGAAAGTGATCCTTGGTCCTTTTTAGGTACTTTAGGATGTTCTTGGCAGCAGTCCAATGCGCCTCACCTGGTTCTGCCTGGTACCTGCTCGTTGCACTGAGTGCGAACGAAACATCCGGCCTTATAGCATACATGATGGATCCAATAGCCGAAGAGTATGGAATTCCACTCATCTTTCTACGCTCATCAGATGTTTTGGGACACTGATGCTTGCTTAGATATATGCCATGTGACATGGGTAGATGGCCTCTCTTGGCTTCCATCATATTGAACCTAGCTAGCACTTTGTCAATGTAAGTGCTTCGGCTTAGTCCAATCATCCTCTTAGATCTATCCCTATAGATCTTGATGCCCATAAACGTTATGAAATAGCTGAACTCACCCCTAGCTTTCGTACTCATAGGCCCACATACATCCGTATGTATTAGCCCTAGTAGTTCGCTTGCTCTTTCTCCCGCCTTTGAGAAAGGTTGCTTTGTCATTTTGCCAAGTAAACAAGATTCGCATTGATCAATCTTCTCTAAGTCGAATGATTCTAGAATTCCTTTCCGTTGAAGTAATTCCATGCGCTTTATGTTTATATGGCCTAATCGACAATGCCACAGAAATGTGAGATCTGAATCACCAGTTTTAGCCTTTTTGCTATTTATGTTATAAATGTGTTTGCTCGTATCTAGCACATAAAGACCGTTTTCTTGTTGTGCTGAACCATAAAACATTCCATTCAAAGCAAAAGAACAACTATTGTCTTTAAATTGAAAACTAAAACCTTTAGAATCCAAACTCGAAACAGAAATAATGTTTCTGGTGATACTAGGAACATAGTAACAGTTTTCTAGTTCCAAAACAAACCCACTAGGCAAAGAAATAAAATAAGATCCTACGGCTAATGCAGCAATCCGTGCTCCATTTCCCACGCGTAGATCCATCTCGCCTTTATCAAGCTTTCTACTTCTCCTTAGTCCCTGCGGATTGGAACATAAGTGTGACCCACAACCTGTATCTAATACCCAAGAAGTAGAATTAACAAGATTACAATGTATAACATACATACCTGAAGAAGAAGCAACGTTTCTGTCCTTCTTCTCTTCCTTTAGTTTAGGGTAATCTCGCTTGTAATCACCAATTTCACTACAATTGAAGCATTGCGATGTGGAAGGAGAAGCATTCCTCTTCATGTTGCTCTTGGAAGGCGCCAGATGCTCTCCGGGAGTGGACGAAGATGCAACCTTGCTTTTCTCACTAGTAGAAAAAAAAACCCCTGTTGCAGCCCCCTTGTTGTAGCGTACAAATATTAATACGCTTCAACAACCAGTCAGTCAACGCGGGTCAAACTCCTTAAAGGGTTGTTGTAGCGTACAAATTAATTGCCCCTGCAAAAGAGATTTTTTGCAGCGTACGTAATAAAAGCCCCCTGCAATAGACGTTTTATTTTGCAACGTACATGGTAAAAGCCCCTGTAATAACATGTTTGTAATTTTTTTCGCTGCAAATTTAACTCAGACCAAACATTTCTATCTCAAACCTCATGACCAATTCGAAATTCATGTCCCACTCTCTCTTAGTACTCCCTCTTCTCTCGGCTTTCCCTGCGTCTCGCCGGTGGATCTCACCAGTGGCCGTCGCCGCTGGGTCTCGCCCGTCGCCGGTGGTACTCCAACAAGAGTTTATTTCTTTGCCTCTCATCAGTGGTTCCTTGCTCGAAAACCCCCAGCAAGAGTCTACTTCCGCCCGTGCGCACCGTAGACCTGGCCCTTCTTCTTCGATCTTCCCTCAGCTCTACCGGAAACACCGCAGACCTTGCCCCTTCTTCTTCTTTGATCTTCCTCGCTGGCCCCCTTCTTCTTCTTCGATCTTCCTCGCTGGCCCCCTTCTTCTTCGCTCTGCGTTTTTCTCTCTCCTCTGCTTCTCAAAATATTAGGGTTTGTGAATTAAAATTTGGGGATTTGGGAGTTAGGGCTTTTCGTATCGGTGGTAGAGCACCACACATAACCACTCCACAGCAGCGGCGTGAGTGACTGACGACATCCCACAGTGGTGGTCGACGGAGCAAGCCGAGATTACTTGAGAGTTGAGACGAAACGGAGAGGCAAGTAATATAAGCAACTTAGTAGGTTTAATTGTTTTCTTGTGGATTGATTTGTCTTTAATACTTTGCAGTTTTGGAAATTCGCATCATCCGGATTCACTTAGCTTGCTGGTAATTTCCCTATACTCAAAGATTTGTTTCAATTAGTTGTTTGCAGTTTGTTTTTATTAAATCTTGCTGTTTTTTTAATTAAGAAGTATAAGTTAGATTGTTCTGGATTTGAGAATTTGATAACATGATAGATGGAAGAATGATGATGGCTTTATGTATAATTTGTTAGGAAAATTCCTTTTTTGGTTATGTTGCTAGTATTTTGTGGGTCTTGATCATCTAATATTCATCGTATAAATCAACAGGGTAAACGAATCGATCGTTGTTGCTAGCCTTTTGCCCTTTTACTTCGAAATGGATCATTGTTTTTAGTTTCAATCAAGTTATTGTTAACGATTAGTCACGACATATATAAAATAATAGATGGTCTTATTCATGTTGGCATATGTTGAAAAATACTTATTGCTTTCTTTCATCAAGTTATTTATTAAGCTTAATAGAAGCATATCTGACCGACCTTTTATGGTAATTGTGATATATGGATCATATAAATGAATCTAACTTGAAATTTTGGTAGACATGTATGATGGAAGCTCGTCCTTTTCAACTGGTGAAAGAACGGCTATGATGGTTCTGATTAGTTTTCAAGGGGTGGATTGATGAGCAGACTCTCTCTCCTTCAACACCTTAAACTGGAACGGCTGTTTCTTTCAAAAACCTTAAACCTGAAGGTTTGCAGGGTGACAAGGAGTATTGGTTGGTAATACCTTTCTATATTGGTTCATTTGTCATTGACTCTTCCTAGCTGGTCTATTTCGATTCCTTATAGCACGCACGCTTATTTGATGCAGTCAGAGTTAAACTCTATTGGCCAACTGCATCATCCTAATCTGGTAAAACTGTTTGGATACCGCCTTGATGGCCAAGATTGGTTTCAGGAATAAATACAGTCATAAAACAAACAAGAAGTGAGCTTACTTCTTGTTCGGGGGTACGTAAGTAGCTCACTTCTTGTTTGTTAATTTGGTGAATTAATTTTTCAAATTTATTGATTCATATGTTAATTTAATGAATTCATTGGTTTATTTCATAATATCTTAGTCGCAATTTGGTTTATTTCATAATATCTTGGTGATGTTATTCTTTTAGTGTAAATTGATCTTTGTGAAAAAATTTCACTGTAATTTGGGCTTGTTGCGGGGTCGGAATTATTGGGTTTACCTTATGGTAATTTTCTTGATGCTAGGGCTTCCAAGAAACCTGCATTTTAGCATCGTCTTTCTAGAGAACCGCAAACTCATTGGCAATCGGCGTCGACTTCTCCTACGAATTCTCGTCTCTTAATCTCTCTCCTTCCCTTTCTTCTCCCTCACCCCTCCTGCTGCTTATGGTTTCTTCCCTTTTCTCAAATATTTTATATTGTTTGCTTCAATCAAACGCTAATATTGAAATTTAATCCTACGGTAGTTCAATTCTGCAATTTATTTTGTTGCAATTTAATTTGTTTAACTTCATAAATTGAATCAAATAGTATGATAATCGCATGGAGTCAATTTTACAATTTTGCTTGGTTTTTGTTCCATATTTTTCAAAAAAATCCACTGATTTAATTAGGACAGAGATGTCCAGATTCAACTCAATCAGAAAATTTGAAACATTCGGCATTTGGTAGCTATTTGGTGGGCGATTAGTTACCAATGATGATAATAGGTTTATTTCGATCAAGAAATGGTCTGCAATGCGCGTAAGTAAAAGAAAACCCAAAACCAATGACAAAATAACTTGATCTAAGACCATTTCTGCTTAAGAAAATGAAATCATAAGGAACTTATTCTGCACATCTTTTAGGTTGTGTGACTTGAAGTAAATTAATAAATTAAAAGGTGGTTTACTGGTGGCTGTCTTGATAACAAGAAAGAAAGAGTCGAGGAAAAGGTTATACCTTAGGCTTTTATAACTTTACAGTAGCGTTATGTGTTTATCTTTCTGAACTTTGTTGTACACTATTTTTTTATAACCTGCATCAATTCTTGGCTACATGGTTAGGTTCATGGACGAAGCAAAATCTTGCTTTATCATATTTTGTGAATCATCCTCAGTAGCCATATCGTACATTTGTTTATAAGTTTTCCATCCTACTTCCTTTTTCTAAATCCTTAATTTGATTTTGGCTACTGAATCAGCTTCATCCAGTAGAATTCATTTTGTTCCGGCATGATACATCAATAGAAACCGTGTTTGCACTGATATGTTTCCATAATATGTTTCTTACAGAATCCTTTTGAGGGACATTGGGTCTGTAGTTATTTTTTGTTTAACTATATTTGGAGCTTATGTGTTTGATTTCACTGTACTACGTGCTCAATGGAGCCTGATTGTTGCTCGTCAGCGGAATTTGGTGTTTATTGGAGACCCCGTTTCTAATTTGGTATGTGGGTTGAGTCCTATGAATAGTCCTTCAGAATAGTGGATCGGGTATATAGTGGCTGATTGAGATAATGTAGTTCTTTAGTGCGTTTATAACTGTAATGCAATATGAACTGCTAACATTAGTGCAGGAGGAGCTGATTGATTGATATTCATCATGAAGATTTTTTATTTTTTTTTATTTGGGTGCCTTGGTTGTTGGCAGTGTCTCTGAAGCCAAAAGGTTTTGAAGGGATGCATGTAAAGCCCTAGCTTTACTCTCACCTAGCCCAAAACCTAGTCAATGAAAGTTAAATTCTTGACGGGTCGGGCTCAAATTGGGCTTAAAATCTGTCCCAACCCCCTCTATTTTTGGGTCGGGCTCAAGGTGATCGAGTCTAATATGAAAATGCAGTAAGCACTTTAGCAATTAGTGTAGTGGAATACAGTTAAACATAATAACATGTGCGGAAACAATCCCCAAAGCCAAGAAACATGTATAAAGCATAGATTAAGCAAACTTACATTCGAAGCGTGTTTTCCACAATAATCTGTCAACGAACACGAACAAAGAACTCCACTTGTCGTTCCTCTACTTGGTTCACCGACACGTTCAGATCCGTCTTGATTATCGTAGCTTAGACAATCAATCAAGATACTTTGCTTTTGGGATGAACACACCTTGGAGGCACAGAGAGAATTAGGGTTCTCTGTTTTTTTTTTTTTGGCAAATAAATTTGATTATATTACCAAAGTAAGGATAACACCTAGTCACAAAAAAACAACACTAAGTTCCCAACAACCTGGGAACACAGCAACTAAACACAAAGCCAACAGGCACAAGCTAAACTCTACAAGCCACACAAAACAGAATTCTACTTACAACTGACTCTATAGGATCATAGTGATCATTAAACACACTAGAATTCCTCTGAATCCACACAGCATAGACTATCTCAATGAAGGCAATACTACATAGTTTGGCTCTTTCTTTGGTGCTCCTGCTCAGTACAGCTGCCCATCTAACCTCATCATCCCAGGTATGAATTGTTCTCTGCATCCCCATTTGAGTAAGAACTCTACTCCAAATCTCCTTTGAATATTGACACTCAAAGAACAAATGTGTCAGTTTCTCTTCATGTACCAGACAAAATTCACATTCACCACTAATGTCTATGTCCCAGCTGATCAATCTGTCTTTGGTAGGAAGCCTGTTTTGTAAAGCCAACCAAGTAATGAAGGTCCCTTTAGGACTAGCCTTGTTGTTACAAGTGATTCTTTTCCAATGCACATGACTGGCTCCACTCTGAAGATGCTTATACATTTTACTGATTTTGAACTTGTCATTATGGACAAATTGAGTCACTCCTCCTGCTTGCATTAGAACATCTCTATACTGCCAGATCTTCCTTAATGACCAAGTTAGCCCAGATGGGATGGGCATGGTCCAAAAATCCATCTGCTTCACATAGTAAGTGTGGATCCATTTCACCCACAGTCTGTCTTGTTTCATAGATAAAGCCCAGCAGTGTTTGAGAACAGCAGCTTTATTCCATATTGTTAAGTCCTTTAGATTCCACCCACCACAACTCTTGGGAAGGCACAAGTGATCCCAAGAAACTGGGGCCTTCTTTGAGCCAATATCTGACCCTGTCCACAGAAAGCACCTGCAAATGCTTTGGATTGTCTTCATAACTTTCTTGGGCATTACAAAAATTTGACACCAGTAGAGCTGCATTCCAAACAGAACTGACTTGACCAGCTGTAATCTGCCTGCATAGGACAAGAATCTTGCAGACAAACTCTTAATTCTAGCAGTTGTTCTCTCAATAAGAGGTTTACAATCAGAGAAGCTCAACTTCCTAGTTGTCAAGGGTACCCCTAAATATTTAAAGGGGAAAACACCTTTCTGAATGCCAATTGTGGTAGCAATCTGGTTAGAAACAACATCAGAAACACCAGCTGTATAGACTTCACTCTTATGGAGATTAGCACTGAGACCAGAAGCCTTTGAGAACTTGGTAAAAGCTCCAAAAAGAGTAATGATAGAAGGCAAATCTGCCATGGCAAACATGAGAAGGTCATCAGCAAACATCATGTGGGTAATCTTCAATTTCTTACATCTTGGATGATAGTTAAACTCCTTTTGTGAACTCATGGCAGCCAACCATCTTGACAAATACTCCATACCCAGTGCAAAGAGATAGGGTGACATTGGATCCCCTTGCCTCAATCCCTTTTTTGCAGGAATAGGAAGGGTAGGAAATCCATTGACAAGAATAGAGTAGGAGACAGTTCCCAAACATTCCATAACCCACCTAATAAACATGTCAGGGAATCCTAATTCATGCATCATTGACTTCAGGAAGGGCCATTCCAAAGAGTCATAAGCCTTCTTGAGATCAACTTTTATCATACACCTAGGGGAGATGTATTTCCTTGAATAACATTTCACCAGCTCAGAAGCCAGTAGGATATTATCAGCAATATTCCTACCAGGAATGAAGCCAGCCTGAGAATCTTTCACCACTTCACCAATTATTGACTGCATTCTGTGAGTTAAGATTTTTGAAATCAACTTGTAAACAATGGAGCAACATGCTATAGGCCTGAAGTCTTTAATACTGGTAGCATTGTGAATTTTTGGGATTAGAGTAACAGCAGTGTTGTTTGTTTGTTTCAGAAGTTTCCCTGTGGAGAAGAAATCCTGAACAGCCACATAAATGTCATCTTTAATGATGCTCCAAGCTTCTTTGAAAAAGAAACTGTTAAACCCATCTAAACCAGGAGCTTTATTGTTGTCAATCCCTTTCAGTGCCATATCAATCTCAGCAGTTGAAACAGGAAGAACTAAAGATTGAGCTGAAGCTGCAGAAAGTTGTTTACCTTGTCTCACAACTGTAACATCAATACCCTCCAAAGTGTCTGCAGCAGAACCAATAAGACCATGATAGAAAGCTTTGATCTCATCTTTAATCTCTGCAGCAGTGGTAAGCTTCCTCCCATTAGCATCATAAATAACATCAATACTGTTCCTGGCATATCTCTCCTTTACTGCTGTGAAGAAGAACTTTGTATTTGAATCACCAGTTTTCAACCACTGGATTCTTTATTTCTGTTTGAGAGCTCCTTCATGAATACTCAGAAACTTTTTAAGCTTACCAGTGCACTCTTTTTCAGTCAGTTGAAGGTCAATATCACTAGGAGAAGCAGCTAACTGAGATTGAGTGTCATCCAGCTCCCTCCTAATACCATCAATTCTCTCCTCCAGCCTAGCAAATTCTTTCCTATGCAAAGTTTTCAGACCCTGCTTGATGACTTTCAATTTGTGCCACACTTGAAACATAGGAGTTCCATTTACAACAGATCCCCACCCTTCTTGCACAATCTGATGGAACTTAGGGTGCTCAGCCATGTAATTGAAGAACTTAAATGGTCTACTTCCCCTCTGTCTCACCACTTTACAATCCAGCAGAAGTGGGGAGTGGTCTGATAAACCTGGGTTCAGATAGTCTACACATACATCTGGATAACTAGTATGCCAGTTTCCACACCCAAAGGCCCAATCAATTCTGGAATGAATTCTCAAATCACCTTGCCCTTTATTGTTCCAGGAGAAGAAATTTCCACAACTCTTGAGCTCTAACAGCCCTGTTGCATCAATACAAGCATCAAAATCTCTTGTTTCTGTATCAGAAACTTGGCTACCATGGATTCTATCACCTGCATGCAGCACTGAATTGAAGTCACCCATGACAAACCAAGGGTATATCACCCTTGGTTCAATTTGAGTCAAGGTGGACCAAAGTGGTCTCCTATGATCAATTGTATGCAAGCCATACACAGCAGTGAACTGAGCAGTAAAATTCCCATCCTTTGCAGCTAAATCACCAAGAATAACTTGGTCAGTTTTTAAGCCCATAGTAAAGGTAACCTCACTATGCCTCCACCCAATCCAGATTCTACCCTTAGGAGAATAGGAATAGTTCATTTCCCACTTCCAGCAACTACCTAGCTTATTCTGAATCTTGCTAGCTTTATTTTCCCTCACTCTAGTTTCTAACAGAGCAATAACACTGATCTTATTGGTTTCCAGCAATCTCCTAACCTCCACCACTTTATTAGGATCATTCAGACCCCTAACATTCCAAGTGCAAACAATCATGGTGGATACCTATCTCCTTCCTCAACCTCTGCATCCTCACCCTCCTCCTCTATAGAAAATCCCTCCACTACATCAACCACTTTTGGAACCTGAGCCAATCTCAAAGGATGATCATAGTGTTTAGACTCTCTCCTTCTCCTGGATACTACTCTCCATCCATCATCTTGAACCTCACTCACTTGTGCCTGGTTCAAAGGGGTAGTAGTAATCAAACTTGAAACGATTTCTTCAGAAACAGCAGGTTCAGGTACAGAAACAGCAGCATTCACCACCTTCTTTGATTTCCAGACCTTAGTCACCTTTTTCTGCACTGGTTGAACATGAGTAGCAGGTTGATATCTTGTTTGACCCTTTTTAACTGAACAATCATGCCCAATTATTTGACATTCCTTACAAAAAGGTGGGAGCCATTCATACTCCACTTTCTGATTGAAGGTTCTACCACAAGAGTCCTGTATTTGAACAACCTTGGTGACACTTTTAGTAACATCAACTTCAATTAAGAGCCTAGCAAAAGAAATCCTCAATTGCTTAGAGGTACACTCATCAGCAAATAAAGGAACCCCAACAAGGCTCCCAATCCTACTGAGAGAATCCATGCCCCAACAACACAGAGGTAAGTTAGGGAGCTTCACCCACACAGGAATTACCCTGAGAATTTCCTCTTGGAAATTAAAATCTGATGACCATGGCTTAGTGATCATAGGCCTACCAAAGAAAGTGTGAGGTCCAGCAACCAGTACCTCATCTCTATCCCTTTTTGAGCAGAATTTAACCACAAAATAGCCCTCATCATGTAGGAACACATTAGGCTTACCAACATGACCCCATTCCTTATCAATATACCTAATTACTGCCCCAATTGAGGGTTTATCACCAACAACATACATGATCAAAGCACAATCCCAAATAGTAGCCATTTTACTCATATCAACCTTGTCAAGCATAGCAACAGGAGTACCTTCCAAAATTGTGGGAGCAATAAAGGAGAGGGAGTTACCTTTGCCAGTGAGTTGGGGTCCTCGAAATAAGTTCACCCAAGATGATTTTGGGTCAACCCTGGTGTGCTGCTGTTCTAATGGAGGTCTAGTGCCTTCTTCTCCAAGTTCTCCAGAGGTACCACCATGCTCTGGTTCAGAGGAGTCAAGATCCCTTTTGCTTGCGAGGGTTTCCGTACCATTTGTCAAACCCAGTACAACATTAACGTTTCTCACCATTTCCTTCACCCTTTCCAGAGCAGAGCCACCCAATCTCCCACCCCCCTGTCCTTCTTCCATACCTCCCACAATCTCGGAGTGAACACCCCTGGTTTCCGATTGGTACGAAGGAGAGTAGTTGATGGCAGCATGGTACGCCGCAATAGCTTCCTGAGTGTGTGGTGAAGGTGGTCCAGCAGAAGGATGCGACGGGAATGGCGTCCTGATTACCGGCGGCAGTCGGACTTCATCTCCATTGCTGGGTATGGTGTTTCTCAACTGATGTTGGTTCATTGGGCGCAAAGAGGCAGTATGAAGAAGCGCAGAGGCCTCCTCATTGATCTCACGAACTTCTTGTTTCTGATTCTTCTTCTTCCTCGCCATTTCCAATGGTGGGTGTACGATAGCAGAGAACCTTATCGTGCGCTACACCATGGAAAGAGAGAGAATTCTGCAAAAATCTTTCGTCAGGGTTCTCTGTTTTCTCCTAGGGTTGTGTGTATTGTGTTGTTATTAGTTGGAAAAAGGTTAGAAGGTTATTTAAATAACCTTACTAACCGACCAAGCCTTGAGGCAAGGCCGGCTAGCAAGCCTCGCGCACCGTCACACGGACACGCACAACAAGCTGGGTCGTGGGCCGCGCTGCTGCTGCTGTGTCGTGGTCTTGACCCGCACGCGCACAGCTCCTCGGCCATGGGCCTCGCTGCTGTATTGTGTTGCTTCCTTGCCTAGCGCGCGCGTCCATGGGCCTTGAGTGCTTCGTGCACTCGGCTCGTGGGCCGCTCCTCGTATTCGCGTTTTAATATATTTCCAATATATTATTTATCGTTTCGTATACGACGAATCAGCGTCGTACGATACGATTTATTCGTCTCGCCTAGCTTAAGAATATTCGCGATACGATATACGATTCCGATGCAAGGTCGTATCGTATAAAATGTTTCCAACTTAATTCCCGAAAAGCTATTAAATGACTTTCCGATTCATTTAATCCGGTGATCTGTTATGTGTCATTGTTCTGACCTTGTAGGTTCAGTCAAGAGTAAGTTGTGAGTTCAATATCCATTAGAACTCACTGATCGGAAGCATTGCTCCAGCTAGCTGTTCCGATCACTTGATCTCGATGAATTAATTGTTCGCAATTAACCTGAACCTTGGTATAAGACTTAATGCACCTTGGGTGAAGGACATATTTCCTTCAATCTCCCACTTGTCATTGAGACAAGTGTGCATCCACATTCCTTTGTCACTTAGTGTTACTTACTGAACAGAAGGTAAGATCCAAGCCATCCTTATTAGGTCCAGAAGTGTTTCTCGGATTACAGAGTTCAACTGTCAAACTTTTGCAGAAGGTTAAGCCTAACCATTCTGAGCACGGCCATGCATTTTACAGTATCTAACTCTCCGAGAGGCCTTGTTACACAACAACACCATATCCTATCAAAGATAGGAGGACAATCCATTCTTGCAATCTATGAACACTCACTTTGATTCATAGTACGCCCAATAACTGCTTTTATAGCCTCCTTTTACGGTGTGACGTTTAGCTAGTATCAAAGCGAACTAATTCTCAAACAAGCAGACATAATCGCTCATGTTCTGAGGAACGGTTTCTAATCACCATTAATGAGAACTACCTATGACATGACTTTAATCTCTTAAAGTTTTCTCATGGTCAATCCGATACAAATTCCAATAAGTATCTATGCAAAAGATTCTGACATCCAGTCACTCTAGTTTAAGAAAAAGAACTAAGTAATCTACTTGCAATCTAATCTTCATTAGTCATTGGTCTTCCACCTTTCACTGACCTGGATTAGGGATCCTTTGTGACTTCAATATTCAAGTTCACTTATGGGTGTTTCTTTGTCGAAGAATCCATCTTGACATCCCATTTGAATGATTTGAATCACATGGACTTATCATTTAATTCTAAACCACAATTAAATGAATATGAAATAATAAATTTCATAAATATGAAATGGTTAAACCAATTGTTTTAAACATAGATCTAACAGATGTTCTAAAACAATATTTAGAAAATCAAAGCCATTCTCCAACTTGCTTGATTCCCATGGTTGCTACATGTGCGTTGTGTTTCACTTGTGGCAACGGTTTAGTCAATGGATCCGCGACGTTGTCGTCAGTTCCAACCTTGCAAATCTCGATTTCTTTTCTTTCAACGATCTCTCGAAGTATATGAAATCACCGCAGTACGTGCTTGGACTTCTGGTGGCTCCTAGGCTCCTTTGCCTGGGCAATGGCTCCGCTATTGTCGCAATACAAAGCCACTGGTCCTTTAATGGAGGGGACAACACCAAGTTCTTCGATGAACTTCCGAATCCAAACAGCTTTCTGCTGCTTCTGAGGCAGCAATGTACTCGGCTCTAGTTGTAGAATCCGCAATAGTGCTTTGCTTAGCACTTTTCTAGCTTACTGCTCCGCTGTTAAGGCAGAACACAAACCCAGACTGTGATCTGAAATCATCTCTGCCGGTTTGAAAGCTTGCGTCTGTATAGCCCTTAACAATCAACTCATCTGTACCACCATAAACCAGAAACTGATCCTTGGTCTTTTTCAGGTACTTTAGGATATTCTTGGCAGCAGTCCAATGCGCCTCACCTGGTTCTGACTGGTACCTGCTCGTTGCACTGAGTGCGAACGAAACATCCGGCCTTGTACAAATCATAGCATACATGATGGATCCAATAGCCGAAGCGTATGGAATTCCACTCATCTTTCTATGCTAATCAGATGTTTTGGGACACTAATTCTTGCTTAGATATATGCCATGTGACATGGGTAGATGGCCTCTCTTGGCTTCCATCATATTGAACCTAGCTAGCACTTTGTCAATGTAAGTGCTTTGGCTTAGTCCAATCATCTTCTTAGATCTATCCCTATAGATCTTGATGCCCAATATGTACTGTGCCTCTCCTAAGTCCTTCATTGAGAAACACTTCCCGAGCCAAGTCTTTACAGACTCGAACATAGGAATGTCGTTTCCAATAAGCAGTATGTCGTTAACATACAAGACTAGGAATGCAATTCTACTCCCACTAACCTTCTTTTATACACAAGATTCGTCCTGATTCTTGATGAAGCCAAACTTAATGACTGCTTCATCAAATCGTTTATTCCAACTCCGTGAAGCCTGCTTTAGTCCGTAGATGGACTTCTTAAGCTTGCATACCTTTCTTTGGTTCTTTTGATCGACAAAACCCTCCGGCTGTGTCATAAACACAGTCTCTTCAAGAACACCGTTCAAGAAGGCAGTTTTGACATCCATTTGCCATACTTCATAGTCATGAAAAGCGGCAATCGCAAGGATTATCCGAATAGACTTAAGCATCGCGACTGGAGAAAAGGTTTCATCATAGTCAACGCCGTGAACTTGCATGTAACCTTTTGCTACCAATCTAGCCTTGTATATGTATACAATTCCATCTTTGTCTTTCTTCAGCTTGAAGACCCATTTGCATCCGATAGGTGTGAACCCATCTGGCGAATCAACCAAATCCCAGACTTGATTTTCAGACATGGAGTCTATTTCAGATTACATGGCCTCTAACCATTTAGTGGAGCTTGGGCTCGTCATAGCTTGCTTGTAAGTCATAGGTTCATCACTATCCAATATGAGAACGTCTAAGTTTTCAGTCAAGAGGACGCCTGTCCATCTGTCCGGCTGAAAAATAGTTCAATTTGACCTCCGAGGGGCAACAACGTTTTGAGGAACTACTCCCACTGGCTCTTCTAAAGACCTTGGAGGTTCATCAACCTGAACTGCTTCTAAAGAGTTCTGAGTTCGTTGTTCGTCTTGAATCTCTTCGAGGTCTATTATTCTCCCACTTGTCAATTTGGAAATATGATTTCTTTCCAAAAAGACGCCGTCATGGGCAACGGAAAACTTGTTGTCTGACTTGTTGTAGAAATAATACCCCATAGTTTCTTTTGGATACCCAACGAAGAAACATTTGTCAGATTTAGGTTGTAGCTTGTCCGAAATTAATCGCTTGACATATGCTTCGCAACCCCAAATCTTCAGAAAAGACAACTTTGGAAGTTTCCCAGTCCATAATTCGTATGGAGTCTTTTCAACAGCTTTTGACGGAGCACGATTCAGTGTGAGTGCTGCAGTTTGCAACGCATGTCCCCGGAACTGTAAAGGAAGTTCGGCCTGACCCATCATTGACCTGACCATATCGAGTAAGGTCCTGTTTCTCCGTTCCGACACTCCATTCCATTGAGGTGTCCCCGGAGCAGTCAATTCAGAAAGAATACCGCATTATTTTAGATGGTCATCAAACTCGTGGCTAAGATATTCACCTCCTCGATCCGATCTTAGAGCTTTGATTTTCTTGCCATGTTGATTCTCTACTTCATTTTGAAATTCTCTGAATTTCTCAAACGATTCAGACTTGTGCTTCATTAAGTAAATATAGCCATATCTACTGAAGTCGTCCGTAAACGTTATGAAATAGCTAAACTCACCTCTAGCTTTCGTACTCATAGGCCCACATACGTCCGTATGTATTAGCCCTAGTAGTTCGCTTGCTCTTTCTCCCGCCTTTGAGAAAGGTTGCTTTGTCATTTTGCCAAGTAAACAAGATTCGCATTGATCAATCTTCTCTAAGTCGAATGATTCTAGAATTCCTTTCCGTTGAAGTAATTCCATGCACTTTATGTTTATATGGCCTAATCGACAATGCCACGGAAATGTGAGATCCGAATCACCAGTTTTAGCCTTTTTGGTATTTATGTTATAAATGTGTTTGCTCGTATCTAGTACATAAAGACCGTTTTCTTGTTGTGCTGAACCATAAAACATTGCATTCAAAGCAAAAGAACAACTATTGTCTTTAAATTGAAAACTAAAACCTTTAGAATCCAAACTCGAAACGGAAATAATGTTTCTGGTGATACTAGGAACATAGTAACAGTTTTCTAGTTCCAAAACAAACCCACTAGGCAAAGAAATAAAATAAGATCCTACGGCTAATGCAGCAATCCGTGCTCCATTTCCCACGCGTAGATCCATCTCGCCTTTATCAAGCTTTCTACTTCTCCTTAGTCCCTACGAATTGGAACATAAGTGTGAGCCACAACCAGTATCTAATACCCAAGAAGTAGAATTAGCAATTACAATGTATAACATATATACCTGAAGTAGAAGCAACGTTCCCGTTCTTCTCATCTTCCTTCTTCTTCAAGAAATCCCTCTTCCAATGCCCCTTCTTCTTGCAGTAGAAGCATTCAGAGTCGGCAGGAGAACGAGTCACCCTTTTCTGTTTACCAGAACTGGTGCCGTTGGACTTGGATGAGGGCGAAGACTTGCCCGCCCTTACCTTTCTTGCCCTTATTCTTGCCTGATTTCTTGAAGTTATTTCCCTTACGCACCATAAGCATATCATGCTTGTTCTCTTGCTTGAGCGTCTTTTCAGCGGTTTTCAGCATACCGTGAAGCTCAGTAAGTGATTTCTCCATGCTGTTCATGTTGTAATTCTACTTGAACTGATCATAGCCATTATGAAGCGAATGGAGAATGATGTCAATAGCCATTTCATGTGAGACGTCAGAATCTAGAGCTCTCATGTTCTCAAAGAGTCCAATCATTTTAAGAACATGTGGGCTCACTGGTTCTCCTTTTTTGAGCTTAGTCTCAAGGATCAACCTCTGAGTCTCGAATCTTTCGATTCTGGCTTGGTCCTGAAATATGTTCTTCAACTCCGAGATGATTCGGTAATCATCCGAGTTAATGAACGTTTTCTGAAGTTCAGGACTCATGGATGCAAGCATCACACATTTGACATCCCTGTTGGCCTGAATCCGACGATTAAGGGCAGCTTGAGTTACCTCCGGCCCAGCCTCTTCCGGTAACTCTTCCTCAAGGACATATTCCTTTTCCTTATGCATAAGAACTATTTGTAAGTTCCTTTGCCAGTCGAGGAAATTGTTGCCATTCAACTTCTCTTTGTCGAGAATTGAACGCAGATTAAAAGTGTTATTGTTTGCGGCCATTTTGATTACTACAGTCGAAAAGAATTTGCAATAAATAACCATTCATACAATTTAATAACTTTGAAATAAAAGGAAAACATGCAATCATTAAAGCTATTAAAACATTTCATTCATGCAAAAAGCAAAAACATGGTCCAAAATGAATGAAAAGATTCCAAGACCCCAAAAGTCCTAAATCCTTAAGCAGCTTTAGCATGTCTTAAGTAGTTTAAGATTTTAGGTAAGCAAAACCTATTTCTAGTAATCTCCAAATTACTCTTGGTTAATAAATTAATGTCATAATTTATCCCATTGCCACAACTTAATGCCATTGTTGTTTGAGTTGTAACCACAATCAACGTGCTCCTTTAGGACGCCTTACCACCTAAGTCAACTAAAATAGCACTTTGCTTTAGCGTAAACCTACTATCTTAGATCCCTAGATTTTTGTAAGTGCTTGATTTGGAAGGCAATTTTTTAAACTCAATATTACTTTGGACCTAGTTGTTTCTATGTTGGTTCGATTATTTAGTGAACTTAATCTAATCGATTCATATGAAACAACATGTTCATGCAAAGCATACATACATTCATACATGTTGGAAGTAAAGCTTGAAAAAGTAGTCCGCCCGATGGTCATCGGGCGGATTGCGCCCGGTCGGGCGCGCGTTCAAAGAAAAAACTGGGCGAGTAATTCGCCCGACCGGGCGATTGTCGCCCGATCGGGCGGTGGATCGGGCTTAATGCAAAAAGACGTAAAAGACGTTTTTTGGACGTTAGTTTTGCTTCCTTGGGATTCCTTTTGTAAACAACATTTTTGTTGATATTTTGAGTGACTTAATTGTTCCAACTATGTTGAGTTAAGTTGTTTGATGATCCCCTTGATTAAGGAGGTTATTTAAACTCTTCATAATCATACTTAAGTCTATTGATGATGGTCATTGGATTCCTTTGAATCCTTTGGCTTCCTTGGGTTGTTTTGATTCTTCCACTAAGTCATATGTAACCTTCATTTTTCTGATTTTGATGAATTATTCTTTGTGGTTATTCTCCATGTTTATGGAGATAATTAAATCTCTCATGATTATGAGTGATTTTATTATTCTTTATGGTCATTGATCTCTTTAGATCTTTGGATTTCTTTTGGTGGTTGGTTTTCCCAAAACCTTAGAGTTTCCTTTTCTTCTTGATTGGAATATTATATATATAAGTTCTTTCATTCTTGGAAATCGAACTTAAGAAAGGTTCACTCTTGTCATCTATTTCTCTCCTCTCCTTTCCTTCTTTTGGGCAGTGGTTTGGTTACCACGGCGCAACGATTTCCTAAACACATTCTTATTCTTATTCTAGTATTTTCCCTTGAAAACCCAATTATTACAACAATTTGAAAACGAGATTTATTTCAATGGATAAATACTTCTTATAATTTGTGAGGAAATTTATATTAGTCAATTTGAGTGAAAGATAAAGGGAATTTAGAGGGTTCCCATAGATATTTTTCATTCACGTTTTTCTGGGAGCAGTCTCAAAGATTGACCCCGATCAACGGTCATCCGTGGTCCGATTGTCCTGAAATATTTACACAATGTCTGGGACATCTTGAGCTTGATTTTCAACGGTCGGATTGTCAATTGATGATCTTTATCTCCAGTTACATATACCACAACGAACCTGATTTTTTTTTGGATAAGAAAAGTCAAAAGTAATGTCTTGGAGAAGATGATTGATGAATGGTGGTCATGATATCGTGATGGAGGATTCATTGAATATTTTAGAGTGTCTCACAATACACATACTTGATTTAATATCAAGGGAGGTTCATTCTGAACTACTTCTTTTAATAAGATATTATTCTAACATGTTCATTTCTAATAGCCATTTCAACAAATTATATTTTGTGAAGATGACAATATTAAAAATTGATTTTTATATTGTCAAATGATGTTTGTTGGAATGATTACTAGAAAGTAGAGTATTTTAATTATTTATGATGTATGAACATGTTATTGCACTCTATAGTTTACTTTGGTTTCATGCATGTTTAATTTCATGAGGAGACCTTGGTTTTATAAGAGTTATGTTTTTAGTCTTTTAAAGACTAATGTGAATTATTTGTGCATTGTCATATTTTCCTTGGTAGAGGAATTTTGGGCTTGTGACTTTGTGTACTTGCTTTACTAAGGGTCTTTAGTAAGTAGTTTTATTCTAATGGTGATTAGAGTATTAGCCTTGTACGTTGTCATTTCAAGCGCTAACTTGTCATAGTAATATGGTGTATATGTATGATTCCAAGTTCTTGTTTATTACCATGAATATTGGGTATGTAACTTCATAGTTAATGGTTTCTTATGCATTGTTGGAAGTATGCATATTTAATTCCTTGGAGTTTTTTTTTTGTGTACCCATTGGAGAAAGTTATTATAAGCTTGTGATGACCCCCTAGAACATAAGTGTTTGAGTTTGTGGAAGCAAACTATGTTAAACCCTTTTCCTTGGAATATGTTGAGTGAGTTTTTACGTATGATATTTTCCTTGTATGTATACCTGACTATTCGAGTCACTACTCTTTTGGAAATTGGACCATTAATCTTGTCATGATTGGTATGGTGTTGTTTAATGAGTTTTCTATAGTTGAGACTAAATAGACTTTTTATTCTCATTTTGTGTTGGTGTTGGAATTTCATTAAAGTTGGCCAAAAGTTTTGAGACTTGAGTTTTAAGGGTTGATTGATCTTAAATGGTTTTATGGGAATTGTTGAGTACATAATTTTATTATGGTATTTCTCATAGTTTAACCTTGTTGAGTGATCCTTTTATGATCTTAATTTTTGGGCTTATTATTTCCATGTGGGGGTTGTATTTTGTATGCTCATGTATCTTGAGAGTTTCTCTTGGGAAACCTTTAGACCCCGTTGTTTTTTGGAAAGTGATTGTAAGTACAAGTCCTCATTTCCGAAGTTTTAAAATTTAGGCGTCATGCAATTGAGACTTTAAGTTCTCTATGTGGGAGGTGCCTAATATTTCAATGTTGGACTAGTTTTCTCGGTCCTTGTATTTTTTGAGGGTACTCATTTTATTTTGCCGTTTAAACACATGACTTTTTGGGTGTCCTCTTATTGATGAGTCTTGGTATGTATTTTATTTGAGTAGTCTCATTTTAATAGTAATTTTCTTTTAGCATGTTTGTGCATGATGAATTTAATTGTTTGGCTATGCACGTTGGGATTAAAGTGTCTCTTGCTTGATTGTTCTATTTTCTTCTAATTCTTTTGCTAGTAGTGAACAAGTTGAATTTAGAAGAGACTTGAAGTTAGAGTTTTCAAAGCATGAGGATTGCCCGTTAATTATGCTATTGTAGACACCTACTTTTGTCCCCATTCTCGAAAGGGAAGGTTCGATGATGAGAACATAAATCTCCACTTGACAACGCATCTCCTATAAAATAACAAATCTCAATTTCCCTTTTCATTTCACCCGAAACCTGCTATTTATAGAAACCTGCTAAAAATAGTAACTGCCGTAATGGGTAGTTGTTAAAAGTGGCAAGTCATAAAAGATACAAAACCTGTCAGAATTAGGTGTTGCACTCAAACATAAATCCTAAATGAGATAGAAATTGCGAGAGAATCCTATTCCTAATATGATTCGAAAGTAAGAGTTACGTATTAATTAAAATCCTAACGAGCCTAGAGTTCGTAACGGGCCCAGATGCATTCCATCATAAAATTAATACGCACTAAAAGACTCGATTAAGTCTCATACACTCCGCATTGTAAGAGTCCGAATCCGACAAGGAAACGGCCCAAACATCAATTTCAACGCCCCGCCCTGGGCGCTGAAATTGCCTGGATCCTATTTTCAACGCCCAGAGCTGGGCGCCGAAATCTTTGACGCCCAGCCCTGGGCACCGAAAATACCTGGGACGTGTTCTTTCCTAATTCCTCGTGGATTAGAGTTCTACAATTCTATCTTTCCACGAACTCTTTTCTATAAATATAGCCTAAGTTCGACGTGAAAACACACACAACACACAATTATTATTCTGAGTATTGACTCTAAACCCCTAAGCCTAAGCCTCACGCTGCAAAACTGATCACGCGTTCTGTCGCAATCGATCCATAAATCGAACAGAACGTATCCTGTCCCATTATTTGAGATTCGTTAAATAAAAGGAGAAATAGCAAAGTCAAAGTGGTTAGTTTGCTGAGAACCGTGACGCACCTCTCAAGGGTGCGTCGTAATGTGTCCCTTTTCCATGATTTAATTGCTTTCCTCGCCCTTTTATGAACTGTTAAACTAATTAAAACTGATTGTTCTATCACGCCTAATAAAGATAATATGTTGGGAAATTGGATTATCATGCTAGGTCCCTTAAAACAATCTAAATCAGATAATCACGCTCGATCTAGTACTATATGTTGCATATTGTTAAAATCAACTCAGATTAGTTTAATAGTTAACACATGTCCCTTCAATTATTTATGCTGAGCTAGTAAGGATATCCTGCCTCTGGAGTTATCGAAGAGCGAGTACTCCTCTCGGTAGTTACAGTCCCCCGAACCCTCAATCTCTACCTTGCGGGTGTATGTTGATAGATCCCCACACCAGGGATCACAAGGGAACCTACGGCCGTCGTGGTCAAACATAATTGCACTCCCTTTATGTCACGATAACCGGGTTTTGTCAGTTTTTCTCATTGTCGTTAAAAACTGAATGGCGACTCCTATATTACTAGTCAATTGGGTGTAAACTCACAGGAAATCCAATTACACTTGATTTGACAAAAAGAAACGTCACACCCACGAGGGACAAGGTCACGCATTAGCCTCGCGCTTTTTCGACCCCCTCACAGTGGCGACTCCACTGGGGATAGTGAAGGAAATACTCGTGCTCGTAGGTAATCAAAATAGCCGAAGGGTGAAACGATCCTACCCCGCGTTTATTTCCCCATCAAGTTGGGACGACCTGAAAATCAGCATATTAATGTGAACAGACAGAACCGCATAATGAATCTTGGCTCCCTCAGGGAGTTTGGACTAAGGATACCCATCGCCAACCGGGGGGTTCATACGCTTCGAATGTTGTCCACTCGGCACTTTCGCTAGTAGTACACCCGTCCCAAACCCAATCGCTCACCCATTAGGTCCCTCTCATTGGTGCATGCCCCCTTGGCTTACATCGTGATTGGCCTCTTGGGCGAAATTCGTCTGTTGAAGACACTACCTCGACCGGGGCATGTGTTGGATCTGCGATAGAAGCTGTACCAAGCCAGGCGCAAATAACTACCCATAGAAGCCTATCATAAACTACATGACATATTATTATTTCCTCATGAAGGAATGTTAGTTATGTGTAGCGAAATATATGATTGTGTGTGACAAACTATCCTAGAAAAACCAACGACCTTAAAAATTGCCCAAACATTCATAAACCAATTTGCCAAAGAGTTATACCGAAATACGTGTTCCGCAAACCCGAACGATCGCCACAAAAATAAGCGACGCTCGGGATGGCCTGTAACGAATCCCACAAACGCTGCACAACGCGTAAAGGACGTTATTGGGCAAGCACGCAAAATCGAAGTCGCATAAACAAAAGTAGACGCAAACAGAAAACGAGAACCAGCCAGGGACGCATTTTCAACGCCCCTGGCTGGGCGCCATAATTTCCAACGCCCTAAGCTGGGCGCTGAAGTTGCTGCCTGGCCTTTTGGTCAGGCGCCGCAGCCTCGGTGCCCGCACCTAAAGAAAATACGTAGCAAAAAAAAAACTTTTGGTAAAAAATTGCTGCGAGGGCGTATTGAAAGGCACTCGATTCTAAAAGCGACTAAAAAAATATATAGTAATGAATAAATCTTTGTGTCGTTGTTAGGCCTCCTACGACGACGATGTCCGGCACCAAAACCGAGCATGCTAATTAAACCTTGAATGTCACATGGGCAAAGAATTCGAAAAATAATAAAGTTTTCAAGGAAAAAATAATGTTCGAATAAAAAATAAATAAATCCGAGTCTAGACTAGGTTATGCCGAAGTACAATCTAAATCCTAAGTCTTAGTTGTCTTATCCATAGAATCAGTCCTAATGCTTGGTGTCGTTCTGCAAGTTAAAAGGTTAAACTATATTGAGTCTCCCTTCCTAACATTTAAATCAATAAGCACCCATATGTAATTGTCATCCCTTGCTAAGAATCTACGGCCTCAATACTCTCTCTCACCAATAAAAAGAATATATTATAGTATTTGCAAAATGGAAACAGTCACATTCTGAAAATCATTCCCCCATAGTCACACAACCCCCAAAGTGAGCCTAAGGTGTCAATACCATTAGCAAAATTTAATGGCCTCAAGGCTTATGATCACATTGGGTCACGACTATCATAGTCCTCTCGAGCCACTCGCTCCTTGAAATACTCCTATGTACGGACTAAAAGATTTTCCATGAATGCAACATGACCAACCATGAAAATACCCAAATCGGCATACCATAAGGCTACCATTGGGGTAAAGCAATACACACTAAGAGAAAAGCCGCACTAATGATTCTAGTCTTGCAAAAATAAAAATTCGATCTCCCCAACTAACTACCTTGCCAACATTAAGCAAATGGCGCATGACAAATGAACACCCAAGGGTTAAAATCTAAAGTGTCAACCAACGAAAGTTATGGTCCAATTAGCCTAAGTCTGAGAGTCGCTTGGTCAAGTATTATAGGCTTACGCCACGTCGTTATTTTGAGTGTAGGCCACCTCTTTATATTCATACACGGATTATAATCAGAAAGATTAATGAAAGTTCGAGTCTAAATCACAACTTCTAATTAAATCCCAGAAACTGGAGTCTGAAAAGAAGCAAAAAAAAGTTATTTTCGATGCAATTCTTTCGTTAAATTTCAATAAGGTAAAAACAAGATTTCGAATCTACGCTATTGCACATTTTAAGAAACGACTAAATACGCTTGAAAAGTAAGACAATTTAAAGGTCCACCCTAGGCCTGCTAAAATTAAAGGTCAACCCTAGGCCCGCTAAAATTAAGGGTCCACTATAGGCCTACCAAACGAGGCTCACTCAGTCTCGCCTCGTGACTCAAAGACCACAACCATCTACCTTTTAGCCCAAATAAAAAATTGAAGGATTTATGTTGGGGAGAAATCCCAAGCATAAAGAAAGAAAAAATAAAGAGAAAAGGGAGAGCGAAAAGAGCGAGCCATGAAATACTTAGCCCGTACCTCCCAAAGTGCAAAGAAAGAAAAAAGAGAAAGAGAAAAGGGAGAGCGAAAAGAGCGAGCCATGGAATACTTAGCCCGTACCTTCCAAAGTGCGAAATTTACCCAAGTAAACGAAGGAAAAGAATTGAGTCAACCAATCCAAATCATAAAGTTCTACGATGTCTACCCTTTCCAATCCTTATGTTCTTAGACGCCTTCGCTCTGGGGCCCCTGCTCAGCTCATTTAACCCATCCATATTCTCATTGCCATAACCCAAGAAACCATTACCTCGACTCTTGGTCCTGAACTTGTCGTCAACTACAAACCACGTACGGCCATTGACACGTGCGTCATACCCATTATTTCCAAAGCCCAAACCTGCTCTTGCATCACCATTACCATAATGACCATATAACTTGTGTGGATACATCCTGTTGATATACCCTTGAGCCGTCCCCATGCTACTCATTGGCCTTGGTCGATGTAAACTCATGACACTAGCTTGAGGCTGCAAATTGTGAGTCCTAGCAGATGTAATCCTCATGCTTGACCAATACCTATACAAATTATCCTATCTCATTCAACCCATCTTTCAAGCCGTCTTGAGTCACAAATAAAAAGGGAAGACAAATGAAAAGCACAAAACAATAATAAATAATAAAAAAGCAAACTTTGCAGAGCGCCTTTAAAAGTTCGTCAAAAAAGAAAAAGAAGCATTTAGCGCACCAAAAAAGATCCGCCCATAAGTCATTTTCAGCGCCTAGAGCTGGGCGCCGAAATCTTTAGCGCCCCAGCCTGGGCGCTGAATCTCTTTTCTTGCTAAAATTTGTCCAGAAGTGCTCGTCATTTTATCCGCACATACACGGAACAATAACGAACACTTGGGGGGTACAACACGTATTCAGATATACGTACCACCAAAAAATACATGTACTCAAAAAAATATATAAACCAAATTTTGGCTTACGGCAAGGCAGCAGATTAAAATAATAATAAACCTCACTTATTCCACCGTTTCAAATAATATGTTTCCACCACAGAACATACTTATCGAATTCGGCATTCTAAGAAACCATTTTCTGGCTAAGAACTACGCAAGACCTGATTCCAAATTAAATCTATTTAAGGCGGATACGTAGGTAATCCATGATTCGGTCCAACCAATTTGCAAAAATGTTAGAGCCTATAGAATAACAAGAATAAGAAATAGAGTCCCTTATTGAAATTTAATTACTTGCGACCCAAGTCGAAAGAAAAATTTAAGTCAAAGGAAAAATCCAAATCATCAAGATGCCAAAACTAGCACACATCGAAAAATAATAAGGGCACGTACCCTTGCCAGAAGGAGCACTCACACTCCTAGGCACTCAGCCAAGACTCAAAAGATCGCTTTGCCTCAATTGAATGGGGGCTAGCGCAAGCGTCCATGACCTCTAAAGTACTCGACTTGACCCTCCCTAAAGCAAACTAACTCACTTAAAGACCTTCTTTTACCACTAGACATAGTTGTTCCCTTAAAGACCTTCTTTCACCACTAGACACAGTCATGATCGCCAACAAGTAGTAAAGGCAGTAAGCTTGCAATGAAAAAAATTGTTCTACGGCATCACCCCATCGTTCCTTCGAACTCAGGACACCCGTTCATGGTAATTCAAATGATTGCGAATCTCCTTTGAAAAAAAAATCAGACATTGTCAATAGGACCTGGCACTTAACCAAGGCTCACCCTACTCAAACATATGACACGGGCATCTAAAATCGAAATCTGAAAGCATCATTAATGGGAAGACATAACAGCAACTGGGGGGCTAAAAATTGAAATGAAAGAGCTAGGGAAAGAACTAAGTATACCTTGACCTTTTGTGCAGACATACACCAAGTAAATCTAAGTCAATTTGAAAACGGTTTATATTCCCGCAATTTTGGAAAAGATGGCCCTAAAAGCCTAAAAGCATATGCCAAACGGGCACAAGTAATATCTTGACACCTGCACCCTGGCTTCCAGCAAATCCTTAGACAGCATTCCAAAAATCGTAACAGTATTTTGATTCACTCATATAATCCTGTACGAACCTTTCTATAAGTCAACTTACCTAGGACACCTCGGGTTGTACACAGTAGGACTCGGATTTTAAATAATTTTCAAATGGTTTTCAAAGACTTCTTCGAACATAATAAAGTGTCGTTGGTTTAAGCTAAGTATGCGTTTATCTCGATGTTGCAAGTGAGCCAAAAAGATTTCTAAATATGATTATGGGTAAAGAAAGGCACCTAGCTTTTAGTCAAGGCACATTTCAACATGTGACTACCTTGACCATGGCAATGTCGCACAATACGACATTTACAGGAAAAGTAGCAAATCACTACTCGAACGTACCTCGCACTAAACAAGTCTGGTTCAAACTATTCATGATCCATGTCGCCATGAATGCATAAAAACGTATGCCAAGCATTATAGCACCAAGCCAATCCCGTAGCTACAATTGGGGGCTTGAGAAAAACACTCTAAAACTGCTCGAAATGACGATTTTATCGCAAATTCTCGACGCTAATGCTATACATACGTCATAGGGGCACAATCTTAAGCTTTAATCGTATGAAACGAACCTTAGAATGGCTACAACCCAAATTCTAAGCACTACTTAGAGTATGTAAAGTCACCCCACTAACAAGGGTAACTGAAAATCGCGAGTCACCAAAAACTCCGATCAAACTACCGCACATAACGCTCGCCCTACAAGCGCCCGTTACACAGTCTACCTCGTTCCAAAGCAAAAGCGAAAGAAAAAAAATCAAAGATAAGAACTGTCAAAATATACCCAGAAATCATTTCCAACGCCCAGAGCTGGGCGCCGATATCTTTAACGCCCCAGCCTGGGCGTTGAATCTTTCTGCTAGCCAAGTTTTGCCCAGATATAAAAATATAAAAGAAACACCTATGAATCCTCGCATCGAACGAAGTAATAAGCCGTGCAAACCCACGCAGAAGGTGCTACACTTGTTCGAGCACCTGAACGAGGCATGATGAAGTACTCCAATGCAAAAAATAATAATGATATCCCAACACCTGGGGGAATGTTCTAAGACACACTGTTAGGCCACACAAGCCTACGTCGCACCATAAGTTCAACCATCCCACGGTACAAGTCTAAAAAAAAGAGTGAGGCATATTGCACTAATGCGGGCACGACCAAGAGCATGTATAAAAGAGGCAAAGACTACTTATCGCCCAAATTCAAAATGCAAGCCACACGACTTCTACATTAAGGATTAAGGGTAGCAAAATATTACCTACCACGGCAGGGATAGCTCGCACCTACACGAGCGAAACCCCAAGGCATCTTTCTCGAAAGAACCTACAAAAATCGTACGCCAAAAGGAAGCATCCCAACATGCATACTTGGGGGGCTCCAAGCTACGAAACGACCACAGCAAAATAAAAATCTCGAAGCAAATGTTTGAACAATCGAAAGGGCACGATGTTTGAGCCCACTTCATGAATGGGCCTGAACCCTATCAAGCTTCTAAGTAAACTATTCGACATCAGTCATTGCTCAAAAAAAATGATTCAAGCAAACTGATTAATGGACCGCACACAACGGCCATTCTATGAACGTTCGTTCGCACATACATATCATCTTTTCTAATTACCGAACATTTACGAACGCGTTCAAAAGAGAAAAAAGAAAACGAACGAACGAGAGGCCAACTGTGTCATCAAGAAACCTCGCCAGAAATTATTTTCAGCGCCCAGCGCTGGGCGCCGAAATCTTTAACGCCCAGGCATGGGCGCCGAAAATGAACTCATGCTCAAAAAAGGCCCTAACTTCTATTGGGCCCTGCCGCATCCATTCGACTCGAAAATTACCGATTTCCTTACTGAAAGTCGCACCTCACGACTTTGTCAAGAGTAGCACACCACTACAAAGATCGCTCGCACTTACGAGTACAATCCCAAACACGATCAAGGACATTACAAAATGCTTATCCCCAAGAAACCTCTTTGACAAGAAATGACCGTCAAGCACGAGTCCTTGGGGGTTCGAAAGAAAATGTATATTATGCAAAGGTAAAACAATATTGCCAAACTACGCTGTACGAAGTCCCGTGTATGGATGTCTCAAAAGATAAAACCGGTTTACGACCTCAAGACAAAGGTCGCCATTGATACCTATACGTAATCCCCTAATCAAGGACCCAGGTAGTGGCAAAATTGAGCCGAAAAGACTAGCTCAAAACCATGAAAATATGATGACCACAAGACAACGGTCCGTCTAAGCACGTTGTCAAGCCACATTCAGGTTGCAACTAAATTCGAGCATCCCTCGAAAGAATTCGCTCCTGCGAGAATGAATAAAAAGAAATTTTCAAAAGAAATCACAAAGAACAAAAGAAATAGGGATTTGCCCACCTCAATCGGGCAAGATCGCGCCACGAACCACGCGAGTCCCAAATCGAAAAAGACGAATTCAGGGACGTCCACCCTTAGAGGACAGGGCTCGCCCAACCTCAGCGGGCGGGGTCTGCGTCACTAGCCGCGCAGGTCCTCGGTTTTCGAAAAAGAATCTTCAAAAAAAATATGTTTACAGGCTGGCCATCTTCAGCCGGCGGGGTCTACGTCGCAAATCACGTTGGTCCTTATTTTCAAAAAGCACAAACAAATTTCAAAATAGATTCATCCACTTCTATCGGACGGGGTGTCCACCCTTAGCGGACAGGCTCGCCATCTTTAGCCGGCGGGGTCTGCGTCACTAACCGCGCAGGTCCTTAGTCGCTGCAGCGATAACTTTTTCTGGTTTTCCGTTTTTCCAAAAAAGAACGATGTGAGTAGCTTTCCCTTTTTCCAAAGATTGGTTTTCCGTTTTTTCCAAAAAAGAACGATGTGCTGGATTTTCCTTCGTTTTACGTCCTATAAAAACAAGGGGGTTTTCTCGTTTAGCTAACCCTGAAAATGAGAATCTTTAAAAACATTTTTACCTCGTGATTGGGCTTGGCCGGGCCCAATTACACTTTATAGCTTTGATTTCAAAAACATCTGTAGCTACTCCCAATGACAAAGTGAGAGAGTTTCAACGCACCTTTAGATCCTTCCAATGACAAAGTGAGGAAGTTTCTATACTATCCGTTGACAAATCCCAATGACACGTGAGGGATATGTCGACACTTCAAGTGATGACCCTTAAGTCAATTGTTATCACTCGAAGGCTCGTGAGACCCTCGCCAAAACAGGTCACAATGGCTTGTGCGACGCACTCCGTCTAATACTTTGACCATCGTCTTACTCCAAGACTCAGTCAAAGTGGGGGCTAACTGTAGACACCTACTTTTTTCCCCATTCCCGAAAGGGAAGGTTCGATGATGAGAACATAAATCTCCACTTGACAACGCATCTCCTATAAAATAACGAATCTCAATTCCCCTTTTCATTTCACCCAAAACCTGCTATTTATAGAAACCTGCTAAAAATAGTAATTGCCGTAATGGGTAGTTGTTAAAAGTGGCAAGTCATAAAAGATAGAAACCTGTCAGAATTAGGTGTTGCACTCCAACATAAATCCGAAATGAGATAGAAATTGCGAGAGAATCCTATTCCTAATATGACTCGAAAGTAAGAGTAACGTATTAATTAAAATCCTAACGAGCCTAGAGTTCGTAACGGGCCCAGATGCATTCCATAATAAAATTAATACGCACTAAAAGACTCGATTAAGTCTCATACACTCCGGATTCTAAGAGTCCGAATCCGACAAGGAAACGGCCCAAACATCAATTTCAACGCCCAGCCATGGGCGCTGAAATTGCCTATATCCTATTTTCAACGCCCAGAGCTGGGCGCCGAAATCTTTGACGCCCAACCCTGGGCGCCGAAAATACCTGGGACGTGTTCTTTCCTAATTCCTCGTGGATTAGAGTTCTACAATTCTATCTTTCCACGAACTCTTTTCTATAAATATAGCCTAAGTTCGGCGTGAAAACACACACAACACACAATTATTATTCTGAGTATTGACTCTAAACCCCTAAGCCTAAGCCTCACGCTGCAAAACTGATCACGCGTTCTGTCGCAATCGATCCATAAATCGAACAGAACGTATCCTGTCGCATAAATTTGAGATTCGTTAAATAAAAGGAGAAATAACAAAGTCAAAGTGGTTAGTTTTCTGAGAACCGTGACGCACCTCTCAAGGGTGCGTCGTAATGTGTCCCTTTTCCATGACTTAATTGCTTTCCTCGCCCTTTTATGAACTGTTAAACTAATTAAAACTGATTGTTCTATCACGCCTAATAAAGATAATATGTTGGGAAATTGGATTATCATGCTAGGTCCCTTAAAAAAATCTAAATCAGATAATCGCGCTCGATCTAGTACTATATGTTGCATATTGTTAAAATCAACTCAGATTAGTTTAATAGTTAACACATGTCCCTTCAATTATTTATGCTGAGCTAGTAAGGATATCCTGCCTCGGGAGTTTTCAAAGAGCGAGTACTCCTCTCGGTAGTTACAGTCCCCCGAACCCTCAATCTCTACCTTGCGGGTGTATGTTGAGAGATCCCCACACCAGGGATCACAAGGGAACCTACGGCCGTCGTGGTCAAACATTATTGCACTCCCTTTATGTCACGATAACCGGGTTTTGTCAGTTTTTCTCATTGTCGTTAAAAACTGAATGGCGACTCCTATATTACTAGTCAATTGGGTGTAAACTCACAGGAAATCCAATTACACTTGATTTGACAAAAGGAAACGTCACACCCACGAGGGACAAGGTCACGCATTAGCCTCGCGCTTTTTCGACCCCCTCACAGCTATAAGACGTTTTTATGTATGCCTTGAATTTTTGTTGTGTTTTCAATTCCTATGAGTAAGACCTTAATTCCGTGATTTGTCAATGGAGACTTTTTGTCGTTAACCTTTGAGAGGGAACTATTAGGAGTAAGTTAAGCTTACTTAAGAGTTTCGCAACCTACCTAAGGAATGTGAATATCTAGATGTTTTCTTGAAAGGTTTTGTTGACTATTCACCGGATGGTTATTAGGAGTTTCAAGGCCGTACTTGATTTTTGGGAGAACCTTATCAAATTAAGGGATTGAGATTTTGTGATTCTTATTATTTTGGGAACAAGTTTTATGTCACTTAGGTTTTTGGCGATTTGGCTTTCATTTCTATATTGCATGCTCTTTTTACCAAAGGTATGTAAAGTGATTGTTCTAAGTGGTAAAACCATGAGTTGTGAGTTCCCGTGTTTGAGGATAAGAATTATCTGTTTATGGAATTCATTATTTGTATTGAGGTTATCACCTTTGTAATGGTACTTGTACCTTATCAATATCTTGATGCATATTGATTGTGTAGAATTTTAATTCTCATAGTTTTTTGAGTAATTACTTGTGTGGAGAATTTCAATTCTTGGTTTTCCAATGTGATAACATATTTGGTTGTTTTTCTCTATATGTTGGTGATGTGCTCAAATTAGTTTTACATCACATGTTGAATATTGAGTTTCAAACCTTCATTGAATTCCAAGTCTTCTCCCTTGAAAGTTGAAAGTGTTATTTAATTAAATGGTTTTGAGTAATATATGAAAACAAATGTTTGGTTTTCATAGTAAGCCAATTTCTTAAATTTTTGAGAGGTTTTGTGAAATATAAAATCATATCATTTGTGGGTGTGTGGAATGTACTATTTAGCACCAACCTTTAAAAGGACCTAAAACGTTATTTAGGTAGTATATGCTAATATGGTTTCCACTATGATAATGATATGTATTGTTCGTATTTTGACATAGCAAGTATTTGTTAAATTTCTGTGAAATAATTGACTTGGTTTTATTTTCACAAATTTTATAGTGAACGTGAGTTTACTTCATTTTTCCAAAGTACCATGGATAAGGTATAGCGGTCTTCATTTGCATTATTTTCAAGGTATGTTACTTTGAAGTTTTCGATGCGAATTATAGAGGTTGATATTGATGAAGTACTTTCACTAAGAGATGCTATGTTGATCTTGAGGATCATACTTTAATATTTGTAAAAGAGAGTTATACAAAAGTGTCCCATCAATTTTAATTTGTTTAACCAAGAACAAATTGTTTTATGATTTCTAAACCATGTGTGCTTTTGAGTAATCATATATTATCCTTGCTTGTGGTTATATTTCTAACGGAAATTGAAATGCAAGGTACGCACTATGGTAAGAATATTTAATTGGGACTTATGATGATCCTTGAAGATTGAAATATCGAGGGGGATAGGCTTTATGCCCATTTGAGTAAATTAACAAGCATTACTTGTTTATCCCTATGACATGTGTTGTAATTCTTTGATGAGGTTGAGTCTTTGAACTCTTAATGGTAAGGTGCTAGTAGAGATGCACTTTAAAGAGAACCACCGTTTGTATGAGGGTTGAGTTGTATAAACTCTTAATGAATCTAACATATTGAAATGGACGCATTCAACTTGTGGATTCACCAACTAAAATTATTTGAGAGGTTGAACATTATATTATGTTCTTAATGAATCTATGGTCTTGTGGGGTTGATATAGCTACGAAGGTAGCTCTTGATGGTTCACTACAAGTGAACGTATTTTAACCCTATTGACTAATTAAGTGCTATTTTGAGAAGCACTTGAAGATTCACCTACATGGTTGTGAAGACTCACCATCTTCTATGGAAACTTGGGCGGTTTCCTAGAGCTTCCATGAGAACTAAGGTAAACGCATGGCTTAAAACGCGTACACTTTGCGGAGTCCACAAGATCTTGGGAGTAAGGTATGTGTTGTGGGGGCGTGGCTTAAATCTTAGAGTTTCTAGGTTAGTCCACTCTTCGATCAAGAACTTGAGGGTTTCAAGGTTCATCCACCCTTGGGTTTGTGAGTCATAGTTCCACTTCACTAATCATTTGGTTTCAATTTACTTTATGTAACACCAAATGTTATGTATTAAGCTCCTCTTATGCCCAAAAATTCATCTTCTTTTCATTATTTCTTTTTCTATCTTTAGTGGGGGATTGTTGGAAGTAAATCTTGAAAAAGTAGTCCGCCCGATGGTCATCGTGCGGATTGCGCCCGATCGGGCGCGTGTTCAAAGAAAAAAGTGGGCAAGTAATTCGCCCGACCGAGCGATTGTCGCTCGATCGGGCGGTGGGCGCCCAATCCGGCGGTGGATCGGGCGAAATGCAAAAAGACGTAAAAGACGTTTTTTGGACGTTAGTTTTTCTTCCTTGGGATTCCTTTTGTAAACAACCTTTTTGTTGATATTTTGAGTGACTTAATTGTTCCAATTATGTTGAGTTAAGTTGTTTGATGATCCCCTTGATTAAGGAGGTTATTTAAACTCTTCCTAATCTTACTTAAGTCTATTGATGATGGTCATTGGATTCCTTTAAATCCTTTGGCTTCCTTGGGTTGTTTTGATTCCTCCACTAAGTCATATGTAACCTTCATTTTTCTGATTTTGATGAATTATTCTTTGTGGTTATTCTCCATGTTTATGGAGATAATTAAATCTCTCATGATTATGAGTGATTTTATTATTCTTTATGGTCATTGATCTCTTTAGATCTTTGGACTTCTTTTGGTGGTTCGTTTTCCCAAAACCTTAGAGTTTCCTTCTCTTCTTGATTGGAATATTATATATATAAGTTCTTTCATTCTTGGAAATCGAACTTAAGAAAGGTTCACTCTTTTCATCTATTTCTCTCCTCTCCTTTCCTTCTTTTGGGCATAAGTTTATGTGGCTCCATATCATCACCCAAAAGTGCCTTTGTGTGATGAGGGTTGTGTAAACCTTAGGGAACGAATCGGTGAATACAATTGTGCACCCCGGTTGCACCGAATCTCGTTTTCAAGGCAGTGGTTTGGTTACCACGGCGCAACGATTTCCTAAACACATTCTTATTCTTATTCTAGTATTTTGCCTTGAAAACCCAATCATTACAACAATACATTCACGCATAATATATATATAGAAGTGCATAAATAAATGGTGATCTAGTATGGCCCAGAACTTCTTGTCTTGAAGCATCCAATCTTCATCACCTCCTTGTTAGCTTGGCATCGTCTTGAATCTTCGTTCAAATGCTAACTTAAAGTTCTAAACTTAGAAATACTTGAAAATAATAAAATTACATCAAAATTTCCATGGTACGCATACCATATTTAAAACTTTACATTCAAAGATAGAACGGTACGCAGACCGTATTTAACTATCCTAAATTGGCCATACTAGTCACTTGGAGTACCTGCATTACATAAAATATATATTCTATGCATTCACCCATTTGTATGCTAAAACGAATGGCCCATATTAATATGCAAGTATTTACGTGAATTAATTAAAATTCACGTTCACATAAACGCGTACTAAAAGTTTAATCAATTTCCAAATTATTAATCCTTAGACTTTTTTTTTTTTTTTTGGCAAATAAGAGATTTTATTATTCACCAAGTAATAGGTTACACCCATACACCAAGCACACCAAGCCTTACATCTCACACATGAGACTGAAGACTAACAGCAAAACAAACTCAAATCAAACACTTCCTCATCTGATCATCACATCTACAAGCAATAAGGAAAACAATCCTAGAGCTAGTTACATCAACAGAATCAATAATGTTTTTAAAAACTTTAGAGTTTCTTTGTAGCCAGATATTGTAAACTGTTTCCACAAATGCCATACTGCAGATTTTGTCTCTTGGCTTTGTACCTCTGCTCTTCTTTGCTTCCCAATCAATCTCCCCTTGCCAGGTCTGAATTGTTCTGTCTACTCCAATTTTGCTCAACACAGAACTCCACACCCTTTTGAGAAAGTACACTCAAAAAACAAGTGCTCCAGTGTTTCAACCTGTATCTGACAGTTAACACAGCCACCATCAATCTGCATATTCCATTTTAGCAATCTCTCTTTAGTAGCTAATCTGTTCTGAAGGGCTAGCCAAACAATAAATGTGGCTTTTGGGCTAGCTTTACTGTTACAAATAATTCTCTTCCAACTAACTGCAGTTGCATTTTGCCTCAAGTGAATATATTTCCATGAGTGATGAACTGATCAATTTCCCCAGAATCCACAAACACTTCTCTATGTGCCCAAATTTTCCTCATAGACCATGTAAGCCCATTAGGAACTTGCATAGTCCTGAAGTTATGATGTTTCACATAGTATGTATGCATCCACTTGATCCTTAATCTGTCTTGCTTTATTGACAAAGCCCAGCAGTGCTTCAACACAGCTGCCTTGTTCCAAACAGTTAAGTCCTTCAAATTCCACCCTCCACATGACTTGGGCAAACATAAACTTTCCCAAGCAACAGGAGCTCTTGCTGACCCTTCATTACCTTTTTAGGCATGACAAAGATCTGGCATCAATAGAGCTGAATCCCAAACAGCACTGATCTTACTAGTGTAAGGTTATGATACATATGACAATTCATAAATCATGCGGAAAAAACCATAAAGCCAGGAAAGCATATTATTTACACATAATAATTTAACATAGTTTAAATGCATACACTTTGTTGCGTGCCCTCCCTAGCTGCGCCCGAACCGAACAAGAACAAGTCTTTAGGACTCCAAGTGTAGTCCCTCCGTAGATAGTCCACAGCACGTCCGGATCCGCCTTAAGATTGACCAACTAGAATCGCCCTTAAGGTACTACTTATTTTCGGCTAAATGGGCAAGAGTTATGGCTGATTTTTCTGCTTAAAAATCCTAGCTTTGAATACTTGAAAACTTGTATATAAATAATGACCCTAGGCCCTTATTTATAGAGGTATGGAAAAGGAATTGTAATCCTACTAGGATGTGGATTTGTTAATTAGAACTTTATCAGGACTCTAAATAACAAAGCAAATCTAATAAGATTAGGATTTTAATCTTCGCACGAATCCTAATAGAATTAGGATTTCCCGCACACGCATCGTACAAGCCGTGCACCTGCGCAGGCCTTGCGGCCCACGACAAGCGCACAGCCCATGTGCGGTGCTGCGTGCGCGCGCGCCCTTAGCTGGGCCTGGCCTTGCGCTGGGCCTGGTCGAGGCGTGCGTTGCTGCGTGCGGATCGCTGGGCGATGGCCTGGCTTCGTGCTGGGCCTTCGTCTAGCGGGCCTTGTCCGATGCTAATTCGTACGATACGCTTCCGATTAAATTCCCGATTCCGGAATTCATTTCCGATACGAACAACATTTAATATTTCCGATTCCGGAATTAATTTCCGTTTCGAACAAATATTTAATATTTCCGTTTCCGGAATTATTTTCCGATTCCGATAATATTTCCGATTCTGACAATATTTCCGTTTCCGGCAATATTTCCGATTCCGGCAATATTTCCATTTCCGATAATATTTTCCGATACGTACCATGTTTCCGTTTCCGGCAACATCTACGACTTGGATAATATTTATATTTCCGATACGATCCATATTTCCGTTTCCGGCAATATCATCGTTTCCGGAGTATTCATTTCTTGCCTGTGACGATCTCAGCTCCCACTGAAACCAAGATCCGTCGATTCCGAATATCCATAGATGGAGTATTTAATGCCATTAAATACTTGATCCGTTTACGTACTATTTGTGTGACCCTACGGGTTCAGTCAAGAGTAAGCTGTGGATTAATATCAATAATTCCACTTGAACTGAAGCGGCCTCTAGCTAGGCATTCAGCTCACTTGATCTCACTGAATTATTAACTTGTTAATTAATACTGAACCGCATTTATTAGATTTAACATAGAATGCATACTTGGACCAAGGGCATTATTTCCTTCAGTCTCCCACTTGTCCTTAGGGACAAGTGTGCATTTCCTAATTCCTTTGTCGCTCGATGCTTGCTCTTGAACATAAGGTAAGAGTTGTCATCCTTATTATGTCCAGAGGTGTTCCTCGGTTTCAGAGTCCAACTGATCAAATAAACAGATAATCATAGCCTATGATTCATCCGAGCACGGCCATGCATTTCACAGTTTCTAGCTCTCCGAGTGGCCTTATACAACTTTTAAGCATCTCATCCCGATTTATGGGAGGACAATCCCAATCTTGCGATCTTGAGATTAGACTTCGTTTGATAGGTGATTACCTGAGCGTTGCCTTTATAGCCTCCTTTTACGGTGCGACGGTTGGTCAACGTCAAAGCAACCAGTTCTCAAACAAGTAATCTCAAATCACTCAGGTATTGAGGATTTAGTGTCTAATAATTTTAATGAAATTTACTTATGACATATTTTCATCTCTTACAGTAAAGTTTCATAGGTCTTGTCCGATACTAGTCTTCCCAAAGTAAGTATCTATGCAAATGATTATGACATTGCCATGTCCACATAGTTCAAGAAACAGAACTACTAGTCATCTTGCATTCTAATCGTCTAACGTTTTCTATGCGTCCAATTTTATAGAAAACTCCGACTAGGGACCATTTTCAACCTTTGACATTCAAGTTCACTTGATAGACATTTCTTAGTCACAGGACTGGTCCTGACAGTCTATCTTGAATATATCGTCAAATTGAAGGGACTCATCATTTAATAGACCACAAATTAAATGGAAAAATGAATTCTTTTCATTTATTGTGAATGATTAACCAATAATGTTTTACAAAGATTTAAACTCTAAAACTTTAAAACATTAAACAGAGACATCAAAGTCATTCTCCAATATGCTTGATTCCCATAGCTGAAGTGTGCGAGTTGTGCTTCGCCTGCGGCAGAGGTTTAGTCAATGGATCTGATATGTTGTCATCAGTTCCAATCTTGTTTATCTCGACTTCTTTTCTTTCAACGAACTCTCGTAGAAGGTGAAATCTACGAAGTACATGCTTGACTCTCTGGTGGTGTCTAGGCTCCTTTGCCTGTGCAATAGCTCCGTTATTATAACAATACAGGGCTATTGGTCCTTTAATGGAGGGGACTACACCAAGTTCACCTATGAACTTCCTTAGCCATATAGCTTCCTTTGCTGCTTCATGTGCAGCAATGTACTCCGCTTCAGTTGTAGAATCCGCAATGGTGCTTTGCTTAGCACTTTTCCAGCTTACTGCACCTCCATTGAGGCAGAAGACAAACCCAGACTGTGATCTGAAATCATCTTTGTCGGTTTGGAAACTTGCGTCCGTATAGCCTTTAACAATTAATTCATCATCTCCACCATAGACCAGGAAGTCATCTTTGTGCCTTTTCAGGTACTTCAGAATATTCTTGGCAGCAGTCCAATGCGCCTCTCCTGGGTCTGACTGGTATCTGCTCGTAGCACTGAGTGCGTACGCAACATCCGGGCGTGTACATATCATAGCATACATTATTGAACCAATCAATGATGCATATGGAATCCCATTCATTCGTCTACGCTCATCAAGTGTTTTTGGGCACTGAGTCTTGCTTAGAGTTATTCCATGAGACATGGGTAGGTAGCCTCGCTTGGAGTCCGCCATCTTGAACCTATCAAGCACCTTATTGATATAAGTGCTTTGACTAAGTCCAATCATCCTTTTAGATCTATCTCTGTAAATCTTGATGCCCAATATGTACTGTGCTTCTCCTAGATCTTTCATCGAAAAACATTTCCCAAGCCAAATCTTGACAGAGTTCAACATAGGAATGTCATTTCCGATAAGTAATATGTCGTCGACATATAATACTAGGAAAGCAATTTTTCTCCCACTGACCTTCTTGTATACACAAGATTCGTCTGCGTTCTTGATGAAACCAAAGTCACTGACTGCTTCATCAAAACGTATATTCCAGCTCCTGGATGCCTGCTTCAATCCGTAGATTGACTTCTTTAGCTTGCATACCTTTTTACCATTCTTTGGATCCTCAAAACCTTCAGGTTGTGTCATAAACACAGTTTCTGTTAAAACGCCGTTTAAGAAAGCAGTTTTGACATCCATCTGCCATATTTCGTAATCGTAATATATATGCAGCGATTGCTAACATTATCCGAATAGACTTTAGCATTGCAACTGGTGAAAAGGTTTCATCGTAATCCACACCGTGGACTTGCCTGTAACCTTTTGCAACCAATCTAGCTTTGAAAACTTCAAGTTTCCCATCCTTGTCCTTTTTCAGTTTGAAAACCCATTTGCTTCCAATGGCTTGGTAGCCATCTGGCAAATCGACCAAATCCCATACTTGGTTTTCAGACATGGAGTCTAATTCAGATGGAAGAACGTTTTACTTTGATGAGGTGGCGGGTTTGGGCTCTGCTTGCTTCTCAGCTCTGTGAGCAACTCTTTTAGGGAATTTGTTCGGTGTCTCGGAGTTGTAATCTTCGCCCAATCAGTTGGGGTTTCCTAATCAGGTTTGGTAGGCTGGGGTTCAAGGCAAGGTTGGTGGCAAAAGGACATGTCTTCTTGCCATTGCTTGGAGCTAGGGCTCGTCATAGCTTGTTTGTAAGTCGCAGGTTCATCACTTTCAAGTAATAGAACGTCATAGCTCTCGTTCGTCAAAATACCTAAGTACCTTTCCGGTTGAGATCTATATCTTTGCGATCTACGCGGGGTAACATTTATAGATTGACCATGATTCTCACCAGATTCTTCTAAAGATCTCTGAGTTTCATCCTGAATGTCATCTTGAGCATTCTCTAGAGTTTGTTGTTCGACTCGAATTTCTTCGAGGTCTACTTTTCTCCCACTTGTCATTTTGGAAATGTGATCTTTCTCCAAAAAGACACCATCTCGAGCAACAAACACCTTGTTCTCAGATGTATTGTAGAAGTAATACCCCTTTGTTTCCTTTGGATAGCCCACAAGGATACATTTGTCAGATTTTGGATGAAGTTTGTCTGAAATTAATCGTTTGACGTATACTTCACATCCCCAAATCTTCAGAAAAGACACATTTGGAGGCTTTCCAAACCATAATTCATATGGAGTCTTTTCGACAGCTTTAGACGGAGCTCTATTTATAGTGAGTGCAGCTGTATTTAGTGCATGTCCCCAAAATTCTAATGGAAGTTTGGCCTGACCCATCATTGACCTGACCATGTCTAGCAAGGTTCTGTTCCTCCGTTCCGACACACCGTTCCATTGTGGTGTTCCAGGAGGAGTCAATTCTGATAGAATTCCACATTCTTTCAGATGGTCATCAAATTCATAGCTCAGATATTCACCGCCTCTATCAGACCGCGGTGAAAGTGATAAAGTAGCTGAAACCACCTCTAGCATTTGTACTCATTGGTCCACATACATCTGTATGGATTAAACCCAATAGTTCATTTGCTCTTTCTCCAACTTTAGAGAAAGGTTGCTTTGTCATATTGCCAAGTAAACATGATTCGCATTTACCATAATCCTCTAAGTCAAATGGTTCTAGAATTCCTTCCTTTTGAAGTCTTTCTAAGCGTTTCAAGTTTATATGGCCTAATCGACAATGCCACAGATAGCTGAGATCTGAATCATCCTTTTTGGCCTTTTTGGTATTTATGTTATAAACTTGTTTGTCGTGATCTAATAAATAAAGTCCATTGACTAATCTAGCAGATCCATAAAACATCTCTTTAAAATAAAACGAACAACGTACTATTGTCTTTTATTAAAAAGGAAAATCCCTTAGCATCTAAGCAAGAAACTGAAATGATGTTTTTAGTAAGACTTGGAACATGGAAACACTCTTCCAGTTCCAAAACTAGCCCGGAGGGCAACGACAAATAATAAGTTCCTACAGCTAATGCAGCAATCCGTGCTCCATTTCCCACTCGTAGGTCGACTTCACCCTTGCTTAACTTTCTACTTCTTCTTAGTCCCTGTGGATTGGAACATAAGTGTGAGCCACAACCTGTATCTAATACCCAAGAAGTTGAATTAGCAAGTATACAGTCTATAACGAAAATACCTGAAGATGGAACGACTGTTCCGTTCTTCTGATCTTCCTTTAGCTTTAGACATTCTCTTTTGTAATGGCCTATTCCATCACAATAAAGACAGCTTGATGTGGACTTGTCCTGCTTTGATTTAGCATCGCCCTTGGACTTTCCACTTTTCTTGAACGGTCTCCTTCTAGCCTTGAGTAAATCTTTGGCTTCACAGTCCAGTATTATTTTAGCCTTTCTGACAAGGTGAACAAATTCTGCAACTGTTTCTTCTCTTGGTTCACTTAGGTACAGTTGCTTGAAGCGACCAAACCCACTGTGTAGTGAATTGAGCAAGATAGAGACTGCCATCCTTTCGCTTATTGGTGTTCCTAGTAGACTTAGGCGATCAAAGTATGAACGCATAAGATCCACATGGAACCTCAGTGGGACACCTACCCTCTGTTTAGTGCGAAAGAGCTGAACATGTGTTTCTTGGACTTCCATCCTATAACACCTGTTGGGAGAACTAACCTTTAGACCAGACATTGATTCAATCAACTCATGGACGTTCAGGTCCCTGTCCTCTGTGCTTCCACGACAGATATCCCTCAGATTCTTGATGAGCGTAAAAGGTTCATATGCTACAAACCTTCTAGCCCAATCATCAGGGATATTGTTCAGCATGAGACTCATAACCTTTTTGAGATCCGCATCCCAGGCGTAAAATCTCTCAGGGGTCATGTCTCTGGCATAGTAGCTTGGCATGGGATGTGATAGTACATACTCAAGTCCATTGAGTTTGACTATTTCAACTAGCTTAGCTTCCCATTCAAGAAAATTTGCCAGGTTTAGTTTGACCATAAGCTCAGAACCCATGATGATGTTTTGATTGTTGTTTGCCATATTTAAAACTACAATTGAAAAGAATAAACAAATAAATAACCATTCACAGTTTCTCTTAATAAACTTAAATTCTAGCATACATGCATAATTCAATGTTCATTAAGCATTTTATTCAAGTTATGTGTTCCGGCAGGTGTGAATAAAATGATTCCAAGATCCTAAAATCATTGAAGAACTAAGCACAGTTTGTCGACTTAATCCTAAAACATCTTAGGTAAGCAAAAGCCTTTTGCTAATAGTCTAGAAACTATTCTTGGTTGATAGGTACGTCTAAGAACTTATTAGGTAAACCTATCGATTTTGCCACGACATAAAAGGACTCCTTACTTATATCGTTGAGTTTCACCAAAACTAACATGTACTCACAATTATTTGTGTACCTTGCCCCTTTAGGACCAATAAGTAACACCTCGCTGAGCGAAAACTATTACTAGATTGATGTAAAGGATATCCAAGCAAGTGTATATTTTGGCATGGCACCTTTTAACTCAATTTTTAAGTTTGGAACTTAAGGCTCTTACTATGTTGGTTAGATTTTAAGTGAACTAAAATCCTTAATCATGCAACATAATCAAGCTTTTGATCTCATGCATTTTAAGACATATTTAAAAGCAATAAATAACTTAAAACATGCATAAGATTAATGTGATCTAGCATGGCCCGACTTCATCTTGAAGCTTTAACTTCAAAGTTCGTCTTGAAAATCTCCGTGGGAGGCACCATTTTCTTCAAATAGAATAAGCTATAACTAATTACAACTATTTGATGGTACGCAGACCATATTTGAATTGAAAAACAACTTTGGTACTTTAGACCAATTACATTCAAATTAATGGTACGCATACCATATTTTCTATCTATTTGGGCCATACTAGTCACTTCATAACCTGCAAAACAGTACATATACAATATATACCATTCACCCATTCATTATCATGAATGGCCCACATTGCTGGTTAGTAAAACACATTATGCATCACATAAACATTTGCAGCAATTAATCAAGGGCACCAATAATCTACCAATTATTCAGTCCTTATTAATTCTAATCAAGTTGTTTTAACCTTAAGGATTTGTAGACCTAATCAAGAGTTTATCACTAAAAGGGGCTCCCACTTAAACCAATGAATTCATATGCTTTACTAATTTTAAACATAAAAATGTATTTCTAGTCTAACCGGAAACATACAAATTTAATTAAAATTTAAAGCTCATATAAATTTATAATTGAATCCAAAAGTTTAATTTAATTTCAGTCGTATTTAAATTAATTCATGATTTTAATTTTATTCACGTCGCAATAGCAAGCTGCTTGCCATCGCTGGGCGCAGCGCTCGTCGCACGTCACAACAAGCACTCGCACGCCATCGCTGGGCGCAGCGCTCGTCGCACGCACAATAAGCACTCACACGCCATCGCTGGGCGCAGCGCTCGTCGCACGTCGCAACAAGCACTCGCACGCCATCGCTGGGCGCAGCGCTCGTCGCACGCACAACAAGCACTCGCACGCCATCACTGGGCGCGGCGCTCGTCGCACGCACAACAGCGCTCGCTGCGCGCGAGCGATCGATGCTTGGCGCAGCACTCGTGGCACGCGAGCTTACGCTCGCTGCGCGCGAGGCTCCGCACGCTTGCGCTAGGCAGTGCGCGCTGTGGCGCAGCTCGCTTGCTTCCCACACGCGACTGCTCGTGCCTTGCTCTCGCCCTCGCCCATTCGCCCATGCACACAGCCCACGACACAAGGCAGGGCTGCTGCCTTGTGCTCGTGCATCATGGCCTTGCTCATTGCTTTCGTACCGCATGGGCGACGAGATCCCTTGCTCGTCGTCACATGCCCGCACTATACAACACCCCTTAAGGGTAACACGTAGTGTCCATTGCTTTGTGCGTGCAAGCTATATGAGCGAATCGCATAAAAATTTAAAATTTATATTCAAAATTAATGACAAATTAATAAATAATATTAATTTCATAATTTTAGGGCGAAAAATCGAAAATTTATTATTCAATTGATTTCCGATTAACATGGATTCAAGTCTAGGTCATAAAAATTTAAAATTTAACATAAATTTACAGTTTTTATGGTGGTTTTTAATCATAGGTATCTAATTAAATTATAACTAATTATGAAAATCAAATTAATTCTAAATTATTCCAATTTTCAACAAATTAATCATAATTACAAATTAGATTGCATAATTAACAAGGCTAGGCATTCAAACTTGTTAAACATATACAGTAGGTCAATGAAAAATTCAAGATTTATCAACAAGAATCGCAAATATTTAATTTAACATCTTAAATTTACGAAATTTTGCATTCGAAAAACTAAAACCTCCGAAAAGTCATAGTTAGGCTTCGAATTTGAGAATTCTGGGTTCGGCAGAAAAATACTGTTTTTGTCAAAATTTTAGAATGCCTTTTACATGCGGAATTGACACAAAAATCACTCGATTTGGATGAGTAACGAAGAAACTGCCGAAAAACTGCGTACGTATAATTAAATAAACGCAATTTGCAATTAATTAACAATTACGAAAATTAATCACCCCTTTTAATTCTTGCAAATTTGTAATATTTAACCATGTTCATGCAATTTAGATTATGAAAATAATAAGAGGCTCGTGATACCACTGTAAGGTTATGATACATATGACAATTCATAAATCATGCGGAAAAACCATAAAGCCAGGAAAGCATATTATTTACACATAATCATTTAGCATAGTTTAGATGCATACACTTTGTTGCGTGCCCTCCCTAGCTGCGCCCGAACCGAACAAGAACAAGTCTTTAGGACTCCAAGTGTCGTCCCTCCGTAGATAGTCCACAGCACGTCCGGATCCGCCTTAAGATTGACCAACTAGAATCGCCCTTAAAGTACTACTTATTTTCGGCTAAATGGGCAAGAGTTATGGCTGATTTTTCTGCTTAAAAATCCTAGCTTTGAATACTTGAAAACTTGTATATAAATAATGACCCTAGGCCCTTATTTATAGAGGTATGGAAAAGGAATTGTAATCCTACTAGGATGTGGATTTGTTAATTAGAACTTTATCAGGACTCTAAATAACAAAGCAAATCTAATAAGATTAGGATTTTAATCTTCGCACGAATCCTAATAGAATTAGGATTTCCCGCACACGCATCGTACAAGCCGTGCACCTGCGCAGGCCTTGCGGCCCACGACAAGCGCACAGCCCATGTGCGGTGCTGCGTGCGCGCGCGCCCTTGGCTGGGCCTGGCCTTGCGCTGGGCCTGGTTGAGGCGTGCGTTGCTGCGTGCGGATCGCTGGGCGATAGCCTGGCTTCGTGCTGGGCCTTCGTCTAGCGGGCCTCGTCCGATGCTAATTCGTACGATACGCTTCCGATTAAATTCCCGATTCCGGAATTCATTTCCGATACGAACAACATTTAATATTTCCGATTCCGGAATTAATTTCCGTTTCGAACAAATATTTAATATTTCAGTTTTCGGAATTATTTTCCGATTCCGATAATATTTCCGATTCTGACAATATTTCCGTTTCCGGCAATATTTCCGATTCCGGCAATATTTCCATTTCCGATAATATTTTCCGATACGTACCATGTTTCCGTTTCCGGCAACATCTACGACTTGGATAATATTTATATTTCCGATACGATCCATATTTCCGTTTCCGGCAATATCATCGTTTCCGGAGTATTCATTTCTTGCCTGTGACGATCTCAGCTCCCACTGAAACCAAGATCCGTCGATTCCGAATATCCATAGATGGAGTATTTAATGCCATTAAATACTTGATCCGTTTACGTACTATTTGTGTGACCCAACGGGTTCAGTCAAGAGTAAGCTGTGGATTAATATCATTAATTCCACTTGAACTGAAGCGGCCTCTAGCTAGGCATTCAGCTCACTTGATCTCACTGAATTATTAACTTGTTAATTAATACTGAACCGCATTTATTAGACTTAACATAGAATGCATACTTGGACCGAGGGCATTATTTCCTTCAACTAGTTGCAGTCTTCCAGCATAAGACAGAAACTTAGTAGCCCAAATTTTGATTCTAGCAACTGTTTTTTCAATCAAAGGCTTGCAATCATTATAATTAAGTTTCCTAGTAGTAAGTGGGACCCCCAAATACGTAAAAGGAAATGAGCCTTTAGCTATGCCCAAAGAATCAACAATTTGACTAGCAGCAGTATCAGATACACCAGCAACATACACATCACTCTTATGCAAATTAGCTTCCAAACCAGAAGCTTTTGAGAATTTAGTAAAAGCTTGAAAAATAGCAGACACAGAAGGAATATCAGCCCTAGCAAACATCAGCAGATCATCTGCAAACATCATATGGGTGATGTTTAACTTTTTACATCTGGGGTGATACTTGAACTCTTTACTCTTTTCAACCACAGCTAAGCATCTGGATAGGTATTCCATACCTATAGCAAACAGATAAGGGGATATGGGGTCCCCTTGCCTCAAACCTTTCTTTGCTGGAATTGGTTTGGTAGGAAATCCATTCACTAGGATAGAATAAGAGACAGAACCAAGGCACTGCATTATCCATTTAACAAAGAGAGCAGGAAAACCCAACTCAACTAACATACTTTCCAGGAAGGGCCTTATTCTATAGAATCATAGGCTTTCTTCAAATCAACTTTAATCATACACCTGGGGGAGATGTTCTTCCTGGAGTAACACTTGATTAGCTCTGAAGCAAGGAGAATGTTATCTGCAATATTTCTTCCAGGAATGAAACCTGCCTTAGCACAATGAAACTACCTTCCCAATTACACCTTGCATTCTTGCTGTTAAGATCTTTGAAATGATTTTATAAACCACATAGCAACAAGCTATGGGTCTGAAATCTTTCACAGTGGAGGCATTCTGAATCTTTGGAATCAAAGTTACTGCAGTGTTATTAATTGGCTTCAGCAGAACACCAGTATCAAAGAATTCTCTGATTGCATTGTAAATGTCAGCTTTCACAATATTCCAGGTTTTATGAAAAAAGAGACTGTTAAAACCATCCAAACCAGGAGCTTTATTCACATTGATTCCCTTAATAGCAGTATCAATTTCCAAGTCAGAAATAGGAATAATGAGGGAGTCTGCATCAGCAGCACTCAATTGAATCCCATGTCTAACAATAGGAACATCAATACCAGTTAGAGAAGCTGCAACAGAGCCAATCAACTTGCCATAAAAGTTTTTAATTTCAGTCTGAATGTCAGCCTCAGTTGTCAGCTTTGTACCATGATCATCATATAAAACATCAGTGCTATTAATGGCATACCTCTCCTTCATGGAACTGAAGAAGAATTTGGAGTTAGAATCCCCTAGCTGAAGCCACTGAATTCTAGACTTCTGCCTATATGCACTTTCTTGAACTTTCAGAAACAATTTAAGCTTTGCCACACACTCTTTCTCCTTTTCCTGAACAACACTATCATCAGGATTAGCAATGCTGATAGATTGAGCCATTTCCAAGTCCCTTCTGCATTTCTCAATGTTAGTTTCTAATTGAGCAAATTCCTGTTTGTGTAGAGCTTTAAGTTCTACTTTAACTGCTTTAAGCTTGCTCCATACATTCTGCATTGCTGAAGTTGTTGTATTCTTCTCCCAACCTTTCTGCACAGCTTGGAAAAATTGGGGATGATCTGCCATGTAATTAAAGAACTTGAATGGTCTACCTCCCTTCTTCATATTCACCTTATAATTCATCACCAGCGGAGTGTGATCTGACAACCCAGGATTCATGTAATCAACCACCACATCAGAGTAAGTACCTTGCCAACAGGAATTGCCAAAAGCTCTATCAATTCTTGAACTAATTCTATGCACCTCATGCCCTTTATACCATGAATAAAAATGTCCACAGCTTTTGAGTTCTGTGAGATCAGTCTGACTCAAACATGTTTCAAAATCAATAGTTTCTGCATTAGTGACTTAATTACCATTCACTCTATCCCCAGAATAGAGAACAGAATTAAAATCCCCCATCACCAACCAAGCTAGATTATTAAGGGCACTTAAACTACTCAATTCTCTCCACAATGGTCTTCTGGTTTCAATGGAATGAAGACCATACACTGCTGTAAAACCAGAAGTGAAGTTAGCTGATTTAGCTGACACTATCCCATGAATAATCTGTTCAGACTTGTACACCACTGTGAATGTTACCACCCTATGCTTCCAACCAATCCATATTCTCCCCCTATCAGAATGATCATAGTTAGAAACCCAATGCCATTGAGCCCCAAACTTATTCTGGATTTTGCTACTATTCTTCAACTTAACTCTAGTCTCAATGAGAGCAACTACACTGATTTGATTGACATTAACAAAGTTCTTAATATCTCCAACCTTACTGGGGTCATTCATACCCCTCACATTCCAGCTGCAGATGTTCATTACCCTTTATCAGTACAGTCCCCCTCCTCACCTTCACCTCCTCCATCAAAAGAAAACCCCCTAGTAACAGCTTGAACTTGTGCCAAACCAAGCACATGGCTAGCTGGTTTAGGATCCCTTTTCCTCCTAGTAACTATTCTCCATCCATCATCATGAGTAACAGGAGTGTGTGTAACTTGGCCATCTGCCACTGGAGTGTGGCTGACATTCTTATTATTTTCAGCAGGAATGTCAGTTGTTGCTGCTTGTGCCACTACCTTTTTAATAGGCTGCCACACCTTCTTCACCTTCACAGGTACAGCAGGTTTGAACCTAGCAGTTTGCTTTCTACCCTCCCCACACACATGACCCACCACCTTACATGTGCCACAATAGGGTGAGAGCCAATCATACAGAACAGGTTGAGCAAAAGTGCTACCAGAAGGATCTTGCAACAGGACTTGCTTTGGAAGTGGTTGAGTAACATCAATCTCCACCAGCAGCCTAGCAAATGAAACTCTCTTTTGAGCAGATGTACAATCATCAGCAAACAATGGTATGCCCAACAAGCTACCAATCCTACTCAAAGAGTCTACCCCCTAATAATTCAAAGGCAAATTTGGCAACCTAACCCACACAGGTATAATCCTACGGATTTCTTCCTGGAAATTGAATTTAGCAGACCATGGTTTGACAATCATTGGCCTATTGAAGAAAGAATAAGGTCCAGCCAACAATACACTATCTCTGTCTCTTTTACTAGTAAACCTTATGACAAAGTAACCTTCATCATGAAGAAATACTGTTGGAGTAGCAACATTCACCCATTCTTTGGCAATAAACCTAATAACAGCTCTAATAGAAGGCATTTCCCCCACAATATACATCACAATCGAACAATTCCAGATAGCAGCCATAGCATCAATATCAGTTTTATCAAGAAGAGCAGTAGGCTTACCATCCACAATAGTGGGAGAGATGAAACTCAATGAGGCCCCCTTCGCATTCAAAGAGGTGCCATTGACAATGTTAGCCCATGATTTGTGGCTTGGTTGCTGCTGGCCCACAGGTTCTTCCTTCTTTTCCTCTCCTTCATGCTCTGTTTCCACATGCTCTGTATAAGTGTTGGGAATCATATCATTCCCCCATGAAATCCCATAGTCACCAGAAATTCCCAAGGCATCATTAACCTTGGTCATAATCGCATTTATCCTCATCCTCGAGTTGATATTTTCAGTATCCTGCTCCAATCGAGAAACCCCCTTCTCCAAGCTACGTGTCTGCAAACTCGAAGGAGTCAAATTTTGAGGAATAGGTTGCCTAACAGAGGTATGGTAGGCTCTAATCACTTCCATTAACTCCGGCGATGGCGGTCCGTTGCTTGGGTAAGGTGGAACAGCTTCGCTCCAGTCGAGATCTACTGTTCCATTGGATTCAGAACTGGGTTCCTTCTCATTCTGTTTCTGCTGAGATTTCGACCTTGAAGCGTTCTCTAATGGTGTAGCCGAAGATCCCTCAATCATTTCTCGCAATTCCGATCGTTGTGGCTTCTTCTTCCTCGGCATGGTGAGAGTGCGTACGATAGCAGATCACCTTATCATGCGCATCCCCCCATGAGAGAGAAAGCTTTTTGAGTGTACTAACTAATCCTTAGACTTTATTCTAATTAAAATTGAATTTAATTAAAATAATGCGACCTACGAAAATAATTAAAATAATTATTTCATTTTAATTTCATTTATGGCTCCCACTCAAACCAATAATTATTCCGGATAATTAATTATGAAATATTAAATTAAAACTCGCGGCCCGGCCCAAGCAAATAAAATATTAAATTAAATATCCCGTTAGCCCAAATTAATGAGAATATACGAAGCCCAACGAAATAAACAATTTTCAACAAAAAAAGTCCGATTACGTACTTGGACTTGGCTTGCGCCCAGCCCAATCCCTTGCGTGTAGCCCATGAGGCGCACGAGCAAGCTCGCACACCCCAGGCCTTCGCGCGCGCGCGTGCCTGCAGATGTCGCTGCCCCTGCGCTGCGTCGTTGTGCCTTCGTGCGCTGGACGTCGCATGGCCTTGTGCCTTGCTTCGTCTCAGCCCCGCAAGCAATGCCTGCCCCTTCCTCGCCCAGCGCGCACGAGGCACGCAGCATGCTTGCTGCTGCCCGTGTCGCTGCGGCTCGGCCAATGCATAGCAGCCCGTATGGCTCGACGAGCCATACATCCATCACACTTGTGCTCGTGCCTTTGGTTCGTGATACGGACCAACTTAATTAAAATAAATTTAATTTCACGAACTTGCATTAATATTATTTTTCAAAAAGTTACGATTTTTATTTTCGAAAAACAACGATTTTTAACGATTTAATAAACTCCACCGACAATCCAATTTCATAAAATTATTAAATCAAGAGCTAACAATATTCAAACTTTTAAGAACGAACGAATCAACATTAAAGTTTGAACTTTTAATTAATAAAATCTGAAGCTTTAAATCATTCATTAACATTTAAATTTCAAATTTTTAATAATTTGGTTTAAGTGCGATTAAAATTAACGAAACCATTCAAAATTTTAATCCTATAATTTTAAAATTAGCCACTGACCCATGAAATTATATCCCCTTTCCCAATTAACCGAATTATTCAACCAAAATTAATTAAAATTCAATTAGGGTTTCAAATTTTACGAATTGGGGAAAGGCAAAATTACGGTTTATACTTATCGTACAAATCTGAAATTTTTACCATAGATCGAAAATATACCCAGCAACATTGTGCCAATATTTCAAGAAATTCCGAGTAGATTAGGTCGACCTTTTAATTGAATTACTGTCCGACACTTTTAATTTTTAATGAAAAATTAACAAAAACGCCCAAGAAACGATACTTCGAGGCCTGTTTTTGCAATTCCGTTCTCATGAGTTGATCTTAGAAAATCCTTTTCAATCAGATTAGGGTTTTTAAACTCGAAAAAACGAATATTTTTGATTTCGGACCTGATTATTACGCAATTCATCCAATAATTCGTAAAAAATTCCGAAAATTCAACAAAAAATTCATAATTTTCGACAGATGCAAAAACAATAAAATCATGCTAATTCATGCTTTGAATACATAAGGCTCATGATACCACTGTAGGGGAATACAGTTAAACATAATAACATGTGCGAAAACAATCCCCAAAGCCAGGAAACATGTATAAAGCAAAGATTAAGCAAACTTACATTCGAAGCGTGTTTTCCACAATAATCTGTCAACGAACACGAACAAAGAACTCCACTTGTCGTTCCTCTACTTGGTTCACCGGCACGTTCAGATCCGTCTTGATTATCGTAGCTTAGACAATCGATCAAGATACTTTGCTTTTGGGATGAACACACCTTGGAGGCACAGAGAGAATTAGGGTTCTCTGTTTTCTCTTAGGGTTGTGTGTATTGTGTTGTTATTAGTTGGAAAGAGGTTAGAAGCTTATTTACATAACCTTACTAACCGACCAAGCCTTGAGGCAAGGCCGGCTAGCAAGCCTCGCGCACCATCACACGGACACGCACAGCAAGCTGAGCCGTGGGCCGCGCTGCTGCTGCTGTGTCGTGGTCTCGGCCCGCACGTGCACAGCTCCTCGGCCATGGGCCTCGCTGCTGCGTTGTGTTGCTTGCTTGCCTAGCGCGCGTGCATGGGCCTTGAGTGCTTCGTGCACTCGGCACGTGGGCCGCTCCTCGTATTCGCGTTTTAATATATTTCCGATATATTATTTATCGTTTCGTATACGAAGAATCACCGTCGTACGATACGATTTATTCGTCTCGCCTAGCTTACGAATATTCGCGATACGATATACGATTCCGATGCAAGGTCGTATCGTATAATACGTTTCCAACTTAATTCCCGAAAAGCTATTAAATGATTTTCCGATTGATTTAATCTGGTGATCTGTTACGTGTCATTGGTGTGACCTTGTAGGTTCAGTCAAGAGTAAGTTGTGAGTTCAATATCCATTAGAACTCACTGATCGGAAGCATTGCTCCAGCTAGCAGTTCCGATCACTTGATCTCACTGAATTAATTGTTCGCAATTAATCTGAACCTTGGTATTAGACTTAATGCACCTTGGGTGAAGGACATATTTCCTTCAATTAGCAGTTACTAACTGTTAATCATTTTGTCCTGATCCTGTTTCAGACTAAGCTAATTGATCCAGCAGTAAAAGGAACACTGAATGTCCTTACATCCTGCGCCAGAATCCCAACCATCAAACGCGTAGTTTTCACATCATCAATGGCTGCAGTTCTGCTCACTGGTAGACCTCTAACTGCTGAAACTGTAGTTGATGAAACATGGTTTTCTGTCCCAGAAATCTGCGAGAAACAACAAATGGTTTGCACACTTACTTGCCATTAAATTCTGATCTGATTTTTTTATCTGACTTTATGGTTGGTATGACAGAAAATAACTGACTAAAACCTGGTTTATGTTATGCAGAAGTGGTATCTTTTGTCAAAGAAATTGGCTGAAGAAGCTGCATGGGATTTTGTTAAAGAACATGGGCTTGATATGGTGTCGATAAACCCTGCAATTGTTATAGGCCCTTTGCTGCAGCCAACAATCAATACCAGTTCTTTTGCTGTTTTAAGCTTGGTTAATGGTATGATCATCTTGGCTTTATGTATATGTTGCTGGAATTTTATGCTCTCTAATAATATGTCATCTCATGAGACATAGAACTTCAAGTGTCTAAAGTACTCCATACCATACCAGTATCTGACTTCCATTGATATTTCATGTACTAATTGTAATTTGCTTAAAATGTGCAGTCACCGTTGGTTTTTTCCAAGGGAGTGAAAAAGGTGGACATGCTGACAGATGACTCGGTATATCTTTAAATTGCTTTTTATTTACCATAATTATAATTAGCCTTATACATCATTCAAACTAGTCATCTCCTGCTTGTGAAATACCCCCTCGAAAACACAAGTATTAAACTGATTTTATTTCTATGTGGAGTTTGAGTTTTCTATGTGGAGTTTTCTCATTTCAAACATATTAAATGATTCATATGATTAGTTTTAAGTTTCCAAGACTCAATCCAATCTATTTATGCACATTTGAGACTTGTTTGGTCGTTATAGGTCATATTTAGGCTAAAATAAGGCATTTTCGCTCCGAACTTTGAACTAAAGAACCTAAGGACTCATTTTAAACATTTTACATGATTAATATGATTAGTTTTAAGTTTTCAATACTCGTTCCAATCTATTTATGCACATTTAAGGATAATTGGATCGTTATAGGTCATATTTAGGTTAAAATGACATTTTCGCTCCCAACTTTGAACTAACGAACTTAAGAACTCATTTCAAACTTACTACATGATTCATATGATTAGTTTTAACTTTCCAAGACTTAATCCAATCTATTTATGCACATTCGAGACTTCTTTGGCCGTTATAGGTCATATTTAGGCTACAATGACATTTTCGCTCACAACTTTGAACTAACGAACTTAAGAACTAATTTTAAACTTATAACATGATTCATATGATTAGTTTTAAGTTTCCAAGACTCAATCCAATCTATTTATGCACATTTGAGACTTGTTTGGTCGTTATAGGTCATATTTAGGCAAAAATAAGGCATTTTCGCTCCCAACTTTGAACTAAAGAACCTAAGGACTCATTTTAAACATTTTACATGATTAATATGATTAGTTTTAAGTAAAAAACACTCATTCCAATCTATCTATGCACTTTTAAGGCTCATTAGGCCGTTATAGGTCATATTTAGGCTAAAATGTCATTTTCGCTCCAACTTTCAACTAACGAACCTAAAAACTCATGTCAAACTCTTTAATACATGATTCATATGATTATTTTTAACTTTCCAAGACTTAATCCAATCTATTTATGCACATTCGAGACTTCTTTGGCCATTCACTAGTAGAAAAAACCCCTGTTGGAGCCCCCTTGTCGCAGCGTACATGTATTAATACGCTTCAACAACTAGTAAGTCAACGCGGGTCAAACCCATTAAAGGGTTATTGCAGAGTACAAATTAATTGCCCCCTTCAAAAGAGTTTTTTGCAGCGTACATAGTAAAAGCCCCCTGCAACAACCCTTTTATTTTGTAGCGTACATGGTAAAAGCCCCCTGCAATAGCCTATTGTAATTTTTTTCGCTGCAACTTAATTAATTCATACCAACATTTCTATCTCAAACCTGATGACCAAAAAAAAGTTCATATCCCGCGCGCGCTCAATACTCCCTTCTTCTTCCCTCAGCTTTCCCTGCGTCTCGCCCGTCGCCGGTGGTTCTCGCCAGTCTCCATCGTCGTCGCCCGTAGCCGGTGGTACTCAAGCAAGGGTCTATTTCCTTTCCCCCTCAACGGTGGTTTCTGCTCGAAAAACCACTGTAGAAGTTATTCCCTGCTCGAAAAGCCACCGGTGAAGTCATTCCCTGCTCGAAAAACTAAGCTACTTTGCTCGGCCGGTTCACGAAATCTGTTCTCCGTCAATCCTCGCCGCGGCAAGTAACTTTCTTCCCTGTCCCTCTTGATTTGCGTTTTCAGAATTAGGGTTTGTTCAATTTTTTTTTTTTGCAAGATTTTCAATTCGTTTATCTTTTGTTGAGTCCTTATTGTCTGATTTTGCTGGTTTAGAAGAGCATAATGTTTGCATTTTATTTTTAAATTGACTGAGTTTTGATTATTTTCGTTTTACAATTGTTGTTGGCTATGAAATGTGTTGATATCTGTAGGGCTTGATTTTTTAATGATTCAACCTAATTGAGTCAATAATTAGTATTGATTAGCTATTGCCTGGATTAGGGTAGTTGATTAGGTAGAAAATATTACGAGAGAGAATTTCACATGGAGTTTCTTTGGAAACCGTTACCTTTCGCTTTTCGAATTAATTCCAGGTGCTTTCATTTGATCTATGTCAATATTTTCTTGAAGTTGTGTTTGTCTGGTTTAGGATTCAGTGGAGGTTTTACAGTTGGTTAATTATTTCATTCTACCAGAACTGTTGATAACTTTAATGCTTCTTACATTGGCTGATTGTTTATTTCTCTATTTATAGTTGCTAAAATGAACTAATAATATCCAGTAAAACAGAAAAGCGGTGGAGTTGGTATATGTATGGAGAGATGATTAGTAAATTGTGAATTCATTTGTATTAGGCCTAAGCCAATGGAAGTCACAGCATGTTAGGATTAATTACGAGGACAAATAGCTGTAACAAGGTCGTGTGGAACAGGATTAGATCTTGCAGGTTGGTGGCAATGTCTTACAAATGCAGCAGGTTTGCATTAGTACAGGATTAAGGCTGGTACAGAAATAAGCTTCAAATTTGTAGTCGTAATAAGTTCGCAAAATGCACCTATTTCCTTAATAGCAATCCTTATCTGACTGGAAATCTGGAAAGCCACATCTATTTTTTTGGACGTATAGCACATTAGGCTTGAACTCGAGACCTCCCTCAAGCGTCATCATGATGCTTACCACTTGAGCCACGTCTTGATTAATGCTGCAAGATGATGAATTATGTTTTTGGTACAAGTAGAGCTACATCTAACAGTCATAATGATGTAGACGGGATGGATCTAAGTTGTATTGAACTGAACCTGAAGCAGGGAGTGGTAGTAGAAATGAGAATGTTTATACTCATGTGGAGTATGAACTTTCTCATGGGGACAGGAACAAGAAATTAGTCTAATGCTCGTATTACACAGCTTTCACTCAAAACTAAAGGCATAAACTTGAGTTGTTGGAATAAAAAGCACGGGGACCACCCAGCAAATAATATACCCCGATGCACAGACTATCAATCCCGCCAGACGCTCCCCCCCCAATTCCGCTCCTCTCAACGGTTTGAAACTAGCGCGGGGTTTCCCTTTCTCCACAAAATCAACTCATTTTTTCTCTCTTTGTGTGTTTTATCCTCGATTAAGCCAATATATTTTGTCTTTATACTCCAGATTTGACAATGTCAATCATGGTAAATGTGGAAGGCCTAGATGAATCTTTATTTATGGATTACTAGGGAGAGTGGAAAATTGAATCGGAAGTTGCGAGTCAATAAAAAGAAGTATTGAGCTTAATACCGTCATTAAATAAAGAAAATTTATTGCCAATCACAAGCATGATTGTCTGTTGATAGAAGACCTAGGAAGTCATTTATCAATTGCTTTTACCTTGTCGTAAACATATATGTTTATAAGCTGTACTTGTTCTGTTTAATTTCTGCTGGGTGTATTTTCATCTCTCATCCTTATTCACCCAATCCAAATCATACCTTATCCATCCAGAGGGGAAAAAGGGGGAGGGTTACGAGTTAGTATAAGTTATGCTAGTTTGACTGTTCATCTTTGATTAGGGATTAGATTATTGATGGATTTGACTGATGCTCGAAATTCATAAGAACCAATCAGTTTATGGTCAGGTGGGATTAAATTTGCCTCAACGCAATTGCCTCATCTGGAGCACATATAGGCTTTTTGCACTTTTCATATGTGACTTTGTTTCTGAGTTAGGCAGTTAAACAAAATGCAGGCTCTAAATTTAAATGACCGCTCAAAGACCTGAACCTTACTTCATGTAGAAACTTGCTCAAGCTTGAAGGACCGGTTCTCGATAATGCGTTAGTTATCACCCTGGCTTCAACTCTAAGTAATTTCCTCGTAAACTTGTTTGAGTGAAGAGTTGTTCTTTGTTGCATTTGAAGTTTTTTCTTTAATTGTATGTAAATTTTGCAACTTATTAATATATAGTCATGCCAAAATTTTGTAGATTAGTTTATCAATTTCCTGCTTTGTGTTGTTTAGCAGTTTAGGACACGGGATTCATGCTTTCATATGCTTTCTGTGGTTTCCGTTTTTGGACTTTGGAAGATTTAATGTAATTGGGAAATTGATGACTGAACTCATTGTCTGCTGTTGGAACTACTTCTTGATTTTCTATAATTTTTCTCGTACCTAATATGACAATCTTGGTTCAGCGTTTGAACAAGTGCCTCACTTTCTCCTTTTTTTACTTAGTTCTGTAAGAGGCAATGAGGCATTGTTGTATGATGGGTCGAGTTTGTAATTTGAATGTCAAACTAATTTATCCACTTTGACTTGTTTGTTGATCGTTGTTACTCGTCTTGTTCTTGAATCTGTGACAAAATGTTCTAAATAGTGTTATCCTTCTACATCCTTTATGTAAATAATTTCCTCAACTATTGCACAACATTTGTCTATGAGTTTTTAATGGCATGGATTTATCAGGTACACTGCCTTTGAACATGTCATCCATGGATACTGTTATTGGTGTCTCCAAAGTACGCGACTTTCCTACTGCTCCACTACTTGCTGAAATGTTTAGAATTCTGAAGCCAAGATGGAAGAATTCTGATTCATTTGACCGAACTTTCTGGTGATCTACCTTTCGAAAATGTAATATATTTTGAAATTGCTAAATTGATATGAATATTGATAGTTTATGACTTTGCGTATGTTCACCTTTCCATTTAATCCTGATAGATACTTCTGGCAATCTGCAGATTCTTTCTTCTTTGCAGCGGAAGATACTTGTAGCGGGATTCTTGGAACCAGAAGCTGGCCAGAAGCAACCTGATGCTTTTTCAGGAGTTCAGTCTACACAAGTTAGTGCCTTACCTTTTCTGTTAATTACATAGCTCCTTAATTAATCTTCGGTTCATTCAGTTCATTAGTCTATACAAGAGTTCAGTCTATACAAGTTAGTGCCCTACCTTCTGGTTTAATTCCTGAGATTACATCAACCGCTATCAAATTAGAGCAAGTTCAGATTGATAATAACAATTTTACTAGTACTATTCCTAAATTCTAAGGGTCTTGGATCACTAAAGAGTTTATACAGATTTTCTGCTTCGAATGACCTTTTGTTTGGTGGGATTCTGTCTAGTTTTTGTGATCTCCTGTTATGCGTATTATAAATCTGTCTCAGCATTTGTTGTCTAGTAAAATTCCTGAGATGAAGAAATGTTGGAAGTTAGTATCATTATCTCTTGCTGATAACAGTTTTGTGGGCAAAATCCCACATTCACTTGGGGAACTTACCTTGACCTTTCTGACAATAATCTAAGTATAATACTCGGGGGTTGTGAGTATTTCTGCTGCTGATGCTTGCTTCCTGTACTGCTGTCTTCTGATACAGTGCAATGGTTGATTGTGGGTGAGGTTTTTTCCATTTAGATGGTCGTCTTGCTGTTTGTCTGCTTTGCCTCTAAAGTCTGAAGTACTGATGTTAATTTCCTGGTGTTGTTCTGAAGTAAGAAAGTCATGTTTTAGCTGTTAAAGCAAGGTTGTAATAGCTAAAATGTGACCATTGTATCCCTGCTAATCTGACTCCGTCTATGCCTCTATCTCTAGAGACATTGGAAGGGTATTTTTAGAGTTTTACCTGTTGTCTTTCAACTTAACCTTCAGAGTTGATTAAGGCATTAGGAATTAGGATGGTTCAATACATACAAAAAAAGAGTGTGATTGATCAATAAACCAAAAAAAAGAGTGCACTTGATCTATAAACCAAAATAAGATAGTGAATAGCTGGTGTGTCAATTGAAATAGTTCTTTTCTTTCATCAATAATATTTAGTATTCAGTTTGCTTTTCTTTTTGAAATCCTTGAACCGACCAAACTTTTTATGCTAAACAGCTAGCAAATCCATTTGTCCAAAAACAGGAATTTGTTTCTGAATGATTTGAAACTATTTTATCTTGTTAACTACCTAAAAGAACAAGTTGAATTTCAAAATGTGAATTCTTAAGGCTAACAGCTAAATACTTTGTTACTGTAGTTCCTAATTTGCTTATATGGTGGCACATGCTTTCTTTTGTATCTAGGTCTCTCTTTCTTTCTCTGTATACTTCCTCTTCTCGTTTAGTGCTTACTGTTAAATATGACATTTTTCTAATACAAAATCCACGACAAGCTGTACAAATTAAGTTGCAATTCTAAGTCGTTATAGGTCATATTTAGGCTAAAATGAGGCATTTGCGCTCCTAACTTTGAACTAAAGAACCTAATGATTCATTTTAAACTTATTACATGATTAATATGCTTAGTTTTAAGTTTCTAAGACTTATTCTAACTACTTATACACATTTAAGGCTTGTTTGGTCGTTATAGGACATATTTAGGCTAAAATGACATTTTCGCTCCCAACTATGAACCAAAGAACCTAAGGACTCATTTTAAACTTACTAAATGTTTTATATGCTTAGTTTTAACTTTCTAGGACTCATTCCAATCCATTTATGCACATTTAAGGCTCAATGTGTTGTTATAGGTCATATTTAGGCTAAAATGACATTTTCGCTCCCAACTTTGAACTTAAGAACCTAATGACTCATTTTAAACTTATTATATGATAAATATGCTTAGTTTTAAGTTTCTAAGACTTATTCTAATCTATTTATGCACATTTAATGCTTGTTTTATCGTTATAGGTCATATTTAGGCTAAAATGAGGCATTTTCGCTCCCAACTTTAAAATAAAGAACCTAAGGACTCATTTTAATCTTATTACATGTTTAATATGCTTAGTTTTAAGTTTCTAAGACTTATTCTAACTACTTATACACATTTAAGGCTTGTTTGGTCGTTATAGGACATATTTAGGCTAAAATGACATTTTCGCTCCCAACTATGAACCAAAGAACCTAAGGACTCATTTTAAACTTAATAAATGTTTTATATGCTTAGTTTTAACTTTCCAGGACTCATTCCAATCCATTAATGCACATTTAAGCCTCATTGTGTCGTTATAGGTCATATTTAGGCTAAAATGACATTTTCGCTCCCAACTTTGAACTTAAGAACCTAAAGACTCATTTTAAACTTATTATATGATAAATATGCTTAGTTTTAAGTTTCTAAGACTTATTCTAATCTATTTATGCACATTTAATGCTTGTTTTATGGTTATAGGTCATATTTAGGCTAAAATAAGGCATTTTCGCTCCCAACTTTAAAATAAAGAACCTAAGGACTCATTTTAAACTTATTACATGTTTAATATGCTTAGTTTTAAGTTTCTAAGACTTATTCTAACTACTTATACACGTTTAAGGCTTGTTTGGTCGTTATAGGACATATTTAGGCTAAAATGACATTTTCGCTCCCAACTATGAACTAAAGAACCTAAGGACTCATTTTAAACTTACTAAATGTTTTATATGCTTAGTTTTAACTTTCTAGAACTCATTCTAATCCATTTATGCATATTTAAGGCTCATTTTGTCGTTATATGTCATATTTAGGCTAAAATGACATTTTCGCTCCCAACTCTGAACTTACGAACCTAATGACTCATTTTAAACTTATTATATGATTAATATGTTTAGTTTTAAGTTTCTAAGACTTATTCTAATCTATTTATGCACATTTAATGCTTGTTTGATAGTTATAGGTCATATTTAGGCTAAAATGAGGTATTTTCGCTCCCAAATTTAAAATAAAGAACCTAAGCACTCATTTTAAACTTATTACATGTTTAATATGCATAATTTTAACTTTATAAGACTCGTTCCAATCTATTTATGCACCTTTAAGGCTCATTGGGTGGTTGTAGGTCATATTTAGGCTAAAATGACATTTTCGCTCCCAACTATGAACTAAAGAACCTAAGGACTCGTTTTAAACCTACTAAATGTTTTATAATCTTAGTTTTAACTTTCTAGGACTCATTCGAATCCATTTATGCACATTTAAGGCTCATTGTGTCGTTTTAGGTCATATTTAGGCTAAAATGACATTTTCGCTCCCAACTTTGAACTTAAGAACCTAAGGACTCACTTTAAAATTATTATATTATTAATATGCTTAGTTTTGAGTTTCTAAGACTTATTCTAATCTACTTATGCACATTTAATGCTTGTTTGATCGTTATAGGTCATATCTAGGCTAAAATAAGGCATTTTCGCTCCCAACTTTAAAATAAAGAACCTAAGGACTCATTTAAAACTTATTACATGTTTAATATGCATAATTTTAACGATCTAAGACTCGTTCCAATCTATTTATGCACCTTTTGGCTCATTGGGTCGTTATAGGTCATATTTAGGCTAAAATGACATTTTCGCTCCCAACTTTGAACTAAAGAACCTAAGGACTCATTTTAGACTATTAGGACATTGTCATTAGTTGCTTGAATGTTAAAATGTGATATTTAATTTGTATTTAATCTAATGTTTAATTTAAATTTCTGTTTTTGTAAAGGTCCACACTCCGAGGATTGCGCCTTATGCGAGGAGATTTATGTGGTTCGCGAGCAATGGGCTAAGTTTTTTGCCAGCAAGTATTTATTATTGGCTTTAGCGCGCTTGATCGAGTTGGTTTAGTTGTTATAGAATAATCTTTTATATTAAAATGTATGTATATGTTGAAATTGGTGAAGGAAATAATGCCCTTGGTCCAAGTATGCATTCTATGTTAAGTCTAATAAATGCGGTTCAGTATTAATTGACAAGTTAATAATTCAGTGAGATCAAGTGAGCTGAATGCCTAGCTAGAGGCCGCTTCAGTTCAAGTGGAATTAATGATATTAATCCACAGCTTACTCTTGACTGAACCCGTAGGGTCACACAAATAGTACGTAAACGGATCAAGTATCTAATGGCATTAGATACTCTATCTATGAATATTCGGAACCGACGGATCTTGGTTTCAGTGGGAGCTAAGATCGTCACAGGCAAGAAATGAATACTCCGGAAACGATGATATTGCCGGAAACGGAAATATGGATCGTATCGGAAATATAAATATTATCCAAGTCGAAGATGTTGCCGGAAACGGAAACATGGTACGTATCGGAAAATATTATCGGAAATGGAAATATTGCCATAATCGGAAATATTGCCGGAAACGGAAATATTGTCAGAATCGGAAATATTACCGGAATCGGAAAATAATTCCGGAAACGGAAATATTAAATATTTGTTCGAAACGGAAATTAATTCCGGAATCGGAAATATTAAATATTGTTCGTATCGGAAATGAATTCCGGAATCGGAAAATTTAATCGGAAGCGCATCGTACGAATAAGCATCGGACGAGGCCTGCCGGACGAGGCCCAGCACGAAGCCAGGCCATCGCCCAGCAAGCCAAGCGCGCCGCACAAACAGCAAGGCCAGGCCCAGCAGGCTGCGCGCAGCGCGCAGCGCGCACAGCGCGCGCAGCGCGCAGCGCGCGCGGGCGCTGAGTGGGCTGCTGCTCGCGCGCACGCATGAGGCCCATCGTGGCTGCCGTGCGTGTGTGTGCAAGTGTTTGTGTTCATGCACGTTTCCTAAAACATGCAGAGTTCGGTTAATGATTAAATTCCTAATTCTATTTGATAAATTAATTAAATTAGAGTTCTTGTAGGATTCTAGGTTTGATTAATTTGTATCTGAATAGGATTTCGATTCCCTTTCCATACCGCTATAAATATGAGGCTAGGGCTCACAATTTATAACACAAGTTTCAAAGTATTCAAAGTGAGTTTTTGAGAGAAAAATTCAGTCACACATTTGCCTATAAAGTGCCGAAAATAATAGTACCTTAAGGGCGATTCTAGTTGGTCAATCTTAAGGCGGATCCGGACGTGCTGTGGACTATCTACGGAGGGACGACACTTGGAGTCCTAAAGACTTGTTCTTGTTCGGTTCGGGCGCAGCTAGGGAAGGCACGCAACAAAGAGTATGCATCTATTCTATGCTAAATGATTATGTGTAAATAATATGTTTTCCTGGGTTTATGGTTTTTCCGCATGATTTATGAATTGTCATATGTATCATAACCTAACAGTGGTATCACGAGCCCCTTATTATTTTCATAATCTAAATTGCATGAACATGGTTAAATATTACAAATTTTCAAGAATTAAAAGGGGTGATTAATTTTCGTAATTGTTAATTAATTGCAAATTGCGTTTATTTAATTATACGTACGTAGTTTTTCGGCAGTTTCTTCGTTACTCATCCGAATTGAGTGATTTTTGTGTCAATTCCGCATGTAAAAGGCATTCTAAAATTTTGACAAAAGTAGTATTTTTCTGCCGAACCCAGAATTCTCAAATTCGAAGCCTAACTATGACTTTTCGAAGGTTTTAGTTTTTCGAATGCAAAATTTCGTAAATTTAAGATGTTAAATTAAATATTTGCGATTCTTGTTGATAAATCTTGAATTTTTGATTGACCTACTGCATATGATTAACAAGTTTGAATGCCTAGTCTTGTTAATTATGCAATCTAATTATTAATTATGATTAATTTGTTGAAAATTAGAATAATTTAGAATTAATTTGATTTTCATAATTAATTGTAATTTAATTAGAAACCTATGATTAAAAACCACCATAAAAATTGTAAATTTACGATAAATTTTAAATTTTTATGACCTAGACTTGAATCCATATCAATCGGAAATCAATTGGATAATAAATTTTCGATTTTTCGCCCTAAAATTATGAAATTAATATTATTTATTAATTTGTCATTAATTTTAAATATAAATTTTAAATTTTATGCGATTCGTTCATAAAACTTGCACGCACGAAGCAATGGACGCTTCGTGTTACCCTTAAGGGGTGTTGTATAATGCGGGCATGCGACGACGAGCAAGGGAGCTCGTCGCCCGTGCGGCACGAATGCAATGAGCAAGGGCGTAGTGCACGAGCACAAGGCAGCAGCCCTGCCTTGTGTCGTGTGCCACGAGCAATGAACGAATGGGCATGGGCGAAGAGCGAGCCAAGGCAGTCGCGTGTGGGCAGCAAGCGAGCTGCGCCACAACGCGCGCTGCCTCGCACAAGAGCGCGCAGCCTCGCGCGCAGCGAGCGCAAGCTCGCGTGCCACGAGCGCTGCGCCCAGCATTACTCGCGCGCACAGCGAGCGATGTCGCCCGCCCAGCGAGCGATGTCGCGCCCCAGCGAGCGATGGCTCGCGCGCACAGCGAGCGATGTCGCGCGCCCAGCGAGCGATGTCGCGCGCCCAGCGAGCGATGGCTCGCGCGCCCAGCGAGCGATGTCGCGCGCGCGCACTGCGAGCGATAGCTCGCGTGCGATGAGCGCTGGCGCGCGCAGCGAGCACCAATGCGTGCGGAGGCTTGCGCGCGCAGCGAGCACCAATGCGTGCGGAGGCTTGCGATAGGGAAGCAGCAGCTATGCGACGAGCGCATGGGCTGCGCGCACATGGCCAGCAATGGCTGTGTGCGTACGGCCCATGGGCGTGCAACGCGTAGGGTGTTTGCGTTACGATTAGATCGTTTTGAATGTTTAATTTGAAAATTTCAGTTCACGTAATTTTAATTAATTTTAAAATTAATAATTTGAATTATTTTCTTGGATTTTAATTTTGAATATTATAATTATAATAAATGTTATTTATTCTAATTATTTTACTAAAATTAAAATCATGAATTAATTTAAATACGACTGAAATTAAATTAAATTTTTGGATTCAATTATAAATTGATATGAGCTTTAAATTTTAATTAAATTTGTATGTTTCCGGTTGGACTAGAAATACATTTTTATGTTTAAAATTGGTAAAGCATATGAATTTATTGGTTTAAGTGGGAGCGCTTTTTAGTCATAAACTCTTGATTAGGTCTACAAATCCTTAAGGTTAAAACAACTTGATTAGAATTAATAAGGACTGAATAATTGGTAGATTATTGGTGCCCTTGATTAATTGCTGCAAATGTTTACGAGATGCATAATGTGTTTTACTAACCAGCTATGTGGGGCCATTCATGATAATGAATGGGTGAATGGTATATATTGTATATGTACTGTTTTGCAGGTTATGAAGTGACTAGTATGGCCCAAATAGGATAGAAAATATGGTCTGCGTACCATTAATTTGAATGTAATTGGTCTAAAGTACCAAAGTTATTTTTCAATTCAAATATGGTCTGCGAACCATCAAATAGTTGTAATTAGTTATAGCTTATCCTATTTGAAGAAAATGGTGCCTCCCACGGAGATTTTCAAGACGGACTTTGAAGTCAAAGCTTCAAGATGAAGTCGGGCCATACTAGATCACAAATATCTTATGCATGTTTTAAGTTATTTATTGTTTTAAATATGTCTTAAAATGCATGAGATCAAAAGCTTGATTATGTTGCATGATTAAGGATTTTAGTTCACTTAAAATCTAACCAACATAGTAAGAGCCTTAAGTTCCAAACTTAAAAAATTGAGTTAAAAGGTGCCATGCCAAAATATACACTTGCTTGGATATCCTTTACATCAATCTAGTAATAGTTTTCGCTCAGCGAGGTGTTACTTATTGGTCCTAAAGGGGCAAGGTACACAAATAATTGTGAGTACATGTTAGTTTTGGTGAAACTCAACGATATAAGTAAGGAGTCCTTTTATGTCGTGGCAAATTCGATAGGTTTACCTAATAAGTTCTTAGACGTACCTATCAACCAAGAATAGTTTCTAGACTATTAGCAAAAGGCTTTTGCTTACCTAAGATGTTCTAGGATTAAGTCGACAAACTGTGCTTAGTTCTTCAATGATTTTAGGATCTTGGAATCATTTTATTCACACCTGCCGGAACACATAACTTGAATAAAATGCTTAATAAACATTGAATTATGCATGTATGCTAGAATTTAAGTTTATTAAGAGAAACTGTGAATGGTTATTTATTTGTTTATTCTTTTCAATTGTAGTTTTTAATATGGCAAACAACAATTCATTCAACATTCGATCAATTCTCGAAAAGGAGAAGTTGAACGGGAAAAACTTCCTTGACTGGCAAAGGAACTTGCAAATAGTTCTTATGCAGGAAGAAAAGGAGTATGTCCTAGATGAGGCGATGCCCGAAGCTGCAGGCGACGGGGTCACTCAGGCAGCCCTCAATCGTTGGATTAATGCCAACAAGGATGTGAAATGTCTAATGCTCGCCACCATGAGTGCGGATCTGCAGAAAACGTTCATCAACTCAGATGCTTTCACAATCATCAGTGAGTTGAAGAACATGTTCCAAGATCTGGCTCGAGTCGAAAGATTCGAGACTCATAGGCAAATTCTTGAGACCAAGCTTAAGAAAGGCGAGCCCGTAAGCCCACATGTTCTCAAAATGATTGGACTCATTGAGAATATGAGTCGGCTGGATCAGCAATTTTCTCAGGAAATGGCTATAGACACCATCCTCCATTCTCTTCATAGCGGGTATGATCAGTTCAAACTGAACTACAGTATGAATAGTCTGGACAAAACGCTCACTGAGCTTCACGGTATGCTGAAGACCGCTGAAAAGACGCTCAAAAGTGATAAGCAGGATGTGCTTATGGTGCGTGGGGGCAAGTTCAAGAAATCTGGAAAGAAGAGGAATGCTAAGAAAGGTGGCAACAAGGCCAGCCCAACTAAGCAAACTGGCGCCAAATCTGCAAAGAGGAAGGTCAGTCAACCCACTTCTGAATCCGAATGCTTCTACTGCAAGAAGAAGGGGCATTGGAAGAGAGATTGCTTGAAGCTAAAGGAAGATCAGAAGAACGGAACAGTCGTTCCATCTTCAGGTATTTTCGTTATAGACTGTATACTTGCTAATTCAACTTCTTGGGTATTAGATACAGGTTGTGGCTCACACTTATGTTCCAATCCACAGGGACTAAGAAGAAGTAGAAAGTTAAGCAAGGGTGAAGTCGACCTACGAGTGGGAAATGAAGCACGGATTGCTGCATTAGCTGTAGGAACTTACTATTTGTCGTTGCCCTCCGGGCTAGTTTTGGAACTGGAAGAATGTTTCCATGTTCCAAGTCTTACTAAAAACATCATTTCAGTTTCTTGCTTAGATGCTAAGGGATTTTCCTTTATAATAAAAGACAATAGTTGTTCGTTTTATTTTAAAGAGATGTTTTATGGATCTGCTAGATTAGTCAATGGACTTTATTTATTAGATCACGACAAACAAGTATATAACATAAATACCAAAAAGGCCAAAAAGGATGATTCAGATCTCACCTATCTGTGGCATTGTCGGTTAGGCCATATAAACTTGAAACGCTTAGAAAGACTTCAAAGGGAAGGAATTCTAGAACCATTTGACTTAGAGGATTATGGTAAATGCGAATCATGTTTACTTGGCAAAATGACAAAGCAACCTTTCTCTAAAGTTGGAGAAAGAGCAAATGAACTATTGGGTTTAATCCATACAGATGTATGTGGACCAATGAGTACAAATGCTAGAGGTGGTTTCAGCTACTTTATCACTTTCACTGATGACTTCAGTAGGTATGGTTATGTCTACCTAATGAAGCATAAGTCTGAATCCTTTGACAAATTCAAGGAATTTCAGAGTGAAGTAGAGAATCAATTAGGCAAGAAGATCAAGGCACTGCGGTCTGATAGAGGCGGTGAATATCTGAGCTATGAATTTGATGACCATCTGAAAGAATGTGGAATTCTATCAGAATTGACTCCTCCTGGAACACCACAATGGAACGGTGTGTCAGAACGGAGGAACAGAACCTTGCTAGACATGGTCAGGTCAATGATGGGTCAGGCCGAACTTCCATTAGAATTTTGGGGACATGCACTAAATACAGCTGCACTCACTATAAATAGAGCTCCGTCTAAAGCTGTCGAAAAGACTCCATACGAATTATGGTTTGGAAAGCCTCCAAATGTGTCTTTTCTTAAGATTTGGGGATGTGAAGTATACGTCAAACGATTAATTTCAGACAAACTTCATCCAAAATCTGACAAATGTATCCTTGTGGGCTATCCAAAGGAAACAAAGGGGTATTACTTCTACAATACATCTGAGAACAAAGTGTTTGTTGCTCGAGATGGTGTCTTTTTGGAGAAGGATCACATTTCCAAAATGACAAGTGGGAGAAAAGTAGACCTCGAAGAAATTCGAGTCGAACAACAAACTCTAGAGAATGCTCAAGATGACATTCAAGATGAAACTCAGAGATCTCATGAAGAATCTGGTGAGAATCATGGTCAATCTAGAAATGTTACCCCGCGTAGATCGCAAAGATATAGATCTCAACCGGAAAGGTACTTGGGTATTTTGACGAACGAGAGCTATGACGTTCTATTACTTGAAAGTGATGAACCTGCGACTTACAAGCAAGCTATGACGAGCCCTAGCTCCAAGCAATGGCAAGAAGCCATGCAATCTGAATTAGACTCCATGTCTGAAAACCAAGTATGGGATTTGGTCGATTTGCCAGATGGCTACCAAGCCATTGGAAGCAAATGGGTTTTCAAACTGAAAAAGGACAAGGATGGGAAACTTGAAGTTTTCAAAGCTAGATTGGTTGCAAAAGGTTACAGGCAAGTCCACGGTGTGGATTACGATGAAACCTTTTCACCAGTTGCAATGCTAAAGTCTATTCGAATAATGTTAGCAATCGCTGCATATTACGATTACGAAATATGGCAGATGGATGTCAAAACTGCTTTCTTAAATGGCGTTTTAACAGAAACTGTGTTTATGACACAGCCTGAAGGTTTTGAGGATCCAAAGAATGCTAAAAAGGTATGCAAGCTAAAGAAATCAATCTACGGATTGAAGCAGGCATCCAGGAGCTGGAATATACGTTTTGATGAAGCAGTCAGTGACTTTGGTTTCATCAAGAACGCGGACGAATCTTGTGTATACAAGAAGGTCAGTGGGAGCAAAATTGCTTTCCTAGTATTATATGTCGACGACATATTGCTTATCGGAAATGACATTCCTATGTTGAACTCTGTCAAGATTTGGCTTGGGAAATGTTTTTCGATGAAGGATCTAGGAGAAGCACAGTACATATTGGGCATCAAGATTTACAGAGATAGATCTAAAAAGATGATTGGACTTAGTCAAAGCACTTATATCAATAAGGTGCTTGATAGGTTCAAGATGGCGGACTCCAAGCGAGGCTACCTACCCATGTCTCATGGAATGACTCTAAGCAAGACTCAGTGCCCAAAAACACTTGATGAGCGTAGACGAATGAATGGGATTCCATATGCATCATTGATTGGTTCAATAATGTATGCTATGATATGTACACGCCCGGATGTTGCGTACGCACTCAGTGCTACGAGCAGATACCAGTCAGACCCAGGAGAGGCGCATTGGACTGCTGCCAAGAATATTCTGAAGTACCTGAAAAGGCACAAAGATGACTTCCTGGTCTATGGTGGAGATGATGAATTAATTGTTAAAGGCTATACGGACGCAAGTTTCCAAACCGACAAAGATGATTTCAGATCACAGTCTGGGTTTGTCTTCTGCCTCAACGGAGGAGCAGTAAGCTGGAAAAGTGCTAAGCAAAGCACCATTGCGGATTCTACAACTGAAGCGGAGTACATTGCTGCACATGAAGCAGCAAAGGAAGCTATATGGCTAAGGAAGTTCATAGGAGAACTTGGTGTAGTCCCCTCCATTAAAGGACCAATAGCCCTGTATTGTGATAATAACGGAGCTATTGCACAGGCAAAAGAGCCTAGACACCACCAGAGAGTCAAGCATGTACTTCGTAGATTTCACCTTCTACGAGAGTTCGTTGAAAGAAAAGAAGTCGAGATAAGCAAAATTGGAACTGATGACAACATATCAGATCCATTAACTAAACCTCTGCCGCAAGCGAAGCACAACTCGCACACTGCAGCTATGGGAATCAAGCATATTGGAGAATGGCTTTGATGTCTCTGTTTAATGTTTTAAAGTTTTAGAATTTAAATCTTTGTAAAACATTATTGGTTAATCATTCACAATAAATGAAAGGAATTCATTTTTCCATTTAATTTGTGGTTTATTAAATGATGAGTCCCTTCAATTTGACGATATATTCAAGATAGACTGTCAGGACCAGTCCTGTGACTAAGAAATGTCTATCAAGTGAACTTGAATGTCAAAGGTTGAAAATGGTCCCTAATCGGAGTTTTCTATAAAATTGGACGCATAGAAAACGTTAGACGATTAGAATGCAAGATGACTAGTAGTTCTGTTTCTTGAACTATGTGGACATGGCAATGTCATAATCATTTGCATAGATACTTACTTTGGGAAGACTAGTATCGGACAAGACCTATGAAACTTTACTGTAAGAGATGAAAGTCTGTCATAAGTAAATTTCATTAAATTATTAGACACTAAATCCTCAATACCTGAGTGATTTGAGATTACTTGTTTGAGAACTGGTTGCTTTGACGTTGACCAACCGTCGCACCGTAAAAGGAGGCTATAAAGGCAACGCTCAGGTAATCACCTATCAAACGAAGTCTAATCTCAAGATCGCAAGATTGGGATTGTCCTCCCATAAATCGGGATGAGATGCTTAAAAGTTGTACAAGGCCACTCGGAGAGCTAGAAACTGTGAAATGCATGGCCGTGCTCGGATGAATCATAGGCTATGATTATCTGTTTATTTGATCAGTTGAACTCTGAAACCGAGGAACACCTCTGGACATAATAAGGATGACAACTCTTACCTTATGTTCAAGAGCAAGCATCGAGCGACAAAGGAATTAGGAAATGCACACTTGTCCCTAAGGACAAGTGGGAGACTGAAGGAAATAATGCCCTTGGTCCAAGTATGCATTCTATGTTAAGTCTAATAAATGCGGTTCAGTATTAATTGACAAGTTAATAATTCAGTGAGATCAAGTGAGCTGAATGCCTAGCTAGAGGCCGCTTCAGTTCAAGTGGAATTAATGATATTAATCCACAGCTTACTCTTGACTGAACCCGTAGGGTCACACAAATAGTACGTAAACGGATCAAGTATCTAATGGCATTAGATACTCTATCTATGAATATTCGGAACCGACGGATCTTGGTTTCAGTGGGAGCTAAGATCGTCACAGGCAAGAAATGAATACTCCGGAAACGATGATATTGCCGGAAACGGAAATATGGATCGTATCGGAAATATAAATATTATCCAAGTCGAAGATGTTGCCGGAAACGGAAACATGGTACGTATCGGAAAATATTATCGGAAATGGAAATATTGCCAGAATCGGAAATATTGCCGGAAACGGAAATATTGTCAGAATCGGAAATATTACCGGAATCGGAAAATAATTCCGGAAACGGAAATATTAAATATTTGTTCGAAACGGAAATTAATTCCGGAATCGGAAATATTAAATATTGTTCGTATCGGAAATGAATTCCGGAATCGGAAAATTTAATCGGAAGCGCATCGTACGAATAAGCATCGGACGAGGCCTGCCGGACGAGGCCCAGCACGAAGCCAGGCCATCGCCCAGCAAGCCAAGCGCGCCGCACAAACAGCAAGGCCAGGCCCAGCAGGCTGCGCGCAGCGCGCAGCGCGCACAGCGCGCACAGCGCGCGCAGCGCGCAGCGCGCGCGGGCGCTGAGTGGGCTGCTGCTCGCGCGCACGCATGAGGCCCATCGTGGCTGCCGTGCGTGTGTGTGCAAGTGTTTGTGTTCATGCACGTTTCCTAAAACATGCAGAGTTCGGTTAATGATTAAATTCCTAATTCTATTTGATAAATTAATTAAATTAGAGTTCTTGTAGGATTCTAGGTTTGATTAATTTGTATCTGAATAGGATTTCGATTCCCTTTCCATACCGCTATAAATATGAGGCTAGGGCTCACAATTTATAACACAAGTTTCAAAGTATTCAAAGTGAGTTTTTGAGAGAAAAATTCAGTCACACATTTGCCTATAAAGTGCCGAAAATAATAGTACCTTAAGGGCGATTCTAGTTGGTCAATCTTAAGGCGGATCCGGACGTGCTGTGGACTATCTACGGAGGGACGACACTTGGAGTCCTAAAGACTTGTTCTTGTTCGGTTCGGGCGCAGCTAGGGAAGGCACGCAACAAAGAGTATGCATCTATTCTATGCTAAATGATTATGTGTAAATAATATGTTTTCCTGGGTTTATGGTTTTTCCGCATGATTTATGAATTGTCATATGTATCATAACCTAACAATTGGAACATATATTTAAATGTAATACGTGCACTTTGGTTTTGGGATATATAGTATACAAAACACTAGTTATTATTTTTATATTTGTTATACAGGTTGCCATATCCTATTATTGTTGTGACAGGTTTCTATATTTGGTGCAAGGCACTCTAGATATCCCTAAACAAAAATAAAATTTTCCCGCCAAAAGTCCTTTGTTGCAGCGTACATATATATGTGTACGCTGCAACAAATGTCAAAAATTTGGCCAAAATCTTGACTTGTTACAGCGTACAAATGGATGTTCCCTGCAAAAGGTGGGGTCTTTTACAGCGTACACGAATTTGTACGCTGCAACAAGTCAAGATTTTGGCCAAATTTTTGACACTTGTTACAACGTACATACATATGTACGCTGCAAAAAGGTACTTTTCGCAGCGAACATTTTACGCTGCAACAAGTTCAAACTTGTTGCAGGCCCCCCAACAGCATACGATGTACGCTGCAGCAGGGGTCTAAAAGCCCGCTGCAATAAGGGTTTTTTCTACTAGTGCATTTTTGTGGTCCCTTTTCCTTTTTTTTCTTTCTTTAATTTTGTTAAATAGTACTCCCTCCATCTCTTTTTGTTTTTTACGTTTGATATTTCGCACGCGTTTTAACGACTAATTAAGGTGTATTGAAATTCTTCTAAGTTTTTTTATGTAAACGAGGAAAATTACGTTTATTTATAATGTTTTCACTCTTATCAAAATTCTGATATTGGGAAAAGGAGAAAAAGTTAATGTCCTAATGGAAAAACGTGAGAGATTAAATGACCTAATGGATTTAATTGGAGATTGATATATCAACCCACTGGGTTGTCTACCCATATGAGGTGGACAATCCATGTGGACATAAGAAGAAGAGGTGGACATGACCCACACGGATAGATGGTCAATCTGGGATGGGAATGCATTTATGGATTAGTCAACTTCATTAATAAGGGATAAATTTTCAATAAACACTAAAAATGGAGATAATTAATTATGTTCATTTTTCTTTTTTGTTCTTCTATAAAATAAAATGACTATTTACATTCCATAGTTCGCATGTTAGGGACAAAACCGTTTGTACTGAAGGGAAAAAAACGCATGTTATGACTTGTAAGTAGTCTTCTTCGATGGCGATTTTTTCTGATAAAAATTTACTCCGTAGTAGTTAAGCTATTTTTGGAGGTAATTAAAAACTTCCCGAACAAAATTTATTTTCTATTTCTTTTTTTGTAAAATAAAACATATCTCATTTGAGCCATTATTTTAGGAAAAATTATAAACACATAGTACTATTTTGTTACTTTTGTGAATGATTACCTTTTAAGTTTTATTAAAAAACAACTATCTTTATTTAAAAAATATTCGAGTACCACTACCTATTAACCGTGTACTAAAAGGATTAAGGCTTTCTTCTTACGCACTTTTTCTCATAATTTCAGTTCAGTTCAGGTCTGGTCCGGTCCGATCCAAAAAGTTTAGTTTGGTTCAGTTCAGTTTATGTCCAATAATCCAGTTCAGTTCAGGTCCAATAAGTCCAGTTCAATTTAATTCACCTCCAAAAAATTCAGTCCGGTTCAAAAGAACAAGTTATAGTTTAACTATTTTTATGTTATTAATATTTTCATATTAATGTAATTTATTATTTTCTTTGTTATTATAATTTTTTCAATTAATATAAATATAGTTACTTTTATTCTTAATATTGTCGTTGTTGTTGTTGTTATTATTATTATTATTATTATTATTATTATTATTATTATTATTATTAGTGTAACCATATTTGTATTATTATTTAATATTGTTATCATTATTTAATATTATTACTAGTTTTTGGGCTCGGGCGATGCCCTGTTAGGTTATGATACATATGACAATTCATAAATCATGCGGAAAAACCATTTAGCCAGGAATACATATTATTTACACATAATCATATAGCATAGTTTAGATGCATACTCTTTGTTGCGTGCCTTCCCTAGCTGCGCCCGAACCGAACAAGAACAAGTCTTTAGGACTCCAAGTGTCGTCCCTCCGTAGATAGTCCACAGCACGTCCGGATCCGCCTTAAGATTGACCAACTAGAATCGCCCTTAAGGTACTAAAAATTTCGGCACTTTTGAGCAAGGAATGTGTCTGAATTTTTCTCTCAAAAACTCACTTTGAATACTTGAAAAACTTGTTATAAATTGTGAACCCAGGCCACATATTTATAGGGGTATGGAAAGAGAATTGGAATCCTATTAGGATACGAATTAATTAAATTAGAATCATAATAAAACTCTTATTTAATTAATTTATCAAATAGAATTAGGAATTTAATCATTAAACGAATCCTGTATGTTTTAGGTTTCGTATGTGAACACAAACACCCACGCACGCACAGCAGCCCACGAGGGGCGCCATGCGCGCGCGTGCACAGCCCGAGCATCGCAGCCCACGACTGCCGCAGCCTTGGGCGCGCGCTGGGCCTGCCTTGCGGTGGGCCTGGCGCAGCCTTGGGCTGGCGTGTTGTGGCGCGCGTTTCCCTTGCTGGACGTGGGCCTGGCTTCGTGCTGGGCCTTCGTCTAGCAAGCTCGTCCGATGCTAATTCGTACGACGCGGTTCCGATTAATTTTCCGATTCCGGAATTCATTTCCGATACGAACAATATTTAACATTTCCGATTCCGGAATTAATTTCCGTTTCGAACAAATATTTAATATTTCCGTTTCCGGAATTATTTTCCGATTCCGATAATATTTCCGATTCAGACAATATTTCCGTTTCCGGCAATATTTCCGATTCCGGCAATATTTCCATTTCCGATAATATTTTCCGATACGTACCATGTTTCCGTTTCCGGTAACATCTACGACTTGGATAATATTTATATTTCCGATACGATCCATATTTCCGTTTCCGGCAATATCATCGTTTCCGGAGTATTCATTTCTTGCCTGTGACGATCTTAGCTCCCACTGAAACCAAGATCCGTCGATTCCGAATATCCATAGATGGAGTATTTAATGCCATTAAATACTTGATCCGTTTACGTACTATTTGTGTGACCCTACGGGTTCAGTCAAGAGTAAGCTGTGGATTAATATCATTAATTCCACTTGAACTGAAGCGGCCTCTAGCTAGGCATTCAGCTCACTTGATCTCACTGAATTATTAACTTGTTAATTAATACTGAACCGCATTTATTAGACTTATCATTGAATGCATACTTGGACCAAGGGCATTATTTCCTTCAGTCTCCCACTTGTCCTTACGGACAAGTGTGCATTTCCTAATTCCTTTGTCGCTCGACGCTTGCTCTTGAACATAAGGTAAGAGTTGTCATCCTTATTATGTCCAGAGGTGTTCCTCGGTTTCAGAGTTCAACTGATCAAATAAACAGATAATTATAGCCTATGATTCATCCGAGCACGGCCATGCATTTCACAGTTTCTAGCTCTCCGAGTGGCCTTGTACAACTTTTAAGCATCTCATCCCGATTTATGGGAGGACAATCCCAATCTTGCGATCTTGAGATTAGACTTCGTTTGATAGGTGATTACCTGAGCGTTGCCTTTATAGCCTCCTTTTACGGTGCGACGGTTGGTCAACGTCAAAGTAACCAGTTCTCAAACAAGTAATCTCAAATCACTCAGGTATTGAGGATTTAGTGTCTAATAATTTTAATGAAATTTACTTATGACAGATTTTCATCTCTTACAGTAAAGTTTCATAGGTCTTGTCCGATACTAGTCTTCCCAAAGTAAGTATCTATGCAAATGATTATGACATTGCCATGTCCACATAGTTCAAGAAACAGAACTACTAGTCATCTTGCATTCTAATCGTCTAACGTTTTCTATGCGTCCAATTTTATAGAAAACTCCGACTAGGGACCATTTTCAACCTTTGACATTCAAGTTCACTTGATAGACATTTCTTAGTCACAGGACTGGTCCTGACAGTCTATCTTGAATATATCGTCAAATTGAAGGGACTCATCATTTAATAAACCACAAATTAAATGGAAAAATGAATTCTTTTCATTTATTGTGAATGATTAACCAATAATGTTTTACAAAGATTTAAACTCTAAAACTTTAAAACATTAAACAGAGACATCAAAGCCATTCTCCAATATGCTTGATTCCCATAGCTGCAGTGTGCGAGTTGTGCTTCGCCTGCGGCAGAGGTTTAGTCAATGGATCTGATATGTTATCATCAGTTCCAATTTTGCTTATCTCGACTTCTTTTCTTTCAACGAACTCTCGTAGAAGGTGAAATCTACGAAGTACATGCTTGACTCTCTGGTGGTGTCTAGGCTCCTTTGCCTGTGCAATAGCTCCGTTATTATCACAATACAGGGCTATTGGTCCTTTAATGGAGGGGACTACACCAAGTTCACCTATGAACTTCCTTAGCCATATAGCTTCCTTTGCTGCTTCATGTGCAGCAATGTACTCCGCTTCAGTTGTAGAATCCGCAATGGTGCTTTGCTTAGCACTTTTCCAGCTTACTGCTCCTCCGTTGAGGCAGAAGACAAACCCAGACTGTGATCTGAAATCATCTTTGTCGGTTTGGAAACTTGCGTCCGTATAGCCTTTAACAATTAATTCATCATCTCCACCATAGACCAGGAAGTCATCTTTGTGCCTTTTCAGGTACTTCAGAATGTTCTTGGCAGCAGTCCAATGCGCCTCTCCTGGGTCTGACTGGTATCTGCTCGTAGCACTGAGTGCGTACGCAACATCCGGGCGTGTACATATCATAGCATACATTATTGAACCAATCAATGATGCATATGGAATCCCATTCATTCGTCTACGCTCATCAAGTGTTTTTGGGCACTGAGTCTTGCTTAGAGTCATTCCATGAGACATGGGTAGGTAGCCTCGCTTGGAGTCCGCCATCTTGAACCTATCAAGCACCTTATTGATATAAGTGCTTTGACTAAGTCCAATCATCCTTTTAGATCTATCTCTGTAAATCTTGATGCCCAATATGTACTGTGCTTCTCCTAGATCTTTCATCGAAAAACATTTCCCTAGCCAAATCTTGACAGAGTTCAACATAGGAATGTCATTTCCGATAAGTAATATGTCGTCGACATATAATACTAGGAAAGCAATTTTGCTCCCACTGACCTTCTTGTATACACAAGATTCGTCTGCGTTCTTGATGAAACCAAAGTCACTGACTGCTTCATCAAAACGTATATTCCAGCTCCTGGATGCCTGCTTCAATCCGTAGATTGACTTCTTTAGCTTGCATACCTTTTTAGCATTCTTTGGATCCTCAAAACCTTCAGGCTGTGTCATTAACACAGTTTCTGTTAAAACGCCGTTTAAGAAAGCAGTTTTGACATCCATCTGCCATATTTCGTAATCGTAATATGCAGCGATTGCTAACATTATCTGAATAGACTTTAGCATTGCAACTGGTGAAAAGGTTTCATCGTAATCCACACCGTGGACTTGCCTGTAACCTTTTGCAACCAATCTAGCTTTGAAAACTTCAAGTTTCCCATCCTTGTCCTTTTTCAGTTTGAAAACCCATTTGCTTCCAATGGCTTGGTAGCCATCTGGCAAATCGACCAAATCCCATACTTGGTTTTCAGACATGGAGTCTAATTCAGATTGCATGGCTTCTTGCCATTGCTTGGAGCTAGGGCTCGTCATAGCTTGTTTGTAAGTCGCAGGTTCATCACTTTCAAGTAATAGAACGTCATAGCTCTCGTTCGTCAAAATACCTAAGTACCTTTCCGGTTGAGATCTATATCTTTGCGACCTACGCGGGGTAACATTTCTAGATTGACCATGATTCTCACCAGATTCTTCTAAAGATCTCTGAGTTTCATCCTGAATGTCATCTTGAGCATTCTCTAGAGTTTGTTGTTCGACTCGAATTTCTTCGAGGTCTACTTTTCTCCCACTTGTCATTTTGGAAATGTGATCTTTCTCCAAAAAGACACCATCTCGAGCAACAAACACCTTGTTCTCAGATGTATTGTAGAAGTAATACCCCTTTGTTTCCTTTGGATAGCCCACAAGGATACATTTGTCAGATTTTGGATGAAGTTTGTCTGAAATTAATCGTTTGACGTATACTTCACATCCCCAAATCTTAAGAAAAGACACATTTGGAGGCTTTCCAAACCATAATTCGTATGGAGTCTTTTCGACAGCTTTAGACGGAGCTCTATTTATAGTGAGTGCAGCTGTATTTAGTGCATGTCCCCAAAATTCTAATGGAAGTTTGGCCTGACCCATCATTGACCTGACCATGTCTAGCAAGGTTCTGTTCCTCCGTTCTGACACACCGTTCCATTGTGGTGTTCCAGGAGGAGTCAATTCTGATAGAATTCCACATTCTTTCAGATGGTCATCAAATTCATAGCTCAGATATTCACCGCCTCTATCAGACCGCAGTGCCTTAATCTTCTTGCCTAATTGATTCTCTACTTCACTCTGAAATTCCTTGAATTTGTCAAAGGATTCAGACTTATGCTTCATTAGGTAGATATAACCATATCTACTGAAGTCATCAGTGAAAGTGATAAAGTAGCTGAAACCACCTCTAGCATTTGTACTCATTGGTCCACATACATCTGTATGGATTAAACCCAATAGTTCATTTGCTCTTTCTCCAACTTTAGAGAAAGGTTGCTTTGTCATTTTGCCAAGTAAACATGATTCGCATTTACCATAATCCTCTAAGTCAAATGGTTCTAGAATTCCTTCCTTTTGAAGTCTTTCTAAGCGTTTCAAGTTTATATGGCCTAATCGACAATGCCACAGATAGGTGAGATCTGAATCATCCTTTTTGGCCTTTTTGGTATTTATGTTATATACTTGTTTGTCGTGATCTAATAAATAAAGTCCATTGACTAATCTAGCAGATCCATAAAACATCTCTTTAAAATAAAACGAACAACTATTGTCTTTTATTAAAAAAGAAAATCCCTTAGCATCTAAGCAAGAAACTGAAATGATGTTTTTAGTAAGACTTGGAACATGGAAACATTCTTCCAGTTCCAAAACTAGCCCGGAGGGCAACGACAAATAGTAAGTTCCTACAGCTAATGCAGCAATCCGTGCTCCATTTCCCACTCGTAGGTCGACTTCACCCTTGCTTAACTTTCTACTTCTTCTTAGTCCCTGTGGATTGGAACATAAGTGTGAGCCACAACCTGTATCTAATACCCAAGAAGTTGAATTAGCAAGTATACAGTCTATAACGAAAATACCTGAAGATGGAACGACTGTTCCGTTCTTCTGATCTTCCTTTAGCTTCAAGCAATCTCTCTTCCAATGCCCCTTCTTCTTGCAGTAGAAGCATTCGGATTCAGAAGTGGGTTGACTGACCTTCCTCTTTACAGATTTGGCGCCGGTTTGCTTAGTTGGGCTGGCCTTGTTGCCACCTTTCTTAGCATTCCTCTTCTTTCCAGATTTCTTGAACTTGCCCCCACACACCATAAGCACATCCTCCTTATCACTTTTGAGCGTCTTTTCAGCGGTCTTCAGCATACCATGAAGCTCAGTGAGCGTTTTGTCCAGACTATTCATACTGTAGTTCAGTTTGAACTGATCATACCCGTTATGAAGAGAATGGAGGATGGTGTCTATAGCCATTTCCTGAGAAAATTGCTGATCCAGCCGACTCATATTCTCAATGAGTCCAATCATTTTGAGAACATGTGGACTTACGGGCTCGCCTTTCTTAAGCTTGGTCTCAAGAATTTGCCTATGAGTCTCGAATCTTTCGACTCGAGCCAGATCTTGGAACATGTTCTTCAACTCACTGATGATTGTGAAAGCATCTGAGTTGATGAACGTTTTCTGCAGATCCGCACTCATGGTGGCGAGCATTAGACATTTCACATCCTTGTTAGCATCAATCCAACGATTGAGGGCTGCCTGAGTGACCCCGTCGCCTGCGGCTTCGGGCATCGCCTCTTCTAGGACATACTCCTTTTCTTCCTGCATAAGAACTATTTGCAAGTTCCTTTTCCAGTCAAGGAAGTTTTTCCCGTTCAACTTCTCCTTTTCGAGAATTGATCGAATGTTGAATGAATTGTTGTTTGCCATATTAAAAACTACAATTGAAAAGAATAAACAAATAAATAACCATTCACAGTTTCTCTTAATAAACTTAAATTCTAGCATACATGCATAATTCAATGTTTATTAAGCATTTTATTCAAGTTATGTGTTCCGGCAGGTGTGAATAAAATGATTCCAAGATCCTAAAATCATTGAAGAACTAAGCACAGTTTGTCGACTTAATCCTAAAACATCTTAGGTAAGCAAAAGCCTTTTGCTAATAGTCTAGAAACTATTCTTGGTTGATAGGTACGTCTAAGAACTTATTAGGTAAACCTATCGATTTTGCCACGACATAAAAGGACTCCTTACTTATATCGTTGAGTTTCACCAAATTAACATGTACTCACAATTATTTGTGTACCTTGCCCCTTTAGGACCAATAAGTAACACCTCGCTGAGCGAAAACTATTACTAGATTGATGTAAAGGATATCCAAGCAAGTGTATATTTTGGCATGGCACCTTTTAACTCAATTTTTAAGTTTGGAACTTAAGGCTCTTACTATGTTGGTTAGATTTTAAGTGAACTAAAATCCTTAATCATGCAACATAATCAAGCTTTTGATCTCATGCATTTTAAGACATATTTAAAAACAATAAATAACTTAAAACATGCATAAGATAAATGTGATCTAGTATGGCCCGACTTCATCTTGAAGCTTCAACTTCAAAGTCCGTCTCGAAAATCTCCGTGGGAGGCACCATTTTCTTCAAATAGGATAAGCTATAACTAATTACAACTATTTGATGGTACGCAGACCATATTTGAATTGAAAAATAACTTTGGTACTTTAGACCAATTACATTCAAATTAATGGTACGCAGACCATATTTTCTATCCTATTTGGGCCATACTAGTCACTTCATAACCTGCAAAACAGTACATATACAATATATACCATTCACCCATTCATTATCATGAATGGCCCACATAGCTGGTTAGTAAAACACATTATGCATCACGTAAACATTTGCAGCAATTAATCAAGGGCACCAATAATCTACCAATTATTCAGTCCTTATTAATTCTAATCAAGTTGTTTTAACCTTAAGGATTTGTAGACCTAATCAAGAGTTTATGACTAAAAAGGGCTCCCACTCAAACCAATAAATTCATATGCTTTACTAATTTTAAACATAAAAATGTATTTCTAGTCTAACCAGAAACATACAAATTTAATTAAAATTTAAAGCTCATATAAATTTATAATTGAATCCAAAAAGTTTAATTTAATTTCAGTCGTATTTAAATTAATTCATGATTTTAATTTTAGTAAAATAATTAGAATAAATAAAATTTATTATAATTACAATATTCAAAATTAAAATCCAAGAAAATAATTTAAGTTATTAATTTTAAAATTAATTAAAATTACGTAAACTGAAAATTTCAAATTAAACATTCAAAACGATCTAATCGCAACGCAAACACCCTACGCATCGCACGCCCATGGGCCACACGCACACAGCCATCGCTGGCCATGTGCGCGCAGCCCATGCGCTGCGTCGCATAGCTGCTGCTCCTACCCTTCGCAAGCAATCGCGCGAGTTGGTGCTCACTGCGCGCGCGCCAGCGCTCGATGCACGCGAGCCATCGCTCGCTGTGCGCGCTCGCCAGCACTCGATGTGCGCGCTCGCCAGTGCTCGCTTGTGCGAGCCAGCGCTCGCTGCGCGAGGCATCGACGCTGGGCGCAGCACTCGTGGCACGCGAGCTTGCGCTCGCTGCGCGCGAGGCTGCGCGCGCTTGCGCGAGGCAGTGCGCGTTGTGGCGCAGCTCGCTTGCTGCCCACACGCGACTGCCGTGTCTTGCCTTCGCCCATGCCCATTCGTCCATTGCTCGTAGCCCACGACACAAGGCAGGGCTGCTGCCTTGTGCTCGTGCACCATGCCCTTGCTCATTGCATTCGTGCCGCACGGGCGGCGAGCTCCCTTGCTCGTCGTCGCATGCCCGCACTATACAACACCCCTTGAGGGTAACACGTAGCGTCCATTGCTTTGTGCGTGCAAGTTATATGAACAAATCGCATAAAATTTAAAAAACTTATATTTAAAATTAATGACAAATTAATAAATTAATATTAATTTCATAATTTTAGGGCGAAAAATCGAAAATTTATTATTCAATTGATTTCCGAATAACATGGATTCAAGTCTAGGTCATAAAAATTCAAAATTTATCATAAATTTACAATTTTTATGGTGGTTTTTAATCATAGGTATCTAATTAAATTATAATTAATTATGAAAATCAAATTAATTCTAAATTATTCTAATTTTCAACAAATTAATCATAATTACAAATTAGATTGCATAATTAACAAGGCTAGGCATTCAAACTTGTTAAACATATACAGTAGGTCAATCAAAAATTCAAGATTTATCAACAAGAATCGCAAATATTTAATTTAACATCTTAAATTTACGAAATTTTGCATTCGAAAAACTAAAACCTTCGAAAAGTCATAGTTAGGCTTCGAATTTGAGAATTCTGGGTTCGGCAGAAAAATACTAATTTTGTCAAAATTTTAGAATGCCTTTTACATGCGGAATTGACACAAAAATTACTCGATTTGGATGAGTAACGAAGAAACTGCCGAAAAACTGCGTACGTATAATTAAATAAACGCAATTTGCAATTAATTAACAATTACGAAAATTAATCACCCCTTTTAATTCTTGCAAATTTGTAATATTTAACCATGTTCGTGCAATTTAGATTATGAAAATAATAAGAGGCTCGTGATACCACTGTTAGGTTATGATACATATGACAATTCATAAATCATGCGGAAAAACCATTTAGCCAGGAATACATATTATTTACACATAATCATATAGCATAGTTTAGATGCATACTCTTTGTTGCGTGCCTTCCCTAGCTGCGCCCGAACCGAACAAGAACAAGTCTTTAGGACTCCAAGTGTCATCCCTCCGTAGATAGTCCACAGCACGTCCGGATCCGCCTTAAGATTGACCAACTAGAATCGCCCTTAAGGTACTAAAAATTTCGGCACTTTTGAGCAAGGAATGTGTCTGAATTTTTCTCTCAAAAACTCACTTTGAATACTTGAAAAACTTGTTATAAATTGTGAACCCAGGCCACATATTTATAGGGGTATGGAAAGAGAATTGGAATCCTATTAGGATACGAATTAATTAAATTAGAATCATAATAAAACTCTTATTTAATTAATTTATCAAATAGAATTAGGAATTTAATCATTAAACGAATCCTGTACGTTTTAGGTTTCGTATGTGAACACAAACACCCACGCACGCACAGCAGCCCACGAGGGGCGCCATGCGCGCGCGCGCACAGCCTGAGCATCGCAGCCCACGACTGCCGCAGCCTTGGGCGCGCGCTGGGCCTGCCTTGCGGTGGGCCTGGCGCAGCCTTGGGCTGGCGTGTTGTGGCGCGCGTTTCCCTTGCTGGACGTGGGCCTGGCTTCGTGCTGGGCCTTCGTCTAGCAAGCTCGTCCGATGCTAATTCGTACGACGCGGTTCCGATTAATTTTCCGATTCCGGAATTCATTTCCGATACGAACAATATTTAACATTTCCGATTCCGGAATTAATTTCCGTTTCGAACAAATATTTAATATTTCCGTTTCCGGAATTATTTTCCGATTCCGATAATATTTCCGATTCAGACAATATTTCCGTTTCCGGCAATACTTCCGATTCCGGCAATATTTCCATTTCCGATAATATTTTCTGATACGTACCATGTTTCCGTTTCCGGTAACATCTACGACTTGGATAATATTTATATTTCCGATACGATCCATATTTCCGTTTCCGGCAATATCATCGTTTCCGGAGTATTCATTTCTTGCCTGTGACGATCTCAGCTCCCAGTGAAACCAAGATCCGTCGATTCCGAATATCCATAGATGGAGTATTTAATGCCATTAAATACTTGATCCGTTTACGTACTATTTGTGTGACCCTACGGGTTCAGTCAAGAGTAAGCTGTGGATTAATATCATTAATTCCACTTGAACTGAAGCGGCCTCTAGCTAGGCATTCAGCTCACTTGATCTCACTGAATTATTAACTTGTTAATTAATACTGAACCGCATTTATTAGACTTATCATTGAATGCATACTTGGACCAAGGGCATTATTTCCTTCATGCCCCGGGTCACTACATTAAAAACATTTACATTTACTTATATATGCAATGAAAACATGAAACATGTAATACCTTAGTGGTAAAATCTCTATTGTTTAAACTCAAGGTCAAGGGTTGTTCAAACCTTAAGCAAACCATGTTTAACATTTTCTTTATGTATATGAAGATTACATTGAGCAAACGACCCATAAGCAGAGCGCCATGTGGCCCATGTGTCACGTATACTTTCTTTTAGACGTTTTTAATATATAGTATAGATATTATTTTTTTACCACCTGAAAATGGGAAAATAGATGAAACAGTTATATAGGGGCCACTATAACGGGGTAATATCTCTGATATTTTCTATTCTTCCACGATTTCATTTATTTAACTCCCTTCACTTTCCCTGCTTCATTCTCTTCCATAAATTCACATTATTTTTTTCCTTTTATTTAACTCTCTTCACTTCTCCTGCTTCATTCTCTTCCATAAATTCACATGATTTTTTCTCCCATTAATTCACAAAATTAAAAAAATTCAATGGTAGTAAAAAGAGGAGGGTGAAAGAGTTAAAGAAAACCGCATAGGAGGTTTAAAAAATTGGAGAAAAACTGAATTAGTGTGCCCCACATACTATTTCATCTATTTTTTTCCCCTTTTTAGGTCTGCGGTAAAAAAACAAGTTTTTTTTTTTTTTAAGGTGGTAAAATACATGTTTTAGTTTGTAAAAGCAATTTTCTATTTTCTTTTCTTTAACTCAAACATCATTTCAACGTTAATTCTCAATGATGAACGTCGTTAATTAAAGTGGTCTGGAATTCCTCTATTGTGTATCCATATATCACGGTAAATAATATTTCGTATCTAACTCATTAATTACTATTCGATGACAAATATCCGATCATATCCGGTTATCCGAATCTTCCACTTAGTATTTTTAATACTTGTTTTAAGCCACTTTAATTAGTTTTCACTTTAATTAGTCTTCAGCCGCTCTATTGGCTTCTCTGTAACAATCTCTGGTAGTAATTTCTCACTCACGCTTAGTGATAAAGGACTTACACTTTCGGATGATATGAATATACTTGGAGTAGTAGGTGTAGGATCTACTAACATACGAACCACGGCCGGCCTACGAGTCCACCTACACTTAAACCGGCCTATGACCCACGTTCTAGCAATTGTATGATCTTCCTTTAATATTGAAACTAGCTTAGTTACCGAGCAACGTATGATCTTTAATAAATTTTACCCCTAAGGGCATACTTGGATTGAGGGTAATGTATTAAAGGGGTAATAAAAGTCAAAGTAAGGTAATTGAAGGTGATGATGAGGGGATGAAGTGGTGGCAAAGGGAACAAGCTAGTGTTGGCAAGAAGAAAATAAAAGGGAAGGTGGAACAAATACCCTCATCATGGGGGGAATAGTTACCCATCATCCCACTAGGGTGATTATTACCCTCATTTGGGGGTAATTACTTCCCCCCTTCCTCCCTTCTCCTCACAACACCACCACTACCACAACTTCTCATCACAATACCACCACACCACCCTCCATGCAACCACCACAATTCTCCTTCATTGTCCTTTTATTATGGTTTGACTTTTATTACCCCATAATCCATTACACCCAATCTAAGCGTGCCCTAAAAAGAATTCGTACAACGGTGTATTAGTAAAACCAATATTTATTAACATTGATCAAGACATTGGAGAAAAGTTGTCCCACATTGATTCACAATGATGGGAACAAGTATAATGGAAGTTATAAAACTGTGAACATAAAAGTTGTTTCTTTTGTAGTTATCCCACTTATCCACAATGAGAAAAAACTACGGATTAAATGGAAAATATATAAGCAAACAATGACAATTGACAAATATAGGAGTAATTAGGTATAGTATGTTTGTCAAGCTCCATCAGCTGTAAAATCGCTTGAGAGTGGCTCAAGTGAAGACCTGCGTAGCTAAACTGGTTAACCTGTGCTAGGTGCTGATTCAGTAGGGTCCCTTTTCTTACCTTTAATAAAAAAAATTTTGTTCACCTTATTTACTTCTTTTTTTAATAACCAAAATTCAGTTTAGATAATTTTACATAAAAGAAATTCTTAGAAAATAAGTACATATAACTTATAAAAAAATACTTATAAAAAAATTGGTTCAGGTAAGTGAAAATCAAATGAATCAAGCGCACCCTTAAACCTCAAATACTTATAAAAAAATGAACCCAATTAAAATTGTGTACACCATATTTAATTTAAAGACTAATATTATAGCAAATAGTGTACACCATATTTAATTTAAAGACTAATATTGTAGCAAATAATAACGAGTACGAGGTATATCATAAGATAATACTGAAAATTAGAGAGTTCTATTTTTAGGCCATATGTGGGAGTGGGGCAACATTAAGCTTGGTTTTATTTTTACCCTTTTGGTCATTATTTATAGCTCTTTATATAGAGAAAATAAATATTTATTTTTGGTTTCTTATCAATGTGGGACATTTTTCAACTTGTTTTGTTTCTCTCATATTTCGAACACTAACAAAATCTTAAGGTGCATAGGTTCTTGCCATGGAGTTAACTAATGGAGATAGGATTGAGAGTGTAAAATTCCAGTTTATCACCTTGCATCGAGATCGAGATCCTTTCACCTTAGTTCTTTTATTCATTAGAGTTTCTTGATACTAAATCAAACCCCTCTTTGTTATCAATTGCAGTCCTCTCCCAGAACGCTTTGGACGAACCTATTTCTAAAAGTTACTCCTTATGGCTCGACCTTTCCCTGGATTACGTTAGTGTATGTCATATGTTTGAGCCAGGGGAAAAATAAATTATCAGTTGCGCGTCCTTTGTTTAGCGATAGTTTTTGGTGTGTCAACTGCATGTTACGATTAATCTGAAACCAAACCGTTGGAGACTTGGAGTGTTTCTCTTGATTAACAAGTTGTCATGAAGATTATTACTATCATGATGATGACGTGCCCATGGCTTGTAGAGTTGTAGCTATCACTACCTATGTAAAAAGAACTGGCTTGATCCATCCAAAAAAAAAACACAGAAGATAGATATAACACATTTAGCTATATCATATAGGATTATCCTATGATATTACACAGGAGATATGATTCTCCTAAAAATAACACAGGAGATAGAATATTACGCATTTAGCTATATACGGAGTAGAATTGTTTAAAAGGACCAACCTCGCCGTATTATTGACCATGTAACTTAATCTAATTAGACCAAACATTTTGATATTAGTATACGTACCTAAATTATATGGAATTTTTCTTAAATATATTTAATATTGTATGTCGAAAGATAACCTCTACAAAAAATAAAATTAAAAAATCATTAAAAAATTCAAAACATATTCATTACTGTATTTCCATCGGAGAAATCTGATATACTCCGTACTCCGTATGTCAAATGTATTCACGGCTTTCACCAGGAAATAAAAAATGTATTCGATTTAAAAGTTACATGTCGTATAGCTTCCTCTCTTTAGCAAGGACTGATAGGTCTGCAATAATATATCACTTCATTCAAATATCCGTTGGAGATTACTTTGCAAAAAATATTAAATACTAGAGTAGATCATTGGTTCTTTAATTTTAATAATTAAGAACACTCCGTAGTAAATATTTCTTTGTTTCATATACGTATTACTCGCTCCGTCCCTTAATATTCGTACCGGTCAAACCGGTGCGGAGTTTAAGACATTTGAATTGACTTACTAATTTAATGGGTGTTTGTTGATAGTGTGGTATTTTTTTAATATAGTTAGTGGGAAATGTGTAAGGGGTGGGGAGTGGTGAGTGAGGGGTGTTGATTTTTAAATGATTTTTTGTAGGAAATAGGGGTGTAGGTGGGGTAGTAGGTAAGTGTGAGAAATAATATAATATTGGTAAAGATTTCCATTTATAGAAGCGGTGCAAGTATTAAGGGACGGATGGAGTATGCTAATTTGTTGAAGTTGATTTTACAAGGTTTAATTTGATTAGGACTTACAAGGTCAAAAAATATATGTATACACCATTGTTGAGGACTAGAAGTTTCAGAAAAGCAAGAGACCATGATTCATGACATAAAAAGATGAGAAGGGGGTTTATTATTTCTAAAGTTTGACCGTAGATAGAGTAGTAATACCAATAAAGGTTCCCAACAAACTATTTAATAGCTCTCTTTCCTAGGCTAACCTTAAATGCATAAAAAATCAGTTATTTACAACAAGATATGCCACATAAGCGGCCACCTAAGGTGGGTAACTAACCCAGTGGGTCAACAAAATTTTCTCCGATTTAATTGGTTAAAATAATAATTGGACACAAATTTTAATAGAATATTAAATTATTTATGTGATAATATAAAGGATTTTTTGTCATTTAACACCTTAAAAAAACTAGTTTTTGTAATTTAATACCTTACTTATTTTTTATTGTTTTTAAACACCTTAAAAAACAAAAAAAATTAGAAATCAACACCACTTGACAATTTTTGTTAGAAAAAACATTAGTTTTTAAGTATGCTAAAGTTCCCAAGGCATGATATGGTGGTAAACAACTCCTTCTATCTTCAAATTATGCTTTGGAAGTTATAGCATGATTAAAAATCAACGTTTTTTTCTTATGAAAATCGTTAAGCGGTGTTGATTTATAAATTTTTAGATTTTTAAGGTGTTTAAATATAATAAAAAATAAGTAAAGTGTTTAATTACAGAAACTAATTTTGTTAAGGTGTTAAATGACAAAAAATCCTAATATAAAAGAAAATGTAAAGAACATTTTGGGATACCCAAAAAGGAAAAAGTAAAGAACAAAAAGAGACGGATGGAGTAAAATATTTCTAAAATGTGAAATTTATTTTCTGAAAAAGATTGAAAATATATTTGCTTAGTAATTATACCTAATTAAGCAGCAGGGTCCTTCATCTTACCTTCAAAAAAAAATTTAAAACCTAATTCTTCCATCAAAAAAAAAAATGAAAACCTAATTAGCTTTGTAATTAAGTATTTTTAGATAATCAAATGTGTTAAACAAACATAACTTCGAGCCCCTCCACTGGCTCCTGCCCACCACCTCTAGAACCGCCGACATCCGGTGGTCGGAGATCCCGGAAATAGGAGAGAGGGAAGAGGAGGGCCGGAAGTTGAGGGGTAGAGGGGAGGGAGGGTGGTAAGGGGAGATCGGGGAAGGGAAACATGGAGAGAGGAGGGGCGGCGCTTTGGGTGGCCGGCAAAGGGTGAGAGAGTAGGGGCGGCGGCTGGTGTCTGGGTGGTCGACTGGTCGGGGGGAAGAGAACGGGTGAGAGACTGAGAACGAGATCAAAGAAGCGAGCTCGTGTGTGGTCGCGAAGTTGAGGAGAGAAAATTTGTAGCCTTAGCTATATCGTTTATAAATTATTACACAAGTAAGGTGATGGAGAATTGGTAAGATGTAGTATGATTGAGGGGGGAGGTACAGGGAACCCATTTGCATCAAAATTATTAGCTTTATTTTTATTACTTCAAAATTACTTAACTTTTTGAAGTTTTGGTGTTTTTATAATCTTCATTGGTAGTTTGATATTTGTATTTGACGCCTAAATTCAACTTAATTTAAATTAGTATCTTATTACTTATCATTATTATGTGAAGTGTTGTTATTTTTTGAAATTTTGGTATTCTTATAATCTTCATTGATATTGGTATTCTTATGATCTTCATTGATATTGGTGCTCTTATAATCTTCATTTTAAAAGCTAATTTAAATTAAAATGCTTAATTTAAAAAATAAGTAAAAAAAAGGAGGTAAAAATTTGATTTTGTTAAGTTTTAACGTTTTTTGGCTATGTCCATTATTAGAGTTGGACATTGTCTAATACATTTTATATATATTTCACAAACTCGAACAGTATTGTGATAGTTGTTTCTACTACAAGTTTTATATATATTTCATAAATATTTTTGGAATAAACGATGAGCTTTGAAGGATATATAAAAGTTCAATTTTAAATATGTATAAAAGTGAAGCTTAAATCTTTAACTATATGATCATAATCGTTATATTTCATTTGATTCCTAGACGTGTTTCCATGGGTGTTTCTTTCTAAAATATTTATTTTTAATCAAAAACAACTTAAGCAATAAGTCAATAACATATGACTTTGTTTGATTTGAAATCTCCTTTACATTTTTTAATTTGATTATTATAATGGAAGGAAACGAAAAGATCCAAAGGTTATAACATCAAAAAATGATTGTGGGAAAGTGTGGTAATGACCAATGGCGTAGTTGGCTAGATGCAAACTATATTTTTATGTTCACAGTTTGCATCTAGCCAACTGCGCCGTCGATTATTAATAGAACACAAAAATACAGTTTGCATCTAACCAACTACCCAATTGGTCATGAAAACATTTTCCTACAATCATTTTTTGATGTTATAATTTTAAAACTAGTTTAATATTATTCAATATCTTTTATTTAAATAAAAAATTTGTTACTTATTAAGTTTTTTTGAATAGTTTTTAAAATTAAAATTGAAAAATCTTGAATTAAATTAAATAAATGTATAAAATTTTGCTTTAAAAGTAATTTAAGGATCATTTATTTTAACTAGCTCGATTTACTAATTTAAGATTCAATTTTAAATAATTAAAAGTCAAGTTTTATTTATTGAAGCTCACTGTTTATTCATTTTCAATTTTTATTCATTTAGCTCACCGTTTATTTATTTTCAAGTTTTTATTCATTTTTAATATGTGGTAATCTCCAATGGCTTAGTTGGCTATATGAAAACTTTATTTTTGTGTTCTGGTTATTACAAAAAAAAAAAAATTGGGTTTGCAACTAGCCAACTACGCATTGGTTATTATCTGAACAAAAAAATCCAGTTTGCACCTAGTCAACTACGCCATTGGTTAATACTAAAACACAAATATACAGTTTGCATCTATCCAACTACGCCGTTGGTCATTACCACACTTTCGCATAATCATTTTTTGATGTTATAATTTTAAAACTAGTTAAATATTATTCAATATCTTATAATTGAAATAAATATTTTGTTACTTATGAATAGTTTTTAATATTTATATCGAAAAATCTTGAATTAAATTAAATAAATGTATAAAATTTTACTTTAAAAGTAATTTAAGGATCATTTATTTTAACTAGCTCGATTTACTCATTTAAAATTCAATTTTAAATATTTAAAACTCAAGTTTTATTCATTGAAACTCACTGTTTATTCATTTTCAAGTTTTATACATTTTTATTTATTTAACTCCCCGTTTAGTTATTTTCATGTTTTTATTCATTTTCAATATGTGGTAATGAGCAATGGCTTAGTTGACTATAAGCAAATTTTATTTTTTTGTTCTGGTTATTACAAATAAAAATAAAGTTTGCAACTAGCCAACTAAGCCATTGGTCATTACCACATATTAATTCTTCAATTTCTTTCTTTAAATTTTCTTCAAATTTTCTTCGTGTGGTCGCATGGCTTTCCTGTGTGTGCGCACAAGAATTTGGTGCGAGCGCACACAAATCCTGTGCGATCGCATGCAAAATGGAGGAGTTCTTGGAACGTTTTTGCATTTTTGTGCGAACGCACTCAGCAGCAGCTCGATCGCACAGCTCTGCTTGCTTTCAATATCTTCTCTTCTTCCTTGTACGAGCGCACACAAATCCTGTGCGATCGCACAGGGCTGCTTCATGTCCATTTCTACTCGGTTTTCCACATTTCCTCAATATTTACCTATAAAGCACAAAAGTGGAATAAGAACACATAAATGTCATAAAAACTACCTAAAATCAGAATAAAACAATAAGAAAACCTAAGCTTAGGGCGACATAAATGCCGCTCATCAAACTCCCCCAAGCTAAGCGTTTGCTAGTCTCTAGCAAACTAAGCATGAAAATAGGGAAGAATGAGCGCATTATTCAAATTCTAAAAATTACGAAAACAAGAACTACAAGAATATACAACCTAACTCACTTTCGTAGGAATCACGGTTGCATTTAAGCGCATGCGACAAGCTCTTTAAACCCCACAATCACTCATGAGGGCGAGTGGGATCTCGCAAGGGTTTCCAAATAGTTCAACCCATAACTCTTCCAAAAATTGAATCAAGGCAAGACCTAAAAGGAAAATAAACCAAGAAAAAGAAAGAAAAGAGAAGAAAGGAAAAGAAAGGAAAAGAAAGGAAAAGAAAAGAAAAGTAAAGAAAATAAAACAAAATAAAACTACAAAATTCAAGAACCGGGCTTTTATTATGGAACGAGCACAAAAGAATGCAAATATTACTAAATCAATAAAAGAATGCACGCTAATCAATGTCCTAAGTCGAGTGAAGGATTCAAGTGTGAAGCATAGAGAACTAAGGATTTGCACTAATCTATCCCCCTTCAACCGATCTTACCGCGTCAACTCTTTAGATCCTATTCACCTCAAAGATAGCTTCTCGGGACGCCGCGAAGGCGCCGGAAAAGACAAGAATTGCAAGAGGAAAGAAGGCTACGTGACATCTCGGCATGACAATCCCGCTCCATAAATTTGACCAATTCCTCCCTCCACCGACAATGAGTCAACTCAAAAGGGTCAAGAGGGCTTTTATGGTGAAACGTATAGGCTAGGGGTAAAGGTGTGGAATAAATTTGGAAATTGGTGCTCAATCCTAAAGTGAAGCGCAAAATGAACTTTACTCAAGCAAATAGAACCAAAACAAATTCACACCACTTATTTGGGGCACCCCCAAGCTTATTCAACAACAAAACTAAACTATACTCTTTTTGAACTTTTCTTGATTTGATTTTCTCTTTTTTTTTTTTGTTTCAAATGAAACTTTTCTCAATGCCTTGTTTTTCTCTATTTTTGGCTTTTTGAAAACTTTCCTTCTTCTTTTTGCTTTTGCTTATTTATTCACTTGTACAACATATTTCCCAAACTTTCCATTCTAACCAACAACCATCATTTCTCATCATTTGCATAAACATTCAAAACCCCAAAGCACAATTACTCAAGCTTCACTATCACTTCTAAGGGTGAAAATAAAACAAAGGCTATATGCTTGTAATGAGCTTATAAGAAATGAAGGGAAAAGGCTCAAATGGCTAGCAAGGGGGCAAATGCAAACAAAAATATCATGGAAAATAAAATAAAAATAATGATGTCCTAATCTAAAAAGAAAAATAGTCACCGAAATAAATTCCTCTATCGTCCCTAAAGTAGTTCGGTCGCGGTCTCGGGAAAGAAAAAGTCAAATTCGGGATATGGGAAAGTCAAGCCAAGGATCCATGCCACTCAATATTTGTATACTTGTGTTTGGGCTAAAATGAACATGATCCTCACAAATGGGAGAAAATACCATCCTTTCCGGTTTCAAGTAACTAGAGAGAACGACACCGTCTTACCACAAACCAAGGGTTCAAGACTCATGCTATCCAAAGTTCTAACCGACTACCTTAACACCCAAATCATAGACTCGAACCAAGACATTCAAAACCGTGCACACATCTACCAATTAGGAATAAAAGCATTCTAACCTACAAGTTCCAATTTTATTATGCCCGAATCAAGAATAAAGCCTAAAAAGCTAGAAAAACTTGCATTGGCTAAGATCGAAAAGGAAAAAGAAAGAAAAAGAAATGAAAAAGAAAATAAGGAAAAGAAAATGAAAATAAAAAGAAAATAAATAAAATCAATGAAAATAAACAAGAAATATGCACAAACTCACAAAATATTCACAAAATTACGCAATCCATCACATGGAGATCATAGTAGGAATCCATACAATAAAATCTTCCCCCAAGCTTGAATTAGGCCATGTCCTCAAGGCCTAAAACGAAACTAGCAGGGGCACAACTACCCATCCAACCAATGCCCCACATGAATAATGCCCGATTCCAAATAATGCAAGGGAGTGAGAATGATATTACCGGAAATGTCGTGGGAGCAAGTCCCGCAAAGAACCGTAATAACGAACGAACTCACCAATAAGAATAGTCGGACATGGAAAAGATGGATGCAAAGATTTCCACATCAAGAAAGCTTGAGGCACAAAACTCAAAAAAAATCAAGAAAAATTAGTATACATGGGCCAAATGGCCAAGACCACGGGTTGCCTCCCGAGAAGTGCTCTTTTTACGTCATTAGCTTGACGATTTTTACCTCTAGTAAGTACCCCGACAATGATCGCAATAGTTTGTCAAATGCAATGGCAAACATATCTAAGAACATCAAGTAGGCAAGAGTCACTTGAGAAGCATGCACAAAATTAAAAGCAACTCTATGCCTATGGGGTGTGGGGAGCCAAAAATAGGAAAAATCAAAAGGAAAAACAAAAGAAGTACTCTCTTCTTCTTGCTCCTTTGAGGAAGGAGAATCATTAGGATCAATAGAGGAAAAAGAATCCTCAAGCGGTGGGAGTTGGGACAAAAAGGGAAAAGAGATGGGAAATGAAGGATAAATGTTGAGTTTCTTAATTCGAAAAGGGGTATGAGGGAAGGGAGTGGGAACAAAAGTTTCACAAACAACTTCACTCACATCACAAAGAGCACAAGAAATATCAATAAAGGATCCTTCATTCAAAGATGGGACTTTCACATCCTCAATTCTCTTAATACCTTGAAGAAATTATTTTTGGTTGGCACATTCACTTTCATCCTCAATTTGAATCGAATTAAGCACTTCAAGGTAAAAGGGAGCATAAAGATTTTCATCACCATCATCAAGGCATTCACTCAAAGAGGAACGAGTAGGAACAAACTCTCCGATACTCAATTCCTCAATGTCATGCATCATAGGTGGCATTATAGCCACAAACTCATCTCTTCTCCGCGTAATATCCTTAATAGACTCTTGCATTAGGTTAGAGATTCCCAAAAAGCCTTTTACAACTCGTTGGGACATGACCTCAAATGAATACAAACTAGAATATATTCTTTGCTCTTCTTGAATTTCAAGATACTTCACGAGGAGCATCTCAAACAATTATTTGGTAGATTCAACTTTCAAAGAGCTTAAAAAATTATCATGGAGATAGAGAAGATCATCAAGTGTAATCGATTTATCATTTTGAGAAACAAAGGAAGTTGCCATTTTTTTTGGTTTTCAAAAATTTGCTCTAAAAGAAAATAAAAAGAAAATGAAAAATGAACTAGACTAGTGAACTAGAATGAAAAATCAAACAATGAAGCCATTCCCCGGCAACGGCGCCATTTTGATGAGGCTTTTTCCGTGTCGTTAAAACCGGAATCCATCTATCAAACAATATTTGTAAAATTCTTAAACCGGCACACCATATGAGTTATAGCGGTAAGTTCAAGTATCGTCCCAAGAGAACGGTTCGTTTTCGAGTTTATGGATCAAGCTAGTTTAGAAGACTAATTTCAAGAATTCGACACAACTAAGGAAATCAAAAGAATTGTGCAACAATTATGAAGGAGCTAGGGTATCGGGGGTCAAATCGGGTTTATCGGGGAAAAGCAAGATGATATGCAATCATGGAAATGCAATGACATGCAAATTAGGTAGCAACTAACGAATATGGTCTGGCACCCCTTTCAGTTAGCGAACCTTGCCAAAACAAAGCCTAAGATACGCTTTCGTGTCACCCTAGAATTAGTATGGGAATCTAGATCACCTAGTTACTTCAAATCCAACATAAATCCTCAATCTCTTGACAAATCCATGAAGGAAGCCCCAATTCTAAAGACTAGCCTAGCATTTACAACTACCAAGCTATTCAAACATGGAATCCCAAAAATTGCATATCACACTTTAATTGCATCAACAATTCTACATAATACCTCTACATTCCCCAATTAATCCCCAGTTATTACCCCTAACCCTAACTAAAAATCTACTCACTACTCATTATTCTAAGGAATGAAATCAAAGAATTGCATTTAGCCATGGAATTGAAAACTAAATTGAAAAGCAAGCTAGCAATTGAAATTGAATAGATGAAGAGAATCAAAGGAAAAATCAATCAACAATCAACAAACAATCAACAAATTCAAGAATTCAAAGCAAGCAATTAAAGAATCAATTAAAAGAAGTAAAAGAGATTAAGAGGAAAAGATATTACAATGAAGCTTCAAAATTTTTGCAATTATCTTCAAAATTGAATTCTACACCAAGGATTCTTGACTTTCTCTCTCTAAAATCAAAGCATAAAAGCTAAGAACTCACTTCTAAAATCTGAAAACTAACTATGAAAAACTAACTCTCAAAAATAAAATAAGAAAATGTATTTATATGTTTCCCGAAATAGAATTTTAAATCTCGAAAAGTGCCCAGCCCACGTCGGTGTTCGAACGCACAGACCCAGGTGCGAATGAACCGGTGTGGGCGCACATAAATCTTGTGCAAACGAGTAGAGTGACGAATCACTTCATTAGTGTCGTGCGAGCGCACAAATAATCTGCGTGATCGCACACACCCGAGTTAGCCAATTTCTTCAAATTTTCTTCGTGTGGTCTCATGGCTTTCCCTCTGTGTGCGCACAAGAATTTGGTGCGAACGCACACAAATCCTGTGCGATCGCATGCAAAATGGAGGAGTTCCTGGAACGTTTTTGCGTTTTTGTGCGAACGCACTCAGCAGCAGCTCGATCGCACAGCTCTGCTTGCTTTCAATATCTTCTCTTCTTCCCTGTGCGAGCGAACACAAATCCTGTGCGATCGCACAGGGCTGCTTCATGTCCATTTCTACTCGGTTTTCCACCTTTCTTCAATATTTTCCTATAAAGCAAAAAAAGTGGAATAAGAACACATAAATGTCACAAAAACTACCTAAAATCACCAAAAATCATAATAAAATAATAAGAAAATCTAAGCTTAGAGCGACATAAATGCCGCTCATCAAACTTAAATAAATAACAGTTGATCTTAAATGAATAAATATCGTGCTTAAATGGATAAAAGTCGTGCTTCAAGTAATGACCAAAATCTAACTTGGGAATTACCATAACTTTTGATGTTTTAGTTTCTTCAATTATATTAATCAAATTAAAAATAAATAAAAAAGAGCTTGAAAATGAATAAACGGTGAGCCAAATCAATAAAATTAAAATGTATAAAACTTGAAAATGAATAAAACGAAAAGATCCAAAGGTTGGTAATTCCCAAATAAACTTTTATTCATTACAAGAACAAAAAAAATATACTTTGCATCTAGCCACCTACGTCATTGGTCATTGCCACATATTGAAAATGAATAAACGGTGAGCTGAATGAATAAAAATTAAAACGTATAAAACTTGAAAATGAATGAACGGTGAGCTTCGATGAATAAAAATTTGAGTTTTAAATATATAAAAGTGAAGCTTACATTTGAGTTTGGCCATTACCCAAAAATACAGGTACTACCCAAAATAATATTTGGTAATTCCCAAAATAAAGTTTGGTAATTCCACAAAATAAAATTTGGTCATTATCCAAAAATACAGGTAATTATCCAAAATAATGTTTGCTAATACCCACAATAAAGTTTGGTCATCACCCAAAAATAAAGTTTGATCATTATCCAAAAATACAGTTAATTATCCAAAATAAAGTTTGGTAATAACCAAAATAATGTTTGGTTATTACCCAAAATAAAGTTTGGTCTTTACCTAAAAATACAGTTAATTACCTAACAAATGTTTGGTAATTCCCAATATAATGTTTGGTAATTCCCAAAATAAAGTTTGGTAATTACCCAAAATAAAGTTTGGTCATTATCCAGAAATACAATTAATTATCCAAAATAAAGTTTGGTAATACCCAAAATAATATTTGGTTATTACCCAAAATAAAGTTTGGTCATTACCCAAAAATATAGTTAATTACCCAACATAATGTTTGGTAATTACCAACATAAGGTTTGGTAATTACCAAAATAATATTTGGTAATTCCCAAAATAAAGTTTGGTAATTACTCAAAATAAAGTTTGGTCATTACCTAAAATTATAGTTAATTACCCAACATAATGTTTGGTATTTTCCAAAATTAAGTTTGGTAATTACCCAAAATAAAGTTTGGTCAATTTCAAAAAATACAGTTATTTACCCAAAATAATGTTTGTTAATACCAACAATAAAGTTTGGTCATTACCCAAAAATACAGTTAATTACCCATAATAATGTTTGGTAATTCCCAAAATAATGTTTAGTCATTACCTAAAATAATGTTTGGTCATTTTCCAAAATTACAGTTAATCACCCAAAATAAAGTTTGGTAATTCCCAAAATAAAGTTGGTAATTAACCAAAATAAAGTTTGGTCATTATCAAAAAATACAGTTAATTACCCAAAATAAAGTTGGCTAAACTATATTTTTGTGTTATGGTAATGACCAATGACGTAGTTGGCTAGAAGCAAAGTTTATTTTGTGTTCTGGGAATGAACAAAAGGTTATTTGGAAATTACCAACCTTTGGATCTTTTCATTTTCTTCCATTTTAATAATCAAATTTAAAAAAATATATATATAAAGGAGATTTCAAATAACAGAGAGTCATATGTTAGTGTAGAAGTTGTTTTTTATTAACAAAAATAATTTTAAAAGAAATATCCGTGGTCACACCTATAGGATTCAAATCAAATGCAATGATTAAGAGCCTTTAGTTAAAGATTTAAGCTTCGCTTTTATATATATTTAAAACTCAACTTTTATTCATCGAATCTCACTGTTTATTCATTTTCTAGTTTTATACATTTTAATTTTTATTAAGTCAGCTCACCCTTTATTCATTTACAAATTTTTATTCATTTTCAATATGTGGTAGACCAATGACATAGTTGGCTAGATGCAAACTTTATTTTCTTGTTCTAGTAATGAACAAAAGATTATTTGAGAATTACCAACCTTCGGATCTTTTCGTTATCTTCCATTATAATAATCAAATAAAAAAATGTAAAGGAGATTTCAAATCACATCAAGTCGTATGTTAGTGTTTAAGTTGTTTTTGATTAAAAATAAATATTTTAAAAAGAAATACCCGTGGTCACACCTCTAGGAATCAAATCAAATGTAACGATTAAGAACATATAGTTAAAGATTTAAGCTTCACTTATATATATATATATGTGTATATATATATATATATATATATATATATATATATATATATATATATATATATATATATATATATATATATATATATATATATATATATTTATTTATTTATTTATTTATTTATTTATTTAAAACTCAACTTTATCTATCAAAAAACTCACTGTTTATTCATTTTCAAGTTTTGTACGTTTTAATTTTTATTCATTCAGCTCACCGTTTATTCATTTTCAAGTTTTTATTCATTTTTTCAATATGTGGTAATGACCAATGACGTAGTTGGTAGATGCAAACTTTATTTTTTTGCTCTGGTAATGAACAAAAGGTTATTTGGGGAATTACCAACCTTTGAATCTTTTCATTTTGTTCCATTATAATAATCAAACTAAAAAAAATACATAGGAGATTTCAAATAACAGAGAGTGATATGTTAGTGTACAAGTTGTTTTTGATTAAAAATAATAATTTTAAAACATAAAATAACGTTTGTTTATTTTCAAGTTTTTATTCATTTCCAATATGTGGTAATGACCAATGAAGTGGTTCGCTAGATGCAAACGTTATTTTGTGTTTTAAAATTATTTTTTTAATCAAAAACAACTTGTACACTAACATATCACTCTCTGTGATAAGAATTACCCATGGTCACACCGTTAAATGAAATGCGACGATTAAGAACATATAATTAAATATTTAAGCTTCACTTTTATATATTTAAAACTCAACTTAAGCTCACCGTTTATTCATTTTCAAGTTTTATATGTATTACCTTTTTTTCAATAATTACCACGTTTATTAAGTGAAAAATGGATAAACGGTGAGTTTCAATGAATAAATGTTGAGTTTTAAATATACAAAAGCGAAACTCAAATGATTAAACGTTGAGCTTAAATGAACAAGAGTGGAGCTTAAATTAATAACATAGTTAATCTTAAATGAATAAAAGTTGAGCTTAAATGAATAATAGTTGATATTAAATGAATGAACATCGTGTTTTAGATTAGAACTCGGGGATTTTTCTAGGTCTATTATTTATAATTGGAGTTATATAATCAATTTTCAAAATTGGAGTTATATAATCAATTATCAACTTGTACACTAACATATCACTCTCTGTGATAAGAATTACCCATGGTCACACCTCTAGGAATTAAATGAAATGCGACGATGAAGAACATATAATTAAAGATTTAAGCTTCACTTTTATATATTTAAAACTCAACTTTTATTCATCGAAGCTCACCGTTTATTCATTTTCAAGTTTTATACGTATTACCTTTTTTCAATAATTACCACGTTTATTAAGGGGAAAATGAATAAACGGTGAGTTTCAATGAATAAATGTTGAGTTTTAAATATACAAAAGCGAAGCTCAAATGAGTAAACGTTGAGCTTAAATGAACAAAAGTGGAGCTTAAATTAATAAAATAGTTGATCTTAAATGAATAATAGTTGATCTTAAATGAATAAAATTTTAGCTTAAATGAATAATAGTTGATCTTAAATGAATAAAAGTCGTGCTTTAGATTAGAACTCAAGGATTTTTCTAGGTCTATTATTTAAAATTGGAGTAATATAATCAAATATTTTTGTTCAAATTAAAGTTGGCGATCGTGGTGGTTACTACAATGAATAAGTATGGGGAAATTTCCCCAAAATAATTAATAATAAGTCATAAGATAATGAGAAAAGTATGATAATAAAAATAAATTTAAAAGCCATTGAAATTAAGTTTACAAACTTTTGTATAAGGCGGTCTTTTCTGTAAGACCACCTTATAACTGGGTTGGGCTTAATTCTCACGGATCAACACGCGGATCATGGGTATTCAGATTCACATGCGGGTCTGACAATTTAGATACTATTAAATCCTCTTTTTCCATTTCTTTTCATTTTAATTGTTAATTATTTCTCTCTCATCAACGGGACTCTCTCCCTCTCCGCCTCTCCCTCTCCTCGAATTGTCGCCTCCGCTGTTGTCTGTACCTCGTCGCCGCCGTTCGTACCTCGGCGTTGTTGAGGTAAATCTTCTATCTCCATCCTCCTTCAATTCTTCAACTCTTCAATTCTCCTTCATTCCATCCTCAATTCATCTCTCCATTTTGACTTGCTGTTCAGATCGATGGGCCAAAGGAAGGAGAAGAGACGCGGTTTCGCCGTCGAAGTCTCCTTCTCCTGGTTTGATTGTTAGTATCCGGCGAGCCACCGCGTGATGGCGATTGTGATGGTCGTTACCGATGTGGATTTTCCGTAAAAGATGCTTCATCTCCGGCAATTCCTCTCGTCGTTGTTGCACCCAAGGTATATCTCTCTCTTTCTCTCCTCACTTTGAGCGTCCTTTTCTTTCAGTTCCTTTTCCAAATTGAAATTGATCTCCTTTTATTTTCAATTTCAAGTTCAATCTAAACCTTTGAATCTCCGATTATCTAATTAAGGAATTCTAGCTTTTTATTTCAAATCAATTGGTTTCATTTCTTTTCTAGGGTTTCTGTTTAATTACTAATTGCAATTAGGGATTCGGTTCGAGTTAATTAGAATTCGGTATGTCAACTTGAAGATTTTGAATCACAATACTCTCTCCGTCCCTGATTAGTTGTTACACTTTCCTTTTTCGTCCTTCCCAGATTAGTTGTTACACTTCTAAATAAGGAATGACCCCACAATTATTATATTGTCTCTCTCTTCCCACTAAATATTTTTTTGTCCCCACACCCTCTCTCATTCAACTAAAAAAATACCCCACTAACTCCTATCACATCTACTTTTTCAATAAAATAACAATTGATAACCAAACAACCACTGATCACCTAAAACTTTGTGCAAAGGTAAGTGTAACAACTAATCTGGGACGGAGGGAATAGTATTTTTCAGTTGTTGAATCAGCTGTTACAGTCTCATTTCCCTCATTTTTTGTTTGAATTTTGCGTGTACTGAATAGGAGTAATTGTTTCTGCGGAACAATTTAAGTTGCCGAAGCCCTATGAGCTATGCGGCAGAGTCTAATGTGACACCTGCCGCTTTGGTTTCGAGACTATCTGATGTTAAGTGTCTGCAAAATAATTTCTTACTTGGCTTAGTGCCTTAATGTAGTTGTTGCTTTTGTTTCTTGCTGTTGCGTTTTTTTATGTTATTTTGTGATATTTGTTCTGTTGATATCTGCAGCTGAGGTTTTTGTGTATTTGTATAAACTGACTTGTTATTTACCAAAAAATTAAATGATACAGGAGCCACAGTTCAGTGGAGCTGCAATATCATGACAATTCTGGTACAAGATTGGTTTTCAGAAACACAACCAACACGTACTCAAGGTGCACACTGTGATGTAGTGCTGTGATGTAGTGTTGTGATGGTCAAGAATCCCTGGCCACACCATTGAGGTCACGAGTTATTGTCACAGGCTTCAACGGCATGAGATCTTAAGGTCGCCACGCTAACAACATTGTTATTGATTTATTTTATGTATTTTAGAAATGATTAAATTGGTTTTAGTTAACAATACTTGTAATATTTAGTTATAAATTTTATCAGTTTGTTACATTCTTTTGCAATAAAGTCGTTTTTTCCTTAGTTAAGAATAATTATGTTTTAATTAAAGAATAATTACGTTTTAGTTAAGAAGAAATTCATTGTAGTTAAAGTTAAATTTGTATTAGTTGAAACTATTTTTTGTTTCAGTTATGAATAAAGTCGTTTTAGTTAAGATTAAAATTGTTTTAGTTAACAATAAATTTTTGAGGTTTATTTATGATTTTAAAAAAAATAGTTGTGATTTTATGAGTTTAGTTAAGAATAGTTTCGTTTTAGTTATGAATAATTTTGTTTTATTTAAGTTACAATTGTTATAGTTAAGAATAGTTTCTTTTGAGTTGTGAATTTTTTTTTTTGTAATTAAAATAATTTTGTTTTAGTTAATTTGAAATTCAATTAGTTAAGCAATAGAACCAATTAGTTAAGTACTGGAACTAATTAGTTAAGCACTGGAACTAATTAGTTAAGCAACGAAATCAATTAGTTAAACACTATGACCAATTAGTTAATCATTGGAACAAATTAGTTAAGCATCGTGACCAATTAGTTAATCGATGGAACTAATTAGTTAAGCAATGCAACCAATTAAATTAGTTAAGTAATGAAACTAATTAGTTAAACAATGCAACCAATTAGTTAATCAATGGAACAAATCAGTTAAGGAATTGAACCAATTACTTAAAGAATGGAATCAACTAGTTAAACAATGGAACCAATTAGTTAATCAATGGAACTAATTAGTTAAGCAATGGAATAAATTAGTTAATCAATGGAACCAATAAATTTACAGTTATAAAGAAAGTATTTGTTAAGCCTGAAATTCATTAGTTAAGCAATAAAAACAATTAGTTAAACTATTAAACCAATAAGTTAATCAATGGAACGAATTAGTTAAGATTGAATTCGTTTTAAGTTGGGAATAAATTCTTTTTAGTTAATAATAATTTTGGTTTGGTTATGATTTTTTTGAAATTTAGTTATGATTTTCTAAGTTAAGCCTTACATTCAATTAGATAAGCATGACATTCAATTAGTTAAGCAATGAAACCATTTAGTTAAACTTGAAATTCAATTAGTTAAGCATGACATTCAATTAGTTAAGCAATGAAACCAATTAATTAATTAATTAAACTTGAAATTCAATTAGTTAAGCTATGCAACCAATTAGTTAAGCCTGACATTCAATTAGTTAAGCAATGAAAGCAATTAGTTAAGCAATGATATTTAGTTAAAGCAATGAAACAAATTAGTTAAGAAATAAAACCAAATAGTTAAACCTAAAATTCAATTAGTTAAGCAATGAAACCAATTAGTCAAGTCTTATATTCAATTAGTTAAGGAATGAAACTCTAACTGTATTAATATTTAACTTAGAGGCTGTCTAAGGGACTCGAATATGCTGACCTGAATAACACTCATTCCTAAATCTAAGACTATTTGTGTCTATATCTGAACCGTCATGCCCATATTCACTTGTTGAGCCGAAAAAATGCCAAAACAATAACAAAAACGTCACGAGAAATAGCATAGAACCATTTTTTTTTTACTAAAACCATGAATAACAAAGTTCACCAGAAATAGCATACAAAATTTCAGAAACAAAAAATTACTTAAATGCAAAAAATAAACTAAAAACCATTTCATAAATAAAGGTAAGAAAATTATCACTAAAACCATACAATTTATCACTAAAACCATACAATTTATTACTAAAACCATGAATAACTCAATGGAATTAGAACACAACCAACAATTCTTCACTCCTCAGTTCCTGCTTCTAACACCCAACCAGATAAAAATAACATTATTCTCAAACATTAAAGCTTGATGATGCTACCGTCGCCGGCCGCCGTGGTGTCGATCCGAAGACTCGTCTTCTCCTTATTTTCTCGTTGTTCCTTGCAGCAAGCTTCCACCAACCGCACCTCCACCACACTACTTCTGTCATTTGACTCTACCGCACCTCCACCATCTCACTGAAACCCACCGTCTTCCTAGCAGCACCAGCCGCATCTCCACCGCCGTCACCGCCACCTCTTGTCATGAAATCAAACATCGATAATATCTACCAAATTCATCAAAAACCTAAATCGCAATTCAACAAAATCAAAGAAATAAAACCGAAAACCTGAAAACCTCAAGCGGAATCCATGGCCGCGCGCATCCATGGTCGGCGGAGACTACGAGGCGGAGAGGAGGAGAGATCGAGGAAGGAGAAGAGAGAAAGAAGGTGGGTAGAGTTTTGTAGGGACGGTGACGAGGAGGTACCGGTGAGGTGCCTGAATTTTGGAGGAGAGAGTGTGAGAGGGGGCTGAGATCCAAAGATTTTTGGAGGAGAGAGAAAGAGGTTAAGAAGAGAGAAGGGGAAAGTGAGAAACCGGTAAAAAAAAAATCGATTTATACCGCGCGTGAGCCCACGCGCGCGTGGTTGTCTCACCCGGTCTTTCCTACACGCGCCTGTAAGGCGGTCTTACAGAAAAGTAGCTGAATTAAGTTTAAAGCGTTAAATACCAATATCAAACAAAACTTAAAAAAGCAAGAACATATAGCATTTTGAGTAAAACAAAAGATAAAACTTTGTTGTAGATGGGTTTCAAACCCAGGACCTCCAGAAACCCAAATCTCTACTAGAGATGTTTCCTCCAGCTCCTCCAACTCCTTGCTTGTGTCAATTTATACAGAAGATATTTGTTAACTAATTGATTTTCTACTTTGACTTCTCGACCACGCCTTCGCCTCTTTACCTTCGTCTTTCCTAACCACCAGAACCTCGTCCCGCCTCTCTCTCCCTTAACCGGCCACCCAATCGCCGCCCCTTCTCTCTCCCCTTTATCCGACCACCCAGGCCACCAATCGCCCCTTCTCTCTCCCGTTTAGCCGACCACCCAATCCCCAACCCTCTTTCCCGATCTCCCCTCCCCACTGCCCCTTCCCTCTCCTCCATAACTGCCGCCCCTCTTCTCTTTTCGCGCACTCCGACCACCAGACCACCAAAGCCACCCCTCCTCTCCCATTCGCCGACCACCGAAGTTACCCCTCCCCTCTCCCCCTTCGCCGACCACCAAAGCTACCTCTCAACCTCTCTTTCGCCGATCTCCGGCCACGACGGTGGTGTTCAGGCCAGATGTAAACTCAATTAGGGTGGGGATTAGTATTTTTAATTTTTTTGGAATTTTATTTTTACAGAAATATATGTATTTTAGAAAAAGATTTTTAAATATTACAAATCATTTAACAAAAATAAGAAAATATATTTATTGAAATAAAAAAAGATAAAATAAATAAAATACTATGGTGATACTCAATAGGAGTATCACCTTAGAATTCTCAATTGGGATACTGATGTCCAGCAAGTCAAAGATAAATAGCTCTACATTGCAACTACATGTGCAACTACATGTGCACAAAAAAAAAAAAAAAAAAAAAAACCTTGCAACTACATGTGCTACGTTGTTATGCAACATAAATGGAGAGATTTCCAGAAAATCATCATCTTTACTGAATACTCACAGCAAAATAAGATCTGTTAGACATAATTTTAGGATGATCAGAAAAGAACAGGTCAGAGCAATTGCAATAAGCATATAATACAGCTATCTAAGGTCACTTGACATTGCAAAAGGTACCTACATAGTATTTCAAACAGGTAAGCAACACATAGAAACATAATGGTGTAAGCTTGATAATTTATATACAGCTTTCATCGCTTGTCAGTTCTCACTTCTCAGTCTTCGTCGTCAAGTCCAGTGAAGTCTTCTATAGCTTCGGGCTCAATAGTATTTATATTTGATGAACGCAGCTCCTCAATTTCCACAGGTAACAGAGGGTCACACACCACTCTATGAGCCAGCAATTGTTTGGGACAGCCTGAAAGCAAGAGAAATTAGGAGTTAATGTTAGAAATCAAGAAAGTTAGATAAGATAAATCATAGAACTGATGATCAATACAACCTGCTACAGGGCATTTTTTCGTTGGATTATTCTTAATAAAATGCAGAATTGCTTTTTTGTCATAGATATGCTTGCAGTCCATACTGTAAAAGGGGAAAAAACGGTCAAAAGATTAGCAGCAGATAATAACAGGTAACAAAAGATGCCTGAAAAAAGCACAACTACTTATTTTCTATTCTTTGGGCAACATATTCGAGTTAGGAACTTAAATGGTCAAACCAGAAAGGAAAAAAAAAAAGTTGCATAGCCATATGAAATTACGTCAACTACAATAGTAATACATGCTGCTACAGATTACATACTTTGATGAGTTAACAGCTGAACATGAAAGAACATATTTCGAGAGACCATTATTACAACTCGCTCTAGGCCTTATCTTGCTTAAATTCAGTGGACTTCAGAACAAGTTTGGACATATCTTACTTAAATTCAGTAGTCTAAAATCTCGACCATTAATTTCCTCTCTCTTTTTATTCATGATAGAGATAGGCTAAGCTAATTGCCATCTTTCAAGGACAAATGTACAATTTCTGCAAATGACAATACATCTAGCAGGCCTGTATTCCTTTACTTCATAGTGAAAAGGTGATATCTCTAGTCTGTAAGACACCTATGACAATCTATATACTGTAATGTGTCTGATCTACATTTTGGTGATGTGAGACAGATGACCAACCAACGAGTAAAGACATCGTAGATAAGCAGTAAACAGGCAACAAAATGATCTTACAAAATCTACAGCATACAAGGAACTATAACCTCTAAATATCTCCACGCCAGAGCCTAGCTAAACATGGAAGCGGGAACTTGATTGTACTAATATTCAGACTAGCATTCTAGTTAATTTGAGTTATCTCGAGTTTGTTGTGTATGGTAAACAAACTGTAAACCGTATAAACTACAAAGGGGGGAAGTAACGCAGGAACCAATTTCAACAAGTGAGGTTACAATGATACTATATATTAAATTTTTTCTTTTACCAAGTCTTTTGTCAACCTTGAACGTTCTGCAAATACAATTACATAAAGTTCAAGTTATCAAGTGAAAACTGATAAGAATCAACAACATAAATTAAACTGTCAGTATTTCAGGTGTATTGTTTCTGTTTAAAAAAAGGGGCAATTAAGAACTCAAAACTTTACTCTTTCAGTAAAAAAAAGTATGACTGATGAAGGAAACTAAAAGATACTCCATATAATATTACAAAAGTAACACTATGGCTCAGAGATAAGGTCCATTAAGTTACAGCAATGTATCAGTTGATCATAAAGTACCACCTCCATAAAATTGAGGACGGAAACAAGGACAAAAAGTATCCGACAAGATAAGAGGGTGAGATTCAATAGTATTTAGGTAAAGTATAGGACAAAACAAAGTGGGAATACACCATTATATTTAGGGGTGCAAATGAGCGGAGACTCTCGATAAACTACTCGGGTTCGGGCTCGATTAAAGCTCGTTCATGTTCGTTTATTTAATAAATGAGCTGAGCTTGAACAACTTTTGAAGCTCGTTTAACAAACGAGCTTGACATGAACATACGTATGCTCATGAACAACTCGTTTAATTATGTTTATGGACACGCTCATCTATTTAGGTCATAATCTAATTTTTCATACATAATTGTATGATCATAGATAAAAATCGTATTGTGGCTTTAATTTTAACAACCAAAAAAATATATCATAGAATAAAAATATTTTGAATTTAAATGGCTAAATTAGTGCACATTCAAAATTATGTTTTCAAATGGTTTAACTTTAAAGTGCAAAGCTCGTTTATGAACTCGGCTCGGTTAATAAACGAGACGTTCATGAACCGTTCACGAACACAAAATCTATAAAACGAACCGAGCTTGAACAGATTTTTGAGCTCGGTTGAAAGCACGAGCTCGGGATCGAGCTCGCCTAAATTAAATAAACATGAGCAGGGTAGTATTCGGCTCAGCTCGGCTCGTTTGCACCCCTAATTACATTTTAGGTGTTGTAAAAAACAAAGGAAACCAAAAGGTAATATTCCCTGGAACAAGATACAGAAAACTCTGGCTACATAAGTGATGAGGTGGGTGTTTTATCTTTACCTGAACACTGGGTAGCTTCCAACAAACTAATCATCAAGATTGTTACAACTAAATTGTGCACAAAGAGCCCATCTGTCCAATAATGTTAATTAATTTTACCCGTTCAAGTATGTTTACCAATTTAAAACACCTAACAACCCGTTTGATAGCCGGCCATAAATGTCAATGAGAATGCGAATGAATCTGTATGTAAGCTTGTAGGGAAATCGATATTCATTCCCATGGTAATGTTAGTTAACTCAAAATTATCTCTTTTTCTTTCATAAAATTTCATTACCATCCATTAGCATTTTGGGAGTGGTATTGGTTGAGAATGCAAATTTGTGAAGAAAAACACCACGTTTGAAATAATGTTTCATTACCATTGATATTATGATATATTTTTCTTGTCAAATAACACTTAGATTTATTCTCATTCCCACCATTTATCACCATTTATTACCTGCTAACAAACACACCATTAACACTTCAGAAGAAGAAAAAAGGAACAGAAGGATTTAAAGACACCTAAGAAAATGAACCCAAAATTTGAGCACGTTATAGTAATAAATATATTTTTTATCACTGACTATCGTCTAGAAGAAACGATGACGAAGCAAGGTCCACTTAATTTAAGAGCACGTTCGTTTGCCCATTTGGAATGCCATAGATATCTGACATATGACTTGCAGCGTTCTGAGACTCGGTGAGACTGAGTCAAAAGAGACATTAGGTGAACCTTAGCAAATTACAAACGTCAGCAGAGAAATACAACCGCCCAATTTACCCCTGATTCTTCTAGAAAGTCGTATATGAAGTTCACAAATTATCATAATTACACACAACCAAGTCAACCTAGCTAAGGATTCAATAAATTGAGCAGAAAGCACAACGAAAAAGGTGAGAGGGCAAGCTTGAACTTTAACCTATTGTACTTTCATTTAGTATAAATATCAACTTACAGTAATAAATTTGATTTTAGAAAAAAATTAAAAGCATCTCAAAGTATAAGAAAACTTATAATAGAAAATCTATTGCCTAAAAGATTATTTACTTGATTGCAACTCTTGAGCTCAAGTCAAGTTTTCAGCTTGGAAGTTGGAAAACTAGAAATTTTCAAACTCAACAAAGCTTGAGTAGCTATTTGAGCTCCTGTCTGAGTATTACGAGTCAGAGGCTCAGAGCCAAACTATCCAGAGTTGAGTTCAACTTAAAGTTGTTATCACCTCTACTTACGCCATCATACACCTAGTGGGTTCCATAAAAGAAGTCACCTTGCGGTATAGACAAATGCCAGGCTATCTGTCCACTAGAAAAGTTACTAAATACACACATGTTGGTGACAGTGTCTTGTTGGATCTCCAAACGTGCAGCACCATGAGTACCGACTTTCACCAACATAACCACCCACACAAAAGCTTTAAACGCTTTGGAGCCTTCCCAGCTTCACCTTCCAAACAAAGGTGAAAATAAAAAAAAGTTCTAGGTTTGAATTTCTTTGTGCTGTTTAAGAAAAAGCTATTTTTTACTCAAAGAACCTTTGTTCAGAACCATACGTCAAATATCCACCTCATACATAATGAGATTTAAAATAATGGAATAATTCAAAAGGATTACAAAATTCTGTGCTAAGTTGAGCTAAGCGTTCCAGTGTCATAAAAAGCTCAAGGCACACAGAGGCAATAGGGTTACTAGAGCCTAGGCACACACGGAAGGCCTGAACCACGCACCTCATTGAAGTGATGCCACACTGTGATAAAAAATAAACATTTTGGAGAGAAAAGGTTGTTGTGCATACTGCGCCTTATGCACCATGGTGTGCTTTTTAGCTACTTGGGTATGCTTGTTTATAAAGAATAGCCTTGTCCACTTAAATTACTTGACCAGTTGACCCCTATCACCTTGGGCTTCAGAGCTTAGGCAAGCCTCAGGCACACTTTTTAAAATATGCTGCTTGCATAGTTGCATCAAGTGCCTATACTTAATAGAAAGAATAATTCAAACAATCTTTTGTTCTCAGCCTTCTGACTTCTAAAAAACAGTCACTGAAACAGGGTATCTCCAAGACATGCAACTAGAGTTAGCTATCCCTTTTTTTTAGTGGTCGACGTGTCAAACCAACTGAATGATGAATCATGAACACTCAAGAGACTTCAGCATATTAGCACTCTCAATCTGAGAGATAAGTCTTGAATTGGAATTCTTACCCAAAAATCGAATGACCACCTTGAAGCATGAAAGTAGACATAGCCATACAGCTGAATTATGCACTTAGGATAAGCTATAAATGCATGAGAGAAGAATAGATAAAGGCTTCTCTGTGACAGAGGTTCCACAAAAGAAGCAATAAGACTACAATTATCAATCGTAAATCTTACAAAGAGAGAAAATATATGAAGTAAAATACTTGACAAACAAATTTCAAAGGCCAGTTAGGGACTTCCATATCCATTCATTTGCAGACTACATATGCTTTTAGTCCTTGTGTCATAGGGAACCAGGTTTTACAAAAACTTAGACTTCCTACTTTGGGCGTACAGTCACTGCTAACTCATTCTGTAGCGATTATCCTCTACGTTTCCGAATTCCAGACCAAAAGAAATCCCTTATCACTCTCTCCAACCTAACAGCCACACCCATTGGAAGTTTAAAAAAGGATAAGAGGTACAGAGATATTTTAGACTGACTAAATAAAACAACTGCTGTCATAATTACCCAAGGAAAAATAAGCCCTTTTTCAATCATCTAAGCGCCTTTCTTATAATGACTCCCACAAATAGCAAACTCTACCATAATTCGACCAAAATAGGGGAAACTAGCAAGATTAACATAATTCACATGAACAACAGTGATACAGGACTTTGACAAATTGATCTTAATCCCCAAAACTACCTCAAGAACACAAAGAGGAGTAAAAAATACTCTTTATTTCTCCAAACTAAGATAGAAAGATCTGAATCATCTACAGGCTCAAGTGAAAGATCGCAAGCCTTACCACACAAAAAATAATCATGTCCCCCCCCCCCCCCCCCTCTCTGAAATAAGCCCACTGCAACTACGGAAAACAAAGAAAAGGAAAAGGGGCACTTTTGCCTTGAACCACGAAGTTCCCAAAACTACCTGCCAGAACAACCATTATTTAGGAACTAGCAGTGAAAGAAGTGAAATTAAAGACAACCCAAAAGTCACCTTCTTAACTTTGACTCAAAATGCTAGCTCCAAAACCTTATCAAAAGTCCAGCTTAGAAAATGACCCTTGAACAGCCTACCTTGTAAAATAATCAAGTATCTCATCAGCAATAACAGCCACACCATAATCAGCACCAACCTCACTTTGTTTTTCTAGGAGAAAACTATCATCCTAGTTTCTGTTCCACTTTATAAATATATATAGCTAAATTTGGTGCAAATCATAACATTATCAGGTTTCACAAGTAGAAATCTGATGAAACACATGAGAAATAGGATGAAATATTACCTGCGAACTGGCTCTTCCAATTGGGTGATTGACTTCCCAGATATTGGGCAAACTGTATTTGAAATGCCAATTTGAGTACTGGTCATCACGATGTCTTCTTGTTCTTCACCAGGCATTGGCTGACCGGCATGGTGAACATTCTGCAAGAAAAACATATGTAAGCTTTGTTATGACATATGTAAATAACCCAGGCAGGCAGGCATATATATCAAGCTCAACAGATGTTATCCACAAATTAATTATGCATACTGCAACACAGTGAGAAGTTTCCATCCCTAATAGTTCTAGCAAAAAGTATGCTAAGCAGATAAATTCTCAGTCACTTTCACGTGTTAAAATTTACTTCTTTAATTACTTAATTACAGAATGAGACTACATTCAGCACAAACTTTAAAGAGCATTATTTATAAATCGAAGGCAAATATAATAATTTCGGTATCCAACATTCCTAAAATATACAAGAGATTCCTGGAAGATGGATCAAACAATACCCAAACAGCTTCCCTAAATTGTCGTAGCATAGCACCAGTCTGACGATTTGAAGAGGAACTACACTTAAGCCTAGTAACTTCGGCAGCAAACAACTTTTGGAAGTCGGTTAACTGCAAGGGAAAAGGAAACGGGTAAAGAACATTTGAATAAAAAAAACAAAGGAGAAGAATCACACAAGGAAGGGTTAGGTTCAGGAACCTCCGGACCAGGTTGGTAATTGCTCCCAACAGATTGCATCACATGGGAAAAATTCATGCACTCTTCGTAAGTGGCCAATAATTCTACAACGCCATTTTCAAGCTCTCTCACCTGCAACATGCTACTATCAGTTCATGCACTGGAGATTGTGATGAATGGCATCAATATCAACAAACATCAAAAGCATTAGTATTACTTTTGAACAATCAATACAAAAGTCCACGGAGTTCCTCAACATTCAACATTTCCCTAATCCCATCTAGGGAGGTCACGGTCGTTAACACTAAAAACATGTTTGGTATAGAATTTTTAAATGATAGAAATGGAATCACTTAACTGTTTGCATTACCTAATGTTTGGTATAAGAGTTTTGGTAACACAATCCATTTCCTAAGGATAACCATTACCATTATTTGTTACCTCTCCGTTAACAAAATAATTAGCCTCCTCAATCCCAATTTGTTACAAGTGATTAGTTTCCTAAGGTATACTGAATACCAAACAACTAATAATGATAATACCTAATATTACCCTTTCCCCTTCTTATTTGTTTCCTTTCCATCACCTTTCCTAAATTTATACCAAACATGTCCTAAGTTTGGATAGGAAGATTCAGAGGGAAAGGGGAAATTTAAAGGAATCCATTTCCCCCTTTTACTAAATCAAACCCCTCTATTTTTAAAAGATTTGAAAAGGAAAATGGAAACTCGCTCTTACCCTCCCACCACTTCCCTTTATCTTCCCTCTTTTTTCCTCCCTTCACCTCCTTTTTTCCCTCCCCTCCCTTTCCCTCCACAAATTCTAACCGAACTAAGTGTAAAAGATACCGCAAAGGAACTCCTATAATTTTGTAAAGTTTATCCTCCTAGTCTCAAGATGATATTCTATGCTTTTTTTTGGACATAAAATGATATTCTATTTTGCATGACAATGATACATATATCGCTCCAAAAAGAACTAATTTGATAAACACTCATTAATCCCGTTAATAGTGAATTCACATCCTCTAATTTGTGAAGGGGTACTAAAACCGTCAAAAAGAAGCTAAAGGAACTCACTAGGGTTCATAATCATAAAATTGAAAGAAAAAAACATGTGCATGCTGCAATATGGAGGAAGAAATAATACATTTTTGCTAAATTAGGGTTTTATTCTACTGATTTTGTGGAAATTACCTCTTGAGGTCGATCGAGTTTCTCCATTTCAACCGCAATTTCCCTCATCGTTGTTAATGTTTTCCGAATATCCTGAAGAAGAGAAAATAAACACAAAAGAATCAAAAAGAAAAATGGAGTAAAACGGACGAATTACAGAAAATTAGAGAAATTAGAAACGAAAAAATCAGTTGAAATTACGCCAATAAGTGGTTGGTTATCGGAGGCGAGGGTTTCAGTAGTGTTTTTTATTCGCACAGCAGCTCCTACGCCACCACGAGCAGAGGTGGACGCCATTTTCGCCTCTCTCTCCTCTGTTACAGGGGTTATGTTTTTTGGAGGGAAAACAATGCAACCACTGAAATGTATACTAGACGGGTCTGTTTGGCCCGGCAATCACCGGGTAGCTAAAAGCCTAAGGGGCCTTTGGTAAGATTAATGGAAATGGGAATGGAAAGGATTTTGATAAGAAGGGGAAATGATAATAAAAAGTGTAACCTTAAATAATTGTTTGGTATTTATAATGGAAATGAAAATAATTATAATACATTCCTGTTATGAAATTAGGGAGAAAGGGGGAGAGAGGAAGAGAGAAACTGTATGTCGGTTATGATCTTATTCCAATACCCATAATATGTACACATGCATATATTATACTAGGATAAAGATGTCAGGGGTATAATGGGCATCCACAATACAATACATTTATAACACTCCCCCTTGGATGTCCATTATCTAAAATAATACAATGACCATGTAATATACATGAGATGATGCCTCATTAAAAACCTTACTAGGAAAACCATGTGGGATAAAAACCTAGTGAAGGAAAAGAGTACAACACTCATCATAATACGCTTGGGATGTTGCCTCATTAAAAACCTTACCAGGAAAACCCAATGGGACAAAACCACGGTTAAGGGAAAAAGAGTGCAACGCGTATTTTCCCCCCTGATGAATACATCACTTGAGATCTTCTAGTTCGATGAATCAAAATTGTTGATAACTTTTCAAATGCAGCAACATGAAGCTCCTTGAAAGTTGATTCTCCAAAATTTGACTTGAATTTTCAAATCTTCACTTGTATGCACTAGGTGAGTATTTATATCACCAAACTTTTGAAAATAATACCTGCAATAAATATATTTTCTTGTACATAATATTACAAAATGTATCCTTAAATATTGGACATATATAAACCTTCTTCTGGAGGTCATAAGTAGTAGTAATCAATAATCTTGACCAAAATTTCTTTAGTCATACTTTCATGACAATACATGATAAGTAATAATATCACTGCCCAACTTAGAGTATAATGTGATTCATGGTTCTTCTGGACCATAAAATAAAACTCAATGTAAGGACACTACATACTCTTATCTTATAATTTTGAATCAACTCATATTTCTATAAGAATTCTTCCGTGAATAAACTAATATGTATATTTCATAACTCTCAAGTACTCAAACTACTGGTTGAGAACTTGACATGACATTTCAAAAATACTCTTTTAGAGTTTTTATAATATCTCATCAATGTTGTGACATTCATATGCAAAACTTAAAGGGCTAGATGTTAAGAACATCATGTATAAGTTCTTCAGGAACTCTTATTATTTGCATGATTCATAACGCTATTAAATCGATGTTGCATATAAACTTTTGTCACAAATATTAGCCCAATGGAGTAAGAATCTCCTCTTATAAATTTGAATAAAGTTGCAAATTTGTCTTACTATTCTTTGGATGCATATTCATATACGGCATCATAATAGTTTTGAAACATATATAACTGGATAAATGAACATCATATCATGATAAAACATAAAACAAACTAAATGTATGATGAATGTGTTAGGTTATGATACATATGACAATTCATAAATGCGGAAAAACCATTTAGCCAGGAATACATATTATTTACACATAATCATATAGCATAGTTTAGATGCATACTCTTTGTTGCGTGCCTTCCCTAGCTGCGCCCGAACCGAACAAGAATAAGTCTTTAGGACTCCAAGTGTCGTCCCTCCGTAGATAGTCCACAGCACGTCCGGATCCGCCTTAAGATTGACCAACTAGAATCGCCCTTAAGGTACTAAAGAATTTCGGCACTCTTAGGTAAGAAATGTGTCTGAATTTTCTCTCAAAAACTTACTTTGAATACTTGAATAATCTATGAAAATATGTGACCCTAGGCACTTATTTATAGAGTTATGGAAAGGGTTTTGGAATCCTATTAGGATACTAATTTATTTAATTATAACCCTACTAGGACTCTAATTAAATAATCATTATCTAATAGTTTTTAGGATTTAATCACACTTCGAATTCTGATTGCTTCAGGATTCCCGCACATGCAATGCACGAGCACCGTACACCCGCGCAAGCCTTGCGGCCCACGCTAGGCGCACAGCGCTCGGCCCACTGCTGTGCTCCGCGCGCGCGCGCCCAAGGCCTTGGCTGGGCCTGGCCTTGCGCTGGGCCTGGTCGAGGCTTGGCGTGCGCTGGTGTGCGTTGGCTCGCTGGGCGATGGCCTGGCTTCGTGCTGGGCCTTCGTCTAGCGGGCCTCGTCCGATGCTAATTCGTACGATACGCTTCCGATTAAATTCCCGATTCCGGAATTCATTTCCGATACGAACAATATTTAATATTTCCGATTCCGGAATCAATTTCCGTTTCGAACAAATATTTAATATTTCCGTTTCCGAAATTATTTTCCGATTCCGATAATATTTCCGATTCTGACAATATTTCCGTTTCCGGCAATATTTCCGATTCTGGCAATATTTCCATTTCCGATAATATTTTCCGATACGTACCATGTTTCCGTTTCCGGCAACATCTACGACTTGGATAATATTTATATTTCCGATACGATCCATATTTCTGTTTCCGGCAATATCATCGTTTCCGGAGTATTCATTTCTTGCCTGTGACGATCTTAGCTCCCACTGAAACCAAGATCCGTCGATTCCGAATATCCATAGATGGAGTATCTAATGCCATTAAATACTTGATCCGTTTACGTACTATTTGTGTGACCCTACGGGTTCAGTCAAGAGTAAGCTGTGGATTAATATCATTAATTCCACTTGAACTGAAGCGACCTCTAGCTAGGCATTTAGCTCACTTGATCTCACTGAATTATTAACTTGTTAATTAATACTGAACCGCATTTATTAGACTTAACATAGAATGCATACTTGGACCAAGGGCATTATTTCCTTCAGTCTTCCACTTGTCCTTAGGGACAAGTGTGCATTTCCTAATTCCTTTGTTGCTCGATGCTTGCTCTTGAACATAAGGTAAGAGTTGTCATCCTTATTATGTCCAGAGGTGTTTCTCGGTTTCAGAATTCAACTGATCAAATAAACAGATAATCATAGCCTATGATTCATCCGAGCACGGCCATGCATTTCACAGTTTCTAGCTCTCCGAGTGGCCTTGTACAACTTTTAAGCATCTCATCCCGATTTATGGGAGGACAATCCCAATCTTGCGATCTTGAGATTAGACTTCGTTTGATAGGTGATTACCTGAGCGTTGCCTTTATAGCCTCCTTTTACGGTGCGACGGTTGGTCAACGTCAAAGCAACCAGTTCTCAAACAAGTAATTTCAAATCACTCAGGTATTGAGGATTTAGTGTCTAATAATTTTAATGAAATTTACTTATGACAGATTTTCATCTCTTACAATAAAGTTTCATAGGTCTTGTCCGATACTAGTCTTCCCAAAGTAAGTATCTATGCAAATGATTATGACATTGCCATGTCCACATAGTTCAAGAAACAGAACTACTAGTCATCTTGCATTCTAATCGTCTAACGTTTTCTATGCGTCCAATTTTATAGAAAACTCCGACTAGGGACCATTTTCAACCTTTGACATTCAAGTTCACTTGATAGACATTTCTTAGTCACAGGACTGGTCCTGACAGTCTATCTTGAATATATCGTCAAATTGAAGGGACTCATCATTTAATAAACCACAAATTAAATGGAAAAATGAATTCTTTTCATTTATTGTGAATGATTAACCAATAATGTTTTACAAAGATTTAAACTCTAAAACTTTAAAACATTAAACAGAGACATCAAAGCCATTCTCCAATATGCTTGATTCCCATAGCTGCAGTGTGCGAGTTGTGCTTCGCTTGCGGCAGAGGTTTAGTCAACGGATCTGATATGTTGTCATCAGTTCCAATTTTGCTTATCTCGACTTCTTTTCTTTCAACGAACTCTCGTAGAAGGTGAAATCTACGAAGTACATGCTTGACTCTCTGGTGGTGTCTAGGCTCCTTTGCCTGTGCAATAGCTCCGTTATTGTCACAATACAGGGCTATTGGTCCTTTAATGGAGGGGACTACACCAAGTTCACCTATGAACTTCCTTAGCCATATAGCTTCCTTTGCTGCTTCATGTGTAGCAATGTACTCCGCTTCAGTTGTAGAATCCGCAATGGTGCTTTGCTTAGCACTTTTCCAGCTTACTGCTCCTCTGTTGAGGCAGAAGACAAACCCAGACTGTGATCTGAAATCATCTTTGTCGGTTTGGAAACTTGCGTCCGTATAGCCTTTAACAATTAATTCATCATCTCCACCATAGACCAGGAAGTCATCTTTGTGCCTTTTCAGGTACTTCAGAATGTTCTTGGCAGCAGTCCAATGCGCCTCTCCTGGGTCTGACTGGTATCTGCTCGTAGCACTGAGTGCGTACGCAACATCCGGGCGTGTACATATCATAGCATACATTATTGAACCAATCAATGATGCATATGGAATCCCATTCATTCGTCTACGCTCATCAAGTGTTTTTGGGCACTGAGTCTTGCTTAGAGTCATTCCATGAGACATGGGTAGGTAGCCTCGCTTGGAGTCCGCCATCTTGAACCTATCAAGCACCTTATTGATATAAGTGCTTTGACTAAGTCCAATCATCTTTTTAGATCTATCTCTGTAAATCTTGATGCCCAATATGTACTGTGCTTCTCCTAGATCCTTCATCGAAAAACATTTCCCAAGCCAAATCTTGACAGAGTTCATCATAGGAATGTCATTTCCGATAAGTAATATGTCGTCGACATATAATACTAGGAAAGCAATTTTGCTCCCACTGACCTTCTTGTATACACAAGATTCGTCTGCGTTCTTGATGAAACCAAAGTCACTGACTGCTTCATCAAAACGTATATTCCAGCTCCTGGATGCCTGCTTCAATCCGTAGATTGACTTCTTTAGCTTGCATACCTTTTTAGCTTTCTTTGGATCCTCAAAACCTTCAGGCTGTGTCATAAACACAGTTTCTGTTAAAACGCCGTTTAAGAAAGCAGTTTTGACATCCATCTGCCATATTTCGTAATCGTAATATGCAGCGATTGCTAACATTATCCGAATAGATTTTAGCATTGCAACTGGTGAAAAGGTTTCATCGTAATCCACACCGTGGACTTGCCTGTAACCTTTTGCAACCAATCTAGCTTTGAAAACTTCAAGTTTCCCATCCTTGTCCTTTTTCAGTTTGAAAACCCATTTGCTTCCAATGGCTTGGTAGCCATCTGGCAAATCGACCAAATCCCATACTTGGTTTTCAGACATGGAGTCTAATTCAGATTGCATGGCTTCTTGCCATTGCTTGGAGCTAGGGCTCGTCATAGCTTGTTTGTAAGTCGCAGGTTCATCACTTTCAAGTAATAGAACGTCATAGCTCTCGTTCGTCAAAATACCTAAGTACCTTTCCGGTTGAGATCTATATCTTTGCGATCTACGCGGGGGTAACATTTCTAGTTTGACCATGATTCTCACCAGATTCTTCTAAAGATCTCTGAGTTTCATCCTGAATGTCATCTTGAGCATTCTCTAGAGTTTGTTGTTCGTCTCGAATTTCTTCGAGGTCTACTTTTCTCCCACTTGTCATTTTGGAAATGTGATCTTTCTCCAAAAAGACACCACCTCGAGCAACAAATACCTTGTTCTCAGATGTATTGTAGAAGTAATACCCCTTTGTTTCCTTTGGATAGCCCACAAGGATACATTTGTCAGATTTTGGATGAAGTTTGTTTGAAATTAATCGTTTGACGTATACTTCACATCCCCAAATCTTAAGAAAAGACACATTTGGAGGCTTTCCAAACCATAATTCGTATGGAGTCTTTTCGACAGCTTTAGACGGAGCTCTATTTATAGTGAGTGCAGCTGTATTTAGTGCATGTCCCCAAAATTCTAATGGAAGTTCGGCCTGACCCATCATTGACCTGACCATGTCTAGCAAGGTTCTGTTCCTCCGTTCCGACACACCGTTCCATTGTGGTGTTCCTGGAGGAGTCAATTCTGATAGAATTCCACATTCTTTCAGATGGTCATCAAATTCATAGCTCAGATATTCACCGCCTCTATCAGACCGCAGTGCCTTAATCTTCTTGCCTAATTGATTCTCTACTTCACTCTGAAATTCCTTGAATTTGTCAAAGGATTCAGGCTTATGCTTCATTAGGTAGACATAACCATACCTACTGAAGTCATCAGTGAAAGTGATAAAGTAGCTGAAACCACCTCTAGCATTTGTACTCATTGGTCCACATACATCTGTATGGATTAAACCCAATAGTTCATTTGCTCTTTCTCCAACTTTAGAGAAAGGTTGCTTTGTCATTTTGCCAAGTAAACATGATTCGCATTTACCATAATCCTCTAAGTCAAATGGTTCTAGAATTCCTTCCTTTTGAAGTCTTTCTAAGCGTTTCAAGTTTATATGGCCTAATCGACAATGCCACAGATAGGTGAGATCTGAATCATCCTTTTTGGCCTTTTTGGTATTTATGTTATATACTTGTTTGTCGTGATCTAATAAATAAAGTCCATTGACTAATCTAGCAGATCCATAAAACATCTCTTTAAAATAAAACGAACAACTATTGTCTTTTATTAAAAAGGAAAATCCCTTAGCATCTAAGCAAGAAACTGAAATGATGTTTTTAGTAAGACTTGGAACATGGAAACATTCTTCCAGTTCCAAAACTAGCCCGGAGGGCAACGACAAATAGTAAGTTCCTACAGCTAATGCAGCAATCCGTGCTCCATTTCCCACTCGTAGGTCGACTTCACCCTTGCTTAACTTTCTACTTCTTCTTAGTCCCTGTGGATTGGAACATAAGTGTGAGCCAAAACCTGTATCTAATACCCAAGAAGTTGAATTAGCAAGTATACAGTCTATAACGAAAATACCTGAAGATGGAACGACTGTTCCGTTCTTCTGATCTTCCTTTAGCTTCAAGCAATCTCTCTTCCAATGCCCCTTCTTCTTGCAGTAGAAGCATTCGGATTCAGAAGTGGGTTGACTGACCTTCCTCTTTACAGATTTGGCGCCAGTTTGCTTAGTTGGGCTGGCCTTATTGCCACCTTTCTTAGCATTCCTCTTCTTTCCAGATTTCTTGAACTTGCCCCCACGCACCATAAGCACATCCTGCTTATCACTTTTGAGCGTCTTTTCAGCGGTCTTCAGCATACCGTGAAGCTCAGTGAGCGTTTTGTCCAGACTATTCATACTGTAGTTCAGTTTGAACTGATCATACCCGCTATGAAGAGAATGGAGGATGGTGTCTATAGCCATTTCCTGAGAAAATTGCTGATCCAGCCGACTCATATTCTCAATGAGTCCAATCATTTTGAGAACATGTGGACTTACGGGCTCGCCTTTCTTAAGCTTGGTCTCAAGAATTTGCCTATGAGTCTCGAATCTTTCGACTCGAGCCAGATCTTGGAACATGTTCTTCAACTCACTGATGATTGTGAAAGCATCTGAGTTGATGAACGTTTTCTGCAGATCCGCACTCATGGTGGCGAGCATTAGACATTTCACATCCTTGTTGGCATCAATCCAACGATTGAGGGCTGCCTGAGTGACCCCGTCGCCTGCGGCTTCGGGCATCGCCTCATCTAGGACATACTCCTTTTCTTCCTGCATAAGAACTATTTGCAAGTTCCTTTGCCAGTCAAGGAAGTTTTTCCCGTTCAACTTCTCCTTTTCGAGAATTGATCGAATGTTGAATGAATTGTTGTTTGCCATATTAAAAACTACAATTGAAAAGAATAAACAAATAAATAACCATTCACAGTTTCTCTTAATAAACTTAAATTCTAGCATACATGCATAATTCAATGTTTATTAAGCATTTTATTCAAGTTATGTGTTCCGGCAGGTGTGAATAAAATGATTCCAAGATCCTAAAATCATTGAAGAACTAAGCACAGTTTGTCGACTTAATCCTAGAACATCTTAGGTAAGCAAAAGCCTTTTACTAATAGTCTAGAAACTATTCTTGGTTGATAGGTACGTCTAAGAACTTATTAGGTAAACCTATCGATTTTGCCACGACATAAAAGGACTCCTTACTTATATCGTTGAGTTTCACCAAAACTAACATGTACTCACAATTATTTGTGTACCTTGCCCCTTTAGGACCAATAAGTAACACCTCGCTGAGCGAAAACTATTACTAGATTGATGTAAAGGATATCCAAGCAAGTGTATATTTTGGCATGGCACCTTTTAACTCAATTTTTAAGTTTGGAACTTAAGGCTCTTACTATGTTGGTTAGATTTTAAGTGAACTAAAATCCTTAATCATGCAACATAATCAAGCCACAATCTCATGCATAATTAAGACATATTTAAAGCAATAAATAACTTAAAGCATGCATAAGATAAATGTGATCTAGTATGGCCCGACTTCATCTTGAAGCTTTGACTTCAAAGTCCGTCTTGAAAATCTCCGTGGGAGGCACCATTTTCTTCAAATAGGATAAGCTATAACTAATTACAACTATTTGATGGTACGCAGACCATATTTGAATTGAAAAATAACTTTGGTACTTTAGACCAATTACATTCAAATTAATGGTGCGCAGACCATATTTTCTATCCTATTTGGGCCATACTAGTCACTTCATAACCTGCAAAACAGTACATATACAATATATACCATTCACCCATTCATTATCATGAATGGCCCACATAGCTGGTTAGTAAAACACATTATGCATCACGTAAACATTTGCAGCAATTAATCAAGGGCACCAATAATCTACCAATTATTCAGTCCTTATTAATTCTAATCAAGTTGTTTTAACCTTAAGGATTTGTAGACCTAATCAAGAGTTTATGACTAAAAGGGCTCCCACTTAAACCAATAAATTCATATGCTTTACTAATTTTAAACATAAAAATGTATTTCTAGACTAACCGGAAACATACAAATTTAATTAAAATTTAAAGCTCATATAAATTTATAATTGAATCCAAAAAGTTTAATTTAATTTCAGTCGTATTTAAATTAATTCATGATTTTAATTTTAGTAAAATAATTAGAATAAATAAAATTTATTATAATTACAATATTCAAAATTAAAATCCAAGAAAATAATTTAAATTATTAATTTTAAAATTAATTAAAATTACGTAAACTGAAAATTTCAAATTAAACATTCAAAACGATCTAATCGCAACGCAAACACCCTACGCATCGCACGCCCATGGGCCGCACGCACACAGCCATCGCTGGCCATGTGCGCGCAGCCCATGCACTCGTCGCATAGCTGCTGCATCTTCCATCGCAAGCCATCGCACAAGTGGTGCTCGCTGCGCGCGCGCCAGCGCTCGACGCACGCGAGCCATCGCTCGCTGTGCGCGCTCGCCAGCGCTTGCTGCGCGCGCTCCAGCGCTTGATGCACGCGAGCCATACGCGCGATCAACGCTGGGCGCAGCGCTCGTGGCACGCGAGCTTGCGCTCGCTGCGCGCGAGGCTGCGCGCGCTTGCGCGAGGCAGTGCGCGTTGTGGCGCAGCTCGCTTGCTGCCCACACGCGACTGCCATGCCTTGCCTTTCGCCCATGCCCATTTGTCCATAGCTTGTGGCCCACGACACAAGGCAGGGCTGCTGCCTTGTGCTCGTGCACCATGCCCCTGCTCATTGCATTCGTGCCGCACGGGCGACGAGCTCCCTTGCTCGTCGTCGCATGCCCGCACTATACAACACTCCTTAAGGGTAACACGAGACGTCCATTGCTTTGTGCGTGCAAGTTATATGAACGAATCGCATAAAAATTTAAAATTTATATTTAAAATTAATGACAAATTAATAAATAATATTAATTTCATAATTTTAGGGCGAAAAATCGAAAATTTATTATTCAATTGATTTCCGATTATCATGGATTCAAGCCTAGGTCATAAAAATTTTAAAATTTATCATAAATTTACAATTTTTATGGTGGTTTTTAATCATAGGTTTCTAATTAAATTATAATTAATTATAAAAATCAAATTAATTCTAAATTATTCTAATTTTCAACAAATTAATCATAATTACAAATTAGATTGCATAATTAACAAGGCTAGGCATTCAAACTTGTTAAACATATACAGTAGGTCAATCAAAAATTCAAGATTTATCAACAAGAATCGCAAATATTTAATTTAACATCTTAAATTTACGAAATTTTGCATTCGAAAAACTAAAACCTTCGAAAAGTCATAGTTAAGCTTCGAATTTGAGAATTCTGGGTTCGGCAGAAAAATAATAATTTTGTCAAAATTTTAGAATGCCTTTTACATGCGGAATTGACACAAAAATCACTCGATTTGGATGAGTAACGAAGAAACTGCCGAAAAACTGCGTACGTATAATTAAATAAACGCAATTTGCAATTAATTAACAATTACGAAAATTAATCACCCCTTTTAATTCTTGCAAATTTGTAATATTTAACCATGTACATGCAATTTAGATTATGAAAATAATAAGAGGCTCGTGATACCACTGTTAGGTTATGATACATATGACAATTCATAAATCATGCGGAAAAACCATTTAGCCAGGAATACATATTATTTACACATAATCATATAGCATAGTTTAGATGCATACTCTTTGTTGCGTGCCTTCCCTAGCTGCGCCCGAACCGAACAAGAACAAGTCTTTAGGACTCCAAGTGTCGTCCCTCCGTAGATAGTCCACAGCACGTCCGGATCCGCCTTAAGATTGACCAACTAGAATCGCCCTTAAGGTACTAAAGAATTTCGGCACTCTTAGGTAAGAAATGTGTCTGAATTTTCTCTCAAAAACTCACTTTGAATACTTGAATAATCTATGAAAATATGTGACCCTAGGCACGTATTTATAGAGTTATGGAAAGGGTTTTGGAATCCTATTAGGATACTAATTTATTTAATTATAACCCTACTAGGACTCTAATTAAATAATCATTATCTAATAGTTTTTAGGATTTAATCACACTTCGAATTCTGATTGCTTCAGGATTCCCGCACATGCAATGCACGAGCACCGTACACCCGCGCAAGCCTTGCGGCCCACGCTAGGCGCACAGCGCTCGGCCCACTGCTGTGCTCCGCGCGCGCGCGCCCAAGGCCTTGGCTGGGCCTGGCCTTGCGCTGGGCCTGGTCGAGGCTTGGCGTGCGCTGGTGTGCGTTGGCTCGCTGGGCGATGGCCTGGCTTCGTGCTGGGCCTTCGTCTAGCGGGCCTCGTCCGATGCTAATTCGTACGATACGCTTCCGATTAAATTCCCGATTCCGGAATTCATTTCCGATACGAACAATATTTAATATTTCCGATTCCGGAATCAATTTCCGTTTCGAACAAATATTTAATATTTCCGTTTCCGGAATTATTTTCCGATTCCGATAATATTTCCGATTCTGACAATATTTCCGTTTCCGGCAATATTTCCGATTCTGGCAATATTTCCATTTCCGATAATATTTTCCGATACGTACCATGTTTCCGTTTCCGGCAACATCTACGACTTGGATAATATTTATATTTCCGATACGATCCATATTTCCGTTTCCGGCAATATCATCGTTTCCGGAGTATTCATTTCTTGCCTGTGACGATCTTAGCTCCCACTGAAACCAAGATCCGTCGATTCCGAATATCCATAGATGGAGTATCTAATGCCATTAAATACTTGATCCGTTTACGTACTATTTGTGTGACCCTACGGGTTCAGTCAAGAGTAAGCTGTGGATTAATATCATTAATTCCACTTGAACTGAAGCGGCCTCTAGCTAGGCATTTAGCTCACTTGATCTCACTGAATTATTAACTTGTTAATTAATACTGAACCGCATTTATTAGACTTAACATAGAATGCATACTTGGACCAAGGGCATTATTTCCTTCAGAATGATGCATTTACCTATTAACTACACATGTATATGAATGTAAGACTCAAATGCAAAACACTGTACAGTGTGGATATTTCAAATCCATAACTTGTTGGACTTCAGGTCCATGAGCTCATTTGATCATCATAGTTATATCTACGTCGAAACATACATAGATTTGCAATCCCCTATTCAAAATCCATTATTTTTCGCATATGCATTATATTTCGGTTCCATCATCTACCGGTATCATCAAAATTATTCAACATATATACTTTGCATGCTATTTATCAATGATATCTGAATAATTATTCAATAGGTACCATTCATCTTTTCTCACGGGCTATCTATTATAGTTCAGATATCTATACCACTTCAAGGGTATTTCATACACTGTAATAGTGTTTTCTTTCTTTTCAATAATATCATCAACTGCATTATCTTGCCCTTTTCATATAAATAAATCTATATCTCATCACTGTGTTGGAACTGTATATATAATCTACACTTCAGGTGTAGAGATTTAAATAAATATTGGCAAGATCATTATGGTAACATCGAGCACTATGACCATTATACATATTTATGCGTCTGAACATGTAACAATTTAACATAATCAAGTCATAGATATTTATGTCCAAACATACTCCGAGGACATACAATTGGCATTTACACTTACTCATATGGGGATCAATATATTATCTTTCAATTTTGCCAACTTATTCTAGCTCGTCTCCCCCTAAGTTGGAAAAATAAAATATTTCAATAATATTATGGGGCATAAAATCTTTCACCAACTAATAATACACTTTTCAACGTGTATTTTGATAAATGTTTCATACTTCCGTTCTCTTCTGGATATTAACATTGATCATGGGGAGTAGATACACTGTGCAGTTGTATTTTTTTATTTTCTTCATATTTTCTCATTTCGTGCTGACGTATGATTGCCCCAATCAAGAGATTTATGATACTTAAATCAATCAAAAAACACTTGTAAACTTCTTGGTGATCTTCAAGTCACCTCCTACCATTATGGTGAACGTCAGGTCACTTACTATTATGGTGAACTTCAAATCACCTATCATATCAATATATAAGTTTTCAAAGTAATTAATATCTCTTGTATTTATTTTCTCAATCGATTCATTATAACTATTTGATTGAAATACAACTCAACCTCATCAATATGTCTTGCCTTTGAATATATATACAACATATGCGGGAGTGTCAGCACACAAACGTTTATTTGACAAGAATTTTCAATTCTCCTGACGGGTGTTCTTAAACCCAGATGGCCTTAATTATCATATCGTACGTATATAATATTATATTCAAATATTTCATTTGATAACTACTGGTTATCTTCCCAAAGTGATCACTTTAATTATAAAATATTATAATTTGAACATACTGTGATGTGATATAACGACACAAACTGGTGTCACATTTGTAATGGCAAGACAATCCACAAACTTATGAAAAGATAGCTTGTACTCTTCTGGAGTATGCATTGTAATTGTGGTACATATCAATTTCAATAAATACATTCTTCTTTCTTCATCTTCAGGATGGTATAATAATATCATAAACTTGTACTCGTGTTCATAAAAAGAATTAATGAAATATGAACAATATGTGTACCACATTTATCATCCATGTATCATTTTAATCCATGTCACTATTTTGTAAACTTTAAAGCTATCTCCCCTGATCTTTGCATATATTATATTCTTAACTATTGTAAGAAAATTGTTTTACCCACTAAATACATCACTTCATAATTTATTCTCAATGATGTATGAGAAGGAATTCGTACACTTTAATTTAATAACCAGTTACTTTCTTCAGGAGTGATGATCAACAAATCAACCATGTTCAAATGGTTGCCCAAAACCAATTTCTCCAAAATCATAAACAAGAACGGTCATAATAGAAACCATCCAAAATAATACAATGTTTAAAGCATATAAAAACATAAAATTATAATATAAAAAAGTCACAACATAAACACAATTAACATAAGTAAACCATCAGATTTTCATAAATAAAACAAGCATTTTCGGTGGCGGCCATAGTCATTGAACATCAAAAAAAAAAAAAAAATGTACGGAGTACTATCCAACACATTAAATATACTCTTTGATTTACAAAACAAATAAATTAATATAAGCATGATAATCATGATCAATCACAAAACCAATTTCTAAATTCTGAAGTAACTGAAAACAATCTAAGAATTTTGGTAGAATACAAAATTAAACTCCATTAATTATAAGACTAAATTCCATATATCCCAAAACAATAAAACCGGAAAAAAATTTATCTACCCACCGGGTAAACTACCCACCACTAATAGAGAGTGTGGTAGTGGAATCCACATCAGCTTTATTAATTGTTTTTTAATGTTCTATTAGTAGTGGGTTATCTACCTAGTGGGTAGATGTAGCAATGTCCAATAAAACCATGTTTCGAATGACTAACATGATTTTAGATTAAATAAATATGAAAGTGGATGCAATACTTAACCGTAAATGTGAATTACCACAACCAATGAGATTGGATGCAATACACAAAAATTTAATATCAATCATTAATTGCACATATGGCTTACGTAAACTAACTAATGGATCATCAATACTAGAGTGCACTAAATCAAAATAGAAATATGTTTTTTTTTTCTTTTTTTTTTTTTTTTTTTTTTTACCAGAGAAGAACAATTTCATTAATAATCAGTCATACGGCATCTACAATAATAAAATAGATCTGCATACCACAGATTCAAAGAAAATACATAACTGTTACAATCAAAATAGAAATTAGATTACATGGATTAACGGTTGCGGCTAATCATATGAATTAACGGTTACGGCAGAAGAAATTCTAATTATTCATCATCAATACAAAATCATATATCATGTAAATCAATTATTACGAAGGACAAACTTACATTGATATGTACGTAGTATGATGATAATTCTCTTTTGTTATTTTTCCGTTGTTCAATCTCTTTGATTTCTGTCAGCAGTTAGCAATGGTGCTGATAACGTGTTATGAAATTAGGGAGAAAGGGGGAGAGAGGAAGAGAGAAATTGTATGTCGGTTATGATCTTATTCCAATATCCATAATATGTACACATACATATATTATATAGGATAAGGATGTCAGGGGTATAATGGACATCCACAATACAATATATTTATAACAATTCCCTTTTTTTCGTTTGGTATGATTAATAATGGAATGGAATGAAAACACTATTTTTATTTATTTATACATATTTTTTTCAATTTAAAAAAAAGAAAAAGAAAATTGAAAACTTGTACTGTTAATCACAAGATTCTTTCTACTTTTATAATTCTCTCCTCCAACTACAAGCAAACTCTCTTTTCTGTATTTCTCTTCAATTAATTTTGTCTTCTTGTCTTCTTTGATCTTTTTCTTTTTTCTTTTATTCATCATCAAAATCATCAGACCATCCAAAATCCAGATGATCTATTTTCTTCCTTGATCTTTTCCTTTTTTCTTTTATTCATCTTCATTTGCAGCTTATACACACACAAAAAACCATCATCAAAATCAACAGACCTTCCAAAATCCAGATCATGGCTCACGAAATCGTGATCATCAGTTATTACCATCATCCATCATCACGACCGTTTATCATCAACATTTGATCATCATCATCCACCATCAACATCAAATCGCGACCATCAATTGGCATCGTGTTCGATCATCATGAAAACAAACAGATCAATCGCAAATAACCCAGAAATCCGTTGATGATGATGGTGGATCAGTGGATGATCATTGATGATCAAATGCTGCAACCCTTGAACCGTTTCAATTGATGTTGATGGTGGATGATGATGATCAAAGGTCGTGAAGATGGATGAATGACAGGTTGACGAGTGTTTGAGCCAATGGAAACAATTTTTGTTAGATTATGATACATATGACATTTACATAGATCATGCGGAAACAACCATTAACCCAGGAAACATATTATTTACACATAATCATATAGCATAATTAGATGCATACTCTTTGTTGCGTGCCCTCCCTAGCTGCGCCCGAACCGAACAAGAACAAGTCTTTTAGGACTCCAAGTGTCGTCCCTCCGTAGAAAGTCCACAGCACGTCCGGATCCGCCTTAAGATTGACCAACTAGAATCGCCCTTAAGGTACTCAGAAAATTCGGCACTTTTGGGGCAAGATGGGTGTTTGAATGTTCTCTCAAAAAAAAACTCACTTTTGAATACTTTGAAACTTGTGTATAAATTATGACCCCTAGGCCTTTATTTATAGAGTTATGGAAAAGGAATCGTAATCCTAGTAGGATGCGAATTAATTGGAATTAGAATTCTACATGAATTCTACTTAATCAATTTATCCAATAGGAATAGACATTTAATCATACACTGACTCTTGCAGATTCAGGAATCTCGCATGAGCTCAAACTCACACACACACGGCAGCCACTAGGGCTGCCCACGCATGCGAGCAGCAGCCCACGCAGCGCGGCCCACGCATGCGTGGCCTTGTGCGCGCTGGGCTGTGGCGTGCGTGCTTGCTGGGCGACGGCCTGGCTTCGTGCTGGGCCTTCGTCCGGCAGGCCTCGTCCGATGCTAATTCGTACGATACGCTTCCGATTAAAATTCCATTTCCGGAATCTATTTCCGATACGAACAATATTCAATATTTCCGATTCCGGAATTAATTTCCGTTTCGAACAAATATTTAATATTTCCGTTTCCGGAATTATTTTCCGATTCCGGTAATATTTCCGATTCTGACAATATTTCCGTTTCCGGCAATATTTCCGATTCTGGTAATATTTCCATTTCCAACAATATTTTCCGATACGTACCATGTTTCCGTTTCCGGCAACATCTACGACTTGGATAATATTCATATTTCCGATACGATCCATATTTCCGTTTCCGGCAATATCATCGTTTCCGGAGTATTCATTTCTTGCCTGTGACGATCTTAGCTCCCACTGAAACCAAGATCCGTCGGTTCCGAATATTCATAGATGGAGTATTTAATGCCATTAAATACTTGATCCGTTTACGTACTATTTGTGTGACCCTACGGGTTCAGTCAAGAGTAAGCTGTGGATTAATATCATTAATTCCACTTGAACTGAAGCGGCCTCTAGCTAGGCATTCAGCTCACTTGATCTCACTGAATTATTAACTTGTTAATTAATACTGAACCGCATTTATTAGACTTAACATAGAATGCATACTTGGACCAAGGGCATTATTTCCTTCAATTTTTGTTTCCTTCGGTTTTTGAGCGGAAACAAAGCGGGGGTATGTGTTACCGTTAAGAAACGGTAATTGTTACCTCCCATCACTAACCAAACAAAAAGTAACGGCAATTGTTACTTGTTTCCGTTTCTTTTGTTAAAAAATGCCATACCAAACACCCCCTAAAAATACTAAAGTTGGCAAAAGCACCCCAAGTCCCAACGCACTACCTAACCCAATATAGCGGGTTGGATATGAAGGAAATAATGCCCTTGGTCCAAGTATGCATTCAATGCTAAGTCTAATAAATGCGGTTCAGTATTAATTAATATATATTATGCAAGTTAATAATTCAGTGAGATCAAGTGAACTGTATGCCTAGCTAGAGGCCGCTTCAGTTCAAGTGGAATTAGTAATATTAATCCACATCTTACTCTTGATTGAACCCGTAGGGTCACACAAATAGTACGTGAACGGATCAAGTATTTAAGTGAATTAAATACTCCATTTATGGATATTCGGAATCGACGGATCTCGGTTCCAGTGGGAGCTGAAATCGTCAAAAGGCAAATTATGAATACTCCGGAAACGATGATATTGCCGGAAACGGGAATATGGATCGTATCGGAAATATAAATATTATCCAAGTCGTAGATGTTGCCGGAAACGGAAACATGGTACGTGTCGGAAAATATTATCGGAAATGGAAATATTGTCGGAATCGGAAATATTGCCGGAAACGGAAATATTGCCGAAATCGGAAATATTAGCGGAACCGAAAATAAATTCCGGAAACGCAAATATTAAATATTTGTTCGAAACGGAAATTAATTCCGGAATCGGAAATATTAAATATTGTTCGAATCGGAAATGAATTCCGGAATTGGAAAACGAATCGAAAGCGCGATGTACGAAATAAGCACCGGACAAGCTTGCTAGACGCAAGGGCCCGCGCCTAGCGAAGCCCGCGCAACAGCAGCAGCGAGCAAGCCCGGTCCCGCCTAGCAAGGCAGGCCCAACCAAGCACAAGGCAAGGCCAGACCCAGCTAAGGCAAGGCAAGGTAGTAGGTGAAGGAAATATGTCCTTCACGCAAGATGCATTAAGTCTAATACCAAGGTTGAGATTAATTGCGAACAATTAATTCAGTGAGATCAAGTGATCGGAACAGCTAGCTGGAGCAATGCTTCCGATCAGTGAGTTCTAATGAATATTAAGCTCACAACTTACTCTTGACTGAACCTACAAGGTCACACCAATGACACGTAACAGATCACCGGATTAAATGAATCGGAAATTCATTTAATAGCTTTTCGGGAATTAGTTGGAAAACGTATTATACGATACGACCTTGCATCGAATCGGAAATATATTAAATCGCGAATACGAAGAGCGGCCCACGAGCCGAGTGCACGAACCACTCAAGGCCCTTGGGCGGGCGCGCTAGGCAAGCAAGCAAGGCAACGAACGCAGCAGCGCTAGCTCATGGCCGAGGAGCTGTGTGCGCGCGGGCCAAGGCCACGACACAGCAGCAGCAGCGCGGCCCACGGCCCAGCTGGCTGTGCGTGTCCGTGTGGTGTTGCGCGGGCTTGCTAGCCGGCCTTGCCTTATGGCTTGGTCGGTTAGTAAGGTTATGTAAATAACCTTCTAACCACTTTCCAACTTAACACAATTCAGTTTACACACAACCCTAGGAGAAAACAGAGAACCCTAATTCTCTCTGTGCCTCCAAAGTGTGTTCATCCCAAAAGCACAAACTCTTGATCGATTGTCTAAGCTACGATAATCAAGACGGATCTGATCGTGTCGGTGAACCAAGTAGAGGAACGAAAACTGGAGTTCTAAGTTCGTGTTCGTTGACAATTTGTGGAAAACACGCTTCAAACGTAAGTCTGCTTAATCTGTGCTTTATACATGCTTCCTGGCTTTGGGGATTGTTTCCGCACATGTTATTATGTTTAACTGTATTCCCCTACAGTGGTATCATGAGCCTTATGTATTCAAAGCATGTTTTAGCATGATTTAATTGTTTTTGCATCTGTCGAAAATTTTGAAATTGTTGAATTTTCGGAGTTTTTACGAATTATTGGATGAATTGCGTAATAATCAGGTCCGAAATAAAAAATATTCGTTTTTTCGAGTTTTAAATCGCTAATCTGATTGAAAAGGATTTTCTAAGATCAACTCATGAGAACGGAATTGCAAAAACAGGCCTCGAAGTATCGTTTTTTGGGCGTTTTTGTTAATTTTTCAATAAAAATTAAAAGTGTCGGACATCAATTCAATTAAAAGGTCGACCTAAACTACTCGGAATTGATTGAAATTTTGACACAATGTTGCTGGGTATATTCTTGATCTATGGTAAATTTCAGATTTTTCCGATAAGTATAAACCCTAATTTTGCCTTTTCCCAATTCGTAAAATTTGAAACCCTAATTGAATTTTAATTAATTTTGGTTTAATAATTCGGTTAATTGGGAAAGGGGATATAATTTCATGGGTCAGTGGCTAATTTTAAAAATGATTGGATTAAAATTTTGAATGGTTTCGTTAATTTTAATCGCAATTAAACCTAATTATTAAAAATCTGAAATTTAAATGTTAATGAACGATTTAGAGCTTCGGATTTTATTAATTAAAAGTTAAAATTTTAATGTTGATTCGTTCGTTCATAAAAATTTGAATAATGTTAGCCTTTGATTTAATATTTTACGAAATTGGATTGTCGTTGAAGTTTATTAAATCATTAAAAATCGTTGTTTTTCGAAAATAAAAATCGTAACTTTTTGAAAAATAATATTAATGCAAGTTCGTGAAATTAAATTTAACTTTAATTAAGTTGGTCCGTAGGCACGAACCAAAGGGACGAACACGATGTGTGGTAGACGTATGGCTCGACGAGACATGCGGGCTGCTATATGATGGCCAAGCCGCAGCGACACGGGCAGCAGCAAGCGTGCTGCGTGCCTTGTGCGCGCTGGGCGAGGAAAGGGGCAAGCGATGCTTGTGGGGGGCTGCGACGAAGCAAGGCACAAGGCCATGCGACGTCCAGCGCAGCGATGCACGACGACGCAGCGCAGGGGCAGCGACAGCTGCGGGCACGCGCGCGCGCGAAGGCTGCGGGGTGTGCGAGCTTGCTCGTGCGCCTCGTAGGCCACACACAAGGGCTATGGGGCGCCCAGCCCAACTACGCAATTGAACTTTTTTGTTAAAAATTGTTTATTTCGTTGGGCTTCGCATATTTGCATTAATTTGGGCTAACAAGATATTTAATTTAATATTTTATTTGCTTGGGTCGGGCCGCGAGTTTTAATTTAATATTTCATAATTAATTATCCGGAATAATTATTGGTTTGAGTGGGAGCCACTAAATGAAATTAAATTGAAATAGTTATTTTTAATTATTTTCGTAGGTCGCATTATTTTAATTAAATTCAATTTTAATTAGAATAAAGTCTAAGGATTAATAATTTGGAAATTGATTAATCTTTTAGGACGCGTTTATGTGAACGTGAATTTTAATTAATTCACGTAAATACTTGCATATTTACATGGGCCATTCGTTTTAGCATACGAATGGGTGAATGCATAGAATGTATATTTTATGTAATGCAGGTACTCCAATTGACTAGTATGGCCAATTTAGGATAGTTAAATACGGTCTGTGTACCGTTCTATCTTTGAATGTAAAGTTTTAAATATGATCTGCGTACCATGGAAATTTTGATGTAATTTTATTATTTTCAAGTATTTCTAAGTTTAGAACTTTAAGTTAGCATTTGAACGAAGATTCAAGACGATGCCAAGCTAACAAGGAGGTGATGAAGATTGGATGCTTCAAGGCAAGATGTTTTGGGCCATACTAGATCACCATTTCTTTATGCAATTATATATATATATATATATATATATATATATATATATATATATATATATATATATATGTATATATATATATATGTATATATATATATATATATATATATATATATATATATATATATTATGCGTGAATGTATGAATGTATGCTTTGCATGAACAAGTTGTTTCATATGACTCGATTAGATTAAGTTCACTAAATAATCGAACCAACATAGAAACAACTAGGTCCAAAGTAATATTGAGTTTAAAATTGCCTTCCAAATCAAGCACTTACAAAAATCTAAGGATCTAAGGTAGTAGGTTTACGCCAAAGCGAGGTGCTATTTTAGTTGACTTAGGTGGTAAGGCATCCCAAAGGAGCACGTTGATTGTGGTTTCAACTCAAACAACAATGGCATTATGTTGTGGCAAAGGGATAAATTATGGTATTAATTTATTAACCAAGAGTAATTTGGAGATTACTAGCAATAGGTTTTGCTTACCTAAAATCTTAAACTACTTAAGACATGCCAAAGCTGCTTAAGAATTTAGGACTTTTGGGATCTTGGAATCGTTTCATTCGTTTTTGGACCATGCTTTTGCTTTTGCATGAATGAAATGTTTTAATAGCTTTAATGATTGCATGTTTTTGCTTTTATTTCAAAGTTATTGAATTTTATGAATGGTTATTTATTGCAAATTCTTTTCGATTGTAGTAATCAAAATGGTCGCAAACATAACAACAATCATATCAGCTGAAATTCTGGATGCCGAGTTAGACTTGACTAATTTTCTTGAATGAAAAGAGAAACTTGTCGAAGTTTTGAAAGTTAATGGCATACACTATGTCATTGAACAACCTCTTCCTAGCTATGATGCGCGAGGCATGACTCCTAAAAAATACAGAAGTTGGGCACTTCACAAGTACCTTGTCACGGAGTTCTTCCTTAAGTCTATCCCCGAGAGTTGGAGAGGGAGGTTCATTACTTTTGAACCTCAAGCTCTCCTAAGTAGCCTCGAGGATAAGTGTGCGGGTTTTCGACCCATGTGCCAAACTGGTGGCAATCAGGTTGATTAATTGGCTAATTCAATGAGCGATCTCAAGCTCATAACCCCACGCAAGTCGTGCCTAGAAATCGAACTTCTAGACGCACAAAGACGCATTTACTCTGTCAAGATGGACAAAAACACATCAATTCGGTCTCATGTGGATATGATGTCTGGATTATTTTTCACAATTGAGAGACTTGGTAGTTCCATCAAAGAGTCGATAGCTATTGCACTGGTGCTGAATTCTCTTCATAAGGATTATGAGGGTTTTAAGATGCACTATCTCTTTCATCAGAAAGAGAGCACATTCTGTGAACTTGTGCAATTACTCGTGAAATGCGAGAAAATCATTAAGTTCAATTAAGACCCTTTGAATGTGAGGTGCACTCAATTCAAGAAAGTAGGCAAGGGGAAGAAAAGCAAGGCTGCATCTTCGTCCACTCCCGGAGGGCATCTGGCGCCTTCCAAGAGCAAGATGGAGAGGAATGCTTCTCCTTCCACATCGCAATGCTTCAATTGTAATGAAATTGGTCATTACAAGTGAGATTGCCCCAAACTAAAGGAAGAGAAGTGTAGACACCTACTTTTGTCCCCATTCCCGAAAGGGAAGGTTCGATGATGAGAACATAAATCTCCACTTGGCAACGCATCTCCTATAAAATAACGGATCTCAATCACCCTTTCATTTCAGCCAAAGCTGCTATTTATAGAAACCTGCTAAGAATAGTAACTGCCGTAAAAGTTAGTTGTTAAAAGTGGCAAAGTCATAAAATATAGAAACCTGTCAGAATTAGGTGTTGCACTCCAACATAAATCCTAAAAGAGATAGAATTTGCATTCCTGGTATAATTCGAAAATAAGAGTTACGTATTAATTAAATTCCTAACGAACCTAGAGTTTGTAACGGGCCCAGACGTATTCCGTCATAAGTTAATACGCACTAAGAGACTCGGATAAATCTCAAAAGCTCCATGTTCTAAGAGTCCAAATCTGACAAAGAACTTGGCCCAGATCCCATTTTCAACGCCTGGATCTGGGCGCCGAAATCTTCGGCGCTCAGCCCTGGGCGCTGAAAGTGCCTGGGGCCGTTTTATCTCGGGATTCTTTTTGGATTCGTATCTTAAAATCTATCTTTCCACACACTCTTTTCCTATAAATACAGCCTAAAACCGACGTGAAAAACACGCAATTCCATAATCTGAGTATTGACTCTAGCCTTAAGCCTAAGCCTCACGCTGCGAAATTGATCCGGCGTTCTGTCGCAATCAACCCAAAAGTTGAACAGAAGGCATCCTGCCCCTTGTAGCTTGATGAATTAAGCCTAAATACTGGAACATTGCTTGGAAACCCGAGATTCGTTAAATAAAAGGAGAAATAGCAAAGCCAAGTGGTTAGTTTTCTGAGAACCACAACGCACCTCTCAAGGGTGCGTTGTAATGTGTCCCTCATATGATTTAATCTCTTTCATCACCCTTTTATAAAATTGTCAAACTATTAATTTGATTGATCTATCACGCCTAACAAGATAATACCTTGGACAATTGAATTATCATGCTAGGTACCTTAAATCAATCTAAATAAGATAATCACGATCGATTTAGTATTATGTGTTGCACATTGCTAAAATCAATTCAGAATAGTTTAATAGTTTAACGCATGTCCCTTCTGTTAGGTTATGATACATATGACAATTCATAAATCATGCGGAAAAACCATTTAGCCAGGAATACATATTATTTACACATAATCATATAGCATAGTTTAGATGCATACTCTTTGTTGCGTGCCTTCCCTAGCTGCGCCCGAACCGAACAAGAACAAGTCTTTAGGACTCCAAGTGTCGTCCCTCCGTAGATAGTCCACAGCACGTCCAGATCCGCCTTAAGATTGACCAACTAGAATCGCCCTTAAGGTACTAAAGAATTTCGGCACTCTTGGGTAAGAAATGTGTCTGAATTTTCTCTCAAAAACTCACTTTGAATACTTGAATAATCTATGAAAATATGTGACCCTAGGCACTTATTTATAGAGTTATGGAAAGGGTTTTGGAATCCTATTAGGATACTAATTTATTTAATTATAACCCTACTAGGACTCTAATTAAATAATCATTATCTAATAGTTTTAGGATTTAATCACACTTCGAATTCTGATTGCTTCAGGATTCCCGCACATGCAATGCACGAGCACCGTACACCCGTGCAAGCCTTGCGGCCCACGCTAGGCGCACAACGCTCGGCCCATTGCTGCGCTCCGCGCGCCCAAGGCCTTGGCTGGGCCTGGCCTTGCGCTGGGCCTGGTCGAGGCTTGGCGTGCGCTGGTGTGCGTTGGCTCGCTGGGCGATGGCCTGGCTTCGTGCTGGGCCTTCGTCTAGCGGGCCTTGTCCGATGCTAATTCGTACGATACGCTTCCGATTAAATTCCCGATTCCGGAATTCATTTCCGATACGAACAATATTTAATATTTCCGATTCCGGAATCAATTTCCGTTTCGAACAAATATTTAATATTTCCGTTTCCGGAATTATTTTCCGATTCCGATAATATTTCCGATTCTGACAATATTTCCGTTTCCGGCAATATTTCCGATTCTGGCAATATTTCCATTTCCGATAATATTTTCCGATACGTACCATGTTTCCGTTTCCGGCAACATCTACGACTTGGATAATATTTATATTTCCGATACGATCCATATTTCCGTTTCCGGCAATATCATCGTTTCCGGAGTATTCATTTCTTGCCTATGACGATCTTAGCTCCCACTGAAACCAAGATCCGTCGATTCCGAATATCCATAGATGGAGTATCTAATGCCATTAAATACTTGATCCGTTTACGTACTATTTGTGTGACCCTACGGGTTCAGTCAAGAGTAAGCTGTGGATTAATATCATTAATTCCACTTGAACTGAAGCGGCCTCTAGCTAGGCATTCAGCTCACTTGATCTCACTGAATTATTAACTTGTTAATTAATACTGAACCGCATTTATTAGACTTAACATAGAGAATGCATACTTGGACCAAGGGCATTATTTCCTTCAGTCTCCCACTTGTCCTTAGGGACAAGTGTGCATTTCCTAATTCCTTTGTCGCTTGATGCTTGCTCTTGAACATAAGGTAAGAGTTGTCATCCTTATTATGTCCAGAGGTGTTTCTCGGTTTCAGAGTTCAACTGATCAAATAAACAGATAATCATAGCCTATGATTCATCCGAGCACGGCCATGCATTTCACAGTTTCTAGCTCTCCGAGTGGCCTTGTACAACTTTTAAGCATCTCATCCCGATTTATGGGAGGACAATCCCAATCTTGCGATCTTGAGATTAGACTTCGTTTGATAGGTGATTACCTGAGCGTTGCCTTTATAGCCTCCTTTTACGGTGCGACGGTTGGTCAACGTCAAAGCAACCAGTTCTCAAACAAGTAATCTCAAATCACTCAGGTATTGAGGATTTAGTGTCTAATAATTTTAATGAAATTTACTTATGACAGATTTTCATCTCTTACAGTAAAGTTTCATAGGTCTTGTCCGATACTAGTCTTCCCAAAGTAAGTATCTATGCAAATGATTATGACATTGCCATGTCCACATAGTTCAAGAAACAGAACTACTAGTCATCTTGCATTCTAATTGTCTAACGTTTTCTATGCGTCCAATTTTATAGAAAACTCCGACTAGGGACCATTTTCAACCTTTGACATTCAAGTTCACTTGATAGACATTTCTTAGTCACAGGACTGGTCCTGACAGTCTATCTTGAATATATCGTCAAATTGAAGGGACTCATCATTTAATAAACCACAAATTAAATGGAAAAATGAATTCTTTTCATTTGTTGTGAATGATTAACCAATAATGTTTTACAAAGATTTAAACTCTAAAACTTTAAAACATTAAACAGAGACATCAAAGCCATTCTCCAATATTCTTGATTCCCATAGCTGCAGTGTGCGAGTTGTGCTTCGCTTGCGGCAGAGGTTTAGTCAATGGATCTGATATGTTGTCATCAGTTCCAATTTTGCTTATCTCGACTTCTTTTCTTTCAACGAACTCTCGTAGAAGGTGAAATCTACGAAGTACATGCTTGACTCTCTGGTGGTGTCTAGGCTCCTTTGCCTGTGCAATAGCTCTGTTATTGTCACAATACAGGGCTATTGGTCCTTTAATGGAGGGGACTACACCAAGTTCACCTATGAACTTCCTTAGCCATATAGCTTCCTTTGCTGCTTCATGTGCAGCAATGTACTCCGCTTCAGTTGTAGAATTCGCAATGGTGCTTTGCTTAGCACTTTTCCAGCTTACTGCTCCTCCGTTGAGGCAGAAGACAAACCCAGACTGTGATCTGAAATCATCTTTGTCGGTTTGGAAACTTGCGTCCGTATAGCCTTTAACAATTAATTCATCATCTCCACCATAGACCAGGAAGTCATCTTTGTGCCTTTTCAGGTACTTCAGAATGTTCTTGGCAGCAGTCCAATGCGCCTCTCCTGGGTCTGACTGGTATCTGCTCGTAGCACTGAGTGCGTACGCAACATCCGGGCGTGTACATATCATAGCATACATTATTGAACCAATCAATGATGCATATGGAATCCCATTCATTCGTCTACGCTCATCAAGTGTTTTTGGGCACTGAGTCTTGCTTAGAGTCATTCCATGAGACATGGGTAGGTAGCCTCGCTTGGAGTCCGCCATCTTGAACCTATCAAGCACCTTATTGATATAAGTGTTTTGACTAAGTCCAATCATCTTTTTAGATCTATCTCTGTAAATCTTGATGCCCAATATGTACTGTGCTTCTCCTAGATCCTTCATCGAAAAACATTTCCCAAGCCAAATCTTGACAGAGTTCAACATAGGAACGTCATTTCCGATAAGTAATATGTCGTCGACATATAATACTAGGAAAGCAATTTTGCTCCCACTGACCTTCTTGTATACACAAGATTCGTCTGCGTTCTTGATGAAACCAAAGTCACTGACTGCTTCATCAAAACGTATATTCCAGCTCCTGGATGCCTGCTTCATCCGTAGATTGACTTCTTTAGCTTGCATACCTTTTTAGCATTCTTTGGATCCTCAAAACCTTCAGGCTGTGTCATAAACACAGTTTCTGTTAAAACGCCGTTTAAGAAAGCAGTTTTGACATCCATCTGCCATATTTCGTAATCGTAATATGCAGCGATTGCTAACATTATCCGAATAGATTTTAGCATTGTCAGAGGTCTACTTTTCTCCCACTTGTCATTTTGGAAATGTGATCTTTCTCCAAAAAGACACCATCTCGAGCAACAAATACCTTGTTCTCAGATGTATTGTAGAAGTAATACCCCTTTGTTTCCTTTGGATAGCCCACAAGGATACATTTGTCAGATTTTGGATGAAGTTTGTCTGAAATTAATCGTTTGACGTATACTTCACATCCCCAAATCTTAAGAAAAGACACATTTGGAGGCTTTCCAAACCATAATTCGTATGGAGTCTTTCTGACAGCTTTAGACGGAGCTCTATTTATAGTGAGTGCAGCTGTATTTAGTGCATGTCCCCAAAATTCTAATGGAAGTTCGGCCTGACCCATCATTGACCTGACCATGTCTAGCAAGGTTCTGTTCCTCCGTTCCGACACACCGTTCCATTGTGGTGTTCCTGGAGGAGTCAATTCTGATAGAATTCCACATTCTTTCAGATGGTCATCAAATTCATAGCTCAGATATTCACCGCCTCTATCAGACCGCAGTGCCTTAATCTTCTTGCCTAATTGATTCTCTACTTCACTCTGAAATTCCTTGAATTTGTCAAAGGATTCAGACTTATGCTTCATTAGGTAGACATAACCATACCTACTGAAGTCATCAGTGAAAGTGATAAAGTAGCTGAAACCACCTCTAGCATTTGTACTCATTGGTCCACATACATCTGTATGGATTAAACCCAATAGTTCATTTGCTCTTTCTCCAACTTTAGAGAAAGGTTGCTTTGTCATTTTGCCAAGTAAACATGATTCGCATTTACCATAATCCTCTAAGTCAAATGGTTCTAGAATTCCTTCCTTTTGAAGTCTTTCTAAGCGTTTCAAGTTTATATGGCCTAATCGACAATTCCACAGATAGGTGAGATCTGAATCATCCTTTTTGGCCTTTTTGGTATTTATGTTATATACATTTTTGTCGTGATCTAATAAATAAAGTCTATTGACTAATCTAGCAGATCCATAAAACATCTCTTTAAAATAAAACGAACAACTATTGTCTTTTATTAAAAAGGAAAATCCCTTAGCATCTAAGCAAGAAACTGAAATGATGTTTTTAGTAAGACCTGGAACATGGAAACATTCTTCCAGTTCCAAAACTAGCCCGGAGGGCAACGACAAATAGTAAGTTCCTACAGCTAATGCAGCAATCCGTGCTCCATTTCCCACTCGTAGGTCGACTTCACCCTTGCTTAACTTTCTACTTCTTCTTAGTCCCTGTGGATTGGAACATAAGTGTGAGCCACAACCTGTATCTAATACCCAAGAAGTTGAATTAGCAAGTATACAGTCTATAACGAAAATACCTGAAGAAGGAACGACTGTTCCGTTCTTCTGATCTTCCTTTAGCTTTGGACATTCTCTTTTGTAATGGCCTATTCCATCACAATAAAGACAGCTTGATGTGGACTTGTCCTGCTTTGATTTAGCATTGCCCTTGGACTTTCCACTTTTCTTGAACGGTCTCCTTCTAGCCTTGAGTAAATCTTTGGCTTCACAGTCCAGTATTATTTCAGCCTTTCTGACAAGGTGAACAAATTCTGCAACTGTTTCTTCTCTTGGTTCACTTAGGTATAGTTGCTTGAAGCGACCAAACCCACTGTGTAGTGAATTGAGCAAGATAGAGACTGCCATCCTTTCGCTTATTGGTGTTCCTAGTAGACTTAGGCGATCAAAGTATGAACGCATAAGATCCACATGGAACCTCAGTGGGACGCCTACCCTCTGTTTAGTGCGAAGGAGCTGAACATGTGTTTCTTGGACCTCCATCCTATAACACCTGTTGGGAGAACTAACCTTTAGACCAGACATTGATTCAATCAACTCATGGACGTTCAGGTCCCTGTCCTCCGTGCTTCCACGACAGATATCCCTCAGATTCTTGATGAGCGTAAAAGGTTCATAGGCTACAAACCTTCTAGCCCAATCATCAGGGATATTGTTCAGCATGAGACTCATAACCTTTTTGAGATCCGCATCCCAGGCGTAAAATCTCTCAGGGGTCATGTCTCTGGCATAGTAGCTTGGCATGGGATGTGACAGTACATACTCAAGTCCATTGAGTTTGACTATTTCAACTAGCTTAGCTTCCCATTCAAGAAAATTTGCCAGGTTCAGCTTGACCATAAGCTCAGAACCTTCGATGATGTTTTGATTGTTGTTTGCCATATTTAAAACTACAATTGAAAAGAATAAACAAATAAATAACCATTCACAGTTTCTCTTAATAAACTTAAATTCTAGCATACATGCATAATTCAATGTTTATTAAGCATTTTATTCAAGTTATGTGTTCCGGCAGGTGTGAATAAAATGATTCCAAGATCCTAAAATCATTGAAGAACTAAGCACAGTTTGTCGACTTAATCCTAGAACATCTTAGGTAAGCAAAAGCCTTTTGCTAATAGTCTAGAAACTATTCTTGGTTGATAGGTACGTCTAAGAACTTATTAGGTAAACCTATCGATTTTGCCACGACATAAAAGGACTCCTTACTTATATCGTTGAGTTTCACCAAAACTAACATGTACTCACAATTATTTGTGTACCTTGCCCCTTTAGGACCAATAAGTAACACCTCGCTGAGCGAAAACTATTACTAGATTGATGTAAAGGATATCCAAGCAAGTGTATATTTTGGCATGGCACCTTTTAACTCAATTTTTAAGTTTGGAACTTAAGGCTCTTACTATGTTGGTTAGATTTTAAGTGAACTAAAATCCTTAATCATGCAACATAATCAAGCCACAATCTCATGCATAATTAAGACATATTTAAAGCAATAAATAACTTAAAGCATGCATAAGATAAACACTAGTAGAAAAAACCCTTATTGCAGCGGGCTTTTAGACCCCTGTTGCAGCGTACATCGTATGCTGCAACTGGGGGGCCTGCAACAAGTCTGAACTTGTTGCAGCGTACAATGTTCGCTGCAAAAAGTGATTTGTTGCAGCGGGCTTTTAGATGTACGCTGCAACAAGTGCCAAAAAATTGGCAAAATTTTGGACTTGTTGCAGCGTACATATAAAAGCCCGCTGCAACAGACCCAACTTTTTGCAGCGTACATTTATTTGTACGCTGCAACAAGTCTGAATTACTCAATTTTTTGCAGCGTACATTTATTTGTACGCTGCAACAAGTCTGAATTTTTGCGAAATTTTTTTCCCTTGTTGCAGCGTACAACATATATGTACGCTGCAAAAAAGCACTTTTGGCGGGAAAATTCTAATTTTGTTTAGGGATACCTAGAGTGCCTTGCACCAAATATAGAAACCTGTCAAAACAATAATAGAATAACGCAACCTGTATAACAAATATAAAAACAACAACTGGAGTTTTGTATACTATATATCCCAAAACCAAAGTGCACATATTACATTTAAATATATGTTCCAATTTCAACATAAACATACATTTTAATATAAAATTTATTCTATAACAACTAAACCAACTCGATCAAGCGCGCTAAAGCCAATAATAAATACTTGTTGGTAAAAAACTTAGCCCATTGCTCACGAACCACATCAAATTCCTCGCATAAGGCGCAATCCTCGGAGTGTAGACCTTTACAAAAACAGAAATTTAAATTAAACATTAGATTAAATACAAATTAAATATCACATTTTAACATTCAAGAAACTAATGACAATGTCCTAATAGTCTAAAATGAGTCCTTAAGTTCTTTAGTTCAAAGTTGGGAGCGAAAATGTCATTTTAGCCTAAATATGACCTATAACGACCCAATGAGCCTATAGGTGCATAAATAGATTGGAACGAGTCTTAGATCGTTAAAATTATGCATATTAAACATGTAATAAGTTTTAAATGAGTCCTTATGTTCTTTATTTTAAAGTTGGGAGCGAAAATGCCTTATTTTAGCCTAGATATGACCTATAACGATCAAACAAGCATTAAATGGGTATAAGTAGATTAGAATAAGTCCTAGAAACTCAAAACTAAGCTTATTAATCATATAATAATTTAAAAATGAGTCCTTAGGTTCTTAAGTTCAAAGTTGGGAGCGAAAATGTCATTTTAGCCTAAATATGACCTAAAACGACACAATGAGCCTTAAATATGCATAAATGGATTGGAACGAGTCTTATAAAGTTAAAATTATGCATATTAAACATGTATTAAGTTTAAAATGCGTGCTTAGGTTCTTTATTTTAAAGTTAGGAGCGAAAATGCCTCATTTTAGCCTAAATATGACCTATAACGATAAAACAAGCATTAAATGTGCATAAATAGATTAGAATAAGTCTTAGAAACTTAAAACTAAGCATATTTATCATATAATAAGTTTAAAATGAGTCATTAGGTTCTTAAGTTCAAAGTTGGGAGCGAAAATAGCACTTTAGCCTAAATATGACCTATAACGACACAATGAGCCTTAAATATGCATAAATGGATTGGAATGAGTTCTAGAAAGTCAAAACTAAGCATATAAAAAATTGATTTCCTCAGGAAATTCTACATAATATACATTGATTTCTGTGATTAAACATTTCTATGCTACACAACCCAATTAAAAGGGAAAAGAAAGCGTACCGATAATACAATTAATACATTTAACAAAGAGTCAAAGACTAATCATCCAGTGATTACACCAGCCAAAACATCACTCTTACCTCGAGCAAAAATTGTGTAAACTAAACGAATTGCATCCAGCCAACCATCCAAAGATTCCCACGAGTCAGCTACCTAAGATGTCCAGTGAGAGAACAGCAGCGTTATAAGGCCAAATTTCCAGTTATCGTCATAACAAATTGAGAAACAATCAAGGACCGCTATGGAAAGAGCCGGCTACCCTTGTGAATGTTAAGCTTATGCATTTAGTTTGTTTCGTAATATATGTAATGGTCTATAAGGACCTTAATTTTTTGTTTAGTTTGTAAAACTTTTTCATTTCAGTAAATTTAACCCTATGTCAAAATAAAAAAATAAAAAGACATTGAGGAAAAAGAATCATTGAGATGTATGGAAAATGCAGATATAAAAGGTAAAAGAAGTTGCTAACCAAGTATACAGGTCCGTGTATTGTGTCAATGAAGAGTCCAGCCCCAGGTGGTAAAGTAAGATCAGCAGATGCTGACACTGAAACAATGTCAGGGATGTCAACTTTGACGGCTCTATTTTTTATATTTGGCCCATCTACTTGCTTGCTAGAAAGACTCTGCCGTGATGTCTTTTGTTCGGATACAATCTGCATTAGAAAGGGGTGGTTCAGTAAGAAACATTACTTTCAACCATCCATCAGATTGCACAATGGTCAAATATCTCAACATATCTCCATAATCTATACCATTATCCAACTGCCTGAGTCAAGATGAATGTCATGTCTCCACATATAATTGAGAAAATCTCAAGAGATATCTATCTTAGTTACACACAGCAATAGATAGGTCCCCATAAATTTTAGAAAACCAATTAAAGAAACTACCATATAACAAGAACTTGATAGCTCTCCATCGCAAGTATCCATAGGTGAAAATTCCAACTAAAGTAACTTTCAGATGCTAAATCAACCCCAAGGATGAAACGAGTACAATACAGTATCCTTGCAAGTTTCTCAAGTCAAGATAGAGAAAGGGAGAAAGAGAGGCATTGCTAACTTCACTGCAAGACGTTGGAAAACAAAGACAAACAACAATCAATATAATTTGGGAAATTCTACATGGTGGTCTACTGGTTTGGAAAATTTTACATGGTGGAAAATAAATAAATTAAAGGGACCCAAAAAAATTATTGTTCTGCAAAAACGATCTATTTATAGAAGTTAAATTGTTGAATATAAACGAGGTTGGACTGGGGAAGCTGTTGCTGGAGAGGCCAAGCCGATTTCTCCGAGTCAGCTTTGTCAGATCCATGAGAAGAAGAAGAAAAAGACATCTCGATTCTTTTGATGTTGCCAAGTTTGCATTTGAATTGGTTGGCTGGTTCGCTGAACAGATTGGCTGGGGAATAGCTCGTTGATAGCTAAACTGGCTTGCCAGCGGAGACGTGGGCTGCGTGTGGTTGTTGCCTTGTTGGTGAAGATGGAGAGAAGAAGTGGTGAGATTGGGTGGTAGAGTGGTGGGTGCGGTGGTGGGGTCAGGTAGCGCGATGGGGTTGGACTGGTCGGTGGGGTCAGGTGGTGGCGTGGGGTGGTTAGGTTGGTTTGGATGGTGGGTGGTGGTGGGAGACTTGGAGTGAGGTGTATTAACTAGAGGGTAGGTTAGTAATTATATTTAGGGTCAGAAATATGGTAAATTAGTGGTGGGTTAGCCATAACTTTAGTTGATAACGACACTTAGTGTATTAAGCCATTACCAAGAAAATGAAACTTTTTAGTTTCCACCATGTAGAATTTCCCAAACGAAGAGGTCAGGATGTAGAACTTCCCATATAGTTTTCATCAAAGAAATGTATTTGTTACTATATGAAAAGATATCACATGGAAAGATGTTTAGAAAAATAGGATTATTTAGCTAAACAATGCTCTAAACGCAATGCAACTGAGCCATGGAAAGCACAACACCTGAAGTGTCTGATTAAATATTGCCTGTCTAACATCCTGGAGTGTCTGATTAAATATTCACTTTCCTTCCCAAGCCAGGAGATAGTGAAATTACCTGATAAAGACCCTCATGGTTAAGGACAAATTGTGTCCGCTTCCAATCACTATGGGGGCCTATTGGATTTCCTGGAGGTGGAGCCGTCAGATATCCCACTTTAAGATAGGGCAAAGGAAGCTGAAAAATAGATAAGAGAGATTTAGAACAAATCATGACTTAACACACTGCAAAAGGAGAAGCCTTGTGTTAACGTCAGGGAGCAACACAAACCACTATATATGAAAATGCATAAAGGTGCATGTTTTGTCTGCAAGAACATTTCCTCTTTCCCCCCCCCCCCCCTCCCCCCCTCCCCGCCCTCTTCCTTGAAACACTGGATTATCTCCAGAAGCAACTAGAGTAACTAGAGTAGAGAACTAAATCAAACAAATATCAATTGAACCATAATTTCTGTCCCTAAAAGGTCAAGCTTCGGAAACAGAATTTTAAGGAACGTCTCTACTATATTCCTTGATATGTTTTCACTTGACATTCATGAAAGGTGAAAGTTGATCAAAGCTCTGGGAGTGTCCTTAAACATACACAAAGTACTTGATAATTTGATTCGGGTAAAGCCGTAAAGGGATTACCTATTGAGGGGTGGGGAGAGGGTCAAACTAGCATTGAGGATAACTAAATGGAAAGTAGAATGTGGTTTTTACAGTCACGTAAAATGCTGAAATGTAACTAGAACTATGTACACTTTCTGTTGATTTTATGTAAAGCACTCTTACCATAGAACGGACTAGCCTCAGTGCACTGCGGTAGACCTACAAGTTTAAAAGCAAAACCAAAAAAACTGTCAAAATTACAACTCAACAAGAAACCTCGTCAGAGAAAACAGATATGATGCAACTGTTTGCAATAGGAATACATTGGCCTAGCATAATGATTTTGCGTTATAATTTTTCCTTGCATTTCTCCAATAATATTCTGAGCTTGAAAGTTGTATCAGGATGAAAAATACAAAGCGCAAGAGCCCAATAGGTCCAATTTCAAGAGACAAAAAAACACCCACCAAGAATTCTACCAAAGCAGATTTAGGAAGGTTGAGGTGTATACAAGCCTACCCGCATCAATGTTTCGTGAGGACCGCTGAAGAGGCAGGGAGGGTGAAGATGAGAAACCAGAATTGCAGAGAGCTTACCGAGTAATTTGGCTTCAATGCGTGAGCAGCTGCAATATAGACAGCGCACTGACTATACAAGTCATTGGGCGAAATATCATTATGGCTGACTGATCCCCCGATTCTTAGCAAGTCCTCGGCTAAGCCATACTGCAAAACCAAAATATACATAACTCACCTTATCATCCGATCTCAGTGACCGTGTAACCCTTCAATACAACACAATATCCAGATGATAATAATAAAAGAAAGAAGAAAGCACTGGACAAGCATTGCTAAAACAGAAAAGAATAATTGAGGACTAACCAAAACAGTTCCGAGGTTGTAAATAGCCCTATGAAAGTCAAACTGCAACTGAATTGCTGCACGGAACTGCATCAAGGTATATTACAGAGAATCAAATAATAGTGAAGATTCAATAATATTCATAATTTCGTATGTAACCCACACCTAAAATCATTTAGTTATCTTGGGTTTATCAAGTAATATGTTTGCACCTTACTAATTGCCGTCTTAACAATGTTATGCTTTTCCTTAGCAGGGACTATCGCACTGAGTTCCTGTATCACAAAACAGGGAATGGTAAAGCCAAAGTCTGAGAGCATTGTACTGCCACTAACTTTCTAGTGTAAAAAAAATGCATCTCAGCCTTTCCTTTCTGCATTTCTCACTGTATAGATGAGAAATATTACCTGCAGTGCAAGTCCCCAGTTGTTAAGCGCCTGGAAAGGAACAATGAGATTGTTACAATGACAAAAATGAACAGAAATCTAAAGAATTGTAGTAAAAAGATAAAATAGCCAAATACAAAAAGAAAAAAACCTGGGGACTATTCCAATTCAACTGCACAGCTTTTCCGTAGTAATCTGTGGCCTGAAAGGAAGATAATTAGGTCATAAGGTCTACTTAAATAATACAAAGCAAAAGCCTAAATATTCTACTTTCATCATTTCATAATGAGTTAATATTTCCAAACACCCATAATTTGTAAGAAAATAGCATCAATTGTGTTCTTGGTACATCCAACAATAAGTGAACGTCAAATGAACAACTCAGAGAAAAGGTCACCACTTTGCTTCAGAGATTTATGATCAATACAGCTTCTGGAAATGATAGGATGAAAATACAACAAGACCATAAAAAATGAAGGTAAAGAATTATAACATGAAAAATCACATTTCAATAGTACGTACAATGCAATTAACAACAGTCAACCCACCTCCCCTGCTCCACCCCACCACGACCGCCACCACCACCACCACCATTCTCTAATTCCAACACCGCCCCATCTTTATCTATGAATAAACCCTAAAAAACGAATTGAACAAACCCTAAAAACGAATTGAACAAACGAATTGAACCGTAAAAACGAATTGAACAAAAGAATAGAACAAACCCTAAAACGAATTGAACAAACAAATTGAACAAAACCTAAAACGAAGCACAGAACTCAAAAAAATGAATTGAACAAAACGGCATCTGCAGAGGAGGCGAGAAAAGAGACCCACCGGCGACTGGCGAGGAGGCCAGAACCACCGACGACTCGACGAGGAAGCTAGATTGATGACGCAGGAATGGTTTTTTTTTTGAGGGGGGCGACGCAGGGAAAGCTATGGGGAAGAAGAAGGGAGTTGAGCGCGCGCGAGAGCTGAAGTTTTGAGATGCTTAATTTGTTCTGAATTACTCCGTAGTATAATATTGCAGCGAATTTTTTTATCCGGGTTATTGCAGGGGGCTTTTAAATGTACGCTGCAATAAAACGGGCTATTGCAGGGGGCTTTTAAAATGTACGCTGCAACAAACACTTTTGCAGGGAACAATTAAATTGTACGCTGCAACAACCATTTAAATGGTTTGACCCGCGTTGACCAACTAGTTGTTGAAGCGTATTAATACATGTACGCTGCAACAAGGGGGCTGCAACAGGGGTTTTTTCTACTAGTGAAATGTGATCTAGTATGGCCCGACTTCATCTTGAAGCTTTGACTTCAAAGTCCGTCTTGAAAATCTCCGTGGGAGGCACCATTTTCTTCAAATAGGATAAGCTATAACTAATTACAACTATTTGATGGTACGCAGACCATATTTGAATTGAAAAATAACTTTGGTACTTTAGACCAATTACATTCAAATTAATGGTGCGCAGACCATATTTTCTATCCTATTTGGGCTATACTAGTCACTTCATAACCTGCAAAACAGTACATATACAATATATACCATTCACCCATTCATTATCATGAATGGCCCACATAGCTGGTTAGTAAAACACATTATGCATCACGTAAACATTTGCAGCAATTAATCAAGGGCACCAATAATCTACCAATTATTCAGTCCTTATTAATTCTAATCAAGTTGTTTTAACCTTAAGGATTTGTAGACCTAATCAAGAGTTTATGACTAAAAGGGCTCCCACTTAAACCAATAAATTCATATGCTTTACTAATTTTAAACATAAAAATGTATTTCTAGTCTAACCGGAAACATACAAATTTAATTAAAATTTAAAGCTCATATAAATTTATAATTGAATCCAAAAAGTTTAATTTAATTTCAGTCGAATTTTAAATTTATTCATGATTTTAATTTTAGTAAAATAATTAGAATAAATAAAATTTATTATAATTACAATATTCAAAATTAAAATCCAAGAAAATAATTTAAATTATTAATTTTAAAATTAATTAAAATTACGTGAACTGAAAATTTCAAATTAAACATTCAAAACGATCTAATCGTAACGCAAACACCCTACGCATCGCACGCCCATGGGCCACACGCACACAGCCATCGCTGGCCATGTGCGCGCAGCCCATGCGCTCGTCGCATAGCTGCTGCATCTTCTATCGCAAGCCATCGCACAAGTGGTGCTCGCTGCGCGCGCGCCAGCGCTCGATGCACGCGAGCCATCGCTCGCTGTGCGCGCTCGCCAGCGCTCGCTGCGCGCGCTCCAGCGCTCGATGCACGCGAGCCATCGCTCGCTGTGTGCGAGCAATTGCTTGCTGCGCGCGATCAGCGCTGGGCGCAGCGCTCGTGGCACGCGAGCTTGCGCTCGCTGCGCGCGAGGCTGCGCGCGCTTGCGCGAGGCAGTGCGCGTTGTGGCGCAGCTCGCTTGCTGCCCACACGCGACTGCCATGCCTTGCCTTCGCCCATGCCCATTCATCCATAGCTCGTGGCCCACGACACAAGGCAGGGCTGCTGCCTTGTGCTCGTGCACCATGCCCCTGCTCATTGCATTCGTGCCGCACGGGCGACGAGCTCCCTTGCTCGTCGTCGCATGCCCGCACTATACAACACCCCTTAAGGGTAACACGAAGCGTCCATTGCTTTGTGCGTGCAAGTTATATAAACGAATCGCATAAAAATTTAAAATTTATATTTAAAATTAATGACAAATTAATAAATAATATTAATTTCATAATTTTAGGGCGAAAAATCGAAAATTTATTATTCAATTGATTTCCGATTATCATGGATTCAAGCCTAGGTCATAAAAATTTAAAATTTATCATAAATTTACAATTTTTATGGTGGTTTTTAATCATAGGTTTCTAATTAAATTATAATTAATTATGAAAATCAAATTAATTCTAAATTATTCTAATTTTCAACAAATTAATCATAATTACAAATTAGATTGCATAATTAACAAGGCTAGGCATTCAAACTTGTTAAACATATACAGTAGGTCAATCAAAAATTCAAGATTTATGAACAAGAATCGCAAATATTTAATTTAACATCTTAAATTTACGAAATTTTGCATTCGAAAAACTAAAACCTTCGAAAAGTCATAGTTAGGCTTCGAATTTGAGAATTCTGGGTTCGGCAGAAAAATACTACTTTTGTCAAAATTTTAGAATGCCTTTTACATGCGGAATTGACACAAAAATCACTCGATTTGGATGAGTAACGAAAAACTGCCGAAAAACTGCGTACGTATAATTAAATAAACGCAATTTGCAATTAATTAACAATTACGAAAATTAATCACCCCTTTTAATTCTTGCAAATTTGTAATATTTAACCATGTTCGTGCAATTTAGATTATGAAAATAATAAGAGGCTCGTGATACCACTGTTAGGTTATGATACATATGACAATTCATAAATCATGCGGAAAAACCATTTAGCCAGGAATACATATTATTTACACATAATCATATAGCATAGTTTAGATGCATACTCTTTGTTGCGTGCCTTCCCTAGCTGCGCCCGAACCGAACAAGAACAAGTCTTTAGGACTCCAAGTGTCGTCCCTCCGTAGATAGTCCACAGCACGTCCGGATCCGCCTTAAGATTGACCAACTAGAATCGCCCTTAAGGTACTAAAAATTTCGGCACTTTTGAGCAAGGAATGTGTCTGAATTTTTCTCTCAAAAACTCACTTTGAATACTTGAATAATCTATGAAAATATGTGACCCTAGGCACTTATTTATAGAGTTATGGAAAGGGTTTTGGAATCCTATTAGGATACTAATTTATTTAATTATAACCCTACTAGGACTCTAATTAAATAATCATTATCTAATAGTTTTAGGATTTAATCACACTTCGAATTCTGATTGCTTCAGGATTCCCGCACATGCAATGCACGAGCACCGTACACCCGCGCAAGCCTTGCGGCCCACGCTAGGCGCACAGCGCTCGGCCCATTGCTGCGCTCCGCGCGCCCAAGGCCTTGGCTGGGCCTGGCCTTGCGCTGGGCCTGGTCGAGGCTTGGCGTGCGCTGGTGTGCGTTGGCTCGCTGGGCGATGGCCTGGCTTCGTGCTGGGCCTTCGTCTAGCGGGCCTCGTCCGATGCTAATTCGTACGATACGTTTCCGATTAAATTCCCGATTCCGAAATTCATTTCCGATACGAACAATATTTAATATTTCCGATTCCGGAATCAATTTCCGTTTCGAACAAATATTTAATATTTCCGTTTCCGGAATTATTTTCCGATTCCGATAATATTTCCGATTCTGACAATATTTCCGTTTCCGGCAATATTTCCGATTCTGGCAATATTTCCATTTCCGATAATATTTTCCGATACGTACCATGTTTCCGTTTCCGGCAACATCTACGACTTGGATAATATTTATATTTCCGATACGATCCATATTTCCGTTTCCGGCAATATCATCGTTTCCGGAGTATTCATTTCTTGCCTGTGACGATCTTAGCTCCCATTGAAACCAAGATCCGTCGATTCCGAATATCCATAGATGGAGTATCTAATGCCATTAAATACTTGATCCGTTTACGTACTATTTGTGTGACCCTACGGGTTCAGCCAAGAGTAAGCTGTGGATTAATATCATTAATTCCACTTGAACTGAAGCGGCCTCTAGCTAGGCATTCAGCTCACTTGATCTCACTGAATTATTAACTTGTTAATTAATACTGAACCGCATTTATTAGACTTAACATAGAATGCATACTTGGACCAAGGGCATTATTTCCTTCACCTTCAATTATTTATGCTGAGCTAGTAAGGATAACCTGCCTCTGGAGTATTATCGATGAGCACTCCTCTCGGTAGTTACAGTCCCCCGAACTCTCAATCTCTGCCCTGCGGGTGTACGTTGAGCGATCCCCACACCAGGGATCACAAAGGAACCTATGGCCGTCATGGTCGAACATAATGGCACTCCCTTTATGTCACGATAACCGGGTTTTGTCAGTTTTTCTCATTGTCGTTAAAAACTGAATGGCGACTCCTATATTACTAGTCGATTGGGTGTAAACTCACAGGAGATCCAATTACACTAGATCTGACAACGTCACGCCCACGAGGGACGAGGTCACGCATTAGCCTCGTGCTTTTTCGACCCCCTCACAGTGGCGACTCCACTGGGGATGTTAATGAAATACTCGTGCTCGTAGGTAATCAAAATAGCCAAAGGGTGAAACGATCCTACCCCGCGTTTATTTCCCTATCAAGTTGGGACGACCTGAAAATAAGCATATTAATGTGAACGGACAGAACCGCATAACGAATCTTGGCTCTCTTGGCATGTTTCATCTCGGGAGTTGGGAATAAGGATACCCATCGCCACCCGGGGGGGTGCATACGCTTCGAATGTTGTCCACTCGGCACTTTCGCTAGTAGTACACCTACCCCAAACCAAATCGCTCGCCCACTAGGTCCCTCTCATTGGTGCATGCCCCCTTGGCTTACATCGTGATTAGCCTCTTGGGACGAAATTCGCTCGTGAATGCACTTCCCCGACCGGGGCATGTGTTGGATCGACGATAGAGGAGGTACCAAGCCGGCGCAAATATTACCAATAGAAGCCTATCATAAACTACGTGACATATTATTTTGCTTCATGTTGTAATGTTAGTTGTGTGTAGCGAATTATGTGATTGTGTGTGACAAACAATACTAGAAAACCAACGACCCTAAAAATTGCCCAAACATTCATAAACACCAATTGGCCAAAGAGTTGTACCAAAATACGTGTTCCGTATCCCCGGGCGATCGCCACAAAAATAAGCGACGCCCAGGACAGCCTGTAACGGATCCCACAACGCCGCACAACGTGTAAAAGACGTTATTAGGCAAACACGCAAAATCAAGTCGTATATACAAAAGAAGGATACGCGAATAGAATACGAGTACCAGTCAGGGACGCAATTTCAGCGCCCCTGGCTGGGCGCCAATCATTTTCCACGCCCAGCCTGGGCGCCAAAGTTGCTGCCTGGCCTACTGGTCAAGCCCAGCAGCTTTGGTGCCCGCGCATAAAAAAAAGAATAATGAGCGACAAATCTGTTGCAAGGACGTATTGGAAAAAAGGCACTCGACTTTGAAACACGACTTATAAACTAAACAACTCATTGTGTCGTCACTAGGCCTCCTATGACGACTATGTTCGGCACTAAACCGAGCACGCTGATTAAATGACCTTGAATGTCACATGGGCAAAGTATTCAAAAAATGATGTTCGAATAAAGTTTTCAAGGAAAAATAATGTTCGAATAAAAAAAAAAAATTCCGAGTCTAGACTAGGCTATGCCAAAGTACAATCTAAATCCTAAGTCTTAGTTGTCTTATACATAGAATCGGTCCTAATGTTTGGTGTCGTTCTGCAAGTTAAAAGGTTAAACCATATTGAGTCTCCCTTCCTAACATTTAAAAGAAATCAATAAGCACCCATATGTAATTGTCATCCCTTGCTAAGAATCTACGGCCTCAATACTCTCTCTCACCAATAAAAAGAATATATTATGTAATTCAAGTATTTGCAAAATGGAAACAGTCACATTCTGAAAATCATTCCTCCATAGTCGCACAACCCCCAAAGTGAGCCTAAGGTGTCAATACCATTGCCAAAAAAAAAAATTAATGGCCTCAAGGCTTATGATCACATTGGGTCACGACTATCATAGTCCTCTCGAGCCACTCGCTCCTTGAAGTACTCCTAAAGTACGGACTAAAAGATTTTCCATGAATGCAACATGACGAACCATGAAAATACCCAAATCGGCATGCCATAAGGCTACCATTGGGGTAAAGCGATACACACTAAGAGGGAAGCCGCACTAATGATTCTAGTCTTGCAAAAATGAAAATTCGATCTCCCCAACTAACTACCTAGCCAACATTAAGCAAAATGGCGCATGACAAATGAACACCCAAGGGTTAAAATCTAAAGTGTCAACCAACGAAAGTTATGGTCCAATTATCCTAAGTCTGAAAGTCGCTTGGTCAAGTATTATAGGCTTACGCCACGTCATTATTTTGAGTCTAGGCCACCTCCTTGTATTCATACACGGGTTATAATCAGAAAAATTAATGAAAGTTCGAGTCTAAATCACAACTTCCAATTAAATCCCAGAAACTGGAATCTGAAAAGAAGCAAAAAAAATTATTTTCGATGTAATTCTTTCGTTAAATTTCAATAAAGTAAAAACAACATTTTGAATCTACGCTATTTGCACATTTTAAGAAACGACTAAATACGCTTGCAAAGTAAGACAATTTAAAGGTCCACCCTAGGCCTACTAAAATTAAAGGTCCACTATAGGCCTACCAAACGAGGCTCACTCAGTCTCGCCTCGTGACTCAAATAAAAAGGGGGAGAAATCCCAAGCAAAAAAGAAAAAAGAGAAAGAGAAAAGGGAGAGCGAAAAGAGCGAGCCATGAAATACTTAGCCCGTACCTCCCAAAGTGCGAAATTTACCCAAGTAAACGAAGGAAAAGAATTGAGTCAACCAATCCAAATCATACCACAAAAACTACATAAAGTTCTACGATCTTCTACCCTTTCCAATCCTCATGCTTGACTAATACCTATACAAATTATCCTATCTCATTCAACCCATCTTTCAAGCCGTCTTGAGTCACGAATAAAAACAAAAGGACAAATAAAAAATACATTCTACGCTTAACGTAAAAAAAATAAAAATAGATAAAAAAGAAACTTTGCAAAGCGCCTTTAAAATTCGTCTAATAAAAAAGAAGCATTTAGCGCACAAAAAAGATTCGCAAATATTTGGCACAAAACGAAAAGGAGCAGCGCAAAAAGGCAGCCCAGAACACGTTTTCAACGACCAGACCTGGGCGCCAAAAATAATAACGCCCTGCCCTGGGCGCCGTTCTTGCTTATCACTTTTCAACTCCCAATTCCTAAAAGTGTTCGTATATTTTCCTATATACATGCGAAGAATAACGAACACTTGGGGGGTAGAAGATCATATAAAATACGCAAAATACGCATGCTCCAAAATTTGTACACTTATTTCACCCTATTTCAAACATTACGATTCCACTCGAACGTACTTGTTTAAAATCGGCATTCTAAGAAACCATTTTCTGGCTAAGAACTACGCAAGACCTGATTCCAAATTAAATCTATTTAAGGCGGATACGTAGGCAATCCATGATTCGGTCCAACCAATTTGCAAAAATGTTAAAGCCTATAGAATAACAAGAATAAAAAATAGAGTCCCTTATTGAAATTTAATTACTTGCAATCCAAATCGAAAGAAAAATTTAAGTCAAGGGAAGAATCCAAGTCATCAAGATGCCAAAATGAGCACACATCGAAAAATAATAAGGGCACGTACCCTTGCCAGAAGGAGCACTCACACTCCTAGGCACTTAGCCAATACTCAAAAGATCGATTTGCCTCAATTGAATGGGGGCTAGCGCGAGCGTCAATGACCTCTAAAGTACTCGACTTGACCCTCCCTGAAGCAAAGTAACTCACTTAAAGACCTTGTTTCACCACTAGACACAGTTATAATCGCCAACAAGTATAGTAAAGGCAGTAAGCTTGCAATAAAGAGGATTGTTCTACGGCATCGCCCCATCGTTCCTTCGAACTCAAGGCACCCGTTCATGGTAATTCAAATGCTTGCGAATCCCCTTTGAAAAAATCAGACATTGTCAATAGGACTTGGCACTTAACCAAGGCTCACCCTACTTAGACATATGACACGGGCATCTAAAATCGAAATCTGAAAGCATCATTAATGAGAAGACATAATAGCAACTGGGGGCTAAAAATTGAAATGAAAGAACTAGGGAAAGAACTAAGTATACCTTGACCTTTTGTGTAGACATACACCAAGTAAATCTAAGTCAATTTGAAAGCGGTTTATATTCCCGCAATTCTAGAAATGATGGCCCTAAAAGCCTAAAGCATGTGCCACACGGGCACAAGTAATATCTTGACGCCTGCACCCTGGCTTCTAGCAAATCCTTAGACAATATTCCGAAAATCGTAACAGTATTTTGATTCACTCATGTAATCCTGTATGAACCCTTCTATAAGTCAACTTACTTAGGACACCTCGGATTGTACACAGTAGGACTCGGATTTCAAATAATTTTCAAAGACTTCTTCGAACATAATAAAGTATCGTTGGTTTTAGCTAAGTATGCGTTTATCTCGATGTTGCAAGTGAGTCAAAAAGATTTCTAAATATGATTATGGGTAAAGAAAGGCACCTAGCTTTTGGTCAAGGCACACTTCAACATGTGACTACCTTGAACATGGCAATGTCGCACAATACGACATTTACAAGAGAAGTAGCAAATCACTACTCGAACGTACCTCGCACTAAACGAGTCTGGTTCAAACTATTCATGATCCATGTCACCATGAATGCATAAAAATGTATGCCAAGCATTATAGCACCAAGCCAATCCCGTAGCTACAATTGGGGGCTTGAGAAAAACACTCTAAAAATGCTCGAAATGGCGATTTTATCGCAAATTCTCGACGCTAATGCTATACACACGTCATAGGGGCACAATCCTAAGGTTTTATCGTGTAAAACGAACCTTAGAATGGCTACAACCCCTCCCAAATTCTGAGCACTACTTAGAATATATAAAGTCACCCCACTAACAAGGGTAACCGAAAATCGCGAGTCACCAAAACTCCGATCAAACTACTGCACATAACGCTCGCCCTACAAGCGCCCGTTACACAGTCTACGTCGTTCCAAAGCAAAAGCGAAAGAAAAATCAAGGATAAGAACAAGAAAGAAACTTCTATGAATTCTCGCATCGAACGAAGTAATAAGCCGTGCACACCCACGCAGAAGGTGCTACACTTGTTCGAACACCTGAACGAGGCATGATGAAGTACTCCAATGCAAAAAATAATAATGATATCCCAACACCTGGAGGAATGTTCTAAGACACGCTGTTAGGCCACACAAGCCTACGTCGCACCATAAGTTCAAACCATCCCACAGTACAAGTCTAAAAAAAAGAGTAAGGCATATTGCACTAATGCGGGCACGACCAAGGTAAAAGAGGCAAAGATTACTTATCGCCCAAATTCAAAGTGCAAGCCACACGACTTTTACATTAACGATTAAAGGTAGCAAAATATTACCCACCACGGAAGGGATAGCTCGCACCTACACAAGCGGGACCCCAAGGCATCTTTCTCGAAAGAACCTACAAAAATCGTACGCCAAAAGGAAGCATCCCAACATGCATACTTGGGGGCTCCAAGCTACGAAACGACCATAGCAAAAACAAAAAAAAATCTCTCAAAGAAAATGTTTGAACGATCGAAAGGGCACGATGCTTGAGCCCACTTCATGAATGGGCCTGAACCCTATCAAGCTTCTAAGAAAACTATTCAACATCAGTCATTGCTCAAAAAAAAATGATTCAAGCGAACTGATTAATGGACCGCACGCAACGGCCAATCTATGAACGCTCGTTCGCACATACATTCTAAGTATCGAACATTCACGAACACGTTCAAAAGAAAAAAATATAAGAGCGATCAAAGTCTTACACCTCAAGGTATGTTCCTTGGGCCATATAGACTCGCCCGACTATTGCAATAACTGTACGCCTTAAGAGCAACAGTTACTTTAAATAATCACCCCAAAGAGACAAACACCGTAGTCCACCAATCGGCTACGGCTTCTCGAGAAATCATCACGAGAAAGTCCTGCCTGGGACGCATTTTCAACGCCCAGGACCAGGCGCCAGATATTCCGACGCCCAGTTCTGGGCGCTGAAAATCAGCTCAACTCATTGTGTTCCCTAATAAAATTCTATGTTCCAAAAAAAAAGAAAAAAAAAGAGAAGAGAATACATAGAATTTCCAAGTGAAATAAACGAACGAACAAGAGGCCAACTGTGTCATCAAAAGACCAGCCCAAACAATATTTTCAACGCCCCACTTGGGCGTGAATTATTTCAACGCCCAGGCCTGGGCGCCGAAAATAAGCCCAAAGAGGCCCTAACTTCTATAGGATCCTGCCATATCCATTCGACTCGAAAATTGCCGATTTCTTTACCAAAAGGCGCACCTCACGACTTTGTTAAGAGTAGCACACCACTACAAAGATCGCTCGCACTTACGAGCACGATCCCAAACACGATCAAGGACATTACAAAATGCGTATCCCCAAGGAACCTCTTTGACAAGAAATGACCGTCAAGCACGAGTGCTTGGGGGCTCGAAAGAAAATGTATATTTCAAAAGAGAGTATAAAACAATATTCCCAGACTACGTTGTACGAAGTCCCGTGTTTGGATAATCTCAAAAGGTAAAACCGGATTACGACCTCAAGACAAAGGTCGCCGTTAATACTTATACATAGTCCACTAATCAAGGACCCAGGTAGTGGCAAAATTGAGCCGTAAAGACTAGCTCAAAACCATGAAAGATGATGACCACGAGACAATGGTCCGTCTAAGCACGTTGTCAACCCACATTCAGGTTGCAACTAAATCCGAGCATCCCTCGAAAAGAAAATAAATTCTTCAAAAACAGAAAAAACAGGCTCGCCATCTTCAGCCGGCGGGGTCTACGTCACAAACCGCGTAGGTCCTTATTTTCAAAACATCAAAACAGATTCGTCCACTTCTATCGGACGGGGCATCCACCCTTAGCGGACAGGCTCGCCCACCTTCAGCGGGCGGGGTCTGCGTCACTAACCGCGCAGGTCCTCAGTTTTCGAAACATCAAAACAGATTCGTCCACTTCTATCGGACGGGGCGTCCACCCTCAGTGGACAGGCTCGCCCACCTTCAGCAGGCGGTGTCTACGTCACAAACCGCGTAGGTCCTTATTTTTCAAAACATCAAAACAGATTCGTCCACTTCTATCGGACGGGGCGTCCACCCTCAGCGGACAAGCTCGCCCACCTTCAGCAGGCGGGGTCTGCGCCACTAACCGCGCAGGTCCTTAGTCGCTGCAGCGATAACTTTTCCCGGTTTATCCTTTTCCAAAAATCAAAGGATGGTTTATCTTTTTCCAAAAATCAAAGGATGGTTTATCTTTTTCCAAAAATCAAAAGATGGTTTATCTTTTTCCAAAAATCAAAAGATGGTTTCCCTTTTCCAAAAATCAAAAGATTGGTTTTCCGTTTTCCCAAAAAAAGCGATGTGTTGGATTTTCCTTCGTTTTACGTCCTATAAAAACAAAGGGGGTTTTCTCGTTTAGCTAACCTTAAAAATGAGAATCTTTTAAAACATTTTACCTCGTGATTGGGCTTGGCCAGGCCTAGTTACACTTTATAGCTTTGATTTCGAAAACATCTTTAGATACTTCCAATGACAAAGTGAGGGAGTTTCTATACTATCAGTTAACAAATTCCAATGACACGTGAGGAATGTGCTAACACTTCAAGTGATGACCCTTAAGTCAAATGTTATCACTCGAGGGCTCGTGAGACCCTCGCAAAACAGGTCACATACACCATGGCTTGTATGACGCACTCCTTCTAGTACTTTGACCATCGTCTCATCTCGAGACTCAGTCAAAGTGGGGGCTAACTGTAGACACCTACTTTTGTCCCCATTCCCGAAAGGGAAGGTTCTATGATGAGAACACAAATCTCCACTTGGCAACGCATCTCCTATAAGATAACGAATCTCAATCACCCTTTTCATTTCAGCCACAACTGTTATTTATGGAAACCTGCTGAAGATAGTAACTGCCGTAAAAGGTAGTTGTTAAAAGTGGCAAGTCATAAAAGATAGAAACCTGTCAGAATTAGGTGTTGCACTCCAACATAAATCCTAAAAGAGATAGAATTTTCATTCCTGGTATAATTCAAAAATAAGAGTTACGTATTAATTAAATTCCTAACGAACCTAGAGTTCGTAACTGGCCCAGACGCATTCCGTCATAAAATTAATACGCACTAAAAGACTCGGATAAATCTCAAAAGCTCCGTATTCTAAGAGTCCAAATGTGACAAGAACTCGGCCCATATCACATTTTCAACGCCCAGCCCTGGGCGCCGAAATCTTTGGCGCCCAGCCCTAGGCGCTGAAAATGCTTGGGGCCGTTTTATTTCCGGATTCTTTTTGGATTTGTATCTTAAAATATATCTTTCCACACACTCTTTCCCTATAAATACAATCTCAAAACCGACGTGAACAACACACAATTCCATAACCTGAGTATTGAATCTAGCCTTAAGCCTAGCCTCACGCTGCGAAATTGATCCGGCGTTCTGTCGCAATCGACCCAAAAGTCGAACAGAACGCGTCCTGCCCCTTGTAGCTGATGATTTAAGCCTAAATACTGGAACACTGCTTAGTAACCCGAGATTCGTTAAATAAAAGGAGAAATAGCAAAGCCAAGTGGTTAGTTTTCTGAGAACCGTGACGCACCTCTCAAGGGTGCGTTGTAATGTGTCCCTCACATGATTTAATCGCTTTCATCACCCTTTTATAAAATTGTCAAACTATTAACTTGATTGATCTATCACGCCTAATAAGATAATACCTTGGACAATTGAATTATCATGCTAGGCACCTTAAATCAATCTAAATAAGATAATCACGATCGATTTAGTATTATGTGTTGCATATTGCTAAAATCACTTCAGAATAGTTTAATCGTTTAACGCATGTCCCTTCAATTATTTATGCTGAGCTAGTAAGGATAACCTGCCTCTGGAGTTATCGATGAGCACTCCTCTCGGTAGTTACAGTCCCCCGAACTCTCAATCTCTGCCCTGCGGGTGTACGTTGAGCGATCCCCACACCAGGGATCACAAGGGAACCAACGGCCGTCGTGGTCGAACATAATTGCACTCCCTTTATGTCACGATAACCGAGTTTTGTCAGTTTTTCTCATTGTCGTTAAAAACTGAATGGTGACTCCTATATTACTAGTCGATCGGGTGTAAACTCACAGGAAATCCAACTACACTTGATCTGACAACGTTACGCCCACGAGGGACGAGGTCACGCATTAGCCTCGTGCCTTTTCGACCTCCTTACACACTCCAACATAAATCCTAAAAGAGATAGAATTTGCATTCTTGGTATAATTCGAAAATAAGAGTTACGTATTAATTAAATTCCTAACGAACATAGAGTTCGTAACGGGCCAGACGCATTCCGTCATAAGTTAATACGCACTAAGAGACTCGGATAAATCTCAAAAGCTCCATGTTCTAAGAGTCCAAATCTGACAAAGAACTCGGCCCAGATCCCATTTTCAACGCCTGGATCAGGGCGCCGAAATCTTCGGCGCCCAGCCCTGGGCGCTGAAAGTGCCTGGGGCCGTATTATCTCCGGATTCTTTTTGGATTCGTATCTTAAAATCTATCTTTCCACACACTCTTTTCCTATAAATACAGCCTAAAACCGACGTGAAAAACACGCAATTCCATAATCTGAGTATTGACTATAGCCTTAAGCCTAAGCCTCACGCTGCGAAATTGATCCGGTGTTCTGTCGCAATCAACCCAAAAGTTGAACATAACGCATCCTGCCCCTTGTAGCTTGATGAATTAAGCTAAATACTGGAACATTGCTTGGAAACCCGAGATTCGTTAAATAAAAGGAGAAATAGCAAAGCCAAGTGGTTAGTTTTCTGAGAACCACAACGCACCTCTCAAGGGTGCGTTGTAATGTGTCCCTCATATGATTTAATCTCTTTCATCACCCTTTTATAAAATTGTCAAACTATTAATTTGATTGATCTATCACGCCTAAAAAGATAATACCTTGGACAATTGAATTATCAGGCTAGGTACCTTAAATCAATCTAAATAAGATAATCACGATCGATTTAGTATTATGTGTTGCACATTGCTAAAATCAATTTAGAATAGTTTAATAGTTTAACGCATGTCCCTTCAATTATTTATGCTGAGCTAGTAAGGATAACCTGCCTCTGGAGTATTATCGATGAGCACTCCTCTCGGTAGTTTCAGTCCCCCGAACTCTCAATCTCTGCCCTGCGGGTGTACGTTGAGCGATCCCCATACCAGGGATCACAAGGGAACCTATGGCCGTCGTGGTCGAACATGATGGCACTCCCTTTATGTCACGATAACTGGGTTTTGTCAGTTTTTCTCATTGTCGTTAAAAACTGAATGGCGACTCCTATATTACTAGTCGATTGGGTGTAAACTCACAGGAGATCCAATTACACTTGATTTGACAACGTCACGCCCACGAGGGACGAGGTCACGCATTAGCCTCTTGCTTTTTCGACCCCCTCACAAGAAGAAGGACGGAAACGTTGCTTCTCCTTCAGGTATGTATGTTATACATTGTAATCTTGCTAATTCTACTTCTTGGGTATTAGATACTGGTTGTGGCTCATACTTATGTTCCAATTCGCAGGGACTAAGGAGAAGTAGAAAGCTTGATAAAGGCGAGATGGATCTACGCGTGGGAAACGGAGCACAGATTGCTGCATTGGCCGTAGGATGATCTTATTCTATTTCTTTGTCTAGTGGGTTTGTTTTGGAACTAGAAAACTGTTACTATGTTCCTTGTATCACCAGAAACATCATTTCCCTTTCAAGTTTGGATTCTAAAGGTTTTAGTTTTCAATTTAAAGACAATAGTTGTTCTTTTTCATTGAATGGAATGTTTTATGGTTCAGCACAACAAGAAAACGGTATTTATGTGCTAGATACGAGCAAACACAATTATAACATAAATACCAAAAGGGCTAAAACTGGTGATTCGGATCTCACATTTCTGTGGCATTGTCGATTAGGCCATATAAAGTTATAAACACAAAGCACATGGAATTACTTCAACGGAAAGGAATTCTAGAATCATTCGACTTAGAGAAGATTGATCAATGCGAATCTTGTTTACTTGGCAAAATGACAAAGCAACTTTTCTCAAAGGTGGGAGAAAGAGCAAGCGAACTACTAGGGCTAATACATACGGACGTATGTGGGCCTATGAGTACGAAAGCTAGAGGTGAGTTCAGCTATTTCATAACGTTTACAGACGACTTCAGTAGATATGGCTATATTTACTTAATGAAGCACAAGTCTGAATCGTTTGAGAAATTTCGAGAATTTCAAAATGAAGTAGAGAATCAACATGGCAAGAAAATCAAATCTCTAAGATCGGATCGAAGAGGTGAATATCTTAGCCACGAGTTTGATGACCATCTAAAAGAATGCGGTATTCTTTCTGAATTGACTGCTCCGGGGACACCTCAATGGAATGGAGTGTCGGAACGGAGAAACAGGACCTTACTCGATATGACCAGGTCAATGATGGGTCAGGCCGAACTTCCTTTACAGTTCTGGGGACATGCGTTGCAAACTGCAGCACTCACACTGAATCGTGCTCCATCAAAATCTGTTGAAAAGACTCCATACGAATTATGGACTGGGAAACTTCCAAAGTTGTCTTTTCTGAAGATTTGGGGTTGCGAAGCATATGTCAAGCGATTAATTTGGGACAAGCTACAACCTAAATCTGACAAATGTTTCTTCGTTGGGTATCAAAAAGAAACAAAGGGGTATTATTTCTACAACAAGTCAGACAACAAGGTATTCGTTGCTCGTGACGGTGTCTTTTTGGAAAGAAATCATATTTCCAAATTGACAAGTGGGAGAATAATTGACCTCGAAGAGATTCGAGACGAACAACGAACTCAGAACTCTTTAGAAGCAGTTTAGGTTGATGAACCTCCAAGGTCTTTAGAAGAGCCAGTGGGAGTAGTTCCTCAAAACGTTGTTGCCCCTCGTAAGTCAAGTAGAACTATTTTTCAGCCGGACATATGGACATGCGTCCTCTTGACTGAAAACTTAGACGTTCTCATATTGGATATTGATGAACCTATGACTTACAAGCAAGCTATGACGAGCCCAAGCTCCACTAAATGGTTAGAGGCCATGCAATCTGAAATAGACTCCATGTCTGAAAATCAAGTCTGGGATTTGGTTGATTTTCCGGATGGGTTCACACCTATCGGATGCAAATGGGTCTTCAAGTTGAAGAAAGACAAAGATGGAATTTTATACATATACAAGGCTAGAATGGTAGCAAAAGGTTACAGGAAAGTTCACGGCGTTGACTACGATGAAACTGTTTCTCCAGTCGCGATGCTTAAGTCTATTCGGATAATCCTTGGGATTGCCGCTTTTCATGACTATGAAATATGGTAAATGGATGTCAAAACTGCCTTCTTGAATGGTGTTCTTGAAGAGACTGTGTTCATGATACAGCCAGAGGGTTTTGTCGATCAAAAGAACCAAGGAAAGGTATACAAGCTTAAGAAGTCCATCTACGGGCTAAAGCAGGCATCAAGGAGTTGGAATAAACGATTTGATGAAGCAGTCAATACGTTTGGCTTCATCAAGAATCAGGACGAATCTTGTGTATACAAGAAGGTCAGTGGGAGTAAAATTGCATTCCTAGTCTTGTATGTTGATGACATACTGCTTTTTGGAAACGACATTTCTATGATGGAGTCTGTAAAGACTTGGCTTGGGAAGTGTTTCTCAATGAAGGACTTAGGAGAGGCACAATACATATTGGGCATCAAGATCTATAGGGATATATCTAAGAGGATGGTTGGACTAAGCCAAAGAACTTACATTGACAAAGTGCTAGCTAGGTTCAATATGATGGAAGCCAAGAGAGGCCATCTACCCATGTCACATGGCACATATCTAAGCAAGAATCAATGTCCCAAAACATCTGATGAGCGTAGAAAGATGAGTGGAACTCCATACGCTTCGGCTATTGGAGCCATCATGTATGCTATGATTTGTACAAGGCCGGATGTTTCGTTCGCACTCAGTGCAACGAGCAGGTACCAGTCAGAACCAGGTGAGGCGCATTGGACTGCTGCCAATAACATCCTAAAGTACTTGAAAAGGACTAAGGATCAGTTTCTGGTTTATGGTGGTACAGATGAGTTAATTGTTAAGGGCTATACGGACGCAAGCTTTCAAACCAACAGAAATGATTTCAGATCACAGTCTGGGTTTGTGTTCTGCCTCAAAGGCGGAGCAGTAAGCTGGAAAAGTGCTAAGCAAAGCACTATTGCGGATTCTACAACTGAAGCCGAGTACATTGCTGCCTCAGAAGCATCAAAGGAAGCTGTTTGGATTCGGAAGTTCATCGAAGAACTTGGTGTTGTCCCCTCCATTAAAGGACCAGTGGCTTTGTATTGTGACAATAGCGGAGCCATTGCCCAGGCAAAGGAGCCTAGGAGCCACCAGAAGTCCAAGCACGCACTGCGGCGATTTCATATACTTCGAGAGATCGTTGAAAGAAAGAAAATCGAGATTTGCAAGGTTGGAACTGATGACAACGTCGCGGATCCATTGACTAAACCGTAGCCACAAGTGAAACACAACGCACATGTAGCAACCATGGGAATCAAGCATGTTGGAGAATGGTTTTGATTTTCTAAGTATTGTTTTAGAACATCTGTTAGATCTATGTTTAAAACAATTGGTTTAACCATTTCATATTTATGAAATTTATTATTTTATATTCATTTAATTGTGGTTTAGAATTAAATGATAAGTCCATGTGATTCAAATCATTCAAATGGGATGTCAAGATGGATTCTTCGACAAAGAAACACCCATAAGTGAACTTGAATATTGAAGTCACAAAGGATCCCTAATCCAGGTCATTGAAAGGTGGAAGATCAATGACTAATGAAGATTTGATTGCAAGTAGATTACTTAGTTCTGTTTCTTGAACTAGAGTGACTGGATGTCACAATCTTTTGCATAGATACTTATTGGATCTTGTATCGGATTGACCATGAGAACACTTTAAGAGATTAAAGTCATGTCATAGGTAGTTCTCATTAATGGTGATTAGAAACCGTTCCTCAGAACATGAGCGATTATGTCTGCTCGTTTGAGAATTAGTTCGCTTTGATGCTAGCTAAACGTCGCACCGTAAAAGGAGGCTATAAAAGCAGTTATCAGGCGTACTATGAATCAAAGTGAGTGTTCATAGATTGCAAGAACAGATTGTCCTCTTATCTTTGATAGGATATGGTGTTGTTGTGTAACAAGGCCTCTCGGAGAGTTAGATACTGTAAAATGCATGGTCGTGCTCAGAATGGTTAAGGCTTAACCTTCTGCAAAAGTTTGACAGTTGAACTCTGTAATCCGAGAAACACTTCTGGACCTAATAAGGATGGCTTGGATCTTACCTTATGTTCAGTAAGTAACACTAAGCAACAAAGTTATGTGAATGCACACTTGTCTGAATGACAAGTGGGAGACTGAAGGAAATATGTCCTTCACCCAAGGTGCATTAAGTCTAATACCAAGGTTCAGATTAATTGCGAACACTTAATTTAGTGAGATCAAGTGATCGGAACAGCTAGCTGGAGCAATGCTTTCGATTAGTGAGTTCTAATGAATATTAAGATCATAGCTTACTCTTGACTGAACCTACAAGGTCACACTAATGACACGTAATAGATCACCGGATTAAATGAATCGGAAATTCATTTAATAGATTTTAAGGAATTAGTTGGAAAACGTATTATACGATACGACCTTGCATCGAATCGTATATCGTATCGTGAACATTCGTAACCTAGGCGAGACGAATAAATCGTATCGTACGACGGCGATTCGTCGTATACGAAACGATAAATAATATATCGAAAATATATTAAATCGCGAATACGAAGAGCGGCCCACGAGCCGAGTGCACGAAGCACTCAAGGCCCATGGGCGCGCGCTAGGAAAGCAAGCAAGGCAACGAACGCAGCAGCGCTGGCCCATGGCCGAGGAGCGGTGTGCGCGCGGGCCAAGGCCACGACACAACAACAACAGCGCGGCCCACAGCCCAGCTGGCTGTGCGTGTCCGCGTGGTGTTGCGCGGGCTTGCTAGCCGGCCTTGCCTTATGGCTTGGTCGGTTAGTAAGGTTATATAAATAATCTTCTAACCACTTTCCAACTTAACACAATTCAGTTTACACACAACCCTAGGAGAAAACAGAGAACCCTAATTCTCTCTGTGCCTCCAAAGTGTGTTCATCCGAAAAGCACAAACTCTTGATCGATTGTCTAAGTTACGATAATCAAGACGGATCTGATCGTGTCGGTGAACCAAGTAGAGGAACGACAACTGGAGTTCTAAGTTCGTGTTCGTTGACAATTTGTGGAAAACATGCTTCAAACGTAAGTCTGCTTAATCTGTGCTTTATACATGCTTCCTGGCTTTAGGGATTGTTTCCGCACATGTTATTATGTTTAACTGTATTCCCCTACATCAGGCTGGCAGCCCCCTTGAATGGGCCGCGTGCCAGCGTTGCTGGGACGCGCGCGCACAGCGCCCCTCGTGGGCTGCTCGTGTGTGTTGTTGTGTTCGTGCATACCTCGAATCCTTAGACTTTTAGGATTTGTCCAGTTAGATTGTTTTCCTAAATCCACTAGAGTTAGTCGTTTATTAAAAAATACAAAAGATTAATTTAAGTAGAATTCTAATAGAATTAGTAAATTGAATCCTAGTGGATATCTAAGTCCGATAATTCCTCCCTATAAATAGGTGGTACATAATCACAATTTATACAACATATTCATAAGTATTCATATAGTTTTAAGATTAAACTAAGCTTAATAATTTTCCAAAATAATTAAGTTCTAATAACATAAACCTTAGACTATATTCTAGTTAATTGAATCTAAGGCGGATCCGAACGTGCTGTGAACTATCTACGGAGGGACTACACTTGGAGTCCTAAACTTGTTCTTGTTCGGTTCCGAAGCACCTAGGGAAGGCACGCGTCACATGTATGTATCCTAAATTATGTTAATTGACTATGTGGCAATTAATTTGGGTTCCTGGCTTTATGGTTTTTCCGCATGAAATATATGTTTTATATTTGTCATAACCTAACAGTGGTATCACGAGCCTCTAATTAATTCCATAATCAATTATAGTTAACATGGTTAAATTTAATAAATTTGCAATGAATTAAAGGGGTGATTAATTTCGTTGATTGTAATAAATTGCAAATTCGTGCGATTATTTAATTATATGTTCGCAGGATTTTCGGCAGTTTTGTTAATAATGGTCGGAATCTTATAATTTTATAGTGAATTTCCAATGTAAACGACGTTCTAAAATTTTGACTAAAATCAATGATTTGTCGCCAAACCCAGAATTCCCGAATTCGAAGCCTAACTATGACTTTTCGGAGGTTTTAGTTTTTCGAACGCAAATATTATAATTTTTATGATGTTAAATTAAATATTTGCGAATCTTGTATGTAAATCTTGAATCTATGATTGACCTACTGTATATGTTTAACAATTTTAAAAGCCTAACCTTGTTAATTATACAACCTAATTTGTAATTGTAATTAATTTGTTGAAATTCGAATAATTTAGAATTTGATTTGATTTTCATAATTAATTAGCAATTTAATTAGGAACCTATGATTAAAATCCACCATAAAATTTGTTAAAATTGAAAAGTTTTAAAATTTTATTGACCTAGATTTAAATCCATCAAAATAAATATAATAGGAAATTAATTTGAATAATAAATTTTCGATTTTTCGCCGAAATTTATGATATTAATATGATTTATTAATTCGTCAATAAATTTAAATAATAAAAGTTTTACTTTTTATAAAATCCGTTCACGAATCTTGCACGCACAAAGCAATGTATGCTAAGTGTTACCCTTAAGGGTGAAGGAAATAATGCCCTTGGTCCAAGTATGCATTTAATGATAAGTGTAATAAATGCGGTTTAGTATTAATTAACAAGTTAATAATTCAGTGAGATCAAGTGAGCTGAATGCCTAGCTAGAGGTCGCTTCAGTTCAAGTGGAATTAATGATATTAATCCACATCTTACTCTTGACTGAACCCGTAGGGTCACACAAATAGTACGTAAACGGATCAAGTATTTAATGGCATTAAATACTCTATCTATGGATATTCGGAATCGACGGATCTTGGTTTCAGTGGGAGCTGAGATCGTCAAAGGCAAACAATGAATACTCCGGAAATGATGATATTGCCGGAAACGGAAATATGGATCGTATCGGAAATATAAATATTATCCAAGTTGTAGATGTTTCCGGAAACGGAAACATGGTACGTATCAGAAATGGAAATATTGTCGGAATCTGAAATATTGCCGGAAACGGAAATATTGTCGGAATCGGAAATATTATTGGAATCGGAAAATAATTCCGGAAACGGATATATTAAATATTTGTTCGAAACGGAAATTAATTCCGGAATCGGAAATATTAAATATTGTTCGTATCGGAAATAAATTCCGGAATCGGGAAATTAATCGGAAGCGCATCGTACGAATTAGCATCGGACGAGACTTGCTAGACGAAGGCCCAGCACAAAGCCAGGCCCGCGTCCAGCAAGCCTGCGCGCCAACACAAGGCAGCCAAGACCATGCCAGGCCCAGCAGGCCAAGGCGCATGCACAGGTGGGCTGCGAGCTGCGCTGCTCGCGTGGGCCGCAAGGCTTGCGTGGGCTGTGCGGCATGCTCGTGCTCGTATGCGTTTGTGTTCGATACAAATCCTAAATCTAATGGGATTCGTTCAATGCTTAATTCCTAATCCTAATAGATAGAATTAGTTAAAAAAAGTTTTAATAAAATTCTAATTAAGCTAATTAGTATCCTAATAGGATTCCAATTCCCTTTCCATACCCTTATAAATATGTGCCTAGGTTCACAATTTATAGACGAGTTTTCAAGTATTCAGAGTGACATTTTGAGAGCAAAATTCAGTCATACTATTGCCCCATATTAGCCGAAAATCTCTAGTACCTTAAGGGCGATTCTAGTTGGTCAATCTTGAGGCGGATCCGGACGTGATGTGGACTTTCTACGGAGGGACGACACTTGGAGTCCTAAAGACTTGTTCTTGTTCGGTTCGGGCGCAGCTAGGGAGGGCACGCTACAAAGTGTATGCATCCTAGACTAATTATTTGATTATGTGCAATTAATTTGAATCCTGGCATATAGGTTTTTCCGCATGATTTATGTTGTTCATATGTATCATAACCTTACAGTGGTATCACGAGCCTCTTATTAATTGCATGATCAATTATTTCTTAACATGGTTAAATTTTACAAATTTGCAAAGAATTAAAAGGGGTGATTAATTTTCTTAATTGTTAATTAATTGCAAATTGCGTTTATTTAATTATATGTACGCAGTTTTTCGGCAGTTTCTTCGTTACTCAACCAAATCGAGTGATTTTTGTGTCAATTCCGCATGTAAAAGGCATTCTAAAATTTTGACAAAAACAAGTTTTTTCGGCCGAACCCAGAATTCCCGAATTCAAAGCCTAACTATGACTTTTCGAAGGTTTTAGTTTTTCGAACGCAAAAGTTTGTAATTTTAAGATGTTAAATTGAATATTTGCTATCCTTGTTGTTCAATCTTGAATTTTTGATTGACCTACTGTATATGTTTAACAAATTTGAATGCCTAAGCTTGTTAATTATACAACCTAATTTGTAATTGTAATTAATTTGTTGAAATTCGAATAATTTAGAATTTGATTTGATTTTCATAATTAATTGACGATTTAATTAGGTATCCATGATTAAAAACCACCATAGAAATTGTTAATTTATGATAAATTTTAAAATTTTTATGACCTAGATTTGAATCCATGTTAATCGGAAATTAATTGATTAATAAATTTTCGATTTTTCGCCCTAAAATTATGAAATTAATATGATTTATTAATTTGTCGTTAATTTTGAATTAAAAATTTAAAATTTTATGAAAAACGCTCATAAATGTTGCATGCACAAAGCAATGAACGCTACGTGTTACCCTTAAGGGGTGTTGTATAGTGCGGGCACGCGACGACGAGCAAGGGAGCTCGTCGCCCGTGTGGTACGAATGCAGCGAGCGACAAGCAAGGCGCGCGCGCAAGGCCCATGCCTGGGCGTGTGTGCTGTGCGGTGGGCGAGGGCGATGGGGGCAAGGCACAAGCGACGAACAAAAAGCGTATGGGCAGCGATGGGGCTGCGCCACAACGCACCTGGCTCGCCCAAGCAAGCAAGCAGACGCGACGAAGCACAGGGGCTGCGCGCAGCGTGGCCAGCGATGGCCGCATGTGGGTGTGGCGCTGTTGCTCGTGCCTTGGCAGCGATTGGTCGAACGGGGCGCAGCAGCCTCGTGGTTCGATGGGGCTTGGGCGCAAGCCCAAGTGCCTCGTCTTGCTACGATCGATACGTTTTGTTTTTAATTTGAGATTTTCAGTTCGGAAATAATTTTAATAAACTTTAAAATTAATAATTTAAATTGTTTTCTCGGAATTTAATTTTGATTATTATAATTATTATAAACTTTAATTTATACTAATTGTTTTACTAAAATTAAACCTTGAATTAATTTAAATTCGTTTAATTTAACTGAAAATAAATTAAATGGATTCGATTATAATTTTATATGAGCTTTAAATTTTAATTAAACTTGTATGTTTCCGGTTAGACTAGAAATACATTTTTATGTTTAAAATTAGTAAAGCATATAAAGTTATTGGTTTAAGTGGGAGCCTTTAGTCATAAACTCTTGATTAGGTCTACAATCCTTTAAGGTTAAAACAACTTGATTAGAATTAATAAGGATTGAATAATTGGTAGATTATTGGTGCCCTTGATTAATTGCTGCAAATATTTATGTGATGCATATCATGTGTTTTACTAACCATCTATGTGGGCCATTCATGATAATGAATGGGTGAATGGTATATATTGTATATGTACTGTTTTGCAGGTTATTGAAAGTGACTAGTATGGCCCAAATAGGATAGAAAATATGGTCTGCGTACCATTAATTTGAATGTAATATTGGTCTAATGCACCAAAGTTTTTCAATTTATATATGGTGTGCGTACCATCAGATAGTTGTAATTAGTTTAATTATAGCTTATCCTATTTGAAGAAAATGGCGCCTCCCATGGTGAAATTCAAGACAGAGTTTCCAGTCCATTTTCAAGACGGACTTTGAAGTTGAAGCTTCAAGATGAAGTCGGGCCATACTAGATCACATTTATATCTTATGCATGTTTAAGTTATTTATTGCTTTTAAATATGTCTTAATTATGCATGAGATTACGGCTTGATTATGTTGCATGATTAAGGATTTTAGTTCACTTAAAATCTAAACAACATAGTAAGAGCCTTAAGTTCCAAACTTAAAAATTGAGTTAAAAGGTGCCATGCCAAAATTACACTTACTTGGATAACCTTTACATCAATCTTAGTAATAGTTTTCCGCCATAGCGAGGTGTTACTTATTGATTCTAAAGGGGTAAGGTACACAAATAATTGTGAGTACATGTTAGTTTTGGTGAAACTCAACGATATAAGTAAGGAGTCCTTTTATGTCGTGGCAAATTCGATAGGTTTACCTAATAAGTTCTTAGACGTACCTATCAACCAAGAGTAGTTTCTAGACTATTAGCAAAAGGCTTTTGCTTACCTAAAATATTTTAGAATTGAGTCAAAATACATAATGTGCTTAATTCTTCAATGATTTTAGGGTCTTGGAATCATTTTATTCACACCTGCCGGAACACATAACTTGAATAAAATGCTTAATAAACATTAAATTATGCATGCATGCTAGATTTTGAGTTTATTAAGAGAAACTGTGAATGATTATTTATTTTTTATTCTTTTTCAATTGTAGTTTTAACTATGGAAAACAACAATTCATTCAACATCCGATCAATTCTCGAAAAGGAGAAGTTGAATGGGAAAAACTTCCTTGACTGGCAAAGGAACTTGCAAATAGTTCTTATGCAGGAAGAAAAGGAGTATGTCCTGGAAGAGGCGATGCCCGAAGCCGCGGGCGAAGGGGTCACTCAGGCAGCCCTCAATCGTTGGATTGATGCCAACAAGGATGTGAAATGTCTAATTCTTGCAACCATGGGTGCAGATCTACAGAAAACGTTCATCAACTCAGATGCTTTCACGATCATCAGTGAGTTAAAGAACATGTTCTCAAAATTCTTGAGTCGAAAGATTCGAGACTCATATGCAAATTCTTGAGACCAAGCTTAAGAAAGGCGAGCCCGTAAGTCCACATATTCTCAAAATGATTGGACTCATTGAGAATATGAGTCGGCTGGATCAGCAATTCTCTCAGGAAATGGCTGTAGACACCATCCTCCATTCTCTTCATAGCGGGTATGATCATTTCAAGCTGAACTACAGTATGAATAGTCTGGACAAAACGCTCACTGAGCTTTACGGTATGCTGAAGATCGCTGAAAAGACGCTCAAAAGTGATAAGAAAGATGTGTTTATGGTGTGTGGGGGCAAGTTCAAGAAATCTTGAAAGAAGAGGAATGCTAAGAAAGGTGGCAACAAGGCCAGCCAGACTAAGAAACCATGCGACACCAAATATGAAAAGAAGAAGGTGAGCCAACCCACTTCTGAATCTGAATGCTTATATTGCAAGAAGAAGGGGCATTGGAAGAGAGATTGCTTGAAGCTTAAGGAAGATCAGAAGAACGGCACAGTCGTTCCATCTTCAGGTATTTTCGTTATAGACTGTATACTTGCTAATTCAACTTCTTGGGTATTAGATACAGGTTGTGGCTCACACTTATGTTCCAATTCACAGGGACTAAGAAGAAGTAGAAGGTTAAGCAAGGGTGAAGTCGACCTACGAGTGGGAAATGGAGCACGGATTGCTACATTAGCTGTAGGAACTTATTATTTGTCGTTTCCCTCTGGGCTAGTTTTGAAACTGGAAGACTGTTTCCATGTTCCAAGTCTTACTAAAAACATCATTTCAGTTTCTTCATTAGATGTTAAGGGATTTTCCTTTTTAATAAAAGACAATAGTTGTTCGTTTTATTTTAAAGAGATGTTTTATGGATCTGCTAGATTAGTCAATTGACTTTATTTATTAGATCACGACAAACAAGTTTATAAAATAAATACCAAAAAAGCCCAAAAAAGGATGATTCAGATCTCACCTATCTGTGGCATTGTCGATTAGGCCATATTAACTTGAAACGCATAGAAATACTTCAAAAGGAAGGAATTATAGAACCATTTGACTTAGAGGATTATGGTAAGTGCGAATCATGTTTACTTGGCAAAATGACAAAGCAACCTTTCTCTAAAGTTGGAGAAAGAGCAACTGAACTATTGGGTTTAATCCATACAGATGTATGTGGACCAATGAGTACAAATGCTAGAGGTGGTTTCAGCTACTTTATCACTTTCACTGATGACTTCAGTAGATATGGTTATGTCTACCTAATGAAGCATAAGTCTGAATCCTTTGACAAATTCAAGGAATTTCAGAGTGAAGTAGAGAATCAATTAGGAAAGAAGATTAAGGCACTGCAGTCTGACAGAGGCGGTGAATATCTGAGCTATGAATTTGATGACCATCTGAAAGAATGTGGAATTCTATCAGAATTGACTCCTCCTGGAACACCACAATGGAACGGTGTGTCGGAACGGAGGAACAGAACCTTGCTAGACATGGTTAGATCAATGATGGGTCAGGCCGAACTTCCAATAGAATTTTGGGGACATGCACTAAATACAACCACACTCACTATAAATAGAGCTCCGTCTAAAGCTGTTGAAAAGACTCCATATGAGTTATGGTTTGGAAAGCCTCCAAAATTGTCTTTTCTTAAGATTTGGGGATGTGAAGTATACGTCAAACGATTAAGTTCAGACAAACTTCATCCAAAATCTGACAAATGTATCCTTGTGGGCTACCCAAAGGAAACAAAGGGGTATTACTTCTACAATACATCTGAGAACAAGGTGTTTGTTGCTCGAGATGGTATCTTTTTGGAAAAGGATCACATTTCCAAAATGAAAAGTGGGAGAAAAGTAGACCTCGAAGAAATTCGAGTCGAACAACAAACTCTAGAGAATGGTAAAGATGACATTCAGGATGAAACTCAGAGATCTTTAGAAGTATCTGGTGAGAATCAAGGATCATCTGGAGATGTAACCCCTCGTAGATCGCAAAGATATAGATCTCAACCGGAAAGGTACTTAGGTATTTTGACGAACGAGAGCTATGACGTTCTATTACTTGAAAGTGATGAACCTGCGACTTACAAACAAGCTATGACGAGCCCTAGCTCCAAGCAATGGCAAGAAGACATGCAATCTGAATTAGACTCCATGTCAGAAAACTAAGTTTGGGATTTGGTCGATTTGCCAGATGGCTACAAAGCCATGGGAACCAAATGGGTTTTCAAACTGAAAAAGGACAAGGATGGGAAACTTGAAGTTTTCAAAGCTAGATTGGTTGCAAAAGGTTACAGGCAAGTCCACGGTGTGGATTACGATGAAACCTTTTCACAAGTTGCAATGCTAAATGAAGGAAATAATGCCCTTGGTCCAAGTATGCATTCTATGTTAAGTCTAATAAATGCGGTTCAGTATTAATTAACAAGTTAATAATTCAGTGAGATCAAGTGAGCTGAATGCCTAGCTAGAGGCCGCTTCAGTTCAAGTGGAATTAATGATATTAATCCACAGCTTACTCTTGACTGAACCCGTAGGGTCACACAAATAGTACGTAAACGGATCAAGTATTTAATGGCATTAAATACTCCATCTATGGATATTCGGAATCGACGGATCTTGGTTTCAGTGGGAGCTGAGATCGTCACAGGCAAGAAATGAATACTCCGGAAACGATGATATTGCCGGAAACGGAAATATGGATCGTATCGGAAATATAAATATTATCCAAGTCGTAGATGTTGCCGGAAACGGAAACATGGTACGTATCGGAAAATATTATCGGAAATGGAAATATTGCCGGAATCGGAAATATTGCCGGAAACGGAAATATTGTCAGAATCGGAAATATTATCGGAATCGGAAAATAATTCCGGAAACGGAAATATTAAATATTTGTTCGAAACGGAAATTAATTTCGGAATCGGAAATATTAAATGTTGTTCGTATCGGAAATGAATTCCGGAATCGGGAATTTAATCGGAAGCGTATCGTACGAATTAGCATCGGACGAGGCCCGCTAGACGAAGGCCCAGCACGAAGCCAGGCCATCGCCCAGCGAGCCGCACGCAGCAATGCACGCCTCGACCAGGCCCAGCGCAAGGCCAGACCCAGCCAAGGGCGCGCGCGCACGCCGCACATGGGCTGTGCGCTTGTCGTGGGCCGCAAGGCCTGCGCAGGTGCACGGCTTGTACGATGCGTGTGCGGGAAATCCTAATTCTATTAGGATTCGTGCGAAGATTAAAATCCTAATCTTATTAGATTTGCTTTGTTATTTAGAGTCCTAATAAAGTTCTAATTAACAAATCCACATCCTAGTAGGATTACAATTCCTTTTCCATACCTCTATAAATAAGGGCCTAGGGTCATTATTTATATACTAGTTTTCAAGTATTCAAAGCTAGAATTTTTAAGCAGAAAAATCAGCCATAACTCTTGCCCATTTAGCCGAAAATAAGTAGTACCTTAAGGGCGATCCTAGTTGGTCAAGCTTAAGGCGGATCCGGACGTGCTGTGGACTATCTACGGAGGGACGACACTTGGAGTCCTAAAGACTTGTTCTTGTTCGGTTCGGGCGCAGCTAGGGAAGGCACGCAACAAAGAGTATGCATCTAAACTATGCTAAATGATTATGTGTAAATAATATGCTTTCCTGGCTTTATGGTTTTTTCCGCATGCTTTATGAATTGTCATATGTATCATAACCTAACAGTGGTATCACGAGCCTCTTATTATTTTCATAATCTAAATTGCATGAACATGGTTAAATATTAAAAATTTGCAAGAATTAAAAGGGGTGATTAATTTTCGTAATTGTTAATTAATTGCAAATTGCGTTTATTTAATTATACGTACGCAGTTTTTCGGCAGTTTCTTCGTTACTCATCCAAATCGAGTGATTTTTGGGTCAATTCCGCATGTAAAAGGCATTCTAAAATTTTGACAAAAAAATTATTTTTCGGCCGAACCTAGAATTCTCAAATTCGAAGCCTAACTATGACTTTTCGGAGGTTTTAGTTTTTCGAATGCATAATTTCGTAAATATAAGATGTTAAATTAAATATTTGCGATTCTTGTTGATAAATCTTGAATTTTTGATTGACCTACTGTATATGTTTAACAAGTTTGAATGCCTAGCCTTGTTAATTATGCAATCTAATTTGTAATTATGATTAATCTGTTGAAAATTGGAATAATTTAGAATTAATTTGATTTTCATAATTAGTTATAATTTAATTAGATACCTATGATTAAAAACCACCATAAAAATTGTAAATTTATGTTAAATTTTAAATTTTTATGAGCTAGACTTGAATCCATGTTAATCGGAAATCAATTGAATAATAAATTTTCGATTTTTCGCCCTAAAATTATGAAATTAATATTATTTATTAATTTGTCATTAATTTTTAATATAAATTTTAAATTTTTATGCGATTCGCTCATATAACTTGCACGCACAAAGCAATGGACGCTACGTGTTACCCTTAAGGGGTGTTGTATAGTGCGGGCGTGTGACGACGAGCAAGGGAGCTCGTCGCCCATGCGGTACGAATGCAATGAGCAAGGCCATTGTGCACGAGCACAAGGCAGCAGCCCTGCCTTGTGTCGTGGGCTGTGTGCATGGGCGAATGGGCGAGGGCGAGAGCAAGGCACGAGCAGTCGCGTGTGGGCAGCAAGCGAGCTGCGCCACAGCGCGCACTGCCTCGCGCAAGCGTGCGGAGCCTCGCGCGCAGCGAGCGCAAGCTCGCGTGCCTCGAGTGCTGTGCCAAGCATCGATCGCTCGCGCGCAGCGAGCGCTGTTGTGCGTGCGACGAGCGCCGCGCCCAGCGATGGCGTGCGAGTGCTTGTTGCGACGTGCGACGAGCGCTGCGCCCAGCGATGGCGTGCGAGTGCTTGTTGTGCGTGCGACGAGCGCTGCGCCCAGCGATGGCAAGCAGCTTGCTATTGCGACGTGCGACGAGCGCTGCGCCCAGCGATGGGCTGCGGCAGCATGCTCGTGCGTCGAGCGCTGGCGCGCGCAGCGAGCACCAGCTCGCGTGATGCCTTGCGATGGTGAGCAGCAGCAATGCGAGGCAGCGCATGGGCTGCGCGCACATGGCCAGCGATGGCTATGTGCGTATGGCCCATGGGCGTGCGTTGCGTGGGGTTGTTGCGTTACGATTAGATCGTTTTGAAATTTTAATTTGAAATTTTCAGTTTACGTAATTTTAATTAATTTTAAAATTAAAAATTTAAATTATTTTCCTGGATTTTAATTTTGAATATTGTAATTATAATAAATTTTATTTATTCTAATTATTTTACTAAAATTAAAATCATGAATTAATTTAAATACGACTGAAATTAAATTAAACTTTTGGATTCAATTATAAATTTATATGAGCTTTAAATTTTAATTAAATTTGTATGTTTCCGGTTAGACTAGAAATACATTTTTATGTTTAAAATTAGTAAAGCATATGAATTTATTGGTTTAAGTGGGAGCCCCTTTTAGTCATAAACTCTTGATTAGGTCTACAAATCCTTAAGGTTAAAACAACTTGATTAGAATTAATAAGGACTGAATAAATGGTAGATTATTGGTGCCCTTGATTAATTGCTACAAATGTTTATGTGATGCATAATGTGTTTTACTAACCAGCTATGTGGGCCATTCATGATAATGAATGGGTGAATGGTATATATTGTATATGTACTGTTTTGCAGGTTATGAAGTCACTAGTATGGCCCAAATAGAAAATATGGTCTGCGTACCATTAATTTGAATGTAATTGGTCTAAATTACCAAAGTTGTTTTTCAATTCAAATATGGTCTGCGTACCATCAAATAGTTGTAATTAGTTATAGCTTATTCTATTTGAAGAAAATGGTGCCTCCCACGGAGATTTTCAAGACGGACTTTGAAGTTAAAGCTTCAAGATGAAGTCGGGCCATACTAGATCACATTAATATTATGCATGTTTTAAGTTATTTATTGCTTTTAAATATGTCTTAAAATGCATGAGATCAAAAGCTTGATTATGTTTCATGATTAAGGATTTTAGTTCACTTAAAATCTAACCAACATAGTAAGAGCCTTAAGTTCCAAACTTAAAAATTGAGTTAAAAGGTGCCATGCCAAAATATACACTTGCTTGGATATCCTTTACATCAATCTAGTAATAGTTTTCGCTCAGCGAGGTGTTACTTATTGGTCCTAAAGGGGCAAGGTACACAAATAATTGTGAGTACATGTTAGTTTTGGTGAAACTCAACGATATAAGTAAGGAGTCCTTTTATGTCGTGGCAAAATCGATAGGTTTACCTAATAAGTTCTTAGACGTACCTATCAACCAAGAATTTCTAGACTATTAGCAAAAGGCTTTTGCTTACCTAAGATGTTTTAGGATTAAGTCGACAAACTGTGCTTAGTTCTTCAATGATTTTAGGATCTTGGAATCATTTTATTCACACCTGTCGGAACACATAACTTGAATAAAATGCTTAATGAACATTGAATTATGCATGTATGCTAGAATTTAAGTTTATTAAGAGAAACTGTGAATGGTTATTTATTTGTTTATTCTTTTCAATTATAGTTTTAAATATGGCAAACAACAATTCATTCAACATTCGATCAATTCTCGAAAAGGAGAAGTTGAACGGGAAAAACTTCCTTGACTGGCAAAGGAACTTGCAAATAGTTCTTATGCAGGAAGGAAAGGAGTATGTCCTAGAAGAGGCGATGCCCGAAGCCACAGGCGACGGGGTCACTCAGGCAGCCCTCAATCGTTGGATTGATGCCAACAAGGATGTGAAATGTCTAATGCTCGCCACCATGAGTGCAGATCTGCAGAAAACGTTCATCAACTCAGATGCTTTCACAATCATCAGTGAGTTGAAGAACATGTTCCAAGATCTGGCTCGAGTCGAAAGATGTTCCAAGAATAATGTATGCTATGATATGTATTGAACCAATCAATGATGCATACGGAATCCCATTCATTCGTCTACGCTCATCAAGTGTTTTTGGGCACTGAGTCTTGCTTAGAGTCATTCCATGAGACATGGGTAGGTAGCCTCGCTTGGAGTCTGCCATCTTGAACCTATCAAGTACTTTATTGATATAAGTGCTTTGACTAAGTCCAATCATCTTTTTAGATCTATCTCTGTAAATCTTGATGCCCAATATGTACTGTGCTTCTCCTAGATCTTTCATCGAAAAACATTTCCCAAGCCAAATCTTGACAGAGTTCAACATAGGAATGTCATTTCCGATAAGTAATATGTCGTCGACATATAATACTAGGAAAGCAATTTTGCTCCCACTGACCTTCTTGTATACACAAGATTCGTCTGCGTTCTTGATGAAACCAAAGTCACTGACTGCTTCATCAAAACGTATATTCCAGCTCCTGGATGCCTGCTTCAATCCGTAGATTGACTTCTTTAGCTTGCATACCTTTTTAGCATTCTTTGGATCCTCAAAACCTTCAGGCTGTGTCATAAACACAGTTTCTGTTAAAACGCCGTTTAAGAAAGCAGTTTTGACATCCATCTGCCATATTTCGTAATCGTAATATGCAGCGATTGCTAACATTATCCGAATAGACTTTAGCATTGCAACTGGTGAAAAGGTTTCATCGTAATCCACACCGTGGACTTGCCTGTAACCTTTTGCAACCAATCTAGCTTTGAAAACTTCAAGTTTCCCATCCTTGTCCTTTTTCTGTTTGAAAACCCATTTGCTTCCAATGGCTTGGTAGCCATCTGGCAAATCGACCAAATCCCATACTTGGTTTTCAGACATGGAGTCTAATTCAGATTGCATGGCTTCTTGCCATTGCTTGGAGCTAGGGCTCGTCATAGCTTGTTTGTAAGTCGCAGGTTCATCACTTTCAAGTAATAGAACGTCATAGCTCTCGTTCGTCAAAATACCTAAGTACCTTTCCGGTTGAGATCTATATCTTTGCAATCTACGCGGGGTAACATTTCTAGATTGACCATGATTCTCACCAGATTCTTCTAAAGATCTCTGAGTTTCATCCTGAATGTCATCTTGAGCATTCTCTAGAGTTTGTTGTTCGACTCGAATTTCTTCGAGGTCTACTTTTCTCCCACTTGTCATTTTGGAAATGTGATCTTTCTCCAAAAAGACACCATCTCGAGCAACAAACACCTTGTTCTCAAATGTATTGTAGAAGTAATACCCCTTTGTTTCCTTTGGATAGCCCACAAGGATACATTTGTCAGATTTTGGATGAAGTTTGTCTGAAATTAATCGTTTGACGTATACTTCACATCCCCAAATCTTCAGAAAAGACACATTTGGAGGCTTTCCAAACCATAATTCATATGGAGTCTTTTCGACAGCTTTAGACGGAGCTCTATTTATAGTGAGTGCAGCTGTATTTAGTGCATGTCCCCAAAATTCTAATGGAAGTTTGGCCTGACCCATCATTGACCTGATCATGTCTAGCAAGGTTCTGTTCCTCCGTTCCGACACACCGTTCCATTGTGGTGTTCCAGGAGGAGTCAATTCTGATAGAATTCCACATTCTTTCAGATGGTCATCAAATTCATAGCTCAGATATTCACCGCCTCTATCAGACCGCAGTGCCTTAATCTTCTTGCCTAATTGATTCTCTACTTCACTCAGAAATTCCTTTAATTTGTCAAAGGATTCAGACTTATGCTTCATTAGGTAGACATAACCATATCTACTGAAGTCATCAGTGAAAGTGATAAAGTAGCTGAAACCACCTCTAGCATTTGTACTCATTGGTCCACATACATCTGTATGGATTAAACCCAATAGTTCATTTGCTCTTTCTCCGACTTTAGAGAAAGGTTGCTTTGTCATTTTTCCAAGTAAACATGATTCGCATTTACCATAATCCTCTAAGTCAAATGGTTCTAGAATTCCTTCCTTTTGAAGTCTTTCTAAGCGTTTCAAGTTTATATGGCCTAATCGACAATGCCACAGATAGGTGAGATCTGAATCATCCTTTTTGGCCTTTTTGGTATTTATGTTATAAACTTGTTTGTCGTGATCTAATAAATAAAGTCCATTGACTAATCTAGCAGATCCATAAAACATCTCCTTAAAATAAAACGAACAACTATTGTCTTTTATTAAAAAGGAAAATCCCTTAGCATCTAAGCAAGAAACTGAAATGATGTTTTTAGTAAGACTTGGAACATGGAAACATTCTTCCAGTTCCAAAACTAGCCCGGAGGGCAACGACAAATAATAAGTTCCTACAGCAAATGCAGCAATCCGTGCTCCATTTCCCACTCGTAGGTCGACTTCACCCTTGATTAACTTTCTACTTCTTCTTAGTCCCTGTGAATTGGAACATAAGTGTGAGCCACAACCTGTATCTAATACCCAAGAAGTTGAATTAACAAGTGTACAGTCTATAACGAAAATACCTGAAGATGGAACGACTGTTCCGTTCTTCTGATCTTCCTTTAGCTTCAAGCAATCTCTCTTCCAATGCCCCTTCTTCTTGCAGTAGAAGCATTCGGATTCTGAAGTGGGTTGACTGATCTTCCTCTTTTCAGATTTGGCGCCAGTTTGCTTAGTTGGGCTGGCCTTGTTGCCACCTTTCTTTGCATTCCTCTTCTTTCCAGATTTCTTGAACTTGCCCCCACGCACCATAAGCACATCTTGCTTATCACTTTTGAGAGTCTTTTCAGCGGTCTTCAGCATACCGTGAAGCTCAGTGAGCGTTTTGTCCAGACTATTCATACTGTAGTTCAGTTTGAACTGATCATACCCGTTATGAAGAGAATGGAGGATGGTGTCTACAACCATTTCCTGAGAGAATTGCTGATCCAGCCGACTCATATTCTCAATGAGTCCAATCATTTTGAGAACATGTGGACTTATGGGCTCGCCTTTCTTAAGCTTGGTCTCAAGAATTTGCCGATGAGTCTCGAATCTTTCGACTCGAGCCAGATCTTGGAACATGTTCTTTAACTCACTGATGATCGTGAAAGCATCTGAGTTGATGAACGTTTTCTGTAGATCTGCACTCATGGTTGCAAGCATTAGACATTTCACATCCTTGTTGGCATCAATCCAACGATTGAGCGCTGCCTGAGTGACCCTTTCGCCTGCGGCTTCGGGCATCGCCTCTTCCAGGACATACTCCTTTTCTTCCTGCATAAGAACTATTTGCAAGTTCCTTTGCCAGTCAAGGAAGTTTGTCCCGCTCAACTTCTCCTTTTCGAGAATTGATCGAATGTTGAATGAATTGTTGTTTGCCATAATTAAAACTACAATTGAAAAAGAATAAACAAATAAATAATCATTCATAGTTTCTCTTAATAAACTTAAATTCTAGCATACATGCATAATTCAATGTTCATTAAGCATTTTATTCAAGTTATGTGTTCCGGCAGGTGTGAATAAAATGATTCCAAGATCCTAAAAACCATTGAAGAATTAAGCACATTATGTATTTAGACTCAATTCTAAAATCTTTTAGGTAAGCAAAAGCCTTTTGCTAATAGTCTAGAAACTACTCTTGGTTGATAGGTACGTCTAAGAACTTATTAGGTAAACCTATCGATTTTGCCACGACATAAAAGGACTCCTTACTTATATCGTTGAGTTTTACCAAAACTAACATGTACTCACAACTATTTGTGTACCTTACCCCTTTAGTATCGATAAGTAACACCTCGCTATGGCGGAAAACTATTACTAAGATCGATGAAAAAAGGATATCCAAGTAAGTGTTATTTTGGCATGGCACCTTTTAACTCAATTTTTAAGTTTGGAACTTAAGGGTCTTACTATGTTGGTTAGATTTTAAGTGAACTAAAATCCTTAATCATGCAACATAATCAAGCTTCGATCTCATGCATATTTAAGACATATTTAAAAGCAATTAATAACTTAAAGCATGCATAAGATAAATGTGATCTAGTATGGCCCGACTTCATCTTGAAGCTTCAACTTCAAAGTCCGTCTTGAAAATCTCCGTGGGATGCGCCATTTTCTTCAAATAGGATAATCTATAGTTAAACTAATTACAACTATTTGATGGTACGCAGACCATATTTTAATTGAAAAACAAATTTGGTGCTTTAGACCAATTACATTCAAATTAATGGTACACTGACCATATTTTCTATCCTATTTGGGCCATACTAGTCACTTCATAACCTGCAAAACAGTACATATACAATATATACCATTCACCCATTCATTATCATGAATGGCCCACATAGCTGGTTAGTAAAACACGTTGTGCATCACATAAATATTTGCAGCAATTAATCAAGGGCACCAATAATCTACCAATTATTCAGTCCTTATTAATTCTAATCAAGTTGTTTAACCTTAAAGGATTTGTAGACCTAATCAAGAGTTTATGACTAAAATTGCTCCCACTTAAACCAATATATTCATATTCTTTACTAATTTTAAACATAAAAAATGTATTTCTAGTCTAACCGGAAACATACAAATTTAATTAAAATTTAAAGCTCATATAAATTTATAATTGAATTCACTTATTCAATTTATTTTCAGTCGAATTTAAATTAATTCAAGGTTTTTAATTTTAGTAAAATAATTAGAATAAATTAAAATTTATAATAATTATAATATTCAAAATTAAAATCCAAGAAAACAATTTAAATGATTAATTTTAAAATTAATTAAAATTACTTGAACTGGAAAACTCAAATTAAAATTTAAAACGCGACAACCGGAACACGACGAGCACATGGGCGCGGCTTAGCGCCCCTCGACTGTTCGTGTAGCAATACGCAAGCAGGCCACACGCAACGCAGCAGTGCAGGCCACGCTGCGCGCGCCCGCTCGCTCGTTGCCCCTGCTTGCCTCGCGCCTGCTTGCTTGCTGGGCGTGGCAGCGCGCGCTGTGGCGCAGCACGCTTGCTGCCCACACGCGTCTGCCCGATGGCTTGCGCCTTGGCCCTTTGCCCTTGCCCACTCGCCCATATGCGCACAACACTCGACACAGGGCAGCGTGCTGCCTTGTGTTCGTGTGCCATGGCTCTTGCTCGTTGCATCGTACTGCATGGGCGACGAGCTCCCTTGCTCGTCGTCGCATGCCCGCACTATACAACACCCCTTAAGGGTAACACGTAGCGTCCATTGCTTTGCGCGTGCAAGTTATATGAGCGAATTGCATAAAAATTAAAACTTTTATTTCCAAAATTAATGACAAATTAATAAATCATATTAATTTCATAATTTTAGGGCGAAAAATCGAAAATTTATTAATCAATTAATTTCCGATTAACATGGATTCAAATCTAGGTCATAAAATTAAAAATTTAACATAAATTAACAATTTTTATGGTGGATTTTAATCATTGGTACCTAATTAAATTATTAATTAATCATGAAAATCAAATCAATTCTAAATGATTCGAATTTCAACAAATTAATCATAATTACAAATTAGGTTGTATAATTAACAAGTCTAGGCATTCATAATTGTTAAACATATACAGTAGGTCAATCAAAAACTCAAGATTTATCAACAAGAATCGCAAATACTTAATTTAACATCTTAAATTTACAAACTTTTGCGTTTGAAAAACTAAAACCTCCGAAAAGTCATAGTTAGGCTTCGAATTTGGGAATTCTGGGATCGGCCGAAAATTACTATTTTTGTCAAAATTTTAGAATGCCTTTTACATGCGGAATTGACACAAAAATAACTCGATTTGGTTGAGTAACGAACATTCTGCCGAAAAACTGCGTACATATAATTAAATAAACGCAATTTGCAATTAATTAACAATTACGAAAATTAATCACCCCATTTAATTCTTTGCAAATTCGGAAATTTAACCATGTTCATGCAATTTAGATTATGAAAATAATAAGAGGCTCGTGATACCACTATTAGGTTATGATACATATGAATAAACATAAATCATGCGAAAAAACCATAATGCCAGGAAACATATTATTTACACATAATCATATAGCCTAATTTAGATGCATACACTTTGTAGCGTGCCCTCCCTAGCTGCGCCCGGACCGAACAAGAACAAGTCTTTAGGACTCCAAGTATCGTCCCTCCGTAGATAGTCCACACCACGTCCGGATCCGCCTTAAGATTGACCAACTAGAATCGCCCTTAAGGTTCTTAGATTTTCGGCTATTTGGGTGCAAGTGTTTGGCTGATTTTTGCTTAAGATCTTACCTTGAATACTTCAATAATCGTCTGTTAAATATGTGACCCTAGGCCTATATTTATAGAGTTTGTGGAAAGGAATTGGAATCCTACTAGGATACTAATTAGCTTAATTAGAATTATATTAAAACTCTTATTAACTATTTTATCCTATTAGGATTAGGAATTTAATCTTTGAACAAACCCCTTTAGATTTAGGATTTGTATCGGACACAAACACCCACGAGCACGACCCTCGCGAGCGCTAATCCCACGCAAGACTTGCGGCCCACGCGAGCAGCGCAGCTCGCAGCCCACTCGTGCGCGCGCCTTGGCCTGGCCTTGCGCTGGGCCTGGCGTGGCCTTGGCTGCCTTGTGTGGCGCGCAGGCTTGCTGGATGCGGGCCTGGCTTCGTGCTGGGCCTTCGTCTAGCAAGTCTCGTCCGATGCTAATTCGTACGACGCGCTTCCGATTAATTTCCCGATTCCGGAATTCATTTCCGATACGAACAATATTTAACATATCCGATTCCGGAATTATTTTCCGTTTCGAACAAATATTTAATAATTCCGTTTCCGGAATTATTTTCCGATTCCGATAATATTTACGATTCAGACAATATTTCCGTTTCCGGCAATATTTCCGATTCCGGCAATATTTCCATTTCCATTAATATTTTCCGATACGTACCATGTTTCCGTTTCCGGCAACATCTACGACTTGGATAATATTTATATTTCCGATACGATCCATATTTCCGTTTCCGGCAATATCATCGTTTCCGGAGTATTCATTTCTTGCTTTTGACGATCTCAGCTCCCACTGAAACCAAGATCCGTCGATTCCGAATATCCATAGATGGAGTATTTAATGTCATTAAATACTTGATCCGTTTACATACTATTTGTGTGACCCTATGGGTTCAGTCAAGAGTAAGTTGTGGATTAATATAATTAATTCCACTTGAACTGAAGCGGCCTCTAGCTAGGCATTCAGCTCACTTGATCTCACTGAATTATTAACTTGTTTAATTAATACTGAACCGCATTTATTAGACTTAATATTATATGCATACTTGGACCAAGGGCACAGTACATACTGGGCATCAAGATTTACAGAGATAGATCTAAGAAGATGATTGGACTTAGTCAAAGCACTTATATCAATAAGGTGCTTGAAAGGTTCAAAATGGCAGACTCCAAGTGAGGCTACCTACCCATGTCTCATGGAATGACTCTAAGCAAAACTCAGTGCCCAAAAACACTAGATGAGCGTAGACGAATGAATGGGATTCCATATGTATCATTGATTGGTTCAATAATGTATGCTATGATATGTACATGCCCGGATGTTGCGTATGCACTCAGTGCTACGAGCAGATACCAGTCAGACCCAGGAGAGGCACATTGGACTGCTCCCAAGAACATTCTGAAGTACCTGAAAAGGCACAAAGATGATTCCCTGGTCTATGTTGGAGATGATGAATTAATTGTTAAAGGCTATACGGACTCAAGTTTCCAAACCGACAAGGATGATTTCAGATCACAATCTGGGTTTGTCTTCTGCCTCAACAGAGGTGCAGTAAGCTGAAAAAGTGCTAAGCAAAGCACCATTGCGGATTCTACAACTGAAGCGAAGTACATTGCTGCACATGAAGCAGCAAAGGAAGCTATATGGCTAAGGAAGTTCATAGGTGAACTTGGTGTAGTCCCCTCCATTAAAGGACCAATAGCTCTGTATTGTGATAATAATGGAGCTATTGCACATGCAAAGGAGCCTAGACACCACCAAAGAGTCAAGCATGTACTTCGTAGATTTCACCTTCTACTAGAGTTCGTTGAAAGAAAAGAAGTCGAGATAAGTGAGATTGGAACTGATGACAACATCTCAGATCCATTGACTAAACCTCTGCCGCAGTCGAAGCACAACTCGCACACTACAGCTATGGGAATCAAGCATATTGGAGAATGGCTTTGATGTCCTTGTTTAATGTTTTAAAGTTTTAGAGTTTAATACTTTGTAAAACATTATTGGTTAATCATTCGCATAAATGAATAGAATTCATTTTTCCATTTAATTTGTGGTTTATTAAATGATGAGTCCCTTCAATTTGACGATATATTCAAGATAGACTGTCAGGACCAGTCCTGTGACTAAGAAATATCTATCAAGTGAACTTGAATGTCAAAAGTTGAAAATGGTCCCTGGTCGGAGTTTTCTATAAAGATGGACGCATAGAAAACGTTAGACGACTAGAATGCAAGATGACTAGTAGTTCTGTTTCTTGAACTATGTGGACATGGCAATGTCGTAATCATTTGAATAGATACTTACTTTGGGAAGACTAGTATCGGACAGACCTATGAAACTTTACTGTAAGAGATGAAAATCTTTCATAAGTAAATTTCATTAAAATTATTAGACACTAATCCTCAATACCTGAGTGATTTGAGATTACTTGTTTGAGAACTGCTTACTTTGACGTTGTCAACCGTCGCACCGTAAAAGGAGGCTATAAAGGCAACGCTCAGGTAATCACCTATCAAACGAAGTCTAATCTCAAGATCACAAGATTGGGATTCTCCTCTCATAAATCGGGATGAGATGCTAAAAGTTGTACAAGGCCACTCGGAGAGCTAAAAACTGTAAAATGCATGGCCGTGCTCAGATGAATCATAGGCTATGATTATCTGTTTATTTGATCAGTTGAACTCTGAAACCGAGAAACACCTCTGGACATAATAAGGATGAAAACTCTTACCTTATGTTCAAGAGCAAGCATCGAGTGACAAAGGAATTAGGAAATGCACACTTGTCCCTAAGGACAAGTGGGAGACTGAAGGAAATAATGCCCTTGGCCCAAGTATGCATTTAATGATAAGTCTAATAAATGCGGTTCAGTATTAATTAATAAGTTAATAATTCAGTGAGATCAAGTGAGCTGAATGCCTAGCTAGAGGCCGCTTCAGTTCAAGTGGAATTAATGATATTAATCCACAGCTTACTCTTGACTGAACCCGTAGGGTCACACAAAGAGTACGTAAACGGATCATGTATTTAATCGCATTAAATACTCCATCTATGGATATTCGGAATCGACGGATCTTGGTTTCAGTGGGAGCTGAGATCGTCAAAGGCAAACAATGAATACTCCGGAAACGATGATATTGCCGGAAACGGAAATATGGATCGTATCGGAAATATAAATATTATCCAAGTCGTAGATGTTGCCGGAAACAGAAACATGGTACGTATCGGAAAATATTATCGGAAATGGAAATATTTCCGGAATCTGAAATATTGCCGGAAACGAAAACATTGTCGGAATCGGAAATATTATTGGAATCGAAAAATAATTCCGGAAACGGAAATATTAAATATTTGTTCCGGAATCGAAAATATTAAATATTGTTCGCATCGGAAATAAATTCCGGAATCGGGAAATTAATCTGAAGCGCATCGTACGAATTAGTATCGGACGAGACTTGCTAGACGAAGGCCCAGCACGAAGCCAGGCCCGCGTCCAGCAAGCCTGCGCGCCAACATAAGGCAGCCAAGGCAACGCCAGGCCCAGCAGGCCAAGGCGCGCGCACAGGAGGGCTGCGAGCTGCGGTGCTCGCGTGGGCCGCAAGGCTTGCGTGGGCTATGCGGCATGCTCGTGCTCGTATGCGCTTGTGTTCGATACAAATCCTAAATCTAATGGGATTCGTTCAATGATTAATTCCTAATCCTAATAGATAGAATTAGTTAAAAAAGTTTTAATAAAATTCTAATTAAGCTAATTAGTATCCTAATAGGATTCCAATTCCCTTTCCATACCCCTATAAATATGTGCCTAGGTTCACAATTTATGGACGAGTTTTCAAGTATTCAGAGTGACATTTTGAGAGCAAAATTAAGTCATACTATTGCCCCAGCCAAAAATCTCTAGTACCTTAAGGGAGATTCTAGTTGGTCAATCTTGAGGCGGATCCGGACGTGCTGTGGACTTTCTACGGAGGGACGACACTTGGAGTCCTAAAGACTTGTTCTTGTTCGGTTCGGGCGCAGCTAGGGAGGGAACGCTACGAAGTGTATGCATCCTAGACTAATTATTTGATTATGTGCAATTAATTTGAATCCTGGCATATAGGTTTTTCCGCATTACTTATGTTGTTCATATGTATCGTAACCTTAGAAAGGGGTGTTGTATAGTGCGGGCATACGACGACGAGCAAGGGAGCTAGTCGCCCATGCGGTACGATGCAGTGAGCAAGGCTGTGGCACATGCGCGCAAGGCAGCAGCCCTGCTATGCGCTGTGTGCTACGTGCACGTGGGCGGAGGGGTGAGAAGCAAGGCAGCGTGTACACATGGTTGAGCGCGCGGGCAGCGAGAGCTGGCTGGACCAGCGAGCATTGCCTAGCCCAGCAAGGGATGCCTCGCCACAGTGAGCGAGCGTGCTGAGCGCAGGCGTGGCTTGCTCGGATTGCTGCGTTTGCGCATGGCTGCTCATGTCTTGCAGTACGATGAATGCGAGTGGCAATTCATGCTTAGCCGTCATGGAAGGAAGCTCTCGTTCGGGTCGGGAAACCTCTTCATTGGGCGGCATGTTTAGCCGTCGCCTGAAGGAAATAATGCCCTTGGTCCAAGTATACATTTAATGTTAAAGTCTAATAAATGCAGTTCAGTATTAATTGACAAGTTATTAATTCAGTGAGATCAAGTGAGCTGAATGCCTAGCTAGAGGCCGCTTCAGTTCAAGTGGAATTAATTATATTAATCCACAGCTTACTCTTGACTGAACCCGTAGGGTCACACAAATAGTACGTAAACGGATCAAGTATTTAATGGAATTAAATACTCCATCTATGGATATTCGGAATCGACGGATCTTGGTTTCAGTGGGAGCTGAGATCGTCACAAGCAAGAAATGAATACTCCGGAAACGATGATATTGCTGGAAACGGAAATATGGATCGTATCGGAAATATAAATATTATCCAAGTCGTAGATGTTGCCGGAAACGGAAACATGGTACGTATCGGAAAATATTATTGGAAATGGAAATATTACCGGAATCGGTAATATTGCCGGAAACGGAAATATTGTCAGAATCGGAAATATTATCGGAATCGAAAAATAATTCCGGAAACGGAAATATTAAATATTTGTTCGAAACGGAAATTAATTCCGGAATCGGAAATATTAAATATTGTCCGTATCGGAAATGAATTCCGGAACCGGGAATTTAATCGGAAGCGCATCGTACGAATTAGCATCGGACGAGGCTTGCTAGACGAAGGCCCAGCACGAAGCCAGGCCCACGCCCAGCAAGCCGAGCGCCCAACACGAAGGCCACAAGCCTCGCCATGCCCAGCGCAAGGCCAGTCCCAGCAAGGCTGCTGGCGCGCGCGCTGAGCGTGCTCGTGGGCTGCGAGGCAGCGCTCATGCGTGTGGGCCGCAAGGCCTGCGCGGTGCGTGCTTCCCTCGTGGTCGTGCGACGCTCGTGTTCGTAACGAATCCTAATCCTATCGAAATTCGTGCATTGATTAAATCCTAATCCTAAAAGATTAAATTTATTATTTAGAGTTCTAATAGGATTCTAATTAATAAATCCATATCCTAGTAGGATTATAATTCCTTTCCCTAAACTCTATAAATAGGTGCCTAGGGTCACATATTTACATCGAGATTTGAAGTATTCAAAAGGTAAGATTTTCAAGCAAAAATCAGCCAAACACTTGCAACCCAAATAGCCGAAAATCCTAGTAACCTTAAGGGCGATTCTAGTTGGTCAAGCTTAAGGCGGATCCGGACGTGCTGTGGACTATCTACAGAGGGACGACACTTGGAGTCCTAAAGACTTGTTCTTGTTCGGTTCGGGCGCAGCTAGGGAGGGCACGCTACAAAGTGTATGCATCTAAATTATGCTAAATGATTATGTGTAAATAATATGTTTCCTGGCTTTATGATTTTTCCGCATGATTTATGTTTATTCATATGTATCATAACCTAACAGTGGTATCAGAGCCTCTTATTATTTTCATAATCTAAATTGCATGAACATGGTTAAATATTAGAAATTTCCAAGGGATTAAAAGGGGTGATTAATTTTCGTATTTGTTAATTAATTGCAAATTGCGTTTATTTAATTATATGTACGCAGTTTTTCGGCAGAATGTTCGTTACTCAACCAAATCGAGTTATTTTTGTGTCAATTCCGCATGTAAAAGGCATTCTAAAATTTTGACAAAAATAATAATTTTCGCCGAAACCCAGAATTCCCAAATTCGAAGCCTAACTATGACTTTTCGGAGGTTTTAGTTTTTCGAACGCAAAAGTTTGTAAATTTAAGATGTTAAATTGAATATTTGCGATTCTTGTTGATAAATCTTGAATCTTTGATTGACCTACTGTATATGTTTAACAAGTTTGAATGCCTAGCCTTGTTAATTATACAACCTAATTTGTAATTATGATTAATTTGTTGAAATTCGAATAATTTAGAATTAATTTGATTTTCATAATTAATTAATAATTTAATTAGGTACCAATGATTAAAAACCACCATAAAAATTGTTAATTTGTGTTAAATTTTAGATTTTTATGACCTAGATTTGAATCCATGTTAATCGGAAATTAATTTATTAATAAATTTTCGATTTTTCGCCATAAAATTATGAAATTAATATGATTTATTAATTTGTCATTAATTTTGGAAATAAAAGTTTTAATTTTTATGCAATTCGCTCATAAAACTTGCACGCACAAAGCAATGGACGCTACGTGTTACCCTTAGGGGGTGTTGTATAGTGCGGGCATGCGACGACGAGCAAGGGAGCTCGTCGCCCATGCGGTACGATGCAACGAGCAAGGGCCATGGCACAAAAGCACAAGGCAGCACGCTGCCCTGTGCGCATGTGGGCGAGTGGGCAAGGGCGAAGGGCAAGGCGCAGGCCAGTGGCAGACGCGTGTGGGCAGCAAGCGTGTTGCGCCACAGCGCGCGCTGCCACGCCCAGCAAACAAGCAGACGCAAGGCGACGAGCAAGCGGGCGCGCGCAGAGTGGCCTGCAGTGCTGCGTTGCGTGTGGCCTGCAGGCGCGACGAGCGAGCAAGCGCGCGCGCAGCGTGGCCTGCAGTGCTGCGTTGCGTGTGGTTGCTTGCGTGTTGCTGTACGAACAATCAAGGGGCGCTAAGCCTCGTGCACTCGATGGGGCTTGGGGCGCAAGCCCAAGTGCCTCGTCATGTCTCGATTGAGTGGTTTCAAATTTAATTTTGAATTTTCAGTTCGGAAATAATTTTAATTAATTTTAAAATTAATAATTTAAATTGTTTTCTCGGATTTTAATTTTGAATATTATAATTATTATAAATTTTATTATACTAATTATTTTACTAAAATTAAACCTTGAATTAATTTAAATTCGTTTAATTCAACTGAAATAAATTAAATTAATGGATTCGATTATAAATTTTATATGAGCTTTAAATTTTAATTAAATTTGTATGTTTCCGGTTAGACTAGAAATACATTTTTATGTTTAAAATTAGTAAAGCATATGAATTTATTAGTTTAAGTGGGAGCCTTTTAGTCATGAACTCTTGATTTGGTCTACAAATCCTTTAAGGTTAAACAACTTGATTAGAATTAATAAGGACTGAATAATTGGTAGATTATTGGTGCCCTTAATTAATTGCTGCAAATATTTATGTGATGCATACAATGTGTTTTAACTAACCAATTATGTGGGCCATTCATGATAATGAATGGATGATTGGTATATATATTGTATATGTACTGTTTTGCAGGTTATGAAGTGACTAGTATGGCCCAAATAGGATAGAAAATATGGTCTGCGTACCATTAATTTGAATGTAATTGGTCTAAAGCACCAAATTTGTTTTTCAATTCAAATATGGTCTGCGTACCATCAAATAGTTGTAATTAGTTTAATTATATCTTATCCTACTTGAAGAAAATGGCGCATCCCACGGTGAAATTCAAGACGGAGTTTCCAATCCATTTTCAAGACGGACTTTGAAGTTGAAGCTTCAAGATGAAGTCGGACCATACTATATCACATTTATCTTATGCATGCTTTAAGTTATTTATTGCTTTAAATATGTCTTAATTATGCATGAGATTGTGGCTTGATTATGTTGCATGGTTAAGGATTTTAGTTCACTTAAAATCTAACCAACATAGTAAGAGCCTTAAGTTCCAAACTTAAAAATTGAGTTAAAAGGTGCCATACCAAAATAAACACTTACTTGGATATCCTTTACATCAATCTAGTAATAGTTTTCGCTCAGTGAGGTGTTACTTATTGGTCCTAAAGGGGTAAGGTACACAAATAATTGTGAGTACATGTTAGTTTTGGTGAAACTCAACGATATAAGTAAGGAGTCCTTTTATGTCGTGGCAAAATCGATAGGTTTACCTAATAAGTTCTTAGACGTACCTATCAACCAAGAGTAGTTTCTAGACCATTAGCAAAAGGTTTTTGCTTACCTAAAATGTTTTAGAATTGAGTCAAAATACATAATGTGCTTAATTCTTCAATGGTTTTAGGGTCTTGGAATCATTTTATTCACACCTGCTGGAACAATAAAATCGAATAAAATGCTAATAACTTGTTTGAATTGCATGATTGCTTTAATTTTCAAGTTATTACTCATGATAAATGTTTAGACTTTGAATGCTTCAATGTATGTTTTAATTATTGTTTATAATTAAATATCTTGCACTGCAGTAAACCCTTTTAGAAAGGTAACAGTAAATTTCCTCGATTGGTAGTGAATCCAAGAACGATTCACGGAAATGAGAGAAAATGAGGAATTTAAAATGTACGTTTCTTTTAGCGACTTTTATGGTTGTTTTTCGAGTATCAAAATCGAATTGCGTACCAATTGGTGCTTGTGAATTCAAAATACAATGTAGTTTTGAGATCATAAAGCATTGAGTTTAAACGCTCAGCTTTACCAATGGTTAACAACCTAATATCTTTGTCCATTTATTTCTCGAATGAGTCTAGTCCCTATACATTCGAATAGATCGATGCTTAGAGAACTTTAGAAGCTTCTGGTAAGATCATCTAGTTGAAACAGAATATTCAACATAAATGGTAAGAACTTTGTTGTAGTGACATTGGACATGTCTAACAAAGTATAAAAGTCAACACTAAAGAATTCAATTCTTCTTAAGACTATGAGAAAGGGTACAAGAAATAGGAAAACAAGGAACAAATTAAAGGAATTTACGATTCCATTTCTACCTATAAGTTCATGTTTAAAGAAAAGTAACCTAGCAATCAAACTTCCTTGGTATCATATACCGCTTGAGGTTCTTACTTCGGTAATAACTCAAACAATGGAAGCTAGGCTACACTAATGGCCTACAAGTGGGAAATGAAGCATGACAATGCTACATTAGTTGTAGGGTCATCTAGTTTGTTTTAAGTCCTTTCAAAGGCTGGAACTTACTGGCTATTTTGTTCCACAATCAGCATACCTAAATTTCTGTTTTCAAACACAGAAAGACTCACATTCAAAAGAACAAAAGCAATGTTTGTTTGTTTATTTGAATGAAATGGTCATTTACGGATTGAGTCAATATGCTTGATTAAAACAAACAACTCTTTAACAGTAAAAACTTTACTAGGTTCAAATCAAACCCTTGATTTGAGTTCCACTAACCTTTGGCATTGTTACTTAGACCATATCGACAAGTTAACATTCAAAAGCTCTATTTTGATGGACTTTTGAAAGTTCATTGATTTCTAGATCAATTTAAGACAACTAGTCTTACTTGTTGAGAGTAACAAAAGATATGAACTATTGTTAGAACGCCTAGACAATAGAGTTCAAAGCTAAAGAAAGGTTTTATGACTTTATTATTTCACACAGATTTGAGGTTTATTTACTCAATGTGATATAAGTTTGTATCTGTTTGGCTAGTTCAAATATTTAGAAGTATAAATCCCACTTGGTAAGAAATCATAAAGATCTAGGATAGATCATGTTAATGATTGCTTGAAGACCAAAAATGATCATTAATGATTGTGTATTGTAATTTCACAATCTAGCTCCATGAGATATGTAATATCTAAGTGGAATGAACGAAGTTAATTAGTACTTGATTCGATCAATGATGAATCATAAAGACTTTTCCTATAATTTCTAGAACAAAATGCTCAACTACCACCAAACTAAACCAAATTCGTCAAAGCTATTGAAAAGTAATTTCGGAATATCTTTTCATAATATATCTACAGAGTTCCTAAACTCAGTGGGAGCTTAGTGTTTGTAATTCAACAAACTAAGGCCCAAGTATAGATATATGTTTCATTGTGATTTATTCAAATGAGACACAAGGGTATTGTTTCTACCACGAATTTTTGAGAACATAATGTTTGTTTGCTCGAAATGATGTCCTTTTGGAGATTCGTTTCCAAAATGACAAGTGGGAGAAAATAGACCTCGAAAGTCTTCGAGGCGAACAACAAACATAAACGGACATTCAGGAAGCTTTTCAAAGTTCTTTAGAAAATCCGAACATGTATTCTTTAAGGACTTTAGAAGTGGCTTTAAAGAATAGACATCTCTTAGAAGACTTTACAAGTGCTTCAAGGAGAATAGAATATTCAAAGGACTTTCAAGTGGCTATTGATATTCTATTGTTTGATGTTCTATACCCAAGTAGGCATAGAGTTCAAGTCACTGAAACTATGAGATTCTTCTATTAGATATGAAGAAACATGGAGTTCAGGTCACTAAAGCTATGCGATTCTTCTATTAGATAGTGAAGAAACCTACAACTTACAGTCAAACTATTATCATGTAGATTAATGAGTTTGTGACCTGTAAGAAAGCTATGACGAAACCTAGATTCCATAAAATGGTTAGAGGCCATATATAGACTCAATGTTTTAGACGGTTAAATGCCATAAAACATACTTAATGTTTTGATGACAAAATTGAAATTTTGTTGATTTGCAAGAATTGATTTAACACCTATTGATTGCAAATTGGTTTTAAGGATAAAAACCATCAAAAATTGAATTGTGTTAACACACAAAGCTAGATTAGTTTCTAAAAGTTACAAGCAAATTCATGACATGGATTGTGTTGAAACCTCATGCATAATCGTAATGCTCAAGTCTATAAATCAAGCAATGATTTCATATTGGTGCATATGGCAATTGGATGACAAAACGTATTCCTCAATCAAATGTTGGAATAAACTATGTACATGGTATGTCATAGGATTTGTGGATCAAAATAAATGCTTGAAAAGGAAAGCTAGCTTATGAAATCTAAGTACAGATTTAAGCAAGCAATTGGGAATCGGAACTGCATTTTAGTGAAGCTAATAAGTATTTTAGTTTCATAAAATGTACATGATTCTTATAGATATATAAGAAGTTTAGTGGGAGTACATAAAACTTAATTGGTCCTATGTGTATCACACACATATCTCTCTATTGTGAAATGACATTCAAATGCTAATGACTTAGATTTGAAATTATTCATCAATGATGGACCAAGGCGAAACTTAGTACATACCGCGTATTAAGATCTATTTACGAAGATCTTATGATATTGTTTTGGATTAAGTAATGGCATTTACTAAATCAAACACGAAAGACTCCATTGGAGATATTCGACCCATATGAATAAATCTAAGTAAAGGATGTCTGAACTATGTATAAGCATTTACTAAGTTAAACATCAAAGAGTCTAAATGAGATTCTTAACCTATATTGTATGTCAAAGAATTTAGCTGGAATTAGTATCTACTGAAACTATATGAGCTAAAAGCTACATGAATAGAATTCAATTGGGAATTATTCTGCAAAAGAATTTATCATGTATGATATAATATGAGGATCGCCAAAAACGTATCGTATGACTTTAGGCATGACGAACATATACCAATCTCTATTGATCTAAGTGTAGATCAACTAGATTGATATCAAGAATACTTATGGTACTTGAAGAAGTACATAAGATTAGTTCTTGATTCAAGGAAATAAAGATATGCTAAATATTGATGCTACACGCATAAACACTGGCAAAGGATCAAGAAAGATCCCTTTGGAGTTAACCATTGACAAGGACGAGCTAAAGAGCATCGTGTTTTGAAATGGCAACATGGATTAGAGACCATGAGTTGTTGCGTGGGAAATTAAATATTAAATTCTATGTTCTAAGGTACAGCTAGAAAGTCTTCCACATATATGTGAACTGCTTGGATAAGTAAATCCAAACAAAGCATCACTAGCAACCTAAACAGTTGAAGTAAAAGTACTTATTGCCTAAGAAGCAATAAAACAGAGTTATTTATATTAATGAGTTCTTCATTGAACTTGGGAAGATCACATGTCTGTTGACTTAATGGTTCTTCATTGCAAAATGCGTAGAACCACAAATGTAGCAAGAAAGACTAGATCACAAAATAAACATACTCAAAAGATCTTATCATCATATCTCGAAGAACATTCGATGAAAAGGATATTAAGATTGGCAAAGCATGATAACTAAACCTATGCCACAAGTGAGAAGCAACACTCACATTGTAGCACTGGAAATCAAGCATAGCTTTGAATTCCATGAACTGTTTTAAGGATGGGTTTGAGGCCCATGGTTGTGAAATATTGGGGTTGAACATTTATCATATATGAAATGTATTTTCATATTCCATTTAATCTTGGTTTAGTATTAAATGATGAGTCCCTTCAATTTGACGATATATTCAAGATAGACTGTCAGGACCAGTCCTATGACTAAGAAATGTCTATCAAGTGAACTTGAAAAAGTTGAAAATGGTCCCTGGTCGGAGTTTTCTATAAAATTGGATGCATAGAAAACGTTAGACGACTGGAATGCAAGATGACTAGTAGTTCTGTTTCTTGAACTATGTGGACATGAAAATGTCGTAATCATTTGCATAGATACTTACTTTGGGAAGACTAGTATCGGACAGACCTATGAAACTTTACTGTAAGAGATGAAAATTTGTCATAAGTAAATTTCATTAAAATTATTAGACACTAAATCCTCAATACCTGAGTGATTTAAGATTACTTGTTTGAGAACTGGTTACTTTGACGTGTTAGGTTATGATACATATGACAATTCATAAATCATGCGAAAAAACCATTTAGCCAGGAATACATATTATTTACACATAATCATATAGCATAGTTTAGATGCATACTCTTTGTTGCGTGCCTTCCCTAGCTGCGCCCGAACCGAACAAGAACAAGTCTTTAGGACTCCAAGTGTCGTCCCTCCGTAGATAGTCCACAGCACGTCCGGATCCGCCTTAAGATTAACCAACTAGAATCGCCTTTAAGGTACTAAAGATTTTCGGCACTTATGGTCAAGAAATGTGTCTGAATTTTCTCTCAAAAACTCACTTTGAATACTTGAATCATCTATGAAAATATGTGACCCTAGGCACTTATTTATAGAGTTATGGAAAGGGTTTTGGAATCCTATTAGGATACTAATTTATTTAATTATAACCCTACTAGGACTCTAATTAAATAATCATTATCTAATAGTTTTAGGATTTAATCACACTTTGAATTCTGATTGCTTCAGGATTCCCGCACATGCATTGCACGAGCACCGTACACCCGCGCAAGCCTTGCGGCCCACGCTAGGCGCACAGCGCTCGGCCCACGCTATGCTCCGCGCGTGCGCCCAAGGCCTTGGCTGGGCCTGGCCTTGCGCTGGACCTGGTCGAGGCCTGGCGTGCGCTGGTGCGCGTTGGCTCGCTGGGCGACGGCCTGGCTTCGTGCTGGGCCTTCCTCTAGCGGGCCTCGTCCGATGCTAATTCGTACGATACGCTTCCGATTAAATTCCCGATTCCGGAATTCATTTCCGATACGAACAATATTTAATATTTTCGATTCCGGAATTAATTTCCGTTTCGAACAAATATTTAATATTTCCGTTTCCGGAATTATTTTCCGATTTCGATAATATTTCCGATTCTGACAATATTTCCGTTTCCGGCAATATTTCCGATTCTGGCAATATTTCCATTTCCGATAATATTTTCCGATACGTATCATGTTTCCGTTTCCGGCAACATCTACGACTTGGATAATATTTATATTTCCGACACGATCCACATTTCCGTTTCCGGCAATATCATCGTTTCCGGAGTATTCATTTCTTGCCTGTGACGATCTCAGCTCCCACTGAAACCAAGATCCGTCGATTCCGAATATCCATAGATGGAGTATTTAATGCCATTAAATACTTGATCCGTTTACGTACTATTTGTGTGACCCTACGGGTTCAGTCAAGAGTAAGCTGTGGATTAATATCATTAATTCCACTTGAACTTAAGCGGCCTCTAGCTAGGCATTCAGCTCACTTGATCTCACTGAATTATTAACTTGTTAATTAATACTGAACCGCATTTATTAGACTTAACATTGAATGCATACTTGGACCAAGGGCATTATTTCCTTCATGACGTTGACCAACCGTCGCACCGTAAAAGGAGGCTATAAAGACAACGCTCAGGTAATCACCTATCAAACGAAGTCTAATCTCAAGATCGCAAGATTGGGATTGTTCTCCCATAAATCGGGATGAGATGCTTAAAAGTTGTACAAGGCCACTCGGAGAGCTAGAAACTGTAAAATGCATGGCCGTGCTCGGATGAATCATAGGCTATGATTATCTGTTTATTTGATCAATTGAACTCTAAAACCGAGAAACACCTCTGGACATAATAAGGATGACAACTCTTACCTTATGTTCAAGAGCAAGCATCGAGCGACAAAGGAATTAGGAAATGCACACTTGTCCCTAAGGACAAGTGGGAGACTGAAGGAAATAATGCCTTTGGTCCAAGTATGCATTTAATGTTAAAGTCTAATAAATGCGGTTCAGTATTAATTGACAAGTTAATAATTCAGTGAGATCAAGTGAGCTGAATGCCTAGCTAGAGGCCGCTTCAGTTCAAGTGGAATTAATTATATTAATCCATAGCTTACTCTTGACTGAACCCGTAGGGTCACACAAATAGTACGTAAACGATCAAGAATTTAATGGAATTAAATACTCCATCTATGGGTATTCGGAATCGACGGATCTTGGTTTCAGTGGGAGCTGAGATCGTCACAAGCAAGAAATGAATACTCCGGAAACTATGATATTGCCGGAAACGGAAATATGGATCGTATCGGAAATATAAATATTATCCAAGTCGTAGATGTTGCCGGAAACGGAAACATGGTACGTATCGGAAGATATTATTGGAAATGGAAATATTACCGGAATCGGAAATATTGCCGGAAACGGAAATATTGTCAGAATCGGAAATATTATCGGAATCGAAAAATAATTCCGGAAACGGAAATATTAAATTTTTGTTCGAAACGGAAATTAATTCCGGAATCGGAAATATTAAATATTGTTCGTATCGGAAATGAATTCCGGAACCGGGAATTTAATCGGAAGCGCATCGTACGAATTAGCATCGGACGAGGCTTGCTAGACGAAGGCCCAGCACGAAGCCAGGCCCACGCCCAGCAAGCCGAGCGCCCAACACGAAGGCCACAAGCCTCGCCAGGCCCAGCGCAAGACCAGGCCCAGCAAGGCTGCTGGCGCGCGCGCTGAGCGTGCTCGTGGGCTGCGAGGCAGCGCTCATGCGTGTGGGCCGCAAGGCCTGCGCGGTGCGTGCTTCCCTCGTGGTCGTGCGACGCTCGTGTTCGTAACGAATCCTAATCCTATCGGAATTCGTGCATTGATTAAATCCTAACCCTAAAAGATTAAATTTATTATTTAGAGTTCTAATAGGAGTCTAATTAATAAATCCATATCCTAGTAGGATTATAATTCCTTTCCATAAACTCTATAAATAGGTGCCTAGGGTCAAATATTTACATCGAGATTTGAAGTATTCAAAAGGTAAGATTTTCAAGCAAAAATTAGCCAAACACTTGCAACCCAAATAGCCGAAAATCCTAGTAACCTTAAGGGAGATTCTAGTTGGTCAAGCTTAAGGCGGATCCGGACGAGTTGTGGACTATCTACGGAGGGACGACACTTGGAGTCCTAAAGACTTGTTCTTGTTCGGTTCGGGCGCAGCTAGGGAGGGCACGCTACAAAGTGTATGCATCTAAATTATGCTAAATGATTATGTGTAAATAATATGTTTCCTGGCTTTATGGTTTTTCCGCATGATTTATGTTTATTCATAGGTATCATAACCTAACATCGCCTAGTTCTCCTTTCCTCTCTGCGGTCGTTTGCCAATCCTTGCTCCTTCTCGTTGAAGAGGAAGTTTTGCATGATGGTCATAGCCGCGTTGAGCTCTTCCCGGGATGGAATTGGGTGTCTGGCGATCGTGGCGGTCGTAGCTCTGCTTGGCTGTGACCTTGCCACCGACCGCGGTTGCGCTTCCGCCTCAGATTCTGAATCTGTGCGGACTATCATGTCATTATCATTGTTGTTATCCATTTTCGGAGCGAAGATGGTTAGTTTTTTCAAGGCTTTGAAGAGTTGTTCCTCACAGACGGCGCCAAATTGTTCCGGTGTTGAAACAATGGGCTTCGTATGAAGGCCCTTCTTGTATGTGTTGAAGATCTTGCTTGCTTGAATGAGTCGTGTCCGAATTCACCTGCGCAATGACAAAGTCACTAGCCTCGGGGGTGTTTTCGAGGAAAGCCCCTCCGATGCCTAAGTAAGAACAATGCTCAGATTTCTACAGAGAAGTTCTCTAGAGAGTAGTCTTAAGGCAGTAAATTGGACGTACCTTGAGGTGTGATCCTTGGCGGCCTATTTATAGTGTTTGTGTAATAAATGCCCATAGGTCATTTATTGCTATTGGGCCTTGGGCCTTTGTGGTGGCTGACCAACCATGTTGAATAGAGGTGGGTTTGGTGTTGTTGTGTTGAGCCATTGGGCTTTGGACTTAGTGGCCCAATTGGTATCCAATTGGGAGCCCAAACAACTAGCCCAAACAATAAGTATTCAACAATCCCCAATTTCAAGTCATATGAACCCTAATCTATTTATTTTGCGATTTCGGGGTTATGAATTGAATAATTAATTTAGGGAAAATTTCCCAACTACTACCTAAGTTGTTCGATAGTTTGTAAATTACTAACTAATTTGTTAAAAGTTGTCAATTACCACCTAACTTTCTAACAATTGATGTCCATTGCTACCTCATAATTATGTCTTTAATTTTTACTCCGTGGTAATTTTGTTAATTTTGAACAAATATACTTAATTCCTCTAGATTTTTTAGTAGTACCACAAAATTACGAGGGAGTACTTGTTAATTTGCTACTATTTGTTCAATATTAAATATACTCATTCAGCCTTTTTATTTACCTTATGCGCTGTTTTAGGCCGTCCTGAAAAGATTATCCCTTTATATCCCATTATTATAAATCACATGAAACTACAACTTTATTATCACATAAAATTAAATTTAATCCGCCACCTTTCGCCTTTCTCAATTCTACGCAACAAAATCTTAATAAAACACTATGGTTACATTCAACAAACAATTATAGATGAGGGAGTAAATATTAGGCCATATTCTTGTTTAGAGCAAACTTATGTTTCATAGAGGCGGTATTAACCTTTTTTTTGTTTTTGTTGTTGTTGAACAAGTTGAGCAGGCGAGGTGGCAACTGAATGTAGATGAGTACAACATTGAATCCACCGATTGCATGTGCTTAGATTTCTTGTCGTCACTATGAATTCACTACTGATACCTTATTATGATCACTATTATTGCTTTTTATTCGTCTATTTCATCGATCTCTCCGTTTGCTGGAAAATTTGTAAGCCCCTTTCCTTCCTATGCTTTTTTCAAGCTACCATTATTTTCGTTTCTTAGGGCTTGTTCAATATCAATGTTAGTTTTAAGTTTTTGGATTTAAAGGTTTTGTAAGTCAACTATATCTATGGTAATGATGTTAATTTTGAAAACTAAAAATAAAAAACCAAAAACTGCTAGCTTTTTCTAATTTTCATATTTGGTTTTTAATTTTGTAAAAAATAGAAAATTGGAAATTAAAACCATACCGAACAGCCCAAATTGTTTGTAATTCAGCTTTTTTTAAGTCATACTACCTCCGTTTCAGAAAGTTCTTTACACTTTGGAAAATGTGTCCAAAGTATAAAAACTTTGACCGTAAATTCTCACCATTATATACATTAAAACGTTACATGTAAGATCTTGTTAGATTGGTCTCGGGATGTATTTTCAGAATATCAAATTTTTATAATTTTTTCACATACGAAATTTGATATATTAGTAATTAAATATTGCATTGGAATCCGTGCAAATAGTAACTGTAAAGATCTTTTTGAAACGGAGGTAGTAACACATTACTCTGTATTATTTTAATATATATATTGGTTTTGTTAAATTCGTCTAAGATTTGTTAGATTTGCTCAAAAAATGTTTTCAAACGTTCTTTATAACTTTTACTTAAAGATAATTAGAGGTATTAGTATGTGATGGGAAGTTACAAACATGAAACATGGCAAGTGAATGTACGTGGTACAACTAAAAAAGGCTAGAGGAAGTATATTTTGTTCAATGTTTTTTTTGTATGATATGATCAATATGCTAATTAAATGTGGATTATACTGATGGTTGTTAATGTTTGTGTAATTATGTTAATTTGTTGTTGTGAATTAGGTGTAATGGCTGAAATAAACGTTGCTGATGTCGTTGAAGAATTTAAAGTTGAAGTCTTTTCATCCACAACTGAGGTGTCCTCCCAAAATTTTAAATTAACATTTTGAAGAATGTTTTTTTTTTTTTGTTGTGAAAGAGCCACTGAGGCAATATAAATTACAAATGGGGGTGGGGGATTTGAAACTGAGACCTATTGCACACAGGCTCTCAGTCTCAACCACTACACTAAGATATCATTGGTACATTTTGAAGAATGTTTTTATGGCGTACTTGTTTTTTTTTTTGCATCAATTGAAAAGACGTGATTAAACGATTAATTTAATGTGGGTTGAGATTATTTTTATTTTTATTTAAACAATACAAATAACGTTTATTGTAATATTTTTACTTTTATAAAAAATAGGACATTAAAAAAGTGATAGATCCCAATGAAAAAATGTGAGGATTTAATACCCGATAAATTTAATTGATTAAAATAATTATTGACACAATGTTTTGAAAATATATTAGGGATATTTAGGTTATAATATAAGATAAAATATCATAAATATAAAGATTAAAATGAATACACTCAAAGCGAAATACATAAAGAATAAAAAGGATAGTAGAGAGTATTTGTTAGATTATACCTTAATGTTTGGACGTTTTGTGAATTACTGCCTTATAAAAACGTCCAAATATTTTTTGGGAAATTTTGTTTTGGATGAGATTATCTCACATCAATAACATTTTGTGATCTTAAAACATAAAAGGCCACTAAATCGATAACCCCGATCACATATATTATTACTTGTTGTGAGACTATCTTATACAAGACTCCGCCTATTAGAGGTTACAACACAATAAATCAAAATATTGCCTGTTTGTTTGTTTTGGTAACCTCTTTTTTTGGGTGGGTTGGTTACTTAAATATAAGCTTCCTTTCCTTCCTCCTTTTTTTTTTTTTTTTTTTTTTATCTAATTAGGTGGTTGAAAAGCTAAAAGAGAGGTGCAATAAAGCAAAGGATAAGCCCTATCTTGCAATGTATTCCAGCATCTTTGGTGGTATTGTTCTTGATCCTATGATGATGATGATACCTATAGATGATCATATGGTGCATCGAGGTCATGGTGTATTTGATACTGCCATTATATTCAATGGGTAAGCCACTTGACTTTCCCTAGATTTTCTAAATTTTCTCTTACAAGTGTTACAATTAGAGGAGTACGTTTTTTTTATCATTACATGAATTTCTTTTGGTATGTTGCAAGCTACTACGTATCTGTTAACATTTTCTAGCAATTCTCTGTAATTTGTACGTAGTATCAAGTTTTTATTCAACAGATGAAGTATATGACCCGGAAAGGGCGTTCACGACATCTAGTCCCGAGCCCTCCTGTGACAAAATAACTAGCTTTTGAGTAATCTCCTCAAAAAAACTACTCTCTCCGTCTCTTTTTGTTTTTTACGTTTGGTATTTTGCACGTGTTTTAACGACTAATTAATGTGCATTGAGATTCTTCTTAATTTTTATGTAAACGAGAAAATTTACGTTTATTTATAATGTTTTCACTCTTATCAAAATTCTGATATTGGGAAAATGAGAAAAAGTTAATGTCATAATGGAAAAGCGTGAAAGATTAAATGATCCATGGATTTAATTGGTTAAATTATAATTGGACACAAATTTTGATAGAATATTAAATCATTTATGTGATAATATAAAAAGAAATGTAAAGAACATTTTGAAACACCCAAAAAGGAAACGTAAAAAACAAAAAGAGACAGAGGGAGTAGTTATATGTTTTGAATTATATTTTAACTAGTCTTATATGCACGCGATGCGTACGAATATAAAAAATAGTTTTATATTATTAAATTTAGACCTGAAATAACATGTAAAAAATAAAAAATAAATGCGATGCGTGCGAATATAAGAAACATATAAGTTGGATAGAGCCGAAGGCATATAAACAGATTGATTAAAATGGTAAGAATTTATCTAAAGGGCTAGATTGATTAAAATGCTCTTTTGGACTGATAGAGTTATGAGAAAGCTTGAGTATATTGCATTGTATGAATTACATTATATAGCTATAATAGTAACAACTAACCTAGCTTAATCCTAGGAATTAGAGATATTCTTTGACTAACAATTAGGGATTTACATTGACAAATAACCTAAATGCAAGGAGTAATATTAGGGATTATAATAACTATAATATTGACTAAGATATACTACGTATATCTTCTACACGCCCCCGCAAGACGGACGGCCGGGACGAGAGACCAGTCTTGAACAGATCGAAGTAGAGGAGGTAGCGAACACCGAAGATGTGGGTTGCACGGTTTCACCATAGGAGAAGTTGTCGGAGCTCCAACGTGAGGTTGAGCGACCAAAAACATGAAGAGTAGAGCGTGCTCCAGGATGTTGGGGTTTTGGCTTGTTGGGTGAGAACAAAGAAAGCCACCAAATTTGCTACATGAGAAAGAGATGTGCGAAAGAAAATCATCAACTGCTCTTTTCTTTTTTTTTTTTTCTTTTTTTTTTGAGAGAAAGATAATTTTAAAAATAAAGAGGGGAATGAAGGGAGTGTTGATGCATATTTAAATTTTTCATAGAAAGTTCCATTACCAATTACCATCAATGAAGGAGAGGGTAAAAGGGTATGGTACGAGTTTATGTTTCTCCATATTCCATAAGAATGAGGAGGGGTAGGGTTTCATACTTTCATTGCCACAAAGGAGGTATTCCCTAGGGGTTGGATGAAGGAGATTTACGTTCGGCAATGCTCTTGGTAGTCTAACTACGGGGTGATGCCGAAAAGTTAAGATGGAGTTTTGAAGCTTTCTCTATTGAAGAGAGGGAAGAGAGGAGGGAGGTTGCATATAGAGGGTTTCCATTTTCATGTCATTAGGAAGGAGAATAGGGTAGAAATGATGTTTGATAGACATGGAGAGGGAACTATTATGGTCACCATCATTAATTTGTCGGTGTCGACAATGGTGATTGATGGTGTCGCCATGAAAAGATGAGAGTCTTGAGAAATGAGGTGGATAGCGGAAGCAAAAAAAAATAAAATGGATCTATAGCTCATGATACCATGATAGAGTTATGAGAAAGCTTGAGTATATTGCATTGTATGAATTACATTATATAGCTATAATAGTAACAACTAACCTAGCTTAATCCTAGGAATTAGAGATATTCTTTGACTAACAATTAGGGATTTACATTGACAAATAACCTAAATGCAAGGAGTAATATTAGGGATTACAATAACTATAATATTGACTAAGATATACTACGTATATCTTCTACATGGACTTTTCTTATTGAATAGATTGACATCAGGGGACGGACCTAGTAATTATAAAATTGGCGTCTCAAATTTAATACAACTTTATTGGACAAACAATTTAAAAGTCACCTACTAATTTCAATAAACAAAATGAAATTTTGTGAAACACTACTTTAATATTTGGACGTTTTGTGAATTACTACCTTATAAAAACTTTTTTATATTTTCGTACCTTATAATTTTGATATGTTTTAGTAACACTACCTTGTAACAGAAGACGTTAAATTTCTCCGTTTGTGGTCCCTACCCCAATGACTTTATTCCATTTCTCTTTCCTCTTTCTCTATCTGTGTTCTCCCCTTCTCTTTCTCAATCTCAATCTCAATTTTCTATTTCTCTTTCATTCCCCAATTCAACAAACCCAACATGTTACGAGTGCCAAAATGTCGTTGAATAACTATAAGAACATCTTTAAAAAGAAGCCGGCAATGTTAGGAAGTGGTTATGGTGGACGCGGTGGTGGTGGGAGTAAGGTGTTTGATAAAATGTCTAGCTCAAAAGATGTTGCGTTGTGGAATGCAATGTCTGCTGGGTATGCTGGTGTTGGTGATATGTCTAGTGGGCGGGCGTTGTTTGAGAGTATGACTGAGAGGAATTCGTTCATAAGATGTAATAAATTAAAACTAATGAAAAAAAAATTACAATTAATAAGGTTACAATATCACCAAATTACCACAAAAAAAAAACCACCCATGTACTAAATGATTACATATTTATAGAAGGTTACTCCGAAACAGCAAAAGAGCCCCATCCTCTTAATGACTTAATCCCTTATAATGTCAAATTGTCAATTGTAGTGGATACTAATTCAATACTGCATAGTAATTTATTAGCTTGTTTCATACAAAGTATATATTAACTATTAAAGTTAATTATTTTCAAGTTAAAAGAATTTTATCAGCACTTCTCCACTGAAATCACCAGGCATTCGGGCAACAAAATTATCACCACTCAATTAACTAATCAAACAATCAATCAAATTGAACCACTCAATAATCCAAACACTACAAATTAAGTATATTCTATATTTCTATGATTGAAATTACAAATTACAATCACCCAAAATTTAATTTACAAAATAAAAAATAATTGAAGTTACAATCACCCAAAATATAATTTACAAATAAAAAAAATTGATTAATTGAACAATATAAATTGATTAATTGAAAATTTAAGAGTTAAGAGACTAGGAGGACAATACCATAGTCGACGGATACCGGAGGCTGAGGCGGGCCAGGCGGCGACCGATGGCAATGTGGCAGAGCCGTGACGGGCACTCAGATCAGTGTCGAACAGCATTGTGAGTTGCGCCACTACGGTAGGCGATTAAGATTGTAGGATATTAGAGAAAGAGATAAGAAGAGACGTTGGAATTGTGAGATGAGAGAGAAAGTTAGAATATTGGTGATTTTTTTTTTTCTAAAATAAAATAATTCTTGCGTTCATTTTTACTCGCAACTTTTGTCACTTTTACGCATTTCAAAACTTTGATCCTCAAATATCTTTAAATATCTTTAAGCAAAAATTATAAAAGTTAATATTTTGAAAATATTCATTAAGACGAATCTAACAAGATCGCACATGACTATGTTTTACCTTACGTATAAATCACTAACAACGGTCAAAGTATAATATGTGAATAGTGTAGATATAACAAACATTGCGAGTATTAAAAATCGGAGGTAGTAATAAACAATTATTTATTGTCTTGTTAGAAGTACACCTTCACGTGATTTTGGGGGAGTTGAATTGTTTTACTACTTATTCTCCTTTCCATGTCTTTGTCATTTTGTTGCTATATGTTTTTATCATGGGAGACCATAATTGTACTTTTTTTTTATTATTAAAATTGCATATATACTTTCTGAATCTTTTTAAAAATTAATGGGGGTCCCTAGGGACCCCACGGGGTATTAATAGGTCTGCTTCTGGTTGTCATTATATTATCTACTGGGTTAGGTCATGTGCAACGCACGGATGGGAATAAATATTTTTTCTGTTATGAATAATTTATTTAAACGAAGTTTTTAATAAAATAAAATCAATTTTTTATCAAAGGTTGTTGGGAAAATCAGAGAAATTTATTATTTATTTGGATTGTAAAGTGATTAGTGCGATTTTCGGAGTTTAGCGTTTCGAAAAAAATACTTAAGTTGGGAAAATATAAGAAAAAAACTTATCAGACAATTATTAGATATCTTTTTCTTTTGGTATTGAATAATATCTGTAACCGTAACCATACCCGTACCCTCGATAAATCCAAATTTTTGGATATAGTATTGATTTGATAACCATATCAGTTATAATACCCTATTTTCTAGATTGGGTATATAACAGGCTTTTAGGCTTATAAGTAATTTTGTTGGACCCATTTTAAAATACTTGTTTTACGTAAAATAAAAAATAAATAATTTTTTTTGTTTGGGTATGGTCGTATAATAACACATTTCAGTGCAATTTGTTTATTAATTTATTAACTATTGTAGGTTAAGAGTATAATGCATTTTTTGAAAATTTTATATGAAAATCAAAAAAGTATTTTGCTATTTTTCTTTTACGGAGTTTATGTAATAACTTACTACGTATATTATAGAAACAATAATATCAAAAAAACTGTGATTTTATTTCCATTCTTAACATATATGTTCTTCTAATCAATAATAATATATATATTTTTATTTTTGCCGTAATACATGAAATCATAATTTATTTTTTCATATATGATTCTATTATACTTCCTCTGTTCTTTTTTGAATGACACAATTATTTAGGCACGTTTGCCTATGCACAATTTCAAACATTAATATCTTCAAATATGGATAGTAAAAATTATAAAAATTTGATATTTAAAAAATATTTATTAAGACGAATTTAATAAGACCCCAAATAAAAATGTTTTTTCTTAAGTATAAATCACAAAAGTAAGTCAAAGGAGCTTGTGTGAATAGTGTGCAAAACTCAATTGTGTCATGTAAATAAGAAAGGGGGAAGTATTAAATAGAAGGAAAGAATAAGAAAAAAAAATCAGGAAATCGGATATTTTAAAAGATTCTTAAATTAAAAAGGTGGTGAATACGAAACTTTTCATAAAATTAAGGTGGTAAATATGAAATAACATTTTATAAGGTGGTAAATACAAAAACATGAAACTTAAAAGGTGGTAAATATGAAAAATTCCTTAAAAAAAGTATATTAAGGACTCACCAGGACGTGACACGTGTCATTACCGGTGTGTGTTTTAGTATAGATACTCCCTCCGTATTTATTTAAGGGATACACTTGCTTTTTCCGGCCGTATTTATTTAAGAGATACACTTGCCATTTTTAGTAACCTGTCAACCCCACCATCTAATTAAATAATCTATCTAATATATCTTATGTCCTACCATCCTATTAAACAAATAATTTTAGAACTACATCCCTCTCCAACCCCCTAAAATGTCATGGTCCCCACTTGTTTTACCTATTAAAATATCAATCCAACCCCACTTGTTATATTACTTTATTTTCATTCAATTCTTTTTCTTGATACCCGTGCCCGGCCAAGGGTATCTCTTAAATAAATACGGAGGGAGTAGATAGATTTTACGGATTTTTCATGAAATACCCCCGAATTATGGCGTAATTCACCAAATGCCCCTCGACTTTCAGAAATTCACCAAATGCCCCTCACAAATGACTTAATACCCAAAATACCCTTACTAATGACTCGCCGTTAGTCCTCCGTTAGCCTAATTTTTAAATTCACCAAATACCCCTATTTTATTACTTATTTCATATAATACCCCTATTCTGAAACTTAATTCACCAAATACACATAACTTAAAATTACCCATTTTGATGCTCAGCGGCTAGTTTTTATGTTTGAAAATTAGCCGTTGCTTATTGTTTGCTTATAAAAACCCCTTTTCTGACTATTTATTGTAGTTTTTCTATTGTTTTGTTAATTTCATATCATTTTTGTCATGAGTTTTCTTTCAAAATCATCATCCACACCCATGAATCCACATATGTAAGAGTCCCAAACAATTTCTAATATTATGGGAGGAAATTTCCATCTGAGGCTCCGATACAACACTCAGTAAGTTTCAATTATGATCCAATAAGTTCAGGCCTCATCCAGTAAAGACAATGCACTTTAGCTGAGCAAAAGGCCAAAAAACCCCATTTTCAAAGGGATCTTATGTAAGTGAAGCTGAAGTAATTCAATCTAAAGCTAACACCTTAATTTTCTTATTGTCCGAATGGTAAAGAAACTAAGAAATCAAGTTCAATAACACATACATTTTTATCACAACCTCGATTTCAACTTGGATTCATGATGTGAAAATCTTGAGTTTGGAGGCAAATCTTTGTGCCAAGATTCATGTTTTTTCACTGGTTCATGAGCTTTGGAACATACCTTAGTTTCATTTTTTTTCTTGTTCCCTCAAATCCAAAAATAGACATTTGTCCATAAATCTGACCATGTCAATAGGACCTAGCTCAAAAGAAAAGTGGGAAAACCTTTATGCCTCGACTGTAAGGTCGAGAGAAAGTTAGGAGATTGAAGAAAGATGTTTGGAGGCAGTAGAGACAAGAGACAAAAGGGAGTTAACGTTAAATATGTGGCATGGAAGCAATAGAAGCCGAGGTAGCTGGAACATATGCGTTAGAATAAAATTAATAAGAGCTTTATTTTTAATCTGTTTGCATATGTTAAAGATATTTCCCATATTGAAAAAGGAATACCTTCCGATTGCGTGGTAAATATAATTAATTGGTCACATAAAGAATAAGGTACAAAAGAAGTAGCTATTTTCTTGAAGAGTTGCGACGTTTTGAGGTGTTTTTAGGAGTGTTTTCTGTTTTAATGTTGTACCGGAGCTTCAGATTGAGTGTTGTATCAGATATTCGGATGTCAAATTTTCTCCCATGATAACAAAATTTATTTGGGACTCTTACATATGTGGACTCATTGGGTGTGGATGATGATTTTGAAAGAAAACTCATGACAAAAATGATATAAAATTAACAAAATAATAGGAAAACTACAATAAACCGTCAGAAAAAGAGTATTTATAAGCAAACAATAAGCAACGGCTAATTTTCAAACACAAAAACTAGCCGTTGAGCATCAAAATGAGTAATTTTAAGTTATTGGTATTTGGTGAATTAAGTTTCTGAATAAGGGTATTTGGTGAAATAAGTATTAAAATAGGGGTATTTGGTGAATTTGAAAATTAGGTTAACGGAGGACTAACGGCGCATCATTAGTAAGGGTATTTTGGGTATTAAGTCATTTGTGAGGGGCATTTGGTGAATTTCTGAAAGTCGAGGGGCATTTGGTGAATTACGCCAAAATTCGGGGGTATTTCATGAAAAATCCGTAGATTTTATAAGTGTGAAAGACATCTTATTAATTCAAGAGAGACACCAAAAGTGAATTTAGTAAAATAACATCATCTCTTCAGTTATATAATAGAACGTTTTTACGTTGTTAATTACAGGTTCCTTTATGAACTGGACGCCCATTTAGAGCGGTTTCAAAGGTCAGCGTCACTAGCAAAAATATCACCTCCGTTTTCTGGATCAGCATTTCGGAGCATTCTCATCCAACTGACAGAAAAATCAAAGTGCAAGAATGGAACACTTCGTTACTGGCTTAGTGCAGGTTCAGGGAATTTCTCACTTTCACCTTCAGATTGTCCTACACCAGCTTTATATGCCATAGTTATCAAACATGACATGTCACAATGGAAAGAAGGCGTCAAAGTCATAACGTCCTCTATCCCCATGAAAACACCACTGTTTGCCACAATGAAGAATGTTAACTACCTTCCCAACGTCCTTGCACAGATGGAAGCCGAAGAGAAGGGAGCATTTGCCTCCATATGGGTTGATGATGAGGGTTATATTGCAGAAGGTCCAAATATGAATGTTGCTTTTGTAAACCAAGACACAGAGTTGGTTATCCCAAAATTTGACAAGATCCTCGCTGGATGTACTGAGAACAGGCTTCTAGAACTTGCACCCAAGTTGGTTGAGCAGGGTCGTCTCAAGGCTGTCAAAACAGCTCATATTTCAGTTGAGGAAGCAAAAGCTGCTGCTGAAATGATGTTTGTGGGAAGCTCACTTCCTGTTGCACCCATAATCATGTGGGATGATAAGCCCATAGGAAACGGTAATTAAGTTGCATTTTCTGAAGATATGTAATTTTGTAACAATATCCTGACTATCACAAATCATTTTTTGTTGTTTTTCCATTTATCAACAGGTTCGTTTTTTCACATATCAACTAAAAGACAAATAGCTAAAAGACAAAAAAGGAAGTACCATTCATGTAAAAAAAGTACCATGCATTCTGTAAAAAAAAGTAACATTCCGTAAAAAAAGTACCATTTGTATTTAGAAAAGTACCATTTAATTATTTTTTTGTCCCTTTTCCTATTTTGTCTTTTGTTCTGATATGTATTTCCCCATACATATCTGATATGTATTTGTACTTCCTCTTTATCAACTGGTGTTCTGACCCTATATTCTTACGTACCACTTCTCTTGACTGCAGGAAAGGTAGGGAAACTGACTCTTGCACTCTCCGATCTTCTCTGGAATGACATGGCTGCAGGACCTGAAACACATAGGATCCGGGTTACATACGAATAACAACTTTAGCATCTATCGTACTTTCATTACCATTTAGCCTGCTCTTATGGTTGCTTCAATAAAGGTTACAAGGTTCTTATTCCTACTTATCACAAGGCTTAATGCATCAATGTTATCCAATAAGCATTATCAATATATACTTCTTGGCTTGGCTTTTGTACAATGCCTACACATTGGATCCATGGCCATACTTCTAGACAGTGACTCAAATCAAACTTGAATCTATCGACTCTCAAAAATTTGGACCATAACCCTAAAATAGAGTCAAGTTCAAAACAAGTCTAAGTAAAGACTAGTGTAAGGTAGAGTTAGTTAAATGAAACGAAGTAATAATCGATTTTCCTTACTCATTTAGACTAGTCTTAATTAGTAGTACGTAACAATAAAACTTGGACATAGGATAACAATTAACCGGGTAGGTGTTTTTTTTTTGTTTTGATAAGCAAGTATTGTATATATTATGCACAACAATTACAGATCAAGCATCAAGTGGAACAAGACGCCACTGAAGCAGCGAAAACAAGCACAAAACCAACAAAACTACCCTTCTAAAAGGGTGAGAAACCAGCTATGACCCCTTAAGCTAATAGCTCTAGGCAAAACTGACTGAATCCTAGTACTAGTAGTTTGCTTTACAATGCTGCACACTCTATCAATGCAGCTAATTTGACTGTTCCACAATGCATTATTTCTCTCCTTAACTCCATATGTGATAAACTGTACACCAGACAAAAGTGTAAAGCATCCATTTTCTGAACTTTGTGATCTTCTTCATGTGTATCCATCTGATCATGTGAGGCAAACTTCTAATGGTTGAACTAATGTGTAGGTAAGCAGCAATCTGTTGCCAACATCTTGAAATGTACTGGCACCCAAAAAACAAATGGTTGTGGTTCTCAACTTCTAAGCCACACAATAAGCATAAATCATCAGTAGAGGCTCCAACTCCAAACTGCTTCAATCTATCTTTTGTGTTCAACCTCTCTATGACTGCTAGCCAAGTGATGAATCTGTGTTTAGGTTGAGCTAAACGACCCCACACAACATTAGACCAGTAAACCCTATCATCAGCAGGAGGAACCAACTTACAATAAGCCTTTTTAATGAGTATTTAGGTATAGAACACAGCTGAAACTCAGACATGTGTAGCTTCATCAACTCTTTAACATGGCAATTGACTTTCCAGTACCAACTATCACTAGACTTGGGGGAATAATCCCACCAGGGTTGTCCTTTGAGGTATACAGAATGGACCCACCTCACCCAAACATTCTCCTTTTTTTGTGGCAACCATCCAAACATGTTTTCCCATTGCAGCTATGTTCCATTGCTTTAAATTAATGAGCCCCAAACCACCTTCTTTTTTTGGTTTACACACCTGGTTCCAAGCTACTTTACCAAGACCACCATACTCTACAACACCATTCCAAAGAAAACTCCTGCAAATGCTATTGACAGTTTTGAAAATACTTTTTGGCATTATCATGATCTGAGCCCAGTAAGTTTGGAGTGTCATCAGCACAGAATTAACCAAGGTTATTTCTGGAACTTCACACTTTAATTCTAGCACACATCTTCTCTACAATTTTCTCACAGTCAGCCGCACTTATCTTTTTAGAGCAGATTGGAATGCCAAGGTATCTAAAAGGGAAAGAACCCCTAGCAAAGCCTGTCATATCAAGAATTCTCTGCACTGTATTATCAGACATACCAGAACAATATATAGATGTTTTGGAAGGGCTAGCTTTTAAACCAGTAGAATGAGAGAACAATTGGAACCCTTGCATCATTAGGTGGACAGATTTAAATTCTCCCTTGCAGCACAAGATGATATCATCTGCAAAGCACAGATGGTTTAGCTTAGAATCTGAACACCTTGGATGGAATCTGAACTTCTCCTTTTCACCTACAATCACCAAGATTCTAGATAGGTATTCAATACATAACATAAAAAGCAATGGTGATAAAGGATCACCCTGCCTGAGCCCCTTTTTCCCTTCAAAGAACCCATGTAGAGTTCCATTGATGGACAAAGAGAATTTAGGTGACCTCACACATTGCATGACCAGATGAGTGAAATGAGCAGGAAACTTGAGTGCAACCATCATTTCTTCTATAAAATCCCATTCTACAGAGTCATAAGCTTTCTGCAGATCCAACTTGATAAGACACCCTGCAGAGTTAATCTTCCTCTCATACCCTTTGACTGGATCCTAACAGACCATAATATTGTGCGCTATAAATCTGCTGTGAACAAAAGCACCTTGATTCTGAGAGATCACCTCTGGCAAGACAGTTCTCAGTCTATTACAAAGAACTTTAGAAATGCATTTGTACAGAACATTGCAACAAGAAATGGGTCTATATTCTTGAACACTTTTTGGGCATTTCCCTTTAGGAATAAGGGTGATACTTGTGGTGTTAATATCTTTCAAAAGCTTTCCATTACTAAGAAAATCCAGTACAGCCTTGCACACATCATCCCCTACTTCCCCCACATTCCTTTAATGAAAGAACTCCCAAACCCATCAGGGCCAGGAGCTTTCCCTCCATCAATATCCCACATGGCCACCTGACAAGCTAAAGTCGTATCACCTTATCAAAAATAAACCTAAGTCCACTAGCTAGGTAGCAAGAGAAGTCAGGATCGAATCCACAGGGAAACATGCGTTCTTTCTACTATTAATTAATTAATCTAGACTATTGGGAACAAGAAAGTTGGTTGATTTGTGTACTAAAGATACGACAATAATTGAACGAATGAGAATTCGAATATTAAAGAATCTAGGGCATAGGTTCACCAACAAATAACAATCCAGGACGATAAACAATCACGATAATCAACAAAGTAATTAATTAGACTAGTATGCTCTCTCGAATCGATACTAATCATAGACTTAGAATTAACGGGCTCTCGCTACGTATTAACTCTAATTCTACCTATTGACACAAGCCTAAACATCAAATTGCATCTCTCGAATCTTAACTTGACATTGCATGACTATCACAATTAAACCTGCGCAAATCTAATTGTATAGTAATATAAACCAATCAATTGGAATCAATTACAATGCCAACAATCACAATCATTCAATCATCCCTTCATATTATTCATGGACTCCCAAACCCTAGAAAATAGATTACTCAAGCATATTAACAATAACCAAAGCAATTAACATAATTGAAAGCATTATTGGAACAAGACAATTAATTAAAATAAGAAATAATACCTATTTGAAGAACAAAGGAAATTGAAAGCTTGAATTTTTATTGAGAATTAAACTAAGTGTTTTTGCATAAATTAGAGAGAAAACTAGGCTAAGCAAAATAATCTAAGTGTTCAATACTAGAAAATAATAAGGTGCCTCTAAAATTAACTAAGGCTTGTTTATATAGTTTGCCAAAATAAAGCCTAAAAACAGAAAAGAAAGCACGCGAAAAGCTGCAGAGGTTGGCGTCGCCCGATCGGGCCAAATTCCGCCCGATCGGGAGGTCTGCGAAGTCCCAGGATACTCCTATGTATGGGCGCCCGATCACGACCGAGCGAAGTGCGCCCGATCGGGCGCGTACAGATGACTTCAATTCTTCTTCTTTCCGCCCGATGGCCGCGTTTCGCCCTCAACTCACAGGGCGATTTGCAATGTTCAATATCTTTTGCCCATATCACCGAGTCTAACTCTCGGGGCTCAACCATAAGCATCTAAGGCTCCCGAAAGTCGACGATAAAGGTCCCGAACTTCCTCGGGCTCGTGTAGTGGCCTAAATCACCATGAAACGGGTCTAAAAAAGACCAATTTCTCATAATCAAACCTGAAACTCAAGGCACACTCAATAACACATATTAGTACTAAAAACGGCTCCTAAGAGCTCATTTGACGCATAAAAGTACTAAGGGACGGGGGTAAAACACTATATAAAACACACATATCAAACTCCCCCAAGCTAGATCCTTGCTTGTCCCTAAGCAAGGAAATCATCGATGAATACAAGACCAACTTCACCCCCAACATATTTCAAAATGAAAAATATTATTCAAGGCAAAATCCAACGAGCATGCATCAATGTCAACCAATCAAAACCATCCAACCGCTAATCCACCTTAACAATCGTCACGCAAAGCGAACCACAAATGCACAATGGAATTCAAGACTAGTGCTCACACACTCGTCACTCATTTATGTGGCGGATAAAAGATGTACCCGATCGCTCTCCTCCCAACATATAAGTGTACAATGCCCTCCCAAACTCACAACACTCGTGTGTCTAGAAAAGCATACACTCAACCTTATAGTCGACTCGAAATGTGTCATGTCATAACTTGCATTGATAAACAACTATTTTCACATAAGTACGACTCTATGCACAAAGGTTGGAAGGTCTTCAAAGCTTGTAATGTAAGGCTTAGGTAAGGGTGCGGAAAATTTGGGCATAATGTGAGCTTTAAAGCCTTGACTTTGGGGAGCATAAATCCTAAATACAACCATGATCAACCAAAATAATGACCATAACCTTCCCACTCAACACATGATGAAACAACAAACACCAACACCACACTTTCTTGCCTTTTTCACAATTATAACCAATCACTCATAAGGTAAGAATTTGCAAAACTTGATTGAAACAATACTTTGAACTTTTTCTGAGAGTAATAGATTTTTCTCTTTCTTTTCTTTTTCAACCTCTTTTTTTTTCTTTCTTTAGAAACCTTCACATTTGTTTTATTCTTTCATCTCTTTCATTTTCAACAACAAACATGATAAGACGAACTCCTTTTTCAACACTCACTTCGTGCTCAAAATGTAGCACACTACAACTCCCTCACCTCACTACTATTAGCTCCCCCAAGCTAGGCTTAGGACTAGTAACCAATGGGGTTTTCACAGGCTTGTAATGTGGCTAGTCACCGAATAAATTAAAGGGCACAAGCAACAACATGGGTAGAAAAGGAGGGAACAAATGTATCTAGATTCATATGAAGGCTACCTAAACAGAAAAATGCCTTCGTCCTCCACAATGTGCATGTATATGAGTCATAAAACGCTACTAATAGGTGCAAACCAATACTTAAAATCAAAGACACACCATGAAGCTATCACACATCCTAACCAAGTCAACTAGCCAAGCACCAAGTCCACAAATAGTTAGTCAGAGTTGACTCATGCTAAGGCATCAAAGTAATCGAATATTAAATCATGGCTAACACATCTACATTGCTCATCATCAATTACCAAGAATCAAAACAATTTCCAATCAAGGGGCACAGGGAAGCATGATTTTGTATTCATCAGAACGTATTTTTGTATATTTTTTTTTCAAAGCAATAAACTACTCTAGAAATCAATAAACACACCAAAACAAACACACAAAAATAAGTAATACCAAAAATAAAAGGAAAACATACCTAATATGTACAGGTAAGTGAAACACACCCCCCCAAGCTAAATCAGACAATGTCCTCATTGGCTCAAGGGGTATCGAACCATCTCGATCATCTCAGCATCACTGATGGCCTTGACCATCATCACCATCATCAATTGAAGGAAATATGTCCTTCACTCAAGGTGCATTAAGTCTAATATCGAGGTTCAGATTAATTGCGAACAATTAATTCAGTGAGATCAAGAGATCGGAACAGCTAGCTGGAGCAATGCTTCCGATCAGTGAGTTCTAATGGATATTGAACTCACAACTTACTCTTGACTGAACCTACAAGGTCACACCAATGACACGTAACAGATCACCGGATTAAATGAATCGGAAATTCATTTAATAGTTTTTCGGGAATTAGTTGGAAACGTATTATACGATACGACCTTTGTCGGAATCGTATATCGTATCGCGAATACGAAGGGCATCGGAGTTGCCAGCCCGTCGAGCCAAGCACGTAAGCGTGCAAGGCCCAACGAGCCAGCAAGCTCGCGAGCAAAGGCGAGCAAGGCCAGCCCATTGGGCACGAGCACGCAACAGCACGCAACAGCGCATCGTAGCGACGAGCGAGCAAAGGCCCACGACCCAGCTGCTCAGCGCGCGCTGTGGGCTTCGGCCTGCAGTGTGTCGCTGGGCGCGGGCGTGCGGTCCGTGTGTGCTTGCGTGATGTGGCCGGTCAAGGCCTTTGGTTCTTGGCCGGTTACATCATTAATACAATAGGCATATTGTATTTTCCAACAACACACAATTCATATTACTCAAACCCTAGAGACACAGAGAACCCTAATTCCCTCGGTGCCTCCAAAGTGAGTTCTTCCCAAAAGCAAAGATCTTGATCGATTGTCTAAGCTACGATAATCAAGACGGATCTGACGTGTCGGTGAACCAAGTAGAGGAACGACAAGTGGAGTTCTTTGTTCGTGTTCGTTGACAGATTATTGTGGAAAACACGCTTCGAATGTAAGTTTGCTTAATCTGTGCTTTATACATGTTTGCTGGATTTGGGGATTGTTCCACACATGTTATTATGTTTAACTGTATTCCCCTACAGTGGTATCAGAGCCTTATGTATTCAAAGCATAAATTAGCATGATTATTATTGTTTTTGCATCTGTCGAAAAATTTGGAATTTTTGTTGATTTTTCGGAATTTTTACGAATTATTGGATGAATTGCGTAATAATCAGGTCCGAAATCAAAAATATTCGCTTTTTCGATTTTTAAAACCCTACTCTGATGGAAAATGATTTTCTAAGATCAACTCATGAGAATAGAATTGCGAAAACAGGCCTCGAAGTATCGTTTTTTGGGCGTTTTTATTAATTTTTCATTAAAAATTAAAAGTGTCGGACAGTAATTCAACTAGTATAGTACCCGTGCGATGCACGATTTATAATCTTAATATAAATTTGTATGAAATTTAGTAGACAATTATTATTAAAATGGAGCTTATATATATTATCCTAATTAAAATAATGACAGATAAGTTTGTTACTATCCATTTCGTTGTCTTATTTATAAAAAAATTAAAGCGAATAAGGGTATGTGGATAGAATTATTTTCATCTCCATTCATCACCTCTATCAAGAAAGAAGGTACCACATCCACTCTTCACTTCGGTAGTTATACCCACTTAATATTTGCCTCATTTATCTCATAACCTGGCCAATTAACACCTGGCACCATTTACTTTATTCATCCTATAGATGTCTTTGAGGTGGGGTGGGGCCTCCATACCAGTATCCGCCTAAAATTCTCATATACATCCCTGATATGCACCCATATGGGAATGGTAACCACATCCTAATCCTCGCCTCAAGGGGTAAAAAATAAAATTATTCACGCTCCATTACCTACCCGTATATCCACACCCGCCTCAAACCCATCCATAGACTCGAATATTTTTTTATTAAAATAATTTTGAATTTTAAAACTCTATTCTAGAGTCTCCGACAATTCGGTTGTCTGGTTAGAGTAATTGAGTAAATAAATAAAATATTATAATATGTACATTAGTAGTTAAATTTTTTTGATATATTTATAATCAATTAGAGCAAAGAAAAGGGACGCTGGTGGGTCCAATCTAAAATTCATCCTCGCCCTATCACCTACTACAGATAATTTTTTAACTCCATCACCATCAAACTTAATTTCCTCCATTCCCGCCCTCTTGTGAGGATGATGCGCAGGGGACAACCTGACATCTCTGTATTTGGTAAATAAGCCACTTGCTCTTCAACGTACTAACTTTTGTATATATTGACATAAATTTATTATTAAAATTAATGGTATTAACTATAATTTTGATAAAAATATTTAAAGGTGACAAATGTTCTAAATTCAAGATTCAAATTTGCCTCATCGCCAAGTTGGGTATATGTTATTTTATACCCGCACACCAACATCAAATTTTTATTTATTAGTCAATATTAGTCAATCATCGACGTTTATTTTCGTCGTTAGACCAATCTTAAATCCAAACTCGCCCCATCATCAAGATTTGATGTTGGTTTACATAAGAAAATGTTATTTTGCACGGTTTACATATGAAAATGTTAATTTTGCACGAAATTTTATAGATACGGAGTAAGTGATATTACAATCCTTTACAATAACACATATATATAAACAATATTTTTGTTGTTGCAAAAATAATAAAGAAACTTAATCACTTAGATTCTATGACTTTAGAAATAGTTGATTACATATATTAGTAAAAAAAAATAAAAATCTACATGACCTTAAGACTTCAATAATACTCCGCATGGGAGAATAAATTATTATTCATGCTCCGTATAAAAATATTACCATAACTACTCCGTATAATATTGCAAAAATTTATTTTTCATTTTTAAAATAAAGTATAGGATTTTGCCACTATCCTTTATATTTTCATGTCTTAAGTACTTGCATATATGTCAACAATAAAAATTAGTTACATATAGATTCATAACTCATAAGTTATCTTTGTTAGACATATTTTTTGGGTACTATTTAAAAGTATATTTTTAGACATGTTTTTAGGGTACTATTAAAAGTAACATCCTAATAAGGTATTGAAATGAAATATATTATTCGTATACTGGATTTGTTTAATTAGGAAGGAAATAAAGAAGCGAAAAATATTTATAGGAGGTTTATTATCAACAAAATATTTAGTATTATAACGACAATCAATAATATTTTTCCTTAATTAAAATATTTATTTAGTTATTTTTTAAAATTAAAAGAGAGGCGGATCAATGAGTGACATTTATCATCACCACATTGATTTTCTGTCTTTTAGTATAGTCCGTATTATATAGATAAAAAGTATCTTTTTAGACATGTTTTTTAGGGTACTATTAAAAGGTAACATCCCAATATGAATTCGTATAATGATTTGTTATTAGTGATTTTGAAAAAAATATTTTTTATTCATATGAAACTTTTATCACTATAAAATAGATAACTTTTATACATATAAAACTAACTTTTAAGCATTTTGAGTTAACTTTTACTTCAATATACAATAAGTTTATAATAAATCATGTGCGTGCAAGACCGTACTATAGTTGTCATGAATATTAATATAATCCTCTTTACTTTATGACAAAACATTTGGAATTCGGTACTCCAAACGTTGTTTCTAGGCAAGGGCCCCCAGTATGGTATTGAAATGACTTATAATTCGTATAATGAATTTATTTAATTAGGAAGGAAATAAAGAATAGGAAAAATATTTATAGGAGGTTTATTATCAACAAAATATTTAGGATTTATAATGACACATAATAATATTTTTCCTTAATTAAAATATTTTTTAAGTTATTTTTTTAATTAAAAGAGAGGCGAATCAATGAGTGAAATTTGTCATTACCACATTGATTTCCTCTCTTTTAGTATAATATATAGATTAAAAGGTCGACCAAAACTACTCGGAATTGCTTGAAATTTTGACACAATGTTTCTGGGTACATGCTTGATCTATGGTAAAACTTTCAGATTTTTCCGATAAGTATAAACCCTAATTTTGCCTTTCCCCAATTCGTAAAATTTGAAACCCTAATTGAATTTTAATTAATTTTGGTTTAATAATTCGGTTAATTGGGAAAGGGGATATAATTTCATGGGTCAGTGGCTAATTTTAAAAATTATTGGATTAAAATTTTGAATGGTTTCGTTAATTTTAATCGCACTTAAACCAAATTATTAAAAATCTGAAATTTAATTGTTTATGAACGATTTAAAGCTTCAGATTTTATTAATTAAAAGTTCAAACTTTAATGTTGATTCGATCGTTCTTAAAAGTTTGAATATTGCTAGCCCTTGATTTATTAATTTTACGAAATTGGATTGTCGTTAAAGTTTATTAAATCGTTAAAAATCGTTGTTTTTCGAAAATAAAATCGTAACTTTTTTGAAAAATAAAATTAATGCAAGTTCGTGAATTAAATTTAATTTTAATTAAGTTGGTCCGTATTACGAACCAAAGGCACGAACATGAGCATGGTGGACATATGGCTCGTCGAGCCATACGAGGCCATTGTGCTTTGGCCGAGCCATGCGACACGGGCAGCAGCAGGTACGCTGCGTGCCTCGTGCGCGCTAGGCGAGGAAAGGGGCAGGCGGGAGCTTGCGGGGCTGCGACGAAGCAAGGCGCAAGCCTTGCGACGTCCAGCACACACACGATGCACAACACGCACGCAGGGACAGCATGGCTGCGGGGACACGGTGCGCGCGCGCTATTGGGCTGGGGGTGTGCGAGCTTTGCTCGTGCGCTCTTGGGCCTCACGCAAGGCGGGGCTGGGCGCAAGGCGGGGCTGGGCGCAAGCCTAGCCCGACTAAGTAATTGGAATTTTTTGTTAAAAATCGTTTAATTCGTTGGGCTTCATATATTTGCATTAATTTGGGCTAACGGGATATTTAATTTAATATTTTATTTGTTTGGGCCGGGCCGCGAGTTTTAATTTAATATTTCATAATTAATTATCCGAAATAATTATTGGTTTGAGTGGGAGCCACTAAATGAAATTAAAATGAAATAATTATTTTAATTATTTTCGTAGGTCGCATTATTTTAATTAAATTCAATTTTAATTAGAATAAATTCTAAGGATTAATAATTTGAAAATTGATTAATCTTTTAGGACGCGTTTATGTGAATGTGAATTTTAATTAATTCACGTAAATACTTGCATATTAATATGGGCCATTCGTTTTAGCATACGAATGGGTGAATGCATAGAATATCTATTTTATGTAATGCAGGTACTCCAAGTGACTAGTATGGACAATTTAGGATAGTTAAATACGGTCTGCGTACCGTTCTATCTTTGAATGTAAAGTTTTAAATATGGTCCGCGTACCATGGAAATTTTGATGTAATTTATTATTTTCAAGTATTTCTAAGTTTAGAACTTTAAGTTAGCATTTGAACGAAGATTCAAGACGATGCCAAGCTAACAAGGAGGTGATGAAGATTGGATGCTTCAAGACAAGATGTTTTGGGCCATACTAGATCACCATTTATTTATGCACTTCTATATATATATTATGCGTGAATGTATGAATGTATGTATGCTTTGCATGAACAGGTTGTTTCCTATGAATCGATTAGTTTTAAGTTCACTTAATAATCGAACCAACATAGAAACAACTAGGTCCAAGTAATATTGAGTTTAAAAATTGCCTTCCAAATCAACACTTACAAAAATCTAGGGATCTAAGATAGTAGGTTTACGCTAAAGCGAGGTGCTATTTTAGTTGACTTAGGTGGTAAGGCGTCCTAAAGGAGCACGTTGATTGTGGTTACAACTCAAACAACAATGGCATTAAGTTGTGGCAATGGGATAAATTATGGCATTAATTTATTAACCAAGAGTAATTTGGAGATTACTAGCAATAGGTTTTGCTTACCTAAAATCTTAAACTACTTAAGACATGCTAAAGCTGCTTAAAGATTTAGGACTTTTGGGGTCTTGGAATCGTTTCATTCATTTCGGACCATGTTTTTGCTTTTTGCATGAATGAAATGTTTTAATAGCTTTAATGATTGCATGTTTTGCTTTTATTTCAAAGTTATTGAATTGTATGAATGGTTATTTATTGCAAATTCTTTTCGATTGTAGTAATCACTATGGCCGCGATCAAAACAAAACTCAAAGTAACTGAAATTCTGGATGTAAAATTGAACCTATCAAACTTTCTTGATTGGGAGAGGAAGCTTCGGCAAGTCCTCAGGTGGAACAACATTGAATATGTAGTTGACCATCCCATCCTCAGCTATTACTCAAAGGATATGACTCCAGAAAAGCACTGTACGTGGGCAAGCCACGTGTCGCTAGTGATGGATCTTATTCTTGGCTCTATCCCCAATGATTGGAGTGCAAGGTTCGTTGCATACGAGCCATGGGCACTCCTAAGGAATCTTAGGGATATATGTCGTGGTAGATTCCAACATGGTGGTCAACATGTCGACCAAAATGTTTTTGACTTGGTAAATTCATTTCAGGATCTAAAGCTTAACGCTCCACTTGGTTGTTGCTTTGACGTCGAAAGACAAAAAGCAAGGGAAAGGGTCATTGATCTTGAAATGACAGAATGGACGCCAATCAGAATTCATACAAAGAAAATGGTTGGGCTTCTCAACCGGCTTGAGTTACTTGGTGATCCATTCCCAGATTCTGCAGCTGCGGGAATACTTTTGAATTCTCTTCACCCTGGTTATAAGAAATTCAAAATATTTTATTTCTCCAAGAAAAGGGAGAATACTCTTAGTGAACTAATTTACTTGCTTCATCAGTACGAATTGGACTTTGTAAATGATAAGCAAGCATCGCTAAAAGTAAAGAGTAAGAAAATCAAGAAAAGGGTTCCGGGGAATATCCAAAGCAAGGGTGCATCTCCATCTACTTCAGGAAGGCAATTGGCGCAATCCAAGAAGAAGATGAAGAAGGATCGTTCTCCATCTACATCGCAATGCTTCAATTGTAATGAAATTGGTCATTACAAGCGAGATTGCCCCTAACTAAAGGAAGAGAAGAAGGACGGAAACATTGCTTCTCCTTCAGGTATGTATGTTATACATTGTAATCTTGCTAATTCTACTTCTTGGGTATTAGATACTGGTTGTGGCTCACACTTATGTTCCAATTCACAGGGACTAAGGAGAAGTAGAAGGCTTGATAAAGGCGAGATGGATCTACGCGTGGGAAAAGGAGCACGGATTGCTGCATTAGCCGTAGAATCTTATTTTATTTCTTTGCCTAGTGGGTTTGTTTTGGAACTAGAAAAATATTACTACGTTCCTAGTATCACCAGAAACATTATTTCCGTTTCAAGTTTGGATTCTAAAGGTTTTAGTTTTCAATTTAAAGACAATAGTTGTTCTTTTGCTTTGAATGGAATGTTTTATGGTTCAGCACAACAAGAAAACGGTCTATATGTGCTAGATACGAGCAAACACATTTATAACATAAATACCAAAAAGGCTAAAACTGGTGATTCGGATCTCACATTTCTGTGGCATTGTTGATTAGGCCATATAAACATCAAGCGCATGGAATTACTTCAACGGAAAGGAATTCTGGAATCATTCGACTTAGAGAAGATTGATCAATGCGAATCTTGTTTACTTGGCAAAATGACAAAGCAACCTTTCTCAAAGGTGGGAGAAAGAGCAAGCGAACTACTAGGGCTAATACATACGGACGTATGTGGGCCTATGAGTACGAAAGCTAGAGGTGAGTTCAGCTATTTCATAACGTTTACGGACGACTTCAGTAGATATGGCTATATTTACTTAATGAAGCACAAGTCTGAATCGTTTGAGAAATTCAGAGAATTTCAAAATGAAGTAGAGAATCAACATGGCAAGAAAATCAAAGCTCTAAGATCAGATCGAGGAGGTGAATATCTTAGCCACGAGTTTGATGACCATCTAAAAGAATGTGGTATTCTTTCTGAATTGACTGCTCCGGGGACACCTCAATGGAATGGAGTGTCGGAACCGAGAAATAGGACCTTACTCGATATGGTCAGGTCAATGATGGGTCAGGCCGAACTTCCTTTACAGTTCTGGGGACATGCGTTGCAAACTGCAGCACTCACGCTGAATCGTGCTCCGTCAAAAGCTGTTGAAAAGACTCCATACGAATTATGGACTGGGAAACTTCCAAAGTTGTCTTTTCTGAAGATTTGGGGTTGCGAAGCATATGTCAAGTGATTAATTTCGACAAGCTACAACCTAAATCTGACAAATGTTTCTTCGTTGGGTATCCAAAGGAAACTATGGGGTATTATTTCTACAACAAGTCAGACAACAAGGTTTTCGTTGCTCGTGACGGTGTCTTTTTAGAAAGAAATCATATTTCCAAATTGACAAGTGGGAGAATAATAGACCTCGAAGAGATGACGAACAACGAACTCAGAACTCTTTAGAAGTTGTTCAGGTTGATGAACCTCCAAGGTCTTTAGAAGAGCCAGTGGGAGTAGTATGGACAAGCGTCCTCTTGACTGAAAACTTAGACGTTCTCATATTGGATAGTGATGAACCTTTGACTTACAAGCAAGCTATGACGAGCCCAAGCTCCATTAAATGGTTAGAGGCCATGCAATCTGAAATAGATTCCATGTCTGAAAATCAAGTCTGGGATTTGGTTGATTTGCCGGATGGGTTCACACCTATCGGATGCAAATGGGTCTTCAAGTTGAAGAAAGACAAAGATGGAAATGTATACATATACAAGGCTAGATTGGAGCAAAAGGTTACAGGCAAGTTCACGGTGTTGACTACGATGAAACCTTTTCTCCAGTCGCGATGCTTAAGTCTATTCGGATAATCCTTGCGATTGCCGCTTTTCATGACTATGAAATATGGCAAATGGATGTCAAAACTGCCTTCTTGAACGGTGTTCTTGAAGAGAGTGTGTTCATGACACAGCCGGAGGGTTTTGTCGATCAAAAGAACCAAGGAAAGGTATGCAAGCTTAAGAAGTCCATCTACGGACTAAAGCAGGCATCAAGGAGTTGGAATAAACGATTTGATGAAGCAGTCAATAAGTTTGGCTTCATCAAGAATCAGGACGAATCTTGTATATACAAGAAGGTCAGTGGGAGTAAAATTGCATTCCTAGTCTTGTATGTTGACGACATACTACTTATTGGAAACGACATTCCTATGTTGGAGTCTGTAAAGACTTGGCTCGGGAAGTGTTTCTCAATGAAGGACTTAGGAGAGGCACAGTACATATTGGGCATCAAGATCTATAGGGATAGATCTAAGAGGATGATTGGACTAAGCCAAATCACTTACATTGACAAAGTGCTAGCTAGGTTCAATATGATGGAAGCCAAGAGAGGCCATCTACCCATGTCACATGGCGTATATCAAAGCAAGAATCAGTGTCCCAAAACATCTGATGAGCGTAGAAAGATGAGTGGAATTCCATACGCTTCGGCTATTGGATCCATCATGTATGCTATAATTTGTACAAGGCCGGATGTTTCGTTCGCACTCAGTGCAACGAGCAGGTACCAGTCAGAACCAGGTGAGGCGCATTGGACTGCTGCCAAGAACATCCTAAAGTACCTGAAAAGGACTAAGGATCAGTTTCTGGTTTATGGTGGTACAGATGAGTTGATTGTTAAGGGCTATACGGACACAAGCTTTCAAACCGACATAGATGATTTCAGATCACAGTCTGGGTTTGTGTTCTGCCTCAACGGCGGAGCAGTAAGCTGGGAAAGTGCTAAGCAAAGCACTATTGCGGATTCTACAACTGAAGCCGAGTACATTGCTGCCTCAGAAGCAGCAAAGGAAGCTGTTTGGATTCGGAAGTTCATCGAAGAACTTGGTGTTGTCCCCTCCATTAAAGGACCAGTGGCTTTGTATTGCGACAATAGCGGAGCCATTGCCCAGGCAAAGGAGCCTAGGAGCCACCAGAAGTCCAAGCACGTACTGCGGCGATTTCATATACTTCGAGAGATCGTTGAAAGAAAAGAAATCGAGATTTGCAAGGTTGGAACTGACGACAACGTCGCGGATCCATTGACTAAACCGTTGCCACAAGTGAAACACAATGCGCATGTAGCAACCATGGGAATCAAGCATGTTGGAGAATGGCTTTGATTTTCTAAGTATTGTTTTAGAACATATGTTAGATCTATGTTTAAAACAATTGGTTTAACCATTTCATATTTATGAAATTTATTTATTTCATATTCATTTAATTGTGGTTTAGAATTAAATGATAAGTCCATGTGATTCAAATCATTCAAATGGGATGTCAAGATGGATTCTTCGACAAAGAAACACCCATAAGTGAACTTGAATATTGAAGTCACAAAGGATCCCTAATCCAGGTCATTGAAAGGTGGACGACCAATGACTAATGAAGATTAGATTGCAAGTAGATTACTTAGTTCTGTTTCTTGAACTAGAGTGACTGGATGTCAGAATCTTTTGCATAGATACTTATTGGATCTTGTATCGGATTGACCATGAGAACGCTTTAAGAGATTAAAGTCATGTCATAGATAGTTCTCATTAATGGTGATTAGAAACCGTTCCTCAGAACATGAGCGATTATGTCTGCTCGTTTGAGAATTAGTTCGCTTTGATACTAGCTAAACTTCGCACCGTAAAAGGAGGCTATAAAAGCAGTTATTGGGCGTACTATGAATCAAAGTGAGTGTTCATAGATTGCAAGAATGGATTATCCTCCTATCTTTGATAGGATATGGTGTTGTTGTGTAACAAGGCCTCTCGGAGAGTTAGATACTGTAAAATGCATGGCCGTGCTCAGAATGGTTAGGCTTAACCTTCTGCAAAAGTTTGACAGTTGAACTCTGTAATCCGAGAAACACTTCTGGACCTAATAAGGATGGCTTGGATCTTACCTTATGTTCAGTAAGTAACACTAAGTGACAACGGAATGTGGATGCACACTTGTCTGAATGACAAGTGGGAGATTGAAGGAAATATGTCCTTCACCCAAGGTGCATTAAGTCTAATACCGAGGTTCATATTAATTGCGAACAATTAATTCAGTGAGATCAAGTGATCGGAACAGCTAGCTGGAGCAATGCTTCCGATCAGTGAGTTCTAATGGATATTGAACTCACAACTTACTCTTGACTGAACCTACAAGGTCACACCAATGACACGTAACAGATCACCGGATTAAATGAATCGGAAATTCATTTAATAGCTTTTCGGGAATTAGTTGGAAACGTATTATACGATACGACCTTTGTCGGAATCGTATATCGTATCGCGAATATTCGTAAGCTGGGCGACACGAATAAATCGTATCGTACGATGGTGATTCGTCGTATACGAAACGATAAATAATATATCGGAAATATATTAAATCGCGAATACGAAGGGCATCGGAGTTGCCGGCCCGTCGAGCCAAGCATGTAAGCGTGCAAGGCCCAACGAGCCAGCAAGCTCACGAGCAAAGGCGAGAAAGGCCAGCCCATTGGGCGCGAGCACGCAACAGCACGCAACAACGCATCGCAGCGACGAGCGAGCAAAGGCCTACGGCCCAGCTGCTCGGCGCGCGCGCTGTGGGCTTCGGCCTGCAGTGTGTCGCTGGGCGCGGGCGTGCGGTCCGTGTGTGCTTGCGTGATGTGGCCGGTCAAGGCCTTTGGTTCTTGGCCGGTTACATCATTAATACAATAGGCATATTGTATTTTCCAACAACACACAATTCATATTACTCAAACCCTAGAGACACAAAGAACCTTAATTCTCTATGTGCCTCCAAAGTGAGTTCTTCCCAAAAGCAAAGTATCTTGATCGATTGTCTAAGCTACGATAATCAAGACGGATCTGACGTGTCGGTGAACCAAGTAGAGGAACGACAAGTGGAGTTCTTTGTTCGTGTTCGTTGACAGATTATTGTGGAAAACACGCTTCGAATATAAGTTTGCTTAATCTGTGCTTTATACATGTTTCCTGGCTTTGGGGATTGTTCCGCACATGTTATTATGTTTAACTGTATTCCCCTACATCACCATCTCGACCTCCAAGACCGCTAGGGCCCGCTTCATACCCACCATAGTAGGTGGGTGTGAAGGTGCCTATGGAACCGGGAGCTCCATATCCCTCCGCGGGATAGGTAAACCAGGAAGGGTGCTGAGCATCCAGAGCAATGTTGCCCTACCTGGCATAATAATCATAGATAGGGAACATGACCCTCTGGTGATCACTCGCGAACTCATGAAAACTAATCTCAAGCCTCCCTAACCTCTCATGAACGGACCCCTGCTCCTCCTCTAGTGTCGGGCCACCCTGTGGCCTCCCCTCATCCCCTCGACGCCCCCTCCTAAAGTAGGTGCGAGGCTTGGGCTCAAACTGGTGGGGCTCTGGCTATGGGTCATGCTGGGGCTGTGGGTCAGGCTGCTCTTGCTCAAATCGAACATATAAATAGTGAGCCTGGCCGGGTCTGAAACGGGTACGGCCCTGAGGGTCAGGCAAGGGGAAAATCCTGTTCCCCTCGAACATCCAATGCATGGCACCCGGCCTAAACAACCCGTGCTCACCCTATAAGCGGCGGAGTCTAGCAAAATAGGCCAAATCTAGTAAGTTGCTACCCAAAACCGGAGTCTGGTTAGCCTCAACAAAGTTTACCGTGGCCAGGGCAATGTGGGTGATCAACCCACCAATGGTGATACGGGTGGTGTGCGTGCTAGTGGCTATAGAATAAAGTTGGGAGGCCATATGATGTGCTAAGTTCATGGTATACCTCTCTTCCCCCTCTAAAACATAGCCACCCAAAATTTCCAGCTCAGTACTCCTAACATTTTGGGTCTCCTCTCTACCAAAAATTGTGAACCCCAGGAACCTGTAGAAAACAATAGGGACATGGTGTTGTATCTTGGAAGCATGCAAGTGTTGCATACTACCGGGATCATCATTACCAGTCACCTTTCCCCACATGGTACAATTATTATGGGCACTACCAGGTTTCCTACTAGGGGTGGTGGACAAATCAAAAATCCCACCAAAATCAGCAATACTCAAGCTAACATTACGGTTCATCAAGTGAAAGTGAACCGACGACACAGTCCTATAACCATCTCGACGCAATTGCAAAGAACTCAGAAATCCCAAAGTCAATCGTTTAAATGTAAGACGCAACATGCTGTACATATTTTTCATGCCGACAACATAAAAAAACTCGTTTTACATCTTGTTCAATACCCATATCATGAAGAGATTTTTGACATATAAAACGAGTAGGGATTACTGTGAGGGGGTCGAAAAAGCACGAGGCTAATGCGTGACCTCGTCCCTCGTGGGTGTGACGTTGTCAGATCAAGTGTAATTGGATTTCCTGCGAGTTTACACCCAATCGACTAGTAATATAGGAGTCGCCATTCAGTTTTTAACGACAATGAGAAAAACTGACAAAACCCGGTTATCGTGACATAAAGGGAGTGCAATTATGTTCGACCACGACAGCAATAGGTTCCCTTGTGATCCCTGGTGTGGGGATCGCTCAACGTACACCCGCAGGGCAGAGATTGAGAGTTCGGGGGACTGTAGCTACCGAGAGGAGTGCTCATCGATAATACTCCAGAGGCAGGTTATCCTTACTAGCTCAGCATAAATTATTGAAGGGACATGCGTTAAACTATTAAACTATTCTGAATTGATTTTAGCAATATGCAACACATAACACTAAATCGATCCTGATTATCTTATTTAGATTGATTTAAGGTACCTAGCATGATAATTCAGTTTTCCAAGGTATTATCTTATTAGGCGTGATAGATCAATCAAGTTAATAGTTTGACAATTTTATAAAAGGGTGATAAAAGCGATTAAATCATATGAGGGACACATTACAACGCACCATTGAGAGGTGCATTGTGGTTCTCAGAAAACTAACCACTTGGCTTTGCTATTTCTCCTTTTATTTAACGAATCTCGGGTTTCTAAGCAATGTTCCAGTATTTAGGCTTAATTCATCAAGCTACAAGGGGCAGGATGCGTTCTGTTCGACTTTTGGGTCGATTGCGACAAAACGCCGGATCAATTTTGCAGCGTGAGGCTTAGGCTTAAGGCTAGAGTCAATACTCAGGTTATGGAATTGTGTCCTGTTTTCACGTCGGTTTTGAGGCTATATTTATAGGAAAAGGGTGTGTGGAAAGATAGATTTTAAGATACGAATCCAAAAGGAATCCGGAGATAAAACGGCCCCAGGCATTTTCAGCGCCCAAGGCTGGGCGCCGAAGATTCCGGCGCCCAGATCCAGGCGTTGAAAATGGGATCTGGGCCGAGTTCTTTGTCAGATTTGGACTCTTAGAACACGGAGCTTTTGAGATTTATCCGAGTCTTTTAGTGCGTATTAACTTATTACGGAATGCGTCTGGGCCCGTTACGAACTCTAGGTTCGTTAGGAATTTAATTAATACGTAACTCTTATTTTCGAATTATACCAGGAATGCAAGTTCTATCTCTTTTAGGATTTATGTTGGAGTGCAACACCTAATTCTGACAGGTTTCTATCTTTTATGACTTTACCACTTTTAACAACTACCTTTTACGGCAGTTACTATTCTTAGCAGGTTTCTATAAATAGCAGCTTTGGCTGAAATGAAAGGGTGATTGAGATTCGTTATTTCATAGGAGATGCGTTGCCAAGTGGAGATTTATGTTCTCATCATCGAACCTTCCCTTTCGGGATAGGCGTCTACAGTTAGCCCCCACTTTGACTGAGTCTCGAGATGAGACGATGGTCAAAGTACTAGACGGAGTGCGTCATACAAGCCATGGTGTATGTGACCTGTTTTGCGAGGGTCTCACGAGCCCCCGAGTGATAACATTTGACTTAAGGGTCATCACTTGAAATGTTAACAAATTCCTCACGCGTCATTGGAATTTGTTAATTGATAGTATAGAAACTCCCTCACTTTGTCATTGGAAGTATCTAAAGATGTTTTCGAAATCAAAGCTATAAAGTGTAACTAGGCATGGCCAAGCCCAATCACGAGGTAAAACGTTTTTAAAGATTCTCATTTTCAGGGTTAGCTAAACGAGAAAACCCCCTTGTTTTTTTAGGACGTAAAACGAAGGAAAATCCAACACATCGCTTGTAACACCCTAATAATTCCTTGCTTTTATAAAACCATTTTCCAACTTAAAATAAAGGAATTACTAAAGCATTACCGCCACCGTGATAACGGTTAAGGCTATTACCAGAATTACGCAGCGGAATTAAATGTCAACTAACTTTTATAAACCATAATTAATTAAATATCGAGGCCTCCTACAATTTGGAACCATAATGGCCCAAAACCCAAAATATAAATAATCCAAACATTTCAAACATAATTAAAATATTAAAGAGAATAGTTTCAAAAGACGAAAACATCCAACTCTCTCAATCATCCCAAGCCACATGATTTCGATCGTACTTGATCTACCAACCTGCTATATTATTCTACTCCCCAACAATGCAAGTGCAAATGATGGATCATCATAGGGTCATTAAGGCAAAGGCCATGACCGGAAACACACAAAGCACGTAGTCAGCAAAAGCTGAGTACTTACAAGCATAGAGTAATGAAACTAAAGCATGCATCACTCACGAAATACTAATCAACATGCAAAAGCCATATAATAACAAATCAAACAATCATGAGATACAATACTCGACTCTTGACTCGACTTTTGACTCACAATTTAATTAGAATAAGCTTCGAACGGGCCAAAAGAATAATCCACAATAGGAAAAGGTGATGGGAGCAAACCAAACACCAAATATAATAATAATAAAATCGGGCCATACCGAGTGTCGGGCCATACCGACGGAATTCCTGCACATAATATAAATGAAACAACGTCTTGTATCATTAGTAGGAGTACGAGCTTTCCGGCAAGACTCCCCCCATTGTTCATACTCAAGGTATATACGTTCCAAGAGTTTTGAAGCTTGTTCCGGTTGCACTTTACGTTTATTAATATTTTAATAAAGGCGAACTCAAGACTCGACAACATGCACACATACAATTAATAAACAACAACCAAAACAATCTTATTTTAATGTTTTAAGACTTGTGATCAACCAAGCAAGACACTTGTGATATTACTACCATGTTCCTCCTCACCAAAGTGAGACACCACATCATGCATATTAACATGAGGGTTGTGCCCTTGCACGACAATTCCTAATTCATTTCATACATAATATTCCCAACTTAACCCTACATGTGCGGTGGCTTACGTGAGCTAACCCTTCACATGTGGTAAAATAAATAGTACAACGAGGTACAATTAAATGGCTCAAAGTATGCTAGACATCCCGTACAATAGCATACAAATAATTAATCCATCCCTTGCATGTGAATTGAACCATACATGCATAAATATTGAACAACATGATTGACAATGAAATCCATACTCATAATAATTTCAACATGCTTGTTCAACAATTAATTCAATAAATCCAACATCACAAAACACATGCTCGTTCACCAAAATAAACATGATTTCACATAATGTAATTCGCATCATCAACAATCATGTATTGTCATTGACAAAAAGGTGTGGTCGCCCTAGACTTGTACGTACCTTGAATACCTAAGCGTAGGGGCCACTTTGCAATAACGAGCACTCAACTAGAAATCACCTCCTATCATCAAAATAATGAAACTTAAATTATTTCCATGTTCATTAAATTTCCAGCAACTTTAGAAAATTTAAAACTTCCTTTAGACTTTACAATTCAATCGTTTTTCATTAATAAAGTCGTCTCAATTTGCAAAATCAATCCCTAGTACAAAAACATACTTTTTCCGCCTTTAAAATCAATAAAAATCGACATTTTAAACCTTTATTCAAATCTGAAAATATAATTGATTGTCATAATTAAAATCATCACCTAATTATGCTAATCAATTGACACATTAGGTCTAAGTTAAAACCCTAACTTGAAAATCCCAATAACACTAGTTTAATGTCATAAAAATCCATGCTTTATTAAATAAACAAATCTGAAAATTCATTCTTTAATAATTAAAACAAACCTAATGAATCACAACACACAAATCCTCAAACCACGGTATTCATAACCGGTTCCCAGCATTTTAATTACTCAAAACAATATTAATATAATAATTTAAAATACAGAATTTAAATAGAATAGGTAAGGAAGAAGAGAATTATACCAATCCGGCCTATAGCACGGAACAATCACGAATTAGGGTGATTGGGCGAAAAGAATTGAACGAACGAACGAACAACACACACACACACAATCGACGTGCGTGCGCGCGGGCGAGGGGCAGGCTCGCGAGGGACGGATGGGCGAGGGCGCGAGCGCTGGGCGCTGTGCGCGAGAGGGAGAGAGAGAGCAGGGGTGTGCGGTGCACACGAGCAATAACAACACAGCAGCACAGCACCAACAGCTATGCGTGCTGGCTGGGCGGGCTGCGAGAGAAAGAGCGAGAGACAAGGGGGTGTGGGCGCTGGGCGCGCGCGAAGATGGAGCGAGGGCGAAAGCGAGTGCTGGGGCGTGAGGCCGAGAAGCACGAGGCACAGCAGCACGAGCACGGGCTGCGTGCGTGCGGGCGTGCGGACGAGAGGAAAAGAGAGGGAGTTGGAGTGATGGGCAAGCAAGCAACAATAGGGTTTATGAATTTTAGGGGGCTCATTTAATGATGAGGAGTCCTATTTATAGGCTCCTTAGTATTAATGGGCTAGGCTTAGGAAATCAGAATTGGGCTTAGGGGATTAAATTATTGGGCTAACTTAGGACTTGAATTAAATTCTTTTGATTGGGCTCGTTTAATAAAACGAATTGGACTTTTTATTTAAAACCCGAAGCTTTAAAAATCATTTGCAACTCATTTAATTTCCCGACTCGAGAATTAAATTCGTTTCGTCATTAATTAAAATAATAAATATTCTAATTAATTAAAATACATTAAATACATTTAAATATTATTTAAATGCTAATAAATCGTAAAATGCTTTATAAATATAATAAAATATATTTATAAATATTATAAAAATACGAGGTATTACATCGCTCTTTTTTGGAAAAGCGGAAAACCAATCCTTTGATTTTTGGAAAAGGGAAACCATCCTTTGATTTTTGGAAAAGGGATACCATCCTTTGTTTTTTGGAAAAGGGAAACTAGGAAAAAGTTATCGCTGCAGCGACTAAGGACCTGCGCGGTTAGTGGCGCAGACCCCGCCCGCTGAAGGTGGGCGAGCCTGTCCGCTGAGGGGGGACGCCCCGTCCGATAGAAGTGGACGAATCTGTTTTGATGTTTTGAAAATAAGGACCTACGCGGTTTGTGACGTAGACCCCGCCGGCTGAAGATGGCGAGCCTGTCCGCTGAGGGTGGACGCCCCGTCCAATAGAAGTGGACGAATCTGTTTTGATGTTTTGAAAATAAGGACCTACGCGGTTTGTGACGTAGACCCCGCCGGCTGAAGATGGCGAGCCTGTTTTTGTTTTAAAGATTTTTATTTTCTTTTCATTTTCGAAAACTGAGGACCTGCGCGGTTAGTGGCGCAGACCCCTCCCGCTGAAGGTGGGCGAGCCCTGTCCGCTAAGGGTGGACGCCCCGCCCGCTGGAGGTGAGAGAACCTGAATTCGTCTTTTCGATTTGGGACTCGCGTGGTACGTGCCGCGATCTTGCCCGATTGAGGTGGGCAAGTCCCTATTTCATTTGTTCTTGTGATTTCTTTTGAGAATTTCTTTTTATTCATTCTTGCAAGAGCGAATTCTTTTGAGGGATGCTTGGATTTAGTTGCAACCTGAATGTGGGTTGACAACGTGCTTAGACGGACCATTGTCTCGTGGTCATCATCTTTCATGGTTTTGAGCTAGTCTTTACGGCTCAATTTTGCCACTACCTGGGTCCTTGATTAGGGGACTATGTATAATTATCAACGGCGACCTTTGTCTTGAGGTCGTAATCCGGTTTTATCTTTTGAGATTATCCAAACACGGGACTTCGTACAGCGTAGTTTGGGAATATTGTTTTAACTTTGCCTACTCTCTTTTGAAATATATATTTTTTTCGAGCCCCCAAGCACTCGTGCTTGACGGTCATTTTTTGCCAAAGAGGTTCCTTGGGGATACGCATTTTGTAATGTCCTTGATCGTGTTTGGGATCGTGCTCGTAAGTGCGAGCGATCTTTATAGTGGTGTGCTACTCTTAACAAAGCCGTGAGGTGCGACTTTCAGTAAAGAAATTGGCAATTTTCGAGTCGAACGGATACGGCAGGGCCCTATAGAAGTCAGGGTTTCTTTTGGGCCTGGGCTCATTTTCGGCGCCCAGGCCTGGGCGTTAGAAATAATTCACGCTCAGGTGGGGCGTTGAAAATATTGGTTGGGCTGGTCCAGTTGGCCTCTTGTTCGTTCGTTTTTTTTTTGTCTAGAGATTCTATTTTGGAACGAGCCGTTCATTTGAGATCACCGTTGATTGGTGAATAACAATGAGTTGAGTGATCATGATGATTTCTCGAGAAGCCGTAGCCGATTGGTGGACTACGGTGTTTGTCGCTTTGGGGCGATTATTTAAAGGAACTGTCGCTCTTAAGGCGTACAGTTATTGCAATAGTTGGGTGAGTCTATATGGCCCGAGGAACATACCTTGAGGCGTAAGACTTTGATCGCTCTTGTTGTTATTTTGAACGTATATATATATTTTTTTCTTTTGAACGGGTTCGTGAATGTTCAATACTTAGGATGATGATACGTAGGTGCGAACGAGCGTTCATAGAATGGCCGTTGCGTGCGGTCCATTAATCAGTTAGCTTGAATCAATTTTTATTTTTTTGAGCAATGACTGATGTTGAATAGTTTGCTTAGAAGCTTGATAGGGTTCAGGCCCATTCATGAAGTGGGCTCAAGCATCGTGCCCTTTTGATCGTTCAAACATTTGCTTTGAGACTTTTATTTTATTTTGCTATGGTCGTTCCGTAGCTTGGAGCCCCCAAGTATGCATGTTGGGATGCTTCCTTTTGGCGTACGATTTTTGTAGGTTCTTTCGAGAAAGATACCTTGGGGTTCCGCTCGTGTAGGTGCAAGCTATCTGTAACACCCTAATAATTCCTTGCTTTTATAAAACCATTTTCCAACTTAAAATAAAGGAATTACTAAAGCATTACCGCCACCGTGATAACGGTTAAGGCTATTACCAGAATTACGCAGCGGAATTAAATGTCAACTAACTTTTAAAAACCATAATTAATAAAATATCGAGGCCTCCTACAATTTGGAACCATAATGGCCCAAAACCCAAAATATAAATAATCCAAACATTTCAAACATAATTAAAATATTAAAGAGAATAGTTTCAAAAGACGAAAACATCCAACTCTCTCAATCATCCCAAGCCACATGATTTCGATCGTACTTGATCTACCAACCTGCTATATTATTCTACTCCCCAACAATGCAAGTGCAAATGATGGATCATCATAGGGTCATTAAGGCAAAGGCCATGACCCGAAACACACAAAGCACGTAGTCAGCAAAAGCTGAGTACTTACAAGCATAGAGTAATGAAACTAAAGCATGCATCACTCACGAAATACTAATCAACATGCAAAAGCCATATAATAACAAATCAAACAATCATGAGATACAATACTCGACTCTTGACTCGACTTTTGACTCACAATTTAATTAGAATAAGCTTCGAACGGGCCAAAAGAATAATCCACAAAGGGAAAAGGTGATGGGAGCCAACCAAACACCAAATATAATAATAATAAAATCGGGCCATACCGAGTGTCAGGCCACACCGACGGAATTCCTGCGCATAATATAAATGAAACAACGTCTTGTATCATTAGTAGGAGTACGAGCTTTCCGGCAAGACTCCCCCCATTGTTCATACTCAAGGTATATACGTTCCAAGAGTTTTGAAGCTTGTTCCGGTTGCACTTTACGTTTATTAATATTTTAATAAAGGCGAACTCAAGACTCGACAACATGCACACATACAATTAATAAACAACAACCAAAACAATCTTATTTTAATGATTTAAGACTTGTGATCAACCAAGCAAGACACTTGTGATATTACTACCATGTTCCTCCTCACCAAAGTGAGACTCCACATCATGCATATTAACATGAGGGTTGTGCCCTTGCACGACAATTCCTAATTCATTTCATACATAATATTCCCAACTGAACCCTACATGCGCGGTGGCTTACGTGAGCTAACCCTTCACATGTGGTAAAATAAATAGTACAACGAGGTACAATTAAATGGCTCAAAGTATGCTAGACATCCCATACAATAGCATACAAATAATTAATCCATCCCTTGCATGTGAATTGAACCATACATGCATAAATATTGAACAACATGATTGACAATGAAATCCATACTCATAATAATTTCAACATGCTTGTTCAACAATTAATTCAATAAATCCAACATCACAAAACACATGCTCGTTCACCAAAATAAACATGATTTCACATAATGTAATTCGCATCATCAACAATCATGTATTGTCATTGACAAAAAGGTGTGGTCGCCCTAGACTTGTACGTACCTTGAATACCTAAGCGTAGGGGCCACTTTGCAATAACGAGCACTCAACTAGAAATCACCTCCTATCATCAAAATAATGAAACTTAAATTATTTCCATGTTCATTAAATTTCCAGCAATTTTATAAAATTTAAAACTTCCTTTAGACTTTAGAATTCAATCGTTTTTCATTAATAAAGTCGTCTCAATTTGCAAACTCAATCCCTAGTACAAAAACATACTTTTTCCGCCTTTAAAATCAATAAAAATCGACATTCTAAACCTTTATTCAAATCTGAAAATATAATTGATTGTCATAATTAAAATCATCACCTAATTATGCTAATCAATTGACACATTAGGTCTAAGTTAAAACCCTAACTTGAAAATCCCAATAACACTAGTTTAATGTCATAAAAATCCATGCTTTATTAAATAAACAAATCTGAAAATTCATTCTTTAATAATTAAAACAAACCTAATGAATCACAACACACAAATCCTCAAACCACGGTATTCATAACCAGTTCCCAGCATTTTAATTACTCAAAATAATATTAATATAATAATTTAAAATACGGAATTTAAATAGAATAGGTAAGGAAGAAGAGAATTATACCAATCCGGCCTATAGCACGGAACAATCACGAATTAGGGTGATTGGGCAAAAAGATTTGAACGACCGAACGAACAACACACACACAATCGACGTGCGTGCGCGCGGGCGAGGGGCAGGCTCAGCAGCGCTGGGGCGCGCGGGACGGATGGGCGAGGGCGCGAGAGCTGGGCGCTGTGCGCGAGAGGGAGAGAGAGAGCAGGGGTGTGCGGTGCACACGAGCAACAACAACACAGCAGCACATCACCAACAGCTATGCGTGCTGGCTGGGCGGGCTGCGAGAGAAAGAGCGAGAGACAAGGGGGTGTGGGCGCTGGGCGCGCGCGAAGAGGAAAAGAGAGGGAGTTGGAGTGCTGGGGCGTGAGGCCGAGCAGCACGAGGCACAGCAGCACGAGCACGGGCTGCGTGCGTGCGGGCGTGCGGACGAGAGGAAAAGAGAGGGAGTTGGAGTGATGGGCAAGCAAGCAACAATAGGGTTTATGAATTTTAGGGGGCTCATTTAATGATGAGGAGTCCTATTTATAGGCTCCGTAGTATTAATGGGCTAGGCTTAGGAAATCAGAATTGGGCTTAGGGGATTAAATGATTGGACTAAGTTAGGACTTGAATTAAATTCTTTTGATTGGGCTCGTTTAATAAAACGAATTGGACTTTTAATTTAAAACCCGAAGCTTTAAAAATCATTTGCAACTCATTTAATTTCCCGACTCAAGAATTAAATTCGTTTCGTAATTAATTAAAATAATAAATATTCTAATTAATTAAAATACATTAAATACATTTAAATATTATTTAAATGCTAATAAATCGTAAAATGCTTTATAAATATAATAAAATATATTTATAAATATTATAAAATATATTTATAAATATTATAAAAATACGAGGTATTACAGTCTACCCTCCTTAAAAGAAGTTTCGTCCCGAAACTTGGGTTCGGAAATCCAAAATTCAACTCAACTTGAGACTTTTCAATACGTTCCTTTACAAATGTTTTAAGTTGCTGTACTCTTTACATGATTCTTTCTAAGATCTCATATGGGCCTATGTACTTAGGGCTTAACTTCCCTTTCTTCCCAAATCTCATGACACCTTTCATTGGTGACACTTTGAGCAACACTTTATCACCTATGTTGAACTCTTCATCCCTACGTTTCAAGTCTGCATAACTCTTTTGGTGATCCTGCGCCGCTTAAATCTTTGATTGGATGGTTTGGATTTGGTTCATGGTGTCCTCTATCATTTGAGGTCCCAATACTACGGTTTCACTAATTTCGTTCCAACAAAGTGGACTTCTACACTTTCGTCCATACAAAGCCTCAAACGGTGCCATTCCAATGCTAGCATGATAGCTATTGTTATAGGAAAACTCAATCAAATCTAGTCTATCTTCCCAACTTCCTTGGAAATCAATAACGCATGCTCGAAGCATGTCCTCCAGGGTTTGGATAGTCCTTTCAGTTTGGCCATCTGTGGCTAGGTGGAAGGCTGTACTCATTTTCAATGTCGTACCAAAGCTCTTCTGCACACTTTTCCAGAAATTCGAAAGAAACCTTGAATCTCTATCTGATACGATATCCTTAGGAACTCCATGTAACCTCACAACATTCTTAATGTAGGCTTTAGCAAGTTGTTCCATTTTCCAGGTTTCCTTCATTGGTATAAACACTGCTGACTTGGTCAACCTATCTACCACAACACAAATTGTATCATTCCCAGTCTTTGACTTAGGTAAACAAGTGACAAAGTCCATAGAAATACAATCCCATTTTCAGCATGGAATCTCTAAAGGTTGGACCTTCCCTTGAGGTCTCCTATGCTCAATTTTAACCTTCTGACAAGTCAAACATCTAGCCACAAATTCTTCCACTTCGTTCTTCATCCTTGGCCACCAATAGACCTTTTTCAAGTCCTTATACAACTTGTCACCCCCTGGGTGCACGGAATATGGCGTATTATGCCCTTCTTTCATCAATCTCTCTTTCAGTTCTCCACACTTTTGAGGCACGCACCACCTGCCTTTGTACCTCAAACTTCCATCATCATGGATTCGGAATTCTAACTCCTTACCTTGCGAAATCTTTTCCTTGATTCGCTCCAACTTCACATCACCAGCTTGGTTCTCTCTAATCTCATCAAATATTGACGGCTGGATGGTTAAGGCATTCATTATTCCCACAAGGCTTTCACCACTTACTATTTCGAGGTTCAAACGCTGCATGTCCTTACACAGCTCGTTAGCAACTACTAACACATTGACACTATGACTTGATTTCCTACTCAAGGCATCCGCAACTACATTGGCTTTTCCCTCATGGTACTGGATATCCAAATTATAGTCCTTGATTAACTCCAACCACCTTCGTTGGCGCATATTCAAATCCTTCTGTGTGAAGATGTACTTCAAACTCTTGTGGTCCGTAAATATCCTACACTTCACACCATACAGATAGTGTTTCCATATCTTCAATGCAAACACTATAGCCGCTAGCTCTAAATCATGGGTAGGGTAATTAGATTCATATGACTTTAATTGCCTTGACGCATACGCAATAACTTTCCCGTTTTGCATCAATACACACCCCAAACCATTCTTAGAGGCGTCACTATACACATCGTATGCACCACTCTCATCTGGTAAGGTTAACACTGGCGCGATTGTCAATCGCGTCTTTAAGGCTTGGAATGCTTCTTCACACTGGTCACTCCATTCGAACTTGGTTTCCTTCTTCATCAAGGTAGTCATGGGCTTGGTTATCCTAGACAAGTCTTGAACAAATCGTCTATAGTAACCAGCTAATCCCAGAAAACTAGGAATGTCAGTCACACTCTTGGGTGTAGGCCATTCACTAACAGCTTTGATCTTAGTAGGGTCAACTGCCACTCCTTCTTTTGACACAAAATGTCCCAAAAATGCAACTCTTTCTAACCAAAACTCACACTTTGAGAATTTGGCATATAACTGGTTATCTCTCAAGGTACTCAACACCGATCTCAAGTGTTCCGCGTGATCTTCTTCACTCTTCGAATACACTAGGATGTCATCTATGAAAACCACTACGAACTTGTCCAAATAGGCATGGAATACACGGTTCATTAAGTCCATAAATATTGCAGGGGCATTGGTTAACCCAAAAGGCATAACAGTGAACTCATAATGTCCGTATCTAGTTCTGCATGCGGTCTTTGGTATGTCGTGGTCAGTGATTCTCAATTGATGATAACCCGAACGCAAATCGATCTTTGAAAAGATTCCTGCTCCTTTTAGTTGGTCAAATAGGTCTTCTATCCTAGGTAATGGATATTTGTTCTTGATTGTGACCTTATTGAGCTCCCTGTAGTCTATACAGAGCCTCATACTTCCATCCTTTTTCTTCACAAACAACACTGGTGCTCCCTAAGGCGATGCACTTGGCCTAATATAACCTTTCTCCAATAGATCCTCTAGTTGGCCTTTTAACTCATTCATTTCTGCTGGAGCCATTCTATAAGGTGCTTTTGAAATAGGGGCGGTTCCAGGCACTAAATCTATGGTAAAGTCAATAGGTCGATTGGGAGGCATCCTCGGGATCTCTTCTGGAAATACATCAAGGAATTCATTGACTACTGCAATATCCTCAGGCTAATCCTTGGTCACATGCTCTAGGTTCCTCACATTACATAAGAAGGCTGGGTTCCCATTACTGACTAGCTTCACGAGTTCCATTGCCGTGATGATTCCTATGTTCTTAGGTTTACCAAAACGACGATATGACACTACTTTGCCTAGGCTAGACCTCAAGTGAACCTTCTACTTCTCACAATCTATTTTGGCTTTGAACTTGGCCAACCAATCCATTCCTAGAATTACATCTAGCTCTCCTAACTCGAATTCGATTAGGTTAGATAAGAATACGGTCTTGGCTATGGTCATAGGCACATCTCTATGGATTTTGGTACACTTCACTATACTACCAGTAGGTATGACTATAGGTACTTCAATCGATTCAGGCTCTTTCAATCCTAATTTCCCCAAAGCATCTACTGATATAAAAGAATAAGTCGCACCCGAATCAAATAGAACTTTAACTGAAACGGAATTAATAGAAAAAGTACCCGCTATGACGTAAGAGGAAGTCTCCGCTTCTTGCCTAGATATCACATTCAACTTTCCTTGGGCAACTCCTTTGTTATAGCCACCTCCATTGGTGTTCCCATTGTTGTTTCGATTCCCATTCTGCTGTTGGTTCCCTCCAAGCTTTCCATGGTTCTGGTGATTGCCATTGCTATTGCCATTGTTACCACTTTGGTAGTTCCTTTGATTTCCACCTCCATTTCCCCCATTCCGGTTCTGATTATTCCGGTTATTGCCTTGGTGGTTACCTGGGTTAGGCTTTCCATTCTTTGAATAGCATTCATACTCCCTATGGCCTAACTTCTGACAGAATCTACAAGTCACCAAGTTCCCATCACAATCCTTTCCAGGGTGATTCATGTTACAGCGCCTACACTCATAGGTCCGTACTCCATTCCTTCCAGACTGATTTCCACCACCTTGGTTGTTGCGATTACCACCATTGTTACTGGAAATTCCCGTTTCCTTTGTGCTTCTTAAAATTCCCCTGATTCTGATGGTTATTTCCTTGATTTGAGTTTCCACCATCCTTTCTCTTTTCAGCACTACCATTGTTCCTTTGCTGTAACCCATACAGGTGACCAGCTTTTCCGTACAGGGTGTCTAATGAGGTAAAGGTCTCTCCAGACAACAACAGCTGTAAGTCCATGGTCAAACCATTCTCAAATCTTTGAGCCCCGAGCTCTTCCGTTGCCACCACTTCAGGTGCAAACCTAGACAGCTCTATAAACTTAGAATAGTATTCCGTCACAGACAGACCTCCCATTTTGAGTTCAATGAACTCCTGCGCCTTTTGCTTCTTCAGGTAGGGTGGGTAAAACTTGTTCCTTAGTGCAGTTTTGAATGCTTCCCGTCCAAAGTTAGGTGTGGCTCTAAGGGTATTTTCACATCTTTGCCACCACAGATCAGCTTCACCTCTCAGGTAGTACACAGCACTATTTACCCTAAGGTTTTCGGGGCAATTCACAGCTATAATGAGTTTATCAAACTCTCTCAACCAGTTCTCCAACACACTTGGTTCAATCTCTCCGATATAGATTGGAGGCTTGCTTTGAGCTATTTTCTTAAACATTTTCCCAGCCGGGTCATGCATTGGGTTTGCTCTGGTTTGAGCTAGGTCACGAACTACCTCAGCTAGTTGTCTAACCACTTCAGAAATCTCTTGGTTAGCCATATCCCTTCTCCTGAATAAATAAAAAGGCTAACTTCAATATTGGTTGGACACGACATTACTAAGGTACTGGTTCTACAACGAACCTACTCACAACAAGAAGAACACACACTTAGGCGCCACCTAGGGGAAGAGTTGGCGCCACTTTTGGGCCTTCTCACCCCACTATTCGATGCAAGTAAATTTAGATGGTTGCTACTAAACCACCTTGCACATAAAATTTCATTGAAGAAATAACAAATAATCCCTTTGCGATACCCACACGACTTAGAATTGAGAATTAAACTTAAAGGATAACGAAAAGGAAATTCTATTCTTTTATTAAAACTCCAATAAATAAGTCTTACATCCACTAATGCCATAACATTTATTCTCCAACTATAATAGACTAAAACCATAAATAGTAGCTTTGCCACTTTATTTCTTCAACGAAAAGAAAGAAACAAAAGAAATAAAACTAAGGATTACATTTCTCTAGAGACTAACGTCATCACGACGATCATTTCTTTCCTTGTATTGCTCTGGAGTAAAGTCTTGATCATTAGGATCATCCAAGTCTTCTTCCGGATCCGAGTCTTCATCCATAGCCTCATTATTTTGTTGTGGCTCACTATCAACCACATTATTCTCTTCAAGCTCATCTTCCGATCCACTGGATATCTCAATGTTGGTTCAGGAACTATAGGGTTAGGGTTCTCAATCTCTACCACATCATCATCACTATCCTCCTCAACATCACTAGCTTGCTCATCATGGATCATATCATCCTCACCATCACTTTCTATTCCTCCATAGCCCATACCTAGACCCGCAGAATACTTTCCATCCTCGTAGCTATTTTCCGCAACCTCTAGGATAGTAGCAAGAACCTCAGAATCATACTTCCACCTAGCATCACTAGTCCCATATTTGTACCAATTAGGGGTACCATCACTATAATGCATGTCACTGAACCTATTCTTGAGGTCTATGTAAGGGTTCTTATGGGGTAAACAATGTATTATCATACTAGCCATCATATCTTTGTGCCTAAGGTGGGGCATGTTCTTGGTCGAAGCCAAATAGTCACAAGCAAACACGATCTTCTGAACATACGTGCGAGGAGTCTCATTATCCATCTTCTCTAAGTATCCTAGACTGGTGAACTTAGAAGGTAGCATCCTTAATTCCTGAAAATTCACAACTCAAAAGTCTTACTAACGCGTTTCCATAGAATTTCCAACCCCAAAAGGATACAATAATTAGTTCGTGGAGCCATACAATTTTAATGCACAAATATATGCTCAACATGAAATATGATGCAATTAATCACATAAAGCAAGATAAAACATGGTTAAAACATATACATGACACTTAATAATCACATTGTCACATAATATGCATTCTTAGACTAATATGCCCTTCTTAGTCTACCCATTTCTCACTTGAAAATAATATTAATTTTCGAAATTAATTAAGAAATAACTCCTAACTTTGTTGAAATTATTTAAATTAAACTCGAAAATTAATAAGAATTATTGATTAATTAAATAAATAAATAAATAAATTTCGAATAAATAATAAAGATCCAAAAATTTTAAACATAAATTCGAAATAATATTCGAATAAAATAAATAAATAAATAAATTATTAAAATAATTCGGATAATTAAATAAAATCATTTCCAAAATTAATAAAATAAATTTGAAATTAATTCGAAAAAATCAAACAAATTCGGAAAATAAAAAAAAATGCGAAAAATTTAATTAATTATTAAATAATAATCCGACTTTTCCACTAATTTCAAACGACCCAAAATAATTGATATTTGACCTTTAAAATATTGAGTACTCAAAATAATACGTTTTGACTTTAGGAAAATAATTTTCGAAAATCCTAAAGTTCCGCAATCGTAGTTTAAGGATTTACCACTTTGCACTATTAATTAATGCAAAGCAGCTCTCAAACTAGAGCTCTGCAAATACCACTTTGTAACACCCTAATAATTCCTTGCTTTTATAAAACCATTTTCCAACTTAAAATAAAGGAATTACTAAAGCATTACCGCCACCGTGATAACGGTTAAGGCTATTACCAGAATTACGCAGCGGAATTAAATGTCAACTAACTTTTAAAAACCATAATTAATAAAATATCGAGGCCTCCTACAATTTGGAACCATAATGGCCCAAAACCCAAAATATAAATAATCCAAACATTTCAAACATAATTAAAATATTAAAGAGAATAGTTTCAAAAGACGAAAACATCCAACTCTCTCAATCATCCCAAGCCACATGATTTCGATCGTACTTGATCTACCAACCTGCTATATTATTCTACTCCCCAACAATGCAAGTGCAAATGATGGATCATCATAGGGTCATTAAGGCAAAGGCCATGACCGGAAACACACAAAGCACATAGTCAGCAAAAACTGAGTACTTACAAGCATAGAGTAATGAAACTAAAGCATGCATCACTCACGAAATACTAATCAACATGCAAAAGCCATATAATAACAAATCAAACAATCATGAGATACAATACTCGACTCTTGACTCGACTTTTGACTCACAATTTAATTAGAATAAGCTTCGAACGGGCCAAAAGAATAATCCACAAAGGGAAAAGGTGATGGAAGCCAACCAAACACCAAATATAATAATAATAAAATCGGGCCATACCGAGTGTCGGGCCATACCGACGGAATTCCTGCGCATAATATAAATGAAACAACGTCTTGTATCATTAGTAGGAGTACGAGCTTTCCGGCAAGACTCCCCCCATTGTTCATACTCAAGGTATATACGTTCCAAGAGTTTTGAAGCTTGTTCCGGTTGCACTTTACGTTTACTAATATTTTAATAAAGGCGAACTCAAGACTCGACAACATGCACACATACAATTAATAAACAACAACCAAAACAATCTTATTTTAATGTTTTAAGACTTGTGATCAACCAAGCAAGACACTTGTGATATTACTACCATGTTCCTCCTCACCAAAGTGAGACTCCACATCATGAATATTAACATGAGGGTTGTGCCCTTGCACGACAATTACTAATTCATTTCATACATAATATTCCCAACTGAACCCTACATGTGCGGTGGCTTACGTGAGCTAACCCTTCACATGTGGTAAAATAAATAGTACAACGAGGTACAATTAAATGGCTCAAAGTATGCTAGACATCCCGTACAATAGCATACAAATAATTAATCCATCCCTTGCATGTGAATTGAACCATACATGCATAAATATTGAACAACATGATTGACAATGAAATCCATACTCATAATAATTTCAACATGCTTGTTCAACAATTAATTCAATAAATCCAACATCACAAAACACATGCTCGTTCACCAAAATAAACATGATTTCACATAATGTAATTCGCATCATCAACAATCATGTATTGTCATTGACAAAAAGGTGTGGTCGCCCTAGACTTGTACGTACCTTGAATACCTAAGCGTAGGGGCCACTTTGCAATAACGAGCACTCAACTAGAAATCACCTCCTATCATCAAAATAATGAAACTTAAATTATTTCCATGTTCATTAAATTTCCAGCAACTTTATAAAATTTAAAACTTCCTTTAGACTTTAGAATTCAATCGTTTTTAATTAATGAAGTCATCTCAATTTGCAAAATCAATCCCTAGTACAAAAACATACTTTTTCCGCCTTTAAAATCAATAAAAATCGACATTTTAAACCTTTATTCAAATCTGAAAATATAATTGATTGTAATAATTAAAATCATCACCTAATTATGCTAATCAATTGACACATTAGGTCTAAGTTAAAACCCTAACTTGAAAATCCCAATAACACTAGTTTAATGTCATAAAAATCCATGCTTTATTAAATAAACAAATCTGAAAATTCATTCTTTAATAATTAAAACAAACCTAATGAATCACAACATACAAATCCTCAAACCACGGTATTCATAACCGGTTCCCAACATTTTAATTACTCAAAACAATATTAATATAATAATTTAAAATACGGAATTTAAATAGAATAGGTAAGGAAGAAGAGAATTATACCAATTCGGCCTATAGCACGGAACAAACCCGAATTAGGGTGATTGGGCGAAAAGATTTGAACGAACGAACGAACAACACTCACACAATCGACGTGCGTGCGCGCAGGCGTGGGGCAGGCTCAGCAGCGCGCTGGGGCGCGCGGGACGGATGGGCGAGAGCGCGAGCGCTGGGCGCTGTACGCGAGAGGGAGAGAGAGAGCAGGGGTGTGCGGTGCACACGAGCAACAACAACACAGCTGCACAGCACCAGCAGCTATGCGTGTTGGCTGGGCGGGCTGCGAGAGAAAGAGTGAGAGACAAGGGGGTGTGGGCGCTGGGCGCGCGCGAAGAGGGAGCGAGGGCGAGTGCTGGGGCGTGAGGCCGAGAAGCACGAGGCACAGCAGCACGAGCACGGGCTGCGTGCGTGCGGGCGTGCGGACGAGAGGAAAAGAGAGGGAGTTGGAGTGATGGGAAAGCAAGCAATCAATAGGGTTTATGAATTTTAGGGGGCTCATTTAATGATGAGGAGTCCTATTTATAGGATCCTTAGTATTAATGGGCTAGGCTTAGGAAATCAGAATTGGGCTTAGGGGATTAAATGATTGGACTAACTTAGGACTTGAATAAAATTCTTTTGATTGGGCTCGTTTAATAAAACGAATTGGACTTTTTATTTAAAACCCGAAGCTTTAAAAATCATTTGCAACTCATTTAATTTCCCGACTCAAGAATTAAATTCGTTTCGTAATTAATTAAAATAATAAATATTCTAATTAATTAAAATACATTAAATACATTTAAATATTATTTAAATTCTAATAACTCGTAAAATGCTTTATAAATATAATAAAATATATATATAAATATTATAAAAATACGAGGTATTACACTATCCCTTTAGTGGTAGGTAATGTTTTGCTACTTTTAATCCTTAATGTAGAAGTCGTGTGGCTTGCATTTTGAATTTGGGCGATAAGTAGTCTTTGCCTCATGCTCTTGGTCGTGCCCGCATTAGTGTAATATGCCTAGCAGCGTGTCTTAGAACATTCCTCCAGGTGTCGGGATATCATTATTATTTTTTGCATTGGAGTACTTCATCACGCCTCGTTCAGATGCTCGAACAAGTGTAGCACCTTCTGCGTGGGTGTGCACGGCTTATTACTTCGTTCGATGCGAGGATTCATTTTTTGTTTTTTATCCTTGACTTTTCTTTCGCTTTTTCTTTGGAACGACGTAGACTGTGTAACGGACACTTGTGGGGCGAGCATTATGTGCAGTAGTTTGATCGGAGTTTTGGTGACTCGCGATTTTCAGTTACCCTTGTTAGTGGGGTGACGTTATATATTCTAAGTAGCGCTTAGAATTTGGGAGGGGTTGTAGCCATTATAAGGTTCGTTTTACACGATCAAACCTTAGGATTGTGCCCCTATAACGTGTGTATAGCTTTGGCTTCGAGAATTTGCGATAAAATCGTCATTTCGAGCATTTTTAGAGTGTTTTTCTCAAGCCCCCAATTGTAGCTACGGGATTGGCTTGGTGCTATAATGCTTGGCATACGTTTTTATGCATTCATGGTGACATGGATCATGAATAGTTTGAACCAGACTCGTTTAGTGCGAGGTACGTTCGAGTAGTGATTTGCTACTTCTCTTGTAAATGTCGTATTGTGCGACATTGCCATGGTCAAGGTAGTCACATGTTGAAGTGTGCCTTGACCAAAAGCTAGGTGCCTTTCTTTACCCATAATCATATTTAAAAATCTTCTTGACTCACTTGCAACATCGAGATAACGCATACTTAGCTTAAACCAACGACACTTTATTATGTTCGAGGAAGTCTTTGAAAATTATTTGAAATCCGAGTCCTACTGTGTACAATCCAAGGTGTCCTAAGTAAGTTGACTTATAGAAGGGTTCGTATAGGATTAAATGAGTGAATCAAAATACTGTTACGATTTTCGGAATGCTGTCTAAGGATTTGCTGGAAGCCAGGGTGCAGGCGTCAAGATATTACTTGTGCTCGTGTGGCACATGCTTTAGGCTTTTAGGGCCATATTTTCCAGAATTTCGGGAATATAAACCGCTTTCAAATTGACTTAGATTTACTTGGTGTATACTTAGTTCTTTCCCTAGCTCTTTCATTTCAATTTTTAGCCCCAGTTGCTATTATGTCTTCTCATTAATGATGCCTTCAGATTTCGATTTTAGATGCCCGTGTCATATGTCTGAGTAGGGTGAGCCTTGGTTAAGTGCCAAGTCCTATTGACAATGTCTGATTTTTCAAAGGGGATTCACAAGCATTTGAATTACCATGAACGGGTGCCCTGAGTTCGAAGGAACGATGGGGCGATGTCGTAGAACAATCCTCTTTATTGCAAGCTTACTGCCTTTACTACTTGTTGGCGATTATGACTGTGTCTAGTGGTGAAAGAAGGTCTTTAAGTGAGTTACTTTGCTTTAGGGAGGGTCAAGTCGAGTACTTTAGAGGTCATGGACGCTCGCGCTAGCCCCCATTCAATTGAGGAAAATCGATCTTTTGAGTATTGGCTAAGTGCCTAGGAGTGTGAGTGCTCCTTCTGGCAAGGGTACGTGCCCTTATTATTTTTCGATGTGTGCTCATTTTGGCATCTTGATGACTTGGATTCTTCCTTTGACTTTAAATTTTTCTATCGACTTGGATTGCAAGTAATTAAATTTCAATAAGGCACTCTATTTTTTATTCTTGTTATTCTATAGGCTTTAACATTTTTGCAAATTGGTTGGACCGAATCATGGATTGCCTACGTATCCGCCTTTAATAGATTTAATTTGGAATCAGGTCTTGCGTAGTTCTTAGCCAGAAAATGGTTTCTTAGAATGCCGATTTTAAACAAGTACGTTCTAGTGGAATCGTAATGTTTGAAAGAGGGTGAAATAAGTGTACGAAAATTTTGGAGCGCGCGTATTTTGCGTATTTTATATGATCTTCTACCCCCCAAGTGTTCGTTATTCTTCCGCATGTATATAGGAAAATATACGAACACTTTTAGGAATTGGGAGTTGAAAGGTGATAAGCAAGAACGGCGCCCAGGGCTGGGCGTTATTATTTTTGGCGCCCAGGTCTGGTCCTTGAAAACGTGTTATGGGCTGCCTTTTTGTGCTGCTCCTTTTCGTTTTGTGCCAAATATTTGCGAATCTTTTATTTGCGCTAAATGCTTTTTTTTTAGACGAATTTTAAAGGCGCTTTGCAAAGTTTCTTTTTATTATTATTTTTTTCACGTTAAGCGTAGAATGTACTTTTCATTTGTCTTTTTTTTATTCGTGACTCAAGACGTCTTGGAAGATGGGTTGAATGAGATAGGATAATTTGTATAGGTATTAGTCAAGCATGAGGATTAGAAAGGGTAGAAGATCGTAGAACTTTATGTAGTTTTAGTGGCATGATTTGGATTGGTTGACTCAATTCTTTTCCTTCAGTTACTTGGGTAAATTTCGCACTTTGGGAGGTACGGGCTAAGTATTTCATGGCTCGCTCTTTTCGCTCTCCCTTTTCTCTTTCTCTTTTTTCTTTTTTGCTTGTGATTTCTCCCCCTTTTTATTTGGGCTAAAAGGTAGATGGTTGTGGTCTTTGAGTCACGAGGCGAGACTGAGTGAGCCTCGTTTGGTAGGCCTATAGTGGACCTTTAATTTTAGTAGGCCTAGGGTGGACCTTTAATTGTAGTAGGCCTAGGGTGGACCTTTAAATCGTCTTACTTTGCAAGCGTATTTAGTCGTTTCTTAAAATGTGCATATAGCGTAGATTCAAAATGTTGTTTTTACTTTATTGAAATTTAACGAAAGAATTACATCGAAAATAATTTTTTGCTTCTTTTCAGATTCCAGTTTCCGGGATTTAATTGGAAGTTGTGATTTAGACTCGAACTTTCATTAATTTTTCTGATTATAACCCGTGTATGAACACAAGGAGGTGGCCTAGGTTCAAAAGAATGACGTGGCGTAAGCCTATAATACTTGACCAAGCGACTTTCAGACTTAGGCTAATTGGACCATAACTTTTGTTGGTTGACACTTTTGTTGGTTGACACTTTAGATTTTAACCCTTGGGTGTTCATTTGTCATGCGCCATTTTGCTTAATGTTGGCAAGGTAGTTAGTTGGGGAGATGGAATTTTCATTTTTGCAAGACTAGAATCATTAGTGCGGCTTCCCTCTTAGTGTGTATTGCTTTACCCCAATGGTGGCCTTATGGCATGCCGATTTGGGTATTTTCATGGTTCGTCATGTTGCATTCATGGAAAATCTTTTAGTCCGTACTTAGGAGTACTTCAAGGAGCGAGTGGCTCGAGAGGACTATGATAGTCGTGACCTAATGTGATCATAAGTCTTGAGGCCATTAATTTTTTTTTTTGCCAATGGTATTGACACCTTAGGCTAACTTTGGGGGTTGTGCGACTATGGAGGAATGATTTTCAGAATATGACTGTTTCCATTTTGCAATTACATAATATATTCTTTTTATTGGTGAGAGAGAGTATTGAGGCTGTAGATTCTTAGCAAGGGATGACAATTACATATGGGTGCTTATTGATTTATTTTAAATGTTAGGAAGGGAGACTCAATATGGTTTAACCTTTTAACTTGCTGAACGACACCAAGCATTAGGACCGGTTCTATGTATAAGACAACTAAGACTTAGGATTTAGATTGTACTTTGGCATAGCCTAGTCTAGACTCGGATTTATTTATTTTTTATTCGAACATTATTTTTCCTTGAAAACTTTATTTGAACATCATTTATTGAATACTTTGCCCATGTGACATTCAAGGTCATTTAATCAGCGTGCTCGGTTTAGTGCCGAACATAGTCGTCATAGGAGGCCTAGTGACGACACAATGAGTTGTTTAGTTTACAAGTCGTTCTTAGAATCGAGTGCCTTTTTTCATACGTCCTCGTAGCAAATTTGTTACGAATTTTTTTATTGCTACGTATACTTTATGCGCGGGTACCGATGCTGTTGTGCCTGACCAAAAGGCCAGGCAGCAACTTCAGAGCCCAGCAGGGGCGTTGAAAATGATTAGCGCCCAGCCAGGGGCGCTTAAAATGCGTCCCAGCAACTTCAGCGCCCAGCAGGGGCGTTGAAAATGATTGGCGCCCAGCCAGGGGCGCTGAAAATGCGTCCCTGACTGGTACTCGTATTCTGTTCGTCTATCTTTTTTTCGTACATACGACTTAATTTTGCGTGCTTTCCTAATAACGTCCTTTACGCGTTGTGCAGCATTGTGGGATCCGTTACAGGCTGTCCTGGGCGTCGCTTATTTTTGTGGCGAACGCCTGGGGATGCGGAACACGTATTTTGGTAAAACTCTTTGGCCAATTGGTGTTTATGAATGTTTGGGCAACTTTTAGGGTCGTTGGTTTTCTAGTATTATTTGTCACACACAATCACATAATTCGCTAAACGTAACTAACATTACAACATGAAGCAAAATAATATGTCACGTAGTTTATGATAGGCTTCTATGGGTAATATTTGCGCCGACTTGGTACCTCTTCTATCGTCGATCCAACACATGCCCCTGTCGGGGTAGTGCATTCACGAGCGAATTTCGTCCTAAGAGGCCAATCACGATGTAAGCCAAGGGGGCATGCACCAATGAGAGGGACCTAGTGGGCGAGCGATTGGGTTTGGGATAGGTGTACTACTAGCGAAAGTGCCGAGTGGACAACATTCGAAGCGTATGCACCCCCCGGGTGGCGATGGGTATCCTTATTCCCAACTCCCGAGATGAAACATGCTAAGGGAGCCAAGATTCGTTATGCGGTTCTGTCCGTTCACATTAATATGCTGATTTTCAGGTCGTCCTAACTTGATAGGGAAATAAACGCGGGGTAGGATCGTTTCACCCTTCGGCTATTTTGATTACCTACGAACACGAGTATTTCATTAACATCCCCAGCGGAGTCGCCACTGTGAGGGGGTCAAAAAAGCACGAGGCTAATGCGTGACCTCGTCCCTCGTGGGCGTGACGTTGTCAGATCAAGTGTAATTGAATTTCCTGTGAGTTTACACCCAATCGACTAGTAATATAGGAGTCGCCATTCAGTTTTTAACGACAATGAGAAAAACTGACAAAACCCGGTTATTGTGACATAAAGGGAGTGCAATTATGTTCGACCACGACGGCCATAGGTTCCCTTGTGATCCATGGTGTGGGGATCGCTCAACGTACACCCGCAGGGCAGAGATTGAGAGTTCGGGGGACTGTAGCTACCGAGAGGAGTGCTCATCGATAATACTCCAGAGGCAGGTTATCCTTACTAGCTCAGCATAAATAATTGAAGGGACATGCGTTAAACTATTAAACTATTCTGAATTGATTTTAGCCATATGCAACACATAACACTAAATCGATCGTGATTATCTTATTTAGATTGATTTAAGGTACCTAACATGATAATTCAGTTGTCCAAGGTATTATCTTATTAGGCGTGATAGATCAATCAAGTTAATAGTTTGACAATTTTATAAAAGGGTGATAAAAGCGATTAATTCATATGAGGGACACATTACAACGCACCCTTGAGAGGTGCGTTGTGGTTCTCCGAAAACTAACCACATGATTGCTATTTCTCCTTTTATTTAACGAATCTCGGGTTTCTAAGCAATGTTCCAGTATTTAGGCTTAATTCATCAAGCTACAAGGGGCAGGATGCGTTCTGTTCGAATTTTGGGTCGATTGCGACAGAACGCCGGATCAATTTCGCAGTGTGAGGCTTAGGCTTAAGGCTAGAGTCAATACTCAGGTTATGGAATTGTGTCCTGTTTTCACGTCGGTTTTGAGGCTATATTTATAGGAAAAGGGTGTGTGGAAAGATATATTTTAAGATACGAATCCAAAAGGAATCCGGAGATAAAACGGCCCCTGGCATTTTCAGCGCCCAGGGCTGGGCGCCGAAGATTCCGGCGCCCAGATCCAGGCGTTGAAAATGGGACTTGGGCCGAGTTCTTTTTCAGATTTGGACTCTTAGAACACGGAGCTTTTGAGATTTATCCGAGTCTTTTAGTGTGTATTAACTTATGACGGAATGCGTCTGGGCCCGTTACGAAACTCTAGGTTCGTTAGGAATTTAATTAATACGTAACTCTTATTTTCGACTTATACCAGGAATGCAAATTCTATCTCTTTTAAGATTTATGTTGGAGTGCAACACCTAATTCTGACAGGTTTCTATCTTTTATGACTTTACCACTTTTAACAACTACCTTTTAAGGCAGTTATTATTCTTAGCAGGTTTCTATAAATAGCAGCTTTGGCTGAAATGAAAGGGTGATTGAGATTCGTTATTTCATAGGAGATGCGTTGCTAAGTGGAGATTTATGTTCTCATCATCGAACCTTCCCTTTTGGGAATGGGGACAAAAGTAGGTGTCTACAATTACCTCCCTCTTTTTGAGGTGGATGAAACGGTCTCGTTGCCACTCCGTAGAAAAAATTACATCCGGAAAGTCCCGGTCGGCTTCGAATTGGGGCGGCGGTGGTGGTGGTTCGGCTCACGAGCTCGGCTAGTTGAAGCCTCATGTTGGTTCCTTGCTTGCCTCGTGCAATTCCTCTTTGGACGGCTAGACATGGTTAAAATCTGAATTTTTGGTGGTTTTTGGGTTTTTGGTGGAATTTGGGGATTTGGTGGAGAGTGGAGGAAATTGAAATTGGTTGGGTGTAGGTTGTAGAGGATGATGAGAGGAAGATTTCGATGTAAAGTGTGTTGAATTTGGTGGAGATTTGAGGGAGCTATGAAGGATTGAAGTTTGTGAAACTTGGGGTTTAATGGAGGAAGAGAGAGAAAATAAGTTGAAGAAGAAGATGAGAATTAGGAATATAAGAGGGTTCGTTCCCTTTTGTCGCTGAATCGCCCGACGCCCGATCGGGCAGCAGCTCGCCCGATCGGGCGAAAAAATAAACATCGGAAACTGTCCGTGCGCGCCCGATCGGGCGCACCTCGCCCGATCCGGATCGGGCGGATTGCGAACCTCCTCTTTTTTTACTTTTCTCAACCCAGAAATCCCTCCTTGACTTTAGAATGACGTCATCAACAACCGCCCGATCGGGCGGCATTTCGCCCGATCGGGCATTTTACTCGCCATTACCGCCCGATCGGGCGGACCTTCGCCCGATCCGGGCATTCCACTCGACAGACTGGCCGATCGGGCATCCATCACCCGGTCGGGCAAAATATGAATCCTTTTGCTGATGTCGATGTTGAGGAATACAGTTAAACATAATAACATGTGTGGAAACAATCCCCAAAGCCAGGAACCATGTATAAAGCACAGATTAAGCAGACTTACGTTTGAAGCGTGTTTTGCACAAATTGTCAACGAACACGAACTTAAAACTCCACTTGTCGTTCCTCTACTTCGTTCACCAACACGATCAGAACCGTCTTGATTATCGTAGCTTAGACAATCGATCAAGAGTTTGTGCTTTTGGGAAGAACTCACTATGGAGGCACAAAGAGAATTAGGGTTCTCTGTGTCTAGGGTTTGAGTAATGAATTGTATGTGTTGGAATAATACAATTTTCCTATTGTATTAATGATGTAACCGGCCAAGACTAAAGATCCTTGACCGTCCACATACGAGCACACAGACCACACAGCCCGCCGCCCAGCAACACGCACTGCAGGCCGAAGCCCACAGCGCGCGCGCGCCGAGCAGCTGGGCCATGGGCCTGCTTGCTCGTCGTTGCGTTGCTGCTGTTGCGTGCGGTTGCGTGCTCGCGCCCAATGGGCTGGCCTTGCTCGCCTTTGCTCGCGAGCTTGCTGGCTCGTTGGGCCTTACACGCTTACGTGCTTGGCTCGACGGGCGGGGAACTTCGATGCCCTTCGTATTCGCGATTTAATATATTTCCGATATATTATTTATCGTTTCGTATACGACGAATCACCGTCGTACGATACGATTTATTCGTGTCGCCCAGCTTACGAATATTCGCGATACGATATACGATTCCGATGCAAGGCCGTATCGTATAATACGTTTTCCAACTAATTCCGGAAAAGCTATTCAATGAATTTCCGATTCATTTAATCTAGTGATCTGTTACGTGTCATTGGTGTGACCTTGTAGGTTCAGTCCAGAGTAAGCTGTGAGCTCCATATCCATTAGAACTCACTGATCAGAAGCATTGCTCCAGCTAGCTGTCCCGATCACTTGATCTCACTGAATTAATTGTTCGCAATTAATCTGAACCTTGGTATTAGACTTAATGCACCTTGGGTGAAGGAAATATTTCCTTCAATCTCCCACTTTTCATTCAGACAAGTGTGCATTCACATTCCATTGTCACTTAGTGTTACTTACTGAACATAAGGTAAGATCCAAGCCATCCTTATTAGGTCCAGAAGTGTTTCTCGGATTACAGAGTTCAACTGTCATACTTTTGTAGAAGGTTAAGCCTAACCATTCTGAGCATAACCATGCATTTTACAGTATCTAACTCTCTGAGAGGCCTTGTTACACAACAACACCATATCCTATCAAAGATAGGAGGACAATCCATTCTTGCAATCTATGAACACTCACTTTGATTCATAGTACGCCCAATAACTGCTTTTATAGCCTCCTTTTACGGTGCGACGTTTAGCTAGTATCAAAGCGAACTAATTATTTTAAACATAGATCTAACAGATGTTCTAAAACAATACTTAGAAAATCAAAGCCATTCTCCAACATGCTTGATTCCCATGGTTGCTACATGTGCGTTGTGTTTCACTTGTGGCAACGGTTTAGTCAATGGATCCGCGACGTTGTCGTCAGTTCCAACCTTGCAAATCTCGATTTCTTTTCTTTCAACGATCTCTCGAAGTATGTGAAATCGCCGTAGTACGTGCTTGGACTTCTGGTGGCTCCTAGGCTCCTTTTCCTGGGCAATGGCTCTGCTATTGTTGCAATACAAAGCCACTGGTCCTTTAATGGAGGGGACAACACCAAGTTCTTCGATGAAATTTCGAATCCAAACAGCTTCCTTTGCTTCTTCTGAGGCAGCAATGTATTCGGCTTCAGTTGTAGAATCCGCAATAGTGCTTTGCGTAGCACTTTTCCAGCTTACTGCTCCGCCGTTGAGGCAGAACACAAACCCAGACTATGATCTGAAATCATCTATGTCGGTTTGAAAGCTTGCGTCCGTATAGCCCTTAACAATCAACTCATCTGTACCACCATAAACTTGAAACTGATCATTAGTCCTTTTCAGGTACTTTAGGATGTTCTTGGCAGCAGTCCAATGCGCCTCACCTGGTTCTGATTGGTACCTGCTCGTTGCACTGAGTGCAAACGAAACTTCCGGCCTTGTACAAATCATAGCATACATGATGGATCCAATAGTCGAAGCGTATGGAATTCCACTCATCTTTCTACGCTCATCAGATGTTTTGGGACACTGATTCTTGCTTAGATATATGCCATGTGACATGGGTAGATGGCCTCTCTTGGCTTCCATCATATTAAACCTAGCTAGCACTTTGTCAATGTAAGTGCTTTGGCTTAGTCCAATCATCCTCTTAGATCTATCCCTATAGATCTTGATGCCCAATATGTACTGTGCCTCTCCTAAGTCCTTCATTGAGAAACACTTCCCGAGCCAAGTCTTTACAGACTCCAACATAGGAATGCCGTTTCCAATAAGCAAATTGTCATCAACATACAAGACTAGGAATGCAATTTTACTCGCACTGACCTTCTTGTATACACAAGATTCGTCCTGATTCTTGATGAAGCCAAACGTTTTGACTGCTTCATCAAATCGTTTATTCCAACTCCTTGATGCCTGCTTTAGTCCGTAGATGGACTTCTTAAGCTTGCATACCTTTCCTTGGTTCTTTTGATCGAAAAAACCCTCCGGCTGTTTCATGAACACAGTCTCTTCAAGAACACCATTCAAGAAGGCAGTTTTGACATCCATTTGCCATATTTCATAGTCATGAAAAGCGGCAATCGCAAGGATTATCCGAATAGACTTAAGCATCGCGAATGGAGAAAAGGTTTCATCGAAGTCAACGCCGTGAACTTGCCTGTAACCTTTTGCTACCAATCTAGCCTTGTATATGTGTACAATTCCATCTTTGTCTTTCTTCAACTTGAAGACCCATTTGCATCCGATAGGTGTGAACCCATCCGGCAAATCAACCAAATCCCATACTTGATTTTCAGACATGGGGTCTATTTCAGATTGCATGGCCTCTAACCATTTAGTGGAGCTTGGGCTCGTCATAGCTTGCTTGTAAGTCATAGGTTCATCACTATCCAATATGAGAACATCTGAATTTTTCAGTCAAGAGGACGCCTGTCCATCTGTCCGGCTGAAAAATAGTTCTATTTGACCTACAAGGGGCAACAACGTTTTGAGGAACTACTCCCACTGGCTCTTCTAAAGACCTTGGAGGTTCATCAACCTGAACTGCTTCTAAAGAGTTCTGAGTTCGTTGTTCGTCTCAAATCTCTTCGAGGTCTATTATTCTCCCACTTGTCAATTTGGAAATATGATTTCTTTCCAAAAAGACACTGTCACGAGCAACGAGAACCTTGTTGTTTGACTTGTTGTAGAAATAATACCCCATAGTTTCTTTTGGATACCCAACGAAGAAACATTTGTCAGATTTAGGTTGTAGCTTGTCCGAAATTAATCGCTTGACATATGCTTCGCAACCCCAAATCTTCAGAAAAGACAACTTTGGAAGTTTCCCAGTCCATAATTCGTATGGAGTCTTTTCAACAGCTTTTGACGGAGCACGATTCAGTGTGAGTGCTGCAGTTTGCAACGCATGTCCCCAGAACTGTAAAGGAAGTTCGGCCTGACCCATCATTGACCTGACCATATCGAGTAAGGTCCTGTTTCTCCGTTCCGACACTCCATTCCATTGAGGTGTCCCCGGAGCAGTCAATTCAGAAAGAATACCGCATTCTTTTAGATGGTCATCAAACTCGAGGCTAAGATATTCACCTCCTCGATCCGATCTTAGAGACTTTGATTTTCTTTCCATGTTGATTCTCTACTTCATTTTGAAATTCTCGGAATTTCTCAAACGATTCAGACTTGTGCTTCATTAAGTAAATATAGCCATATCTATTGAAGTTGTCCGTAAATGTTATGAAATAGCTGAACTCACCTCTAGATTTCGTACTCATAGGCCCACATACGTCCGTATGTATTAGCCCTAGTAGTTCGCTTGCTCTTTCTCCCACCTTTGAGAAAGGTTGCTTTGTCATTTTGCCAAGTAAACAAGATTCGCATTGATCAATCTTCTCTAAGTCGAATGATTCTAGAATTCCTTTCCGTTGAAGTAATTCCATGCGCTTTATGTTTATATGGCCTAATCGACAATGCCGCGGAAATGTGAGATCCGAATCACCAGTTTTAGCCTTTTTGGTATTTATGTTATAAATGTGTTTGCTCGTATCTAGCACATAAAGACCGTTTTCTTGTTGTGCTGAACCATAAAACATTTCATTCAAAGAAAAAGAACAACTATTGTCTTTAAATTGAAAACTTAAACCTTTAGAATCCAAACTTGAAACGGAAATGATGTTTCTGGTGATACTAGGAACATAGTAACAGTTTTCTAGTTCCAAAACAAACCCACTAGGCAAAGAAATAAAATAAGATCCTACGGCTAATGCAGCAATCCGTGCTCCATTTCCCACCCGTAGATCCATCTTGCCTTTATCAAGCTTTCTACTTCTCCTTAGTCCCTGCGAATTGGGACATAAGTGTGAGCCACAACCAGTATCTAATACCCAAGAAGTAGAATTAGCAAGATTACAATGTATAACATATATACCTGAAGTAGAAGCAACGTTCCCGTTCTTCTCATCTTCCTTCTTCTTCAAGCAATCCCTCTTTCAATGCCCCTTCTTCTTGCAGTAGAAGCATTCAGAGTCGGCAGGAGAACGAGTCACCCTTTTCTATTTACCAGAACTGGTGCCGTTGTACTTGGGTGACGGCGTAGCCTTGCCCTTATCCTTCTTGCCCTTATTCTTGCCTGCTTTCTTGAAGTTCTTGCCCTTACGCACCATAAGCATATCGTGCTTGTTCTCTTGCTTGAGCGTCTTTTCAGCGGTTTTCAGCATAACGTGAAGCTCAGTAAGAGATTTCTCCATGCTGTTCATGTTGTTATTCAACTTGAACTGATCATAACCATTATGAAGCGAATGGAGAATGATGTCAATAGCCATTTCATTTGAGACGTCAGAATCTAGAGCTCTCATGTTCTCAGAGAGTCCAATCATTTTAAGAACATGTGGGCTCACGGGTTCTCCTTTCTTGAGCTTAGTCTCAAGGATCAACCTCTGAGTCTCGAATCTTTCGATTCTGGCTTGGTCCTGAAACATGTTCTTCAACTCCGAGATGATTTGGTAAGCATCCGAGTTAATGAACGTTTTCTGAAGTTCATGACTCATTGATGCAAGCATCACACATTTGACATCCCTGTTGGCTTGAATCCAACGATTAAGGGCAGCTTGAGTTACCTCCGGACCAGCCTCTTCCGGTAACTCTTCCTCAAGGACATATTGCATAAGAACTATTTGTAAGTTCCTTTGCCAGCCGAGGAAATTGTTGCCATTCAACTTGTCTTTGTCGAGAATTGAACGCAGATTGAAAGTGTTATTGTTTGCGGCCATTTGATTACTACAATCGAAAAGAATTTGCAATAAATAACCATTCATAAACTTCAATAACTTTGAAATAAAAGCAAACATGCAATCATTAAAGCTATTAAAACATTTCATTCATGCAAAAAGCAAAAACATGATCCAAAATGAATGAAACGATTCCAAGACCCCAAAAGTCCTAAATCCTTAAACAGCTTTAGCATGTCTTAAGTAGTTTAAGATTTTAGGTAAGCAAAACCTATTTCTAGTTGTAGACACCTAATTTGTGTCTCCCCTTTGGGATGATGAAGATACCAATATCCTTGTTAGGCGATAGGAGTAACTCCAGCCGGAAATCCCAATTTTTAAGAACACCTCCAAAATCCAAGGTCCAAAATCCAATCCCCGAGGCCGTTCCCCTCCCGGAACTCGGTACAAAATACAACTTCCAAAATCCAACTTCAAGATTCGAGTACAATCTCAATTAGTGAACCATCCCATTGGTTTTACTAGGCCTTTTCCACTCAAAATCATATAAGGCATATGGCTCGCTCTTTTCGCTCTCCCTTTTCTCTTTCTCTTTTTTCTTTTTTGCTTGGGATTTCTCCCCCTTTTTATTTGGGCTAAAAGGTAGATGGTTGTGGTCTTTGAGTCACGAGGCGAGACTGAGTGAGCCTCGTTTGGTAGGCCTATAGTGGACCTTTAATTTTAGTAGGCCTAGGGTGGACCTTTAATTTTAGTAGGCCTAGGGTGGACCTTTAAATCGTCTTACTTTGCAAGCGTATTTAGTCGTTTCTTCAAATGTGCATATAGCGTAGATTCAAAATGTTGTTTTTACTTTATTGAAATTTAACGAAAGAATTACATCGAAAATATTTTTTTGCTTCTTTTCAGATTCCAGTTTCCGGGATTTAATTGGAAGTTGTGATTTAGACTCGAACTTTCATTAATTTTTCTGATTATGACCCGTGTATGAACACAAGGAGGTGGCCTAGGTTCAAAATAATGACGTGGCGTAAGCCTATAATACTTGACCAAGCGACTTTCAGACTTAGGCTAATTGGACCATAACTTTCGTTGGTTGACACTTTAGATTTTAACCCTTGGGTGTTCATTTGTCATGCGCCATTTTGCTAAATGTTGGCAAGGTAGTTAGTTGGGGAGATGGAATTTTCATTTTTGCAAGACTAGAATCATTAGTGCGGCTTCCCTCTTAGTGTGTATTTCTTTACCCCAATGGTGGCCTTATGGCATGCCGATTTGGGTATTTTCATGGTTCGTCATGTTGCATTCATGGAAAATCTTTTAGTCCGTACTTAGGAGTACATCAAGGAGCGAGTGGCTCGAGAGGACTATGATAGTCGTGACCTAATGTGATCATAAGTCTTGAGGCCATTAATTTTTTTTTTTTGCCAATGGTATTGACACCTTAGGCTAACTTTGGGGGTTGTGCGACTATGGAGGAATGATTTTCAGAATGTGACTGTTTCCATTTTGCAATAACATAATATATTCTTTTTATTGGTGAGAGAGAGTATTGAGGCTGTAGATTCTTAGCAAGGGATGACAATTACATATGGGTGCTTATTGATTTATTTTAAATGTTAGGAAGGGAGACTCAATATGGTTTAACCTTTTAACTTGCAGAACGACACCAAGCATTAGGACCGGTTCTATGTATAAGACAACTAAGACTTAGGATTTAGATTGTACTTTGGCATAGCCTAGTCTAGACTCGGATTTATTTATTTTTTATTCGAACATTATTTTTCCTTGAAAACTTTATTTGAACATCATTTATTGAATACTTTGCCCATGTGACATTCAAGGTCATTTAATCAGCGTGCTCGGTTTAGTGCCGAACATAGTCGTCATAGGAGGCCTAGTGACGACACAATGAGTTGTTTAGTTTACAAGTCGTTCTTAGAATCGAGTGCCTTTTTTCATACGTCCTCGTAGCAAATTTGTTACGAATTTTTTTATTGCTACGTATACTTTATGCGCGGGTACCAATGCTGCTGTGCCTGACCAAAAGGCCAGGCAGCAACTTCAGTGCCCAGCAGGGGCGTTGAAAATGATTAGCGCCCAGCCAGGGGCGCTTAAAATGCGTCCCAGCAACTTCAGCGCCCAGCAGGGGCGTTGAAAATGATTGGCGCCCAGCCAGGGGCGCTGAAAATGCGTCCCTGACTGGTACTCGTATTCTGTTCGTCTATCTTTTTTTCGTACACACGACTTAATTTTGCGTGCTTGCCTAATAACGTCCTTTACGCGTTGTGCAGCGTTGTGGGATCCATTACAGGCTGTCCTGGGCGTCGCTTATTTTTGTGGCGATCGCCCGGGGATGCGGAACACGTATTTTGGTCAAACTCTTTGGCCAATTGGTGTTTATGAATGTTTGGGCAACTTTTAGGGTCGTTGGTTTTCTAGTATTATTTGTCACACACAATCACATAATTCGCTACACGTAACTAACATTACAACATGAAGCAAAATAATATGTCACGTAGTTTATGATAGGCTTCTATGGGTAATATTTGCGCCGGCTTGGTACCTCTTCTATCGTCGATCCAACACATGCCCCTGTCGGGGTAGTGCATTCACGAGCGAATTTCGTCCTAAGAGGCCAATCATGATGTAAGCCAAGGGGGCATGCACCAATGAGAGGGACCTAGTGGGCGAGCGATTGGGTTTGGGATAGGTGTACTACTAGCGAAAGTGCCGAGTGGACAACATTCGAAGCGTATGCACCCCCCGGGTGGCGATGGGTATCCTTATTCCCAACTCCCGAGATGAAACATGACAAGGGAGCCAAGATTCGTTATGCGGTTCTGTCCGTTCACATTAATATGCTGATTTTCAGGTCGTCCCAACTTGATAGGGAAATAAACGCGTGGTAGGATCGTTTCACCCTTCGGCTATTTTGATTACCTACGAACACGAGTATTTCATTAACATCCTCAGCGGAGTCGCCACTGTGAGGGGGTCAAAAAAGCACGAGGCTAATGCGTGACCTCGTCCCTCGTGGGCGTGACGTTGTCAAATCAAGTGTAATTGAATTTCCTATGAGTTTACACCCAATCGACTAGTAATATAGGAGTCGTCATTCAGTTTTTAACGACAATGAGAAAAACTGACAAAACCCGGTTATCGTGACATAAAGGGAGTGCAATTATGTTCGACCACGACGGCCATAGGTTCCCTTGTGATCCCTGGTGTGGGGATCGCTCAACGTACACCCGCAGGGCAGAGATTGAGAGTTCGGGGGACTGTAGCTACCGAGAGGAGTGCTCATCGATAATACTCCAGAGGCAGGTTATCCTTACTAGCTCAGCATAAATAATTGAAGGGACATGCGTTAAACTATTAAACTATTCTGAATTGATTTTAGCCATATGCAACACATAACACTAAATCGATCGTGATTATCTTATTTAGATTGATTTAAGGTACCTAGCATGATAATTCAGTTGTCCAAGGTATTATCTTATTAGGCGTGATAGATCAATCAAGTTAATAGTTTGACAATTTTATAAAAGGGTGATAAAAGCGATTAAATCATATGAGGGACACATTATAACGCACCCTTGAGAGGCGCGTTGTGGTTCTCAGAAAACTAACCACATGGCTTTGCTATTTCTCCTTTTATTTAACGAATCTCGGGTTTCTAAGCAATGTTCCAGTATTTAGGCTTAATTCATCAAGCTACAAGGGGCAGGATGCGTTCTGTTCGACTTTTGGGTCGATTGCGACAGAACGCCGGAACAATTTCGCAGTGTGAGGCTTAGGCTTAAGGCTAGAGTCAATACTCAGGTTATGGAATTGTGTCTTGTTTTCACGTCGGTTTTGAGGCTATATTTATAGGAAAAGGGTGTGTGGAAAGATATATTTTAAGATACGAATCCAAAAGGAATCCGGAGATAAAACGGCCCCAGGCATTTTCAGCGCCCAGGGCTGGGCGCCGAAGATTCCGGCGCCCAGATCCAAGCGTTGAAAATGGGACCTGGGCCGAGTTCTTTGTCAGATTTGGACTCTTAGAACACGGAGCTTTTGAGATTTATCTGAGTCTTTTAGTGCGTATTAACTTATGACGGAATGCGTCTGGGCCCGTTACGAACTCTAGGTTCGTTAGGAATTTAATTAATACGTAACTCTTATTTTCGAATTATACCAGGAATGCAAATTCTATCTCTTTTAGGATTTATGTTGGAGTGCAACACCTAATTCTGACAGGTTTCTATCTTTTATGACTTTACCACTTTTAACAACTACCTTTTAAGGCAGTTATTATTCTTAGCAGGTTTCTATAAATAGCAGCTTTGGCTGAAATGAAAGGGTGATTGAGATTCGTTATTTCATAGGAGATGCGTTGCTAAGTGGAGATTTATGTTCTCATCATCGAATCTTCCCTTTTGGGAATGAGGACAAAAGTAGGCGTCTACAATTACCTCCCTCTTTTTGAGGTGGATGAAACGGTCCCGTTGCCACTCCGTAGCAAAAATTACATCCGGAAAGTCCCGGTCGGCTTCGAATTGGGGCGGCGGTGGTGGTGGTTCGGCTCACGAGCTCGGCTAGTTGAAGCCTCATGTTGGTTCCTTGCTTGCCTCGTGCAATTCCTCTTTGGACGGCTAGACATGGTTAAAATCTGAATTTTTGGCGAAAAAATAAACATCAGAAACTGTCCGTGCGTGCCCGATCCGGATCGGGCGGATTGCGAACCTCCTCTTTTTTTACTTTAGAATGACGTCATCAACAACCGCCTGATCGGGCGGCATTTCACCCGATCGGGCATTTTACTCGCCATTACCGCCCGATCGGCCGGACCTTCGCCTGATCCGGGCATTCCACTCGACAGACTGGCCGATCGGGAATCCATCGCCCGGTCGGGCAAAATATGAATCCTTTTGCTGATGTCGATGTTGAGGAATACAGTTAAACATAATAACATGTGCAGAAACAATCCCCAAAGCCAGGAACCATGTATAAAGCACAAATTAAGCAGACTTACGTTTGAAGCGTGTTTTCCACAAATTGTCAACGAACACGAACTTAGAACTCCACTTGTCGTTCCTCTACTTCGTTCACCAACACGATCAGAACCGTCTTGATTATCGTAGCTTAGACAATCGATCAAGAGTTTGTGCTTTTGGGAAGAACTCACTATGGAGGCACAGAGAGAATTAGGGTTCTCTGTGTCTAGGGTTTGAGTAATGAATTGTATGTGTTGGAATAATACAATTTTCCTATTGTATTAATGATGTAACCGGCCAAGACTAAAGATCCTTGACCGTCCACATACGAGCACACGGACCACACAGCCCGCCGCCCAGCAACACGCACTGCAAGCCGAAGCCCACAGCGAGCGCGCGCCGAGCAGCTGGGGCATGGGCCTGCTCGCTCGTCGTTGCGTTGCTGCTGTTGCGTGCTGTTGCGTGCTCGCCCCCAATGGGCTGGCCTTGCTCGCCTTTGCTCGCGAGCTTGCTGGCTCGTTGGTTCTTACACGCTTACGTGCTTGGCTCGACGGGCGGGGAACTCCGATGCCCTTCGTATTCGCGATTTAATATATTTCCGACATATTATTTATCGTTTCGTATACGACGAATCACCGTCGTACGATACGATTTATTCGTGTCGCCCAGCTTACGAATATTCGCGATACGATATACGATTCCGATGCAAGGCCGTATCGTATAATACGTTTTCCAACTAATTCCCGAAAAGCTATTCAATGAATTTCCGATTCATTTAATCCGGTGATCTGTTACGTGTCATTGGTGTGACATTGTAGGTTCAGTCAAGAGTAAGTTGTGAGTTCAATATCCATTAGAACTCACTGATCGGAAGCATTGCTCCAGCTAGCTGTCCCGATAACTTGATCTCACTGAATTAATTGTTCGCAATTAATCTGAACCTTGGTATTAGACTTAATGCACCTTGGGTGAAGGACATATTTCCTTCAATCTCCCACTTTTCATTCAGACAAGTGTGCATTCACATTCCATTGTCACTTAGTGTTACTTACTGAACATAAGGTAAGATCCAAGCCATCCTTATTAGGTCCAGAAGTGTTTCTCGGATTACAGAGTTCAACTGTCATACTTTTGTAGAAGGTTAAGCCTAACCATTCTGAGCATAACCATGCATTTTACAGTATCTAACTCTCCGAGAGGCCTTGTTACACAAAAACACCATATCCTATCAAAGATAGGAGGACAATCCATTCTTGCAATCTATGAACACTCACTTTGATTCATAGTACGCCCAATAACTGCTTTTATAGCCTCCTTTTACGGTGCGACGTTTAGCTAGTATCAAAGCGAACTAATTGTTTTAAACATAGATCTAACAGATGTTCTAAAACAATACTTAGAAAATCAAAGCCATTCTCCAACATGCTTGATTCCCATGGTTGCTACATGTGCGTTGTGTTTCACTTGTGGCAACGGTTTAGTCAATGAATCCGCGACGTTGTCGTCAGTTCCAACCTTGCAAATCTCGATTTCTTTTCTTTCAACGATCTCTCGAAGTATGTGAAATCGCCGTAGTACGTGCTTGGACTTCTGGTGGCTCCTAGGCTCCTTTTCCTGGGCAATGGCTCTGCTATTGTTGCAATACAAAGCCATTGGTCCTTTAATGGAGGGGACAACACCAAGTTCTTCGATGAACTTTCGAATCCAAACAGCTTCCTTTGCTTCTTCTGAGGCAGCAATGTACTCGGCTTCAGTTGTAGAATCCGCAATAGTGCTTTGCTTAGCACTTTTCCAGCTTACTGCTCCGCCGTTGAGGCAGAACACAAACCCAGACTATGATCTGAAATCATCTATGTCGGTTTGAAAGCTTGTGTCCGTATAGCCCTTAACAATCAACTCATCTGTACCACCATAAACCTGAAACTGATCCTTAGTCCTTTTCAGGTACTTTAGGATGTTCTTGGCAGCAGTCCAATGCGCCTCACCTGGTTCTGATTGGTACCTGCTCGTTGCACTGAGTTCAAACGAAACTTCCGGATTTGTACAAATCATAGCATACATGATGGATCCAATAGTCGAAGCGTATGGAATTCCACTCATCTTTCTACGCTCATCAGATGTTTTGGGGCACTGATTCTTGCTTAGATATATGCCATGTGACATGGGTAGATGGCCTCTCTTGGCTTCCATCATATTGAACCTAGCTAGCACTTTGTCAATGTAAGTGCTTTGGCTTAGTCCAATCATCCTCTTAGATCTATCCCTATAGATCTTGATGCCCAATATGTATTGTGCCTCTCCTAAGTCCTTCATTGAGAAACACTTCCCGAGCCAAGTCTTTACAGACTCCAACATAGGAATGTCGTTTCCAATAAGCAGTATGTCATCAACATACAAGACTAGGAATGCAATTTTACTCCCACTAACCTTCTTGTATACACAAGATTCGTCCTGATTTTTGATGAAGCCAAACGTATTGACTGCTTCATCAAATCGTTTATTCCAACTCCTTGATGCCTGCTTTAGTCCGTAGATGGACTTCTTAAGCTTGCATACCTTTCCTTGGTTCTTTTGATCGACAAAACCCTCCGGCTGTGTCATGAACACAGTCTCTTCAAGAACACCATTCAAGAAGGCAGTTTTGACATCCATTTGCCATATTTCATAGTCATGAAAAGCGGCAATCGCAAGGATTATCCGAATAGACTTAAGCATCGCGAATGGAGAAAAGGTTTCATCGAAGTCAACGCCGTGAACTTGCCTGTAACCTTTTGCTACAAATCTTGCCTTGTATATGTGTACAATTCCATCTTTGTCTTTCTTCAACTTGAAGACCCATTTGCATCCGATAGGTGTGAACCCATCCGGCAAATCAACCAAATCCCAGACTTGATTTTCAGACATGGAGTCTATTTCAAATTGCATGGCCTCTAACCATTTAGTGGAGCTTGGGCTCGTCATAGCTTGCTTGTAAGTCATAGGTTCATCACTATCCAATATGAGAACATCTGAATTTTTCAGTCAAGAGGACGCCTGTCCATCTGTCCGGCTGAAAAATAGTTCTATTTGACCTACGAGGGGCAACAACGTTTTGAGGAACTACTCCCACTGGCTCTTCTAAAGACCTTGGAGGTTCCTGAACCTGAACTGCTTCTAAAGAGTTCTGAGTTCGTTGTTCGTCTCGAATCTCTTCGAGGTCTATTATTCTCCCACTTGTAAATTTGGAAATATGATTTCTTTCCAAAAAGACACTGTCACGAGCAACGAGAACCTTGTTGTTTGACTTGTTGTAGAAATAATACCCCATAGTTTCTTTTGGATACCCAACAAAGAAACATTTGTCAGATTTAGGTTGTAGCTTGTCCGAAATTAATCGCTTGACATATGCTTCGCAACCCCAAATCTTCAGAAAAGACAACTTTGGATGTTTCCCAGTCCATAATTTGTATGGAGTCTTTTCAACAGCTTTTGACGGAGCACGATTCAGTGTGAGTGCTGCAGTTTGCAACGCATGTCCCCAGAACTGTAAAGGAAGTTCGGCCTGACCCATCATTGACCTGACCATATCGAGTAAGGTCCTATTTCTCCATTCCATTGAGGTGTCCCCGGAGCAGTCAATTCAGAAAGAATACCGCATTCTTTTAGATGGTCATCAAACTCGAGGCTAAGATATTCACCTCCTCGATCCGATCTTAGAGCTTTGATTTTCTTTCCATGTTGATTCTCTACTTCATTTTGAAATTCTCGGAATTTCTCAAACGATTCAGACTTGTGCTTCATTAAGTAAATATAGCCATATCTATTGAAGTTGTCCGTAAATGTTATGAAATAGCTGAACTCACCTCTAGATTTCGTACTCATAGGCCCACATACGTCCGTATGTATTAGCCCTAGTAGTTCGCTTGCTCTTTCTCCCACCTTTGAGAAAGGTTGCTTTGTCATTTTGCCAAGTAAACAAGATTCGCATTGATCAATCTTCTCTAAGTCGAATGATTCTAGAATTCCTTTCCGTTGAAGTAATTCCATGCGCTTTATGTTTATATGGCCTAATCGACAATGCCGCGGAAATGTGAGATCCGAATCACCAGTTTTAGCCTTTTTGGTATTTATGTTATAAATGTGTTTGCTCGTATCTAGCACATAAAGACCGTTTTCTTGTTGTGCTGAACCATAAAACATTTCATTCAAAGAAAAAGAACAACTATTGTCTTTAAATTGAAAACTTAAACCTTTAGAATCCAAACTTGAAACGGAAATGATGTTTCTGGTGATACTAGGAACATAGTAACAGTTTTCTAGTTCCAAAACAAACCCACTAGGCAAAGAAATAAAATAAGATCCTACGGCTAATGCAGCAATCCGTGCTCCATTTCCCACCCGTAGATCCATCTTGCCTTTATCAAGCTTTCTACTTCTCCTTAGTCCCTGCGAATTGGGACATAAGTGTGAGCCACAACCAGTATCTAATACCCAAGAAGTAGAATTAGCAAGATTACAATGTATAACATATATACCTGAAGTAGAAGCAACGTTCCCGTTCTTCTCATCTTCCTTCTTCTTCAAGCAATCCCTCTTTCAATGCCCCTTCTTCTTGCAGTAGAAGCATTCAGAGTCGGCAGGAGAACGAGTCACCCTTTTCTATTTACCAGAACTGGTGCCGTTGGACTTGGGTGACAGCGTAGCCTTGCCCTTATCCTTCTTGCCCTTATTCTTGCCTGCTTTCTTGAAGTTCTTGCCCTTACGCACCATAAGCATATCGTGCTTGTTCTCTTGCTTGAGCGTCTTTTCAGCGGTTTTCAGCATAAGGTGAAGCTCAGTAAGAGATTTCTCCATGCTGTTCATGTTGTTATTCAACTTGAACTGATCATAACCATTATGAAGCGAATGGAGAATGATGTCAATAGCCATTTCATTTGAGACGTCAGAATCTAGAGCTCTCATGTTCTCAAAGAGTCCAATCATTTTAAGAACATGTGGGCTCACGGGTTCTCCTTTCTTGAGCTTAGTCTCAAGGATCAACCTCTGAGTCTCGAATCTTTCGATTCTGGCTTGGTCCTGAAACATGTTCTTCAACTCCGAGATGATTTGGTAAGCATCCGAGTTAATGAACGTTTTCTGAAGTTCATGACTCATTGATGCAAGCATCACACATTTGACATCCCTGTTGGCTTGAATCCAACGATTAAGGGCAGCTTGAGTTACCTCCGGACCAGCCTCTTCCGGTAACTCTTCCTCAAGGACATATTGCATAAGAACTATTTGTAAGTTCCTTTGCCAGCCGAGGAAATTGTTGCCATTCAACTTGTCTTTGTCGAGAATTGAACGCAGATTGAAAGTGTTATTGTTTGCGGCCATTTGATTACTACAATCGAAAAGAATTTGCAATAAATAACCATTCATAAACTTCAATAACTTTGAAATAAAAGCAAACATGCAATCATTAAAGCTATTAAAACATTTCATTCATGCAAAAAGCAAAAACATGATCCAAAATGAATGAAACGATTCCAAGACCCCAAAAGTCCTAAATCCTTAAACAGCTTTAGCATGTCTTAAGTAGTTTAAGATTTTAGGTAAGCAAAACCTATTTCTAGTTGTAGACACCTAATTTGTGTCTCCCCTTTGGGATGATGAAGATACCAATATCCTTGTTAGGCGATAGGAGTAACTCCAGCCGGAAATCCCAATTTTTAAGAACACCTCCAAAATCCAAGGTCCAAAATCCAATCCCCGAGGCCGTTCCCCTCCCGGAACTCGGTACAAAATACAACTTCCAAAATCCAACTTCAAGATTCGAGTACAATCTCAATTAGTGAACCATCCCATTGGTTTTACTAGGCCTTTTCCACTCAAAATCATATAAGGCATATGGCTCGCCCTTTTCGCTCTCCCTTTTCTCTTTCTCTTTTTTCTTTTTTGCTTGGGATTTCTCCCCCTTTTTATTTGGGCTAAAAGGTAGATGGTTGTGGTCTTTGAGTCACGAGGCGAGACTGAGTGAGCCTCGTTTGGTAGGCCTATAGTGGACCTTTAATTTTAGTAGGCCTAGGGTGGACCTTTAATTTTAGTAGGCCTAGGGTGGACCTTTAAATCGTCTTACTTTGCAAGCGTATTTAGTCGTTTCTTAAAATGTGCATATAGCGTAGATTCAAAATGTTGTTTTTACTTTATTGAAATTTAACGAAAGAATTACATCGAAAATAATTTTTTGCTTCTTTTCAGATTCCAGTTTCCGGGATTTAATTGGAAGTTGTGATTTAGACTCGAACTTTCATTAATTTTTCTGATTATAACCCGTGTATGAACACAAGGAGGTGGCCTAGGTTCAAAATAATGACGTGGCGTAAGCCTATAATACTTGACCAAGCGACTTTCAGACTTAGGCTAATTGGACCATAACTTTCGTTGGTTGACACTTTAGATTTTAACCCTTGGGTGTTCATTTGTCATGCGCCATTTTGCTAAATGTTGGCAAGGTAGTTAGTTCGGGAGATGGAATTTTCATTTTTGCAAGACTAGAATCATTAGTGCGGCTTCCCTCTTAGTGTGTATTGCTTTACCCCAATGGTGGCCTTATGGCATGCCGATTTGGGTATTTTCATGGTTCGTCATGTTGCATTCATGGAAAATCTTTTAGTCCGTACTTAGGAGTACATCAAGGAGCGAGTGGCTCGAGAGGACTATGATAGTCGTGACCTAATGTGATCATAAGTCTTGAGGCCATTAATTTTTTTTTTTTTGCCAATGGTATTGACACCTTAGGCTAACTTTGGGGGTTGTGCGACTATGGAGGAATGATTTTCAGAATGTGACTGTTTCCATTTTGCAATTACATAATATGTTCTTTTTATTGGTGAGAGAGAGTATTGAGGCTGTAGATTCTTAGCAAGGGATGACAATTACATATGGGTGCTTATTGATTTATTTTAAATGTTAGGAAGGGAGACTCAATATGGTTTAACCTTTTAACTTGCAGAACGACACCAAGCATTAGGACCGGTTCTATGTATAAGACAACTAAGACTTAGGATTTAGATTGTACTTTGGCATAGCCTAGTCTAGACTCGGATTTATTTATTTATTATTCGAACATTATTTTTCCTTGAAAACTTTATTTGAACATCATTTATTGAATACTTTGCCCATGTGACATTCAAGGTCATTTAATCAGCGTGCTTGGTTTAGTGTCGAACATAGTCGTCATAGGAGGCCTAGTGACGACACAATGAGTTGTTTAGTTTACAAGTCATTCTTAGAATCGAGTGCCTTTTTTCAAGGTCACTAGGTAAATCTGAATCCCATTTCAATCAATCATGCTATTTTGATTTCAAATGATTAGCAAGTTGGTGTTTTTTTCCATAAAAACACCACTTGCAACAATCATACATGCTTTTTGAAAAATACAAACTTTTTCAAAATACAAAATACAAACTTTCAAGATTCAAGGATGTTCAAAGTTGCTTACATTGTTTTCTTTGAACTAGAATTACCTTCAAGTGTGGAGTAATCAAAGATGACACCTTTTTAGCATTTAAAGGTTTAGTCTTTTGAGATTCAAGACTCCATTTTTCAATATACAAGTTCAAGTTTTCAAATTTCAAGATCCCACCATGTTTAGGGTTGTTCATAACTACCTCTCTAAACTAGTATCATTTCAAGTTCAAATTTCAATCATTTCAAGTTCAAACATTTCAATATTCAGGCTTTCAATTTCAAGTTTAATATGCAAAATCTAGGATATTTGGGTTGAGCAACCTCTCCCAAGTTGACATTTTTGGCTTTGAATTCGTGTCGGGCGCACTAGCTGCTTGGCGTTCGAATCTCATGTGCCCAAGTACAAATTTCAATTATGCACTTTTCAATATCGCAATTTCAATATCGTACCTTTCAATATCGCACTTTCAATATCGCACCTTTCAATATCGCACTTTGAATATCGCACTTTCAATACCGCAATTTCAATTTCGCACTTTCAATTCCGCACCTTTACTTGCCTAGTCCATTTCTAGGCAATGTGGACCTAATCCCTAGTCCTTTTCTAGGGGGTCTTGTATTTACTAATTCCGGACTTTATTTAGTATTGTGATGTTGCTTTATGTGTTTTATCGCTTTCATCACCAACATGCTAAATACCACAAAATACAAAGGTTACATCACGCTTAACGAAGATATTTTTGGACAAACCGGCCTTAGGTTCCTTAAATCAATCTTTAAAGCAAAGTGACCACCGTACAATTAGAAATTTTATTTTGCTCTAAATTTCAAACCCACATATAATCTTAGGGTTTATTTTCGAAATAATGTTGTGCCAACGTACTTGAATATTTCTAAAGCTTGCCGAATAAGCATTTTCGTTCCCGAGCCCGGATCTCACCCATCCGTTTCAAGGATTCAAGGCCTTATCCAAAAATAGAGTCATTTTGCGGTCTTCCCAAACGGGACCTAAAATAAAGTTTGGTGGCGACTCCTTCGAGGTGCAAAAAACAAATCAACGGTTCTCTAAACGAACCGTCGCGTGCCAACCCCCCTTGTAAGAAACGGGGAAAGAAAGGAAAACCCCCCTACAATTCTGGCGACTCAACTGGGGACTTTTTTCTAATTTCAATTTCGAAAATGAGAGCAGATTTCGAGCAACCATCCACTGATCTGCCGAAGTACTGGATGCCAGCATTGGCGCCAGGCGCAGCCCCTGCGCCCAACGCCACTGCCTGCATCCAGGACAGTGGCTCACAGTGGCTTGTCGCCCACTTTTGCTCAACTTTTCGTGTTGGGAGTTAATCTGTTTTTGCATCTGGAACGACGCTCCCAAACCTCGTGAACGAGTGCTGAAAAACGAGCTTTACAAATACAAATTCAAGTACAATTTCAATTTCAATCGCATTTCATGCATTTTTCGAAAACCATATTGCGCAAAATGAATTTCTACCTTTGCCCAAACGGATGTGTTCTACATTCGGGCTAGCCCCGGGGGCAACGAAATGGTGACTCTCCATACGGCTCCCGACCAAAGTGTGTGACCATTTCCGCGCCTACCGAAACTTGGCATTTGCTTGACATTCCCGATGTCAAGTATGGAGGCTGTCTGCCGACACACACTTCCCTTAGGCGGATTTGAAAGCTTGTCGCCGGATCCGTCTCTTAGCCAAGTACCTTTTGACACCCAAAGCCGACCACTTGCATCATACAAAAACTTAGACCGACCTTAGGTTGAGAACTTTGCATGTCGCATTCATATTCATGATTAGTGTGACAACGTGCTACTTGTACATTGTGTAGGCGTCTTTGCACGCGTGAATGGCTAACCTCGAGTTCTAGCTTGCCAAAACCAATTAGCCTCCAACTAGGAAACCAAACCCCTAGGAGCATCATTCAAACCTCATGCATCTAAATCGCCGATTTTAGGGTCTTTAGGAGTGTCACTCCATTTGATCCAAAACCCTTAAACACGCCTCACGCACAAATGCCAAATTCAAGTTCAATCCAACGGCGTCATAATGCCGGATTTTCGAGTCCAAATTCCAAGTCCCAAATTCAAAATTCAATCTAACGGCGTCATAATGCCGGATTTTCAAGTCCAAATTCCAAGCTACAAATTCAAAATCAATCCAACGGCGTCATAATGCCGGATTTTCAAGTCCAAATTCCAAGCTACAAATTCAAAATCAATCCAACGGCGTCATAATGCCGGATTTTCAAGTCCAAATTCCAAGATACAAATTCAAAATTAATCCAACAGCGTCATAATGCCGGATTTTCAAGTCCAAATTCCAAGCTACAAATTCAAAATCAATCCAACGGCGTCATAATGCCGGATTTTCAAGTCCAAATTCCAAGCTACAAATTCAAAATCAATCCAACGGCGTCATAATGCCGGATTTTCAAGCTACAAATTCAAAATCAACCCAACGGCGTCATAATGCCGGGTCTTCAATTCCAAATTTCAAGCCACAAATTCAATCCAACGGCGTCATGATGCCGGATTTTCCATTTCGAATTACAAATTTCAAGTTCAAAATTCAATCCAACGGCGTCATAATGCCGGGTCTTCTATTCCAAATTTCAAGCTTCCCATCCAAAACCTAATTTCCTAGTCCAAAACCTCAATTGTCAAGTCAAAATCCAACGGCGTCATAATGCCGGATTTTCTAGTTCAAGTTTCGAGTTTCAAAGTTTCAATTCAAAACCCAAATCCTACGGCTTCATAATGCCGGATTCTCTAGCCAAATTTCAAGATCAAATCCAACGGCGTCATGCCTGATTCCCTATTTCAAACATTCAAATCTTCAAACCTCAAACTCAAGTTGCTAACTCCAATCTCAAAGCCTCAAGTTCAAATATCCAAACTCATTGCCGGCACAATGCCGACTTTTCAACTCAAACCTCAAGTTCTATGTTCAACCTTTCGAACCTCAAGTCCTATACTTCAAAATTCCAAGTCCACGGCGGCATAATGCCGGACTTTCATGTTCCCAAATTCAATGTTTCAAATCCAACGGCGGCACAATGCCGGATTTTCCAAACACAAAGCCTCATATTCTATATACGAAAGTGCATCTCCTCCCATTTCAAAATTCAAACTTCAAGTCAAATTCAAACTTCAAGCTCATCTTCAAGTTACAAAAAATCTTCGCCTTCCCAATACAAAAGTCAAAATACTTCCAACGGGTTGAAAATCCCCAGAAATAATACAAGTTCAAGATTCCATCTACGGGTTAAAAATCCCCTGAAATAATGCAAATTCCAATGAGTTGAAATTCCCTTCAAATACTCCAATTCCAATGGGTTAAGATTCCCCTAAAATATTGACGGGTTGAAAATCCCCTGAAATAATGCAAATTCCAATGGGTTGAAATTCCCTTCAAATACTCCTATTCCAATGGTTTGAGATTCCCCTAAAATATTAACGGGTTGAAAATCCCCTAAAATAATACAAGTCCAATGGGTTGAAATTCCCTTCAAATACTCCAATTCCAATGGGTTTAGATTCCCCTAAAATATTGACGAGTTGAAAATCCCCTAAAATAATACAAGTCCAATTGTTCAATTGGGTTGAAATTCCCTTCAAATATTCCAAGTCCAATGGGTTGAAACTCCCCTAAAATATTGACGGGTTGAAATTCCCTTTAAATAATACAAAATCAATCCCTTTCAATTGGGTTGAAATTCCCTTCAAATATTCCAAGTCCAATGGGTTGAAACTCCCCTAAAATATTGACGGGTTGAAATTCCCTTTAAATAATACAAAATCAATCCCTTTCAATTGGGTTGAAATTCCCTTCAAATATTCCAAGTCCAATGGGTTGAAACTCCCCTAAAATATTGACGGGTTGAAATTCCCTTTTAAATAATACAAAGTCAACCCTCTATCGATCGGGTTGAAATCCCCTTCAAATAAGTCCAATTTCCAATAGGTCGAAATATTCCTCTTCGATTTCCCAAATTCTAGTACAAAGAGGCAACTTTCACAAAAGAATGAAGGCTCCTCTCAAACATTTCCAACGGGTTGCAAATCCCGAATACAAGTACAAAATCCAAAATCCCGAATCTTCGGAGTGGCACTTAGAGTCAAGTCTAGGTCTCATTCATTGCATGCATATCATATCATGTGTCGGGAAGTTCAAGTTCTAAAGTTCAAAATCATGTCCAAACTAGGTGCTCAGACTCCTCCTCTCAAAATCCTATTCAAAATGACTTCACTAACAGCGGCTGTAGCTGAGCTCTATGACCGTGTTGAGGAAGTCAAGGCTCGCATAAAGGCTCTCTAAGACAATCAAGAAACTCTTTTCAATGCATAAGACTGGAGAAAGTCCCTCAAGATACCTGCTCCAAATGGCAAAATGTTCAAGATTATTATGGGCGAAGGATTTATGATGAGCAAGTCCGAGTCAGAGGATGAGTCTGGATCCGAGTCTAGTTACGAGTCTAAGAGTCTAGGGCTAGATTCTTGCATCAATCAAGAGCCTCTAAAGGCCAAGCTTCAAGTCAAAACAGTCGATGTAATGATTGCTGATTTCAATAACACTTCAATTTCTACTTACTCTTCGAGTCCTAACTCAAAATCAAATCCTAATCCACACAACTTTGCTTCACAAGAAACTGACTTTGAATTTCTAAAAGCTATCGAAAATCATGAAAACAGGACGCCCATAATTGAGGAAACAGAAAAAATCAACCTTTCTAACAACAGTGATTCAAAACTAGTTCAGATTGGTTTAACTCTTTCTCCAGCAGAGCGAGAAGATCTTATCAAGCTACTTTCAGAGTATGTAGACGTCTTCGCATGTTCCTATCATGATATGCCAGGGGTTGATCCAAGCATCGGTCAGCATACAATTCCCCTTATTCCGGGGTCAAAGCCCATCAAGGAGAAGCTCCGTCGCATGAAACCGGATGTTTCCCTCAAAATTCAAGAAGAGGTCTCCAAGCAGTTAGAGGCCGGGTTTATTCGAGAAGCAAAATATCCAGAATGGATCGCAAATGTCGTCCCAGTTCCAAAGAAAGACGGCAAAGTACGAATGTGTGTGGACTACAGGGATCTTAACAGGGCCAGCCCTAAAGACGGTTTTCCATTACCTCACATCGACATCTTGGTCGACAACACCGCAAATCATGCCTTACTCTCTTTTATGGACGGGTACGCAGGCTACAATCAGATTCCCATGGCAGAGGAAGACATGGAGAAAACAACCTTCATCACTCAGTGGGGTACATATTGCTATACAGTTATGCCGTTCGGACTAAAGAACGCATGAGCAACCTACCAAAGAACAGCAAGAGCTATCATGAGCGATATGATTCACAGGGAAATTGAGGTATATGTCGACGACATGATTGTCAAATCCAAAGAACGGCACGAGCATACCTCAGTACTTCGAAAGTTTTTCAACAGGCTCAGACAATACAATATGAGGCTCAATCCTCAAAAGTGCGCATTTGGGGTAACGTCAGGCAAGTTACTCGGATATGTTATCAGCTCTCGAGGCATAGAGGCGGACCCTTCAAAAATCAAGGCAATCCTCGAGATGCAACCACCAAAGAATGAAAAGGAAATTCGGGGTTTTCTCGGCAGACTACAATATATCAGCAGGTTCATTTCAAGACTCACAATGATCTGTGAACCAGTATTTCGAAAGCTCCGAAAAAGCGAGCCCAAAGTGTGGGATGACGATTGTCAGCATGCATTCAAAACAATCATAAGCTACCTTTCCAACCCACCAGTACTAAAACCAGCAATGCCAGGGATTCCCCTCAGGCTCTACCTCACAACAACAGATTCAGCAGTGGGGGCTATGCTTGCCCAGGAAATTGAAGGCAAGGAGAATGTCGTATACTACATAAGCAAAAAACTGATCGAGTACGAGACCAAATACACTCAGCTCAAGAAACTCAGCATCGCCTTGGTTTGGGCCACAAAGAAACTGCGGCACTACATGCTCTCCCATACAATACATGTGATCAGCAAAGCCGATCCTCTCAAATATCTATTCGAGAAACCAGCACTCAACGGACGTTTGTCCAGATGGTTGGTCATGATAGCAGAATTCGACCTCAAATACATTCCACATAAATCTATCAAGGGTTCAGCAGTCTCAGATTTCCTAGCCGACTATCCTGTCGAGGCAGAAGAGGAAGATTACGACTTACCCGACGAGAAAATCTTAATGACCAGTGATGACAGTTGGTCAATGCATTTTGACGGTGCCTCCAATCAGAACGGTTGTGGTGTTGGAGTAATTCTAGTAGCCCCAGACGGCACACACATTCCTATATCAGCAAAACTGCAATTCAACATCACAAACAATGCGGCAGAATATGAAGCATGCATCATGGGCCTGGAAGCCGCCTTAGCCCTAGGTGTCCAGAAACTTCGAGTGTACGGGGATTCCTCCCTAATCATCAATCAAATTTCCAGCAAATAGAAAGTAAGGAGCGAGAGCCTGGCTCCATACCAGTCTTACCTTGAGCAGTTATCCGAACAAATAGAAGAGCTCCGCTATACATACCTCCCAAGAGAGGAGAATCAATTCGCCGATGCACTGGCAAAACTGGCCTCAATGATCAACATTCCAAGCGGCATGGCTGAAATGCCACTTACAATTGAAACACGTCAAGAAGCAGCATATGTCCATGCTATTGACAACGTCGAGCAAGACGAAGATGAACCTTGGTTTACAGACATCCAAAGGTATCTACAAAGTTTGGAGTATCCCCCACACTTTTCAAGCAAGAATCGAAGGGCTCTTTGACTACAATCAGCCAATTTCGTCATAGAAGGCGGCATTCTATACAAAAGGTCCCTTAACGGTCCTAACCTCTGATGTGTTGACAAGCACGAAGCTCAAAGAGTCATGGACAACATACATGCAGGAGTCTGTGGCACCCACATGAATGGAAAAATGCTAGCTCTCAAGATCGTCAGGGCACGATACTACTGGACTACCCTCGAACGGGATTGCTACTTCTTTGTCAAGAAATGTCCCACGTGCCAAAAGTGTGCAAATCTGAATCACATTCCTCCATCACTACTATACTCTCAATCATCACCGTGGCCATTCTCAGCCTGGGGTATCGACGTCATCGGCAAAGTCACTCCGACAGGCACCGGGGGTCATGAGTTCATACTGGTCGCCATCGACTATTTCACCAAATGGGTCGAGGCCAGATCATTCAAAGTATTGGGTTCCAAACAAGTGGCCCAGTTCATACAAGAAAACATCATATACAGATATGGTGTTCCTCACGAGTTCATCAGTGACCAGGGAACCCATTTTCAAGGAAAGTGTGAAGATCTATTCACCGAGTACAAGATTCAACATCATCGCTCTTCACCTTATCGCCCACAAACCAATGGGGCAGTCGAAGCAGCCAACAAGAATGTCAAGACCATCATCATGAAAATGACTACCAATTACAAAGATTGGCCCCAGAAGCTGCATTTCGCATTGTGGGGATATCGAACTTCAATTCGCACTTCAATAGGTGCAACGCCGTTCTCATTGGTCTATGGAATGGAGGCAGTACAACCTATCGAACTGGAGATACCTTCTCTAAGGATAGTCCTAGAAAGCAAAATCCCAGAAGCTGTATGGGTACAAGCAAGGTATGACGAGCTAGTCATGCTCGATGAGCGACGGCTTCAAGCGGCTCACCATGTACAAGTCTATCAGCGCCGAGTGGCCAGACATTTTAACAAAAGGGTCAGAACCCGAAACATCAAGGAAGGCGAGCTTGTCCTGAAAGCCCTTCGCAAAAGCATCATGGACCCAAGGGGAAAATTCAAACCCAACTGGGCAGGCCCATACATCGTCAAGAAGATCCTCTCCGGGAGGGAGCAGTTGAACTAACAGACATCGACAGAACAGAATTCAAATCTCTGACCAACCTCGATCAACTCAAGAAGTTCTATGTCTAAGTTCCATGTTCAAGTTCAAGAATTCAAATTCAAGTCCTGTAAGGCAGGCAGAACTACGTCCGGCCTGATTCCCTAACGGGACACGTAGGCAACCTCATTCCGAGGCCCGGCCACTTTAATACAAAAAAAATTCAAAGTTTCCTCAATTAAGGGCATCCTAAAAAATCAAATCAACTTCAAAACTCAATTGTTGTTGTCTTTATTTCCAAATGTGCCCATTCAAAGCAAAGCATGTTCAAGCGGAATTTAACACAACAACTCTTCATTTGGCCCTAAGGCCTTCAAAGCTAATTCAAATACAAAGTCAAGATCAAGTGAAGCAAAGTTCAAAAACCTTTTCACTTCCTAAACACATCTTCTAAACACATCTTTCAAACACATTACAAACACAATCCAAACACAATTCATTCCAAACACATTTAGCCTACAAAGATCTAGGGTCGGGCGACTATGCTCTCGAGTCTTGGCACCTTGAGTACTATCCCCTGGCTCCTCCCGCAATCAATCATCAATCTTCCCCTTGCCCAAGCGGCGGGAGAAGGAACTTGCAAGCCTTCCAAGACGGGAGGACGACGAACCTCCTTTGGATTCCGAACGGTCAAGCACCGGATGGGCCACACTCCCGTCACCTTCCTCATAGTCAGTTGATGCAAGACGTCTAGCTCTAGAACCTCGCACTCTAGCTGGTCCTGAGAAAGAAGCGTCCCTCTGGCTTAGGCCACTCATCCATACAATGTACCCCGCAGACAGAGTAACTGGCTCAGGCGGGAATTGGATATTCAAGAATGGTTTGGCGATCCAATACCGCCTCCAAACTCCAAGTCGATTTGCATTCAGCGCAACAGGTTTCGGGTTCTCTTCCTTGCAGTCCGGGATCTCCTGTTTCAAGCCATACTGTCTCATCACTCGAGCAGGCGAGTAGAAGACCAGCATTGTGAGGCTTGGCACCCTCAAAGTAGTAGAACCAGGGGCATATCTCATAGCAGCAATTCCCCACCAAGGAACTACCCACCTTATACAAGATTCAATCCCAGAGAGTGCGCATCTCCACTCGTCCAATGAAAGTCGGCCATACACCATGGGCCGCATGGTGAATCCTTTTCTATTGTAGCTCTCCATGTTCTCCGGTGGTGCCACCAACATGAGCCTCTCCATAAGCCAAACCTTGGGGAGTATACAAGAAGCACATTTCGAAATTCAACATTCAAAATTCAAATACAAGTACAAGTTCAACAATACAAAGAAGGCTCCAGATCCTTACTTGGAGTAATACCGGACTTCCCGACGGCAATGAAGAGGGGTCCGACTTCAGCATGTCAAGGCCCATCAATGTTTCGCCAACCATGAGCGGCATTGGGTCCCGGCCATAAGCAAACTGCTCTACAATCTCAATTAGGGAGGCATCGCCATTGCCAAACCCCTGCTTCGAAAAGAGGAAGCGAGCAAATATACAAAAACTCAAGGCTCTCAAGCGAAAAACTTTGGGAACATCAAGCCCAGCAAATTAGGTGACAAAGAGGGACAAATCCACCCCTCTGCCGTATACAACAGCACTCAAAAGTGGGGGCTTCAGACCCTAATACCTTTCAAAGCTTAAGAAAAAGTGTTCTTCAACACTAGGCATGCATGGCTCTAGCATCATGGGCCACCCCAATATGGCACTAAATTCCTCAGGGAGGGGACATACCTCATTATTTCCAAAGCGGAAGACATGATGATTCGGGTCCCAAGCCTCCAGAACAGCAAGAATGAAGTGCAAATCTAATTTTACAAACCGGAAGAGACGAGCACCCCAAGATGCATGCCATCAAGCTCCTTTTTCTCCAACTTGCCTAGCGAACCAAGCCACGAGTTCAAGGCACTCTCAAAGGACACAACCATATTTTCTCTTTGTGAGGAAGCAGTATTCAATGATAGCAGGGAAGGATTGATACAAGAAACGATCCGAAATGCTCCCTATTTATACAAGATTTGGCTTGCACGACAGCTCACAGGCGCCAGGCGCCAAGCCCGCGCCAGACGCCGGGAGCCTACACCAAAGGACGAGGCCACCGTCCTCTCTTATGACTCCGAGTACACACTCTTTAGTGTTTCGGACAGCAGAGTACAACCTCCATTATTCAAGATTCCAAAGCCGCAAGCCGCGCAATTTCAATCAGTCCGGATCAACGCTTCGGGCAGATTTCGGATCAATTTTTCTTTCAAAATTCAAGCATTCTAGTCCTAGATCGGCGTCCTAAGTCGAGTCTGCATATGCATAAGCAAGAATTGAATATAGTTTGACTTTTGCTTTTCCTAACCAAAAAACTTCAGTCAAAGTGGGGGCTTATAGTGGGTACATACACCCGAAAAAATGGGCAAATTTTTTCAAATTTTTTTGCAAAATTATCATGCATGCATATAGCTACAAAATATCAAGGCACACACTACGTATACAATTTCAAGCATTCAAACATACAAGGCCAATCTTCAAACCAATTCAAGTGCAAAGCCAATTCAAACCATACAAAAATTCAAGTTTCAATCCATACAAATACAATACAATCTAGCCTATACAAAATCAACCCAGGCAAGCTGAAACTCGCTACCATGCAGGGTCAGTCTGAGTCATCATCAGCGGTGACGTCAACCACAGGCGCCTTGTCCCTGTTTCGCCTCCTAAGGCGCTCTAGCTCCCGATCCAGCTCCGTCCCAGGGGTACTAGGATCCTCCTCCGAGATACGAAGTGTGCTAGTGGAGGGATGAACTCCCTGCTGAGAAGAGGAATATTGATAAGGCGGCGGCATCGGCATATGCGGATACGACCCAAACATCTGAGCCTGACGCATCCTCTCCATCTCCGCATAGCAAGCCCATGAACCTGCACCCCAAGGGCGAGGACCACTGCCTCCGAAGTAGTAATCGGAAGGAGGAACAAAGGGCCGTGAACCGCTAGCACCTCCAAATGAATGCCTGGTGGGATCAACATGTACAAAAGGGGAAGCTCCCTGCTCAGCATCAGAATGCCTCTGATGAGCACCAGCACCGGACCCCTGTCCCAGCTCCAAGCTTGGTCCCTCGTGTCCCAAGGACGTCTCCGCCTGAGGCTCCCTGTCAACAGAATCTCTACGGTCTCGACGGCGCTCCTATACAAAATACAATTTCAAGAATCAATTTCCCAGTTGGAATTTCCAGTATACAAGTGTCAAGATCAAGTGAGGTACCTCTCTGTTCCGGCCAGAAAGCTTCCGGGTCAGCTTGGCGCACTTCCTCTTCCAAGAATCAAGCAAGAGCATCCAGGGACGCACTCTCACCCGAGGCGCCTGCATAAAAAATTCAAGATCAATTTCCAAATACAAGTTACAAACAGTTTCAGAAATGCAACAGTACTTACAGGGGCGTAATGCTCAGGTACAGCATCATATGATTTCCGGTGCGGCGGAGAAGCCCAAGGAATGGTCTCCACCACCTCTTCCCCGTCCGAATTCTCATAGCGGAGGATCCTATCAGCATGAGGAATGTCCTCAGGATCAACCTCCTCCTCCTACACACAATCATACAATCATACAATCATACAATCATACAATCATGCAATCAATACAAGAATACAAGAATACAAGGTTCAAAGCTCACCGGCAGTACGAAGCGTACTGGTGGAGCCAGCCTCCTCAGGAAGTCATCATAGATCCCCTTCCTGTGTACAAAATCCCTCCAAGAGCGGCAAATAGCATCGCCCCTAGCCTCCACATAGAGTCGGGCCAACTCTTCATCCAACGCCAGCATGGACCCTGGTGGGTCCTTGGGGATAAGTCTCTCCCCCGAATTGTGCTGAGGGGACACCCGCTCCTCCAGATACCACATATGGCGGTACACCCCTGGAAGCAAAACCCGCTGCCCAGACAAGACATGGGCACGAGCAGCTGAGGCAGGTACAACCGCGTTGGCAAAAGGACGCCATACCACCTACAAAGCAGACAACTCAGGCAACAGTACAAATACAAATACAAGAGAAAAAAACAGTACAAGAATATTACCCTATCAGCAGGTAAAACTCTCCAAGCTCTGCGAGAAGCCGCCAGGGACGCACCAACGCGCACCGCTCCTATCCAAGAGGCAGCATACGGGTAAGCCGCATCTCTAGTACGCTTCGCCGTCAAAGTCGGAAAGTGCTCATAGATCCAAATCTTTCAAGGAACAAACAAAACATCAGTCAAGTTCAAGATACAAGCATACAAATACAAAATACAAAGTACAAGGAGTCTCGAATTCCTCCAGCACGCTCCACAGAGCAGCCATGCTCGGGTCACTCCCCAGTGCGGTCCGGGAGGCCCGCCCCATTTCATACAAGAGGTGGCTATATGCCAAACCACCCCAGTTATAACTCGAGACAGCTCTCAAGTCCCTCAGAGCGCACAAGAAGCTAATATGCACCCGACTGTTCCTACTCGAGGCAATCACTCTGCTAACCAAGACAAGGAGGAAGAGCCTAACCCTCTGCTCCACGGACACACCCTCACTACCGATAGCATCCACAAGCACTGTCACAGAAGCGTGAGAGTCGTCCTCTGACGAATCAACAACAGGGCCGAGCAAGTCCCTGGCAATGGCCGAGCGCCACGTCAGCTCAGAATCAAAGGTCACATTCCTCTCAGAAAAAGGAAGACCTGTAATCATAGCAAACTCAAGAGGGGTAACAGTGATCTCTCCCCATGCCATGTGGAAAGTGTTGGTGGTATCCCACCACCACTCTAACAAAGCCCACAAACGGTAAGTACGGAACGGCTTTCCATCGGCCTACAGGTGAACGAGTTAGCTCAAGACCTGTAAGTACGGAACGGCTTTCCATCGGCCTACAGGTGAACGAGTTAGCTCAAGACCTATACAAGTACGAAATACAAAATTCAAAACACAGTACAAGACTCACCATGCCAGCGCGAGGCCGCTGAGACAAGTGCCAATCCGGCCGAAACACCAGGTCGGAAGGGGTCCAACCAGCACCAGGGAAAGCAGGCGCATCTCGGGGAACCATACCCCCACCTGGCGCATTTATTGCAGCCGCTTCATCATCTGAAGCGTCTTCCTCAGCAGCTCGAACCACAGATGATTCAGCGAGCTTTCTCCGAGTGTGACGAGGCATACTAAATCAAGTAGCATACAAAGTGTCAAAATTCTAAACTGGGGGCTATCCCATGCTGGCCCACACAAGGTCAAACGATGCAAAACAAAATCCCCAGTGGACCTCTAATTCAAGATACAAGTTCTACACCAACACCTAGGCTATCCACGCCGAAGCAGGTATTCCAAAACCTACACCAACGCCTAAGCTACCTACGCCGAAGCAGGTATACAAGTTCTATATCAATGCCTAGGCTATCCATGCCAAAGCAGATACGAGTTCAAAAAATTTCAAAAGTACAAGTTCCAACAGCTCAAGTGGCTATCAAACAGTTTTCTACAAGATTCAAGAAGCTTAAGCATACAAGCATCATTTCAAAGTACGAGAAAATCAAAACTACATGCAATCCTAGAGTTATTTCATAAGCAAAAACATGAAAAACTTACATGGACAAGGCAAGAACAAGACCAAGGGAAGACCTTAATCAACCTTTGAGAGAAAGAGCAAAAGAATTTCAAGTGAATGTGCCTCAAAATGGCACGACAAGGGGCACTTATATAGTGCATCCCCGCGCCAGGCACCGCCCCAGCGCCCTGCGCTGACCTGCTGCATGCGCAAATCTGCAGCGCGCGTGGTCTCCAGTGCTGATTGCACGTCCTTTGCTGCTACGGTCTTCCGCACCAAGCATCAAGCGTCGCATCGAACCATCCATCGAAGATACGGGTATACACCTGTATCTCCAAGTACAAACAGATGAATATTTCAAGAATACAAAGTCCAAAAAATACAACGACTCAGGCGCCCAACTCCCAAAGGACCCAAGCTCCGGGAAAGTCAGTCGAAATTCAAAAATTTTAAGGGCCAGTAAAAAGCTCTTATCCCCAGCAAAGCACATCCCAACGGATTAACTACGGGTGTCAAAGTTCAAAATTCAAGATTCAAAAATTCAAATTTTCGATGCCAAGCTCCGTCCTGAACTGAAGGCGGAAAAATACAAGTACAAATCGGAGTCATCACCAACCGCACCGAGGTAGACTCTATCCTTTTTCTAACGCCTGTTTTATGCAGGTACCGGCGTACAAAGAGTGGTCTCGATTGCAGAACATCTTGACCATTCTCCGTCCCTTTCGAAATACTTTGACTTGCGCTTTCCTAACCGAATGCTCAGTCAAAGTGGGGGCTTCTGTAGACACCTAATTTGTGTCTCCCCTTCGGGATGATGATGATACCATTATCCTTGTTAGGCGATTGGAGTAAATCCAGGCGGAAATCCCAATTGCTAAGAACACCTCCAAAATCCAAGGTCCAAAATCCAATCCCCGAGGTCGTTCCCCTCCCGGAACTCGGTACAAAATACAACTTCCAAAATCCAACTTCAAGATTCGAGTACAATCTCAATTAGTGGACCATCCCATTGGTTTTACTAGGCCCTTTCCACTCAAAATCACATAAGGCAAGTCAAATTCGGGCGCCGACCCACAAAACCGAGCATGCCGGGCCCTGTCCCGTAAAACCGGAATTCAAAAACCCGAGAAAGGCTTGTTTTTAGACGCTAAACGATGCCTTAACCTCCAAGAAAATACAAAACTCCAAACCTAGTACGATTCGTACAACGGGTACAGCATTACAAGACAAAACAAGGACGATTCCCCGTCCTTGCTTTGGCGGCATTCAAGCCACCTCAGCAGCGCACAGCGCTGGCCTGGCGCCAGGCGCTGGCTTGTGCTGGAGTTTTGCACCATTCCCTCCTATAAATACCCCTCATTTCCATCGAAAAAAGGGGGAGCACAACACATACAACGTCGTAATTTCGACATTACTCCTCACAATACAAACTCAAAAACTCCTCAAAAGCACATACAAAATTCCTAAATTCAAAAGCAATTGGGAGCTCGTGCCTAAGCCTAACTAGGTAAATCCGAATCCCATTTCAATCAATCATGCTATTTTGATTTCAAATGATTATCAAGTTGGTTTTTTTGCCATAAAAAACACCACTTGCAACAATCATACATGCTTTTTCAAAAATACAAACTTTTTCAAAATACAAAATACAAACTTTCAAGATTCAAGGATGTTCAAAGTTGCTTACATTCATCTCTTTGAACTAGAATCACCTTCAAGTGTGGAGTAATCAAAGATGACACCTTTTTAGCATTTAAAGGTTTAGTCTTTTGAGATTCAAGACTCCATTTTTCAATATACAAGTTCAAGTTTTCAAATTTCAAGGTCCCACCATGTTTAGGGTTGTTCATAACTACCTCTCTAAACTAGGATCATTTCAAGTTCAAATTTGAATCATTTCAAGTTCAAACATTTCAATATTCAAGCTTTCAATTTCAAGTTTAATATGCAAAATCTAGGATATTTGGGTTGAGCAACCTCTCCCAAGTTGAGATTTTTGGCTTTGAATTCGTGTCGGGCGCACTTATTTTTAAAGAGCCGCTTGGCGTTCGAATCTCATGTGCCCAAGTACAAATTTCAATTATGCACCTTTCAATATCGCAATTTCAATATCGCACCTTTCAATATCTCACTTTCAATATCGCACCTTTCAATATCGCACTTTCAATATCGCACTTTCAATATCGCACTTTCAATACCGCAATTTCAATTTCGCACTTTCAACTCCGCACCTTTACTTGCCTAGTCCATTTCTAGGCAATGTGGACCTACTCCCTAGTCCTTTTCTAGGGGGTCTTGTATTTACTAATTCCGCACTTTATTTAGTATTGTGATGTTGCTTTATGTGCTTTATCGCTTTCATCACCAACATGCTAAATACCACAAAATACAAAGGTTACATCACGCTTAACGAAGATATTTTTGGACAAACCGGCCTTAGGTTCCTTAAATCAATCTTTAAAGCAAAGTGACCACCGTACAATTAGAAATTCTGTTTTGCTCTAAATTTCAAACCCACATAGTCTAATCTTAGGGTTTATTTTCGAAATAATGTTGTGCCAACGTACTTGAATATTTATCAAGCTCGCCGAATAAGAATTTTCGTTCCCGAGCCCGGATCTCACCCATCCGTTTCAAGGATTCAAGGCCTTATCCAAAAATAGAGTCATTTTGCGGTCTTCCCAAACGGGGCCTAAAATAAAGTTTGGTGGCGACTCCTTCGAGGTGCAAAAAACAATTCAACGGTTCTCTAAACGAACCGCCGCGTGCCAACCCCCCTTGTAGGAAACGGGGAAAGAACGGAAAACCCCCCTACACTAGTAATCTCCAAATTTCTCTTGGTTAATAAATTAATGCAATAATTTATCCCATTGCCACAACATAATGACATTGTTGTTTGAGTTGAAACCACAATCAACGTGCTCCTTTAGGACGCCTTACCACCTAAGTCAACTAAAATAGCACCTCGCTTTAGCGTAAACCTACTACCTTAGATCCTTAGATTTTTGTAAGTGCTTTATTTGGAAGGCAATTTTTAAACTCAATATTACTTGGACCTAGTGTAGACACCTACTTTTGTCCCCATTCCCGAAAGGGAAGGTTCGATGATGAGAACATAAATCTCCACTTGGCAACGCGTCTCCTATAAAATAACGAATCTCGATGTCGTTAGGCCTCCTATAAAATAAACGACTCTTTATGTCGTCATTAGGCCTCCTATGACGGCGATGTTCGGCACCAAAACCGAGCAAGCTAATTAAAATAACTTTGAATGTCACACGGGCAAGTGTTCCAAAAATCTAAAGAATCACCAAAAGAAAAGCCAAAATATACCAACAAGAGTGAGGATAGAAAACCGATAGGAAGAGTCAAAAGTCTAGACTAAGTAATGCTTAACATTGGGCCTAAACTTTAGCTTGTCTTATGCATAGGGCTGGTTCTGCCACTTGGCGTCGATCTGAAAATCAAAGGCTAGTACGTCTCGAAGATACATCACCAACACAAGGTTTAGCAACTCCAAGCTCCATCTGTCACTCCCCCTTTCAAGGATCTCCGATTGCCCAACCTCGATTCGCACCCTTAAACATGTCCATGGAAGAGCTGCGGGACCAAATGGCCCAAATGACCCTACTTATGAATCAACTGAAAATGGAAACGAATCCTTAGCGGCTGCGCAAGCCAAACATGACCTCGATAACGAGAAGAAGATCGAAAAAATGGTTCTGCAGCAAACTATGGGGAGCAAGTATTTCTCCCTCGATCCTGAACCTTTTCCCAGCAAACTACCGAAAAAGTTTAGTTCATCCGACTTACCGAAGTTCAAAGCCACGGACAATCCCCGTGATCATCTCTTGAGCTTTGTGAATGCCATGAACTTGAAAGGTGTGGACAAGTCCATGTATCTGCCTGCCTTTCCTTTGTCCTTGGAACCTGTGCCACTCAAATGGTACTACCACCAGGACCCTAAGCTCTTCCCCACTTGGGAGGACTTTGTCAATGTCTTCATCAAGCAATACTCGTCGAACATGGATTTTCAAGTCACCATGCGCGAGCTGGAAGTCCTCTTCCAAAAGAAAAATGAAGGTTTCACAACCTACTTTGCTAGATAGAGGGACCAAGCGGCCCAACTAATCAATAGGCCTCCCGAAACTGAATTGGTCCAAAAATTCATTGACAACCTAGACCCAGCTTATAAACAACATCTTAGATACCTGGGCCTTGATACCTTCAAGAGGGTTTACGATGTAGGAATAAAGATCGAGGATGACCTCACCAAAACAGTACAAAGCAAGCCTTCATACAAAAGTAATACCTACAACAGGGGCCACACGCCTCAAGCCCAAGAGGTCCACGCCGTAGAAGAAACCCCAACCCGAAGGAGCCCCGGGAGGTGGACCCGAGACCGAAAGTTTGCCCCACTCGGGTCGACTCTAGTACAATCCTTCCAAAGACTAACCAAACAAGGAAAACTAAGGACCATAGGCCCCACACCCGACCCTCCATTCAAAATTAAATACTGGATCGAGGGCGCCCGCTGCGAGTTCCATCAAGGAAAGGGGCATGATACTGAAAACTGCTGGAATCTAAAAACCACGATCCAGGATATGATAGAGGATGAAATAATACCCCTCCCCAACGTTGGCAAACCCAACAACAACAAGAGCCCACTCGGCTCTTGTCACATCTCTCTCGATCAACTAGAAAATATGAACTTTGACCCTACGGTGTATATTACGCCCCAAGGTGCACCGCTCTCCATGGTCCCTATGGACCAAATCGAGAGAGAAGTGTGCGGTGTGTGGGATGATGATGCTGAAGATATCTACCTGTCCCAAGTATCGGGCCAGGACCTCTTTACTGAAACTTGGCCCGGACACTCTCCCATTGACACCACCCCTCAAGAGCCCGAAGTTGACAATCTCACTCGGTCCGGAAGAGTATACCAGCAGGATATTCGCCCACCTCCCGCGGACGACATCCCAGTCAGACAGACTCCTGTAAACGTGCGGCACACCACCGTCGCAGAAGTCATCGAAAATCCTAAAAAGAACCAAAGCCGAGATTACCATCTGGGATCTCATGTGCACTTCAAAGGAACATCGTGAAAAACTTATTCGCTCACTTGACCTCATCTCAGTCCCTACAGACATCACACCTGACTTGTTGATTAGTCACGTCACCGGAGATGTTGAGGAAAAAGCAATAGTTTTTACTGACAAAGACTTACCTAAAGAAGGAGGCTCCCACAATAAGGCTCTCTATCTAGTGGTTGGATGCAAAGGACAAAACATCCCCCTGGCACTCGTAGATAACGGTTCAGCGGTAAATGTTTGCCCATTGCGAACTGCCCATTGCTTGGGGCTAGGAAACGATGACTTCCAAACCTCCACGCAAGGGGTACGAGCCTATGATAACTCTCGAAGGCCTGTGTTGGGAAAAATACCTCACAATACAAACCGGGCATGTGGCACGCACCACGGAGTTTCAGATAATTGACATCAAGCCCACTTTCCACCTCCTCTTAGGGCGCCCTTGGCTCCATGACTTAGGAGGTGTGGCTTCTACCTTGCACCAGATGGTTAAACTTAACCATAACGGGGTAATTCTATAAATACGCACCCCTCCTCTCGACGTCAGTTGTACTATGGTCGGAACGACCGATGCTGCAGAAGACCTTTACGGTTTTCAAGTGGATGAAGTCATCCAAGTCATTGAGGATTACAATTTAGCATTTCTAGATTCGCGAGCGTCCCGGGTCATCCCTAAGATGTTGCTAGCTCAAGGCTATTTCCCGGGAACTCCATTGGACATAAGGAAGAAGAACAACATGTTCCATCCCCTACCCAACAAAACTACTCCCTTCGGTCTAGGCTATACACCAACGGAGGAAGATATTGCTGACCACTTGTCTAGGCTACGCCTTAAGCCAGCCAAGACAAAAACAAACCACCCTTCTTTCCCCATACCAAAGAACCCTTAACGGTATGTTTGTCCGAAAAAGGAGAAGAACACCCATGCTGCGACTTCCCTGAACCCTTTGTTCAGAATGGCCTGCTAAAACCCGGATTTGAAATTTTCCATGACTGTCATACTATGGATGAGGCACCCCACCTCCCCAAGATTGAAACAAACGAAATATTAGACAACCAAGCTCTGTGGACATTGTTTAACGAATCGAGGCCTATGGAGGACGAGACTGTAATAACCACCCTAGCCCTACAAGATGAAGGTTTCAATCCAACCCGGTTAATCACTCCTATATCAACATCAGAAGAGACCGAGAACGGATGGGTGAAGACATATCAGTGGGTCAATGCAAAGGGAATAGAATTCAAGATGAGTACAGGCGAAGGACCAAAGTTCTACGACACTAAACCCAAGGCTTGAGCCATAGAGAGCACTTTAGCAAAACGCCTAGTAGTTCTTTAGATGATAGAAATAATAAAACTCTAGAGATGGTCCTAGGACCCCCTTAGAATATAGGTTAATTTATTTTCAGTGTATTTTCCTTACTTTCCAAATTAATAAAGGCGTAAGATTTCTCCTAAAAATTGCTCTAACACTAAACAAGCACTAATCATATTCGCAAAAACAAAATCGAAAAATAATAAGGAAGCGGCCCACTTTAGGCCCAATAGCAAGGCCTACTCGGTCTTGAATCGTGACATCAAAACCAATTCTCGAAATCCGCAAAATAAACCGTACCTCTAAGACATGAAAGTCAAATCCGTGCAATCATAAAAGTCAACCCATGAAACCCAAACAAAATCAAAAAGAAAAGAAATCAAACAATGCAAATATTGCTCAACAAAAAAAAAATTCATAAAACATGAACCCATTATTCCCACCATTAACAACACGCACATCAACCCACCCAAAAGCCTACACAAAGATCTTCACATCTTTCACACCCTAACTCCGTTTTCAAAACCGTTTTGAGTCACGAATAGATAAAATTAATCCGGACGAAAATGCATCTCACGCTAACAGTCCAAAAAGCTTCCGAAATAGTGCCAAAATTGATTTCTGACGAATAAAAAAGTAAGAACAAAAAAGAAATAAAAGCAAGGCACATGTGAAAGAAAAAAAGCAACACGCCCGAAAACCACAACAGAAATCATTTTCAGCGCCCAGAGCTGGGCGCCGAAATCATTAGCGCCCCAGTCTGGGCGTTGAAACTCTCTGCTTACCAAAGTTTACCCAGAAGTGCTCGTCATTTTATCCGCACATACACGGAAAAATAACAAACACTTGGGGGGCCGGGTACAGCACGTGTTCACGTATTCAGATATACATGCCAAAAAAACGATGCACAAAATACATAACTCAAAAATATAGCCTATTTATGGATGTACTCAAATAATGTGCAAAACACATGTACTCAAAAAAAATCATAAAGAAAATTTCGACTTACGGCAAAGCAGTAGATCAAAATAAACATCGCCTATTCTACCGTTTCAAATAATATGTTTCCATCTCAGAACATACTTATCGAATCCGGCATCTTAAAATTCATTCTAGCTAGAACTACGCGCGACCTGATTCTAAGTTAAAGTTATTTAACAAGGATACGTAGGCAATCCCATTTATGGATTCGGTCCAATCAAAAAATATATAATGTGCATAAGTGTTGGAAATGAGCAAATAAAAAAGGAGAAGCAAAGCGAGAACAAGAAAGCAAAGAAACCAGAAAAATAAAATCACGCCTTTATTAATATTTAAAAATAATAAGAAGGAAAACAAAAGTGCTAAGAAATGAAAAACAAACACAACTGAAATAAATAAAGGGCATCTACACCCTAGCAAGAACTACACTACTCGAGTTCTTCCGGATCATAAAATAGAGTGTTGTAGAGGGCAATGTTCGCAGGGTCTACCCCCACAGGCTTCTGCGCTAACCCTATGTCGATCTCCATAAGAACAGGCTCCTTGACACTAACTTCCAAGGATGCCAAGGCCTCAGAAACATTTTCAGTTTGAACAGCTATAGCCCGCTCAGCCTCAAGGGCACAAATAATGGGAGGGGAAGGATTATCAACATCAGTTGGATTAGCCACTGGTTCTACTGGGGGCTGAACTTTCCTAACCCATACATTATTCCGGCGACGATCTCCACGAGAGCTTCCATTTCTTTTGGGAACAGCAGGCCCCTTCATGTTAGGTACCTTTTTAGGCCTAGAATTGGAACGGGGAGGAATTTCCTTTCGCTTTCGATCAGGACGAGCTTTCACAGTCTTAGTGCCATTTTCACGAGAGTTAGCAGGATTACGGTTTTCATACTTAGCCCTACCTCGAGGTATCAAAAGTTCAGCCGGCTCTTCATTTCGAGCCTTAGTTCTCACAGCCTTATCATCGGAACTCATCCACAGCTTATAATTCTCGGAAAGACCCACAAAAGCATTTGTAGTCACGGTCCAACGCGGGAGGCCACCATAATACTTAGTGTTAGGTTATGATACATATGACAATTCATAAATCATGCGGAAAAACCATTTAGCCAGGAATACATATTATTTACACATAATCATATAGCATAGTTTAGATGCATACTCTTTGTTGCGTGCCTTCCCTAGCTGCGCCCGAACCGAACAAGAACAAGTCTTTAGGACTCCAAGTGTCGTCCCTCCGTAGATAGTCCACAGCACGTCCGGATCCGCCTTAAGATTGACCAACTAGAATCGCCCTTAAGGTACTAGAATTTTCGGCACTCTTAGGTAAGAAATATGACTGAATTTTTTCTCAAAACTCACTTTGAATACTTGAATTAATCTGTTAAAATATGTGACCCTAGGCACGTATTTATAGAGTTATGGAAAGGGAATTGGAATCCTAGTAGGATACGAATTAATTAAACTTAGAATCCTACAAGAACTCTAATTAATTAATTTATCCTTTTAGGAATAGGAATTTAATCATATACTAATTCTAATAGTTTTAGGAATCATGCATGAACACAAACTCACACACACACGGCAGCCACGAGGGCCGCCCATGCGTGTGCGTGCGAGCAGCAGCCCACGCAGCGAGGCCATGGCCTTGGCGCGCGCTGGGCCTGCCTTGCGGTGGGCCTGGGCGCTGCCTTGGCTGGGCGCGCGTTTGGCTTGCTGGGCGATGGCCCGACTTCGTGCTGGGCCTTCGTCCGGCAGGCCTCGTCCGATGCTAATTCGTACGATACGCTTCCGATTAAATTCCCGGTTCCGGAATTCATTTCCGATACGAACAATATTTAATATTTCCGATTCCGGAATCAATTTCCGTTTCGAACAAATATTTAATATTTCCGTTTCCGGAATTATTTTCCGATTCCGATAATATTTCTGATTCTGACAATATTTCCGTTTCCGGCAATATTTCCGATTCTGGCAATATTTCCATTTCCGATAATATTTTCCGATACGTACCATGTTTCCGTTTCCGGCAACATCTACGACTTGGATAATATTTATATTTCCGATACGATCCATATTTCCGTTTCCGGCAATATCATCGTTTCCGGAGTATTCATTTCTTGCCTGTGACGATCTCAGCTCCCACTGAAACCAAGATCCGTCGATTCCGAATATCCATAGATGGAGTATCTAATGCCATTAAATACTTGATCCGTTTACGTACTATTTGTGTGACCCTACGGGTTCAGTCAAGAGTAAGCTGTGGATTAATATCATTAATTCCACTTGAACTGAAGCGGCCTCTAGCTAGGCATTCAGCTCACTTGATCTCACTGAATTATTAACTTGTTAATTAATACTGAACCGCATTTATTAGACTTAACATAGAATGCATACTTGGACCAAGGGCATTATTTCCTTCAGTCTCCCACTTGTCCTTAGGGACAAGTGTGCATTTCCTAATTCCTTTGTCGCTCGATGCTTGCTCTTGAACATAAGGTAAGAGTTGTCATCCTTATTATGTCCAGAGGTGTTCCTCGGTTTCAGAGTTCAACTGATCAAATAAACAGATAATCATAGCCTATGATTCATCCGAGCACGGCCATGCATTTCACAGTTTCTAGCTCTCCGAGTGGCCTTGTACAACTTTTAAGCATCTCATCCCGATTTATGGGAGGACAATCCCAATCTTGCGATCTTGAGATTAGACTTCGTTTGATAGGTGATTACCTGAGCGTTGCCTTTATAGCCTCCTTTTACGGTGCGACGGTTGGTCAACGTCAAAGCAACCAGTTCTCAAACAAGTAATCTCAAATCACTCAGGTATTGAGGATTTAGTGTCTAATAATTTTAATGAAATTTACTTATGACAGATTTTCATCTCTTACAGCAAAGTTTCATAGGTCTTGTCCGATACTAGTCTTCCCAAAGTAAGTATCTATGCAAATGATTATGACATTGCCATGTCCACATAGTTCAAGAAACAGAACTACTAGTCATCTTGCATTCTAGTCGTCTAACGTTTTCTATGCGTCCAATTTTATAGAAAACTCCGACTAGGGACCATTTTCAACTTTTGACATTCAAGTTCACTTGATAGACATTTCTTAGTCACAGGACTGGTCCTGACAGTCTATCTTGAATATATTGTCAAATTGAAGGGACTCATCATTTAATACTAAACCAAGATTAAATGGAATATGAAAATACATTTCATATATGATAAATGTTCAACCCCAATGTTTTACAACCATGGGCCTCTAACCCATCTTTAAAACATTTCATGGAATTCAAAGCTATGCTTGATTTCCAGTGCTACAACGTGAGTGTTGCTTCTCACTTGTTGCATAGGTTTAGTTATCATGCTTTGCCAATCTTAATATCCTTTTCATCGAATGTTCTTCGAGATATGATGATAAGATCTTTTCGCGTTTGTTTATTATGTGATCTAGTCTTTCTTACTTCGATGGTGGTTTTACTCATTTTGCAATGAAGAACCATTAAGTTAGCAGACGTTTTTCTTGCTTCAAGAGTGGTTCTACGCATTTTTCAATGAAGAACCATCAAGCCAGCAGATAGGTGATCTACCCAAGTTCAGTGAAGAACTTTAAACAACCCTGTTTTATTGCTTCTTAGGCAATAATTACTTTTACTTCAACTGTATAGGTTGCTAGTGATGCTTTGTTTGGATTTACCTATCCAAGCAGTTCATAGGTATGTGGAAGACTCTCCAACTATATCTTAGAACATAGAAATTATTATTTTAATTTCCCACGCAACAACTCATGGTCTCCAACCCATGTTGCCATTTTCAAAACACGATGCTCTATAGCTCGTCCTTATCAATGGTTAACTCCAAGGGAATCTTGCTTGATCCTTTGCCAGTGTTTATGCGTGTAGCATCAATATTTAGCATATCTTTATTTCCTTGAATCAAGAACTATTCCTATGTACCTTTTTAAGTACCATAAGTTTTTCTTGATCTCAATCTAGTTGATCTTTACTAAGATCAATAGAGATTGGTATATGTTCGTCATGCCTAAAGTCATACGATACGTTTTTGGCGATCCTCATATTATATCATACATGATAAATTCTTTTGCAGAATAATTCCCAATTGAATTCTATTCATGTAACTTTAGCTTGTCTAGTTTCAGTAGATACTAAATTCAGCTAAATTCTTTGACATATAATATAGGTTAAGAATCTCATTTAGACTCTTTGATGTTTAACTTAGTAAATGCTTATACATAGTTCAAACATCCTTTACTTAGATTTATTCACATGGGTCGAATATCTCCAATGGAGACTTTCGTGTTTGATTTAGTAAATCCCATTACTTAATCCAAAACAATATCATAAGATCTTTTTAAATAGATCTTAATACCCAGTATGTACTAAGTTTCGCCATGGTCCATCATTGATGAATAATTTCAAATCTAAGTCATTAGCATTTGAATGTTATTTCACAATAGAGAGATATGTGTGTAATACACATAGGACCAATTAAGTTTTAAGTACTCCCACTAAACTTCTTATACATCTATAAGAATCAAGTATATTTTATGAAACTAAAATTCTTATTAGCTTCACTTAAAATACAGTTCCAATTCCCAATTGCTTGCTTAAATCTGTACTTAGATTTCATAAGTTAGCATTTCTTTTCAAGCATTTATTTGGATCCACAAATCCTATGACATGCCATGTACATAGTTTTCTTCCAACATTTGATTGAGGAATACGTTTTGTCATCCAATTGTCATATGTACCAATATGCAATCATTGCTTGATTTATAGACTTGAGCATCACGATTATGCATGAGGTTTCAACACAATCCATTCCATGAATTTTCTTGTAACCTTTAGCAACTAATCTAGATTTGTGTGTGAACACAATTCCATGTTTGATGGTTTTTATCCTTAAAACAAACTTGCAACCAATAGGTGTGAAACTATTCTTGCAAATCAACAAAATTTCAATTTTGTCATCAAAACATTGAGTACGTTTTATGGCCTCTAACCATTTAAAACATTTGATTCTATATATGGCCTCTAACCATTTTAGGGAATCTGGGTTTCGTCATAGCTTTCTTACAAGTCACAAACTCATTAATCTTCATGATAATAGTTTGACTGCAAGTTGTAGGTTTCTTCACTATCTAATAGAAGAATCGCATAGCTTCAGTGACCTGAACTCCATGATTCTTCACTATTTAATAGAAGAATCTCATAGTTTCAGTGACTTGAACTCTATGCCTACTTGGGTATAGAACATCAAACAATAGAATATCAATAGCCACTTGAAAGTCCTTTGAATATTCTGTTCTCCTTGAAGCACTTGTAAAGTCTTCTAAGAGATGTCTATTCTTTAAAACCACTTCTAAAGTCTTTAAAGGATAAGTTCGGATTTTCGGAAGCACTTCGAAAAGCCTCCGGAATGTCCGTTTATGTTTGTTGTTCGCCTCGAAGACTTTCGAGGTCTATTTTCTCCCACTTGTCATTTTGGAAACGAATCTCCAAAAGGACATTATTTCGAGCAAACAAACATTATGTTCTCAAAAATTCGTGGTAGAAACAATACCCTTGTGTCTCATTTGAATAAATCATAATGAAACATATATCTAGACTTGGGCCTTAGTTTGTTGAATAACAAACACTAAGCTCCCACTGAGTTTAGCAACTCTTTAGATATATATAATTGAAAAGATATCCTGAAATTACTTTTCAATAGCTTTGACGAATTTGGTTTAGTTTGGTGGTAGTTGAGCATTTTGTTTTAGAAATTATAGGAAAAGTTTTTATGATTCATCATTAATCGAATCAAGTACCAATTGACTTTGATTATTCCAACTAAGATATGCCATATCTTATGGACCTAGATTGTGAAATTACAACACACAATCATTGATGATCATATTTGGTCTCAAGTAATCATCAACATGATCTAACCTAGATCTTTATGATTTCTTGCCAAGTGGATTTTATACTTCTGAATCTTTGAACTAGCCAAACAGATTCAACTTATATTACATTTGAGTAAATAAACCTATATTCACTCAAATCCATGTGAAATAATAAAGTCATAAAATCTTTCTTTAGCTTTGAACTCTATTGTCTAGGCGTTCTAACAATAGTTCATATCTTTTGTTACTTTCAACAAGTAAGACTAGTCGTCTTAAATTGATCTAGAAATCAATGAACTTTCAAAAGTCCATCAAAATAGAGCTTTTGAATGTTAATTTGTTGATATGGTCTAAGCAACAATGCCAAAGATTAGTGGAACTCAAATCAAGGGGTTGATTTGAACCTAGTAAAGTTCTTTAAAGAGTTGTTTGTTTTAATCAAGCATATTGACTCAACCTGTAATTGACCATTTCATTCAAATAAACAAACAAACATTGTTTTTGTTTTTCTTGAATGTGAGTCTTTCTGTGTTTGAAAACAGAAATTTAGGTATATTGATTATGGAACAAAATAGCCATTAAGTTCCAGCCTTTGAAAGGACTTAAACAAACTAGATGACCCTACAACTAATGTAGCATTGCCATGCTTCATTTCCCACTTGTAGGTCATTAGTGTATCCTAGCTTCCATTGTTTGAGTTATTACCGAAGTAAGAACCTCAAGCGGTATATGATACCAAGGAAGTTTGATTGCTAGGTCACTTCTCTTTAAACATAAACTTATAGGTAGAAACGGAATCGTAAATTCCTTTCATTTGTTCCTCGTTTTCCTATTTCTTGTACCCTTTCTTATAGTCTTAAGAATTGAATTCTTTAGTGTTGACTTTTATACTTTGTTAGACATGTCCAACAAGGTTCTTACCATTTAATTTATGTTGAATATTAAGTTTCAACTAGATGATCTTACCAGAAGCTTCTAAAGTTCTCTAAGCATCGATCTATTCGAATGTCTAGGGACTAGACTCATTCGAGAATTAAATGGACAAAGATATTAGGTTGTTAACCATTGGTAAAGCTGAGCGTATTAGACTCAATGCTTTATGATCTCAAAACTACATTGTATTTTGAATTCACAAGCACCAATCGGTTTGCCATTCGACTTTGATACTCGAAAACAACCATAAAAGTCGATATAAGAAACGTACATTTTAAATTGCTCACTTTCTCTCATTTCCGTGAATCGTTCTTGGATTCACTACCAATCGAGGAAATTTACTGTTACCTTTCTAAAAGGATTTACTGCAGTGCAAGATATTTAATTATAAACAATAATTAAAACATACATTGAAGCATGCAAAGTCTAAACATTTATCATGAATAATAACTTGAAAATTAAAGCAATCATGCAATTTTAACAAGTTATTAGCATTTTATTCGAATTTATTGTTCCGGCAGGTGTGAATAAAATGATTCCAAGATCCTAAAATCATTGAAGAACTAAGCACAGTTTGTCGACTTAATCCTAAAACATCTTAGGTAAGCAAAAGCCTTTTGCTAATAGTCTAGAAACTATTCTTGGTTGATAGGTACGTCTAAGAACTTATTAGGTAAACCTATCGATTTTGCCACGACATAAAAGGACTCCTTACTTATATCGTTGAGTTTCACCAAAACTAACATGTACTCACAATTATTTGTGTACCTTGCCCCTTTAGGACCAATAAGTAACACCTCGCTGAGCGAAAACTATTACTAGATTGATGTAAAGGATATCCAAGCAAGTGTATATTTTGGCATGGCACCTTTTAACTCAATTTTTAAGTTTGGAACTTAAGGCTCTTACTATGTTGGTTAGATTTTAAGTGAACTAAAATCCTTAATCATGCAACATAATCAAGCTTTTGATCTCATGCATTTTAAGACATATTTAAAAGCAATAAATAACTTAAAACATGCATAAGATAAATGTGATCTAGTATGGCCCGACTTCATCTTGAAACTTTGACTTCAAAGTCCGTCTTGAAAATCTCCGTGGGAGGCACCATTTTCTTCAAATAGGATAAGCTATAACTAATTACAACTATTTGATGGTACGCAGACCATATTTGAATTGAAAAATAACTTTGGTACTTTAGACCAATTACATTCAAATTAATGGTACGCAGACCATATTTTCTATCCTATTTGGGCCATACTAGTCACTTCATAACCTGCAAAACAGTACATATACAATATATACCATTCACCCATTCATTATCATGAATGGCCCACATAGCTGGTTAGTAAAACATATTATGCATCACGTAAACATTTGCAGCAATTAATCAAGGGCACCAATAATCTACCAATTATTCAGTCCTTATTAATTCTAATCAAGTTGTTTTAACCTTAAGGATTTGTAGACCTAATCAAGAGTTTTATGACTAAAAGGGCTCCCACTTAAACCAATAAATTCATATGCTTTACTAATTTTAAACATAAAAATGTATTTCAAGTCTAACCGGAAACATACAAATTTAATTAAAATTTAAAGCTCATATAAATTTATAATTGAATCCAAAAATTTTAATTTAATTTCAGTCGTATTTAAATTAATTCATGATTTTAATTTTAGTAAAATAATTAGAATAAATAAAATTTATTATAATTACAATATTCAAAATTAAAATCCAAGAAAATAATTTAAATTACTAATTTTAAAATTAATTAAAATTACGTAAACTGAAAAATTTCAAATTAAACATTCAAAACGATCTAATCGCAACGCAAACACCCTACGCATTGCACGCCCATGGGCCGCACGCACACAGCCATCGCTGGCCATGTGCGCGCAGCCCATGCGCTCGTCGCATAGCTGCTGCATCTTCCATCGCAAGCCATTGCACAAGTTGGTGCTCGCTGCGCGCGCACCAGCGCTCGATGCACGCGAGCCATCGCTCGCTGTGCGCGCTCGCCAGCGCTTGCTGCGCGCGCTCCAGCGCTCGATGCACGCGAGCCATCGCTCGCTGCACGCGAGCCATCGCTCGCTGTGCGCGAGCCATCGCTCGCTGTGCGCGAGCAATTGCTCGCTGCGCGCGATCAACGCTGGGCGCAGCGCTCGTGGCACGCGAGCTTGCGCTCGCTGCGTGCGAGGCTGCGCGCGCTTGCGCGAGGCAGTGCGCGTTGTGGCGCAGCTCGCTTGCTGCCCACACGCGACTGTCGTGCCTTGCCTTCGCCCATGCCCATTCGTCCATAGCTCGTGGCCCACGACACAAGGCAGGGCTGCTGCCTTGTGCTCGTGCACCATGCCCTTGCTCATTGCATTCGTGCCGCACGGGCGACGAGCTCCCTTGCTCGTCGTCGCATGCCCGCACTATACAACACCCCTTAAGGGTAACACGAAGCGTCCATTGCTTTGTGCGTGCAAGTTATATGAACGAATCGCATAAAAATTTAAAATTTATATTTAAAATTAATGACAAATTAATAAATTAATATTAATTTCATAATTTTAGGGCGAAAAATCGAAAATTTATTATTCAATTGATTTCCGATTATCATGGATTCAAGCCTAGGTCATAAAAATTTAAAATTTATCATAAATTTACAATTTTTATGGTGGTTTTTAATCATAGGTTTCTAATTAAATTATAATTAATTATGAAAATCAAATTAATTCTAAATTATTCTAATTTTTAACAAATTAATCATAATTACAAATTAGATTGCATAATTAACAAGGCTAGGCATTCAAACTTGTTAAACATATACAGTAGGTCAATCAAAAATTCAAGATTTATCAACAAGAATCGCAAATATTTAATTTAACATCTTAAATTTACGAAATTTTGCATTCGAAAAACTAAAACCTTCGAAAAGTCATAGTTAGGCTTCGAATTTGAGAATTCTGGGTTCGGCAGAAAAATATTATTTTTTGTCAAAATTTTAGAATGCCTTTTACATGCGGAATTGACACAAAAATCACTCGATTTGGATGAGTAACGAAGAAACTGCCAAAAAACTGCGTACGTATAATTAAATAAACGCAATTTGCAATTAATTAACAATTACGAAAATTAATCACCCCTTTTAATTCTTGCAAATTTGTAATATTTAACCATGTTCATGCAATTTAGATTATGAAAATAATAAGAGGCTCGTGATACCACTGTTAGGTTATGATACATATGACAATTCATAAATCATGCGGAAAAACCATTTAGCCAGGAATACATATTATTTACACATAATCATATAGCATAGTTTAGATGCATACTCTTTGTTGCGTGCCTTCCCTAGCTGCGCCCGAACCGAACAAGAACAAGTCTTTAGGACTCCAAGTGTCGTCCCTCCGTAGATAGTCCACAGCACGTCCGGATCCGCCTTAAGATTGACCAACTAGAATCGCCCTTAAGGTACTAGAATTTTCGGCACTCTTAGGTAAGAAATATGACTGAATTTTTTCTCAAAACTCACTTTGAATACTTGAATTAATCTGTTAAAATATGTGACCCTAGGCACGTATTTATAGAGTTATGGAAAGGGAATTGGAATCCTAGTAGGATACGAATTAATTAAACTTAGAATCCTACAAGAACTCTAATTAATTAATTTATCCTTTTAGGAATAGGAATTTAATCATATACTAATTCTAATAGTTTTAGGAATCATGCATGAACACAAAGTCACACACACACGGCAGCCACGAGGGCCGCCCATGCGTGTGCGTGCGAGCAGCAGCCCACGCAGCGAGGCCATGGCCTTGGCGCGCGCTGGGCCTGCCTTGCGGTGGGCCTGGGCGCTGCCTTGGCTGGGCGCTGCCTTGGCTTGCTGGGCGATGGCCCGAATTCGTGCTGGGCCTTCGTCTGGCAAGCCTCGTCCGATGCTAATTCGTACGATGCGCTTCCGATTAAATTCCCGGTTCCGGAATTCATTTCCGATACGAACAATATTTAATATTTCCGATTCCGGAATCAATTTCCGTTTCGAACAAATATTTAATATTTCCGTTTCCGGAATTATTTTCCGATTCCGATAATATTTCCGATTCTGACAATATTTCCGTTTCCGGCAATATTTCCGATTCTGGCAATATTTCCATTTCCGATAATATTTTCCGATACGTACCATGTTTCCGTTTCCGGCAACATCTACGACTTGGATAATATTTATATTTCCGATACGATCCATATTTCCGTTTCCGGCAATATCATCGTTTCCGGAGTATTCATTTCTTGCCTGTGACGATCTCAGCTCCCACTGAAACCAAGATCCGTCGATTCCGAATATCCATAGATGGAGTATCTAATGCCATTAAATACTTGATCCGTTTACGTACTATTTGTGTGACCCTACGGGTTCAGTCAAGAGTAAGTTGTGGATTAATATCATTAATTCCACTTGAACTGAAGCGGCCTCTAGCTAGGCATTCAGCTCACTTGATCTCACTGAATTATTAACTTGTTAATTAATACTGAACCGCATTTATTAGACTTAACATAGAATGCATACTTGGACCAAGGGCATTATTTCCTTCACTTAGCCCACGCTTGAACCCGTGCTCGTGAAAAAACCGCTACTATAGGTGGTACCGTATCAGCAAATGGGATAGTCTGCCTTAAGCCGTATTGTCGCATGACTCGGTAAGGAAAAAATGTAAACAGGCCGAGATAACCCCAACAAAGAAACATGAACTACCGTCTCGGAACCCCCCATCATATTAGTCAAGCCCCACCACGGTACCACCCACTTAATAGAACATATGCCATGAGCAAAATAGGAGGCCCATTCGGCCTCGTCCTAGCCTTGGTGCAAATACTTTCGGTTGCCTAAAGCTATTGGGCGATAATGTTTAGGATCGGCAGGAGCTTCTAGAAGCCTAAGTCGTTCCATGAGCCAAGTCTGCAAAAAACGGGTGCGATCAGAAAAATAATAAGGCCTGGGACGCATTTTCAACGCCCAGGACCAGGCGCCAGAAATACCGACGCCCAGCCTTGGGCGCTGAAAATCAGCTCCAGGCAGAGGCAAACAAAGAAAAAAAAAAACAATCATATGCGCGCAAATAAACGATCAATTACTTGCAGCAATAGGGGGCTCCCCTTAAAATTTTCGGACTTGGCATCCTTCTTTAACTCATCCGCACCCAACAAGGTCTCAGCAACAATCAACGGAATAATAGAATAGCAACTTTCCATCTGACTGATCAGGGGAATCAACCTTATGTCGCCAAACTCACTGTTGTTATTCGACAGTAAATAGTGGTTCAACAAGCAGAATACAAGTGCCCGGATATTCAATTTCTGTTCAGTCCTATTTTTACTAGGCCTAAAGTGTGTTAGGTTATGATACATATGACAATTCATAAATCATGCGGAAAAACCATAAAGCCAGGAAAGCATATTATTTACACATAATCATTTAGCATAGTTTAGATGCATACTCTTTGTTGCGTGTCTTCCCTAGCTGCGCCCGAACCGAACAAGAACAAGTCTTTAGGACTCCAAGTGTCGTCCCTCCGTAGATAGTCCACAGCACGTCCGGATCCGCCTTAAGCTTGACCAACTAGGATCGCCCTTAAGGTACTTAGAATTTTCGGCACTTATTAGGCAATTGTATGACTGAATTTTTTGCTCTCAAAAATCACTTTGAATACTTGAATGCTCTGTGTAAATATGTGACCCTAGGCACCTATTTATAGAGTTATGGAAAAGGATTTGGAATCCTATTAGGATACTAATTTATTTAATTATAATCCTACTAGGACTCTAATTAAACAAACTAAATCTTTTAGGATTAGATTTAATCATATGACAAATCCCGGTAGCCTTAGGATTCGAGTAACACACTTCGAGTGATACGCTAGCACCGCACGCAGGCCTTGCGGCCCACGCACAGCGCCAGCCCACTTGTCGCAGCCCCGCGCGCGCGCCAAGGCCATTGCTGGGCCTGGCCTTGCGCTGGACCGGGCGTGGCTTGGCAGCGTGTTTTTGGGCGCTTGGGCTTGCTGAGCGTAGGCCTGGCTTCGTGCTGGGCCTTCGTCTAGCAAGTCTCGTCCGATGCTAATTCGTACGACGCACTTCCGATTAAATTCCCGATTCCGGAATTTATTTCCGATACGAACAATATTTAATATTTCCGATTCCGGAATTAATTTCCGTTTCGAACAAATATTTAATATTTCCGTTTCCGGAATTATATTCCGATTCCGATAATATTTCCGATTCTGACAATATTTCGTTTCCGGCAATATTTCCGATTCCGGCAATATTTCCATTTCCGATAATATTTTCCGATACGTACCATGTTTCCGTTTCCGGCAACATCTACGACTTGGATAATATTTACATTTCCGATACGATCCATATTTCCGTTTCCGGTAATATCATCGTTTCCGGAGTATTCATTTCTTGCCTGTGACGATCTCAGCTCCCACTGAAACCAAGATCCGTCGATTCCGAATATCCATAGATGGAGTATTTAATGTCATTAAATACTTGATCCGTTTACGTACTATTTGTGTGACCCTACGGGTTCAGTCAAGAGTAAGCTGTGGATTAATATCATTAATTCCACTTGAACTGAAGCGGCCTCTAGCTAGGCATTCAGCTCACTTGATCTCACTGAATTATTAACTTGTTAATTAATACTGAACCGCATTTATTAGACTTAACATTGAATGCATACTTGGACCAAGGGCATTATTTCCTTCAAAGTGATGTTTGGCAAGTTTCGCCAAATTAACCTTATCACCCATAATGATCTCAGCAAGCGTGTCGTCATCTAGTCCTAGGAAAGCCCCCATAGTTGTTTTACCCTCTTCAACAGTGCCAGGGGTAGCAGGAGTAGCATTGGTAGGATAACCCAGGATTGCGGCAAATTCATCTGGCAAAGGGCATACCTCATTGCCCCGAAAAACAAAAACATGGTGATCAGAATCCCAAAAGGTTAGGGCGGCATACAGAAAGTTATAATCAATGTTAATTTGTTGTAAGCCTAAAAGTGCCTCTAAGTGGTATCCTTTCAACAAAACCTTTTCTGTGGGATTAAGGGCTCTAAGCCAGCGCCTAACAACTCGTTGGAGGGAGAAAGAAGGAATCAACATGGCAAGAGTAAAAAAAAAAATAAAGCTAGATAATTGTAGAGAAAAGAAGTTGGTAATGGTGAAAAAGAAAAACGTACTTAACCCCCTATATATACACGAAATCATCCTGATCCCATTCGGAAACGCGTTGAGAAATCTCGAAAAATAAAAAAGGGCTGCTAAGGCAGCATTTTCAGCGCCCGAGGTTGGGCGCTGAAATATCTAACGCCTGACATGGGGCGTTGAAAATGCGGCCCAAGGCCCAACTCTTCCAAAACGCGAACCAGGAAAACGCCCAAGACCGTGTTATTAGACACGGGGACCTGTTGTAATCAAGATCAAGCCCAAAGCACTTTTAGAGCCCAAATAGTGAAAGCAAGTGTCGAAAATTAGACTCGTCTCCAAAAATATGTGTACATTTTTCAAAGCAATAAAGAAAAAAAACATATAATAATCAAGGTCATTCTTCGGAACAAAAAAAAATCATTATGTCGTTGGTTTCTCAAATTAAAAGCGTTCATTTGCCAAAAAGATCACTCCGGGCCGAAGTAAGCTCGATGTACTAATCATTGAAAAATAAAGCAAACTTTGTCGCCCGAAAAATGAAGTCGCACTCCACGATTTCATCAAAGTAGCATACCACTACCAAGGTCGCTCACACTTACGAGCACGACCCCAAACACGATCAAGGACGTTATAAAATACGCACTCTTCTTGGTAAAGAGCAACCATCAAGTACGAATGCTTGGGGGCTTGAAAGAAAGGAAATACACGATGCAAGTTGAAACAACGCTTCCAGGCCGCGTCCCGTGCTTGGACAAAATCAAAGACGGACCCGACCTCAAAGCAAAGGTCTCCGCTAACATTCGCATATGGTCCCACCAGTCATTTCGCAAGGACCTAAGTAGTTGCATAACTAGGCCAGTTCTCAACGGTGACATACATCCTATGGGCCGTAAAGACCTGTTCGAAACCATGAAAGGCAAACGGCCATTAAACGATGGTTCATTTAGACACGTTGCCAACCCACATTCAGGTTACAACTAAACCCGAGCATTTCTCGAGAGAACTCGCTCTTACAAGAATAAAAAAAATTCTCAAAAGAAATCCCAAAAAGAAATGAAGTAGGTTCTGGTCCACCTCGATCAGGCAGGATCGCGTCAGAACCATGCGAGTCCCAAATCAAAAAAAACAAGTAGGGATGGCAATGGGTCCAAGACCCGACCCAAATCCGATTAGATCCTATCCATTTTTTAGGGTCTGGGTCCAAAAAAATTAGACCCATTGGATCTGGGTCGGATCTGGATCTGTAATCAATGGGTCGGGTCTGGATCTGGGTCTAAAAGTCTCAGACCAAGATCCGACCCAAATCCGACCCGAGACCCGAAAGTATATATTAAATTAAAAAAAAAAGTTTTACTGTATTCTTGCCTTTTAACCTAATCTTAAACCTAAAAAACAAAAGTTAGTCTTTCACTCAAACGCCGCTGAAGAGGGTAGAGCACGATTTTGTTCCCTTCACTCATCTAAACTTCGATGTCGTCACCGAAATAATGACCGGCTAACTCGACATTAACACCGTCCACACTACGAAAGAGAGGATCTGCTACATTTCTATGCCCCAGGTATCATAATTTCTCTACTTGCATAGTCCCATACTCCTGGAACTCCCAATCTTGAACAATCTGAGTTTTTGACCTTTGAGTTTTGTTAATACTACGGTCTAAGGATTTACAGTTAATGTTATTCTCTTATATGGTATAAAAACTTGTAATCAATTTCTATAAAACTATAATTAGCCTGTTCATTTTTCAAGGAAAGTTAGCAATGATAATAGGAGATGAGTGTATTATGCCAATATTTTCAAATTCCAACCGATAAAATTGTTGAGAAAAATGTTTTCTAATTGATAGAAAAAGATACGAATTAACAAATTAATTAATTTGTAATTGGATAACTTAGGTAGTGCTCTTGTATCAGGTGCTCAACTCGTATTTGGGGATTCTTCCTATTAGAAATTTGTTATAGATTTATAATTAAGTAGATTAGTAAGATGACACAGTAACTTTATGAGCTTGTTGTTTTTAGTTGCATTCCTCTTTTTAGTGGCTTTACGAATTCTAGAAGATGGTAATTAACTTTATGAATTCTGGAGTATTGCTTAGCTACATTTCCTCATGTATCATATTTTTATTTTGTTAATTGTATTTGCAGTACTATGACTTATATATGGGCTGTCTTTTTTTATAGATTTTTTAATCTATAATCTTTTATAATTGTGTGTAGGCAATGGATGAGGAACAATCTCAAAATCAGCCTAGTGAGCCTATTGTTCATGACATTGATCAAGATGAAGGATTTGTAAGCTTGGTAGATGATGACGATCTTACACAAACTCATGGCATTCCAAGTACCCACATCAAGATGAAGGATGTATTGGAGTAGTACATTTTTTAAGACAATTGCAATGTATTCTATCCTATATTCGAACGTTTAAAAAACACAGGGTTATATATAAGTAATATAACAAGCAAAATTTAAGCGGTTAAAATATTTAGCTTAGACCCGTTTAGGACCCAGATCCGACCCTAGACCCGTTAGATCCAGTGGATCTGGATTTGGGTCTAACTTTTTTAGACCCAGTGGATCTGGGTCGGATCTGGATCCACCACCTGAAAACCGGGTCTGGGTCTGGGTCTTGCTACACCCGGTCCAGATCCGGCCCATTGCCATCCCTAAAAACAACAACAACAAATTCAGGTTCGCCCACCTTCAGCGGGCGGGGTCTGTGTCACTAAAACGCGCAGGTCCTCAGTTTTTAAAAAAAAAATTCAAAAAAAAAAAGACAAAAACAGGCTCGCCCACCTTTAGCGGGCGGGGTCTGTGCCACTAACCGCGCAGGCCCTTACTTGTCGCAGCAATAACTTTTCTCGGTTTATCCTTTTCCAAAAATCAAAGGATGGTTTATCTTTTTCCAAAAATCAATGGATGGTTTATCTTTTTCCAAAATTCAAAAGGTGGTTTATCTTTTTCCAAAAATCAAAAGGTGCTTTATCTTTTTCCAAAAATCAAAAGATGGTTTATCTTTTTCCAAAAATCAAAAGATGGTTTCCCTTTTCCAAAAATTAAAGGATTGGTTTTTCGCTTTTCCAAAAAAGAGCGATGTGCTGGATTTTCCTTCGTTTTACGTCTTATAAAAACAAAGGGGGTTTTCTCGTTTAGCTAACACTGAAAATGAGAATCTTTAAAAACATTTTTTTTTTACCTCGTGATCGGGCTTGGCCAAGCCTGGTTACACTTTATAGCTTTGATTTCGAAAACGACTGTAGATACTTCAATTCCAATGACAAAGTGAGGGAGTTTCTATACATCTGTAGGTACTTCCAATGACAAAATGAGGGAGTTCCTATACTTAACAAAATCCAATGACACGTGAGGAATATGTTAACACTTCAAGTGATGACCCTTAAGTCAAATGTTATCACTCGAGGGCTCGTGAGACCCTCGCAAAACAGGTCACATACACTATGGCTTGTATGACGCACTCCGTCTAATACTTTGACCATCGTCTTACTCCAAGACTCAGTCAAAGTGGGGGCTAACTGTAGACACCTACTTTTGTCCCCATTCCCGAAAGGGAAGGTTCGATGATGAGAACATAAATCTCCACTTGGCAACGCATCTCCTATAAAATAACGAATCTCGATCACCCTTTTCATTTCAGCCAAAACTGCTATTTATAGAAACCTGCTAAAAATGGTAACTGCCGTAAGAAGTAGTTGTTAAAAGTGGCAAGACATAAAAGAGAGAAATCTGTCAGAATTAGGTGTTGCACTCCAACATAAAGTCCTAAAAGAGATAGAATTGGCAAAGGAATTATATTCCTGTTATAATTCGAAAATAAGAGTTACGTATTAATTAAATTCCTGACGAACCCAGAGTTCGTAACGGGCCCAGACGCATTCCGTCATAAGTTGATACACACTAAGAAACTCGAATAAGTCTCAAAAGCTCCGTGATTAAGAGTCCAAATCTGACAAAAGGCTCGGCTGAGACCCTATTTTCAACGCCTGGGTCTGGGCGCCGAAATCTTCGACGCCCTACCCTGGGCGCTGAAAGTACCTGGGACGTGTTGTCTCCGAATTCTCTTTGGGTTCGGATTCTAAAGATCTATCTTTCCACCAACTCTTTCCCTATAAATACAGCCTCATAATCGACGAAAAAAGAACACACAATTTATAATCTGAGTATTGACTCCAACCCTAAGCCTAATCCTCACGCTGCGAAATTGATCTCGCGTTCTGTCGCAATCGACTCAAAAGTCGAACAGAACGTATCTTGTCCCTTGTAGCTGATGAATTAAGCCTAAATACTGGAACATTGCTCAGAAACCCGAGATTCGTTAAATAAAAGGAGAAATAGCAAAGCCAAGTGGTTAGTTTTCTGAGAACCGTGACGCACCTCTCAAGGGTGCGTCGTAATGTATCCCTTCGCATGATTTAATCGCTTTCATCACCCTTTTATAAAATTGGCAAACTATTAATTTGATTGATCTATCACGCCTAATAAAGATAATACCTTGGACAATTGAACTATCATGCTAGGTACCTTAAATCAATCTAAACAAGATAATCACGATCGATTTAGTATTATGTGTTGCATATTGCTAAAATCAATTCAGAATAGTTTAATAGTTAACGCATGTCCCTTCAATTATTTATGCTGAGCTAGTAAGGATAACCTGCCTCTGGAGTTATCGATGAGCACTCCTCTCGGTAGTTACAGTCCCCCGAACTCTCAATCTCTGCCCTGCGGGTGTACGTTGAGCGATCCCCAAACCAGGGATCACAAGGGAACCTATGGCCGTCGTGGTCGAACATAATTGCACTCCCTTTATGTCACGATAACCGGGTTTTGTCAGTTTTTCTCATTATCATTAAAAACTGAATGGCGACTCCTATATTACTAGTCGATTGGGTGTAAACTCACAGGAAATCTAACTACACTTGATCTGACGACGTCACGCCCACGAGGGACGAGGTCATGCATTAGCCTCGTGCTTTTTCGACCCCCTCACACCTAGTTGTTTCTATGTTGGTTCGGTTATTAAGTGAACTTAATGTAATCGAGTCATATGAAACAACCTATTCATGCAAAGCATACATACATTCATACATTCACGCATAATATATATATATATATATATATATATATATATATATATATATATATATATATATATATATATATATATATATATATATATATATATTAATGTGCATAAATAAATGGTGGTCTAGTATGGCCCAAAACATCTTGTCTTGAAGCATCCAATCTTCATCACCTCCTTGTTAGCTTGGCATCGTCTTGAATCTTCGTTCAAATGCTAACTTAAAGTTCTAAACTTAGAAATACTTGAAAATAATAAAATTACATCAAAATTTCCATGGTACGCAGACCATATTTAAAACTTTACATTCAAAGATAGAACGGTACGCAGACCGTATTTAACTATCCTAAATGGCCATACTAGTCAGTTTGGAGTACCTGCATTGCATAAAATATATATTCTATGCATTCACCCATTCGTGTGCTAAATCGAATGGCCCATGTAAATATGCAAGTATTTACGTGAATTAATTAAAATTCACGTTCACATAAACGCGTCCTAAAAGATTAATCAATTTCCAAATTATTAATCCTTAGACTTTATTCTAATTAAAATTGAATTTAATTAAAATAAGGCGACCTACGAAAATAATTAAAAATAATTATTTCATTTTAATTTCATTTAGTGGCTCCCACTCAAACCAATAATTATCCGGATAATTAATTATGAAATATTAAATTAAAACTCGCGGCCCGGCCCAAGCAAATAAAATATTAAATTAAATATCCCGTTTGCCCAAATTAATGCAAATATGCGAAGCCCAACGAAATAAACAATTTTCAATGAAAACGTTCAATTACGTAGTTGGGCTAGGCTTGCGCCCAGCCCAATGCCCTTGCGTTGGCCTATGAGGCGACGAGCAAGCTCGCACACCCAGCAACCTTCGCGCGCGCGCGTGCCCGCAGCCATCGCTGTGCATCGCTGCGCTGGACGTCGCAGGGCCTTGTGCCCTGCTTCTTCGCAGCCCCCTTTGCAAGCATACGCCTGCCCCTTTCCTCGCCCAGCGCGCACGAGGCACGCAGCACGCTTGCTGCTGCCCGTGTCGCTGCGGCTCGGCCATTGCATAGAAGCCCGTATGGCTCGTCGAGCCATACGTCCACCACACATCGTGTTCGTGCCTTTGGTTCGTGATACGGACCAACTCAATTAAAATAAATTTAATTTCACGAACTTGCATTAATATTATTTTTCATAAAGTTACGATTTTTATTTTCGAAAAACAACGATTTTTAACGATTTAATAAACTTTAACGACAATCCAATTTCGTAAAATTATTAAATCAAGACTAACATTATTCAAACTTTTAAGAACGAATGAATCAACAATAAAAATTTGAACTTTTAATTAATAAAATCCGAAGCTTTAAATCGTTCATTAACATTTAAATTTCAGATTTTTAATAATTTGGTTTAAGTGCGATTAAAATTAACGAAACCATTCAAAATTTTAATCCTATAATTTTTAAAATTATCCACTGACCCATGAAATTATATCCCCTTTCCCAATTAACCGAATTATTAAACCAAAATTAATTAAAATTCAATTAGGGTTTCAAATTTTACGAATTGGGGAAAGGCAAAATTAGGGTTTATACTTATCGGAAAAATCTGAAATTTTTACCATAGATCAAGAATATACCCAGAAACATTTCGTCAAAATTTCAAGCAATTCTGAGTAGTTTAGGTCGACCTTTTAATTGAATTACTGTCCGACACTTTTAATTTTTAATGAAAAATTAACAAAAACGCCCAAAATACGACACTTCGAGGCCTGTTTTTGCAATTCCGTTCTCATTAGATGATCTTAGAAAATCCTTTTCAATCAGATTAGGGGTTTGAAACTCGAAAAAACGAATATTTTTTATTTCAGACCTGATTATTACGCAATTCATCCAATAATTGGTAAAAACTCCGAAAATTCAACAAAAAATTTAAAATTTTCGACAGATGCAAAAACAAATAAATCATGCTAAAACATGCTTTGAATACATAAGGCTCATGATACCACTGTTGAGGAATACAGTTAAACATAATAACATGTGCGGAAACAAACCCCAAAGCCAGGAAGCATGTATAAAGCACAGATTTAAGCAGACTTACGTTTGAAGCGTGTTTTCCACAAATTCTCAACGAACACGAACTTAGAACTCCTCTTGTCGTTCCTCTACTTGGTTCACCGACACGATCAGAACCTTCTTGATTATCGTAGCTTAGACAATCGATCAAGAGTTTGTGCTTTTGGGAAGAACTCACTTTGGAGGCACAGAGAGAATTAGGGTTCTCTGTGTCTAGGGTTTGAGTAATGAATTGTATGTGTTGGAATAATACAATTTGCCTATTGTATTAATGATGTAACCGGCCAAGACTAAAGAGCCTTGACCGGCCACATACGAGCACACGGACCACACAGCCCGCCGCCCAGCAACACGCACTGCAGGCCGAAGCCGACAGCGCGCGCGCGCCGAGCAGCTGGGACATGGGCCTGCTCGCTTGTCGCTGCGTTGCTGCTGTTGCGTGTTGTTGCGTGCTCGTGCCCAATAGGCTGGCCTTGCTCGCCTTTGCTCGCGAGCTTGCTGGCTCGTTGGGCCTTGCACGCTTACGTGCTTGGCTCGACGGGCCGGCAACTCCGATGCCCTTCATATTCGCGATTTAATATATTTCCGATATATTATTTATCGTTTCGTATACGAAGAATCACCGTCGTACGATACGATTTATTCGTGTCGCCCAGCTTACGAATATTCGCGATACGATATACGATTCCGATGCAAGGTCGTATCGTATAATACGTTTTCCAACTAATTCCCGAAAAGCTATTAAATGAATTTCCGAATTCATTTAATCCGGTGATCTATTACGTGTCATTGGTGTGACCTTGTAGGTTCAGTCAAGAGTAAGCTGTGAGTTCAATATCCATTAGAACTCACTGATCGGAAGCATTGCTCCAGCTAGCTGTTCCGATCACTTGATCTCACTGAATTAATTGTTCGCAATTAATCTGAACCTTGGTATTAGAATTAATGCACCTTGGGTGAAGGACATATTTCCTTCAGTCGACACGCGCCCGATCGGGCGCACCTCGCCCTCGCCTGATCCGGGTCAGGCGGATTGTAGGATGCTCCGTTTCAGCTATAACTTTACTCTTTCGAACTTGGAGCTTCAGGCCTGCACACTATTAAACACCCAAACAGCGTAATTCCCTCTTCTCACCTCTCTAACACCAAAAACTATACCGAGATACACTTAGGTAGGGGAAAACACTAACAAAACACACAAAAGAAAAACGAAAATTGAAATATTATACTACCAAAGCAATAAAATACAGGTTGCCTCCCGCAAAGCGCTGGTTTATTTCTAGGTCCCGCTCGACCTCATTACCTCGAATATGCGACTCATAGGGCGGAAGGATTGAGGTGTTGAACCTCAACCACTCCTACAGTAGCCCCTTCGTGGTACAACTTCAGACGTTGCCCATTCACTTTAAAGCGCTCACCACTGGTGTTATCTACCTCAACTGACCCAAACTTGTTGACCATAGTCACGGTGAACGGCCCAGACCACCTAGACTTAATTTTTCCAAGAAACAACTTAAGCCTATAGTTAAATAGCAGAACCTTATCGCCCACCGCGAACTCTCTATGCAGGATATGATTGTCGTGCCACCGCTTAGTCTTTTCCTTATAAATCCGGGCACTATCATAAGCTTGTAGTTGGAATTCATCTAGCTCACCCAATTGAAGTAGCCGCTTCTCACCGGCTAACTTTGCATCCATGTTGAGCTGTTTGATTGCCCAATAAGCCTTGTACTCCATTTCTACTGGTAAATGACACGCCTTGCCATACACCAACCGATACGGGGAGGTACCAATAGGTGTCTTAAAGGCGGTTCTGTATGCCCATAAAGTATCGTTAAGCTTATCGTTCCAGTCCTTCCTAGACTTCGCCACCACTTTCTCAAGGATATTTGATCTCCCGGTTGGAGACCTCAACTTGCCCACTCGTCTGAGGGTGATAGGCTAGCCCAATGCGGTGATAAACTCCATATTTGTGCAGGAGCGCATCCAGATGCTTCTCATGGAAGTGCGACCCTCCATCACTAATCAAAGCTCGCGGAACCCCGAATCTAGGAAAAATGAATTTTTTTAACAGAGGAATGACCGTCTTAGCATCATTAGTAGGTGAGGCAACGGCTTCCACCCACTTCGACACATAATCTACAGAAAAAAGGATATACAAGTTACCCTTGGACGATGGAAATGGTCCCATGTAGTCAATTCCCCATACATCGAAAACCTCAACCTCAAGAATTCCGTTCTGTGGCATCTCATACCTCCTCGAAATAGTGCCGGCCCTCTGGCACGCATCACAAGCCATAATGAAAGCCTGTGCATCCTTATACATAGTAGGCCAGTAAAAACCACATTGTGACAACTTAGCATTGGCCTTTGACGGTCCATGGTGACCACCATAAGGCGAAGAATGACACCTACTGATAATACCTTGGACTTCCCATTCTAGAACACAACGCTTGTACAGCTCTTCAACAGTCTCACGAAACAAATAAGGGTCATCCCAGAAGTAGAACCGAACATCATGTAGGAACTTCTTCTTCTGTTGATATGTAAGATCGGCCGGAAGAATACCCCCTACAATGTAGTTAGCAAAATCTGCGAACCATGGTGACTGACTGGCAAGTGCAAGTAAGTGATCATCCAGAAATGAATCATTGATCGGTGTAGACACTTTACCATCATCATACCTCAATCTAGACAGGTGATCTGCAACCACATTCTCAGCCCCTTTCTTATCGCGAATCTCCAGATCAAACTCTTGTAGCAGTAGTATCCATCGAATAAGCCTGGGCTTGGCTTCTTTCTTTGAGAGCAGATACTTAAGAGTCGCATGGTCAGTGTAGACTATCACCTTGGACCCTATCAGATAAGTACGAAATTTGTCCAAGGCATAGACTATGGCTAGAAGCTCTTTCTCAGTAGTAGCATAATTAACTTGAGCTTCATCTAAGGTCTTACTTGCATAGTAGATGGCATGTAAAACCTTTTCCTTTCTCTGACCCAAAACTGCCCCAACTGCATAATCACTTGCATCACACATTATCTCGAATGGAAGATCCCATTCGGGAGAACGAATGATAGGAGCCGAAATCAGTGCCTGTTTAATCCTGTCAAAAGCCTCGAGACAAGCATCAGTAAACACAAACGGGGCATCCTTGAGGAGGAGCTGGGTCAGTGGTTTAACAATTTTAGAAAAGTCCATGATAAAGCGGCGATAAAGCCCCGCATGACCAAGAAAACTTCTAACACCCTTCACATTAACTGGAGGGGGCAATTGTTCAATCACTTGGACCTTAGCTCGATCCACCTGAATGCCCTTATCAAACATTAAATGCACCAAGACCACCCCTTAAGTAACCATGAAATGACACTTTTCCCAGTTTAGGACTAAATTACACTCTTCACATCTTTTCAATACTTTAGTCAGATTTAGCAAGCAAGAATCAAAAGAAGTACCATAGACACTAAAATCATCCATAAACACTTCCATGAGAGACTCAATAAACTCAGAAAAGATGCTCATCATGCAACATTGGAAAGTAGCAGGTGCATTACACAGACCAAAGGGTATCCTACGATATGCAAAGGTACCGTAGGGACAGGTGAAGGTGGTCTTTTCCTGGTCGTCCGGATGTATGGGAATTTGAAAGAAACCAGAATAACCATCCAGATAACAGAAAAACTTGTGACGGGCTAGCCTTTCTAACATTTGATCAATAAAGGGAAGGGGAAAGTGGTCCTTTTTAGTAGCAACATTCAGACGCCTATAATCAATGCACATGCGCCAACCTGTGACTACCCTAGTTGGTATCAACTCATTTTTCTCATTTCTAACCACAGTTGTCCCCCCTTTCTTAGGAACTACCTGAACAGGACTCACCCACTTAGAATCAGACACAGCATAGACAATACCCGCATCAAGCAATTTCATAACTTCAGCTTTTACAACATCTTGCATGACAGGGTTCAGACGACGCTGGGGTTTTTATGCATGGTTTATGATTTTCATCTAGATGTATCCTATGCATGAAAAAGTCATGGCTAATACCCTTTAAATCATCAATACTGTACCCAATGGCCTTTTTGTGCTTTTTCAACACAGTAAGAAGTTGGGACAACTGGTCTGCATCAAGTGCAGTACTGACGATTACAGGGAAAAGTTGTTCATCATCCAAAAACGCATATTTAAGGTTAGCATGAAGAGGCTTAAGTTCGGGTTTCTTTACCTCTTTAACAGGACCAACCGGCCGAACTAACCTCTTCAATTTGGTTCTCTCTGGTTCAGACCCTTCACCATCAAGAGCCAACTCTAGAGCATCCACTTCAGCACTCCAAGAACTGCTATCACCTGCAGAAGACTCACAACAAAGCACTGCCTCCAAAGGATCTCTTTCGAGAACTTGGGAGACGTTATCACGCGTAACAAGATCAACCACATCAATTCGATAGCATTGTTCTTCCTCTAGCATGGGACTTTTTAAGGCACTATTCAGATTAAAAGTCACCTTATCATCCCCAACAGACAAAATCAATTTTCCACTTTTAACATCAATGACCGCCCCCGCCGTGTGAAGGAAGGGTCTACCTAAGATAATGGGAATTTGAGAATCCTCTTGCATGTCTAGTACTACAAAGTCTACAAGTATATAGAATTTACCTACTCTAACAGGGACGTCCTCTAAAACACCTAAGGGGTATTTGACAGAAAGGTCGGCCATTTGCAGAGTGATATTAGTAACCTTAAGCTCACCCATATTCAGTTTAGTACAGACAGACAAAGGCATAACAGACACACTAGCACCTAAATCACATAAAGCTTTATCAATAAACACAGTGCCAATGTTACATGGGATGGAAAAACTCCCGGGGTCTTTAAGTTTAGGTGGAGACTTATTTTGCAAATAGGCACTACATTCCTCAGTAAAAGCTACAGTCCCTACCTCACAAAAAGCACGTTTCCTGGTCAAAATATCTTTCATGAATTTAGCATATGCAGGAACCTGTATGTTAATCCAGTAGGAACACGCACAAGAGGGGGGGGGGTGAATTGTAATTAGAACTTTGATAAAGTTTCTTGCGGAACTTAAGAAACAATCAAGAAACTGAGAATAGAGAAGACAATAACAGCAATTGTGAAAACTTCTTGATACTAATCAAGAAGAGAATTCTTTTATTATGGTAATGCCTCGATTACAATAATCTCTCCAACACAAGTTCCTCTCAAACTCGTGTTCCTCACAGTAATCTACTTCGATTACAACTCCTTAACTTCTCTCTCTCAGACTTAAACTCTAAGTCTAAACAGGATAACTCTATCCTTACTAATACAAAATATAATTTGTGTTTGGATAACTCTAGATATTAATAATGCTTTTGTGAGGATATAAGAAACTTAGGAACTTTGAATTAACTAGGACACAAACTGTTTTAGAAAATCTTAGACAAAACGTTTTTAGGAAAGCAAAAACTCTCAGAATGTTTGTGTACTTTAAACCAAAAACGATTTCCCTTTTATAGTGTTTATCCTTAGGGTTAGTTCCCTTCAAAACCTCAACTGCTAACTGCCAGCACTTTGGTCTCCACGTCCCTTGACTTGAGGAACAAGGGGAAGACCACTTCCCACGTTCAGCCATGAAGCAGTTGGTGATTTGACTCAATCAAACCCTAAAACATTTCTTTAAAACAGATTTTATTTATCTACAAAAATTTAGGAGTATTTTTAGGAAAATAAGTTTTGTTTAAATAAAATAAAACGTAAATCTATTTTATATTAAATATGCAAAACTTGTTTTTATTTATGAAATGTTTTCCATAAAAATCGCTTCCAATAAAATAAATGGCCTAATTAAATCATAAGTTCCCTGAGTACTCTATATACCATTAGCATAATTAATATTTACATAAAATTCTAAGTACAGTGGACTACCTAGACTTCATGTCTTCCCTTTGTCTGGAACTTGCAACTCAGAAGCTTCAGACGTTCCAGCCAAGGAACATTGATGAGTTCCTCTCTAGCTAACACAGGAACTCTTGGCTATGAGTCTGTAATAGTTCTTGTGGATATTCGGAACTCTTGATATGTAACTGTGTTGCTCCTCTTGTGACTTCAAACTGGAACAGATACAACTTCCATCTCTGAAACTCCATTGACTGTTCCAAGTGTACCTCAGGAACTTCACCAGTTTATTCAAGTTCCTATCCTAATAGAAACTTGGGCATATGCCTGTTCAAAGTCATTTAGCAACCATAATCAGGAAGTTTGCAATATGTGTGTGTCATCAACCGAAACATAGGAACAACAATATTCCCCCTTTTTGGTGATGACAACACTTGCAAACTTTTTACAAAGAGAGTAAGTACAAACAAACAAGAACTTATACAGACTATTGTGAAACGGAACATAAAAATTGAAAAACAGAAGAGAAAGATTAGAGAGAAGAAAGAGGAGCACCCTTGGCTTACAGAGAGATTCAGAGAGATTGATTCAGGAACTGGATTGAGTGTGCCTTGGAAGTTTGCACCCATGACTTCCCCCTGTTGACATCAACAAAAAGCATAGCACGAAATATAGCCATTCCAAACACAGTGCCCCACGATCAACGTTTGGCAAGTTAAGCTAGCCTCAAAGTATTAAACTAACTCATACAATAAATTGAAAGCAAGCAGTAATGATCAAGACTAGAAAGCATAGATATGTGTAACCAAGCAAGTCAAAATAAGATGGAACAAATACCCAAGTTTAAAAATTATACAAACCGAAAGCAAAAAAAAATTGTTCCATGGCAAAAGATAAAAGAAACATGGGATAGGGTGATTTAGGCTTGGGATGGGGAACCAGAACCAGCAGTTTCTTCTATCACAGTCTCCTCAAAAGATTCCAGATTGTTGATCTTGGTGAGGATTGTGGCACGAGTTGCATTGGCTTGTTCTGAGTAGTGGTGAAGATCGTTTTGGAGAGTCTTGACACTTGTAACCAATGCACCTATGTGGGCCTGCATTGAGCTAATCCTGTGATCTGTTCCCTCCTGTAGTTCCACCAGACGAGCAACTGTTGCCTTTAGCTCCAATATCTGATCATCCTTTGTGTTCCAGGCACCCCCATGATCTTGAACATGTTCCTGTTCAGATGGAACACAACGAGCTTTGGACTTTTTGGAGGATCTGGGTGTCCTTTTTCTTGGCCTAACAGTTTCAGGCAGTTCCTCTTGATTCAGGGGAACAGCATCCTCCTCTATGGGCATCTCCTTGACATCTCCTTCCTCATTTATTTCCATGAAGACAGGCCCTCTTTTCTTGTTCTCCTTCATTGCTACCCTCATGCTCTTTCTTTTTCCTACACTCTTCCTGTTCCCTCGAGGTAAAGGGACCTCTATTTGTTCGAGTTCCTCCTCCTCCTCCACTTCTTCTTTAACTGCAATTCCTTCCTGATCTTCCTCATCTTGTTTCTCTTCCTTTCCAGCCCTAATGACTTTACCCTGAACCACTTTAAGATTTAACAGATGGAGCATTTCAAGTTGAAGGATTTGGGTGGATTTTAAGGGAATCACAAAGTATGGGCTAAGGTCAACTGAGAAGCTTTTGAAGATTTCTGTGAGAAGGGAGGAGTATGGAATTTTGAATTTGGGGATACAGGTGGATAAGTGTTTGATCATGATTGCAGGAAAGTTTATGGGAATTTTCCTTTCAAGACAATACATGAGACATGCATCAAACAGACTTGCTATGTTCCTTTTCTGAGTTCGAGGAACTACACCTCTCCACACAATATTAAACAGTAATTTTTGAAGAGGTGAAAAGCAGTTGTGTGAGGTGGAGGTGGATACTTTAGAATCTCCTCCAATGGAACCAACTATATCTTTCTCATCTACATTATCTATGGTCACTGTGATTTGACCTTTGAGCCACATATCAAAACCCCTATTGGGTGTACCAAACAGCTGTTCCAGATAAGAGGCATCAAATTCGATGCGAGTTCCATTCACTTTACTTGAGCATACATTATCAACACATGCAAAGTTCTTGCAAAATTCTTTCATAGCTTCAGGAATTAAGGGGGATTTGGCATAGGTACTCAACAGACTTACCCACTTTTGTTGTTCAAGGATTTCCATCAACTCTTTAAATTTCGTGGCTTCACACCATGTGGAGTTGATTGCGAACCCCTCGACCAGATTGTTTTCCTTTGCAGTGAGTTTCTTGGACCCTTTTACTTCCCCCTGAGTTTGAGCAATCTCCTCTGTTTCCTCGATATTTTCACCAGAAGTTTCCACTCGTCGTTTTTTGGATTTTCTTGTGGAGGATCTAGGGTTTGAGATTGGGGATTTCATTTCGATGTCAGTGTTGGTTTGTTCCCCCTGAGTGATTGCGAGCATTGGATTGTGGGATCGAAGAGGAATTGGCGATTGAATGGGTGAGGTATCCATGGGAACAGGTGATGAAGGGTTTCTCTTTCGTTTGAGGGATGTGAGATCAGTGTTGTTGCTTGTGAGAACCATGGTTGAGGTTTTTTATTTTATAGGTGGAAGGAGAGGTGATGTCAGTGGAGAAGGCGTGTGAGAGAGAGAGAAAGGGGGTTGCATGGATTGATTGTGGAAAGTGAAGAGTTTCTCCTATTTATTGCCAATGGAACCGTTCCAAACATTCTTTGAATATGGGTATTCGGTTTTTAATTAAAAAAAATAGATAAAAATAAAAGGAAAATAAAAAAAATTGTGTTTGACTTTGACTTGCTTAATTTCGTATCTCTGACTTAACTAGTTTGAAAGGAACTGCTTACCTTGCTCATTTGAAGTGTGAGTGAATTTGCCACGATGGTAAGCTTCAACTATGTTTGCACACAAGATTTTGTGTTTGTAATAGTCTATATGTACCATGATTTTTGCTTTTGCCTTAGAGGAACTCCAATTTGGCAATTACCTTAGCTTGATCATTCCGAGTTCCATTCTCATTTTCTCATGTTTCTCTCTGTTCAAAGGCTTAGTTAAAATATCAGCAATTTGGTGATCAGTTTGGCAAAAGTCTAATTTGATCAAACCTTTCTCAACATTATCTTTAAGGAAATGGTGTCTGATGTGGATGTGTTTGACTCGGGAATGATGAACCGGATCTTTTGAAATACAAATAGCACTAGTGTTATCACAATAGATAGGAACACAATCATAGATAATACCAAAATCTCTTAACTGTTGTTTTATCCATAGAATTTGTGAGCAACAAGCTGCAGCAGCTACATACTCAGCTTCAGCTGTGGATAGAGCAACAGTATTCTGTTTCTTGGAACCCCAAGAAACCATGCATGGACCTAGGAACTGTACCATACCTGATGTGCTTTTTCTATTCACTAAGTCACCTGCATAATCAGCATCTGCATATCCTCTTAGCTCGAAGGATCCACTTCTTGGATAGTAAAGGCATAGGTCATCAGTTCCTTTGAGATATCTTAGTATTCTTTTCACTCTGTATTTTGTTTGATTCACACTTTTCCCATTTGGATCAGTGTCTAATCTGGTAGCAGTTCCCATGGGAGTGTGATTTACTTTGGCTGACTCTAGCTCATATTTCTTTAGGAGTTCCTTCACATACTTTTGTTGGTGTATCATGATTCCCTCCTCGGTTTGCTTGATTTGTAAACCAAGGAAGAAGTTGAGTTCCCCCATCATACTCATTTCAAATTCACTGCTCATCAAGCTTGCAAAATCCTTGCACAAATTTTCATTAGTTGCTCCAAATAATATATCATCAACATAAATTTGAACTACTAACAAGTCAGTTCCTCTAGATTTTAAGAATAAGGTTTTGTCTATTCTACCTCTTTTAAAATCATTTTGAAGGAGGAACTTTGATAATCTCTCGTACCAAGATCTAGGGGCTTGTTTTAGTCCATAGAGAGCCTTATCTAATTTGTAAATGTGATTTGGAAATTCGGGATTTTCAAATCCAGGGGGCTGTTCCACATAAACATCTTCCTCTAAGAAACCGTTTAAGAAAGCACATTTAACATCCATTTGATAAAGTTTAAAACCCATGAAAGCAGCAAAAGCAATTAAGATTCTAATGGCTTCTAATCTAGCAACAGGTGCAAAAGTTTCTTCAAAGTCAATGCCTTCCTGTTGATTATAACCTTTGACCACTAACCTTGCTTTGTTCCTTATGATTGTTGCATGTTCATCTTTCTTGTTCCGGAACACCCATTTTAGCCCTATCACCTTCTGGTGCTTTGGTTTGGGTTCCAAGTGCCATACCTTGTTTCTTTTGAATTCATTTAATTCTTCTTGCATGGCAATGATCCAGTCAGCATCTTCCAGAGCCTCAGTGTGATTTCTTGGCTCAAATATGGAGAGGAACGCGTGGAATGCGCAAAAGTTCCTTAGTTGTGACCTTGTCTGAGTTCCTTTTCTGATGTCACTTACAATGAGTTCCATTGGGTGGGACTTTAGATGCTTCCAAGGTTTAGGTTGGAATTGAGCTACTGGTGTTGTTGCATTTTCGTCAGTTCCTTCTATGACCTGAGTTCCCTGTTGGGGTTCCTCTGGTGTTGTTTCTGGATCTTCTTGGTTTTCTGCTTGTTCCTCTAGTACGGGAACTTCTTGATTTTGTTGAGCAGTTCCTCTTGCTGTGTGTTTGCTTATTTGGAACTCCTCATCATTTTCTGTAGCATGAGATAAACCAATCTCGAAAAATTCTTGTTCCTGTACTATGTCAGTTTTGTTAGATTCATCAAATATTATATGTACACTTTCCTCAACACACATAGATCTTTTGTTATAAACTCTATAAGCCTTGCTATTTAGGGCATATCCTAGGAACACTGCCTCGTCGCTTCTTTCATCAAACTTCCCCAAGTTCCTTTTTCCATTGTTGTGGACAAAACATTTGCTCCCAAAGGCTCTAAAGTAAGAGATGTTGGGTTTTATACCTTTTAGTAGCTCATAGGGGGTTTTGTTTAGGATTGCTCGAATCATAACTCTATTTATAATGTAACAAGCAGTATTGACTGCTTCAGCCCAGAAGTTCCTAGGCAAGGAACTGGCTATTAGCATGGTTCTTGCCATGTCCTCTAGGGTTCTATTTTTCCTCTCAACAACTCCATTTTGTTGTGGAGTTCTGGGAGCTGAGAAATTGTGGTCCATACCTTGTTCCTTGCAGTATTCATCGAATTTGTAGTTTTCAAATTCTGTTCCATGATCTGATCTTATATGGATCAGTTGGTGACCTGTGGTTTTCTGGATTTTCTTTGAAAATGTAACAAACTCATCAAACGTTTCATCCTTGCTTGTTAGAAATATGACCCAAGTAAAGCGAGAGTAATCATCAACAATAACTAATACATATTTTTTCCCACTTCTGCTTTGAATTCTCATTGGTCCACATAAGTCCATATGGATGAGTTCCAATGGTTTTGTGGTGCTTACCAATTTCTTAGATTTAAAGGAACTTCGGACATGCTTGCCTTTTGCACATGCATCACACACTTTATCAGTTAGGAACTTGATTGAGGGGAGTCCTCGAACCAGTTCCTTTGATCTTAGTTTGTCAAGCAGCGAGAAACTAGCATGTCCAAACCTCCTGTGCCATAGTAGGGAATTTTCTTCAAAGGCACTGAGGCAGGTTAGATTGTTCCTGGGAACCGTATTGAGATCCACAGAATATGTGTTCCCTTTACGAGTTCCTTCCAAAATAACCTTCCCAGTGTTATTGTTTATGATTTGACAGTTTTCAGAAGTAAAACTTACAGAGTTTCCTTTGTCACAGAATTGAGAGATGCTTAGTAGACTGTGCATCAAACCCTCGACTAAAAATACATTTTCAATGGCGTAGGAACTTGACCTTCCAACTTTTCCAATTCCAATAATTTCTCCTTTCATGTTGTCTCCAAAGGTCACAGTTCCTCCATTGTAAGCTTCTAGTGAGAGGAATTTAGATTTGTCTCCTGTCATGTGTTTGGAACACCCGCTGTCGAGATACCACGAGCTGTTCCCCTTCACTAGAATCTGTAAAGAGATCAAAGGTTAGTTACAGGAACTCGGGTTTCCTCGAGTTCCTTTTCAACTATAACTTCAGACTTCTTAACCCATTTTTGTTTTACATAATTTATGTTTCTTTGATCCTGTTCCTTCATCTTGGAACACTCAGTACTTATGTGACTTCCACTTCCACATGAGAAGCATACTTTTACACTAGGAAGATCCACATACTTCTTCTTATGACTATTTTTATGGTTAAAGCCCAATCCTTCTGTTCTCTTAGATTGAGCATTCTCAATCCATTTGGGAGGAACTTTAGGTGGTTGTCTCTGTGCCCTGGCCATGGATAGTTCCCTTTCCAGTTTCTCTTTTTGTTCCTTGGTGGTGATCAGATCTTTGTTTAAATTTTCTAAGTCGATGTTAAAAATTCCCATGTTGATTTCCAAGGATTTTGTAGGATCTAAACTTAAATTAAACATCTTATATTGACTGAGTTGAACTTGTAGAAGGATGTTTTCATTTCTAATTTTTTCGAATGACTCATTAATAGAGGTATTTCTATCTAGTAATTCAAAGAACCTGCCTTGGACATCAGATCTAATATTGTTCAGATAATTTATGTGGTCTTTACTGAGTTCCAAGGCTCTATCACTTTGTGCTTTTAATATACTTAGCTTTTTGTAATCATCTAGAGTTTCTAGCAACAGTTCAATTAGTTTTGACTTTGAGAGACACTGAAGAGTGGAGGAACTTACTTCTTCTGATGGAACTTGGTCAGTTCCTTCTGTTCTAGCCATAAGGCAGAGATTTGCAGTTTCTTCATTTGGTTGTTCCTCATCGTCTTCTGAGTCTGTTGCTTCGCCCCATGCAGCTATCATGGCCTTTTTGAAGTTTGGTCTGTTGAAGGTAGACTTGTTAAAGCGATCTTTGACCTGTTCCTTCCCTTTTCCTCTGGTCTTGTCGTTCTCCCACAGAGGGCATTCACGAATTTGGTGATCAGTTTCTCCACATTTGAAGCAACCTTGCTCAGTTTTGGAACTAGTGATTTTCTTGGCAAAGTTCCTTCCTTTCTGGTTTCCTGGTTTGAAGTTCCTATAGAGCTTTCTCATTCTTCTGACCAGCATGGCAGCCTCTTCTTCATCTGGTTCAGATTCATCGAGTTCCTCAGCCTTTAGAGCAAGTCCTCGATTTCTTGAGCTCTCGGGAACAGCAGCTCCAAGATGCAGTTCGTGTGTCATCAAGGAACCAGCAAGTTGTTCAATGTTGAACTTGGTGAAGTCCTTGGTCTCAAACAGTGCAGTGACCTTTGTTCTCCAGCGATCATCTTGTGGCATGCTTCTTAGTATTTTTCTTACCTGTTCATCTGTGGGAATGATTCTACCAAGAGAAACTAATTCATTGGTTATGTTAGTAAATCTAGTGAACATTTCTTGAATAGTTTCTTTTGGAAGCATCTCAAATCTTTCATATTTAGACATCAAAAGGTCAATTTTGGAACGCTTAACTTCATTAGTTCCTTCGTGGGTTACTTGAAGTAGTTCCCAAATCTGTTTTGCGTTCTTGCACCCCATGACTCTGTTGTGTTCATGAGGTCCAAGCCCGCAATGCAAGATTTTGACAGCCATGGCATTCATCTCATATTTATCAAAGTCTTCTTTAGAAAATTCAGACATTGGTTTAGGAACTACCTCATTTTCAGCATTGGTCTTTGTTACCTCGAAGTCTCCAACTTCAATTACACGCCAAACTTGGTAATTTTCAGCTTTGATGAATATCTCCATTCTATTCTTCCAGTATGAGTAGAACTTGCCATTGAACATAGGTGGCCTTTGTGTCGAGTAACCTTCTTCCAGTTTCTCTTGTGAGTTCATACTTTCAGGAACTTGACTCAAACAGGGTTTCCTGTGTTTTGGTGAGTACTGGCTCTGATACCAACTGTTAATCCAGTAGGAACACGCACAAGAGGGGGGGGGGTGAATTGTAATTAGAACTTTGATAAAGTTTCTTGCGGAACTTAAGAAACAATCAAGAAACTGAGAATAGAGAAGACAATAACAGCAATTGTGAAAACTTCTTGATACTAATCAAGAAGAGAATTCTTTTATTATGGTAATGCCTCGATTACAATAATCTCTCCAACACAAGTTCCTCTCAAACTCGTGTTCCTCACAGTAATCTACTTCGATTACAACTCCTTAACTTCTCTCTCTCAGACTTAAACTCTAAGTCTAAACAGGATAACTCTATCCTTACTAATACAAAATATAATTTGTGTTTGGATAACTCTAGATATTAATAATGCTTTTGTGAGGATATAAGAAACTTAGGAACTTTGAATTAACTAGGACACAAACTGTTTTAGAAAATCTTAGACAAAACGTTTTTAGGAAAGCAAAAACTCTCAGAATGTTTGTGTACTTTAAACCAAAAACGATTTCCCTTTTATAGTGTTTATCCTTAGGGTTAGTTCCCTTCAAAACCTCAACTGCTAACTGCCAGCACTTTGGTCTCCACGTCCCTTGACTTGAGGAACAAGGGGAAGACCACTTCCCACGTTCAGCCATGAAGCAGTTGGTGATTTGACTCAATCAAACCCTAAAACATTTCTTTAAAACAGATTTTATTTATCTACAAAAATTTAGGAGTATTTTTAGGAAAATAAGTTTTGTTTAAATAAAATAAAACGTAAATCTATTTTATATTAAATATGCAAAACTTGTTTTTATTTATGAAATGTTTTCCATAAAAATCGCTTCCAATAAAATAAATGGCCTAATTAAATCATAAGTTCCCTGAGTACTCTATATACCATTAGCATAATTAATATTTACATAAAATTCTAAGTACAGTGGACTACCTAGACTTCATGTCTTCCCTTTGTCTGGAACTTGCAACTCAGAAGCTTCAGACGTTCCAGCCAAGGAACATTGATGAGTTCCTCTCTAGCTAACACAGGAACTCTTGGCTATGAGTCTGTAATAGTTCTTGTGGATATTCGGAACTCTTGATATGTAACTGTGTTGCTCCTCTTGTGACTTCAAACTGGAACAGATACAACTTCCATCTCTGAAACTCCATTGACTGTTCCAAGTGTACCTCAGGAACTTCACCAGTTTATTCAAGTTCCTATCCTAATAGAAACTTGGGCATATGCCTGTTCAAAGTCATTTAGCAACCATAATCAGGAAGTTTGCAATATGTGTGTGTCATCAACCGAAACATAGGAACAACACTGTAAAATCAATTCAGTAAAAGGAACCGTTACCTGCAAGTTTTTGACCACTTCCAAGAATCTGCCAAACTGCTTGTCTAGCTTATTCTTGAGTTGCCGGTTTGGGAAGGGGAGTACAATAGGTGGTACTTGAATATCTATCCCCTTCTTAACCTCAGTTGTAGTCTCATTCTCATTGACTACCTTTTCGGCTTCCTTACCATCCATGACTATCTCTGGGACTTCCTCACTAACCAGACCACTAGCAGACACCCCAGAATCAACCTCAACGGGCATAGAAGGACCATCATAACCCCTACCACTCCTCAATGTAATAGCATTTGCAGTCTCCCTATTTACAGGCTGTGAAGGGAGTTGGCCAGGGGACCGCCCTACAATAGTAGTAGCCATCTGTGCCAACTGTGTATCAATGATCTTGTTGTGAGCAGTAAGAGCATCGATCTTCGCATCCTTTGCACTTAGAGATTTTTGCATTTGTAGCATCATATTTCTCATCTCTACTAGCATAGGGTCGGGTTGTGTGGCTTGAGGTTGTGGTGGTGGAGGTGATGTGTGTTGTCTAGGGAACCCAGGTGGCCCACTAGACTGTTGGTTGTAGTTGTTTCGTGGTTGGTAGGATTGTTGTTGTGGGGTTTGGTATGGTTGTGGTGGTGGATGTTGGACTTGGTGAGGGTTCTGGATATTGTTGCTCCTGTAGGATAGTAGAGGGTTGTTTTTGTAGCCCTCATTGTAAGAGTTGGAAAATGGGTTATTTTGTTTGTAGGATTGAAATGCGTTACATTGTTCAATAGAGCTCCTACATTCCTGTGCATAGTGTCCAGACATTCCACAACTTTCACAAACAGTAGCAGGTTGGGCACTCATTGCAGCTACACTAACAGGTTGGGCAGATTGAGTATTTGCTGCTTGCATATTATCAAACTTATAATGTAAAGCAGTCAATTGGGAAGTTAATTGTTCTATAGAATTCAAATCATGCTTACCACCCTTGTTAGATAGATCCTATGATTCCCATACTGGGCATTATGAATGGCTATCTCCTCAATCACTTCCATAGCTCTAGGCACCTCAAGTTGCATGAATCTCCCACTGGCAGCTGAATCCAAAAGACATCTAGACTCATTTCCTAGACCATTATAAAACTGCTGAATCAAGAACCAATCATCCAAACCATGGTGCGGGCACTCTCTCTGCAAGTCCTTGAATCTCTCCCAGACCTCGAACAAACTCTCATCTGCTTGCTGGGAAATAGAAATTATCTGACCCCTCAGACGAGCCGTTTTCTCAGGTGGAAAATATTTAACATAGAAAGCAAGGGCCAAGGACTCCCAATTAGTGATTTTCAAAGCCGCCCGATTCAACCCATTAATCCACAACTTAGCTTTCCCACTCAGAGAGAACGGGAAAAGTATCTCCATAGTCTGCTCCAGAGTCAATCCCTTCTGCTTGATGGTGGAACAGTATTGGGTGAAGGACTGTATGTGAAGATTCGGATCTTCACCTGGTTCCCCACCGTACTGGCGTCTCTCAATCATGTTAATCAATGCAGGCTCAATCTTGAAGGTCTCAGCTGCAATAGAAGGCATGATTGCCTTTGGTAGCACAGACAGGCTTGGCTTAGAATAGTCTGTAAGCCGTGGGGTAGGTGGCGGTAGTGGAGTTTCGTCACCCATCTCTATCTCTGAAACTGAATCTGTATCTGAAGGAAAAAGATCGCCAATATTATGATCAGAATCAGAGTAATTCCCACACTGTGCAATGAAACTTGCGCAAATCTAATCGTATAGTAATATAAACCAATCAATATGAATCAATTACAATGCCAACAATCACAATCATTCAATCATCCCTTCATATTATTCATGGATTCCCAAACCCTAGAAAATAGATTACTCAAGCATATTAACAATAACCAAAGCAATTAACATAATTGAAAGCATTATTGGAACAACACAATTAATTAAAATAAGAAATAATACCTATTTGAAGAACAAAGGAAATTGAAAGCTTGAATTTTTATTGAGAATTAAACTAAGTGTTTTTGCATAAATTAGAGAGAAAACTAGGCTAAGTAAATAATCTAAGTGTTCAATACTAGAAAATAATAAGGTGCCTCTAAAATTAACTAAGGCTTGTTTATATAGTTTGCCAAAATAAAGCCTAAACAACGGAAAAGAAAGCACGCGAAAAGCTGCAGAGGTTGGCGTCGCCCGAACAGGCGATGTGCTCGATAGTCGGCCCGATCGGGCCAAATTCCGCCCGATCGGGCAGTCTGCGAAGTCCCAGGATACGCCTAAGTATGGGCGCCCGATCCGGACCGGGCAAAGTGCGCCCGATCGGGCGCGTACAGATGACTTCAATTCTTCGTCTTTCTGCCCGATGCTCGCGTTTCGCCCTCAGCTCACAGGGCGATTTGCAATCTTCAATATCTTTCGCCCATATCACCGAGTCTAACTCTCGGGGCTCAACCATAAGCATCTAAGGCTCCCGAAAGTCGACGATAAAGGTCCCGAACTTCCTCGGGCTCGTGTAGTGGCCTAAATCACCATGAAACGGGTCTAAAAAAGACCAATTTCTCATAATCAAACCTGAAACTCAAGGCACACTCAATAACACATATTAGTACTAAAAACGTCTCCTAAGAGCTCATTTGACGCATAAAAGTACTAAGGGACGGGGGTAAAACACTATATAAAACACACATATCACCACCTTAATCTCCTCCTTTGAGAAATTATGGCAAAGCATACTGGACATTTCAGCAGACACCAAAGGACCTTTATTCACCACTGTCTGCTTTACTGTAGTTCTATCATTCCCCTTTGTCCCTAGAAACCATTCATAGTATTCCAAAAACACAACAGGAACTTGACTAGGATCAGTAGTCTAGTTACCATGCATGTCTTTAATGGATAGGATTGTGTTCTGTATTTGTCTTTGTCTGATGGACCCGTGGAACATGGCAGTGTTCTCATCTCCTTCTTTCAACCAGAGAGATTTAGCCTTGTGAGCAAGGAAGCTTAACATAGCTTTATGTGCCACCATGTATCCTTGTTGAGCTTGCTTCTCTTTATTGGCCACCTCTGCATCAACAGGTTTTAAGTGCAACTCATCTTGTAGAACTTACAGAGCATGAGCAGTTTTAGCATCCATAGCCTCAATGTCACCAAAGGTGAGGCCTTTTTAACATTAAAAGGTCTAATCTTTGAGATTCAAGACTCCTAATTTAAATATTCAAGTTCTATATTAAAGTTTTATATTCAAGTTCAATATTCAATATCAATAATAAAAATCTAAGACACTTTGGGATGAGCAACTTATCCTAAAGTTGAGATTTTTATAATTGAATCTGTGTCGGACACACTTATTATTAAGTAGTCGTTTGGCGTTCGGATCTTAAATACAATAGTACAATTTCAATATCGTCATTTCAATATCGCAATTTCAATACCGCACTTCAATATCTTCATTTCAATATCGCACCTTTCAATAACGCATTTCAATATCGCACCTTTCAATACCGCATTTAAATATTGCACCTTTATTCTTGCTACTTCAATTCCGTACTCTTTACTCACCTTTCTTTAAGGTGATGTGGTTTTGTACGCACTTTCAATAATTCCTTTACTTATTGTGATGACGCTTTATGTGTTTATTTCTTTCATCACCTCACATGCTAAATCCAGCAAAAGCAAAATTACATCACGCTTAACAAAGATAATTTTTGGACAAAACGGCCTTAGGTTCCTTCAATTAACTTTAAAGCAAAGTGATCACGATACAAATAGAAATTTTATGTTCTAAATTCAAAGTTCAAACCAACATAGTGTCATGACTTGGGTATCCCAAAAATGCTTCTTGCCGTGTACTTGAATACAATTTCTAAAGCTCGCGGAATAAGTACTTCGTTCCCTTGGCCGGATCTCACCCATCTGTTTCTAAGATTCAATGCCTTATCCACAATAGAGTCATTTTTTGGTCTTTCCAAATGGGACCCTAAAAATTGTTTCGTGGCGGCTCCTTCCAAATTCAAATCCTTCAAAGCCCGTAGGGGAAATACAAAAAAGAGTAGTGCGAAAAAACCAACTACAATATAGTCAGATGAGGAAATGGTCATGTTCTGTGAAATTCTGATAAACTCCATTAATGAAAATGGGCGTGGCCAAGGGGTTAAGTGGGCATTATTTCATAAGGAGTTCGAGAAAAAAATTGATGCAAAATGCTCAATAAAAAATTTTATGAATAAATTTGACCATATGAGGAGAGAATGGCGGGTTTGGAATTTCTTGAACTCAGGGGAAACTGGTCTTGGATGGGATCCCGGCCGTGACGGGAAAAATTCAAGCTCCAAAAGAATGGTGGGAAAGGAAAATTAAGGTTAGTAAAATAATCGTTAAAATATATTACTCCTAATTTATTGACGTGTTTTATACAAGTTAGAAAATTTAATATTAATTTTACTTGTGTAGAAAAAGCCTGAAGCAAAAAAGTTTCGAAATAAAGGATTACTTCCCGAGATAAAAGAATTGTGGAATAACTTGTTTAAAGATGGATATGCTACAGAAGCAGATGTTGTGTCAACAAGCATTGACCCATGTCACCCATCAAGTGTGAATGTAGTCAATTTGGAGGATGAAGGAAACGATAACAATATTAATGAAAATTATGAGAGTGAAAATGATGTGGTTTACCCTAACTACTATCCTAGATTGGATGATTTGGAAAGTCAAGAACAAGGTTTTTATACCACTTTACTAAGTGATGTTACTTCTCAAGTACCTAATTTTTCTCTTAGAGGTGATTGGGTTACTGTACCCGGTATAGACCTTGATGGTGGTTGTAATACTCAAGTTCCAAATCAAGGTCCAGTCAACCTAGAGGAGAGTAGTGATACCAGAAATGGAAAACAACCTCAAAAGTATGGTACAAATAGTACAAAGCCCATCCAAATGAAGTGTAAGGGAAGATAATCATGTGGATCAGTATATGCTATCTAGTCACATTGGAACCATGGTGAAAAATTGTAATCGGGCATTAGAATTGAAAGAGTCAGACAATAATCCTTCTATTAGTGTAAGCACACAAGGTTCTTCCAATGACACAAGTATTGTTGCTGCCATGACTTTTGTTAGTCGCATGTGCAATAGTGGATGTGGTCTTGTTAGAAAAAGTGAGATGTGGTGTTTTCTAATGCATTTAATAGAAGACGCGGCAAAAAGAGAAATATTCTTAAACATGGATGACGATGAGTCTATGATGGCCGGCATGGTTGGAGTATATGCACACTAAACATACCAAGTGAATAATAATGTCTTATGTGGTATCTCAACGTACTGTTGTTAGGTTACTTTTATTTAGGATTCTTTATTTAACGTAGAAAATACTCTATTTCACTATGATGTTAGTTTTTTTTGGGGGGTTTTATGTTTTTTTTGAGATTGAACAAGTGTGTATGAGCACGTTTCATTTTTTTTTGTTTGTTTGGTTTATTATTAATGTATCGATCTTATAAATATTTTGGTTATACATAATGTTAAATAGGTACACATTATGGATGTCGAAAAGAGAAAATATTCTGGATCATGACAACATGTAGTTCAAGTGTCATGGCAACGTACTTTTATAAATATATTTATAAAGAGCCATGTATGACTTCAATTCAAACAGGAGAAATGTGGATGAGAGATGTTTTGAATGGACACTATATACGGTCCATTAATGCTTTTCGAATGGAATCAAGTGTTTTCAGACAACTTTGTGAAGAACTACAAGTTAAATATGGATTAAAACCGAGTAAGAAAATGTCTACTATTGAAAAGGTGGGAATCTTTGTTTATACTCTTTCATTGGGTATTTCTAATAGAGAAGTAGCAGAACGATTTCAACGTACGTTCCGGTGAGACCATTAGTAGATCATTTCATGAAGTATTAGAAGCAATTTGTGGTAGATCTAAGGCTTACATGGGTCTTGCACGTGATATTATCATACCAATGGATGCAAGTTTTGAAGGCATACCTCCTCAAATTAAACATGATGCAAGATACATGCCTTATTTTAAGGTATACATCCTCAAATTAATTATACTATTATTTTGGTAATTCATTTTTTTGTACTTCTCATATTTTTCTCTAACATTTATGCTTAATTTGAATTCAATATCATAATGATAGGATGCTAATGGATGCATTGATGGCACACACATAGATGCATGTATTCCCGAAACAGAACAATTACGTTATAGAGGGAGGAAATGAGTCCCGACGTTCAATGTCATGGCTACATGTGATTTTGATATGTGTTTCACTTTTATTTCTGCCGGGTGGGAAGGTTCCGCTCATGACACCCGTGTTTTTCTTCATGCACTTCACACGAGGGAAATGAACTTCCCCAAACCTCCAGAAGGTATATTTGTGTTGTTTTCAATGATTAATTGAGAATCTAATTAATCTATGATTTTTTTAATCACGAAGTGATTACTCTACAACAGAAAAATATTACTTGGTCGATAAAGGATATCCTGATAGGAAATGGTACTTGGTACCATACCCAAAGATCAGGTATCATAAGGATCAATATAAAAATGTGCCACCAACAAATTCTAGAGAAGCCTTTAACCGTGCTCATTCATCCGTTCGAAGTTGTATTGAGAGATCATTCGGTGTTTTGAAGAAAAGATGGAAGATATTAAGACAAGTGCCGCAATTTAGTAAGAAAACACAAATTGATGTCATAATGGCTACTTTTGCCTTACACAACTACATTCGGAGAAATTCCCCAAATGACTTAATGTTTAACATGCTCGATCAAAATCCAGATTACATGCCATGTGAAGAACTTCCAGATGTTAATGATTTTAGAAACACCGAAAATTCAAGAGTAGCATCCAAAGAAATGCAAGTGATCCGTGACAACATTGCTAGTTTAATATGGGGCAATGAATAATTTTTATTCTTTTAAAATTTATCAGGATATTAGTTTTTGTATTAAAAATATTTTTAGATTTATAGCATGAAGTATTTATATTTAAGAATAATAGCTATTCCGTACTACTAACTTTTATGGAGTAATACATCAATTAAAATAATTATAGATGTTGAAATATATAGAATGTCAATTAAACTATTAAAAATTTCAGGTACTTATAAAATTAGTTCTACCAAACAGATAACATAATCAGCTACCTTATCAGTTTCAGATACTACCTTATCAATTTCAGATTAATTTCAATAGTGTTGCCAAACAGACCCTAGTAATCCCAACAAAAGATCGAAAACAAAAGGCCGCCTAAAAAAACGTGGATTATATATGAACCGCGAACCGTAGTCATCATTTTTAGAACCCTCGAGCACACCAGACAGAGTGAGAAGAGAGAGAAAGCCAATAAACTTCCCATACGATCGTTAACATTTCTAGGGTTAGGGTTTTGAAATTCTTCCCCAACGCAACCAAAATCGATGATGTCCTCCGGAAACACTACAATCGCCACCGCCTCTTCACAGCAGGATGGAAATGCGCCGTCGAAGCCGCCACTGAGGAAGCCGACTTTCGTCAAGGTCGACCAACTTAAACCAGGCACTTCCGGCCATACTTTGATCGCCAAAGTTCTAAGCTCTAACACCGTCTTGAAGAAAGGAAAGGCGGTTTCTCAGAACCTTCGCAACACCCGAATTGCTGAGTGTGTTATTGGTGATGAAACTGGCACCATCATCTTCACCGCTCGCAACGAGCAAGGTAATTTACCTTTCTTTTTTACTCTTTTGATTTTATAGTTAGGGTTTAATTTGTTTAATTATTTGATGGAAATGTCTTTTTTGGAACCCTAGCTTCAACATTTGGGCATGTTTTGATTATTTGAGTTGGATTGTCATTTGGAGTGATGGCATTTTATATCACGTGGTTACGTCATTTGTTTTGGATTTCTGGTTGTTTTGAAGGTTTATATACAGAATACACATGAATTATTTAAAGTATCTCCTACGTATGCACATGGAAAGTCAAAGTTAATACTCCGTAGCAAAAAGTATTGATAGATACGAAGTATTTTGGTAATTTTTCAAGGGTTTTTAATTTTTTATGATTTGATGGTTAGCCAGGATTTTCTGGCATTTAATTGAAAAGGGAAACAGGTACCTGTAACTATTGATATGATAAAAATGGTCCATGTTTAAGTGCTTTACTCACTTATAATTTTTGTCGTATGCAGAAAGATTTTTGGCACATTATTAAGGTTTTGTTAGTTATGTACTCCTGGATAGAAATGTTCAATCCTCTGTTGGTTGTCTTTATTGTGCATACCTCAGGCCTCAAGGTATTAGTTGGCTGATACCGGAGAGCTTTTTGTTCTCAATTCAACTCACAAAATTTGATTTTTTTGATTTTGTGCAAGAGTGTAACCACTAGTTGAAAATGCTGTTAATCTCTTATAGAAAGTCATACAAATCATTGCACATAAAAGGCCTTGCAAACAGTGTGATTTTTTTAGATTTGTATTTTCTGTTATGGTAAGGATATTTTTTGAATTGGCCAATGGAATTAGTAAGTTTTCAGTTTTGCAAAAATATATTGACATAAAATTTGTAAACCAGTAAGAGGTTCTTCTTGGATTCTCTTTGACCTAGTGACAACTTCGATGGAGTAGAAGTGTGAAATGTTGGGGAGAAGTGTGAAATATTGGGAAAGTTGGGAACATGAATGACTAAATAGAATACGTATGGAACTTAGATCTCAGTGGTTGGTTTAATATGACTGTTAAGAACTGGTGACCCTTCCCTTTATTTTGGAAAATACTTCGTATGAGATATGCTTGCTGTGGTTTAGATTTGAAAAAACAGTGGTTCGTGATAAATGATTATTCATTATGGCCCTTTGTACCTTTACTTGGTTTCATTTTGTCGCTGGTGATTCTGATGAAATTGGATTTGTAATTTGTGTTTGTTATGAATCTGGAATGGAGATTTATGAGACTGGACTAGTATGTTTTACTGATGATTTTGGTACAATGCTCAAGATCGTCTTATATTTATAGATAACTCAAGATCACATTATTAGGTTTTTAGTGCTGAAGTTCAAGTTATTCAAAACAATCTTCTCTTAAATTTTGAAACTTATTGAGTTAAAGATTATGTACTATCAAAACTGTTGTTATATTTTACTGTACTTTTATGTAAATACAATTTGTTAATTTGGTTCGTTTTATCTATCACGGTTATTGTTTACTGTGAACTTGGTCAAGTACCTACATGCATCATTATAGTTGTGGATGTTATGATTAAATGGTTGCTTTCTTTATTATGGAAGCATTAAGGTGATACTTGAATTTTGTTTGAGACTCTTGGTTCCTGATGTAGGGACGCTTTGATTACATGTTTTAAGTTTCTGGGCTTCCTACAGCTTATCATTTCATTGAAGCATTGTTAAAGGTGACAAAGTGAAGTGCGTGTCTGAAATAGATTAAAACTAATTAGTGTATGAAATAACCTACTATACTTTGTTCTTTGGTAGTGGTGTTTAAGCTCTTGGATATTAAGTATTTGAACTTATGAAGTCATCCTCAATGTCAAAATAAATGGATCTGTAATTGGGGGTTTTGGCTTTGATGTTTGCTTACTTACAGAATGTGGGACATGTGAGGCATAGGCATGTGAAGAGGGATATTTTTTTTAACACTGAAGTGTGAACTACTGTCGAGTATTTGTCTGATCACCGCTGGATGAATAATTGTGATTATGTTAATTTTTTTGGTGACTTTAAAGAATAGGGCCCTTGTTTTGGCAGAGATAGCTTAAGCATCAATCTAAAAAGAGTAAGATATGCCTCTGGTTAGTTGTAAATGTGAGTGTGCTAATCTGGATGGTCCAGCAAATACTCAAGGTCTTGGACATGCTATTTTCCGTTTGTTGATGTTTTGGTTTCTTTTCCTTCTTTCAGTCTTGTGCTATGCTCTACATTGTTACTTGAGTACTTATCTTTACCCTGGAACTTGTTGGTGAATTTTATTTTCCCTCTCCTGCTCACTCTCCTCTTTGAAAAAATAGTGAAAAAAGTATTGAAATTTAAAAATCAATGAGAGTATATGTTGGAGAGGATGTGAGTAAAATCTTGTAGATTGCTTGGTTTATACTACCCTTTATATTGGTACTCATTTGTGGTTCTGAGATGTTGCTTTTACTGTTCTCTTGCTTACACGTGTCTGTCTTTATGCTGTTTAGTTGACATAATGAAGCCTGATACAACTGTGATCATCCGAAATGCAAAGATTGACATGTTTAAGGGAACAATGAGGCTTGCAGTTAACAAGTGGGGCCGCATTGAGGCAACTGAACCTGCTGATTTCACTGTGAATGAGGAAAACAATCTCTCCTTGATTGAGTATGAACTTGTCAATGTTGCAGATGAGGGACAGTGATCTTTAAGCTGGTAAATATTTTCCAAGTGTGAAGAAAGTTTTGGGGTTAGTCTAACTTGTCTGGTTGGTAATTTGGTAAAGGGCTCTCTCTTAATTTAATGATTAGTTGGAATATTAGTAATTGGTATAGATATATGCTAAAGCCGCAGTGAGGCATGAACTTCGGAACTTGGTATTTAGTAATTGATGTTCTGGTTAGTGCTTTGGCTTGTTGCTGGACATGGGGTTGTAAAGAAACGAAGTGTTAATGATAATGATGAATGGATGATGATCTGCTTATTGTTGACTTGAACTTCTGTTTTCGTCAATTCTGCATATGAGTTTGATGCTTGTTGGGTGTTGCCCAATACTTGTAGCTGAATGTTAATGCATACCTCCCTCTAAAATGTTTGGTTTCTTACTCTGTAGTTGTTTACCCAACAAAAGATTTTTAGCTGTATTTTTTTACATTCAAGGTCCTTTAGTACTTTTTTAATATTTATGATGTTTCAACAAGATTGCTGTGATCTAAGAACACTTGTCATGGACTTGATGTCGGCACTCGGCAATTGCCAAGTAGGGAAGAGGATTATGAGTAGGAATTCGAATTGATGATTGAGAAAGATTTACATTATTGCCCTTTCCCTAAGATTTTATCATTCCTTTTTTGGTTTTTGATTAGCCTGAATTGTTAAAACAATAACAGCCTTTTTGGTAGCGGATAATGAAGGGTGATTAGTGCTTTTATGAAGAAAATATCATGTATTCGTGTAAATACAGGGTAATGTTACTATGTTAGTCCTTCAAGTGCTTTATTTTCTTCATAAATTTTGCTCATCTGTTACCACATTATACGTGGTAATTGAAATTTATGAAGAAAAAAAACACACGGAGATGGAGTTCCATTACCATGGTAATAATTACCATGAAGGGCACGCTTGGATTGGATGTAATGGATTATGGGAGTAATTAAAGTCAAACCACCATAATAAAAGGACAATGAAGGTGAATTGAGGTGGTTGCAAAGAGGGTGGTGTGGTGGTATTGTGATGAAGTTGTGGTAGTGGTGGTGTTGTGAGGAGAAGGGAGGAAGGGGGAAGTAATTACCCCAAAATGAGGGTATTAATCACCCTAGTGGGATGGTGGGTAACTATTTCTCCCATGATGAGGGTATTTGTTCCCCCTTCCCTTTTATTTTCTTCTTGCCAACATTAGCTTGTTCCCTTTGCCACCACTTCATCCCCTCATCATCACCTTCAATTACCTTAGTTTGAATTTTATTATCCCTTTAATACATTACCCTCAATCTAAACATGCCCGTACTATATTCACAAATTTCAAATTTGCAAGATAACACCTTGAAGCGTGGCTACATTTTCCTGTGACATCGGTAACGAAACAAGTAACTCGCTACTCCGTAATTGTAATGAATTGTAGCATAGTCACATAGAGATCAATTATTGATAATAACTCTTATGTAGATGGATACACTCATGCGCGCGCACACACACACCACATATTATATATATTAAAGGAGGGAATAATACATGGATTACCCTACCTGGATGTTGAAGGCATAGAATTAAGTACATCACTAGTAGATCACTAATCAGGAATAACAAAAATGAAACTGTTCAAAGTTTTCCCACTTCTTCTTTCAACTTTTTTCTTAACTGTCTAGCATCAACCTTTTTTCCCTTTCTCCCTGGAAAGATTAAAGCAATCTTGAAGCATTTGAAGATAGGAACATTGGATTACGTACATAAGAAAGCAAACTCTCTATTTTCACAACACAGAATTTCGCCTTTACAATGAAAGGAAAGATAGTAGATTCAGAAGTTAAGCGTCATCAACATCAACACCACGACGAAGAGATGGAAGAAGAAGAAGAAGAAAGGAGGCGAGGTTGTCGGCCGATAGCATACATACTTGGATTCCCTTTTGCTGTCTCTGCTTTCCTTCTATCTCTTGCTGCTGGTATTGTTTGGATTCTTGGGTATGTTCACATTTCATCTTCCCCTTTACAATTAAAGCTAATTTTCATGAATCTGTTGACTAATTTACTGTTTCCTAACTTTGTTTAATTTTTTTCTGGTACAGGTCATTATTGAGTTACGTGTGCCCATGTCTGACCTGCTGTTCAGATCTTGCAAACAAAGCTATGGACATTATAAGGCTTCCTATTGATGTATTCATATGGTTTGTTGATAAAATTCCCTGCTGAATCTGATTTCATACTTTTCGATTCCAGATTTCCAGTGTTTGACTTAAATGTTTTATGTATATTTTCTAAATTAACAAGTTTGTTGCAACCACCATTCAAGTGTTCAACTATGTGCCTTGTAACTTGTAAGCTAAGAATATCTTTTCTAAGTTTTCTTGTATAAAATTTTCAGATATTTTGGGTATTGCCATGTTATTATTGCTTGAAATATACCCTCAAATTATGATTCAATTGAATTTAAGCTAATTTATCTATTGTTTTTGTCGAATGCTAACTAAATTACATGGACTAGAAAACAAGACCGGTGATTTCGGGCTAGCTTACACAACTAGGGGCCCTAGAACATTAGATATAGGATGTCTTAAGGTGGATCCGTCACTGTATATATTTTAGTTTAATTTATGTACTTCCTTCGTTTGTTAATAGCCGCAACATTTGGACATTTTACACTATTCATATAATCAACTTTGACTATTGTTAGTGTTCTATATATAAGATAAAACATGGTCATTTGGGATGTTGTTAGATTCGTTTCAATGTGTATTCAAAATATCAACTTTCTATAATTTTTGCATAAAGAGAATATAAGATATAAATAATCAAAGTGTGTATTGACAGACGTGAGAGTAACAAACGTTGCGAATATTTATAAACGGAGGAAGTATATATATTTACAATGAGTGACAAAGTATAGCGATGTAGGTAAGCATGTGGCCACTTTGTTGCAAGTTCTTCTAGCAAAACTTAAAAGCTACAAAAATCATACGCATACTTTAAAGTCCAAAGAAGACTGCCTCTGCATCGTCTTGGACAACAAGTATAGCAGCTATGAAGGAGCAGCCCCCGCGTTTAATGCTGCTTAAACAAGCATGCTATCGTCAAGGCCTCTCTTCTCCTTGAAATGTTTTGGTATTTACCTCGTATGATTGATTAAAATGGCTACTGATCTATCTAATAAAAAAAGAGTACGTGATATATGGCCCCTGGAACACTTTACAAGTTAATGTTCGTTGATTCGTAGATTTTACCTTTTGCAAATTATACGACCTTTGAAAACTCAGACAAGGAGGCAGGTACTAGTATATGATGCTAAATTTCATTTCTAGCTCCTTTACAATCATCTATTCACAGTTTTTAACAATAATACGTAGGAAATATATATATACTTCATTAGTTTCGATCTGGCTGACAGGCATGCCTTTGACAGAAAGATTTTATCCTTTGTATCGCTTCTTCAAGAAAGGCAGGCTCAACAGCAAAGGTGATCCGAAGCCAATCTTTCATTCCGACTGCAACTCCTGCAACATCAATCCAAGTTTCTGTTAGCTCTTGATATCCAATCCAATCCAATCCAATTGAAATGTTCCTCTACAACAGATTTGGGATGAACCGATTTGGGATGCATCAGCATCACAGGTCAAAAATAATAAGGATGGTGTTTTTTTGGCTAGCTTAGGTGTCCTAATATGGAAAGAACTAGATATACATGTCAGTGATTGTTTCGTTTCTTACCTGGAAGAATGACTACAGATTCCTCTTTAGCCAACTTAAAACAGAAGTCAATATCATCACTGATATCTTTCAGTAACAAGAGATTCAATTTTACCTGCATATATCATTGCACAATTATCAGTCTAATCTCAATCATGTTTTCAAGTTTAAATTTTTTGTACACGATTAAGGCCTTGGTTACCACCCATCAAGACTTTATCAACTAAACTGGCTGGCAATCAGTGGCGCAACTACATATTCAAAGGAGGATGTCATGCAGGAGTATATGACTTACCATTACAGCCATTGAACCCTCTGGTTTCTGCGGACAATTGAGGCAGGGGATCTTGTTTATACCATCAAAACAGAAATCTGATGTTTGCTTAAGAAGGTTAATATTTTTCTTGAAAAAGACATCGTCTGTTTCCTCTAGGATTTGTGGCACTGCTGCCTAATATCAGGACATGAGTTATTAGTAGGCAATAAGCAAGGGCGAAAATTCAAAATCACTAATGCTGATTAAGCATAACAGAAAGAAACCTGAATGAATGTTGGTGGTCCTCCGTAGATGTCAAAGAACTTTTTTAATCTCTCCATGACCTAAGAATGATTCAAGAGAAAGGAATATCATTAAGTTTTACCTATTTTGTGAGCATGGAAGTATACAAAGTTACAAACATAGTCCTTCAGAACCAGAAGTCAAATACTGATTAAAATGACATTATTTCTAAAGAAGAATAGGAGTATGTATGCATGTATAAGCATATGAATGTGATATAAACCTTAGGCTGCTTGAAAATGGAAGTAGGATCTGTTACAGCAAGCCAGCCGAGTCTCCAACCAGGGACTAACCATCTCTTCGATAATGATCCAAGAGTCAGAACAGGAGCAATTGATCCAAATGTTCCCATTGGCACAAACGGGTTTTTCCCAAATGCAAGATGCCCATACACTTCATCAGCAATTACAACAATTCCAAGCTTCTTTGCTATGTCTGCAATCTGAACTGCAACAGAGTTAACTGACAACTGACAACTGACAACTGACAAGTAACATAAGCTATCCAAACGTGTTTTGCTTGTCGTTTAATGTTATTTGTTTAACTAATACAGAGTAGCTCGTGAGACGGTAAGATTGTGCATTGAGGAACAAGACTAACCTGTGACAAGTGGTGATAAGAGTAGACATTTCCACACGGATTTCCAGGGTTGATGACAACAATTGCAACGGTGTTTTCATCAGCTAGAGTTTTAACAGCGTCAAGATCAACTTCCCAACCCTTGGTGGGAAGAAGGTTGAAGTGCTTAACCTCAATTTGCCTAAAGGAAGCACAGAGTTGATAGATTGGGAAGCCTGGTATTGGTACCAATATATTGGCCCCTGGACGAGCAAGTATAGACAGTGCTATATCTATAGCATTTGTGCACCCAGATGTCACAAAAACATCATCCTTAGTTAATTTGTATGGTAAATCACGCGACAAATAATCAGCAATTGCCCTGTCCAACAGAAAAAAGAAAATAAATATATAAACACGACTCCACGAGACTACCATTGAACTCTCACTTGATTCTCGCCCAACACCAAGATAGATTGATACGACGACTCTACCAACATTTCAAGTGAAACATACTGATACTCTTAAGATAAGATCAAACACATGCTACATTACATCTACATGTTTTTTAAACCCTTTTCCTTTTGTTAATCATGCTTGCCATTTTCCCACTTTGCCAATAAGTAAAAACAACCACGTTGGGGGCACCAGGTGAGGTCTTGGCAGAGTAGTTAAAATTGAATTCATGAATTCCAGGTTCGAATCTCACTTCCCCAATTTGTAAATTTGTATTGCCTTGTAACTCATTCATACCAAAAAAAATATATATATAATATAAAAAAAGAGTCGGCACAACATAACCCCACAGGTGGTACCTCCCGTGACCACCGGCCCACAACCACCGTCAGAGTGCTGATAATATTTGTTTGCAATCAAAACAAATACTATCTTAATTAAATGATATTATTAAGATGGAAATGCTTATTTAATTTTCTCCATTGATTACTGTGAGTGAATATAATGGTCCGAGTCCCCCTATCATCTAAAAGAAGGCGAACAATGAAATTCAAAATGCAGAACATAACCTTAATCATACAAATAGGCACTTAAAAAAAAAAAAAAAAAAAGGAAAAAGTATTACTTTCGAGTTTGTGGAAGACCTTGAGTAGGAGCATAACCATTGAACTTAGTAGAAGACAATGCATCAACGACAGCCTCCTCAGCGACACGAGTAGTTGTAAAACACGAATAAGCAGTCGGATCCCCCATTCCAAGAGAAATAACCTCCTTATTATTATGAACATCATCCTCATCAATTTGAGACATTATTAACCCAATAATCCCTTTAATGGTGATCATATTTTGTGTTTTATCTTCAAAACTATTCACCTCCTTCATGTTTTGCTGCTTATTCTTTTGGGCCAAATTCACTTGAACCATCGCCTTTTTTAATATGTCCACTTGAGTAACGGAACAACTAATATCGGATCGGAAGGAGTAAATACTAAATTCTACGGAGTAAAAGATTTAAGTTGGAGAACTAGAAGATTACGAAAGATCGAAGAGATTGGATAATAACCGGAGATTTCAATGCGTACTTTCGATTGTGTGAATGTGTGAATGTGTGAATGTGTGATCTGTGATCTGTATCCACATGTTTTAATTTGTCTTGTATTGCATGCATTCAGTTTTTTTAACAGGAGACAAAGTCAAGTACGGACAAATGGCTTCCGTGGTTACACACTTCCACTCGTGGATGTACTATCTCTCATACATTTTTTATTTTTTTTCTCTGCCTATCAAAATTTAGTCGATCATAATTAATTGAGTGTACGTCATAGTCTAGTTCATGTACATATATTCTAAAATTATTTGATTCAAATATTTCTCTATCTAAACTCTAAAGTTACTGCATTCTCCTTTCATTTCTTAAAGGTTTTTCCCATTGTAAACTTTTTTTTTTCTTTTTTGGCAATTTTTTTTCCAAATTACTCGCATTCTATAATTTAATTTTCTACCCTATCCTACCTTTATTCTCATTGATTTTCTCATCCAGCCTTATTTAATTAACTAGCTTTTGGCCCGTTTTACGCACGGGCTATATTTTAGAAAACACAATTGAAAAAAATGGTAAATTGACATACCAAAACGATAAATGTATAAACGTATAATATTTCACTATAATTTTTATAGCACGTGGACAAACTAAAATTTCGAAGATATATTGGGTGGAAGGATTACTTTTATGGAATATATTATGAGCTCCCACAAGACCACAAATACATTCTAGTTTAGAAGTATAGCTTTTATCCAAGGGATTTTTAAAAAAAGTGAGAATAAGAGAAATATGCTAATACATTCTAAGCTAAGCATATGTATTCTTTGGATTAAACCAAAGAAATCCACAAATCTTCAATATGCTAAGAAATTCACGATTGTTGTTTGTTGGATTGAAAAACTATGTTTCAATTGCCAAGTATACATAAGATTTCGCACCCTATCCTTTGCATCACAATCAAGAAAACTACCAAAAAGGAAAATGACCTAGAATTAAGAGTTGTTGATCAAGCTAACCAGACGTGATATGTCAAAATTCTGGAAAACATCAAAGACTAAACCATTTTAATAAAGCTCGAAATTGTGCTTACATAGTTAGGGGTGTAGTAGTAGTAGGTGTCATACATATTTCAAAACAAAAATGCATCCATGTTGTCGGTTTTTTAAGTCGTTTGTAAAAGAACTTGAAATATGATGATGATTGAGGCAAGTCAGGCAACGGGATGCGAAGAAGATAAAACGTTGATTTAAATAGGCTAAAAAAATGAATATAATGATAACATTAACTAATACCAACCTCATTAGAAGAAATATTTTTCCAGAAAACAATGGGGTGGGCATGAATTAAAAGTTCATAACATAATTTTTACTTCCACCCAACTATAGGAAAATAGTAAAATTCTTCAGAATGAAGAAATTTAGCAAAATAATTTAGGGAGGAATGTCGGTCTATAAAAAATTGTAAACATGTAGGTTTAATAAACAGTCATATTCATTAACCCGAGAATTATAACCATCTGAAATGTTTGTCATTCTTGATTCACCATAACCGCCAATGTATTAATCAATGTCTTTAATTAAATTGTTCTAAACGGTTAAACTAAAATTGAAAAGGGAAGGATGAAATGTTGAGGTGACTTATTATGTATTACATGAAGAATTGATTATGTATTACTGGCCACGTGTCTTAGTGGTGATGATTTTGTGTCTGACACGTGTCTTCAAAATGGTGTTGCTTACATGTCCTAAAAGTGAAGCTGGTTTTCCTTTTTAAATACTAGGGAAGGATGAAATGTTGAGGTGACTTATTATGTATTACATGAGATTATGTATTATTGGCCACGTGTCTTAGTGGTGATGACTTTGTGTCTGACACGTGTCTTCAAAATGGTGTTGCTTACATGTCCTAAAAGTGAAGCTGGTTTTCCTTTTTAAATACTAGGTATTGATTAGTCTCACTTATTTTCTTTCTTTAACAATCTTATATGCACGCGATGCGTGCAAATATAAAAAATAAGTTTGACACCCTTAAGCAAACATACTGTAAAATCAAGATCAAATCATCAATATTAACAAATAACACAAAAGTTTCATAATTCTTTTGTTTGTCTTAAAAGAATTTTGAAAGGGAAAAATACATAATCTGAGTAATATGTGAAGAACCATCTGTGAACTTAAGGAAATAACAATTTTATGACACAATTTTCGAATATTTTTGATAAAATAAAACAAAGAATGCTTTCAATAAAAAATTAAGAACAAATTAATTGATAATGAAGAGAAAAGAAGCGATGATTCACTTCGACATCCACTAATAAAATTTACAACATGCCTATAAGTTGAAAAGCACTCCGTACTCCATAATCACCTGGAAGTTTATCAGAAACCAATTCAAGCATAAAGTCAATACGCTAGTCATTGCTAACTCAAAGTCACCAAGTAGTTTCATGGCCTTGTCACACGTTATCCTTGGGCCGATTACCTAGTAACACCCCTAATAATTCCCCAGTTATATCCAACAATCAGTGGCGGATGTATAGTGTAAATTGGGTAGACAAATGTCTACCCAACTTTTTAACTGAAAAATCATTTTAATAGGCTGGGTATTTAAATAAAGAAAAAAAAACACGAATTTGTTCAATGTAGGAGTCGAACCCATGAAAAATCATAACTTGATTTCCTCATTGACCACTCTAGCATCTTACCTTTATGTTTGTTTGTTGCAGATTAACTAGATTGCCAAGTATTTAAAATTCCAGTTTTTTTTCCTCACTGACCACTCTAGCATCTTACCTTTATGTTTGTTTGTTGCAGATTAACTAGATTGCCAAGTATTTAAAATTCCAGTTTTTTTTTCCTTTCTTTTTCGGGGTGGCACGTCATATTCTCATCTGATTTTTAATTTCTACTTCGTATATTTTTAAAGTTTTGTTGTTATTTGCTTATATAACACGGAGTACTGCGTATACATATTTATCTTGTATAATCTTTAAATTCTTAGAATTTATAAAATAACGGTGAACGGTGAAATTGATAAATTATATGTAAACATTGTAATTAGTACTCCGCAAATTCTCATTTTCATTGTATCTTTTTTTTTAAAAAAAACTGTAGTTTTTGTTTCTTTTAAAAGTGTCTACCCTATTTCAAAATCCTGGATACGCTACTCCCAACAACACAGACTCTTTGAAATATCGATCAAAACCATCTTGTGCAACATCATTTCGTCCTGCTGCTATGTGTAGGGGGTGTTTTTGGTCGCATCACAAGTATGCTCTTTCCCTACAAGGAGGCAATTTTTTTTAGAAAACCATTGTATTTTTGTACCTCGAAGGAGTCGCCACCAAACCTTATTTAAAGTCTCGTTTGGAAAGACCGCAAGTGACTCTATTTTGGATAAGGCTTTGAATCCTTGAAACGGATGGGTGAGATCCGGGCACGGGAACGAGATGCTTATTCCGCGAGCTTTAAAAATTATTCGAGTACGTGACATAGCATTTTCGAAAATATACCCTAGATTAGACTATGTGGGTTTGAATTTTAGAGCAAATAGAATCTCTAATTGTATGGTGGTCACTTCGCTTTAAAGGTAATTTAAGGGAACCTAAGATCGGTTTGTCCAAGAAATTATCTTTGTTAAGCGTGATGTAACTTTGCATTTTGTTGTATTTAGCATGTATGGTGATGAAAGCAATAAAGCAAATAAAGGAACATCACAATTGTAAATGAGTGCGGAATTAGTAAATACAAGACCCCCTAAAAACGGATTAGGGAGTAGGTCCACATTGCCTAGAAGGACTAGGCAAGTAAAGATGCGGAATTGAAAGTGCGATATTGAAATTGCGCAATTGAAAGTGCGATATTGAAATTGCGGTATTGAAAGGTGCATAATTGAAATTGCAATATTAAAAGGTGCATAATCGAAATTGCGATATTGAAATTTGTACTTGGGCACATGAGATTCGAACGCCAAGCGGCTCCTTAAAAATAAGTGCGCCCGACACGAATTCAAAGCCAAGAATCTCAACTTGGGAGAAGTTGCTCATCCCAAAGTATCCTAGATTTTGCATGTAGAACTTGAACTTGAAAGTTTGAATCTTGAAATATTGAACTTGAAATAATTGAACTTGAACTTGAAATATTGAACTTGAACTTGAAATATTGAACTTGTACTTGAAATATTGAAACTTAAGAGACTTGAATCTCAAAGATCGGGCCTTTTAATGTTGAAAAGGTTAAATCTTTGATGTGCTCTTACTTTGAAAGGATCCTAGTTTAGGGAAGTAGTCATGAGCAACCCTAAACATTGTGGGATCTTAAATTTGAAAACTTGAACTTGTATATTGAAAAATGGAGTCTTGAATCTCAAAATATTAAACCTTTAGAACCTAAAAAGGTGTCATCTTTGATTACTCCATACTTGAAAGTGATTCTAGTTCAAAGAAGTGATTGCAAACAACTTTGAACATCCTTGAATCTTGAAAGTTTGCATTTTTGTATTTTGAAAAGTTTGGATTTTAAAAAGATGTATGATTGTTGCAAGTGACATTTTTAGTAGTAAAAATGCCAACTTGCTAATCATTTTTGAAATAGGAAAATCAAAGAAACATGATTGAATATTATGGGATTCAAAATTACCTATTTAGGTTTAGGCAAGAATTCCTTTTAGAGCTCCCAATTGCTTAGAACTTGAAGTTTGTATATGTTTTTGAAGGATTTTTGGACTTGAATTTGAGGCGTAATTTTTGTATTACGACGTTGTATATTGAAGCTCTCCTCCTAAATGTTGGAAATTAGGGGGTATTTATAGGAAAAATGGCTGGAAACCGCCAGCCATTGCCAGGCGCAGCACGCCAAACCAGCGCTGTGCGCTGGTGACGTGGCATGAGTGCTGCCAAAATCAAGGACGCGGGCTCCGTCCTTGATTTGTCTTGTATTGGCGTACCTTCGTACGAATAGTACGATGCTTGGCACGTAGTGTTTTCTTGGAGGTTAAGACTTGATTTTGCGTAAAAAAGAAGCCGTTTCGGGTTTTGAATTCCGGTTGTATGGGACAGGGCCCGGCTTGCTCGGTTTTGTGGGTCGGCGCCCGAATTTGACTTGCCTTTTATGATTTTGAGTGGAAAAGGCCTAGTAAAACCAATGGAATGGTCTACTAGATGAGATTGTACTTGGATTTTGAAATTGGTTTTTGAAAGTTGTATTTTGTACCGAGTTCCGAAAGGGGAACGACCTCGGGGATTGGATTTTGGATCTTGTATTTTGGAGATGTTCTTAGCAATTGGGATTTCCGCACGGAGTTTCTCCAACCGCCTAGTAAGGATAATGGTATCGTCATCATCCCAGAGGGGAGACACGATTTAGGTGTCTACAGAAGCCTCCACTTTGACTGAGCGTTCGGTTAGGAAAGCACAAGTCAAAGTATTTCGAAAGGGACGGAGAATGATCAAGATGTTCTGCAATCAAGACCATTCTTTGTACGCCGGTACCTGCACAAAACAGGCGTTAGAAAAAAAAAAGGATAGGGTCTACCTCTGTTCGGCTGTGACGACTCCGGTTTGTACTTGTACTGTTCTTCCGCCATCGGTTCGGACGGACCTTGGCATCGAAAATTTTGAATCTTGAATTTTTGAATCTTGAATTTTAAATTTTTGTACCTTGAATTTTTGAATTTTGAATACCCAGAGTTGATCCGATGGAAATGTGCTTTGCTGGGGATAAGAGCTTTTTACTGGCCCTAAAGATTTTGAAATTTTGGCTGACTTTCCCGGAGCTTGGGTCCGTTGGGAGTCGAGCGCCTGAGTCTTTGTATTTTTTGGACTTTGTATTCTTGAAATTTTCATCTGTTTGTACTTGGAGATACAGGTGTATACCCGCATTTTCAAAAGATGCCCTGATGCGACACTTGATGCTTGGTGCAGAAGACCGTAGCAGTAAAGGTCATGCAACCAGCACGGGAGACCGCGCGTGGCAGATTCTGCGCATGCAGCAGGCTGCGCCCAGCGCGGGCCTCGGCGTCTGGCGCGGGGCTGTGCTATAACAGCACCCCTTGCTGTGCCATTTTTGAGGCACATTCTCTTGAAATTTTTTGCTCTTTCTCTCAAAGGTCGATTAAACTCTTCCCTTGGTCTTGTTCTTGCCTTGTCCATGTAAGTATTTCATGTTTTTTCTTATGAAATAACTCTAGGATTGCATGTAGTTTTGATTTTCTTGCACTTAGAAATGATGATTGCATGATAGTAGGCTTTTTGAATCTTGTAGAAAATTGTTTGATAGCCACTTAAACTTGAACTGTTGGAACTTGTAGATTTGAATTTTTTTTTGAAAAATTTCTTGAATGTTGTACCTGGTGTTTGTAGATAGTAGTCTCACTGGTGACCTTACGGGGTCTCAAGAGTGCATAGGCTAGGTTGCCTAGATGTTGTTTGTAAAGTTTTGGAAATGCCGGCTTTGGCATGGGTAGCCTAGGCGCTGGTGTTGAAGTTGTATACCTGCTTCGGCGTGGATAGCCTAGGCGTTGGTGTAGGACTTGTATACCTGCTTCGGCGTGAATAGCCTAGGCGTTGGTGTAGAACTTGTATACCTGCTTCGGCGTGGATAGCCTAGGCGTTGATGTAGAACTTGTATACCTGCTTCGGCGTGGATAGCCTAGGCGTTGGTGTAGAATTTGTATACCTGCTTCGGCGTGGATAGCCTAGGCGTTGGTGTAGAACTGGAATTTTGAACTAGAGGTCCCAGGCTGGATTAGTACAGGGGATTTTTGAATTTTTGACTTTGTATAGGCTAGTATAGGATAACCCCCAGTTTAGAATTTTGACACTTTGTATTCCACTTGATTTAGTATGCCTCGTCACACTCGGAGGAAGCTCGCCGAATGTTCGGTGGTTCGAGCTGCTGAGGAGGATGCTTCGGATGATGACGCGGCTGCGATAAATATGCCGGATGGGGGTATAGTTCCCCGGGGAGCACCTGTTTTTGTTGGTACTGGGTGGAGTCCTTCCGACCTGGTGTTTCGACCGGAGTTTCACTTGTCTCAGCGGCCTCGCGCTGGCTTGGTGAGTCTTGTACTTATGTTTTGAATTTGTATTTTGTACTTTCATAGGTTTTGAGCTGACTCATTCACCTGTAGGCCGATGGAAAGCCGTTTCGTACTTTCTGGTCCTTGGCGGAGGTTCAGAAGGCCTTTAAAGCCCTTCGTGCTGATGAGGAGGCCATGGAGATCTGGTCACAGACGGGCCTGGCTGATTTTTGCCGTGCCATGGGAGGCACTTCGAGGAGAACGGGGATCAAACCCCGGATGTGGGCTTTGTTGGAGCGGTGGTGGGATACCACCAAAACCTTCCACATGGCCTGGGGGGAGATCACCATTACCGCCTTTGAGTTTGCTATGATTACGGGTCTTCCCTTTTCTGAGAGGAATGTGACCTTTGATTCGGAGCTGACGTGGCGCTCGGCCGCTGCCAGGGACTTGCTCGGCCCTGTTGTTGACTTGTCAGAGGCCGACACCCATGCTTCCGTGATGGTGATTGTGGATGCTATCTGTGGTGTGGGTGTGTCCGCAGAGCGGAGGGTTAGGCTCTTCCTTCTAGCTTTTGGTGAGCAGAGTGGTGGCCCCGAGTAGGAATAGTTGGGTGCACATTAGGTTCTTGTCCGTTCTGCGGGACTTGAGAGCTGTTTCGAGCTACAACTGGGGTGGTTTGACATATAGCCACCTCTTGTACGAGATGAAGTGGGCTTCCCGGACTATGCCGGAGAGTGAGCCGAGCATGGCTGCCCTGTGGAGTGTGCTGGAGGTATTGAAGACTCCTTGTACTTGTATGCTTGTATCTTGAACTTGACTAATGTTTTGCTTGCTTCTTGAAAGATTTGGATATATGAGCACTTTCCGACCTTGGCGCCGGATCGTACTGGAGATGCGGCTTACCCGTATGCTGCCTCTTGGATAGGAGCGGTGCGCAGGAGGGTGCCTCTGGCGGCCTCCCGCAGAGCTTGGAGAGTTCTACCTGCTGATGAGGTAATCTTTTTGTACTGTTTTGCTCTCTTGTATTTGTATTTGTATAGTTGCCTGAGTTGTTTGCTTTGCAGGTGGTGTGGCGTCCTTTTGCTAACGCGCTTGTACCTGCCTCGGCTGCTCATGCTCATTTCTTGTCTGGACGGCGGGTCTTGCTCCCAGGGGTGTATCGCCACATGTGGTACCTGGGGGAGCGAGTGTCCCTTCAGCACAATTCGGGGAATAGGCTTGTCCCCAAGGATCCACCGGAGTCCATGCTGGCGCCGGATGAAGAGCTTGCCCGGCTCTATGTGAGTGCTAGGGGTGATGCTGTTTGCCGTTCTTGGAGGGACTTTGTACACAGGAAGGGTAGCTATGAGGACTTCCTGAGGAGGCTGGCTCCACCAGTACGCTTCGTACTGCCGGCGAGCTTTTGAACTTAGTATCTTGTATTCTTGTATTCTTGGATGATTGTATGATTGTATGTAGGAGGAGGAGGTTGATCCTGAGGACATTCCCCATGCTGATAGGATCCTCCGCTATGAGAACTCGGACGGGGAACAGGTGGAGGTGACCATTCTTGTAGCTTCTCCTCCGCACCGGAGATCGTATGATGCTGTACCTGAGCATTATGCCGCTGTAAGTACTGTTGCATTTTCTTGAAACTGATTGTAATCTTGTATTTGGGAATTGATATTGAATTTTGTATGCAGGCGCCTCGGGTGAGAGTGCGTCGCTGGATGCTCTTGATTGATTCCTGGAAGAGGCATTGTGCCAAGCTGACCCGGAAGCTTTCTGGCCGGGACAGAGAGGTGCTTTACTTGATCTCGAAATTGTATTTTGTATAGGAGCGCCGTCGAGACCGTAGAGGTTCCGTTGATAGGGAGCCCCAGGCGGAGACGTCCTTGAGGCAGGAGGGACCGAGCTTGGAGCTGGGACAGGGGTCCGGTGCTGGTGCCCATCTGACACCGTACTGGGTAGGGGTCGGATAGAATTAGCCTAATCACCATGCCGATCGGCTACTCCGGCGATACAGCTCTCTAATTCCTATATACAGAAACACCACTAGGAAGTAGTAGAGAAGGGAACCTTGGATATAGTAACACCACCAAGGGGAAGGGAGATTATACTCAACCTAAAGAACACTCAAAGTGTTTGATATATTTCTCATACAAAGGCTTGTGTTCTGCCGATTCAGTTACTATTACAACTACATAATTAATGCATTCAAATGAACAATAAACATAAGTCAATATTATTGTGCTGAGGATGGAGTTTTTCCACCGTTGCAGGCATAGGGTGGCTATAGGGTGGTTATAGGGGGTGGCAGTAGAGTGATGCTTCTTGTCAAATATTGTGTTCTCATGTAAGACTTTGTCAAACTCCCCCTGTTGGAGAAGACTCGACCTCGAGTCTTTGCTCTTCCTCATCCTCATTATATGGGGACAAATCAGCAACATTGAAAGTAACAGAAACATTGTATTCCCCTGGAAGCTCAATGTTGTATGCATTTTCTCCAATCCTCTCTAGAACTTTGAAAGGTCCATCGGCCCTTGGCTTCAGCTTACCATGTGTCCCTCGTGGGAACCTTTCTTTCCTTAAGTGAATCCAAACCAAATCTCCTTTTAGAAAAGTGGTCGGTTTGCGAAATTTATTCGCCTTCTCTTGGTAACGTTGATTTTTCCGTGTGATCTGAGCTCGGACTTTCTCATGAAGCTTCTTGATTTCTCTAGCTCGTTCATCAGCATCACCACTAAAGTTGTTAGGAGAAGGTAGTGGAGCAAGATCAACCGGTGTGGTCGGATTTTTACCATAAACGATCTTGAACGGGCTTCCACCAGTAGTTTGACTTGGAGAACAATTATAGGCAAATTCCGCTTGAGCTATCATCAAATCCCATTGTCGAAGGTTTTTGTCCACAAGACTTCTCAACATGTTTCCAAGAGTCCTGTTGACAACTTCAGTTTGACCATCTGTTTGAGGATGCGCCGCAGAGCTAAATTGCAATCGTGTTCCCAATTTGCGCCATAGAGTACGCCAAAAGTGACTCATGAATTTGACATCTCGATCGGAAGTGATCATTTTTGGAATTCCATGTAGACGCACAATTTCTCGAAAATAAAGATCAGCAACTTGTGTGGCATCATTAGGCTTGTTGCATGGAAGGAAGTGTGCCATCTTCGAGAATCGATCAACAACAACCATGATCGAAACTTTGTTGCGCTGGGTACGAGGTAACCCAACAACAAAATCCATGCTCACATCTTCCCAAGGAGCATCAGGAACAGGCAATGGAGTGTAAAGACCTGTGTTTTGGCCACGAGCTTTTGCAATATGACATGCTCGACAAGTTTTGACATATCGATCAATATCACGAACCATGTGTGGCCAATAGAAGTTCTCTGCAACAATGCTCAATGTCTTATCTCTTCCAAAATGTCTAGCAAGACCACCAGCATGACACTCATATAGTATCATATCACGCAAGGAACATCTTGGTACGCACAACTGATTTCCCTTGAATAAGTAATCATCTTGACGATGAAACTTGCGGTGAGGGCCTTCAACACATTTCTTCCAGAATTCTCCAAGGTCTTCATCTTCTTCATACAAATCCTTGAGAACTTTAAAACCAATGACTTTGACTTGAAGAGTGGAGAGCAAAGCATGTCGTCTACTTAAAGCATCAGCAACTTTATTTTGAGTCCTTGACTTGTGCTTAAGGACAAAGTGAAAAGGAGATAAAAACTCACTCCATTTTGCATGACGACGTTGGAGATTTTGTTGGCTGTGAAGATACTTGAGTGACTCATGATCAGAATATAGCACAAATTCCTTAGCTAGTAAATAGTGACTCCAATGATATAAGGCTCGTACAATTGCATAAAATTCCTTCTCATATGTTGAGTACTTACGCCTTGACTCATTGAGTTTCTCACTAAAGAAGGCAATTGGTCGACCCTCTTGACTGAGAACTGCACCTACCAACTCCTGAAGCGTCACAATCTACTTCAAAAAGCTTATCAAAATCCGGCAAGGCTAGAGTTGGTGCTCTTGTGATCATTTCCTTGAGTTCTTCAAAGCTTTGTTGGGCAGCTCGGGTCCACTCAAACTTCTCTTTCTTCAATACTTCTGTGAGTGGGGCGACAATAGTGCTGAAATTTTTGATGAAGCGGCGATAGAAATATGCTAGGCCATGAAAACTGCGAATATCATGTATTGATTGAGGAATTGGCCAGCTAATAATTGCCTCAATTTTGCTAGGATCCATCTCAATCCCATTGCTTGATACAACGTACCCAAGAAATACCACTTTGTCGGTCAAGAAGTGACATTTCTTCAGATTGGCATACAACTTTTGTTCACGAAGAACTTGAAAAAGTTGTCGCAAATTCTCTAAGTATTCTTCAGAATTTCGACAATACACAAGGATGTCATCAAAATAAACAACCACGAATTTTCCAATGAAAGGGCGGAATACCTGATTCATCAATCGCATAAAAGTGCTCGGTGCATTTAAAAGACCAAATGGCATGACCATCCATCCTTATAATCCATCTCTGGTCTTGAATGCAGTCTTCCACTCATATTCAGGTCGCATTCGAATCTGATGGTACCCACTTCGTAGATCAATTTTGGAAAATACAAAAGCATTATGCAATTGATCTAGTAGATCATCGAGGCGAGGAATAGGAAATCGATGTTTGATTGTGATCCGATTGACAGCACGATTATCGATGCACATACACCATGATTCGTATTTCTTTGGCACAAGGAGTGCTGGAACTGCGCAAGGACTCACACTTTCACGAACCAAACCTTTCTGCATAAGCTCGGTGACTTGTCTCTAAAGTTCTTTATGCTCTTTTGGACTCATTCGATATGCAGCTTTGTTTGGAATCACTACACCAGGAACAAAATCAATACAATGTTGAATATCACGCATTGGAGGTAGACCAGCTGGGATTTCTTCAGGCACAATGTCATTGAATTCACGAAGTAGAGGCTTGATCTCGTCTGGAATCCCTTGATCTTCTTTATTCTCTTCGAGCATGACAAGGACACAAGCAACTCTGGATTCTTCTAACGCCATAGTAAACATTGATTCAGACACTGTGAGGCTCTTCTCTTGGCTTGGCTTTGCTAATATATCCCTTTTAAAATGAGCTAAAACAATTTTAACACCATCTTTTTCAAAGGAATAAGTGTTTTTAAAGCCATCATGAATTGCATGACGATCATATTGCCATGGACGACCCAAAAGTAAATGACAAGCATCCATAGGAATGACATCACACCATACCTTATCTTGATATTTCTTACCAATGGAGAAATCAATTAGGCATCGTTTAGTGACCTTGACATCATTTCCCTTCTTCAACCATGTGAGCTTGTAAGGATAAGGGTGATCCTTTGTAGGCAACTTCAATTTCTCGACCATTGTCGCGGCAACAACATTTTCACAACTGCCACTATCGATGATGACGTTGCATATCTTCCCATGAGATGTACACCGAGTATGGAAGATGTTGTGGCGCAACCATTTATCTTCTTCAACAGGAGCTGCATTAAGGATACGTCGAATAACTAGTGATTCATCTTCGTTTGCATGTAGGACCTCTTGATCAGCTTCATCTTCTTGGCTTTCATCGGCACGATCTTCTTCCGATATTTCTTCTTCGACAAAAGAGATTATCCTAGAATTTGGACATTCTGAGGCAATGTGTCCAAATCCTTGACACTTAAAACATCTCCTCGATGTAGGATTACTTACTTGCTTGAAAGGCTTGCTGGTTGCGGCTGGATTCTCGACCTTTTTCATTGTGGTGCTGGAGTTAGCTTTTGGTGGAAACCTTGTTGAAGGGTTACCATGATAAGGTGTCTCCTTTGTGACAGTTTTGAATCCAATCTTCTCTTTTGCTTGTTGGCTTTCAACTTTTAAGGCTAGCTTGGTGACATCGTTGAACGACCAATATTGCTGGAGTTGTACAACTTTAGAGATCTTCGGGTCCAGGCCTCTCAAGAATCTTGCAATGGTCTGCTCCTACGGCTCGGCATTGTCGCACTTCATTGACAAATCTTCAAATTCAGCATGTATTCTGCCACAGATTTACTTCCTTGTTCCAGGTGATGGAACTTAAGAAATATATCTTGACGATAATGACTTGGCAAAAATTTGCGCTTGAGTTCACGCTTCATTTTGTCCCATGTGCGAATTTTACTACGAACCTCTCGTTCTCGTTGTCTCTTAAGATACTCCCACCAAATGGATGCATGCTTCTTGAACTTGATTGCAACTATCTTGACCTTTCGATCATCTGGAATATCCTTGAAATCAAAGACACGGTCAACAGTGTGGAGCCATTCAATAAACTCGTCGGGATGAACACCTCCTTCAAAATCAGGAATATCAACTTTTATTCCCAAATCTTTTTCTCGGTGTTGGGGATGACGGGTTCGCCTGGTATTGGATGTTTCTCCACTTGATGATTCCCCATCTAGTTGGTGAAATGGATTGACTTCTTCATCTTCACCATCTGACTGTTCGTCATCTGACTGACGGGATGGGTCAGCAGCAGCTTCGTAACGTGTAAGACGTTGTTGGAGTCTTTTGATTTGTCGTTGCATGTCAGCTATGATTGTGTCATACACAGGTCGTGGTTGATGATTTCCACCACGGCGTGTTCTTGGCGGCATTTTGTGAATCAAATAATAAAACCCTTTTTTTTAAAAAAAAAATTTAATTTTAATTCTTTTTTTTTTCACTTTTTCATTTGTTTTTCTCTTTTTTATTTGTTTTTATTTTTTTTTTATTTTTTTTCCTTTTCCACAAATACTTAACAATTAGACCAAAAAGAACATAAATATACAGTAGAATATGACAAAATGACAACTAACTAATTCTTAATGTTTAATGTTTACAAGTGGGTTACTTGAAGAAACGTGTAAGTACAATCTGCCCACAAGTAAAATATTTCTCCTTTTTCTATTTTTTTTAATATAATTCTTTTTAAATAAATAACTCAATAGTTAAATACTCCTATTAAACTAAAAGTCAAAGAATTGGAAGCTAAGGAGTCATAAGTGCCGTGTAAACAGAGAGCAAGAATAGAGTACCAAACTCAATTAACCATGAGAGAGAAAGCAAGAAAGAGTACCTGAATTTAGAGAGCTACTCACGAGATAGATATGGCGCACCTCGAAAGTAATCTGATTGACTTTGGATTGAGTTGATGGTGGCGATCGGTGAGGTGGTGGAGGTAGGTCAGTGTTCACGGTGGAGGTAAGTATTTTGTTTATTTTTTTTTTGTTTAATTGGGACTAGATTTGTGGAGGAATACAGTGAAGGATATGCAAGGTTAGTGTATGGTGGTTTCTTTTGTGGAGGGCTAGATCGCTAGAGTGAATATTGCAGTAACGGGAATTTGAAGCGTTGTCGGTTCTACAAGGCGACAGCTTCAATGGAGGGTGGAGGGTGCCTCGAAAGGTAAGCGGGACCTTGGCTCTGGTACCAATTTGACACCGTACTGGGTAGGGGTCGGATAGAATTAGCCAAATCACCACGCCAATCGGCTACTCCGGCGATACAACTCTCTAATTTCTAGATATAGAAACACCACTAGGAAGTAGTAGAGAAGGGAACCTTGGATATAGTAACACCACCAAGGGGAAGGGAGATTATACTCAACCTAAAGAACACTCAAAGTGTTTGATATATTTCTCATACAAAGGCTTGTGTTCTGCCGATTACAATTAAGGCTATTTATAGCCTTAATTCAATTACTATTACAACTACATAATTAATGCATTCAAATGAACAATAAACATAAGTCAATATTATTGTGCTGAGGATGGAGTTTTTCCACCGTTGCAGGCATAGGGTGGTTATAGGGGGTGGCAGTAGCGTGATGCTTCTTGTCAAATGTTGTGTTCTCATGTAAGACTTTGTCACCAACAGAGGCATTCGGATGCTGATCAGAGAGATGCCTCTTTTGTACATGTGTTAGGTTATGATACATATGACAATTCATAAATCATGCGGAAAAAACCATAAACCCAGGAATACATATTATTTACACATAATCATTTAGCATAGAATAGATGCATACTCTTTGTTGCGTGCCTTCCCTAGCTGCGCCCGAACCGAACAAGAACAAGTCTTTAGGACTCCAAGTGTCGTCCCTCCGTAGATAGTCCACAGCACGTCCGGATCCGCCTTAAGATTGACCAACTAGAATCGCCCTTAAGGTACTAGAAAATTTCGGCAATTTGAGCAAGATGTGTGTTTGAATTTTCTCTCAAAAACTCACTTTGAATACTTTGAAACTTGTGTTATAAATTGTGAGCCCTAGCCTCATATTTATAGCGGTATGGAAAGGGAATCGAAATCCTATTCAGATACAAATTAATCAAACCTAGAATCCTACAAGAACTCTAATTTAATTAATTTATCAATTAGAATTAGGAATTTAATCATTAACCGAACTCTGCATGTTTTAGGAAACGTGCACGAACACAAACACTTGCACACACACGCACGACAGCCACGATGGGCCTCATGCGTGCGCGCGAGCAGCAGCCCACTCAGCGCCCGCGCGCGCTGCGCGCTGCGCGCAGCCTGCTGGGCCTGGCCTTGGCTTGCTGGGCGATGGCCTGGCTTCGTGCTGGGCCTCGTCCGGCAGGCCTCGTCCGATGCTTATTCGTACGATGCGCTTCCGATTAAATTTTCCGATTCCGGAATTCATTTCCGATACGAACAATATTTAATATTTCCGATTCCGGAATTAATTTCCGTTTCGAACAAATATTTAATATTTCCGTTTCCGGAATTATTTTCCGATTCCGGTAATATTTCCGATTCTGACAATATTTCCGTTTCCGGCAATATTTTCGATTCTGGCAATATTTCCATTTCCGATAATATTTTCCGATACGTACCATGTTTCCGTTTCCGGCAACATCTACGACTTGGATAATATTTATATTTCCGATACGATCCATATTTCCGTTTCCGGCAATATCATCGTTTCCGGAGTATTCATTTCTTGCCTGTGACGATCTTAGCTCCCACTGAAACCAAGATCCGTCGGTTCCGAATATTCATAGATAGAGTATCTAATGCCATTAGATACTTGATCCGTTTACGTACTATTTGTGTGACCCTACGGGTTCAGTCAAGAGTAAGCTGTGGATTAATATCATTAATTCCACTTGAACTGAAGCGGCCTCTAGCTAGGCATTCAGCTCACTTGATCTCACTGAATTATTAACTTGTCAATTAATACTGAACCGCATTTATTAGACTTAACATAGAATGCATACTTGGACCAAGGGCATTATTTCCTTCAGTCTCCCACTTGTCCTTAGGGACAAGTGTGCATTTCCTAATTCCTTTGTCGCTCGATGCTTGCTCTTGAACATAAGGTAAGAGTTGTCATCCTTATTATGTCCAGAGGTGTTCCTCGGTTTCAGAGTTCAACTGATCAAATAAACAGATAATCATAGCCTATGATTCATCCGAGCACGGCCATGCATTTCACAGTTTCTAGCTCTCCGAGTGGCCTTGTACAACTTTTAAGCATCTCATCCCGATTTATGGGAGGACAATCCCAATCTTGCGATCTTGAGATTAGACTTCGTTTGATAGGTGATTACCTGAGCGTTGCCTTTATAGCCTCCTTTTACGGTGCGACGGTTGGTCAACGTCAAAGCAACCAGTTCTCAAACAAGTAATCTCAAATCACTCAGGTATTGAGGATTTAGTGTCTAATAATTTAATGAAATTTACTTATGACAGACTTTCATCTCTTACAGTAAAGTTTCATAGGTCTTGTCCGATACTAGTCTTCCCAAAGTAAGTATCTATGCAAATGATTATGACATTGCCATGTCCACATAGTTCAAGAAACAGAACTACTAGTCATCTTGCATTCTAATCGTCTAACGTTTTCTATGCGTCCAATTTTATAGAAAACTCCGATTAGGGACCATTTTCAACCTTTGACATTCAAGTTCACTTGATAGACATTTCTTAGTCACAGGACTGGTCCTGACAGTCTATCTTGAATATATCGTCAAGTTGAAGGGACTCATCATTTAATAAACCACAAATTAAATGGAAAAATGAATTCCTTTCATTTATTGTGAATGATTAACCAATAATGTTTTACAAAGATTTAAACTCTAAAACTTTAAAACATTAAACAGAGACATCAAAGCCATTCTCCAATATGCTTGATTCCCATAGCTGCAGTGTGCGAGTTGTGCTTCGCTTGCGGCAGAGGTTTAGTTAATGGATCTGATATGTTGTCATCAGTTCCAATTTTGCTTATCTCGACTTCTTTTCTTTCAACGAACTCTCGTAGAAGGTGAAATCTACGAAGTACATGCTTGACTCTCTGGTGGTGTCTAGGCTCTTTTGCCTGTGCAATAGCTCCGTTATTATCACAATATAGGGCTATTGGTCCTTTAATGGAGGGGACTACACCAAGTTCTCCTATGAACTTCCTTAGCCATATAGCTTCCTTTGCTGCTTCATGTGCAGCAATGTACTCCGCTTCAGTTGTAGAATCCGCAATGGTGCTTTGCTTAGCACTTTTCCAGCTTACTGCTCCTCCGTTGAGGCAGAAGACAAACCCAGACTGTGATCTGAAATCATCTTTGTCGGTTTGGAAACTTGCGTCCGTATAGCCTTTAACAATTAATTCATCATCTCCACCATAGACCAGGAAGTCATCTTTGTGCCTTTTCAGGTACTTCAGAATATTCTTGGCAGCAGTCCAATGCGCCTCTCCTGGGTCTGACTGGTATCTGCTCGTAGCACTGAGTGCGTACGCAACATCCGGGCGTGTACATATCATAGCATACATTATTGAACCAATCAATGATGCATATGGAATCCCATTCATTCGTCTACGCTCATCAAGTGTTTTTGGGCACTGAGTCTTGCTTAGAGTCATTCCATGAGACATGGGTAGGTAGCCTCGCTTGGAGTCCGCCATCTTGAACCTATCAAGCACCTTATTGATATAAGTGCTTTGACTAAGTCCAATCATCTTTTTAGATCTATCTCTGTAAATCTTGATGCCCAATATGTACTGTGCTTCTCCTAGATCCTTCATCGAAAAACATTTCCCAAGCCAAATCTTGACAGAGTTCAACATAGGAATGTCATTTCCGATAAGTAATATGTCGTCGACATATAATACTAGGAAAGCAATTTTTCTCCCACTGACCTTCTTGTATACACAAGATTCGTCCGCGTTTTTGATGAAACCAAAGTCACTGACTGCTTCATCAAAACGTATATTCCAGCTCCTGGATGCCTGCTTTAATCCGTAGATTGACTTCTTTAGCTTGCATACCTTTTTAGCATTCTTTGGATCCTCAAAACCTTCAGGTTGTGTCATAAACACAGTTTCTGTTAAAACGCCGTTTAAGAAAGCAGTTTTGACATCCATCTGCCATATTTCGTAATCGTAATATGCAGCGATTGCTAACATTATTCGAATAGACTTTAGCATTGCAACTGGTGAAAAGGTTTCATCGTAATCCACACCGTGGACTTGCCTGTAACCTTTTGCAACCAATCTAGCTTTGAAAACTTCAAGTTTCCCATCCTTGTCCTTTTTCAGTTTGAAAACCCATTTGCTTCCAATGGCTTGGTAGCCATCTGGCAAATCGACCAAATCCCATACTTGGTTTTCAGACATGGAGTCTAATTCAGATTGCATGGCTTCTTGCCATTGCTTGGAGCTAGGGCTCGTCATAGCTTGCTTGTAAGTCGCAGGTTCATCACTTTCAAGTAATAGAACGTCATAGCTCTCGTTCGTCAAAATACCTAAGTACCTTTCCGGTTGAGATCTATATCTTTGCGATCTACGCGGGGTAACATTTCTAGATTGACCATGATTCTCACCAGATTCTTCTAAAGATCTCTGAGTTTCATCCTGAATGTCATCTTGAGCATTCTCTAGAGTTTGTTGTTCGACTCGAATTTCTTCGAGGTCTACTTTTCTCCCACTTGTCATTTTGGAAATGTGATCCTTCTCCAAAAAGACACCATCTCGAGCAACAAACACTTTGTTCTCAGATGTATTGTAGAAGTAATACCCCTTTGTTTCCTTTGGATAGCCCACAAGGATACATTTGTCAGATTTTGGATGAAGTTTGTCTGAAATTAATCGTTTGACGTATACTTCACATCCCCAAATCTTAAGAAAAGACACATTTGGAGGCTTTCCAAACCATAATTCGTATGGAGTCTTTTCGACAGCTTTAGACGGAGCTCTATTTATAGTGAGTGCAGCTGTATTTAGTGCATGTCCCCAAAATTCTAATGGAAGTTCGGCTTGACCCATCATTGACCTGACCATGTCTAGCAAGGTTCTGTTCCTCCGTTCTGACACACCGTTCCATTGTGGTGTTCCAGGAGGAGTCAATTCTGATAGAATTCCACATTCTTTCAGATGGTCATCAAATTCATAGCTCAGATATTCACCGCCTCTATCAGACCGCAGTGCCTTAATCTTCTTGCCTAATTGATTCTCTACTTCACTCTGAAATTCCTTGAATTTGTCAAAGGATTCAGACTTATGCTTCATTAGGTAGACATAACCATACCTACTGAAGTCATCAGTGAAAGTGATAAAGTAGCTGAAACCACCTCTAGCATTTGTACTCATTGGTCCACATACATCTGTATGGATTAAACCCAATAGTTCATTTGCTCTTTCTCCAACTTTAGAGAAAGGTTGCTTTGTCATTTTGCCAAGTAAACATGATTCGCATTTCCATAATCCTCCAAGTTAAATGGTTCTAGAATTCCTTCCCTTTGAAGTCTTTCTAAGCGTTTCAAGTTTATATGGCCTAATCGACAATGCCACAGATAGGTGAGATCTGAATCATCCTTTTTGGCCTTTTTGGTATTTATGTTATATACTTGTTTGTCGTGATCTAATAAATAAAGTCCATTGACTAATCTAGCAGATCCATAAAACATCTCTTTAAAATAAAACGAACAACTATTGTCTTTTATTATAAAGGAAAATCCCTTAGCATCTAAGCAAGAAACTGAAATGATGTTTTTAGTAAGACTTGGAACATGGAAACATTCTTCCAGTTCCAAAACTAGCCCGGAGGGCAACGACAAATAGTAAGTTCCTACAGCTAATGCAGCAATCCGTGCTCCATTTCCCACTCGTAGGTCGACTTCACCCTTGCTTAACTTTCTACTTCTTCTTAGTCCCTGTGGATTGGAACATAAGTGTGAGCCACAACCTGTATCTAATACCCAAGAAGTTGAATTAGCAAGTATACAGTCTATAACGAAAATACCTGAAGATGGAACGACTGTTCCGTTCTTCTGATCTTCCTTTAGCTTCAAGCAATCTCTCTTCCAATGCCCCTTCTTCTTGCAGTAGAAGCATTCGGATTCAGAACTGGGTTGACTGACCTTCCTCTTTGCAGATTTGGCGCCAGTTTGCTTAGTTGGGCTGGCCTTGTTGCCACCTTTCTTAGCATTCCTCTTCTTTCCAGATTTCTTGAACTTGCCCCCACGCACCATAAGCACATTCTGCTTATCACTTTTGAGCGTCTTTTCAGCGGTCTTCAGCATACCGTGAAGCTCAGTGAGCGTTTTGTCCAGACTATTCATACTGTAGTTCAGTTTGAACTGATCATACCCGCTATGAAGAGAATGGAGGATGGTGTCTATAGCCATTTCCTGAGAAAATTGCTGATCCAGCCGACTCATATTCTCAATGAGTCCAATCATTTTGAGAACATGTGGACTTACGGGCTCGCCTTTCTTAAGCTTGGTCTCAAGAATTTGCCTATGAGTCTCGAATCTTTCGACTCGAGCCAGATCTTGGAACATGTTCTTCAACTCACTGATGATTGTGAAAGCATCTGAGTTGATGAACGTTTTCTGCAGATCCGCACTCATGGTGGCGAGCATTAGACATTTCACATCCTTGTTGGCATCAATCCAACGATTGAGGGCTGCCTGAGTGACCCCGTCGCCTGCAGCTTCGGGCATCGCCTCATCTAGGACATACTCCTTTTCTTCCTGCATAAGAACTATTTGCAAGTTCCTTTGCCAGTCAAGAAAGTTTTTCCCGTTCAACTTCTCCTTTTCGAGAATTGATCGAATGTTGAATGAATTGTTGTTTGCCATATTAAAAACTACAATTGAAAAGAATAAACAAATAAATAACCATTCACAGTTTCTCTTAATAAACTTAAATTCTAGCATACATGCATAATTCAATGTTTATTAAGCATTTTATTCAAGTTATGTGTTCCGGCAGGTGTGAATAAAATGATTCCAAGATCCTAAAATCATTGAAGAACTAAGCACAGTTTGTCGACTTAATCCTAGAACATCTTAGGTAAGCAAAAGCCTTTTGCTAATAGTCTAGAAACTATTCTTGGTTGATAGGTACGTCTAAGAACTTATTAGGTAAACCTATCGAATTTGCCACGACATAAAAGGACTCCTTACTTATATCGTTGAGTTTCACCAAAACTAACATGTACTCACAATTATTTGTGTACCTTGCCCCTTTAGGACCAATAAGTAACACCTCGCTGAGCGAAAACTATTACTAGATTGATGTAAAGGATATCCAAGCAAGTGTATATTTTGGCATGGCACCTTTTAACTCAATTTTTTTTTTTTAAGTTTGGAACTTAAGGCTCTTACTATGTTGGTTAGATTTTAAGTGAACTAAAATCCTTAATCATGCAACATAATCAAGCTTTTGATCTCATGCATTTTAAGACATATTTAAAACAATAAATAACTTAAAACATGCATAAGATATTTGTGATCTAGTATGGCCCGACTTCATCTTGAAGCTTTGACTTCAAAGTCCGTCTTGAAAATCTCCGTGGGAGGCACCATTTTCTTCAAATAGGATAAGCTATAACTAATTACAACTATTTGATGGTTCGCAGACCATATTTGAATTGAAAAATAACTTTGGTACTTTAGACCAATTACATTCAAATTAATGGTACGCAGACCATATTTTCTATCCTATTTGGGCCATACTAGTCACTTCATAACCTGCAAAACAGTACATATACAATATATACCATTCACCCATTCATTATCATGAATGGCCCACATAGCTGGTTAGTAAAACACATTATGCATCACGTAAACATTTGCAGCAATTAATCAAGGGCACCAATAATCTACCAATTATTCAGTCCTTATTAATTCTAATCAAGTTGTTTTAACCTTAAGGATTTGTAGACCTAATCAAGAGTTTATGACTAAAAAGCGCTCCCACTTAAACCAATAAATTCATATGCTTTACCAATTTTAAACATAAAAATGTATTTCTAGTCCAACCGGAAACATACAAATTTAATTAAAATTTAAAGCTCATATAATTGAATCCAAAAATTTAATTTAATTTCAGTCGTATTTAAATTAATTCATGATTTTAATTTTAGTAAAATAATTAGAATAAATAACATTTATTATAATTATAATATTCAAAATTAAAATCCAAGAAAATAATTCAAATTATTAATTTTAAAATTAATTAAAATTACGTGAACTGAAATTTTCAAATTAAACATTCAAAACGATCTAATCGTAACGCAAACACCCTACGCGTTGCACGCCCATGGGCCGTACGCACACAGCCATTGCTGGCCATGTGCGCGCAGCCCATGCGCTCGTCGCATAGCTGTTGCTTCCCTATCGCAAGCCTCCGCACGCATTGGTGCTCGCTGCGCGCGCCAGCGCTCATCGCACGCGAGCTATCGCTCGCAGTGCGCGCGCGCGACATCGCTCGCTTGGCGGGCGACATCGCTCGCTGTGCGCGCGAGTAATGCTGGGCGCAGCGCTCGTGGCACGCGAGCTTGCGCTCGCTGCGCGCGAGGCTGCGCGCTCTTGTGCGAGGCAGCGCGCGTTGTGGCGCAGCTCGCTTGCTGCCCACACGCGACTGCCTTGGCTCGCTCTTCGCCCATGCCCATTCGTTCATTGCTCGTGGCACACGACACAAGGCAGAACTGCTGCCTTGTGCTCGTGCACTACGTCCTTGCTCATTGCATTCGTGCCGCACGGGCGACGAGCTCCCTTGCTCGTCGTCGCATGCCCGCATTATACAACACCCCTTAAGGGTAACACGAAGCGTCCATTGCTTCGTGCGTGCAAGTTTTATGAACGAATCGCATAAAATTTAAAATTTATATTTAAAATTAATGACAAATTAATAAATAATATTAATTTCATAATTTTAGGGCGAAAAATCGAAAATTTATTATCCAATTGATTTCCGATTCAAGTCTAGGTCATAAAAATTTAAAATTTATCGTAAATTTACAATTTTTATGGTGGTTTTTAATCATAGGTTTCTAATTAAATTACAATTAATTATGAAAATCAAATTAATTCTAAATTATTCTAATTTTCAACAAATTAATCATAATTACAAATTAGATTGCATAATTAACAAGACTAGGCATTCAAACTTGTTAAACATATGCAGTAGGTCAATCAAAAATTCAAGATTTATCAACAAGAATCGCAAATATTTAATTTAACATCTTAAATTTACGAAATTTTGCATTCGAAAAACTAAAACCTTCGAAAAGTCATAGTTAGGCTTCGAATTTGAGAATTCTGGGTTCGGCAGAAAAAAACTATTTTTGTCAAAATTTTAGAATGCCTTTTACATGCGGAATTGACACAAAAATCACTCAATTCGGATGAGTAACGAAGAAACTGCCGAAAAACTGCGTACGTATAATTAAATAAACGCAATTTGCAATTAATTAACAATTACGAAAATTAATCACCCCTTTTAATTCTTGCAAATTTGTAATATTTAACCATGTTTATGCAATTTAGATTATGAAAATAATAAGGGGCTCGTGATACCACTGTTAGGTTATGATACATATGACAATTCATAAATCATGCGGAAAAAAACCATAAACCCAGGAATACATATTATTTACACATAATCATTTAGCATAGAATAGATGCATACTCTTTGTTGCGTGCCTTCCCTAGCTGCGCCCGAACCGAACAAGAACAAGTCTTTAGGACTCCAAGTGTCGTCCCTCCGTAGATAGTCCACAGCACGTCCGGATCCGCCTTAAGATTGACCAACTAGAATCGCCCTTAAGGTACTAGAAAATTTCGGCAATTTGAGCAAGATGTGTGTTTGAATTTTCTCTCAAAAACTCACTTTGAATACTTTGAAACTTGTGTTATAAATTGTGAGCCCTAGCCTCATATTTATAGCGGTATGGAAAGGGAATCGAAATCCTATTCAGATACAAATTAATCAAACCTAGAATCCTACAAGAACTCTAATTTAATTAATTTATCAATTAGAATTAGGAATTTAATCATTAACCGAACTCTGCATGTTTTAGGAAACGTGCACGAACACAAACACTTGCACACACACGCACGACAGCCACGATGGGCCTCATGCGTGCGCGCGAGCAGCAGCCCACTCAGCGCCCGCGCGCGCTGCGCGTGCTGTGCGCGCTGCGCGCTGCGCGCAGCCTGCTGGGCCTGGCCTTGCTGTTTGTGCGGCGCGCTTGGCTTGCTGGGCGATGGCCTGACTTCGTGCTGGGCCTCGTCCGGCAGGCCTCGTCCGATGCTTATTCGTACGATGCGCTTCCGATTAAATTTTCCGATTCCGGAATTCATTTCCGATACGAACAATATTTAATATTTCCGATTCCGGAATTAATTTCCGTTTCGAACAAATATTTAATATTTCCGTTTCCGGAATTATTTTCCGATTCCGGTAATATTTCCGATTCTGACAATATTTCCGTTTCCGGCAATATTTCCGATTCTGGCAATATTTCCATTTCCGATAATATTTTCCGATACGTACCATGTTTCCGTTTCCGGCAACATCTACGACTTGGAAAATATTTATATTTCCGATACGATCCATATTTCCGTTTCCGGCAATATCATCGTTTCCGGAGTATTCATTTCTTGCCTGTGACGATCTTAGCTCCCACTGAAACCAAGATCCGTCGGTTCCGAATATTCATAGATAGAGTATCTAATGCCATTAGATACTTGATCCGTTTACGTACTATTTGTGTGACCCTACGGGTTCAGTCAAGAGTAAGCTGTGGATTAATATCATTAATTCCACTTGAACTGAAGCGGCCTCTAGCTAGGCATTCAGCTCACTTGATCTCACTGAATTATTAACTTGTCAATTAATACTGAACCGCATTTATTAGACTTAACATAGAATGCATACTTGGACCAAGGGCATTATTTCCTTCAACATGTTGATCCTACCAGGAATTCGTTTGGAGGTGCAAGCAGTTCGAGGCCCTTTGTTCCTCCTCCCGGTTACTACTTCGGAGGGAGTGGTCCTCAGCCTTGGGGTGCAGATTCATGGGCTTACTATGCGGAGATGGAGAGGATGCGTCAGGCTCAGATGTTTGCGCCGTACCAGTACATGGCGATGCCGCCTTATCAGTATCCCTCTCCTCAGCAGGGAGTTCATCCCTCTCCTGGCACACTTCGTATCTCGGAGCAGGATCCTAGTACCCCTGGGACGGAGCTGGATCAGGATCTGAAGCGCCTTAGGAGGAGGAATAGGGACAAGGAGCCTGTGGTTGACATCACAGCTGACGACTCGGACTGACCCTGCATGGTAGCGAGTTCCAACTTGCCTGGGTTGATTTTGTATAGGCTGGATTGTATTTGTATGGATTTGTACGGTTTTGAACTTGAATTTTGTATGGTTGTATGGCTTTGAACTTGAATTGGTTTGAATTTTTTTTGAAGTTTTGGCTTTTGTATGTTTGAATGTTTGGTCTTGTATGCGTTGTGTGTGCCTTGAAATTTGTAGCTATATGCAGGCATTATAATTTTGCAAAAAATTTGAAAACATTTGCCCATTTTTTCGGGTGTATATACCCACTATAAGCCCCCACTTTGACTAAGGTTTTTTGGTGAGGAAAAGCGCAAGTCAAAGTATATTCAACTATTTCTATGCATATGCAGACTCGACTTAGGATGCCGATCTAGGACTAGAATGCTTGAATTTTGAATAAACTGAACCGAAATCTGCCCGAAGCGTTGATCCGGACTGCTAGAAATAGCGCGGCTTGCGGCTTTGGAATCTTGAATAATGGAGGTTTGTACTTTGCTGTCTGAAACACTAAAGAGTGTGTACTCGGAGTCATAAAACAGGATGGTGGCCTCGTCCTTCGCTGCAGGCCCCTGCGCCTGGCGCAAGGCATGGCGCCTGACGCCACTGGGCTGTCGTGCAAGCCGACTCTTGTATTAATAGGGAGTATTTCGGATCATTTCTTGCATCAATCCTTTCCTGCTATTCTTTGTATACTGTTTCCTCACGAAGAAAGGAAGAGAGAAAATGGCTATGTCATTTGAAAATGCCTTGAACTCGTGGCTTGGTTCGCTAGGCAAATTGGAGAAAAGGGAGCTTGATGGCATGCATCTTGGGGTGCTCGCCTCCTTCCGGTTTGTAAAGCTGGATGTACACTTCATTCTTGCTGCTTTAGAGGCTTGGGATCCGAATCATCATGTCTTCCGCTTTGGGAATAATGAGGTACGTCCCCTCCCTGAAGAGTTTAGTGCCATATTGGGGTGGCCCATTATGCCGGAGCCATGCATGCCCAGTGTTGAAGAACACTTTTTTCTTGGGTTTTGAAAGATATTTGGGCTTGGAGCCCCCACTTTTGAGTGCTGTTGTATATGGCAGAGGGGTGGATTTGTCCCTCCTTGTCACCTACTTTGCTGGGCTTGATGTTCCCAAAATTTTCCGCCTGAGGGCCTTGAGTTTTTGTATATTTGCTCGCTTCCTTTTTTCGAAACAGGGGTTTGGCAACGGCGATGCCTCCCTAATAGAGATTGTAGAGCAGTTTGCTAATGGTCGGGACCCAATGCCGCTCGTGGTTGGCGAAACATTGATGGGTCTTGACATGCTGAAGTCGGACCCCTCTTCTCTGCCGTCGAGAAGTCCGGTATTACTCCATGTAAGGATCTGGAGTCTTCTTGTATTTTGAATTTGTACTTGTATTTGAATTTTGAATGTTAGAATTTTAAAATGCATTTCTTGTATACTCCCCAAGGTTTGGCTTATGGAGAGGCTCATGCTGGTGGCTAGGGGTGTGCACCGGACAAAATCCGGCCCGGTTCGGAATAGACCGGATCCGGAATCAAGCTTTTTCCGTGTCCGGTGTCCTGTCCTAAATCTTACCGGACATGACCGGTCCTGTCCTGAAAATACCGAACCGGATCGGATTTTACCCTGTTTGTCCGGTTTTACCAATTACCTTAAAATCTACTGGTTTTTTCAAGTACGAAACTGCTTATATTTAAAGCATGAACCTGCTGATTTTTAAAGCATAAATCTGCTGCTTTTAAGCATTATAAACCTGCCTTTTTTCATGCAAATCACTACGGTCTACGGTAGTACGGAGTAGAATGAGTACGGAGTAATTTAGTTACATCAATCAAGAACACAATGGTTCCAAAAACACATTACATCTTAAAATCCCAAAAAATTGACAAGTGCAAACAAAAGAAATAAGTTACATATTTCTCCAAATGATACAACTTCAAATTCTTTCTTGCTCGTCTTTGCATTAAATCACACCAATTGAGTCCACAAACACGACCTCATGATCCTCATCATCGACTTCTAATTCTATTCATAGAGAAATATGTAGATAAATAATGATAAGAATGAAGAATTAAGAGTAATTGTAAAAATAAATAAATAAAAAGAGTTAAAAGCATTACCTTTCTCCATTTCTTCCAAGTCTTTCTAAGTTTCTTCCACATCAACACATGGTAATCCCCTTGCTTTAAGTCAATCATTTGCGCAAATTAGAGCTTGAACCATCTTTTACACATGTAAAAACATTACACAAGGTTATATAAAGTTATAAGTAAGAGAAATAAAGTTAAATTTTCCAATTAAAAAGATGAAGAGACATTACCAAAGGGGACAAAGAACTTCGAAATGGATCTAGATGACGACCTCCCGTGCTAAAAGCAGATTCCGATGCAACGGTGGACAATGGGATAGCTAGTATGTCACGTGCCATGCGTTGAAGAGTAGGATAACGATATCCATTATTACCCCACCAAGTTAATGCATCCATTTCTTCTTCTAGCGGGCCTAATTGGTCATTTATATATCTATCCAACTCACTATTCACATATCTAGTTGTCTCCTTCAATCTTTTAGCTCTATCAAAAAGATTTTTCTTATAGTCTCCATCATTTATTTCATCAAGTGACATAGGATCTCCATTGTTTCCACTTTCAGGCATATAAGAGGAATACATCATTCTATATTCATCAAATAACTTATAAGTGTAATCCTTCACATGACTACCAAGTTTCTTGCCCTTTTCAATTCCATACATATCACATAATGTCAATTCAACAACTAAGAACTTGGAGTGAGGATCAAGAATAGCGGCAACATAAACAAGCATATTCATTTTTTCCACATCCCCCCAATACTTATCAAACTTTTTTTTCATTGCAACGGCCATAGCTTGAAAATCCAAATCTAGACTTTTTTCCCACTTATTAAGCATATCATACATAGAGGCAATCTCAGTTAAGCCTGTATTACTAGTCACATAAAGTGAACCAGAAATACGACGAGTCAAGAGATAAAACCCCTTCAAAAACGTAATCAACCTCTCTACTTTCTTCCAATCATCATATTCAGGAGGCTTCTCATTTTCCTTCTCTCCATGAGGAAGAGATAATCCACTAAAAACACGCTGAAATTTTACAGCCGTGTCTAACATGGTGTAAGTGGAGTTCCAACGAGTGGGGACATCAAATGATAAGGAACATTTACTATCAATGTTAGCCTTTTGCACAAGTTCTTTGAACCTATCTATTCTTGCAGGAGAGTTCTTAATATATTTCACAGCATTTCTAACTCTATCAATGCACACACCATGCTCTCTTATACCATCCCACACAATAAGATTGACAATATGAGCAATGCATCTAACGTGAATATATTTTCCTTGACTAAAACAACCTGTTCTTTGAACCATTCTTCTTAAGTATGCACAAGCAACATCATTAGAGCTAGCATTGTCAACTATGACAGTAAATAGCTTATCTTCAATACCCCAATACTCTAGACATGCCTCAACTGCTTTACCAATGGCCTCACCTTTATGACTAGATATTGGACAAAAATTTATAATCTTTTTATTCAATTTCCAATCATTATCAATGAAATGAGCCGTGAGCAATGGTCACTAATTCTTTGACAACTCTTAAACACTTCTTTTAACTTTTCCCTTTCACTATAATAAAGTTTCAAACAATCACGAGCAATGGTAGTACCAGATGGAATAATAAACCTAGGTATTCCTACTTGCACAAAAGCCTTAAAGCCAGGTTTTTCCACATGCTTGAATGGAAGCTCATCAATAATGATCATACGAACTAATGCTTCCCTTATATCTTTTAGATTAACAGTCCCACTCCCATAGTTTAATTTCCCACTATCATTTTCTTTCTCAAAAAACAATTCAGTTTGTTGCCCTTTACCCTTATCTTTGTTTTCGGGATTACCAATGCACCTTTCAGCATGATACTTCACATTTTTTGAACCATTTTTATTCCCATCACAAGCTAAAGTTGTATCACAATACTTACATTCAGCTTTTAGTGTACCACCCTCAACAAACTCAATGTAGTGCTGCCAAAAAGGTCCTCTCTTCTTACTTTTTCTTTTGTAGAGATATTGGCGTCCCTCTTTTAGCTTCTTATCCGGAGGCAAGGACTTGCACAATTCCTCCAATTCCACTTCCGTCAGTGGTTGTACACTTTCTACTGAAAAGGCCGGCATTTTGGATTGAGAGCTCTCCATCTACAAAACATATACAAATAATGCAATTTACGGGATTAAGTAAGGACTCAAAGTGAAAAATAAATAATGTGCAAAACAAACATGTTATAAAAATAATCAAGCATCTTACATTACAAGAATAAGAATCCGTTGTTGATTCTTGTTGGTGTTCTATAAAAACACAGCCCACCAAACAATGGATATGCTAAGTTGCAGGAATACTACAAAAGAAGGAAAAAAGAAACATGACAAAAAGGGTTAGTATTATGAACAACACATTTGAATACTCCAATTAAATTTTCAAACTCTTTACACCACTCATTAACATTGTTTTATTTAAATTTCATTTAACACTCCAATTAAATGCTTCTGTTTGTCTTGCCTCTCTTAGAATCTGTTTATTGAGGCCTTCCAATTACATAATTACATCATCATCAAAGACCAAATTTCAATCTTAATTTGATAATTGAGAAGGCAGTTGAAAATGACTACACGACAAATAATCCCTCACAATTTTTGTCCAGCAAAATTGACATAGATAGGATTAAAATAATTAAACACCAAAAAAATGATATACCTCTCCACAATGTACATCAAAGTATCATCATCACAAAGATACATCAAAGTTGAGGTTGTCTGTAGTCAAATAAACCCTCTCCAATTTGAAAATGACTACCCAAATGACCAAATTTATCACCCAAAATAATCCAATTTCATACCTAATCTCCCAACAAGTGACCCACATTCAGAAATTGCCAACATTACAATTTACAACAGCAAGTCAGCAACGACAACAAACCAAAACAACCAATCCTAACATATTGACTTTAAATTTACCAAACAATGATTCACGGTTTTTAAATTAAAATTAGAATTTCATAATTTTGAAAAACATTTAGAAATTCACATCACTAACAAAGTAACATGTAGATTTGTAACTTAATTAAACAGATAATTAAAATAATAAAAAGGAGAAATATTACCAAGAAGTCAAGAACTCGTCCAATTCTGTTCGCCGGAGACTCGGCGGCTCGTCGCAGTCGAAGCTTCGTAGCCGTCGGAGGTGCGTCGCGGCTGCTGTGAGTACCGTCGACTCCGTGGTGCGTCGCAGCTCTACTGATAATCAGATCTAGAATTGGGGGAGGGAGGGAGGAGGGAGGGAGGGAGGAGAGAGAATGAGGGAGGAGGAGAGTCTGAAACAAAAAAACACATAACCCTAATTCTAACTCCTTAGTTTTGCCGCTTTTTTGTGATTTAGGGATTTTTTATTTTTTTTTCAAATTCAAACGGGTAAACCGGATCTAACCGGATTTATCCGGTTTTGGTCCGGACCTGTCCGGAATCCGGAATGATCAATTTATAACGCCCGGTGCCCGGTCCTGAATCCAACGGACCGGACCGGACCGGACAATTCAGGTCCGGTTCCGGACCGGATTCAGGACCCGGGTTATTTCTGCACACCCCTACTGGTGGCACCACCGGAGAACATGGAGAGCTATAATAGGAAAGGGTTCACTGTGCGGCCCATGATGTATGGCCGGCTTTCATTGGACGAGTGGCGAAGCGCACTCTCTGGAATTGAATCTTGTATAAGGTGGGTAGTTCCTTGGTGGGGAATTTCTTCCATGAGACATGCCCCTGATTCTACTACTTTGAGGGTGCCAAGCCTCACAATGCTGGTCTTCTACTCGCCTGCTCGAGTGATGAGACAGTATGGCTTGAAACAGGAGATCCCGGATTGTGCTGAAGAGAACCCGAAACCTGTTGCGCTGATGCAAATCGTCTTGAAGTTTGGAGGCGTTATTGGGTCGCCAAACCATTCCTGAGTATTCAGCTCCCACCTGAGTCAGTTACTCTGTCTGCGGGGTACATTGTATGGATGAGAGGCCTAAGCCAGAGGGACACTTCTCTCTCCGGACCAGCTAGAGTGCGAGGTTCTACAGCTAGATGTCCTGCATCAACTGACTATGAAGAAGGTGACGGGAGTGTGGCCCATCCGGTGCTTGACCGTTCGGAGTCCAAAGGAGGTTCGTCGTCCTCCCGTCTTGGAAGGTGTAGACACCTACTTTTGTCCCCATTCCCGAAAGGGAAGGTTCGATGATGAGAACATAAATCTCCACTTGGAAACGCATCTCCTATAAAATTACGAATCTCAAATCACCCCTTCATTTCAGTCAAAGTTTCCATTTATAGAAACCTGCTAAAAATAGTAGCTGCTGTAAAAGGTAATTGCTAAAAGTAGTAAGAATAAAAAGATAGAAACCTATCAAAATTAGGTGTTGCACTCCAACATAAATCCTAAAAGAGATAGAAATTGTAAAAGGAATTCTATTCCTATCGCAATTCGATAAAAGAGTTAACGTATTAATTAAACTCATAACGAACTTAGAGTTCGTAAAGGGCCCAAACGCATTCCGTCGTAAATTGATACGCACCAAATAACTCGGATTAAGTCTCTTAATGGACTCCGTACTCTAGAGTCCAATCTGACAAAGTATTCTGCCCAGATTCTATTATCAACGCCCAGCCCTGGGCGCCGAAATCTTTGACGCCCAGTGCTGGGCGCTGAAAATACCTGGGACGTGTTGTTTCCGAATTCTCTTTGGGTTCGGATTCTAAAGTTCTATCTTTCCACCAACTCTTTGCCTATAAATACAGCCTCATAATCGACGAAAACACAACAACACACAATTCATAATCTGAGTATTGACTCCAACCCTAAGCCTAAGCCTCACGCTGCGAAATTGATCCCACGTTCTGTCGCAATCGACCCAAAAGTCGAAAAGAACGTATCCTGTCCCTTGTAGCTGACGAATTAAGCCTAAATACTGGAACACTGCTCAGAAACCCGAGATTCGTTAAATAAAAGGAGAAATAGCAAAGTCAAGTGGTTAGTTTTCTGAGAACCGTGACGCACCTCTCAAGGGTGCGTCGTAATGTGTCCCTTCGTATGATTTAATCGCTTTCATCACCCTTTTATAAAATTGTTAAACTATTAATTTGATTGATCTATCACACCTAATAAAGATAATACCTTGGACAATTGAACTATCATGCTAGGTACCTTAAATCAATCTAAACAAGATAATCACGATCGATTTAGTATTATGTGTTGCATATTTCTAAAATCAATTCAGAATAGTTTAATAGTTAACGCATGTCCCTTCAATTATTTATGCTGAGCTAGTAAGGATAACCTGCCTCTGGAGTTATCGATGAGCACTCCTCTCGGTAGTTACAGTCCCCCGAACTCTCAATCTCTGCCCTGCGGGTGTACGTGGAGCGATCCCCACACCAGGGATCACAAGGGAACCTATGGCCGTCGTGGTCGAACATAATTGCACTTTCTTTATGTCACGATAACCGGGTTTTGTCAGTTTTTCTCATTGTCGTTAAAAACTGAATGGCGACTCCTATATTACTAGTCGATTGGGTGTAAACTCACAGGAAATCTAACTACACTTGATCTGACGACGTCACGCCCACGAGGGACGAGGTCATGCATTAGCCTAGTGCTTTTTCGACCCCCTCACAGTGGCGACTCCACTGGGGAACGTTAATGAAATACTCGTGCTCGTAGGTAATCAAAATAGCCGAAGGGTGAAACGATCCTACTCCGCGTTTATTTCCTTATCAAGTTGGGACAACCTAAAAATCAGCATATTAATGTGAACGGACAGAACCGCATAACGAATCTCGGCTCCCTTGGCATGTTTCATCTCGGGAGTTGGGACTAAGGATACCCATCGCCAACCGGGGGGTGCATACGCTTCGAATGTTGTCCACTCGGCACTTGTCGCTAGTAGTACACCCGTCCCAAACTCAATCGCTCGCCCACTAAGGTCCCTCTCATTGGTGCATGCCCCCTTGGCTTACATCGTGATTGGCCTCTTGGGACGAAATTCGTCTGTTGAATGCACTACCTCGATCGGGGCATGTGTTGGATCTACGATAGAAGCGGTACCAACCCGGCGCAAATATCACCCATAGAAGCCTATCATAAACTACGTGACATATTTAATTTTCAATCTATGTTTGTAATGTAGTTATGTGTAGAAATTATGTGCTATATGATGATAAACGCGACATTAAAACCAACTACTAAAAAATTGTCCAAACATTCATAAACACAATTGGCCAATGAGTTGTATCTAAAAATACGTGTTCCGCAATCCCGGGCGATCGCCACAAAAATAAGCGACGCCCAGGACAGTCTGTAACGGATCCCACGACGCTGCATAACGCGCAAAGGACGTTATTAGGCAAGCACGCAAATTAAGTCGTATATACGAAAAAAAGATAGACGAACAGAATACGAGTACTAGTCAGGGACGCATTTTCAGCGCCCCTGGCTGGGCGCCAATTATTTCAACGCCCCTGTTGGGCGCTGAAGTTGCTGCTTGGCCTTTTGGCCAGGCACCGCAGCCTCGGTGCCCGCGCACAAAATATACGTAGCAATAAAAAATAATTCGTAACAAATTTGCTACGAGGACGTATGAAAAAGGCACTCAATTCTAAGAACGACTTATAAAATAAATAACTCCTTGTGTCGTCATTAGGCCTCCTATGACGACAATGTTCGGCACCAAAACCGAGCACGCTGATTAAATGACCTTGAATGTCACATGGGCAAAGTATTCAAAAAATGATGTTCGAATAAAGTTTTCAAGGAAAAATAACGTTCGAATAAAAAATAAATAAATCCGAGTCTAGACTAGGCTATGCCAAAGTACAATCTAAATCCTAAGTCTTAGTTGTCTTATACATAGAATCGGTCCTAATGTTTGGTGTCGTTCTGCAAGTTAAAAGGTTAAACCATATTGAGTCTCCCTTCCTAACATTAAAATCAATAAGCACCCATATGTAATTGTCATCCCTTGCTAAGGATCTACGGCCTCGATACTCTCTCCCACCAATAAAAAGAATATATTATGTAATTCAAGTATTTGCAAAATGGAAACAGTCACATTCTGAAAATCATTCCTCCATAGTCGCACAACCCCCAAAGTGAGCCTAAGGTGTAAATACCATTGGCAAGAAAAAAAATTAATGGCTTCAAGGCTTATGATCACATTGGGTCACGACTATCATAGTCCTCTCGAGCCACTCGCTCCTTGAAATACTCCTAAGTACGGACCAAAAGATTTTCCATGAATGCAACATGACGAACCATGAAAATACCCAGATCGGCATGCCATAAGGCTACCATTGGGGTAAAGCAATACACACTAAGAGGGGAGCCGCACTAATGATTCTAGCCTCGCAAAAATGAAAATTCGATCTCCCCAACTAACTACCTTGCCAACATTAAGCAAAATGGCGCATGACAAATGAACACCCAAGGGTTAAAATCTAAAGTGTCAACCAACGCAAGTTATGGTCCAATTAGCCTAAGTCTGAGAGTCGCTTGGTCAAGCATTGTAGGCTTATGCCACGTCATTATTTTGAGTCTAGGCCACCTCCTTGTATTCATACACGGGTTATAATCGGAAAAATTTGTTAGGTTATGATTCATATGACAAAACATAAATCATGCGGAAAAACCATAAAGCCAGGAAAGCATATTATTTACACATAATCATTTAGCATTGTTTAGATGCATACACTTTGTTGCGTGCCCTCCCTAGCTGCGCCCGAACCGAACAAGAACAAGTCTTTAGGACTCCAAGTGTTGTACCTCCGTAGATAGTCCACAGCACGTCCGGATCCACCTTAAGCTTGATCAACTAGAATCGCCCTTAAGGTACTTGGAATTTTCGGCTAGTTGTAGGCAATTGTGTGACTGAATTTTGCTCTCAAAATCACTTTGAATACTTGAATACTCGATATAAATTATGAGCCCTTAACTCATATTTATAGGCTATGGAATAAGTAATCGAATCCTACTAGGATACGAATTAATTAAATTAGAATCCTAGTAGAATTCTTATTTTAATTAATTTATCTTTTAGGATTAGGAATTTAATCATTAAACAAATCCTATACTTTTTAGGCATACAAACTCTACACGAGCATGACCCGCAAGCGTGCAGGACATGCCCGCGCACAGCCCACACGGCCGCTCGGCCCACGCGAGCTACAAGCCCACGCGAGCTGTAGCAATGCTCGCAGCCCACTGCGCGCGCTGCCACGGCCTGCTGGGCCTGGCCTTGCGTTGGGCATGGCGTGGCCTTGGCTGTTCGTGTGGCGCGCTTGGCTTGCTGGGCGATGGCCCGGCTTCGTGCTGGGCCTTCGTCTGGCAGGCCTCGTCCGATGCTAATTCGTACGATACGCTTCCGATTAAATTCCCGATTCCGGAATTCATTTCCGATACGAACAATATTTAATATTTTCGATTCCGGAATTAATTTCCGTTTCGAACATATATTTAATATTTCCGTTTCCGGAATTATTTTCCGATTCCGATAATATTTCCGATTTTGACAATATTTCCGTTTCCGGCAATATTTCCGATTCCGGCAATATTTCCATTTCCGATACGTACCATGTTTCCTTTTTCGGCAACATCTACGACTTGGATAATATTTATATTTCCAATACGATCCATATTTCCGTTTCCGGCAATATCATCGTTTCCGGAGTATTCATTTCTTGCCTGTGACGATCTCAGCTTCCACTGAAACCAAGATCCGTCGATTCCGAATATCTATAGATGGAGTATTTAATGCCATTAAATACTTGATCCGTTTACGTACTATTTGTGTGACCCTACGGGTTCAGTCAAGAGTAAGCTGTGGATTAATATAATTAATTCCACTTGAACTGAAGCGGCCTCTAGTCAGGCATTCAGCTCACTTGATCTCACTGAATTATTAACTTGTTAATTAATACTGAACCACATTTATTAGACTTAATATTATATGCATACTTGGACCAAGGGCACTATTTCCTTCAGTCTCCCACTTGTCCTTAGGGACAAGTGTGCATTTACCTAATTCCTTTGTCGCTCGATGCTTGCTCTTGAACATAAGGTAAGAGTTGTCATCCTTATTATGTCCAGAGGTGTTTCTCGGTTTCAGAGTTCAACTGATCAAATAAACAGATAATCATAGCCTATGATTCATCCGAGCACGGCCATGCATTTTACAGTTTCTAGCTCTCCGAGTGGCCTTGTACAACTTTTAAGCATCTCATCCCGACTTATGGGAGGACAATCCCAATCTTGCGATCTTGAGATTAGACTTCGTTTGATAGGTGATTACCTGAGCGTTGCCTTTATAGCCTCCTTTTACGGTGCGACGGTTGGTCAACGTCAAAGTAACCAGTTCTCAAACAAGTAATCTCAAATCACTCAGGTATTGAGGATTTAGTGTCTAATAATTTTAATGAAATTTACTTATGACAGATTTTCATCTCTTACAGTAAAGTTTCATAGGTCTGTCCGATACTAGTCTTCCCACAGTAAGTATCTATGCAAATGATTATGACATTGCCATGTCCACATAGTTCAAGAAACAGAACTACTAGTCATCTTTCATTCTAGTCGTCTAACGTTTTCTATGCGTCCATCTTTATAGAAAACTCCGACCAGGGACCATTTTCAACTTTTGACATTCAAGTTCACTTGATAGACATTTCTTAGTCACAGGACTGGTCCTGACAATCTATCTTGAATATATCGTCAAATTTGAAGGGACTCATCATTTAATACTAAACCAAGATTAAATGGAATATGAAAAATACATTTCATATATGATAAATGTTTCAACCCCAGTGTTTTATAACCATGGATCTTAAACCCATCTTTAAAACAGTTCATGGAATTCAAAGCTATGCTTGATTTCCAGTGCTACAATGTGAGTGTTGCTTCTCACTTGTTGCATAGGTTTAGTTATCATGCTTTGCCAATCTTAATATCCTTTTCATCGAATGTTCTTCGAGATAGATGATAAGATCTTTTGAGTATGTTTATTTTTTTGATCTAGTCTTTCTTGCTACAAGAGTGGTTCTACGCATTTTGCAATGAAGAACCATCAAGCCAGAAGACATGTGATCTACTCAAGTTCAGTGAAGAACTCTTTAACATAAACAACCTTGTTTTATTGCTTTTTAGGCAATAATTACTTTTACTTCAACTGTTTAGGTTCCTAGTGATGCTTTGTTTGGATTTACTTGTCCAAGCAGTCACAGATATGTGGAAGACTTTCCAGCTTTATCTTAGAACATAGAAATTATTATTTTAATTTCCCACGCAACAACTCATGGTCTCCAATCCATGTTGCCATTTCAAAACACGATGCTCTTTTAGCTCATCTTTGTCAATGGTTAACTCCAAAGGGATCTTGCTTGATCCTTTGCCAGTGTTTATGCGTGTAGCATCAACTATTTAGCATATCTTTATTTCCTTGAATCAAGAATTATTCCTATGTACCTTTTCAAGTACAATAAGTTTTTCTTAATCTCAATCTAGTTGATCTTCACTTAGATCAATAGAGATTGGTATATGTTCGTCATGCCTAAAGTCATACGATACGTTTTTGGCGATCCTCATATTATATTATACATGATAAATTCTTTTGCAGAATAACTCCCAATTGAATTCTATTCATGTAACTTTAGCTCATATAGTTTCAGTAGATACTAAATCCAGCTAAATTCATTGACATATAATATAGGTGAAGAATCTCATTAGATTTTTTGATGTTTAACTTAGTAAATGCTTATACATAGTTCAAACATTCTTTACATAGATTTATTCACATGGGTCGAATATCTCCAATGGAGTCTTTTGTGTTTGATTTAGTAAATGCCATTACAATATTATAAGATCTTTGAAAATAGATCTTAATACCCATTATGTACTAAGTTTCGCCTTGGTCCGTCATTGATGAATAATTTCAAATCTAAGTCATTAGCATTTGAATGTTATTTCACAATAGAGAGATATGTGTGTGATACACATAGGACCAATTAAGTTTTATGTACTCCCACTAAAATTCTTATATATCTATAAGAATCATGTACATTTTATGAAACTAAAATACTTATTAGCTTCACTAAAATACAATTCCAATTCCCAATTGCTTGCTTAAATCTGTACTTAGATTTCATAAGCTAGCTTTCCTTTCAAGCATTATTTGGATCCACAAATCCTATGACATGCCATGTACATAGTTTCTTCCAACATTTGATTAAAGAATACGTTTTGTCATCCAATTGCCATATGTACCAATATGCAATCATTGCTTGATTTATAGACTTGAGCATTACGATTATGCATGAGGTTTCAACACAATCCATGCCATGAATTTTCTTGTAACCTTTAGGAACTAATCTAGCTTTTTGTGTGAACACAATTCCATGTTTGATGGTTTTTATCCTTAAAACCAAATTTCAACCAACAGGTGTTAACCTATTTTTGCAAATCACCAAAATTTCAATTTTGTCATTAAAACATTGGTTATGTTTTATGGCCTTTAACCAATTAAACATATAGTCTATATATGGCCTCTAACCATTTTAGGGAATCTATATTTCGCCATAGCTTTCTTACAAGTCACAAACTCATTAATCTTTGTGATAATAGTTTGACTGCAAGTTGTAGGTTTCTTCACTATCTAATAGAAGAATCGCATAGTTTCAGTGACTTGAACTCTATGCCTACTTGGGTATAGAACATCAAACAATAGAATACCAATAGCCACTTAAAAGTCCTTTGAATATTCTGTTCTCCTTGAAGCACTTGTAAAGTCTTCTAAGAGATGTCTATTCTTTAAAAGCCACTTCTAAAGTCCTTAAAGAATACGTGTTCGGATTTTCTAAAGAACTTCGAAAAGCCTCCGGATTGTCCGTTTATGTTTGTTGTTCGCCTCGAAGACTTTCGAGGTCTATTTTCTCCTACTTGTCATTTTGGAAACGAATCTCCAAAAGGACATTATTTCGAGCAAAAAAACATTATGTTCTCAAAAATTCGTGGTAGAAACAATACCCTTGTGTCTCATTTGAATAAATCACAATGAAACATATATCTATACTTGGGCCTTAGTTTGTCGAATGACAAACACTAAGCTCCCACTGAGTTTAACAACTCTTTAGATATATAATTATGAAAAGATATTTTGAAATTACTTTTCAATAGCTTTGACGAATTTGGTCTAGTTTGGTGGTAGTTGAGCATTTTGTTTTAGAAATTATAGGAAAATTCTTTATGATTCATCATTTGATCGAATCAAGTATTAATTGACTTTGATCGTTCCAACGTAGATATGCCATATCTTATGGAGCTAGATCGTGAAACTACAACACACAATCATTGATGATCATTATTGACTTAAGTAATCATCAACTTGATCTAACCTGGATCTTTATGATTTCTTGCCAAGTGGATTTTATACTTCTGAATCTTTGAACTAGCCAAACAGATTCAAACTTATATCACATTGAGTAAATGAACCAACATTCATTCAAATCTAGGTGAAATAATAAAGTCATAAAATCTCTTTCTTTAGCTTTGAATTCTATTGTCTAGGCGTTCTAACAATAGTTCATATCTTTTGTTACTTTCAACAAGTAAGACTAGCTTGTCTTGAATTGATCTAGAAATCAATCAACTTTCAAAAGTCCATCGAAATAGAGCTTATGAATGTTAACTTGTTGATATGGTCTAAGCAACAATGCCAAAGATTAGTGGAACTCAAATCAAGGGGTTGATTTGAACCTAGTAAAGTTTTTATTGTTAAAGAGTTGTTTGTTTTTAATCAAGCATATTGACTCAATCCGTAAATGACCATTTCATTCAAATAAACAAACAAACATTGTTTTTGTTTTTCTTGAATGTGAGTCTTTCTGTGTTTGAAACAGAAATTTAGGTATGCTGATTATGGAACAAAATAGCCATTAAGTTCCAGCCTTGAAAGGACTTAAAACAAACCAGATGACCCTACAACTAATGTAGCATTGCCATGCTTTATTTCCCACTTGTAGGTTATTAGTGTATCCTAGCTCCCATTGTTTGAGTTATTACCGAAGTAAGAACCTCAAGCGGTATATGATACCAAGGAAGTTTGATTGCTAGGTCACTTCTCTTTAAACATAAACTTATAGGTAGAAACGAAATCGTAAAATTTCTTTCATTTGTTCCTTATTTTCCTATTTCTTGTACCGTTTCTTATAGTCTTAAGAATTGAATTCTTTAGTGTTGTCTTTTATACATTGTTTAGACATGTCCAATGTCACTCCAACAAAGTTCTTACCATTTTAATTTATGTTGAATATTTTGTTTCAACTAGATGATCTTACCAGAAGCTTCTAAAGTTCTCTAAGCATCGATCTATTCGAATGTCTAGGGACTATACTCATTCGAGAATTAAATGGACAAATATTTTAGGTTGTTAACCATTGGTAAAGCTGAGCGTTTAAACTCAATGCTTTATGATCTCAAAACTACATTGTATTTTGAATCCACAAGCACCAATCGCCATTCGATTTTGATACTCGAAAACAACCACAAAAGTCACTAAAAGAAACGTACATTTAAATTGCTCATTTTCTCTTATTTCCGTGAATCGTTCTTGGATTCATTACCAATCGAGGAAATTTACTGTTACCTTTCTAAAAGGATTTACCGCAGTGCAAGATATTTAATTATAAACAATAATTAAAACATACATTGAAGCATGCAAAGTCTAAACATTTATCATGAATAATAACTTGAAAATTAAAGCAGTCATGGAATTCAAACAAGTTATTAGCATTTTATTCGAATTTATTGTTCCGGCAGGTGTGAATAAAATGATTCCAAGACCCTAAAACCCATTGAAGAATTAAGCACATTATGTATTTAGACTCAATTCTAAAATCTTTTAGGTAAGCAAAAGCCGTTTGCTAATAGTCTAGAAACTACTCTTGGTTGATAGGTACGTCTAAGAACTTATTAGGTAAACCTATCGATTTTTCCACGACATAAAAGGACTCCTTATTTATATCGTTGAGTTTCACCAAAACTAACATGTACTCACAATTATTTGTGTACCTTACCCCTTTAGGACCAATAAGTAACACCTCGTTGAGCGAAAACTATTACTAGATTGATGTAAAGGATATCCAAGTAAGTGTTTATTTTGGCATGGCACCTTTTAACTCAATTTTTAAGTTTGGAACTTAAGGCTCTTACTATGTTGGTTAGATTTTAAGTGAACTAAAATCCTTAATCATGCAACATAATCAAGCCACAATCTCATGCATAATTAAGACATACTTAAAGCAATAAATAACTTAAAGCATGCATAAGATAAATGTGATCTAGTATGGCCCGACTTCATCTTGAAGCTTCAACTTCAAAGTCCGTCTCGAAAATGGAAACTTCGTCTTGAATTTCACCGTGGGAGGCGCCATTTTCTTCAAATAGGATAAGCTATAATTAAACTAATTACAACTATTTGATGGTACGCAGACCATATTTAAATTGAAAAACAAATTTGGTGCATTAGACCAATTACATTCAAATTAATGGTGCGCAGACCATATTTTCTATCCTATTTGGGCCATACTAGTCACTCCATAACCTGCAAAATAGTACATATACAATATATACCATTCATACATTCATTATCATGAATGGCCCACATAGCTGGTTAGTAAAACACGTTATACATCACATAAATATTTGCAGCAATTAATTAAGGGCACCAATAATCTACCAATTATTCAGTCCTTATTAATTCTAATCAAGTTATTTAACGTTAAAGGATTTGTAGACCTAATCAAGAGTTTATGACTAAAAATGCTCCCACTTAAACCAATAAATTCATATGCTTTGCTAATTTTAAACATAAAAATGTATTTCTAGTCTAACCGGAAACATACAAATTTAATTAAAATTTAAAGCTCATATAAATTTATAATGGAATCCATTAATTTAATTTATTTCAGTTGAATTAAACGAATTTAAATTAATTCAAGATTTAATTTTAGTAAAATAATTAGTATAAATAAAATTTATAATAATTATAATATTCAAAATTAAAATCCAAGAAAACAATTTAAATTACAAATTTTAAAATAAATTAAAATCGTTTCCGAACTGAAAATTAAAAAATTAAATTCAAAGCTCATCAATCGGGTCAAGACGAGGCCATGGGCTCGCGCCCATGCCCCGTCGAGTCCACGAGGCAGCGTCGCCCCTCACGAGTGATCGCACAGCAAGGCACGAGCAGCAGCCACACGCAAACGCAGAAAGCCAAGCCACGCTTGCGCGCAGCATTGCTCGCTGGCTTCGTAGCGCAGCAGCTGCTTGGCGAGGCTGGGCGAGGCAGCGCTCGTGCTGCGAGGCACCCCTCGCTGCCCGTGCGCGCGCCTGCCTTTACTCGCTCGCCTTGCTTCTTCGCCCATCCGCCCATGCATCATCGCAGCACTCGACGCAAGGCAGGGCCACTGCCTTGTGCTCGCGTTCTACTCGCCTTGCTCGCTGCATTCGTACCGCATGGGCGACGAGCTCCCTCGCTCGTCGTCGCTTGCCCGCACTATACAACACACCTTAAGGGTAACACGTAGCGTCCATTTCTTTGTGCGTGCAAGTTTTATGAGCGATTTGCATAAAAATTAAAACTTTTATTTCCAAAATTAATGACAAATTAATAAATCATATTAATTTCATAATTTTAGGGCGAAAAATCTAAAATTTATTAATTAATTAATTTCCGATTAACATGGATTCAAATCTAGGTCATAAAAATTTAAAATTTTACACAAATTAACAATTTTCATGGTGGTTTTTAATCATTGATACCTAATTAAATTATTAATTAATTATGAAAATCAAATCAATTCTAAATTATTCGAATTTCAACAAATTAATCATAATTACAAATTAGGTTGTATAATTAACAAGGCTAGGCATTCAAACTTGTTAAACATATACAGTAGGTCAATCAAAGATTCAAGATTTATCAACAAGAATCACAAATATTTAATTTAACATCTTAAATTTACAAACTTTTGCGTTCGAAAAACTAAAACCTCCGAAAAGTCATAGTTAGGCTTCGAATTTGGGAATACTGGGTTCGGCCGAAAAATACTCTTTTTTTTAAAATTTTATAATGCCTTTTACATGCGGAATTGACACAAAAATCACTCGATTTGGATGAGTAACGAAGAAACTGACGAAAAACTGCGTACATATAATTAAATAAACGCAATTTGCAATTAATTAACAATTACGAAAATTAATCACCCCTTTTAATTCTTTACAAATTTGTGAAATTTAACCATGTTTATGCAATTTAGATTATGAAAATAATAAGAGGCTCGTGATACCAATGTTAGGTTATGATTCATATGACAAACATAAATCATGCGGAAAAACCATAAAGCCAGGAAAGCATATTATTTACACATAATCATTTAGCATAGTTTAGATGCATACACTTTGTTGCGTGCCCTCCCTAGCTGCGCCCGAACCGAACAAGAACAAGTCTTTAGGACTCCAAGTGTCGTCCCTCCGTAGATAGTCCACAGCACGTCCGGATCCGCCTTAAGCTTGATCAACTAGAATCGCCCTTAAGGTACTTGGAATTTTCGGCTAGTTGTAGGCAATTGTGTGACTGAATTTTGCTCTCAAAATCACTTTGAATACTTGAATACTCGATATAAATTATGAGCCCTTAACTCATATTTATAGGCTATGGAATAAGTAATCGAATCCTACTAGGATACGAATTAATTAAATTAGAATCCTAGTAGAACTCTTATTTTAATTAATTTATCTTTTAGGATTAGGAATTTAATCATTAAACAAATCCTATACTTTTTAGGCTTACAAACTCCACACGAGCATGACCCGCAAGCGTGCAGGCCATGCCCGCGCACAGCCCACACGGCCGCTCGGCCCACGCGAGCTACAAGCCCACGCGAGCTGCAGCAATGCTCGCAGCCCACTGCGCGCGCTGCGAGCGCTGCCACGGCCTGCTGGGCCTGGCCTTGCGCTGGGCCTGGCGTGGCCTTGGATGTTCGTGTGGCGCGCTTGGCTTGCTGGGCGATGGCCCGGCTTCGTGCTGGGCCTTCGTCTGGCAGGCCTCGTCCGATGCTAATTCGTACGATACGCTTTCGATTAAATTCCCGATTCCGGAATTCATTTCCGATACGAACAATATTTAATATTTTTGATTCCGGAATTAATTTCTGTTTCGAACAAATATTTAATATTTCCGTTTCCGGAATTATTTTCCGATTCCGATAATATTTCCGATTCTGACAATATTTCCGTTTCCGGCAATATTTCCGATTCCGGCAATATTTCCATTTTCGATAATATTTTCCGATACGTACCATGTTTCCGTTTCCGGCAACATCTACGACTTGGATAATATTTATATTTCCGATACGATCCATATTTCCGTTTCCGGCAATATCATCGTTTCCGGAGTATTCATTTCTTGCCTGTGACGATCTCAGCTCCCACTGAAACCAAGATCCGTCGATTCCGAATATCCATAGATGGAATATTTAATGTCATTAAATACTTGATTCGTTTACGTACTATTTGTGTGACCCTACGGGTTCAGTCAAGAGTAAGCTGTGGATTAATATAATTAATTCCACTTGAACTGAAGCGGCCTCTAGTCAGGTATTCAGCTCACTTGATCTCACTGAATTATTAACTTGTTAATTAATACTGAACCGCATTTATTAGACTTAATATTATATGCATACTTGGACCAAGGGCACTATTTCCTTCAAAATTAATGAAAGTTCGAGTCTAAATCACCACGTCCAACTAAATCCCGGAAACTGGAATCTGAAAAGAAGCAAAAAATTATTTTCGATGTAATTCTTTCGTTAAATTTCAATAAAGTAAAAACAACATTTTGAATCTACGCTATTTGCACAAACGACTAAATACGCTTGCAAAATAAGACAATTTAAAGGTCCATCTTAGGCCTACTAAAATTAAAGGTCCACTATAGGCCCACCAAACGAGGCTCACCCAGTCTCGCCTTGTGACTCAAAGACCACAACCATCTACCTTTTAGCCCAAGTAAAAAGGGGGAGAAATCCCAAGCAAAAAAGAAAAAAGAGAAAGAGAAAAGGGAGAGCGAAAAGAGCGAGCCATGAAATACTTAAAGAGAAAGAGAAAAGGGAGAGAGAAAAGAGCGAGCCATGAAATACTTAGCCCGTACCTCCCAAAGTGCGAAATTTGCCCAAGTAAACGAAGGAAAAGAATTGAGTCAACCAATCCAAATCATACCAAAAAAAATACATAAAGTTCTACGACCTTCTACCCTTTCCAATCCTCATGCTTGACTAGTACCTTTAAAATTATCCTATCTCATTCAACCCATCTTTCAAGCCGTCTTGAGTCACGAATAAAAAAAAAAGACAAATGAAAAAGTACATTCTACGCTTAACATAAAAATTAATAATAATAAAAAAAACTTTGCAAAGCGCGTTTAAAATTTCGTCTAAAAAAAAAGAGCATTTAGCGCACAAAAAAAGATTCGCAAATATCTGCCCAGAAATCATTTTCAGCGCCCAGAGCTGGGCGCCGGAATCTTTAGCGCCCCAGCCTGGGCGCTGATTCTCTCTGCTTGCCAAATTTTGTCCAGAAGTGCTCGTCATTTTATCCGCACATACACGGAAAAATAACGAAACACTTGGGGGGGTACAACACGTATTCAGATATACGTACCAAAAACATACATGAAAAGATTTTTGTGCTAATGCATGTACTTAAAAAAAAAACAAAATTTTGGCTTACGGCAAAGCAGCAGATTAAAATAATAATAAACTTCACTTATTTCACCCTATTTCAAACATTACGGTTCCACTCGAACGTACTTGTTTAAAATCGGCATTCTAAAAAACCATTTTCTGGCTAAGAACTACGCAAGACCTGATTCCAAATTAAATCTATTTAAGGCGGATACGTAGGCAATCCATGATTCGGTCCAACCAAATTGCATAAATGTTAAGGCCTATAGAATAACAAGAATAAAAAATAGAGTCCCTTATTGAAATTTAATTACTTGCAATCCAAATCGAAAGAAAAATTTAAAGTCAAAGGAAGAATCCAAGTCATCAAGATGCCAAAATGAGCACACATCGAAAAATAATAAGGGCATGTACCCTTGCCAGAAGGAGCACTCACACTCCTTGGCACTTAGCCAATACTCATAAGTTCGCTTTGCCTCAATTGAATGGGGGCTAGAGCGAGCATCCATGACCTCTAAAGTACTCGACTTGACCCTCCCTAAAGCAATGTAACTCACTTAAGACCTTCTTTCACCACTAGACACAGTCATAATCGCCAACAAGTAGTAAAGGCAGTAAGCTCGCATTAAAGTGGATTGTTCTACGGCATCGCCCCATCATTCCTTCGAACTCAGGGCACCCGTTCATGGTAATTCAAATACTTGCGAATCCCCTTTGAAAAAATCAGACATTGTCAATAGGACTTGGCACTTAACCAAGGCTCACCCTACTCAGACATATGACACAGGCATCTAAAATCAAAATCTGAAAGCATTATTAATGAGAAGATATAATAGCAACTGGGAGCTAAAAATTGAAATGAAAGAGCTAGGGAAAAGAACTAAGTATACCTTGCCCTTTTGTGCAGACATACACCAAGTAAATCTAAGTCAATTTGAAAACGGTTTATATTCCCGCAATTCTGAAAAGATGGCCCTAAAAACCTAAAGCGTGTGCCACACGGGCACAAGTAATATCTTGACGCCTGCACCCTGGCTTCCAGCAAATCCTTAGACAGCATTCCGAAAATCGTAACAGTATTTTGATTCACTCATGTAATCCTGTACGAACCCTTCTATAAGTCAACTTACCTAGGAAACCTCGGATTGTACACAGTAGGACTCGGATTTCAAATAATTTTCAAAGACTTCTTCGAACATAATAAAGTGTCGCTGGTTTAAGCTAAGTATGCGTTTACCTCGATGTTGCAAGTGAGTCAAAAAGATTTCTAAATATGATTATGGGTAAAGAAAGGCACCTAGCTTTTGGTCAAGGCACACTTCAACATGTGACTACCTTGACTATGGCAATGTCGCACAATACGACATTTACAAGAGAAGTAGCAAATCACTACTCGAACGTACCTCGCACTAAACGAGTTTGGTTCAAACTATTCATTATCCATGTCACCATGAACGCATAAAAACGTATGCCAAACATTATAGCACCAAGCCAATCCTGTAGCTACAATTGGGGGCTTGAGAAAAACACTCTAAAAAATGCTCGAAATGGCGATTTTATCGCAAATTCTCGACGCTAATGCTATAAACACGTCACAGGGGCACAATCCTAAGGTTTGATCATGTAAAACGAACCTTAGAATGGCTACAACCCCTCCCAAATTCTAAGCGCTACTTAGAATATATAAAGTCACCCCACTAACAACGGTAACTGAAAATCGCGAGTCACCAAAACTCCGATCAAACTACTGCACATAACGCTCGCCCTACAAGCGCCCGTTACACAGTCTACGTCGTTCCAAATCAAAAGTGAAAGAAAAATCAAGGATATAAAAAAAAAGGAAAGAAACATCTATGAATCCTCGCATCGAACAAAGTAATAAGCCATGCACACTCACGCATAAGTTCTTACACTTGTTCGAGCACCTGAACGAGGCGTGATGAAGTACTCCAATTCAAAAAATAATAATGATATCCCAACACCTGGAGGAATGTTCTAAGACACGCTTCTAGGCCACACAAGCCTACGTCGCACCATTAGTTCAACCATCCCACGGTACAAGTCTAAAAAAAAAGAGAGTAAGGCATATTGCATTGATGCGGGCACGACCAAGAGCATGTGTAAAAGAGGCAAAGACTACTTATTGCCCAAATTCAAAATGCAAGCCACACGACTTCTACATTAAGCATTAAAGGTAGCAAAACATTACCTACCACGGAAGGGATAGCTCGCACCTACACGAGCGGAACCCCAAGGCATCTTTCTCGAAAGAACCTACAAAAATCGTACGCCAAAAGGAAGCATCCCAACATGCATACTTGGGGGCTCCAAGCTACGAAACGACCATAGCAAAATAAAAAAACACAAAGCAATGTTTGAACGATCGAAAGGGCACGATGCTTGAGCCCACTTCATGAATGGGCCTGAACCCTATCAAGCTTCTAAGCAAACTATTCAACATCAGTCATTGCTCAAAAAAAAAATAATGATTCAAGAGAACTGATTAATGGACCGCACGCAACGGCCATTCTATGAACGCTCGTTCGCACATACATATCATCATTCTAAGTATCGAACATTCACGATCGCGTTTAAAAGAAAAAAAATATACGATCAAAGGCTTACGCCTCAAGGTATGTTCCTCGGGCCATTTAGACTCGCCCAACTATTGCAATAACTGTACGCCTTAAGAGTGACGGTTCCTTTAAATAATCGCCCCAAAGCGACAAACACCGTAGTCCACCAATCGGCTACGGCTTCTCGAGAAATCATCACGAGAAAGTCCTGCCTGGGACGCACTTTCAACGCCCAGGACCAGGCGCCAGATATTCCGACTCCTAGCTCTGGGCGCTGAAAATCAGCTCAACTCATTATTCTACGTTTCAAAAATAAAGAAAAACAAAAGAGAAAAGAATACGTAGAATTTCCAAGTAAAATAAACGAACGAACAAGAGGCCAACTGTGTCATCAAAAGACCAGCCCAAACAATATTTTCAACGCCTCACCTGGGCGTGAATTATATCTAATGCCTAGGCCTGGGCGCCGAAAATGAACCCAGGCCCAAAAGAAGCCCTGACTTCTATAGGGCCCTGCGGTATCCATTCGACTCGAAAATTGCCGATTTCTTTACTGAAAGTCGCACCTCATGACTTTGTTAAGAGTAGCACACCACTACAAAGATCGCTCGCACTTACGAGCACGATCCCAAACACAATCAAGGACATTAAAAAATACATATCTCCAAGGAACCTCTTTGACAAGAAATGACCGTCAAGCACGAGTGCTTGGGGGCTCGAAAGAAAATATATATTTCAAAAGAGAGTATGCAAAGTTAAAACAATATTCCCAGACTACGCTGTACGAAGTCCCGTGTTTGGATAATCTCAAAAGGTAAAACCGGATTACGACCTCAAGACAAAGGTCGCCGTTGATACTTATACATAGTCCCCTAATCAAGGACCCAGATAGTGGCAAAATTGAGCCGTAAAGACTAGCTCAAAACCATGAAAAATGATGACCACAAGACAATGGTCCGTCTAAGCACGTTGTGAACCCACATTCAGGTTGCAACTAAATCCGAGCATCCCTCGAAAGAAAATATAATTCTCCAAACAACGAAAACAGGCTCGCCATCTTCAGCCGGCGGGGTCTGCGTCACTAATCGCGCAGGTCCTCAGTTTTCAAAAATGAAAAGAAAATAAATTCTTCAAAAACAAAAACAGGCTCGCCATCTTCAGCCGGCGGGGTCTACGTCACAAACCGCGTAGGTCCTTATTTTCAAAAACATCAAAACAAATTCGTCCACTTTTATCGGACGGGGCGTCCACCCTCCGCGGACAGGCTCGCCCACCTTCAGCGGGCGGGGTCTGCATCACTAACCGCGCAGGTCCTTAGTCGCTGCAGCGATAACTTTTCCTGGTTTATCTTTTTCCAAAAATCAAAAGATGGTTTATCTTTTTCCAAAAATCAAAAGATGGTTTCCCTTGTCCAAAAATCAAAGGATGGTTTATCTTTTTCCAAAAATCAAAAGATGGTTTATCTTTTTCCAAAAATCAAAGAATGGTTTATCTTTTTCCAAAAATCAAAAGATGGTTTCCCTTTTCCAAAAATCAAAGGATTAGTTTTCCGATTTCCCAAAAAAGAGCGATGTAATGGATTTTCGTTCGTTTTACGTCCTATAAAAACAAGGGGGTTTTCTCGTTTAGCTTACCCTGAAAATGAGAATCTTTAAAAACACTTTTACCTCGTGATCGGGCTTGGCCAGGCCTGGTTACACTTTATAGCTTTGATTTCGAAAACGTCTGTAGATACTTCCAATGACAAAGTGAGGGAGTTTCTATACATCTGTAGGTACTTCCAATGACAAAGTGAGGGAGTTTCTATACTTAACAAATTCCAATGACACGTGAGGAATGTGTTAACACTTCAAGTGATGACCCTTAAGTCAAATGTTATCACTTGGGGGCTCGTGAGACCCTCGCAAAACAGGTTACATACACCATGGCTTGTATGACGCACTCCGTCCAGTACTTTGACCATCGTCTCATCTCGAGACTCAGTCAAAGTGGGGGCTAACTGTAGACACCTACTTTTGTCCCCATTCCCGAAAGGGAAGGTTCGATGATGAGAACATAAATCTCCACTTGGCAACGCATCTCCTATAAAATATCGAATCTCAAATCACCCTTTCATTTCAGCCAAAGCTTCCATTTATAGAAACCTGCTAAAAATAGTAGCTGTCGTAAAAGGTAATTGCTAAAAGTTGTAAGAATAAAAAGATAGAAACCTGTCAGAATTAGGTGTTGCACTCCAACATAAATCCTAAAAGATATAGAATTCTATTAAAAGGAATTCTATTCCTATCGCAATTCGATAAAAGAGTTAACGTATTAATTAAACTCATAACGAACTTAGAGTTCGTAAAGGGCCCAGACGCATTCCGTCGTAAATTGATACGCACCAAATAACTCGGATTAGGTCTCTTAATGGACTCCGTACTCTAGAGTCCAATCTGACAAAGTATTCTGCCCAGATCCTATTTTCAACGCCCAGCCCTGGGCGCCGAAATCTTTGACTCCAAGTGCTGGGCGCTGAAAATACCTGGGACGTGTTGTTTCCGAATTGTCTTTGGGTTCGGATTCTAAAGTTCTATCTTTCCACCAACTCTTTCCCTATAATACAGCCTCATAATCGACGAAAACACAACAACACACAATTCATAATCTGAGTATTGACTCCAACCCTAAGCCTAAGCCTCACGCTGCGAAATTGATCCCGCGTTCTGTCGCAATCGACCCAAAAGTCGAACAGAACGTATCCTGTCCCTTGTAGCTGACGAATTAAGCCTAAATACTAGAACACTGCTCGGAAACCCGAGATTTGTTAAATAAAAGGAGAAATAGCAAAGCCAAGTGGTTAGTTTTCTGAGAACCGTGACGCACCTCTCAAGGGTGCGTCGTAATGTGTCCCTTCGTATGATTTAATCGCTTTCATCACCCTTTTATAAAATTGTTAAACTATAAATTTGATTGATCTATCATGCCTAATAAAGATAATACCTTGGACAATTGAACTATCATGCTAGGTACCTTAAATCAATCTAAACAAGATAATCACGATCGATTTAGTATTATGTGTTGCATATTGCTAAAATCAATTTAGAATAGTTTAATAGTTAACGCATGTCCCTTCAATTATTTATGCTGAGCTAGTAAGGATAACCTGCCTCTGGAGTTATCGATGAGCACTCCTCTCGGTAGTTACAGTCCCCCAAACTCTCAATCTCTGCCCTGCGGGTGTACGTTGAGCGATCCCCACACCAGGGATCACAAGGGAACCTATGGCCGTCGTGGTCGAACTTAATTGCACTCCCTTTATGTCACGATAACCGGGTTTTGTCATTTTTTCTCATTGTCGTTAAAAACTGAATGGCGACTCCTATATTACTAGTCGATTGGGTGTAAACTCACAGGAAATCTAACTACACTTGATCTGACGACGTCACGCCCACGAGGGACGAGGTCATGCATTAGCCTCGTGCTTTTTCGACCCCCTCACAGTGGCGACTCCACTGGTGAACTTTAATGAAATACTCGTGCTCGTAGGTAATCAAAATAGCCGAAGGGTGAAACGATCCTACTCTGCGTTTATTTCCTTATCAAGTTGGGACGACCTGAAAATCAGCATATTAATGTGAACGGACAGAACCGCGTAACGAATCTCGGCTCCCTTAGCATGTTTCATCTCGGGAGTTGGGACTAAGGATACCCATCGCCAACCGGGGGGTGCATACGCTTCGAATGTTGTCCTCTCGGCACTTTTTGCTAGTAGTACACCCGTCCCAAACCCAATCGCTCGCCCACTAAGGTCCCTCTCATTGGTGCATGCCCCCTTGGCTTACATCGTGATTGGCTTCTTGGGACGAAATTCGTCTGTTGAATGCACTACCTCGACCGGGGCATGTGTTGGATCTACGATAGAAGCGGTACCAAGCCGGCGCAAATATTACCCATAGAAGCCTATCATAAACTACGTGACATATTTAATTTTCAATCCATATTTGTAATATAGTTATGTGTAGAAATTATGTGCTATATGATGATAAACGCGACATTAAAACCAACGACTAAAAAATTGTCCAAACATTCATAAACACAATTGGCCAATGAGTTGTATCTAAAAATACGTGTTCCGCAATCCCGGGCGATCGCCACAAAAATAAGCGACGCCCAGGACAGTCTGTAACGGATCCCACGATGCTGCACAACGCGCAATGGACGTTATTAGGCAAACACGCAAATTAAGTCGTATATACGATAAAAATATAGACGAACAGAATACGAGTACCAGTCAGGGACGCATTTTCAGCGCCCCTGGCTGGGCGCCAATTATTTCAACCCCCCTGCTGGGCGCTGAAGTTGTTGCTTGGCCTTTTGGCCAGGCACCGCAGCCTCGGTGCCCGCGCCCAAAATATACGTAGCAATCAAAAATAATTTGTAACAAATTTGCTACGAGGACGTATGAAAAAGGCACTCAATTCTAAGAACGACTTATAAAATAAATAACTCCTTGTGGCGTCATTAGGCCTCCTATGACGACAATGTTCAGCACCAAAACCGAGCATGCTGATTAAATGACCTTGAATGTCACATGGGCAAAGTATTCAAAAAATGATGTTCGAATAAAGTGTTCAAGGAAAAATAACGTTCGAATAAAAAATAAATAAATCCGAGTCTAGACTAGGCTATGCCAAAGTACAATCTAAATCCTAAGTCTTAGTTGTCTTATACATAGAATCGGTCCTAATGTTTGGTGTGGTTCTGAAAGTTAAAAGGTTAAACCATATTGAGTCTCCCTTCCTAACATGAAAATCAATAAGCACCCATATGTAATTGTCATCCCTTGCTAAGGATCTACGGCCTCGATACTCTCTCCCACCAATAAAAAGAATATATTATGTAATTCAAGTATTTGCAAAATGGAAACAGTCACATTCTGAAAATCATTCCTCCATAGTCGCACAACCCCCAAAGTGAGCCTAAGGTGTCAATACCATTGGCAAGAAAAAAAATTAATGGCTTCAAGGCTTATGATCACATTGGGTCACGACTATCATAGTCCTCTCGAGCCACTCGCTCCTTGAAATACTCCTAAGTACGGACTAAAAGATTTTCCATGAATGCAACATGACGAACCATGAAAATACCCAGATCGGCATGCCATAAGGCTACCATTGGGGTAAAGCAATACACACTAAGAGGGGAGCCGCACTAATGATTCTAGCCTCGCAAAAATGAAAATTCGATCTCCCCAACTAACTACCTTGCCAACATTAAGCAAAATGGCGCATGACAAATGAACACCCAAGGGTTAAAATCTAAAGTGTCAACCAACGAAAGTTATGGTCCAATTAGCCTAAGTCTGAGAGTCGCTTGGTCAAGCATTGTAGGCTTACGCCACGTCATTATTTTGAGTCTAGGACACCTCCTTGTATTCATACACGGGTTATAATCGGAAAAATTAATGAAAGTTTGAGTCTAAATCACCACTTCCAACTAAATCCCGGAAACTGGAATCTGAAAAGAAGCAAAAAATTATTTTCGATGTAATTCTTTCGTTAAATTTCAATAAAGTAAAAACAACATTTTGAATCTACGCTATTTGCACAAACGACTAAATACGCTTGCAAAGTAAGACAATTTAAAGGTCCACCATAGGCCTACTAAAATTAAAGGTCCACTATAGGCCCACCAAACGAGGCTCAGTCAGTCTCGCCTTGTGACTCAAAGACCACAACCATCTACCTTTTAGCCCAAGTAAAAAGGGGGAGAAATCCCAAGCAAAAAAGAAAAAAGAGAAAGAGAAAAGGGAGAGCGAAAAGAACGAGGCATGAAATACTTAAAGAGAAAGAGAAAAGGGAGAGCGAAAAGAGCGAGCCATGAAATACTTAGCCCGTACCTCCCAAAGTGCGAAATTTGCCCAAGTAAACGAAGGAAAAGAATTGAGTCAACCAATCCAAATCATACCAAAAAAAATACATAAAGTTCTACGACCTTCTACCCTTTCCAATCCTCATGCTTGACTAATACCTATAAAAATTATCATATCTCATTCAACCCATCTTTCAAGCCGTCTTGAGTCACGAATAAAAAAAAAGAGACAAATGAAAAATTATATTCTACGCTTAACATAAAAAATAATAATTAAAAAAAAAGAAACTTTGCAAAGCGCGTTTAAAAGTTCGTCTAAAAAAAAAGAGCATTTAGCGCACAAAAAAAGATTCGCAAATATCTGGCACGAAAGGAAAAGAAGCAACACACCAGAAAAATCTGCCCAGAAATCATTTTCAGCGCCCAGAGCTGGGCGCCGGAATCTTTAGCGCCCCAGCCTGGGCGCTGATTCTCTCTGCTTGCCAAATTTTGTCCAGAAGTGCTCGTCATTTTATCCGCACATACACGGAAAAATAACGAAACACTTGGAGGGGTACAGCACGTATTCAGATATACGTACCAAAAAAATATATGAAAAGATTTTTGTGCTAATGCATGTACTTAAAAAAAATAATAAAACAAATTTTTGGCTTACGGCAAAGCAGCAGATTAAAATAATAATAAACTTCACTTATTTCACCCTATTTCAAACATTACGGTTCCACTCGAACGTACTTGTTTAAAATCGGCATTCTAAAAAACCATTTTCTGGCTAAGAATTATGCAAGACCTGATTCCAAATTAAATCTATTTAAGGCGGATACGTAGGCTATCCATGATTCGGTCCAACCAATTTACAAAAATGTTAAGGTCTATAGAATAACAAGAATAAAAAATAGAGTCCCTTATTGAAATTTAATTACTTGCAATCCAAATCGAAAGAAAAATTTAAAGTCAAAGGAAGAATCACAAGTCATCAAGATGCCAAAATGAGCACACATCGAAAGATAATAAGGGCACGTACCCTTGCTAGAAGGAGCACTCACACTCCTTGGCACTTAGCCAATACTCATAAGATCGCTTTGCTTTAATTGAATGGGGGCAAGAGCGAGCATCCATGACCTCTAAAGTACTCGACTTGACCCTCCCTAAAGCAAAGTAACTCACTTAAGACCTTCTTTCACCACTAGACACAGTCATAATCGCCAACAAGTAGTAAAGGCAGTAAGCTCGCAATAAAGTGGATTGTTCTACGGCATCGCTCCATCATTCCTTCGAACTCAGGGCACCCTTTCATGGTAATTCAAATACTTGCGAATCCCCTTTGAAAAATCAGACATTGTCAATAGGACTTGGTACTTAACCAAGGCTCACCCTACTCAGACATATGACACGGGCATCTAAAATCGAAATCTGAAAGCATTATTAATGAGAAGACATAATAGCAACTGGGAGCTAAAAATTGAAATGAAAGAGCTAGGGAAAAGAACTAAGTATACCTTGACCTTTTGTGCAGACATACACCAAGTAAATCTAAGTCAATTTGAAAACGGTTTATATTCCCGCAATTCTGGAAAAGATGGCCCTAAAAACCTAAAGCATGTGCCACACGGGCACAAGTAATATCTTGACGCCTGCACCCTGGCTTCCAGCAAATCCTTAGATAGCATTCCGAAAATCGTAACAGTATTTTGATTCACTCATGTAATCCTGTACGAACCCTTCTATAAGTCAACTTACCTAGGACACCTCGGATTGTACACAGTAGGACTCGGATTTCAAATAATTTTCAAAGACTTCTTCGAACATAATAAAGTGTCGCTGGTTTAAGCTAAGTATGCGTTTATCTCGATGTTGCAAGTGAGTCAAAAAGATTTCTAAATATAATTATGGGTAAAGAAAGGCACCTAGCTTTTGGTCAAGGCACACTTCAACATGTGACTACCTTGACTATGGCAATGTCGCACAATACGACATTTACAAGAGAAGTAGCAAATCACTACTCGTACGTACCTCGCACTAAACGAGTTTGGTTCAAACTATTCATGATCCATGTCACCATGAATGCATAAAAACGTATGCCAAACATTATAGCACCAAGCCAATCCCGTAGCTACAATTGGGGGCTTGAGAAAAACACTCTAAAAAATGCTCGAAATGGCGATTTTATCGCAAATTCTCGACGCTAATGCTATACACACGTCATAAGGGCACAATCCTAAGGTTTGATCGTGTAAAACGAACCTTAGAATGGCTACAACCCCTCCCAAATTCTAAGAGCTACTTAGAATATATAAAGTCACCCCACTAACAAGGGTAACTGAAAATCGCGAGTCACCAAAACTCCGATCAAACTACTGCACATAACGCTCGCCCTACAAGCGCCCGTTACACAGTCTACGTCGTTCCAAAGCAAAAGCGAAAGAAAATTCAAGGATAAAAAAAAAAAAAAAAGGAAAGAAACATCTATGAATCCTCGCATCAAACGAAGTAATAAGCCATGTACACCCACGCATAAGGTGCTACACTTGTTCGAGCACCTGAACGAGGCGTGATGAAGTACTCTAATGCAAAAAATAATAATGATATCCCAACACCTGGAGGAATGTTCTAAGACACGCTTCTAGGCCACACAAGCCTACGTCGCACCATAAGTTCAACCATCCCACGGTACAAGTCTAAAAAAAAAGAGAGTAAGGCATATTGAACTAATGCGGGCACGACCAAGAGCATGTGTAAAAGAGGAAAAGACTACTTATCGCCCAAATTCAAAATGCAAGCCACACGACTTCTACATTAAGGATTAATGGTAGCAAAACATTACCTACCACGGAAGGGATAGCTCGCACCTACACGAGCAGAACCCCAAGGCATCTTTCTCGAAAGAACCTACAAAAATCGTACACCAAAAGGAAGCATCCCAACATGCATACTTGGGGGCTCCAAGCTACGAAACGACCATAGAAAAATAAAAAATCTCAAAGCAATGTTTGAACGATCGAAAGGGAACGATGCTTGAGCCCACTTCATGAATGGGCCTGAACCCTATCAAGCTTCTAAGCAAACTATTCAACATCAGTCATTGCTCAAAAAAATATAATGATTCAAGCGAACTGATTAATGGACCGCACACAACGGCCATTCTATGAACGCTCGTTCGTACATACATATTATCATTCTATGTATCGAACATTCACGAACGCGTTCAAAAGAAAAAAGATACGATCAAAGTCTTACGCCTCAAGTGATGTTCCTCGGGCCATATAGACTCGCCCAACTATTGCAATAACTGTACGCCTTAAGAGTGTCAGTTCCTTTAAATAATCGCCCCAAAGAGACAAACACCATAGTCCACCAATCGGCTACGGCTTCTCGAGAAATCATCACGAGAAAGTCCTGCCTGGGACGCACTTTCAACGCCCAGGACCAGGCGCCAGATATTCTGACGCCCAGCTCTGGGCGCTGAAAATCAGCTCAACTCATTATTCTACGTTTCAAAAATAAAGAAAAACAAAAGAGAAAAGAATACGTAGAATTTCCAAGTAAAATAAACGAACGAACAAGAGGCCAACTGTGTCATCAAAAGACCAGCCAAAACAATATTTTCAACGCCTCACCTGGGCGTGAATTATTTCTAATGCCCAGGCCTGGGCGCCGAAAATGAAGGACATTACAAAATACATATCTCCAAGGAACCTCTTTGACAAGAAATGACCGTCAAGCACGAGTGCTTGGGGGCTCGAAAGAAAATATATATTTCAAAAGAGAGTGTGCAAAGTTAAAACAATATTCCCAGACTACGCTGTACGAAGTCCCGTGTTTGGATAATCTCAAAAGGTAAAACCGGATTACGACCTCAAGACAAAGGTCGCCGTTGATACTTATACATAGTCCCATAATCAAGGACCCAGATAGTGGCAAAATTGAGCCGTAAAGACTAGCTCGAAACCATGAAAAATGATGACCACAAGACAATGGTCCGTCTAAGCACGTTGTCAACCCACATTCAGGTTGCAACTATATCCGAGCATCCCTCGAAAGAAAATAAAATTCTTCAAAAAACGAAAACAGGCTCGCCATCTTCAGCCGGCGGGGTCTGCGTCACTAACCGCGCAGGTCCTCAGTTTTCAAAAATGAAAAGAAAATAAATTCTTCAAAAACAAAAACAGGCTCGCCATCTTCAGCCGGCGGGGTCTACGTCACAAACCGCGTAGGTCCTTATTTTCAAAAACATCAAAACAGATTCGTCCACTTCTATCGGACGGGGCGTCCACCCTCAGCGGACAGGCTCGCCCACCTTCAGCGGGCGGGGTCTGCGTCATTAACCGCACAGGTCCTTAGTCGCTGCAGTGATAACTTTTCCTGGTTTATCTTTTTCCAAAAATCAAAAGATGGTTTATCTTTTTCCAAAAATCAAAAGATGGTTTCCCTTTATCAAAAATCAAAGGATGGTTTATCTTTTTCCAAAAATTAAAAGATGGTTTATCTTTTTCCAAAAATCAAAGGATGGTTTATTTTTTTCCAAAAATCAAAAGATGGTTTCCCTTTTCCAAAAATCAAAGGATTGGTTTTTCGCTTTCCAAAAAAAGAGCGATGTAATGGATTTTCCTTCGTTTTACGTCCTATAAAAACAAGGGGGTTTTCTCGTTTAGCTTACCCTGAAAATGAGAATCTTTAAAAATATTTTTACCTCGTGATTGGGCTTGGCCAGGCCTGGTTACACTTTATAGCTTTGATTTCGAAAACGTCTGTAGATACTTCCAATGAAAAAGTGAGGGAGTTTCTATACATTTGTAGGTACTTCCAATGACAAAGTGAGGGAGTTTCTATACTTAACAAATTCCAATGACACGTGAGGAATGTGTTAACACTTCAAGTGATGACCCTTAAGTCAAATGTTATCACTCGGTGGCTCGTGAGACCCTCGCAAAACAGGTCACATACACCATGGCTTGTATGACGCACTCCGTCCAGTACTTTGACCATCGTCTCATCTCGAGACTCAGTCAAAGTTGGGGCTAACTGTAGACACCTACTTTTGTCCCCATTCCCGAAAGGGAAGGTTCGATGATGAGAGCATAAATCTCCATTTGGCAACGCATCTCCTATAAAATAACGAATCTCAAATCACCCTTTCATTTCAGCCAAAGATTCCATTTATAGAAACCTGCTAAAAATAGTAGCTGCCGGAAAAGGTAATTGCTAAAAGTAGTAAGAATAAAAAGATAAAAACCTGTTAGAATTAGGTGTTGCACTCCAACATAAATCCTAAAAGAGATAAAAATTGTAAAAGGAATTCTATTCCTAACGCAATTCGATAAAAGAGTTAACGTATTAATTAAACTCATAACGAACTTAGAGTTTGTAAAGGGCCCAGACGCATTCCGTCGTAAATTGATACGCATCAAATAACTCGGATTAAGTCTCTTAATGGACTCCTTACTCTAGAGTCCAATCTGAGAAAGTATTCTGCCCAGATCCTATTTTCAACGCCCAGCCCTGGGCGCCGAAATCTTTGGCGCCCAGTGCAGGGCGCTGAAAATACGTGGGACGTGTTGTTTCCGAATTCTCTTTGGGTTCGGATTCTAAAGTTCTATCTTTCCACCAACTCTTTCCCTATAAATACAGCCTCATAATTGACGAAAAAACAACAACACATAATTCATAATCTGAGTATTGACTCCAACCCTAAGCCTAAGCCTCACGCTGCGAAATTGATCCCGCGTTCTGTCGCAATCGACTCAAAAGTCGAACAGAACATATCCTGCCCCTTGTAGCTGACGAATTAAGCCCAAATACTGGAACACTGCTCAGAAACCCGAGATTCGTTAAATAAAAGGAGAAATAGCAAAGCCAAGTGGTTAGTTTTCTGAGAACCGTGACGCACCTCTCAAGGATGCGTCGTAATGTGTCCCTTCGTATGATTTAATCGCTTTCATCACCCTTTTATAAAATTGTTAAACTATTAATTTGATTGATCTATCACGCCTAATAAAGATAATACCTTGGACAATTGAACTATCATGCTAGGTACCTTAAATCAATCTAAACAAGATAATCACGATCGATTTAGTATTATGTGTTGCATATTGCTAAAATAAATTCAGAATAGTTTAATAGTTAACGCATGTCCCTTCAATTATTTATGCTGAGCTAGTAAGGATAACCTGCCTCTGGAGTTATCGATGAGCACTCCTCTCGGTAGTTACAGTCCCCCGAACTCTCAATCTCTTCCCTGCGGGTGTACGTTGAGCGATCCCCACACCAGGATCACAAGGGAACCTATGGCCGTCGTGGTCGAACATAATTGCACTCCCTTTATGTCACGATAACTGGGTTTTGTCAGTTTTTCTCATTGTCGTTAAAAACTGAATGGCGACTCCTATGTTACTAGTCGATTGGGTGTAAACTCACAGGAAATCTAACTACACTTGATCTGACGACGTCACGCCCATGAGGGACGAGGTCATGCATTAGCCTCGTGCTTTTTTGACCCCCTCACAGAAGGCTAGCAAGTTCCTTCTCCCGCCGCTTGGGCAAGGGGAAGATTGATGATTGATTGTAGCCAAATAAAGAGTTATTGTGTTAAATAAAGAGTTATTGATTGCCGCTTGGACTTTGTATTTGAATTAGCTTTGAAGGCCTTAGAGCCAAATAAAGAGTTATTGTGTTAAATTCCGCTTGAACATGCTTTGCTTTGATTTGGCACATTTTGGAATAAAGACAACAAAAATTGAGTTTTGAAATTTGACTTGATTTTTAGGATGCCCTTAATTGAGGAAATTTTGAATTTTTTTGTATTAAAGTGGCCGGGCCTCGAAATAAGGTTGCCTACGTGTCCCGTTAGGGAATCAGGCCGGACGTAGTTCTGACTACCTTACAGGACATTGAATTGGATTCTTGAATTTGAACATGGAATTTAGACATAGAACTTCTTGAGTTGGTCGAGGTTGGTCAGAGATCTGAATTCTGTTCCATCGACGTCTGTTAGTTTGACTGCTCCCCCGGAGAGGATCTTCTTGACAATGCAGGGGCCTGCCCAGTTGGGTTTGAATTTTCCCCTTGGGTCCATGGTGCTTTTGCGAAGGGCTTTCAGGACAAGCTCGCCTTCTTTGATGTTTCGGGTTCTGACCCTTTTGTTGAAATGTCTGGCCACTCGGCGCTGATAGACTTGTACATGGTGAGCGGCTTGAAGCCGACGCTCATCGAGCATGACTAGCTCGTCATATCTTGCTTGTACCTATGCAGCTTCTGGGATTTTTCTTTTGAGGATTATCCTTAGAGAAGGTATCTCCAGCTCGATAGGCTGTACTGCTTCCATTCCATAGACCAATGAAAATGGAGTTGCACCAGTTGAAGTGCGAATTGAAGTTCGATACCCCCACAATGCGAGGTGCCGCTTCTGGGGCTAGTCCTTGTAATTGGTAGTCATTTTCATGATGATGGTCTTGACATTCTTGTTGGCTTCTTCGACTGCCCCATTGGTTTGTGGGCGATAAGGCGAAGAGCGATGATGTTGAATCTTGTACTCGGTGAATAGATCTTCACACTCTCCTTGAAAATGGGTTCCCTGGTCACTGATGAACTCGAAAGGAACGCCGTATCTACATATGATGTTTTCTTGTTTGAACCGGGCCACTTGCTTGGAACCCAACACTTTGAATGATCTGGCCTCGACCCATTTGGTGAAGTAGTCGATAGCAACCAGTATGAACTCATGACCCCCGGTGTATGTTGGAGTGACTTTGCCAATGACGTCGATACCCTAGGCTGAGAATGGCCACGGTTATGACTGAGAGTATAGCAATGATGAAGGAATATGCTTCAGATTCGCACACTTTTGGCAGGTAGGACATTTCTTGACAAAGAAGTAGCAATCCCGTTCGAGTGTAGTCCACTAGTATCGAGCCCTGATGATCTTGAGGGCTAACATCTTCCCGTTCATGTGGGTGCCACAAACTCCAGCATGTATGTTGTCCATGAATCTTTGAGCTTCGTGCTTGTCAACACATCGGAGGTTAGGACCGCCAAGGGACCTTTTGTATAGAATGCCGCCTTCTATGACCAAGTTGGCTAACTGTAGTCGTAGAGCCCTTTGATTCTTGCTTGAAAAGTGCGGGGGGGGGTACTCTGAATTTTGTAGATACTTTTGAATGTCTGTAAACCAAGGTTCATCTCTGTCTTGCTCGACGTCGTCAATAGCATGGACATATGCTGCTTCTTGACGTGTTTCAATTGTAAGTGGCATTTCGGCCATACCATTTGGGATGTTGATCATTGAGGCCAGCTTTGCCAGTGCATCGGCGAATTGGTTTTCCTCTCTCGGGAGGTATGTATAGCGAAGCTCTTCTATATGCTCAGACAGCTGCTCAAGGTAGGATTGGTATGGAGCCAAGCTCTCGCTCCTTACTTTCCATTTGCCGGAAATTTGATTGATGATTAGGGAAGAATCCCCGTACACTCGAAGTTTCTGGACACCTAATGCTAAGGCGGCTTCCAGGCCCATGATGCATGCTTTATATTCCGCCGTATTGTTTGTGACGTTGAATTGCAGTTTTTCTTATATAGGAATGTGAGTGCCGTTTGGGGCTACTAGAATTACTCCAACACCACACCCGTTCTGATTTGAAGCACCGTCAAAATGCATTGACCAACTGTCATCACTGGTCATTAAGATTTGCTCGTCGGGTAAGTCGTAATCCTCCTCTTCTGACTCAACGGGACAGTCGGCTAGGAAGTCTGAGACTGCTGAACCCTTGATAGCCTTCTGCGGGATGTATTTGAGATCGAGTTCTGCTAACATGACCAACCACCTGGACAACCGTCCGTTGAGAGCTGGTTTTTGGAATAGATACTTGAGAGGATCCGCTTTGCTTATCACATGTACTGTATGGGAGAGCATGTAGTGCCGTAGTTTCTTTGTAGCCCAAACCAAGGCGATGGTGAGTACAAGTATGTACTGTATGGGGGGCTTCTTCTTGATGGGCTTTAAACCTAGAATAAGGGGAATTGTATGATGACCGATGTTTGGATCAACCCCTGGCATATCATGATAGGACCAAGCGAAGACGTCTATGTACTCTGAAAGTAGCTTGATAAGATCATCCCGCTCTGCTTGAGATAGAGTTAAACCAATTTGAACTAGCTTTGAATCACTGTTGTTAGAAAGTTTGATTTTTTCTATTTCCTCAATCATGGGCGTCCTGTTTTCATGATTTTCGACAACTTTTAGAATTTCAAAGTCAGTTTCTTGTGAAGCAAAGTTCTTTGGATTAGGATTGTGTTTTGAATTAGAACTAGAAGAGTAAGTAGAAATTGAAGTGTTATTGAAATCAGCAATCATTACATCGATTGTTTTGACTTGAAGCTCGGCCTTTAGAGGCTTTGATTGATGCAAGACTCTAGTTCTAGACTCTTAGACTCATAGCTAGACTCGAAAATTGAAAGACATACTCTGGACTTGGACAAAGACACTAATCATAAAGATAGTTCTCGGGGTATTCCCAGATATCTACGTCATCGTCATAATCATCGTAGACGGGGCTACATGCACAGATCTTCAAGGCTTGATCCCAGACCTGGTCCCACGTGCTGTAAGGAAATGCGGCGAAGCTACCCTTGTATGAAGTGTTGAGTACTAGAAGGAACATTCTCACCATTTTTCCCTCTGGCAGCTCGGGCTTGATTGTAGGAGCGAAGGTTGCCCATCTGTAGTAGTATTCTTGAATGCACTCATCTTTTTCCTGGCATACAACCGGCTTTTGTTTGATGGAAGTGTCTCGGAAGCTGGAACCTTTGAGGGTGAGGCAGGCAGGGCCATCCAATATTTCCTCGAACCACGGTTCTCCGAATAGTAGGTCGAAGTTGGCAGACACATCGACAACTAAGAATTCAGCATTGCTATGGTAAGTGTCGAAGGAGAAAACTAATTCGAGGACTCCCAGGACCTTGTATGTGACCTTTTGGAGTTTGACAATTTGTTGAGCACTCAGCATGACATCGTACTCGGAGAACCCCAAAGCCTTCAGGGTGGATGTTATCTTGAATGTCGGTGGTTACCCTAGGTTCGGGGATCACCCAGTTTTAAGCCCTTGGAAGGAGATGGCAAAAGATTGGGGCCATCAATTCGTAACCTGGCTTGTATATTGTAGAGATCAAATTGCATGGAAATTCCTCCTCTTCATCTTCACAGTCACAGGAGATGGCTTGGACTGAAGGAGTTTGTTTGGCTCCGGGAGGTAGGGGTAAGGTCTTGTTGTCGACCATGTTCTGGATCAAGTGCTTGAGCTTGTAGCAGTCTTCGATGTCATGACCCTTCCCTTGATGGTACTTGCAATGGGCTACCGGATCCCAGCTCTTGGACCTCTTGTCGACTAGAGGATCGGGTGTTAGGCCGATTGGTGTTATGACTTGTTTTTCAACCAACCGATCGAATGCCTCGCCGTAAGACATTCCGAGATTTGTGAAGACCCTTTGTGGTCTGCCTTGATCGTTGCGCTGGTTAGCATTGCTCTTGAAGTTGTTTGACTTTGGACCTTGAGGAGCCTCTAGGGCGTTGACCGCATGAACTTTGTGTGTTGATTCATGTCTCTTGCCCTTCCACTTTTCAGCTTGTGGAGCCAGGGCTGTTGGTGCTTTCATCAGGTCATCCTCTATGTCGACCCTGATGTCGTAAGTTCTCTTGAAGCTTTCCAATCCAAGGTACTTCATGTGAGTATTGTATTTTGGAAGAAGACCAGCGATACAGATCTTGACTAGTTCTTTCTCGGAGGGTCGAGTCAGCATCTGGGATGCCATTTCTCTCCACCGGTTGAGGTAGGTAGTGAAGCCTTCCTGAGGCCCTTGTCTGAGAACCTCTAGCTCCCTTAGAGTTGTTTGAAGTTGAATGTTGGGCTGATACTGCTCCATGAATGCTCGAGTAACTGCTTCCCATGTACATGTTTGATGTTCCTTGAGTGAATAATACCATTTCTGGCAGACTGGTTCCAGAGACACGGGGAATACCACAGGGTATAGCTCAAGTTCGACCCTCTTGATGGCCATTGTAGCTCTGAAGTTCTTGAGGTGGTATTTATGATTGTCGGTGGACTTGAACTTTGGAATATCATTGGCGGATAATTTGTCTGGCATATTCGCCCTCCCCTTGAGGTTGCCTTCCATTGAGGTGTCAAAGTAGTTCTCTTGATTAGTGACCTTACTGACCAGACTCTCGATCTTCTTGGTTAAGTCATCAGTAGGCGCACCCTGTTCCACAACACCTAGTCGGTTGCTTATGTTTTCCACATTGGCGCTGAGGCTGGTGAAAGCTGCTAGGAGTTGAGTGAGTTGATCGGAGGCAGATATTTGGACTGATTCTTGAAAGGGACTGGAAGTTTGATTTGTAGGAGATGAACTGGCTGCTCGTTCGATGCCGGCTATGAGGGAGGCTAGGGCTGATGGATTTCTTTTCAACCTCTCTCCTCTTCGACGAACCCACATGATCCTCAGACTCCTATTTAGGACACACCACATGATTTAGAACTTGGACTTTCCGACACATGATATGATATGCATGCAATGAATGAGACCTAGACTTGACTTTAAGTGCCACTCCGATGATTCGGGATTTTGGATTTTTGTACTTGTATTCGGGATTTGCAACCCATTGGAAGTGTTTGAGAGGAGCCTTAATTCTTTTGTGGAAGTTGACTCTTTGTACTAGAACTTTGAGTATCGAAAAAGGATACTTCGACCTATTGGAAATTGAACTATTTTAGGGGAGTTTCAACCCATTGAGAATTTCGAAATTGGACTTGACTAGGAAATTGAATTTTGTATTATTTCAAGGGAATTTCAACCCGTCAATATTTTTAGGGGAATTTCAACCCGTCGGACTCGGAATATTTGAAGGGAATTTCAACCCAATTGAAAGGGAATTGATTTTGTATTATTTCAAGGGAATTTCAACCCGTCAATATTTTAGGGGAATTTCAACCCGTTTATAGGACTTGGAATATTTTAGGGGAGTTTGAACCCATTGATAGGATGCGAAATTTGAACTTGTACTATTTCAAGGGATTTTCAACCCATTGGAGAATTGGAACTTGTATTATTTCAGGGGATTTTCAACCCATTTGACAATTGGACTTGTATTATTTCAGGGGATTTTCAACCCATTGAATAGGAATTTGAATTTGTACTATTTCAAGGGATTTTCAACCCATTGGAAGTGTTTTGAGGGATCGAATTTGTATTATTTCAGGGGAGTTTCAACCCAATAGAAATGTTTGGAATTTTGAAGTTGAGAGCAATGGAAGGCAAGGATTTGCAGCTCGAAAATGAGTTTGAAGTTTGAATTTGATTCGAAGCTTGAACCTTGAACTGGAAAGGACGCACTTTTGTATATAGAATGCGAGGCTTTGAATATGGAAAAGCTGGCATTATGCCGCCATGAATTTGAGACATTGAATTTGGGAATTTGAAAATCCGGCATTATGCCGCCGTAGACTTGGAATTTTGAAGTGTTTGAAAATGAGATTGAATGAGGGAGATTATGCCATCATGGATTTGGAATTGGAAGATTTGAGATTTGAAGGTTTGGAATTTTTGAACTTCGAGCTTGAGGTTTGAAATATGGAATGGAAAAGTCGGCATTACGACGGCATGAATTTGGAACTTGAAACTTTGAGCATAGGACTTGAAACTCGAAAGATTGACATGGGTTTTGGGGTTCGAAAGTTGAGTCGAAAAGGTTGACATTACGCCGGTCACGAACTTGAACATTTGAACTTGAGGTTTTGAGATTGGCAACTCGAACTTGAGGTTTGAGGACTCGAGTGTTTGAACTAGAAAATCCGACATGACGCCGTTGGATTTGAGTTTTGAACTTGGAATAACTTGAAATTTGAATTGGAAAATCCGGCATTATGACGCCGTTGGATTTGAACTTGAAAATTGAGGTTTGGATTAGAAGATTTGGACTTGAAACTCGAAATTTGGACTAGAAAATCCGGCATTATGACGCCGTTGGATTTGAGTTTGAATTTGAAATTTGAGGTTTTGAAATGGAAAATCCGGCATTATGACGCCGTTGGATTTGAACTTGTATTTGAAATTTGAGATTTGAATTGGAAAATCTGGAATTATGACGCCGTTGGATTTGAACTTGAATTTGAAGTTTGAGGTTTGAAATGGAAAATCCGGCATTATGACGCCGTTGGATTTGAACTTGTATTTGAAATTTGAGATTTGAAATGGAAAATCCTGCATTATGACGCCGTTGGATTGCATTTTGAATTTGGAACTTGGAATTTGGACTCGAAAATCCGGCATTATGACTCCGTTGGATTGAATTTTGAATTTGGCATTTGTGCGTGAGGCGTGTTTAAGGGTTTTGAATCAAATGGAGTGGCACTCCTAAAAGACCTTAAATCGGCGATTTTAGATGCATGAGGTTTGAATGATGCTCCTAGGGGTTTGGTTTCCTAGTTGGAGACTAATTGGTTTTGGCAAGCTAGAACTCGAGGTTAGCCATTCACGCGTGCAAAGACGCCCACACAATGCACAAATAGCACGTTGTCACACTAACATGTATATGAATGCGACATGCAAAGTTCTCAACCTATGGTCGGTCTAAGTTTTGTATGATGCAAGTGGTCGGCTTAGGGTGTCAAAAAGGTACTTGACTAAGAGACGGATCCGGCGACAACTTGCACATCTGCCTAAGGGACGTGTGTGTCGGCAGACGGCCTCCATACTTGACATCGGGAATGTCAAGCAAATGCCAAGTTTCGGTAGGCGCGGAAATGGTCACACACTTTGGTCGGGAACCGTATGGAGAGTCACCATTTCGTTTCCCCCGGGGCTAGCCCGAATGTAGAACACATCCGTTTGGGCAAGGTAGAAATTCATTTTGCACAATATGGTTTTCGAAAAATGCATGAAATGCCTAGAAATTGAAATTTGAAATTTGAAATCGTACTCGAATTTGTATTTGTAAAGCTCGTTTTTCGACATTTGTTCACGAGGTTTGGGAGCGTCCTTCCATATTCAAAAATAGACTAACTCCCAACACGAAAAGTTGAGCAAAAGTGGGCGACAAGCCACTGTGAGCCACTATCCTGGATGCAGGCAGTGGCGTTGGGCGCAGTTGGCTGCGCCTGGCGCCAGTGCTGGCATCCAGTACTTAAGCAGATCAGTGGCTTGCTGCTCGAAATCTGCTCGCATTTTCGAAATTGAAATTAGAAAAGTCCCTAGCGGAGTCGCTAGAATTGTAGGGGGTGTTTTTGGTCGTATCGCAAGTATGCTCTTTCCCTACAAGGGGGCGGTTTTTTTAGAAAACCATTGTATTTTTGTACCTCGAAGGAGTCGCCACCAAACATTATTTAAAGTCTCATTTGGAAAGACCGCAAGTGACTCTATTTTGGATAAGGCTTTGAATCCTCGAAACGGATGGGTGAGATCCGGGCACGGGAACGAGATGCTTATTCCGCGAGCTTTAGGAATTATTCGAGTACGTGACATAGTATTTTCGAAAATATACCCTAGATTAGACTATGTGGGTTTGAATTTTAAAGCAAATAGAATATCTAATTGTATGGTGGTCACTTCGCTTTAAAGGTAATTTAAGGGAACCTAAGATCGGTTTGTCCAAGAAATTATCTTTGTTAAGCGTGATGTAACTTTGCATTTTGTTGTATTTAGCATGTATGGTGATGAAAGGAATAAAGCAAATAAAGCAACATCACAATTGTAAATGAGTGCGGAATTAGTAAATACAAGACCCCTTAGAAACGGACTAGGGAGTAGGTCCACATTGCCTAGAAGGACTAGGCAAGTAAAGATGCGGAATTGGAAGTGCGATATTGAAATTGCGGAATTGAAAGTGCGATATTGACATTGCGGTATTGAAAGGTGCATAATTGAAATTGCAATATTGAAAGGTGCATAGTCGAAATTGCGATATTGAAATTTGTACTTGGGCACATGAGATTCGAACGCCAAGCGGCTCCTTAAAAATAAGTGCGCCCGACACGAATTCAAAGTCAAAAATCTCAACTTGGGAGAATTTGCTCATACCAAAGTATCCTAGATTTTGCATGTAGAACTTGAACTTGAAAGTTTGAATCTTGAAATATTGAACTTGAAATAATTGAACTTGAACTTGAAATATTGAACTTGGACTTGAAATATTGAAACTTAAGAGACTTGAATCTCAAAGATCGGGCCTTTCAATGTTGAAAAGGTTAGATCTTTGATGTGCTCTTACTTTGAAAGGATCCTAGTTTAGGGAAGTAGTCATGAGCAACCCTAAACATCGTGGGATCTTGAAATTTGAAAACTTGAACTTGTATATTGAAAAATGGAGTCTTGAATCTCAAAAGATTAAACCTTTAGAAGCTAAAAAGGTGTCATCTTTGATTAATCCATACTTGAAAGTGATTCTAGTTCAAAGAAGTGATTGCAAACAACTTTGAACATCCTCGAATCTTGAAAGTTTGCATTTTTGTATTTTGAAAAGTTTGGATTTTGAAAAGATGTATGATTATTGCAAGTGACATTTTTAGTAGTAAAAATGCCAACTTGCTAATCATTTTTGAAATAGGAAAATCAAAGAAACATGATTGAATATTGTGGGATTCGGAATTACCTATTTAGGTTTAGGCAAGAATTCCTTTTAGAGCTCCCAATTGCTTAGAACTTGAAGTTTGTATGTGTTTTTGAAGGATTTAAGGACTTGAATTTAAGGCGTAATTTTTGTATTACGACGTTGTATATTGAAGCTCTCCTCCTAAATGTTGGAAATTAGGGGGTATTTATAGGAAAAATGGCTGGAAACCGCCAGCCATTGCCAGGCGCAGCACGCCAAACCAGCGCAGGGCGCTGGTGACGTGGCATGAGTGCTGCCAAAATCAAGGACGCGGGCTCCGTCCTTGATTTGTCTTGTATTGATGTACCTTCGTACGAATAGTACGATGCTTGGCACGTAGTTTTTTTTTGGAGGTTAAGACTTGATTTTGCATAAAAAAATAAGCCGTTTCGGGTTTTGAATTCCGGTTGTACGGGACGGGGCCCGGCTTGCTCGGTTTTGTGGGTCGGCACCCGAATTTGACTTGCCTTATATGATTTTGAGTTGAAAAGGCCTATTAAAACCAATGGAATGGTCTACTAGAGGAGAGTGTACTTGGATTTTGAAATTGGTTTTTGAATGTTGTATTTTGTACCGAGTTCCTAAAGGGGAACAGCCTCGGGGATTGGATTTTGGATCTTGTATTTTGGAGATTTTCTTAGCAATTGGGATTACCGCACGGAGTTGCTCCAACCGCCTAGTAAGGATAATGGTATCGTCATCATCCCAGAGGGGAGATAGGAATTAGGTGTTTACACTATGCCATCCAAACATCCAGCCTATAAGTCAATAGCTAGAGGGTACCAAGTATGAGAACATGAAACTTCTAAAAAAGCAATTTTCCTTTTTCGTAAAATAACACAAAAGTTTCACAATTCTTTTGTTTTATGATAAAAGAACTGTACATACTAATATACACTATAAAATTAAAGAGTAGAATCAATAAAAAAAAATTACAGTTATGACCTATGTTACTGGACTCAGGTAATAGTGTTGGATAGGGGTATGTGTCCAAGTGTACGACTAAGCTAAATTGTGAAAAAAAATCATTATTTTAGATCAAAATATTGTCCAAGTATCGAAGATACGACAAGGGTACTTAAAGTCGGATGAAGAGTCCGAGTCCCATAGCTCACGACAAAGTAAACATTTGATTAACACAATAAGAACAGAAATCCTGATCGATTAATAAGGCAATACAACAAAGTGTCATTAATTTCATAAGCATTCTAAGATGATTATTTTACCTACTAATTAATTAGTGATTCAATGCGCATTTCATAAAATTAATCAAAGAATAAAAAAAGCCTTCATCTGTTTTTCAAGGAAAAAAAAATCTATACAAAATGGAAACCCCAAAAATAAAACCAAATTCCTAAAAGCATGCCCAAAAAATCATCAAAATCGAATTTGGGAATAAAATTAACAAAGAAGTCAAATAAACCCACATAATTTCAAAAAGATAGAACAACCCCAACAAGAACAGAGTGAAAATGGTGATGGGTTTAAGATTCAAGAGCAGAATCTAGTCCCACAAAAGTTTAAGATTCAGCGACTTTGGCCAGAAAATTCGGCGCTTGCGATGATGATGACTCCACATTCATCGTTAACTCTGATGGGCGGCCCCACTTCCCACTTCCCAATTTCTCTTTTCTCTGCTTTTTAGAAGAGTTCTTGAGTTCTGTCTCCGATGGGCGTTTCTCGGCGGCGAGAGCGGTGACGGTAGAATTATATCTGGGCTTGGAGGCGGTAGAAGGGGTTTCAATAGCGGGCTTTGAGGCAGACTTTATGGTGTGAAGCGGTGAATCGTCGGTGGTATCATCGTCGGAGTCTTCCTCGAGGAGGGGTCTCTTGGTGGCGGTGGCGCGGGAGAAGAGGGTTTCTTGGATGAAGTAGGGGCAAGCGGTGTACCTGGTATCATGGGTGGCGGAAGAAGGGAGTTTTCCACCGACTTTCCATCTGAATTGGCTCCGTCAAGTATCCAACGGGGGAAGCTAGGGTTTCGGTGATAATAGAAGTGGATAGGGAGGAAGTCTTGATCTATACTAGGTATACCATTTAAATGGTATACTAGCATTAAAATATTAGTTTCTCCAAAAGTGGGGTAAAAGGTGTGTGAAAAATAAAAGGAAATAGCATACTCAGTTTAGCGCCATTTGCATTTACTGAATTCTAGAGAGAGAGTGAAATATTGATGAATTGCGCCAAAGATTTGGCTGAAAGTTGAGCGGCAAAAAGTGGTATAGTTCTTCACAATCATTTTGTAAATAATTACTCCTTCCTTCTATTAGTAACCGGGTCTCCTTCAAATTACATCTGGGTTCCTTAATTAATCAACTTCTTCACTCCTTTCAGATCTGGTAATTGGAAATCGGTTTTCCGAATAATGTTGCATCTGGTTCCTTAACCTAAGAGATAAGTCGCATCCATGGAGGAAGAAGGAGTCTTGAGTAGCAAAAGAAAGTTGCATTTAGACCAGGTATGTATTCGTATTCAATTCAAATAATGTCGGGAAGTTTTAGGGTATATTAATGACAAAATTGAATTGGGGAAGAACATTGCAAGGTATTAGCGATTAATGCAGGGTTTAGGATTTTTAATGCTGAATTAATGTGAACTTGGTAATAAATTAATGTGGAAAACCTTGCAATGAGTACAGATTAAGTAAGGGTTTAGGCTTATAATGCGTTAGGGTTTAACTTTGTTGGTAATTAAATAATGTGGAAAACCTTGCAATCATTAGAGATTAATTTAGGGTTTAGCCTTATAATGCTGAATTATTGTAAAATTGGTAGTTAATGAATGTGGAAAACCTTGCAATGATTAGAGATTTAGAGGGCATGCATTGTCTGAAAGATTGAGAAGTTTGATTTGTTGTTGACTAAATTGTTTATAGTTATTGATACCAAACTGAATATGTATAAAAAAATTTCAAGTTTGGTATTAGAAGTGTGTACGAATCTCCAAAATTAATGCATTGTATGTGCTATTATTAAGGTAGTTAAAATGATGGGGAGGATGAGTTCTTGGATGATGAAGGGGATTTTTGTAGTGATGATGGTTTTGAGGAATATGATGGGGCAAGTGATAGTGATGAAGAAGTAGTTCGAGATGATGCGGAATTAGGTGATGCGGAATTAGGTGATGCGGAATTAGGTGATGCGGTAGAAGGTGATGATAGTGGGGAGGAGGATGACTTGGTTGATGATGATTTTGATGAATCACATGATGCCGGAGATGAAATAGATGAGGAAATATTTATTGAAAATGATGATGACCTGAATGATGATAAGTCAGAAGATGTTTTTGTTGATGAAGAAGATATTGTGGACGTAGGAAACACTTATGGTAAGGAGAATCTAATAACTGGCGGGGGTGATGGGGATGATGGTAGGTTTGGGGCTGATGTAGGGGGGAACCATAAGGATGTTTATACGACTCCTACGAAGAGGACAACTGGTCCTGTTATTGCAAGCCCTGCTGTTGGAATGACATTTGACAATTGGGAAGGTTTGAACGAATATTACCGTTCCTATGGGGAGCAGCAAGGTTTTGGTGTGGTCTGTATGGGAGGGAATAGGAGCCAGGGTAAAGACAATGAAACAGGGAAATCAAATTCCCTCAGGACCTATGTATGGAGGTGCGAGTGTCACGGAAGGCCAAAGTACCGGCGTAGGGTTAATGGGAAGACAGTCACCTGTGTTCAGGAACCAATTGTTAAGAGGAAGACGAAGAAGTGTGGTTGCCCTATTATGTTGTACGGTGCTCGTAATGGGAACTTTTGGGTTGTGAAGACTGTTGTGAATGAACACGTTAACCATGTTCCTACGCCTACCAAGTCAACACATATTTCGATGTTTCGGGTGAGGAGAATAACACAGACAATCCTGAAACAGATGGAAAACGATCACGATTCAGGGGCCCCTATTGCACATATTTTCAACAACTTAGCGGGCAGAAGGAATGGGGTAGAGAATATAGGTTTCACCAAGAAAGATATGCACAATATTTTAAATAAGAGGATGCGACTAAGGCTTAGAGATGGGGATGCTGTTGCAATGATAAATTACTTAGATAAAATGACCAAGGACAACCAAAATTTTTTCCATCTTCACCGGCTTGATAAAACAGGGAAGTTGAAGGACGTAATGTGCGTTGATGCTCGAAGCAGAGCTGCCTATCAGTATTTTGGGGATGTTGTATGTTTTGACTCTACGTATTTAACAAATAAGTACGAGTTGCCATTTTCGAATTTTGTAGGGGTTAATCACCATGGTCAAACTATATTGCTTGGTTGGGGATTAGTTTCCCATGAAGATGCGGAAACATTTGTGTGGCTCTTCAGGTCATGGTTGTCGTGTATGGGGGGAAAACCTCCAGCTGCAATGATGACTGACCAAGATGCAGCTATGAGGAAGGCAATTCGAATAGCAATGCCAATGCCTAAAACCAGACATCGTTGGTGTATGTGGCATATTATGCAGAAGTTTAGCCGCAAATTGGGATCGTTGACTGATTTTCCCCAAATCAAAGTTGCCTTACAGAATGTCATATACAATAGTTTGACCCCCGAAGAATTCGAGGAGGACTGGCTGGAGTTGTCAAAACTTTTAAGCTTGAGGAGGCCAAGAAAAGCTATAAGTGGCTTAACGGTGTGCAATGATTTCGCAAAAGTTATATATGTTGTCTAATAGTTGCAAATCTTTGATGGTAATCCTTTATAATTCAGTGGACCAAACTGCTTAATGAATTGAATTTGGTACATGAGTAAGATGTAAACAACCCTTTTTTTTCAAAGTACATCGTCAGTTGGTACATGATTAACATTTACACAACTTGCATATTTATTTTGGTTTTCAAACAACGTTCTGTACATCTTCATTTGTTTAGGTAGTAAGTCACCCATGTTGTTATTTTTATCAGGGTTGTATAAACAACGAGAAATGTGGATCCCAGCTTACGTGAAGCATATATTTTGGGCAGGGATGCAGACGACCCAGAGGGTAGAAAGTATTAATAGTTTTTTCGACGGGTACTTAAAGAAGAATACGAGGTTATATTAGTTTGCTCCTAGGTATTGCAAGGCTATGGAAAGTAGGGCGAACGATGAAAAAGCTGCTGATGTGAACTGTTGTCGGTTCACTCGTTGTTTGATTGGTGAGTTTGCTGTGGAGAGAAAGTTCCAGAAACTATACACGGATGCAAAGTTTGTTGAAGTCCAGATACAGTGCATGCGGGTATGTTATGTAACACCTGTTAGTTCTAAAATAATATCTTATCAGGAGGTTGAGCATATTGTGTCGGACAAAGTATGGATATGGTCAAAGTTCTTGAAAAAGGAAATTTCACTAGGTGGCCGGAAGCGTATTTATATTGTATTGTTCAACAAGGAGACCTGTTTTGCGAAGTGTGAATGCAAACACTTTGAGTGCCATGGCATAGTTTGTAGGCACATCATTAAGGTTTTGGACGTGGAGAACGTCGAAACTGTATCAGCCGGTTACATTGTTGATCGTTGAAGGAAGGATATCCAACGCAAGCACACTCTTGTGAAGGTTGCTTACCATGATCCGGAGAAAACAGATGAAGTTAAGCGCTATGACAAGATTATGAATGCGGTGGAACCCGCTGCTCTTAGAGGTTCAATTTCTGAGCAGAAGTTGGACTTGGTGATTGAAGGCATTATGAATATTGTGTTACGGCTGGATGAAAGTGATGTGGTAACAGCAGTTGTTGGTGATAATGAAGGAGGTGGACCATCTTCCGTCGGGAAGAGAAAGGCGAGTGACGGACCAACAACTCCAGGGTCCGTAAACAAACCTCCTAATAGCATTGGAGAGACTCCCACTCCAACCACGATACTAAGTATAAAAGATCCTGATACGCGTGGTGGTGTCAAGGCTCACAGGACACGTGACAAACGATTCTTGCAACCAGGCGAGAATAACAAACCGGCAAAGAGACAAGTGAGGAAAAGCAAAAACGTAGTTGCTGATGTCAATCCAGAACCAAGTATTAATCAAAACAGGGGGGCTGTGTTGGTACATCAACAAAATAATTATGTTCACCCACAGAACCCCTTCTCTCCTGGTTGGGGTGGCCATAATCAACATGTGAGTCAAAGAGAACGTATTTTAGTTTTTGGAAAATATGTTATTGTCGTCCTTGCGGTTGTTTTGAAAGACTTTTATTTTGAATGACACCAGGTAAGTAATGCTGCTGCTGATTCACAGCAACGTGAAGGGGTTGTAAGAGGCAGTATGCTATACCCGCAACAGAATTACAACAATGGGTTCCCTGTTCAACACTACCAGGTGACTTATTTAATTACACTTTATATAACACATTAATATTGATGAGCCTACTTCATTCTGAATATGATTTTTTTAATATTGTAGTCATCCAGCAGTAGAGCTGGTGGAGGAGTTGCCACAAATTTGTTCCCAACACCAGGACAGACACATATTCAAATGTCTGTTGGTGGGATTCGTATGACTCCTGAGGGGGCTGATGTGATTATGTCGTCCCAAGATCCTTGCGGGATTGTATTGAACCCAAACATACCTAGTATGCCAATTGCACAACGACCTCATATGTCCCAACAGGTTGGCGGTGTTCAACTATCCCAAAACCTTAATGGAGTGCAAATGTCGCAGAACATCAGCGGAATGCAACTGTCTCAAATGTCACAAAACCACAGCGGAGTGCAACTGTCTCAAAATTCACAACTCTGTAATGGGGCTCAGCTATCCCAGAATGCTGCTTCCATTAGGTACTTCACCAGCAATGGTACTGGAAATTATCAAGCCACCGGGAATCAGTGTTTGCAAGGTGTATTTAACAGTGAGCAGGGTTTTCAGGTGGGTGGGAATGAGTCCTGCCTTGGTGGTCCCCAACATTTTCAAAAAACCGGTTATCCCATGTTGCAAGGCAATCCGTCTTTGCAAGCCAATCAAGTTTATCATGGCACCCATAATCATAATCAAATATTCACACAAGACCTCCTCGGATGTCATGACCTTAGCAAAAATTAAGAACCTAGGTCTTCATCATGTTGTACAATATTGGTTACATCCCTCATAGGTATTATTTAAAATTCTTGATCGTGTTTTCTGGTCATTAATAAGTCTGGTTTATTTCCTGTACTAAACTCTTGTATTCTTGCAACAGAATTCATTCTTTCCTTCACCCAATATCGGTATTTCATAAATTAGTACTTAATGTATTTAGTACTTAATGTATTTGGTATGGCATAGTATTTGGTACTTTATTGGTGAATGTAAATGGGTTTGTCAAAGTGTTTGGTATTTTCCTATGTATGTTGTACTCTTGGTTGGACTACCATACTCCCCTGTCGAATGTGCCAAAGCAAAATACTAATAGGTTGTTTGGTACTTTGCATTTGGTATTTGATCATTACATAGGTATTTCATCATGCACGTTCCATTTGCGTATAATATTACATGTTGAAAACACTGGTGAACAGTACTTAAAATATTACATGGCATAGAAACATGTACCATAAAAATTTGGGACTTAAAAGTTAAGATCGATAATAGAGTATCCGGTAATTGTTAAATAAAGGTTCTAAAATATTACATGGCATAGAAACATTACTAAAATATTACATGGCATAGAAACGTCGATAACATTTAGACCGACAAAATAATTATACAAAAGCCTACTCCCCTAATTATAATGCATAATGTTGTTGTTCTAACCAAATTCGCATACTTACCATGCTCCGACAAACGCATTAAAATTAGTTTCACCTAATCTTCCACACCAGACACACAATAGCCGGGGAAAAATTGTTACGTTGTATCATAACACAACATAACTGCTGGTGTGTGGTTCCAGGTGACACCATGGCTGGCTACAGTTCTAGTTTTCGAGCCAGTTGTAGCTTTGGGGGCCTTGTCGGAGGGTTGAAAACCGGCTGCAAAAACATACAATCATGAGGTAATTCATTAGTATTAAATAAGTACTTCGTAATACATACCAAGCGGTTTGAAAAAAACAAACTGTAAAAATTCTAGTTTGGTACCAGAGTAAATGTTACGCAGTACCAATTTGTATAATATGTTGTCAACGTAAAATGAAATCTGAATCTTATACAGTTTGGTAGTTGCTTAACATAAATACTGGGGACATACTAAAATTTACCTTGCAAATGAGTTTAAACATATTAGGACATATGTCATCTTCTATGAACTTCGCAACCAATTCTGTTTGTCGCCACATAACTACTACCCCTCCACACTTATTTAGATCTTGGAAAACGGTACACTTGAAGTTCCCCGGGAGTTCCTTAACAATTCGTTTGCAATCTTGCCAAGTTACCCTTGATTGTGTTATGACAAGCAAAGAAGGTTTGTGTGCATCGTACAGGGTTTTGAACGCGTTTTCAAAAGATGGTCGGGCCATAGACCTAGAGTTCCAAATTACAATGACCGTACCTCGAGGGATGTACGTCGTGTATTCTCCGTAGTTTGTTGTCTCACCCTTCAAGGTCATCTGTACGTACTCGCGATTCAATCTCCAAAGGATTTTATGATTCACATCTATTTCCACATAGTACATGAACGATTCAACACTTGTTACATGGACACTGTCAGCGTCTGGTGAAATGTACACATGACTGGGTGAAATTGGAAAGCTATAAGGTGTAAGATTTTCTATGTAAATACCTGGAATCGGGTCTATTAGAGGAATTAACTCTTTAGGGAATAACATGGAAGATCCAGTTGCTCGGAGACCATCTGCAACCCAGTCTAAAAACGCCCAAAAAGCCAGATGTAGATCTCTTTGGTCGTCGATTATCGGTCTGTGTGGAGGCACTGCCTTTCCATCAGTTGATGCCATGATTTCACATTGGAAGCTCTCCATATTGTAGGACTGCTGGAGCATCTTGTCTCGTAGTTGGTGTTTTAAGTCACGTTGAACCGCGTCACGTATGCAGATTTGGCGGTGGAAGTCTTCGTTGTCGACGAAGAAGAAAGTGTTGTTATAATCTAGATCTGGAACAATTTTTGATGGGTAATGTTTGAACAGGATGATATTTCTTGGGTGATAGTTGATAGTCCGGCTACTACCAATTTGGGTGTTCAAAACTTTCTGGGATATGGATTTTTGGAAGTTAAACATTGTGTCTTTTGTCGTGGGTGCACTAGAGGAAAAAACATCATAAGTTGCCCTTAAAATAGGCTTATTGGTTGCCAATTGCAAGGGCAACATATGGGGGGGTCACTTTTGTGAAATTATCAAAGGTTGCCCTTAACAAGGGCAACTTATAATCTTATAAGTTGCCCTTGTCGCATACAAGGGCAACTTATAAGCTTCACATAAGTTGCTCTTGTTTGAAATAAGGGAAACTTATAAGTTGTACATAGGTTGCTCTTGTTGCAAACAAGGGCAACTTTTGAGTTATTTTTTTATTTTATTTTTTAAAAAAATCTGCAATATAATTCCTGATATTTTGCAATATAAAATCCTGCATTATAATTTATAGAATACTGTTTCACCAAACATCATCTTGACATTCCTCAAAAATGATATAAATTTTAAATTTCCAATAAAATTTCCGAATTAATTCAAATGTAATTAATTAAATCGATAAATAACAAAATAATGTAAGAGTCACGAATAACTACAAGCATGCTCTAATTATTACACTGAGGGTAATTCACAATCGTTGAAGTAAGTAGCCCACTTGTCTTGAACTTCATCCAACTCCTCTTTGGTGAAGGGCCCCTCCCTTGGAGTTGTGAAAACCTTTAAAAGAACAACGTACATGCAAACCAATAAATTAAATTAAGTTTCATATGCGAAAACAGAAATTATATTGGTCGCGAAAAAAACTTTCTGAGTGTACTAAGATTCATTTCAAGTTCTTTATGCACATCTAAGGCTCACTTAGCTCGATATAGATCATATTTGGCCAAAAATGGCATTTTCGATCCCAAATATCAAAAAATGAACCTAAGTACACTTTTTAAATCTTTTCCATGATTTATGTGATTAGTTATATGTTTATAAGACTCATTTCAAGTTCGTTATGCACGCTTATGGGTCATTTGGGTTGATATAGGTCATTTATGCCCAAAAATGGCATTTTCGATCCCAACTACCAACAAACGAACTATTTCCACATTCTAACCCTTTTTCATGATTCATATGATTAGTTATATGTTTTGAAACTCATTTGAAGTTCGTTATGCAAGCCTAAGGGTCATTTGGGTCGATATAGGCCATTTATGGCAAAAAATGTCATTTTCGAAACCAACTACCAACGAACAAACCTATTTCCACTTTCTAACCCTTTTTCATGATTCATATGATTAGTTATATGATTATAAGACTCATTTCATGTTCTTTATGCACGCCTATGGGTCATTTGGGCCAATATAGGTCATTTATGGCCAAAAATGACATTTTCGAACCCAACTACCAACAAACGAACCTATTTCCACATTCTAACCCTTTTTCATGATTCATATGATTAGTTATATGTTTATGAAACTTATTTCAAGTTCGTTATGCAAGCCTAAGGGTTATTTGGGTCGATATAGGTCATATATGGCCAAAAATGGCATTTTCGATCCAACCTATCAACAAACGAACTTATATTCAAATTCTACACATTTTTCATGATTCATATGATTTTTTATATGTTTATAAGACTCATTTCAAGTTCGTTATGCACGCCTATGGGTCATTTGGGTCGATATAGGTCATTTATGGCCAAAAAAGGCATTTTCGATCCCAACTACCAACAAACGAACCTATTTCCACATTCTAACCCTTTTGCATGATTCATATGATTAGTTATTTTCTTATGAAACTCATTTCAATTTCGTTATGCACGCCTATGGGTCATTTGGGTCGATATAGGTCATTTATGGCCAAAAATAGCATTTTCGATCCCAACTACCAACAAACGAACCTATTTCCACATTATAAACCTTTTTAATGATTCATATGATTAGTTATACGTTTATGAAACTCATTTCAAGTTCGTTATGCACGCGTATGGGTCATTTGGGTCGATATAGGTCATTTATGGCCAAAAATGGCATTTTCGATCCCAACTATCAACAAATTAACTTATATTCAAATTCTAAACCTTTTTCATGATTCATATGATTAGTTGAAAAGAATACCTATTTTGGTTCATTAGTTGAGAGTTGGGAGCGAAAACGACTATTTTAGTCAAAATATGACATATAACAATCAAACGAGCCTTAAATGTGCATAAATTAACCAAAGTAGATAAGAATGAGGATTGGCAACCTAATACTAAGTATTTTAAACATGTAAATGGTTAAGAATTCCTAATTTGGTTCATTAGTTGAGAGTTGGGAGCGAAAACGGCTATTTTAGTCAAAATATTACATGTAAGGATCGAAAGAGCCTTAAATGTGCATAAATTGACCAAAGTAGATGAGAATGAGGATTGGCAACCTAATACTAAGTATTTTAAACATGTAAAGGGTTAATAATTCCTATTTTGGTTCATTAGTTGAGAGTTGGGAGCGAAAACAACTTTTATATTTCAAAATATGACATGTAAGGATCGAAAGAGCCTTAAATGTGCATAAATTGACCAAAGTAGATGAGAATAAGGATTGGAAACCTAATACTAAGTATATTAAACATGTAAAGGGTTAATAATTCCTATTTTGGTTCATGAGTTAAGAGTTGGGAGCGGGAACTCCTATTTTTTTCAAAATATGACATGTAAGGATCTAACGAGCCTTAAATGTGAATAAATTGACCAAAGTAGATGAGAATGAGGATTGATAACCTAATACTAAGTATTTTAAACATGTAAAGGGTTAATAATTCCTATTTTGGTTCATGAGTTAAGAGTTGGGAGCGGAAACTCCTGTTTTAGTCAAGACCACATTACTTGTTAATTCTACAATCACATAAATCATCATAACTAGCATTCGATGTTTTGATCAGATCAGTTGCTGATCTACTACTGCTGACCTGATCAGCAGCAGATCAACAGCAGCAGATCAGTAGCTGATCAGATTAGAGACTGCTCAGATCAGCTGCTGATCTGCTGCTGATCTGATCAGCTTTTGACCTGTTCAGCTACTGATCTGCTGCTGCTGATCTGCTGCTGATCAGATCAGAAGCTGATCAGATCGGCTACTGATCCTTCTGCCTACTCTTACTTTGATATATAAAGAGAGAGAAAGGAGAGGAGATAAGTAGTCAAACCTAGACTTGCAACTGAATTCTTTGCTAATAAAGACATGAACCTTAAGTGAAACTAGCTTTCGGAGTATCCCATTCACCATGTTCCCTGCACCTGGTCTAAGAGCAAACTTGGCAAGATTCACAATCTGCAATACAGCCTAGTAGTAAGAACAAGTGTCTGAAACTCTGAACCTACAGAACAAATAAGAAAGGCTCTAATTTCACCAAGAAAATTTGAAACCGGATGATGCAACCTTCTGCAGTTGCACATGCATTCAGGTTACCACAAACATAGCCATTGTTTGCAAGCACGGATGCACGTACTAGCTAAAAGGAATTATAATATCAAAAAAGTCATCTCCAGCTAGTAACTCTAACGATCCAACAGTATGCAATTATATCTACTCCATATCAAATCCCAAAAAGTAAAAGGTATATCTATGAGACATGACTCAAGTAGCACAGGTGAGTAACAACTAACCTCTTCAACAACAGCATATGGTGGCATTTCCTATTTAACAATCTCATAAAATCCAATCCTAAGAATCTAGAAACAAAAATAAGTGCAAGTCACAAGGCATAATACAATGAAGATATAATAATAATATAGGGTCAAAACATATATAACAGTTATAACAACTACACCTTCACAACCAGCTAACAAATAAAACACTCGGAAAATCCATTACATACCGAAAATCCATTACCAAGGAGTTTAAATTTTTTGATAGTGTATAGATAGTAAAGACATTGCTGATTCTCTTCAGATATAAATTGGACATGATTTGTTCTCAAAAAAAAAAAAAAAAAACAGAATACAATGGCAGCTTCCAGATACGAAGTATCAGATAAAGGATAATTTTCTATAAGCTAGTCAAAGGGTCACTACATGCTACAAAAACATAGAACACACAGATATGGTTGTTTGGGCTTAGCAGCAAAGGAAAAAATCAGATGAAAATTGTGATTAGTCTTAGATGAAAGGTATTCAGACAGGACATAAAAGAATCTTCTTCCATATTTGGATACTAAACATTTTTGTAACTGAGGTAGTATTGCTGAGATATAGGCTCTCATCAGCTCTTCCTTCAAATTGGTATCAAGGATTTAAAAAAAAGTACCAGCGGTAGCTTAGGATATACTAATGATTCAAAGAACAGCGATACCTAGCAACCAGACAACTAGAAACAAGTAAGGTGTAACTGCGAAATGTACAAGGACATAACATTTAACTCACAATGTGAAAATAAACAAGATACTTACTTAGCGAGAGCACACTTTAGGAATGTCATAATGCTCACCTAAGTTGGCTAGATACTGATTGGAGTCATCTAGATGGTCATGATAGGAACTCTTAGATATTTTTTTAGTACTTATGGAGTTATGGACATAAAGCTGCTCTCTATGCTCTATACATAGTTTTTCAGCTGGAGTCAAATGATCAGCAAAATTTGGGGTCCTCCCTTTCCCGATTGACTTGTCTGATTCATTGTTATTTTTCTTTTCTTCATTAGTTGTAAATAAAGATTCTGCATTTCCACCTAAAACTTTGTGGTTTCTACTTTGTAGACTTATAATTAATTATTTATTCTAGTTAACAATTATTACCAAGAGAAACATGGCAGAATTAATAAGAGATAAAACAAAATAATATCATACTTAACCAGCTCAACTTGAAATAAAATTAAGAGATTAAGGTTCCTAATAGTGAAGAAATACAATGGTTTAATTAAGCCGAAATTACCAGTAATGGTGACCACCTAATTGGAGAGAATTTTAAGATTAAGGCTCTAATGTAAAATCCTTCTAATAATCGACATGTTTAACATACAAAATCAACTTCGAAGCTTTAGAGGACCCTGAATTTCGAATTGCAACAAGTAATTCTAAAATCAAGCAAACATACAACAAACCCTAAATTGTAATGCGTATAAAGAAAAACCCCACAAAAGATCTAAAACTAAATTAAACTTGAACAAGATCTTTAGAAAAAGGTCAATAAACACTACACTACAAAAGAAGAAGCTTACCACTGCGGCACTGCGGCAAAAAATTGGTGGGCGAGAAGTAGAAAGGCGACACTGAGAAGTAGAAGTGGGTGAGTGTGGTTTCGCCGGTGGCTTCGCCGGTCATCTGAGAAGGAGGAGAGAGTCGGTGCGGCGGTGCCTTCGCCGGTCACGAGATGGTTTGCAAGAGCTGTGAGAGACTTTGGCTGAGGGAGGAGAGAGCAGTTTTTTTTTTTTCTTTTTTTTTTTTAGTTCTTAGGTTAGGCTGCGCTTAAACTGGAGGGAGATTTTAAGATTTTAATTAATTTTTTTTTTTTACTTTTTTTTTCCTTAAAGGTTGCTCTTGTTTTGATAAGGGCAACCTTTGATGAGCAACCTATAAGGATTTTTCCTCTAGTGGTGCTTTACTTACGGAAGGAATTACTGAACCGCAACAGAAAAATGGGTGTGGTTTCATATTTATGGTCGGTATCAAACATATTTATGGTGGTGGTGGCACACTCCGAGAGAGTTATTGCGCCAAATTCAATTATAACCCCTTCATTTTCTTTTAAATCTTGTTTGGTACCAAAACAAATGTACCACGTCTGATTTGTCCTAGTTTGAGTACCAATAATATATGATGGAACATCGACATATGGTAAAGCTATACCAAACACTTTAAACTTATCAAACGACTATAGTTACGTACGAAAATAAGAGTGTTATAACTTGTGAATCCATAAACTACCATGGTCACCTATTATGACTAACCGTAAGTATTAAAACCTTATAGAAAACAATCGACTGGTTAAAAAAAGGGATAATGTTTACCTCGAACAGAACGTCAAACAGCGCGTCGTCATCGCAATCGAAATCAGATTCCTTGAAGTCAACATATAAGTCGTTGACTCGCCACATAAGGACTACCCCTCCACAGTGATTCTCGAATATGGTAGAGTGGAATTTTCCGGGTAGTAGGGTAAGCAGCTCCTTACAGTCGTTATTGCAGATCCTTGCTTCAGTAACAACAATGAGTGAAGGATGGTGGGTTGCAAACAACTCAAGAAACAGGTGCTTGAACGACGGCCTTGCCATGGATCGTGCGTTCCATAAAATGACCATCGTCCCCCGGGGTATCACGGTGGAGCCGCCTGTTTGAACCTTCTGGCCCTCCAAGCATATTTCTGTATATGTTCTGCGTCGCTCCCATAAACACTTTGGTACCACCTTAACTTGTAATCCGTAGAAAAAGTGTTCTACCCGCATTACGTGCACGGCGTTGGTGTTTGACGCAATGAAAACGTGGCTTCCGAAATTAGGGAAGCTATAAACAGGTAGATCGTCTACATCTACATCCGGGATAGGATCGATCACACCAAGAAGATCATTAGGGTACATTTCCCAGGACACTTGTGTAGTAAGCCGGTTGGAACACCACTCTAGATACGCCCAAAAACCCAAATGCATGTGAGGATGGTCTGTAATAAGTGGGTGGTGGGCCAGAGAAGCTACCCCATCTGCGGTTACCATAACTGAACACGGGAAGCAGTGAGGGTCGTATGGTGTGTGATTGAGTATGGCATTCAGCTGGACTGTTAAGTCGGATTTAATTGCATCCGGAACAACCAAATCCATTTCCAACTCTTCGGTGTCCACAAAGTATGAAGTGGTGTTATAATTAATTTCTGGGACGTTGGTTGAACGAGGGTGGTCGAAATATAAAACGCACTTTGGGTGAAAAATTATTGAACGGCTACCTCCCCCCCCCCCCCCAAAACTTGGTTTTCTGCTAATCTTGATGAAATGGCCCTAGATTTGTTCATGTTGTATGAAATATTGTGTTGTTTAGGCAAGGGGATGAATGACAATTTGAAGGACGGTAGTGGTAGATCTAATGCAATGCAGAACGATAATGAGTGTTAATGCTGTGTTAGTTCCTTCCCCTGCTATTTATTTATTGTAGGTCAGACAATGTGTAGTTGTGGTGCATTAATTGGGAAAGTGGGTGCCAGTGCGACAAAGTACGATGTTTGGCTTTGTTGAGATTGTTTGGTACCTATTTAAACCTAAATGGCATGTACAAAATACTATACAGAATACCAACATCGTATGGTATTGGTGTTTGCTCCGTATTGTAATTTAGGGTTATGGTAATTTACCACATTTGAACAAATGAGGCAGTTGTCAAATTGTGTGTGCTTTCATATATTTAATACAAATTGTGAGAACGTTTGAAATTTACGTAATTACATACTATTATTACATACATTAACAAAAATACCTGGGGTTAGGTATCTCTAGAACACTTGATAGGTTTAGTCGACTCTATGAAATAGTAATTTAGGGTTTGGGGTTTACTAGGAATAAAACTAAGTTAGATGTTAGATGTTTAATAAATAACAAAAAAGTCTTTGAATATTATTTTGTACATAATCTATGTATTTGATGCAAAGGACTCTAGTGCCTCGCCCGCATTGCATAAATCAACATACGACGTACACGACGTATGGAGTACGATTGCGAACCGCATTGCATAAATCAACATACGACGTACACGACGTATGGAGTACGATTGCGAATGTCGATGCATAAACGACTAAACTTATTAGGCTATGAAACTATGAAACAAGTGTAGCTTCCGCGTACGTACGCAATGAGGTCCCTAGTCGTGTTACGGATGATTTTGCACTAATGTTACATGATACTATTTATAAAAATTGCACACTTACTTTGATCTAATGTTAGGGTTGAGCTAATCTTAGGGTACCTCTAATTGGAATATTAGGTAACGAATGGATATGGATCGGGTATGGAGTTGGCAGAGTATGGAGTTCGCAGACACTCCTACTCGATTCTGACCCGAGTCCGAATCCGAGTGCAAATTCGACTTGAAAAAATTTCAAAGTGTATTAATGTTCGTACATACTTTTTTTTATTTTTTATTTCTCAATATAATTTTATATATTAGAATAAAAACGCATATAATTTTTATTTATTAATCTATTATGAACTTGAATTTAGTAAATGGGAATTAGAATAACTAACTCGAACGGGTATGGATCGGATATGGGTTGTACTAAATCAGACCCGGATTCGATTCCTACTGTAGACGCGTGTGGCTTGACACGTAATTCCACCATAGTAAATGTTCACCATAGTAAATTTTAGGGTAGGAATCGAATCTGGGTCTAATTTAGTACAACCCATAGTAAATTTACTATTCCACCATAGTAAATTTTCCTTAATAGTTGTTTTCAAAATTATTCAAACATGTGGGCGGGAAAATTCCCCCCTTTTCCACTCCGCCCAAGGCTCCAAAGCTTCTTTGGGAAGCTTCACCATATACCCCTATTTAAGGAGACCCAATTACAATTGCACAACCCAACTGAAATTAGATCCCTTTCGCCGGAAAATCATGTCCACTAATTCCACCACGCAAACATCACCACCGGCAAACGTCGGCGGCGTCGGTGCTCAACAAATACTATGGTGCAAAACAATAAGGTGCTTCAATTGTCCAAACTGTATAACGGAACTCAGGATTTCTCAAACAACGACAAATCCAATGAAATTGTACTACAAATGTAGATTCTGCGGATGGTTCCGGTGGGTGGAAGAGCAGAATTTGATTAAGGCTGGGACGATGGTACCGTCGTCGCTAGTTCAATTAGGTATGCACGGTGTTACGGAGCAGCTAAAAGGGATTGAGAAAATTGTAAAACAAGTGTTCAAACTTTCAATTTGTTGTTTAGCTTTTTCATTGGTTTTGTACCTAAGTAGGTGAATTATGTGAAACCGTTGATGTAATGAGAATTTTATTATCAATAACATGGTTAGAATTTTGGATTATAGAATTATGAAATGCAAAATTAGTTGATATGCAAAATTGTGTATTAAAGAATTATGAAATGCAAAATCCACTGATTGGTTCTTATCTGTGGAATGCACAATTAAAATTAATAGACCTGGTTAGAATGACGGATTATGCCTTATACCTCTGTTGATGCAGTGAAGACATTACTTACTTATTAAAGAATTATGAGATGCTAAATTTGTTCATTATTAATAATTAATTACCTCGTTGATTTTCATTTTCTGCAATCACTTGAAAAGCCTACGCTTTGCTCGGGAATTGGAACCAGGAATTTTCGCCTGTAAATGATAGTTTATACTTGTAAGACAATGAACCCTCCTGAGTTACAAATAATATGGCACATATACGAAGAGTATACATATTATTTAGGAGTGTTTAGACAAGTATGTCGATAAAGCACTGTTTGGTACATAAACATTGGTACCATCTTGTTGAGATGGTACAATCATGATGGTACTATCTTATTGGGATGAAACATATTACGTAGTTATATTGGAAAATAGTATATGGTACATCATACGGTACCATAATCGTTAGATCATTGGTAATCCAATACGTTTGGTGATATATGATAGACGTTTGGTACTTCCATACAAACTTTTTGGTATGGGGAAGTGAGGACAACATGGGCATAATTCTAAAATTGAGGAAACTTACATGGAATTTTAAAGACACTAGGTGGTGTGGGGGGCCCTTGTGGTAGAATGGCTTATCCGCTTTGTAATGTATGGAAGGTTGGGCGTCAGCAACACTCTAAAACATTACCACTCCACCCGCTCGTCCTCTTGGTCCGAACATGTCATGCTGGTACTCCCCTGGTAGACGTTGCGCAAAGAGCAGAAGCTGTGCTTCATTTATACGAGACTCGGTTATAATAATAATTTTTGGGTTTAACTTGGTGTAGATCTCGTTGAAATGTGCAATAAATGAAGGCCTCGATACACCCCTAGCATTCCAAATGACGGTAACTAAGCCCTTGGACAACATAGCCGGTGTACGTTGGTTTTTGTATTCCTCAGTCAAACCAACTTTTATTTGATGGTATCTCCTATTATTCCTTTTCACGACGTGGTAAAAAACGTCAACATCGATTGAATGGATAAAATTCGAATTTTTCATGATGTGGAGGCAATCTGTGTATGAACCAAGAAAGATTGGAGTCTTGTTTACAGGAACTGTGTACACTGGTATATGGTCGATGTGGAGAACTGGAATTGGATCTATCAGGGCAAGGTAATTGGCAGGAATTACTTCAAGTGACCCTAACTCGGCCAGCCGTTTTGCATCCCACTCAATGAACACGACCATTCCTTCATTAATAATTCCCGTTGAGTCATCGGGCGTGGGTAGGTGAAATGGTAGAACACGATTTTCAGGCGTTAACATGAACGTACCGGGAAACCCGTCTCGATCGGAGGAATTGGAAAAAATAGCCGCCCTAACCGCCTCGTTTTGGAGTTGATCAAATTCGTCGTCTTCAAGTATCTCATTATAAGTTTTAAAGTAGAATGTGTTGTTTATATCCAACTCATACTTTGTTCCCGCAGACGGTGAGAAGTACATCGCCGCGCGTGGGTGGTAAAGAATTTGACGTATTGGTGAAGTTTCATACGTAACAAATTTCGTTATCACATTTTTTATTGGAGATTTAGACATTGAAGGAGTTGAATATTAGGGTTTGTTCGGTTTTATTTTTTTCCTTTACAACACCGAATAATATGGGTGTGAAATTTTAAAGCTAACTGGTGATGGATGTAATTGGAAGTATGTTATTGGTTGTTTTGTAGTTAATGCATTATCTAAGGAGTTACCCAATGGCGACATAGTTTTGAATTTAATGCATTGTCTGAAGACATTATCCAAAGTACTACTGATAGTGTTGTAGTTAATGCATTGTTATAATTTCTGTCCGTTAAGGAGTAATATATGTAAAACAACTGTAAGTTAAGTCAGGGTTTGAATATTCACATCCGTCGTTATCGTTTTTATGTGGAGAAGTATTGAAGTGTTATCATTTAATCAAATCTAAACCCCCCACAAACCATCAGCATTTAATAATGAACTATGTTACCAATTGTTGTATTCACAACTACCAGCATATACCACAACTTTCCCTTCATTTAATTAAACTCTTCCTTTAAATGTGAACGACCTTATCTAACTTTGTTCATTCCATTGATTGCATTGTGAAAGGTGAAGATGGGTGGATCCGGCACTAATAACAGGTTAGTAACATCTTATGGTTGTAGCCGTCGTTTGTTTCAAAAGTATTTTGCAAAGTAATAATAATATCCGTCGTTTGTTTCAAAAGTATTTTGCAAATTAACATTTTAGTACTTTGGTAACTTCACAGATTAGTACCAGACACTGATTTCCCAATAGTTTAGTACTTTAGTACGTTCCCGTTGCCTAATTTATATAAACCAAACCTGCATTATTGTAGGAAATCTAAGCCAGTTGATGCGAAAGGTAAAGGAAAGGCTCCTGTCGATGACGATACACCACGGAAAAGACGGTACACTGCAAGGGAGAAGGGAAAGGCCAAGCTCATAAATAGCGCTGAAGTCATGGACGTCATGGGTGAATCTGGTCATCGCGATGTCAAGGATACAATTGGCACCTTTACGGTACGTAAAAGGGCGGAAGCCCAAGTGTTTCCCCACTTATTGGCAGCTGTGTCTAGGAATGGAGATGAGGCCATAGGTGGGATAGACTTTAATCCTAAATGGCCTTTCCTAACTCCTTTAAAGATAGTTAGCACTACTAGAATTTGCAGTTTTAACGACAACCAATTAACGACGAAATGAATTTTTTGTCGTTAATAGTCTATTTGCACTATGTTACTACGACAAGCCTAATTGTTGGTAGTAATTGGTTAAAACTAAGAATAAAAAATTTTAATAGAACTGTCGTTAATGTGAACAAGTATAATAAGAAAAAAACTCGGCAATTCTCTCATTCATTAACGCAATTCTCTGAAAATCTTTCAAACCCTAAATCTTCTTCCTCAATTTTCATCAATCTTCAATCTCCTTCCAAAACCCTAATCACAAAACTCACGATTCACATGTAATCGAAAAACAAAATTAATAAGAAGAACAAAAAAGCAAGACAGAAGAGGAATAAAATCAGGGAATTGAAGCTGCTATAGTTGGAGTTTGCTACGAAATCTACGAAATTGAAGGTTTAATCATCCGAGTTGGTATGTTTCGAATTTGGTTTTGGGCGTTTTTATGGTTTGTTGATGTGCCCATTACACACTCTCTAATCAGAATTCATCTGATTTTTCATCAATAAAATTAGTTATTTTTGAGGCTGGATTTTTAATTGCAATTCGGGGCTCATTTTTGCTTGAAGGTTTGTTTTGAATTTTTAATCTGATTGATTTCTTCATGAAAATTTTAATTCAGTGTTGTTTTTGTTCAATTTGGTAATGAATTTTTGTGGGCATTTGTTTGAAATGGAATATGTATGTTACGGTTCATAAAATCTAAGATGAGTTTGTTTGATAGCTTGTTGATTTTCTGTCCTTAAATTGCTCTTTCCAAAAATTAATCGACTGTGAATTGCTATGCTCAAGTCCTTGAACTTCAATTTCCTAATGTGTTTTCCATAGAGCGGAACAAGATATAAGGTTAACATTCTGTCTTTCTTGATGATATTATCTGTAATTCTGTAGATTATAATATTTTTTATCTTTGATCTCTCGTACTTCTGTATTTTCTGGTGTGTTTTTCCTCCTGAATAGACATAGAACTTGCAGCTAGTCTTGCTCGGTTAATATTGGTCTTGCTACTATCTATAGCTGTTGTAATTTGTTAGATTATTATATGCTTGCAGTTATCTACCTAAATTTGTGATGCAAGTCCCCAGTGTGGTACGTGTCATTATCGAAGTATATTCCATTGGCCATCTTTATTGTCCTCCTCCTTGCTGCCTTGTTCATCAACAATTACTTCCGCCTTGTTATCTTTTATTGTCTGTTCAGCTAGATTTGTTGCCTGTATGCAGGCATGGTGTATCTGCATTGGAGTTTGATAATCAGGTATGATATGAACCAGTAAAATCTCAGTCGTTACTTAAGTTCTGGCTAATGATCTATGACTGAAAATATCATTATCATTCTCTACATTAGTTCTATGCATTCCGTGAATCATGTTCACGGAGCTAGAGTTGTCCTGTTTTGCAGTGTAAATTAGTTTGTCGGAATAATGTTCATTAATTGTTAACCATGCTGGATAAAGACAATGGCTTCTTTCCCAATCCTGTGCGAGTCTCTACTCAAATAGGTCATACCAATGCCTCTTGATGCAAGAAGACCTAAGAAAAACCTCACACACCTCATTTCAGTGTGATGGAAAAGAAAAATATTACTCAAATGAAAGATATTTCTTAACCTTCTCATTACTTTGTCTTTATAGTGACTCTGTAGTTGGAGACGACTCATTCACCTATTCTTACGTTTTTTCCTATCTCTTATAGGACCACCAGTACTAAATTCTCCTATACTTATTTCAGAAGAACTACTAAATCTACAGCCATCTATGGATGTCGTCGCTGAAGATCCATCCATTAACATGTTCTACTTGTGATAATTTTTTCTTCTCTTGCTTGCTTGTTGGTCTCTCACATCATGTATGTGTTTGTTAACTTGTTTGTACTGCGAGAAGGAAAATCTGCCTATCTAGGTGTTTGCTTGAGACGATCTTTTCTTGAATGGAAACCTTTACTTGTGTTCTTGTGGATCAATATGCGTATTGGTATGAAGAATTTCATGTATTATGTTACCCTGATATGTTTCTTTGTACTTTCCACAGGATAATAAACAGAAGATCGCTGATTTTCTTTCTTCCCATCCAAGAGTTACGAAGGTTAACTATGCTGGGCTTCCTGATCATCTTGGACGGTCTTTGCATTATTCCCAGGTGTTTTAAACGTGCTACAATGCATGGTACAGCCTGATATGATACTCTATATGCTAGCGTTTTATATTCCTGCCTCAAGATAAAAAGATTTGCATACTTGTTGCAGGCAAAAGGTGCAGGATCTGTGCTTAGTTTTCTAACCGGTTCTACGGCTCTTTCAAAACACATTGTGGAGAAAACCAAGTATTTCAGCATTACTGTCAGTTTTGGTAATTTTACTCACTCATATTTAGCTAGAAACTAAATTATCTGTGAGGGATTTAACATTTCTTGAATCCCGCTGCATAATTTGGCATCTTTGGTTTTTTGGGTGTCCATAAATGAGCACTTATATAAACCTGTAACTTGATATAAGTCATTTTAGCTAACTAATGTTAGTTTCTTAACTTGGAATGTTAGTTTCTGCATAAGGAAGTGTGAAATCACTTATAAGCTTGCCTTGCTTCATGTCGCATGCTTCCATACCAGCTGCAGTTCGTGAAGCTAGAGGTTTGACCAAAGATCTTGTCCGCATTTCAGTCGGCATCGAGGATGCGAATGATCTAATTGCTGATCTGGATCATGCCCTGAAAACAGGACATGTTTGGCAAATTTATGTTATTTTAACTGTGAATATTCCAATTAAAGTACAATATTCCAATTGATGACTAATAAATAATTGTACACGAGATTAATATTACTGAAATATTGATCAGTTTGAAAATTGTCCGTCCTATTTTCAGGTGAAATTAATCAGCAGCACCAACGTAAACAAAGGAAAATAAAAATAATTCTTATAGTGATTGTCATTATTGGAATAGCTACAGGCCTACAGCTGATGTACTCATGTGCTGTATATGGAGGTGGAAGTGTCGAAAAAATGGTATTCCTCCCTTTTAACTCATTTGTACTGCGCTATTTTGAAACTTGATTTCTGGCTATATTCTCTGAAAGGACATTGTTGTTGTAGTAATGATGAGATTTTAAAGCAAGGATATGCTATTGCAAAACTCAAAACCTAAAGATGGAACTAGTAAAGTGGAAGTTGTAGATTTACCAGTGTTCGGATTGGAAAAGTTGGCAATCGCGACAGACAATTTTCAGGAAATTAACAAGCTTGAGCAAGGTGGTTTTGGCACATTATACAAGGTAACTGCAAAAAAGTGAAGGGACACTTTTTTTAGTTTTTACTTAAATGATGTTCATTTTGTGTGCGGGTGATTACCAGGAACTGACAATCTGAAGATAATATGTTTGATTGCAGGGAAAATTAGAAGATGGACTGCATGGACAGAGAAAATAGGTAAATCTTCCTCGTCCCTTGCATTATTATAACTAGTCCACTGTGACCCCAATCGGCTAAGGTTTACCTGTAAATTAACGTAGGCTAGGGTAGAGAAACATCAGAAACATCAAAGTTGATCAAAGAATAAGTAAAAAAACAAATATCATCCCTCTCCTTGACTAAGACAAGATTCTTTGTAGTTTCAGTCATATTTTCCTCGCATTTCATCACTTACACATTGTGGACTCCAGAACGACAACAGTACACTTTAAATATGATGAACTGTTTGCATCATATCATCTTGCTCTAGGTTTGCGTATCAAGGAAAACGTATTGGAGTATGCTGCATTGCTGAATGCTGAAAATTGTTCAAACTTGAGCATTTAGGCCCGTATAACTAAAAAATACAATTTGTTCAAAGATGTGGTTGCGTTCCATGAATAGCATCTTGTTCTGCTCTCACATTATTATATATAATCAATCGAATATCTGAAATGTCTGCTCCTTGCATCGTATACAGGTTACCAAAACTGAGACCAGCTCAACATATAGCTTCCTAAGGCAAGAAGGATGTTACTATTCAAACTTCACAGGCTGGATTAGAAATGCAAAAATAGGTTGAAGCCGCTACACATCAGTTTTAGATATTTGGTGCAAATTTTCATATTTTTTGTTCAAGAACAAGGAATATTTAGATTTAACTCTTAGTATAGAACAAGTTATTTGATCTTATTAGTTTGGTTGTTTTGACTCATTGAAATTGTTTATTAATTATAATACATATTTTGTGATTGATTACGTTTAATCTAAATTTAGTGTATTATTCTGTATACTTTTTATGATTTTGAATAAATTGCAGGTTATAAATATTTTTCATATTAACGACAAAATATATTTATTTTATATAGTCACATTAACGTCAAGATATTTTGTCGTTGTTGGACTATAACTAAAATCATTGTGCCAATATGATTCTCTTTTTACGTCAACTTTGTTGGTCATTATTTGTCGTTTCTTCGACATCATTGAATACATAATAACGACGAACGATCATTTTGTCGTTATAAAATAACGACAAACAATAATTTTGTCGTTAATAAGTAACGACAAACAATAATTTCGTCGTGTAAAATTCACGACGAACGTTGACGTTAATGCTATTAACGTCGGAAGCTATTACGACAAAACTAACGACGAACAAAGTTCGTCGTTAAAGGTTTTAACGACAACATTTTGGACTTATAACGACGAAAAAGTTCGTCGTTATAAACCCTTTTTCTAGTAGTTTAGTGCTCGTCGTTTCAGGAAAGAGGCCTATTGCTTCTTGTACTATTTACTAGACACGTACAAGATGGCTTTCAGCTTTAATTTGGTAAAGTTGAAGAAAATCTTGATGAAGTGTATGGAAAATGAGTTGTTCTACAGTTATCTTGTTAAATTCTTTGAGATGTTTAAGCCTTTAAAGGGGTGGTTGGACGAGGTCACATATAGGTTAAACATGCATGAAAAGGAGTCAGGTCATTTCGGCCTTTTGGTACTAGGGAGAAAATACATGGGTCTTAGTGAAAGAGAAACCACTTGGGATTGGATTAATTTTGGTAGGGTTGACATGTTTTACTACTTGTCCTATGACGAGACCAAATATTTAACCTTCAAGAATGAGATGATAGATATCAATGGATTGGAAACGATGAACGAGCTTGATTTGTTACTTGAAAATCCATTTTACTCTGAACACAATTACCCCGAAAACTATAACACAATGATGGAGATTGCTTCTGTTTGGCGAATTTCTAAGAAGTACTACTACGACGAAGATATGGTCTATTACCACCCAGAGGATTCAGCTGATGAGGAGGAAAGTTCAAACAGTGATACAAGTGAAGAGATTTAATGTCTATAAGACCCGGTAAGTTTCTCATCGATTCCAGTTTGGTAGCACGGGATTTTGTGTTTGGTTGTTACTTTGGTTTCCTTGCATTCCAGTTTGGTAGTACGACATCTTCGGGTGTCCTTACTTTATGTATGGTATCATTAGTGTAACGAACTAAGTCTCTATGATGTCCTGTTAGTGTCCCAATTACCTCTACTCAGTCAGTGTACTAAACTACGTTTCGTCGGTGTTCTATTTCATTTTATAAATGTTGTCATGTACTAAAAGTTGTATTATTCACGTACTAAACCATATCAATTACGTTGAAGTATGTTTTTTTGACGTTGCACTATGACTACAATAATACGTAAACACAAATTGATCAAACCAGTTGCTTAAACCACACATTGAAGTAAAACCAGTTGCTTAAACCACAAATATGTATGATAAAACCAAACTTCGATGCAACTACGCACAGGAAAACCGAAAACGTAAAACAACAATAAAATACATAACTAGTAAGCCCGGAGTATCTTGAGACACCCAATTATTTTCACACAACGTGAAACAAACACATACAAACGACTAATTACAAACCAACCCCAATCCGAATACCTAATGTCATTACATTACATATGGCCGCACGTCATCCACCAATTCAGGTTCGAGTCATCCGAGTCCATCATGGCGAAATTGGTGAAGTCAATGTCCCCTGGAACATCAACCAACTCCTCACGGACTCTCCTACCGTACCACCCGAATGCCTTCTCATAAAAATCACAAACACACTTGAACTTAATGGGTGTGAACGTACCATCAGCCTCCTTGTATTCCAAGATTTCGTAATAACGGAAGTTGCCAAAGCGAACTCTACGGGAAAATTCCCAGTCATAGTTGGGGTGGTAGTATTCTTTGATAAGTTCCATGCCCCACTTCTTGCATACGAAAACTGCATTTTCAATACTTGGCTTATCCATCTTAGACCATATTATACCCATCAAGTCAACGTCCCCCGCAACGGTACTTGCACTTGCGCGGTTTGGTCCCGGTTGTTCCTGTTCAACGACCGGATTGCCAAACTTTCGAGTGACCTTGATATGAAACATTTCAATTAGACTAGGTGTACGAGCAGCCTTAATTTGTTCAACCATATCATAGCGCAAATGGTGATTGGGGCACACCTTTGGGCACGTCTGATGTTGATCCCAATATACCCACTCCATGATGCAGATGTTCTAGTAACGTTTAATATCGCGCAGTAAGATAAATTTGGATAGAGTTTGATGGTGGTAATAAGGGTAACGACTGTGGAAATGGGGTTATATATAGACAGCTCCTTGAACAACCGCCAGCATGCAGTTACCTTCAAATCATCCTTATCCAAACTAGAATATTTGGTATTTTGTATTTGGCACACACTGTAGTACCAAATAGCCAAATATTTGGTATTTTCAAATCATCCTTATCAAACCATCGGTATATGGTATCAAACCATCGGTATTTGGTACATACTATAGTACCTAATAGCCAATTCGTAGTTTACAACGAGTAAGTACACGGTGCCTTAACAGTAATAAATAAACCAATTTAATTTAATACAAACTCTAACATTGTATCACATAATACAACAATTAAGGAAGTTAATTCTTCATTTAACAAAACACTGATTATAAGACCTTGACATAATACAACACTTAAGGACCATGACATAACAGTTCACAAAACATTTAGCAGACAGCGAATACAGACCGATATAATAAGAACCCTAGTTGTTTAGAGTTGTTGTTGTCGAATCACCCTCAATCCTTGCCATCTTCATAGACCCAACTCCGACGTACGGGCTACTTTTTGCTTTCTTGTAACATAAACCACTGGCTGTACACAAAATTGCAGTTATTAATTACATAGTAGACGTGGAATTATGAAACGTATCGAAGAAAAGTGGGTGTGTCTTCATTTGAACTTATATACTCTTGTACTTAGTTAGCTAACTACCACCCACAACATTATTATGGAGAGACCATCATACAATCAATAAGTGTCCAGAAATATTTGGGTAATCACAACATTAGCGGAAAGTTAAGATGATTCTAGTGTAGATTGAATTTGGTACCACTTTCGTAACAGCGAATAAGAAAAATAGTATAAAGGAACATGTAGATGCACTTGGATGGTACCCTATTAAATTTCATTGTCGTACTAAACTCTCAGAAAACCAGTACCATATGAAAACATTTTTTAGGACAAATTTCATGTTCTGTAAACAATTCAATTGCATTTCAAGGGCATCTAATCTAACAAGAGGACCTAGAAAGAGGGGTGTTGTACACATGTTACCTCAAATGTGAAGTTGAACAAGCCGCTGTCCGCCGTGGAATCATCTTCTTTATAAGATACGAATAGATCGTTAACGCGCCACATAAGAACTACCCCTCCACACTGATCTATGTTATCGAAAACTGTACTCTCATACTTCCCTGGTAGGCTATTTATCAGTTCCTTACAGTCGTCGTCGCTTATCCTGGCTTCAGTTACAATTAAGAGAGCTGGGTGGTGGGTTGCAAACAGCTCCAAGAATGTCGCCTTGAATGAAGGCCTTGTCATGGACTTAGCGTTCCATATTGACACAATCAAACCGTGTGGGATCGTATTTGGCACTCCCTCGAATTTCCTTTGGCCTTCAACAGAAATGTCTGTGTAGGCACGGGACATACCCCAAAAATATCGCCGGCTCACTCCGACATTTAGGCCATAAAAAAAGTCTTCCGCCCTCATAATGTGAATAGTGTCTGAGTACGATGCAATGAAAATGTGTGCGTCGAAGGCGGGGATGTTATAAATTGGGAGATCCTGGACATCTATGTCTGGGACGGGGTCAACAACTGCAAGAAGCTCCGTTGGGTACAACTTCCAGTCAAGTTGTTCCCTCAGTTGGTTGGAGCACCAGTCGAGGAACCTCCAGAACCCCAAATGCATATGCGGTTGGTCTCTGATTAAAGGACGGTGAGCTGGAGCAGCATTCCCTTCAGGTGTTGTCATGATGGCACAAGGGAAAGAGTCATGGGTGTAAGGCAATTTGTCCATGATAGCAGTCACTTGAAAATTCAAGTCGGTGTTAATTGCATCATCCAATGGAAAAAGAATTTCTAAGTCTTCCATGTCGACGAAGTACGACGTGTTGTTGTAGTCCAACTCCTGAACGTTTGTTGATGTTGGTGGATTGAAATAAAAAACACATTTTGAATGTTCAAGGTATTTTTGGCAAGTTCCAGAGACCTGGTTTTGCGCAACCCTACTCGAAATCGACTTCAGTTTCTTCATCCTAAGAGGTAGTGATGGTAGAAATTGGCTATTGCTTGTGGGGGAAAACACTAACACACTAACAACGACACAAATGTATACTGGGGGAAGATTAAATTAATTCACAGTAGAACAGGTAGTTGATAGCCATTACTTACAGTGGTTGAAAGTAATAAATGTGACGCACACTTCCCGACTTTGTTACGTAAGTGGTGAATACACTTCAAAACTTTCAGTATTGAACCCCAAACTAACAATTATCACCATTTGGTATACAATTAATTATTTACGTATACTATTCTAACCACTTTGTAGACAAACAATACACACTTATTCATATCACTAGGTCGTATGGTAGTATATAATCTAAAACACTCAGAAAATAGATATAAAAAGTGGGTTGTTTGGGAGTCTGAATTTAAGGTGGAAAAGTATACCCTTTGGTTTTATACTTTAAGCCCAAAAAAATGAGACCTAATATTAATAACTTGGCGTGGTAGATAGTAACGTAGGCGGTTATTCCGGACAAATCCCCAATTACACAAACTACCGACGCATATAACCCCTTAAGGGAGGGCAGTTATATTACGCAATGTATTCTTATATATAAGGGCAGTTTCATTATTATAACAAAGGTAGTTATTTATATTTCCAACTTATTTGGATAAGAACGATTCCAGGGATTGTCGTCTATAAAAAGATCGGACTACACCACGTTGTAAGAGTGCATGCATAGTAATGCACATTTGTTATACATACGAGAATCCTATGGCATCATCCACAAACTCGAGATGGTCTGGCGTCCCTCGGAGACCCACGGCGGAAGAACGTGCCATGGCAGAAATTAATGGGATGGTTCGTCAAATCAAGGACGTGAAAAAAACTCAACGAGAACGCATAAAATCAACAATGATAAGAATGAGGTGGGAAGGGAATAATCGGGCTGAGACCCTATTCAAGGATTTGCTACAGAGCTATGACGATGTGGAACAAGGCGTTGATGAAGTGAACAAGGAAATGGAGAATGGGATACGGATTTGCAAAGAACATATACATCGATTGAAAGCCATGCAACGCCAGTTCTTCACATCGCTTCACCAGGCACTGCGTATTGGTGGTCATAGAGATCTATATGAGTATATGAAAGGAATCATTGAGCAATATGATGACGCAGAACAAAGGGTAATTGATCTTAATATAGGAATTGAGCGTATCAAGTCCCCTACACTTGCTCCGTGAGACTGAATATTCCCTTCGGGAGTGCATTCATGTATGTGTGCTAACGTATTGTGTGTTGTGTGACGCAGTGTAAGTTGTACATATTAATAGTAAGTTAGTGTGACGCAGTGTAAGTTGTAATATTAATTTCGACTTTGCCGTATTGTGTGACGTAGTGTAAGTTGTATATATTAATGGTATTCTAGTGTGTCTCTTTGTTTACGAAATTAGGGTTTAAGATGTTTGTAACTGTGTCTTATGATAAGTGATTGTAACTATGTTAAGTGTTTGCAATTATTTAATGAACCATATTATGTAATTATCGTTTATGGCTACTTTTAACGTTAACTTCGTCTATTACTTTTTACTCGTTACAACATTTAATGCTCGACAACCCTAAATATTTACAGTCATATTAATTGGTTGACTGACAAGGATTCCTATAATCAACTAAAATTATTAAATATGTATTATGAAACTTACTTACGTATTCAATAATGACTTGTGTGGCAATGTAGATTTCATGCAAAATGGCCTTTGACGCACGACAAATAACTACTAACAGTTTTAAATTGTCGACATGGTCTAATTTCGTCGAGAGAACACATGGTCTAATGTCGTCGAGAGAACACATTGTCTACGCTCACCCTGATTAATCGGATGAGTTTGGTAGTTCAAACACCGTTGCATATTTTGTGCTCTATATGCTCAATATGAACAAGCAACAGTACGAAGGGACGCTGTTTGGTATTCTCTTTGGGGTTTTTCAAATAAATCGTAAATTTTAATGCGTATTATAATTGAAAATATCATACAATGCTTGTAATTACGGTCTTTAGTATTTGTTTGTTGTTTTGCGTATGGTCGTTGCACTATACGTATACCATTCCGTTGGCATTTGGTATCCCCTTTGGAATAAATCAGTACCAAACAAATGAGGGGGAAACATGTTTGGTACTGATTATAGTGCATCAGAGGTACAAAATTTACATATTTTCAAATATAAGGTTTAGTGTAATGTTGGCGTAAATAAATACGAGTGTATTTTGACGGTTTTCTAAATATTATCAAATGGATAAGGTGGCAGTTATGTGACGGTTACAAAAAGCCCTCTATAAATAACACTTACTATGAGGGTTATTTACAAAAAGCTTTATCCTCTTCACAAAGCATACCATTTCAAAATGGAAATTCCACCAAATGCATACCCCAAAGTCTGTCCTAACCACCATTACCGTTATGATCATACATCACAACACAAAACTGCACGCAAACCCGATCTCATACAACAATTCGAGATCGACCTCGCGGAAAAGTATGGCTATGCGGTGGTTGAACCAGACCAACACGGAGATGCACAGTCCAGGAGCGTCGATATTGTTGTCGGAGATCCTAATGTAATGGGTATTATATGGTCTAAGATGGACAAGCCAACAACGGCGAATTCAGTGTTCGCATGCAAGAAGTGGGCCATGGAACTGATCAATCAATACTACCGCCCCAACTTTGATTGGAAATTCTCCGAAAGAGTACGTACCGTTAACTTTCGATACTATGAGATCCTAGAGTACAAAGAAACAAATGGCACTTACACAAGGATTAAATATAAGTGCGTCTGTGACCTGTGGAGGGAAGCATCAAATACCTTGAACCCTAGGGAAATGCTGCTTAATGTACCGAGTGACATTGATTTCAATAATTTCGATGCTAATGTGGACAATGCTAACTACAATTGGAGGATTCAGTGTGGTGGCATGCAATGTCCTGGAAGTCTGGGCATTTTCCTTCTGTTATTTTAATGCCATAGTGTTAGGTGTGTGATTGTTTTCTTTTCCTATTAGGTATAGCTTATTTTTATTTAAATGCCCTAGTGTGAAGTGTGAATTGGTGTGTTTGTCATCCTCCTTTAGCATTATGTTTTTGTAATGTGAATGTGTGATTTGGTGTGTTTTTGTAATATAAATTGCCATTGTTTTTCTCTCATAGAAGTTGGGGTTGATTCCAGATTTACTCCAGAAACACGAAAATTTTCAAAATAAAATAACCACAACAAAAACCCAACTACCGAACTTGATACCAAACGGGTGTACCAAACCAATACCAAACCAAGGTATTGTACAAACAATGTTATATTTATACTCATTAAAGCCTGAAACAAAAACAAGAGGTTTACCAAACTCTCAGCACGATGACAATCGAGTAATATAATTTGCTAATTTGTTTTATATTAAGTTAATGAAATACATATTGGGGTTAATTTGTTAAGAACAACCGTTCATGATTCAAATTACATGCAATGGAAACAACCGTTCATGATTCAAATTACATGCAATGGAAACAACCGTTCATGATTCAAATTACATGCAATGGAAACAACCAACCATCCATGATTCCTAATACCCTTTTCGTGTTTAGTAAATTGGGATTACATTTTTGTCGTTCGTCAATCTTGTGCCAAAATGTAGAAGGGTTCAATAATAAAATAATGGAAGCTACTTTAATTGATCTGTATGTTTAAATATGTATACCCTTTGTATTACATAAAATGGTATTCAGATCCGTTTTATTGGCAAGATCCAGATCCTTGCCAATTCCGTTCGATAGATCCTACAGATCCGGGTCCAATACGGTTCAACTGGTCCAAAAAATTAAAATATACTTTTCGAAAACTTGCATAAAACAACGGTATTTGTCCATGCACGCATTGACTAAAATCAAATTTAACGTCCAGTTTTTGCGTGCAGTTTTGTGTTGTTCGGTATAATCATAATGGCAATGGTGGTTAGGACACACTTTGGGGTATACATTGAGTGGAATTTAGATTTATGATATCCTTAGGTGGAAGTGAATAAGGAATTTGAAATTTGGCAAACTAGTACTTATAAAACAATCAATCGTCGGATAACACTCAGTTTGGAACTCGAACGGCTTTTTACTCACTCATGTTAGTTTGTTCTACAGATTGGTAGTGATAAGTGTTATTCGCATGGACACATTTGAAAAATACAAGGGACACATATTCAAAAGTTAACAAGTTGGTAATTCAACATTGACCAAATCTGGTAATTACAGGCAATCTGTTGCATGCCCTAAACCAATTAAAGTACCAAAAGATGAGTAATGAATGTACCATTCTACCCCAAAATATTGTACTTTTACCATTCTAAAAAACAACGCATGGTACCATATTGACCATGTCCTAGGTTAAGGGACTTCCAAATGGTATGCAGATTGGTACCTTCTAGATTGGTACCAAATACCACCCAAAATTTACATGCTAGTTGTTTATGTGCCAAAATATTACAAACTCCACAACATGTGGCTACTTCAAACTATAAAGACTACAGATTAGATTAAGAGGCCACGTTTAGGGTTCGCCGCGTCCTCCTTCAACGAACTAGGACATGGGTGGCAGCTATTTCTGGAAGCAAGGGACGACATGAGTTGTGTTGCGAATTCAAATGCGATAAAAACAGTGCATTCCGAGCAACTTTGATGTCTCCCTGCCGTAGAAAAAAACATCCACATTAAGATAACACTACAAGTTAGGTATATCAACATTTAATCACTTCAGAAAGATGTCTCACCACTTCCATTGCCTTTGGAAACGCCCCTACACTCTGCCTGATAGCCATAAGCATCACTACTCCACAAGCATGACTACAAAGACATTACTGGATTCGTTACTAACAGATAAGGGTAATGACAATATGAATACAAAATACTGAAGGTGAAAACCCGCACTTGTCGTTGTAATCAGGAAAGGCGATTGAATTCGTAGGCCACGTAATCATCTGCTTCTGCTTCCACACAGAGGATGCGTTGTACTCCTTGTCCCTCGCACTTAGAACGTAGTCCAATGCTTGTATCTGGATTTATCAAGACGCACTAATTAAGGACGTCATATCGAATACTATCTAATGCATGAACGGCCACCAAAGATTAGGTAAATAAAAATCTAGGTATCACATAATCAGATACCAATTTATTTACATCCCCAGAATGCTCGGAAGCAGGATTAGTATACATGCTGTCAATGAACCATATCTTCTGGTCTTTCAGTGCAAAGGCAACACACCACCAATGTCCGTTGTCCACAACTGGAACATAGACCTGGACATGAATTAGAAATTCTTACACATCGCATACCTGTTTGTCGCGGACATTTAATACACCTAAAGCTCTACACAAAACATAAGTGTGTACACCTAAATGACATATTCCTGGTTTCATCATAGATGGCCATTAGAGTTAATGAAACAAACAACACAACAAACAAAAACATCTAACGCACCCAGGTGAACATATAGGCAACGGGGGTCAACACTTGTCTTTTACATGTCGCACCACAGGGTTTATTATAAGGACATACATAAATAAGATATTTTACCACGGATATTTCTGATGACACGACCTTCTGGAGGGGAAATGACCACTTCTTTAGAAGACCAGCATATGTCTCCCTTGTCTTTAACTTCTGATACTGCAAAACGCAAAGGAAATATAGTTAACAAAATGACATGACTTATAAATAACACTGCTACGCTAAAGGGGATTACTACTACGTACTGCAAACGAGGAGTCCAGCATGATCCTGCGACAATCCTTCGGGAACTCAATGATCCATTCCTTGTTGTATATGTTAACTATGGTCCGCATATACTGGGACTGCACGTACTCCCTATTACGCAGAACAGAGTAGCACATCCTCCGATTAGCGTCATTCCCATCACACTCGATCAACATAGCCCCCCTGCAAAGCAGAACTACAACATATTAATACAGGCACTATCAATTTTTATCAGTCAATCACTTAATAGTACTCTGGTACGTACTCTTCTGTCCCTTTAGGATTGTAGCCCTCCACATATGTAATGATAGCACTATCAAGTGTTGACAATCTGATTCTTTGTTGACCTGTGCGGGCGCCCATGGCAGCTAACCCTTTCTCAGTTGGTTTCCTCAATCTCGTATTGCTACTACGAGCTTTTGGTTTAGGTTTAGGTTTGGGTGCCTTTATGTTGATTTTCGTCTTAGACCCGATTTCGACTGCCTTCAAAACATCAACACCATCTACACATCCACCCCCTTTTTCCCCTTCTTCATCATCAGGTCCATCACCCATCCCTTCACTGAGGTTTTCACTAGCCTCATCAATAGGCTTATCTCCAGCACCCATTCCTTCACCCGCACCACCGGTAGCCGGATCATCATCACCGTCATTTTCAGGTTTATCTTTCCCACCACCACCACCACCTTCACCATCATCCTCACCTTCACCCTCTTCATCATCTTCATCATCCTCGACATCATCACCTTGTCCGGTCACCTCCTTTCCTACACCACCTTGATCACCTTCACCAACACCAGGCTCTTCTCCCCCACCTCCATCAACCTTGTCCATTTCAACGTCTTCCTCTTCTTCCGTCACCACGGATGTTTGACCACCTTGCAACTCTGGCTCACCTTGAATCTCTGGCTCTTGCTGGATCTTGTCTCCATGCTGTGTTTGGTCTCCCTGCTGATTGACCACTGACTGGGACAAAGGTGGCGCCTGTGGCTGGACCTCTGTCTCTATAAGCGGCTCCGAATGTGAATCAACAGCATGAAGTGACAAAGGATCAGCTTGCAAGACTTGAGGGTTCTCACTCCTTGGTACAGCCGGGTTAATTGTAAAATTATTTTTTGAACGATGATCTCGTAAAAACTCTCGTCCGCCAGGATACAGATCATCCCCGTCTACCTCGGAGTCCTCACCAACGTTCAACAAATCAGTTAGAACGTTGTCCACAGACTTATCCACCGGTGTAGGCACACCGTCAACATCAATCACCAAATGATCGCCGGCACGGGAAGACGACCTTATATAATTTTCACGCATCCCTGCCCTTTGCCCCAACTGGCGAATCATTACCTCCTCTCGTAAAACAGCATGAAGATCTTGCAATTCTGGTGCAAGCCTTTTCATCACCTAGCAAAAAATGACAAACGTCTTATCAGCAAGTACACCATACATACCAATTTAGTTATTGAGCAAATACCAAACAACACTCATATGGTACTACAGGACATTACTCATTTCACCAAATGGTATCCTTCAACCACAAACAAATATAAAGACAACGCGTATTAACACACAATTCACATACACCAAGGACATTTTACAGCATAATACTGAACAACGAACTTCACGTACCATTTCAGCAACCTCTTCCGCAAGGGCCCGTCCCCCATCTCTACCAAACAGGGGGTGAAGCTCCCCGTAGAAAGCATCAACAGTCTGCTAAGATATAAGCACATTATCTCAATTAGAATAAGCCTATCATAAATTGAGAATCTGATAATAAGGTCATATGTTCACCGTTAGCCTCCCGTAATCTTCACTGGGTTTCCTATCCTGATTTTTTGCCTCCTCTACTTCCTCCTGGGTCCAGACCTTGATCCTAGGAAACTCATCCCAGCGAACGGGAAGCCTACATAAACGGTCTAGATAGAATATCTGCATAACAAAACCACAATAATCATAAGCTTGACTGGAATATTATACACTGTACAAAAATTGAATACCACCGCCCTCACCAGCAAAAACAACACGCAACCACCCGTCCCAGCAGCATAGCCCTGCACATCTATCTTCCGCTGGCAGGTGTTTGCGTAGTATAATAGCCAGCTGTGACAAAACTCACACCAGTTGTACGCTATTGCATTCTTCGCCACGCACACAACACCAAGCAGTTTCGTCGACATGTTGCCACCATCAGTAGAAGGGCATAAAATCTGCCCCAGCAACACAATCATGAAGTTCTTCATGAAGGCAGTCCTATCACGCTGACTTTCCAGGGGCATTAATTTGCCTAAACTGTCAACCGGACCTTGCAACCCCCGTACAGAATTTGATATCACCACCGTACACTTGGAAGTTGAAGGATTTTTCTCACCGTACTTCCGGGCCATCGCCAAAACTGCGCCTTCCGGCAAATCAGATTCCCTCAGTGGCACTGGACGCCCGCTGTTCTTAAATCCAAACACATGTTCCCAGTGGGAAGGAGTTATCGGCAACACATGCCCGTCACCACCAACAACATAACTATTTGCCCCATCCACCCTCGACATCAACCAGTAGCAGAGTTGTGGAGGCAGCTTGGATATTTTCTGTTCCAACATCCCACCAAACCCCATTCTCTTTACACACTCTCGCCTTGACTCATCAACACCAGCAATAATCTTCGAAAAGGCATCGGTCCGGCAGATAACGCTTGGTTGCTACACAAAATAGTACAAAATAGTTCTACTCAGTAATAATTCAACACACACAAGAGTATGGGATAATATTATAGGGCCACTTTTACCTTCCGGTCGCAGTTAGCTCGCTGAGTAGCCACTACCACGTCATGGCACTTGGCATACTCACCCCTAGACAAAGGCAGTTGGGGAATTGGAACCTGTGTGTAAGATAAAATATATGTTACCCCTTATATAATTAAAACAATCTTGTGTAAAAAATCAGAAATCAATAAGGGACAATGTTCAAACCCGCACAAACATTCTCCGTTTCTTTCCCCTTATTCCCTTTGAAGGAAACTTTCCTTTCGTAACGCCTTTTTCCTCATTCTTCCTACCCTTCTGATTCATCACCAGCACTGACTTCTTATTCATAGGTTTCCGCCCCTCCTCATCATCATCACAATCGTCTCTAGGCCTCTTCCTCATCATCTGCAAATGTCTCTTCTTCTTCAAAGCTTTTAATTCTTCCAATGTGTAGCCGCGTGGGCTTTTCAGACGTGGATGCCTTGAATCCTTCTTCGTCGCTTTATGACCCCGAACTACCTCCTCCAATTCTTCTTCTTCCTCCTCTGCATAACAGTCTTCTTGATCTTCTTCCTGCTCTACTACTTCATCATAACGAATACGCCTGCTGGTTTTAGCAGGTGGCTTTTTCTTCAGCGCCTGTTTCAACTTCCTCTTAACGCCCACTTCATCTTCAGAGGCAGTGAAATCCTCATCCTCTTCAAATTCATCGTCTTCACCATCTTCTTCGTTTTCATCAGCTTCATAAACTGATTCTTCACTATCATCCCCAGACAAAGAGCGCTCATCGTCATATTCCTCAAGTTCTTCCTCAATCACAGTTTCTTTGATCTTGTTCGGCTTACTACTGCCGGCTACTTGGCCTCGTTTTTCCTTCACAACAACATCATTGAATGCAAAGTTCTGTTAATACACATAAAATAAAAATTCATTACAACAATTGAGACTTGATTCATCTCAATTTGTACCCAATGAACATAAACTCACCTATGGTTTGTTGGATCCAGTGTGCCCCTTCTTGAACACCATCCTGAAAACATATAATTTGTACCAACAAATACCAAAATATCAATATAACAGTACCAAACCAAGCACAAAGAACTTAAAACCATCCTGAATACCAAGAAATACCAAAATATCAATATAACAGTACCAAGCCAGGCACAAAAAACTGAAAACCATCCTGAACATATAATTTGTACCAACAAATACCAAAATTATCAATATAACAGTACCATATCAACCACAAAAAAAAAAACAAATTTGATATTCAAAACAACCAATGCAATACAAAAACATCAATACACCAATACCAAACAAAGCAACAAAATACATCGTTTCAGTTTGGTGTGCAAACTATTGAAAAACAACATGTGAAATTATTTAAAGGGAACATCTTAACAATTTGATGTTATAGAAAATTTTGCAACTATTACGGAAAATTCACCAAAATACACTAAATGAAAATCATAGTGAAAATTGGAAAACCAGAGCCAAACAATTCGGCCTTTCGCCTAGTTCATAGATAACAAATCACAGAAATAAAATTATTCACAAATGTTCACAAACACAAACCTATCAAATAAAAAATTCCTAACAACATGGATTTCCCCCCAAAATTATGAATAAGATGAACAACAACCTAAACCCTAAACTACAAAAACACTTTTAATTCAAAATTCACAAGTATCATTTCAGACAAACCCAAATTCATCATCAACCTAAAACCTAAACTACGATAATTTAATTACTAATGTTCATGAATCACATGCAACAATAAATCTACACAATACTAGTCAGAACTTCCGACCACCGCACCAGGAACATACCTAATTGAGTCAATTGAATCTTAATTAATTTCGCTTTAACAATAAACAAACCCTAACTTTCCCTACTCCCAGAAGATAAATGGATAACAACATTCAAAATTGGACAAAGTACTTCAATAATTTACACAAAAGCAATACTCTTTACGTGATGATTGTTAGAAAGCACGGTCTTTTCTCTGCAATTTACAAAAACCTAAACCCAAAACACCAATAATTAAGAAGCCCTTTTTACAGAAATGACTCTCCGTTCATATGGTAAGCCCTTTTTAGGGAATTAGGGCGGTTACCGGCGATTTCAGAGGGAGAGGAATTGAGCGGGAGTGGTAGAAAGGAAGAAGACGACAGGGCTCCAGTTAATTTTAGGAGAGAGAAGAGAGAGAATAGAGAAAATGAATTGGGACCAAAAAATTTACAGTTTAAATTTTTTTCCGTAAAATTAAAATTCAAAAGGAAAATTAAATGGTCGTTTTGAATTTCAAATTTTTGGACCGGAGTTTTAGAGAGAGAAGTTGGAAAGTAAAGGAGAAATCAATTCCAAGTGGGCCCCACCATTTTACCCACCTGCTTTTACCATGCTGCCCTTAGTATACCATTTAAATGGTATACCTAGTATAGATTCAGACAAGCTCAGTGGATAGGTTCAAAGAAGAAACTCCGAATAACATGAGATTGATTCCTTTAATTGGGAGATTTGAGGAAATCAGATGGAAAGTGGAGAGAAGAGAGAGATGGCCGATGGATTTGAGAGAGAGTGTGTGCGCTCACAGAGAGGAATTTTCTAGGGTTTGCAAGGGAGGTCGAGGGTTTAAATTAGGGGTGGGGTATTATCGTCTTTTTTAAGGGGACACCAAAAGTGTAGTTACTATATTACCCTCAACTCTTCCTTTGTGTAATAGAGATTTATTTCCCTCTCTTTCTTTTATTCATAAAGTATAATCTAATTTATTTAATAATCTATTACACCCAATTATTACTCCCTACGTCCCAGATTAGTTGTTACACTTTCTTTTTTCGTTCGTCCCAGATTAGTTGTTACACTTCTAAATTAGGAATGACCCCACAATTATTATATTGTCTCTCTCTTCCCACTAATCTTTTTTGTCCTCACACGTTCTCTCATTCCACTAAAAAAATACCCCACTAACTCATATCACATCTAATTTTTCAATAAAGTAACAATTGATAACCAAACAACCACTTATCACCTAAAATTTTGTGCAAAGTTAAGTGTAACAACTAATCCGGGACGGAGGGATTACAAGATATCAATTTTCTTAATTTTCTCCCCGATTCTAAATGCAAAGAATAAAAACAGAGGGAGTAATTATTAAACCTTGAACATATCGAGTATGCAATTTCCTTCAAACTACGTATTACATATTTTATATGTTTGATATGCTAATTTGACCAAAATATTCGATATAATAATATCTTGGCTTGACTAAAATATTGTATTACAATATATTCTATATAATTAATATAACAATTTGACTAAAATATTACCAAAAATAATTTTTGGCAATTATTATTATGTGACATATTATTTGCATAATCTACAAATAAATATTTTTTCCATACATACCGTTAAAATAAAGATATAAAATAAAAAATAAAAATTTTATAGGAAAATTTTACACCATGATGTGATACATGTCACTCCTGATATCTGTTTTAATATAATATAATAGATAGATATGCCGTTAATAATTCAGACACTATATTTATTTGAAATTTTGTTTCTCGAAATCAAGGATTTTTTTTAACCGGATGAAATCTGAACTTATCTTTTTTTTGAAGGTAAAATTAGTTCGTTAAAAAAATAGTCATACAACATCTACAATAGAAATTAAAACAAATAAATGGCAAACAATTTGGATCAAATGAAATTCTTATCCGGCAAAACCACGTTCGTTGTGGATGAGTTCTGACAATGATGAATACCCTCTTTCACATCGTTGTATGATATAACCTTCAATAAAGGGGTCTTTTGATATGTTGTAGCTTTGAGATTTAATTAAATTCGATTCAATTTGGTGTAGATGTAAGACTGACATCCATTTTAACACCGCACAAATATTCATCACCTACGAAACACAAAGAGAGAGATAAAACTCAATTAATGGGTAGAGATAACCCAATAAATGGGTAAAACAACTCTCCAATAGGGAGAGAACGAATGAAGTTTTTGTTCTAAACATGAAATCAAAAGATAAAAGAAAAAAACAAGAAAAGAGGATCTTACCATCAATCTAATTGTTTGTGGTAGCGAGGGTTTTGAAAAAGGGAGAGAGAAAAGAGTTTTTTGATGACCTACTACGAAATAAACAATATAAAAAAAAAACAAGAAAAGAGGGTCTTACCATCAATCTAACGTTTGTAGCGTGTTTTTCCTACTTCAACGATTCACGAACACGAACAAAGAATTCCAATTGTCGTTCCTCTATTTGGTTCACCGACACGTTCAGATCCGTCTTGAGATACGCAGCTTAGACGTCACTCAAGAATTTTTTCTTTTGGGAATAACACATCCATGGAGGCTAAGAGAGAAATAGGGTTTCTCTCTCCTCCTTAGGGTTTGATGCGTAAACTGATTTTTGAATTAGTGTTAGGAAAAACACATTAGAATAGGTTATTAAAATAACCTTTCTAATGGACAAATCTAGCCGGCCAAGCACAAGGCTTAACCGGCCAGCAAGGCCCACGAGGAGTGCGAGCAAATGCAGCAAGCTTGCTGCTGGGCCGCGGGCCTCAACGCAACAGTTGTTGCCCTATTGCGCACGCATCCAAGCAGCCAAGGCCATGGGCCATCGCTGCAATCATGCGTGCTGCGCCCATGGGCCTTGCGCCTCATTTGCTTGGCTCATGGGTTTGCTTTCGTGTTTGCGATTAAATTATCCTTTGACAATTTATTTATCATTTCATACTTGACGATCCATTGTCGTACGATACGATTATTTGTTTCTCCTAGCTTACGAATATATGCAATCACGATATACGATTCCGATCCAACGTCATATCGTATATTTATGTTTTTTCCAAACTAATTCCCGAAAAACTATTAAATGAATTTCTAATTCATTTAATCGGTGATCTGTTACATGCCAATGGTGTGACCTTATAGGTTCAGTGAAGAGTAAGCTGTGAGCCTAATATAGATTAGAACTCACTGATCGAAAGCATTGCTCCAGCTAGCTGTTCCGATCACTTGATCTCACTGAATTAATTGCTAGTAATTACTCTAAACCTTGGTATTAGACTAATGCACCTTGGGTGCAGGACATATTTCCTTCAGTCTCTCACTTGTCATTCAGACAAGTGCGCATTCTGATTCCTTTGTCTCTTGGTGTTACTTACTGAACATATGGTAAGACCCAAGCCATCCTTATTAGGTCCAGAAGTATTTCTCAAATTACTGAGTTCAACTGTTAAACTTTTACTGAAGGTTAAGCCTTAACCATTCTGAGCAAGGCCATGCATTTTGACAGTATCTAACTCTTCGAGAGGCCTTGCACTACAACAATACCATATCCTATCAAAGATAGGAGGACAATCCCTTCTTGTAACTTACGAACAACGTACTTTGATTCATAGTACGCCCAATAACTTCTTTTATAGTCTCCTTTTATGGTGCGACGTTTAGCGAGCATCAAAACAAACTAATTCTCAAACAAGCAGCCATAACTACTCAGGTTCTGAGGAATAGGTTCCAATCACCATTAATGAGAACTACTTATGACATGACTTTAATCTCTTAAAGTGTTCTCATGGTCAATCCGATACGAGATCCAATAAGTATCTATGCAAATGATTTCTGACATCCAGTCCATCTAGTTCAAGAAACAGAACTATAAATCAACTTGCAATCTAATCTTCATTAGTCATTGGTCGTCCAACCTTTCAATGACCTGGATTAGGGATCCTTTTGTGATTTCAATATTCAAGTTCACTTATGAGTGTTTCTTTGTCAAAGAATCCATCTTTACATCCCATTTGAATGTTTTAAATCACTTGGACTTCATCATTTAATACTAAACCAAGATTAAATGATCTATGAAATATAATTTCATAAATGATAAATTTTTAAACCAAATGCTTACCAATTTGTGGACCTCTAACCCAAAATCAAGCATTTAATGTTTTACAAATATAGGCCTTTCACCCAATACTTAAAACATTCATGGAACTCAAACTTGATTCCATTTCTGCATATGAGTGTTGTATCTCATTCGATGCAGATGTTTAGTTTATTATACGTTGCTATTCATAGCATCTTTTCAATCGAAAGCCTTTCGATATAAGATGAAAAGATATTTGAATATGTTTATAGAATGATCTAGTCTTTCATTGCTATTTAGAATGATAATCATATTTAAATTAGAAAATCATCCAGATAGCAGACTTGTGATCAACCTGAGTTCATTGAACTCCCACTAGAAACTGTTGGGGAATACAGTTAAACATACATAACATGTGGGGAACAATCCCCAAAGCCAGGAAATATGTATAAAGCACAGTTCAAGCACTACTTACATTCGAAGCGTATTTCCCGAGTAATGTATCAATGAACACGAACAAAGAACTCCACTTGTCGTTCCTCTACTTGGTTCACCGACACGTTCAGATCCGTCTTGATAATCGTAGCTTAGACAATCACTCAAGAGTTTTTACTTTTGAGGATGAACAATTTTCACTGAGAGAAAACTGAAGAACGTAATATTAGAATTAGGTTTAGGGTTGGAAAACTGATTGTGTGCTGTGTGTTGAAAAAATATAATTAACCTAATTATATTAATGATGTAACCGGCCAAAGACCAAATGGCCTTGACCGGCCACATCAACACACACGCCCCGACCCGCGCCCAGCCACACGCTGCAGGCCGAAGCCCACAACGCGCGCAGCCGAGTAGCTGGGCCGTGGGCTTTGCTCGCTCATTGCTGCGATGCTGTTGTTGTTGCGCGCTCGTGTCACTACGCGGGCTGGCCTTCTCGCCTTGCTCGCGAGCTCGCTGGCTCGTTGGGCCTTGCGTACTTGCGCGCTTGGCTCGACGGGCCGGCAGCTCCGATGCTCTTCGTATTCGCGACTAATACCTTATGGCTATTATTTATCATATCGTATACGAAGAATCACCATCGTACGATACGATTATTCATTTTGCCCAGCTTACGAATATTCGCGATACGATATACGATTCCGATCTAAGGTCGTATCGTATAATACGTTTTCCGAAACTGATTCCCGAAAAGCTATTTAATGAATTTCCGATTCATTTAATACGGTGATCTTTTACATGCCATTAGTGTGACCTTGTAGGTTCAGTCAAGAGTAAGTTGTGAGCTTAATATTCATTAGAACTCACTGATCGCAAGCATTTCTCCAGCTAGCTGTTCAGATCACTTGATCTCACTGAATTAATTGTTCGCAATTAATCTGAACCTTGGTATTAGACTTAATGCACCTTGGGTGAAGGACATATTTCCTTCAGTGTCCCACTTGTCATTCAGACAAGTGTGCATTCACATTCCTTTGTCACTTAGTATTACTTACTGAACATAAGGTAAGATCCAAGCCATCCTTATTAGGTCCAGAAGTGTTTCTCGGATTTAAGAGATCAACTGTTAAACTTTTACAAAAGGTTAAGCCTTAACCATTCTGAGCACGGCCATGCATTTTACAGTATCTAACTCTCCGAGAGGCCTTGTTACACAACAACACCATATCCTAACAAAGATATCAAAGATAGGAGGACAATCCATTCTTGCAATCTATGAACACTCACTTTGATTCATAGTACGCCCAATAACTGCTTTTATAGCCTCCTTTTACGGTGCAACGTTTAGCTAGCATCACAGCGAACTAATTCTCAAACGAGCAGACATAATCGCTCATGTTCTAATCACCATTAATGAGAACTACTTAAGATATGACTTTAATCTCTTAAAGTGTTCTCATGGTCAATCCGATACAAGATCCAATAAGTATCTATGCAAAAGATTCTGACATCCAGTCAAACTAGTTCAAGAAACAGAACCAAAAATCTACTTGCCATCTAATCTTCATTAGTCATTGGTCGTCCACCTTTCAATGACTTGTATTAGGGATCCTTTGTGACTTCAATATTCAAGTTCACTTATGGGTGTTTCTTTGTCAAAGAATCCATCTTAACATCCCATTTGAATGATTTGAATAACATGGACTTATCATTTAATACTAAACCAAAATTAAATGAATATGAAATAATAGATTTCATAAATATGAAATGGTTAACCAATTGTTTTAAACATAGATCAAACAAATGTTCTAAAAAAAAACATAGAAAATCAAAGCCAGTCTCCAACATGCTTGATTCCCATGGTTGCTACATGTGCGTTGTGTTTCACTTGTGGCAACGCTTTAGTCAATGGATCCGCGATGTTGTCGTCAGTTCCAACCTTGCAAATCTCGATTTCTTTCCTTTCAACGATCTCTCGAAGTATATGAAATCGCCGAAGTACGTGCTCGAACTTCTGGTGGCTCATAGGCTCCTTTGCCTGGGCAATGGCTCCGCTATTGTCGCAATAAAAAGCCACTAGTCCTTTAATGGAGGGGACAACCCCAAGTTCTTCGATGAACTTCCTAATCCAAACAGCTTCATTTGCTGCTTCTGAGGCAGCATTGTACTCGGCTTCAGTTGTAGAATTCGCAATAGTGCTTTGCTTACCACTTTTCCAGCTTACTGCTCCGTCGTTGAGGCAGAACACAAACCCAGATTGTGATCTGAAATCATCTTTGTCGGTATGAAAGCTTGGGTCCGTATTGCCCTTAACAAACAACTCATCTGTACCACCATAAACCAGAAACTGATCCTTAGTCCTTTTCAGGTAATTTAGGATATTCTTGGCAGTAGTCCAATGTGCCTCACCTAGTTCTGACTGGTACCTGCTTGTTGCACTAAGTGCGAACGAAACATCCGGCCTTGTACAAATCATAGCATACATGATGGATCCAATAGCGGAAGCGTATGGAATTCCACTCATCTTTCTACGCTCATCAGATGTTTTGGGACACTGAGTCTTGCTTAGATATGTGCCATGTGACATGGGTAGATGACCTCTCTTGGCTTCCATCATATTGAACCTAGCTAGTACTTTGTCAATGTAAGTGCTCTGGCTTAGTCCAATCATCCTCTTAGATCTATCCTTATAGATCTTGATGCCCAATATGTACTGTGCCTCTCCTAAGTCCATAATTGAGAAATACTTTCTAAGCCAAGTCTTTACAGACTCCAACATAGGAATGTGGTTTCCAATAAGTAGTATGTCATCAATATGCAAGAATAGGAATGCAATTTTACTCCCACTGACCTTCTTGTATACACAAGATTCGTCCTGATTCTTGAGGAAGCCAAACTTATTGACTGCTTCATCAAATCGCTTATTCCAACTCCTTGATGCCTGCTTTAGTCCGTAAATGGACTTCTTAAGCTTGCATACCTTTCCTTGGTTCTTTTGATCGATAAAACCCTCCGGCTCCGTCATAAACACAGTCTCTTCAAGAACACCATTCAAGAAGGCAGCTTTGACATCCATTTTCCATATTTCATAGTCATGAAACGCGACACTCGCAAGGATTATCCGAATAGACTTAAGCATCGCGACTGGAGAAAAGGTTTCATCGTAGTCAACGCCGTGAACTTGCCTGTAACTTTTTGCTACCAATATAGCTTTGTATATGTATACAATTCCATCTTTGTCTTTCTTCAATTTGAAGACCCATTTGCATCCGATAGGTGTAAACCCATCCGACAAATCTACCAAATCCCAGACTTGATTTTCAGACATGGAGTCTATTTCTGATTTCATGGCCTCTAACCATTTAGTGGAGCTTGGGCTCGTCATATCTTGCTTGTAAGTCATAGGTTCATCACTATCTAATGTGAGAACGTCTAAGTTTTCAGTCAAGAGGACGCCTGTCCATCTATCCGGCTGAACCTTAGTTCTATTTAACTTACGAGCGGCAACAACGTTTTGAGGAACTACTCCCACTGGCTCTTCTAAAGACCTTGGAGGTTCTTCATCCAGAACTGCTTCTCAAGAGTTCTTGGTTCGTTGTTCGTCTCAAATCTCTTCGAGGTCTATTATTCTCCCACTTGTCAATTTGGAAATATGATTTCTTTCCAAAAAGACACCGTCACGAGCAACGAATACCTTGTTGTCTGACTTGTTGTAGAAGTAATAGCCCTTTGTTTCTTTTGGATACCCAACGAAGAAACATTTGTCAGATTTTGGTTCGAGCTTGTCCGAAATTAATCGCTTGACATATGCTTCGCAACCCCAAATCTTTAGAAAAGACATCTTTGGAAGTTTCCCAGTCCATAATTCGTATGTAGTCTTTTCAACAGCTTTTGACGGAGCACGATTCAGTGTGAGTGCTGCTGTTTAGAACGCATGTCCCCAAAGTTATAAAGGAAGTTCGGCTTGACCCATCATTGACCTGACCATATCGAGTAAGGTCCTGTTTCTCCGTTCCGACACTCCATTCCATTGAGGTATCCCCGGAGCAGTCAATTCGGAAAGAATACCGCATTCTTTTAGATGGTCATCAAAGTCGTGGCTAAGATATTCACCTCCTCGATCCGATCTTAGAGCTTTGATTTTCTTGCCATGTTTATTCTCTACTTCATTTTGAAATTCTCGGAATTTCTCAAACGTTTCAGACTTGTGTTTCATTAAGTAAATATAGCCATATCTACTGAAATCGTCCGTAAACGTTATGAAATAGCTGAACTCACCTCTAGCTTTCGTACTCATAGGCCCACATACGTCCGTATGTATTAGCCCTAGCTAGTAGTTCGCTTGCTCTTTCTCCCACATTTGAGAAAGGTTGCTTTGTCATTTTGCCAAGTAAACAAGATTCACATTGATCAATCTTCTCTAAGTCGAATGATTCTAGAATTCTCTTTCGTTGAAGTAATTCCATGCGTTTTGTGTTTATATGGCCTAATCGACAATGCCACAGAAATGTGAGATATGAATCACAAGTTTTAACCTTTTTAGTATTTATGTTATAAATGTGTTTGCTCGTATCTAGCACATATAGACCATTCCCTTGTTGTGCTGAACAATAAAACATTCCATTCAAAGCAAAAGAACAACTATTATCTTTAAATTGAAAACTAAAACCTTTAGAATCCAAACTTGAAACGGAAATAATGTTTCTGGTGATACTAGGAACATAGTGTGAGGGGGTCGAAAAAGCGCGAGGCTAATGTGTGACCTGTCCCTCGTGGGTGTGACGATTCTTTTTATTCAATCAAGTGTAATTGGATTTCCTGTGAGTATACACCCAATTGACTAGTAATATAGGAGTCGCCATTCAGTTTTTAACGACAATGAGAAAAACTGACAAAACCCGGTTATCGTGACATAAAGGGAGTGCAATTATGTTTGACCACGACGGCCGTAGGTTCCCTTGTGATCCCTGGTGTGGGGATCTCTCAATATACACCCGCAAGGTAGAGATTGAGGGTTCGGGGGACTGTAACTACCGAGAGGAGTAATTCGCTCGTCGATAACTCCAGAGGCAGGATATCCTTACTAGCTCAGCATAAATAATTGAAGGGACATGCGTTAACTATTAAACTAATCTGAATTGATTTTAGCAATATGCAACATATAATACTAATTCGATCGTGATTATCTGATTTAAATAGCATTAAGGGACCTAGCATGATAATCCGATTTCCCAAAAATATTATATTTGTTAGGTGTGATAGAACAATCATATTAGGTTAGTTTAACAGTTCATAAAAAGGGCGAGGAAAGCAGTTAAATCATCGAAAAGGGACACATTACGACGCACCCTTGAGAGGTGCGTCACGGTTCTTAGAAAACTAACCACTTTGACTTTGCTATTTCTCCTTTTTATTTAACGAATCTCGATTATGGGATAGGATACGTTCTGTTCGATTTATGGATCGATTGCGACAGAACGCGTGAACAGTTTCGCAGCGAGAGGCTTAGGCTAGGGGGTTTAAAGTCAATACTCAGAATATATTATGTGTTGTTGTCTGTTGTTTCACTTCGAAACTAGGGGCCTATTTATAGGGAAGAGTTCGTGGAAAGATAGAATTGCAGAGTTCTAATCCGCAAAGAATTAGGAAAAGAGACGTACCCAGGTATTTTCAGCGCCCAGGCCTGGGCGCCGAAGATTTCGGCGCCCAGAGCCAGGCGTTGAAAATAGGGTCTGGGCAGTTTTGTTTAGTCAGATTCGGATTCCTAAAATCCGTAGAGTTTGAGATTAATTCGAGTCTTTTAGCGCGTATCAATTTTGTGACGGAATGCGTCTGGGCCCGTTACGAACTCTAGGTTCGTTAGGATTTTAATTAATACGTAACTCTTATTTCCGAATCCTATTAGGAATAGGATTCTCGCGGTTTTCCATCTCATTTAGGATTTATGTTGAAGTGCAACACCTAATTCTGACAGGTTTCTATCTTTTATGATTTGCCACTATTAGACGCTACCTTTTACGGCAGTTACTATTTTTAGCAGGTTTCCATAAATAGCAGGTTTCGGGTAAAATGGGGAATTGAGATTCGTTTATTTTATAGGAGATGCGTTGTCAAGTGGAGTTTTTATGCTTTCATCATCGAACCTTTCCCTTGCGGGAATGGGGACAAAAGTAGGTGTCTACAGTTAGCCCCCACTTTGACTGAGTCTTGGAGTAAGACGATGGTCAAAGTATTAGACGGAGTGCGTCACACAAGCCACGGTGTATTGTGACCTGTTTTGCGAGGGTCTCACGAGCCCCCGAGTGATAACATTTGACTTAAGGGTCATCACTTGAAGTGTCGACATATCCCTCACGTGTCATTGGGATTTGTCAACTGATAGTATAGAAACTTCCTCACTTTGTCATTGGAAGGATCTAAAGGTGCGTAGAAAACTCCCTCACTTTGTAATTGGGAGTAACTATAGATGTTTTCGAAATTAAAGCTGTAAAGTGTAATTGGGCCTGGCCAAGCCCAATCACGAGGTAAAACGTTTTTAAAGATTCTCATTTTCAGGGCTAGCTAAACGAGAAAACCCCCTTGTTTTTATAGGATGTAAAACGAAGGAAAATCCAACAAACTAATCCTTTAATTTTTGGAAAAAGGGAAAACCAATAAAAGTTATCGCTGCAGCGACTAAGGACCTGCGCTGTTAGTGACGCAGACCCCGCCCGCTGAAGGTGGGCGAGCCTGTCCTCTGAGGGTGGACCCCCCGTCCGATAGAAGTGGACGAATCTGTTTGATGTTTTTTTGAAAATAAGGAACTACGCGGTTTGTGACGTAGACCCCGCCAGCTGAAGGTGGCGAACCTTGTCCGCTGAGGGTGGACACCCCGTCCGATAGAAGTGGACGAACCTGTTTAAATTTTTTTTGAAAATAAGGACCTACGCGGTTTGTGACGTAGACCCCGCCCGCTGAAGGTGGCGAACCTTGTCCGCTGAGGGTGGACACCCCGTCCGATAGAAGTGGACGAATCTGTTTGAAATTTTTGTTTTTTTTTTTTTTTAAAATAAGGACCTACGTGTTTTGCGCCGTAGACCCCGCCCGCTGAAGGTGGCGAACCTATTTTAAATTTGAAGACTTTTATTCTTCGAAAAACTGAGGACCTGCGCGGCTAGTGACGCAGACCCCGCCCGCTGAGGGTGGGCGAGCCCATTTTGAATTTCTTATTTTGCCTATGTAGAAGGGCTTTTGTGATTACAACCTGTTGGTGGGTCGTAATATTTCCTGATTAGATGTGTCCTGTAAGGGGGTCCACATTGTGTATATTTTTGTTTAACGATATTTTATTTTATTATTTTTTATTTTTTATTATTATTTTTTCAAAATACCGTTTTTTCTTTTTTGTGATAGAAATAAGATAACGGATATCTTTACACAAAATAGGGGAGTACGCGTGCCCGACAGCGAATATTCGCTGTCTGGGAAGCATTTTCAGCGCCCAGGCCTGGGCGCGAGAATTTCTAACGCCCAGAGCTGGGCGCTGAAAATGCGAAAGGGGGACTGGTCTTTAAATTCGCGGACCGTCTCCTTCCTTTCCCATTTCCACCATTTTCGCTCAAACATCTTCACTTCTCTCTACTGATTTTTGCTCGTTTTCTTCACTTTCCTTCACGAATTCTACTCCAAATTACTTCCCAATCTTCCCAATGTAAGTAATTTTCAATAATTTTGAACTTTTCTGTCAATTTCAGTATTTTTGTCAAGTATTTTCGTGCATGAAATTGATTTGGGGGTTTTTGATTTTGTGCCCCTTTTCTCCAATTAGATAGTTGGAAATGTTTCACATAACATGTTAATTAATTTGTGCATGTTAGTTTTTGCAAGTATGTTGATTTTTGTTGAATTTGGGCATTTTCATGCTAGTCCCCAAGTATACCTACGAATCTAGTATTTTCTTATAATGTGGGTGTTCTTGGTATATTTCTTGCGTTCCTCATAATTCATGAATGACAAATTATGAGAGAATTTCGATTTTGCTGGAGTTAATTTTTACTTAGGGGATTTTGCTAAGTATGAACTTAGTATCATGTTTTTTAGGGAACAAAAATTGTATGACTCCATTTCATGAGTGAAATGCACTCTTTTTAGGGATCGGTATGAGTGCCGATTTTGTCAAAGGTATAATGCCTTGTTGTATTGTTGATCAGCATGTCTGACGAGTCGTTACCCCTTCCTGGTGGCCACGAGGTGCGTGGCATGACGCGTCAGTCGACTGGCCCGGGTCCCCTATGGGTGGGCCCTGAGCTTTACGATGGTCGTGATCTGCACTACGACCTAGAGCACCATGTGACTTCCCGCCTTCACGCGAGGAGAGAGACTACGGTTCGCGGCTATGGCGCCGCGACGAGTGAGACCGTTTTTAGCTATCTGAGCTCGGACACCCAGGCCTTGGTGAGGGTGAGCTCACTGTTTCCGGTGGTTGAGACCTTCTGGGAGATATTGCGGCTCAACATCTCCCTGTCCTTTCTCCGGTCGTTCATGAGGTGGTGGTGGGATACCAGCAACACCTTCCATTTTCCTTGGGGCGAGATGACGATCACTTCTGAGGACTACACAGCTTTGACGGGTTTGACCTTTACAGGGAACCCCGTTCGTCTGAGGTCGGACGGCCCATCGCCGACTGTTGCTGAGGGTACCAGGCTCCTGGGCTCGTGGATAGGTAGTAGGTTACCTTCGTACCAGCCCCGTGGGATACCTTTCGCTGACCTGATGTGGGCTTTGGAGCACGGGGTAGAGGAGTCGCCTTCGAGACAGGCTCGGTTGTTCTATCTCCATTTTATTACTTCCACTTTTCTATCGGGTCCGACTGACACCTTTGACCCGAGGTGGATAGGCATGGTGGAGGACGTGTCTACACTGGGTGACTATCGCTGGGGCGATTTGGGCTATGCGACTCTTGTCGGCCAGATGAGTTTGTCGGTGCGCGTCTCGGACCCGAGTATACGTCACTTTGTGATTACATTAGCGGGAGTGCCGCGTTTGATCGAGGTATGTGCCTAGACTTTCTTTTGTTTTTCTCGCTTTTACCCGGCCCCCCCTTTTTTAACGTTTTATTATCCTTTTCTTTTGCAGCTCTAGGCCTTTGAGCACTTACCCTGGCTGGCTCCCCGAAAGGGGCAGAGGCCTTTGGAGTTCCCTGCCGGTCGCCGTTGGGGTTGGAAGAAGAAGCTGACAGTGCGTCCGCCGCCCGATACCGTGTGGGATCTTATCCCGGACGGGAACCCTTAGCATGTACAGAATCTTATCTTCTATCTCGTATTTCGTCATTCTTTTCATGTGCGAGATCTGACTGCGTTTTGTACGAAAACAGGTGGTTTGGACCCCATGGCTCTCTTTTAGGGGTACCCATGCTTCGGTCAGGGAGAGTTATGCCCTGAGCCAAATGCGGGTCTTGTTCGTTGGCCGCCGGGACCCTGTCTGGTACCTGAGAGAGCGGGTACGTATGCAGACGGTCGGGGTTTTTTCGGTGCCCAGGCCTCCGCCTGCGACCATGCTGTCTACTCGCTCGATAGGCGAGTCGTGGAGGATCCACTCGAGGACTGGTGTGCCGGCGACAGAGTTGGTGATAGAGGGAGCTAGCTATTACCAGTTTATCCAGGATTCTCTTCGTCTCCCGGAGCCTGGCGCTGTAAGTTGCCTCCTCTCTTTGTATTGATTTTAGTGTTTTCATGTTCGTGCCCATGTGTTTATGCCTACTGTGTTTTGTGCAGGAGGGTCCTGACCCTTTGTTGGGGGGATGGGTGCTTCCCGATGCTCGGATCTCGTATACCGGAGAGAGTGGATCCGAGATTGTGGAGACTTTCCCGGAAGACCGGGTTTTCCATGCTCCGCTCCCTAAGGGAGTAGAGGCGGTATGCACCTTTCATTTGTGTACTCTTCTTTATATTTTTTCTTTTCTTTTTTTACTGACATTCTTGTTTTAGGTTCCGGCCCATACGGCCAATGCAATGGTGGGGGTGATCAACCGGTTGAAGTCCGCGTTGGTTCGAGCTCGGTCTGCACTTTCTTGCAGGAGCCTCCACTCTACTCGGGTAATATGCCCTCTCTTTTTTTCTTTTGATCTGTACCTTTGGTTTGGCTTTCGGTTATTCACTCTCTTTTTTGTCCTTTTTTGCAGACGGCTACTGGGCGTGCAGGGGCCGACGACGCGGGTCCCTCGGGCGGGGGACACGGTCGTCGCGAGAGAGAGAGAGCACAGCACTCGCCCCTACGGCATCGCCGTTCTGACGCGGGGGTGAGTTCTTCCGGGGAGAGGTCCGAGCCGGAGCGTAGGCGGCATTCCGTGTCGGTGGCCCGAGAGCCTAGCCCCGAGTTGCAGTCGCAACCTCATTTTTGGGGTGACTCTGGCTGGGGTCCCTCATACCACGGGGAGTGGAGTGGATGGACCGGCGAGGCTTGGAGACATGGAGCCGATGACGAGTCTTAGGCTTACCTCCTATTTTATACATATTCATTCTTGTGTTCCGCATGTATATATATATTTTTTGCGATCTTTGGTGCAAGAATGTTTTGAGCCTTCCGTGGGCTTTGTTTTAACATATTATAGCAATATTAGCTCCCTAAACCAATGACGAATTTTTAAAAGGAAAAGACTTTCGTAAAAAATAATGAGTTCATATAAGTGTGCACATATATTTTTAGACTAACCGACTACTTGGGGTATTACATATGCATGTTCACTATTTTTGTTTTTTGCCGACTCGTGTCATACTCCTTTGTTGGGCTTGTTCCTGGAAACTCTTGTGGCTTTTTCATTTTATTTGGTCTTGCCCGTGCATGGGTTATGGTAGAGTTCCCTTTGCGATATCTTTTCTTCTTGATGCGTTGCATGACTTTATTATTTTATAATTTTTTTATTGGACCGAATCCTTGAGAAGGATTGCCTACGTATCTTGTCAGAATCAAGTCGCGCGTAATTCAAGCTTTTTTGAAAAAAAAAAAAAACTTTTTGAAAGGGTGTTCATTACTCGTCTGCTTCCCCCCCAAGTGTTCGTGGTTCTTTTGAGGGTTAGAAAAAGGAGTACGAACACTTTGTAGAAGCGGGAGGGTAGGTGGCAAGAGAGAACGACGCCCGGTTTAGGGCGAAGGAAATATAGGCGCCCAGGCCTGGGCGTGAGAAATAACAGCGCCCAGTCCTGGGCGTTGAAGTTTTGTCCTTCGCTTTTTCTACTTTACCGAGTTTTATGTCGTTTGTTTGGAGTAATGCGCAGAATGTTTGCTTATGAGTCTTAATATGTTTTATTTGATGCCTTAACTCCGGACTGAATTTTATTAAATATAGTACTTTTTCAATTGGTCTAAGTTCGTGAGGTTAGCGAATTCCGCTCCATCTATGTCGGCTAGTTGGACTGCTCCGCCAGGTAGGATGGTCTTTACAAAATATGGTCCTGTCCAGTTAGGCCGGAATTTCCCTCGAGGGTCCGTAGTAGGTGCGCGGACTTCTTTTAATACAAAATCGCCTTCTTTGATGTTTCGAGGTTTGACTCTTTTGTTGAATTGCCTTGCGATGCGCTTTTGATACACTTGCACGTGACGTAGAGCTCTCAACCTCCGTTCGTGTAAAAGGACGAGTTCGTCGTACCTAGCTTGAACCCAATCAGCTTCGGGTAGCTTGCTTTCTAGGACGATCCGGAGGGAGGGAATCTCCAACTCGACCGGTTGGACTGCTTCCATTCCGTATACCAAGGAGTAGGGTGTTACTCCAATGGAGGTGCGGATTGAGGTTCGATACCCCCATAGTGCGAAGTGTAATTTATTGGGCCAATCCTTATAATTTTCGGCCATTTTTTCGATTATGACTTTAATATTTTTGTTGGCCGCCTCTACCGCGCCGTTCATTTGCGGCCTGTAGGGAGAGGATTTATGGTGTTTGACATGATATTTTTTGAGCAGGTTTTGGACTTCGGCCCTGAAGTGGGAACCTTGGTCGCTTATGATTTCATGTGGAACCCCGTATCGATAGAATATGTTCTTTTCTGGGAATCGGGCGACATGTTTGGCTGTTAACTTTGCATAGGAGACTGCCTCTACCCATTTAGTGAAGTAATCAATTGCAACTAAAACGTACTCGTGTCCCCCTACGCCTGTTGGTGTTACCTTGCCGATTATATCTATACCCCAGGTGGAAAAGGGCCATGGGGAAGTGAAGGTGTATAGTTCTGAGGGAGGTAAATGGTTAAGGTTACTGAAGATTTGGCATTTTGGGCAAGTTTTTACAAAGTGATGGCAATCGGTTTCCATAGTGGTCCAATAGTACCCTGAGCGGGATATTTTTCGGGATAGCATTTTTCCGTTCATATGGGGTCCGCACACGCCGTTATGGTATTCTTCCATTAGTCTTTGGGCTTGGTTTTGATGGACACAAAGTAACTTGATTTTATTCGGCGTGTATTTGTACAGTTCTCCCAGAATTATGCTATATTGTGAAGCGAGGAGGCGCAGGGCCTTTTGTGCTCGCGGGGAAGTGTTTGGGGGGAATTCCCCACTTGTTTTGTAACGAAGGATGTCCGTGTACCATGGTTCTTCCTCGGTGTTTTCAGGTTCGGAGTCTATGGCACAACAATAAGCCGGCTCTTTCCTTCGCTCGACCCGAAGGGTCATTCCGTCCCATTCATTCGGGATGTTGAGCATTGAAGCTAGCTTCGCTAGTGCAGCCGCGAATTGGTTGTCGTCTCTTGGTAAGTACGTGTACTCAATTTTTTCAAATTGCTCGACTATTTGGTCCAAGTGAGCTTGATATCTTGAGAGACTAGTGCTTCGGACCTTCCATCTTTTGGATATATGGTTGATTATTAGGGAAGAATCCCCGAAGACTTTTAGGTATTTGACTCCGAGGCTAACTGCGGCCTCTAGCCCGACTATGCAGGCCTCGTATTCGGCGGCATTGTTTGTGGCCTCGAAGTCAAGTTTGACGGAAATTGGTATATGGGCTCCTTCGGGACTGACTAGGAGGACTCCGACGCCGCATCCTTTTTGGTTGGACGCGCCATCGAAGTATAGTGTCCAATGGTCGTCTTGTATCATCAGAAGTTCCTTGTCGGGGAGGAGGTAAGTTTCCGGGGTTTCCTCATTCGTGGCATGCTCGGCCAGGAATTCGTCTACCGCTCTTCCTTTGATTGTTTTTTCCGGCATGAATTTTAGGTCGAGTTCTGAGAGCATGACTAGCCACCTGGACAGGCGACCACTCAGGGCGGGCTTTTCGAACACGTATTTTAAGGGATCTAGTTGTGACACTATATGAACAGTGTGGGCCAATAGGTAATGTCTGAGTTTTTTGGATGTCCAGACGAGGGCGAGACAGGTTTTCTCAAGTTCTGTGTATCTCGTCTTGTACTGTATGAACTTCTTGATCAAGTAGTAAATGGCTCGCTCGGATCCATGTACACACTGTGAGAGCATAGCTCCCGCTGCAGTATCCGTGACGGTTAGGTATAGGCGTAAAGGGATTCCAGGCAAAGGTGGGGAAAGGACTGGTGGCTTGCTTAGGTATTCTTTGATTTTATCGAAGGCAGTTTGGCATTGTTCATCCCATTCGGCCTTTTCCTCTTTTTTTAATTTTTTGAATATTGGCTCACAAGTCATAGTAAGCTTGGAAATGAACCTACTAATGTATTGCAGCTTTCCTAGGAAGCCCCTTATCTGTTTTTCAGTTTTTGGTGGGGGCATTTCGGTAATGGCTTTGATCTTAGATGGGTCAATCTCGATTCCTCGCGTACTAACAACATATCCTAGAAATTTTCCCGAGGTTACCCCGAACACACATTTTTGTTGATTTAGTCTCATGTTATATTTCAAGATTCGAGTGAAGAATTTTTTAAGTGCCGGGAGGTGACCGCGCCGGTCTTTAGATTTGACGATCATGTCGTCCACGTAAACCTCGATTTCTTTATGTATCATGTCATGGAGTAACGTGGTGGCTGTTCTATGATAGGTGGCCCCCGCGTTTTTCAAACCAAAAGGCATTACGGTGTAACAATATGTTCCCCAAGGGGTAATGAAAGTTGTTTTTTCCATGTCTTCTTCTGCCATTAGTATTTGGTTATATCCGGCGTACCCGTCCATAAAGGAGAGGAGCGCGTGTTCTGCGGTGTTGTCTACTAGTATGTCAATGTGAGGTAGGGGAAAGTCATCTTTAGGACTGGCTTTGTTGAGGTCTCGAAAGTCTACGCACATTCGCACTCGTCCATCTTTTTTAGCTACGGGGACAATATTGGCCACCCATTCTGGGTAGTTGGAGACTTTTATAAAGCCGGCGTCTAATTGTTTAGTGACTTCTTCTTTTATTTTCAAGGCTATCTCTGGTTTGAGCCGCCGTAGCTTTTGTTTTACTGGTGTCATTTTGGGATCTAGCGGAATTTTATGCTCAGCGATTTCTCGATCTATTCCTGGCATGTCTTTGTAGGACCAAGCAAAGACACCCTCGAATTCCCGCAAAGTGGAGATTAGATCGGCCTTTTCAGTGGGAGTTAAGGTGAGGCCAATTTTAATAATTTTAGGATTTTCTTCTGTTCCAATATTTACCGATTCTGTGTCCTCAATTATAGGAGTTTTGAGTTCTTGTTCATTTACAGCTTTTATTAGTTCGGTATATTCCTCTTTTGGCTCTTTTTCGTGCTCATTAGTGGCGAGACATTCTGCATTATTACTCTGATTTTTAAGCGGCACATACTCAAAAGTTTTGTTTATCTTATTGAAGTCAGGAAGCATTACATCAAAAAGATCTACCGGAGTAGAGATTTCTGGGTCTAAACTATTTTTGGGAGGGGTTACAATTTTGCTAGGTTCGGACTCGGAGTCAGACTCGGATTCAGACTCTAATTCTTCGTACATCGGACCCTCTCCCGCAGATATCTTGAACTTCATCCCACGAGCATTAGTCCATTTGAAAGTCTTGCGCCACCCTCGTTGGATTCGGTCATCTTTCGAGGGTGATGGAGCGATCAATTTAGTAGGATCGAACACTTCATCTTGGAGAGCTAGTGCCATAATTTCTGTTTCTTTCTTCGCTCTTTTCTTTTCTAACCCAAACAATAGCCCGAAAGCATGTGAGTTGGGGAGCGTTTTTGGCATAGCATGGTTCTGTGGGGCGAGTGGCCTTTGAGAACGTAAAGGGTCGTGTCCCAGAGCATGCATCTCTTGGGTTTGTGCGACCTCTAGGTACAGATGTTCGGGATATGCTTCTTCCATCGTGTTCCTTGATGGCTATCACGGGCAAGTACTCAGGGGCCCTGTATTATTGTTGTGGAGTAGGAGACACATTAGTTTGTTTCGTGAGTCGGTTTTGTAGGCATTCTATGACTACCCTTAAGTAGGACTAATATATTTGGACTGTTATGTGTGCACTTTGAACTCTTTATGTTTTTGAAAATATCTGCCCGTGTGACATTCATGATTATTTGCATGGTCGACTTTAGTGTCGAGCATTGCCGTCGTAGGAGGCCCAACAACGACGCAAAGAGTTATTAATTTTTCGCGAGTCGCTTTTGAAATCGAGTGCTTTTCTTACGCCCTCGTAGCAATTCCTTTTTTATGGATATTTTTTGCTACATATTTTCTTTTTGCTTGGGCACCGATGCTGCTGCACCTGACCAGAAAGCCAAGCAGCAACTTCAGCGCCCAGCAGTGGGCGTGAGAAATTTTGGCGCCCAGCCAGGGGCGTTGAAAATGCGTCCCTGGCTGGTTCTCGTTTTCTGTTTTCAGTTTATGCGACTTCGATTTGCGTGCTTGCCTAATAACGTCCTTTACGCGTAACAGCGTTTGTGGGATTCGTTACAGGCCATCCCGAGCGTCGCTTATTTTGTGGCGATCATTCGGGTTTGCGGAACACGTGTTTCGGTATAACTCTTTGGCAAATTAGTCTATGAATGTTTGGGCAATTTTTAAGGTCATTGGTTTTCTAGGATAGTTTGTCACACACAATCACATATTTCGCTACACATAACTACATTACAAACATGGATTTGAAAATTAAATATTCCACGTAGTTTATGATAGGCTTCTATGGGTAGTTTATTTGCGCCTGGCTTGGTACCGCTTCTATCGTAGATCCAACACATGCCCCGGTCGAGGTAGTGTCTTCAACAGACGAATTTCGCTCAAGAGGCCAACTCGCAAGTGCATGCCAAAGGGGCATGCAGGCGAGAGGGACCTAATGAGCGAGCGATTGGGTTCGGGATAGGTGTACTACCTGCACAAGTACCGAGTGGGAAACATGCGCGGCGTATGCACCCCCCTATTGGCGAAAAAAGGTATCCTTAGTCCCAACTCCCGAGGGAGCCGAGATTCGTTATGATGTTCTGCCCGTTCACATTAATATGCTGATTTTCAGGTCGTCCCAACTTGATGGGGAAATAAACGCGGGGTAGGATCGTTTCACCCTTCGGCTATTTTGATTACCTACAAGCACGAGTATTTCCTTCACTATCCCCAGTGGAGTCGCCACTGTGAGGGGGTCGAAAAAGCGCGAGGCTAATGCGTGACCTGTCCCTCGTGGGTGTGACGATTCTTTTTATTCAATCAAGTGTAATTGGATTTCCTGTGAGTATACACCCAATTGACTAGTAATATAGGAGTCGCCATTCAGTTTTTAACGACAATGAGAAAAACTGACAAAACCCGGTTATCGTGACATAAAGGGAGTGCAATTATGTTTGACCACGACGGCCGTAGGTTCCCTTGTGATCCCTGGTGTGGGGATCTCTCAACATACACCCGCAAGGTAGAGATTGAGGGTTCGGGGGACTGTAACTACCGAGAGGAGTAATTCGCTCGTCGATAACTCTAGAGGCAGGATATCCTTACTAGCTCAGCATAAATAATTGAAGGGACATGCGTTAACTATTAAACTAATCTGAATTGATTTTAGCAATATGCAACATATAATACTAATTCGATCGTGATTATCTGATTTAAATAGCATTAAGGGACCTAGCATGATAATCCGATTTCCCAAAAATATTATATTTGTTAGGCGTGATAGAACAATCATATTAGGTTAGTTTAACAGTTCATAAAAAGGGCGAGGAAAGCAGTTAAATCATCGAAAATGGACACATTACGACGCAACCTTGAGAGGTGCGTCACGGTTCTCAGAAAACTAACCACTTTGACTTTGCTATTTCTCCTTTTTATTTAACGAATCTCGATTATGGGACAGGATACGTTCTGTTCGATTTATGGATCGATTGCGACAGAACGCGTGAACAGTTTCGCAGCGAGAGACTTAGGCTAGGGGGTTTAGAGTCAATACTCAAAATATATTATGTGTTGTTGTCTGTTGTTTCACGTCGAAACTAGGGGCCTATTTATAGGGAAGAGTTCGTGGAAAGATAGAATTGCAGAGTTCTAATCCGCAAAGAATTAGGAAAAGAGACGTACCCAGGTATTTTCAGCGCCCAGGCCTGGGCGCTGAAGATTTCGGCGCCCAGAGCCAGGCGTTGAAAATAGGGTCTGGGCAGTTTTGTTTAGTCAGATTGGGATTCCTAAAATCCGTAGAGTTTGAGATTAATTCGAGTCTTTTAGCGCGTATCAATTTTGTGACGGAATGCGTCTGGGCCCGTTACGAACTCTAGGTTCGTTAGGATTTTAATTAATACGTAACTCTTATTTCCGAATCCTATTAGGAATAGGATTCTCGCGGTTTTCCATCTCATTTAGGATTTATGTTGGAGTGCAACACCTAATTCTGACAGGTTTCTATCTTTTATGATTTGCCACTATTAGACGCTACCTTTTACGGCAGTTACTATTTTTAGCAGGTTTCCATAAATAGCATGTTTCGGGTGAAATGGGGAATCGAGATTCGTTTATTTTATAGGAGATGCGTTGTCAAGTGGAGTTTTTATGCTTTCATCATCGAATCTTTCCCTTGCGGGAATGAGGACAAAAGTAGGTGTCTACACATAGTAACAGTTTTCTAGTTCCAAAACAAAACCACTAGGCAAAGAAATAAAATAAGATCCTACGGCTAATGCAGCAATCCGTGCTCCATTTCCCACGTGTAGAACCATCTCGCCTTTATCAAGCCTTCTACTTCTCCTTAGTCCCTGCGAATTGGAACATAAGTGTGAGCCACAACCAGTATCTAATACCCAAGAAGTAGAACTAGCAAGATTACAATGTATAACATACATACCTGAAGGAGAAGCAACGTTTCCGTCCTTCTTCGCTTCCTTTAGTTTAGGGCAATCTCGCTTGTAATGACCAATTTCATTACAATTGAAGCATTGCGATGTAGATGGAGAACGATCCTTCTTCATTTCCTTCTTGGAGGGCGCCACTTGCCCTCCTGAAGTAGATGGAGATGCACCCTTGCTTTGGATCATCCCCGGAACCCTTTTCTTGATTTTCTTACTCTTTACTTTTAGCGACGCTTGCTTATCACTTACAAAGTCCAATTCATATTGATGAAGCAAATAAATTAGCTCACTAAGAGTGTTTTCCCTTTTCTTTGAAAAATAGAGAAATTTGAATTTCTTTTAACCAGGGTGAAGAGAATTCAAAAGTATTCCCGCAGCAGCAGAATCTGGGAATGGATCACCAAGTAACTCAAGGCGGTTGAGAAGCCCAACCATTTTCTTTGTATGATTCCTAATTGGAGTTCCTTCTGTCATTTCAAGATCAATGACCCTTTCACTTGCCTTTTGTCTTTCGACGTCAAAGCAACAACCCAGTGGAGCGTTAAGCTTTAGATCCCCAAATGAATATACCAATTCAAAGACATTTTGGTCGACATGTTGACCACCATGTTCTAATCTACCACGACATATATCCCTAAGATGCCTTAGGAGTGCCCATGGCTCGTATGCAACGAACCTTGCACTCCAATCCTTGGGGATAGAGTCAAGAATAAGATCCATCACCAGAACATGTGGTTCGCCCACGCACAGTGCTTTTCTGGAGTCATATCCTTTGAGTAATATCTGGGGATGGGATGGTCAACTACATATTCAATGTTGTTCCACCTGAGGACTTTCCGAAGCTTCCTCTCCCAATCAAGAAAGTTTAATAGGTTCAATTTTACATCTAGAATTTCGGTTAATTTGAGTGTTGTTTTGATTGCGGCCATTTGATTACTACATTTGAAAAGAATTCGCAATAAATAACCATTCATAACTTAATAACTTTAAAATAAATGCTAGCATGCAATCATTAAAGCTATTAAACATTTCATTCATGCAAAAGCAAAACATGGTCCAAAAATGAATGAAACGATTCCAAGACCTTAAAAGTCCTAAATCCTTAAGCAGCTTTGGCATATCTTAAATAGTTTAAGATTCTAGGTAAGCAAAACCTATTGCTAATAATCTCCAAATTACTCTTGGTTAATAAATTAATACCATAATTTATCCCATTTCCACAACATAATGCCATTGTTGTTTGAGTTGAAACCACAATCAACGTGCTCCTTTGGGACGCCTTACCATCTAAGTCAACTAGTATAGCACCTCGCTTTGGCGTAAACCTACTACGTTAGATCCTTAGATTTTTGTAAGTGCTTGATTTAGAAGGCAATTTTTAAACTCAATATTACTTTGGACCTAGCTAGTTGTTTCTATGTTGGTTCGATTATTTAGTGAACTTAATCTAATCGGGTTATACAAATAACCTATTCATGCATAATATACATACATTCAAGCATAATATGTATAAAGTGCATAAATAATAGGTGAACTAGTATGGCTGTGTGGGGGTCGAAAAAGCACGAGGCTAATGCGTGACCTCGTCCCTCGTGGGCGTGACGTTGTCAAATCAAGTGTAATTGGATTTCCTGTGAGTTTACACCCAATCGACTAGTAATATAGGAGTCGCCATTTAGTTTTTAACGACAATGAGAAAAACTGACAAAACCCGGTTAGCGTGACATAAAGGGAGTGCCATTATGTTCAACCACGACGGTCATAGGTTCCCTTGTGATCCCTGGTGTGGGGATCGCTCAACGTACACCCGCAGGGCAGAGATTGAGAGTTCGGGGGACTGTAACTACCGAGAGGAGTGCTCATCGATAATACTCCAGAGGCAGGTTATCCTTACTAGCTCAGCATAAATAATTGAAGGGGCATGCGTTAAACTATTAAACTATTCTGAATTGATTTTAGCAATATGCAACACATAATACTAAATCGATCGTGATTATCTTATTTAGATTGATTTAAGGTACCTAGCATGATAATTCAATTGTCCAGGGTATTATCTTATTAGGCGTGATAGATCAATCAAATTAATAGTTTGACAATTTTATAAAAGGGTGATGAAAGCGATTAAATCATATGAGGGACACATTACAACGCACCATTGAGAGGTGCGTTGTGGTTCTCAGAAAACTAACCACTTGGCTTTGCTATTTCTCCTTTTATTTAGCGAATCTCGGGTTTCCAAGCAATGTTCCAGTATTTAGGCTTAATTCATCAAGCTACAAGGGGCAGGATGCGTTTTGTTCGACTTTTGGGTCGATTGCGACAGAACGCCGGATCAATTTCGCAGCGTGAGGCTTAGGCTTACGGCTAGAGTCAATACTCAAATTATGGAATTGTCTCTTCTTTTCACGTCGGTTTTAGGCTGTATTTATAGGAAAAGAGTGTGTGGAAAGATATATTTTAAGATATGAATCCAAAAAGAATCCGGAGATAAAACGGCCCCAGGCACTTTCACCGCCCAGATCCAGGCGTTGAAAATGGGATCTGGGCCGAGTTCTTGTCAGATTTGGACTCTTAGAACACGGAGCTTTTTGGGAGATTTATCCGAGTCTTTTAGTGCGTATTAACTTATAACGGAATGCGTCAGGGCCCGTTACGAACTCTAGGTTCGTTAGGAATTTAATTAATACGTAACTCTTATTTTTGAATTATACCAGGAATAGAATTCCTTTGTAAATTTTATCTCTTTTAGGATTTATGTTGGAGTGCAACACCTAATTCTGACAGGTTTCTATCTTTTATGATTTTGCCACTTTTAACAACTACCTTTTACGGCAGTTACTATTCTTAGCAGGTTTCTATAAATAGCAGCTTTGGCTGAAATGAAAGGGTGATTGAGATTCGTTATTTTATAGGAGATGCGTTGCCAAGTGGAGATTTATGTTCTCATCATCGAACCTTCCCTTTCGGGAATGAGGAAAAAAGTAGGCATCTACAATGGCCCAAAACTCTTGTCTTGAAGCATCCAATCTTCTTCACCATCTGGTTAGCTTGGCATCGTCTTGAATCTTCATTCAATTACTAACTTAAAGTTCTAAACTTAGAAATACTTGAAAATAATAAAATTACATCAAAATTTCCATGGTTCGCAGACCATATTTAAAACTTTACATTCAAAGATAGAAAGGTTCACAGACCATATTTAACTATCCTAAAATGGCCATACTAGTCACTTGGAGTTCCTGCATTACATAAAATATACATTCTATGCATTCACCCATTCGTATGCTAAAACGAATGGCCCATATAATTATGCAAGTATTTACGTGAATTAATTAAAATTCACGTTCACATAAACGCGTCCTAAAAGATTAATCAATTTTCAAATTATTAATCCTTAGACATTATTCTAATTAAAATTGAATTTAATTAAAATAATGCGACCTACGAAAATAATTAAAAATAATTATTTCATTTTAATTTGATTTAGTGGCTCCCACTCAAACCAATAATTATTCCAGATAATTAATTATTTAAATATTAAATAAAACTCGCGGCCCGGCCAAGTGAATAAAATAATTATTAATTATCCCGTTAGCCCAAATTAATGCAAACATAAAAGTCAAGCACAACGAAAAAAAAAAAATTGTTCGTGTGCATGTGCGGGCTAGGCTTGCGCCCAGCCCAGTATTGAATGGTGTGGCCTACGAGGCACACGAGCAAAGCCTATGCCCCTCGCAGCCGCGCCCACGTACCCGCAGCATCGCTGCTGCCCCTGTGTGCTCGTCGCTACGCAGCGCAAGGCGAGGTGCCTTGCTTCCTCGCAGCCATCGCAAGCCAAGGCGCCTACCTTACTCGCCCTTTCCTCTCCCAGCGCGCGCGCGGCACGCGACACGCTTGCTGCTGCCCGCGTCGCTGCGGCTCGGCACGGGTATGACAGCCCGCGTGTCTCGACGAGCTACACGTCCACACCACCCTTGTGTTCTTGCCTTTGGTTCGTACTACGGACCAACTCAATTAAAAAAAAAAATTAATTTCACGAACGTTTGCATTTAAATTATTTTTCATAAAAAGTTACGATTTTTATTTTCGAAAAACAACGATTTTTACGTTTTAATTAATTTAACAACAATCCAATTTCGTTAAATTTTTTAAATCAAGGATAACATTATTCAAATTTTAAGAACGAACGATTTCAACTGAAAATTTGAATTTTTAAATAATCAAATCTAAAAATTTAAATCGTTCTAAACATTTAAATTTCAGATTTTTAATTAATTTGGTTCAAGTGTCGATTAAAATTAACAAAACTATTTAAAATTTTAATCCAATAATTTTTAAAATTCTCCATTGACCATGAAATTATATTCCCTTTCCCAACTAACCAAATTATTAGATCCAAATTATTTAAAAAAACAATTAGCCATCTAAAATTTACGTATTTGGGGAAAGCAAAATTAGGGTTTATACTTATCGAAAACGGCTGAAATTTTACTATAATTCAAGAATATACCAAAAAACATTGTGTCAAAATTTCAATCATTTCCGAGTTGTTTAGGTCGACCAATTAATTGAAAAACCTTCCGAATTTATTAATTTTAATTCGAAAATTAACAAAAACGCCTAAAAAAACACAACTTCGAGGCCTGATTTTGCAATTCCGTTCTCATGAGTTGATCTTAGAAAATCGTTTTCAATCAGATTAGGGTCAGAAAAGTTGAAAAACCGAATCTTTTTGATTTCAGAACCTATTACGCAATTAATCCAATAATTCATAATAATTCTGGAAAAATCAACAAAAATTCCAAAAAATTCGACAACAGCAAAAACAATAAAATCATGCTAAAAAATGCTTTGAATACACAACGCTTATGATACCACTGTTGGGGAATGCAGTTAAACATACATAACATGTGCGGAACAATCCCCAAAGCCAGGAAACATGTATAAAGCACAGTTCAAGCAATACTTACATTCGAAGAGTATTTTCTGAGTAATGTATCAACGAACACGAACAAAGAACTCCACTTGTTGTTCCTCTACTTGGTTCACCGATACGTTCAGATCCGTCTTAATAATCGTAGCTTAGACAATCACTCAAGAGTTTTTACTTTTCAGGATTAACAATTTTCACTTGAGAGAAAACTGAAGAACGTAATATTAGAATTAGGTTTAGGGTTGGAAAACTGATTGTGTGTTGTGTGTTGAAAAAATATAATTAACCTAATTATATTAATGATGTAACCGGCCAAAGACCAAATGACCTTGACCGGCCACATCAACACACACGCCCCGACCCACGCCCAGCCACACGCTGCAGGCCGAAGCCCACAGCGCGCAGCCGAGCAGCTGGGCTGTTGCGCGCTCGTGCCACAATGCGGGCTGGCCTGCTCGCCTTGCTCGCGAGCTCGCTGGCTCGTTCTGCCTTGTGTGCTTGCGCGCTAGGCTCGACGGGCCGGCAGCTCCGATTCTCTTCGTATTCGCGACTAATACCTTACGTCTATTATTTATCGTATCGTATACGACAAATCACCGTCGTACGATACGATTATTCCTTTCGCCCAGCTTACAAATATTCGCAATACGATATCCGATTTCGATGCAAGGTCGTATCGTATAATACGTTTTCCAAAACTAATTCCCGAAAAGCTATTAAATGAATTTCCGATTCATTTAATCCGGTGATCTGTTACATGCCATTGGTGTGACCTTGTAGGTTCATTCAAGAATAAGTTGTGAGCTTAATATTCATTAGAACACACTGATCGGAAGCATCACTACTACAAAATAGGGGTATAGAAACGCCCTAAATGTGTTGGCAAAGATCCATTAAATGTTGCCATAGACCTATAGCAATAGTTTATATGGAGTTGCCAATAGGTGGCGCTGCTATAACTCTATGGCAACAGTTATGATGTCTTAGGCAACAACTTTATAAAACTGCTGCCATAGTTTTTATTAGCAACGCTTTTCTTAGGCAACTACTTTTAACTTTTGCCAACAATTTTATTATATCTAAGGCAACAATTATTAAGTTTTAGTAACAATTATTTAGGATTTCAAGCAACGGTTTTAGTGTCTAGGCTAACACTTTATTATCTAAACCAGCACTATCAACAGTCTATTGCAACATTTATTGCTCTAATATTGCAACACTTTTGTAGTCTATAACAAAATTTCTTGATACCGCTATTGCGACGTTTTTGCGTGAGTCTATAGCAACGTTTCTTGATACAACTATTGCCACATTTTTACATGATCTATAGCAACGTTTCTTGCTACACTATGGCGGCATTTTTATGTGAGTCTATAGCAACGTTTCTTGATGCAACTATTGAGACACTGTAATGTGAGCTTATAGCAACAATTTCATACCCGTTTATTTAATAGCTCATTAAAATGAAAATATTATACCTATCTAACTACTACAAATAGAAAACATTTATTTCAAATTAAGTTTTACTTATTATTAAAATAAAATATCCATAACAATCATCTCCTAACAAAAACCATTGTTATAATATAAATACATTAATTAAGAAAATGGATTCCAAAAAGAATCATTCAAGCAATCTAAAACCTATCTAGTACTTAATTTATTTGTCCAAAATCAATCCAAAATAACTTCAATCCTTGCCCTTTCTGCCATCCTTTTATCTACCATTCTACTTTTATTACCATCCTGTAAAAAGAAAAATAAAATAGGCAAAATTAATGCTTGTAATTAAAATGAAATAATATGATCAGTTCTGCAAAACAAAATTTGTAAACCACACACCACAGATGCATGGGAAGAAACACAAACGAGTAGCACAACTGCACATGAAGGACAGAAACCTAAACCCCCTGTCTGAACAAAAAAATCTACTAACTAGAACTGAACTGAATATAACAAGCAGCAGATCAGAATCAGAGCCCTACAGAACTGAACATCAGGCTGCAGATCTGAGCCTTACATAACTAAACAACAAGCAGCAGATCAAAATCTGAATAGCTAGTAGCATATCAAAATCTGCTAACTGGAACTGAATAGCCACCCTTGCGGAACTGAACAACTACTAGAAGATCAAAATCCGCTAACTAGAAACATATTGCAGACTCAGAACAAGAACAAATAACTCCAGTAGAACCAGCGAAATTGTTGCAGACTCGCATAAGACGGAAAATAAAGGTCATATTTATTTACAAGCCCAAACTCAATTTTCATTTGATACTTGTATACCTTTCAATTGTTGACAAACTTAGTAAGTTTGCTACTGCGTACTTTGTAGGGATACCACAAGGTTCTGGGCTGCTGTAGAGAGACACTTTTTGTATTAGATAGGTAAACAATGCTCTAAGAGGTAGTGAAGGTACCATGGAAAAAAAATGCAACAACTCTGCTACTCATAAAGTGTGTTCGTAGGCTGGTTGGCATTTCAAGGAAGATTGTCCACTTATGACATATTTTTTAAGTTTATGCAATGTGTGACACTGTTTGCAGTTTATGCGTGTATGGAAATGAAACATTGTCTCACTTTTCTTTGAATGTGGTTATTCTGCTTCTATTTGAAATAAACTTTAGCTATAAATGAGAAGGCAATGTGACACTTCAGTTAGGGGAAAAGCAGAAGTAAAGAATATTACAAGAGTCATGTAGATATAAACGAGAAGGCAATGAACTCAATTACATTTTTCAAGGGAGTCTGATTTCTTCTACTCGAAAAATAGTTGGGATGACAAAAGACCTCCTATAGTTCTCATGAAACCTATCCTCTACCCCGACCTAGATGTAGATGAGCCATAAAAGCCAAAGCATTAGGGAGAAAGAAGTATGAGACCAAGATATAGTGGAGGATCAGATCAAGAAATTGTCAGACATGAAGCTGTAAACTTCAGTCAGAAGAATGAAATAGAAGGAAGAGTTGTTAGTGAAGAAAAAACTAAGTCCGGCAAAAAAGTTTCATATGCTAAGGTTAAAGGTTCTGCCTAGTCAATTGTAAATCTGGAGGAGAAAGACGTTACTGGTGTCCCCCTATCTTGGAGAGGCTCGGTACCGCAACCTAGTCCCTAGAGTAATGGTTAAACCAGTCTATGACTTAGTCACACATTAATGATTTCGAGAACTCATCTGCTAAGGTTACGTATTTATTGTGCGACTGTTATGAAGTGGCAGGCAGTACAACAGCTGAAAACAGCCTAGTCCAAAAAAACTTGCTGCAATACTGCCTAAACACACCAGCAACCAGAATCCACCCTTGCGGAAATAGAACAACTACTAGCAGATCCAAATCTGCTAACTGGAAAAAGAACAACTACAAACAACTCAAGCATAATCCACAAATAATTCATGCCTAATTATGGACTTGCTGCCTAATTATCATAACTTCACAATCATCAAACACCATAATTCCACAATTATCAAACAACAAAAGCTCACAATCATCAAACACCATAATTTCACAAGCATCAAATACCATAATTCTAAATCTACATGTAAAAAAAATAAGTAAAGAAGTTTTGTGAAACATACCTATATGTAACCATTGTCTCGCTCTTTGCAATTTTCTGAATTCTGCAACTTGTTTTCTAACAGCAAAAAAATATAAATTAGACATGGAAATAATAGAATCATAAGAATATATTACGCTTCAAACCTACCTTTGCTGCATTAGTCTCCCAATAAGCTATAAGTGTTTTGAAATTTGCTTCAGGCACTCTCTCTGGCGGATGTTTCAATCTCTCCTCATAGTTGTCATATGCATAATAATATCTCAAGAATGCACTAGTTAGCTCCATTTTTTGTTTAGCTATTACAACCAAGTCTTGTGTAATTATTACAATGCAAAAAGAAAAAATACCGTAATAGTATGGATTAGAAAACATACCAGTAGGCTTGAAACCTATATGTTATGCACCATTTGTAGCAGTTGAAACTATAGCTTTTGCAATCATTTCCGGGTTCAAGCTAGGGTCTTTTTGGCGAAGTTGTACAAGTGACGAAGCTATCACATCAAGATTGAAATCTGATATTTCAAAGAAAATCAGAGATTTGGATTTGACGTTATTAGTATTTGTACTTGTGGTATCTACTGAACATATTTTGCATTACAGTGACAAATTGGTTTTTGAATTGGGGCAGGGTAAGGGGTTTTCCTTTCTCCAAATTCCTTGTCTGATTTGAGATTCTTGCCCCTTTCCTAATGGCATTATCAATCCACTAATATTTATCTTCTCAATACTATGTATATGCTTTGTGATTGTTACGAGAAGTTGTATATTTAATTATTCGTAAATTTTTTACCCTAACTTCTTGTCTATTATTATAAGCTTACACCATAGGATTACATTATACGAAATTAACCTAGCTAGGTACTGTTAGCAGCTACCTGTGTTTTCAAGAGGACAACAGTCTTTTAGTTATCATTATTTCTCGAACATTCTGTTAACTTTTAATGAAAATTCTATTTTTATAACTTGTAACCTCTAGATATAGAATGATCTATTAGATGCTAAATTATTCTAGTTGGAACCTTAACTTACAATTTAAATTTACTTGAAGTACATATTTCCTTGTTGTGTTGCAGAGGTAGGCTTAAAGTTTAGAGTGGGGTTAGACATGTTAACGATACCCTGAAGTATTAGTCAATATTGATATTCAGTAACGATCTAGTGATTTCTTCTATTTTGTATGTTTTCATATGCACCCCTTGTTTGTATATATAGTGTGTGTTATATGTGAGATTATACTTTGAAATCAGTTGGCAATTCTCTATTTTACCTGTGATCTAGTAGTTTTTCAGCCTGGTCAAATCCGGAACATGACCAGTAGAGGACTTTCCTTGAAAGATACTCAAGCATTATTTTTTAAAGATAAACAAACTTGATTTTAATTCCCTATACAGTATGTTTATCCCCTCTTCCTTTTCTAATATAATTTAGGAGTAAATCAAAAGTTCGAGTTAATTTCCTTATCGTAAGGTAAGTCTTAACATATACAAAGTACTTATACTAACTCTAAACAATCTCGTAGGACTTCACTTCATCCACTTCACTTCTGTTGCTGATCCTCCAGTTTACAGGGTTTTAACGTGTGATTTGGTCGAGCAGGAAGAAGTTCGAAGGAACGAAGAAGGAAGACATGGAGCTAACAAACCAGAAGTTGTGCTTACATAACATAAGTATTTGGAATAGAATGAAAATCTAAGGCAAAAGGCTATTCTCCTTTCGAAAAGAAAACCTAGCTCTCCTCTCTGAGTTCCAAAAGAAATTCAAATCAGTTGAGCTGCTGATGCCACCAAATTGATTGAGGACATAGTAGGAAGCTCGCATCTAAATTTCATGAGCTTCATCATATAGTATTATATGCTAGACTATTAGTATACCAAAGCCCTGCTATAATAATTAGTAATATTATTTTTCATATAGGTTGATTAGGGATGGATTAGGAAATCATCAGATAATTTTTTCATTTGCCACTTTATCTCTCCTTGTAACATGATCTAAGGATCCTGATAATTTTTTATGTGCTAAGTGTAAATCTTTAGTTTGTACTAGAAGAACTTTATGAAATATACAAAAGTAATATTATTTTAGCATAATATAAGTAGCAATCAAGCAGGTGGACTGTTATTTTGCTACAAGAATATCCATAATTGCATGCAAATGCATTTCCATTTTTCAATCTATCCATTCACATCTAACAAAACTACTTAAATCGACATAAAAAGACACCTTAATTTCGATTTAACTTTTAAATTATATTCCAATAATTAATTATGTTGGATACATAGTGAAAGGAACATCATGAATTACTGGAATTATCTATCTCGGTGCCGAGGGAATGAAAATATTATTCTTGGTCAGGAATAAATTGCTATCTCGGTATGTATCCATGGCACTTGGAACACTATAGAACTATACTGCTGAAATTTAGTGATCACTAATTAATGTCGATGTTGGTTGAATGATATGTTGTAGTCACACCCTTGAAAATTTTAACTCAAGTGGATTAAATTAGAAAGAGTTCAGTAATAGTCTCACGGGGAGGCATCCTTTAGCAAAAGTCCAGGTCAATATTGGATCAACATTATTTTGGAGGCAAAGTGAGGTTTCATTGCTTAGAAGTGCCACATATACATGATATTTCGAATGATTTTAGTCTATATTGGATCAGCATAATCTGCAGAAGCAACAACATAGACCTGTAGCAGAACCCCAACAAATTACACAAAAAACACCAGTTGCCCTACCTCCCATGAAACCATATACACTAACAACAACTGATTAAACAGAGTAAGCACCCAATGCCTGAACATAACGAAACCAGCAACACTCGGACACACGAAAAACAAATAGCAACACATATAAATTGCCACGGAAAGTACCAAAAGTCATAATTCAAATCATCTAAAATAATCCATCGATCGATCACAAAATTGATTCATATTGAATTAAAAAAATAAAAAAAGAAGCTGTAACTAAAGCATACGATGCTTCATCCCTAATTACGATGCTTCATCCCTAATTAACAGAATCATACGATGCTTCATCCCTAATTAACAGAATCATACGATGCTTCATCCTTATTAACTAATACAAATGAATAAAAATCAACAGAATTCCCTAAATAAGAAACCCTAATTTAGGCCCAAAACCACACAAAAAAATCCCAATTTGTAGCCAGTTAATTAAACAGCATAATTGTGAAACTTAAGACGAAATTCGAAGAGATATATAATAACTAACCTTGTTATTCTCGCCAATTCAGATTTTTTTTTTGCCAATTTCACCTTATCTCCAAATCATAGACCCAATTTCCAATTTAGAAAGCCCCAATCTCCAATTCGCCTTTGCTTCAGAAACGATGATGGGGAGGATCGACAAGAAGGAAGCAGATGACAGAGAAGAAGGAATCAGATGCAAAAGAAGAGAAGAAGGACGAAGCAGATGAAAGAGAAGAAGGGTTTGGGGTGAAACAGAAGGGTTGGGAAGGAGGGAAACAAAAAATAAAAAGCAGTCTATGAAAATATTCAATGACTTACTTACATTTTCAATTTTTATTTTCTATTTTCTATTTTTTTAGATACTTGCCAAAAAAGAAAGTTCAATATTTCATCAAAATTTTAAAAAAAAAACTGTTGCAAAAAATAATCGCAATATACTATTGCTGCAATAGTTTTTCTATAGCAACACTTTTCCAAAGTCAAACTCTACTCAATTTAATAATTAATTAACTGTTACAATAGTTATGATATAGCAACGCTAATGAAACTGTTGCATAAAATGGCGTTGCTATAAGCCTATTTTGTAGTAGTGCATTGCTCCAGCTAGTTGTTCCGATCACTTGATTTAACTGAATTAATTCTTCGCAATTAATCTGAACCTTGGTATTAGACTTAATGCACCTTGGGTGAAGGACATATTTCCTTCAGAAACAATTCCCTTTCATTGCTTCTCAGGCAATGTTGAGTTCATTTCAATTATGCAGAATTTCAAATGATGCTTCCCTCTTGGAATACTCCAACCAGTTCACATAGATGTGGGAGTTCGATGAGCGACATTTATGTCGCTCATAGCTTAGGATTTTAGTTTATTTTATTAGCATTTTTTTATTATTTTCGCTTAGTTTTATCGTTTTTAGTTCGTTTATTTCATTTTTGCATTTATCGTAACATTTTCTCGTCTTGCGCATATTTTAGTCGTTTTTGCTCTAAATATGCCTTTTGTGCGCATTCTCATTGCGTAAGAGTCATTTTGAGTTTTAACGTGTTAATATTGTGTCATTATGCTTGTAGACGAGTTATATGTTTTACGATTTGTAGAAATGTTAAACGAATTAATATTTTGATTTTCGATTATTAGTAAAATGTATTGCGATTTTATTGAATGTGCTAGGTGAAGCAATCCACTTGGCTGCTATTGTTTGAGCCTCATCGCTGCCCACAAGTGCACGAACAGAACAATAGCTGTGCACTCACAGCAATAGCTCGAGCAGAACAATAGCAGCGTCACAGCAACAGCTCGAGTAGTACAGTGCAGCAATAGTCCACTTACAGCATCTATGCACGAGCAACAAAACAACCACACAACAGCAAGCCTTGTGGCATCACAAGCAGCCACAACAGCATGCTACACAACAGCACCACAACACAGACCAGGCAGAAAAGCGCAGCACAGACCCAGCAGAGCAGCAACAGCAACACGCAAACAGCAAACTAGTCAGTGCGAGCGCAGGGTTGTGCCAGTGCGAGCACACACATCTATGCGAGCGCACAACTATGCTCGTGTGTGCGCACGAATTGGCAAAATAAATGTAGGAACTCAGCGTCTGTTGGTGCGAGCGCACGACTTTCCTCGTGAGGTCGTCCGGCTGCACGGAGGACTATAAATACGAAATCGCAGCATAATTGACGAGAGTTTTTTTCACGTAATTTCATTTTCTAGTTTTCATATTTTAGGATTAGTTTAGAATTCTAGAGAGAGAATTAGATAAGGGATTAGATTAGAGATTAGTATTAGGATTCTTAGCTTCAAATTCTTAATTCTTAGTTGATTCAAACTCTAAATTTCAGATTTCTTTTCTCTCTCATTTGAGCTTTGTTCTTCATTTTTGTTCTTCAAGTTTGATGCAATTTCAACAATTCAAGGTATAATTCTAATTCTTCTTTTGATTTGTTCTTTCATTCCTTTAATGCTTCATTAATTTCGTTCTTGCTTTGATTTCATTGTTGAATCTTAGATTTAGTTTCATATTTTGAATTTTCTTGATTTTCCCCCCAATTTTGATATTTGAATTTTCTGATTTTTGTTGATTCAATTAGTTTCATTAATTCAATTAGTTCCATGATTAGGATTAATTTTAGTTTAATGTTGATGTTAATCATGCTAATTGAGTAGTCTTAGTCTAGAGGTTAGGGTTGAAGCCTTGGGATTGAATTTGGGAAATTTTAGGGAAATTCATGATTGATGTTGTGATTAAATGTGATTTGGTGATAGGATATCCATGACTAATTGAGTAGTAGTTGCAAATGCTATTTGATTAGATTTGATTGGAATGTATAGGCTAGGTTTGGCAAGACATTGTGAGCCTATTTTATGCAAGTGAATAGTGGTTCCTATTATATGCAAGTTATCTAGATTAGGATTAGGCGAAAGCTCTTCCTTAGATTAGATGCTTCGCATGCTCCATCCGAGAGATGGAGAGCACGTCATTCGATTCTATTCCCCTATACACCAAGTCGTTGCATATTCATGATTGTCTTGACCTTGTTCTTTCTTTGATTCAATTTCCATTCCCGATTCCCGAAGTCTCTAGAATTTCTTTATTTGTTTACATTTCGTGCTTTTCTTGCTTTCATTAGATTAATTCAAAAACTCATTTTCCATCCGAACTAGCTTTTCAACGCATTAGATTGAAACGTCAAACATATTCATTCTCTTGGGACGATCCCTATGCTTGCCGTTATAGTCAATATAGCCGGTTAGTTAGGAGTTTATAAATTTTGTTTGGCCGGGTGATTTTCTTTTCAACGACGGAAAAACACCTTATCAGAGTTACATCTTTCAACTGAGAACTTGGAAACTAATCATTGATTCAGTTTCCTATGGATCACATATGGTTTAGTACCTATGTTACCACCTTTTAATCACGACGCCTAATTGCCCGCGTATGTTTGTGGTTTGCCTAACAACAAGATTCAACTTTTGCTTAGACAAATGCATGTAGAATCAAAACTTTAATTCATCTTCACTTCCTCTTATCAAGTGCTCATCTTACATATCCAAATGTATTGGATGTTCTTGATATTGTTTTAATAATCTTTGATCTAGATCAATAGAGACTGGTATAAACTGGTCACGATCCAATGTTCACGAGTTATCTTGGCGATCTATATATCACATTAAACATGATTGATTGTAATGCAAAAACCATTCGCATTTAAAATCTATCCATGTAACTTTTAGCTTTATTATGTTTCAAGAGATACTGAATCTTGCTAAAATCTTGACATTGCCATGTGATATAAGGTGAAGACACCTCTTCAAGGTCCTTCATGTTTAACTTTAGTAATAACAGCCTAGCTTTATACTTAGTTAAAGCATTCATTACTTAGAATTACTCATATGGGTTGAGAGTCTCTTTTGAGCCTCTCAATTGTGTTTGATTTAGTAATTACTTTTACAGAATCCAAACAACGCTTTAGATCTTATCCTATAGATCTTTAACCCAATATGTTCTACGTTTCGCCATGGTTCTAATATTGACAAATACTTTCAAATCTAACCATTTAGAATTTGAATGTCATTTTCAATAGAGAGATGTGTATCTCATATATATAGAACCAATAAACTTGACTTAGCTCCCACTAAACTCGTCATCTACCAGTATTAAAGACTTCAGGCCTATAGCATGTTGCTCCATTGTTTACAAGTTGATTTCAAAAATCTTAACTCACAGAATGCAGTCAATAATTGGTGAAGTGGTGAATGATTCTCAGGCTGGCTTCATTCCTGGTAGGAATATTGCTGATAATATCCTACTGGCTTCTGAGCTGGTGAAACGTTATTCAAGGAAATACATATCCCCTAGGTGTATGATAAAAGTTGATCTCAAGAAGGCTTATGACTCTTTGGAATGGCCCTTCCTGAAGTCAATGATGCATGAATTAGGATTCCCTGACATGTTTATTAGGTGGGTTATGGAATGTTTGGGAACTGTCTCCTACTCTATTCTTGTCAATGGATTTCCTACCCTTCCTATTCCTGCAAAAAAGGGATTGAGGCAAGGGGATCCAATGTCACCCTATCTCTTTGCACTGGGTATGGAGTATTTGTCAAGATGTTTGGCTGCCATGAGTTCACAAAAGGAATTTAACTATCATCCAAGATGTAAGAAATTGAAGATTACCCACATGATGTTTGCTGATGACCTTCTCATGTTTGCCAGGGCAGATTTGCCTTCTATCATTACTCTTTTTGGAGCTTTTACCAAGTTCTCAAAGGCTTCTGGTCTCAGTGCTAATCTCCATAAGAGTGAAGTCTATACAACTGGTATTTCTGATGTTGTTCCTAACCAGATTGCTACCACAATTGGCATTCAGAAAGGTGTTTTCCCCTTTAAATATTTAGGGGTACCCTTGACAACTAGGAAGTTGAGCTTCTCTGCTTGTAAACCTCTTATTGAGAGAACAACTGCTAGAATTAAGAGTTGGTCTGCAAGATTCTTGTCCTATGCAGGCAGATTACAGCTGGTCAAGTCAGTTCTGTTTGGAATGCAGCTCTACTGGTGTCAAATTTTTGTAATGCCCAAGAAAGTTATGAAGACAATCCAAAGCATTTGCAGGTGCTTTCTGTGGACAGGGTCAGATATTGGCTCAAAAAAGGCCCCAGTTTCTTGGGATCACTTGTGCCTTCCCAAGAGTTGTGGTGGGTGGAATCTAAAGGACTTAACAATATGGAATAAAGCTGCTGTTCTCAAACACTGCTGGGCTTTATCTATGAAACAAGACAGATTGTGGGTGAAATGGATCCACACTTACTATGTGAAGCAGATGGATTTTTGGACCATGCCCATCCCATCTGGGCTAACTTGGTCATTAAGGAAGATCTGGCAGTATAGAGATGTTCTAATGCAAGCAGGAGGAGTGACTCAATTTGTCCATAATGACAAGTTCAAAATCAGTAAAATGTATAAGCATCTTCAGAGTGGAGCCAGTCATGTGCATTGGAAAAGAATCACTTGTAACAGCAAGGCTAGTCCTAAAGGGACCTTCATTACTTGGTTGGCTTTACAAAACAGGCTTCCTACCAAAGACAGATTGATCAGCTGGGACATAGACATTAGTGGTGAATGTGAATTTTGTCTGGTACATGAAGAGAAACTGACACATTTGTTCTTTGAGTGTCAATATTCAAAGGAGATTTGGAGTAGAGTTCTTACTCAAATGGGGATGCAGAGAACAATTCAGACCTGGGATGATGAGGTTAGATGGGCAGCTGTACAGAGCAGGAGCACCAAAGAAAGAGCCAAACTGTGTAGTATTGCCTTCATTGAGACAGTCTATGCTGTGTGGATTCAGAGGAATTCTAGTGTGTTTAATGATCACTATGATCCTATAGAGTCAGTTGTAAGTAGAATTCTGTTTTGTGTGGCTTGTAGAGTTTAGCTTGTGCCTGTTGGCTTTGTGTTTAGTTGCTGTAGTGTTCCCAGGTTGTTGGGAACTTAGTGTTGTTTTTTTGTGACTAGGTGTTATCCTTACTTTGGTAATATAATCAACTTTATTTGCCAAAAAAAAAAAACTCGTCATCTACAAGATGATCCATGTTTTCATAAAGCTATGATTGTTCAATAGCCTTGTTCAAAAATACGGTCCAATTCCCACTTGCATGCTTTAATCTACGAATAAATTTCTTAAGCTTGGTCTTTTATCTAGCATCTAAAACTTTTACATTGTGTGATGTACACAATTCCTTTCTACAAGTCCAATTGAGGAAGGTGTTTCGTTTTTCCAATTGCCATATTGTCATATGCAATGATTGCTTGATTTATCTAAAATAGTTCAAGCATTCCGACTTGGTGAAAAAGATTTCAACATTATCAACGCCGTGAAGTTGTTTATAATCTTTAACCACCAATCTAGCTTCTCTTTTGTATGTGTATACAATATCATCTTTGTATGTTTTGAAAACATGTCTGCAACCAATGGGAGGGAACCCTTTATGCAAATCAACGTTGTATGTGTAGAAAACATGTTTGCAACTAATGAGAGTGAACCCTTTATGCAAATCAACCAAATCATAGATTTGATTCTTTAAGATAAAGATACTTTGGGTAAAATGGCGTCAAACCATTTTATATGGCCTCGAACCATACTCGGGAATTTTAATTCGTCGTAGCTGACCTGTAAGTCGTATGTTCTTGAAGCACTTCTAAAGTCTTCATAGTTTTCATTCCTCAAGATATCTATGTATCTATCTTGGTTGAATTCTATTCCTTATACGATTTACATAGGTATTGAGCATCAAACATTAGTGTCTATAAAGACATTACTCAGGTCCTTTGAGTATTAGGATTCTCTTGAAGCACTTCCAAATTCTTCCTGAAGCTCTTCCAAAGGCTTCTAAGTACGGAGATTTTCCAAAGACTCCTAAGTATCCTACTTTGTTTGTTGCTTGACTCGAAGTTCTTTTGAGGTCACTTCGAGATCATTTTTCTCCCACTTGCCTTTTTGGAAATATGATGGTTTCCTAAAAGACATTATCTAGAGCAACAACCATATATTCTCAGATTTGTGGTAAAATCAATACCTTTTGTTTCTATGAGTCGCTCATAAAGAAATATATATCTATTCTTGAGTTTGTTTGATGTAAACACTAACTCCCACTGGGTTTGACAGCCCTAGATATATATGTTGAAAATATGTACTGAACTGAAGTTCAATCCTTATGACATCTTATCTTTAGCTTTGACAACTTTCTTTAGTGTGATAGTCACTTGAGAGTGTAATTAGAAACTATATATATATATGAAAATTGTCGTGATTTTCGTTAATCGAATAGATTCCGATTTCTCCATTTGGACATACCATATTCTTATGGAGCTTCGATTGTCATAATGCCATATAAACAATCTAGATAATCTTTCTTGGCTCATGCAAACATCACCTTGACCCATCCTAGATGTTTCAAGATTCTTGCCAAGTTGATTTTATACTCTTTTGTGAATCGCATTGAAGCATATCACATATTTCACCTTGAGTAAATATAGTCTTATTGTCTCAAATTCTTGTGAAATAGGTAAGTGATAAAATCCATCTTTGGCCCATGAACATAATTATTTAGACTCTTCTAACAATAGTCCATTCCGATGTCATGTTCAACAAGCAAGACCCATGTGTCTTAAATTAACCAACTTTTAGAAATCCATGCCATGGAATCTTAGAATGTTGTCTTGTTGATATGGTCGTATGACATTGGCAAAGATATGTGGAACACAAATCAAAATGTTTGATTTGAACCTTCTGAAGTTTAAGTGTGAAGAGATTCTTTTGTTTATTAATCAATCATATGACTCAACCCTTAAATGATCATTTAATTCAAATAAACACTCAACGAATGTTTTTGTTTACTTTGAATGTGAGTCTTTCTGTTGTCCAAACAGAAATTGTTTATGATGATGAAAGGAACATAATACCATTAAGTTCCAGCCTTTAGAAGGACTTTCAAACAAACATGATGACCCTACAATTAATATAGCACAACTTTGCTTCATTTCCCACTTGTAGGTTAATAACCAGACTTAGCTCCCGGAATTTGAGTTCTTAACAAGAGTTAGAACCTCAAGCGGTAATCTAATACCATAGGAGTTTATTTGCTAAGTCGTTTCTCTTTAACATAAACTTCAAGGTAGAAATAGAAAATCTAAATTCATTTCTTTTGTTCCCCTTTCCTATCCTTTCTAGCACGTTTTCTTATAGTCCAAAAGATTTTACTCTTTGCTTGATCTTCTTACTTTGTTATGCTTACAAAGTCCCTTTCTTTTATTCACTTTGAATGACAACATCCAATGAGTCTAGTTCATTTATCGAATCAAAAGAAAATTGGTTGTTAACCATTGGTTATACTTGAGCCTTTAACTCAATACTTCATTATTCCAAAACTATCCAGTATTCTGAATATATGATGTCCAATTGGTCTACCATTCAAATTTTAGTTTGAAAACAACCATGAAGATCACTATAAGAAAATAGCATTTAAGATACGCTCTCGTTCTCCTTTTCTTTGAGAATCGCTCTCAAAATTAGTTACCAATCGCTCAAGGAAATATCGTAGTTCTATTATCCGAACGCAATAAAGTTGAAGATTTACGATTCTACAAAATGAACTAGCAAAGAAAATATTTATCATACTTTAATAACTTGAATAAAAGCATTCACGCAATCATTAAAGCTATTAAACATTTCATTCATGCAAAAATAAAACATGGTCCATAATGAATGAAACGATTCCAAGACCCTAAAAGTCCTAAATCCTTAAGCAGCTTTGCGGTGTCTTAAGTCTTTTAAGATTCTAGGTAAGCAAAATCTATTGCTAGTAATCTCCAAATTACTCTTGATTGATAAATTAATACCATAATTTATCCCATTGCCACAACATATGCCATTGTTGTTTGGGTTACAACCACAATCAACGTGTTCCTTTGTGATACCTTACCATCTAAGTCAACTAAAATAGCACCTCGCTTTGGCGGAAACCTACTACTTTAGATCCTTATATTTTTGTAAGTGCTTGATTTGGAAGGCAATTATAAACTCAATATTACTTTGGACTTACTTGTTTCTATGTTGGTTCGATTATTTAGTGAACTAAATCTAATCGAGCATACAAACAACAATCATGCATAATATACATTCATTCACAATATATATAGTGCATAAATTTAATTTTGGTGAACTAGTATGGCCCAAAACCTTGTCTTGAAGAATCCAATCTTCTTCACCTTGTTAGCTTGGCATCGTCTTGAACTTCATTCAATATGTTAACTTAATGTTCTAAACTAGAAATACTTGAAATAATTAAAAATTACATCAAAATTTCAATGGTACGCAAACCATATTTAAAACTTTAAATTCAAAGATAAAACAGTTCGAAGACCATATTTAACTATCCTAGATTGGTCATACTAGTCACTTGAGTACCTGCATTACATAAAATATACACTCTATGCATTCATCCATTCGTATCTTAAAACGAATGGCCCAAATAAATATGCAAGTATTTACATGATTTATTTAAAATCACGTTCACATAAAACGCGTCCTAAAAGATTAATCAATTCCGAATTATTAATCCTTAGAATTTATTTTAATCAAAATTTAATTTAATTAAAATAATAGTGCCCTACGAAAATAATTAAAATAATTATTTCATTTTAATTTCATTAAGCGGCTCCCACTCAAACCAATATTTTATTTCGGAGAATTTAATATTAAATATTAAGTTAAACTCACGGCCCGACCCAAGTTAAATAAAATAATTAAATAATTATTCACCGTTAGCGATTTAATGCAAATATTAAATTTAAAGCCCAAACAAACAAAATGCCAAATTTTAGCCCAGCACTGCCAAGTACGCTGTGGCCATACGAGGTCACGAGGAGCAATGCCCCTCACTCGCAAGCCCATCGCACTCGTACCGCAGCCATCGCTGATGGCTGGCCCGTCGCTGCATGTGCTTGTGCTGCGCGCAAGCCAACACAGCATCGCTGCTTGCTTGCTCGCTGCTCGCAAGCCAAGGCAGCGCCTGCCTTGCTCGCTGCTGGCCAGCGCGCGCTGGCATGCCCAGCTTGCTGCTGGCTGCCCGCGTCGTTGCGCCATGCTTGCGAGGAGGCAGCGCGCATGTGGTACGACGAGCCACACGCACCGCACACCCCTCGTCTCGTGCCTTTGGCTCGTGCCATATGAGCCAACTAATTAAAAAAAATAATCTATTTCACGAAACCATATTTGCATTAGTTATTTTTGGGGAATTTAACAAAATTAATCGTTTTTATTTTCGAAAAATAACAAGTTGGTGATTTAATTAATTTTACAACAATCCAATTTTGCAATTTATTAAATCTTGGCTAACAATATTCAAATTTAACGAACGAACAACGTCAACAAAAAATTGATCATTTTTTATAATCGAATCTTAAATTTTAAATCGTTGTAAACATTCAATATTCAGATTTTTACCAATTTGGTTTAAGAGACGATTAAAATAAACGAATTTAATCAAAATTTTAATTCAATAATTTTTAAAATTTGCCGCTTTATATGAAATTATATTCCCTTTCCCAATTAACCAAATTTCCTGATCGAAATTATTTTAAAAATCAATTTGCGATCTAAAAATTACAAATTTGGGGAAAGTAAAATTAGGGTTTATACTTAACATGTTTGGCCGAAAATTTTACCATAATTTTAAAATATACCCCAGAACAGTAGGAAAAAATTTCAATCAATTCCGAGTAGTTTAGGTCGTGCAATTAATTGAAATACTTTCCGAAATTGTTAATTTTAATTAACAAAAATGCCCAAAACCTCATACTTCGAGGCCTGTTTTTGCGATTCTGTTCTCATGAGTAAAATCGTTTTCAATCAGATTAGGGTCAGAATAATCTAAATTTCGACACTTTTTTAATTCAGGACATATTACGCGATTCATCCAATAATCCAAATATTTCGTAAATTCAATAAAAAAATCCGAAAAATTTCGACAGCATACAAAAAACATATTAATCATGCTAAAAAGTCCCTTAATACATAACGCTCATGATACCACTGTAGGGGAATACACTTAAATACATATTAACATGTGCCGAACGATCCCCAAAGCCAGGAAATATGTATAAAGTATAGATTAAGCAAACTCACATTCGAAGAGTGTTTTCCCTAGTTCAACGATTCACGAACACGAACAAAGAACTCCAATTGTCGTTCCTCTATTTGGTTCACCGACACGTTCAGGTCCGTCTTGAGATTCGTAGCTTAGACGTCACTCAAGAATTTCTGCTTTTGGGAAGAACACATCCATGGAGGCTAAGAGAGAATTAGGGTTTCTTTCTCCTCCTTAGGGTTTGATGTGTAAACTGATTTTTGAATTAGTGTTAGGAAAAACACATTAGAATAGGTTATTAAAATAACCTTTCTAATGGACCAAGCTAACCGGCCAAGCACAAGGCTCAACCGGCCAGCAAGGCCCACCAGGAGTGCGAGCAAACGCAGCAAGCTTGCTGCTGGGCCGCGGGCCACAACGCAGCAGCTGCTGCCCTTTTGTGCACGCATCTAAGCAGCCAAGGCCATGGGCCAGCGTTGCAATCACGCGTGCTGCGCCCATGGGCCTTGCGCCTCATTTGCTTGGCTCGTGGGTTTGCTTTCGTGTTTGCGAATAAATTATCCTTCGACAATTTATTTATCGTTTCGTAGTTCACGATCCATTGTCGTACGATACGATTATTCGTTTCTCCTAGCTTACGAATATATGCAATCACGATATACGATTCCGATCTAACGTCATATCGTATATTTATGTTTTTCCGAACTTATTCCCGAAAAGCTATTAAATGAATTTTCGGTTCATTTAATCCGGTGGTCTGTTACATGTCAATGGTGTGACCTTATAGGTTCAGTCAAGAGTAAGCTGTGAGCCTAATATAGATTAGAACTCACTGATCGAAAGCATTGCTCCAGCTAGCTGTTCCGATCACTTGATCTCACTGAATTAATTTTTCGTAATTAATCTGAACCTTGGTATTAGTCTAATGCACCTTAGTGAAAGACATATTTCCTTCAAAAACTTCACACTTTCGATAATTTTAAGACAAACAGTAAATGATATGGTTGAGATACGCTATCAAGATTTGGTTTAGATAAACTCAATACTTGTGGTATACAAGGTTCTGGTTCTTAACGGTCTAAAGTCGGGAAGAAATAATCATTCAGTCATGTGTCTAAGGAGGTGGGTGACGCGGGAACAGCTAAGCAAACAAAGTTGTGCTCTCCAATCACCTCATTTGCTTGCCGGAGTTGTTCCTAATTCACTCGCTCCCCTACATTGACTGAATGATATTTGGAAATCTGTTTGGGCATGCAAATATCTGTAATAGAATAATTACAAAAAAATAGCACGTTTTTCTTCTTATGCACTTAGTGCAGCTTCGAATCGAAGCTAGTTATTACTCCGTATTATTTTAACTTGAATTTTTTTTTCGCTGGCAGTCAGTGAATCTGGACGAAATAAAATGTGAAATCCTCTGTGATGAAGTTCCCAAATCTGCTGAGTTTAATTACTCTTCCTTTTTAATCTTTTGTGATTAATTGTGTGAAGTTTTGTGTAAATATGGTGTAAGAAATAAATGGACGTTGAGTGTGTGCATCATCTGAAAATTTTTAAGTTGTATAAATGTTGGTTTGATTTTTTCTTTTTGCTGAGTATTGAGAACCCTATTAATTTGGTATGGTAGTTAGGCCAAGAGGTGGAAGGAAGAAGAGGGATTGTACTAGAGTTGTCTGTTCCCATAGTTAAAATTCAAGAATCTTAGTTTATGGATTGTAGTTTATCCATAATTTCCTAGGCAGGGTCATATAATCTTGTAATGCATTTGATACTTGTAATGCTTTTCACTAAGGTTGATATCTAGTCTATAAACATGCTCTTTCATGTCTCCTTTGAGTCTATTATGGTTGTTTAAGATCTATAAATTCTTACAGACCAAAATGTATTATAGTTTCTTAGTTGGACCATAAAAATTGAGTTGTTGTGTCATTAATCATTATAACAATTTTGTTGGGACAAGAAGTAACTCGTCTAGTGGGTTGAAGTTTTACACCCCTTGATAAAGTCGAAACTCGTCTAGTGGGTTGAAGTTTTGCTCTCACATATCTTAAATTCTTAATGTCTAAGCTGCTAAAATTGAGAACGCAGATTTCATGCTCTTGTATTAGATGGAACCGCTTTGCTAGTGGCTGATTTCGTGAAGGTTGGTTTTCTACTCACAATCTGTACACCAAAACCAATTTGACTGACATACTAAATGCACTTTTCTCATCACTTGCTACGCCTTGGCCATGATTGTTGGGACGTTGCTCGATACTACACTAGAAGCAAGGGAAACACTAGAAGATTCTGGGCAGCAACTAATTTTTTTTTATTTTTTTTGTTGGGTGTCAAGGGAAACCGTTAGATGGAATACATTGTTGTAGATATTTCAAGCTTTTGTATTGTAAGATTTATGAAGGTACCGCCTTTATTTATTTAGTCTTATTGATTTGATGTGGTTCTATTTAATAGGTTTCAGTTTACTATATATATATATATATATATATATATATATATATATATATATATATATATATATATATATATATAGTAAAATGGAACCTTTTTTTTTTTACAAAATTCAAAGTCATTTGCGTCGCACATTAGCTTAATGTGCAACGCAAATGACTTATTTTTTTGGCGCCAAAAAGGTCATTTGCGTCGCATATTAGCTTAATGTGCGATGCAAATGACTTTTCAGCATGGCGCCAGAAAAGTCATTTGTGTCGCACATTAAGCTAATGTGCGACGCAAATGACGTCGCACATGAGTGTCATTTGCGTCGCACAAAAGTGCGACGCAAATGACTTTTATTCATTTGCGTCGAGAGCTTTTGCCACGCACAATGTGCGACGCAAATGCACTTAAATGTGCGATGCAAACGAGATTTTTTCCACTGCAGTTTAAGTTAATGTGCGACGCAAATGACTTTAGTCATTTGCGTAGCTGCCAGTTGTGTCACACCGATGTGCAACGCAAATGAACACTTTTCCACGAATTATGTTCATATTCGTCTTTCATATACTTATTTTATTGTTATTTTATTATTATAATGTTAAAAATTACTATTATTATAATGTTAAAAATTACTATTATTATATTGCAATGTTCATATTTATGTATTTATTATTATTATTGTTATTATTATTATATTATTTTATTATATATTAATTTTTATTTTTCATTTGTTATTAATTATTAATTATTAATTATTATTAAATATTAATTATTTTTGTTATTTATTATTTGTTAATCCCTCCCTTCCTTACTATTTTTTGCCATCTTTTTTTTACTAAAGTACCCCCATTTCCATCTATAATTCCTAAATATCTCTCAAATATTCTACCCTACCTCATGTTTATTCCGCTCATGTAATCAGGTTTTACGTTATTTTAATAAAAATATCTCCCTTTCCTTCTTTCTTTATTATTTTCTATCTCTTTCATTTATTTCAAAAAGTAGAATCTTTTACACTCAGTTATACCAAGATTTCAATTTTTTTAATCCCCTTCCCGATTCCAATCGGGAAGAATATTAAGGAACGAAGTGAGTATTTATTATTAATTATTTATTACCATTATTTATTATTCATTATTCGTTATTTATTATTTAATTATTTACTATTAATTCAGTTCAATTCATTTCAGTTCAGTTTAGTTCCATTATATTTAATTCAGTTAAATTCAGCAAAAAAAACTCAGAAAAACAAGGCCTAAGTGCAAAAAAAAATATTGTGAGATAACCGTATAGCAAACTAGTAGAAAAAAAAATACTATTAGTAACCCTCCATTAATAACTTTATGCAATAAGGCCCGTTATTTGTAATTGGTACTTTAAAACGCCGTTCAAAATACAAGTCCAAAAACACAATAGCCACATTAGTAGTAACATGCTTTTTAGTAAGTCGTTATTAATAAATTTAATTAACATTTCCTTTTATATGCCCGTTACGACTACTAATTAAAATTTGATTAGGACCTTTTAATTGTAACTGGTATAAATATTATCGTTACTAATATTTTTTATTAAATTAATTATCACAAATTGGCACCAGATCTTTGCCAAAAGAACTTCCTTCTAGAGCAACGGATAATTTTTTAATTAATTATCACAAGTTGTCACCCACGACATGAGAGGTGTGAGGTGGGAATATGTTATGTTTTGCAAAAACATAACACTCAACAACAGGACAACATAAGCAAAGGGTAAGAGGTAAATGACAAAAAAAATAAATGACAAAAAAAACAATTAGAACAGAAAATTAAGAGAGAGAGAATGATAGAAAACGAAGAGAGAGAAATAGAAAAAAGTTGAGAGAGAAGGAAACGACAGAAGAGAGAGAAAGTGACAAAGTGGAGAGAGAAATTATTATTCCTTTACAAAAAAATACAATTCCTTTACATAAAAGTACCATTTGTTTTTCAAAAAGTACCATTTCTTTTAAAAAAGAGTACCATTTAAAGAAAAAGTACCATTTCTTTTTTTAAAAAATACCATATATTGTCCCTTTTTCGGGAGTTAATACTTCGGACGATCCCTAAACATTGGGGAACAACACAGTTTAGTCTCTGAAGTTGCAAAAGGAGCAGTTTAGTCCCTGATTTTGGATAGAAACATCTGCTTTTTGGCTTCTGTTACTATCGTCCATTTAAAAGCATTAAAATTAAAGGGAAATTAAAATATAAGCCACACAACGACAATAAAACGGTACTTTTACCTGTAATCAATTGTTAAATAAAGGAAAACCCATTTAAGTTGGTTGTTTACTAAAAACTAGTCGTTGGAGCTCTAAAAAACATAGTATTTAACAGTCCATGTACACAGCAACAATTAAACACTTAAAAAAAAAACCCTTCTTCTCCATCATCATCTTTGTGTTCCTTCTTTGTTGCTTCACCATAGCTACCTCTTCTCCAGAACAGGTAATTTTTTGCCGTTTTTGTAAATCCGTTTAAGTTACCTTATTTTAACTATACTTGAACCTACCTAGGAATAACTAATTAAAACAATAATGGATTTGCAGTATGATGAACATGGTTATGTCTTTGTTCACCAGTGGTGATAATTCACACCCAAAGAGGTGTTACTATGGATTGACAGTGTCCATCCAAAGGGCATTGACAAACGATAATCCTGGAATGAGGTTTATTGCTTGTCCAGATTATGATGTTGAAATGAATAGAAGGGGTTGCATATTATTTAGATGGATTTATGAACAAGAACCCACAGCTTGGCAAACAAATTTCATATTAGGGTTAATGCCAGATAAACAAAGCCTTGCTGCTGAAGTTGATAGTTTTGGGATTAAACTTAGGGAAGCTAACTTCTATGCAAGGAAGAGGGAGTTATATTATGTGATGAGCAAGATGAAAAGACCTTTTAGTGTGAAAGGTGAAGTGTGGGTTGTAATCTTAGTGGTTCTGTTTTTTTTTTTGGTTTGTTTTAAGTTAAGTAGATAGGTAAGTAATTTAATGATTTGCACTTATGTAATGAAGACTTTATTTGCAATAATATATATATTACCTCATGGTCTCTTTTCCAATCTTCTAGCCATAGCAAGATCCTGCAATGCTTGGCTTGATATTGTGTGTTGCCCTTGACTTGGTTGAAAATGTGACAATGGAAAATATTATACAGGGAAGGAATAGATGGTTTGATCACCCCCATGATCAGAATAGAAAGCTGCAACTCTTTGGCTCAGTGAGGTGGGGAAGTTTTGTGTTATAGGCTGCTGTAGGGGTTTTTTTCGTGCTCTTGATTTCCACTACGGAAAATAGGTTTCGAGCTTTGTATGTTTTTGGATTTGGAAGGAGTCTCCACCAAACAATTTTAAGGGTCCCGTTTGGAAAGACCAAAGTTGACTCTTTAGTGGATAAGGCATTGAATCTTAGAAACGGATGGGTGAGATCCGGGCAAGGGAACGGATGAGTATTTATTATTAATTATTTATTACCATCATTTATTATTCATTATTCGTTATTTATTATTTAATTATTTACTATTAATTCAGTTCAATTCATTTCAGTTCAATTTAGTTCCATTATATTTAATTCAGTTAAATTCAGCCAAAAAAACTCAGACAAACAAGGCCTAAGTGCAAAAAAAAATATTGTGAGATAACCGTATAGCAAACTAGTAGAAAAAAAAATACTATTAGTAACCCTCCATTAATAACTTTATGCAATAAGGCCCGTTATTTGTAATTGGTACTTTAAAACGCCGTTCAAAATACAAGTCCAAAAGTACAATAGCCACATTAGTAGTAACATGCTTTTTAGTAAGTCGTTATTAATAAATTTAATTAACATTTCCTTTTATATGCCCGTTACGACTACTAATTAAAATTTGATTAGGACCTTTTAATTGTAACTGGTATAAATATTATCGTTACTAATAGTTTTTTATTAAATTAATTATCACACATTGGCACCAGATCTTTGCCAAAAGAACTTCCTTCTAGAGCAACGGATAATTTTTTAATTAATTATCACAAGTTGTCACCCACGACATGAGAGGTGTGAGGTGGCAATATGTTATGTTTTGCAAAAACATAACACTCAACAATAGGACAACATAAGCAAAGGGTAAGAGGTAAATGACAAAAAAAAAATGACAAAAAAAACAATTAGAACAGAAAATTAAGAGAGAGAGAATGATAGAAAACGAAGAGAGAGAAATAGAAAAAAGTTGAGAGAGAAGAAAACGACAGAAGAGAGAGAAAGTGACAAAGTGGAGAGAGAAATTATTATTCCTTTACAAAAAAATACAATTCCTTTACATAAAAGTACCATTTGTTTTTCAAAAAGTACCATTTCTTTTAAAAAAGAGTACCATGTAAAGAAAAAGTACCATTTCTTTTTTAAAAAAATACCATATATTGTCCCTTTTTCGGGAGTTAATACTTCGGACGATCCCTAAACTTTGGGGAACAACACAGTTTAGTCTCTGAAGTTGCAAAAGGAGCAGTTTAGTCCCTGATTTTGGATAGAAACATCTGCTTTTTGGCTTCTGTTACTATCGTCCATTTAAAAGCATTAAAATTAAAGGGAAATTAAAATAAAAGCCACACAACGACAATAAAACGGTAATTTTACCTGTAATCAATTGTTAAATAAAGGGAAACCCATTTAAGTTGGTTGTTTACTAAAAATTAGTCGTTGGAGCTCTAAAAAACATAGTATTTAACAGTCCATGTACACAGCAACAATTAAACACTTCAAAAAAAAACCCTTCTTCTCCATCATCATCTTTGTGTTCCTTATTTGTTGCTTCACCATAGCTACCTCTTCTCCAGAACAGGTAATTTTTTGCCGTTTTTGTAAATCCGTTTAAGTTACCTTATTTTAACTATACTTGAACCTACTTAGGAATAACTAATTAAAACAATAATGGATTTGCAGTATGATGAACATGGTTATGTCTTTGTTCACCAGTGGTGATAATTCACACCCAAAGAGGTGTTACTATGGATTGACAGTGTCCATCCAAAGGGCATTGACAAACGATAATCCTGGAATGAGGTTTATTGCTTGTCCCGATTATGATGTTGAAATGAATAGAAGGGGTTGCATATTATTTAGATGGATTTATGAACAAGAACCCACATCTTGGCAAACAAATTTCATATTAGGGTTAATGCCAGATAAACAAAGCCTTGCTGCTGAAGTTGATAGTTTTGGGATTAAACTTAGGGAAGCTAACTTCTATGCAAGGAAGAGGGAGTTATATTATGTGATGAGCAAGATGAAAAGACCTTTTAGTGTGAAATGTGAAGTGTGGGTTGTAATCTTAGTGGTTCTGTTTTTTTTTTTTTTGGTTTGTTTTAAGTTAAGTAGATAGGTAAGTAATTTAATGATTTGCACTTATGTAATGAAGACTTTATTTGCAATAATATATATATTACCTCATGGTCTCTTTTCCAATCTTCTAGCCATAGCAAGATCCTGCAATGTTTGGCTTGATATTGTGTGTTGCCCTTGACTTGGTTGAAACTGTGACAATGGAAAATATTATACAGGGAAGGAATAGATGGTTTGATCACCCCCATGATCAGAATAGAAAGCTGCAACTCTTTGGCTCAGGGAGGTGGGGAAGTTTTGTGTTATAGGCTGCTGTAGGGGTTTTTTTCGTGCTCTTGATTTCCACTACGGAAAATAGGTTTCGAGCTTTGTATGTTTTTGGATTTGGAAGGACTCGCCACCAAACAATTTTAAGGGTCCCGTTTGGAAAGACCAAAGTTGACTCTTTAGTGGATAAGGCATTGAATCTTAGAAACGGATGGGTGAGATCCGGGCAAGGGAACGGATGAGTATTTATTATTAATTATTTATTACCATTATTTATTATTCATTATTCGTTATTTATTATTTAATTATTTACTATTAATTCAGTTCAATTCATTTCAGTTCAGTTTAGTTCCATTATATTTAATTCAGTTAAATTCAGCCAAAAAAAAAATCAGACAAACAAGGCCTAAGTGCAAAAAAAAATATTGTGAGATAACCGTATAGCAAACTAGTAGAAAAAAAAATACTATTAGTAACCCTCCATTAATAACTTTATGCAATAAGGCCCGTTATTTGTAATTGGTACTTTAAAACGCCGTTCAAAATACAAGTCCAAAAACACAATAGCCACATTAGTAGTAACATGCTTTTTAGTAAGTCGTTATTAATAAATTTAATTAACATTTCCTTTTATATGCCCGTTACGACTACTAATTAAAATTTGATTAGGACCTTTTAATTGTAACTGGTATAAATATTATCGTTACTAATATTTTTTTATTAAATTAATTATCACACATTGGCACCAGATCTTTGCCAAAAGAACTTCCTTCTAGAGCAACGGATAATTTTTTAATTAATTATCACAAGTTGTCACCCACGACATGAGAGGTGTGAGGTGGCAATATGTTATGTTTTGCAAAAACATAACACTCAACAATAGGACAACATAAGCAAAGGGTAAGAGGTAAATGACAAAAAAAAAAATGACAAAAAAAACAATTAGAACAGAAAATTAAGAGAGAGAGAATGATAGAAAACGAAGAGAGAGAAATAGAAAAAAGTTGAGAGAGAAGAAAACGACAGAAGAGAGAGAAAGTGACAAAGTGGAGAGAGAAATTATTATTCCTTTACAAAAAAATACAATTCCTTTACATAAAAGTACCATTTGTTTTTCAAAAAGTACCATTTCTTTTAAAAAAGAGTACCATTTAAAGAAAAAGTACCATTTCTTTTTAAAAAAAATACCATATATTGTCCCTTTTTCGGGAGTTAATACTTCGGACGATCCCTAAACTTTGGGGAACAACACAGTTTAGTCTCTGAAGTTGCAAAAGGAGCAGTTTAGTCCCTGATTTTGGATAGAAACATCTGCTTTTTGGCTTCTGTTACTATCGTCCATTTAAAAACATTAAAATTAAAGGGAAATTAAAATAAAAGCCACACAACGACAATAAAACGGTAATTTTACCTGTAATCAATTGTTAAATAAAGGGAAACCCATTTAAGTTGGTTGTTTACTAAAAACTAGTCGTAACAGTCCATGTACACAGCAACAATTAAACACTTCAAAAAAAACCCTTCTTCTCCATCATCATCTTTGTGTTCCTTCTTTGTTGCTTCACCGTAGCTACCTCTTCTCCAGAACAGGTAATTTTTTGCCGTTTTTGTAAATCCGTTTAAGTTACCTTATTTTAACTATACTTGAACCTACTTAGGAATAACTAATTAAAACAATAATGGATTTGCAGTATGATGAACATGGTTATGTCTTTGTTCACCAGTGGTGATAATTCACACCCAAAGAGGTGTTACTATGGATTGACAGTGTCCATCCAAAGGGCATTGGCAAACGATAATCCTGGAATGAGGTTTATTGCTTGTCCCGATTATGATGTTGAAATGAATAGAAGGGGTTGCATATTATTTAGATGGATTTATGAACAAGAACCCACAGCTTGGCAAACAAATTTCATATTAGGGTTAATGCCAGATAAACAAAGCCTTGCTGCTGAAGTTGATAGTTTTGGGATTAAACTTAGGGAAGCTAACTTCTATGCAACGAAAAGGGAGTTATATTATGTGATGAGCAAGATGAAAAGACCTTTTAGTGTGAAATGTGAAGTGTGGGTTGTAATCTTAGTGGTTCTATATTTTTTTTTTGGTTTGTTTTAAGTTAAGTAGATAGGTAAGTAATTTAATGATTTGCACTTATGTAATGAAGACTTTATTTGCAATAATATATATATTACCTCATGGTCTCTTTTCCAATCTTCTAGCTATACCAAGATCCTGCAATCCTTGGCTTGATATTGTGTGTTGCCCTTGACTTGGTTGAAACTGTGACAATGGAAAATATTATACAGGGAAGGAATAGATGGTTTGATCACCCCCATGATCAGAATAGAAAGCTGCAACTCTTTGGCTCAGGGAGGTGGGGAAGTTTTGTGTTATAGGCTGCTGTAGGGGTTTTTTTCGTGCTCTTGATTTCCACTACGGAAAATAGGTTTCGAGCTTTGTATGTTTTTGGATTTGGAAGGAGTCGCCACCAAACAATTTTAAGGGTTCCGTTTGGAAAGACCAAAGTTGACTCTTTAGTGGATAAGGCATTGAATCTTAGAAACGGATGGGTGAGATCCGGGCAAGGGAACGAGATGCTTATCCCGCGAGCCTTAAAAATTGTATCCAAATACATGGCATAGAACATTTTCGAATAACCCTGTCATGACTCTATGTGGGTTTGGATTTAGAATTTTAGCACATAGAATTTCTACTTATATTGTGACCACTTCGCTTTAAAGTTTATTTAAGGGAACCTAAGGCCGGTTTGTCCAAGAAATTATCTTTGTTAAGTGTGGTGTAACCTTGGATTTTGTTATATTTAGCATGTGAGGTGATGAAAGCAATAAACAAGTAAAGCAACATCACAATAGAAAATAAATGTGTAATTAGTAAAGATACATCACCACCTAGAAAAAGGACTAGGTAGGAACCACATTGCCTAGAAAGACTAGGCAAGTAAAGTTGCATAAATAGTAAGTGCGGAATATAAAGGTGCAATATTTAAAGGCATTATTGAAATTGCGGTATTGAAGTGCATAATTGAAAGAAATTATTGAAATTGTGGTATTGAAATGCATAATTGAAAAGATGCGATATTGAAATTGAACTATTGTATTTGAGATCCGAACGCCAAACGACTTCTTAATAATAAGTGCGTCCGACACGGATTCAAGTATAAATTCACTACTACAAAATTCGGCAAAGGGACCCGTCCAAAATGGCATAAGAGACCTCCTCTAAGGGGGTCTCTAGATGGGGGGGGGGGTCTCTTTTTAAAAGAGACCCTCTCTTAGAAAGGGGGTCTATTCGTTAAAAGCTAGAGACCCTTCATGTAAGAAAAGGGGTCTCTTGTGTAATGTTGCCAGAAAATATTTTAGAAGGGAAAGAGACCCCATATGTATGATATAAGATCTGTTTGTTAAAAATATTCATACCCCACATGTAAGATATGGGGTCTCTTTGAATTTTATAATTTTTTTTTTATTTAAGAAATTAAGAACCCATATATAAGAAAAAGGGGTCTCTTTGAACAATTTATTAATTTATTTTCGTGTAAGCTCAGACCCCATATGTAAGATATGGCGTCTCTTTGATTTTTTTAATAATTTTTTTTCTACTAAGCTCAGACCCCATATATAAGATATGGGGTCTCTTTGAATTGTTTAGTATTATACCTAGATATCCCTTTTTATGAATAACAGGTCTCTTTTCATTTATATATTTTTTTAAAAAAATCGATAATAACAGGTATTTAAACCTATAGTTTACATGCTAAACTTGTAGATGCTGCATTCACAAATTGTATTAAACTACCTACTGCTAAAACATTTCGTAATAAATTCAATAAACATTCCACAATATTCCATATTATTACCAACAAATGTATTTCCTAAAAGTAATGCTCAAAACACAAAAGCTTTACATTAATTGTAATTTCCATAAACGTAAAAGTTTGACATCGTAATTTCAAAAAACGTAAATCTTAAAGTTCTAAAATCTAATCAGTCACACCAATTTACCAATAACTGGAACCAAAGCTCATGGAGTTATTTCCATACCATCATGATCATCTTTGTTTTCTTCATTTGCTTCTTGCTTGAGAAAATACTCGGCGTACATGTCTCTAACCTTATCAACATTTTCCGAGAATAGGTTTCTTGAGAAAAACTGTAAATAAGTAACATAATTAGTATATAAGAAAATGCATAGTTCTATAATGGTTAACAGGTAAAGCCTCATGTTTCTAAAGAAGTTATCCCCTCTACCACATCTTAGCATCAAACCAAAACATGGTATACATGGGTAGCACATTAGAAGAATGACAATTTATGCACAGGCGGCACAACTATGTATCTCTACCTTAGTTCAGCTTCTGCAAAACGTACTAAGAAAAGCATTCAGATACACATGGATCTTTTCCATAACCTAACAGCCTACAAATGTCAAAGTAATAGTCCACTCAAACTATAATTTAAGATCCAACGTACCATTGTCATCCTGCATCAAGTGCAATAATTTTCTTACCTGTTTGGGTTCGCCATTTTTGCCAGCAATGGTTGTGGATATTATATGGCCTGTAACCTGATCATTCTCCTGTATTACAGCGGGAGCCATTTCCTGCAAACAAACAACCGATATTTTTAGCTAAAATGATCAGAACATAGTGTGACAGCAACAATTCATCAAAGAAAGCAGCACAGGTGTTGTATGAAATAACCAGTTTCAACATTTAAGGCCCAAGAACTAAACGCGTGAATATCTCCAAATCCTTAACTAGCAAAGAATTCAGGGAAGCATAATAAATTAATAATGCACGAAATCCACAACTCAGAACATACAAAATGACCTCTATTTACAGAAAAGAATCAAGGGATAAATGAGTTAATGACCTAATGAAGCTGTTTGTGAATGGCCTACACATAACAGTCTAAATTCGTTGTTATGAGAAGTCAGAGACCAGAAGATATTGGTGCTGAACAAGATAGTTGGAGTCTAATGTGTCTCTATCATCCAGTAAACGTGAGATACAGTAAAACACTATAGTCTATACTCTATAGCAACACAAGCAAGTAGACAACACAAACTTTCTGACAATTAGTCTTGCAATTATGAGTATTCAAGAGGGAATATTCAAACCAATAATCAAAATCAACAAACATACGTAGAACTCCACAATGTTTATACACAGATAAACAAGATACACCATAACCTTTTTTTCTTAACATCAAATGCACTTTTCAGACAGTCAAGTTCCTTCTCCAAATCATTGATAGATTGATTGTATGCCTGGGTCGGTGAAGATTGGCTTGTAGTGTGAATCTTACAGAGAAACAATGCATTTGATGGAAAAATGTCTGGATATGGAAGGGGGTCAAGAATTCTCAAATCAAAATTCGCTATAACTTAAAAACTAAATAAGACAGTCGCCAACAATGAAGTAAATGGTCTTTCAAGCCATTAGCGCGCTAATCAGATATTCAAAACTCAAAAGCAATTACCGCATTGAAGAACTTGATTTCAAGACAACTGAAATTCAGCAGGATAAAATAAAACAAAAAGAAAAACACACTAAAGATCCGTTATGTCATATAAAGGGTCTCTTATTTAGGGTCCTTTTGCCAAATCAAAGCTTTAACTAATATATCATAAGAAAAATTCATAATGCAATGTTCAGGCGCGCGGTTGTTCTCGCTTTGAACATCGTCTGAAAGTACACCATCTAGTATTTATGTTGTTTCATCATAATGCAACCGGACAAATGAAATTAAATGAAACAAGGAAACTCACAAAATCAAGCCTGGCTAATTGCATTACAATTTCACAGAATACTAACTTTACAGAAGAAAAACAAAATCTAACCGCAATTCAATCATTTTCCATTAGTTCCTCAATCACCTTTACATCCCAAAATATTTAAACCATCGGCCCAAATCCTCCCGAAGATCGATCCCTCAAAACCCTAACCTCATGTACATGTAAAGAAACACTAGATTTATCAGAAAAAAGGAACCAACAATACTATATCATTAATGTTTAATATTGAATTCCAAACATGACTTAACAATACCATGGTGTTAAAAGACAAATCCGACAGTATGTATAGCATAAAAAAACTATCTATGCAGTATGTTGCAAAAACTATCTAAAAAATCCGTCAGTCCATCATCCAATATTGATGGAGACAACAACGACAATAAAATGAATATGGCTAAGGGTAAAAACACATGACTCTTCTGTCTAACAAAAATATGTACTTATATAGTCATAGTTTGTTAGGCCCCTCATGTAATGCATATATATTCGTGGCAAGTATCTATCGAATTATGAGAAAGAACCCTTTACCCATTAGTTTAACATCATCAGCAATCTACCCACCAATCAAACACAAAGAAATTGTTCTAGAACTCTATCCTATGCTAACTAGAACAGGTGGACATTAGGGGACTATTCATATCCAAAAAAAATTTATACTTCAAATCAAATTCGGAGGAAATCAGACAAACTTGCTTACAAAGTTATATCAATCAACAAAATAATTCAGTAGACTTTAGGGGTGGGCTATTTTCCCTCATAGATTGATGTCATATCACATGTGACTGTACGTTTCTTGATAAAACTAATTGGTTCTCGGGCATAGGTTAGAAAGGGCATCACCATCAAAAAGAAATTACCAAAGAAAGTAACCTAAGGTTATTTAAACAATCTAATATCACCCCCAAAGCCCTATCATAAACCTGGTAGCTGATCAGTCCAAATACACAGACTAGTATATGCAAATATATTTTAGACTTTAGACATATAACTTGTGAGTGAAGAAGCAAATGAGAGATATGGTACATGGCAGCATGGGCGTTACCTCTTACTATGAACATTGACATATCACTTATTCTTATTAGCTGTGACAGTGCTCTGAATAGTGGAAACTACGTCAACATAGTTGGTGTGATATATGACATTTGCATTGTTGAACATTCCTTCTTTAAGAGAAACCGCAATGAACTATCAAACACAAAAGAACAAACATCGGGAAAAATATACACTGAATAGGACCTCCAATTGTTTAGCATTAAAAAAGCAAAAGAATACAATATTAAATTCATATTTGATGATATTAGGTCCTGTAAACCAAACGGTAAAAGATAGACATGAATCCGGGACAAAAGAGTGCTCAACCTGTGACTAGGGGAAGTGAGTTTTAATCATCCTTTCAATATTTTGAGTGTGGCTTAGATCACATGCGAGGACAACATATTCAAAATGGAAGTTTATAGGCATTTTCAACTAGTTAGCATCAAACATTTGACCAACAATCAAGCAAAGAACAAACAAGGAGAACAAACAAAGGCATGAACCAACTGACACAAGTCACACAACCAGCTAAATTGAGGACATTCAAAATTTTCTTTTTGGCCTTCTCTGCTGTTATGAATTAATGGAACACTCAGACTCATTAGACCATTCGAGACCAACCCATACAACTAGATAGTTCCATTTGACTCAAGCTTGGTACAAATGTAGCACTTTGCAGAACCAGTAGCAATATGGAATTAGTAGACTTCAAATGAACCAAAGAAACTCATAAAATCAAGCATCACTAATAACATTACCAAAATAATTCTTGCATTCCTACAATTCTAATTTTGCATAAAAAACACACAAACTACCAGCAATTCAATCACATTCCGATTAGTTCTTTGATTACCTTTACACCCCGAAACATTTAAACCAATCTTAAATCCTAATTTCGCTTAAATCTCCAGAAGATCGATCCCTCAAAACCCTAATCTCACAACACATAACCGAACAAGTAAAAAAAAAACCCTAAATTCCATGAAATCCAGAACAAATAAGAAATAAATAAACCAAAACAATTGCATCAAAATCAACATGAAGTTCAAACGAAATCAACAAAAATATCAAAAATTCAGTGATTTAAGCTAAATTATTGTAGACCTGGAAAATGGCGAGAGCGATGAGCTTTACGAGGTCGAGAATAAGAAGATGCCATAAGTTCTTCTGGTTCAGATCTGCGAGTGGCATTGTAGCTCGTTGAACTCTGGATGCTCGCTGCTTCCAAATAATGAGGCGACAACATCAGGGTGATTTTCTCAATCTTGTTTCTCAGATTGAAAGGGGCAGTGCGGAGGAAAGGAGATGGAAGGAAAAACTAGTGGTTTAATTTTTTTTTTTTTCAAGAAACAATGTTGTTGGGAGATTTGAAGAAAGAAAAGAAAGAGACCCGGTAACCAAGTAAGGGGTCTCTCCCTTTTCTCCTATTTTTAATTCCGTGGGTCCAGTGCATATAAGAGACCCGTTAAATAAAATAACGGGTCTTTAATTTGTTTTATCTCTTTAATTTTTTAGAAAAATTAGGTGGGCCCTTGGATATACTAGAGACCTGTTAACTCAAATAATAGGTCTCTAGATCTTTTTACTATATTTTTCGTGGATAAAGTGTGGGTCATTTGACTCATTAGAGACCCATTATCTCTAATATTGGGTCTCTTATGTTAAAGAGACCCGTTATCTCAACCAACGGGTCTTATCTTAAGGATCTCTTTGCCCATATTTAATTCGTGGTAGTGAAAAATCTCAACTTTAGGACAAGTTGCTCATCCAAAAGTGTGTTAGATTTTGGACATACAAATTGAACTTGAAATATTGAATCTTTAATATTGAACTTAGGAGTCTTGAATCTCAAAGATTAGACCTTTTAATGTTGAAAATGTTTCATCTTTGATATGCTCCGTATCTTGAAATGATTCTAATTTAAGGAAGTGATTACAAACAACCTTAAAAATCATAGAATCTTGAAAATGAAATTTGTACTTGAATATTGAAATGAAGAGTCTTGAATCTCAAAGATTAGACCTTTTAATGTTAATTAAAAAAGTTTCACCTTTGATGTGCTCCATAACTTGAAATGATTCTAGTTTAAGGAAGTGATTACAAACAACCTTAAACATCATAGAATCTTGAAAATGAAACATGGACTTGAATATTGAAAAGAGGAGTCTTGAATCTCAAAGATTAGACATTTAAATATTAAAAAGGTTTCACCTTTGATGTGCTCCATAACTTGAAATGATTCTAGTTTAAGTAAGTGATTACAAACAAACTTAAACATCATGGAATCCATAACTTTGTATTTGGATCATAGAAAGTATTGATTTTGTAAAAATATGTGATTATTGTAAGTGACACTTTTAAGAGTAAAAGTGCCAACTTTAGTAATCATTTTGAAAAAGAAATTATAGAAACATGGTAGATTAGGATTGGGATTCGGAATTATCTAGTTAGGTTTAGGTTAGAATTCCTTTTGGAACTCCTAATTGCTTGAAATCATGAGATTTGTATGAGATTTTTGAAGTTTTTGTATTTGATTTTTGAGGGGAAATTTCAGAATTATGACGTTCTGATTGTAATTTGGTGCCCTAAAGTGCTTGGAAATCAGGGTTTAAATAGAAAATTGGATGGCTAACGCCAGATGACAGCTGCGCCCAGCGCAGCAACGGCGCCTGGCGCCGCTGACGTGGCACAAAAAACGCCAAGCAAGGACAATGACGCCGTCCTTGCATTTGGCTTTTAGTGAGCGTACCTTGAAATCTACGAATTTTGGCACGTAGCATTTGCTTCATGGTTAAGGCTTTGATTTTGCGACTAAAAACTAGTCGTTTTCGGGTTTTTGAATTCGATTTTACGGGACGAGGCCCTACTTGCTCGGTTTTGTGGGTTGGCGCCCGAATTTGGATTGCTTAGTGTCATTTTGACTAGGAAAGGTCTTGTAAAACCAATGGCGTGGTCCATTGGGTGAGATTGTACTTGGATTTTGAAATTGATTTTCGGAAATTGAATTTTGTACCGAGTTCCGTAATGGGAACAATCTCGGGAATTGGATTTTGGATCTTGGAATATGTTTTAGCAATTGGGACTTCCGCACGGAGTTGTTCCAACAACCTAGCAAGGATAATGGTATCGTCATCATCCCAATGGGGAGATACGATTTAGGTGTCTACAGAAGCCCCCACTTTGACTGAGCGTCCTGTTAGGAAAGCGCGAGTCAAAGTTTTTCGACTTGGGACGGAGAACGGTCAAGATGTTCTGCAATCAAGACCATTATTTGTACGGCGGTACCTTCACAAGATAGACGTTAGGAAAAAGGATATAGTCTACCTCCGTACGGTTGTGACGACTCTGATTTGTAACTGTACTACCTTACCGCCTTTGGTTTAGGACGGAGCTTGGCATCGAAAATTTTGAATCTTGAATTTTTGAATTTTGAATTTTTGACTTTGAATACCCGGAGTTGATCCGCTGGGGATAGGTTCACTCGGGAGAAGAGCTTTTTATTGACTCTTAAAATCTTGAAATTTCGGCTGACTTTCCTGGAGCTTGGGTCCTTTTGGAGTCGAACGCCTGAATTCTTGTATTTTTCGGACTTTGTATTCTTGAAATATTTTTCTGCTGGTGTTTGGAGATACAGGTATATACTAGTAATATCGGAAGGTAGCATGATTTGATGTTTGATGCCTGGTGCAGAAAACCGTAGCAGCAAAGAACGTGCAATCAGCATGGAGGACCGCGCGGAGAAGATTCCGCGCATGCAGCTGCGCGGCGCCCAACGCAGAGCTCGACGTTTGACGCAGGGGTTGGCTATAAATGCCCCCCTTGCCGTGCCATTTGAAGAGCACCCATATTCATTTTCTTGCTTTTCTCTCTCAAAGGTCGACTACTCTCCCCTTGATCTTGTTGTTCTTGCCTTGTCCATGTAAGTATTTCATGTTTTGTTTATGAAATAACCTATAGGATTGCATGTAGTTTCATTTTTTGTACGTTGAAATGCTTGTTGATATGATGCTTGTATGATAGTAGGCTTCTTGAATACTTGTAGAAAATTGTTTGGTAGCCACTTGAACTTGAACTGTTGGAACTTGTAGAATTTTGTATTGTTGGAACTTGTAGAATTTTGAACTTTTCCTTGAATCATGTACTTGGTATTTGTAGATAGTTACCCTACTGGTGACCTTGTTTGGTCTTGTAGGAGAGTAAGCTAGGATGGCCTAGATGTTGTTTGTAAAATTTTGAATATTGGTTTCGGCACGGATAGCCTAGGCGTTGGTTTAGAACTTGTATACCTCGTTTGGCATGGATAGCCTAGGCGTTGGTGTAGAACTTGTATACCTGCTTCGGCATGGATAGCCTAGGCGTTGGTGTAGAACTTGTATACCTGCTTCGGCATGGATAGCCTAGGCGTTGGGGTAGAATTCTCTGTCGAAGTAGATGTCCCTGGCTAAAATTGTATTGCCACCAGGGATTTTTTGAACTTTGATTTTTTATGGGCTAGTATAAGATAGCCCCCAATCTTAAATGTTGATTTTTTTTTTGTATTTCGAACGCTTTAGCATGCCTCGTCATACCCGGAGGAAGCTCGCCGAACGTTCGGCATTTCGAGCTACTATGGAGGACGCTTCGGATGACGAAGCGGCGGCAACGAATGTGCCGGAGCCAGGCATGGTACCGCGGAGAGTCCCTACATTCAACGACACTGGCTGGCGGCCTTCGGATCTTGCATTTCGACCAGAGTTTCATCTTTTCCAGCGGCCATGGGCTGGTTTGGTGAGTCTTGTACTGTGCTTTGAATTTATCTCTTGAATTTGTATAGATCTTGGGCTGATCCTCTCATTTGTAGGCTGACGGGGAGCCGATGCGCAAATTTTGGTTTTTGAGGGATCTTTATAATGTCTTCTCGACTGTCTATGACGATGCGTAGGCTCGGGCGATCTGGATGCAGACGGGTCTGGTTGATTTCTGGCATGCTTTGGGTGACGCTCAAGGGATGACGGGCATCAAAGCCCGACTACAGGCCCTGCTGGAGCGGTGGTTGGATACCACCAACACTTTTCATATGGTCTGGGGGGATATCACCATTACCCGTTTCGAGTTTGCTATGATTCCAGGCCTCCCCTTTTCTGAGAGGGAAGTGACTTTCAACTCCAAGTTGACATGGCATTCGAACGGTGTCAGGGAGTTGATTGGCCTTGTTGTTGATTTGATGACGGATGACACCCGTGCTCCTATGACAATGATCATGGCTGGGATCCGCAACACGGACTTATCTACGGAGCAAAGCGTTCGGCTCTTCCTCGTGGTCCTTGTGAATAGAGTGATGGCCCAGAGCAGGAGTAGCCGGGTGCTGGTTGGCTTCTTGGGGGCTTTGAGTGACTTGAGGACTGTTTTAGGCCTCAACTAGGGTGGTCTGGCATACAACCACCTTTTGTATGAAATGAAGAACGCCTCCTGGACTTCACCGGAGAGCAAGGCGAGCGTTGCTGCTTTGTGGAGCGTGCTGGAGGTATTTGGGACTCCTTGTGCTTTGTATTTTGTACTTGTATGTTTGTATCTTGAATCTTGTACACATAGGATTTGACCGATGCTTTTGCTTGTTTTTTTGAAGATCTGGGCGTACGAGCATTTTTCGACTTTGGCGCCAGCTCGTACTGGGGTTGCGGCTTACCCGTATGCTGCCTCTTGGGTAGGAGCGGTGCGCAGCAATGTGTCTTTGGCGACCTTCCGCAGAGCTTTGCGGGTTTTGCCTGTTAATAAGTTATGCCTTTGTACTGTTCTGCACTCTTGTATCTGTTGCACTTGTATACTTGTCTGAACTGTTTGTCTTGTAGGTGGTTTGGCGTCCCTTTGCTGGTGCGCCTACACCGGCTTCGGCCATGCAAGCCCACTTCTTTTCTGGACGACGGGTTTTTCTCTCGGGGGGTGTATCGCCATATGTGGTAACTGGGGGAGCGAGTGTCTATTCAACATAGTACGAGAGGCAGGCTCGTCCTTAAGGACCCACCGGAGACCATGCTGACAACAATTGAAGATGTTGCTCAGTTCTATTTGGAGGCCATGGAGGCTGGGGACAAGTCCATTTGTCTCCCTTGGGAGAATTTTGTAGATAGGAGAGGCAGTCATGATGGCCTTTTGGCGAGGCTTGCTCCACTTGTACGCTTCGTACTGCCGGTGAGATTTTAAATTTGTGTCTTGTATTCTTGTATTCTCGTATTCTTGTATTCTTGTATTCTTGTATTCTCTGATCATTGTATGAATGTTTGTAGGGGGAGGATATTCCCTATGCTGACAGGGTTATCCGCTATGTTGATTCGGACGGAGAGCAGGTGGAGGTTACCGTTCCGGTGGCTTCTTCTCCGCATTGGAGGTCGTACGATGCTGTACTGGAGCAATATGCAACTGTAAGTACCGTTGTATTTTCTCGAAATTGATTATAATCTTGTATCTGGAAATTGATTTTGAATCTTGTATGCAGGCGCCTCGGGTGAGAGTGCGTCCTTGGATGCTTGTGATAGACTCCTTGAAGATGCATTGCGTCAATCTGACCAAGAAGCTCACTAGCCGGGATAGAGAGGTGCATTATGTGACTGTGGAATTTTGTATTCTTGAAACTTGTATATGTATGTCTGATTCTTGAATTTTGAATTTTGTATAGGAGCGCCGTGGAGGTCGCAGAGATTCCGTGGACAGGGAGCCCCCAGTGGATACTTTGAGAGAGCAGGACGGGCCGAGCTTAGGTCTGGGCCTTGGTTCTGGTAATAGTACTCGTCATAGGAATTCTGATGTTGATAGGGGAGCTGTTCCCTTTACATATGCTGAGCCTACCAGGCATTCTGTTGGAGGTTCGGGCAGCCAGATGCCTTTCACGCCTCCCCCTGGTCCTTATTTCGGAGCGAGTAGCTCCCAGCCTTGTAGTGCAGAGTCTTGGGCTTATTGGCACGAGATGGAGAGGATGGGACAGGCCCGTGCTTTTAAGATGCAGCGCCAGTTCATGGCGATTCCGCAGCCTTATCAGTATCCTTCCCATCAGCTGGGAACTCATCGTCCTCCCGGTACCCTTCGTATTTCAGAGCAGGAGCCTGTTACCCTTGGGATGGAGCTAGACCGGGATCTGGAGTACTATATGAGTCGAAACAGGAATAAGGAGCCTGTGATTGACATTGCGGCTGATGATGATTCTGATTGGTCCTGCATGGCTGCGAGTTCCAGCTTGCCTCGATTAGATTTTTGTATGGTTTTTTTATGGATTTTTATGTAGCTTGTATTTGGATTTGAATTTTCTATGGTTTTGTACTTGAATTTTGTAAAGTTTGGAATTTTTGGATTTTGTATGGTGGGAAATTTGGATTATGTATGGTGTCAATTTTGTATGCGTTGTGTGTGCTTTTGAAATATGTAGCTATATGTATGCATGCAAAATTTGCAAAAATTTGCCCATTTTTTCGGGTGTACATACCCACTATAAGCCCCCACTTTGACTAAGGTTTTTTTGTTAGAAAAAGCGCAAGTCAAAGTATATTCAACTCTTTCTTATGCATATGTAGACTCGGCTTAGGACGTCGATCTAGAAGTAGAATGCTTGGATTTTTAACAGATTGACCCGAAATCGGCCCGAAGCGCTGACTCGGACAACTTGAAATTGCGCGGCTTGCGGCTTTTGGAATCTTGAATTATTGGGGCTGCGCTAGCTGTCCAAAGCTATAAAGAGTGCGTACTCAGAATCATAAAGGGGACGTTGGGCTCGTCCTTGTTGCAGGCCCCTGCGCCTGGTGCAAGCCTCGGCGCTCGGCGCCGGTGCACAACCATAAATGCCAGTTTTGTATAAATAAGAAGCTTTTCGGATCATATTTTTGCACCAATCTTTCCATATTCTTCTTTGCATACTGTTTCTTCACGAAAAAGAATGAAAATGGCCATGTCTTTTGAAAATGCCTTGAACTCTTGGCTTGGTTCGTTAGGCAAGATGGAGAAAAGGGAGCTTGACGGCATGCATCTTGAGGGTGCTCGCCTCTTTCCGGTTTGTGAAACTTTATGTGCACTTCATTCTTGCTGCTTTGGAGGTTTGGGATCCAAATCACCATATTTTTCGCTTTGGAAACAACGAGGTATGTCCCCTCCTTGAAGAGTTCAGTGCTATATTGGGGTGGCCTTTTATGATGGAGCCATGCATACGTAGTGTTGAAGAACACTTTTTCTTGGCCTTTCAAAGTTATTTGGGTTTGAAGCCCCCACTTTTGAGTGCTGTTGTATATGGCCGAGCGGTGGATTTGTCCCTCCTTGTCACTTACTTTGCTGGGCTTGACGTCCCCATGTTTTACCGCTTTAGGGCCTTGAGTTTTTGTATCTTTGCTCGCTTCCTTTTTTCGAAACAGGGGTTTGGCAATGGCGATGCCTCCCTAATAGAGATTGTGGAGCAGTTTGCTAGTGGCAGGGACCCAATGCCGCTTGTGATTGGCGAAACATTGATGGGCCTTGATATGCTGAAGTCGGATCCCTCTGCTTTGCCGTTGGGAAGTCCGGTATTACTCCAAGTAAGGATCTGGAGCTTTCTTGTATATTGGAACTGTACTTGCATTTTGAATGTTTAATTTTGAAGTACTTTTCTTGTATTACCTCAAAGGTCAGGCTTATGGAGAGACTCATGCTGGTAGCACCACCGGAGAACATGGAAAGCTATAATAGGAAAGGGTTCACTGTGCGGCCCAAGGTGTATGGCCGACTTTCATTGGATGAGTGGCGTTGTGCACTCCCTGGGGTTGAATCTTGTGTCAGGTTGGTAGTTCCTTGGTGGGGAATTGCTTCTATGAGACATGCACCTGGATCTACTGCTTTGAGGGTGCCTAGCCTCACAATGTTAGCCTTCTACTCTCCTGCTCGAGTGATGAGACAATATGGCTTGAAACAAGAAATCCCGGATTGTGCTGAGGAGCATCCCAAACCTGTTGCACTGAATGTTAATCGTCTTGATGTTTGGAGGTGGTATTGGGTTGCCAAACCATTCTTGAATATTCAATTTCCAACTGAGCCTGCTACTCTGTCTGCGGGGTATATTGTATGATGAAAGGCCCAAGGCAAAGGGAAATTTCTCTCTCTGAACCAGCGAAAGACCGAGGTTCTATAGCTAGACGCCCTGCATCAACTTATTATGAAGAAGGTGACGCGAGTGTGGCCCGTCTGGTGCTTGACCGTTCTGGGTCCAAAAGAGGTTTGTTATCTTCCCGTCTTGGAAGATTAGCAAGTTCCTTCTCCCGCCGCTTGGGCAAGGGGAATATTGATGAATGATTGTGGGAAGAGGCAGGGGATAGTACTCAAGATGCTAAGACTCAAGAGCATAGTCGCCCGACTCCAGATCTTTGTATACTTAATGTGTTTGAAGTTGTACTAGGAAGAAGTGTGTTTAAGAGTGTGTTTAGAAATTGTATTTTGAAATTGTGTTTGGTGGAAGTGAAAAGGCTTTGAACTTTTCTTCACTTGATTCCAACCTTGTACTCTGAATTAGCTTTGAAGGCTTTAGAGCCAAATAAAAGTCATTGTGTTAAATTCTGCTCGAACATGCTTTGCTTTTAAATTTGCACATTTGGAATAAAGACAACAACAATTGAATTTTTAATTTTGAATTGTTTTTTAGGATGCCCTTAATTGAGGAAAATTTGAATTTGTTTTGTATTAAAGTGACCGGGCCTCGGAATGAGGTTGCCTATGTGTCCCATTAAGAAATTAGGCCGGGCGTAGTTCTAACTTACATAACTTTTTGAACTTGACTTTGACTTTTGAATCTAGAACTTAGACATAGAACTTTTTGAGCTGATCGAGGTTCGTCAAGGAACAAAATTCTGTCCCATCGACATCTGTTAATTCGACTGCTCCCCCAGAGAGGATTTTCCTGACAATGTATGGTCCCGCCCAGTTGGGTTTGAATTTTCCCCTTGGGTCCATGACGCTCTTGCGAAGGGCTTTCAGGACAAGCTCGCCTTCCTTGATGTTTCGGGTTCTGACCCTCTTGTTGAAATGTCTGGCCACTCGGCGCTGATAGACTTGTACATGGTGAGCGGCTTGAAGCCGACGCTCATTGAGCATGATTAGCTCGTCATATCTTGATTGTACCCATGCAGCTTCTAGGATTTTTCTTTCAAGGACTATCCTTAGAGAAGGTATCTCTAGCTCAATAGGTTGTACAGCTTCTATTTCATAGACCAATGAAAATGGGGTTGCGCCCGTTGAAGTGCGGATTGAAGTTCGATATCCCTACAATGCGAAGTGCAACTTCTGGGGCCAGTCTTTGTAATTGGTTGTCATCTTCATAGTGATAGCTTTTTCATTCATGTTGTCTGCTTCGACTGCCCCATTAGTTTGCGGGCGATAAGGCGAAGAACGGTGATGCTGAATTTTGTACTCGGTGAATAGGTCTTCACACTCTCCTTGGAAATGGGTTCCCTGGTCACTAATGAACTCGTGAGGAATTCCTTATCTGAATATGATGTTTTCTTGTATGAACTGGGCCACTTTCTTGGAACCCAACACTTTGAATGACCTGGCTTCGACCCACTTAGTGAAATAGTCGATTGCGACCAGTATGAATTCATGACCCCCGGTGCCTATTGGAGTGACTTTGCCGATGACGTCGATACCCCAAGCTGAGAATGGCTATGGTGATGATTGAGAATATATCAAGGATGGGGGAATGTGCTTCAGATTCACACACTTTTGGCAGGTAGGACATTTCTTGACAAAGAAGTAACAATCCCGTTCGATGGTGGTCCAGTAATATCGAGCCCTGATGACTTTGAGGGCCAACATCTTCCCATTCATGTGGGTACCACAGACTCTGGCATGTAAGGTGTCCATTACTCTTTGTGCTTCGTGCTTGTCGACACATCGGAGATTGGGGCCGCTAGGGGACCTCTTGTATAGAACGCCGCCTTCTATGACGAAATTTGCTGATTGTAGGCGTAAAGCTCTTTGAGACTTGCTTGAAAAGTGCGGGGGATACTCAGAGTTTTGCAGATACCTTTGAAAGTCTATAAACCAGGGCTCATCTCTTTCAGGCTCGACGTCGTCAATAGCATAGGCATATGCTGCTTCTTGACGCGTTTCAATTGTAAGTGGTATTTCAGCCATGTCATTTGGAATGTTGATCATTGATGCCAGTTTTGCCAGTGCGTCGGCGAATTGATTCTCCTCTCTTGGGAGGTATGTGTGTGTAGCGGAGCTCTTCTACTTGCTCAGACAACTTCTCAAGATAGGATTGGTATGGGGCCAAGCTACGCTCCTTACTTTCCACTTGCTGGAAATTTGATTGATGATTACGGAAGAATCCCCGTACACTCGAAGTTTTTGGACACCCAATGCTTAGGCGGCTTCCAGGCCAATAATGCATGCTTCATATTCTGCCGCATTGTTCGTGACATTGAATTGCAATTTTGCTGACATAGGAATGTGAGTGTCGTCCGGGGCTACTAGAATCACTCCAACACCACATCTGTTCTGATTTGAGGCACCGTCAAAGTGCAGCAACCAACTATCATCGCTTGTCATTAGAATTTGCTCATCGGGTAAGTCATAATGCTCCTGTTCCGCCTCAATGGGAGAGTCGGCTAGGAAGTCTGAGATAGCCGAACCCTTGATAGACTTTTGAGGAATGTACTTGAGATCGAATTCCGCTAACATGACCAACCATCTAGACAACCGTCCGTTGAGAGCTGGTTTTTCAAATAGGTACTTGGGAGGATCCGCTTTGCTAATTACATACAATGTATGGGAGAGCATGTAGTGCCGTAGTTTCTTTGTGGCCCAAACCAAGGCGATACTGAGCCTCTCGAGTTGAGTATATCTGGTTTCGTACTCGATCATCTTTTTGCTTATGTAGTATACGACATTCTCTTTACCTTCAATCTCCTGGGCAAGCATGACCCCCACTGCTGAATCTGCTGTTGTAAGGTAAAGCCTGATGGGAACCCCCGATATTGCCGGCTTTAACACTGGCGGGTTCGAAAGGTAGTCTTTGATGGTGTCGAACGCATGTTGGCAGTCTTCATCCCATAACTTGGGCTCACTGTTGCGGAGCTTTCGAAATACTAGTTTACAGATCATAGTGAGCTTTGAGATGAACCTACTGATGTATTATAATTTGCCGAGGAACCCCCCAATTTCTTTCTCATTCGCTGGCGGTTTCATATCTAGAATGGCCTTGATTTTTGAAGGATCAACTTCGATGCCCCGAGAACTGATGCGTACTAGAAAAATGACATTTAACAACGAACAATTTCGTCGTTAAAAGCCAGAATTCTCGTCGTTAATGTTAGGTTATGATACATATAATTGAATATAAATCATGCGGAAAAACCATAAAGCCAGGAATCCAAATTAATTACCACATAACAATTAGCATAATTTAGTACACATACACTTTGTAGCGTGCCCTCCGTAGCTGCGCCCGAACCGAACAAGAACAAGCATAGGACTCCAAATGTCGTCCCTCCGTAGATAGTCCACAGCACGTTCGGATCCGCCTTAGATTTAATTAACTAGAATTGCACCTAAGGTTCTATGAATATTTTCGGATATTATGACAAATAATATACTTAGTTTTAATCCTTAAAACTAGATGTATGATTGAAAATTATGTTCACATAAATTTGTGAATGCCCTCACATATTTATAGAGTAGGAATATGGAATTGGAATTTTACTAAGACTCAAGAATTCTAACTCTATTAGAATTAGAGTTCTATTAAAACTAGTAATTTAGAAAATTAATCTAATCCTAATCACTTAAGGATTCGATGTATGCACAAACTCCAACACGCACACGAGCACGACCCACAAGCGAGCAGGCCATGCCCGCGCGCGCGCAGGAAGCCCACACGAGCTCGCTGCCTTGCTCGCAGCTTGCGTGCTGTGTCGCAGCCCAAGAGCTGCTTCGCAGCCCACTTGCTCGCAGCCTTGGCGCGCTGGGCCTGGCGTTGCCTTTGGCTGCTGTGACGCGCGCTGGGCTTGCGGACGTGGGCCTGGCTTCGTGTTGGGCCTTCGTCTAGCAAGCTCGTCCGATGCTTAATTCGTACGATGCGCTTCCGATTAATTTTCCGATTCCGGAATTCATTTCCGATACGAACAATATTTAACATTTCCAGTTCCGGAATTAATTTCCGTTTCGAACAAATATTTAATATTTCCGATTTCGGAATTATTTACCGATTCCGATAATATTTCCGATTCTGACAGTATTTCCGTTTTCGGCAATATTTCCGATTCCGTCAATATTTCCATTTCCGATAATATTTTCCGATACGTACCATGTTTCTGTTTCCGGCAACATCTACGACTTGGATAATATTTATATTTCCGATACTATCTATATTTCCGTTTCCGGCAATATCATCGTTTCCGGAGTATCCATAATTTGCCTTTTACAATTTCAGCTCCCACTGGAACCGAGATCCGTCAATTCCGAATATCCATAGATGGAGTATTTAATTCCATTAAATACTTGATCCGTTCACGTACTATTTGTGTGACCCTACGGGTTCAGTCAAGAGTAAGCTGTGGATTAACATTATTAACTCCACTTGAACTGAAGCGGCCTCTAGCTAGGCATTCAACTCACTTGATCTCACTGAATTATTAACTTGTATAATTAACACTGAACCGCATTTATTAGACTTACCATTAAACGCATACTTGGACCAAGAGCATTATTTCCTTCAGTCTCCCACTTGTTCTTAGGGACAAGTGTGCATTTCCTAATTCCTTTGTCACTCGATGCTTGCCCTTGAATATAAAGTAAGAGTTGTCATCCTTATTATGTCTAGAGGTATTTCTCGGTTTCAGAGTTTAACTGATCAAATAAACAGATAATCACACCCAAGATTCACGAGCACGGCCATGCATTTTACAGTTTCTAGCTCTCCGAGTGGCCTTGTACAACTTTCAGCATCTCATCCCGGTTTATTGGAGGACAATCCCAATCTTGCCGGCCATCTTGAGATTAGACGTCGTTTGATAGGTGATTACCCGAGCGTTGCCTTTATAGCCTCCTTTTACGGTGCGACGGTTGACGACGTCAAAGCAACCAGTTCTCAAACAAGTAATCTCAAATAACTCAGGTATTGAGGATTAATGTCTAATAATTTTAATGAAATTTACTTATGACAGATTTTTATCTCTTACAGTAAAGTTTCATAGGTTTGTCCGATACTAGTCTTCCCAAAGTAATTATCTATGCAAATGATTGCGACATTGTCATGTCCACATAGTTCAAGAAACAGAACTACTAGTCATCTTGCATTCTAGTCGTCTAGCGTTTTCTATGCGTCCATCTTTATAGAAAACTCCGACTAGGGACCATTTTCAACTTTTGACATTCAAGTTCACTTGATAGACATTTCTTAGTCACAGGACTGGTCCTTACAGTCTATCTTGAATATATCGTCAAATTGAAGGGACTCATCATTTAATACTAAACCAAGATTAAATGGAATATGAAAATACATTTCATATATGATAAATGTTCAACCCTAATGTTTTACAACCATGGGCCTCGAACCCATCTTTAAAACAATTAGTGGAATTCAAAACTGTGCTTGATCTCCAGTGCCACAATGTGAGTGTTGTTTCTCACTTGTTGCATATGTTTAGTTATCATGCTTTGCCAATCTTAATATCCTTTTCATCGAATGTTCTTTGAGATAGATGATAAGATCTTTTGAATTTGTTTATTATGTGATCTAGTCTTTCTTACTTCGATAGTGGTTCTACGCATTTTGCAATGAAGAACCATCAAGTCAGCAGACATGTGATCCACCCAAGTTCAGTAAATAACTCTTTAACGTAAGCAACCCTGTTTTATTGCTTCTTAGGCAATAAGTATTTTTACTTCAACTGTATAGGTTACTAGTGATGCTTTGTTTGGATTTACTTATCCAAGCAGTTCGTAGATATGTGGAAGACTTTTCCATCTGTATCTCATAACATAGAAATTAATATTTTAATTTCTCACGCAACAACTCATGGTCTTCAATCAATGTTGCCATTTTTAAAACACGATGCTTTCTAGCTCGTCCTTGCCAATGGTTAACTCCAAGGGATCTTTCTTGATCCTTTGCCAGTGTTTATGCGTGTAGCATCAATATTTAGCATATCTTTATTTCCTTGAATCAAGAACTATTCTTATTGACTTTTTCAAGTACCATAAGTTTTTCTTGATCTCAATCTAGGTGATCTTCACTTAGATCAATAGAGATTGGTTTATGTTCGTTATGCCTAAAGTCATACGATACGTTTTTGTCGATCCTCATATTATATTATACATGATAAACTCTTTTGCAGAATAATTCCCAATTGAATTCTATTCATGTAACTTTAGCTCATCTAATTTCAGTAGATACTAAATCCAGCTAAATTCTTTGACATATAATATAGGTTAAGAATCTCACTTAGATCCTTTGATATTTAACTTAGTAAATGCTTATACATAGTTCAAACATTCATTACTTAGATTTATTCACATGGGTCGAATATTTCCAATGGAGTATTTCGTGTTTGATTTAGTAAATGCCATTACTTAATCCAAAACAATATTATAAGATCTTTGTAAATATATCTTAATACCCAGTATGTACTAAGTTTCGCCTTGGTCCATCATTGATAAATAATTTCAAATCTAAGTCATTAACATTTGAATGTTATTTCACAATAGAGAGATATGTGTGTGATACACATAGGACCAATTAATTTTTATGTACTCCCACTAAACTTCTCATATATCTATAAGAATCATATACATTTTATGAAACTAAAATACTTATTAGCTTCACTTAAAATACAGTCGCAATTCCCAAATTCTTGCTTAAATCTGTACTTAGATTTCATAAGCTAGCATTCATTTCAAGCATTATTTGTAGGGGAATAAAGTTAAACATAATAACATGTGCGGAAACAATCCCCAAAGCCAGGAAACATGAATAAAGCACAGATTAAGCAAACTTACATTCGAAGCGTGTTTTCCACAATAATATGTCAACGAACACGAACTTAGAACTCTAGCTGTAGTTCCTCTACTTGGTTCACCGACACGATCAGATCCGTCTTGATTATCGTAGCTTAGACAATCGATCAAGAGTTTGTGCTTTTGGGATGAACACACTGTGGAGGCACAGAGAGAATTAGGGTTCTCTGTTTTCTGCTAGGGTTGTGTGTATGAATTGTGTTATGTTGAAAAGAGGTTAGAAGGTTATTGACATAACCTTACTAATCGATCAAGCCATAAGGCAAGGCCGGCCAGCAAGCCCTGCGTGAGACAAGCACAGCGAGCTGGGCCATGGGCCTCGCTGTTGTTGCTGTGTCGCTGCTTCGGCCCGCGCGCACACGCGCAGCTCGCTCGGCCATGGGCCAGCGCTTCCGTGTTGCCGTGGCCTTCCTTGCTTGCCCAGCGCGCGCCCATGGGCCTCGAGTGCTTCATGCACTCGGCTCGTGGGCCGCTCTTCGTATCCACGATTAAATATATTTCCGATATATTATTTACTGTTTCGTATACGACGAATCACTGTCGTACGATACGATTTATTCGTTTCGCCTAGCTTACGAATATTCGCGATACGATATACGGTTCCGATGCAAGGTCGTATCGTATAATACATTTTCCAACTAATTCCAGAAAAGGTATTAAATAAATTTCCGAATTCATTTATGTTAGGTTATGATTCATATGACAAAACATAAATCATGCGGAAAAACCATAAAGCCAGGAAAGCATATTATTTACACATAATCATTTAGCATAGTTTAGATGCATACACTTTGTTGCGTGCCCTCCCTAGCTGCGCCCGAACCGAACAAGAACAAGTCTTTAGGACTCCAAGTGTCGTCCCTCCGTAGATAGTCCACAACACGTCCGGATCCGCCTTAAGCTTGACCAACTAGGATCGCCCTTAAGGTACTTAGAATTTTCGGCTATTGTAGGCAATTATATGACTGAATTTTTGCTCTCAAAAATCACTTTGAATACTTGAATACTCGATATAAATTATGAGCCCTTAACTCATATTTATAGACCATGGAATAAGTAATCGAATCCTACTAGGATACGAATTAATTAAATTAGAATCCTAGTAGAATTCTTATTTAATTAATTTATCTTTTAGGATTAGGAATTTTAATCATTAAAAAAATCCTATACTCTTTAGGTTTCGTATGTGAACACAAACTCTACACGAGCATGACCCGCAAGCGTGTAGGCCATGCCCGCGCACAGCCCACACGGCCGCTCGGCCCACGCGAGCTACAAGCCCACGCGAGCTGCAGCAACGCTCGCAGCCCATTGCTGCGCGCGCTGCCATGGCCTGCTGGGCCTGGCCTTGCGCTGGGCCTGGCGTGGCCTTGGCTGTTCGTGTGGCGCGCTTGGCTTGCTGGGCGATGGCCTGGCTTCGTGCTGGGCCCTCGTCCGGCAGGCCTCGTCCGATGCTTATTCGTACGATACGCTTCCGATTAAATTCCCTGTTCCGGAATTCATTTTCGATACGAACAATATTTAATATTTCCGATTCCAGAATTAATTTCCGTTTCGAACTAATATTTAATATTTCCGTTTCCGGAATTATTTTCCGATTCCGATAATATTTCCGATTCTGACAATATTTCCGATTCCGGCAATATTTCCATTTCAGATAATATTTTCCGATACGTACCATGTTTCCGTTTCCGGCAACATCTACGGCTTGGATAATATTTATATTTCCGATACGATCCATATTTCCGTTTCCGGCAATATCATCGTTTCCGGAGTATTCATTTCTTGCCTGTGACGATCTCAGCTCCCACTGAAACCAAGATCCATCGATTCCTAATATCCATAGATGGAGTATTTAATGCCATTAAATACTTGATCCGTTTACGTACTATTTGTGTGACCCTACGGGTTCAGTCAAGAGTAAGCTGTGGATTAATATCATTAATTCCACTTGAACTGAAGCGGCCTCTAGCTAGGCATTCAGCTCACTTGATCTCACTGAATTATTAACTTGTTAATTAATACTGAACCGCACTTATTAGACTTAACATAGAATGCATACTTGGACCAAGGGCATTATTTCCTTCAGTCTCCCACTTGTCCTTAGGGACAAGTGTGCATTTCCTAATTCCTTTGTCGCTCGATGCTTGCTCTTGAACATAAGGTAAGAGTTGTCATCCTTATGATGTCCAGAGGTGTTCCTCGGTTTCAGAGTTCAACTGATCAAATAAACAGATAATCATAGCCTATGATTCATCCGAGCACGGCCATGCATTTCACAGTTTCTAGCTCTCCGAGTGGCCTTGTACAACTTTTAAGCATCTCATCCCGATTTATGGGAGGACAATCCCAATCTTGCGATCTTGAGATTAGACTTTGTTTGATAGGTGATTACCTGAGCGTTGCCTTTATAGCCTCCTTTTACGGTGCGACGGTTGGTCAACGTCAAAGCAACCAGTTCTCAAACAAGTAATCTCAAATCACTCAGGTATTGAGGATTTAGTGTCTAATAATTTTAATGAAATTTACTTATGACAGATTTTCATCTCTTACAGTAAAGTTTCATAGGTCTTGTCCGATACTAGTCTTCCCAAAGTAAGTATCTATGCAAATGATTATGACATTGCCATGTCCACATAGTTCAAGAAACAGAACTACTAGTCATCTTGCATTCTAATCGTCTAACGTTTTCTATGCGTCCAATTTTATATAAAACTCCGACTAGGGACCATTTTCAACCTTTGACATTCAAGTTCACTTGATAGACATTTCTTAGTCACAGGACTGGTCCTGACAGTCTATCTTGAATATTTCGTCAAATTGAAGGGACTCATCATTTAATACTAAACCAAGATTAAATGGAATATGAAAATACATTTCATATATGATAAATGTTCAACCCCATTGTTTTACAACCATGGGCCTCAAACCCATCTTTAAAACAGTTCATGGAATTCAAAGCTATGCTTGATTTCCAGTGCTACAACGTGAGTGTTGCTTCTCACTTGTTGCATAGGTTTAGTTATCACGCTTTGCCAATCTTAACATCCTTTTCATCGAATGTTCTTCGAGATATGATGATAAGAACTTTTGAGTATGTTTATTTTGTGATCTAGTCTTTCTTGCTACATTAGTGGTTCTACGCATTTTGCAATGAAGAACCATTAAGTCAACAGACATGTGATCTTCCCAAGTTCAATGAAGAACTCATATAAACAACTCTATTTTATTGCTTCTTAGGCAATAATTACTTTTACTTCAACTGTATAGGTTGCTAGTGATGCTTTGTTTGGATCTACTTATCCAAGCAGTTCACAGATATGTGGAAGACTCTCCAACTATATCTTAGAACATAGAAATTATTATTTTAATTTCCCACGCAACAACTCATGGTCTTCAATCCATGTTTCCATTTCAAAACACGATGCTCTTTAGCTCGTCCTTGTCAATGGTTAACTCCAAAGGGTCTTGCTTGATCCTTTGCCAGTGTTTATGCGTGTAGCATCAATATTTAGCATATCTTTATTTCCTTGAATCAAGAACTATTCCTATGTACCTTTTCAAGTACCATAAGTATTCTTGATCTCAATCTAGTTGATCTTCACTTAGATCAATAGAGATTGGTATATGTTCATCATGCCTAAAGTCATACGATACGTTTTTGGCGATCCTTATATTATATCATACATGATAAATTCTTTTGCAGAATAATTCCCAATTGAATTCTATTCATGTAACTTTAGCTCATTCAATTTCAGTAGATACTGAATCCAGCTAAATTCTTTGACATATAATATAGGTTAAGAATCTCACTTAGATCCTTTGATGTTTAACTTAGTAAATGCTTATACATAGTTCAAACATTCTTTACTTAGATTTATTCATATGGGTCGAATACCTCCAATGGAGTATTTCGTGTTTGATTTAGTAAATGCCATTACTTAATCCAAAACAATATTATAAGATCTTTGTAAATAGATCTTAATACCCAGTATGTACTAAGTTTCGCCTTGGTCCATCATTGATGAATAATTTCAAACCTAAGTCATTAGCATTTGAATGTTATTTCACAATAGAGAGATATGTGTGATACACATAGGGCCAAATAAGTTTTACGTACTCCCACTAAACTTCTTATATATATATATCTATAAGAATCATGTATATTTTATGAAACTAAAATGCTTATTAGCTTCACTAAAATACAGTTCCAATTCCCAATTGTTTGCTTAAATCTGTACTTAGATTTCATAAGTTAGCATTCCTTTTCAAGCATTTATTTGGATCCACAAATCCTATGACATGCCATGTACATAGTTTTCTTCCAACATTTGATTGAGGAATACGTTTTGTCATCCAATTGTCATACGTACCAATATGCAATCATTGCTTGAGTTATAGACTTGAGCATTACGATTATGCATGAGGTTTCAACACAATCCATGAATTTGCTTGTAACCTTTAGCAACTAATCTAGCTTTGTGTGTGAACACAATTCCATGTTTGATGGTTTTTATCCTTAAAGCAAACTTGCAACCAATAGGTGTGAAACTATTCTTGCAAATCAACAAAATTTCAATTTTGTCATCAAAACATTGGTTATGTTTTATGGCCTCTAACCATTTTAGGGAATCTGGGTTTCGTCATAGCTTTATTACAAGTCACAAACTCATTAATCTACATGATAATAGTTTGACTGCAAGTTGTAGGTTTCTTCTAATAGAAGGATCTTATAGTTTCATTGACCTGAACTCTATGCCTACATGGGTATAGAACATCAAACAATAGAATATCAACAAACACTTTGAAAGTCTTTTAAATATTCTTTTCTCCTTGAAGCACTTGTAAAGTCTTCTAAGAGATGTCTATTCTTTAAAGCCACTTCTAAAGTCCTTATAGAATAAGTTCGGATTTTCTGAAGCACTTCGAAAAGCCTCCGGAATGTCCGTTTATGTTTGTTGTTCGCCTCGAATACTTTCGAGGTCTATTTTCTCCCACTTGTCATTTTGGAAACGAATCTCCAAAAGGACGTTATTTCGAGCAAACAAACATTATGTTCTCAATAATTCGTGGTAGAAACAATACCCTTGTGTCTCATTTGAATAAATCACAATGAAACATATATCTATACTTGGGCCTTAGTTTGTCGAATGACAAACACTAAGCTCCCACTGAGTTTAGGAACTCTTTAGATATATTATGAAAAGATATTTTGAAATTACTTTTCAATAGCTTTGACGAATTTGGTTTAGTTTGGTGGTAGTTGAGCATTTTGTTTAGAAATTATAGGAAAAGTCTTTATGATTCATCATTGATCGAATCAAGTACTAATTGACTTCGATCATTCCAACGTAGATATGCCATATCTTATGGAGCTTAGATTGTGAAATTACAACACACAATCATTGATTATCATATTTGGTCTCAAGTAATCATCAACATGATCTAACCTAGATCTTTATGATTTCTTGCCAAGTGGATTTTATACTTCTGAATCTTTGAACTAGCCAAACAGATTCAACTTATATCACAATGGAGTAAATAAACCTATATTCACTCAAATCCATGTGAAATAATAAAGTCATAAAATCTTTCTTTAGCTTTGAACTCTACTGTCTAGGCGTTCTAACAATAGTTCATATCTTTTGTTACTTTCAACAAGTAAGACTAGTTGTCTTAAATTGATTTAGAAATCAATGAACTTTCAAAAGTCCATCAAAATAGAGCTTTTGAATGTTAACTTGTTGATATGGTCTAAGCAACAATGCCAAAGATTAGTGGAACTCAAATCAAGGGGTTGATTTAAACCTAGTAAAGTTTTTATTGTTAAAGAGTTGTTTGTTTTAATCAAGCATATTGACTCAACGCGTAATTGACCATTTCATTCAAATAAACAAACAAACAAGCATTGTTTTTGTTCTTCTGAATGTGAGTCTTTCTGTGTTTGAAGCAGAAATTTAGGTATGCTGATTATGGAACAAAATAGCCATTTAGTTCCAGCCTTGAAAGGACTTAAAACAAACTAGATGACCCTACAGCTAATGTAGCATTGCCATGCTTCATTTCCCACTTGTAGGCCATTAGTGTAGCCTAGCTTCCATTATTTGAGTTATTACCGAAGTAAGAACCTCAAGCGGTATATGATACCAAGGAAGTTTGATTCCTAGGTCACTTCTCTTTAAACATAAACTTATAGGTAGAAACGGAATCATAAATTCCTTTCATTTGTTCCTCGTTTTCCTATTTCTTGTACCCTTTCTTATAGTCTTAAGAATTGAATTCTTTAGTGTTGACTTTTATACTTTGTTAGACATGTCCAATGTCACTCCAAAAAGGTTCTTACCATTTAATTTATGTTGAATATTCTATTTCAACTAGATGATCTTACCAGAAGCTTCTAAAGTTCTCTAAGCATCGATCTATTCGAATGTCTAGGGACTAGACTCATTCGAGAATTAAATGGACAAAGATATTAGGTTGTTAACCATTGGTAAAGCTGAGTGTTTAAACTCAATGCTTTATGATCTCAAAACTACCTTGTATTTTGAATTCACAAGCACCAATCGGTTTGCCATTCGATTTTGATACTCGAAAACAACCATAAAAGTCATTAAAAGAAACGTACATTTAAATTGCTCATTTTCTCTCATTTCCGTGAATCGTTCTTGGATTCATTACCAATCGAGGAAATTTACTGTTACCTTTCTAAAAGGATTTATTGCAGTGCAAGATATTTAATTATAAATAATAATTAAAACATTCATTGAAGCATGCAAAGTCTAAACATTTATCATGAATAATAACTTGAAAATTAAAGCAATCATGCAATTCAAACAAGTTATTAGCATTTTATTCGAATTTATTGTTCCGGCAGGTGTGAATAAAATGATTCCAAGACCCTAAAATCATTGAAGAATTAAGCACAGTTTGTCGACTTAATCCTAAAACATCTTAGGTAAGCAAAAGCCTTTTGCTAATAGTCTAGAAACTATTCTTGGTTGATAGGTACGTCTAAGAACTTATTAGGTAAACCTATCGATTTCGCCACGACATAAAAGGACTCCTTACTTATATCGTTGAGTTTCACCAAAACTAACATGTACTCACAATTATTTGTGTACCTTGCCCCTTTAGGACCAATAAGTAACACCTCGCTGAGCGAAAACTATTACTAGATTGATGTAAAGGATATCCAAGCAAGTGTATATTTTGGCATGGCACCTTTTAACTCAATTTTTAAGTTTGGAACTTAAGGCTCTTACTATGTTGGTTAGATTTTAAGTGAACTAAAATCCTTAATCATGCAACATAATCAAGCTTTGATCTCATGCATTTTAAGACATATTTAAAAGCAATAAATAACTTAAAACATGCATAAGATAAATGTGATCTAGTATGGCCCGACTTCATCTTGAAGCTTCAACTTCAAAGTCCGTCTTGAAAATCTCCGTGGGAGGCACCATTTTCTTCAAATAGGATAAGCTATAATTAAAACTAATTACAACTATTTGATGGTACGCAGACCATATTTGAATTGAAAAACAACTTTGGTACTTTAGACTAATTACATTCAAATTAATGGTACGCAGACCATATTTTCTATCCTATTTGGGCCATACTAGTCACTTCATAACCTGCAAAACAGTACATATACAATATATACCATTCACCCATTCATTAACATGAATGGCCCACATAGCTGGTTAGTAAAACACATTATGCATCACATAAACATTTACAGCAATTAATCAAGGGCACCAATAATCTACAAATTATTCAGTCCTTATTAATTCTAATCAAGTTGTTTTAACCTTAAGGATTTGTAGACCTAATCAAGAGTATATGACTAAAAGGGCTCCCACTTAAACCAATAAATTCATATGCTTTACTAATTTTAAACATAAAAAATGTATTTCTAGTCTAACCGGAAACATAAAAATTTAATTAAAATTTAAAGCTCATATAAATTTAAAATTGAATCCATAAATTTAATTATTTTCAGTCGTATTTAAATTAATTCATGATTTTAATTTTAGTAAAATAATTAGAATAAATAAAATTTATTATAATTACAATATTCAAAATTAAAATCCAAGAAAATAATTTAAATTATTAATTTTAAAATTAATTAAAATTACGTAAACTGAAAATTTCAAATTTAAATTTCAAAACGATCTAATCGCAACGCAACAACTCCACGCATCGCACGCCCATGTGCCACACGCACACAGCCATGCTGGCCATGTGCGCGCAGCCGATGCGCTGCCTCGCATCGCTGCTGCTCACCATCGCAAGGCATCACGCGAGCTGGTGCTCGCTGCGCGCGCCAGCGCTCGACGCACGAGCATGCTACCGCAGCCCATCGCTGGGCGCAGCGCTCGTCGCACGCACAACAAGCACTCGCACGCCATCGCTGGGCGCAGCGCTCGTCGCATGCACAACAAGCACTCGCACGCCATCGCTGGGCGCAGCGCTCGTCGCACGCACAATAGCGCTCGCTGCGCGCGAGCGATCGATGCTTGGCGCAGCACTTGTGGCACGCGAGCTTACGCTCGCTGCGCGCGAGGCTCCGCACGCTTGCGCGAGGCAGTGCGCGCTGTGGCGCAGCTCGCTTGCTGCCCACACGCGACTGCTCGTGCCTTGCTCTCGCCCTCGCCCATTCGCCCATTGCACACAACCCACGACACAAGGCAGGGCTGCTGCCTTGTGCTCGTGCACCATGGCCTTGCTCATTGCATTCGTACCGCATGGGCGACGAGCTCCCTTGCTCGTCGTCACATGCCCGCACTATACAACACCCCTTAAGGGTAACACGTAGCGTCCATTGCTTTGTGCGTGCAAGTTATATGAGCGAATCGCATAAAAATTTAAAATTTATATTCAAAATTAATGACAAATTAATAAATATTAATTTCATAATTTTAGGGCGAAAAATCGAAAATTTATTATTCAATTGATTTTCGATTAACATGGATTCAAGTCTAGGTCATAAAAATTTAAAATTTAACATAAATTTACAATTTTTATGGTTGTTTTTAATCAAAGGTATCTAATTAAATTATAACTAATTATGAAAATCAAATTAATTCCAAATTATTCCAATTTTCAACAAATTAATCATAATTACGAATTAGATTGCATAATTAACAAGGCTAGGCATTCAAACTTGTTAAACATATACAGTAGGTCAATCAAAAATTCAAGATTTATCAACAAGAATCGCAAATATTTAATTTAACATCTTAAATTTACGAAATTTTGCATTCGAAAAACTAAAACCTTCGAAAAGTCATAGTTAGGCTTCGAATTTGAGAATTCTGGGTTCGGCCGAAAAACACTATTTTTGTCAAAATTTTAGAATGCGTTTTACATGCGGAATTGACACAAAAATCACTCGATTTGGATGATTCATATGACAAAACATAAATCATGCGGAAAAACCATAAAGCCAGGAAAGCATATTATTTACACATAACCATTTAGCATAGTTTAGATGCATACACTTTGTTGCGTGCCCTCCCTAGCTGCGCCCGAACCGAACAAGAACAAGTCTTTAGGACTCCAAGTGTCGTCCCTCCGTAGATAGTCCACAGCACGTCCGGATCCGCCTTAAGCTTGACCAACTAGGATCGCCCTTAAGAAACTTAGAATTTTCGGCTATTGTAGGCAATTATATGACTGAATTTTTGCTCTCAAAAATCACTTTGAATACTTGAATACTCGATATAAATTATGAGCCCTTAACTCATATTTATAGACCATGGAATAAGTAATCGAATCCTACTAGGATACGAATTAATTAAATTAGAATCCTAGTAGAATTCTTATTTAATTAATTTATCTTTTAGGATTAGGAATTTTAATCATTAAACAAATCCTATACTCTTTAGGTTTCGTATGTGAACACAAACTCTACACGAGCATGACCCGCAAGCGTGTAGGCCATGCCCGCGCACAGCCCACACGGCCGCTCGGCCCACGCGAGCTACAAGCCCACGCGAGCTGCAGCAACGCTCGCAGCCCATTGTTGCGCGCGCTGCGCGCGCTGCCATGGCCTGCTGGGCCTGGCCTTGCGCTGGGCCTGGCGTGGCCTTGGCTGTTCGTGTGGCGCGCTTGGCTTGCTGGGCGATGGCCTGGCTTCGTGCTGGGCCCTCGTCCGGCAGGCCTCATCCGATGCTTATTCGTACGATACACTTCCGATTAAATTCCCGGTTCCGGAATTCATTTCCGATACGAACAATATTTAATATTTCCGATTCCGGAATTAATTTCCGTTTCGAACTAATATTTAATATTTCCGTTTCCGGAATTATTTTCCGATTCCGATAATATTTCCGATTCTGACAATATTTCCGATTCCGGCAATATTTCCATTTCCGATAATATTTTCCGATACGTACCATGTTTCCGTTTCCGGCAACATCTACGACTTAGATAATATTTTTATTTCCGATACGATCCATATTTCCGTTTCCGGCAATATCATCGTTTCCGGAGTATTCATTTCTTGCCTGTGACGATCTCAGCTCCCACTGAAACCAAGATCCGTCGATTCCGAATATCCATAGATGGAGTATTTAATGCCATTAAATACTTGATCCGTTTACGTACTATTTGTGTGACCCTACGGGTTCAGTCAAGAGTAAGCTGTGGATTAATATCATTAATTCCACTTGAACTGAAGCGGCCTCTAGCTAGGCATTCAGCTCACTTGATCTCACTGAATTATTAACTTGTTAATTAATACTGAACCGCACTTATTAGACTTAACATAGAATGCATACTTGGACCAAGGGCATTATTTCCTTCAATTTAATTCGGTGATCTGGTACGTGTCATTGGTGTGACCTTGTAGGTTCAGTCAAGAGTAAGCTGTGAGTTCAATATCCATTAGAACTCACTGATCGGAAGCATTGCTCAAGCTAGCTGTTCCGATCACTTGATCTCACTGAATTAATTGTTCGCAATTAATCTGAACCTTGGTATTAGACTTAATGCACCTTGGGTGAAGGACATATTTCCTTCAATCTCCCACTTGTCATTCAGACAAGTGTGCATCCACATTCCTTTGTCACTTAGTGTTACTTACTGAACATAAGGTAAGATCCAAGCCATCCTTATTAGGTCCAGAAGTGTTTCTCGGATTACAGAGTTCAACTGTAAAACTTTTGCAGAAGGTTAAGCCTAACCATTCTGAGCACGGCCATGCATTTTACAGTATCTAACTCTCCGAGAGGCCTTGTTACACAACAACACCATATCCTATCAAAGATAGGAGGACATTCCATTCTTGCTATCTATGAACACTCACTTTGATTCATAGTACGCCTGATAACTGCTTTTATAGCCTCCTTTTACGGTGCGACGTTTGGCTAGCATCAAAGCGAACAAATTCTCAAACGAGCAGACATAATCGCTCATGTTCTGAGGAACGGTTTCTAATCACCATTAATGAGAACTACCTATGAAATGACTTTAATCTCTTAAAGTGTTCTCATGGTCAATCCGATACAAGATCCAATAAGTATCTATGCAAAAGATTCTGACATCCAGTCACTCTAGTTCAAGAAATAAAACTAAGTAATCTACTTGCAATCTAATCTTCATTAGTCATTGGTCGTCCACCTTTCAATGACCTGGATTAGGGATCCTTTGTGACTTCAATATTCAAGTTCACTTATGGGTGCTTCTTTGTCGAAGAATCCATCTTGACATCCCATTTGAATGATTTGAATCACATGGACTTATCATTTAATACTAAACCAAGATTAAATGAACTGTGGAATATAATTTCATAAATGATAAATGTTTAAGCCAAATGCTTACCAATTTGTGGGTCTCTAACCCAAAATCAAGCATTTAACGTTTTACAGATATAGGCCTTTCACCCAATACTTAAAACATTCATGGAACTCAAACTTGATTCCATATCTGCATATGAATGTTGTGTATCATTCAATGTAGAGGTTTAGTTTATCATACTTTGATATCCTTAGAATCCTTTCTATCGAAAGCCTTTCGATGTAAGATGAAAAGATCTTTGAATATGTATCTAGAATGATCTAGTCTTTCGTTGCTGTTTAGAATGATAATCATATCTAAAATAGAAAATCATCCAAGTAGAAGACTTGTGATCAACCTGAGTTCACTGAAGAACTCCCACTAAAAACAATTCCCTTTTATTGCTTCTTAGGCAATATGAATTCATTTCAATTATGTAGAATTTTAAATGATGCTTCCCTTTTGGAATATTCCAACCAGTTCACATAGATGTGGGAGATACATCTTTCAACTGAGAACATGGAAACTAGGCATTGATTCAGTTTCCCATGCATCACATGTGGTTTAGAACCTATGTAACCACCTTTTAATCACGACGCCTAATTGCCCGTGTTTGTTTTTGGTTTTCCTACCAACAAGATTCAACTTTTGCTTAGGCAAATGCATGTAGCATCAAAACTTTAGTTATCTTCACTTCCTCTTATCAAGTGCTCATCCTACATGTCCAAATGTATTGGATGTTCTTGATACTGTTCCAATGATCTTTGATCCAGATCAATAGAGATTGGTATAAACTCGTCACGATCCAATGTTCACGAGTTATCTTGGCGATCTATATATCACATTATACATGATTGATTGTAATGCAAAAACCATTCGCATTTTAAAATCCATCCATGTAACTTTTAGCTTCATTCTGTTTCAAGAGACACTGAATCTTGCTAAAATCTTGGCATTGCCATGTGATATAAGGTGAAGGCACCTCTTCAAGGTCCTTCATGCTTAACTCTAGTGATAACAGCCTAGCTTTATACTTAGTTAAAGCATTCATAACTTAGACTTACTCATATGGGTTGAGAGTCTCTTTTGAGTCTCTCCATTGTGTTTGATTTAGTAATTACTTTTACAGAATCCAAACAACACTTTAGATCCTATCCAATAGATCTTTAACCCAGTATGTTCTAAGTTTCGCCATGGTTCTAATATTGAAAAATACTTTCAAATCTAACCATTTGAATGTCATTTTCAATAGAGAGATATGTATCTCATATATAGAACCAATAAACTTGACCTAGCTCCACCTAAACTCCTCATCTATAAGATGATCCATATTTTCATAAATCTATGATTGCTCAATAGCCTTTTAGACAAATATGGTCCAATTCCCACTTGCATGCTTTAATCTACGAATAGATTTCTTAAGCTTGCTTTTTTATCTAGCATCCAAAACTTTTTACATTGTGTGATGTACACAATTCCTTTCTACAAGTCCAATTGAGTAAGGTGTTTCGTTTTCCAATTGCCATATTTCCATATGCAATGATTGCTAGATTTATGCAAAATAGTTCAAGCATTCCGACTTGGTGAAAAGGATTTCAACATTATCAACGCCGTGAAGTTGTTTACAATCTTTAACCACCAATCTAGCTTCTCTTTTGTACGTGTATACAATATCATCTCTGTATGTTTTGAAAACATGTTTGCAACCCATGGGAGTAAACCCTTTATGCAAATCAACGTTGTATGTTTAGAAAACATGTTTGCAACCAATGGGAGTGAACCCTTTATGTTAGGTTATGATACATATGATATTACATAAATCATGCGGAAACAACCATTAACCCAGGATTACATATTATTTACACATAATCATATAGCATAATTTAGATGCATACTCTTTGTTGCGTGCCCTCCCTAGCTGCGCCCGAACCGAACAAGAACAAGTCTTTAGGACTCCAAGTGTCGTCCCTCCGTAGATAGTCCACAGCACGTCCGGATCCGCCTTAAGATTGACCAACTAGAATCGCCCTTAAGGTACTAGGATTTTCGGCATTTTTGAGCAAGATGTGTGGCTGAATTTTTCTCTCAAAAACTCACTTTGAATACTTTGAAACTCGTTATAAATTGTGAACCCAGGCCACATATTTATAGGGGTATGGAAAGGGAATTGGAATCCTATTCAGATACAAATTAATTAAACCTAGAATCCTACAAGAACTCTAATTTAATTAATTTATCAAATAGAATTAGGAATTTAATCATTAACCGAACTCTGCACGTTTTAGGAAACGTGCACGAACATAAACACTTACGCACACACACACGGCAGCCACGATGGGCCGCCCATGCGTGCGTGCGAGCAGCAGCCCACGCAGCGAGGCCTGCGCGAGCCACAAGCCCACGCAAGCACCCGCGCGCGCTGCGCGCGCTGTGCGCGCTGCCACGGCCTGCTGGGCCTGGCCTTGCGCTGGGCCTGGCGTGGCTATTTGTGTGGCGCGCTTGGCTTGCTGGGCGATGGCCTGGCTTCGTGCTGGGCCCTCGTCCAGCAGGCCTCGTCCGATGCTTATTCGTACAATACGCTTCCGATTAAATTTCCGATTCCGGAATTCATTTCCGATACGAACAATATTTAACATTTCCGATTCCGGAATTAATTTCCGTTTCGAACAAATATTTAATATTTCCGTTTCCGGAATTATTTTCCGATCCCGGTAATATTTCCGATTCTGACAATATTTCCGTTTCCGGCAATATTTCCGATTTTGGTAATGTTTCCATTTCCGATAATATTTTCCGATACGTACCATGTTTCCGTTTCCGGCAACATCTACGACTTGGATAATATTTATATTTCCGATACGATCCATATTTCCGTTTCCGGTAATATCATCGTTTCCGGAGTATTCATTTCTTGCCTGTGACGATCTCAGCTCCCACTGAAACCAAGATCCGTCGATTCCGAATATCCATAGATAGAGTATTTAATGCCATTAAATACTTGATCCGTTTACGTACTATTTGTGTGACCCTACGGGTTCAGTCAAGAGTAAGCTGTGGATTAATATCATTAATTCCACTTGAACTGAAGCGGCCTCTAGCTAGGCATTCAGCTCACTTGATCTCACTGAATTATTAACTTGTTAATTAATACTGAACCGCATTTATTAGACTTAACATAGAATGCATACTTGGACCAAGGGCATTATTTCCTTCAGTCTCCCACTTGTCCTTAGGGACAAGTGTGCATTTCCTAATTCCTTTGTCGCTCGATGCTTGCTCTTGAACATAAGGTAAGAGTTGTCATCCTTATTATGTCCAGAGGTGTTCCTCGGTTTCAGAGTTCAACTGATCAAATAAACAGATAATCATAGCCTATGATTCATCCGAGCACGGCCATGCATTTCACAGTTTCTAGCTCTCCGAGTGGCCTTGTACAACTTTTAAGCATCTCATCCCGATTTATGGGAGGACAATCCCAATCTTGCGATCTTGAGATTAGACTTCGTTTGATAGGTGATTACCTGAGCGTTGCCTTTATAGCCTCCTTTTACGGTGCGACGGTTGGTCAACGTCAATGCAACCAGTTCTCAAACAAGTAATCTCAAATCACTCAGGTATTGAGGATTTAGTGTCTAATAATTTAATGAAATTTACTTATGACAGATTTTCATCTCTTACAGTAAAGTTTCATAGGTCTTGTCCGATACTAGTCTTCCCAAAGTAAGTATCTATGCAAATGATTATGACATTGCCATGTCCACATAGTTCAAGAAATAGAACTACTAGTCATCTTGCATTCTAATCGTCTGACGTTTTCTATGCGTCCAATTTTATAGAAAACTCCGACTAGGGACCATTTTCAACTTTTGACATTCAAGTTCACTTGATAGACATTTCTTAGTCACAGGACTGGTCTTGACAGTCTATCTTGAATACATCGTCAAATTGAAGGGACTCAACATTTAATAAACCACAAATTAAATGGAAAAATGAATTCTTTTCATTTATTGTGAATGATTAACCAATAATGTTTTACAAAGATTTAAACTCTAAAACTTTAAAACATTAAACAGAGACATCAAAGCCATTCTCCAATATGCTTGATTCCCATAGCTGCAGTGTGCAAGTTGTGCTTCGCCTGCGGCAGAGGTTAAGTTAATGGATCTGATATGTTGTCATCAGTTCCAATTTTGCTTATCTCGACTTCTTTTCTTTCAACGAACTCTCGTAGAAGGTGAAATCTACGAAGTACATGCTTGACTCTCTGGTGGTGTCTAGGCTCTTTTGCCTGTGCAATAGCTCCGTTATTATCACAATACAGGGCTATTGGTCCTTTAATGGAGGGGACTACACCAAGGTCACCTATGAACTTCCTTAGCCATATAGCTTCCTTTGCTGCTTCATGTGCAGCAATGTACTCCGCTTCAGTTGTAGAATCCGCAATGGTGCTTTTCTTAGCACTTTTCCAGCTTACTGCTCTTCCATTGAGGCAGAAGACAAACCCAGACTGTGATCTGAAATCATCTTTGTCGGTTTGGAAACTTGCGTCCGTATAGCCTTTAACAATTAATTCATCATCTCCACCATAGACCAGGAAGTCATCTTTGTGCCTTTTCAGGTACTTCAGAATATTCTTGGCAGCAGTCCAATGCGCCTCTCCTGGGTCTGACTGGTATCTGCTCGTAGCACTGAGTGCGTACGCAACATCCGGGCGTGTACATATCATAGCATACATTATTGAACCAATCAATGATGCATATGGAATCCCATTCATTCGTCTACGCTCATCAAGTGTTTTTGGGCACTGAGTCTTGCTTAGAGTCATTCCATGAGACATGGGTAGGTAGCCTCGCTTGGAGTCCGCCATCTTGAACCTATCAAGCACCTTATTGATATAAGTGCTTTGACTAAGTCCAATCATCCTTTTAGATCTATCTCTGTAAATCTTGATGCCCAATATGTACTGTGCTTCTCCTAGATCCTTCATCGAAAAACATTTCCCAAGCCAAATCTTGACAGAGTTCAACATAGGAATGTCATTTCCGATAAGTAATATGTCGTCGACATATAATACTAGGAAAGCAATTTTGCTCCCACTGACCTTCTTGTATACACAAGATTCGTCTGCGTTCTTGATGAAACCAAAGTCACTGACTGCTTCATCAAAACGTATATTCCAGCTCCTGGATGCCTGCTTCAATCCGTAGATTGACTTCTTTAGCTTGCATACCTTTTTAGCATTCTTTGGATCCTCAAAACCTTCAGGCTGTGTCATAAACACAGTTTCTGTTAAAACGCCGTTTAAGAAAGCAGTTTTGACATTCATCTGCCATATTTCGTAATCGTAATATGCAGCGATTGCTAACATTATCCGAATAGACTTTAGCATTGCAACTGGTGAAAAGGTTTCATCGTAATCCACACCGTGGACTTGCCTGTAACCTTTTGCAACCAATCTAGCTTTGAAAACTTCAAGTTTCCCATCCTTGTCCTTTTTCAGTTTGAAAACCCATTTGCTTCCAATGGCTTGGTAGCCATCTGGCAAATCGACCAAATCCCATACTTGGTTTTCAGACATGGAGTCTAATTCAGATTGCATGGCTTCTTGCCATTGCTTGGAGCTAGGGCTCGTCATAGCTTGTTTGTAAGTCGCAGGTTCATCACTTTCAAGTAATAGAACGTCATAGCTCTCGTTCGTCAAAATACCTAAGTACCTTTCCGGTTGAGATCTATATCTTTGCGATCTACGCGGGGCAACATTTCTAGATTGACCATGATTCTCACTAGATTCTTCTAAAGATCTCTGAGTTTCATCCTGAATGTCATCTTGAGCATTCTCTAGAGTTTGTTGTTCGACTCGAATTTCTTCGAGGTCTACTTTTCTCCCACTTGTCATTTTGGAAATGTGATCTTTCTCCAAAAAGACACCATCTCGAGCAACAAACACCTTGTTCTCAGGTGTATTGTAGAAGTAATACCCCTTTGTTTCCTTTGGATAGCCCACAAGGATACATTTGTCAGATTTTGGATGAAGTTTGTCTGAAATTAATCGTTTGACGTATACTTCACATCCCCAAATCTTAAGAAAAGACACATTTGGAGGCTTTCCAAACCATAATTCGTATGGAGTCTTTTCGACAGCTTTAGACGGAGCTCTATTTATAGTGAGTGCAGCTGTATTTAGTGCATGTCCCCAAAATTCTAATGGAAGTTCGGCCTGACCCATCATTGACCTGACCATGTCTAGCAAGGTTCTGTTCCTCCGTTCCGACACACCGTTCCATTGTGGTGTTCCAGGAGGAGTCAATTCTCATAGAATTCCACATTCTTTCAGATGGTCATCAAACTCATAGCTCAGATATTCACCGCCTCTATCAGACCGCAGTGCCTTAATCTTCTTGCCTAATTGATTCTCTACTTCACTCTGAAATTCCTTGAATTTGTCAAAGGATTCAGACTTATGCTTCATTAGGTAGACATAACCATACCTACTGAAGTCATCAGTGAAAGTGATAAAGTAGCTGAAACCACCTCTAGCATTTGTACTCATTGGTCCACATACATCTGTATGGATTAAACCCCATAGTTCATTTGCTCTTTCTCCAACTTTAGAGAAAGGTTGCTTTGTCATTTTGCCAAGTAAACATGATTCGCATTTACCATAATCCTCTAAGTCAAATGTTTCTAGAATTCCTTCCTTCTGAAGTCTTTCTAAGCGTTTCAAGTTTATATGGCCTAATCGACAATGCCACAGATAGGTGAGATCTGAATCATCCTTTTTGGCCTTTTTGGTATTTATGTTATATTCTTGTTTGTCGTGATCTAATAAATAAAGTCCATTGACTAATCTAGCAGATCCATAAAACATCTCTTTAAAATAAAACGAACAACTATTGTCTTTTATTAAAAAGGAAAATCCCTTAGCATCTAAGCAAGAAACTGAAATGATGTTTTTAGTAAGACTTGGAACATGGAAACATTCTTCCAGTTCCAAAACTAGCCCGGAGGGCAACGACAAATAGTAAGTTCCTACAGCTAATGCAGCAATCCGTGCTCCATTTCCCACTCGTAGGTCGACTTCACCCTTGCTTAATTTTCTACTTCTTCTTAGTCCCTGTGGATTGGAACATAAGTGTGAGCCACAACCTGTATCTAATACCCAAGAAGTTGAATTAGCAAGTATACAGTCTATAACGAAAATACCTGAAGATGGAACGACTGTTCCGTTCTTCTGATCTTCCTTTAGCTTCAAGCAATCTCTCTTCCAATGCCCCTTCTTCTTGCAGTAGAAGCATTCGGATTCAGAAGTGGGTTGACTGACCTTCCTCTTTACAGATTTGGCGCCAGTTTGCTTAGTTGGGCTGGCCTTGTTGCCACCTTTCTTAGCATTCCTCTTCTTTCAGATTTCTTGAACTTGCCCCCACGCACCATAAGCACATCCTGCTTATCACTTTTGAGCGTCTTTTCAGCGGTCTTCAGCATACCGTGAAGCTCAGTGAGCTTTTTGTCCAGACTATTCATGCTGTAGTTCAGTTTGAACTGATCATACCCGCTATGAAGAGAATGGAGGATGGTGTCTATAGCCATTTCCTGAGAAAATTGCTGATCCAGCCGACTCATATTCTCAATGAGTCCAATCATTTTGAGAACATGTGGACTTACGGGCTCGCCCTTCTTAAGCTTGGTCTCAAGAATTTGCCTATGAGTCTCGAATCTTTCGACTCGAGCCAGATCTTGGAACATGTTCTTCAACTCACTGATGATTGTGAAAGCATCTGAGTTGATGAACGTTTTCTGCAGATCCGTACTCATGGTGGCGAGCATTAGACATTTCACATCCTTGTTGGCATCAATCCAACGATTGAGGGCTGCCTGAGTGACCCCGTCGCCTGCAGCTTCGGGCATCGCCTCATCTAGGACATACTCCTTTTCTTCCTGCATAAGAACTATTTGCAAGTTCCTTTGCCAGTCAAGGAAGTTTTTCCCGTTCAACTTCTCCTTTTCGAGAATTGATCGAATGTTGAATGAATTGTTGTTTGCCATATTAAAAACTACAATTGAAAAGAATAAACAAATAAATAACCATTCACAGTTTCTCTTAATAAACTTAAATTCTAGCATACATGCATAATTCAATGTTTATTAAGAATTTTATTCAAGTTATGTGTTCCGGCAGGTGTGAATAAAATGATTCCAAGATCCTAAAATCATTGAAGAACTAAGCACAGTTTGTCGACTTAATCCTAGAACATCTTAGGTAAGCAAAAGCCTTTTGCTAATAGTCTAGAAACTACTCTTGGTTGATAGGTACGTCTAAGAACTTATTAGGTAAACCTATCGATTTTTCCACGACATAAAAGGACTCCTTACTTATATCGTTGAGTTTCACCAAAACTAACATGTACTCACAATTATTTGTGTACCTTGCCCCTTTAGGACCAATAAGTAACACCTCGCTGAGAGAAAACTATTACTAGATTGATGTAAAGGATATCCAAGCAAGTGTATATTTTGGCATGGCACCTTTTAACTCAATTTTTAAGTTTGGAACTTAAGGCTCTTACTATGTTGGTTAGATTTTAAGTGAACTAAAATCCTTAATCATGCAACATAATCAAGCTTTTGATCTCATGCATTTTAAGACATATTTAAAAGCAATAAATAACTGAAAACTTGCATAAGATTAAATGTGATCTAGTATGGCCCGACTTCATCTTGAAGCTTTGACTTCAAAGTCCGTCTTGAAAATCTCCGTGGGAGGCACCATTTTCTTCAAATAGGATAAGCTATAACTAATTACAACTATTTGATGGTTCGCAGACCATATTTGAATTGAAAAATAACTTTGGTACTTTAGACGAATTACATTCAAATTAATGGTACGCAGACCATATTTTCTATCCTATTTGGGCCATACTAGTCACTTCATAACCTGCAAAACAGTACATATACAAAATATACCATTCACCCATTCATTATCATGAATGGCCCACATAGCTGGTTAGTAAAACACATTATGCATCACGTAAACATTTGCAGCAATTAATCAAGGGCACCAATAATCTACCAATTATTCAGTCCTTATTAATTCTAATCAAGTTGTTTTAACCTTAAGGATTTGTAGACCTAATCAAGAGTTTATGACTAAAAAATGCTCCCACTTAAACCAATAAATTCATATGCTTTACTATTTTTAAACATAAAAATGTATTTCTAGTCTAACCGGAAACATACAAATTTAATTAAAATTTAAAGCTCATATAAATTTATAATTGAATCCAAAAAGTTTAATTTAATTTCAGTTGTTATTTAAATTAATTCATGATTTTAATTTTAGTAAAATAATTAGAATAAATAAAATTTATTATAATTACAACATTCAAAATTAAAATCCAAGAAAATAATTTAAATTATTAATTTTAAAATTAATTAAAATTACGTGAACTGAAATTTTCAAATTAAACATTCAAAACGATCTAATCGTAACGCAAACACCCTACGCATTGCACGCCCATGGGCCGCACGCATACAGCCATTGCTGGCCATATGCGCGCAACCCATGCGCTCGTCGCATAGCTGCTGCTCTACCAATCGCAAGCCATCGCACGCTGTGGTGCTCGCTGCGCGCGCGCCAGCGCTCGTCGCACGCGAGCCATCGCTCGCAGTGCGCGCTCGCCAGCGCTCGCTGTGCGCGCGAGCCATCGCTCGCTTGGCGCGCTGGGCGCGCGACATCGCTCGCTGTGCGCGCGAGCCATCGCTTGCTGGGCGCGCGACATCGCTCGCTGGGCGCGCGACATCGCTCGCTGTGCGCGCGAGCAACGCTGGGCGCAGCGCTCGTGGCACGCGAGCTTGCGCTCGTGGCACGCGAGCTTGCGCTCGCTGCGCGCGAGGCTGCGCGCTCTTGCGCGAGGCAGTGCGCGTTGTGGCGCAGCTCGCTTGCTGCCCACACGCGACTGCCTTGGCTTGCCTTTCGCCCATGCCCATTTGTTCATAGCTCGTGGCCCACGACACAAGGCAGGGCTGCTGCCTTGTGCTCGTGCACTACGCCCTTGCTCATTGCATTCGTGCCGCATGGGCGACGAGCTCCCTTGCTCGTCGTCGCATGCCCGCACTATACAACACCCCTTAAGGGTAACACGAAGCGTCCATTGCTTTGTGCGTGCAAGTTTTATGAACGAATCGCATAAAAATTTAAAATTTATATTTAAAATTAATGACAAATTAATAAATAATATTAATTTCATAATTTTAGGGCGAAAAATCGAAAATTTATTATCCAATTGATTTCCGATTGTCATGGATTTAAGTCTAGGTCATAAAAATTTAAAATTTATCATAAATTTACAATTTTTATGGTGGTTTTTAATCATAGGTTTCTAATTAAATTATAATTAATTATGAAAATCAAATTAATTCTAAATTATTCTAATTTTCAACAAATTAATCATAATTACAAATTAGATTGCATAATTAACAAGGCTAGGCATTCAAACTTGTTAAACATATACAGTAGGTCAATCAAAAATTCAAGATTTATCAACAAGAATCGCAAATATTTAATTTAACATCTTAAATTTACGAAATTTTGCATTCGAAAAACTAAAACCTTCGAAAAGTCATAGTTAGGCTTCGAATTTGAGAATTCTGGGTTCGGCAGAAAAATACTATTTTTGTCAAAATTTTAGAATGCCTTTTACATGCGGAATTGACACAAAAATCACTCGATTTGGATGAGTAACGAAGAAACTGCCGAAAAACTGCGTACGTATAATTAAATAAACGCAATTTGCAATTAATTAACAATTACGAAAATTAATCACCCCTTTTAATTCTTGCAAATTTGTAATATTTAACAATGTTTATGCAAATTAGATTATGAAAATAATAAGGGGCTCGTGATACCACTGTTAGGTTATGATACATATGATATTACATAAATCATGCGGAAACAACCATTAACCCAGGATTACATATTATTTACACATAATCATATAGCATAATTTAGATGCATACTCTTTGATGCGTGCCCTCCCTAGCTGCGCCCGAACCGAGCAAGAACAAGTCTTTAGGACTCCAAGTGTCGTCCCTCCGTAGATAGTCCACAGCACGTCTGGATCCGCCTTAAGATTGACCAACTAGAATCGCCCTTAAGGTACTAGAATTTTCGGCACTTTTGAGCAAGATGTGTGATTGAATTTTTCTCTCAAAAACTCACTTTGAATACTTTGAAACTCGTTATAAATTGTGAACCCAGGCCACATATTTATAGGGGTATGGAAAGGGAATTGGAATCCTATTCAGATACAAATTAATTAAACCTAGAATCCTACAAGAACTCTAATTAATTAATTTATCAAATAGAATTAGGAATTTAATCATTAACCGAACTCTGCATGCTTTAGGAATCGTGCATGAACACAAACACTTACGCACACACACACGGCAGCCACGATGGCCCGCCCATGCGCGTGTGTGCGAGCAACAGCCCACGCAGCGAGGCCTACGCGAGCTACAAGCCCACGCAGCTCCTGCGCGCGCTGCGCGCGCTGTGCGCGCTGCCTCGGCCTGCTGGGCCTGGCCTTGCGCTGGGCCTGGCGTGGCCTTGGCTGTTCGTGTGGCGCGCTTGGCTTGCTGGGCGATGGACTGGCTTCGTGCTGGGCCCTCGTCCGGCAGGCCTCGTCCGATGCTTATTCGTACGATACGCTTCCGATTAAATTTCCGATTTCGGAATTCATTTCCGATACGAACAATATTTAATATTTCCGATTCCGGAATTAATTTCCGTTTCGAACAAATATTTAATATTTCCGTTTCCGGAATTATTTTCCGATTCCGATAATATTTCCGATTCAAACAATATTTCCGTTTCCGGCAATATTTCCGATTCTGGCAATATTTCCATTTCCGATAATATTTTCCGATACGTACCATGTTTCCGTTTCCGGCAACATCTACGACTTGGATAATATTCATATTTCCGATACGATCCATATTTCCGTTTCCGGCAATATCATCGTTTCCGGAGTATTCATTTCTTGCCTGTGACGATCTCAGCTCCCACTGAAACCAAGATCCGTCGATTCCGAATATTCATAGATGGAGTATTTAATGCCATTAAATACTTGATCCGTTTACGTACTATTTGTGTGACCCTACGGGTTCAGTCAAGAGTAAGCTGTGGATTAATATCATTAATTCCACTTGAACTGAAGCGGCCTCTAGCTAGGCATTTAGCTCACTTGATCTCACTGAATTATTAACTTGTTAATTAATACTGAACCGCATTTATTAGACTTATCATAGAATGCATACTTGGACCAAGGGCATTATTTCCTTCACTTTCGTGGGTAACTCCAGGTGGGATGGTGTTGTGTTTGAGCCAGTGTATGTATGGGTCGCGCCATGAGGGCATTTTAGTGGGTTGGGGCTGTTCGGTGATGGGCAGGTTATCTTTGGTGATGGTTGGATACATTAAGTGGTCTACGGGGATGGAGGTGAGTTTAGGTTTGATGTTGGAGCCGAGATTGGCTAAGGCGTCGGCCTGGGTGTTTTGATCTCTTGGTACTTGTTGTAAAATGCATGAGTCAAAATTGTTCACGAGCCTTTTTGCTATTTCCAAGTAAGCCTGCATCTTTGCATCCTTTGCTGCATACGAACCATTAATCTGACTGATAATTAACAAAGAGTCACAACGTACCTTAAGTCGGCGGATGTTCATGTCGAGCGCTAGTGATAATCCTAGGATCAAAGCTTTATATTCTGCCTCATTGTTGGTAGCTTTGAACTCGCAACAGACAGACTGCACTATGGTGTCCCCTTGTGGTGATTTCAGCGCGATGCCGAGGCCTGTTCCCCGTATATTCGAGGAGCCGTCGGTGTGTAGGGTCCATGTTGAGGAGGATCCAGCGTCGGTTAGTGTGTTTACTTCAAGATCGACTTCGAGTTGTAGGTTCGGGCTGAAGTCGGCCACAAAATCTGCTAGAGCTTGTGACTTGATGGCTATGCGAGGTTCATACCTGATGTCGTAACAACCTAATTGAATCTCCTATTTGGACATCCTGCCAGATAACTCGGGTTTCCTCATGATTGACTTCATGGGATAGTTAGTTCTAACAATAACAGGATGCCATTCAAAGTAAGGACGTAATTTAACGGAAGCAACAACAAGTTCAAGGACAAGTTTTTCGAGATGAGAGTACCTTGTTTCGGCGCTAAGTAGAGACTTACTGATGTAATAAACAGGTAGTTGTTTCCCGTCTTCCTCTCGTACTAATACTGCACTGATGGTGGACTCCGTCACCGCAAGGTACACCTGTAATTCTTCATTGTCTTTTGGTTTGGATAGCAGGGGAGGGTTCGTCAGGTACCGCTTGAGTTGCTGTAAAGCGGCTTCGTGGCGGTCGGTCCAGCTGAACTTCTCATTTTTCCTAAGAACGTCGTAGAACAATTTGCATTTGTCGGACGACCTGGAGATGAAGCGGTTGAGGGCGGCCACTCTGCCTGCTAATTTTTGCACGTCTTTCTGGTTCCGAGGTGATTGTAGGTTGATGATTGCACGGATCTGATCAGGACTTGCTTCGATCCCTCTTTGCGTAACCATGTAGCCTAAGAACTTTCCAGAAGAGACCCCAAATGAGCACTTGGTGGGGTTGAGCTTCATGTTGTATTCTCGCAAAACGTCGAAATCTTGTCGGAGATGTGTGATATGATCCGAGGCTTTTTTAGATTTTACGAGCATGTCGTTGATGTAGAATTCCATTGTGTCGCCTAGCTGGTTTCTGAACATTTTGTTGACTAAGCGTTGGTAGGTGGCGCCGGCATTCCTTAAGCCGAATGGGATGAACTTGTAACAATAAGTACCCCGCTCCGTGATGAAGGCGGTTTTCTCTTGATCTTCTGGGTGCATCAAAATTTGGTTGTACCCACTGAACGCGTCCATGAATGAGAGCATCTCATGTCCTGCAGTAGCATCAACCATGGCATCGATGTGGGGTAGAGGAAAAGAATCTTTGCTGCATGCTTTGTTGATGTTGGTGAAATCTATGCAGACTCGCCACTTCCCGTTCTTCTTTCTTACTACGACGACATTGGCTAGCCAGTCCGGATACTTCACTTCCCTGATCTTCCCTGTATCTAGCAGTTGCTGAACTTCGTCATTGATAATTTGGTTGCGCTCAGGAGCGAACTTTCGTCGCTTCTGCTTGACGGGCTTATGATTGGGGTCGACACTGATCTTGGGAGTGATGACGTCTGGGCTAATGCCGGGCATATCTTCATGGGACCATGCGAAACAATCTGCGTTGGCTTTGAGAAAAGCGACAAGTTCCGACCTGATGTTGTCAGGAACATCGCATCCAATAAAAACAACCTGGTCTGGCTTTGTGGGATCCAGGATGACCTCATCGAGCTGTTCGGACTTGGGCTCGTTGTAGCTTACCGGTTCAGAACTGGACTGTAATTGCTATAAAGAGGATTTGTTAGTGGCCGAAGGCTTCAGGGCCGCTTTGTAGCACTCTTTGGACTCTTGTTGATCTCCTTTGATTTCCTGAACTCCCCATCGAGTTGGGAACTTAATGGTTTGGTGATACGTCGAAGGGATGGCCTTCATATCGTGGATCCATGGCCTGCCCAAGATAATGTTGTAAGATGAAGGGCAATCAATAACACAAAATTTTACATGTTGGTTTATCCCTTGAGCGTAAACAGGTAAGGTGACTTCTCCGGAGGTAGTCTTTGCTTCGCCGCTGAACCCTATCAACACGGTGGATTTTTTAACGACGTCCGTATCTGGGTTAAGCCCCATCTCTTTGAGGGCATCAAGCATCATCACATTAGTTGAGCTGCCGTTGTCGACGAGGACGCGTTTGATCATGCAATTCCCAACTGGAATGGAGATCACTAGGCCATCGTGATGTTTATCCGAGATGTCCCCCGCATCAGATTCGTCAAAGGATATAGGGGTTAGATACTTGGCGACTACGGCTCGGGCCGTTAGATCTATCTCGTTCTCTCGAGCGTGTCTCTTCGCTGCGGAATAAGTTAAACCACAAATGTCAGAACCTCCAGCAATAAAATTCACAGTTTTAGTATGAGGAGGAGGTGGAGGAGGTCTAGATGGAGAGTTAGAATTGTTTTTGTTGACGACTCCACGAGCTTTGTCTGACATGACGTCCTTTAGCTGTCCGTTCTTTAATAGATAAGCCACTTCTCTCCTTAATGCGACGCAATCGTTGGTTGTGTGGCCGATGTCAGCATGGAAGTCGCACCATTTCGAGGGATCCTTCTTCGACTCAGGTTTGCTAGACTTTGGCGGCCATTGCACTGCTTTCCCCATCTTTAAAAGGTGGTTCATTAGACCTACAGTGTCAACACAAAAAGAGTATTCGTTAATTTTTGGAGGTAGATCCGGGCTGTTCTTCCAGTCGGAGTCATCATCATCTTCCACCACTGCTACGTGCTGAGGTCGGGAATAAGGAGCAGGACGATCATTGCTTCTCTTGGGGTAGGGCAATCGTCTTTCCGTCTTCGAGTAGTCGTTGCCCCCTTTTCGAGAATAAAGAGTCTCTTCCAGCCTCACTTAGGCCATTGCTTTAGCTTGAGCATCATCGAACGTCTTGCAGGAGTATTTGATTAGATCCCTCCAGAGGTCGGTTTCGCCATATAACCCTTGTTTGAATGCTTCGATAGTTGTTGGGACATCACATTCAAGGACGGTCACTTTCTCCCTAATGAAACGGGCTATGTAGTCCTTCAGAGGTTCGTCGGGGCGTTGAATTATTCGGTACAAGTCACTTGTTTGCTTCTCTAGGCACCTGCTGCTGGCGAATTGTTGATTGAACATATTGTCGAGATGAGCAAAAGAGGTGATGCATCCATTTGGTAGGCCGGTTAACCATTTCAAGGCGGGCCCAACTAGCGTCGAACCGAACCCTTTGCAGAGGCTGGCTTCTCTCATTTGTTTGGGAACTGGAATGGTCATCATCCGTTGTTTATAGGTCAGGATATGTTCTCTTGGATCGGACGTCCCGTCATACATAGGCATATTGGGTGGACTGAACCGTTTAGGGATGTCTATTGCATCAATGGGATCAGCGTACGGCGAGTCGGCATAACTGCCTAGGCTGGCTTCTTTGATTGGTGTTGGTACTCCTGGAATTTTGTTTATCATGGTCATAATTTGTTGGAGTTGGTAATTGGTGTTCTCGCAGATGCTGTTGAGCACCGGGACAAGTGGGCTGAAGGTTTCGGGAATACTGGCGTGGAGATGCTGATAATAGGTATTTTGGGGGTATACGCCATGAGGCTGGTGGGGAGTAAACTGCGTTACCACTTGCTGCATATATTGGGGCGTTCCTTGAGTCGCGTGGGTACCTGCAACATAAGGGAAAGGCGTTACAAAGCCGTGACTAACCGGAGCGACTGACCTGTTAAGAGGAGTGTATGGAGAATAGTTTCGAGAAGAGTCAGGTCGCATTAGTGCGCTTGGCAACACTGTTCGTGGCGCCTGGCTGGCTGGGGGAGCTGTCATCAACTAGGGGAGCGTTCCTGGTGCCGAAGCGACTACGTTTACAACGGGTTGGACGACTTGCTGGGAGGGGATCTGGTCCCGTTGCATCTGAGCTACCGGCGTCAATCCTGGTGTTAGGAGTGAAACGGGTAGAGGCATCGACATGGTCACCATTGGGGGAGGTAACGGTCGGGATGCTGGAGCGGAGGTAGGGATCGGCATCATGGCGGATGTCGTCGTGCCGGCCTGAGATGGGATGACCCGAGCTGTCGTCGTGGTGACGGTTGTCGTCGATGTTCCTGCGGAAAATGGTTGAGTTGGGGGTGGGGGAAGCCAACTCGGGTTAGAGCGGGGATCATTCGGTAGTGGATCAAACTCGCGGATCTGCTGGAGAACAGGACCTCCAGGTTCGCCAAAGGGTACGTGGAGGGGGTGATCCGGGGCAGCATCGAGATCCAAGCGGCGGTTCAGCCCGGAAGTGTCGCGTCGGTATTGGAACCTAGATCCGGTGGCGATGGAGGCGGTAGACCTGAATTGGGATTGCAGCGCTTCGTTTTCCCTTTGGAGGATGCTGATGAGCTGCTCCATGGCTTCGAAGCGGCGAGTGATGTCGTCGGATGAACTAGCGTTTCCGGCCATGGAGATTGGAATGGTATTTTCGAGCTGCTTTTGATTGTCAGCCCTACGGTGGGCGCCAAATTGTTTTGGACAAATTCGACTTAGGGACGAACTTGTCTTGATGATGGTGCTAACAATTGATCGAGCTAGATAATTGAATATGGTGAGAACAATTTGTAAAAAGCATAAGGTAATTGTAAGTTTATTGCTTGAGAGTTGCGTATATAAAACAAACACGACTAAGCCATTTTATAGGCATTTACAACATGAGTGTAACGTTTATGGAATAACTGCCCATAATTAGATAATAAATCCGTAATGAAATCCGGCTCCATCAACGGTTGTAACGTCCGTTTTGAGCCCAGCAGTTGGGAAGACCGTTCGAATAGTACAACCTCACGCCTTGTTGGCGTCCACGCACACAATTCTTGCCACGTATGCCCACGTCACCAAGAGGGTATTTTCCCCCCTAACAATATCTTAGCCACGAGTTTGATGACCATCTATAAGAATGCGGTATTCTTTCTGAATTGACTGCTCTGGGGACACCTCAATGGAATGGAGTGTCGGAACGGAGAAACAGGACCTTACTCGATATGGTCAGGTCAATGATGGGTAAGGCCAAACTTCCTTTACGGTTCTGGGGATATGCGTTGCAAACTGCAGCACTCACACTGAATCATGCTCCGTCAAAAGCTGTTGAAAAGACTCCATACGAATTATGGACTGGGAAAGTTCCAAAGTTGTCTTTTTTGAAGATTTGGGGTTGCGAAGCATATGTCAAGCGATTAATTTCGGACAAGCTACAACCTAAATCTGAAAAATGTTTCTTCATTGGGTATCCAAAAGAAACTATTGGGTATTATTTCTACAACAAGTCAGACAACAAGGTTTTCGTTGCTCGTGACGGTGTCTTTTTGGAAAGAAATCATATTTCCAAATTGACAAGTGGGAGAATAATAGACCTCGAAGAGATTCGAGACGAACAACGAACTCATAACTCTTTAGAAGCAGTTCAGGTTGATGAACCTCTAAGGTCTTTAGAGGAGCCAGTGGGAGTAGTTCCTCAAAACGTTGTTGCCCCTCGTAGGTCAAATAGAACTATTTTTCAGCCGGACAGATGGACAGACGTCCTCTTGACTGAAAACTTAGAAATTCTCATATTGAATAGTGATGAACCTATGACTTACAAGAAAGCTATGACGAGCCCAAGCTCCACTAAATGGTTAGAGGCCATGCAATCTGAAATAGACTCCATGTCTGAAAATCAAGTCTGGGATTTGGTTGATTTGCCGGATGGGTTCACACCTATCGGATGCAAATGGGTCTTCAAGTTGAAGAAAGACAAAGATGGATTTGTATACATATACAAGGCTAGATTAGTAGCAAAAGGTTACAGGCAAGTTCACGGCGTTGACTACGACGAAACCTTTTCTCCAGTCGCGATGCTTAAGTCTATTCGAATAATCCTTGCGATTGCCGCTTTTCATGACTATGAAATATGGCAAATGGATGTCAAAACTACCTTCTTGAATGGTGTTCTTGAAGAGACTGTGTTTATGACACAGCCGGAGGGTTTTGTCGATCAAAAGAACCAAGGAAAAGTATGCAAGCTTAAGAAGTCCATCTACGGACTAAAGCAGGCATCAAGGAGTTGGAATAAACGATTTAATGAAGAGGTCAATAAGTTTGGCTTCATCAAGAATCAGGACGAATCTTGTGTATACAAGAAGGTCAGTGGGAGTAAAATTGCATTCCTAGTCTTGTATGTTGACGACATATTGCTTATTGGAAACGACATTCCTATGTTGGAGTCTGTAAAGACTTGGGTCGGGAAGTGTTTCTCAATGAAAGACTTAGGAGAGGCACAGTGCATATTGGGCATCAAGATCTATAGGGATAGATCTAAGAGGATAATTGGACTAAGCCAAAGCACTTACATTGACAAAGTGCTAGCTAGGTTCAATATGATGGAAGCCAAGAGAGGCCATCTACCCATGTCACATGGCACATATCTAAGCAAGAATCAGTGCCCCAAAACATCTGATAAGCGTAGAAAGATGAGTGTAACTCCATACGCTTCGGCTATTGGATCCATCATGTATGCTATGATTTGTACAAGGCCGGATGTTTCGTTCGCACTCAGTGCAACGAGCAGGTACCAGTCAGAACCAGGTGAGGCGCATTGGACTGCTGCCAAGAACATCCTAAAGTACTTGAAAAGGACTAAGGATCAGTTTCTGGTTTATGGTGGTACAGATGAGTTGATTGTTAAGCGCTATACGGACGCAAGCTTTCAAACCGACAGAGATGATTTCAGATCACAGTATGGGTTTGTGTTCTGCCTCAACGGCGGAGCAGTAAGCTGGAAAAGTGCTAAGCAAAGCACTATTGCGGATTGTACAACTGAAGCCGAGTACATTGCTGCCTCAGAAGCAGCAAAGGAAGCTGTTTGGATTCGGAAGTTCATCGAAGAACTTGGTGTTGTCCCCTCCATAAAAGGACCAGTGGCATTGTATTGCGACAATAGCGGAGCCATTGCCCAGGAAAAGGTGCCTAGGAGCCACCAGAAGTCCAAGCACGTACTACGGCGATTTCATATACTTCGAGAGATCGTTGAAAGAAAGGAAATCGAGATTTGCAAGGTTGGAACTGACGACAACGTGGCAGATCCATTGACTAAACCGTTGCCACAAGTGAAACACAACGCACATGTAGCAACCATGGGAATCAAGCATTTTGGAGAATGGCTTTGATTTTCTAAGTATTGTTTTAGAACATCTGTTAGATCTATGTTTAAAACAATTGGTTTAACCATTTCAAATTTATGAAATTTATTATTTCATATTCATTTAATTTTGGTTTAGAATTAAATGATAAGTCCATGTGATTCAAATCATTCAAATGGGATGTCAAGTTGTATTTTTCGACAAAGAAACACCCATAAGTGAACTTGAATATTGAAGTCACAAAGGATCCCTAATCCAGGTCATTGAAAGGTGGACGACCAATGACTAATGAAGATTAGATTGCAAGTAGATTACTTAGTTCTGTTTCTTGAACTAGAGTGACTGGATGTCAGAATCTTTTGCATAGATACTTATTGGATCTTGTATCGGATTGACTATGAGAACACTTTAAGAGATTAAAGTCATTTCATAGGTAGTTCTCATTAATGGTGATTAGAAACCGTTCCTCAGAACATGAGTGATTATGTCTGCTCGTTTGAGAATTAGTTCGCTTTGATGCTAGCTAAACGTCGCACCGTAAAAGGAGGCTATAAAAGCAATTTGAGTATTCATAGATTGCAAGAATGGATTGCCCTCCTATCTTTGATAGGATATGGTATTGTTGTGTAACAAGGCCTCTCGGAGAGTTAGATACTGTAAAATGCATGGCCGTGCTCAGAATGGTTAGGCTTAACCTTCTGCAAAAGTTTGACAATTGAACTCTGTAATCCGAGAAACACTTCTGGACCTAATAAGGATGGCTTGGATCTTACCTTATGTTCAGTAAGTAACACTAAGTGACAAAGGAATGTGGATGCACACTTGTCTGAATGACAAGTGGGAGATTGAAGGAAATATGTCCTTCACCCAAGGTGCATTAAGTCTAATACCAAGGTTCAGATTAATTGCGAACAATTAATTCAGTGAGATCAAGTGATCGGAACAGCTAGCTTGAGCAATGCTTCCGATCAGTGAGTTCTAATGGATATTGAACTCACAGCTTACTCTTGACTGAACCTACAAGGTCACACCAATGACACGTAACATATCACCGGATTAAATGAATCGGAAATTCATTTAATAGCTTTTCGGGAATTAGTTGGAAAACGTATTATACGATACGACCTTGCATCGGAACCGTATATCGTATCGCGAATATTCGTAAGCTAGGCGAAACGAATAAATCGTATCGTACGACGATGATTCGTCGTATACGAAACAATAAGTAATATATCGGAAATATATTTAATCGCGGATACAAAGAGCGGCCCACGAGCCGAGTGCACGAAGCACTCGAGGCCCATGGGCGCGCGCTGGGCAAGCAAGCAAGGCCACGGCAACACGGCAGCGCGGGCCCATGGCCGAGCGAGCTGTCGCGGGCTGAAGCAGTGACACAGCCACAGCAGCGAGGCCCATGGCCCAGCTCGATGTGCTTGTCTCACGCGGGGCTTGCTGGCCGGCCTTGCCTTATTGCTTGGTCGGTTAGTAAGGTTATGTTAATAACCTCCTAACCTCTTTTCTAACATAACACAATTCATACACACAACCCTAGGAGAAAACAGAGAACCCTAATTCTCTGTGCCTCCACAGTGTGTTCATCCCAAAATCACAAACTCTTGATCGATTGTCTAAGTTACGATAATCAAGACGGATCTGATCGTGTCGGTGAACCAAGTAGAGGAACGACAACTGGAGTTCTAAGTTCGTGTTCGTTGACAGATTATTTTGGAAAACACGCTTCGAATGTAAGTTTGCTTAATCTGTGCTTTATACATGTTTCCTGGCTTTGGGGATTGTTTCCGCACATGTTATTATGTTTAACTGTATTCCCCTACACGTGGCATTCCTAAAACTGTCAAATCATTCAACAACATATAAAGGGGGCATCTTCCGTCCAGTAGAAAAACAAATTTTAGGGTAAGTTACGTTGAAGAGACTAGACGTGTATAAGTTCGGAGTATAACACTTTGAAAACATATTTATCTTTATGGGGTTGAGTTGTCTGTTACTCACAAATTACTATCAATTCATTTAGACTTGTGTTGCAAATGAGGCTTTGAGATATCTAAATGAAATCCCTAATGACAAGTTAACTACCTTGCCATTCCCACACCACCTTTGATTCACCCTTCACAAGCTTTGGATAGCGGTCCAAACGAGAGTCTGATTCCACCAAATCTTCAACCTATTTAAAAGAAGGAAATCAATTGAGCATCAATATATGATGGGAAAGTGTATCAAATGGCAAGGACGGAAAACTGTAAATTGTACATGTTTCATGTTTAAAATGAACAAGATAAATTAGAAGGAAAAAGAAAGGAGTAGAAAAACACACGGGTAGAAAAGTAAAAGGGTACAGTATAAGAATATCAAGAACATGTGTTCGGAAACTGAAAAATGTATCAAGAATTCCAGCAGAAGTAGAGAGTAAAGATAGGAAGAAAGAACTACCATCTTCCATAGAAGAGGATCTCTTCGTTCTTTGGGAGTAAGGATATGATCTTGGAGCCTTGAGGCAACTAACTAGGGTTCTCTGTCACCAATGCTCCCAGACATTAAAGCATTATCCTCCAGTTTGTCACAAACCTGTCATTTTATGAAGAAAAGTTAAATAAATAACGGGTTAAATTATGTCAATACTCAATAATAAGACATACTGTATTAGTTAAATATTGTCATAAGAATGAAGTCCATAAACAGATTACAGAGAACCTGCTATATATTTAAAATGAACAATATATAGAGACCTAAATTACACCTGAATTTACTATATATTCACCAACATCAACCCGTAAATTAACCATTTAATTCAAAACCCACAAAATCAAAATAACTAATTAAAATTATAATCAAAATCAGAGAAATTGAGATTGAGAGTTGAGCAGCTGAACTTCAGAAATTAGTAATTAAAACTAAAATCAAGCATGAAATCTGGAAAGTAAAACGACCAAATTAGGTTAAAAAGTATAATTGGTACAGATAAACATAAAAATCGATCATCAGGACAAAAGAATCAAATAAAATGGAAAGCGCATCAACTGAAATCTCATTTTCAAGCACTGCGTTTGCGACTCTAGCTTTAAGACCCTTTTCTGGTAACATTGCAAACTAGAAACATGAGTTTAAGACAACCAACCATAACCAGCACCCAACAACCTTCTACTACTGACCAGAACAAAGCACACTTCGGATCTGAGCACCCAGACCAGCTGCTGTAACACTGCATCTGTAGAACTCCAGGAGACTAAATCACCAGAACCTGCTGGTCCGAGCAGCAAGCTACAAAGATCAGACCTGCAACATGTCTGAGTCCTGAGACATAAAACAAAGAGCAGAACTCAAACGAAAATAACTTTAAAAAGCTTGTATAAGCCAGTAGTATGCTTGCTTATGTGGGCAGAACATCAACACACAAATATATGAATGAAATTCAGTTTAGATAATTTTTTTCATGCGTTTATATATCCAGACACGGTCAAAATAACACTTTACAAGTTCTCAAAGTTCATATTACAATGTCAACTCTACTAACCAAAAAAATAGTTGAGTTCCCTATCATTAATTCATCTGACATGATACCCGCAACTTTTAGCTAAGTAATTCATTTGTGCTTATTGCTTAAGTGATGATGTTCTAATCGCTGCAATGAACTTATCATGTGATGGTTTTCTATGCTCGAGATTTAAAATTAAACGAACAATTACTCTACAGAAATGTAAAGTACATTAGTTATCTCCAAATTTTGTAGATGAGAAACCTCTAAAGCCTCTAAAATCTGCACCTGGTCTGCACTTTTTAGTTGATGCCTGGCTTGTTGGCTAATTAATAAATAGACTCCAGTTCACAAAACTACATCAATATTACCCAGTTTCGCAAACGAGAGAACGAAAACACTATATCAACACATACAACCCTCAGTTAGACCTTAGCTAAGTTGATTTCTTATGCGGCATCAAGCGAGCTAACCAAATTCCAAACAAGCTAGTGAAACCAGAAAATAAGAAACAAAACTTGACCTCCCTTGAATTCAGACACTAGAGATCAAGAGTAAATTTAGCTCATTAGGTATTGATGCAAGCCAACCCCTCTTGCAATAGCACCTAAATTTCCTAGGTAACAAGCAGCCCAAAAAAGAAGCAATTCAAAGGTATTAAGTGACAACAGACACTGCAAATTTCTGTAACATGACAACGTTCGGAAACAAAATGAAGCTTCGGGTACACTGGGGCATTTTAGTCAAGATTAGTGGGAATTTGGTAGCTTGAAGTAAGACCCACCAACAACGGAAAATTTGATCAAAACCACAAAAGCTATTCCCTGGACAGATCAAGTCCGTCAAACAAGAAGTAAATTAACAGGCCAAATTTTATTAATCCTACCAAATGGGATGATGTAAAAAAAGGATTATTGAGGGAAATATGAAATTTCGGCAGCAAGGTTCACATTTCCGAGACATCCGATCTGCTAAATCAATTCATTTGTCATGAATAGGAAATTGCATTTTGTAGGCATTATCAAAGGCTAGAATTTAAACTGGGCATGATGCTTTATAAAATGTATTTAGAAACCAATTGAACAAATTAACAAATAATGAAATGTATTCATAAACCAATGAACAGATTAACAAAGAAATAGGAAAAATGTGATTCAAAAATTTAAAACAACAAAATGAACAAATTAGGGAAATGTTTCAAAAATTAGGTTTTAATATACAAACCTATAAGCTGTGTGCTGCGTGTATGTTGCGGCGGCGGAGGGAAGAGTAATAGTTTGGCGGTGGGGAACAACAGAGGCGACGCGACGGGAAGAGGAAGAATTGTGCGGTGGGATAACAACAACGTCGACGCGGCTGGAAGAGGAAGCGTTCGTCGGTGGGGGGACACCAGCGGTGGCGCGACAAGTCGTTGGGTGTGTTCGGCGGTGGGTGAACAACAACAAAGAACGAGAAGGGGAAGGAGGAAGGAGGAAAGCGGGAAATGAAAAAAAATGGAAACCTTTTGTGCTGCTCATTTGAAAATGAGCCCGCAATTGAACTCAAGTGCTACCAATTTTCTAAAATGAGCCCGCACTTGTGAAATTGTATTCTTCTTTTTTTATATATTGATCTCAAGTGCTGCCAAGTTACTAAATGAGCCGCACTTGATGGGAAGCACATGACGATTTTACCTCTAGTTTGAATCTTGAAAGTTTGAATCTTGAAATATTGAACTTGAACTTGAAAGTTTGAATCTTGAAATATTGAACTTGACATAATTGAACTTGAACTTGAAATATTGAACTTGTACTTGAAATATTGAAAATTAAGAGACTTGAATCTCAAAGATTGGGCATTTAAATGTTGAAAAGTTTAGATATTTGATGTGCTTTTATTTTGAAAGGATCCAAGTTTAGGGAAGTAGTCATGAGCAACCCTAAATATTGTGGGATCTTGAAATTTGCAAACTTGAACTTGTATATTGAAAAATGGAGTCTTGAATCTCAAATGACTAAACCTTTAAAAGCTAGAAAGGTTTCATCTTTGATTACTCCATGCTTGAAAGTGATTCTAGTTCAAAGAAGTGATTGCAAACAACTTTGACGTCCTTGAATCTTGAAAGTTTGCATTTTTGTATTTTGAAAAATTTGGATTTTGAAAAGATGTATGATTGTTGCATGTGACATTTTTAGTAGTAAAAATGCCAACTTGCTAATCATTTTTGAAATAGGAAAATCGAAGAAACATAATTGAATATGGTGGGATTCGGAAATACCTTTTTAGGTTTAGGCAAGAATTCCTTTTAGAGCTCCCAATTGCTTAGAACTTGAAGTTTGTATGTGTTTTTTGAAGGATTTTTTATTTGTATTTTAAGGCGTAATTTTTGATTTGTATTTTTGAAGGATTTTTTATTTGTATTTTGAGGCTTGGGGATTAAGGCTTGGTTTGCGTCTAAAAATAAGCCGTTTCAGGTTTTTGAATTTCGGTTTTACGGGACGAGGCCCGGCTTGCTCGGTTTTGTGGGTCGGCGCCCAAATTTGGCTTGCTTAATGTCATTTTGACTGGAAAAGGCCTTGTAAAACCAATGGGATTGTCCATTGGGTGAGATTGTACTTGGATTTTGAAATTCATTTTTGGAAATTGTATTTTGTACCGAGTTCCAGAGTGGGAATGGCCTCGGGGATTGGATTTTGGCTCTTGGATTTTGGAAATTTTCATAGCAATTGGGATTTCCGCACATAGTTGCTCCAACCGCCTAATAAGGATAATGGCATCGTCATCATCCCAGTGGGGAGACACGATTTAGGTGTCTACACATACTAAAAAAGCTTGCCAACTGTCGTTTTCTGGGATTGCTAACTTGTTTAGGGAATACAATCTAGGACTTTTGAAAGTTTATCAATTGTCCTGACATGGATGAAAATTCTGAGAGAATGTCTTGTAGAGTAGAATAGGCTAAAGATTTAGCTTCGCAAAATAATAAATTTTCATCTGCAAAGAATAATCCTGGAATTGTAGGGGCATAAGGGGTAATTTTAATCCCAATTCCATCCTTTTTGATTTGAGAGTGCATATGTAATTTTCGAGATAAAACTTCCATGCATATAACAAACAGAGCCGGGTATAGGGGATCTCCTAGACGTAACCCTCTAGTGGGCATAATTAATGACGTAGAGTTATTGTTTATTTCCAGGGAATAAGAAACCGTTGTGACACATGCTTTAATCCACTTAATCCAAGTATCGTTAAAACCAAACTCTTGAAGGGTAGTCCAAGAAAAGTCCCATTCAACTCGATCATAAGCTTTTTCCAAGTCTCTTTTTATAGCTATTCACCCGGTTTTGTTCTTTGATTTATTGTACATATTGAGTATCTCTTGTACTAATAATATATTGTCCTGAATCGCTCAATCAGGAGCAAAGGCATTTTGATAAGGGCCAATAATTTTCTTTAGGTAAGGTTTAAGTCGATTAACCAATATTTTGGAAATAGCTTTGTAAATGGTACTACATAAATTAATGGGTCGGAATTGATCTGCTTTAATTGGGTGATCCACTTTTAGAATTAACGTGATAATCGTGTGATTAAGTTGTCGTAATATAATGTCACTATGAAACACTACTACAAAAATGTCCAAAGAGACCCAAGAAAACAGATCCGTTGGTGTTCATAACGGGTCTCTTTAGTTAATAAGACCTCATACTATAAATAAGAGGTATCTTATGTTATCCTGGGCCCCCTTACTAAACAATAGAAGATATAAAAGAGACCCGTTAGCGCAAAAAAAGGTCTCTCGTTCGCCAAGTGAAAAAGAAGAGACCCGTTATCTCCTATAAGGGGTATGCTCCTTAATCTAATTTTTTTTTATTGAATACGGAGTACTCACAAACCATAACCCCTATTTCTTTCTCCCTTCCATGTACCAGCGGAAAAATAAAACAATCCTTAATTTCAGATCTAATTGCATTCCCGGCGCTCATTCATCTCAAACTTCTCACTCCTTTATTCTCAATCAAAACCCCTAATTTATATTATTGCAAATCACCATTTTCGGAAGCTCATCGAAATTCAATAAAAGAACCCTAATTTCGAAATATGAATTTCAATTTCTCACTTTAATTGATGCAAAAGTTTCCAATTTTTCCATTGAAAAGTGTATCAGCTTTGGAGGTTTCATATGGTGAGGCAATTCGCGGAGCTCAAACAATAGCTAACAGAGCAAGAGATGAATCGCAAGCTAAAAGAAAAGTTCAATGAATTTTCGGTAACGATTCTGTAAAGCTAATTTTCTATCTCTACATTATTATTATTTTTTGTTAATTTGGTGTTCTACTTTTAATTGAATGTTTGTGTATTTGCAAAGATTTTTTTTGTGAGAATACCTTGCGAAGCTTTTGCCTTTAGAAAATTTCATCCATAATATTTGTATGTTTTCCCCTTTTAGGTTTAAGCGTTTTAAAAGTTTGAATGATCCTCTTTCTCTCCCTCCAATTGGTAGAAGGTACACCTGGTTGCACGTAGTTCTACGTACGTGCAACCAGTTCATTTTATACTTTTAACCCCTCAAAAGCATATTTTTATAGTTTAAAAGCACATATTTACAAATTAAAAGTACTTTTTACAGTTTTAAAGCACATTGTTACAGATGAAAAGCAAAGTTTGCAAGTAAAAGGAAATGAAAAATATATAAGTATGTGCTTTAAATCGTTAATGTACTTTTTAAGTATGTAAATGTGCTTTTAAGCCGTAAAAATATGTGCTTTTAACCCGGTTGCATGTAAAACTACATACAACCGGGTGTATCTTATAATTTGTGCTCTCCCTCTATTGCATGTAAAACTACATACAACCGGGTGTACCTTATAATTTGTGCTCTCCCTCTATGTCCTTTAAATACAAGCTAACGCTGGATTTATTAGTGAAATGTTATCACTACTGTATATGTTTTGTAGAAGGTGCTATGATTTTCTTAATAGATATGTTTGTTTTGTAGCCTCTTGAGTGTCCTGACATATGAAGTTTCCTGGAAACATTTGTCGCTGGCCTGTCTTCATTAACTAGCTAGACTGGTTGTCTGCAGAAATTGACTCAAATTTAGGTTTCTTCAAGAGATGTTTTTACTTTTTGTTTCAAAAAATAATATGTACTTCATCATTTGCCCTGTTCCTTATCCTGGTTGCAGGTCAGTTTTGTCCTTGCTTGTACTTTGCAGAGGCTATCTAAATTGCAATAAGAAAGACTTAACGGTTGCATAGTTATATGTTTTGGTCTTCTTGACCATGAGAGATGAGTTTGAGTAAGGATAAGGAGTACTCAAGGAGTTTGTCAAAGTCGATGAACTTGTGTCAATATCAGATGAACATTGGGGGATGTAGTGTGTGGTAGTTTAGCAAATTCTTTATGGAGGAAACACATACATTTTAATGTATTAGCCTCTAAACTCATACTGTTAATTTCAACTTCAGATTGGTCCTGCTGCCAGCCATCGACTTTGCTTGATCTTTTATGATGCAGGTCCTAAGAATAACTCTCTAAATTTATATCTTCAGATAGTTTTCCGTAACAATAGGTTGGTTCTTCTATTCTCTCCTTGACATTGATTTTAATCAAATAATAACTCTTACATAATTTGTTAATTTGATTGTCTAATTTCATGATGATGAGAGTGCTTGGTTCTTGAGCTCGGAAGATGGATATTAGGTTTTTCTATGGCCATTGCAGACTACACAGTAAGCATAAACTTTTGCATGTCATCTCAACTTTGAACATACTTTAAACATGGTAAACTTAGTAACATAATGATCAGTACAGGCACTACAAACTCCTATTAGCGTGAGTGCGTGACAGTGCTACTTCCTAGTCAAAATATCCTATATGGCTTGACCTAAATGGAATATATGTTTATAAATCACGTATACCTCTGCTTGGTTTGTTAATCAAGCTGAAATAGTTGAATTGATCAGTTTCAGTAATAATAACACTCACAAGTAGACATTCTCATAGAGTGGCCATAACTCAGAGCCTTAGAGCCCTAGGAATTTTATTTTTCATGACTTTTTATCAGTATTTTTTTTAAACATTGTTTGGAAATTAAATTATTACAGAGTACCTCGCAACTATGTAGGTTAATGTCACCATTATTAATGGCTTACTTGAATGCTAACATGCTGTTAGAGAAGGAGCTTCCCTTAACATCAGAAATTGTGTGGTGTGAATGGTAGGACACTTTGATTCGATAGAATAATAAATATTACAAAGGAAATCCCTTTTGTACCACACTAACTAAATGTATTAATGCTTGTCGTGCTACATGTACAAGGTGGATTGCTGAGGAGCTTTTACAGCGATAACAAAGGGAATTTTGGTGTCCTGCTCTGACGGAAATATTGGACCCGACTCTAGTAGCTTGTCAAATGTTGCTCCATGGATAACCACTGTTGGTGCTGGTGAAATCGATCGTGATTTCCCAGCCTATGTTATCCTAGGAGATGTTATCCTAGGAAATGTTGCTCCGGTGGTAAGCCTCTTTCCAGCAAGTTATTATCCCTTACGTGTGAGAACGTGTTTGGATAAACTGTAGCTGAGAATTTTATGATTAATTTGTGATCATCCATTGCTACTCTATAATATGTTTGATGTGTTTTTGAATGCTGGTAGAAATGTTGTCTATTGCCTTGTGACCTCTTTTGGGATCAATTACCTGCAAGCCATCAATTTTTTTGTTTCATGTTTGATTTTGCATGCTATAATACGTTTCTTTCAAGAGTACTTCATTTGTTCAGTAATTCTTACGAGGTGTTGCATTTTGGGTTTTTTCGTGCTTTTGATTTCCCCTGTGGAAAATAGGTTTCAAGCTTTGTATGTTTTTGGATTTCGAAGGAGTCCTCACCAAACAATTTTAAGGGTCCCGTTTGGAAAGACCAAAGTTGACTCTTTAGTGGATAAGGCATTGAATCTTAGAAACGGAAGGGTGAGATCCGGGAAAGGGATCGAGATGCTTATTCCGCGAGCCTTAAAAATTGTATCCAAATGCATGGCATAGAACATTTTCGAATAACCCTAGTCATGACACTATGTAGGTTTGGATTTAGAATTTTAGCACATAGAATTTCTACTTGTATTGTGACCACTTTGCTTTAAAGTTAATTTAAGGGAACCTAAGGCCGGTTTGTCCAAGAAATTATCTTTGTTAAGCGTGGTGTAACCTTGCATTTTGTTGTATATAGCATGTGAGGTGCTGAAAGCAATAAATAAGTAAAGTAACATCACAATAGAAAATAAATGCGTAATTAGTAAATATACATCACTACCTAGAAAAAGGACTAGGTGGGAACCACAATGCCTAGAAAGGCTAGGAAAATAAAGTTGCATAAATAGTAAGTGCGGAATTGAAAAGTGCAATATTTAAAGGCATTGTTGGAATTGCGGTATTGAAGTGCATAATTGAAAGGCATTATTGAAATTGCGGTATTGAAGTGCATAATTGAAAAGATGCGATATTGAAATTGAACTATTGTATTTGAGATCCGAACGCCAAACGACTTCTTAATAATAAGTGCGTCCGACACGGATTCAAGTCTAAAAATCTCAACTTTAGGACAAGTTGCTCATCCAAAAGTGTCTTAGATTTTGGACATAGAAATTGAACTTGAAATATTGAATCTTGAATATTGAACTTGAATATTGAACTTAGGAGTCTTGAATTTCAAAGATTAGACCTTTTAATGTTGAAAAGGTTTCATCTTTGATATGCTCCGTATCTTGAAATCATTCTAGTTTAAGGAAGTGATTACAAACAACCTTAAACATCATAGAATATTGAAAATGAAATTTGTACTTGAATATTGAAATGAGGAGTCTTGAATCTCAAAGATTAGACCTTGTAATGTTAAAAAGGTTTCACCTTTAATGTGCTCCATAACTTGAAATGATTCTAGTTTAAGGAAGTGATTACAAATAACCATAAACATCATAGAATCTTGAAAATGAAACTTGGACTTGAATATTTAAAAGAGGAGTCTTAAATCTCAAAGATTAGACCTTTAAATATTAAAAAGGTTTCACCTTTGATGTGCTCCATAACTTGAAATTATTCTAGTTTAAGGAAGTGATTACAAACATCCTTAAACATCATGGAATCCATAACTTTGTATTTGAATCATAGAAAGTATTGATTTCTTAAAAATATTGTTCTAAGTGACACATTCAAGAGTAAAAGTGCCAACTTTACTAATCATTGTGAAAGAGAAATTATAGAAACATGGTAGATTAGGATTGGGATTCGGAATTTCCTTGTTAGGTTTAGGTTAGAATTCCTCTTGGAGCTCCCAATTGCTTGAAAACTTGAGATTTGTATGAGATTTTTGAAAACTTTGTTGTATATGAATATCATAGAACTTTTCCATAATTAAAAAAAAAAAAATAGTCAGTGTTTTCCATGTCTTCTATCTCTATAAAATGAAGATTTTTTTTTTGTAGAATCTCGTCTAATATTATTATTAAATTCAGAACGAATAAGTTTCTGTTCTACTATGGAACGAAAAGGACAATATACAGGATGGGTAGAAGGAGTTCGTATACTTGACTTGATATCCACAGCCATAGTCCGAGCCCACGGAATATGTATAAGAATCTACCAATTCTACCAATCCTAAGGATCCGTACTGTAGGATTAATTATAGATCCAAGACAATATATAGTAAATTTGAGTTGTTTAGTATTCAATTTTTTATTTAAGATCTTATTTCAGGATAAGAATGTAGAACTAAAGGAAATGGATCTTTTGGATAAAAATAAATAGAAGTTTTTTTTGGACAAACAATATTTCTTTATCTTTTTCATCCTTTAATTTGCATTTATTTTTTGCATTGAAAGCCTTCCTTTTGCCGCATTTCGCTCAAAGGGTTGAAGGGAGATAGTGCATCAAGTTGTTCGCAAGGGCCAACTTGATCCTTTGATATAAAAAAGAAAAAATTATATATTTTCGCGGGCGAATATTTACTCTTTCAATATCTATTTCAGTTGTATCAAACAATTCCAAAAGAATCGATTGGAATAAAAGAAATAAGTATAAAGGTTCCTCATTAAAAGACTTCAAAAAAAATTTGAATAATTAGAAATTATTTTTTATATTAGGAAAACTCGATCAACAAGATAAAAGAACAGAATTACGACGTTCTGATTGTAATTTGGTGCCCAAAAGTGCTTGGAAATCAAGGCTTAAAAAGAAAATTGGATGGCTAAACGCTAGATGACAGCTGCGCCAGGCGCAGCAACGGCGCCTGGCGCCGCTGACGTGGCATAGAAAATGCCAAGCAAGGACAATGAAGTCGTCCTTGCGGTTGGCTTTTAGTGAGCGTACCTTTGTACGAAATGTACAAATGTTGGGACTTTGCATTTTCTTAATGATTAAGGATTCTGTTTCAACTAGATGATCTTACCAGAAGCTTATAAAGTTCTCTAAGCATTGATCTATTCGAATGTCTAGGGACTAGACTCATTCGAGAATTAAATGGACAAAGATATTAGGTTGTTAACCATTGGTAAAGTTGAGCGTTTAAACTCAATGCTTTATGATCTCAAAACTACATTGTATTTTGGATTCACAAGCACCAATCGGTTTGCCATTCGACTTTGATACTCGAAAACAACCATAAAAGTCGCGAAAAGAGACGTACATTTTAAATTTCAAATTTTCTCTCATTTTCGTGAATCGTTCTTGGATTCACTACCAATCGAGGAAATTTACTGTTACCTTTCTAAAATAATTTACTGCAGTGCAAGATATATAATTATAAAGAATAATTAAAACATACATTGAAGCATGCAAAGTCTAAACATTTATCATGAGTAATAACTTGAAAATTAGAGCAATCATGCAATTTTAAACAAGTCATTAGCATTTTATTCGAATTTATTGTTCCTGCAGGTGTGAATAAAATGAATCCAAGATCCTTAAATCATTGAAGAATTAAGCACATTATGTATTAGACTCAATTCTAAAATATTTTAGGTAAGCAAATCCTTTGCTAATAGTTTAGAAACTACTCTTGGTTGATAGGTACGTCTAAGAACTTATTAGGTAAACCTATCCCGCTTGCCACGACATAAAATGACTCCTTACTTATTTCGTTGAGTTTCACCAAAAGTAACATGTACTCACAATTATTTGTGTACCTTACCCATTTAGGATCAATAAGTAAACCCTCGCTATGGCGGAAAACTATTACTAAGGTTGATATAAAGGTTATCCAAGTAAGTGTTATTTTGGCATGGCATCTTTTAACTCAATTTTCAAAGTTTGGAACTTAAGGTTCTTACTCTGTTGGTTAGATTTTAAATGAACTAAAATCCTTAATCATGCAACATAATCAAGCCATAATCTCATACATAATTAAGACATATTTAAAGCAATAAATAACTTAAAGCATGCATAATATATAAATGTGATCTAGTATGGCCCGACTTCATCTTGAAGCTTCAACTTCTAACTCCGTCTTGAAAATGGATTGGAAACTCCGTCTTGAATTTCACTATGGGAGGCGCCATTTTCTTCAAATAGGATAAGCTATAATTGAAACTAATTACAACTATTTGATGGTACGCAGAGCATATTTAAAATTAAAAACTTTGGTGCATAAGACCAATTTTACATTCAAATTAATGGTACGCAGACCATATTTTCTATCCTATTTGGGACATACTAGCTAGTCACTTTCCATAACCTGCAAAACAGTACATTTACAATATACTATTTACCCATTCATTTATCAATGAATGGCCCACATAGCAAGTTAGTATAACATATTATGCATCACATAAATATTTGCAACAATTAATCAAGGCTTCCAATAATCTACAAATTATTCAATCCTTATTAATTCTAATCGAGTTGTTTTAACCTTAAAGAAATGTAGACCTAATCAAGAGTTTATGACTAAAATTCTCCCACTAAAACCAAGAAATTTACATGCTTTAAAAATTTTAAAGATAAAATTGTATTTCCTAGTCCAATCGGAAACTTACAAATTTAATTAAAATTTAAAGCTCATATAAAATATTTTATAAATCCTTTATTTTTATTTTCAGTTGATTAAAATTAATTAATTTAAATTTGATCAAGGTTTTAATTTTAGTAAAATAATTAGTCACTACTACAAAACATGCCCTTTTTGGACGCTTGGTCTTCGACGCCAAAGGCATTGATTTTAGGGGGGAAAAAATTCCTGTGTGGCCACGACGCCTTTAACAGTCCACAATTGTGTGGACGCTTTAAAGCGTTGAAGATAGGGTCCTTAACCCACGTGCTTCTCATGTGCTGCGAATAACTTTCAGAATTGTGAAAATCAAATCGCGCTAAAAGGAAAAAAAGTTGGAAACCGCCTAACTTGCCTAACTCCACAACTCATCCCTCCCAGCCCACGTACGTTCAAACCCTAAGTCATCTTCTTCTTCCCTGATAATCGCCATTCCTTCCGCCATTAATCCTCTCGCCATTATGTTTAGGTTCGTCCACCTTTAATCCAATTCCTAGATATGCTGCTCAATCTGCTATGTTTTTTATTTTTTGTTTTTGTCAATTTAATCTAATATTCCCAATTAATTCTTTGCTAATTTATTCATCTTCATCATCTCATGAGTCACAGTGGTGGAAAATCGCGTTGTTACTAATCAGTTTTGCGTGTTGTGGACTTGAATTTCCAATGTATGTACCCTGTTCTTCATCAAATTTTACCTTTCTTTCAAATTTCTTTGAAAATTTCAGTATGATTGTGTTATAATTATGATTGTTGTGTTAATTTTCAATTTTCTTTCAATTTTCAATTTTATGAGAGTTTCATAGGGGCTTGTTTAATTTGCAAGGTATCTGATAATATTTAATTTGCCAATATATAATTTGCCAATATATATAATTTGCAAGGTATATGATAATTTATAATTTGTGTTATTTCTTACTTATGTGAAAACTAAATAGAAAATTCTTTTTAGTTTGGATAAAAGTTCGATTTTGGAAATATTGAGCTTGAAACATCCAACTGGTATATTTCAATTTGAAATTGGTTGTTTGGCTATGGGATGAAATTGTGTAGAACAGTTTGTTATAGTTTTTAGATATGCAGAGTATTTTTATTTTCTGTGTATAAAAGATTACAAAAAGTGGGGAGTGAGAATTATAGCAGTTGCAGCAGTATTAGGAGGAAGACCAATTAGCAAGAAATATGGTTGGGATAAAGATGCATTAATTAAGGTTTTTAAGGGTTTATCTGAGAAATTCGGGATATGGGCAATTCCAGCATATGTGGGTGTTCATACTCTCACATTGTCTCTTCATTTACCTTCTGCTGGTTTCTTTGAAGCTGGGGCTTCTGTCCATTTTGGCTTTCTTCCTACTGTTCTTTGTGTTTTCTCTATAAGATTCTTGTTGCTTCTCTATCCTTCTTGTTGGTGCAGGTCCCCTTTTCGTTTTTATTTCTCAAGATTATGTTTTTTTTTTCAATATCAAGATTGAGTTTTGGAAATGTTGTTGATTATGGTGGCAATGGTAAAATGTGCAATTACTGTTGGAAATGGTTTATTGTTGGTTGATGAGGTGTTTTATCATGTTGTGTTATGGATATGTTGTTAATTTTTCATCTCTACTATCGGGTTTTGTGCGGATGTTAACTAGGAGTGTTTAAGATTTGTGATCCAATTTCATCTATGTTAAGTGTTAGAAAGTGAGGTGTTTTATTTTGGGAAAAAATTTAGGCATTTTAGTTTGGGTGCATTTTAAGATATTACATAAACTTTTAATTCATTAAATTGTTATTAGGCATTGTTGACAGTTTGACACTATTGATTAAGTCCAGGAAGGGAATTTGTCTAGGACTTCTCTACGGTTTTCATGGAGTTTATGCGAGAAGTTTATGTATTCTTATCTATTATATTTTAAAATTTCCATCCTTTTTATTGCACCATTTGAACTTTTTCATTATTCACGCATTCTTATTTGACCATTTTTTGCGGTTTATAAGAAGCGAAAAATATAGTCATGTAATCATGTGGGATCATGTTAGATTCATCTCGTTTTGTAGTTTCCAAATATAAATTCTTATAACTTTTATTAAAAGATTATTAAAGATATTAATGGCCGAAGTTTTGCATTGGCAAGCGTGAAACACCAAACGGTGCAATTAAAAAAAATAGAGGAAGTAGAAAAGTCGATATGATGGGAAATAATTGAATACTTTTTTAATTCAAATGACTGAGGGATTATCATTTCCTTCAATAATTTAGTATTTTGCTGGATTTGTGGGAAATAAAATATGGGGATTTTGGTTGGTTGCTGAAGAATTGGTGCTTTAGATGAAGATAGATCGAGCTGTTTTCTTGTAGAAACTTGGAGTGTCGTATATCACCTTTTTCTTGGAGCTAGATGCTTTGTTCTGGTTTCACTTGAATAATCTTAAGTTGTAAAGTGTCTGGGAGAGCTTTAATCCACTTATATGCAAGATTTGAATTCTATCCTTAAAAAAATTCTTTATAGGGTAAGAGGATTTTGTGCTTGTCCCTTTGAGTTGCGGGCTGCTAAGGAAGAGATGCGAAAGATTTTTAATGTTTATTTATTAATAATAAGAACTTATTCATATATGCTTTTGGCCAGGATAAACATAAACTTATGGAATTTTGTTTTGTCGAATAAGGTAAAGCATTAAAACTACAGTCTAAGTATAGATAATTTTGTTTTACGCATTTTGAGTTGGTGTTGCTGTTACTGTCTCCTCTTGTTGGTGCAGTTTCTTCTATGTTCGTTGCTGCTGGTCTGTTGGTTTATTGGTGTGAGTGAGGCCTGTTTCTCCTCTATTATTGTGTGCAGGCTGTGTATGTTGTTGCAGCTTAGTGTGTGCCTCGGCTGCAGTTGTTGCTTTTTTGTTTGTTTTGTTTTGGGTTGATGTTTGTGCTCCCTAGTCCTGTTGTATGTTTGTGCTCCCTAACCTGCGTCCTAGTTTAATATTTTACAAAAAAAAACTTTGTACAAAAATATCTGTATAAATCCATTTATCTATATCATATGATATAGGTCCTCGATAATCAAACTTATTTTCGTATCAAAACGAACCAAATTCAACCGTCCCCCTCTTCCCCATGGAGATTATGTGCACATACTCTGTACTCTTCAAGGTGACCACTTTCTATAGTGTCCTTGTAGTTTTAAAAATATCATTAGAGTGCACTAATTACGTATTTAAGAGCTAACCCACGGATATATGACTGATTTTATAACCAGTTAAACAAAAATTACTAACCTACCCATGAGTTAATCAATTCCCTCAAAAACCTAAATAATCTCGCCTACTTTTCACTTGCATTTGCTCCTCAAATACTTTGTATAAATGCATACATAGAAAGATAAAACATATCACTATTATTATCAACCCTACACCTCATTACCATTACCACAACTAGCATCACCAAAAATGGACTATAAAAATAATGGAAGAATGAAAAGGAAATAAAAGTAGTCTTCTGAAGAACTTATGGGAATTTTTTTGCTAAGTTTGAGCTTTGACAGTGTTTGATTGATTTCATTCAGGTATTAGTTACCTTACTAATAAGCAATGGTATTGTGAAAGAAGGACACTCGTTAAAAGCAATAGAAATGGTGGGATTGCATACAGCAAAACATACAGATTAGATTGTAAACGGGATTGCGTACCCAAAAAAATTCCTAGCAGCTTCAGGAGTAGATAAAACATCTAAGTGGTCTAAATATTATTATTAAAACAACTACTTTTATAGCGGAGCATAAAAATTAAAACACAGCGGAAAAAAAATGCTTAGAAAGAGAGAGATCCCTACTATGATAAATCCCATATGTCTTTCAAATACGACTCTCGTTAGTAGACTGATAGACTGGCTAAAACATACTTGTGCTATGTATTTGGTGTGCGCTAATAATCTCATCCATCCCAAAAGGGCCAAAACCGACTTTAAGTAACTTAACTAAATTATTTTTAACATTCACTCATGGCTACATCTAAAATCTTTGTAACTAAAACTTATCACGGAAATCGCAAAAAGAACTAAGAAAGTTGGATAAAGTAAAAAGTGAATCATAATTCGTGGAGGAAGAAAGCTTACCAAAGCAGCTGAATAGACCACTGAAGTGGAGCACACTCTGGTTGTGGGAGTTGACATTTGGTGGTAACACCTTGTTTAAGTTTCTGTGTATAGAGGACACCCTTGTAGCAGTTAGTTAATCTTTTCCAGTTGATTTGGTTGTGTTGTGTTATTTATTGACTTACTCGCTGCTGACTGCTTTTTGTATGGCCACAACCTATAATCAATTCCCTGAACCTATTACCTTATATCCTTTATTATGCCATCATTCCTTGCATTACATCACTGCAGTCTGCAGATAATTAACAATGGTATCAAGCTCAATTTCATGCCAATGTTCTTTAATAGCATGGTTAATCGCCTCATCATCAAAATCTTGTCTGATACTCTCATTGATAACACTCTCATTGTTAACCAGTATGTTTATGTTAGTAGGTGGACTACTCCCAATGTGCATCGTATCCTTATATTTAGTGTTTCACTAAGTTTCCTAGCAGCAGTCACACAATCAGTGGGCTTATCAACTGACCCTACATTCACATATATCACCTTCTTTATACTTAACCTGTCTAGCATTAACATCGAGTCACTGTCAGTTTTAAGCATTACATCCATCATATTATAGCAGTAGTGAAAATTAGGAAATTTTGGCATTTGATACCCCTTTTCCCTAAATCCTTGGTAGCTGCTTCTTGCTTGCAATAATATTTTCTTTGTGAATTTATTTTTATTTTCTTGCAATATATCTTATGGATAATTTTGTGTCTTGATTTTCAGTTCGTTGCGTATTTAATTTATTTTTGTTTTGTTGATTCAATTCTGGTGTTTAACTAGTCGTTTTTGTTGCTTTTGTGAAAAGTTGCTAAACAATTTATACTTGGTGATCATGATATCAACTTGTTAACCTATCTCATGGAAAAAATACTTAAAAAATGTAGAGATTATAGTTGCAAAATTAAAAACCATGGTCAATAACTTTTATATTGTATGTTCTTTATATGTTATGAGAAAATAAGAGAAATATTATGTACTGATCACCCAAAAAACTAAACGAGAATGTGATGTTAATTATTTGCAGATTAATGTGGTTTAATGGTTCTTTATTTTCTATAAGTGTGTTTATTTATAATTATATTTCTTTTTTCTTAGACATGGTACTAGTTGGATTGACTTACGAAAGGGGGATAACCGTTATTATAGTTGCATGGAATTTTTAGAGGTTGCAAAGGAGAGTCTTCTAGAGGGACAAACTCGATGCCCGTGTAATAAATGCAATTTAAATAAATGGTTTGACTTAGAAGAGGTAGGAGGACACATTTTATTTAACGGTTTTTATAAGAATTATAAGCAATGAATTTTCCATCGTAGAGTTGAAGAGAGTAATACCTTAGAGATCCCTAGTGATCAAGAAAAGGTAGTTGGTCGAGATGATATGAATGGGTTACTAAGAGAAACTTTTAAGGTTGACATTAGTCCACAACCCACCAACGAACCCCAAGACGCATCATTAAGTGAAGCTAATTTCGAAGATGAATATTCGTATGACATGCAAAGAGTTAAATTTTGAATGTGAGGAAGATGATGAATTTCCATCAACCAACACCAATGAAGAAGAAGCGAAGTATAAACGACTTAGGGAAGCTTCTGATGAGGGTCTATATGAGGGGTGTACAACTTTCTTAAAGTTGTTGTTTCTATTGCACTTGTTTCACCTCAAGTGTATGTTCCATTGGTCTGCCGCATCATTTACTAAGTTGCTTGAGCTTCTATTAGACGCATTTCCTTATATTAAGGAGTTTCCATCGTCGTATTATGAAGGCATGAAGATAATGAATGATTTGGGATTGGGTTACGAGAAAATCCATGCATGTCTGAACGATTGCATGTTATATTGGGGCGAAAATTTACAGAAAAAAGTGAGTGTCATATCTGCCACAGATCAAGGTGGAAGAATGTAAAAGAAAAGGAGGGTGAGAGTAGTGTGAAAGACAAAGGAACATGTAAGAAGGGTGTTCCAGCTAAAGTGATGCGGTACTTTCCTATGATCCCTAGACTAAAGAGACTTTACATGTCATCTAAAACAAGCAGAGGACATGAGATGGCATTTTGACCGCAAGGATGGAAATATCATAAGTCACCCGGCGGATGGTGAATCTTGGAAAATGTATGATAAAAGATATGAGGAATTCGCCAAAGATCCTCGTAGTGTTAGATTGGGTCTAGCAAGTGATGGCTTTAATCCATATCGTTTGATGAATACTAGTTACAGTACATGGCCGATGATCCTGATTCCTTATAATTTGCCACCGTGACTTTGTATGAAGTCGACATCATTTATTTTGTCTGTGCTTATTCCGGGGAAACAGGGTCCTGTTATGGATATTGATGTGTATTGCAACCATTAAACCATGCGTTAAAATTGTTGTGGGAAGGTGTAGATGCCTTTGATGCTTATAGCGGAAAAAATTTCAAGATGCGAGCAACCTTACACTCCATTATAAATGACTTTCCAGCATATGCTATGTTGTCGGGTTGGAGTACAAGAGGTTATAAAGCTTTCCCTTCGTGTGCTGATTCTACTTATTCTTATAGTTTTGGTGGTAAAATTGTCTACCTTGGGTGTCGAAAATGGTTACCAGTTGACCATCCTTATCAATCTCAAAAAAATGTATTTGATGGGACAGAGGAACATGGTCTTGCTCCGGTTCGTGTAAGCGGGACAGAAGTTTTGAAGCAACAAGAAAAAGTTAAGTATGTGTATGGAAAGTCAAAAGTTGTTTAGAAAAAAAGAGGGAGACTAGAAGATGATGATGATAATGATGATAATGACTAGGATGAGTCTAATCGTGTTCTGTGGAAAAAGAAAAGTAAGCTTTTTGAATTAGAATATTGGGAACATAATCCTCTAAGGCACAACTTAGATGTTATGCACATTGAGAAGAATGTATGTGACAATTTCTTAGGAACTCTTTTAGATATGAGAAAGAGTAGCTAGAGATGATAAGAATGCTAGATTGGCCCTTTAAAAAATTAACATAAAATCTCATCTTTGGCCTCAATCTCATCCAAGTCGTGTTAACGACTATTTGCCTCGGGCTGCATACACCATGTAGATTTCTTACAGTCCTACAAAACCTTAAAGTTCCTGATGGGTATGGATCTAATTTGCAAATGTGTCTGAATTTGAAGCAACGAAAACTTATTAATCTGAAAAGCCACGACAATCATATGCTCATGCAAGATATCCTTCCTATTGCTTTAAGAGCATCTAATGCTACAAAAGTAATTGATTTGCTCGATGAATTGTCGTACTTTTTCAAGAAGATATGTTCAACTTCTATGGAAAGAAGTGAATTAGATACCATTCAGTCGAAGCTTCTGTTGACTCTTTGTAAGATGGAGAAAGAGTTTATGCCAACTTTTTTTCACAATCATGGTGCATCTACTAATTCATCTAGTGGAGGAGGTCAAACTCGGTGGACCTGTTCATTATAGGTGGATGTATCCCATTGAGAGGTCAATATCTTAAACTTCAATATTTTTTTAATCATTTTAAAATAAGAATACATCACAATACTTGTCTTATTCTTTCACGTTCACAATCCTGTTCATTGTATTTCAAGGTATTTGGCCTTTTTGAAATGTCATGTAAGAAATAAAGCGCAACCAGAGGGATCCATAGCTGAAGGGTACCTTTTATGGGAAACAATTGCATTTTGTTCGAGATATTTAAAAAGTGTCGAGACCATATTCAACAGACCGAAAAGGAGTGAAGATGGTGTTCCAGACGTCAACAATTATTTATATGGCTCTGCTGATCGTGTAGTTGGGATGAAAAAGAATGTCCGTGTTGATGACAAAAGTTTAAAGCAAGCACATCGTTATGTTTTTCTTTATTCAGATGAGATGAAACCGGTGCTTGAGTAAGTAGCGTCATGGGTTATTTTACAGCGTATCGGTCATTACTGTTAGTAACTCGAATTTTTTATTTCTAAAAGGCCTTCCTACAAGAAAAACGACAAGAGAATCAAGTTTAAGAAGTTCAAGAAAGTCGGTGGATAATCAATGAATTTTCCGATTGGTTGCTAAACAAGGTCACATGCATTTAAATTTGGGATTTCCTTATTTAGTTTTTATATTTACCACTCTAAAACATATGTTTTTCGAATTATAGGCCAATAACCTAGATGATAGCACAAAAGAAGGAAAATTGAGAAAAGCCTTGGCCTATGGTTTAAGCAATCGCGGCAAAAGGATGAAACGTGTTATTATCATTGGCTATAAGTTTGACACCGTGGACCGTGAGCGATCTCGAAAGACTCAAAATTCCGGAATTATGGTAGAAACTGATGGCCAAGAGTATTACGGAAAACTTAATGAAATATTAGAACTTGATTATTATGGTTATTTCAAGGTTCTAATGTTTCGATGTGACTGGGTTGATGTACGGAGGGGTGTCAAAACATACTTGAGCGGTAGAGTTCGTGTCAATTTCTGAAAGTTGATGCACACTGGTCAAAATTTGGATGGTGATCCATTTATTTTCTCTTCTCAAGCAAAACAAGTTTTTTACATTGAGGATGAGATACAAAAAGGATGGCTTCACGTTATTAAGACTAAGCCTAGGGACTTGTTTGATATTCCTGATGACGACGATGATGATGAGCTTCTAAATGATAGTGATTTGGATTTATAGAATTCTTTGTCATAGTTTATAGAGTTCATTATTTTTCTAAATGATAGTTTATATAATTATACTGTTATTGGTTCTTGCTATGTTGCCAAATTTTTAATTAAATCCTCAAATCTCACAGAATGTGTATCTGATGAATGATGTCGGTCAAAAATATTTTATGTGTATCCTCAACCTGTGCTGCTAACAGTACGTTGAGTAATGAGAGTTCTCCCTTCTTTTTTCTTTTGGTTTCTTTTCATAAAATAAAGGGTCTGATAATTGTTATCACTAAGTGATGCAGGTCAGGAAATTGTCTTTATTGGTTTTGTTGGTTTGCTTTTCCTCTTGTGTCTATGTTTTTTGGGTCTTGTGGCATGGTTGGTCGCTTGTTTGCTGGTTTTGTTGGAGTAAGTGTTTTTCTTGGGATGTCTGTTGGTACTGATTTACCGAAGAAGGAATTATTTATGTGCCCTAGTCAGTTTATAGCTCTTTCGGGAATTGTGCAATAATCATTCTGAGAGGACTTCACCGAATTGCTTCATTTAGGAAGGACCTGGTACAAGGTTGAAAGTAGTTGATAAATTGATACGAGTCCAATTCAGTTGTTCATTCCGATAGACTAATGACTGTTGATAAATTGATACGAGTCCAATTCAGTTGTTCATTTGTTTAGTTCATTTGTTTTCACTCCCTCGGTTTCAAGAGTAACTTGGTTATTTTAGGTGCCTGCTGCCTGCTTAGTTCCGCTGCAATTTCAGTTGTGTTCATTAGTTCATTTCAGTTGTTTTTATTTCTTCATGTTGTTTTCATTAGTTCATTTAGTTCAGTTTTTCTGATTTGTTCATTTGTTCATTTCAGCTGTTTTCATTTCTTTTCATTATTTCCGTTGTTCTGATTTGTTCATTTCAGTTGTTTCCATTAGTTCAGTTACGTTCAGTTGTTCAGTTGTTCATTTGTCCATTTCAGTTGTTTTCATTAGTTCAGTTGCTTTGCTTGCTAATATTCTATTTTTTTGTGATTTGTCTTGCAGTTGCTACATAGTAAGCATGACTTATCGCAAGAGGGTTAGAGTCAAAATTGAAACAGATGCTACTGGATCAACATCAAATTCGCTACCATCACGTACCTCATCTTTGAGTGAAGATGCATCACCACCAACCAAAAAGCATGCTACTCAATCACAACCATCTGAGGTTCCTAAGTCTGTTCGATTTGGACCATTCTCTCCACCAGGTACCACCGCATCGATGGTTGCACCTCCATGTCCGAGTACTGCAAAAAGTGCACAGCAAGCTATATGGAAAACACCACCTACTGGATCAACATCAAATTCACTCGAGGCATCAACTGAAAATAAAATTCCACCTAAGATTACTTCCAAGATTTCAATTCAACCTAGTATCCCTCCTTCAAAACCAATGAAATACCCTTCTCCTTCCTCCGGTCAGAACACACCTAATATTCAATCTAGTATCCCACCTTCAAAACCACTGAAATACCCTTCTCCTTCCTCCGGTCAGAACACACCTATTATTCAACCTAGTATCCCACCTTCAAAACCACCGAAATACCCTGCAGAAGGTGTTCAAGAACCAAAAGGGAACTCAAAAAAGTTGAAATCCTTATAGGAATATCCAGAATGGCGTGATAATGTAGATTTTGATGACAAGGAAGAGGTTATGACCATCGGTAAGTTTAATTTTTAACCATTAGATATAGTTTCCCTTGTCCTTATATCTTAAAGTTTAATCAAAGCATCTCATGATAATCCTTTTAGAATTAGCAACCTAGCTTTCCTTTTCATATGTGTATTATGTAATGCAATATTCAAGAATAAGTTGCATCGAAAAACGACCAACCTTTTTCATGTCGATCATGGAGTAAGGTTTTTAGAAGTTAATAATAGGCCATATTAAATGATACGTAGTATGAAAGAATGAATCAAGATTAAGAATTTTGATTTTTAAATAAAGTGAACAAAAGAAAAAGAAACACAGGGGCAAAAAGGAAAACAATTTAAATTGATATAAAACATACTCCGTATATATGTGGTAAACATTAAAAATCCTCCTTACTTGACTAGTTGATTCTCTTGTTGTTTGCTAATTATTGAAGTGCTCCCATATGCAAGATCCAAATTCAAATATTAAAAATACAAACACCAAGTAAAATAAAAAAGTTAACTAACAAAGAAGAAATAGGTTGTACCTTGTACATCAGATTGGAGAAACTGCTTGAGGAAAGTGTTGGTCGCAAGAACTCGATCAGACAAGTTAACTTTGATTTTGTGATTTCTGATGCTCCTTCTACTTCTTGGCTTCTTGCAAATCATCCCTCTTAACTTCAGGAGTTCAACTGTTCCATGATTAAGATTTTCTGGATTTTAATGGTTCCAAGACTGTATCTTCAGAAGTCTTCTGTTCGTTGTGACTTGCTACGTGAAATTGTTTTAGGGTGTGTTGTTGGCTTCTCTTCCTGAATCATTTCATGACTTACTTCTTGCTCTCAAAATAGATCTATTGGTGCACTTTGATGCTTTTGACATGGCTTTCACATGGAGATTTTTCTAACATTTTTTTTGGTAATTTTTTGTACATTTGCACACTGGACTTGCAGAGTGTAGTTGGTTATGTTTACACAGATTTTGGACTCCTTTTCCTTCAAAATCTTTTTATTTTGAACCTTTGGGAATTTACATTTTCTCTTCTTGTTTTATTTAGTTAGTCAGATATATTACTGACTTCACACTCTGTTGCTTATATGATTTATAAAGGTGGAATCTCCTAGGTCGTTGCCGTTGATTTCTCTACTCGGGTAAAATTTTATGCGAAGTTGGTTATATTTGCTGTGACTGCTTCTGTAAAAGATTTCTATTGGGAATTGGTGTGTTTCTTGTTACATTTCTGCTTATTCCAGTGGGAGTCATCCATGCCATGTACAAGTGCCAGCGTTGCTCATTTAAATGCCAACATTTGCTAGTGTAGTGGTGTCCAATACATCAGGTTAATTGTCTGGAAAAATTATGCTGGGTGAAGAGTTCTCGGAAGTTTGGCGATTTATTGATTATTTTAGCTGGAGGAGTTCTTTGTTTTGTTTTTAATGGTCATGCAGTTGCTTTCTCGGTGATTGAATAATGGGTGATCAAGTAGGTTGTTAGTTGACTCTGTTGTCCGATAACGTTATTTGCAGAAAGATTCGTGCTAGATGATTTTGATCTGCATAGTGGATGGATTTTGGATTCCTTTCCGAACAGTTGTTTCGACAAGTACTGTTCGTGTAGTTTACTTAATCTCTTGCAGATCATAATTCATTTTTGCTTTGGCCTCATGAAATTGTCTAGATTTTGTTTATCGGATTCATGGTCAAGCGATGATGGATTGTGACAAAGTTGCTCTTGGAAACCAAATGACATAGGTGACTATTTTGAAAGGTTGCAAATAGTTTAACATCTGATGATGGTGTATTTAGCGTTTAAACAACTGATGATTTAAATTCTACTCATTCTCAATTTCAGGACTTAATGTTGTCAACTTCAGTTTTTATACTGGTTCCTTGTTAATCTGCCTGCAGTGCGTTCTGTTGTTCGTAATTTTCTCCTCCTTTTTGATCGTGGACCTTTTGCAGCAATAGGATATTGGTACATCTTAATCAATGCAAACTTTTGATTTGGGATGGGTGTTGTGAGTCGTTCTCTTTTCATTTTTCTGATTACTTGTCAGATAGCAAGCAAAATGATTATACCTCTCGCGTTAAATGCAAGAAGAGATTATCATTGTATACATAGACTATCATCAGTTTATATGATTGCTTTAATCTTGGGTTGTTTAAAGATGTCTGAACTCTTTTTATGCAGATGCTAAGGGTAATATTGGAGTGGCCAGTGGTCCTATTTAGACAATCGATGTCTGGAGTAACAACGACATCAAATACTTTGTTGAATTTGTAGGGGAATACAGTTAAACCTAATAACATGTGCGGAAACAATCCCCAAAGCCAGGAAACATGTATAAAGCACAGATTAAGCAGACTTACGTTTGAAGCGTGTTTTTCACAATTTATCAACGAACACGAACTTAGAACTCCACTTGTCGTTCGTCTACTTGGTTCACCGACACGATCAGATCCGTCTTGATTATCGGAGCTTAGACAATCGATGAAGAGTTTGTGCTTTTGGGAAGAACTCACTTTGGAGGCACAGAGAGAATTAGGGTTCTCTGTCTCTAGGGTTTGAGTAATGAATTGTGTGTGTTGGAAAATAATAAAATTTGCCTATTGTACTAAGTGATGTAACCGGCCAAGACTAAAGAGCCTTGACCGGCCACATACGAGCACACGGACCACACAACCCACCGCCCAGCAACACGCACTGCAGGCCGAAGCCCACAGCGCGCGCGCGCCGATCAGCTGGGCCATGGGCCTGCTCGCTCATCGCTGCGTTGCTGCTGTTGCGTGCTGTTGCATGCTCGCGCCCAATGGGCTGGCCTTGCTCGCCTTTGCTCGCGAGCTTGCTGCTCATGTTCTGAGGAACGATTTCTAATCACCATTAATGAGAACTACCTATGACATGAATTTAATCTCTTAAAGTTCTCTCATGGTCAATCCGATACAAGATCCAATAAGTATCTATGCAAAAGATTCTGACATCCAGTCACTCTAGTTCAAGAAACAGAACTAAGTAATCTACTGGCAATCTAATCTTCATTAGTCATTGGTCGTCCACCTTTCAATGAACTGGATTAGGGATCCTTTGTGACTTCAATATTCAAGTTCACTTATGGGTGTTTCTTTGTCGAAGAATCCTTCTTGACATCCCATTTGAATGATTTGAATCACATGGACTTATCATTTAATTCTAAACCACAATTAAATGAATATGAAATAATAAATTTCATAAATATGAAATGGTTAAACCAATTGTTTTAAACATAGATCTAACAGATGTTCTAAAACAATACTTAGAAAATCAAAGCCATTGTCCAACATGCTTGATTCCCATGGTTGCTACATGTGCGTTGTGTTTCACTAGTGGCAACGGTTTAGTCAATGGATCCGCGACGTTGTTGTCAGTTCCAACCTTGCAAATCTCGATTTCTTTTCTTTCAACGATCTCTCGAAGTATGTGAAATCGCCGCAGTACGTGCTTGGACTTCTTGTGGCTCCTAGGCTCCTTTGCCTGGGCAATGGCTCCGCTATTGTCACGATACAAAGCCATTGGTCCTTTAATGGAGGGGACAACACCAAGTTCTTCGATGAACTTCCGAATCCAAACAGCTTCCTTTGCTGCTTCTGAGGAATTGTACAAATCATAGCATACATGATTGATCCAATAGCCAAAGCATATGGAATTCCACTCATCTTTCTACGCTCATCAGATGTTTTGGGACACTGATTCTTGCTTAAATATGTGCCATGTGACATGGGTAGATGACTTCTCTTGGCTTCCATCATATTGAACCTAGCTAGCACTTTGTCAATGTAAGTGCTTTGGCTTAGTCCAATCATCCTCTTAGATCTATCCCTATAGATCTTGATGCCCAATATGTACTGTGCCTCTCCTAAGTCCTTCATTGAGAAACACTTCCCGAGCCAAGTCTTTACAGACTCCAACATAGGAATGTCGTTTCCAATAAGCAGTATGTCGTCAACATACAAGACTAGGAATGCAATTTTACTCCCACTGACCTTCTTGTATACACAAGATTCGTCCTGATTCTTGATGAAGCCAAACTTATTGACTGCTTCATCAAATCGTTTATTCCAACTCCTTGATGCCTGCTTTAGTCCGTAGATGGACTTCTTAAGCTTACATACCTTTCCTTAGTTCTTTTGATCGACAAAACCCTCCGGCTGTGTCATGAACACAGTCTCTTCAAGAACACCATTCAAGAAGGCAGTTTTGACATCCATTAGCCATATTTCATAGTCATGAAAAGCGGCAATCGCAAGGATTATCCGAATAAACTTAAGCATCGCGACTGGAGAAAAGGTTTCATCGTAGTCAACGCCGTGAACTTGCCTGTAACCTTTTGCTACCAATCTAGCCTTGTATATGTATACAATTCGATCTTTGTCTTTCTTCAACTTGAAGACCCATTTGCATCTGATAGGTGTGAACCCATCCGGCAAATCAACCAAATCCCACACTTGATTTTCAGACATGGAGTCTATTTCAGATTGCATGGCCTCTAACCATTTAGTGGAGCTTGGGCTCGTCATAGCTTGCTTGTAAGTCATAGGTTCATCACTATCCAATATGAGAACGTCTAAGTTTTCAGTCAAGAGGACGCCTGTCCATCTGTCCGGCCGAAAAATAGTTCTATTTGACCTACGAGGGGCAACAACGTTTTGAGGAACTACTCCCACTGGCTCTTCTAAATACCTTGGAAGTTCATCAACCTGAACTGCTTCTAAAGAGTTCTGAGTTCGTTGTTCGTCTCGAATCTCTTCGAGGTCTATTATTCTCCCACTTGTCAATTTGGAAATATGATATCTTTCTAAAAAGACATCGTCATGAGCAACGAAAACCTTGTTGTCTTACTTGTTATAGAAATAATACCCCATAGTTTCTTTTGGATACCCAACAAAGAAACATTTGTCAGATTTAGGTTGTAGCTTGTCCGAAATTAATCGATTGACATGTGCTTCGCAACCCCAAATCTTCAGAAAAGACAACTTTGGAAGTTTCCCAGTCCATAATTCGTATGGAGTCTTTTCAACAGCTTTTGACGGAGCACGATTCAGTAGGAGTACTGCTATTTGCAACGCATGTCCCCAGAACTGTAAAGGAAGTTCGGCCTGACCCATCATTGACCTGACCATATCGAGTAAGGTCTTGTTTCTTCGTTCCGACACTCCATTCCATTGAGGTGTCCCCGGAGCAGTCAATTCAAAAAGAATACCGCATTCTTTTAGATGGTCATCAAACCCGTGGCTAAGATATTCACCTCCTCAATCCGATCTTAGAGCTTTGATTTTCTTGCCATGTTGATTCTCTACTTCATTTTTAAATTCTCGGAATTTCTCAAACAATTCAGACTTGTGCTTCATTAGGTAAATATAGCCATATCTACTGAAGTCGTCCGTAAACGTTATGAAATAGCTGAACTCACCTCTAGCTTTCGTACTCATAGGCCCACATACGTCCGTATGTATTAGCCCTAGTAGTTTGCTTTCTCTTTCTCCCACCTTTGAGAAAGGTTGCTTTGTCATTTTGCCAAGTAAATAAGATTCGCATTGATCAATCTTCTCTAAGTCGAATGGTTCTAGAATTCCTTTCCTTTGAAGTAATTCCATGCGCTTTATGTTTATATGGCCTAATCGATAATGCCACAGAAATGTGAGATCTAAATCACCAGTTTTAGCCTTTTTGGTATTTATGTTATAAATGTGTTTGCTCGTATCTAGCACATAAAGACCGTTTTCTTGTTGTGCTGAACCATAAAACATTCCATTAAAAAAAATGAACAACTATTGTCTTTAAATTGAAAACTAAAACCTTTAGAATCCAAACTTGAAACGAAAATGATGTTTCTGGTGATACTAGGAGCATAGTAACGGTTTTCTAGTTCCAAAACAAACCCACTAGGAAAAGAAATAAAATAAGATCCTACGGCTAATGCAGCAATCCGTGCTCCATTTCCCACGCGTAGATCCATCTCGCCTTGATCAAGCTTTCTACTTCTCCTTAGTCCCTGCAAATTGGAAGGTAAGTGTGAGCCACAACCAGTATCTAATACCCAAGAAGTAGAATTAGCAAGATTACAATGTATAACATATATACCTGAAGGAGAAGCAACGTTTCCGTCCTTCTTCTCTTCCTTTAGTTTGGGGCAATCTCGCTTGTAATGACCAATTTCATTACAATTGAAGCATTGCGATGTAGATGGAGAACGACCCTTCTTCATCTTCTTCTTAGATTGCGCCACTTGCCTTCCTGAAGTAGATGAAGATCCACCCTTGCTTTGGATCTTCCCCGGAACCTTTTTCTTCATTTTCTTACTCTTTACTTTTAGCGATGCTTGCTTATCACTTACAAAGTCCAATTCATACTGATGAAGCAAGTAAATTAGTTCACTAAGAGTATTCTCTCTTTTCTTGGAGAAATAGAGTAATTTGAATTTCTTATAACCAGGGTGAAGAGAATTCAAAAGTATTCCCGCAGCTGCAGAATCTGGGAATGGATCACCAAGTAACTCAAGCCGGTTGAGAAGCCAACCCATTTTCTTTGTATGAGTTCTGATTGGCGTCCGTTCTGTCATTTCAATATCAATGACCCTTTCCCTTGATTTTTGTCTTTCGACGTCAAAGCAACAACCCAGTGGAGCATTAAGCTTTAGATCCTCAAATGAATTTACCAATTCAAAAACATTTTGGTCGACATGTTGACCACCATGTTGGAATATACCACGACATATATCCCTAAGATGCCTTAGGAGTGCCCATGGCTGGTATGCAACGAACCTTGCACTCCAATATAATCATTGGGGATAGAGCAAAAAATAAGATCCATCACTAGCGACATGTGGTTCGCCCACGCACAGTGATTTTCTGGAGTCATATCCTTTGAGTAATAGCTGGGGATGGGATGGTCAACTACATATTCAATGTTGTTCCACCTGAGGACTTGCCGAAGCTTCGTCTCCTAATCAAGAAAGTTTGATAGGTTCAATTTTACATCCAGAATTTCAGTTACTTTGAGTTTTGTTTTGATTGCGTCCATTTTGATTACTACAATCGAAAAGAATTTGCAATAAATAACCATTCATAAAATTCAATAACTTTGAAATAAAAGCAAAAACATGCATTCATTAAAGCTATTAAAACATTTCATTCATGCAAAAGCAAAAACATGGTCCAAAATGAATGAAACGATTCCAAGACCCCAAAAGTCCTAAATCCTTAAGCAGCTTTAGCATGTCTTAAGTAGTTTAAGATTTTAGGTAAGCAAAACCTATTGCTAGTAATCTCCAAATTACTCTTGGTTAATAAATTAATGCCATAATTTATCCCATTGCCACAACATAATGCCATTGTTGTTTGAGTTGAAGCCACAATCAACGTGTTTCTTTAAGACGCCTTTATAAGTCAACTAAAATAGCACACTAGTAGAAAAAACATTTGTTGCAGCCCCCTTATTGAAGGGGGCATAGAGAAATACGCTTCAACAAACAATCGGTCAACGCGGGTCAAACATTATAAAGGTTTGTTGAAGCGAACACTTTTGTTGTTCGCTTCAATAGCAATTGTGGAAGGGGGCATTAAATGTTCGCTTCAACAAATAATCCTCGCATATACTCCAATTTTTACTTCTCTCTCCTCCTCATTTCTTCTGTTAGCCTGAAAGATTAATTTCTCTCTCTTCTCTCCCCTCTCCTCTCTCCCGGTTCAAAACCCCTCAAACCATCCGCCCCTTTCCCTTTCCATGGAAGGTATATCTTCTCTCCCTCTCCCTCTCCCTCATTCTCTATAATTTCAAAGAAGTGTCCTCATAAACGCCCTCGATTTCGTTTTCTTTCTCTCTCCTCTTTCAACTTTTTTTCTTCGGGTTAGATATAGATATTTCAATAAAAACGAGGGAATGCATTTCAATCCACATCGGTCAAGCTGGTATCCAGGTCGAAAATTCTTGCTGGTAGCTTTACTGTCTTGAGCATGGTATTCAGGTATAACATCTCTTCTTCTTCAAAGATCTATCGTTTCTGCTTTCTTTTTTCTTAATTTTATGCTGATATTGCGAAAAAATTGATGTTATGGGTGTTAAATTCGTTCAGTTTGATAAGTTGATTGTTCATGATGAATATCGTTGCCCCATTTCTAAAGAAATTATGAAGGACCCTGTTATTTTGTGAAGAATGCTTATATAAATTTGAGAACTTGTAAATAAAATTCGGTATTGTTAGCATGAATTCTTATTAGTGTGTCCTTGAATTGTGTTTTGCTACCTCATTGAACGCCTGTTTGTTTGAGTATTTCATTCTAGCATGAGAATTTCCTTGAGGTTATGCAGTTATCTAGAATTTATGATTTAATACTGTTGTTATGTACTAGAGTCCATTCAATGTTTTTGGCTGTTGAGCTCATATATGTCGAATTGACAGTCCTTTTATCCTCTTTATTTCCTGTATAACGCTAATGAACTGGTTGAATTCTTTATAAGTCTTACTAAGGTAGTTGAATTTGATTGACACTTACTTATTACGTTTACTGGATGCTATTCTTATTGGTAATGTTGTGTGCACTACATGTAGCTGTGGATATGTTGGTTATGATTTGTATTTGCTGCTTTCAACTGTCACCCATAGAGCAGATTGGTGCTTTTGTACCTGCTCTGTGTCGGAAGGTGACTAGATTAGAACAATCCTCAATGCCATTGTCCTCGTTAGATGAAACAACTCTCACGTAGAAGCCTGCTAGAGGGCACAACTATGAATATAATTAATCGTACTCGTTACAATATTGTACATTGTACGGGTATGAGAAATTAGGTTTTCTATGTGTATGTGTAGCTTCTTTTTCAGTTCTAATTAATTGGACAGTACAAGGTAAATACAATTCTTTTGTCTCGGTGGCATATCTCTAGACGTATTTATAATGTAATAGTCTGGTTCTCCTTATATTAATCAAGCTTTAGATAAGGAAACAAGACTACCATCATAGAAAAATTGTAAATGTGTCAAAAATTGTTAAACACTAGCAGCAAGACATTGAGCATGTTTCTGTTACCATGGATACCGACCTCCTGTAGACCTCGGACGTAATTGGCAGCATATTTGCTGACAACCAAAGGGTCTTCTCCAGGGGTCTCTTGCCCTCTACCCCACCTTGGATCTCTACACACATTTACATTTGGGCTCCAATATGTGAGCCCAGAAAGACCTGCATTGTACATGGCTCGGGCCTTAGTTGATACAACATGGCCCATCATGTACCACAATGATGCTTTAAAGGTTGCAGCAGATAATATAACTGCTGGGAAGCTTGTTGCACCAGGTATAGTTCCATTGAAGTGCACAAAAGGTCCCTCAGAAACTCTATGGAGGGCCTCAGACCACCACTGGTAAGGTGACACCCCTAGCCTAGGGATCCCCTTAGCATAGCTTGCTAGTTCTTCTGCCTTTTCCCTTAAGGTAAGGCGAGAAACTAAATCCTTAGCTCGAACAGGATAAGGTAACGATTTATTACAAAAAGACAATCTGGTTACATCAATTTCATTCTTGTTGCATGCATATTGGTGACTAGTGTATGGGACTAGGGAAAATGTCAACAAAACTAGTAAAAAACTAACTAGGCTACTCATAGTTTTCTTTTCTTCTGCCTAATAAATCTTTTACAATGATTGCGGAGCATTTTAACTTGTTTAAGTCATGTTAATTTATAGCCAGATCCAAGCACCTACTACCAGTGGTACAGTTATGAGTAAATTTAGGGTACCTAGAACAATATTAGCATGTGCAGACGTTGTTAAATTGGCATTTACTGTTACCTTGAAGTTTAAGCAACAATGATCACAATGCTAAATGATGTAGTCCTTTATTTAATAAGGTATTCAAGACTCAATATATAGTCATTACTCCATACGAATTGTGGTAAATATCTCTTCAATGACAATTTTTTTATTTTGCAGTTGTTCAGTGACTTTCATTAAAGAGTTTCCTTCTCTTTCTTTCTTTCTTCCTCTGTCTGCCCAATCAATGTTAGTTGATATTTTTATAAATTAATGTTAATTGATAAAACTAGATCCACCAATTAATGTTAGTTTCATGGCTTTCTGATACATGATTCAGCTTCTCAATTAGATTATTATTCTCATTTCGAAGACGAATAACTTGTGACTAAAGCTCATCTAAGTGCCTTTGCTTCCTCATTCTAGATCTCCGAGCAGATTCCCTGTTGGATATCATCCTCCTTTGCCTCCTGTCGTCGATCATCATCTTACCTTGCTGATGATGTATCTCTTCTGATTCATCTGATGTCGACATATAAACAGGAGATGAAACTAGAGTGTTTTGAAAACTAGTCATAACCATATTTTATGCAATTTGTTGTAGATTGTTTTGGTGTAGTAAGTTTATGTTGGGTGAGAATTGGTATGGGAATGGGATTTCTATATCTGGTGTCGGAGTTTGGTAGTTTATTCCCGTTACCTCACTTGGATGCGTCATATAATGACTGTGAACTGTTGTTTCTTGATTGCTCATTTTGTAGCTTGGTGGATTTATGTATTTTAAAGACTATTCATGACAGACCTATGGTACTTTCATGTTGTGGAGCATTTTAAACATATTTTTTTTGACAGCTTGTAACAGAATTGCTGGCTAATAGTGGTTGGTTGTTTACTTAGGTTGGGAGAGCATATTTTGAATTAGTTGATTATTTAGAAGCTGATCGTGCCTTCAGTCTCGCTGATCGTGCGTTTGGTGGTGTTGGCCAACTGGTTCGACAACTTGCAAAATTCAGTGGTTGTTCATTTACAAGGAAGAGTAATTTTGGTAATGGTCGAGGGAAGCGTAGGCAAAATAATCGAATTGTAGATTCAAAGATTATTTTTGTGTGAATTTATATTGTAAAATTACATTAAACAATATTATTTCAATATTAATGTGAATGAAGTATTTATTGTTTACAATTGTCTATTTTATGAGTATTAAGGTTATTCTATTACCTAACAAAGAAAATTAAAGCAGAATATTACTGGTGGTAGCCCATCTTATATGCTGTTGATTAAGACTGCTAGTTGGGGCGGGCAACACAATGTTTGCCTCAACAGGGTTGTCTATTGAGGGGGGCAATTTAATGTTCACCTCAACAGGGTTGTCTGTTGAGGGGGGCAATTTAATGTTCGCCTCAACAGGCTTGTCTGTTAAGGGGGGCAATTAAATGCCCCCCTCAACAGGCTAGTCTGTTGAGGGGGGCTTTCAAATGCCCGCCTCAACAAATATCTTTTTCAGGCGGGCTTGGCCCGCCTCAACAGATCTCTAACCTGTTGAAGCCCCCTCTGTTGAAGCGGGCCATGTTCGCCTCAACAAGCCCGAAATGCCCCCCTAAACAGGGGTTTTTTCCACTAGTGGCACCTCGCTTTAGCGTAAACCTACTACCTTGGATCCTTAGATTTTTGTAAGTGCTTGATTTGGAAGGCAATTTTCAAACTCAATATTACTTGGAACTAGTTGTTTCTATGTTGGTTCGATTATTAAGTGAACTTAATCTAATCGAGTCATATGAAACAACCTGTTCATGCAAAGCATACATACATTCATACATTCACGCATAATATATATATTAAATTGCATAAATAAATGGTGATCTAGAATGACCCAAAACATCTTGTCTTGAAGCATCCAATCTTCATCACCTCCTTGTTAGCTTGGCATCGTCTTGAATCTTCGTTGAAATGCTAACTTAAAGTTCTAAACTTAGAAATACTTGAAAATAATAAAATTACATCAAAATTTCCATGGTACGCAGACCATATTTAAAACTTTACATTCAAAGATAGAACGGTACGCAGATCGTATTTAACTATCCTAGATTGGCCATACTAGTCACTTGGAGTACCTGCATTACATAAAATATATATTCAATGCATTCACCCATTCGTGTGCTAAAACGAATGGCCCATGTAAGTATGAAAGTATTTACTTAAATTAATTAAAATTCATGTTCACATAAACGCGTCGTAAAAGATTAATCAATTTCCAAATTATTAATCCTTAGACTTTATTCTAATTAAAATTGAATTTAATTAAAATAATGCGACCTATGAAAATAATTAAAAAAATAATTATTTCATTTTAATTTCATTTTAGTGGCTCCCACTCAAACCAATAATTATTCCGGATAATTAATTATGAAATGTTAAATTAAAACTTGCGGCCCAGCCCAAGCAAATAAAATATTAAATTAAATATCTCGTTAGCCCAAATTAATGCAAATATGCGAAGCCTAACGAAATAAACAATTTTCAATGAAAAACGTTCAATTACGTAGTTGGGCTAGGCTTGCGCCCAGCCCAATGCCCTTGGGTTGGCCTACGAGGCGACGAGCAAGCTCGCTCACCCCGCAGCCTTCGCGCGCGCGTGCCCGCAGCCATCGCTGCCCCTACGCTGCGTCGTTGTACATCGCTGCGCTGGACGTCGCAGGGCCTTGTGCCTTGCTTCGTCGCAGCCCCTTGCAAGCAAACGCCTGCCCCTTTCCTTGCTTAGCGCGCACGAGGCACGCAGCACGCTTGCTGCTGCCCGTGTCGCTGCGGCTCGGTCATCGCATAACAGCCCGTATGGCTCGTCGAGCCATACGTCCACCTGCAGACACCTACTTTTGTCCCCATTCCCGAAAGGGAAAGGTTCGATGATGAAAGCATAAATCTCCACTTGACAACGCATCTCCTATAAAATAAACGAATCTCGATTCCCTATTTCATTTCACCCGAAACCTGCTATTTATGGAAACCTGCTAAAAATAGTAACTGTCGTAAAAGGTAGCTTCTAAAAGTGGCAAATCATAAAGGATAGAAACCTGTCAGAATTAGGTGTTGCATTTCAACATAAATCCTAAATGAGATAGAAAACTGCGAGAATCCTATTCCTAATATGATTCGGAAATAAGAGTTACGTATTAATTTAAATCCTAACGAGCCTAGAGTTCGTAACGGGCCCAGACGCATTCCGTCATAAAATTGATACGCGCTAAAAGACTCGATTAAATCTCAAACTCTACGGATTTCAGGAATCCGAATCTGACTAAAGAAAACAGCCCAGACCCTATTTTCAACGCCTGGCTCTGGGCGCCGAAATCTTCGGCGCCCAGGCCTGGGCGCTGAAAATACCTGGGTACGTGTTTTTTTCTAATTCTTTGCGGATTAGAACTCTACAATTCTATCTTTCCACGAACTCTTCCCTATAAATAGACCCCTAAATTCGACGTGAAAAGAACACACACAACACATAATTATATTCTGAGTATTGACTCCAACCCTTAGCCTAAGCCTCTCGCTGCGAAATTGTTCACGCGTTCTGTCGCAATCGATCCATAAATCGAACAGAACGTATCCTGTCCCATAATTGAGATTCGTTAAATAAAAAGGAGAAATAGCAAAGTCAAAGTGGTTAGTTTTCTGAGAACCGTGACGCACCTCTCAAGGGTGCGTCGTAATGTGTCCCTTTTCGATGATTTAACTGCTTTCCTCGCCCTTTTTATGAACTGTTAAACTAACCTATTCTGATTGTTCTATGACGCCTAACAAATATAATATTTTTGGGAAATCGGATTATCATGCTAGGTCCCTTAATGCTATTTAAATCAGATAATCACGATCGAATTAGTATTATATGTTGCATATTGCTAAAATCAACTCAGATTAGTTTAATAGTTAACGCATGTCCCTTCAATTATTTATGCTGAGCTAGTAAGGATATCCTGCCTCTGGAGTTATCGACGAGCGAGTACTCCTCTCGGTAGTTACAGTCCCCCGAACCCTCAATCTCTACCTTGCGGGTGTATGTTGAGAGATCCCCACACCAGGGATCACAAGGGAATCTACGGCCGTCGTGGTCAAACATAATTGCACTCCCTTTATGTCACGATAACCGGGTTTTGTCAGTTTTTCTCATTGTCGTTAAAAACTGAATGGCGACTCCTATATTACTAGTCAATTGGGTGTATACTCACAGGAAATCCAATTACACTTGATTGAATAAAAAGAATCGTCACACCCACGAGGGACGAGGTCACGCATTAGCCTCGTGCTTTTTCGACCCCCTCACAGTGGCTAGACTAAGTAATGCTTGAAACTTTGGGAACCTAAACTTTAGTTTATCTTATGCCTAGGACTGGTCCTGCTACTTGGTGCCGATCAGGGAATCAACGGTTAGTGCATCTCGAAGATACATCACCAACGTCAGGTTTAGTGACTCCAAGCTCCGTCCGTCGTCCCTCATTTCAAGGATCTCCGCTTCTCCAACCTCGATTCGCACCTTCAAACATGTCCATCGAAGATTTGCGAGACCAGATGGTCCAAATGACCCAACTTATGGGCCAACTGAAAATGGAAAATGAAGCTTTAGCGGCTGCGCAAGCCAAAAATGACCTCGATAACGAGAAGAGGATTGAAAAAATGGTCCTACAGCAAACCATGGGGAGCAAATACTTCTCCCTCGATCCTGAACCTTTTCCCTGCAAACTACCAGAAAAGTTCAAGGCCACGGACAACCCCCGTGATCATCTACTGAGCTTTGTGAATACCATGAACTTGAAAGGCATGGACAAGTCCATGTATTTACCTGCCTTTTCTTTGTCCTTGGAACCTGTGCCGCTCAAATCGTACTATCACCAGGACCCTAAGCTCTTCCCCACTTGGGAAGACTTTGTCAATGTCTTCATCAAGCAATACTCGTCGAACATGGATTTCCAAGTCACCATGCGCGAGCTGGAAGTTCTCTTCCAAAAGAAAAATGAGGGTTTCACAACCTACTTTGCTAGATGGAAGGACCAGGCGGCCCAGCTAATCAATAGGCCTCCCGAAACGGAATTGGTCCAAAAATTTATTGACAACCTGGACCCGGCTTACAGACAACATCTTAGGCTTGACACTTTCAAAAGAGTTTATGATGTGGGACTAAAGATCGAGGACGACCTCGACAAAACCATACAGACCAAACCCACATATAAGACCAACACCTATAATCGGGGTAACACATCCCAAGCCCAAGAAGTCCATGTTGTAGAAGAGACTCCCGCCCGAAGAAACCCTGGAAGATGGGTCCGAGACCGAAAGTTTGCCCCACTCGGGTCGACTTTGGTACAAGCCTTTGAAAGACTAACCAATCAAGGAAAGTTGAGACCTATAGGCCCCACCCGTGACCCTCCTGTCAAAGGCAAATATTGGGTCGAAGGTACTTACTGCAAATTCTATCAAGGAAATGGGCATGACACTGAAAACTGTTGGAATCTAAAACATACGATCCAGGACATGATAGAGGATGAAGTGATACCTCTCCCTAACGTTGGCAAACCCAACAACAACAAGAGCCCACTCGGCTCTTGTCACATCTCTCTCGACCAACCAGAGAATTTCGACCCCACGGTGTATATTACACCTCAAGGTGCACCACTCGTTGTGGTCCCTATGGATCGAATCGAGAGGGATGTGTGCGGTGTGTGGAATGATGATGCTGAAGATATTTACCTATCTCAAGTCTCGGGCCAGGACCTCTTCACTGAAACTTGGCCCGGGTATGCTCTCATTGACACCACCACTCAGGAGCCCGAGGTCGACAACCTCACCCGATCCGGAAGGATATACCAACCGGATATTCACCCACCTCCTATGGACGACATCCCGGTTAGACAAACTCCTGAGAATGGACGGCACGCCACCGTCGCGGAAGTCATTGAAAATCCTCTCCTGAAACAACTAAAAATAACCAAGGCCGAGATTACCATCTGGGATCTTCTGTGTACTTCAAAGGAACATCGCGAAAAGCTTATTCGCTCACTTGACATCATCTCAGTACCTACAGATATCACACCTGACTCATTGGTTAGCGGGAGAAAAGGCCATAGTTTTCACTGATAAAGACTTACCCAAAGAGGGGGATGCTCACAATAAAGCCCTTTACCTAGTGGTTGGATGCAAAGGACAAAACATCCCCCTAGCGCTCGTAGATAATGGTTCGGCGGTTAATGTCTGCCCATTGCGAACCGCCCATTGCTTGGGGCTAGGAAACGATGACTTCCAAACCTCCACGCAAGGGGTACGAGCTTATGATAACTCCCGAAGGCCTGTATTGGGAAAAATCAACCTTACCATACAAACCGGGCCTGTGGCACGCACCACGGAGTTTCAAATAATCGACATCAAGCCCACTTTCAACCTCCTCTTGGGGCGACCTTGGCTCCATTACCTAGGAGGTGTGGCTTCTACCTTGCACCAAATGGTTAAACTTAACCATAACGGGGTAATACTAGAAATCCGCGCCCCTCCTCTTGACGTCAGTTGTACTATGGTTGGAACGGCCGAAACTGCAGACGACCTTTATGGGTTTCAAATGGAAGAAACAATCCAGTTCATCGAAGATTATGATCCAGAATTCCTAGACCCGCATGCATCCCGAGTCGTCCCTAGAATGCTGTTAGCTCAAGGTTATTTCCCAGGAACCCCATTGGGCATAAGGAAGAAGGAATACACATTCCATCCTTTTCCTGACAAATCTACTCCCTTTGGCTTAGGTTATGAAACAACAGAGGAAGATATTGCTGACCGCCTATCTAGGCTATGCCTTAACAAAGCCAAACAAACCACCCTCCTTCCCCCATATCAAAGGACCCTTAACGGGATGTTCGTTCGGGAAGGAGAAGAACACCCATGCTGTGATTTCCCTGAACCCTTCGTTCAGGATGGCTTGCTAAAACCCGGATTTGAAATTTTCCATGACTGCCACACCTTGGATGAGGCACCCCACCTCACCAAGACTAAAACAGCTGAAATATTGGACAACCAGGCTCTATGGACATTTTTTAACGAATCGAGGCCTATGGAGAACGAGACTGTGATGACTACCCTAGCTTTACAAGATGAAGGTTTCGATCCAACCCGGTTAATCTCTCCTGCATCAACACTAGAAGAGGTCGAGAACGGATGGGTGAAGACATATCAGTGGGTCAATTCTAAAGGAATAGAATTCAAGATGAGTACCGGTGAAGGACCGAAGTTTTATGAGACTAAACCCCAGGCTTGAGCCACATAGAGCACCATTAGTAAAAAGCGCCTAGTAGTTCTTTAGATTGATAGAAAAAAGTAATAGAGACTTTAGATGGTCCTAAGGCCGCTTAGAATATAGGTCAGTTTTATTTCAGTGTGTTTTCCTTACTTTCCGAATCAATAAAGGCGTAATATTTCTCCTAAAAATTTTATTCTAACACTAAATAAACACCAAATGTACTTGCAAAATACAAAAATAAAGAGGCGGCCCACTCTAGGCCCAACAAACAAAGCCCACTCGGTTTTGAAATAGTGCCATGGGAACCAATTCCCGAAACCCACAAAATAAACCACACTATCCCATTCATATCCCCAAAACCTAAAAAGCCAACCAGTGTCATCATAAGAGACAATCCAAGCAACCCAAAATCAAAGGAAATCAAAATCCAAAACAATGCAAATGTTACCAAAAAACAGATTCATAAAACATAGATTCCATCATACCCTTCACTAACAACCCACCTCCAAAGCCTACACAAAGGTCTTCATAACTTCCGCACCCTAACTCCATTTTCAAAACTGTTTTGAGTCACCAATAGAAAAAATTAATCCGGACAAAAATGCATTTCACGCTAACAGTAAAAAAAGCCTCCAAAATAGCCTCAAAATTAACTTTAAATACGAGCAAAATATCAAGGCACAAAAAAAAGAAATAGAAATAAACGCAAGAACATGTGAAGCAAAGCGTCAAAAATTGACCGCCCAAGTCATTTTCAGCGCCCAGGGCTGGGCGCCGAAATTTCTGACGCCCCAGCCTGGGCGTTGAAACTCTCTCCCTACCAAAAGTTTTCTTTTCGAAAGTGCTCGTCATTTTATCCGCACACAACAGAAAAATAACGAACACTTGGGGGGTACATTACGTATCCAAATAGGTTTACCAAGAATATAGCTATACAAATTAATCGAATTTTACGCGACCTATGGGAAAAAAAAAAGATAACGACAGATGAAAATAAAGATAATACTTCACTCATTTGACCGATCAAGTAATATGTTTCCACCACAGGGCATATCTACCGAAATCCGGCATACTAGAACTAATTCAAAAGCTAGAACTACGCACGACCTGATTCTGACAAGATACGTAGGCAATCCTTACCAAGGATTCGGTCCAAATAAAAAAAATATTCTTTGTGCAAAAGTGTTAGACATATAAAATACATAAAAAAGAGGAGAAACAAAAAAAGTGAAAATAAAAACTAAAAATACGCCTTTATTAAAATATAATAAGAAGGAAAACAGAGTGCTAAAAATAAAAACAAACACGACTGAAATAAAAAGAGGGCACCTACACCCTAGCAAGAACTACACTACTCTAGTTCTTCTGGATCATCAAATAAAGTCTTGTAGAGGGCAATATTCGCAGAATCCACCCCCACAGTCTTCTGCGCTGCCCCAATGTCAATCTTCATAAGAACCGGCTCCTGGACACTAACTTCCAAAGATGCCAAGGCTTTAGAAACATTCTCAGTTATAGCCCGCTCAGTCTCGAGGGCATAGGCAATGGTGGGAGAAGGATTATTATCATCAATGATACTAGCCACTGTTTCTACAGGCGTCTGATCCTTCCTAACCCATACATTGTTCCGGCGACGATCTCCGCGAGAGCTTGCATTTCTTTTAACAACAGCAGGCCCCTTCATGTTAGGCATCTTTTTAGGCCTGAAACTGGAGCGGGGAGGAACTTCCTTTCGCTTTCGATCGGGACGAGCTTTCACAGTCTTAACACTGTAGGTACGAGGTTTGGCAGAATCAGGACCCTCATACTTAACACGAATACGAGGTATCAAAAGCTCAGCCGGCTCCCCATTACGAGCCTCGGTCCTCACATCTTTTTCATCGGAGCTCATCCACAACTTGTAGTTTTCAGAAAGACCCACAAAGCCATTTGTAGCTACGGCCCAACGCGGGAGACCATCATAATACTTAGCCCACGCTAAGACCCGTGTTTGTGAAAAGGCCTCTACCTTAGGTGGTACCGTATCAGAAAAGGGGATAGTCTGCCTTAAACCATATTGACGCATGACTCGGTAAGGGAAAATATAAATGGGACGAGATAGCCCCAACAAAGAAACATAACCCGATACATAAGAACCCCCTGTCATAGTGGTCAAACCCCACCATGGTACCACCCACTTAATAGAACAAATGCCATGAGTAAAAAAGGAGGTCCATTCGTCCTCGTCCTGGCCTTGGTGCAAGTATTTTCGGTTACCCAAGGCTATAGGGCGATAATGTTTAGGATCGGCAGGAGCTTCCAAAAGTCTAAGCCGTTCCGCAAGCCAAATCTGCAAAAACAGGTACGATCGAATCAAAAGAATGAAAAAAATGGTCCCTGGGGCGCAGTTTTAACGCCCAGGACCAGGCGCCGAAAACTCCAGCGCCCAGCCCTGGGCGCTGAAACTAAGCCCCAGGCAATAAAAAATATATTCAAAAGGGACGTATACGTGCGCAAGGAAAAATCGATCACCTGCAGTAATAGGGGGCTTCCCTTAAAATGTTCGGATTTGGCATCCTTCTTCAACTCATCCGCACTCAGCAAAGTCTCGGCAACAACCAACGGCATGATAGAATAACAACTTTCCATCTGGCTAATCAAGGGGATCAACCTTATGTCACCGAACTCACCATTGTTATTCGATAGCAAATAATGATTCAACAAGCAAAATACAAGGGCTCGAATATTCAATTTCTGTTCGGTCATATTCTTACTAGGCCTAAAGTGATGTTTTACAAGTTTTGCCAAGTAAACCTTATCATCTACAACAATTTCAGCAAACATGTTATCATCTAGCCCTAGGAAAACCCTTATGGTTGTTTTACCCTCTTCAATAGTGCCAGGGGTAACAGGAGTAGCATTAGTAGGATAACCAAGGATCGCAGCAAATTCATCGGGCAAAGGACATATTTCGTTGCCCCGAAAGGCAAAAACATGATGATCGGAGTCCCAAAAGCTTAGGGCAGCATGCAGAAAGTTATAATCAATATTAATTTGTTGTAAGCCTAAAAGTGCCTCTAAGTGGTATTCTTTTAACAAAGCTTTTTCTGTGGGAGTAAGGGCCCGTAGCCAACGCCTAACAGTCCGTTGGAGTGAGAAAGTAGGGATCGACATGGCAAAAGCAATGAATAATTAAGGCACAACAAAAAGAAAAGAAAGAATTTGAGAGTAGTAGAAAATAGGGACGTATCTAGCCCCTATATATAGCTGAACGCACCCAATGACATCCTGATCCCATTCGGAAACGTGTTAGGAAATCCGAAAGTCAAATATTACCAGGAAAGGACTTTCAGCGCCCACGGCTGGGCGCCGAAATGTTTAACGCCTGGCCTTGGGCGCTGAAAATGCAGCCCAAGGCCCAGATTTCACAAAACACGGAACAGGAAAGGACTTAAGACCGTGTTGCTAAACACGAGGCCCTATTGCAAGTAGGATCAAGCCCAAAGCACCTTTAGCTCCCAAATAAGCAAGAAAAAAATATAACATTAAAACTTGGTTGAAACTTAGACTCGTCTCAGAAAATGCTTATGTACACTTTTCAAAAAAAAACAAGTTAAATATCATGGTCATTCTTCAAAACACCAAAAATATGTGTCGTCAAGTCATTGGTTTTCCAAAAAAATGTTTGTCTGTCAAAGGGTTAATCCGGGCCAAGCTAAAACCGGATGTCGCCTGAAAACTAAAGTCGCACTCCACGGCTTCGCTAAAGTAGCACACTACTATAGAAGGTCGCTCGCACATACGAGCATGACCCCAAACATGATTACAAGATGCGAAAAACAACCGACGAGCCCCAGCGCTTGGGGGCTGGCAAAAAAAATAGACTCCAAAGAGGAGCGCGCGATCAAAATCACATTCCCGGACTGCGCCATACACCATATCATGTTTGGATATCTCAAAAAAGAACAAAAACAGGTTCAACCTCATTGAAAGGACGTCACTGACACTTGTGCACGGTCCTCTGATCAAAGACCAAGTCGAGCCGTAAAGACTAGCTCAAAATCGCGAACGCAGACGGTCGCAAGACAAAGATCCGTCTGAACACGTTGTCAGCCCACGTTCAGGTTACAACTAAATTCGAGCATCCCTCGAAAGAATTCGCTCTTGCAAGAATGAATAAAAAGAAATTCTCAAAAGAAATCACAAAGAAATAGGAACTTGCCCATCTTCAGTCAGCAAGATCGCGTCACCAACCGCGCGAGTTCCCAAATCGAAAAAACGAATTCAGGGACGTCCACCCTTAGCGGACAGGGCTCGCCCACCCTCAGCGGGCGGGGTTTGCGTCACTAGCCGCGCAGGTCCTCAGTTTTTCGAAAAAATAAAGTTTTCAAAATTAACGCAGGCTCGCCATCTTCAGCCGGCGGGGTCTACGTCACAAACCGCGTAGGTCCTTATTTTCAAAAAAGCCAAACAAATTTCAAAATAGATTCGTCCACTTCTATCGGACGGGGTGTCCACCCTTAGCGGACAAGGTTCGCCATCTTTAGCCGGCGGGGTCTACGTCACAAACCGCGTAGGTCCTTATTTTCAAATTTCAAAAACAGATTCGTCCACTTCTATCGGACGGGGTGTCCACCCTTAGCGGACAGGCTCGCCATCTTTAGCCGGCGGGGTCTGCGCCATTAAACCGCGCAGGTCCTTAGTCGCTGCAGCGATAACTTGTGCTGGATTTTCCTTCGTTTTACGTCCTATAAAAACAAGGGTGCTGGATTTTCCTTCGTTTTACGTCCTATAAAAACAAGGGTGCTGGATTTTCCTTCGTTTTACGTCCTATAAAACCAGGGTGCTGGATTTTCCTTCGTTTTACGTCCTATAAAAACAAGGGTGCTGGATTTTCCTTCGTTTTACGTCCTATAAAAACAAGGGGGTTTTCTCGTTTAACTAGCCTTGAAAATGAGAATCTTTAAAAACACTTTTACCTCGTGATTGGGCTTGGCCAGGCCCAATTACACTTTATAGCTTTGATTTCGAAACATCTGTACCTACTCCCAATGACAAAGTGAGGGAGTTTCTAAGCACCTTTAGATCCTTCCAATGACAAAGTGAGGAAGTTTCTATACTATCAGTTGACAAATCCCAATGACACGTGAGGGATATGTCGACACTTCAAGTGATGACCCTTAAGTCAAATGTTATCACTCGGGGGCTCGTGAGACCCTCGCAAAACAGGTCACATACACCATGGCTTGTGTGACGCACTCCGTCTAATACTTTGACCATCGTCTTACTCCAAGACTCAGTGAAAGTGGGGGCTAACTGTAGACACCTACTTTTGTCCCCATTCCCGAAAGGGAAAGGTTCGATGATGAAAGCATAAATCTCCACTTGACAACGCATCTCCTATAAAATAAACGAATCTCAATTCCCCATTTCATTTCACCCGAAACCTGCTATTTATGGAAACCTGCTAAAAATAGTAACTGTCGTAAAAGGTAGCTTCTAAAAGTGGCAAATCATAAAGGATAGAAACCTGTCAGAATTAGGTGTTGCATTCCAACATAAATCCTAAATGAGATAGAAAATTGCGAGAATCCTATTCCTAATATGATTCAGAAATAAGAGTTACGTATTAATTAAAATCCTAACGAGCCTAGAGTTCGTAACGGGCCCAGAAGCATTCCGTCATAAAATTGATACGCGCTAAAAGACTCGATTAAATCTCAAACTCTACGGATTTCAGGAATCCGAATCTCACTAAAGAAAACAGCCCATACCCTATTTTCAACGTCTGGCTCTGGGCGCCGAAATCTTCGGCGCCCAGGCCTGGGCGCTGAAAATACCTGGGTACGTTTTTTTCCTAATTCTTTGCGGATTAGAACTCTGCAATTCTATCTTTCCACGAACTCTTCCCTATAAATAGACCCCTAAATTCGACGTGAAAAGAACACACACAACACATAATTATATTCTCAGTATTGACTCCAACCCTTAGCCTAAGCCTCTCGCTGCGAAATTGTTCACGCGTTCTGTCGCAATCGATCCATAAATCGAACAGAACGTATCCTGTCCCATAATTGAGATTCGTTAAATAAAAAGGAGAAATAGCAAAGTCAAAGTGGTTAGTTTTCTGAGAACCGTGACGCACCTCTCAAGAATGCGTCGTAATGTGTCCCTTTTCGATGATTTAACTGCTTTCCTCGCCCTTTTTATGAACTGTTAAACTAACCTAATCTGATTGTTCTATCACGCCTAACAAATATAATATTTTTGGGAAATCGGATTATCATGCTAGGTCCCTTAATGCTATTTAAATAAGATAATCACGATCGAATTAGTATTATATGTTGCATATTGCTAAAATCAACTCAGATTAGTATAATAGTTAACGCATGTCCCTTCAATTATTTATGCTGAGCTAGTAAGGATATCCTGCCTCTGGAGTTATCGACGAGCGAAGTACTCCTCTCGGTAGTTACAGTCCCCCGAACCTTCAATCTCTACCTTGCGGGTGTATGTTGAGAGATCCCTACACCAGGGATCACAAGGGAACCTACGGCCGTCGTGGTCAAACATAATTGCACTCCCTTTATGTCACGATAACCGGGTTTTGTAAGTTTTTCTCATTTTCGTTAAAAACTGAATTGTGACTCCTATATTACTAGTCAATTGGGGTATACTCACAGGAAATCCAATTACAATTGATTGAATAAAAAGAATCGTCACACCCACGAGGGACGAGGTCACGCATTAGCCTCGTGCTTTTTCGACCCCCTCACACCACCACACATTGTGTTCGTGCCTATGGTTCGTGCCTACGGACCAAATTCATTAAAAATAAATTTAATTTCATGAACTTGCATTAATTTTATTTTTCAAAAGTTACGATTTTTATTTTCGAAAAATAACGATTTTTAACGATTTAACAAACTTTAACGACAATCCAATTTCGTATAAAAAATTTGAACTTTTAATTAATAAAATCCGAAGCTTTAAATCGTTCATTAACATTTTAATTTTAGATTTTTAATAATTTGGTTTAAGTGCGATTAAAATTAACGAAACCCTTCAAAATTTTAATCCAATGATTTTTAAAATTATCCACTGACCCATGAAATTATATCCCCTTTCCCAATTAACCGAATTATTAAACCAAAATTAATTAAAATTCAATTAGGGTTTCAAATTTTACGAATAGGGGAAAGAGAAATTAGCGTTTGTACGTATCGAAAAAATCTGAAATTTTTACCATAAATCAAGAATATACCCAGTAAAATTGTGTCAAAATTTCAAGCAATGCCGAGTAGTTTAGGTTGACCTTTTAATTGAATTACTGTCCGACACTTTTAATTTTTAATGAAAAATTAACAAAAACGCCCAAAAAACGACACTTCGAAGCCTGTTTTTGCAATTCCCTTCGCATGAGTTGATTGTAGAAAATCCTTTCCAATCATATTAGGGTTTTAAAACTCGAAAAAACTAATATTTTTGATTTCGGACCTGATTATTACGCAATTCATCCAATAATTCGTAAAAATTCCGAAAATTCAACAAAAAATTCAAAATTTTCGACAGATGCAAAAACAATAAAATCATGCTAATTCATGATTTGAATACATAAGGCTTATGATACCACTGTAGGGGAATACAGTTAAACATAATAACATGTGCGAAAACAATCCCCAAAGCCAGGAAACATGTATAAAGCACACATTAAGCAAACTTACATTCGAAGCGTGTTTTCCACAATAATCTGTCAACGAACACGAACTTAGAACTCCATTTTTCCTTCCTCTACACGATCAGATTCGTCTTGATTATCGTAGCTTAGACAATCGATCAAGAGTTTGTGCTTTTGGGAAGAACTAACTTTGGAGGCATATAGAGAATTAGGGTTCTCTGTGTCTAGGGTTTGAGTAATGAATTGTGTGTGTTGGAAAATAATACAATTTTCCCATTGTATTTAGTGATGTAACCGGCCAAGACTAAAGAGCCTTGACCGGCCACATACGAGCACACGGACCACACAGCCCGCCGCCGATCAACACGCACTGCAGGCCGAAGCCCACAACGCGCGCGCCGAGCAGCTGGGCCATGGGCCTGCTCGCTCATCGCTGCGTTGCTGTTGCGTGCTCGCGCCCAATGGGCTGGCCTTGCTCGCCTTTGCTCGTGAGCTTGCTAGCTCGTTGGGCCTTGCATGCTTACGTGCTTGGCTCGACGGGCCGACAACTCCGATGCCCTTCGTATTCGCGATTTAATATATTTCCGATATTATTTATCGTTTCGTATACGAAGAATCGCCGTCGTACGATACGATTTATTCGTGTCGCCCAGCTTACGAATATTCGCGATACAATATACGATTCCGATGCAAGGTCGTATCGTATAATACGTTTTCCAACTAATTCCCGAAAAGCTATTAAATGAATTTCCGATTCATTTAATCCGGTGATCTTATATTTGTCATTGGTGTGACCTTGTAGGTTCAGTCAAGAGTAAGCTGTGAGTTCAATATCCATTAGAACTCACTGATCGGAAGCATTGCTCCAGCTAGCTGTTCCGATCACTTGATCTCACTGAATTAATTGTTCGCAATTAATCTAAACCTTGGTATTAGACTTAATGCACCTTGGGTGAAGGACATATTTCCTTCAGCATTCAATGACTTGTGTCAACCGCTTAGGAAAGGTGGACAGATCTTGGTCAGATTCATTGGGAGCCTTGCGAAGATGGAGGCCTATTGTCCAGTTGGAGACAAGAACTGGAAAAAGGTCGATGGGGCTCTAAAAGCTAAATTGGTACAAGAGATAGAAGTAAGTATAATCTTAGGAAATCATTTACTTCAATTTACTTAAAAGAGACCTACAAACTTAATTGATACTCCGATCCCATGAAATGCATCTGTTTCGATTTACTTAACTAAACCTATAAACGTCAATAGATCATCAGATTATTCAACGTTAAAATGCATCATTCACCCACAAAAAGTAAATACCAAGTATGATTGGAAATAAGAAGCACCTGAAATATGGTTGGAAATCTGAAATATGATTTAAAATCAGCAGTCTGACTTGATTCCTATGCTGATTGTGGTAAATTATTTTTTGCAGGATCGCTTTGTTATTCCTGATGGTCTAGTATACGTCACTCAAATTCTCAAGCGTGCCAATAAAAGCTGGAAGCAGTATAAATACTCTCTCAATAAAGATTACTATAAACTAGAGGAGAAAACAGAAACACATATGACCACAGAAGCAGTTCCGCAACATGGAATTAACAGTAAGGAGTGGATAAAGTTGGTTAGATAATTGTATTCAGATGAAGGGAAAGTAAGTACCATGTTTTTAATTGAAGTTTGATTAAACTTTGTTTATTGTTTTCTTAATAAATCTCTTTGAATGTGAGTGCAGAAATTTGCAGATTGTGGAAAAGAAGCACGAGGCTCCCAAACTCAATTTCATAGATCTGGTTCTAATAGCTATGCGAACCAACAAGATGATTATGTACAAATAATTATTTCTTTTATTTATTTCATGATGGTGTGAGGGGGTCAAAAAAGCACGAGGCTAATGCGTGACCTCGTCCCTCGTGGGTGTGACGATTCTTTTATTCAATCAAGTGTAATTGGATTTCCTGTGAGTTTACACCCAATTGACTAGTAATATAGGAGTCGCCATTTAGTTTTTAACAACAATGAGAAAAACTGACAAAACCCGGTTATCGTGACATAAAGGGAGTGCAATTATGTTTGACCACGACGGCCGTAGGTTCCCTTGTGATCCCTGGTGTGGGGATCTCTCAACATACACCCGCAAGGTAGAGATTAAGGGTTCGGGGGACTGTAACTACCGAGAGGAGTACTTTGCTCGTCGATAACTCCAGAGGCAGGATATCCTTACTAGTTCAGCATAAATAATTGAAGGGACATGCGTTAACTATTAAACTAATCTGAGTTGATTTTAGCAATATGCAACATATAATACTAGATCGATCGTGATTATCTGATTTAAATAGTATTAAGGGACCTAGCATGATAATCCAATTTCCCAAAAATATTATATTTGTTAGGCGTGATAGAACAATCAGATTTAGTTAGTTTAACAGTTCATAAAAAGGGCGAGGAAAGCAATTAAATCATCGAGAAGGGGCACATTACGACGCACCCTTGAGAGGTGCGTCACGGTTCTCAGAAAACTAACCGCTTTGACTTTGCTATTTCTCCTTCTTATTTAACGATCTCAATTATGGGACAGGATACGTTCTGTTCGATTTTTGGATCGATTGCGACAGAACGCGTGAACAATTTCGCAGCGTGAACCTTAGGCTAAGGGTTAGAGTCAATACTCAGAATATGAATTGTGTGTGTGTGTTCCTTTCACGTCGAATTTGGGGCTGTATTTATAGGGAAGAGTTCGTGGAAAGATAGAATTGCAGAGTTCTAATCCACAAAGAATTAGGAAAAAACACGTACCCAGGTATTTTCAGCGCCCAGTGCTGGGCGTCAAAGATTTCGGCGCCCAGCTCTGGCGTTGAAAATAGGATCCAGGCAATTTCAGCGCCCAGGGCTGGGCGTTGAAATTGCTGTTTGGGCCGTTTCTTTGTCAGATTCGGATTCCTAGAATCCGGATTGTTTGAGATTTAATCGAGTCTTTCATTGCGTATCAATTTTATGACGGAATGCGTCTGGGCCTGTTACGAACTCTAGGCTCGTTAGGATTTTAATTAATACGTAACTCTTATTTCCGAATCATATTAGGAATAGGATTCTCGCAGTTTTCTATCTCATTTAGGATTTATGTTGGAGTGCAACACCTAATTCTGACAGGTTTATATCTTTTATGACTTGCCACTTTTAGAAGCTACCCTTTACGGCAGTTACCATTTTTAGCAGGTTTCCATAAATAGCAGGTTTCGGGTGAAATGAAAAGGGGAATTGAGATTCGTTTATTTTATAGGAGATGCGTTGTCAAGTGGAGATTCATGTTTTCATCATCGAACCTTTCCCTTTCGGGAATGGGGACAAAAGTAGGTGTCTACAGTTAGCCCCCACTTTGACTGAGTCTTGGAGTAAGACGATGGTCAAAGTACTAGACGGAGTGCGTCACACAAGCCATGGTGTATGTGACCTGTTTTGCGAGGGTCTCATGAGCCCCCGAGTGATAACATTTGACTTAAGGGTCATCACTTGAAATGTCGACATATCCCTCACGTGTCATTGGGATTTGTCAACTGATAGTATAGAAACTTCCTCACTTTGTCATTGGAAGGATCTAAAGGTGCGTAGAAATCCCCTCACTTTGTCATTGGGAGTAGCTACAGATGTTTTCGAAATCAAAGCTATAAAGTGTAATTGGGCCTGGCCAAGCACAATCACGAGGTAAAAATGTTTTTAAAGATTCTCATTTTCAGGGCTAGCTAAACGAGAAAACACCCTTGTTTTTATGAGACGTAAAACGAAGGAAAATCAAGCACATCTCTCTTTTTTGGAAAAAACGGAAAATCAATCCTTTTAATTTTTGGAAAAGGGAAAACCAGAAAAAGTTATCGCTGCAGCGACTAAGGACCTGCGCGGTTAGTGGCGCAGACCCCGCCGGCTAAAGATGGCGAGCCTGTCCGCTAAGGGTGGACACCCCGTCCGATAGAAGTGGACGAATCTGTTTTTGAAATTTAAAAATAAGGACCTACGCGGTTTGTATCGTAGACCCCGCCGGCTAAAGATGGCGAACCTGTCCGCTAAGGATGGACACCCCGTCCGATAGAAGTGGAGGAATCTATTTTGAAATTTGTTTTGTGTTTTTTGAAAATAAGGACCTACGTGGTTTGTGACGTAGACCCCGCCGGCTGAAGATGGCGGGCCTATTTTGAATTTGAAGACTTTATTTTTCGAAAACTGAGGACCTGCGCGGCTAGTGACGCAGACCCCTCCCGCTGAAGGTGGGCGGGCCCTGTCCGCTAAGGGTGGACGCCCCCACTCGCTGGAGGTGAGCGAACTTGAATTCGTCTTTTCGGTTTGGGATTCGCGTGGTTCGTGGCGCGATCTTGCCCGATTGAGGTGGGCAAGTCCCTATTTCTTTTGTTCATCGTGATTTCTTTTGAGAATTTCTTTTATTTATTCTTGTAAGAGCGAATTCTTTCGAGGGATGCTCGGATTTAGTTGTAACCTGAATGTGGGTTGACAACGTGCTTAGACGGACCATTGTCTTGTGGTCATCATCTTTCATGGTTTGGAGCTAGTTTTTACGGCTCAATATTGCCACTACTTGGGTCCTTGAATAGGGGACTATGTATAAGTGTCAATGGCGACCTTTGTCTTGAGGTCGTAAACCGGTTTTATTTTTTGAGACATCCAAACACGGGACTTTGTACAACGTAGTCTGGGAATATTGTTTTAACTTTGCATAATATATATTTTCTTTCGAGCCCCTAAGCATTCGTGCTTGACTGTCATTTCTTGTCAAAGAGGTTCCTTGGGGATACGCATTTTGTAATGATCGTGTTTGGGATTGTGCTCATAAGTGCGAGCGATTTTTGTAGTGGTGTGCTATTCTTAACAAAGCCGTGAGGTGCGACTTTCAGTAAAGAAATCGACAATTTTCGAGTCGAAGGATACGGCAGGGCCCAATAGAAGTTAGGGCCTTTTTTGAGCCTGGGTTCATTTTCGGCGCCCAGGTGGGGCGTTTAAAATGTTGTTTGGGCTGGTCTTTTGATGACACAGTCGGCCTCTTGTTCATTCGTTTATTTCACTTGGAAGTTCTATGTATTCTCTTCTCTTTTGTTTTTTCTTTATTTTTAGAACGTGATGATTTTCTTGAGAAGCCGTAGCCGATTGGAGGACTACGGTGCTTGTCGCTTTGGGGCGATTATTTTAAGGAACTGTTGCTCTTAAGGCGTACAGTTATTGCAATAGTCGGGCGAGTCTATATGGCCCGAGGAATATACCTTGAGGTGTAAGACTTTGATCGCTTTTATATTTTTTTTGAACGTGTTCGTGAATGATGATATGTATGTGCGAACGAGCGTTCATGGAATGGCCGTTGTGTGCGGTCCGTTAATCAGTTCGCTTGAATCAATTTTTTTTTTTAGCAATGACTGATTTTTAATAGTTTGCTTAGAAGCTTGATAGGGGTCAGGCCCATTCATGAAGTGGGCTAAAGCATCGTGCCCTTTCTATCGTTCAAACATTTTCTTCGAGATTTTTTTATTTTTCTATGGTGGTTTCGTAGCTTGGAGCCCCCAAGTATGATGCTTCCTTTTGGCGTACGATTTTTGTAGATTCTTTCGAGAAAGATGCCTTGGGGTTCCACTCGTGTAGGTGCGAGCTATCCCTTCCATGGTAGCTAATATTTTGCTACTTTTAATCCTTATTGTAGAAGTCGTGTGGCTTGCATTTTGAATTTGGGCGATAAGTAGTTTTTTGCCTCTTTTACACATGCTCTTGGTCGTGCCTACATTAGTGAAATATGCCTTACTCTTTTTTTTAGACTTCTACCGTGGGACGGTTGGACTTATGGTGCAACGTAGGCTTGTGTGGCCTAACGGCGTGTCTTAGAACATTCCTCCAGGTGTTGGGATATCATTATTTTTTTGTATTGGAGCACTTCATCGCGCTGAATCGTTCAGGTGCTCGAACAAGTGTAGCACCTTCTGCGTGGGCGTGCACGGCTTATTACTTCGTTCGATGCGAGGATTCATAGATGTTTCTTTCTTGTTTTCATATCAGGGCAAGATTTAGCAAGCAGAGATATTCAGCGCCCAGGTTGGGGCGTTAAAGATATTGGCGCCCAGCTCTGGGCGTTGAAAATGATTTCTGAGTATATTTTGACAGTTCTTATTCTTAATTTTTTCTTTCGCTTTTGCTTTGGAACGAGATAGACTGTGTAACGGGCGCTTGTAGGGCGAGCGTTATGTGCAGTAGTTTGATCGGAGTTTTGGTGACTCGCGATTTTCAGTTACCCTTGTTAGTGGGGTGACTTTATTTATTCTAAGTAGTGTTTAGAATTTGGGAGGGGTTGTAGCCATTCTAAGGTTCGTTTTACACGATTAAAGCTTAGGATTGAGCCCCTATGACATATGTATAGCATTAGCGTCGAGAATTTGCGATTAAATCGTCATTTCGAGCATTTTTTAGAGTGTTTTTTCTCAAGCCCCCAATTATAGCTACGGGATTGTCCTGGTGCTATAATGCTTTGCATACGTCTTTATGCATTCATGGTGACACAGATCATGAATAGTTTGAACCAGACTTGTTTAGTGCGAGGTATGTTCGAGTAGTGATCTACTACTTCTCTTGTAAATGTCGTATTTGTGCGACATTGCCATGGTCAAGGTAGTCACATGTTGAAGTGTGCCTTGACCAAAAGCTAGGTGCCTTTCTTTACCCATAATCATATTTAGAAATATCTTTGACTCACTTGCAAAACGCATACTTAGATTAAACCAACAACACTTTATTATGTTCGAAGAAGTCTTTAAAAATCATTTGAAAATTATTTAAAATCCGAGTCCTACTGTGTAGAATCCGAGGTGTCCTAAGTAGGTTGACTTATAGAAGGGTTCGTACAAGATTACATGAGTGAATCAGAATACTGTTACGATTTTTGGAATGCTGTCTAAGGATTTGTTGGAAGCCAGGGTGCAGGTGTCAAGATATACTTGTGCCCGTTTGGCATATGTTTTAGGCTTTTAAGGCCATCTTTTCCAGAATTGCGGGAATATAAACCGTTTTCAAATTGACTTAGATTTACTTGGTGTATGTCTGCACAAAAGGTCAAGGTATACTTAGTTCTTTCCCTAGCTGCGCGGTTAGTGGCGCAGACCCCGCCGGCTAAAGATGGCGAGCCTGTCCGCTAAGGGTGGACACTCCGTCCGATAGAAGTGGACGAATCTGTTTTTGAAATTTGAAAATAAGGACCTACGCGGTTTGTGACGTAGACCCCGCCGGCTAAAGATGGCGAACCTGTCCGCTAAGGGTGGACACCCCGTCCGATAGAAGTGGACGAATCTATTTTGAAATTTGTTTTGTGTTTTTTGAAAATAAGGACCTACGTGGTTTGTGACGTAGACCCCGACGGCTGAAGATGGCGGGCCTATTTTGAATTTGAAGACTTTATTTTTCGAAAACTGAGGACCTGCGCGGCTAGTGACACAGACCCCTCCCGCTAAAGGTGGGCGGGCCCTGTCCGCTAAGGGTGGACGCCCCCACTCGCTGGAGGTGAGCGAACCTGAATTCGTCTTTTCGATTTGGGATTCGCGTGGTTCGTGGCGCCATCTTGCCCGATTGAGGTGGGCAAGTCCCTATTTCTTTTGTTCATCGTGATTTCTTTTGAGAATTTCTTTTATTTATTCTTGTAAGAGCGAATTCTTTCGAGGGATGCTCGGATTTAGTTGTAACCTGAATGTGGGTTGACAACGTGCTTAGACGGACCATTATCTTGTGGTCATCATCTTTCATGATTTGGAGCTAGTTTTTACGGCTCAATATTGCCACTACTTGGGTCCTTGAATAGGGGACTATGTATAAGTGTCAATGGCGACCTTTGTCTTGAGGTCGTAAACCGGTTTTATTTTTTGAGACATCCAAACACGGGACTTCGTACAACGTAGTCTGGGAATATTGTTTTAACTTTGCATAATATATATTTTCTTTCGAGCCCCTAAGCATTCGTGCTTGACTGTCATTTCTTGTCAAAGAGGTTCCTTGGGGATACGCATTTTGTAATGATCGTGTTTGGGATTGTGCTCGTAAGTGCGAGCGATTTTTGTAGTGGTGTGCTATTCTTAACAAAGCCGTGAGGTGCGACTTTCAGTAAAGAAATCGATAATTTTCGAGTCGAAGGATACGGCAGGGCCCAATAGAAGTTAGGGCCTTTTTTGAGCCTGGGTTCATTTTCGGCGCCCAGGTGGGGCGTTGAAAATGTTGTTTGGGCTGGTCTTTTGATGACACAGTCAGCCTCTTGTTCATTCGTTTATTTCACTTGGAAGTTCTATGTATTCTCTTCTCTTTTGTTTTTTCTTTATTTTTAGAACGTGATGATTTTCTTGAGAAGCCGTAGCCGATTGGTGGACTACGGTGCTTGTCGCTTTGGGGCGATTATTTTAAGGAACTGTTGCTCTTAAGGCGTACAGTTATTGCAATAGTCGGGCGAGTCTATATGGCCCGAGGAACATACCTTGAGGTGTAAGACTTTGATCGCTCTTATATTTTTTTTGAACGTGTTCGTGAATGATGATATGTGTGTGCGAACGAGCGTTCATGGAATGGCCGTTGTGTGCGGTCCGTTAATCAGTTCGCTTGTATAATTTTTTTTTTAGCAATGACTGATTTTTAATAGTTTGCTTAGAAGCTTGATAGGGGTCAGGCCCATTCATGAAGTGGGCTCAAGCATCGTGCCCTTTCGATCGTTCAAACATTTTCTTCGAGATTTTTTTATTTTTCTATGGTCGTTTCGTAGCTTGGAGCCCCCAAGTATGATGCTTCCTTTTGGCGTACGATTTTTGTAGATTCTTTCGAGAAAGATGCCTTGGGGTTCCACTCGTATAGGTGCGAGCTATCCCTTCCATGGTAGGTAATATTTTGCTACTTTTAATCCTTAATGTAGAAGTCGTGTGGCTTGCATTTTGAATTTGGGCGATAAGTAGTTTTTTGCCTCTTTTACACATGCTCTTGGTCGTGCCTACATTAGTGCAATATGCCTTACTCTTTTTTTTAGACTTCTACCGTGGGACGGTTGGACTTATGGTGCAACGTAGGCTTGTGTGGCCTAACGACGTGTCTTAGAACATTCCTCCAGGTGTTGGGATATCATTATTTTTTTGTATTGGAGCACTTCATCGCGCTGAATCTTTCAGGTGCTCGAACAAGTGTAGCACCTTCTGCGTGGGCGTGCACGGCTTATTACTTCGTTCGATGCGAGGATTCATAGATGTTTCTTTCTTGTTTTCATATCAGGGCAAGATTTAGCAAGCAGAGATATTCAGCGCCCAGGCTGGGTCGTTAAAGATATTGGCGCCCAGCTCTGGGCGTTGAAAATGATTTCTGAGTATATTTTGACAGTTCTTATTCTTAATTTTTTCTTTCGCTTTTGCTTTGGAACGAGATAGACGGTGTAACGGGCGCTTGTAGGGCGAGCGTTATGTGCAGTAGTTTGATCGGAGTTTTGGTGACTCGCGATTTTTAGTTACCCTTGTTAGTGGGGTGACTTTATGTATTCTAAGTAGTGTTTAGAATTTGGGAGGGGTTGTAGCCATTCTAAGGTTCGTTTTACACGATTAAAGCTTAGGATTGAGCCCCTATGACATATGTATAGCATTAGCGTCGAGAATTTGCGATTAAATCGTCATTTCGAGCATTTTTTAGAGTGTTTTTTCTCAAGCCCCAATTATAGCTACGGGATTGTCCTGGTGCTATAATTCTTTGCATACGTCTTTATGCATTCATGGTGACAAAGATCATGAATAGTTTGAACCAGACTTGTTTAGTGCGAGGTATGTTCGAGTAGTGATCTACTACTTCTCTTGTAAATGTCGTATTTGTGCGACATTGCCATGGTCAAGGTAGTCACATGTTGAAGTGTGCCTTGACCAAAAGCTAGGTGCCTTTCTTTACCCATAATCATATTTAGAAATATCTTTGACTCACTTGCAAAACGCATACTTAGATTAAACCAACAACACTTTATTATGTTCGAAGAAGTCTTTAAAAATCATTTGAAAATTATTTAAAATCCGAGTCCTACTGTGTAGAATCCGAGGTGTCCTAAGTAGGTTGACTTATAGAAGGGTTCGTACAAGATTACATGAGTGAATCAGAATACTGTTACGATTTTTGGAATGCTGTCTAAGGATTTGCTGGAAGCCAGGGTGCAGGTGTCAAGATATACTTGTGCCCGTTTGGCATATGTTTTAGGCTTTTAAGGCCATCTTTTCCAGAATTGCGGGAATATAAACCGTTTTCAAATTGACTTAGATTTACTTGGTGTATGTCTGCACAAAAGGTCAAGGTATACTTAGTTCTTTCCCTAGCTCTTTCATTTCAATTTTTTAGCCCCTAGTTTCTATTATGTCTTCCCATTAATGATGCTTTTAGATTTCGATTTTAGATGCCGATGTCATATGTCTGAGTAGGGTGAGCCTTGGTTAAGTGCCAAGTCCTATTGACAATGTCTGTTTATTTTTTTTCAAAGGGGATTCGCAAGCATTTGAATTACCATGAACGGGTGCCCTGAGTTCAAAGGAACGATGGGGCAATGTCGTAGAACAATTCTCTTTATTGCAAGCTTACTGCCTTTACTACTTGTTGGTGATCATGACTGTGTCTAGTGGTGAAAGAAGGTCTTTAAGCGAACTACTATGTCTAGTGGTGAAAGAAAGTCTTTAAGTGAGTTAGTTCGCTTTAGGGAGGGTCAAGCCGAGTACTTTAGAGGTCATGGACGCTTGCTCTAGCCCCCACTTAATTGAGGCAAAGCGATCTTTTGAGTCTTGGCTAGGTGCCTAGGAGTGTGAGTGCTCTTCCTGGCAAGGGTACGTGCCCTTATTATTTTTCGATGTGTGCTCATTAATTTTGGCATCTTGGTGACTTGGATTCTTCCTTTGACTTAAATTTTTCTTTCGACTTGGGTTGCAAGTAATTAAATTTCAATAAGGGACTTCTATTTTTATTCTTGTTATTCTATAGGCTTTAATATGTCTGCAAATTGGTTGGACCGAATCATGGATTGCCTACGTATCCGCCTTAAATAGATTTAATTTGGAATCAGGTCTTGCGTAGTTCTTAGCCTAGAAAATGGTTTTTTAGAATGCCGATTTTAAACAAGTACGTTCTGAGGTGGAAACATATTATTTGAAACGGTAGAATAAGTGAAGTTTATTATTATTTTAATCTGCTGCCTTGCCGTAAGCCAAAAATTTGTTTTATATTTTTTTGAGTACATGTATTTTTTGGTGGTACGTATATCAGAATACGTGTTGTACCCCTCCAAGTGTTCGTTATTTTTTCGTGCAGGTGCGGATAAAATGACGAGCACTTCTGAACAAAACTTGGCAGGCAGAGAGTTTCAACGCCCAGGCTGGGGCGTCAAAATTTTCGGCGCCCAGGTGTGGGCGTTGGAAATGTTTTCTGGGCGGATCTTTTTTGGTGCGCTAAATGCTTCTTTTTCTTTTTAAACGAATTTTTAAAGGCGCTTTGCAAAGTTCGCTTTTTTATTATTTATTATTTTTTGTACTTTTCATTTGTCTTCCTTTGGTACTCAAGACGGTTTGAAAGATGGGTTGAATGAGATAGGATAATTTGTATAGGCATTGGTCAAGCATGAGGATTATATTTGCTAAGACTCACAATTTGCAGCTTCAAGCTAGTGTCATGAGTTTACATCAATCAAGGCCAATGAGTAGCATGGGGAAGGCTCAAGGGTATATCAACAGGATGTATCCAAACAAGGTATATGGTCATTATGCTAACGGTGGTATAATAATGGGTTTGACGCACGTGTCAATGGCCGTGCGTGGTTTGCGGTTGACACCAAGTTCAAGAACAAGAGTCGAGGTAATGGTTTCTTGGGTTATGGCAATGAGAACATGGATGGGTTAAATGAGCTGAACAGGGGCCCCAGGGTGAAGGCGTCTAAGAACATAAGGACTGGAAAGGGTAGACATCGTAGAACTTTATGTAGCTTTTGTGGCATGATTTGGATTGGTTGACTAAATTCTTTTCCTTCGTTTACTTGGGTAAATTTCGTACTTTGGGAGGTACGGGATAAGTATTCCATGGCTCACTTTCTTCGCTCTCCCTTTTCTCTTTATATTTTCTCTTTTTGCTTGGGAATTTTCCCCAACATTAATTCTTCAATTTTTTTTTATTTAGGCTAAAAGGTAGATGGTTGTGGTCTTTGAGTCACGAGGCGAGACTGAGTGAGCCTCGTTTGGTAGGCCTATAGTGGACCTCTAACTTTGGTGGGCCTAGGGTGGACCTTTAGCTTTAGTAGGCCTAGGGTGGACCTTTAAATTGTCTTACTTTGCAAGCGTATTTAGTCGTTTCTTAAAATGTGCAAATAGCGTATATTCAAAATGTTATTTTTACCTTATTGAAATTTAACGAAAGAATTACATCGAAAATAACTTTTTTTGCTTCTTTTCAGATTCCAGTTTCTGGGATTTAATTGGAAGTTGTGATTTAGACTCAAACTTTCATTAATCTTTCTGATTATAACCCGTGTATGAATACAAGGAGGTGGCCTAGACTCAAAATAATGACATGGCGTAAGCCTATAATACTTGACCAAGCGACTCTCAGACTTAGGCTAATTGGAGCATAACTTTCGTTGGTTGACACTTTAGATTTTAACCCTTGGGTGATCATTTGTCATGCGCCATTTTGCTTAATTTTGGCAAGGTAGTTAATTGGGAAGATCGATTTTTTTATTTTTGCAACACTAGAATCATTAGTGCGGCTTCTCTGTTAGTGTGTATTGTTTTACCCCAATGGTAGCCTTGTGGTATGCCGATTCGGGTATTTTAATGGTTGGTCATGTTGCATTCATGGAAAATCTTTTAGTCCGTACTTAGTAGTATTTAATGGAGCGAGTGGCTCGAGAGGACTATGATAGTCGTGACCCAATGTGATCATAAGCCTTGAGGCCATTAATTTTTTGCCAATGGTATTGACACCTTAGGTTCACTTTGGGGGTTGTGCGACTATGGGGGAATGATTTCCAGAATGTGACTGTTTTCATTTTGCCAATACTACAATATATTATTTTTATTGGTGAGAGAGAGTATTGAGGCCGTGGATTCTTAGCAAGGGATGACAATTACATATGGGTGCTTATTGATTTAAATGTTAGAAAGGGAGACTCAAAATAGTTTAACCTTTTAACTTGCAGAACGACACCAAGCATTAGGACCGATTCTATGGATAAGACAACTAAGATTTAGGATTTAGATTGTACTTTGGCATAGCCTAGTCTAGACTCGGATTTACTTATTTTTCATTTGAACATTTATTTTTTTCTTGAAGACTTTATTCGAACATTATTTTATGAATACTTTGCCCATGTGACACTAAAGGTCGTTTAATTAGCATGCTCGGTTTTGATGCCGAGCATTGTCGTTGTAGGAGGCCTAACAACAACACAAAGTGTTATTTATCTTTTATATAAGTCGCTTTTAGAATCGAGTGCTATTTCATACGCCCTCGTAGCAATTTTTTTTCACGAAAAGTTTTTTTTTTGCTACGTATTTTCTTTTTGCGCGGGCGCCGAGGCTGCTGCGCCTGACCAGAAGGCCAAACAGCAACTTCAGCGCCCAGCGTCGGGCGTGAGAAATTCTGGCGCCCAGCCAGGGGCGTTGAAAATGCGTCCCTGGCTGGTTCTCATTTTCAGTTTTCGTCTACTTTTGTTTTTACGACTTTAATTTTGCGTGCTTGCCTTATAACGTCCTTTACGCGTTGTGCAGCGTTTGTGGGATTCGTTACGGCCATCCCGAGCGTCGCTTATTTTTGTGGCGATCGTTCGGGCTTGCGGAACACGTATTTTGGTATAACTCTTTGGCCAATCGGTTCATGAATGTTTGGGCAATTTTTAGGGTCGTTGGTTTTCAAGCATTATTTGTCTAGCATTATTCGTACGCACAATCATAACATAGTCACATAGTTCGCTACATATAACTACATTACAAACATGGATTTGAAAATTAAATATGTCACGTAGTTTATGATAGGCTTCTACGGGTAGTATTTCCGCCTGGCTCGGTACCGCTTCTATCGTAGATTCAACACATGCCCCGGTCGAGGTAGTGTCTTCAACAGACGAATTTCGCTCAAAAGGCCAACCCGCAAGTGCAAGCCAAGGGGGCATGCAGGCGAGAGGGACCTAATGAGCGAGCGATTGGGTTCGGGATAGGTGTACTACCTGCACAAGTACCGAGTGGGCAACATGCGCGGCGTATGCACCCCCCTATTGGCGGAAAAAGGTATCCTTAGTCCCAACTCCCGAGGGAGTCGAGATTCGTTATGATGTTCTACCCGTTCACATTAATATGTTGATTTTCAGGTCGTCCCAACTTGATGGGGAAATAAACGCGGGGTAGGATCGTTTCACCCTTCGGCTATTTTGATTACCTACAAGCACGAGTATTTCCTTCACTATCCCCAGTGGAGTCGCCACTGTAAGGGCGTCGAAAAAGCACGAGGCTAATGCGTGACCTTTTTCCCTCGTGGGTGTGACGATTCTTTTATTCAATCAAGTGTAATTGGATTTCCTGTGAGTTTACACCCGTTTGTCTAGTAATATAGGAGTCGCCATTCAGTTTTTAACAACAATGAGAAAAACTGACAAAACCCGGTTATCGTGACATAAAGGGAGTGCAATTATGTTTGACCACGACGGCCGTAGGTTCCCTTGTGATCCCTGGTGTCGGGATCTCTCAACATACACCCGCAAGGTAGAGATTGAGGGTTCGGTGGACTGTAACTACCGAGAGGAGTACTTCGCTCGTCGATAACTCCAGAGGCAGGATATCCTTACTAGTTCAGCATAAATAATTGAAGGGACATGCGTTAACTATTAAACTAATCTGAGTTGATTTTAGCAATATGCAACATATAATACTAGATCGATCGTGATTATCTGATTTAAATAGTATTAAGGGACCTAGCATGATAATCCAATTTCCCAAAAATATTATATTTGTTAGGCGTGATAGAACAATCAGATTTAGTTAGTTTAACAGTTCATAAAAAGGGCGAGGAAAGCAATTAAATCATCGAGAAGGGGCACATTACGACGCACCCTTGAGAGGTGCGTCACGGTTCTCAGAAAACTAACCCCTTTGACTTTGCTATTTCTCCTTTTTATTTAACGAATCTCAATTATGGGACAGGATACGTTCTGTTTGATTTGTGGATCGATTGCGACAGAACGCGTGAACAGTTTCGCAGCGTGAGGCTTAGGCTAAGGGTTGGAGTCAATACTCAGAATATGAATTGTGTGTGTGTGTTCCTTTCACGTCGAATTTGGGGCTGTATTTATAGGGAAGAGTTCGTGGAAAGATAGAATTGCAGAGTTCTAATCCACAAAGAATTAGGAAAAAACATGTACCCAGGTATTTTCAGCGCCCAGTGCTAGGCGTCAAAGATTTCGGCGCCCAGCTCTGGGCGTTGAAAATAGGATCCAGGCAATTTCAGCGCCCAGGGCTGGGCGTTGAAATTGCTGTTTGGGCCGTTTCTTTGTCAGATTCGGATTCCTAGAATCCGGAGTGTTTGAGATTTAATCGAGTCTTTCATTGCGTATCAATTTTATGACGGAATGCGTCTGGGCCCGTTACGAACTCTAGGCTCGTTAGGATTTTAATTAATACGTAACTCTTATTTCCGAATCATATTAGGAATAGGATTCTCGCAGTTTTCTATCTCATTTAGGATTTATGTTGGAGTGCAACACCTAATTCTGACAGGTTTCTATCTTTTATGACTTGCCACTTTTAGAAGCTACCCTTTACGGTAGTTACCATTTTTAGCAGGTTTCCATAAATAGCAGGTTTCGGGTGAAATGAAAAGGGGAATTGAGATTCATTTATTTTATAGGAGATGCGTTGTCAAGTGGAGATTCATGTTTTCATCATCGAACCTTTCCCTTTCGGGAATGGGGACAAAAGTAGGTGTCTACAGATGGTGTCATCTTTCTAGATTTTCTTTAATACTTCTTACATTGCTACTCATATATAGGAAGACGAGCATGGAGTAAAAATGAGCTTATTAGCCCTTTGGATAAAGACTCATTCGGGCAAGGACGGGACCTTTCTTCCAAACACACTCACTGAAGATTTTGTTGTATGAGTCCATATTATTAAGCTATTTTATTGAAATACTTACAGTCCACACTGCACCAAATGTGTTTCCCAAACAATTTCCGAAATTCATCTTGCATTGTTATCCAAATTTTTTGTGTAGGATGATGCAAAGGCCATGGTTGAATCGCAGAAGAATGTAGACCCTTCTAAGTCTCAACAAGAACTAGATAATTAATCCTTTGAGGACACTATGCATGGTGGAAAGGTACCAGAACGTCCTGTTGGTTACGGACTTGGAGTTTGAAAGATCGACGTTTATGGAGTGCATGGTGTGCTAAGGAAAATGGGTATGGAAAAGTTCGACATAGGACCGTGGAGATGGAAAATGTGAAAGAAGAAGTGTCAGCTATCAACAAGAAAAATGAAACACTTGGGAAGGAAAATGGAAAGCTGCAAGAGCAAGTGAAAGAGAATAATTGGCTGCTTAAAACTCTTATTGGACAATTTGCTTAACTAGTAGGTCAAGTTCGTACAGAAACTGCTTCAACAAAAGCTCTTGATTGTGCACAACAAGTCTTGGGAATGGCACACAAAAGGGTAATTATCCTAATTTCATCTCATTGAACTCTTTTTGCATTTGGTTAGTTCAAATATCTGAATTGTCTTGGAGCATCTTGTCTGCATCTACCTTCTGTACTTGATATGTGTATAAGCCACAAACAATCTGTCCAATATATGAAATAGTTACCTGCAAAGAAATAGAAAATAAGTCGTTGTTTCTAGGTTATCATGATCATGTTCCCTGTTGTGTGTGTGTTCTGCTGTGTGTGTGTTCCTTGTGTTGTGTGTTTTATACACCTGGTCATTGACATGATCCCTCCCTGTTGTGTGTATGTTTTGCTGCGTGTGTGTTCAGCTCCAGTTTTATACCCCTAGGTCTTTGACATGTTCCTTGCTTTGCTATGCTTTTGCTCATTTATAATAGACACTAGTCTTATATGCACGCGATGCGTGCGAGATTACATAAAAACTAAAACAAAATTATGTTATCACAACTTTGTTTCCGAATGCTGAAAATACACTTCCATTAGCTTGACCTTCTCGGCTATTGGATTTCCAACGTAAATTGAGGTTTTTCAAGTTATGCAAAGAAGAAAGTACCTGCAAATGATCCAATTACCAAAAGTATCCCGAAAATCATGAAAAAACTCAAAGACAATGGCAGAAAAAAGAAAACACCATAAAGTGCATACCTCTAGGTCTGAGAGATAATTTTGTTTCCTAAGTGCATCAGGAAGAGTCTGTTCAAGGAAGAGAAAAGTGAAATACATAGAGTGCATTCTAATTTATTTAAAGAGGGGCAACAAAGTAAAGCCAAAAAAATCATTGTGAGTAGCCAGATATAACCAGATAAGCATAGGCATGGATGAATTAAAACTCAAGGAGAGACAGGGAGTCAAACAAACACCTTAAAATCATAATGAGCAAGACGCAGTTGCTCAAGTCCATTGCAAGCTTTGATTGAATTGCCAATATCTTCTAGTTGGCAGTTGGAGAGAGAAATCTGAAATCCCCATGAAGAATTAGTACAACTTGATCTGCTGAATAATGTTATATAATATTACTTTAAATTTATTAGCATCAAATCTACTCACCTTTACAAACGATTTCTGCTTACCCAGTGAATAGTCCACCTTACGGACATGATTCTAGACTGAACAATAATGAAGCTACGCAAGCCAATTAAGAGAAACTCTGTGCATAACTAAAAGCAACTAAGAAATAAAATGGTATAATTCGCGAAAGAATGAAGGTGAAAACACGCACTTGCTATCGCAGTCGTGATTTCGGAAAACCTGAGAGTGATCGATCAAACCAGATCGAAAAACAAAATCAGGAAAAATGGAAGTGTAGAATTATTTATAAAAAAATGCGTAAAATTAGTAAGAAATTGTAATAATAGGATGGGATCAGTACCTGATAAAATTTGGCGACCATTTGAATGCCAAAAAAACAATAGTTTGGTTGGAAGTTAATAAAATGCAAGTAGCTGCTATTGAAGTTGCAAGTGCTGATACTCGCAGCCCTATTTGAGTTACATTTACCATCTTTTGGTTCTTCCCTTTTATTCTCTGCAGTTCACCAAAAGTGCATAAGAGTAGCACAAAAAAGCCAGGTAAGGTTCACATTTCGGATGCCATATGTTCATTTCGAAACATTTTATCCTAACCAGAATATGCAAAATGCTACTTTAATTAGCTTAAAGTTTCTGCATAGCAACTGATCGAGTTAGCAAGGCCAGCTTCCTCTATGGTCTGGTTCAGATCATTGAGCGGTTTGGGAGGAAACCCGACAGTCTGAAGCTGGTAAGTTCTACTTCCTAGCTCCTGGCCGTGACGCATCAATGAAGGCCCATATATCATTGATTGTGTGATTGTAGCTAAAATGAGCCACCATACGAGTCCCATCTGCTAACCTGAGATGAATTCGAGTTGATTGTTCGCTCTGATCCAAAACTAGCCTAGCAGAAGGAGGCGGGGCAGAATTCAGAGGTGCAGGAACAGTTTGCTCAAATACTTTAGAACTGTTGCCTCCAAGGGTTCTTCCAACACCTTGAAATGAAACAACGCGCTTCACGGGTTCCTCAAGCTAGTAGACAACCAAATATCAGAAAAGTGAAAGATAATATGCAGAAACAACGCGCTTCACGGGTTCCTCAAACTATTTGAAACAACGCGCTTCACGGGTTCCTCAAACTATTTGGTTAGGATTTCGGTTAGTGATATAGATGCGTGTATGTTTGGATTCTGGTTAGTTACATACTTGTACGTACTATGAATTATAAGTACTTAAGTATTTGTAAGTCAATTTTATTGTTAATTGAAGACCAAGTATTCACAATTCAGGTTATTTATTGATCGATGTTGTGTTACGTTGCACTTTTATTTTAAATTTATAATTGTACGTGATGAATAGTGTTTTATTATTATATATAAGAATAAATAAGTAGAAAAAAGGTTAATTATACAAATAAGTCTGGACGTTTTTTGGGGTCCTATTATCGTGCTCATTGAGAATTAAATTTCCCGACAAAATATATTTAATTTCTGGACGCCTGTAGGTGTCGAGGACATTAAATAGGAAAATGTTAAAGCAGTAAAAAATCTTGTGGAAATCAGACCTGTAGACGCTTAAAATCGTCTAGGCTGAACAAAACATGGACGAATGCCAGCGTCGAGGACATTGATTAGGAAAAGGCTGGGTCAAAGCGGGAAAATCTTGTGGACGGCTAAAAGTGTCGACGCTGAAGGATGGAAGTGGACGTCAAAAAGCATCTCCATTCTTGACGCCAAAAAGCGTCGAGAAAATTCTCGACTTTAATTTTCTCGACGCTTCTGTAAAACGTCGAGGGCTAATTTTTGGACGCTTTTAAGCGTCGAAAAAGGTCCAAAAAGCATCTCCAAAAGGCGGGATTTGTAGTAGTGAGTATAAATAAATTTATAATAATAAAATTATTCAAAAATTAAATTCCGAGAAAATTAAATTACAAAATTAAATTTCATTAAAATCGTTTTCAACCGAAAAATGAAAACGAACCAACGAGCCAAGACAAAGCCATAGGCTTGCGCCCATGCCTCGTCGAGGCCTTGTAGTGGCAGCGCCCATGGGCCGCGTGCATGAGTGCAGCGCCCAAAGCCTGCCACTACGTTGGTCGTAGCACAAGCATCGAGCAAGCCACTCGCTGGGACGAGCCAACGCGCACTGGGCGGACCAGTGCTTGCTGGAGCGTACCACCGCTCGCCGCTTGCGCGCACGGCCTGTGTGCTCGTTGCCTTCGTCCCACCACTCTCTCGCATGCACACCACACAGACACTGCACAATAGGGCAGCCCCTCGCGCGCGTGTGCCCGTGCCTTGCTCGCTGCCTCGTACCGTATGGGCGACGATCTCCCTTGCTCGTCGTCGCATGCCCGCACTATGCAACACCTCTTAAGGGTAACACTTAGCTTCCATTGCTTCGTGCGTGCAAGTTTGATGAATGATTTTCATAAAAATCCATTTATAATTTAAATTTATTGACAAATTAATAGCTGATATTAATTTCATAAATTTAGGCGAAAAATCGAAAATTTATTATTCAAATTAATTTCCGATTATATTTATTTTCATGGATTCAAATCTAGGTCATAAAATTTTAAAAAATTTCAATTTTAACAAAATTTATGGCTGTTTTTAATCATAGGATCCTAATTTAATTGCTAATTAATTATGAAAATCAAATCAAATTCTAAATTATTCGAATTTCAACAAATTAATTACAATTACAAATTAGGTTGTATACTCCCTCCGTCCCCGAATACTTGACCTGTTTTCCTTATCGGGCCGTCCCTTAATGCTTGACCTGCTTCTAAAAATTGAAATATTCTAACAATATTATATTATTTCTCACTCCACCCCTATTAACCCACCTACCCCCTACTCCATACAAAAAATGATTAAAAATTCAACCTCTACTCTCCCCCAACCCCACCCCTTTACACATTTCCCAGTAACTACATTAAAATAATACCCCACTATATCAACTATTAAATTAAATAAGTCAATTCAAGTCCCTTAAACTCTGTGCCGGTCAAACCGGGTCGAGTATTTCGGGACGGAGGGAGTAATTAATAAGATTAGGCTTTAAAATTGTTGAAACATATACAGTAGGTCAATCATAGATTCAAGATTTACATACAAGAATCGCAAATATTTAATTTTACATCATAAAAATTATAAATTTTGCGTTCGAAAAACTAAAACCTCTGAAAAGTCATAGTTAGGCTTCGAATTTGAGAATTCTGGGTTCGGCATCAAATCTTTGATTTTAGTCAAAATTTTAAAACGTAGTTTACATGCGAAATTCACTATAAAATTAAACGAATCCGACCATTATTGACTAAACTGCCGAAAATCCTGCGAACATAGAATTAATAATCGCACGAATTTGCAATTAATTACATACAACGAAATTAATCACCCCTTTTATTTCATTGCAAATTTATAAAATTTAACTATGTTAACTATAATTGATTATGGAATTAATTAGAGGTTCGCGATACCAGTTTTAGGTTATGGAAAATAGAAAACATATATTTCATGCGGAAAAACCATAAAGCCAGGAATCCAAATTAATTGCCACATAGTCAATTAGCATAATTTAGGATACATACATGTGACGCGTGCCTTCCCTAGCTGCTCCCGAACCGAACAAGAACAAGTTTAGGACTCCAAGTGTCGCCCTTCCGTAGATAGTCCACAACACGTTCGGTTCCGCCTTAGATTCAATTAACTAGAATATTATCTAAGGTATTATGTTTTATTCGAAAGCTTAGTTATTAGTTTTAGGCAAATTATCAAATTCTTTTAAACTTTAACTATATGAATACTTGTTGATTGTGATGTATAAATTGTGATAATGAATCACCTATTTATAGGGAGGAAATATCGGACTTAGATTTCCACTATGATTCAAATAACTAATTCTATCAGAAATCTAGTTAAATTAATCCATTAGAATTTAACGCTTATTTAAACACTAAACATTTAATTCTTGTGGATATAGGAAAACGATTAAGCAATCCTAAACGACCAAGGATTAGTTGCATTACACACACACACACACGCAACCCATAAGGCCACGGTGCGCGGCTCGGCCCAAGGGAGGCTGGCAGCACGCGGCCCATCCTTGGGCGCTGCTGCTGGGCCTCGCCTGGCTCGCTTGCTGCAGGCTTGGCCATGCCTTGCTTGCTGCTTGCGGGCCTCGCTGGCCTTGCTACGCGCGGGCTTCTTTAGCCGCGGGTCTGGCTTCGTGTTGGGCCTTGCGTCTAGCAAGCTTGTCGGACGATCGTTTCGTACGTTGCTCTTCCGATTCGTTTTTCGATTCCGGAATTCATTTCCGATTCGAACAATATTTAATATTTCAAATTCCGGAATTTATTTCCATTTCGAACAAATATTTAATATTTCCGATTCCAGAATTTATTTCCGATTCCGACAATATTTCCGATTCCGGCAATATTTTTATTTCCAATAATATTTTCCGATACGTACCATGTTTCCGTTTCCAGCAACATCTACGACTTGGATAATATTTATATTTCCGTTACGATCCATATTTCCGTTTCCGGCAATATCATCGATTCCGGAGTATTAATATTTTGTCTTTTGACGATTTCAGCTCCCACTGGAACCGAGATCCATCGATTCCGAATATTTATAATTAGACTATTTAATTCACTTAAATACTTGATCCGTTCACGTACTATTTGTGTGACCCTACGGGTTCAGTCAGGAGTAAGCTGTGGATTAATATTATTAATTCAACTCGAACTGAAGCGCCTCTAGCTAGGCATTCAATTCACTTGATCTCACTGAATTATTAACTTGCATAACTAATTATTACTGAACCGCATTTATTAGACTTAGCATTGAATGCATACTTGGACCAAGGGCATTATTTCCTTCTTTTTCACTCTTGAAACTCTTCCCAAATGATTTTCTAAGCACATTTTCAATATCAATATGCAAGATTCAAGCTTTATTTTCGAAAATAATTTGTAAAGTGAAGAACTTTCATACTCAAAAGGTTTCTCCTTTAAAACAATGATCATACAATTTTACAAAATACAAATCTTTTCAAAGTTCAAGGATGTTTGGAAAAGTGCAAACCCTTTTCCAAACTAGAACACATGAACATTCAATTTTTTATGTTCAAATACAAGTTCTATTTTCAATATTCAATGATGTTTAAGTGAGATCAATTCCTCCTTAAACTAGAATAAGTTTCAAGTCATGGAGAATATTAAAGGTGAGGCCTTTTTGACATTAAAAGGTCTAATATTTAAGAACCAAGTCTCCTAATTTCAATATTCAAGTTCAATATTCATGTTCTATTTTAATAATCAAGTCAAAGATGCTTTCTGATGAGAAACTCATCTGGATTTAGATTTTTAGAGAATTGAATCGGGCACACTTATTATTAAGTAGTTGTTTGATGTTCGAATCTCAAGTACAATAATACAATTTCAATACCGTCATTTAAATATTGTCATTTCAATATCACACTTTCAATACCGCACTTTCAATACCGCAATTTCAATATCGCACTTTCGATCAATATCTCAATTCCAATAACGCACTTTCAATATCGCACCTTTATTTTTCATGCTTGCAATTTCAATTCCGCACTCTTTACTCACCTTTTTTAAGGTGATGTGGTTTTGTATGCATTTCAATAATTCGTACTATTTGTGATAATGCTTTACATGTTTATTGCTTTCATCACCCAACATGCTAAATACAACAATATTGAAAAGGTTACATCACGCTTAACAAAGATACTTTTTGGACAAACAGGCCTTAGGTTCCCTTAATTGACTTTAAAGAAAAGTGACAATGTACAAGTAGCAAATACAACGTTCTAAATGCATGATTCAACCCGCCTAGTGCCATGATTAGGATTTCAAGAAAACTATCCTTATCATGCGTTTGAACGTACTTTTAAAATTTGCTAAAAACAAGTGGTTCTTTCCCGTACCCGAGTCTCACCCTTTCGGTTTCAAGATTCAATGCTTTATCCAAAAAGAGTCATACTAAGGTCTTTCCAAACTAGACCCTTTAACATGTTTGGTGGCGACTCCTTCGAATCTCAAAACTTCAAAAGCTGTAGGGGCATCTACGGGAAATACATAAAGGAACCCCCCCAAAATTTGGTGACTCCACTGGGGAGTTCTAAATTTCAAATTCGAGTATACGGGCGTCTCATGAGCATTTTACCACTGCTGCGCTCAAGTGCTGAGTACTAGCATTGGCGTTGGGCGCAGCCCCTGCGTCTGGAGCTGCTGCCTGCAATTAGCACAATGGCCTAGTGTGGCTCACTGTCCATTTTTTGCTCAAACACTCAAGTGGGAGTTTAGCTCGGAAATTCAGAAATTCGAAAAGCACTCCTATATTACGAGAGCGAACACCGATGGGAAAACTTTTCAAGTATAATGTTCAAATACAACTGTGTTTTAGGCATATCATTGCATATTGTTGAAAACATTTATCTGTGCAAAAAGAATTCTACCTTGCCCAACATGAATGTGTTCTACATTCGGGTTAGCCCTCGGGGTAACAGAATGGTCATTCTCCATACTGTTCCTGACCAAAGTGTCTGACCATTCCCGCCCCTACCAAAACTTGACATTTGATTGACGTTCTTGACGTCAAGCATGGAGGTCGTCTGCAAACAAACACTTCCCTTAGGTGGATGTGAAACGGTTGTTGCCGGATCTGCCTCTTAGTCAAGGACCTTTTGAAACCCAAGCCGACCACTTGCATCATACAAAACTTAGACCGACCTTAGGTTGAGAACTTTGCATGTCGCATTCATATTCATGATAGTGTGAAAACGTGTTATTTGTGCATCGTGTGGGCGTGTTTGCACGCGTGAATGGCTAACCTCCAGTTCTAGATTTGCCAAACCATTAGCCTCCAACTAAGAAACCTAACCCCTAGGAGCATCATTAAAACCTCATGCAATAGGGTCTTCTAGGAGTGCCACTCCATGTGATTCAAATAACCCTAAACACGCCTCACGCACAAATGCCAAATTCAAAAGTCCAATCCAACGGCGTTATAATGCCGGATTTTCAAGTCAAAATTCCCAATTCAAATTCAAAAGTCCAATCCAACGGCGGTATAATGTCGGATTTTCAAGTCAAAATTCCAAATTCAATTCTGAAAAACTTAATCCAACGGCGTTACGATGCCGAATTTCCAAATCAAAATTCCAAACTCAAGTTTCAAAAATCCAATCCAACGGCGTCATAATGCCGGATTTCCAAGTCCAAGTCCCATGTACAAACTCCCAAGTTCAAACTTCCAAATATATGATGGCGTAATGCCGAATTTTCAAGACCAAAATTCCAAATTCAAAGTCTCAATTACTATACAAAACTTCTCTGGTCGAATTCTCAATTCAAATTCGAAATAAAACTCAAGTGTCAATGTTCAAACTACAAAAATTCTTATCTACCATTATCCTCAAATACCAATTTCAAAACCTTTGGGTTGAAATCCCCTTGAATTATCCCAAGTTCTATTGTTGGGTTGAAATTCCCATAAAATAGTTCCAACAGGTTGCAAATCCCAGAACAAGTTTCCACACTTCCGATGGGTTGAAATTCCCCTAAAATAGTTCCAACGGGTTGCAAATCCCAGAAAACGTTTCCACACTTCCGATGGGTTGAAATTCCCCTAAAATAGTTCCAACGGGATGCAAATCCCGGAACAAGTTTCCACACTTCCAATGGGTTGAAAATCCCCTGAAATATATTTTTTTAAAAACACTTCCATTGGGATGATGCTCCTTGAAATACTCCAAACCCCTTTGCTAATTCCAAAGACATTTACAATGGGTTGAAAATCCCTAGAAATAATACAAGATTCAAAAACATTCATATTGGGTTGAAATACCACTAAAAAATTTCCAAATTCTCTCTCGGGTTGAAATTCCCTAGAAATAATACAAAATTCAATGTCAATTCCAATGGGTTGAAAATCCCTAGAAATAATACAAAATTAAATGTCAATACCAACGGGTTGAAATTCCCTTTAAATATTCCAAGTCCCAATGCCGGGTTGAAATTCCCTTTAAATATTTCAAATCCTATGACGGGTTGAAATTCCCCTACAACATTCCAAATTCTGATACCGGGTTGAAATTCCCTTTAAATAATAAAAGAAGGTAGCCTCCACAAAAGAATGAAGCTCCTCTCCAAATATTTCCAACGGGTTGTAAGCCCCGATACAAGTACAAATTCCTATACAAATTCCAATAGGTTTAAATCCCTTCGAAATATTTCCAATGGGTCGCAAATCCCAATACAAGTACAAAAATCTAAAATCCCGAATCTTCGGAGCGGCACTTAGAGTCAAGTCTAGGTCTCATTCATTGCATGCATATCATACCATGTGTCGAGAAGTCCAATTTCTAAAGTCATGTCGTGTCACATAAATATGAATCAAAGGATCTTGTGGGTTCTCCGAAGAGGAGAAAGGTTGAAGAGATCTTCGTCAGTCCAATCCTACCTTATAGCCGGCATCGAACATGCATCAAGTCCGTCTTTTTCAAATAAAACTTCAAACCCCTTTCCAGAACCAATTCAAATGGCCACCGCATATCAAATTGCCCAACTCATGCCCGCCGTAGCCAGTCTCAACACCAATGTGGAGAATGAGAGCAATCGCTTGGGTGTAGTAGAGTAAACCGCAACTCCAGTTGATCTTACTAAAAAAATTGAAAGCATGGTCAACAAGGTAACCAACAGGGAGAACTACTTCGACACCTCAGTGGAGGATGAGCTCAAGGGGAAAGCCAATTAACCTGACAAATTCTCTGCCAATGATATTCCTAAGTTCAGATCAACAGACAACCCCAAGTACCATCTCAAAAATTTCAGAGCCACCATGGCGATCAAGGGAGTCGATCCTGACCTATATCATGTGGTATTCCCTATGTCCTTGGAACCAGTCTGTAAGAAATGGTACTATTCCCTCAAGGATCATCAAACTAGAACTTGGGATGCGGTAGCTCAAGCATTCATGGAGTAATACCAACCAAACATGATCTTCATTCTTACCAATTGGAGGTTCTTAGGCAAGGACCCCAAGAAGGTTTCACCAATTACCTCAACCGATGGAGAGAAATGGCATCTCAAATGGTAACCCGACCCTCCGAGAGAGAGAGATAGTCAAGATCTTCATTGCCGGAATCTTACCAAAGTACAACACTCATATGAAGTATCTGGTCCTAGAGTGTTTCAAGAGAACAATGATATCAGGGTTGGCATAGAATATAACCTCATGAAAGAACCCTCGGCGCCGGTTCCACAAGCTGAGAAATGGAAAGGCAAGAAGGTCGAGACGACACACAAGGTCCACAAGGTCAACGCCTTAAAGGCTCCTCAAGGTCCAAAATCAAGCAACTTCAAAAACAACGCTAATCAACGCAAATTCTAGAACAGGCCCCAAAGGGTTTTCACCAACCTTGGAATGTCCTACGCCAACGCCTTTGACTGGTTGGTAGAGAAACAAGTAATCACTCCTATTGGTCCAGGCAAGGATCCCCCAACTGATAAGAGATCCAAAAGTTGGGACCCCAAAGCCTATTGCGAATTCCACCAGGGTAACGGGCACGACATCGAGAATTATTTCAAGCTCAAGCACCTGATTCAAAACATGGTTGACAACAAAATCTTGCCTTAGCCCCCGGGAGCCAAGCAGTCACCATCAGTACAAGCCATCTCTCAGGACTACGGAGATGAGGAAGAAGACTTTCCATGCAACTTAATCTCTATAATGTACAAACTAAACTTTGAATGTGTGATTCAAAGCTTTTATCATCTCATCCAGCAGATTCAAGACTGGGTGATCCCCAAACCCAAGGCAACCAATGACATTCATGTAAACATCTACCCCCTGACAACTCTCAATGCTTTAGGCTTGACTGAACACGACCTGATGTTGACTATGGAACGGGCAATCATATTCCATGGCATCACATACAAGATCCTGGGGATCCTCTTCTCTATCGAGACCTATCACAACCAGGCAGAGTTCTTGGTCATTGACATACCAGCCGACTATGACTTGCTATTCGGAGAGCCTTAGCTCGAGGAATTACTGGAGGGTCCGTCTTGCTTCACACCTAAGGACACCAGTTACAAAGGCACTTTCATCCAAGCAACACTTGCTCTGCGACAAGGGAGAGATGAGCCAATTTATGAATACTACTACAGGTGGAAAACCTCTGCTCATGACATCCAACTTGGGCTACTATAGGGAAGGGCCGTCAGGATGTTTCTCCTAAGCTTCAATGATGCCAGCAAGAGCCGCTTCGCTGCATTCCCCTACAGTACCTGGAATCAAGTCTGGGATCAAGCTTCAAAGATATATGGAACAACCTGTTCTACTATGATGATGATGGTGTGGAAATCTGGGAATAGCCTGAGAATTACATTTATGATTAAGTTCTTATGTTTCAAGTCTAAGAGTCTAGGGATAGAATCTTGCATCAATCAAGTGCCCTTAGAGGCGGAACTTCAAGTCAATGTTGTCAATGTAATGATTGCTAATTTCAATAATACTTCAATTTCCTCCTACTCTTCAAATCCAAATTTAAAACACATTCCTAATCCAAACGACTTCGCTTCTCAAGAAATTGACCTTGAATTCTTAAAAGCTATCGAAAATCATGAAAATAGGACCCCTACAAATGAGGAAACAGAAAAAGTTAACCTTTCTAACATCAGTGATTCAAAACTAGCTAGTTCAGATTGGTTTGACTCTATCTCAAGCAGAGCGGGACGATCTGATCAAGCTAGTTACAAAGTACATAGACGTCTGCACATGGTCCTATCATGATATACCAGGGGTTGATCCAAGCATCGGTCAGCATACAATTCCCCTCATTCCAGGTTCAAAGCCCATCAAGCAGAAACATCGTCGCATGAAACCAGATGTTTCCCTCAAAATTCAAGAAGAGGTCTCTAAGCAGCTAGAGGCCGGGTTTATTCCAGAGTCCAAGTATCTGGAATGGATTGCAAATCTCATTCTAGTTCCAAAGAAGGATGACAAGGTATGAATGTGCGTCGATTACAGAGATCTTAACAGGGCCAGGCCTAAAGACAATTTACACTGCCACACAACGATATTCTGGTCAACAACACAGCAAACCGCGCCTTACTCCCTTTTATGGACAGGTATGCAGGCTACAATCAGATTCCCACGACAGAGGACGAGATGGAGAAAACAACCTTTATCACTCAGCGGGGTACATATTGCTACACAGTTATGCCGTTCGGACTAAAGAATGCATGGGCTACTGATATGTGTGTTTTATATAGTGTTTTACCCCCGTCCCTTAGTACTTTTATGCGTCAAATGAGCTCTTAGGAGCCATTTTTGGTACTAATATACATTATTGAGTGTGCCTTGAGTTTCAGGTTTGATTATGAAAAATTGGTCTTTTTAGACCCGTTTCATGGTGATTTAGGCCACTACACGAGCCCGAGGAAGTTCGGGACCTTTATCGTTGACTTTCGGGAGCCTTAGATGCTTATGGGTGAGCCCCGAGAGTTAGACTCGGTAATATGGGCGAAGAATATTGAAGATTGCAAATCGCCCTGTGAGCTGAGGGCGAAACGCGACCATCGGGCGAAAGGAAGAAAGAATTGAAGTCATCAACGCACGCCCGATCGGGCGCACTTCGCCCGGTCCGGATCGGGCGGCCATCTGGAGCTGTTTTGAGCCTATTGCAAACCGCCCGATTGGGCGGAATTCGGCCCGATCGGGCCGACTGTCGAGCACTTCGCCCGATCGGGCGACGCCAACCTCCAGCAGATTTTTGCGAACTTCTTTTCCGTTTTTATGCTTTATTTTAGGCAAACTATATAAATTAGCCTTTTTTTATTTTTGAAGACATCTTTTATTTTCTAGTTTCTAATTACTTAGTTTATTTTAGTTCTCTCTATTTCTCAAAACACTTAGTTTTAATTTTAATCAAAGATTCAAGCTTTATTATTTCATTGTCCTTTAATCTGGTGTTATTTCTTGCTCTAATTTAATTCATCTCTTTAATCATGTTTTCCATTATGTTAATTGATTTTTTATTTATTATCATGAGTGAGTAGTTTAATTTCTAGGGTTTTAGGGGATCAATGAATGCATGATTGGGATTATATGTGGACTTGATTAATTGATTGATTGATCATAATTTCTATAGCTTATTATTATTGGTCGTCAATTCTGTTCGGCCGGACTATTTTGATTTGAGTTTGATTAACCTTAGATTAGGCGCCCAGAGGTATAAATCTGATGTTTTTGGTCTGTGGCTATTAGATAGGAATTATTTCTAGTACATAGCGAGAGCCTGCTAGTTGTTTTATCCTAAGGAATTCATAAGATTCGAGAGATGCATGTTTTCCTAGTTATGATTGTTAGTTAATTGTTATTGTCCGTTGTCCAATCCTGGTCTGCATTTATGGTGAACCGCTGCCCTAAATTCTTTTAATATTGTTATTTTCCGATTTGATTATTTGCTTTAGTTTAATACACAAACCAATTCAAACTCTTGTTACCAGTAGTCTAGATTAGTAATTTAATAGTATAAAGAACGCCTGTTTCCCTGTGGATACGATCCCTGCTTCCCTTGCTATATTTTTAGTTGGTGAACGTTAGGTTTATCTTTGATAGGAGTGCGATTTAGCCTGTCAAATTTTGGCGTCGTTGCCGGGGAGACGGTTTTATTTTCTGTTATTAATTGTTTTTCTTGGTTATTGTTTGTTACTTCGCAAGGGACTCCCATTCCTTGAGATCGGATCTCACGACTGTTTTCTAGTTTTTACTTGTTTATGCCCAGGACTGTCCATACCAGCAATCTGACTTCGTTCGATCCTGAACCTGAACGGACCTTTCGTAGACGGCGTAGATTCGTTGAACAGTTGAGGGACTATTCTGACTCTGAATCCGACTATCTGATTAGCAATCTATTCCATACAAATTCAGAGATGGGTGACCAAGCACCACCACCACCACCCCCACTTGTGCCAAGGCTTACAGACTATTCTAAACCAAGTATGTCTATGCTTCCCAAGGCAATCATGCCTTCTATTGAGGTCGAGAATTTCAAGATCGAACCCCAGCTGATAAACATGATCGAGAGACACCAATTCGGTGGGGAAAAGGGTGAAGATCCTAATCTCCATATTCAGTCTTTCATTCAATATTGTGCCACCATTAAGCAGAAGAATTTAACACAGGAGCGGACTATGGAGATACTCTTTCCATTTTCATTGAGTGGGAAGGCAAAGCTATGGATTAACAGTCTCAACCGCACAGCTATGAAAATCACCGATTGGAATTCCTTGGCCCTTGCATTCTGTGTTAAATATTTCCCACCTGAGAAGACAACTCGTCTAAGTGGTCAGATATTAGGTATCTCTCAACAAGCAGATAAGAGTTTGTTCGAGGTTTGGGAGAGATTCAAGGACTTGCAAAGAGAGTGCCCGCACCATGGTTTTGATGACTGGTTCCTGATTCAGCAGTTCTATAATGGTCTGGGTAATGAGTCTAGGTGTATTTTGGATTCGGCTTCCAATGGGAGATTTATGCAACTGGAGGTGCCTAGAGCTTTAGAGGTGATTGAGGAGATGGCCATCCATAGTGCCCAATATGGAATCCTAGAGGTTTTGCCGACCGGGGTGTTAAGCATGAGATGAATTCTATTGAACAGCTTACTGCTCAGCTAACTGCCCTACATCACAAGCTAGATAATATGCAAAACGCATCTTCCCAATCCACCCAACATGCTAGTGTCGCCGCAATGAGTGCTCAGTTTGCCAATGTCTGTAATAGTTGGGGGATGCAAGGTCATTATGCACCGGAATGTAGGAGCTCTATCGAACAATGCAATGCATTCCAGTCTTACAAGAAGAACAATCCGTACTCCAACTCTTATAATGAGGGGTATAAAAACAACCCCCTGCTATCATATAGGAGTATTAATGTTCAGAACCCCCATCAGATTCAACACCCTCCACCACCACAACAACATTACCAACCACCACCACAGCAGTCATACCAACCGCGGAGTAACTACAGCCCGCAGTCTACTGGACCACAACCTCAACCCACACAGCCTGATCTCATGCTTATAGAGATAAGGAATATGATGTTGGAATTGCAGAAGTCTCTGAGCGAAAAGGATGCCAAAATCGATGCCCTCACTACATTACAAGCCTGTGAAAACCCCATTGGTTACTAGTCCCAAGCCTAGCTTGGGCGAGCTAATAGTAGTGAGGTGAGGGAGTTGTAGTGTGCTACATTTTGAGCACAAAGTGAGTATTGAAAAAGGAGTTCGTCTTATCATGTTTGTTGTTGAATATGAGTTGAAAATTAAAAGAGATGAAAGAACAAAACAAATGTGAAGGTTTCTAAAAAGAAAGAAAGAAAAAAAAAGAGATTGAAAAAGAAAAGAAAGAGAAAAATTTATTACTCTCATAAAAAAGTAATAAGTATTGTTTCAATCAAGTTTTGCAAATTCATATCCTTATGAGTGATTGGTTACAATTGTGAAAAAAGGCAAGAAAGTATGGTGTTGGCTATTTGTTTTGTCATGTGTTGAGTGGGAGAGTTATGGTCATTATTTTGGTTGATCATGGTTGTATTTAGGATTTATGCTCCCCAAATCCAAGGCTTTTAACTCACATTTTATCCAAATTTACCACGCCCTTACCTAAGCCTAACATTACAAGCTTTGAAGACCTTCCGACCTTTGTGCATAGAGTCGTACTTATGTGAAAATAGTTGTTTATCAATGCAAGTTATGACATGACGCATTTCGAGTCGACTATTAGGTTGAGTGTATTTTTTTCTAGACACACGAGTTTTGTGAGTTTGGGAGGGCATTGTTCACTTATATGTTGGGAGGAGTGCGAACGCGTATATCTTTTATCCGCCACATAAATGAGTGACGAGTGTGTGAGCACTAGTCTTGAATTCCATTATGCATTTGTGGTTCCCTTTGCGTGACGATTGTTAGGGTGGAGTAGTGGTTGAATGGATTTGATTGGTTAACATTGATGCATGCTCATTGGATTTTGCCTTGAATTATGTTTTTCATTTTGAAATATGTTCGGGGTGAAGTTGGTCTTGTATTCATTAATGATTTCCTTGCTCAGGGACAAGCAAGGATCTAGCTCGGGGGAGTTTGATATGTGTGTTTTATATAGTGTTTTACCCCCGTCCCTTAGTAATTTTATGCGTCAAATGAGCTCTTTGGAGCCATTTTTAGTACTAATATACGTTATTGAGTGTGCCTTGATTTTCAGGTTTGATTATGAGAAATTGGTCTTTTTAGACCCGTTTCATGGTGATTTAGGCCACTACACGAGCCCGGGGAAGTTCGCGACCTTTATCGTCGACTTTCGGGAGCCTTGGATGCTTATGGTTGAGCCCCGAGAGTTAGACTCGATAATATGGGCGAAGGATATTGAAGATTGCAAATCGCCCTGTGAGATGAGGGCGAAACGCGACCATCGGGCGAAAGGAAGAAAGAATTGAAGTCATCAACGCACGCCCGATCGGGCGCACTTCGCCCGGTCCGGATCGGGCGGCCATCTGGAGCTGTTTTGAGCCTGTTGCAAACCGCCCGATCGGGCGGAATTTGGCCCGATCAGGCCGAATGTCGAGCACTTCGCCCAACCGAGCGAAGCGTGCCCGATCGGGCGACGCCAACCTCCAGCAGATTTTCGCGAGCTTCTTTTCCGTTTTTATGCTTTATTTTAGGCAAACTATATAAACTAGCCTTTTTTATTTTTGAGGACATCTTTTATTTTCTAGTTTCTAATTACGTAGTTCATTTTAGTTCTCTCTATTTCTCAAAACACTTAGTTTTAATTTTAATCAAAGATTCAAGCTTTATTATTTCATTGTCCTTTAATCCGGTGTTATTTCTTGCTCTAATTTAATTCATCGCTTTAATCATGTTTTCCATTATGTTAATTGCTTTTTTATTTATTATCATGAGTGAGTAGTTTAATTTCTAGGGTTTTAGGGGATCCATGAATGCATGATTGGGATTATATGTGGACTTGATTAATTGATTGATTGATCATAATTTCTATAGCTTATTATTATTGGTCGTCAATTCTGTTCGGCCGGACTATTTTGATTTGAGTTTGATTAACCTTAGATTAGGCGCCCAGAGGTATAAATCTGATGTTTTTGGTCTGTGGCTATTAGATAGGAATTATTTCTAGTACATAGCGAGAGCCTGCTAGTTGTTTTATCCTAAGGAATTCATAAGATTCGAGAGATGCATGTTTTCCTAGTTATGATTGTTAGTTAATTGTTATTGTCCGTTGTCCAATCGTGGTCTGCATTTATGGTGAACCGCTGCCCTAGATTCCTTTAATATTGTTATTTTCCGATTTGATTATTTGCTTTAGTTTAATACACAAACCAATCCAAACTCTTGTTACCAATAGTCTAGATTAGTAATTTAATAGTAGAAAGAACGCCTGTTTCCCTGTGGATATGATCCCTGCTTCCCTTGCTATATTTTTAGTTGGTGAACGTTAGGCTTATCTTTGATAGGAGTGCGATTTAGCCTATCAGCTACTTATCAAAGAACTACCACAACCATCATAAGTGACATGATTCACAGGGAAATCGAGGTGTATGTCGACGATATGATCGTCAAATCCAAAGAGAGACATGAACATACATCAGTGCTTCGAAAATTCTTCAACAAACTCAGGAAATGGAATATGAGGCTCAATCCTCAAAATTTTGCATTCAGGGTAATGTCATGCAAGTTGCTCGGGTATGTCATCAGTTCTCAGGGCATCGAGGATGATCCTTTGAAAATCAAGGCTATTCTAGACATGAAACCGTCAGCGAATGAAAAAGAAATTCGCGGGTTCCCTGGAAAATTACAATACATCAGCAGATTCATATCAAAACTCACCATGATCTGTGAGCATGTATTTCGAAAACTCCGCAAGAGTGAGCCTAAGGTATGGTACGAAGACTGTCAACATGCATTTGACGCCATCAAGGGCTATCTTTCGAATCCACCAGTGTTAAATCCAGCAATACCGGGTATCCCCCTCAGGCTTTATCTTACAACAACTTACTCATCAGTCGTGGCCATGCTTGCCCAAAAGATCGAAGGTAAAGAAAACGTCATATACTATCTAAGCAAGAAACTACTTGAGTACGAGACATGATATACTCAACTCGAAAGACTCAGCATCGCCTTGGTTTGAGCCACAAAGAAACTCAGATATTACATTCTCTCCCATAAAGTGCATGTAATTTGCAAAGCAGACACTCTCAAGTTCCTATTCGAAAAGCCGGCTCTCAACGGACGATTGTCCAGATGGTTGGTTTTTCTAGCTGAATTTGATATGAAGTATATCCCTTAAAAATCTATAAAGGTTTCATCGGTCTCTGTTTTCCTAGCCGACTGTCCTATTGAGGAAGAAGAGGAGAATTACGACCTACCCGTTGAGAAAATTCTAATGACAAGCGACGACAGCTGGTCGCTGCACTTTGACGGTGCCTCCAATCAAAGTGGATGCGGTGTCGGGGTAATCCTAATAGCTCCTAACGACACTCACTCCAATTTCAGCAAAGTTACAATTCATTGTCACGAACAGTGCGGCCGAATCTGAAGAATGGATTATGGTCCTGGAAGCCGCCTTAACATTTGGCGTCCAGAAACTTTGAGTATACGGGGATTCTTCCCTAATCATCAACCAAATTTTTGGCAAATGGAAAGTCAGAAGGGAAAGCTTGGCCCTTTACCAATCCTGTCTTGAGAAGCTGTCTGAATAAGTGGAAGAGCTTCGTTACACATACCTACCCAGAGAAGAGAATTAATTGCCGATGCACTGGCAAAATTAGCATCAATGATCAACATTCCAAATGGCATGGCTGAAATGCCACTTACAGTTGAAACCCGTCAAGAAGCAGCATATGTACATGATATTGAAGATGTCGAGCCTGACGAAGATAAACCTTGGTTTTCAGAAATTCAAAGTTACCTACAAACTTCCGAATACCCACCACATTTATCAAGCAAGAGCCAAAGGGCTCTACGCCTTCAATCACCCAACTTTGTTATAGAAGGTGGCATCCTATACATGAGGTCCCCAAACGGCCCCAACCTCCGATGCTTTGATAAGCACGAAGCACAAAAGGTCATGGACACCGTACATGTCAAGATTTGTGGCACTCACATGAATGGAAAGATGCTAGCTATCAAATTCATTAGGGCTCGGTATTACTAGAACACCCTCGAGCGGGACTGCTACTTCTTTGTCAAGAGGTGTCCTATCTCCCAAAAGTGTGCGAACCTGAACCACATTCCTCCATCCTTGCTATACTCGCAATCATCACCATGGCCATCCTCAGCTTGGGGTATCGACGTCATCGGCAAGGTCACTGCAACAGGCACCGGGGATCATGAGTTTATACTAGTTGCAATCATTTACTTCACTAAGTGGGTCGAAGCCAGATCTTTCAAAGTGTTGGGTTCCAAGTAACTGGCCCAATTCATACAAGAAAACATGATATGCAGATACGACGTTCCTCACGAGTTCATTAGTGACCAGGGAACCCATTTCCAAGGAGAGTATGAAGATCTATTCACCGAATACAAAATTCAACATCATCGTTCTTCGCCTTATCGCCCACAGACCAATGGGGCAGTCGAAGCGGCCAACAAAAATTTAAAAAACATTATCATGAAGATGACAACCAATTACAAGGACTGGCCCCAAAAGCTTCACTTTGCATTATGGGGGTATCGAACTTTAATTCTCATTTCAACTGGCGCAACTCCATTTTCATTAGTCTATGGAGTGGAAACGGAACAACCTATTGAGTTGGAACTACCTTCCTTAAGGATAGTCCTCGAAAGCAAAATCCCTGAAGGTGCATGGGTCAATCAAGATACAACGAGCTAGTCATGCTCGATGAGCGCTGGCTTCAAGCCTCTCATCATGTACAAGTCTATCAGCGCCGAGTGGCTAGACATTTCAACAAAAGGGTCAGAACCCGAAACATCAAGGAAGGCGAGCCTGTCCTGAAAGCCCTTCGTAAAAGCGTCACGGACCCAAGGGAAAAATTCAGACCCAAATGGGGTCATACATTGTCAAGAAAATCCTTTACAGGGGAGCAGCCAAATTAACAGATGTTGATGGGACCACGTTTCGTTCTTTGACGAACCTGGATCAACTCAAGAAGTTCTACGTCTAAATTCAAAATTCAAGTACAATGTTCAAAAAGTTCTGTAAGTTAAAACTACGTTCGGCCTGATTCCTTAACGGGACACTTAGGAAACCTCATTCCGAGGCCCGACCACCTTAATACAATTTTTATTTCAAAGTTTCCTCAATTAAGGGAATCCTAAAAATCAAATCTAGGTCAAAGTTCAATCTTTGTCGTTCTCATGCCAAATGTGCAAATAAAAAGCATGTTCAAGCGGAATTTGGCAAAACTTTCAAATAACCTTTTATTTTGGCTCTAAAGCCTCAATCCAAGCTAATTCGATTACAAGGATGGGATCAAGTGAAACAAAGTTATTCAAAGCCTTTTCACTTCCATTAAACACACTTCCAAAATACACTTTCTAAACACATCTTCTACAAGTATCATTTCAAACACATCAAGCCTACAAAGATTTGGGGTTGGGCGACTATGCTTTTGAGTCCTAGCACCTTGAGTACTATCCCCTGGCCCTTCTTACAATCATTCATCTATCTTCCCCTTGCCCAAGCGGTAGGAGAAGGAACCGGCTAATCTTCCAAGGCGGGAGGATGACGAACCTCCTCTGGACCCAGAACGGTCAAGCACTGGACGTGCCACACTCCCGTCACCTTCTTCATAATCAATTGATACAGGGCATCTAGATCCAGAATCTCTGGCTCCCAAGGACCTGGAGAGAGAAATATCCCTTGGGCTTGGGCCTTTCATCCATACAATATACCCCGCAGGCAGAGTAACAGGCTCGGGTGGGAATTGAATATTCAAGAATGGTTTGGCAACCCAATACCTCCTCCACCGTGTAAGATGGTCAACGTTCAATACAACAGGCTTCAGATGTTCCATAGCACAATTCGAGCAGGAGAGCAGGTGACCAATGTCGAAAGGCTTGGCACCCTCAAAGCAGTAGAACCAGGTGCATGTCTCATAGCAGCAATTCTCTACCACGAAATTACTCACCTTATACAAGATCCAATCTCCGAGAGTGCGCAACGCCACTCATCCAATGAAAGCCGGCCATACATCATGCACTACTACAAAAATAGGCGAAGAGACCTGTCAAAATATGCCAAAGAAACCTCCTTTGGACAGGTCTCTATCTCACAGGTCTCTTTGATAAAGAGACCCCCTCTAATAAAGAGGTCTCTTATTAAGAAAGAAAAGACCCTTTATTAGAGAGAGGGGGTCTGTTATACTAGTGATGCGAAAAATAATTTAATAGAGGAAAAGACCCATCTTTAGAGAAATGGGGTCTCTTTGCTAAATAAAATAGACCCATCATTAAAGAAAGGGGGTCTCTTTGTTAAATATATTCAGACCCCATATTGAAGAAAGGGGGTCTCTTTGATATTTAAACATTTTTTTTATTATGAAAAGTGGGAGACCAATTTTTATAGACAACGGGTCTCTTTTGACCTATATTTAATAAAAAAAAATAGCATTTATACACAAAAAGGGAAGCGTCAAAATAAATTATCATAATAATTAATATCACGTACAATAATTTACAACAACAATAAATCCTACATATATACAATTAAGCCTGGTTAAAACTTCAAATGGCATTAACCCTTTTCATACCATCTACATTTTCCTAAGTTGTCTTTGCTCCTGCATAGTATCTAATCCACAAGCACACCCTTGATCTCATCTACATTAGTTTGCAGAAGTAGGCACTAGGAGCTCAAAGAAACAACTACAAAGAAACTAAAGCAGGTGAGAGAGATTCGGAGGATCAAAAATTTACAAGCCATAATCATAAAGCCGGATATCACTGATTCACAAGCCAAAATCGTGCAACTCAGATTAAAAAAGCAGAACAAGAAGATAAACTGATCAGCACAAAATTGCAGAACTGAATCAGCAGTATAGAAACTCAATTTATGTTAGTAGATAAATCGATGTACACAATAAAATTCACCACCTGGTTTGAAAATAAGTTAGCTCATGCTCATTAAACGAAAGCGTAACACCAATTAAAAAAAACTCGGTGCAGTCAATTCACTACTTTACAAGCCATAATCATAATCTAAAGCTTTTCTGAAGCTGAATACAACATAGAAAAAAGTGCTTTCTCACACACGAGGTATAAATTCATGCATTCCAAACCAATACATAAAATGTGGACAAAGAAAACCTCTACAGTATAAGTTTCTGGTAACATGACTGAGACAAAAAGGAAAGGAAAAAATGTCTTTACTTAAGTTAAAAAAAAATTAGCAGTATGTTTAGCAAGCGGGAAGGTCATTCGACTAAGATAAGCAGCATGCTGACTTTACCTTGGCTGAATTAGTAGGTCCCTTTTCAACCAATCCCAAACACACAGTTGCTGACAGAAACCCAAGACAATACATCCATCGGTGTACCAAACAAAGAAGAAAAGCAGGAAAACATCACACTAAACAGACCGCATCATAAATTAAGCCTCTAAACAACTAAAACCAGCATAGATTTTACTTCAATTACTGGCCTAGAAAGTTTTAAAGTTCTTAAGAATTATGCCTTGTACGAAAAAGCCAGATACTTTGCTTGCATATGTTATTAAAACCATAATTTTCCCAAGCAAATTGAAAAGCTAACCCAAAATTAACTACATCCCAAATCTCAATCTTGTTGGTTCGACAGACATTCAACCAGGTATTCAGACAATTACAGACACCCATAACTTATAACTAACATTATGAAAGATAAAGGTTTCTGGACCAGATTCCAAAGTCAAACTAACATTTCATCTGCTTTTAGTAATAGATTATCCATAAACAAGAGTGACAAAAGTTATGATGTTACGACAAAACTTGGAATCCTATAGGAGGAACATACATTCAACCAGGTATTCAAACACAAACTTGAACAATATTACTATCCATAATAAGTCGAGTTTTCTACGAGATTTCCTAAATACACATCCATTTATAACAAACATAAAGACGCTAGTCACGCTACAAATATATCAGGCTGCAGAAATTATATCAACCCAACAAATAAAACCAGTCTTGAGCTCACAGCAGAATTCAGCACCAATGTAAGCAAATTGAAAAATCTGTTATCTTGGTTTTGGGGGGTACACCAAATGGCTTTCAAATTTATGTTAAAAATACAGATACTGGATACTGCTTACCATCAGACGTCTTCTAGTATACTGATGGCTTCCCTAAGTTTCTTTAGTCGTGTACCTGCACCTCTACTTGCACAGGAGTGCAATGTCTGATTGAACCTGTCACCAAAATCAAGAAAGCATTGTTAACGATGAAGAGATAATCTGACTGAAGAAAAGGCCAGGGGCTAAAATATGTTAAAGATTTAGCTCTCCGACGCCTGAGAATGACTATAAAACACATCTACAAGCTGAAGACCAAGTGAAACTCTTCCAAACATTTTGAGTTCCATCTTGATTATCACAACAACCAATTCCCTAATAGGAACTACACCCACGCCGGTTATGACGTTCACAACAGTTGATACACCATCATATTAACTAGCCTAGGCATAAGAAGGAAGGGATGTATTCTTCATAATGGATAAAGTTATACTATAACTTCAAGAGAAGCAATGACAAAAACAAGGCAAGTTGGGTTTACCTTGACACTGAACTTCTTCTCTAGCTCCATGACCAACCCGATGTGAATTTTGCGCTTTTCTCAATCTGTATGGAACATGGACAACAGTAGGCTTCTTGTTTTTGAAATGTCAACCTGACTGCATAAAGGTAAAAGACAACCTTATTAAACCTCAAGGAAAGCCTAATTTTCCTGGAATCAAACAAAAAACTATGTAGCAATTACGAAGCAAAGTTGATAAACAGATCCTTCAACTCATTTCCCATATCCTTGTTGTTGGTCTCAAGGTCAAATATTGCTTGCAAAATATAAATCCACATTTCTAGCTTTGCCACAAATTAATTCTCAGTTGATCACATCACAATTTCCAGAATTTACCTGAGCAAGATTCTCCTCAAGGTCAGTTGGGTCAACACCCCTTTATTTTTGAATCTTCCTCGAAGCAGTAAACATCTGGACAGTGTTGATTTACACACACAAAAACATTAATCAAATACTGCAATTTTAAATTTTAACGACAATGCTATCGTATTATCCAGTATTTAGTTGTTTATAACACTTGAATCCAAATGACACAATTCAGTACTGAACTAAACCTAAAAATCCGTAAAATGTCTTTAATTCCCAAACATTGAAAATGCATATGCAATATGGTATGCAACGAATTGGGGATCATCATACTTTTCAACTTTCACTACCATTAATCCCCAACTAAAATAGACATCCTTAATTTTCACACAAAAAACCTCAAATTCCAATCACTACGCTAAAATTGGCAGCTATAGTATACCGTTGTGCCAGCCACAAAGACAATTAAACTAGTAACACTCCTGCCAACAATCAAGAAAAACTATCAAACTCCAGATTAAAAATTCAATCTTGTATTAAGTAATATCAGCAAAATTAAGCTAACGTTCTAACAAGGTTCATGCTTCAAAGTGACTTGATTTACCTCTCAGATTCATACTTTTGAACTTCTTTTTCTACTTATTCCTTTTCTACTAGATTGAGTGATTTTTGGTAGTTGGATTTGTTTTCATGAAAAACATACTAATATGGAATTTATGAGTTGATTAATGGGTCGTGTGAAATTGGGGAAATCAAATAGAAAAGGGTTTCATTCAACAAACGACACTTGCTGCACAAACAAACCGAAATTCAATCATTTTCCCATTAGTTTCTCAATTACCTTCAAACCACGAAACTTTTAAACCAATATGAATTCCTAATTCAACTCAAACCCGCTTGAAGATCAATTCCTTAAAACCCTAACCTCACACAACATACCCGTACAGTAAAACAAACCCTAAATTCCGCAAAACACAGAACATATAAGAAAAAAGCAACACAAATGCGGCAAAATCAACAAAAAGTTCACACGAAATCAACAAAAAGAATAACAAAAATCAATGATTGAATCTAAAAAATTACCAACCTGGAAATTATGAGAGCAGTGAACTTTTGTAGCTCGAGAAGGTTGATGCCATAACTTCTTCAGGTACAGATCTGTGAGATTATCCAGTACTGAAGAGCCTACATCGACGAGTTCACTCTCTTGCTTCTCTGGTCAAGAGGGGCGGTGGGGAAATTGGGAGAGGAAGAGAGATGGAGAGGAGAGAGAGGTTTTTTTTTAATGAAAAATAGTTGGGAAAGAGACCCGGTAACACAAATAAGGGTCTTTCCCTTTTCTGCATTTGTTTGTACATGGGCCCATTTAATATAAGAGACCCGTTATTTAAATTAACGGGTCTTTAGTTTATTTCTCTTTATTTTTCGGAAATGAATGGTGGGCCCTTTGACATAAAAGAGACCCGTTAAATCAAATAACTGATCTCTGGTTTCTCTTATTTTATTTTCAGCGGAAAAATGGTGGGACCTTAGTTTTATTAGAGACCTGTTAACTTTAAAATTAGATCTCTTATATTAAAGAGACCCGTCATCTCGACTATAGGGTCTTTTATTGAAGATCTCTTTGCCCATTTTTGTAGTAGTGATGGGCCGCACAATGAATCCCTTCCTAATATAACTTACCATGTCCTCTGGTGGTGCCACCAACATGAGTCTCTCCATAAGCCAGACCTTAAGGAAAATACAAGAAAGCAATTCAATATTCAATGTTCTAAATACAAATGCAAATTTCAATATACAAGAAACTCCAGATCCTTACTTAGAGTAGCGTCGGGCTTCCTGATGGCACAGAAGAGGGGTCCAACTTCAGCATATCAAGACCAAGCAGTGTCTCACAAATCACGAGAGGCATTGGGTCTCTACCACAAGCAAACTTCTCCACAATCTCTATTTTGGAGGCGTCACCATTGCCAAACCCTTGTTTATAAAAGAGGAAGCGAGCAAAGACACAAAAACTCAAAACCCTCAAGCGGTAGACCTTGGGGATGTCCACTCCAGCAAAATGAGTGATGAAGAGGGACAAATCCACCCCTCGACCATATACATCATCACTGAAAAGTGGGGGCTTAAGGCCCAAATACCTCTCAAAATTCGAAAAGAAGTGTTCTTCAACACTAGGTAGACAAGGTTCTATCATAAGGGGCCAGCCCAATATAGCACTAAACTCTTCAGGGAGGGACATACCTCGTTGTTACCAAAGCGTAAAATGTGGTGCACCGGATCCCAAGCCTCCAAAGCAGCATGGACAAAATGCATATCAAGTTTCACGAATCGGAAAGAGACAAGCACCCCATCTAGCTCTCTTTTCTCCAGTTTGCCTAGCAAACCTAGCCACGAGCTCAAGGCATTTTAAAAAGACACAACCATTTGCTTTGTTTTTTGGGAAGAAGTAGAGGGTGAAGCAGAACAAAATGAAAGAGGTTCGATAAAAATGATCTGAAAGCCCTCTATTTATACAAGAACCAACACTTATGGCGGTACTTTGAAGTACCACCAGCGCTGGGCGCAAAGCCTGCTCCAGGCGTAGGGCCTGCCAGAAGGACTAGCCCAACGTCCCACTTTATGGCATCGAGTACACCCCTTTTCATGGCATTGTACAATCGAATCAGCTCCAATAATATGGGCTGAGCATTCCAAAAGCCGCAAACCGCGCAAATGCAAGCGGTTCAAATCAGCACCCATGTCAATTTCGGGTTATTTATTCAAATTTCAAGCATTCTAGTTCTAGATCGGCGTCTTAAGTCGAGCAATCATATGCATAAGGAAAAGCTGAAAAAACTTTGTCTAGCACTTTTTCTAACCAAAAAACCTCATTCAAAGTGGGGGCTTATAATGGGTATAAGCACCGGAAAAAATGGGCTTTTTTTTTTCATTTCTCATGCATACATATAGCTACAAATTTCAAAAATGCACACACAACGCATAAAAAATTCAATTCAAACCTTACAAAAACACACACACACACACACAACAAAAATTCAAAACCATACATGTCCAAACCATACCAATTCAAAACCATACAAATACAAAATCCAAGATTCAAATACAAACCGTGCAAATCAAAATACAAACTACAAATACCCATACAAAAAAAATCCACATACAAAAGCCCATACGAGGCAAAGCTAGAACTCGCTCCTCCTCCGAAATGCGAAGGGTATTGGAAAACCGCTGAGGTCCCTGCTGATGGGAAGGAAACTGATCGATAAGACTGATGAGCCGCAGCCAGTTGACGTTGTGCTCTATATCCTGAAACTGGCGCATCTTCTCAAGCTCGTGTCAGTGAGCCCAAGACATCGCACCATAGCCAGGTCCGCAGGGTTGAGAACTGCTCGTTCCTAAGTGACCGCCAAGAGGATTCATGTAAGATACTGACCTCATGTATCTCCGAAGAAATACGAGTATCTGCTAGGCTGAGTAGAAGAAGAGGGAATATCCCTCGGATCAACATCTAAGCGCCTCTTACAAGCCTCAGCACTAGAATCCGGGCCCCGACCCAAGCTCCGCCCGGTCTGCTCCATCGAGACGTTGGCCTGAGGAGTCCTACCCTCTCTACGGCCCCGACGGCGCTACTATATAAAGTTCAAAATTCAAGCATCTGATATCCATATTCAAGTGTCTAGATACAAATATCTCAGAGTTAGCAAACTCATAGCTAGATCTCTGCCTGCGAGCTTCCTGTTCAGATTGATACAATGCTTCTTCAGGGAATCAATAGTGAGCATCCAACGGTGCACTCATGCTGGATGCGCCTGCATACAAAATTCAAAATGAATTTCTACATACAAGACTTCAACCAATTTCAAGAAAATTCAAAAGCACTTACAGCTGCATAATGTTCTAGAAGAGCATAGGCCGCCATCCGATCTGGGAGAGAGGCCATCGGGACAATAAACTCTACATGTTCCCCATCCGAGTCCACATAGCGGAGGACCCTGTCAGCATAGGGGACATCCTCCTGGTCGACCTCCTCGACCTACAAGTACAAATACAAGAATAAATGATACATGATTCAATAATACAAGAATACAAGATTCAGATCCAAAAAGCTTACCGTGCCACAAAGCGAACTGCTGGGGCAAGCTTTGACAGGAAGTCTCCATAGGTGGCCCTCTTGTCTACAAAAATCTCCCATAAGAGACAAATGGAATCACCACTTGCCTCCATGGCTTCCACATAAACTCAGGAAACATCAACAACCTTCAGCAACATGGACTCAAGAGGGTCCAAAGGAACAAGCCTGCCTCTAGTACTATGCTAGGGAGTCACTCGCTCACCCAGATACCACATGGGGCGATAAATCCCCGGAATTAGCACCCGTCGCCCAGACAAGGAATAGGCTTAGACAGCCGAAGGAGGCAATGACACGTCAGCAAAAGGGCGCCAACACACCTACAAAACAAGCAGCTTAGTCAATATACAAAATACAATCAGGACAAAGTCCCACCGAATACAAAACATACCGCCTTGGGAGATAGGACCCGCAAAGTGAAGGAAATAATGCCCTTGGTCCAAGTATGCATTCTATGTTAAGTCTAATAAGTGCGGTTCAGTATTAATTAACAAGTTAATAATTCAGTGAGATCAAGTGAGCTGAATGCCTAGCTAGAGGTCGCTTCAGTTCAAGTGGAATTAATAATATTAATCCACAGCTTACTCTTGACTGAACCCGTAGGGTCACACAAATAGTACGTAAACGGATCAAGTATTTAATGGCATTAAATACTCCATCTATGGATATTCGGAATCGACGGATCTTGGTTTCAGTGGGAGCTGAGATCGTCACAGGCAAGAAATGAATGCTACGGAAACGATGATATTGCCGGAAACGGAAATATGGATCGTATCGGAAATATAAATATTATCCAAGTCGTAGATGTTGCCGGAAACGGAAACATGGTACGTATCGGAAAATATTATCGGAAATGGAAATATTGCCGGAATCGGAAATATTGCCGGAAACGGAAATATTGTCAGAATCGGAAATATTATCGGAATCGGAAAATAATTCCGGAAACGGAAATATTAAATATTTGTTCGAAACGGAAATTAATTCCGGAATCGGAAATATTAAATATTGTTCGTATCGGAAATGAATTCCGGAATCGGGAAATTAATCGGAAGCGTATCGTACGAATTAGCATCGGACGAGGCCTGCCAAAGGAAGGCCCAGCACGAAGCCGGGCCATCGCCCAGCAAGCCAGCGCGCCACAACGCACCAGCCAAGGCTGCCCCAGGCCCACCGCAAGGCAGGCCCAGCGCGCGCCAACAATGCGGCAGCGTGTGGGCCTCGTGGCAATGGGCTGCGAGCTCGCGGGCTGCGCGCGCGCGCATGGCGCCCCTCGTGGGCTGCTCTGCGTGCGTGTGTGTCTTTGTGTGCTATACGAATCCTAAAGCTATCAGGTTTCGACATATGATTAAATTCCTAAACCTAAAAGGATGAATTAATTAAATAAGAATTCTATTAGGATTCTAGTTTAATTAATTCGTATCCTAATAGGATTACAATTCCCTTTCCATAGCTCTATAAATAAAGGCCTAGGGTCATTATTTTGAATAGAGTATTCAAGCATTCAAAGTGATTTTTGAGGGCAAAAATTCAGTCATACAATTGCCTACATTAGCCGAAAATTCTAAGTACCTTAAGGGCGATCCTAGTTGGTCAAGCTTAAGGCGGATCCGGACGTGCTGTGGACTATCTACGGAGGGACGACACTTGGAGTCCTAAAGACTTGTTCTTGTTCGGTTCGGGCGCAGCTAGGGAGGGCACGCAATAAAGTGTATGCATCTAAACTATGCTAAATGATTATGTGTAAATAATATGCTTTCCTGGCTTTATGGTTTTTCCGCATGATTTATGAATTGTCATATGTATCATAACCTAACAGTGGTATCACGAGCCTCTTATTATTTTCATAATCTAAATTGCATGAACATGGTTAAATATTACAAATTTGCAAGAATTAAAAGGGGTGATTAATTTTCGTAATTGTTAATTAATTGCAAATTGCGTTTATTTAATTATACGTACGCAGTTTTTCGACAGTTTCTTCGTTACTCATCCAAATCGAGTGATTTTTGTGTCAATTCCGCATGTAAAATGCATTCTAAAATTTTTACAAAAATAATACTTTTCGGCCGAACCCAGAATTCTCAAATTCGAAGCCTAACTATGACTTTTCGGAGGTTTTAGTTTTTCGAATGCAAAATTTCGTAAATTTAAGATGTTAAATTAAATATTTGCGATTCTTGTTGATAAATCTTGAATTTTTGATTGACCTACTGTATATGTTTAACAAGTTTGAATGCCTAGCCTTGTTAATTATGCAATCTAATTTGTAATTATGATTAATTTGTTGAAAATTGGAATAATTTAGAATTAATTTGATTTTCATAATTAGTTATAATTTAATTAGACACCTATGATTAAAAACCACCATAAAAATTGTAAATTTATGTTAATCGGAAATCAATTAAATAATAAATTTTCGATTTTTCGCCCTAAAATTATGAAATTAATATTATTTATTAATTTGTCATTAATTTTGAATATAAATTTTAAATTTTTATGCGATTCACTCATATAACTTGCACGCACAAAGCAATGGACGCTACGTGTTACCCTTAAGGGGTGTTGTATAGTGCGGGCATGTGACGACGAGCAAGGGAGCTCGTCGCCCATGCGGTACGAATGCAATGAGCAAGGCCATGGTGCACGAGCGCAAGGCAGCAGCCCTGCCTTGTGTCGTGGGCTGTGTGCGATGGGCGAATGGGCGAGGGCGAGAGCAAGGCACGAGCAGTCGCGTGTGGGCAGCAAGGGAGCTGCGCCACAACGCGCACTGCCTCGCGCAAGCATGCGGAGCCTCGCGCGCAGCGAGCGCTAGTGTGCGTGCGACGAGCGCTGCGCCCAGCGATGGCGTGCAACGTGCTTGTTGCGACGTGCGACGAGTGCTGCGCCCAGCGATGGCGAGCAGCTTGCTTGTTGCGACGTGCGACGAGCGCTGCGTCCAGCGATGGGCTGCGGCAGCATGCTTGTTGCGTCGAGCGCTGGCGCGCGCAGCGAGCACCAGCTCGCGTGATGCCTTACGATGGTGAGCAGCAGCGATGCGACGCAGCGCATGGGCTGCGCGCGCATGGCCAGCGATGGCTGTGTGCGTGTGGCCCATGGGCGTGCGTTGCGTGGGATTGTTGCGTAGCGATTAGATCGTTTTGAAATTTTAATTTGAAATTTTCAGTTTACGTAATTTTAATTAATTTTAAAATTAATAATTTAAATTATTTTCTTGGATTTTAATTTTGAATATTGTAATTATAATAAATTTTATTTATTCTAATTATTTTACTAAAATTAAAATCATGAATTAATTTAAATAAGACTGAAATTAAATTAAACTTTTTGGATTCAATTATAAATTTATATGAGCTTTAAATTTTAATTAAATTTGTAGGTTTCCGGTTAGACTAGAAATACATTTTTATGTTTAAAATTAGTAAAGCATATGAATTTATTGGTTTAAGTGGGAGCCCTTTTTAGTCATAAACTCTTGATTAGGTCTACAAATCCTTAAGGTTAAAACAACTTGATTAGAATTAATAAGGACTGAATAATTTTTAGATTATTGGTGCCCTTGATTAATTGCTGCAAATGTTTATGTGATGCATAATGTGTTTTACTAACCAGCTATGTGGGCCATTCATGATAATGAATGGGTGAATGGTATATATTGTATATGTACTGTTTTGCAGGTTATGAAGTGACTAGTATGGCCCAAATAGGATAGAAAATATGGTCTGCGTACCATTAATTTGAATGTAATTGGTCTAAAGTACCAAAGTTGTTTTTCAATTCAAATATGGTCTGCGTACCATCAAATAGTTGTAATTAGTTTTTAATTATAGCTTATCCTATTTGAAGAAAATGGTGCCTCCCACGGAGATTTTCCAGACGGACTTTGAAGTTAAAGCTTCAAGATGAAGTCGGGCCATACTAGATCACATTTATCTTATGCATGTTTTAAGTTATTTATTGCTTTTAAATATGTCTTAAAATGAATGAGATCAAAAGCTTGATTATGTTGCATGATTAAGGATTTTAATTCACTTAAAATCTAACCAACATAGTAAGAGCCTTAAGTTCCAAACTTAAAAATTGAGTTAAAAGGTGCCATGCCAAAATATACACTTGCTTGGATATCCTTTACATCAATCTAGTAATAGTTTTCGCTCAGCGAGGTGTTACTTATTGGTCCTAAAGGGGCAAGGTACACAAATAATTGTGAGTACATGTTAGTTTTGGTGAAACTCAACGATATATGTAAGGAGTCCTTTTATGTCGTGGCAAAATCGATAGGTTTACCTAATAAGTTCTTAGACGTACCTATCAACCAAGAATAGTTTCTAGGCTATTAGCAAAAGGCTTTTGCTTACCTATGATGTTTTAGGATTAAGTCGACAAACTGTGCTTAGTTCTTCAATGATTTTAGGATCTTGGAATCATTTTATTCACACCTGCCGGAACACATAACTTGAATAAAATGCTTAATGAACATTGAATTATGCATGTATGCTAGAATTTAAGTTTATTAAGAGAAACTGTGAATGGTTATTTATTTGTTTATTCTTTTCAATTGTAGTTTTAAATATGGGAAACAACAATTCATTCAACATTCGATCAATTCTCGAAAAGGAGAAGTTGAACGGGAAAAACTTCCTTGACTGGCAAAGGAACTTGCAAATAGTTCTTATGCAGGAAGAAAAGGAGTATGTCCTAGAAGAGGCGATGCCCGAAGCCGCAGGCGACGGGGTCACTCAGGCAGCCCTCAATCGTTGGATTGATGCCAACAAGGATGTGAAATGTCTAATGCTCGCCACCATGAGTGCAGATCTGCAGAAAACGTTCATCAACTCAGATGCTTTCACAATCATATCATCAGTGAGTTGAAGAACATGTTCCAAGATCTGGCTCGAGTCGAAAGATTCGAGACTCATAGGCAAATTCTTGAGACCAAGCTTAAGAAAGACGAGCCCGTAAGTCCACATGTTCTCAAAATGATTGGACTCATTGAGAATATGAGTCGGCTGGATCAGCAATTTTCTCAGGAAATGGCTATAGACACCATCCTCCTTTCTCTTCATAGCGGGTATGATCAGTTCAAACTGAACTACAGTATGAATAGTCTGGACAAAACGCTCACTGAGCTTCACGGTATGCTGAAGACCGCTGAGAAGACGCTCAAAAGTGATAAGCAGGATGTGCTTATGGTGCGTGGGGGCAAGTTCAAGAAATCTGGAAAGAAGAGGAATGCTAAGAAAGGTGGCAACAAGGCCAGCCCAACTAAGCAAACTGGCGCCAAATCTGTAAAGAGGAAGGTCAGTCAACCCACTTCTGAATCCGAATGCTTCTACTGCAAGAAGAAGGGGCCTTGGAAGAGAGATTGCTTGAAGCTAAAGGAAGATCAGAAGAACGAAACAGTCGTTCCATCTTCGGGTATTTTCGTTATAGACTGTATACTTGCTAATTCAACTTCTTGGGTATTAGATACAGGTTGTGGCTCACACTTATGTTCCAATCCACAGGGACTAAGAAGAAGTAGAAAGTTAAGCAAGGGTGAAGTCGACCTACGAGTGGGAAATGGAGCACGGATTGCTGCATTAGCTGTAGGAACTTATTATTTATCGTTGCCCTCCGGGCTAGTTTTGGAACTGGAAGAGTGTTTCCATGTTCCAAGTCTTACTAAAAACATCATTTCAGTTTCTTGCTTAGATGCTAAGGGATTTTCCTTTTTAATAAAAGACAATAGTTGTTCGTTTTATTTTAAAGAGATGTTTTATGGATCTGCTAGATTAGTCAATGGACTTTATTTATTAGATCACGACAAACAAGTATATAACATAAATACCAAAAAGGCCAAAAAGGATGATTCAGATCTCACCTATCTGTGGCATTGTCGATTAGGCCATATAAACTTGAAACGCTTAGAAAGACTTCAAAAGGAAGGAATTCTAGAACCATTTGACTTAGAGGATTATGGTAAATGCGAATCATGTTTACTTGGCAAAATGACAAAGCAACCTTTCTCTAAAGTTGGAGAAAGAGCAAATGAACTATTAGGTTTAATCCATACAGATGTATGTGGACCAATGAGTACAAATGCTAGAGGTGGTTTCAGCTACTTTATCACTTTCACTGATGACTTCAGTAGATATGGTTATGTCTACCTAATGAAGCATAAGTCTGAATCCTTTGACAAATTCAAGGAATTTCAGAGTGAAGTAGAGAATCAATTAGGCAAGAAGATTAAGGCACTGCGGTCTGATAGAGGCGGTGAATATCTGAGCTATGAATTTGATGACCATCTGAAAGAATGTGGAATTCTATCAGAATTGACTCCTCCTGGAACACCACAATGGAACGGTGTGTCGGAACGGAGGAACAGAACCTTGCTAGACATGGTCAGGTCAATGATGGGTCAGGCCAAACTTCCATTAGAATTTTGGGGACATGCACTAAATACAGCTGCACTCACTAGAAACAGAGCTCCGTCTAAAGCTGTCGAAAAGACTCCATATGAATTATGCTTTGGAAAGCCTCCAAATGTGTCTTTTCTTAAGATTTGGGGATGTGAAGTATACGTCAAACGATTAATTTCAGACAAACTTCATCCAAAATCTGACAAATGTATCCTTGTGGGCTATCCAAAGGAAACAAAGGGGTATTACTTCTACAATACATCTGAGAACAAGGTGTTTGTTGCTCGAGATGGTGTCTTTTTGGAGAAAGATCACATTTCCAAAATGACAAGTGGGAGAAAAGTAGACCTCGAAGAAATTCGAGTCGAACAACAAACTCTAGAGAATGCTCAAGATGACATTCAGGATGAAACTCAAAGATCTTTAGAAGAATCTGGTTAGAATCATGGTCAATCTAGAAATGTTACCCCGCGTAGATCGCAAAGATATAGATCTCAACCGGAAAGGTACTTAGGTATTTTGACGAACGAGAGCTATGACGTTCTATTACTTGAAAGTGATGAACCTGCGACTTACAAACAAGCTATGACGAGCCCTAGCTCCAAGCAATGGCAAGAAGCCATGCAATCTGAATTAGACTCCATGTCTGAAAACCAAGTATGGGATTTGGTCGATTTGCCAGATGGCTACCAAGCCATTGGAAGCAAATGGGTTTTCAAACTGAAAAAGGACAAGGATGGGAAACTTGAAGTTTTCAAAGCTAGATTGGTTGCAAAAGGTTACAAGCAAGTCCACGGTGTGGATTACGATGAAACCTTTTCACCAGTTGCAATGCTAAAGTCTATTCGGATAATGTTAGCAATCGCTGCATATTACGATTACGAAATATGGCAGATGGATGTCAAAACTGCTTTCTTAAACGGCGTATTAACAGAAACTGTGTTTATGACACATCCTGAAGGTTTTGAGGATCCAAAGAATGCTAAAAAGGTATGCAAGCTAAAGAAGTCAATCTACGGATTGAAGCAGGCATCCAGGAGCTGGAATATACGTTTTGATGAAGCAGTCAGTGACTTTGGTTTCATCAAGAACGCAGACGAATGTTGTGTATACAAGAAGGTCAGTGGGAGCAAAATTGCTTTCCTAGTATTATATGTCGACGACATATTACTTATCGGAAATGACATTCCTATGTTGAACTCTGTCAAGATTTGGCTTGGGAAATGTTTTTCGATGAAAGATCTAGGAGAAGCACAGTACATATTGGGCATCAAGATTTACAGAGATAGATCTAAAAGGATGATTGGACTTAGTCAAAGCACTTATATCAATAAGGTGCTTGATAGGTTCAAGATGGCAGACTCCAAGCGAGGCTACCTACACATGTCTCATGGAATAACTCTAAGCAAGACTCAGTGCCCAAAAACACTTGATGAGCGTAGACGAATGAATGGGATTCCATATGCATCATTGATTGGTTCAATAATGTATGCTATGATATGTACACGCCCGGATGTTGCGTACGCACTCAGTGCTACGAGCAGATACCAGTCAGACCCAGGAGAGGCGCATTGGACTGCTGCCAAGAATATTCTAAAGTACCTGAAAAGGCACAAAGATGACTTCCTGGTCTATGGTGGAGATGATGAATTAATTGTTAAAGGCTATACAGACGCAAGTTTCCAAACCGACAAAGATGATTTCATATCACAGTCTGGGTTTGTCTTCTGCCTCAACGGAGGTGCAGTAAGCTGGAAAAGTGCTAAGCAAAGCACCATTGCGGATTCTACAACTGAAGCGGAGTACATTACTGCACATGAAGCAGCAAAGGAAGCTATATGGCTAAGGAAGTTCATAGGTGAACTTGGTGTAGTCCCCTCCATTAAAGGACCAATAGCCCTTTATTGTGATAATAACGGAGCTATTACAGGCAAAGGAGCCTAGACACCACCAGAGAGTCAAGCATGTACTTCGTAGATTTCACCTTCTACGAGAGTTCGTTGAAAGAAAAGAAGTCGAGATAAACAAGATTGGAACTGATGACTACATATCAGATCCATTGACTAAACCTCTGCCGCAGGCGAAGCACAACTCGCACACTGCAGCTATGGGAATCAAGCATATTGGAGAATGGCTTTGATATCCCTGTTTAATGTTTTAAAGTTTTAGAGTTTGAATCTTTGTAAAACATTATTGGTTAATCATTCACAACAAATGAAAAGAATTCATTTTTCCATTTAATTTGTGGTTTATTAAATGATGAGTCCCTTCAATTTGACGATATATTCAAGATAGACTGTCAGGACCAGTCCTGTGACTAAGAAATGTCTATCAAGTGAACTTGAATGTCAAAGGTTGAAAATGGTCCCTAGTCGGAGTTTTCTATAAAATTGGACGCATAGAAAACGTTAGACGATTAGAATGCAAGATGACTAGTAGTTCTGTTTCTTAAACTATGTGGACATGGCAATGTCATAATCATTTGCATAGATACTTACTTTGGGAAGACTAGTATCGGACAAGACCTATGAAACTTTACTGTAAGAGATGAAAATATGTCATAAGTAAATTTCATTAAAATTATTAGACACTAAATCCTCAATACCTGAGTGATTTTAGATTACTTGTTTGAGAACTGGTTGCTTTGACGTTGACCAACCGTCGCACCGTGAAAGGAGGCTATAAAGGCAACGCTCAGGTAATCACCTATCAAACGAAGTCTAATCTCAAGATCGCAAGATTGGGATTGTCCTCCCATAAATCGGGATGAGATGCTTAAAAGTTGTACAAGGCCACTCGGAGAGCTAGAAACTGTGAAATGCATGGCCGTGCTCGGATGAATCATAGGCTATGATTATCTGTTTATTTGATCAGTTGAACTCTGAAACCGACGAACACCTCTGGACATAATAAGGATGACAACTCTTACCTTATGTTCAAGAGCAAGCATCGAGCGATAAAGGAATTAGGAAATGCACACTTGTCCCTAAGGACAAGTGGGAGACTGAAGGAAATAATGCCCTTGGTCCAAGTATGCATTCTATGTTAAGTCTAATAAGTGCGGTTCAGTATTAATTAACAAGTTAATAATTCAGTGAGATCAAGTGAGCTGAATGCCTAGCTAGAGGTTGCTTCAGTTCAAGTGGAATTAATGATATTAATCCACAGCTTACTCTTGACTGAACCCGTAGGGTCACACAAATAGTACGTAAACGGATCAAGTATTTAATGGCATTAAATACTCCATCTATGGATATTCGGAATCGACGGATCTTGGTTTCAGTGGGAGCTGAGATCGTCACAGGCAAGAAATGAATGCTCCGGAAACGATGATATTGCCGGAAACGGAAATATGGATCGTATCGGAAATATAAATATTATCCAAGTCGTAGATGTTGCCGGAAACGGAAACATGGTACGTATCGGAAAATATTATCGGAAATGGAAATATTGCCGGAATCGGAAATATTGCCGGAAACGGAAATATTGTCAGAATCGGAAATATTATTGGAATCGGAAAATAATTCCGGAAACGGAAATATTAAATATTTGTTCGAAACGGAAATTAATTCCGGAATCGGAAATATTAAATATTGTTCGTATCGGAAATGAATTCCGGAATCGGGAAATTAATCGGAAGCGTATCGTACGAATTAGCATCGGACGAGGCCTGCCAAAGGAAGGCCCAGCACGAAGCCGGGCCATCGCCCAGCAAGCCAGCGCGCCACAACGCACCAGCCAAGGCTGCCCCAGGCCCACCGCAAGGCAGGCCCAGCGCGCGCCAACAATGCGGCAGCGTGTGGGCCTCGTGGCAATGGGCTGCGAGCTCGCGGGCTGCGCGCGCGCGCATGGCGCCCCTCGTGGGCTGCTGTGCGTGTGTGTGTGTGTTTGTGTTCTACACGAATCCTAAAGCTATCAGGTTTCGACATATGATTAAATTCCTAAACCTAAAAGGATGAATTAATTAAATAAGAATTCTATTAGGATTCTAGTATAATTAATTCGTATCCTAATAGGATTACAATTCCCTTTCCATACCTCTATAAATAAAGGCCTAGGGTCATTATTTTGAATAGAGTATTCAAGTATTCAAAGTGATTTTTGAGAGCAAAAATTCAGTCATACAATTGCCTACATTAGCCGAAAATTCTAAGTACCTTAAGGGCGATCCTAGTTGGTCAAGCTTAAGGCGGATCCGGACGTGCTGTGGACTATCTACGGAGGGACGACACTTGGAGTCCTAAAGACTTGTTCTTGTTCGGTTCGGGCGCAGCTAGGGAGGGCACGCAACAAAGTGTATGCATCTAAACTATGCTAAATGATTATGTGTAAATAATATGCTTTCCTGGCTTTATGGTTTTTCCGTATGATTTATGAATTGTCATATGTATCATAACCTAACACAAAGCTCTGTTGAATGTCGCCAAAGACACCTTCTTGCGCACCGCCCCTTCCCAAGAGGCAACAAACGGGTAAGCCGCAACTCTAGGGCGAGCAGGCGCCAAGCCAGGAAAATGCTCACACCCCCAGATCTTCAAAAGAAAACAAGACATCAGTCAGTCTTATGCATACAAAATACAACATACAAGTACAAAATACAAGAGTCAAGGAGTTCCAAATACCTTCAGGACTCTCCACAAAGCGACTATGCTCATCGAGCTCTCGGATGGAGTCCGCGAAGCGTTCTTCATTTCATACAAGAGGTGACCATATGCTAAGCTACCCTAGCCGAGGCCCAAAACCGCCGGCAAGTCGCGAAAGGACCTCAAAAAGCCAACCAAAACGCGGCTACTCCTGCCAGGGGCAACCACTCGACCTACAAGTGCTAGAAGGAAGAGTCGAACCTTCTGCTCCGCTGTAATACCAGCCATGCTAAGCCCCGCCAGAATCACTTCAACTTAAGCATAGGAATCACTGTCCGTGATCAAATCAACAATAGGGCCAATCCAGTCCCTGACGCCAGTAGAATGCCACTTCAAGGCAGAGTCAAAAACAACCTCCCTCTCAGAAAACGGGAGGCCTGTAATCATGGCGAACTCGAACGGAGTAATGGTGATCTCCCCCCAGCTCATGTGAAATTTATCAGAGGTGTCCCACGACAACTCCCGCAGGGACTGCGTTCGGACTTTGACGCCCACCATCGCTCTAAAGCCTCTCGTCGCCTCCCAGAAAGGAGCAAAACCAGTCTAAGCCCAAATCACTCGAGTCTCCTTGACGTCAAGAATGGTCGGGGAGAAATTCCAGAGCTCCTCCAAAGACCAGAACCCTCGGATCCCTTCCCTATCAGTCTATCAAAAAAAGGATGGATCAATACAAATTTATACAAATTCAAGTAGCAAGTTCAAGAGCGGAATACAAGGTATACCAAGCCAGCACGTGGCCGTCAAAGGTGGGTCTTCCCCTTGGGGTCGTGCCAGCAGGGAGTGGCTCTACCTCAGCACTTTTGTTGTCCGAAGAATCCTCCATAGCTGCTCGGCTGCTTGAGCATCCAGCAAGCGTCATCCGGGTGTGACGATACATACTAAAGCATTCAAAATACAAAAATCAACATTCTAGTCTGGGGGCTATCTTATACTAGCCCGTACAAGAGTTCAAGAGTATAAAAATCCCCAGTGGCCCTACAAGTTTAGCTAGGGACCTCTATTTCAAGGGAATATTAAAGTTCTACACCAACACCTAGGCTATCCATGTTGAAGTAGGTATTCAAGTTCTACACCAACGCCTAGGCTATCCATGCCAAAGAAGGTATCCATGCCGAAGCAGGTATCCAACAGCTACACCAACGTCTAGGCTATCCAAGACTATTCTTTCACAAGATCCATAAAGGTCCTCGGTGAAGTTACTATCTACAAATGCTAAGTACAAGATGCAAAATACGAGATTTTAAATTCAAATTATACAATGTTCCAACAGTTCAAGTTCAAGGTGGCTACCAAACAATTATTTTCATACAAGATACAAGAACCCTATTACTATACAAGTACAACATCAACCAGCACAAGAACATTTCAAATGCAAAGATTTATCCTACATGCAATCCTAAGGTAATTTCATAAGCAAAACTTGAAATACTTAAATGGACGAGTGTAGAGGAAAGACAAGGACAACAAGACCAAAGGGAGAGAGAAATTGAACTTTGAGAGAGCAAGAAGACGCAAATGAATGTGCTCGTATGAGGAGCACGGTGGGGGGTTTACATACACAAACCCTACGCTAGGCGCTGGCCTTGCGCCAGGCGCAGCCGCTGAACCATGTGCGGAGAATCTTGACGCGGTCATCCGTGTTGATTGTACGTACTTTGCTACTACGGTTTTCTACACGAAGCATCAAACGTCAAGAAAAACTGTTTTCCAATGAATACTGGTATACATCTGTCCCGCCGGCATCAACTAATAAATATTTCAAGCATACAAAGTCCGAAAAATATGCGGATTTAAGCATTCTACTCCCAGTGGACCCAAGCTCCGGGAAAGTCAACTAAAATTTTCAATATTCGAAATTCAAAGTTCGAGATTCAAGATTAAATTGTTTTTGATGCCAAGCTCCGTTCTAAGTCAAAGGCGGAAAAGCAATACCAATACAAAGGTCAAAGTCGTCAAACCGTACGGAGGTAGACTTTATCCATTTTTCTAACACTTGTCTTGTGAAGGTACCGACGTACAAATAATGGTCTTTATTGTAGAGCATCTTGACCATTCTACGTCCCTATTCAAAAACTTTGACTTTCGCTTTCCTAGCCGAATGATCAGTCAAAGTGGGGGCTTTTGTAGACACCTAATTTGTGTCTCCCCTAATGGGATGATGACGAGACCATTATACTTTATAGGTGGTTGGTACAACTCCTTGGGGAAGTCCCAATTGCTAAGATATATTTCAAAATTCAAAGTCCAATTCCCGAACCCCTTCCCATTGTGGAACTCGATACAAAATTCAATTTCCAAAAATCAAATTCAAAATCAATACACAATCTCAACCAATGGACATCTACATTGGTTTTATAAGGTCGTTTCCAGTCGAAATGCCATTAAGCAATCCAAAATCGGGTGCCGACCCATAAAACCGAGCATGTCGGGCCCCGTCCCGTAAAACCGAGTCCAAAATACAAAATCCGTTTACGAAAAAGGGAGTGTTTTTAGTCGCAAAATTCATTAACATCCAAGAAAAGCTACGTGCCAAAAATAGTACAAGTCGTACAAAGGTACAACACTACAAAACAAAGCACAAGGACGGTGTCATCGTCCTTATTTAGAGGAACCCGAGACACGTGATCAGCGCCAGGCGTTGGCCTTGCGCTGGGCGCTGACGTGTCTTGGCGTTTAGCCGCTTAACCCCCTATTTAAACACTCATTTCCACACCAAATGGGGAGGCAGAATTCAATACATTGTCGTAATTTCAAATTTTCCTCTTAAATTCCAATACAAAATTCATATTTCCAATCTATAATTTCCACTACAATTTCTCTAAAACATCAAAGCAATTGGGAGCACAAATCGGGAAACTAACCTAATCCTAAATAGGTAAATCCCAATCCCTAAATAAATCATTATGATATTTTCTACTTTTCTACATTTCTAAATCCAATATACAATTCCAATGGTGTTGTCATTTGAGCTCATGCTCATGATAAACTAGGAAACATGCCCAAAAGTGAAATCTTTGGGGAGGTTTTCACTCTTGAAACTCTTCCCAAATGATTTTCTAAGCACATTTTCAATATCAATATGCAAGATTCAAGCTTTATTTTCGAAAATGATTAGTAAAGTAAAGAACGTTTTTTTACTTTAAAGGTTTCTCCTTTACAACAATCATCATACAATTTTACAAAATACAAATTTTTTCAATGTTCAAGGATGTTTCGAAAAGTGCAAACCCTTTTCCAAACTAGAACACATGAACATTCAATTTTCTATGTTCAAATAGAAGTTCTATTTTCAATATTCAATGATGTTTAAGTGAGATCAATTCCTCCTTATACTAGACTCAATTTCAAGTCATGGTCTAATCTTTAAGAACCAAGTCTCCTAATTTCAATAATCAAGTTCAATATTCAAGTTCTATTTCAATAATCAAGTTAAGGATGCTTTATAATGAGCAACTCATCAGAAGTTGAGATTTTTAGAGAATTCAATCCCGTGTTGGACACACTTATTATTAAGTAGTTATTTGGCGTTCAGATCTCAAGTACAATAATACAATTTCTATGCCGTCATTTAAACATTGTCATTTCAATATCGCACTTTCAATACAGCACTTCCAATACCGCAACTTCAATATCGCACTTTCAATATCGCAATTTCAATAACGCATTTTCAATGTCCCACCTTTATTTTACATGCTTGCAATTTCAATCCCGCACTCTTTACTCACCTTTTTTAAGGTAATGTGGTTTTGTATGCATTTTAGTAATTCCTACTATTTGTGATGATGCTTTACATGTTTATTGCTTTCATCACCCAACATGCTAAATACAACAATATACAAAAGGTTACATCACACTTAACAAAGATATTGTTTGGACAAACCGGTCTTAGGTTCCCTTAATTAACTTTAAAGCAAAGTGACCACGTACAAGTAGCAAATACAACGTTCTAAATGCATGATTCAACCCGTCTAGTTCCATGATTAGGTTTTAATTAAAACGATCCTTGTCTTGTGTTTGAACGTACATTTCAAGTTTGCAAAAATTAGGGAATTCGTTCCCGTACCCGAATCTCACCCGTTCGGTTTCAAGATTCAATGCCTTCTCCAAAAAGAGTCATACTAAGGCCTTTCCAAACTAGATCCTTAAACATGTTTGGTGGCGACTTCTTCGAATTTCAAAATTAAAAAAGGCGTAGAGGCATCTACGGGAAATACAAAATGAAACCCCCCTACATGTATATATAGGTCGGCCCTACGCCTGGCGTAATAGGCCAATCACGCCAGGCGTATTAGGCCAATGACGCCAGGCGCCGATGCTGCTGCCATATGCATTCAAGGGATTCACTCCGCCCGGTCCTCCATGCTGATTGTATGTGCTTTATTGCTACACTTTTCTTTACCAAACATCAAGTCAAAGCATCTTCCGGTAAGTACGGGTATCCGCCTGTTTCGGCAACAAAGACAGATAAATATATTTTGCATCAAAACTCCAAATAATACACACATTCAGGAAAAATGCTCCCATTGGGCTAAGTCTTCAGGAGAGTGAAGAAAAATTTCAAGTGTCCAAAAATAAGCCTCAGCGCAATTTGTTTTTTCCTTGGTGAATTAAGCGAAACCAATCCCGAGCGGTATTTCAAACAAATTATAGCCCCTAACAGACTAAACCCTGGGTATTCAAAATTCAAAAAATTTCATGCCGATTTCTGTTCCAAGCAAGGTTCGGAATATTTCAAATCATACAAGATCCGAGTCATCAAGCTAGTCTGGAAGTAGACTCTACCGTTTTTGTTCTAACGTTTATTTTATATAGGTACTGCTTATAAAGAATGGCCTTGATTGCAGAACATCTTGACCATTCTCTGTCCTTGTAATACCCTAATAATTCCTTACTAAAAATAACCCAATTCCAACATAATAATAAGGAACTATGAAAGTATTACTGCCACCGTATTAACGGTTAAGGCTATTTACCATAATTACGCAGCGGAATAAAATAAACTTTAAAATAAATAAATAAATATAGTTAATGGTCTCCTACAAGTTGGAACCATCTTAGCCCAAACCAAATACCGTAAAACCAAATCCATTAACTAATTAAACATCATAGTTTAGGCGAATAAAATAAATAGAGTTTAAAACGAAGCACGAGAAAAAGAAACTCGCTCAACCATCCCTATGTAAGGTAACTTCTCTTGCTAGTCATTTCTACCAACCTGTTATCCATTCTCTACTCACCAACAATGCGAATGCAATTGAGGGATCATCATAGGGTCACTAAGGCGTAGGCCATGACTAACACAAAGCACGTAATCAGCAAAAGCTGAGTACAAACAAGCTAGAATGAATACTATACTAACATGCTTCATTCCAACAATAATTAAACCACATGGAAAAACCAATCATTAAACAATTAATCATGATGACAAGACTCGTCTCTCTACTCGACTCTTTACTCGTAGATTAATTATAATAAACTTCGAACCGGTCTAAAGAAAATGTCCAAATGACAGGTGTTGGGAGCTAACCACACACCTAAATAATAACAGGTTTCGGGCCATACCGACGGAATTCCAGCGCATAAAAAGAATGAAACAACGTCTTTTTATAATTCATAGGAGTCAATTTTTCCGGCAAGACTCCCCCCATGCTCATACTCGAGGTATATATGTTCCAAGAGTTTTGAAGCTTGTTCTGGTTGCACTTTACGTTTAATAGTATTTTATTCACAAAGGCGACTCAAGACACAGCCAAGCAAGGCATTTAATAAATGGACAACCAAACAAGACTCCCTTTTAAATCCATTAGGACTTGTGATCAATCATTCAAGAAGCTAGTGAATTTATTCCCATTGTTCCTTCTCAACACTTGTTGAGTATCCACGACATGCACATTAACATGCGGGTTGGGCACTAGACACGAAAGAATCCTCAATTCAATTTACTCGGAAGTCTACCCTGCATATGCGGTGGCTAACAAGACCCAACCCTTCATATGTGGTAAATAACAATAGTGCAACTAGGCACGATAAATAACTTAGCTCAAAACATGCTAGATATTACGTCCAATAGAATAAACCATTCCTTGCATGTGAATAAATCATACATGCATAATCATACTTGGACAACATGCTTGTTTTTCAAATTCAACAAACATAACTGATCATAACATGCTTGCTTACTTTTATTCAACGAACATAAACAATCATAACATGCTTGTTTACTTCATTTCGCCAAACATTAATTATATCCATACATGCTTGTTCACATAATCAAACATGAATCCACACATATTCCAAATACATGAATCACAATTAATATAAAATCATCACATGAACCATCATGGAAATAAGGTGGTCACCCTCGAAGTTCTAAGAACGGGGGCCACATTGCGATTCAATTAAGCTACTACTCTAGGCATCTCCTCCTATCATTAAAATAGCGAAACTTAATTATTATCCATGTTCATTAAATTTCCAGCAACTTTATTAAGTTTTAAAACACTTGAATTAATTAGAAATTAATCGTTAATCGATAAAATAATAGTTCCAATTAATCCCTTAAAACCCTAGCATGAAATTTGGCTAATTTCATGCTTAAAACCATTAAAAATTGACACTTTATGTCTCAAACCAAATCTGAAAATTATAATTGTTTACCATAATTAAAATTCTCATCTAATTATGCTAATCAATTAGCCATAAGGTTTAGGGAAAAACCCTAACTTTATCTCATAAACAAATCTGAAAATTACTACTCTTCAATAAAAAATAATCCTCAACGTTCTAATCATCAAAATACTCAACTTTTGTGTTCATAACCAATCTCATGTATATTAATAATCACAATCCATCATCAAAATATAATAAAGATTCAAGCTTTAATAGAGAAGGTTCAGAAGAAGAGAAATATACCCAACGGCCTATAGCACGGTACGATTACTGATTAGGTAATCGGGCGCAAATGGAAAAGCAACAAAAGTGAGAAGGTGTGCGACAAAGGGCAGCAAGCAACTTGCTTGCTAGGTTGCGGCAGATGCTAGGCATGCGTGGGAGAAGGTCGTGCACGGATGGGAAGGGAGAGGAAGAGGGTTATGCGCGGGGGAACGGGCAGCAGCAGCCCACGAGCTTACAAGCTCGGCTAGGAACGCAAACTCATGAGAGAAAGGGAGGAAAAAAGAGAAAGAAAGAAAGAAGAAAAGAGAAAGCTTAGAGATGAAGAAATAGAAAATAGAAGAGAGAGAAAGAGTTCTCAAAATGTGAGGAAAAATGAGGGGTTTCTCAAGGTATTTATAGAGTGAGATTCCTTGAGGATAAGGGTTAAGGAAATTTCCTAGAAGTTTCATTTAGCCAGAGTTGGGTTTCCTTAATCATGGGTGAGGTGCCATTGAGTTTAAGGAAATTTCCTTGGACCCTTTGAGTTGGGCTTTTGGAATGTGCTTTGAGTTGAGTTTTACTACTATATATATATATATATATATATATATATATATATATATATATATATATATATATATATATATATATATATATATATATATATATATATATATATATATATATATATATATAATTACTCCAAAAGTACGAGGTATTACAGTCCCATTCAAAAACTTTGACTTGCGCTTTCCTTGTCCAAAGCCAAGTCAAAGTGAGTCTTCTGTAGACAACTAATTTGTGTCTCCCCTTAGGGCCGATGACGAAACTATTAGCCCCGTTTCAAGGTTGGTGCAACTCCGAGCAGAAGCCCCAATTTCTATGATGCAATGAACTATTCCAAGTCCAATTATCCGAAATCCGAATCCGGAACTTGGTACAAAATTCAATTCCAAAATATAAATTCAAAATCCAAACATAATTTCTCAAAACCTATGCCATGGTCATTCTCCGAGGCTCGTTTACACTCAAAATGTCATTAAGAAATCCAAAATTGCGCGCCGACCCACAAAACAGAGCAAAACCCGTACAAATCAGCAAACCCGAAAAGCTTCTAAAACGTCACTTTCAAGAGGTGAAAATGCTTAGTATCCAAGGTATAGTACAACACATCTGTTTTGCCAATCCAAAAAAGACGGTTGACCTTTAGAATCAAACGCACCTAAAGGACAACTGTCATCGTCCTTCTGCCAGCAGGTCTGCGCCCGGCGGTGCCTGGACCTAGCGTCCAGCGTAGCCTTGTTCCAAACGCCGATACAGCTGGAATTTTCCAGCCTCTTGTCCTGTAAATACCCCCCTTTTTTACACAAATATGGGAGGATAAAATGAGCACAGAAACATGACGTTGTAATGCAAAAATAATTCTCCCACAATACAAATCACTCAAAAACACAATTCTCCTACAAATTCTCAAGTTCTAAACATCAAAGCAATTGGTGAAACATCTTGGAAGCACCATCCTAGAAAACTAGGTAATCCGAGGCCCTAAATCTTCATATTTTAATACTAAATATGCTTTTTATCTTCTAGTTTCAAGTACTCCAATGATTTTTATTGAATTCATAACTCACCTAAACTAGGAAAATACAAAAAGGAGTAATCTTTAAGGGGTTTCATACTTGAATCCCCCTAAAATGACCGTCCATACTCAATTTCAAGTTCAAAGTTCTAATCTTTAATGTTTGTTTTCAAAAATAATTATTAGTGAATGAGGTTTGTGCTCTTGAAAATACTCTTTATAACAATCATCATATCGTTTTACAAAAACCCTAACTTTATGAATGTTCAAGGATGTTCAAAGAAGTGCAACTCCTTCTTTATACTAAAATGCATGAAATTCAAGCTTCATGTTCAATATTATTTAATCTTCAAAGTTCAAAGATGTTTAAATGAGAGAAAACTCGATCTCTTTAAATTAGAACAATTTTAAATCTTGGAGCACATTTAAGGTGATATCTTTTAGCATAAAAGTTCTAATCTTTAAATATCAAGTCTCTTAATTTCAATATTCAAGTTCAAAATCGATGATACTTTTAATGAGAAACCTCATTTTAAAGTTAGATTCTTACAGGTTTAAATCCATAGGAAACCAAGTCATACTTGAACAAGTGTTTCTCGTTTGGATTTCCAACATCACATCTTTCAAGTTCTATTATTGCAATTTTAATGATTAATGCCTTAACATGCTTATTTAATTGCTTACTTTAATTTTGCACTTTAATTATTCATTCAATATGGTTACGCCTAGTCTATTCTAGGTGATGTATAATCTTTACTTTATTGCACCTTATTTCTGTTCTGATGCTTTGCTTTATGTGTATATTTCTTTCCTCACCCAACATGCTAAATCCATAACATAAAAAGTTCTAATCACACTTAACAAAGATAATTCTTTGACAACTAAACTAGGTTCCTTTATTTTGGCTTTAAGCAAAGTGATCTCATACAAATTAGCAAATTAAATGTTCTAAAAAGCATGGCAAACCAACCTAAACGTAGTGTCATGGTTAGGATTTTCTTATGCAAAAACGATCCTTGTCTTGAATAAAACAAACTTGTTTAATATTTCTAAATAAGTGTCTCGTTCCCTTACCCGGATCTATATCTAGTTTCAAGTCTTATGCCTTATCTCAAGTCATGGTCTTTTCAAATCGGACCCTTAAGTTTGTTTGGTGGCGACTCCATTGACATTCAACGTTCTAAGCCGTAGGGGCACTTTTATGCATTTTGCATGATTCAATTTCAAATTTTCAATGTTCAAACCGATTAACGACATTAGTGCGAACCTAGATTTGGGCTCCCCAATATTATAGGCCCTTTTCAAAGCCCTTTTTCAGATGGCCTAGACTGCATCAACACCTGCTCTTCAAGCATAGAAATGGGAAGCCAATGTTCCTATTTTGAAAGCTCCATACCGGATGACCCCAGCAGAAATCACTTAGTTAAAAGGCCAGTTGGAGGAATTGCTAGAAAAGGGTTATATTAGGGCAAGTGCGTCGCCATGGAGAGCACCAGTTAAGTTCATGAAGAAGAAGGATGGGAGTATGAGACTTTGTATAGCCTACAGGGACCTTAATAAAGTCACAATCAAGAACATATATCCTTTGCCCAGGATAGGTGACCTATTTAACTAGTTGAAAGGGGCAGGAATCTTCACGAAAATCGATTTATGTTACGGTTATCATCAGTTCAGAATCGTGGATAACGATATACCAAAGACTACATGTAGGACTAGATACGGTCATTATGAGTTCACAATTATGCCTTTTGGGTTGACCAATGCACCTGCTATATTTATGGACTTGATAGACACTATGTTCATGCATTTTTGGACAATTTTGTAGAGGTTGTCATATATGACATCTTAGTGTATTCGAGGAACAAAGAAGAGCATGCTGAACATTTAAGGTCTGTGTTGGATACACTCAGAGAAAATCAGTTGTATGCCGAATTCTCGAAGTGTGAATTTCGGTTGGAGAAAGTTGCATTCTTAGGACATTTTGTGTCAAGAGAAAGAGTTGTAGTGGACCCTGCAAAGATTAAAGCTGTTAGTGAATGGCCTACACCTAAGAGTGTCACGGATGTGCGGAGGTTTCTAGGTATAGTTGGATATTATAGACGCTTTGTGCGAGATTTCTCTAGAATAGGCAAACCAATGACTAATTTGATGAAAAATGAATTTAGGTTTGAGTGGGATGAGAAATGTGAGGACTCATTCCAAACTCTGGAGACGCGATTGACAACTGCGCCAGTGTTAACCCTACTAGATGGCAGTGATACCTATGATGTATATAGTGATGCGTCAAAGAATGGTTTAGGGTGTGTTTTGATGCAGAACGGGAAGGTTATCACATATGCCTCAAGGCAATTGAAGTCGTATGAAGCTAATTATCCTATCCATGACTTAGAGCTAGCAGCCATATTGTATGCCTTGAAAATTTGGAGACATTACCTTTATAGTGTGAAGTGTAAGATATTCACGGACCATAAGAATTTGAAGTACATTTTCACACAGAATGATTTGAATATGCGTCAAAGAAGGTGGTTGGAATTGATCAAGGATTATGATTTGGACATACAATATCACGAAGGATAAGAAAATACAGTTGTAGATGCCTTGAGTAGGAAATCGAGTCATAGTGTGAATGCGTTACTAGTTGCTAACGAGTTGTGCAAGGATATACAATGGTTAAATCTGCAAATCGTGAGTGGTGAATGTCTAGAATGAATGATGAATGCATTGAATATCTAATTGTCAGTACTTGATGAGATCAAGGAGAATCGGGCTGGAGATGTTAAGTTGGAGTGCATCAAGAAAAAGATTTCGCAAGGAAAGGAAGCAGATTTTAAGATCCACGATGATGGAAGTTTGAGGTACAGAGGGAGGTGGTGTGTGAAGGAAATAATGCCCTTGGTCCAAGTATGCATTCTATGATAAGTCTAATAAATGCGGTTCAGTATTAATTAACAAGTTAATAATTCAGTGAGATCAAGTGAGCTGAATGCCTGGCTAGAGGCCGCTTCAGTTCAAGTGGAATTAATGATATTAATCCACAGCTTACTCTTGACTGAACCCGTAGGGTCACACAAATAGTACGTAAACGGATCAAGTATTTAATGGCATTAAATACTCCATCTATGAATATTCGGAACCGACGGATCTTGGTTTCAGTGGGAGCTAAGATCGTCACAAGCAAGAAATGAATACTCCGGAAACGATGATATTGCCGGAAACGGAAATATGGATCGTATCGGAAATATGAATATTATCCAAGTCGTAGATGTTGCCGGAAACGGAAACATGGTACGTATCGGAAAATATTATTGGAAATGGAAATATTACCAGAATCAGAAATATTGCCGGAAACGGAAATATTGTCAGAATCGGAAATATTACCGGAATCGGAAAATAATTCCGGAAACGGAAATATTAAATATTTGTTCGAAATGGAAATTAATTCCGGAATCGGAAATATTAAATATTGTTCGTATCGGAAATAAATTCCGGAACTGGAAATTTAATCGGAAGCGTATCGTACGAATTAGCATCGGACGAGGCCTGCCGGACGAAGGCCCAGCACGAAGCCGGGCCATCGCCCAGCAAGCACGCGCGCCACAAGCCCAGCGCGCGCCAAGGCCACGGATGCGTGGGCCGCGCTGCGTGGGCTGCTGCTCGCACGCGCATGGGCAGCCCTTGTGGCTGCCGTGTGTGTGTGAGTTTGTGCTCATGCGTGATTCCTAAATCTACAAGAGTCAGTGTATGATTAAATTTCTATTCCTAATTGGATAAATTAATTAAATAGAATTCATGTAGGATTCTAATTTCAATTAATTCGTATCCTACTAGGATTACGATTCCTTTTCCATAACTCTATAAATAAAGGCCTAGGGGTCATTATTTATACAACAAGTTTTAAGTATTCAAAACTAAGATTTTTAAGCAGAAAAATCAGCCAATATTCTTGCCTACCTAACCGAAAATCTTTAGTACCTTAAGGGCGATTCTAGTTGGTCAATCTTAAGGCGGATCCGGACGTGCTGTGGACTATCTACGGAGGGACGACACTTGGAGTCCTAAAGACTTGTTCTTGTTCGGTTCGGGCGCAGCTAGGGAAGGCACGCAACAAAGAGTATGCATCTAAACTATGCTATATGATTATGTGTAAATAATATGTATTCCTGGCTAAATGGTTTTTCCGCATGATTTATGAATTGTCATATGTATCATAACCTAACAGTGGTATCACGAGCCCCTTATTATTTTCATAATCTAAATTGCATGAACATGGTTAAATATTACAAATTTGCATGAATTAAAAGGGGTGATTTATTTTCGTAATTGTTAATTAATTGCAAATTGCGTTTATTTAATTATACATACGCAGTTTTTCGGCAGTTTCTTCGTTACTCATCAAAATCGAGTGATTTTTGTGTCAATTCCGCATGTAAAAGGCATTCTAAAATTTTGACAAAAATACTTTTTTTCTGCCGAACCCAGAATTCTCAAATTCGAAGCCTAACTATGACTTTTCGAAGGTTTTAGTTTTTCGAATGCAAAATTTCGTAAATTTAAGATGTTAAATTAAATATTTGCGATTCTTGTTGATAAATCTTCAATTTTTGATTGACCTACTGCATATGTTTAACAAGTTTGAATGCCTAGTCTTGTTAATTATGCAATCTAATTTGTAATTATGATTAATTTGTTGAAAATTAGAATAATTTAGAATTAATTTGATTTTCATAATTAATTGTAATTTAATTAGAAACCTATGATTAAAAACCACCATAAAAATTGTAAATTTACGATAAATTTTAAATTTTTATGACCTAGACTTGAATCCATAACAATCGGAAATCAATTGGATAATAAATTTTCGATTTTTCGCCCTAAAATTATGAAATTAATAATATTTATTAATTTGTCATTAATTTTAAATATAAATTTTAAATTTTTATGCGATTCGTTCATATAACTTGCACGCACGAAGCAATGGACGCTTCGTGTTACCCTTAAGGGGTGTTGTATAATGCGGGCATGCGACGACGAGCAAGGGAGCTCGTCGCCCGTGCGGCACGAATGCAATGAGCAAGGGCGTAGTGCACGAGCACAAGGCAGCAGCCCTGCCTTGTGTCGTGTGCCACGAGCAATGAACGAATGGGCATGGGCGAAGGGCGAGCCAAGGCAGTCGCGTGTGGGCAGCAAGCGAGCTGCGCCACAGCGCGCGCTGCCTCGCACAAGAGCGCGCAGCCTCGCGCGCAGCGAGCGCAAGCTCGCGTGCCACGAGCGCTGCGCCCAGCATTACTCGCGCGCACAGCGCGCGATGTCGCCCGCCCAGCGCGCGATGTCGCCCGCCCAGCGCGCGATGTCGCCCGCCCAGCGAGCGATGTCGCGCGCCCAGCGAGCGATGTCGCGCGCCCAGCGAGCGATGGCTCGCGCGCCCAGCGAGCGATGTCGCGCGCGCGCACTGCGAGCGATAGCTCGCGTGCGATGAGCGCTGGCGCGCGCAGCGAGCACCAATGCGTGCGGAGGCTTGCGATAGGGAAGCAGCAGCTATGCGACGAGCGCATGGGCTGCGCGCACATGGCCAGCAATGGCTGTGTGCGTACGGTCCATGGGCGTGCAACGCGTAGGGTGTTTGCGTTACGATTAGATCGTTTTGAATGTTTAATTTGAAAATTTCAGTTCACGTAATTTTAATTAATTTTAAAATTAATAATTTGAATTATTTTCTTGGATTTTAATTTTTAATATTATAATTATAATAAATGTTATTTATTCTAATTATTTTACTAAAATTAAAATCATGAATTAATTTAAATACGACTGAAATTAAATTAAATTTTTTTTTTGGGATTCAATTATAAATTGATATGAGCTTTAAATTTTAATTAAATTTGTATGTTTCCGGTTGGACTAGAAATACATTTTTATGTTTAAAATTGGTAAAGCATATGAATTTATTGGTTTAAGTGGGAGCGCTTTTTAGTCATAAACTCTTGATTAGGTCTACAAATCCTTAAGGTTAAAACAACTTGATTAGAATTAATAAGGACTGAATAATTGGTAGATTATTGGTGCCCTTGATTAATTGCTGCAAATGTTTACGTGATGCATAATGTGTTTTACTAACCAGCTATGTGGGCCATTCATGATAATGAATGGGTGAATGGTATATATTGTATATGTACTGTTTTGCAGGTTATGAAGTGACTAGTATGGCCCAAATAGGATAGAAAATATGGTCTGCGTACCATTAATTTGAATGTAATTGGTCTAAAGTACCAAAGTTATTTTTCAATTCAAATATGGTCTGCGAACCATCAAATAGTTGTAATTAGTTATAGCTTATCCTATTTGAAGAAAATGGTGCCTCCCACGGAGATTTTCAAGACGGACTTTGAAGTCAAAGCTTCAAGATGAAGTCGGGCCATACTAGATCACAAATATCTTATGCATGCTTTAAGTTATTTATTGCTTTAAATATGTCTTAATTATGCATAAGATTATGGCTTGATTATGTTGCATGATTAAGGATTTTAGTTCACTTAAAATCTAACCAACATAGTAAGAGCCTTAAGTTCCAAACTTAAAAATTGAGTTAAAAGGTGCCATGCCAAAATATACACTTGCTTGGATATCCTTTACATCAATCTAGTAATAGTTTTCGCTCAGCGAGGTGTTACTTATTGGTCCTAAAGGGGCAAGGTACACAAATAATTGTGAGTACATGTTAGTTTTGGTGAAACTCAACGATATAAGTAAGGAGTCCTTTTATGTCGTGGCAAAATCGATAGGTTTACCTAATAAGTTCTTAGACGTACCTATCAACCAAGAATAGTTTCTAGACTATTAGCAAAAGGCTTTTGCTTACCTAAGATGTTCTAGGATTAAGTCAACAAACTGTGCTTAGTTCTTCAATGATTTTAGGATCTTGGAATCATTTTATTCACACCTGCCGGAACAAATAACTTGAATAAAATGCTTAATAAACATTGAATTATGCATGTATGCTAGAATTTAAGTTTATTAAGAGAAACTGTGAATGGTTATTTATTTGTTTATTCTTTTCAATTGTAGTTTTTAATATGGCAAACAACAATTCATTCAACATTCGATCAATTCTCGAAAAGGAGAAGTTGAACGGGAAAAACTTCCTTGACTGGCAAAGGAACTTGCAAATAGTTCTTATGCAGGAAGAAAAGGAGTATGTCCTAGATGAGGCGATGCCCGAAGCCGCAGGCGACGGGGTCACTCAGGCAGCCCTCAATCGTTGGATTGATGCCAACAAGGATGTGAAATGTCTAATGCTCGCCACCATGAGTGCGGATCTGCAGAAAACGTTCATCAACTCAGATGCTTTCACAATCATCAGTGAATTGAAGAATATGTTCCAAGATCTGGCTCGAGTCGAAAGATTCGAGACTCATAGGCAAATTCTTGAGACCAAGCTTAAGAAAGGCGAGCCCGTAAGTCCACATGTTCTCAAAATGATTGGACTCATTGAGAATATGAGTCGGCTGGATCAGCAATTTTCTCAGGAAATGGCTATAGACACCATCCTCCATTCTCTTCATAGCGGGTATGATCAGTTCAAACTGAACTACAGTATGAATAGTCTGGACAAAACGCTCACTGAGCTTCACGGTATGCTGAAAACCGCTGAAAAGACGCTCAAAAGTGATAAGCAGGATGTGCTTATGGTGCGTGGGGGCAAGTTCAAGAAATCTGGAAAGAAGAGGAATGCTAAGAAAGGTGGCAACAAGGCCAGCCCAACTAAGCAAACTGGCGCCAAATCTGTAAAGAGGAAGGTCAGTCAACCCACTTCTGAATCCGAATGCTTCTACTGCAAGAAGAAGGGGCATTGGAAGAGAGATTGCTTGAAGCTAAAGGAAGATCAGAAGAACGGAACAGTCGTTCCATCTTCAGGTATTTTCGTTATAGACTGTATACTTGCTAATTCAACTTCTTGGGTATTAGATACAGGTTGTGGCTCACACTTATGTTCCAATCCACAGGGACTAAGAAGAAGTAGAAAGTTAAGCAAGGGTGAAGTCGACCTACGAGTGGGAAATGGAGCACGGATTGCTGCATTAGCTGTAGGAACTTACTATTTGTCGTTGCCCTCCGGGCTAGTTTTGGAACTGGAAGAATGTTTCCATGTTCCAAGTCTTACTAAAAACATCATTTCAGTTTCTTGCTTAGATGCTAAGGGATTTTCCTTTTTAATAAAAGACAATAGTTGTTCGTTTTATTTTAAAGAGATGTTTTATGGATCTGCTAGATTAGTCAATGGACTTTATTTATTAGATCACGACAAACAAGTATATAACATAAATACCAAAAAGGCCAAAAAGGATGATTCAGATCTCACCTATCTGTGGCATTGTCGATTAGGCCATATAAACTTGAAACGCTAAGAAAGACTTCAAAAGGAAGGAATTCTAGAACCATTTGACTTAGAGGATTATGGTAAATGCGAATCATGTTTACTTGGCAAAATAACAAAGCAACCTTTCTCTAAAGTTGGAGAAAGAGCAAATGAACTATTGGGTTTAATCCATACAGATGTATATGGACCAATGAGTACAAATGCTAGAGGTGGTTTCAGCTACTTTATCACTTTTACTGATGACTTCAGTAGGTATGGTTATGTCTACCTAATGAAGCATAAGTCTGAATCCTTTGACAAATTCAAGGAATTTCAGAGTGAAGTAGAGAATCAATTAGGCAAGAAGATTAAGGCACTGCGGTCTGATAGAGGCGGTGAATATCTGAGCTATGAATTTGATGACCATCTGAAAGAATGTGGAATTCTATCAGAATTGACTCCTCCTGGAACACCACAATGGAACGGTGTGTCAGAACGGAGGAACAGAACCTTGCTAGACATGGTCAGGTCAACGATGGGTCAGGCCGAACTTCCATTAGAATTTTGGGGACATGCACCAAATACAGCTGCACTCACTATAAATAGAGCTCCGTCTAAAGCTGTCGAAAAGACTCAATACGAATTATGGTTTGGAAAGCCTCCAAATGTGTCTTTTCTTAAGATTTGGGGATGTGAAGTATACGTCAAACGATTAATTTCAGACAAACTTCATCCAAAATCTGACAAATGTATCCTTGTGGGCTATCCAAAGGAAACAAAGGGGTATTACATCTACAATACATCTGAGAACAAGGTGTTTGTTGCTCGAGATGATGTCTTTTTGGAGAAAGATCACATTTCCAAAATGACAAGTGGGAGAAAAGTAGACCTCGAAGAAATTCGAGTCGAACAACAAACTCTAGAGAATGCTCAAGATGACATTCAGGATGAAACTCAGAGATCTTTAGAAGAATCTGGTGAGAATCATGGTCAAACTAGAAATGTTACCCCGCGTAGATCGCAAAGATATAGATCTCAACCGGAAAGGTACTTAGGTATTCTGACGAACGAGAGCTATGAAGTTCTATTACTTGAAAGTGATGAACCTGCGACTTACAAACAAGCTATGACGAGCCCTAGCTCCAAGCAATGGCAAGAAGCCATGCAATCTGAATTAGACTCCATGTCTGAAAACCAAGTATGGGATTTGGTCGATTTGCCAGATGGCTACCAAGCCATTGGAAGCAAATGGGTTTTCAAACTGAAAAAGGACAAGGATGGGAAACTTGAAGTTTTCAAAGCTAGATTGGTTGCAAAAGGTTACAGGCAAGTCCACGGTGTGGATTATGATGAAACCTTTTCACCAGTTGCAATGCTAAAGTCTATTCGGATAATGTTAGCAATCGCTGCATATTACGATTACGAAATATGGCAGATGGATGTCAAAACTGCTTTCTTAAACGGCGTTTTAACAGAAACTGTGTTTATGACACAGCCTGAAGGTTTTGAGGATCCAAAGAATGCTAAAAAGGTATGCAAGCTAAAGAAGTCAATCTACGGATTGAAGCAGGCATCCAGGAGCTGGAATATACGTTTTGATGAAGTAGTCAGTGACTTTGGTTTCATCAAGAACACAGACGAATCTTGTGTATACAAGAAAGTCAGTGGGAGCAAAATTGCTTTCCTAGTATTATATGTTGACGACATATTACTTATCGGAAATGACATTCCTATGTTGAACTCTGTCAAGATTTGGCTTGGGAAATGTTTTTCGATGAAAGATCTAGGAGAAGCACAGTACATATTGGGCATCAAGATTTACAAAGATAGATCTAAAAGGATGATTGGACTTAGTCAAAGCACTTATATCAATAAGGTGCTTGATAGGTTCAAGATGGCAGACTCCAAGCGAGGCTACCTACCCATGTCTCATGGAATAACTCTAAGCAAGACTCAGTGCCCAAAAACACTTGATGAGCGTGGACGAATGAATGGGATTCCATATGCATCATTGATTGGTTCAATAATGTATGCTATGATATGTACACGCCCGGATGTTGCGTACGCACCCAGTGCTACGAGCAGATACCAGTCAGACCCAGGAGAGGCGCATTGGACTGCTGCCAAGAATATTCTGAAGTACCTAAAAAGGCACAAAGATGACTTCCTGGTCTATGGTGGAGATGATGAATTAATTGTTAAAGGCTATACGGACGCAAGTTTCCAAACCGACAAAGATGATTTCAGATCACAGTCTGGGTTTGTCTTCTGCCTCAACGGGGGTGCAGTAAGCTGGAAAAGTGCTAAGCAAAGCACCATTGCGGATTCTACAACTGAAGCGGAGTACATTGCTGCACATGAAGCAGCAAAGGAAGCTATATGGCTAAGGAAGTTCATAGGAGAACTTGGTGTAGTCCCCTCCATTAAAGGACCAATAGCCCTGTATTGTGATAATAACGGAGCTATTGCACAGGCAAAAGAGCCTAGACACCACCAGAGAGTCAAGCATGTACTTCGTAGATTTCACCTTCTACGAGAGTTCGTTGAAAGAAAAGAAGTCGAGATAAGCAAAATTGGAACTGATGACAACATATCAGATCCATTAACTAAACCTCTGCCGCAAGCGAAGCACAACTCGCACACTGCAGCTATGGGAATCAAGCATATTGGAGAATGGCTTTGATGTCTCTGTTTAATGTTTTAAAGTTTAGAGTTTAAATCTTTGTAAAACATTATTGGTTAATCATTCACAATAAATGAAAGGAATTCATTTTTCCATTTAATTTGTGGTTTATTAAATGATGAGTCCCTTCAACTTGATGATATATTCAAGATAGACTGTCAGGACCAGTCCTGTGACTAAGAAATGTCTATCAAGTGAACTTGAATGTCAAAGGTTGAAAATGGTCCCTAATCGGAGTTTTCTATAAAATTGGACGCATAGAAAACGTTAGACGATTAGAATGCAAGATGACTAGTAGTTCTGTTTCTTGAACTATGTGGACATGGCAATGTCATAATCATTTGCATAGATACTTACTTTGGGAAGACTAGTATCGGACAAGACCTATGAAACTTTACTGTAAGAGATGAAAGTCTGTCATAAGTAAATTTCATTAAATTATTAGACACTAAATCCTCAATACCTGAGTGATTTGAGATTACTTGTTTGAGAACTGGTTGCTTTGACGTTGACCAACCGTCGCACCGTAAAAGGAGGCTATAAAGGCAACGCTCAGGTAATCACCTATCAAACGAAGTCTAATCTCAAGATCGCAAGATTGGGATTGTCCTCCCATAAATCGGGATGAGATGCTTAAAAGTTGTACAAGGCCACTCGGAGAGCTAGAAACTGTGAAATGCATGGCCGTGCTCGGATGAATCATAGGCTATGATTATCTGTTTATTTGATCAGTTGAACTCTGAAACCGAGGAACACCTCTGGACATAATAAGGATGACAACTCTTACCTTATGTTCAAGAGCAAGCATCGAGCGACAAAGGAATTAGGAAATGCACACTTGTCCCTAAGGACAAGTGGGAGACTGAAGGAAATAATGCCCTTGGTCCAAGTATGCATTCTATGATAAGTCTAATAAATGCGGTTCAGTATTAATTAACAAGTTAATAATTCAGTGAGATCAAGTGAGCTGAATGCCTGGCTAGAGGCCGCTTCAGTTCAAGTGGAATTAATGATATTAATCCACAGCTTACTCTTGACTGAACCCGTAGGGTCACACAAATAGTACGTAAACGGATCAAGTATTTAATGGCATTAAATACTCCATCTATGAATATTCGGAACCGACGGATCTTGGTTTCAGTGGGAGCTAAGATCGTCACAGGCAAGAAATGAATACTCCGGAAACGATGATATTGCCGGAAACGGAAATATGGATCGTATCGGAAATATGAATATTATCCAAGTCGTAGATGTTGCCGGAAACGGAAACATGGTACGTATCGGAAAATATTATTGGAAATGGAAATATTACCAGAATCGGAAATATTGCCGGAAACGGAAATATTGTCAGAATCGGAAATATTACCGGAATCGGAAAATAATTCCGGAAACGGAAATATTAAATATTTGTTCGAAACGGAAATTAATTCCGGAATCGGAAATATTAAATATTGTTCGTATCGGAAATAAATTCCGGAACTGGAAATTTAATCGGAAGCGTATCGTACGAATTAGCATCGGACGAGGCCTGCCGGACGAAGGCCCAGCACGAAGCCGGGCCATCGCCCAGCAAGCACGCGCGCCACAAGCCCAGCGCGCGCCAAGGCCACGGATGCGTGGGCCGCGCTGCGTGGGCTGCTGCTCGCACGTGCATGGGCAGCCCTTGTGGCTGCCGTGTGTGTGTGAGTTTGTGCTCATGCGTGATTCCTAAATCTACAAGAGTCAGTGTATGATTAAATTTCTATTCCTAATTGGATAAATTAATTAAATAGAATTCATGTAGGATTCTAATTTCAATTAATTCGTATCCTACTAGGATTACGATTCCTTTTCCATAACTCTATAAATAAAGGCCTAGGGGTCATTATTTATACAACAAGTTTTAAGTATTCAAAACTAAGATTTTTAAGCAGAAAAATCAGCCAATATTCTTGCCTACCTAACCGAAAATCTTTAGTACCTTAAGGGCGATTCTAGTTGGTCAATCTTAAGGCGGATCCGGACGTGCTGTGGACTATCTACGGAGGGACGACACTTGGAGTCCTAAAGACTTGTTCTTGTTCGGTTCGGGCGCAGCTAGGGAAGGCACGCAACAAAGAGTATGCATCTAAACTATGCTATATGATTATGTGTAAATAATATGTATTCCTGGCTAAATGGTTTTTCCGCATGATTTATGAATTGTCATATGTATCATAACCTAACAGTGTGTGCCTCAAAAGTGTGAAGAGTTAAAAGAAAAGCCTATGAGAGAAGGTCACAATACACCATATTCTGTTCACCCGGGAGGTGACAAATTATATAAAGATCCGAATAAGGACTATTGGTGGTCAAGGATGAAAAATGAAGTACCTGAGTTTGTAGCTAGATGTTTCACTTATCAGAAGGTCAAGATAGAGCATAGGAGAAATCAAGGAAAGATTCAACCATTAGAAATTTCGAGTTGGAAGTGGGACTGTATTTCAATGGACTTTGTCACTTGTTTACCCAAGTCGAAAAGTGGAAATGATACCATTTGGGTTATGGTAGATATATTGACCAAGTCAGCAGCGTTGATACCAATGAAAGAGACCTGTAAGATAGAACAACTTTCTAAAGCTTACATTAAACATGTTGTGAGACTACGTGGAATTCCTAAGGATATCATATCATATAAGGATTCAAGGTCTTTTTCAAACTTCTGGAAAAGCGTGCAGAAGAACTTTGGTACAACATTGAAAATGAGTACAGCGTTCCATCCAGCCACAGATGGACAGACTGAGAGAACCATCCAAACACTTGAGGATATGCTACGTGCATGCGTAATTGGTTTCCACGGAAGTTGGGAAGATAGCCTAGAATTAATTGAATTTTCCTACAACAATAACTATCATGCAGTATATGAAAGGCACCATTTCAGGCCTTGTGTGGAAGGAAATGTAGAAGTCCACTATGTTGGAGCGACATTAGTGAGAAAGTTGTGTTAGGACCTCAAATGATATAGGACACCATGAACTAAATTAAAACTATTCAATACATTATTCAAGCAGTGAAAGATCGTCAAAAGAGTTATGCAGACTTGAAGCGTAGGAATGAAGAATTACAAGTAGGTGACAAGGTGTTACTCAAGATTTCGCCCATAAAAGGTGTGATGAGATTTGGCAAGAAGGGAAAGTTAAGCCCAAAGTATATAGGTACCTATTAGATCCTAGAACAGATAGGAAAGGTAGCTTATAGACTAGCCTTACCTATGGACTTTCATAGAGTGCATAATGTGTCCCCCATCTCTCAATTGAGGATGTATGTCCCGGATAAGTCGCATGTGTTGCAACCTGAGACCATTGAATTAGACCAATGTTTTTCTTTCGAGGAAAGACCGGTAAAAATCCTAGGTATTAAAGTCTGTAGTACACGAACCAAGGATGTTAAGATTGTTATAGTGTTATGGTTTAATCAAGAATCAAAAGAAGCAACTTGGGAAGCCGAGAACGAAATGAGAAAGAAATATCCCGAGCTTTTCCAAGAGGTTAGTTGAGTTATGGGGTCGTAATTTTGTCTTTTAAGGGGGGTAGAGTGCGGTAGAATTTCGCGCTTTTTACATTATTTTCCCTTATTTTATGCTTGATTTAGTGCTTTCTGTTGAATTTGCACCCCAAGTTGTCATATCTAATCATTTAAAGAGTACAACAACTTAAAATTTTAGCTAAGTAAGCAATAAAGTCTCAAGTTTTGAGCTTCAAGTTTGAGTTATCGTGCCCAAGTTTCGGGGCAAAACCTTTTTAAGGAGGGAAGACTGTAATACCTCGTATTTTTGAAGTAACTATAAATATATTTTATTATATTTACTAAGAATTTTGGGATTTTGTGAATTTAAATCGCATTTAAATAAGGTTTTTAAGTGTATTTAATTAATTAAAAGTATTTGTTATTTTAATTAATTATAAAGCGAATTTAGTTTTCAAGTTGAGTAGTTATTTGGGTTTTGAAATTAAAACGATTTAAAGAATTCAAGAAGCATATTAAAACTCAACTCAAAGCCCAATACAAATTAATGCCCAACTCAAAGTGTAGGAAATTCCAAGGAAACTTCCTAACCTAATGACACCTCACCCAAGATTAAGGAAACCTAACTTTGGTTAAATGAAACTTCTAGGAAATTTCCTTAACCCTTATCCTCAAGGAATCTCACTCTATAAATACCTTGAGAAACCCCTCATTTTCCCTCACATTTTGTGAACTCTTTCTCTCTCTTCTATGTTCTATTTCTTCCTCCCCAAGCTTTCTCTTTTCTTCTTTCTTTCTTCTCTCTCTTTTTCTCTCTTTCTCTCTCTTTCTCTCGTGAGTGTGCGTGCCCATCCGACCTCGCAAGTTCGTGGGTTGCTGCTGCTCGTTCCCTCGCGCACAACCTCTACATCTCGTTGCCCAGTAGCGCACAACGTAACCTTCTCCCACACACACCTAGCAGCTGCCGCAAGCAAGCACGCTGCTTGCTGCCCTTTGTAGCGCACATTCTCACTCGTGTTGCTTTCCCATTTGGGCCCGATTACCTAATTATTAATCGTACCGTGCTATAGGATGGTTGGGTATATTTTTCTTCTTCCGAGACTTTTCTAGTTTAAAGCTTGAATCTTTATTATATTTTGATGATGGATTGTTATTATTTATGCACTTGAGATTGGTTATGAACACCAAAGTTGAGAATTTTGATGATTAGAATGTTGAGGATTATTTTTGATTGAAGAGTAGTAATTTTCAATTTTGTTTATGAGATAATGTTTCAATCTTTATAGATTTTTAATGATTTTAATGATGATTTAAAGTTAGGGTTTTGCCCTAAACCTTATGGCTAATGATTAGCATAATTAGATGACAATTTCAATTATGGTAATCAATTACAATTTTCATATTTGGTTTGAGACATAAAGTGTCAATTTTTAATGGTTTTAAGCATGAAATTAGCCAAATTTCATGCTAGGTTTTTAAGGTATTAATTGGAAGTATTATTTTATCGATTAACGATTATTTTCTAATTAAGTCATGTGGTTTAAAACTTAATAAAGTTGCTGGGAATTTAATGAACATGGATAATAATTAAGTTTCAATATTTTAATGATAGGAGGTGATTTCTAGAGTAGTAGCTTGAATGACAAAGTGGCCCCCGTTCTTAGAACTTCAAGGATGACCACCTTATTTCCATGATGACTCATGTGATGATTTTATATTGTGATTCATGTATTTTGACTATGTATGAAATCATTTTTAATTGTGTGAACAACAATGTATGGATATGGTTTATATTTGTCGAAATGAAGTAAACAAGCATATTATGATTGTTTATGTTCGTTGAATGGAAGTAAGCAAGCATGTTATGATCGGTTATGTTTGTTGAATTTGAATACAAGCATGTTGTCCAAGTGTGATTATGCATGTATGATTTATTCACATGCAAGGAATGATTTATGCTATTGTACGTAATGTCTAGCATGTTTTAAACTAAGTTATCATGCCTAGTTGCACTATTGTTATTTACCACATATGAAGGGTTGGGTCTTGTTAGCCACCGCATATGTAGGGGAGACTTCCGAGTAAATTTAATTGAGGATTCTTTCGTGTCTAGTGCCCAACCCACATGTTAATGTGCATGTCATGGATACTCAACAAGTGTTGAGAATGAACAATCACTAGTACAAAAATGCTCATTTGCGTCGGCATTATTGCGTCGCTCATTTTAATCTGTGACGCAAAAGAAGTTATCTCAGCTATAAATATAACGTGCGTCGGTTGTTTATTAACCTGCGACGCAAAAGCATCTCATACAGTTATTTTTGTCATTTGCGTCACAGGTTTATTAATTTGCGACACAGTTGAACACTCGCTTGCGTCGCACAAATATTAAACAGTGACGCAATTGATCGAAGCCGCACTACTATTATCGTATTCGATCCGGACCCCACCACATTCGCCTACCCTTTATTTCTCTCTCATCCTGTTATTTCCAGATCTGAAACCCAAAAAATTCTACCCCCTTGAAAATCGATCTTGTGCTTTCCTTCATCATCTCCATAACCAGCAACCTATTTAAATTCGTCCATTTTCTTTGAAATATTAAGCTCTACGAAAATGGTTTGGTTCCGCCACGAAGAAGGAGAAATCTCAGTAAATCTCGATTTCCGGCAGGTCATATTCTGCGTTTTCGATCCGATAATATGGGTCTAATATTTCTAGGGTTTATCTCTCTAATATTATTTTCCTCAATCTCACGATCCACAGTCACTCACACAATCAAAAGATCTACAACTATGGCGAAACCAAGAAACACAAGCAGATCTGGTAAGCAACTTTAATCTGGCTTACTTCTCATCTCTGGTAAACTTCATTTCATCCTTTTTTCTTATTTGATTTCGTATTTTGTACCCAATTGTTAAATTAGAATTTGGATTTAATATTGATTGATTGTGTACAATATTCTGATTTCACTCTATTTTTATGTTTAGTTTTTGATTGATTTTGAATGTCTGTGTTTTGATTGTTAAATTTATTATTTAACTTGTAGTTTCTATGAATTTCGAGGAAGAAGCTAGAATGAATTTCTTTTGTTTTGAAAAAAGAAATTATTTCTGAGTTTAGAAAGAGTAAGGTTAAACATCCGCATTTCTGGGTACTATGATTTTGTTAAGTTATGTAATTTAATGGCCATGGCCCTCGAATTAAGGAATGTTGATATTAAAACGACTGTTAGTTGCATTAGTTCTTGTTGCATTGTGATGTATCATTTGAGACACAGGCGATATTGGCCTTCGATTCTGTAAAATTCTGAAATGTCTAAATTATGCAAGTGTTGGAGTATGGATTTGGGGCTTGGTAGTGTGGAATTTAACTACAAGAACTTCATATTTGTGTAGGGATTTTAGTTGTTTTTTTCTAATTAAAAATATTTGCACATAAATCTACTAACACAATGATTAATTCTCAAACGCATTAAGGAAACGATGTCCATGGCGCAGTACTGTCAACAACCTATGGCAGAAAGCGATTGCAGTGATGATTAAGGTGATTATATTGATAATATAAATAAGATGATTTTGAAATTAAAGTTACTTCATTTCTGTTCTGCTAGATTAAACTTGCTTATGTTCCCAAATGGATTGTGGATCAATAAGTGATTAGTGATCGAAGCTTATGTTTTTGCGTTAATGACAATTACATTTTCAGATTCATTTTCGCTTTCTAAATTCAAAATCAGTTACTAATTACTGTTTTTAATGTATATTTAACATTTGGATCTTTTATAATGAACTGTCAATGAATTGGGTACTGTAGATAAATTGTTTTCTACTAATATATTCTTACATTTCTTTTGTCAGTAGTTGCTAATAATTCTGAATTATGTAACAATTCTGATAAGTAGTGATATATTCTATCTTTCTAACATAGTACTCTAAGTTATCTGGTCTTAATAAGAATGTCGAGTTCCACCCTTGCTCAATTAATTAGTACACAAATTGATTCTTTAATGGTATTTCAGCTAAAGTTTTCGTAATGGTTTTGCAGCTACACAATTATAGCTCCTTTCAAGGGGTGTTATATTGCAAGCCTCACTTTGATTAGCTTTTCAAGATGACAGACAGTTTGGATAAACCCTTTTCTCTCGCATATTCTCTTTCCCAGGTCTTCATTGTTGAAAATCCAAAACCTGTCTCTCCTTAAAAAAAATCAGTATTGAGCTTTCCCTTCAAAGCCTTCTTTCACCATACCATCCCAATCTCTCCATTTTCTTTGAAAACTCAAGCTATGCTAATTTGGTATTTAGAGGCAAAACCCTAGGTTCCAGCGGCGCGACGAAGAGTAGCAAAATTTGAGGAGCTGATTCTATCTCCTCTTCTCGCTCTTCCTTTCACTTGTTCAAATTTCTGATTTCTAGAGGTATTTCTTAAGTTTCTTGTCATATTTGTTAAATTTCACTTCAATTTTTGTCCATAGTCGCATAAGTTTATGTAGGTTATGTAAATAGAATGCTTAATTTGAGTGTTTATCTAATCGTGAGGATGTGAGATGAGTAGATCTGGCTAACTCAAATTTGATGTCTGTGCAAGGCTAAAGTTCGACGATTCTTGGAAAAATCAAAGAAAAACACCTGCAGATAATTGATGAGGATGATGCAGCAAAGGCTTGCAAAGAAAAAATCACTTTGATGAAGAAGCAAAAATTTGTCACTTAAGATCTAGCAACAATGAAATTTTGCAACCTCCCAAGCAAATTCGTTGGTATATCTCTAATCTCTTTTGTCATTTTTTTTGCAGCCTCCCAAGCAAATTTGATGGATTTAATTTTCTGGTTTTATGAATATTTAAAAATTCTGATGTATTTATTTTGCTGGGTATGATGGCATTCTAGTCTGATATGGGGTTTGAATTCTTTGGTCAAATATAGATTTTCTGGGTTTGATTTGATATTCTGTGGTTCTGGGTTGTGTGTTTGAACCTGTGATTTATGATTTTCATTATTATCGCAACATTACCCAATAGGGAAGCCTGAATCTCAAGTATAAACTGCAATAGATCAGAAACATGTCAAACCAATGTTTTATCCAAAATAACATTGTTCGTTTATGATATTTGACCATTTTGTTTTAGATATCATTGTTCCTTTATGATATTTGACAATTTTCATTTAGCCAACTCTATGATCTTATTTTATTAGCACATGTGGTTAATGATCAATAAGCATAATGAATAGGAATTATGTTTTATTCGGCTATATAAGCTTATCTCTTTTTATGAGAACCATTGGGATTCGATTTTGGTGGAATGGCTAGGCTTTCTTAAACAATATGCTTTCAGATTTGCTCTTGAACTAAGTTTAAAAAGCTAGTCGAAGTCTCGTTATTTGATCAATTGAGAATTTAAAAGTGGAGAATAGATGAGCAGAATGTACCAACTGAATCGGTTGCATGGTTCATGTTCTTTAATCAAGCTGAATGAAATTGATATATTGTTCTTTGTTGTATTTCTAATAACAAGTTGTGTCATTATGTTAGTTACTCAGTGAAAAATCTAATCACACCCGAATACCCGATGATAAGAGAAATGGTTGAACTCTAGATGCTGCAACATGCTGTCACATTGTTATGTGTTTTCTTGTTTACATCTTTGTATAGGATTGAGTATGTTTTTTGCTGCTCAGGTTCTTGAATACTTCGTATATAGTTGAGCTTTGCAGTAATTATTTTCAGGCATTTTGAAAACAGGGGAAGGAAGATTGCATAGTATTCTGTTTTAGAACTGTGAGCTAATTCCTTAAGTTGTGAAATCTTGTTGTTTGTCTCTTGTTGTTTAGCACTTGGACTATCTAGCTTTCGGTTTATAAATTCAATTTACCAAAATAATATTTATTGGCTTTAGTTTGGCCCATATGTACCTTCGGTTCTACTGTTTTCATGTCTACACTTGTTTATTCATGAGTTCATATAATCAACAAGCATAGAAAATAAAAGTGACTATATTGTTCACTTGAGTAGCTTGCGTAGGTGAGGAACTGTGATATGCTAATTTTAGATAACCGAAACTCGTCTAGTGGGTTGAAGTTTTGCTCTCACATATCTTATATTCTTAATGTCTAAGCTGCTGAAACTGAGAACGCAGATTTCATGCTCTTGTATTAGATGGAACCGCTTTGCTAGTGGCTGATTTCGTGAAGGTTGGTTTTCTACTTACGATCTGTACACCAAAACCAATTTGACTGACATACTAAATGCACTTTTCTCATCACTTGCTACGCCTTGGCCATGATTGTTGGGACGTTGCTCGATACTACACTAGAAGCAAGGGAAACACTAAAAGATTCTCGGCAGCAACTATTTTTATTTTTATTTTTTTTGTTGGGTGTCAAGAGAAACCGTTAGATGGAATACATTGTTGTAGATATTTCAAGCTTTTGTATTGTAAGATTTATTAAGGTACAGCCTTTACGTATTTAGTCTTATTAATTTGATGTGGTTCTATTTAATAATATGAGTTGTCCATTTTACTATACAATAGGTTTCATTTTACTATATATATTAAGCTAATGTGCGACGCAAATGAGAGTCATTCGCGTCGCGACCTTTTGCGCTACGCAAATGGCCTTAAATGACCGACGCAAATGAACCTTTTTCCACTAGTGAATGGGAATAAATTCACTAGCGTCTTGAATGATTGATCACAAGTCCTAATGGATTTAAAAGGGATTCTTGTTTGGTTGTCCATTTATTTAATGCCTTGCTTGGCTGTGACTTGAGTCGCCTTTGTGAATAAAATACTAATAAACGTAAAGTGCAACCAGAACAAGCTTCAAAACTCTTGGAACGTATATACCTCGAGTATGAACATGAGGGGAGTCTTGCCAGAAGAATTGACTCCTATGAATGATAAAAAGACATTGTGTCATTCTTTTTATGCGCTAGAATTCCGTCGGTATGGCCCAAAAACTATTATTATTTAGGTGTTTGGTTAGCTCCCAAAACATGTCATTTGGACATTTTCTTTAGGCCCGTTCGAAGCTTATTATAATTAATATAGGAGTAAAGAGTCGAGTCGAGAGTCGAGTCTTGGCATCATGATTAATTGTTTATTGATTGGTTTTTGCATGTGGTTTAGTTATTGTTGGAATGAAGCATGTTAGTATAGAATTCATTCTACCTTGTTTGTACTCGGCTTTTGCTGATTACGTACTTGGTGTTGGTCATGGCCTATGCCGTAATGACCTATGATGATCCCTCAATTGCATTCGCATTGTTGGTGAGTAGAGAATTGATAACCGGTTGGTAAAAATGACTAGCAAGAGAAGTTATCTTACATGGGGATGGTTGATCGAGTTTATTTTAATTTTCTCGTGCATCATTTTAAACTCTATTTATTTTATTCTCCTAAACTATAATGCTTTAATTAGTTAATGGATTTGGTTTTATGGTATGTGGTTTGGGCCGAGATGGTTCCAACTTATATGGAGACTATTAACTATCTTTGTTTGTTTTAAAGTTTATTTTATCCCGCTGTGTAATTATGGTAAATACCCTTAACCGTTAAACGGTGGCGGTAATACTTTAATAGTTCCTTATTATTAAGTTGGAACTGGGTTATTTTTAATAAGGAATTATTAGGGTGTTACAGGGACAGAGAATGGTCAAGATTATCTGCTATCAAGGCCATTCTTTATAAGCTAGTACCTATATAAAATAAATGTAAGAAAAAATACGGTGGAGTCTGCCTCCAGACTAGTTTGATGACTCGGATCTTGTACGATTTGAAAATTTCCAAACCTTGCTTGGAACGGAAATCGGCATGATTTTTTTTTTAATTTTGAATACCCCGGGTTGAGTCAGTTAGGTGCTTGAAATACCTCTCGGGATTGGTTTTGCTTAATCCACCAAGGGGAAAAAATAAATATGCGCTTAGGCTTATTTTTGGACACTTGACATTTTTCTTGACTCTCTTGGAGACTTAGCCCAATGGGAGCATTTTTCCTTAATCTGTTTATTATTTGGAGTTTGGATGCAAAATATATTTATCTGTCTTTCTTGCCGAAACAGGCGGATACCAGTACTTTATGGAAGATTCTTTGACTTGATGTTTGATGCTTGGTGAATAAGTGTAGCAATAAAGCATGTATAATCAGCATGGAAGATCGCGCGGAGTGAATCCCTTGCATGCATATGGCGGCAGCAGCGGCGCCTGGCGCCATTGGCCTACTGCGCCAGGCGTAGGGCCAACCTATATATTCTTTTCCGACATTTTTTCAAAATGTCAACACTTGCAATTTCTCTCAAATTTGTACTCTCAACCTCTTGCTCTTGCTCGTTGCTTCCTCTACACTAATACATCTAAGTATTTCAAGTTTTGCTCTTGTTTGTATGGATTTTTTCTTGTATGAGGCCTGGAAATGGTTCTCCCTTGGGTAGATATGATGAGAGGCTCTTAATTATGTATGTAGATATGTAAAATGTTGAATTTCTGTCCACTTTTGAGGGGGCCATTCATACCTACTGGATTGGTATGTTTAAAAATGTTGATAGTATATTTGTATCTTGAAATTTTGGACTGTTGATGGTAGTAGGTGTCAGGCCTTTTGAACTTGTGTTTAAATTGTTTGGTAGCCACCTTGATCTTGAAATGTTGGAATTTGTAGAGCTTTTAGAACTGGAACTTTTAATGTAGTATTTGAATTTTGTACATTGAATTGTAGATTCCTAACTTGGCATAACCTTGCCTGGCATAACCTTGCCTGGCATAACCTACCATATCTTGAAAAGCTATCAGAGAAAGTCGAAGAACTTCGTTACACGTACCTTCCAAGGGAAGAGAATCAATCCACCGACGCACTGGCTCCTTATCATCGAAACTCGCCAAGAAGCAGCATATGTCTATGCTATTAACGGGGAATTCCTGAGGAAGAAATACCTTGGTTCACAGAAAACCTAAAGTGTTTGCTAACTTCTGAATATCCGCCTCACTTTTCAAGCAAGAACAAAAGAGCTTTGCGACTCCAATCGGCCAACTTTGTCATCCAGAGAGGTATTTTTTACAATAGGGCTCCTGACGGCCTAAATATTCGATGTGTTGATAAGTACGAAGCAGAAAAGGTCATGGAAAATGTGCATGTCGGAGTCTATGGCACTCATATAAATGGGAGGATGTTAGCTCTTAGAATCTTAAGGGCTCAGTAACTCTGGACCACGCTCGAAAAGGATTGTCACTACTTTGTCAAGACGTGTCCCACATGTAAAAATTGCGCTAATTTGAGACACATTCCACCATCCTTTCTATACTCGCACTCTTCGCCTTGGCCTTTCTCAACCTGGGGTATCAATGTGATCGGAAAGATCAATCCAACAGGTATCGTGGGTCATGAGTCCTACTAGTTTCTATCAACTACTTCACCAAATTGGTTGAAGATAGATCCATCAACGTACTAGGCTCCAAGCATGTGGCTTAACATATCAATGAAAACATCATCTGCCGATACAATGTTCCTCGTGAACTCATCAGTGACCAAGAAACCCGCTTTCAAGGTTAGTGTGAGGACTTATCCAAACAATACAATAATCAACATCACCGGTCTTTGCCATATCGCCCATAGACAAACGGGGCAGTTGAGGCGGAAAACAAAAATGTGAAGACAATCATCATGAAATTGACACAGAATTACAAGTACTGGCCACAAAGGTTGCACTTTCCATTGTGCGGTTACCGAACTTCAATCCGCACCTCAACCGGCGCAACGCCATTTTCCTTGGTCTATGGAATGGACGCCATGGACGCCATGCAACCCATCGAATTAGAAATACATTCTTTGAGAATAGTTTGTGAAAGAACAATGCCTGAATATGAATAAGTACATGCCAGATTCAATAAGCTAATCTTGCTAGATGAACGTCGGCTCCAGGCTGCTGATCATGTACAAGTATATCAACGCCGAGTTGCCAGATACGTCAATAAAAAAAGTCAAAAATCGCAACATTAAAGAAAGTGAGATTGTTTTGAAAGCCCTTCGCAGAAGCGTCATGGACCCAAGGGAGAAAATTTAGACCCTACTGGGCCGAAAAATACATTGTCAAAAAGATCCTCTCCGTGGGAGCAGTAGAACTAACAGATGTCGATGGAACTTAGTTTTGTTCTCTGACGAACATGCATCAACTCAAGAAATTTTATGTCTAATTCAAAGTGTAATTCAAAAAAAACTGTACCTAGAACAAGGTTCGGCCTGGTTCCTTAATGGGACACGTATACAACCTCTTTCCGAGGCTAGACCACTTTAATATTCAAAAAATTCAAGTCTCCTCAATTAAATGCATTCAAAATTTGATCAATGTTCAAATCAATTCTTAAAGGAAAAGTTCGGATGTGCTCTGCAAATGTTATTGTGGCTCTTATTCCAAATGTGCAACTAAAGCTTGTTCCAGCAGAATTTGAAACAATTTTCAAGTATGAGAAAATGATGAGGATTCTTATTTCATTCAAACTTCGAATAAGTAAAAGTTACCCTAAACCCTTAATTCAAAGCTAATTCGATTACAAGGTTGGAATCAAGTGAAGCAAAGTCATTTAAAGCCTTTTTTTACATCTACCAAACACACTCCTAAACACATTTTCTAAACACACTTCTAAACACACTTTTAAACCCATTCTCTAAACAAATTGCTAAAACACAATCTTCAAACACTTTTTCCAGCATTAAAATCAAGCTCAAAATCATTTCCGGGTCTGGTGATGATGCTCTTGAGCCTTGGCTCCTTGAGTACTTTCCCCTTACCATTCCCACAATCACTAACATCCATTTCCTCTATGCCCAAGCGCCGGGAGGAAGCAATAACAAGGTTACCAGGCTGAGTAGATAATGAACCTCCTTTGGGTTCCAAACGGTCACGAACCGGATGACCCTTACTCTCATTACTCCATTTAAAACTGATTGATGTAAGGTGTCTAGCTTTAGAATATCTGACTTTCATGGACTGGGAAATGGAGCATACCTTTGGCTTTGGCCTTGCATCCATATAACATACACATCAGTAAGAGTAACAGGCTTAGACGGGAATTGAACACTGAGGAAGGGTTTGAAAAACCAGTACCTTCCCCCCCCCCCCCCCCCCCCGCTTAAGACGATCAACATTCAACATGGTTAGCTCTGGGCTGTCCATACCACAGTCCAAAACTTTTTGCCTCAAGACAAATTTCCTCATCATTCGAACATGAGAGAAGAAACTAAAAACAGTAAGGCTAGGCACCCTTAAAGCAGAAGAACCAAATGCATACCTCATGGAAACAATTCCCCACCACGGGATCACCCATCCAATGGAAGACTCTATCTCTTGGAGAATTCTCTCCCACTCGTGCAAAGAAAGTTGACCATACATCAAAGGCCGCATAGTGAAGCCTTTTTTCTATTGTAGCTCTCCATATTCTCCGGTGGTGCCACCAAAATGAGTCTCTCCATGACCCAAACCTTGGAATGAATACAAAAATCTATATTCAATAAGCCAATTCAAGATACAAAATACAAATCCAAATTTCAAAAGAGAGCTTCAGACACTTACTTGAAGAAGCATCGGACTTCCTGAAAGCATGGAGGAAGGGTTAGCTTTGGCAACACCAAGTCCCATCAAGGTCTTCCCGATTACTAGCTCTCATATCTACAAGAGAAGCTTGGCCAACTCCACATCGAAAATTCGAAAAAAGAAAGCGGGAAAACAATCAAAATTGCTAGCTCTCATGCAACATGCCTTATGAGTATCCCCATTTACAAAATGACCTACGAGGAGGGCAAGATCAACCCCTCTCCCATATACAATAACACTCAAGGCTGGGGGCTCCAAACCAAAGAACCTCCCATACGAGCAGAAGAAATGCTCCTCCATGCTCGGCATACAAGGCTCCGCCGAGGTTTTGCACCCAATGATAGCCCCAAATTCTTCCGACAAAGGAAATATTTCACTGTCCTTGAACCGAAAAAATGGTTTTCCGGATCCCACAAACTTATGGCAGCATGAAGGAAATTCTAATCTAGCTTGACAAACCAAAGAGAGGCTAATACCCCTTGGTTCATGCCCTCTAACTATCTTTTTTCTAACTCACTCAAGTAGCTAAGCCACTCATTCATGAAATTTTCAAATCTCTGACATATTTTCTAACAGCAATGAGAAAGGGGATAAGAATTGCACCGAACAACTTCTCTAATCCCCATATTTATACAAAAAAGAGCATTTACGAAGCTGTTTACAATATTTGGTTTTATGAATTCAAAAAACAATACATATCTAAAAATTGCTTGTCCAAATCAGGACGGAATATGCGTAAACTACAAGCCGCGCACCGACAATTTCGAAAACAGTCCAATATAAGCGCCCAGGCTAATTTCAGGGTTTATTATTTCAAAATTATGTATAAGTCAAAATTCTAGTCCTAGATCGTTGTCCTAAGTCGAGTCAGCATTCGCATTACCAAAAAGTTGAATATACTTTGTCTTGCACCTTTTCTCTAGCAAAGAGCGTTATTCAAAATGGGGGCTTAAAGTGGGTATGTACACCCGAAAAAATGGGCATTTTTTTCATTTTTTATGCATACATTTAGCCACAAGTTTCAAAATCACACACAACGCATACCATTTCTATGCAAACCTTGCAAACAAATACAAAATCACATAACAAAATATCCAAAACCTTCAAAATACAAAATCCAAATTTCCAAAACACTCAAATACAAACAATACAAATACATATATCCTGCAAATAAAAACCAAATATCAAATATAAATAATCAAGATACAAACATCCAAGCCGGCAAAGCTAGATCTCGCTCCCATGCAGGATCAATCCGAGTCATCAGCTTCCTCTACAACATCAACAGGCGATGTCGCCTTGCCTTTGTTCCGACTGATATACTTCTCCAATTCCTGATCATTGTCTGTCCCCGGGGTGGCTCGCTCTTGCTCCGATATCCAAAAAGTACTAGATACCCGGCCGTAATAATCATGCATGTCGTCTGAGGCATAGAGGACAAAGGGTAGGTAGGAAACTGTTGTGGTCCCTGCTGACAGGAATAGAACTGATAGGTCTGTTGGGCCAAGGCAAGCTGACGCCACCTCTCCATCTCCATAAACTGAGCCGAGGATGGCATGCCATAAGTAGGACCCCAGGGCTGCGAGTTACTCGCCCCTACCTGAGCATAATAAGATAGCACTCAGGGTATCTGACCGCCAAGGTCCCACTCAACAAATGAATACCTGCCAGGCTGGGCAGAAGAAGAAGGCGTCGCTCTTTGGCTCCGAGCGCCTCTAAGGCTCTCCTATCGCAGCATTGCTAAGACTGAGATTAAAGTTCAGCTCAGTCCGCTCTGTGTGCTCACTGAAATGTTGGGCTCTCTCCTCGGACTCTCTACACTTCCTACACTAATATACAAAATTCAAAATTCAAAAGAGAGATATCCTGCATACAATATTCAAGATACAACGTAACAACACGGAAATATAAACTCACAGTAGGATCTCGGTCGGCAAGCTTCTTGGTCAGCTTAATGCAATGTCACTTCAAGGAATCAATCACCACTATCCAGCAAGGCATCCTTCCGTGAGGGGGATGTATACATACAAACTCAAGAATCAGTTTATAGTTACACACAACGAGATAATGGAAGTTCCAAAAAAAATGATAAGGTGCTTACTGCTACAAAACGCTTAGGGATGGTATTGGCAGCCGCCTAGTTTGAAGAAGGAGCCACATGAACTGGAACCTCTACATGTCTCCCCTCATCATCGACAAAGCGGAGAACTCTTTCTGCATAAGGGATATCATCGGGGTCAGCCTCATCAACCTACAAATAGATAAACAGGGTCAAGCAAACACAAGAATATTTCAAATATGGCAAGTATAAACATATAAAATACAAAATTCGAGATTCATAATTTAATGCTCTCTCTTGTGGAACGAAGTGAACGGCCGGAGCGAGCCTCACTAGGAAGTCCTTATAACTGGCCTCTCTATCTACAAAATCCTCTGAAGGGACACATGGCGAATCAACGCCATCTTTATGCAAAGTTGTCCTATAGGCATGGCCTGCCGCTGAGGTACTTAGCATTATAGAATCAGGAGGATTGATGAGTCATATTTATATAGGGTATTTTAGGCTCATTTAGGTTGCATTTCTAGGCATTTCTCTCATTTTTGTTGCATTTAAGTCATTATTGCATAAGTCGTCGTTATCGTACTCTATTACGCTCTGTTTGTGTTTTCTTTGATATTTCAGGTGATTTTACAATCATTTGGATGTTTCTGGAGATTTAGAGGTGGGTCGAATGGCTATCGGATGGTTCGTATTGAAAACGTCGTGTTTGATCGGAAAATGAAGTTTTCGGAAATGATTTGCGGAAGTTCCGGTTCACTTAGCTTGAGTTATTCGGCCATCGAGGCAATTCGTTATTTTGGATGACATGAAGCTAGTTTCTGATGCTCGCCATAAAATCTTGGTAATGTGGGAAGCATCATCCCAACATCGTACTTGAATCGTGCAATGTGGCCACATCAAAGTGCTTTATGCCCATATCTAGAGCTCTGTGGCCGCACCCAGCCCGCAGCACCCCGTCGCTTCACTAAACATCGTCTGCCATGCTCACAGCGAAGTGATGCGCCCACAGCGAAGTGCTGCGCCCACAGCGAAGTGCTGCGCCCACAGCAAGAAGTGTTGCGCCCACATCTCACTCACGCTTCACTAAGCAGTTGCTGGCTTGCCAACAGCGAAGTGTTGCGCCCACAGTGCGTCCAGGCCGACGAATCCATATTGTATATGTCTCTCATGCCATCGACCAATCGTTGACGACTTCTATTTTTATTTTCTCATTTATTTATTTATTATTATTTTAGAAAAGAGGAGCATATAAATACTTAAAGGAATGCTTTATTTCCTTTATGCTTTTTATTTTCCTTTACGTTTTCAATTCCCTTAGAACTCCTCTTTCACGTTCTTTTTCTCTTCTCCTTCATGAACCCTAGATTTTCTTCAAACTCCATTAATGTAACTCTTTGAGGTATTATCGAATTTTCTCTTTATTTTATTTATTGCTTTTAATTATGTTTTCATTCTTAGATTTGGTTTTCATTGTTTGTTTCATGATTGAGTAGTTCGCTTTCTAGGGTTTGGGAATCCATGTTTATATTATGAATCCTTATTATTATTGTTGATGGTTTGATTATTCATTGATATTTCTAGTTGATTAGGTTTATATTGTTAATCTTTGCAATCTGATCAATTGTTTGATTAAATCATGCTAATAGGATTTAGAATCGAAAGATCGAATTTTAGAAGCTTACCTACAACTAGCAATTCTGATTATGTTAGAGACCGTACTGCATATGTTGAATTGAGAGCTCTAGATACTCTGAATACTTGAATTGTTGATGATGTTTTGATTGATTTTGAACTATAAACATGGTGAACCATTGCCCTAGATCTTTTAATTTGTTTTGCTTTTTATTTTAGTTAAACCTTCAATCCTAAATTTCGTGACATCGTTAGTTTCACCGTACTTTGAAAGCTAGATTTAAATAGCCATCTCTCTGTGGATTCGACCCTACTTACCCTACTACATTGTTAGGAGGATTCGTTAGGATTTTATTTTTGACAGGTGTACGACAACCTATCAAGGATCAAAAGCAACCAGTCGAACTGTAGCGTTGTGCTGGACACCAACCCACTCACCCAAATACCACATGGGGCGGTAAAGCCCCGAGACCAACACCCTCCGCTCAGACAAGAAGCGGGCCTAAACTGCAAAATCCGGCATGGGCACACCATCAAAAGGGCGGAACACAACCTGCAAAAGCAAACCAGCTGAATTGATATACATAAAGAAACAAGAAATTCAAGACTTCTCAAATTACAATTATACCTCCCCAAAAGGTGTGGTCCTCCAATCCCTGCAAAATGTTGCATGGTAAAGCGAGTGCGCTCCGCTCCTTCCCAAGAAACTGCAAAAGGTAAGCCGCAGCACCAGGGCGAGCATGCGCAAAGCCAAAGAAATTCTCGAACACCCAAATCTTGAAACAAACAAGGGGTCAGTCAACGTTATGGATCAAAATACAAATACAAGATAAAAAATTAAGAGGGGTTGTTAGTACCTCTAGCACTTTCCAAGGAGCAGCCACGCCAGCCAGGTCCCTTAAGGAAGTCCTTGAAGCATTCTTCATCTCATACAAGAGGTGCTTATATGCTAAGCTACCCCAACTAAGCCCTGAAATAGATCTTAGGTCCCTCGGAGGCTATAAGTAGTGTAACATCACATGACCACTCCTGCCTGGAATGACATCCGACAAACAAGCACGAGTAAGAAGAGGCGAACCCTCTACTTCGCCGTAGCACTTGGAAACTCGATACTAGTCAGTATCTGCTTCAAAGGGCATGAATTTCCAAGATGGGCATCAGCAAGTCCCTGACACCGGGACTTCCCCACTTCAAGCCACTGCCAAACTAGACCTCCCTCTCAAAAAAGGGAAGACCAGCGATCATAAAAAAAGTCAAAGGGAGTGATTATAATCCCTTCCTAGCCCATATGGAACGTACTAGTGGTATCCCACCACCACTCCAAAAGAACTTTTGTCTTGGCCTTAATGCCAACAACCCCAAAGCCATGGATTGCCTCCCAGAATGGGGCAAAGCCCGACTGCTATCATAGAACCCTCGTGTCATCATAGTCTTAGATATACTTGAATGCTCTCACAAGCTCCTCCCGAGGCCAGAAAACTCTAATTCCCACAAGCTCGGTCTACAAAAAAAATAAGTCAGTTCAAATAAGCATGCTCCAAAAGAAAATCATGAAAACAAAAGGCATACCACGCCCATGAGCGGCCTATGAGACAAATGGTGTGTCCAGTTAAAAACCAGGTCTGCAGGCCTCCAAGCACGGTTGTCAAACATGGCCTTCTCACGCGGGACCATACCCTCAACCGAAACCTCTTCCATCACTCCAACTTCTACATCGGAAGCATATTCCTCACCAGTTTGTCTAGTAAAACTCTCGACGATTTTCCTTTGAGTGCGACGGGGAGGCACGTTAAAATGTTCAAATACAAAGTTTAACATCCAATCCTAGGGCCTATCTTACATTGGCTCACATTCTACAAAACCTAACATCCCTAGTGGTGGTAAAAATTATTCAAAAGACTACTCAGAGTCAACACCAACGCCTAGGCTATCCATGCCTGAGCAAGTGTTCAAGTCTACATCAACGCCTAGGCTACCCAAGCCTACCATTTCCTCGGAAGACCCCTAAGGTCTATATTCAAAACCAAACTCTCAGGGCCCCGCATATAAATTTTTCTATACTCTCTAACAGAGCAAGGATATTCCAAGCAAGACATATACGATTCCCAGCGCAAAATTTAAATACAAGATACAAAGTTTCAGTACTAGTTCTTCCAGTTCATGTTCAAAATGGCTATCATACAATTTTCATTATGAATAAGAAAGGGGAAGCACCTATTACTATCAACATTTCAACATTTCAAGATACAAATACGCTATCAATATTTTCAAACATGGCAATTATGTAGGTATGGATGACCTCCACCCAAAAGTGGAGAAGTTCAAAAAAATCGAATCTACATACGAAATCAAGAACCCTTAATCATATCTACCCAAGGGAGCAAAATTTCTAGACCTCATACTGTTAGGTTAAGAATAATCCAATTAACATGCAGAAAAAACCATAAGTGCCCGGATCCAAATTAATTGCACATAATCAATTAGCGTAATTCAGTTTACATACTTTGTGATGCGTTCCTTCCCTAGCTTCTCCCGAACCGTACATGAACAAGTTAGAATGGCAACCGTCGTCCCTCCGTAGAAGCAACAGCATGTTCGGATCCGCCTTAAACAAATAGGATTTAATCTAAGGTATTAATAATAGGAAATGCATGAAAACTCGTGTGTATATTCTCATCATAGACCACATATATACATGGAATAGGAAAACCATAAATATCCAAAACCCTAATTAATTAGGTTTAGGAGAGTTCGACTTTTAGGAAAATGGCAAAAACCTTAGAAGTAATGTTAGGCCATTTTGGGAAAAATCCAAAAAATCCCATAAAACTTTTAGGTGGTCATCCAAGTTGCTTGTTACACAAGTAAAACCATCGATTGGGCTTGCTTATGCACATGTCGTGCGCTGACCCAGCAGAGCTGGCCAGCTCCATGCGCGCTTGCTGCTCTCTGGCTCACTTTGTGAATGGGCTGGCGCTGGGCGCTAGCCTTGTGCACATGCGCTAGCCTGTGAGCCCTAGCCCATGGGGGTTGCTTGCGGGCTAGCTCATCGAGCGATCGGCTGGCCTTGCTCTGGCTTGTCGCTCGTCATGCTTCCGATTTATTTTCCGTTTTCGGAATTATTTCCGATTCAAAAAATATTTTCGTTTCCGATAATATTTCTGATTCTGACAATATTTCTGTTTTCGACAATATTTTTTATTCCTAAAATATATTCGTTTTCGGAAATATTTCTGATTCCGACAATATTTCTATTTCCGATATTATTTCCGATACAAACCGTATTTCCGTTTCCCGCAATATCTTCTTCTTCGATAATATTTATATTTCCGTTATGAACCATATTTTCGTTTCCGGGAATATCACTATTTCAGACAAATATTATTTCTTTACCTTTGGATGGTTTGTTTAGCTTCCACTAAAACCAACATCCATATTTCCGAATATCCATAATTAGAGTTTATATTGAATATAAAATTCACCTAAATACTTGATCCGTTCACGTACTATTTGTGTTACCCTACGGGTTCTGTCAAGAGTAAGTTGTGGCATTAATAATATTAAATTCACTGGACTTGAAGTGGCCTCTAGTTAGGCATTCAGATCACTTGATCTCACTAAATAATTAAATTGCTTATTTAATACTGAACAACATTTATTAGACGTAACATTAAATGCAAACTTGGACCAAGGGCATATTTCCTTTAGTCTCCCTTTCCTTATTCCGTTGTCGCTTGGTGCCTGCTCATGAACATAAGGTAAGACTGGTCATCCTTATTACGTTCAGAGGTATTCCTCGGTGTCATAGTTCAACTGGTCAAATAAACATATAATCATCAGCGCGTCTCCTGTGAGACCAGTCACACCATCCACTTGATGGTGTGACGAGCGCGAAACCAATAGCGTACCTCCCCTAAAACTATAAAAAAAAAAGTAACAGATCTAAACTATAGAAGTAACATACCTAAACTAAAAAAGTACCTCCTTTAAAATTATATAAAAAAAAAGTAACATGTCTAAACTATAGAAGTAACATACCTAAACTAAAAATGTACCTCCCCTGAAACTATTCTGTATAAAAAAAAGTAACATGTCTAAACTATAGAAGTAACATACCTAAACTAAAAAAGTACCTCATCTAAAATTATAAAAAAAAAAGTAACATGTCTAAACTATAGAAGTAACATACCTAAACTAAAAAAAAATACCTACTCTAAAATTATTAAAAAAAAGTAGCATTTCTAAACTATAGAAGGAACATACCTAAACTAAGAAGGTATCTCCCCTAAAACTACTCCGTATAAAAAAAGTAACATGTATAAACTATAGAAGTAACATACCTAAACTAAAAAAAAAGTACTTCGTCTAAAATTATATAAAAAAAAGTAACATGTCTAAACTATAGAAGTAACATACCTAAACTAGGAAGGTATCTCCCCTAAAACTACTCCGTATCAAAAAAGTAACATGTATAAACTATAGAAGTAACGTACCTAAAATAAAAAAAGTACCTCCTCTAAAATTATAAAAAAAAGTAACATGTCTAAACTATAGAAGTAACATACCTAAATTCGCAATTGTGAACTGGTCTCACCATCAATTGATGGTGAGGAAAGTCTCATATAAGAATTTGGGTATAATCATAGCCTATGATTCATCTGAGCACAGCCATGCATATTACAGTTTCTATCTCTACGAGAGGCCTTGTACAACTTTTGGCATCTCATCCCGATTTTTGGGAGGACAATCAAAATCTTGCGATATTTAGGTTATACTTCATTTGATAGGTGATTACCAAAGTGTTACCATTATAACCTCCTTTTGTGGTGCGACGGTTGACAATTTCAAAGTAACCAGTTCTCAAACAAGTAATCTTAAATCATTCATGTATTGAGGATTACTATATAATAAGATAATGAAATTTACTTATGACATATTTTCATCTTTTACAGTAAAGTTTCATAGGTCTTTTTGATACTTATCTTATCAAGAAAGTATCTATGCAAATGACTGCGACATTTCCATCTCCACATAGTCCAAGAAACAGAACTACTAGTTGTCTTGCATTCTAGTCGTCTAGCGTTTTCTATGCGTCCACATGTATAGAAAACTTCTGACTAGGGACCGTTTTCAACTTTTGATATTCAAGTTCACTTGATAGACGTTTCATAGTCACAGGACTGGTCCTGACAGTTTATCTTGAATATTTTTGTCAAATTGAAAGGACTCATCATTTAATACTAAACCAATATTAAATAGAATATGAAATACATTTCATATATGATAAATTCTCAACCCTGATGTTGTACAACCATGGGCCTCTAACCCATATTTAAAACACTAACGGAATTCAAAACTATGTGTTATTTCCATTGCCACAATGGGAGTATTTCATCTCACTTGTTGGATAAGTTTAGTTATCATGCTTTCCCAATCTTAACATCCTTTTCATTCAATGTCTTTTGAGATAGGATGATAAGATCTTTTGAGTATGTGTATTTCTTAATCTAGTCTTTCTTGCTTCAATTGTGGTTCAACGCATTTTGCAATGAAGAACCATCTAGTCAGCAGACATGTGATCCACCCATTTTTAGTGAAGAACTTCTTTAACATAAACAACTATGTTTCATTGCTCCTTAGGCAATAAGTACTTTACTTCAACTGTGCAGGTTGCTAGTGATGCTTTGTTTGGATTTACTTATCCAAGTAGTTCACAAATACGTGGAAGACTCTCCAACTGTATCTTAGAACATAGAAATTCATTTTAAATTTCACACGCAACTACTCATGGTCTTCAATCCATGTTGTCATTTAAAACCATGATACATGTAGATCGTGTTTGCCAATGGTTGACTCCAAAGACATCTTGCTTGATCCTTTTCCAGTGTTTATGCGTATGGCATCATTATGTAGCCTATCTTCATTTCCTTGAATGAATAACAATTCCTATTACCTTTTAAAGTACCATAGGATCTTCTTGATCTCAATCTAGTTGATCTTCACTTAGATCAATAAATATTGGTATATGTTCATCATGATTAAAAACATACAACACATTGTACACACCTAAATTGTGTCTCCCCATTGGGATGATGCCGATACCATTATCCTTGCTAGGTGGTTTGAACAACTCCGTGCGGAAGTCCTAATTGCTAGAATGTATTCCAAAATCCAAGAGCCAAAGTCCAAACCCCGAGGCCGTTCCCCTTCCGGAACTCGATACAACATTCAAATTCCAAAAACCAATTTTAAAATCCAAGTACAATCTCACCCAATGGACCACTCCATTGGTCTTACAAGGCCTTTTCCAGTAAAAATGACACTAAGCAATCCAAATTCGGGCGCCGACCCACAAAACCGAGCAGGTCGGACCTCGTCCCGTAAAACCGAATTCAAAAACCGAAACGGCTAGTTTTTAGTCGCAAACATCCTTATTCCCCAAGCAAGACTACGTGCCAAACAACGTACAATTCGTACAAAGGTACGCCCACTACAAGCCAAACACAAGGACGACATCTTCGTCCTTGTTTGGCAGCTTCTGTGCCACGTCAGCAGCGCCTGGCGCAGTTGCTGCGCTGAACGTTGGCGTCAGCTGGCGTTTAGTCCTTCATTTTCCTATTTAAACCCCTAATTTTCAGCATTTTAGGGGAGGCAATACACAACCAGAACCTCGTAATACCAAAATTGCTTATCAAAATCCAAAATACAACTCTTCAAAAATCCCATACAAATCTCAGATTTCTAAGCAATTGGGAGCTCCAAGAGGAATTCTATGAAGGAAATAATGCCCTTGGTCCAAGTATGAATTTAATGATAAGTCTAATAAATGCGGTTCAGTATTAATTGACAAGTTAATAAATTCAGTGAGATCAAGTGAGCTGAATGCCTAACTAGAGGCCGCTTCTGTTCAAGTGGAATTAATGATATTAATCCACAGCTTACTCTTGACTGAACCCGTAGGGTCACACAAATAGTACGTAAACGGATCAAGTATTTAATGGCATTAAATACTCCATGTATGGATATTCAGAATCGACGGATCTTGGTTTCAGTGGGAGCTGATATAGTCAAAAGCAAGAAATGAATACTCCGAAAACGATGATATTGCCGGAAACGGAAATATGGATCGTGTCGGAAATATAAATATTATCCAAGTCGTAGATGTTGCCGGAAACGGAAACATGGTACGTATCGGAAAATATTATCGGAAATGGAAATATTGCCGGAATCGGAAATATTGCCGGAAACGGAAATATTGTCAGAATCGGAAATATTATCGAAATCGGAAAATAATTCCGGAAACGGAAATATGAAATATTTGTTCGAAACGGAAATTAATTCCGGAATCGGAAATATTAAATGTTGTTCGTATCGGAAATGAATTCCGGAATCGGGAATTTAATCGGAAAGCGTATTGTACGAATTAGCATCGGAAGAGGCTTGCTAGACGAAGGCCCAGCACGAAGCCAGGCCATCGCCCAGCAAGCCAACGCATCCAATGACACGCCAAGCCTCGACCAGTCCCAGCGCAAGGCCAGGCCCATCCAAGCCTTGGCGCGCGCGAGCTCAGCGATGGGCTGGGAGCAAGTGGGCCTCGGCGCTGTGCGCTGTGCGTGGGCCACAAGGCTTTCGCATGGGCGTGCGGTGCTTGGGCGCTGCGTGCATGCGTGCTACACGAATCCTAAAGCTATCGGGATTCGTCATATGATTAAATCCTAATCCTAATAGATAAACTTTATTTAATAGAGTCCTAGCAGGATTCTAATTAAACTAAATTAGTATTCTAATAGGATTATAAGTCCTTTTCCATAACTCTATAAATAGGTGCCTAGGGTCACAAATTTATATACAACATTGAAGTATTCAAAGGTAAGATTTTGAAACAAAAATCAGCCAAACACTTGCAACCATTTTAGCCGAAAATTCCTAGGAACCTTAAGGGCGATTCTAGTTGGTCAAGCTTAAGGCGGATCCGGACGTGATGTGGACTATCTACGGAGGGACGACACTTGGAGTCTTAAAGACTTGTTCTTGTTCGGTTCGGGCGCAGCTAGGGAAGGCACGCTACAAAGTGTGTGCATCTAAATTATGCTATATGATTATGTGTAAATAATATTTTTCATGGCATTAAGGTTTTCCGCATGATTTATGTTTTGTCATATGTATCATAAACTAACAGTGGTATCACGAGCCTCTTATTATTTTCATAATCTAAATTGCATGACATGGTTAAATTTTGTAAATTTGCAAAGAATTAAAAGGGGTGATTAATTTTCGTAATTGTTAATTAATTGCAAATTGCGTTTATTTAATTATATGTCCGCAGTTTTTCGGCAGTTTATTTGTTACTCATCCAAATCGAGTGATTTTTGTGTCAATTCCGCATGTAAAAGGCATTCTAAAATTTTAAAAGCCTAACTATGACTTTTCGGAGGTTTTAGTTTTTCGAACGCAAAAGTTTGTAAATTTAAGATGTTAAATTGAATATTTGCGATTCTTGTTGATAAATCTTGAGTTTTTGATTGACATACAGTATATGTTTAACAACTTTGAATGCCTAGACTTGTTAATTATACAACCTAATTTGTAATTATGATTAATTTGTTGAAATTCGAATAATTTAGAATTGATTTGATTTTCATAATTAATTAATAATTTAATTAGGTATCTATGATTAAAAACTACCATAAAAATTGTTAATTTATGTAAAATTTTAAATTTTTATGACCTAGATTTGAATCCATGTTAATCCTAAATTAATTGATTAATAATTTTTCGATTTTTCGCCCTAAAATTATGAAATTAATATGTTTTATTAATTTGTCATTAATTTTGAATTAAAAATTTTAAATTTTTATGAAAGACGCTCATAAATGTTGCACGCACAAAGAAATGGAAGCTACGTGTTACCCTTAAGGGGTGTTGTATAGTGCGGGCACGCGACGACGAGCAAGGGAGCTCGTCGCCCGTGCGGTACGAATGCAGCGAGCAACCAAGTCATGGCGCGCACGCGCGAGGCAAGGAGCCTGGGCGTGTGTGTGCTGTGTTGATGGGCGGTGGGCGAAGGGGCGTGGCACAAGGTCGAGGCGCGCACGCGGGAGAGCGCAAGCTGGGTCGCCTAGCCAGCACTGCTCCGCTCACCAACGAGCGTTGCCTCGCCACGAAAGCTGCTGCGATGCATGCGGGTGAGCAGGCTGCGCGCAAGCGTGGCTTGGCTTGCTGCGTTTGCGCGTGGCTGCTGCTGACATTGTGCCATGGCCATGCGATCGGTCGTGCACACGATGGGGCTTGGGCGCAAGCCCAAGTGCTCGTCGTGTTACGATTGAGTCGTTTTGAATTTTAAATTGAAATTTTCAGTTCGGAAATAATTTTAATTAATTTCAAAATTAATAATTTAAATTGTTTTCTCGGATTTTAATTTTGAATATTATAATTTTAATAAATTTTAATTTATACTAATTATTTTACTAAAATTAAACCTTGAATTAATTTAAATTTATTTAATTCAACTGAAAAATAAATTAACTAAATGGATTCGATTATAATTTTATATGAGCTTTAAATTTTAATTAAACTTGTATGTTTCTCGTTAAACTAGAAATACATTTTTATGTTTAAAATTAGTAAAGCATATAAAGTAATTGGTTTAAGTGGGGGAAATTTTAGTCATAAACTCTTGATTAGGTCTACAAGTCCTTTAAGGTTAAACAACTTGATTAGAATTAATAAGGACTTAATAATTAGTAGATTATTGGTGCCCTTGATTAATTGTTGCAAATATTTAAGTGATGCATAACGTGTTTTACTATCTAGCTATGTGGGCCATTCATGATAATGAATGGGTGAATGGTATATATTGTATATGTACTGTTTTGTAGGTTATGAAGTGACTAGTATGGCCCAAATAGGATAGAAAATATGGTCTGTGTACCATTAATTTGAATGTAATTGGTCTAATGCACCAAAGTTTGTTTTTCAATTCAAATATGGTATGCGTACCATCAAATAGTTGTAATTAGTTTAATTATAGCTGATCCTATTTGAAGAAAATGACGCCTCCCACAGTGAAATTCAAGAAGTTTCCAATCCATTTTCAAGAAGGACTTTGAAGTTGAAGCTTCAAGATGAAGTCGGGCCATACTAGATCACAATTATCTTATGCATGGTTTAAGTTATTTATTGCTTTTAAATATGTCTTAAATATGCATGAGATTGTGGCTTGATTATGTTACATGATTAAGGATTTTAGTTCACTTAAAATCTAACCAACATAGTAAGAGCCTTTAGTTCCAAACTTAAAAAAAAAAATTGAAAAGGTGTCAGGCCAAAATAACACTTACTTGGATAACCTTTACATCAATCTAGTAATAGTTTTACGCTCAGCGAGGTGTTACTTATTGATCCTAAAGGGGTAAGGTACACAAATAATTGTGAGTACATGTTAGTTTTGGTGAAACTCAACGATATATGTAAGGAGTCCTTTTATGTCGTGGCAAAATTGATATGTTTACCTAATAAGTTCTTAGACGTACCTATTAACCAAGAGTAGTTTCTAGACTATTAGCAAAAGGATTTTGTTTACCTAAAATATTTTAGAATTGAGTCAAAATACATAATGTGCTTAATTCTTGAATGATTTTAAGGTCTTGGAATCATTTTATTCACACCTGCCGGAACAATAAATTTGAATAAAATGCCAATGACTTGTTTAAATTGCATGATTGCTTTAAATTTCAAGTTATTACTCATGATAAATGTTTAGACTTTGCATACTTCAATGTATATTTTAATTATTGTTTATAATTAAATATCTTGCACTGCAGTAAATCCTTTTAGAAAGGTAACAGTGAATTTCCTCGATTGGTAGTGAATCCAAGAACGATTCACGTAAATGAGAGAAAATGAGCAATTTAACATGTACGTTTCTTTTAGCGACTTTTATGGTTGTTTTCGAGTATCAAAGTCGAATGGCGAACCGATTGGTGCTTGTGAATTCAAAATACAATGTAAGTTTTGAGATCATAAATCATTGAGTTTAAACGCTCAGCTTTACCAATGGTTAACAACCTAAAATCTTTTTTCCATTTAATTCTCGAATGAGTCTAGTCCCTAGACATTCGAATAGATTGATGCTTAGAGAACTTTAGAAGCTTCTGGTAAGATCATCTAGTTGAAACAGAATATTCAACATAAATGGTAAGAAGTTTAGTGTCATTGGACATGTCTAAACAAAGTATAAAAGTCAACACTAGAATTCAATTCTTAAGGCTATTAGAAAGGGTATAAGAAATAGGAAAACAAAGGAACAAATGAAAGGAATCTACAATCCCGTATCTACCTATAAGTTTATATTTAAAGAGAAGTGACCTAGCAATCAAACATCCTTGGTATCATATACCGCTTGAGGTTCTTACTTCGGTAATAACTCAAATAATGGAAGTTAGGATACACTAATGACCTACAAGTGGGAAATGAAGCATGGCAATGCTACATTAGTTGTAGGGTCATCTAGTTTGTTTTAAGTCCTTTCAAAGGCTGGAACTTAATGGCTATTTTGTTCTATAATCAGCATACCTAAATTTCTGCTTCAAACACAGAAAGACTCACATTCAAAAGAACGAAAACAATGCTTGTTTGTTTGTTTATTTGAATGAAATGTTCATTTACGGTTTGAGTCAATATGCTTGATTAAAAACAAACAACTCTTTAACAATAAAAACTTTACTAGGTTCAAATCAACCCCTTGATTTGAGTTCCACTAATCTTTGGCATTGTTGCTTAGACCATATCAACAAGTTAACATTCATAAGCTCTATTTCGATGGACTTTTGAAAGTTGATTGATTTCTAGATCAATTCAAGACAAGCTAGTCTTACTTGTTGAAAGTAACAAAAGATATGAACTATTGTTAGAACGCCTAGACAATAGAGTTCAAAGCTAAAGAAAGATTTTATGACTTTATTATTTCACCTAGATTTAAGTGATATAAATTTGAATCTGTTTGGCTAGTTCAAAGATTTAGAAGTATAAAATCCACTTGGCAAGAAATCATAAAGATCTAGGTTAGATCATAACGATGATTACTTTAAGACCAAATATGATCATCAAGATTGTGCGTTGTAATTTCACGATCGAGCTCCATAAGATATGAAATATCTACGTTGGAATGATCGAAGTCAATTAGTACTTGATTCGATCAATGATGAATCATAAAAACTTTTCCTATAATTTCTAAAACAAAATGCTCAACTACCACCAAACTAAACCAAATTCGTCAAAGCTATTGAAAAGTAATTTCAGAATATCTTTTCATAATTATATATCTAAAGAGTTGCTAAACTCAGTGGGAGCTTAGTGTTTGTTATTCAACAAACTAAGGCCAAGGTATAGATATATGTTTCATTGTGATTTATTCAAATGACACATAAGGGTATTGTTTCTACCACGAATTTTTGAGAACATAATGTTTGTTTGCTCGAAATGATGTCCTTTTGGAGATTCGTTTCCAAAATGACAAGTGGGAGAAAATAGACCTCGAAAGTCTTCAAGGCGAACAACAAACATAAACGGACATTCCGGAGGCTTTTCGAAGTTCTTTAGAAAATCGGAACACGTATTCTTTAAGGACTTTAGAAGTGGCTTTTAAAGAATAGACATCTCTTAGAAGACTTTACAAGTGCTTCAAGGAGAACAGAATATTCAAAGGACTTTCAAGTGGCTATTGATATTCTATTGTTTGATGTTCTATACCCAAGTAGGCATAGAGTTCAAGTCACTGAAACTATGAGATTCTTCTATTAGATAGTGAAGAAACATAGAGTTCAGGTCAATGAAACTATGAGATTCTTCTATTAGATAGTGAAGAAACCTACAACTTGCAGTCAAACTATTATCTTGTAGATTAATGAGTTTATGACTTCTAAGAAAGCTATGACGAAACCTAGATTCCCTAAAATGGTTAAAGGCCATATATAGACTCAAATTTTTTAGATGGTTAAAGGCCATAAAACATAACAAATGTTTTGATGACAAAATTGAAATTTTGTTGATTTGCAAGAATGGTTTAACACCTATTGGTTGCAAATTGGTTTTAAGGATAAAAACCATCAAACATTGAATTGTGTTCACACACAAAGCTAGATTAGTTGCTAAATGTTTTGATGACAAAATTGAAATTTTGTTGATTTGCAAGAATGGTTTAACACCTATTGGTTGCAAATTGGTTTTAAGGATAAAAACCATCAAACATTGAATTGTGTTCACACACAAAGCAAATTCACGGTGTGGATTGTGTTGAAACCTCATGCATAATCGTAATGCTTAAGTCTATAATTCAAGCAATGATTGCATATTGGTACACATGGAAATTGGATTACAAAAACGAATTCCTCAATCAAATGTTGGAAGAAACTATGTACATGGTATGTCATAGGATTTGTGGATCCAAATAAATACTTGAAAAGGAAAGATAGCTTATGAAATCTAAGTACAGATTTAAGCAAGCAAATTGGGAATTAAAACTGTATTTTAGTGAAGCTAATAAGTATTTTAGTTTCATAAAATGTACATGATTCTTATAGATATATCAGAAGTTTAGTGGGAGTACGTAAAAACTTAATTGGTCCTATGTGTATCTCACACATATCTCTCTATTGTGAAATAACATTCATATGCTAATAAATTAGGTTTGAAATTATTCATCAATGATGGACCAAGGCGAAACTTAGTACATACTGGGTATTAAGATCTATTTCAAAAGATCTTATAATATTGTTTTGGATTAAGTAATGGCATTTACTAAATCAAACACGAAAGACTCCATTGGAGATATTCGACCCATATGAATAAATCTAAGTAACGAATGTTTGAACTATGTATAAGCATTTAGTAAGTTAAACATCAAAGGATCTAAGTGAGATTCTTAACCTATATTATAAAGAATTTAGCTGGATTTAGTATCTACTGAAACTAGAATGAGCTAAAGTTACATAAATAGAATTCAATTGGGAATTATTCTGCAAAAGAATTTATCATGTATGATATAATATGAGGATCGCCAAAAATGTATCGTATGACTTTTGGCATAACGAACATATACCAATCTCTATTGATTTAAGTGAAGATCAACTAGATTGAGATTAAGAATACTTAAGGTACTTGAAAAGGTACATAGGAATAGTTCTTGATTCAAGGAAATAAGGATATGCTAAATATTGATGCTGCACGCATAAACACTGGCAAAGGATCAAGCAAGATTCCTTTGGAGTTAACCATTGACAAAGATGAGCTAAAAAAGCATCGTGTTTTGAAATGGCAACATGAATTGGAGACCATGGGTTGTTGCGTGGGAAATTAAAATAATAATTTCTATGTTCTAAGATATAGTTGGAAAGTCTTCCACGTATCTATGAACTGCTTGGATAAGTAAATCCAACCAAAGCATCACTAGCAACCTATACAGTTGAATTAAAAGTACTTATTGCCTAAGAAGCAATAAAACAGGGTTGTTTATGTTAAAGAGTTCTTCATTGAACTGGGTAGATCACATGTGCGTTGACTTAATGGTTCTTCATTGCAAAATGCGTAGAACCACTAATGTAGCAAGAAAGACTAGATCACAAAATAAACATACTCAAAAGATCTTATCATCATATCTTGAAGAACATTCGATGAAAAGGATATTAATATTGGCAAAGCATGATAACTAAACCTATGCAACAAGAGAGAAGCAACACTCACGTTGTAGCACTGGAAATCAAGCATATATAGCTTTGAATTCCATGAAATGTTTTAAAGATGGGTTTGAGGCCCATGGTTGTAAAACATTGGAGTTGTACATTTATCATATATGAAATGTATTTTCATATTCCATTTAATCTTGGTTTAGTATTAAATGATGAGTCCCTTCAAATTTGACGATATATTCAAGATAGACTGTCAGGACCAGTCCTGTGACTAAGAAATGTCTATCAAGTGAACTTGAATGTCAAAATTTGAAAAAGGTCCCTGGTCGGAGTTTTCTATAAAGATGGACGCATAGAAAACGTTAGACGACTAGAATGCAAGATGACTAGTAGTTCTGTTTCTTGAACTATGTGGACATGGCAATGTCATAATCATTTGCATAGATACTTACTTTGGGAAGACTAGTATCGGACAGAACTATGAAACTTTACTGTAAGAGATGAAAATCTGTCATAAGTAAATTTCATTAAAATTATTAGACACTAATCCTCAATACCTGATTGATTTGAGATTAGTTGTTTGAGAACTGCTTACTTTGACGTTGACCAACCGTCGCACCGTAAAAGGAGGCTATAAAGGCAACGCTCAGGTAATCACCTATCAAACGAAGTCTAATCTCAAGATCGCAAGATTGGGATTGTCCTCCCATAAATCGGGATGAGATGCTGAAAAGTTGTACAAGGCCACTCGGAGAGCTAGAAACTGTAAAATGCATGGCCTTCCTCAGATGAATCATAGGCTATGATTATCTGTTTATTTGATCAGCTGAACTCTGAAACCGAGAAACACCTCTTGACGTAATAAGGATGACAACTCTTACCTTATGTTCAAGAGCAAGCATCGAGCGACAAAGGAATTAGGAAATGCACACTTGTCCTTAGGGACAAGTGGGAGACTGAAGGAAATAATGCCCTTGGTCCAAGTATGCATTTAATGATAAGTCTAATAAATGCGGTTCAGTATTAATTGACAAGTTAATAAATTCAGTGAGATCAAGTGAGCTGAATGCCTAACAAGAGGCCGCTTCAGTTCAAGTGGAATTAATGATATTAATCCACAGCTTACTCTTGACTGAACCCGTAGGGTCACACAAATAGTACGTAAACGGATCAAGTATTTAATGGCATTAAATACTCCATGTATGGATATTCGGAATCGACGGATCTTGGTTTCAGTGGGAGCTGAGATCGTCAAAAGCAAGAAATGAATACTCCGAAAACGATGATATTGCCGGAAACGGAAATATGGATCTTGTCGGAAATATAAATATTATCCAAGTCGTAGATGTTTCCGGAAACGGAAACGTGGTACGTATCGGAAAATATTATCGGAAATGGAAATATTGCCGGAATCGGAAATATTGCCGGAAACGGAAATATTGTCAGAATCGGAAATATTATCGAAATCGGAAAATAATTCCGGAAACGGAAATATTAAATATTTGTTCGAAACGGAAATTAATTCCGGAATCGGAAATATTAAATGTTGTTCGTATCGGAAATGAAATCCGGAATCGGGAATTTAATCGGAAAGCGTATCGTACGAATTAGCATCGGACGAGGCTTGCTAGACGAAGGCCCAGCACGAAGCCAGGCCATCGCCCAGCAAGCCAACGCATCCAATGACACGCCAAGCCTCGACCAGGCCCAGCGCAAGGCCAGGCCCAGCCAAGCCTTGGCGCGCGCGAGCTCAGCAATGGGCTGCGAGCAAGTGGGCCTCGGCGTTGTGCGCTGTACGTGGGCCGCAAGGCTTGCGCATGGGCGTGCGGTGCTTGGGCACTGCGTGCATGCGTGCTACACGAATCCTAATGCTATCGGGATTCCTCATATGATTAAATCCTAATCCTAATAGATAAAGTTTATTTAATAGAGTTCTAGCAGGATTCTAATTAAACTAAATTAGTATTCTAATAGGATTATAAGTCCTTTTCCATAACTCTATAAATAGGTGCCTAGGGTCACAAATTTATATACAACATTGAAGTATTTAAAGGTAAGATTTTGAAGCAAAAATCAGCCAAACACTTGCAACCATTTTAGCCGAAAATTCCTAGGAGCCTTAAGGGCGATTCTAGTTGGTCAAGCTTAAGGCGGACGTGCTGTGGACTATCTACGGAGGGACGACACTTGGAGTCCTAAAGACTTGTTCTTGTTCGGTTCGGGCGCATCTAGGGAAGGCACGCTACAAAGTGTATTCATCTAAATTATGCTATATGATTATGTGTAAATAATATGTTTCCTGGCATTAAGGTTTTCCTCATGATTTATGTTTTATCATATGTATCATAACCTAACATTCTAGCCTAAACATAACTATGTATTTCCGAATCCCAATCCTAATCTACTATGTTTCTATGATTTCTATTTCAAAATGATTAGTAAAGTTGGCACTTTTACTCTTAAAAGTGTCACTTACAACAATCACACATTTTTATAAAATCAACACTTTCTATGATACAAATACAAAGTTCCAAGATTCAATGATGTTTAAGGTTGTTTGTAATCACTTCCTTAAACTAGAACCATCTTCAAAACATGGAGTAATCAAAGGTGAGGCCTTTTTAATGTTTAAAGGTCTAATCTTTGAGAATCAAGACTCCACTTTTCAATATTCAAGTTCATGTTTCATTTTCAAGATTTTATGATGTTTAAGGTTGTTTGTAATCACTAACTTAAACTAGAATCATTTCAACTCATGGAGCATATCAAAGATGAAATCTTTTCAACATTAAAAGATCTAATCTTTGAGATTCAAGACTCCTTATTTCAATATACAAGTTTAATGTTCAAAATTCAGTATTTCAAGTTCAATTTCTATGTCAAAAATCTAAGACTCTTTGGGTTGAGCAACTTGACCTAAATTAGAGATTTTTAGACTTGAATCCGTGTCGGACGCACTTATTCTTAAGAAGTCGTTTGGCGTTCGGATCTCAAATTCAATAGTATAATTTCAATATCGCATCTTTCGATTATGCACTTCAATATTGCAATTTCAATAATGCCTTTAAATATTGCACCTTTCAATTCCGCACTTTCTATTTATGCAACTTTACTTGCCTAGTCCTTCTAGGCAATGTGGATTCTCACCTAGTCCCTTTCTAGGTGGTGATGTATTTTACTAATTACGCACTCATTTTCTATTGTGATGTTGCTTTACTTCTTTATCGCTTTCATCACCTCACATCCTAAATACAAAATACAAGTTACACCACGCTTAACAAAGATAATTTTTTGGACAAACCGGCCTCAGGTTCCCTTAAATTAACTTTAAAGCGAAGTGGTCACAATACAAAAGTAGAAATCCTATTTGTGCAAGTTCTAAATTCAAACCCACATAGTGTCATGACTAGGGTATTTTCGAAAATGTTTTATGCCATGCATTTGAATATAATTTCTATGGTTCGCGGAATAAGCATCTCGTTCCCTTGCCCGTATCTCACCCATCCGTTTATAAGATTCAATGCCTTATCTGAGTAGAGTCAATTTTGGTCTTTCCAAACGGGACTTTTAAAAATATTTGGTGTCGACTACTTCGAAATCAAAAAATTACAAAAAGCCTTCCGTAGGGGAAATACAAACTTGTCTAAGACGGAAGAAAAACCCCTCTACAATTCTGGCGACTCCGCTGGGGAGTTCCTGATTTCAACTTCGAAAATACGAGCATACTTTGAGCAGCAAGCCACTGATCTTCTTAAGTTCAGGATGCCAGCTGCATGCATCCAGCACAGTGGCTCACAGTGGCTCTGTTGCTTAAGTTTTCAGGTGGGAGTCAGTCTGTTTTTTAATTTCGAAGGACACTCCCAAACCTTCAGAACGAATGTCGAAAAACGAGCCTTTCAAATACAATATTCAAATGCGATTTTCAATTTTCAATTTCTAGGCATTTCATGCATATTTCGAAAACCATATTTGTGCAAAACGAATTTCTACCTTTCTCAATACGGATGTGATTTACATTCGGGCTAGCCCTTGGGGGCAACGAAATGGTGATTCTCCATACAGTTCCTGACCAAAGTGTGTGACCATTTCCACACCTACCGAAACTTGGTATGTGCTTGACATTCCCGATGTCAAGTATGGAGGTTGTCTGCCGACACACACGTCCCTTAGGTGGATGTGCAAGTTGTTGCCGGATCCGCCTCTTAGTCTAGTACCCTTTTGAAACCCAAAACCGACCACTTGCATCATACAAAACTTATACCGACCTTAGGTTGAGAAATTTGCATGTCGCATTTCATATCCATGTTAGTATGACAACATGCTATTTGTGCATTGTGTGGGCGTCTTTACACGCGTGAATGGCTAACCTCGAGTTCTAGCTTTGCCAAAACCATTAGCCTCCAACTAGGAAACCAAACCCTTAGGACCATCATTCACACCTCATGCATCCAAAATCTCCGATTTAAGGTCCTTTAGGAGTGCCACTCCATTTGATTCAAAGCCCTTAAACACGTCTCACGCACAAATTCCAAATCCAAATTCCATCCAACGGCGTCATAACGCCTGATTTTTTAGTCGAAATTTCAAATTTCAAATTTCAAATTCAAATCCAACGGCGTCATAATGCCGGATTTTCAAGTCCAAATTTAAAATTAAAATTTCAAATTCAAATCCAACGGCGTCATAATGCCGGATTTTCTAGTCCAAATTTCAAATTTCAAATTCAAATCCAACGGCGTCATAATGCCGGATTTTCTAGTCCAAATTTCAAATTCCAAATTCAGAATTCAAATCTAACGGCGTCATAATGCCGCATTTTCTAGTCCAAATCTCAAATTCCAAATTCAAAGTTCAATCCAACGGCGTCATCATGCCGGATTTTCTAGTCCAAATTCCAAATTCCAAATTTCAAAATTCAAATTCAAAATTCAAAATTCAAATCCAACGGCGTCGTAATGTCGTATTTTCTAGTCCTAATTTCAAGTTCCTAATTCAAAATTAAATTCAACGGCGTCATGCCGGATTTTCTAGTTCAAGCATTCAAATATTCAATTTCATCCTTCAAACCTCAAATTGAAGTTACCAATTTCAATCTCAAAACCTCAAGTTCAAATGTCCAAACTCATGCCGTCATAATGCCGACTTTTCTATTCCATATTTCAAACCTCAAGTTCGAAGTTCTAAATTCAATCCTTCAAATTTCAAGTCCTATATTCGAAAACTTCAAATTCCAAATCCATGATGGCATAATGCCGAATATTCCTCATTCAACTTCACATTCAAAACCCCATGACCAAACACTTCAAAATTCCAAGTCCACGGCGGCGTGATGCCGGACTTTCAAAATTCCAAATCCAATGCCTCAAATCCATGGCGGCGTAATGCCGGATTTTCAAGTTTGCATTTCAAAATTCATAGCCTCATACTCTATACAAAAATACATCTTTTCCATTTCCATGTTCAAATTCCGAATCAAACTCAAATTTCAAATTCATCTTCGAACTGCAAGAGTTCTTGCTTTCCATCGCTCCCAAATACAAAATTCGAAAATATTTCCAATGGGTTGAAAATCCCTTGAAATAATGCAAATTCAAAATCCAAATTCTATCATGGGTTGAAAATCCCTAGAAATAATACAAAATCCAATGGGTTGAAATTCCCTTGAAACATTCCAAATCCATCGGGTTGAAATTCCTCAGAAATAATACAAATTCAATTCCCAAATTCTATTCACGGGTTGAAACTCCTCAGAAATAATACAGATTCGATTTCCAAATTCTATTCACGGGTTGAAATCCCCCTAAAATACTTCAAAATTAAACGGGTTGAAACTCCCCTAAAATACTCCAAATCTACTTCGGGTTGAAATTCCTTTGAAAATTAAATTCCAAAATCCAATGGGTTAAAATTCCCCTAAAATATTGACGGCACTACTACAAAAACTGGCTATGGAACCATTGCTAGGTCACCGTATAAGTCACTTATTAGGTTTCTTAGATGAAGAAACCAATTATCTTAGAAGTGTGGTTTCTTAGGAAAAATATAAGAAACCGCATATCTGAAATATTTGGTTCCCTAAATAATATTATATTTAAGAAAGAATCAAAGAAACCGTAGATCTTTCAAATCCAGTTTCTTACTAATATACTATATAAAATTATCATATTTATTTTTTAATGTAACTAAGGTTGTGAATAATTTTTTGCCTCGTTGGATTTCCGCCTAACCTTACCTGCGCACAGCCAGGAAACAAAATAACTTCTCTTCCTGAATCCACGATTTCAAGTTTATCTTCTCTTCAATTTTTTCCTTTAATTCGTAAAACCTAACTTCAATTCATCAAGAACCGATTTCACAGAGCTCAAGCAATTCACCACCGCACCACCGCACCATCGCCGGCGAAGGGCGACTCGTTCTCCTTCCCAATCGCTTCTCCATCTTCCTAATTTCTTCTACTTTGTGGTTCCATTGGAACTTCAACCGCTACCGCAACCACCGTCTCCACCACCACATACGACCTCCGTTCTGCCGCCAGTTCTTCAGCTCCTGTAATTTTAGGTAATACCTCTTTTCAACTTTTCCCCTAATTATGATTTTACAATTTTCTCTCCTCATTTGTGTTTGAGTGATAATTTGGTTGAAATTTCATCTGAAATTAAATTTCTATGATGACATGTACGAATTTTTTTAAAAAAATGAATACAAGGGTTAGGAAAAGTTTCAGCTAAAAAAATAGGTGAACAACTACTTTGTAATTTCTGTATGTAATCTTCCTTTTCGTTAAATTTTAGTTCGGTTCTTATGATTTTTTTCCCAGAGAAATGCAAAGAAATTTGGAATTTTTTCTTGTTTAGAAATTAATTTGAGTGAAATATTGTGGGATTGCAGAAATTTTATTGTTATTTTGGGGATTTCTTTCGATTTCGTTGTGCAATTTCAAGCTAAAGTTGATAGAGAGGGAAATTAAAGCAACCATCAACACTTTTACAGGGGAAATCAGGTTCGCGTTCTCTGAAAAATCCCTAATTTTCCCCTAATCTTATTTTATTAATTAGGGTTTGTAATAATGTTTGTCAGTTAGCGAGTTACAGCTTGATATGATTGTTTTTTCTTTTTGGCATTTATGCTTCTTGAGTTGCATTTTTATTTATTTTTTTGTAATTCAGTGGGTATTATGATTGATAATGATGTTAATAGATAGTTCCTAGTTCAAAGATTTCCGTTCTTATAAAGTGATTCCTGTTATAGTACCTAAAAAGAAGGGAGAAAATAGATTCAGTTTACATTTGCAGATGCAAAGAAACAATGTAGGAATCACATAATGATAATGCTTCATGAGGAAGAAAATTAGAAAAGGTGAGGTTGGTTCGTTTTGGAAGGATACTTTTTGATACTATCTATATATTGCTTGCTATAGTAGGGATCACTTAATCACAATGTTTGTTTATTTTATGCTTTTGATAGAACATGCTAAGGTTGTACATGTCATTTTTCGAGTAATACATATAACAGTCGTCCACGCCGTTTGATATCTTATTAGGCGAATAAGGGTCTGTTACTAAATTTAGATCTTAATAGAAGTGGCGATAAAGTAGGTAACCTCAATGTACTTCAACGGAAAGGGAGAAGGCCTTATGAGTAGATGCAATCTCAGGTGATATAAAAAATAACAATTAGGCATCATGATGAGGAAGAGACCGGCAAAACAATTTTAATCCATTTTTTTTACTGATACACTGTAATTATCACCACAATGTATTACAAGGGAATAAAGATAAATGGTACTAATAACTGGTAAAGATAAAATGTGATTAGCCTAATTTACCAGCAGCTTCTAATGCAAATTTAAGATGCCTCGCATCGGACTTTGCATCTTGCGGCTCTATCTGAAGCCGATGGGCATCAGGTCCACCTTAAGTCCTTGGACGCCTCCTTCAAGATAACATGCATGTGGTCTTGACTACTCCGTTTCAGAAGCAACAGAATTGTACGCTTCTGCGGATCTGTTGACATCTGATCTGAGGGCATTGACAGTTTCCTTAGGTTCTTCTAGTTGGAGTTAAGCACCAAGCAGTGGCTCCAATTCCAATTCAATCAGAGACCAATATTAGACATTTTTGGCAGATAAAGTTTTAGAGCACCAACATACCTGTGCTTCAACTTTTGTGTAATATTTTTTAATCAAAATTTAACAACTGTATCACACAAATTTCACTCATAGCCGGAACTTACCGATTCAATAGAATAACATGGAACCATTAAGATGACTCCAATCAGAAACTTCTGCCCCTGAATACAAAATACCATAGATAATCATTATTAGTTTTAAGACATCTGCGCACGTGCTATAGAAAGAGGCTCAAATAAAAAGCAGAATATCATAAAGAAAATACAAATTAAACAATTAAAGGGATTAAGATAGAAACCTCTGGATTCTTGTAAGTAGAAAGGTGCTCAAATCCAAGGTATAATGGAAGGTATAGGGTCAAAATCACAAAGGCGCCTGCAATAAGAATCAAATGAAAGTTTGTCTTCATCAGTACAGTTAACTTGCAGCAAATCACCAGTAGTTCCAGATAAATCCAGCATTATGATCATTGATCAGCAACCAAACTTGGTTGCAGAATCAATGTAACTCCATATGATTCCCCCCACAGCTAGCATAACACCAAATCCCTAACTAAGACCTTTTTACACCAGTGCTTTAAGTTAACAAAATATCAATCAAAAACCCCCCAAAAGATTTTCAGTATGGATTCCCAACGTAATCAGTTCAAATTCATAATCCCAAAAATTTCTGATGATTTTCAGTCAATAACAAAGCTATCAAATAATCCCAGGAAAAAAACTTCCCTAAAATATAATGTTTTGAACAGAAATAACCTACATGTGTACATAATTTGCATATTTTTCAACCCAGTGCCGAAATTTCGACCTCTATGGCTCTATCAACCCTACCCCAAAGAATCATCCATATCAGTAACCCCACAAAAATACAATTTAACATTACTCCCTCCATCCCTTAATATTCGCATCGCTTTCCTTTTCGGGTCGTTCCTTAATATTGCACCGCTTCTATAAATAGAAAGTTTTTACCAATATTATATTATTTTTCACACTTATGTACTAACTCACTCCCTACAAAAAATCATTTAAAAATTCACACCCCCACTACTCCCTTACACATTTCCCACTAACTATATTAGAACAAATACCCCACTATCAAGTATCAACTACTACCCATTAAATTAATACGTCAATTCAAGTGTCTTAAATTCCGCACCGGTCAAACCGGTGCGAGTATTAATCCACTGTCAAAAGAAAAGAAAACAAGAATATCCAGTAATTAATCCACTGTCAAAAAATATCATTTTGATTTACTCACCATGGATGACGTATACTGGTTCCTGCAATGAACTGTATTGTCCCCCTCAAGGTGCTGAGGTTTTTTACTACATCATCTTTCTCACTCTCGGCGCGTTTCAAGGTCTCCTTGGCTGTAGAATGACTGTTTGAAGTTTGCTATTATACTGCTGCTAACTATTGTTACAGTCCTCTAATCTCTTATACATGTCATTTAGGGAAGATATCTGCACATGAACACAAACATAGAAAATAATGAAATAAATCACCTAGTTTCAGTAGACTATCCGGAAAAAAAGAAACAGCAAACAAACGGAAAATTGGAAGAAGTACCTAAATCAAAATCATAAAACAACTTTGTTTATTGTCTAATACTATACGTCCGATCCATGCTTAATCCACTCAAATAAGAGAACTTATGCGTGGAATCTTGATGTATCAACTGAAGTCTGAAGTCCACATCACAAAAGCCAGTTGATAATTAATCAGCTGTCCCTATTTATTTTTACACTAGAAGACTAAATTCACAATGTCTAATCTATCTTCTGTGCAATTCACTAAACTACTCAATCAAGAAGGGTAGATGAGCAAAGAGGAGCAACAAAATCAACTTCACGGGTTCAAAACGATCATAGAAGATAACTCGCCGCACAATAAAATTCGAAACTAGTAATAATCTCATCATGTAACTTGAAAAAATTTAAAACTACCACATTGTAAATAGAAACAAAAAACCAGTACTATCATTCTTCTGATCACAATACAATGTCTCCAAGTTCTTAAGAAGAAAAAAAGGTTGGAAGGCTTAAGATGCAAAAATAGAGGTAATTTCTCAAAGTATCTATCCAAACCAAACCCTCTGAAACTTTCACTTTGTTTAAGCTGATGCAGCTGCTCCTAGCTTCCTTGGTGCAGCTTGAGTACCTAACCAAAGCAACACAACAATTAGCTTAACACAAGCACCCTATAAGCAAAATAAACAAGGTAATCTCATTAGAAATACAATATGCATACCCTCTCTGAAACCGGTCTTGAAACGGCGTGGATTATGATTTTGATTATAAATATAAGACGTATAGTATTAGACAATAGACATTGTGCTAGTTGTTGCTAGACAAAAAACTGGCAGAACATAATTCTCCAGTGTCAAGCTAGTTAACATAACCGTCTTGATTCTGTTTTTAAATAATAAGCATGGAAATCAGGTGCTATTGTCGACCTGCGTAATAGATTAGTCAAGTCAGGTTATGTTTGGTTTGAAATTGATTAGGCTTTAGTGTGTTATTCCTATTTCTCAAAGAGCACACGAGAACATCAAAACCCCTGCCAAGTACTTGGTCAACGCAGAATATAACAGAGAAGGTATAAAGATTATATTGTCTAGAACCAAAGTTAGCAGTCAATCAAACAATTACACATCTAACCAAACAGCAAGCTCTTGCCACTAACTCCAATCACCTTGTTTAATGGTAGTGCCACTATCCAAACAGGTTGACACTATCCAACAATTTTGCACCATGTTGAGAAGCTTAGTAGAGTACATTCACCTGATTTTATCAATTGTAAACATCTAAGCCTACTATATAGATTAGACCTGGTTATTGGACAGGGTAGTCCAATGGATATAGGGTTAGGGTCAAGTTAATAGGGCTTTTATTGGGCATGACTCTTATTGGACAGGGCCTTTATTGGACAGGGTCATTATAGGGTCAAACTTATACTACAATTAGTTTGAAAATAAAAATAGTAATGATACAAAAAATTACATGCATAGCTTCGTATTTACTTGTACTTGCACATGGCTCTTTTGTTTTTCATTTTTCATTGTTCGTTTATTGACCCGCCCAATAATGACCCGCTATTGACCCGCGACCCGCTTTTAACCCGCCCATTATCGACCCTCTAAAAATGACCCTTTCAATACCCGACCCTCTTTTGACCCGCACCGACCCTGACCCGCCCCGCCCGATAACCAGGTCTAATATAGATTAGAAAAGCTTGTTCAAACTAAAATCAGACTTATATCATCCAAAACAATCATAATCAAATCTGCTAAAAATTCATAATCAAATATCTATCAACGAAATTCAGATAATCAAATAAAAAACAAACATTAAGGTCAAACCTATATCATACAAAACAGCAAAAACGAAGTTGGCTGCACGGTTTAGTTTGAGTGTAGTCAGGAGGTTGGGATATGAAGAGGTTGACTTAGAGTGTGATCCATGAAGGTTGTGAAGAATTCATACGAGAAAAGCTGGCATATCCTCATGGACTTGATCCTAAATGATGTAGTCTCTTTAAGTCAAAGTTTTAATTTATTTTGATTGTTTTCATGTAAGTCGAACCGGGAATTAAGCTATTTTAAAACATTTACCTAATCTTAATTAATATCCTCCGCCGTAGAATTAAGCATCCTTGACAAAATTTACTTCACATGTACTTGATTAGTTTATATCTTATAACATATACTTATTCTAATCGTTTTTATGTCTTGTATATATGTAGTACTTTCCTCAAGTTCCTGCCACTTATTCTCAAGCGATGATTGACGAGACACGGGATACCTTGGTTACATACTTTTTCAAGCAAAGATTGATGAAGATGAAGAAAATGATATGATCATGAATGACCTTTGTAGCTAGTACATATTGAAACTTTCTAACAAATGTTTTGGGAATCTCGTAGCAAGTTAATACATTTGAAGTACTTTTTTTAGATTTGAACTTGTGATTAGAGTTTGGAGAATGTTATATTACATTAGTTTTATTTACTTTATTGCTTTGGAGAACAAGAAGTTGGTACATTGGTCGGTTTGGAGAATTTTTAAGCATATCATATAGAGTTGATGGATTATTAATTACCATACCATTGAGCCAATTAATTTGGATATTTGTTTGAATCTAACAGGTACTTACCATGTAATTTGAAAATATATATTGTATGTCAATAATTTATTAGTACACGTTTTAATAAAATAAAAAATCACAGAAACCAGATATTTAATAAATATGGTTTCTTAGACCGTACGCAAAAACAAATCAAAGGAACCGCACTTTGTAACAAAGTGGTTTCCTAGTACAGTCAAAGGAACCGCACTTTGTAATAAAATGGTTTCCTAGTACAGTTAAAGTAACTGCATACTTCCTTATTTCGGTCTCTTATTCTTTGTATTTAAATTCACAGAACATGATCTAATTATAAGAAACCAGTTTTTTGACAAAATCGGTTTCTTAGAGATATCAAAGAAACCGGGCAAAAAGTAAGGTCTCTTATGCTAAGAGACCTACTACCTAGGCACCGTATAAAGTGAGGTTTCTTTGCCTTATTTTGCACGGTTTCTTAGGCTATTTTTGTAGTAGTGCGGGTTGAAATCCCCTTGAAATAATACAAAATCCAATTCCCTTTCGATCTGGTTGAAACTCCCTTGAAATAATACAAAATCCAATCTCCTAAAATATTTCCAATAGGTTGAAAATCCCTTGAAATAATTCAAGTCCAATTTCCAAATGGGTTGAGATTCCCCTAAAAATAGTCCAAGTTCCAATAGGTCGAAATATTCTTTTTCGATATTTCAAGTTCTAGTACATGGAGAAAACCTCCCCAAAAGAATGAAGCTCCTCTCAAATATTTCCAACGGGTCGCAAATCTCGAATACAAATACAAGATCCAAAATCTCGAATCTTCGGAGTGGCACTTAGAGTCAAGTCTAGGTCTCATTCATTGCATGCATATCATATCATGTGTCGGGAAGTCCAATTTCTAAATTCAAATCATGTGGTAACTAGGTGCTCGAACTCATTCTCTCAGAATCCTATTCAAGGTGACTTCACTAGCAACGGCTGTAGCAGAGCTCTATGAACGTGTTGAAGAAGCTGAGGCTCGCATAAGGGCTCTCGAAGACAATCAAGAAACTCTTTTCCATGATGTGGGTCCTTTCGAGGTAGAGGATATTTTCCATAATCAAAGGCCTGCGCGCTACCTTGTGCAACCAAGTCAAGGTTCGGAGTCTGGGTTTGTTACCGAATTGCCTCAAGAAGACATTTGTGGGATATGGGCAAGCGACGATTAAAACATATACCAAGACCCTCCTATTGAGAACATCTCTGACGATGAATGCCAAGAAATTGTGAACGTCGATTGGTACTTGGACACTAAGGCAGAAAATAATGTTCAGGTCATGACTAGATCAGGCCGAATTCAGGAGCCAATCAACATGACAACACCGGCAACTAACATCCCTCTACCCACCGAAGAGAATCCTTTGATCAAGCAATTGAAGCGCACAAAGGCAGAGGTTAACATTTGGAAACTTATGGCTTCCTCCGTGGAACATCGTACTGCTCTAATCAATGCTCTTGTCAAGTTGAATGTCACCCCAGAAGTTATTCCCGACAAGCTAATCGGGTTACTAACAAATCTGGAAGAAGGAATTACCTTTACAAATGAAGACCTCCCACCTGAGGGGGCAAGCCATCACAAGGCTCTCTATCTGACCGTTGAATACAAAGACAAAATCATCCCCATGACTCTAGTGGATAATGGGTCAGCCATAAATGTGTGTCCTCTTCGCACGGCTGAAAATTTGGGTTTCACTCCTAGTGACTTTTCTAGTTCCTCCCAAGGTGTTCGTGCCTATGACAACACTCGTCGGGAAGCAATGGGAACTCTTACCCTACTACTCCGAACAGGCCCAATTGAGCGCAAAGTGAGATTTCAAGTGCTCAATATCAACGCAAGTCTCAATCTCCTTTTGGGGACACCTTGGATCCATGACCTCAAAGTTGTGCCATCCTCACTCCACCAGAAAGTCTGAATGGAGGTCCAAGGAAATGTCATTACTCTAAATGCATCCCATCCAAGAACCAAGATAGCTGACAAGGCTCTGATATTAATAGAACATGATGACAATGAAGAAGACCTTTGGGGGTTCAGTGCTGAGGTAGGAACCATCGAGTCAAAAATGAATCCCATGGCAAGGCACATAATGATTAAGCGTGGGCGATTCTTAGGCACTACCCTGCCACCGCCTACCGAGTCTCCTTTCAAGACCCACGGTCAGACTAATTGTTGTGGTCTGGGATACAAACCCACTAAGCATGACAACAAGAAGTAAGAGGCTAAGCTAAGAGCCCGTCGAGCTGGTAATGATCAATTCAAGATACCTCCCTGTCAGCGTACACTCAATGGACAATTCATAAAAAAAGGAGAGAATGACCTGTACTTTGACTTCCCAAAGCCATTCTATGATACTACAAAAGGGGTTCTCTATCCGGGGTTCGAGATCTTTCAAGACTGTCACTTCCTCGATGATGCCCCTCCGATACAAAACAAGGCTACCCCTGAATGCCTTGATTCATCAGCTTTTGGTCTCTTGTTCGGCCAAGAAGTAACACCGATCATTCCTGAAGATATTATGGTCACTCAAATCGAAGATTTTGACCCATCTAAGCATATTAGTCCAAGTGAGAGGATGGTCAATGGCTGGAGGAAATCCCTCAAGATCTCTTCTCCAAATGGCAAAATGTTCAAGATTACTGTGGGCGAAGGATCTATGATGAGCGAGTCCGAGTCAGAGGATGAGTCTGGATCTGAGTCTAGTGATGATTCTAAGAGTCTAGGGCTAGAGTCTTGCATCAATCAAGAGCCTCTAAAGGCCGACTTTCAAGTTAAAGTTGTCGATGTAATGATTGCCAATTTCAATAATACTTCAATTTCATCCTACTCTTCAAGGCCAATTTCAAAACACATTCCTAATCCAAACAACTTTGCTTCACAAGAAACTGACCTTGAAATACTAAAAGCTATTGAAAATCATTGAGGAAACAGAAAAAGTTAACCTTTCTAACAGCAGTGATCCAAAACTGATTCAGATTGGTTTGACTCTATCTCAAGCAGAGCGGGATGATCTTATCAAGCTACTTTCAGAGTACATAGACGTCTTCGCATGGTCCTATCATGATATGCCAGGGGTTTATCCAAGCATCGGTCAGCATACAATTCCCCTCATCCTAGGTTCAAAACCCATCAAGTAGAAACTCCGTCGCATAAAACCGGATGTTTCCCTCAAAATTCAAGAAGAAGTCTCTAAGCAGCTAGAGGCTGGGTTTATTCGAGAAGACAAGTATCTGGAATGGATTGCAAATGTCGTCCCGGTTCCAAAGAAAGATGGCAAAGTACGAATGTGCGTTGATTACAGAGATCTTAATGGGGCTAGCCCTAAAGACGATTTTCCATTGCCTCACATCGACATCTTGGTCGACAACACCGCAAATCATGCCTTACTCTCTTTTATGGACGGGTATGCAGGCTATAATCTGATTCCCATGGCAGGGGAGGATATGGAGAAGACAACCTTCATCACTCAGTAGGGTACATATTGCTATACAGTTATGCCGTTCAGATTGAAGAACGCGGGGGCTACATATCAAAGAACAGCCACATCCATCATGAGCGACATGATTCACATGGAAATCGAGGTATATGTCGACGACATGATTGTCAAATCCAAAGAGCGACATGAGCATACCTCAGTACTTCGAAAATTCTTCAAAAGGCTCAGGCAATACAGTATGAGGCTCAATCCTCAAAAATGTGCATTCGGGATAACGTCAGGCAAGTTGCTCCGATATGTCATCAGTTCTCGGGGCCTCAAGGTTGATCCTTCGAAAATCAAGGCCATTATAGAGATGAAACCTCTAGCGAATGACAAAGAAATTCAGGGGTTCCTCGGCAAACTACAATACACCAGCATGTTCATTTCAAAGCTTACTATGATCTGTGAACCAGTATTTCGAAAGCTCCGCAAGAGTGAGCCCAAGGTCTGGGACGAAGACTGTCAACATGCGTTTGACACTATTAAAGACTACCTTTCCAATCCGCCAGTGCTAAAACCAGCTATGCCAGGGATTCCCCTCAAGCTTTACCTTACAACGACAAATTCAGCAGTAGGGGCCATGCTCGCCCAGGAGATTGATGGCAAAGAGAATGTCATATACTACATAAGTAAAAAGATGATAGAGTACGAAACCAGATATACTCAGCTCGAGAAACTCAGCATCGCCTTGGTTTGGGCCACAAAGAAACTACGGCACTACATACTCTCCCATACAGTATATGTAGTTAGGAAAACGGATCCTCTCAAGTACTTATTTGAAAAACCAGCTCTCAACAGACGGTTATCCGGATGGTTGGTCATGCTAGCGGAATTCGATCTCAAGTACACCCCTCAAAAATCTATCAAGGGTTCAGCAGTCTCAGACTTCCTAGCTGACTGTCCCATCGAGGCAGAAGAGGAGGATTATGACTTACCTGACGAGCAAATCTTAATGACAAGCGACGACAGTTGGTCGCTGCACTTTGACGGTGCCTCAAATCAGAGCGGATGTGGTGTTGGAGTGATTCTAGTAGCCCTAGATGGCACTCACATTCCTATGTCAGCAAAACTGCAATTCCACGTCACAAACAATGCGGCAGAATATGAAGCATGCATTATGCGCCTGGAAGCCGCCTTAGCATTGGGTATCCAGAAACTTCGAGTGTATGGGGATTCCTCCCTAATCATCAATCAAATTTCCAGCAAGTGAAAGTAAGGAGAGAAAGCTTGGCCCCATACCAATCCTATCTTGAAAAGCTGTCGGAGCAAGTAGAAGAGCTTCGCTACACATACCTCTCGAGAGAGGAAAATCAATTCGCCGACGCACTGGCAAAGCTGGCTTCAATGATCAATATTCCAAATGGCAAGGCTGAAATGCCACTTACAATTGAAACGTGTAAAGAAGTAGCATATGTCCTTGCTATTGACGACATCAAGTCTGACAGAGATGAGCCTTGGTTTACAGACATTCAAAGGTATTTGCAAAACTCTGAGTATCCCCCGCACATTTCAAGCAAGAGTCAAAGATCTTCACGCCTACAATCAGTCAATTTCGTCACAGAAGGCGGCGTTTTATACAAGAGGTCCCTAGCGGCCCCAATCTCCGATGTGTTGACAGGCACGAAGCACAAAGAGTCATGGACACCGTACATGTCGGAGTCTGTGGTACCCACATGAATGGGAGGATGTTGGCCCTCAAAGTTGTCAGGGCTCGATATTATTGGACCACCCTAGAACGGTATTGCTACTTCTTTGTCATGAAATGTCCTACCTGCCAAAAGTGTGCGAATCTAAAGCACATTCCCCCGTCCTTGCTATATTCTCAGTCATCACCATGGCCATTCTCAGCTTGGGGTATCGACGTCATCGGCAAAATCACTCCAACAGGCACCGGGGGTCATGAGTTCATACTGGTCGCCATCGACTATTTCACTAAGTGGGTCGAAGCCAGGTCATTCAAAGTGTTGGGTTCCAAGCAAGTGGCCCAGTTCATACAAGAAAACATCATATGCAGATACAGAGTTCCTCACGAGTTTATTAGTGACCAGGGAACCCATTATATTTTCAAGGAGAGTATAAAGATCTATTCACCGAGTACAAAAGATGAGAGAATCTGCTAGGCGAAACAACTTTGACACAAATCCCTTCACAGTTTAGAAACACGTATTCTTCAGTTAAGTAGTTAGCTAAGTAACAATTGTACATAAAAGATTAAACTGTTTTACCGTTCTCTACTTTGCTCATCTATATACTATGCGAAATCTGTAGATGGTAGAATTTTACTTGAACATACCATTCTCTATATTGATGTGTTCTAATGGTATGATAACTTACTTGCATGCATTTAAGGGTTGGAGTGATTGTTATTTGGCGATTCAAAGTGACAAAGAGCTCCAAATTGCTGCCACCGGAAAGGTGGGGATAAATAGGGGAACAAACGTGATAATTATTCATGGTATTAAGGTTGAGAATGGTCTTCTTCAAGTCTCGGTTGACAAAGTGATGATGCCAGCAGCACATGTGCCATGTCCAACCTCAGAATTCACTTATGTGTCTCAAACTAAGAATAGTTTTGCTCCGTGGCTAAGTCAATTGATTTTTCCTAAGGTTAAGGTAATAAATTATTTCAATTTGAAATTCAACTGTGCATTGATACCATATTTGAAGGAAATAATGCCCGTCCAAGTATGCATTTAATGTTAAGTCTAATAAATGCGGTTCAGTATTAATTAAACAAGTTAATAAATTCAGTGAGATCAAGTGAGCTGAATGCCTAGCTAGAAGCCGCTTCAGTTCAAGTGGAATTAATGATATTAATCCACAGCTTACTCTGGACTGAACCCGTAGGGTCACACAAATGGTACGTAAACGGATCAAGTATTTAATGGCATTAAATACTCCATCTATGGATATTCGGAATCGACGGATCTTGGTTTCTGTTGGAGCTAAGATCGTCAAAGGCAAGTAAATGAATACTCCGGAAACGATGATATTACCGGAAACGGAAATATGGATCGCATCGGAAATATAAATATTATCCAAGTCATAGATGTTGCCGGAAACGGAAACATGGTACGTATCGGAAAATATTATCGGAAATGGAAATATTACCGGAATCGGAAATATTACCGGAAACGGAAATATTGTCAGAATCGGAAATATTATCTGAATCGAAAATGTTAAATATTGTTCGTATCGGAAATTAAATCCGGAATCGGGAATTTAATCGGAAGCGTATCGTACGAATTAGCATCGGACGAGACTTGCTAGACGAAGGTCCAGCACGAAGCCAGGCCTTCGCCCAGCAAGCCATACGCATCAAACCACACGCCAAAGCCTCGCCAGGCCCAGCAAGGCGTGGCGCGCGCGCAGAGCAAGTGGGCTGCGAAGCATTGGGCTAGGCGCCGTGCAGTTCGTGTGGGCCGTGAGACATGCGCGCGGATTGTGCGGTGCTCGTGCTCGTGCTCGTGTGCGTGTTATACGAATCCTAAAGCTATCAAAATTCGTGCTATGATTAAATCCTAATCCTAGAAGATAGAAATGAATTAAATAGAGTTCTAAAGGGATTCTAATTAATTAAATTTGTATTCTAATAGGATTCTAAATCCTTTTCCATGATTCTATAAATATGTGCCTAGGGTCACAAATTTATACGAGAAATTAATAAGTATTTAAACAATAAAAGTTGGGATTTTTAAGCAGAAAAATCAGCCATATTACTTGCCTATTTAGCCGAAAATAATAGTACCTTAAGGACGATTCTAGTTGGTCAATCTTAAGGCGGATCCGGACGTGCTGTGGACTTTCTACGAAGGGACGACACTTGGAGTCCTAAAGACTTGTTCTTGTTCGTTTCGGGCGCAGCTAGGGAGGGCACGCTACAAAGTGTATGCATCCTAGACTAATTATATGATTATGTGCAATTAATATGTATCCTGGCATTAAGGTTTTTCCGCATTATTTATGTTGTTCATATGTATCATAACCTAACAGTGGTATCACGAGCCTACTATTATTTGCATAATCTATAAATTGCTTAACATTGTTAAAATTTACAAATTTGCAAAGAATTAAAAAGGGGTGATTAATTTTCGTAATTGTTAATTAATTGCAAATTGCGTTTATTTAATTATATGTACGCAGTTTTTCGGCAGTTTCTTCGTTACTCAACCAAATTGAGTGATTTTTGTGTCAATTCCGCATGTAATAGTCATTCTAAAATTTTGACAAAAATCCATTTTTTCGGCCGAACCCATAATTCCCAAATTCGAAGCCTAACTATGACTTTTCGGAGGTTTTAGTTTTTCGAACGCAAAAGTTTGTAAATTTAAGATGTTAAATTGAATATTTGCGATTCTTGTTGATAAATCTTGAATTTTGATTGACCTACTGTATATGTTTAACAATTTTGAATGCCTAGACTTGTTAATTATACAACCTAATTTGTAATTATGATTAATTTGTTGAAATTCGAATAATTTAGAATTGATTTGATTTTCATAATTAATTAATGTTATAATTAGGTATCCATGATTAAAAACTACCATAAAAATTGTTAATTTATGATAAATTTTAAATTTTTATGACCTAGATTTGAATCCATGTTAATCGGAAATTAATTGATTAAAAATTTTTTGATTTTTCGCCCTAAAATTATGAAATTAATATGATTTATTAATTTGTCATTAATTTTGAATTAAAAATTTAATTTTTTTATGAAATACGGTCATAAATGTTGCACGCACAAAGCAATGGAAGCTACGTGTTACCCTTAAGGGGTGTTGTATAGTGCGGGCACGCGACGACGAGCAAGGGAGCTCGTCGCCCGTGCGATACGAATGCAGCGAGCAACAAGCTAGGCAGCACGCAAGGCTCGAAGCCTAGGCGTGCATGCTGAGCGATGGGCGAGGGTAATGGGCAACACATGCGACGAGCAAGATGCGTGTGGGCAGCGATATGCTGCGCCACAACGCACCAGGCCCGCCGAGAGATAGGCAGCCACGACACAGCACGAAGCTGCGTGTGGTTGTGCAAGTCGTGTGCAACGATCAATGGCACGGGGCATGGGGCCTCGTAGCTCGATGGGGCTTGGGCGCAAGCCCAAGTGCCTCGTCTTGCGACAATTGATACGTTTCGTTTTAATTTTAAAATTTCAGTTCGGAAATAATTAATAAATAATTAATTAATAATTTAAATTGTTTTCTCGGATTTTAATTTTGAATATTATAATTATTATAAATTTTAATTTATACTAATTATTTTACTAAAATTAAACCTTGAATTAATTTAAATTCGTTTAATTCAACTGAAAATAAATTAAATAAATCGATGTGATTATAATTTTATATGAGCTTTAAATTTTAATTAAACTTGTATGTTTCCGGTTAGACTAGAAATACATTTTTATGTTTAAAATTAGTAAAGCATATAAATTTATTGGTTTGAGTGGGAGCATTTTTAGTCATAAACTCTTGATTAGGTCTACAAATCCTTTAAGGTTAAAACAACTTGATTAGAATTAATAACGACTGATTAATTGGTAGATTATTGGTGCCCTTTATTAATTGCTGCAAATATTTATGTGATGTATTACAATGTGTTTTACTAACCAGCGATGTGGGCCATTCATGATAATGAATGGGTGATTGGTATATATTCTATATGTACTGTTTTAATTGCAGGTTATGAAGTGACTAGTATGGCCCAAATAGGATAGAAAATATGGTCTGCGTACCATTAAATTTGAATGTAATTGGTCTAATGCACCAAAGTTTGTTTTTCAATTCAAATATGGTCTACGTACCATCAAATAGTTGTAATTAGTTTAATTATAGCTTATCCTATTTGAAGAAAATGGCGCCTCCCACGGTGAAATTCAAGACGGAGTTTCCAATCCATTTTCAAGACGAACTTTGAAGTTGAAGCTTCAAGATGAAGTCGGGCCATACTAGATCACATTTATCTTATTCATGCTTTAAGTTATTAATTGCTTTTAAATATGTGTTAAATATGTATGAGATTGTGGCTTGATTATGTTGCATGATTAAGGATTTTAGTTCACTTAAAATCTAACCAACATAGTAAGAGCCTTAAGTTCCAAACTTAAAAATTGAGTTAAAAGGTGCCATGCCAAAATAACACTTACTTGGATAACCTTTACATCAATCTTAGTAATAGTTTTCCGCCATAGCGAGGTGTTACTTATTGATTCTAAAGGGGTAAGGTACACGACAATTGTGAGTACATGTTAGTTTTGGTGAAACTCAACGATATAAGTAAGGAGTCCTTTTATGTCGTGGCAAAATTGATAGGTTTACCTAATAAGTTCTTAGACGTACCTATCAACCAAGAGTAGTTTCTAGACTATTAGCAAAAGGATTTTGCTTACCTAAACTATTTTAGAATTGAGTCAAAATACATAATGTGCTTAATTCTTCAATGATTTTAGGGTCTTGGAATCATTTTATTCACACCTGCCGGAACAATAAATTTGAATAAAATGCCAATGACTTGTTTAAATTGCATGATTGCTTTAATTTTCAAGTTATTACTCATGATAAATGTTTAGACTTTGCATGCTTCAATGTATGTTTTAATTATTGTTTATGAAGGAAATATGTCCTTCACCCAAGGTGCATTAAGTCTAATACCAAAGGTTCAGATTAATTGCGAACAATTAATTCAGTGAGATCAAGTGATCGGAACAGCTAGCTGGAGCAATGCTTCCTATCAGTTAGTTCTAATGGATATTGAACTCACAACTTACCCTTGACTGAACCTACAAGGTCACACCAATGACACATAACAGATCAACGGATTAAATGAATCGGTAAATTCATTTAATAGCTTTTCGGGAATTAGTTGGAAACGTATTATACGATACGACCTTCATCGGAATCGTATATCGTATCGCGAATATTCGTAAGCTGGGCGACACAAATAAATCGTATCGTACGACGGTGATTCGTCGAATACGAAACGATGAATAATATATCGGAAATATATTAAATCGCGAATACGAAGGGCATCAGAGTTGCCGGCCCGTCGAGCCAAGCACGTAAGCGTGCAAGGCCCAACGAGCCAGCAAGACTCGCGAGCAAAGGCGAGCAAGGCCAGCCGATTGGGCGCGAGCACGCAACAGCGCAAGCAACGCAACTACGAGCGAGCAGGCCCACGGCTCAGCTGCTCGACGCGCGCGCTGTGGGCTTCGTCATGCAGTGTGTCGCTGGGCGCCGGTTGTGTGGTCCGTGTGCTTGCGTGATGTGGCCGGTCAAGGCCTTTGGTTCTTGGCCGGTTACATCACTTAATACAATAGGTTAATTGTATTATTTTCCAACACACAATTCATATTACTCAAACCCTAGACACAGAGAACCCTAATTCTCTCTGTGCCTCCTAAGTGAGTTCTTCCCAAAAGCAAAGTATCTTGATCGATTGTCTAAGCTACGATAATCAAGACAGATCTGAACGTGTCGGTGAACCAAGTAGAGCAACGACAAGTGGAGTTCTTTGTTCGTGTTCGTTGACATATTATTGTGGAAAACACGCTTCGAATGTAAGTTTGCTTAATCTGTGCTTTATACATGTTTCCTGGCTTTGGGGATTGTTCCGCATATGTTATTCCGCTACACTGGTATCATGAGGCTTATGTATTCAAAGCATGAATTAGCATGATTATTATTGTTTTTGCATCTATCGAAAATTTGGATTTTTTGTTGATTTTTCGGAATTTTTACGAATTATTGGATGAATTGCGTAATAATCAGGTCCGAAATCAAAAATGTTCGTTTTTTCGAGTTTTAAAACCCTAATCGGATTGAAAACGATTTTCTAAGATCAACTCATGAGAACGGAATTGCAAAAACAGGCCTCAAAGTATCGTTTTTTGGGCGTTTTTGTTAATTTTCCATTAAAAATTAAAAGTGTCGGACAGTAATTCAATTAAAAGGTCGACCTAAACTACTAGGAATTTCTTGAAATTTTGACAGAATTATGCTGAATATTTTCTTGATCTATGGTAAAAAGTTCAGATTTTTCCGATAAGTATAAACCCTAATTTTGCCTTTCCCCAATTCGTAAAATTTGAAACCCTAATTGAATTTTTATTAATTTTGGTTTAATAATTTGGTTAATTGGGAAAGGGGATATAATTTCATGGGTAAGTGGCTAATTTTAAAAATTATTAGATTAAGATTTTGAATGGTTTCGTTAATTTTAACTGCACTTAAACCAAATTATTAAAAATCTGAAATTTAATTGTTTATGAACGATTTAAAGCTTCGGATTTTATTAATTAAAATTTCAAACTTTAAATGTTGATGTGTTCGTTCTTAAAAGTTTGAATATTGTTAGCCCTTGATTTAATATTTTACGAAATTGGATTGTCGTTAAAGTTTATTAAATCGTTAAAAATCGTTGTTTTTCGAAAATAAAAATCGTAACTTTTTGAAAAATATAATTAATGCAAGTTCGTGAAATTAAATTTAATTTTAATTGAGTTGGTCCGTATCACGAACCAAAGGAACGAACACGAGTGTGGTGGACATATGGCTCGTCGAGCCATATGGGCTGCTACACGAAGGTCGAGCCGCAGCGACACGGGCAGCAGCAAGCGTGCTGCGTGCCTCGTGCGCGCTGGGCGAGGAAGGGGCAGGCATTGCTTGCGGGGGCTGCGACGAATCAAGGCGCGAGCCATGCGACGTCCAGCGCTCGAAGGCACAACGACGCAGCGCAGGGGCAGCGATGGCTGCGGGCACGCGCGCGCGCGAGGGCCTGGGGATGTGCGAGCCTTGCTCGTGCGTCTCTTGGGCCACACGCAAGGCATAATGCTGGGCGCAAGCCTAGCCCAACTACGTAATCGGACTTTTTTCGTTGAAAATTGTTTATTTCGTTGGGCTTCGTATATTTGCATTAATTTGGGCTAACGGGATATTTAATTTAATATTTTATTTGCTTGGGTCGGGCCGCAAGTTTTAATTTAATATTTCATAATTAATTATCCGGAATAATTATTGGTTTCAGTGGGAGCCACTAAATGAAATTAAAATGAAATAATTAATTTAATTATTTTCGTAGGTCGCATTATTTTAATTAAATTCAATTTTAATCAGAATAAAGTCTAAGGATTTTTTTTTGCTAGGCAAGAGCAAGTATATATATTAACAATCAAAGTAACCAAAGATCATGGGAACAACCTCCCACTGATCAAACACAAAGTGACTAGAGGCCACCCACACTACCCCTCATACAAGTTGGAAAACCAACTGTGGTCACCAGGGTTGACATTCCTAGGAAGAATGTTGCTAATTCTATTATGTACACAAAATTTTATGTTCTTACACACTTTACCAGGTACTCTAATTTGACCATTCCAAAGAGCATTATTCCTCTCACACCAGACATGATAGACAGTGCTAAGTATGCTACAATATATGACACATTTCTTGAATCTGGAAAACTTCTTCCTGTGAGTCCACTAAAGCAGAGAAACAAGATCATAGTGAATGGTATGAATGCCTAACCAACCAGCAATGTGAGACCAGCATTGCTTGCTGTACACACATCTGAAAAACAGGTGTGAATGGCTTTCAACATCAGTGCCACAGATCAGGCACCAGTTATCAGGAGTGACACCAATTTTCATCAATTTCTCCTTGGTGTTCAGCCTCTCTAGCATGGCTAACCATGTAATGAATCTGTGTTTAGGTACATTCAATCTCCCCCAAACTGCATTACACCAATGCAGTTTCTCAGAACCAGTTGACATACTACAGTAGGCCTGCTTGATTGAATACTTAGGCATTGCCACCAACAGTTGTGAGGATATGTAGCTTTTCATCAAATCCTTAACCTGACATATTGCTCTCCAGTACCAGCTATCAGTCACTTTTGGTGAGTAATCCCACCAATTTTTATCTTTGATATACACTGAATGCACCCACCTAACCCAAACATTGTCTTTTTTGGTGGCAATCATCCAAACATGCTTCCCCATGGCTGCCACATTCCATAATTTTAGGTTTAGAAGACCTAAACCCCCTTCTTTTTTAGGTTTGCAAACATTCATCCATGCCACCTTGCCTGGACTGTTTGAATCTTCGGAACCATGCCATAGATAGTTTCTGCAAATGGCATTCACTTTCTTGTATATCCCTTTAGGCAAGATCATGATTTGGGACCAGTAGGACAGCATTGTCATCAACACAGAATTCACAAGGGTAAGCCTTCCAGCAAAGGAAATGTTCCTTGAACTCCAAGTTTTCACCCTTGCACACATTTTCTCAACAATTTTATCACATTCAGCCATTGATATTTTCTTTGAACAAATAGGAATTCCCAAGTATCTGAATGAAAAACACCCTTTCGCAAAACCAGTCATGTCTAAAATTCTCTGAATGTTTACCTCAGACATGCCAGAACAGTACACAGATGTCTTAGGTGGACTAGCTTTTAAACCAGTAGTGTTAGAAAAGAGTTGGAACCCTTGCATCATGAGATGAACAGACTTGAATTCACCTTTGCAACATAAAATTATTTCATCAGCAAAGCACAGGTGGTTCAGTTTAGAGACTTTGCAATTTGGGTGGAAATTGAAATCAGGTTTTTCTGCCACCATCTTAAGTGTTCTGGAAAGATACTCAATGCACAACACAAAGAGCAAAGGTGATAAGGGATCACCTTGTCTAAGGCCTCTTTTCCCCTCAAAAAGCCATGAAGAGTGCCATTAATAGACAAAGAGAATTTAGGGGATGTAACATATTGCATGATCAAGTGAATAAACTGAGTGGGAAATTGGAGACTCACCAACATCTCTTCAATAAAGTCCCACTCAACTGTATAATAAGCTTTTTGAAGATCCATCTTAATGAGACATCCATTTCCACCATTTTTCCTTTCATATCCTTGAGCTAGGTCCTGAAAAACCATGATGTTATGAGGAATGAATCTGCTATGCACAAAAGCTCCTTGATTTTGAGAAATCAGATCAGGAAGCACCTGTCTAATTCTGTTGCAAAGAACTTTTGATATACATTTGTACACCACATTGCAGCATGAAATTGGTCTAAATTCTTGAACACTCATAGGGCATTTCTCTTTTGGAATAAGAGTAATGCTAGTAGCATTAATTTCTTTCAAAAGTTGACCTGTATTCAGAAAGTCTAAAACAGCATCACTAACATCATTTCCAATTACCTCCCAAGCCCCGTTAAAGAATGAACTCCCAAACCCATCAGGGCCAGGGGCTTTGCTTGCATCTATGTCCCACATGGCCTTCTTCACTTCAGTTCTTGAGTAAGAGCTAAGAAGCAAGCAGCTCATAGCATCATCAACCAGAGGGCCCTTATTAACCACAGTCTGTTTAACTGCAGTTCTAATGGGATTTTTGGAACCCAACAACCATCTGTAATACTCAAGAAAGGCATCAGGAACCTTAGCAGACTCATCAATCCAGTTACCATGCATATCTTTGATGGAAAAGATAGAGTTATGAACCTGTCTGTGTCTGATAGCCCTGTGGAACATTGAAGTGTTGTCATCCCCACCTTTGATCCATTCCAACTTAGCCTTGTGAGAAAGGAAGTTAAGATAGGCTACATGAGTTACCAAGTATTCCTGGTGAGCAATTTTCTCCATTGAAGCCAGATCCTCACTTGAAGGATTAAGGTGCAAAGCAGCTTGCAGATCATTAAGATGTTTAGAAGCAGCCAACTCCTTTACCTCAATTTCACCAAAGCCATCTTTGTTTAACCTTTTCAAAGCATTCTTCACATTTTTAAGCTTCTGAACCAGTTGGAACAATTTTTGTCCCCTGGTATGAACAACCCCAAGCATTACTCACAATCTCCATGTATTGAGGGGCTTGTTGCCACATTGAAAAGAACTTGAAAGGTTTCTTGCCCACTGCTAAGTGAGGGAAAACAGCCACCACACCAGGACAATGATCAAAATACCCTTCATTTTTGAAACAAACCTCAGTATTAGGGTATTGGCAGCTCCATGAGTGGTTAATCAAGACCCTATCTAGCTTAGAGAAGACCCTACAATCACCCTGTTGTTTATTATTCCAAGTGTAGAAATTACCACTGGATTTAGCATCTTCTAAACCACAATTATTGACACAGTTTTGAAAATCCTGTATTTCATTCAATCTCACATGGCTACCCACCCTTTCATAAGTATTCAGAACACAATTGAAGTCACCCATGAGGATCCAAGGACCAGTAATCCTTGCAGCAAGATCACACAAGTCATTCCAGAGAACCATTCTCTCTTTTTGAGTGTTGTGATTATATATAAATGAGCTCCAGAATTTAGTACCATTCTTAAGACTAATTTCACAATGAATCAGTTGACTAGAGCAGAAAATAGGGTTTACCTGGAACTCACCAGGTTTCCAAGCAAGCACAATTCTCCCACCAGTATGACACATACTATTTGAAGTAAAGCACCAACCACTGAACAACTTCAGATACAAGGCACCCATATTTTTTGCCTTGACCTTTGTTTCAAGAAGGCAAACCAGGCTGCATTTGTTAGCATTCAGAAAACTTTTAACATCTTGATGCTTAGCACACCTGTTCACCCCCTGACATTCCAGAAAAGCATTCTATCCATCAATGTCAGGAGGTCTTCCACCTACATCCATTGATCTATTGTCCTCACCTGCTACACCATCAGCCACTCTCTCCCCTGTATCACCTGAACTATGGTCCACCAACACCTGGAAAGAGTTTGTCACCACCACAGGAGGTGATTTCTCCTTCCTGTATTGAACTGTGTTCTTAGGTTGTACAAAGCTATCTACTGAAGTTTCACCACCTCAACATTTGTGCTACTGCTTTTCTTTGCAACCCACTTTTTCTTCCCTTTCTTCTTCCTGGAATCATCAATTACATGTCCTAACAATTTACAGTGATCACACACTATGGGTTTCCACTCATAGCCAATATTGATTATCTTTAATTTGCCATGTTCATCATGGAATTTAATGCATTCAGGGAGTTCTTGAGTGAGAGTGACCTCAACTTGAACTCGTGCAAAGTGCAATTTCTCCCTGTGAACTGTGGGTTTATCTGCTTGAATAAAATTGCCTATGGAACTCACAATTTTGCTCAAACAATTAGATCCCCAGAATTTTAGGTCAAGATGCTTCAGCTGAACCCAAATAGGTACTACCTTCACCTCATCTTTGAAATCATCAATGTCCTTATGCCAAGGTTTGCAAATCACAGGTGTCTTATCAAAAGTGGGTCGAATGTCATTGATTACTTTGTCCCTATTCTCCATAGTAAAGAATCGAACAATGAACACCCCATGTTCAATCTCCACCACCTTATCAACTCCAAGATTCTTCCAAATCCTCCTAAAGAAACCTTCAATGACAGAGAGAGGTGGGTTCGCACCTAAAACAGCACAAACTATTGCAGAATTCCAGTAATCAACCTCCTCCTGGATATCCTCCAAGTCTATGCTAACAATACTATCAATATCACTAGCAATTTCTTCATTATCATGATCTTGAAAAATGGGTATTGGTGTTACCTGACGATTCAGAGAAGGTTCCTTGCCTGATTTCATCACCGACAACCAGGTTGAAAACGTTTTGTGAGCCTCCGATCGAGTCTTCAAAACAGAGAGTGAAGTTCTGGGTGATTGAATTTCACCCTCCTCTTCAGTGGAATCATTCGCCTCGTCTTCAGTTTCCACCTCCATTGCTGCAACTCCAAGAATTTCATCCATAGATTTAGTTTTCTTTGCTTGAGAATCTGATACGGGACCAATCGGTTTATTTTGTTTTCTTCGAGCTTTCAATTTTCCTGCCATGGCTACAGCGTAGGGACGACGCACCTACGTTTAGAGAAAACTTGGGCGAGAAGAAAAACTATTTCTTATTAAAGTCTAAGGATTAATAATTTGGAAATTGATTAATCTTTTAGGACGCGTTTATGTGAACGTGAATTTTAATTAATTCACGTAAATACTTGCATATTAACATGGGCCATTCGTTTTAGCACACGAATGGGTGAATGCATAGAATATATATTTTATGTAATGCAGGTACTCCAAGTGACTAGTATGGCCAAATTTAGGATAGTTAAATACGGTCTGCGTACCGTTCTATCTTTGAATGTAAAGTTTTAAATATGGTCTGCGTACCATGGAAATTTTGATGTAATTTATTATTTTCAAGTATTTCTAAGTTTAGAACTTTAAGTTAGCATTTGAACGAAGATTCAAGACGATGCTAAGCTAACAAGGAGGTAATGAAGATTGGATGCTTCAAGACAAGAAGTTTTGGGCCATACTAGATCACCATTTATTTATGCAATTTAATATATATATATATATGTATATATATATATATATATATATATATATATATATATATATATATATATATATATATATATATTATGCGTGAATGTATGAATGTATGTATGCTTTGCATGAATAGGATATTTCCTATGAATCGATTAGTTTTAAGTTCACTAAATAATCGAACCAACATAGAAACAACTAGGTCTAAGTAATATTGAGTTTAAAATTGCCTTCCAAATCAACACTTAAAAAAATCTATTGATCTAAGATAGTAGGTTTACGCTAAAGCGAGGTGTTATTTTAGTTGACTTGGGTGGTAAGGCGTCCTAAAGGAGCACGTTGATTGTGGTTACAACTCAAACAACAATGGCATTAAGTTGTGGCAATGGGATAAATTATGGCATTAATTTATTAACCAAGAGTAATTTGGAGATTACTAGCAATAGGTTTTGCTTACCTAAAATCTTAAACTACTTAAGACATGCTAAAGCTGCTTAAGGATTTAGGACTTTTGGGGTCTAGGAATCGTTTCATTCATTTTGGACCATGTTTTTGCTTTTTGCATGAATGAAATGTTTTAATAGCTTTAATGATTGCATGTTTTTTGCTTTTATTTCAAAGTTATTGAATTATATGAATGGTTATTTATTGCAAATTATTTTCCATTGTAGTAATCAAAATGGCCGCAATCAAAACAAAACTCAAAGTAACTAAAATTCTGGATGTAAAATTGAACTTATCAAACTTTCTTGATTGGGAGAGGAAGCTTCGGAAAGTCCTCAGGTGGAACAACATTGAAGATGTAGTTGACCATCCCATCCCCAGCTATTACTCAAAGGATATGACTCTAGAAAAGCACTGTGCGTGGGCAAACCACATGTCGCTAGTGATGGATCTTATTCTTGGCTCTATCCCCAATGATTGGAGTGCAAGGTTCGTTGCATACGAGCCATGGGCACTCCTAAGGCATCTTAGGGATATATGTCGTGGTAGATTCCAACATGGTGGTCAACATGTCGACCAAAATGTTTTTGAATTGGTAAATTCATTTGAGGATCTAAAGCTTAATGCTCCACTGGGTTGTTGCTTTGACGTCGAAAGACAAAAAGAAAGGGAAAGGGTCATTGATCTTGAAATAACATAACGGACGCCAATCAGAAGTCATACAAAGAAAATGGTTGGGCTTCTCAACCGGCTTGAGTTACTTGGTGATCCATTCCCAGATTCTGCAGCTGCGGGAATACTTTTGAATTCTCTTCACCCTGGTTATAAGAAATTCAAACTACTCTATTTTTCCAAGAAAAGGGAGAATACTCTTAGTGAACTAATTTACTTGCTTCATCAATACGAATTGGACTTTGTAAGTGATAAGCAAGCATCGCTAAAAGTAAAGAGTAAGAAAATCAAGAAAAAGGTTCCGGGAAGATCCAAAGCAAGGGTGCATCTCCTTCTACTTCAGGAAGGCAAGTGGCGCCATCCAAGAAGAAGATGAAGAAGGATCGTTCTCCATCTACATCGCAATGCGTTAAGGAAAGGCCATTAAAAAAATGTAGCGAAGGCTTTAATATAATCATATCACTAAGGTGAAATCATGATGCTATCCACACCTCAACTATACATTTTCAATATCTGAATTACCCCCCTCCCCTTAACTTTTGTTTGATTAGAAGGGAAGGTATTCCTAAAAGGAAACTCTATTCAAACAAGCATATTAAGCCGCGTTAAACTACCATTCACTCATTCTTATACATGGAGTGATAAATTTTTGTTTTTCTTTGTCTACAATAACATTCTTAAACAAATTGTTCTTACAATGTTACTTGATTGACACTTTACGGACTTCTAAGTATCTCCTAGACACATGGGAACATGGTCATCATGAAGATCTGAGACTCAACTGATTGTCAACAGTAACAGGCAAAAAAGAACCATCTACATTAGTGTATGCCAAGACCAACACTCAGACCTCTACGTGTACCACTTCAGCATAAATCATCTCAAACATTCATTGGGGAGGGGGAGGGGGAGTTTTTGTTCTTACTCACCTCTATCCCATGGAGTATCATCTAGACTGCAAAATCAAACCACAAACAAAAGAGAAAGATTGTTTATACATCTAGGTATGGATAAGAGATAACCAGTATATTAATGACAATCATAAAATGGCCTATACTTACCCAAATATGACAGCATTCCAAAACATTATGTCGTTATCATGGGGTGCTCCACTAATGCCTGCAGGAGGGTCTCGTTGCAACCTCTTAAAATCCCTCACGGGCCGCTTTCTTGAGGGAGTAGACATTGTAACTACCTGAAAGTACCAATACTATTAGCTAAAATGAGTACAATCAGTAAAGTTTCTTATGTACTTCGTAATTCATCAACGTTTAAACAATCACTCTATAATTTCAACTAAAAACCATATGAAAACCCCATTCCCAATCGGTTCATTCCATTCATCTCACCAAGATATCCTTGTTTCGACAATAGCACTCCCCCACAAATCTTTAATGGCAACACCTTACTACTTGTAATACACAAACAACGCTGTCATAGAAGACCGGAAATCAGCTAGCCGGAGTTCTCCCACCCATTATGATCAACTAAATCCCCGTATTTCCACAATCACACAATTTCCAATCAGAAGCTAACATGAACAATTCTCCACTAAAAGGAACTAAAACATCAACCAGTTTAGCAAAATCAATTTCATTTTAACCCTAAAACCTAAAATCCCACTTCAGTCAAATTACGGGAAACCAGTTATTGATGTACAAAATATCAGCACAAAGTCATCACTAAACAGCTCAAGAACACAAGATTAAACAAATTGTTGCAAATCAAAAGAAAATTAAAGACGATCGGTTCCTTCAACAGATTCGGTGCAAGATGTTAATTGAAGTAAAATTTGACAAATTCAAAGCAAAGAGGAGAGAAAGAGATAGAAGATTACTAACTCCAATTAGAATTGAAGAGAAATGTTCTGCAAATCGATTTATCAGTATTTCTCTCAAGGGAAAACCAAGGATTTGCGGTTTCAAATTTGAAATATCAATGATAGATCACAAACGAAAACAAAGGACATACATGACGGCATGCAGTAGATGAATTAGAAGTTGTTGAGTCTTAAAAAGATTCGCAAAACATATTTCACAGGAAGGGAATTAAAATACAATCCTAAAACTAAGACTTGAACAAAAATCCATCTTATTATCAGTAACACAAAAGTAACCAATATAAAAAAATAATTTCTGGAAAGAAAAAAAAACAGTAACACATTGCTTGCTTGTAGAAAACTGCCACCACTATCAATTTCAATTCCAGATTCCAGGATCTGTTTTTAGGAGTAGAGGTTAACATTTATATTACCAAGAAACAGCTATCAGTTCTTCAGATTCATAAATAAAGAAGCATCAAGATTATGTTTTCAAAAGTTTCTTCAAATGTGAGTGAATCCTCACGAGAACCAGTACCCTTCATCCAAACTTACCTAAAAGAAAAGCACAGCAGCTAGGATGTTTGAGCCTATTTAACACTTATGATGTTTTTACCCCCAACTCATCTCAGATAAAATATGTCCACCCTCCTCTAACAGAATAGTAAATGTGAAGAACAGAATAGTAAATGTGAAGAACATTATGGAACTGAGGAAATACAATGTAAAGAAAGTTATTAGTGAAGTCATGAAGACAGCTCAGGATTTTCAAAAATTTCACATCGCATAAGGTCTAAGACCAAATTTTGTTGGTGAGGAAAAGATGGAGATTGGCAGAGAGCAAAGACGGCTAACATAATTGTTCGTTGTATATCCAAAAATATCATTTGGGCATTTCATCGAACACTTAGTGTGCAAGTTAAATTATATGACTTCCACAAATTAATACCAATCAAAAATAATTATCTATAATCATTTATCCAAGATATTAACAACATTCAATAAATCCCTACTCAATAAACACACAATTACAACAAATTTTCGAAATTAAAAAACCTAACTTAATAACTCATACCAAAACCCTAATTTTCAAAAACCAAAATTAGAAAACTTACCCACGCTAATGTAAGAAATGGAAGTGATTGTGGAAGCAACGAAGAGGTGGCGGTAGGCGGAGGAAGGTAGTGATCGTTGGGCAGAGGAGACATAAGATCTGGTGTATGACTAGAAGCGATTATAATACAGCGATTCGGCAACGCGAGTGATCTAATGATAGAGTTAATTTACATAAGAATAAAATGTGAGGAGGAGAGGGGAAGAGTGGTAGCGGATGAAGGAGATGAAACCATTGTTGTACATTGTGTGTGAGTTTCTACGAAGAGAGAGAAATTGAAATGGAAACTGCTGAGTTTTTGAAGAAGCGACGATTGAGTACTTGATTTTTATTTTTATTTTTATTTTTTCAATTATGATGGAAAAAGAGACCCGTGCACCTTTAAAAGGGGTCTTTCTTTTTTGTTTCAAGCTTAAAATTGGTGGACCCCTATATAAATAGAGATCCGTGAGCATACATGAGGGGTCTCTTATCTCTCGTTTTCTTTTTTTTTAAATAATTTAGTAGGCTTAAATGCATATTAGAGACCCGTTATCTATAATAGTGGATCTCTCATATCAAAGAGACCCGTTATTTAAATATTAGGTCTTTTATTTGAGATCTCTTTGCCCATTTTTGTACTAGTGCTTCTCCTTCAGGTATGTATGTTATACATTGTAATCTTGCTAATTCTACTTCTTGGGTATTAGTTACTGGTTGTGGCTCACACTTATGTTCCAATTCGCAGGGACTAAGGAGAAGTAGAAAGCTTGATAAAGGCGAGATGGATCTACGCATGGGAAATGGAGCACAGATTGCTGCATTAGCCGTAGGATCTTATTTTATTTCTTTGCCTAGTGGGTTTGTTTTGGAACTAGAAAAATGTTACTATGTTCCTAGTATCACCAGAAACATCATTTCCGTTTCAAGTTTGGATTCTAAAGGTTTTAGTTTTCAATTTAAAGACAATAGTTGTTCTTCTTCTTTGAATGGAATGTTTTATGGTTCAGCACAACCAGAAAACGGTCTTTATGTGCTAGATACGAGCAAACACATTTATAACATAAATACCAAAAAGGCTAAAACTGGTGATTCGGATCTCACATTTCTGTGGCATTGTCGATTAGGCCATATAAACATAAAGCGCATGGAATTACTTCAACGGAAAGGAATTCTAGAATCATTCGACTTAGAGAAGATTGATCAATGCGAATCTTGTTTACTTGGCAAAATGACAAAGCAACCTTTCTCAAAGGTGGGAGAAAGAGCAAGCGAACTACTAGGGCTAATACATACGAACGTATGTGGGCCTATGAGTACGAAAGCTAGAGGTGAGTTCAGCTATTTCATAACGTTTACGGATGACTTCAGTAGATATGGCTATATTTACTTAATGAAGCAGAAGTCTGAATCGTTTGAGAAATTCAGAGAATTTCAAAATGAGGTAGAGAATCAACATGGCAAGAAAATCAAAGCTCTAAGATCGGATCGAGGAGGTGAATATCTTAGCCACGAGTTTGATGACCATCTAAAAGAATGCGGTATTCTTTCTGAATTGACTGCTCCGGGGACACCTCAATGGAATGGAGTGTCGGAACGGAGAAACAGGACCTTACTCGATATGGTCAGGTCAATGATGGGTCAGGCCGAACTTCCTTTACAGTTTTGGGGACATGCGTTGCAAACTACAGCACTCACACTAAATCGTGCTCCGTCAAAAGCTCTTGAAAAGACTCCATACGAATTATGGACTGGGAAACTTCCAAAGTTGTCTTTTCTGAAGATTTGGGGTTGCGAAGCATATGTCAAGCGATTATTTTCGGACAAGCTACAACCTAAATCTGACAAATGTTTCTTCGTTGGGTATCCAAATGAAACTATGGGGTATTATTTCTACAACAAGTCAGACAACAAGGTATTCGTTGCTCGTGACGGTGTCATTTTGGAAAGAAATCATATTTCCAAATTGACAAGTGGGAGAATAATAGACCTCGAAGAGATTCGAGACGAACAACGAACTCATAACTCTTTAGAAGCAGTTCAGGTTGATGAACCTCCAAGGTCTTTAGAAGAGCCAGTGGGAGTAGTTCCTCAAAACGTTGTTGCCCCTCGTAGGTCAAATAGAACAATTTTCCAGCCGGACAGATGGACAGGCGTCCTCTTGACTGAAAACTTAGACGTTCTCATATTGGATAGTGATGAACCTATGACTTACAAGCAAGCTATGACGAGCCCAAGCTCCACTAAATGGTTAGAAGCCATGCAATCTGAAATAGACTCCATGTCTGAAAATCAAGTCTGGGATTTGGTTGATTTGCCGGATGGGTTCACACCTATCGGATGCAAATGGGTCTTCAAGTTGAAGAAAGACAAAGATGGAATTGTATACATATACAAGGCTAGATTGGTAGCAAAAGGTTACAGGCAAGTTCACGGCGTTGACTACGATGAAACCTTTTCTCCAGTCGCGATGCTTAAGTCTATTCGGATAATCCTTGCGATTGCCGCATTTCAGGACTATGAAATATGGCAAATGGATGTCAAAACTGCCTTCTTGAACGGTGTTCTTGAAGAGACTGTGTTCATGACACAGCCGGAGGGTTTTGTCGATAAAAAGAACCAAGGAAAGGTATGCAAGCTTAAGAAGTCCATCTACGGACTAAAGCAGGCATCAAGGAGTTGGAATAAACGATTTGATGAAGCAGTCAATAAGTTTGGCTTCATCAAGAATCAGGACAAATCTTGTGTATACAAGAAGGTAAGTGGGAGTAAAATTGCATTCCTAGTCTTGTATGTTGACGACATACTACTTATTGGAAACGACATTCCTATGTTGGAGTCTGTAAAGACTTGGCTCGGGAAGTATTTCTCAATGAAGGACTTAGGAGAGGGCACAGTACATATTGGGCATCAAGATCTATAGGGATAGATCTAAGAGGATGATTGGACTAAGCCAAAGCACTTACATTGACAAAGTGCCAGCTGGGTTCAATATGATGGAAGCCAAGAGAGGCCATCTACCCATGTCACATGGCATATATCTAAGCAAGAATCAGTGTCCCAAAACATCTGATGAGCGTAGAAAGATGAGTGGAATTCCATACGCTTCGGCTATTGGATCCATCATGTATGCTATGATTTGTACAACGCCGGATGTTTCGTTCGCATTGGACTGCTGCCAAGAACATCCTAAAGTACCTGAAAAGGACTAAGGATCAGTTTCTGGTTTATGGTGGTACAGATGAGTTGATTTTTAAGGGCTATACGGACGCAAGCTTTCAAACCGACAGAGATGATTTCAGATCACAGTCTGGGTTTGTGTTCTGCCTCAACGGCGGAGCAGTAAGCTGGAAAAGTGCTAAGTAAAGCACTATTGCGGATTCTACAACTGAAGCCGAGTACATTGCTGCCTCAGAAGCAGCAAAGGAAGATGTTTGGATTCGGAAGTTCATCGAAGAACTTGGTGTTGTCCCCTCCATTAAAGGACCAGTGGCTTTGTATTGCGACAATAGCGGAGCCATTGCCCAGGCAAAGGAGCCTAGGAGCCACCAGAAGTCCAAGCACGTACTGCGGCGATTTCATATACTTCAAAAGATCGTTGAAAGAAAGGAAATCGAGATTTGCAAGGTTGGAACTGACGACAACGTCGCGGATCCATTGACTAAACCGTTGCCACAAGTGAAACACAACGCACATGTAGCAAACATGGGAATCAAGCATGTTGGAGAATGGCTTTGATTTTCTAAGTATTGTTTTTGAACATCTGTTAGATCTATGTTTAAAACAATTGGTTTATCCATTTCATATTTATGAAATTTATTTATTTCATATTCATTTAATTGTGGTTTAGAATTAAATGATATGTCCATGTGATTCAAATCATTCAAATGGGATGTCAAGATGGATTCTTCGACAAAGAAACACCCATAAGTGAACTTGAATATTGAAGTCACAAAGGATCCCTAATCCAGGTCATTGATAGGTGGACGACCAATGACTAATGAAGATTAGATTGCAAGTAGATTACTTAGTTCTGTTTCTTGAACTAGAGTGACCGGATGTCAGAATATTTTGCATAGATACTTATTGGATCATGTATCGGATTGACCATGAGAACACTTTGAGATTAAAGTCATGTCATAGGTAGTTCTCATTAATGGTGATTAGAAACCGTTCCTCAAAACATGAGCGATTATGTCTGCTCGTTTGAGAATTAGTTCCCTTTGATACTAGCTAAACGTCGCACCATAAAAGGAGGCTATAAAAGCAGTTATTGGGCGTACTATGAATCAAAGTGAGTGTTCATAGATTGCAAGAATGGACTGTCCTCCTATCTTTGATAGGATATGGTGTTGTTGTGTAACAAGGCCTCTCGGAGAGTTAGATACTGTAAAATGCATGGTCGTGCTCAGAATGGTTAGGCTTAACCTTCTGCAAAAATTTGACAGTGGAACTCTGTAATCCGAGAAACACTTCTGTAGCTAATAAGGATGGCTTGGATCTTACCTTATTTTCAGTAAGTAACACTAAATGACAAAGGAATGTGAATGCACACTTGTCTGAATGACAAGTGGGAGATCGAAGGAAATATGTCCTTCACCCAAGGTGCATTAAGTCTAATACCAAAGGTTCAGATTAATTGCGAACAATTAATTCAGTGAGATCAAGTGATCGGAACAGCTAGCTGGAGCAATGCTTCCGATCAGTGAGTTCTAATGGATATTGAACTCACAACTTACTCTTGATTGAACCTACAAGGTCACACCAATGACACGTAATAGATCAACGGATTAAATGAATCGGAAATTCATTTAATAGCTTTTCGGGAATTAGTTGGAAACGTATTATACGATACGACCTTCATCGGAATCGTATATCGTATCGCGAATATTCGTAAGCTGGGTGACACGAATAAATCGTATCGTATGACGGTGATTCGTCGAATACGAAACGATAAATAATATATCGAAAAAATATTAAATCGCGAATACGAAGGGCATCAGAGTTGCCGGCCCGTCGAGCCAAGCACATAAGCGTGCAAGGCCCAACGAGCCAGCAAGACTCGCGAGCAAAGGCGAGCAAGGCCAGCCCATTGGGCGCGAGCACGCAATAGCACGCAATAGCGCAAGCAACGCAGCGACGAGCGAGCAGGCCCACGGCCCAGCTGCTCGGCGCGCGCGCTGTGGGCTTCGGCCTGCAGTGTGTCGCTGGGCGCGGGATGTGTGGTCCGTGTGCTTGCGTGATGTGGCCGGTCAAGGCCTTTGGTTCTTGGCCGGTTAAATCACTTAATACAATAGGTTAATTGTATTATTTTCCAACACACAATTCATATTACTCAAACCCTAGACACAGAGAACCCTAATTCTCTCTGTACCTCCAAAGTGAGTTCTTCCCAAAAGCAAAGTATCTGGATCGATTGTCTAAGCTACAATAATTAAGACGGATCTAAACATGTCGGTGAACCAAGTAGAGGAACGACAAGTGGAGTTCTTTTTTTGTGTTCGTTGACATATTATTGTGGAAAACACGCTTCGAATGTAAGTTTGCTTAATCTGTGCTTTATACATGTTTCCTGGCTTTGGGGATTGTTCCGCACATGTTATTATGTTTAACTGTATTCCCCTACAGTTTATAATTAAATTATCTTGCACTGCAGTAAATCCTTTTAGAAAGGTAAAAGTAAATTTCCTCGATTGGTAGTGAATCCAAGAACGATTTACGGAAATGAGAGAAAATGAGCAATTTAACATGTACGTTTCTTTTAGCGACTTTTATGGTTGTTTTCGAGTATCAAAGTCGAATGGCGAACCGATTCGTGCTTGTGAATTCAAAATACAATGTAAGTTTTGAGATCATAAATCATTGAGTTTAAACGCTCAGCTTTACCAATGGTTAACAACGTAAAATCTTTTTTCCATTTAATTCTCGAATGAGTCTAGTCCCTAGACATTCGAATAGATCGATGCTTAGAGAACTTTAGAAGCTTTTGGTAAGATCAACTAGTTGAAACAGAATATTCAACATAAATGGTAAGAACTTTATTGGAGTAACACTGGACATGTCTAAACAAAGTATAAAAGTCAACACTAGAGAATTCAATTCTTAAGGCTATTAGAAAGGGTACAAGAAATAGGAAAACAAAGGAACAAATTAAAGGAATTTACAATTCCGTTTCTACCTATGAGTTTATATTTAAAGAGCAGTGACCTAGCAATCAAACTTCCTTGGTATCATATACCGCTTGAGGTTCTTACTTCGGTAATAACTCAAACAATGGAAGCTAGGATACACTAATGACCTGCAAATGGGAAATGAAGCATGGCAATGCTACATTAGTTGTAGGGTCATCTAGTTTGTTTTAAGTCCTTTCAAAGGCTGGAACTTAATGGCTATTTTGTTCCATAATCAGCATACCTATATTTCTGCTTCAAACACAAAAAGACTCACATTCAGAAGAACGAAAACAATGCTTGTTTGTTTGTTTATTTGAATGAAATGGTCATTTACGGTTTGAGTCAATATGCTTGATTACAAACAAACAACTCTTTAACAATAAAAACTTTACTAGGTTCAAATCAACCCCTTGATTTGAGTTCCACTAATCTTTGGCATTGTTGCTTAGACCATATCAACAAGTTAACATTCATAAGCTTTGTTTCGATGGACTTTTGAAAGTTGATTGATTTCTAGATCAATTCAAGACAAGCTAGTCTTACTTGTTGAAAGTAACAAAAGATATGAACTATTGTTAAATGCCTAGACAATAGAGTTCAAAGCTAAAGAAAGATTTTATGACTTTATTATTTCACCTGGATTTGAGTGATATAAATTTGAATCTGTTTGGCTAGTTCAAAGATCCAGAAGTATAAAATCCACTTGGCAAGAAATCATAAAGATCTAGGTTAGATCATGACGATGATTACTTTAAGACCAAATATGATCATCAATGATTGTGCGTTGTAATTTCAAGATCGAGCTCCATAAGATATGAAATATCTACGTTGGAATGATCGAAGTCAATTAGTGCTTGATTCGATCAATGATGAATCATAAACACTTTTCCTATAATTTCTAAAACAAAATGCTCAACAACCACCAAACTAAACCAAATTCGTCAAAGCTATTGAAAAGTAATTTCAGAATATCTTTTCATAATTATATATCTAAAAAGTTCCTAAACTCAGTGGGAGCTTAGTGTTTGTTATTCAACAAACTAAGGCCCAAGTATAGATATATGTTTCATTGTGATTTATTCAAATGAGACACAAGGGTATTGTTTCTACCACGAATTTTTGAGAGCATAACGTTTGTTTGCTCGAAATGATGTCCTTTTGGAGATTCGTTTCCAAAATACAAGTGGGAGAAAATAGACCTCGAAAGTCTTCGAGGCGAACAACAAACATAAACGGACATTCCGGATGCTTTTCGAAGTTCTTTAGAAAATCCGAACACGTATTCTTTAAGGACTTTAGAAGTGGCTTTTAAAGAATAGACATCTCTTAGAAGACTTTACAAGTGCTTCAAGGAGAACAGAATATTCAAAGGACTTTCAAGTGGCTGTTGATATTCTATTGTTTGATCGATGTTCTATACCCAAGTAGGCATAGAGTTCAAGTCACTGAAACTATGAGATTCTTCTATTAGATAGTGAAGATTCATGGAGTTCAGGTCACTGAAGCTATGCGATTCTTCTATTACATAGTGAAGAAACCTACAACTTGCAGTCAAACTATTATCATGTAGATTAATAAGTTTGTGACTTTTAAGAAAGCTATGAAGAAACTTAGATTCCCTAAAATGGTTAAAGGCCATATATAGACTCAAATGTTTTAGATGGTTAAAGGCCATAAAACATAACCAATGTTTTGATGACAAAATTAAAATTTTGTTGATTTGCAAGAATGGGTTAACACCTATTGGTTGCAAATTGGTTTTAAGGATAAAAACCATCAAACATAGAATTGTGTTCACACACAAAGCTAGATTAGCTGCTAAAGGTTACAAGAAAATTCACGGCATGGATTGTGTTGAAACCTCATGCATAATCATAATGCTTAAGTCTATAATTCAAGCAATGATTGCATATTGGTACATATGGCAATTGGATGAAAAACAAATTCCTCAATCAAATGTTGGAAGAAACTATGTACATATTATGTCATAGGATTTGTGGATCCAAATAAATACTTGAAAAGGAAAGCTAGCTTATGAAATCTAAGTACAGATTTAAGCAAGAAAATTGGGAATTAAAACTGTATTTTAGTGAAGCTAATAAGTATTTTAGTTTCATAAAATGTACATGATTCTTATAGATATATAAGAAGTTTAGTGGGAGTACATAAAAACTTAATTGGTCCTATGTGCATCACACACATATCTCTCTATTGTGAAATAACATTTAAATGCTAAAAACTTAGGATTGAAATTATTCATCAATGATGGACCAAGGCGAAACTTAGTACATACTGGGTATTAAGATCTATTTACAAAGATCTTATGATATTGTTTTGGATTAAGTAATGGCATTTACTAAATCAAACACGAAAGACTCCATTGGAGATATTCGATCCATATGAATAAATCTAAGTAATGAATGTTTGAACTATGTATAAGCATTTACTAAGTTAAACATCAAAGGATCTAAGTGAGATTCTTAACCTATATTATATGACAAAGAATTTAGCTGGATTTAGTATCTACTGAAACTAGAATGAGCTAAAGTTACATGAATAGAATTCAATTGGGAATTATTCTGCAAAATAATTTATCATGTATGAAATAATATGAGGATCGCCAAAAACGTATCGTATGACTTTAGGCATGACGAACATATACCAATCTCTATTGATCTAAGTGAAGATCAACTAGATTGAGATCAAGAATACTTATGGTACTTGAAAAGGTACATAGGAATAGTTCTTGATTCAAGGAAATAAAGATATGCTAAATATTGATGCTACACGCATAAACACTGGTAAAGGATCAAGCAAGATCCCTTTGGAGTTAACCATTGCAAGGACGAGCTATAGAGCATCGTGTTTTGAAATGGCAACATGGATCGGAGACCATGAGTTGTTGCGTGGGAAATTAAATATTAATTTCTATGTTCTAAGATACAGCTGGAAAGTCTTCCACATATCTGTGAACTTCTTGGATAAGTAAATCCAAACAAAGAATCACTAGCAACCTAAACAGTTAAAGTCAAAGTACTTATTGCCTAAGAAGCAATAAACCAGAGTTGTTTATATTAATGAGTTCTTCATTGAACTTGGGAAGATCACATGTCTGTTGACTTAATGGTTCTTCATTGCAAAATGCGTAGAACCGCTAATGTAGCAAGAAAGACTAGATCACAAAATAAACATACTCAAAAGATCTTATCATCATATCTCGAAGAATAGTCGATTAAAAGGATATTAAGATTGGAAAAGCATGATAACTAAACCTATGCAACAAGTGAGAAGCAACACTCACGTTGTAGCACTGGAAATCAAACATAGCTTTGAATTCCATGAACTATTTTAAATATGGGTTTGAGGCCCATGGTTGTAAAACATTGGGGTTGAACATTTATCATATATGAAATGTATTTTCATATTCCATTTAATCTTGGTTTAATATTAAATGATGAGTCCCTTCAAATTTGACGATATATTCAAGATAGACTGTCAGGACCAGTCCTGTGACTAAGAAATGTCTATCAAGTGAACTTGAATGTCAAAAATTGAAAATGGTCCCTGGTCGGAGTTTTCTATAAAGATGGACGCATAGAAAACGTTAGACGACTAGAATGCAAGATGACTAGTAGTTCTGTTTCTTGAACTATGTGGACATGGCAATATCGTAATCATTTGCATAGATACTTACTTTGAGAAGACTAGTATCGGACAGACCTATGAAACTTTACTGTAAGAGATGAAAATCTGTCATAAGTAAATTTCATTAAAATTATTAGACACTAATCCTCAATACCTGAGTGATTTGAGATTACTTGTTTGAGAACTGCTTACTTTGACATTGTCAACCGTCGCACTGTAAAAGGGGGCTATAAAAGCAACGCTCAGGTAATCACCTATCAAACGAAGTCTAATCTCAAGATCGCAAGATTGGGATTGTCCTCCCATAAATCGGGATGAGATGCTTAAAAGTTGTACAAGGCCACTCGGAGAGCTAGAAACTGTAAAATCCATGGCCGTGTGTGAGGGGGTCGAAAAATCAAGAGGCTAATGCGTGACCTCGTCCCTCGTGGGTGTGACGATTCTTTTTATTCAATCAAGTGTAATTGGATTTCCTTTGAGTTTACACCCAATTGACTAGTAATATAGGAGTCGCCATTCAGTTTTTAACAACAATGAGAAAAACTGACAAAACCCGGTTATCGTGACATAAAGGGAGTGCAATTATGTTTGACCACGACGGCCGTAGGTTCCCTTGTGATCCCTGGTGTGGGGATCTCTCAACATACACCCGCAAGGTAGAGATTGAGGGTTCGGGGGACTGTAACTCCCGAGAGGAGTACTCGCTTGTCAATAACTCCAGAGGCCGGATATCCTTACTAGCTCAGCATAAATAATTGAAGGGACATGCGTTAACTATTAAACTAATCTGAGTTGATTTTAGCAATATGCAACATATAATACTAGATCGATCGCGATTATCTGATTTAAATAGCATTAAGGGACCTAGCATGATAATCCAATTTCCCAAAAATATTATATTTATTAGGCGTGATAGAACAATCAGATTTAGTTAGTTTAACAGTTCATAAAAAGGGCGAGGAAAGCAATTAAATCATCGAAAAGGGGCACATTACGACGCACCCTTGAGAGGTGCGTCACGGTTCTCAGAAAACTATTTGACTTTGCTATTTCTCCTTTTTATTTAACGAATCTCAAATTATGGGACAGGATACGTTCTGTTCGATTTATGGATCGATTGCGACAGAACGCGTGAACAATTTCGCAGCGTGAGGCTTAGGCTAAGGGTTGGAGTCAATACTCAGAATATGAATTGTGTGTTGTGTCACGTCGAATTTGGGGCTGTATTTATAGGGAAGAGTTCGTGGAAAGATAGAATTGTAGAGTTCTAATCCACAAAGAATTAGGAAAAAACACGTACCCAGGTATTTTCAGCGCCCAGGCCTGGGCGCCGAAGATTTCGGCGCCCAGAGCCAGGCGTTGAAAATAGGGTCTGGGCTGTTTTCTTAGTCAGATTCGGATTCCTGGAATCCGTAGTGTTTGAGACTTAATCGAGTTTTTTAGTGCATATCAATTTCATGACGGAATGCGTCTGGGCCCGTTACGAACTCTAGGCTCGTTAGGATTTTAATTAATACGTAACTCTTATTTCCAAATCATATTAGGAATAGGATTCTCGCAGTTTTCTATCTCATTTAGAATTTATGTTGGAGTGCAATATCTAATTCTGACAGGTTTCTATCTTTTATGACTTGCCACTTTTAGAAGCTACCCTTTTACGGCAATTACTATTTTTAGCAGGTTTCCATAAATAGCAGGTTTCTATAAATAGCAGGTTTCGGGTGAAATGAAAAGGGGAATTGAGATTCGTTATTTTATAGGAGATGCGTTGTCAAGTGGAGATTTATGTTTTCATCATCGAACCTTTCCCTTTCGGGAATGGGGACAAAAGTATGTGTCTACAGTTAGCCCCCACTTTGACTGAGTCTTCGAGTAAGACGATGGTCAAAGTATTAGACGGAGTGTGTCACACAAGCCAGGGTGACCTATTTTTTGCGAGGGTCTCACGAGCCCCCGAGTGATAACATTTGACTTAAGGGTCATCACTTTGAAGTGTCGACATATCCCTTACGTGTCATTGGGATTTGTCAACTGATAGTATAGAAACTTCCTCACTTTGTCATTGGAAGGATCTAAGGGTGCGTAGAAACTCCCTCACTTTGTCATTGGGAGTAGCTACGGATGTTTTCGAAATCAAAGATGTAAAGTGTAATTGGGCCTGGCCAAGCCCAATCACGAGGAAAAAATGTTTTTAAAGATTCTCATTTTTAGGGTTAGCTAAACGAGAAAACCCCTTTGTTTTTATGGGTCGTAAAACGAAGGAAAATTAAACACATCGTTCTTTTTGGAAACACGGAAAACCAATTTTTTAAATTTTGGAAAAGAGGGAAACTACTCACATCGTTCTTTTTTGGAAAAAACGGAAAACCAATAACTACTCACATCGCTCTTTTTTTGGAAAAAACGGAAAACCAAAAGCTACTCACATCGTTTTTGGGAAAAACGGAAAACCAAAGGCTACTCACATCGTTTTTGGGAAAAACGGAAAACCAAAAAAGTTATCGCTGCAGCGACTAAGGACCTGCGCGGTTAGTGACGCAGACCCCGCCGGCTAAAGATGGCGAGCCTGTCCGCTAAGGGTGGACACCCCGTCCGATAGAAGTGGACGAATCTGTTTTGAAATTTGTTTGTGTTTATTTTTTGAAAATAAGGACCTACGTGGTTTGCGCTGTAGACCCCGCCGGCTGAAGATGGCGAGCCTGTGAACATATATATTTTTTTTTTGAAGATTCTTTTTTGAAAACTGAGGACCTGCGCGGCTAGTGACGCAGACCCCGCCCGCTGAAGGTGAGCGAGTCCTGTCTGCTGAGGGTGGACGTCCCTGAATTCGTTTTCCTATTTGGAACTCGCGCGGTTTGTGGCGCGATCTTGCCCGATTGAGGTGGGCAAGTCCCTATTTTGTTCTCGTGATTTCTTTGAGAATTTCTTTTCTTATTCATTCTTGCAAAAGCGAATTCTTTCGAGGGATGCTCGGATTTAGTTGTAACCTGAACGTGGGTTGACAACGGGTTTAGACGGACCTTTGTCTTGCGACCGTCTGCTTTCGTGGTTTTGAGCTAGTCTTTACGGCTCGATTCTTGCCACTACTTGGTCTTTGATCAGATGACCATGCACAAGTGTCAATGACGACCTTTTTCTGAGGTCGAACCTGCTTTTTTTGGGATATCCAAACATGAGATGGTGTATGGCATAGTCCGGGAATGTGATCTTGATTGTGCGCTCCTTGTTGGAGTATATTTTTTCGCGAGCCCCCAAGCACTGGGGCTCGTCGGTCGTTTTTTGCATCATGTTTTTGGGATCATGCTCGTGTGTGCGAGCGACCTTTTATAGTAGTGTGCTATTTTAGCGAAGCCGTGGAGTGCGACTTCAATTTTCAGGCGATATCCGGTTTTAGCTTGGCCCGGATTAATCCATTGACAGACAAACATTTTTTATTTGGAAAACCAACGACTTAACGACACACATTTTTGGTGTTTCGAAGAATGACCATGATATTTAATTTGTTTTTTGAAAAGTGTACATAAGCATTTTCTGGGACAAGTCTAAGTTTCGACCAAGTTTTAATGTTTATTTTTGCTTATTTGGGAGCTAAAGGTGCTTTTTGGCTTGATCCTACTTGCAATAGGGCCTCGTGTTTAGCAACACGGTTTTAAGTCCTTTCCTGTTCCGCGTTTTTGTGAAATCTGGGCCTTGGGCTGCATTTCCGGCGCCCAAGGCTTGGCGTTAAACATTTCGGCGCCCAGCCATGGGCGCTGAAAGTCTTCTCCTGGTGATATTTGACTTTCGAATTTCTTAACGCGTTTCCGAATGGAATCAGGATGTCACTGGGTGCGTTCAGCTATATATAGGGGCTAGACACGTCCCTATTTTCCACCACTCTCAATTTCCTTCTCTCTTTTTTGATGTATTTTAATTACTCATTGCTTTTGCCATGTCGATCCCTACTTTCTCACTCCAACGGACTGTTATGCGTTGGCTACGGGCCCTTACTCCCACATAAAAAACTTTGTTAAAAGAATACCACTTAGAGGCACTTTTAGGCTTACAACAAATTAATATTGACTATAACTTTCTGCATGCTGCCCTAAGCTTTTGGGACTCCGATCATCATGTTTTTGCCTTTCGGGGCAACGAAGTATGTCCTTTGCCAGATGAATTTGCTGCGATCCTTGGTTATCCTACTAATGCTACTCCTGTTACCCCTGGCACTATTGAAGAGGGTAAAACAACCATAGGGGCTTTCCTAGGACTAGATGATAACATGTTTGCTGAAATTGTTGTAGGTGACGAGGTTAACTTGGCAAAACTTGTAAAACATCACTTTAGGCCTAGTAAGAATATGACCGAACAGAAATTGAATATTCGAGCCCTTGTATTTTGCTTGTCGAATCACTATTTGCTGTCGAATAACAATGGCGCGTTCGGTGACATAAGGTTGATCCCCTTGATTAGCCAGATGGAAAGTTGATATTCTATTATGCTGTTGGTTGTTGCCGAGACTTTGCTGAGTGCGGATGAGCTAAAGAAGGATGCCAAATCTGAACATTTTAAGGGAAGCCCCCTATTACTGCAGGTAATCGATTTTTCCTTGCGCACGTATACGTTTTTTTTTTTTGCGTACACAATGAGTTTCAGCGTCCAGGGCTGGGCGCTAGAATTTTCGGCGCCTGGTCCTGGGCGTTGAAACTGCGCACCAGGAACCGTTTTCTTTTATTATTTTTTGATCGTGCCCGCTTTTTGCAGATTTGGCTCGTGGAACGGTTTAGACTTTTGGAAGCTCCTGCCGATCCTAAACATTATCGGCCTATAGCCTTGGGTAACCGAAAATACTTGCACCAAGGCCAGGACGAGGCCGAATGGACCTCCTTTTTTACTTATGGCATTTGTTCTATTAAGTGGGTGGTACCATGGTGGGGTTTGACTACTATGACAGGGGGATCTGATGTATCGGTTTATGTTTCTTTGTTGGGGCTATCTCGTCCCATTTATATTTTCCCTTACCGAGTCATGCGCCAATATGGTTTAAGGCAGACTATCCCTTTTTCTGATACGGTACCACCTAAGGTAGCAGCCTTTTCACAAGCACGGGTTCTAGCGTGGGCTAAGTATTATGATGGTCTCCCGCGTTGGGCCGTAGCTACAAATGGCTTTGTGGGTCTTTCTGAAAACTACAAGTTGTGGATGAGCTCCGATGATAAAGATGTGAGGACCGAGGCTTGAAATGGGGAGCCGGCTGAGCTTTTGATACCTCGTATTCGCGTTAAGTATGAGGGTCCTGATTCTGCCAAACCTCGTACCTATAGTATTAAGACTGTGAAAGCTCGTCCTGATCGAAAGCGAAAGGAAGTTCCTCCCCGTTCCAGTTTCAGGCCTAAAAAGATGCCTAACATGAAGGGGCCTGCTGTTGTTAAAAGAAATGCAAGCTCTCGCGGAGATCGTCGCCGGAACAATGTATGGGTTAGGAAGGCTCGACCGCCTGTAGAAACAATGGCTAGTCTAGTTGATGATAATAATCCTTCTCCCACCATTGTCTGTGCCCTTGAGGCTGAGCGGGCTATAACTGAGAATGTTTCTGAAGCCTTGGCATCTTTGGAAGTTAGTGTCCAGGAGCCGGTTCTTATGGAGATTGATATTGGGGCAGCGCAGAAGACTGTGGGGGTGGATCCTGCGAACATTACCCTCTACAAGACTTTATTTGATGATCCGGAAGAACTAGAGTAGTGTAGTTCTTGCTAGGGTGTAGGTGCCCTTTATTTATTTCAGTTGTGTTTGTTTTTATTCTTAGCACTTTGTTTTCCTTCTTATTATTTTTTCAATAAAGGCGTATTTTTATTTTTCATTTTCATTTATTTTCGTCTCTCCCTTTTTTATGTTTTTATATGTCTAACACTTTTTGCACAAAGAATATGTGTTTTTTTTATTGGACCGAATCCTTGGTAAGGATTGCCTACGTATCTTGTCAGAATCAGGTCGCGCGTAGTTCTAGCTTTAGAATAAGTTCTAGTATGCCGGATTTCGGTAGATAGAATCAGGTCGCGCGTAGTTCTAGCTTTAGAATAAGTTCTAGTATGCCGGATTTCGGTAGATATGCCCTGAGGTGGAAGCATATTACTTAATCGGTCAAATGAGTGAAGTATTATCATTATTTTCATCTGCCGTTTTTTTCCATAAGTCGCGTAAAAATGAAATTCGACTAATTTGTATGGCTATATTTTTGGTAAGCCTATTTGGATACGTACTGTACCCCCCAAGTGTTCGTTATTTTTCTGTTGTGTGCGGATAAAATGACGAGCACTTCTGAAAAGAAATTTTTTTGGCAGACAGAGAGTTTCAACGCCCAGGCTGGGGCGTCAAAGATTTCGGCGCCCAGCCTTGGGCGCTGAAAATGACTTGGGTGGTCAATTTTTGACGCTTTGCTTCACATGTTCTTGCATTTATTTCTCTTTTTTTTTCTTTGTGCCTTGATTTTTGCTCGTATTTAAAGTCAATTTTGGGGCTATTTTGGAGGCTTTTTTGGCTGTTAGCGTGAAATGCATTTTTGTCCGGATTAATTTTTTCTATTCGTGACTCGAAACAGTTTTGAAAATTGAGTTAGGGTGCGGAAGTTATGAAGATCCTTGTGTAGGTTTTTGAGGTGGGTTGAAGTGCGTGTCGTTTTTGAAGAATTGGTGGGGGTTATATTTTATTAATTCCCCTTTTAAGCAACATTTGCTTTCGTTTTGGATTTTGATTTCCTTTGACTTCTTTGGGTTGTATGGGTTGATTTTTATGGTTACACTGGTTGACTTTTATGTTTTGGGGATATGAATGGGATGATGCGGTTTATTTTGTGGGTTTCGGGAATTGGCTCCCATGGCATTATTTCAAAACCGAGTGGGCTTTGTTTGTTGGGCCTAGAGTGGGCCGCCTCTTTATTTTTGTATTTTGCAAGTACATTTGGTGCTTTATTTAGTGTTAGAATAAAAAAAATTAGGAGAAACATTACGCCTTTATTGATTCGGAAAGTAAGGAAAACACACTGAAATAAAACTGACCTATATTCTAAGGGGCCTTAGGACCATCTAAAGTCTCTATTATTTTTTTCTACCAATCTAAAGAACTACTAGGCGCTTTTTACTAATAGTGCTCTATGTGGCTCAAGCCTGGGGTTTAGTCTCATAAAACTTCGGTCCTTCACCGGTACTCATCTTGAATTCCATTCCTTTTGCATTGATCCACTGATATGTCTTCACCCATCCGTTCTCGACCTCTTCTAGTGTTGATGCAGGAGAGATTAACCGGGTTGGATCGAAACCTTCATCTTGTAAAGCTAGGGTAGTCATCACAGTCTCGTTCTCCATAGGCCTTGATTCGTTAAACAATGTCCATAGAGCCTGGTTGTCCAATATTTCAGCTGTTTTAGTCTTGGTGAGGTGGGGTGCCTCATCCAAGGTGTGGCAGTCATGGAAAATTTCAAATCCGGGTTTTAGCAAGCCATCCTGAATGAAGGGTTCAGGGAAATCACAGCATGGGTGTTGTTCTCCTTCCCGAATGAACATCCCGCTAAGGGTTCTTTGATACGGGGGAAGGAGGGTGGTTTGCTTGGCTTTGTTAAGGCGTAGCTCAGACAGGCGGTCAGCAATATCTTCCTCCGTTGGTTCATAGCCTAAGCCAAAGGGAGTAGATTTGTTGGGTAAAGGATGGAATGTGCATTCCTTCTTCCTTATGCCCAATGGGGTTCCTGGGAAATAACCTTGAGCTAGCAGCATTCTAGGGATGACCCGGGATGCATGCGGGTCTAGGAATGCTGGATCATAGTCTTCAATGAACTGGATTGTTTCTTCCATTTGAAACCCATAAAGGTCATCTGCAGTTTCGGCCGTTCCAACCATAGTACAGCTGATGTCGAGAGGAGGGGCGCGGATTTCTAGTATTACCCCATTATGGTTAAGTTTAACCATTTGGTGCAGGGTAGAAGCCACACCTCCTAAGTCATGGAGCCAAGGTCGCCCCAATAGGAGGTTGAAAGTGGGCTTGATGTCGATTATTTGAAACTCCGTGGTGCGTGCCACAGGTCCGGTTTGTATGGTAAGGTTGATTTTTCCCAACACAGGCCTTCGAGAGTTATCATAGGCTCGTACCCCTTGTGTGGAGGTTTGGAAGTCATCGCTTCCTAGTCCCAGGCAATGGGCGGTTCGCAACGGGCAAACGTTAACCGCCGAACCGTTATCTAAGAGCGCTAGGGGGATATTTTGCCCTTTGCATCCAACTACTAGATAGAGGGCTTTGTTATGGGCACCCCCCTCCTTGGGTAAATCTTTGTCAGTGAAAACTATGGCCTTTTCTCCAGCATCTCTCGTGACGTGGTTAACCAATGAGTCAGGTGTGATATCTGTAGGCACTGAGATGAGGTCAATTGAGCGAATAAGCTTTTCGCGATGTTCTTTTGAGGTACACATGAGATCCCAGATGGTAATTTCAGCCTTGGTTCTTTTCAATTGTTTCAAAAGAGGATTTTCAATGACTTCTGCGACGGTGGTGTGCCGTCCATTCTCAGGAGCTTGTCTGACTGGGATATCGTCCATAGGAGGTGGGCGAATGTCAGGCTGGTATATTCTCCCTGATCTGGTGAGGTTGTCGACTTCGGGTTCTTGAGTGGTGGTGTCGATGAGAGCATACCCGGGCCAAATTTCAGTAAAGAGGTCCTGGCCCGACACTTGAGATAGGTAGATATCTTCAGCATCATCATCCCACACACCGCACACTTCTCTCTCGATTCGATCCATAGGGACCACAGCGAGTGGTGCACCTTGAGGTGTAATGTACACCGTAGGGTCGAAGTTCTCATTTTCTAGTTGGTCGAGAGAGATGTGACAAGAGCCGAGTGGGCTCTTGTTGTTGTTGGGTTTGCCAACGTTAGGGAGAGGTATCACTTCGTCCTCTATCATGTCCAGGATGGTATTCTTTAGGTTCCAGCAATTTTCAGTGTCATGCCCATTTCCTTGATGGAATTTGCAGTAAGTACCTTCGACCCAATATTTGCTTTTGACAAGAGGGTCGCGGGTGGGGCCTATAGGTCTCAACTTTCCTTGATTGGTTAATCTTTCAAAGGCTTGTACCAAAGTCGACCCGAGTGGGGCAAACTTTCGGTCTCGGACCCATCTTCCAGGGCTTCTTCGGGCGGGAGTCTCTTCTACAGCATGGACTTCTTGGGCTTGGGATGTGTTACCCCGATTATAGGTATTGTTTTTATATGTGGGTTTGCTTTGTATGGTTTTGGCGAGATCGTCCTCGATCTTTATTCCCACATCATAAACTCTTTTGAAAGTGTCAAGTCCCAAGTACCTAAGGTGTTGTTTGTAAGCCGGGTCCAGGTTGTCAATGAATTTTTGGACCAATTCTGTTTCGGGAGGCCTATTGATTAGCTGGGCCGCCTGGTCCCTCCATCTAGCTGAAGGAAATAATGCCCTTGGTCCAAGTATGCATTCTATGTTAAGTCTAATAAATGCGGTTCAGTATTAATTAACAAGTTAATAATTCAGTGAGATCAAGTGAGCTGAATGCCTAGCTAGAGGCCGCTTCAGTTCAAGTGGAATTAATGATATTAATCCACAGCTTACTCTTGACTGAACCCGTAGGGTCACACAAATAGTACGTAAACGGATCAAGTATTTAATGGCATTAGATACTCCATCTATGGATATTCGGAATCGACGGATCTTGGTTTCAGTGGGAGCTGAGATCGTCACAGGCAAGAAATGAATACTCCGGAAACGATGATATTGCCGGAAACGGAAATATGGATCGTATCGGAAATATAAATATTATCCAAGTCGTAGATGTTGCCGGAAACGGAAACATGGTACGTATCGGAAAATATTATCGGAAATGGAAATATTGCCAGAATCGGAAATATTGCCGGAAACGGATATATTGTCAGAATCGGAAATATTATCGGAATCGGAAAATAATTCCGGAAACGGAAATATTAAATATTTGTTCGAAACGGAAATTAATTCCGGAATCGGAAATATTAAATATTGTTCGTATCGGAAATGAATTCCGGGATCGGGAATTTAATCGGAAGCGTATCGTACGAATTAGCATCGGACGAGGCCCGCTAGACGAAGGCCCAGCACGAAGCCAGGCCGTCGCCCAGCGAGCCAACGCACACCAGCGCACGCCAAAGCCTCGACCAGGCCCAGCGCAAGGCCAGGCCCAGCCAAGGCCTTGGGCGCGCGCGCGGAGCACAGCAGTGGGCCGAGCGTTGTGCGCCTAGCGTGGGCCGCAAGGCTTGCGCGGGTGTACGGTGCTCGTGCATTACTTGTGCGGGAATCCTGAAGCAATCAGGATTCAAAGTGTGATTAAATCCTAAAACTATTAGATAATGATTATTTAATTAGAGTCCTAGTAGGGTTATAATGAAAAAAATTAGTATCCTAATAGGATTCCAAAACCCTTTCCATAACTCTATAAATAAGTGCCTAGGGTCACATATTTTCATAGATTATTCAAGTATTCAAAGTGAGTTTTTGAGAGAAAATTCAGACACATTTCTTGACTATAAGTGCCGAAAATCTTTAGTACCTTAAGGGCGATTCTAGTTGGTCAATCTTAAGGCGGATCCGGACGTGCTGTGGACTATCTACGGAGGGAAGACACTTGGAGTCCTAAAGACTTGTTCTTGTTCGGTTCGGGCGCAGCTAGGGAAGGCACGCAACAAAGAGTATGCATCTAAATTATGCTATATGATTATGTGTAAATAATATGTATTCCTGGCTAAATGGTTTTTCCGCATGATTTATGAATTGTCATATGTATCATAACCTGACAGTGGTATCACGAGCCTCTTATTATTTTCATAATCTAAATTGCATGAACATGGTTAAATATTACAAATTTGCAAGAATTAAAAGGGGTGATTAATTTTCGTAATTGTTAATTAATTGCAAATTGCGTTTATTTAATTATACGTACGCAGTTTTTCGGCAGTTTCTTCGTTACTCATCCAAATCGAGTGATTTTTGTGTCAATTCCGCATGTAAAACGCATTCTAAAATTTTGACATAAATAGTATTTTTCTGCCTAACCCAGAATTCTCAAATTCGAAGCCTAACTATGACTTTTCGAAGGTTTTAGTTTTTCGAATGCAAAATTTCGTAAATTTAAGATGTTAAATTAAATATTTGCGATTCTTGTTGATAAATCTTGAATTTTTGATTGACCTACTGTATATATTTAACAAGTTTGAATGCCTAGCCTTGTTAATTATGCAATCTAATTTGTAATTATGATTAATTTGTTGAAAATTAGAATAATTTAGAATTAATTTGATTTTCATAATTAATTATAATTTAATTAGATACCTATGATTAAAAACCACCATAAAAATTGTAAATTTATGATAAATTTTAAATTTTTATGACCTAGGCTTCAATCCATGTTAATCGGAAATCAATTGAATAATAAATTTTCGATTTTTCGCCCTAAAATTATGAAATTAATATTATTTATTAATTTGTCATTAATTTTAAATATAAATTTTTTAAATTTTATGCGATTCGTTCATATAACTTGCACGCACAAAGCAATGGACGCTACGTGTTACCCTTAAGGGGTGTTGTATAGTGCGGGCATGTGACGACGAGCAAGGGAGCTCGTCGCCCGTGTGGCACGAATGCAATGAGCAGGGGCATGGTGCACGAGCACAAGGCAGCAGCCCTGCCTTATGTCGTGGGCCACGAGCTATGGATAAATGGGCATGGGCGAAGGCAAGGCATGGCAGTCGCGTGTGGGCAGCAAGCGAGCTGCGCCACAACGCGCACTGCCTCGCGCAAGCGCGCGCAGCCTCGCCCGCAGCGAGTATAAGCTCGCGTGCTACGAGCGCTGCGCCCAGCGTTGATCGCGCGCAATTGCTCACGCACAGCGAGCGATGGCTCGCGTGCATCAAGCGCTGGAGCGCGCGCAGCAAGCGCTGGCGAGCGCGCACAGCGAGCGATGGCTCGCGTGCGTCGAGCGCTGGCGCGCGCGCAGCGAGCACCACTTGTGCGATGGCTTGCGATGGGAAGATGCAGCAGCTATGCGACGAGCGCATGGGCTGTGCGCACATGGCCAGCGATGGATGTGTGCGTGTGGCCCATGGGCGTGCGATGCGTAGGATGTTTGCGTTGCGATTAGATCGTTTTGAATGTTTAATTTGAAATTTTCAGTTTACGTAATTTTAATTAATTTTAAAATTAATAATTTAAATTATTTTCTTGGATTTTAATTTTGAATATTGTAATTATAATAAATTTTATTTATTCTAATTATTTTACTAAAATTAAAATCATGAATTAATTTAAATACGACTGAAATTAAATTAAACTTTTTGGATTCAATTATAAATTTATATGAGCTTTAAATTTTAATTAAATTTGTATGTTTCCGGTTAGACTAGAAATACATTTTTATGTTTAAAATTAGTAAAGCATATGAATTTATTGGTTTGAGTGGGAGCCCTTTTTAGTCATAAACTCTTGATTAGGTCTACAAATCCTTAAGGTTAAAACAACTTGATTAGAATTAATAAGGACTGAATAATTGGTAGATTATTGGTGCCCTTGATTAATTGCTGCAAATGTTTACGTGATGCATAATGTGTTTTACTAACCAGCTATGTGGGCCATTCATGATAATGAATGGGTGAATGGTATATATTGTATATGTACTGTTTTGCAGGTTATGAAGTGACTAGTATGGCCCAAATAGGATAGAAAATATGGTCTGCGTACCATTAATTTGAATGTAATTGGTCTAAAGTACCAAAGTTGTTTTTCAATTCAAATATGGTCTGCGTACCATCAAATAGTTGTAATTAGTTTTAATTATAGCTTATCCTATTTGAAGAAAATGGTGCCTCCCACGGAGATTTTCGAGACGGACTTTGAAGTTAAAGCTTCAAATTGAAGTCGGGCCATACTAGATCACATTTATCTTATGCATGCTTTAAGTTATTTATTGCTTTAAATATGTCTTAATTATGCATGATATTGTGGCTTGATTATGTTGCATGATTAAGGATTTTAGTTCACTTAAAATCTAACCAACATAGTAAGATCCTTAAGTTCCAAACTTAAAAATTGAGTTAAAAGGTGCCATGCCAAAATATACACTTGCTTGGATATCCTTTACATCAATCTAGTAATAGTTTTCGCTCAGCGAGGTGTTACTTATTGGTCCTAAAGGGGCAAGGTACACAAATAATTGTGAGTACATGTTAGTTTTGGTGAAACTCAACGATATAAGTAAGGAGTCCTTTTATGTCGTGGCAAAATCGATAGGTTTACCTAATAAGTTCTTAGACGTACCTATCAACCAAGAATAGTTTCTAGACTATTAGCAAAAGGCTTTTGCTTACCTAAGATGTTTTAGGATTAAGTCGACAAACTGTGCTTAGTTCTTCAATGATTTTAGGGTCTTGGAATCATTTTATTCACACCTGCCGGAACAATAAATTCGAATAAAATGCTAATAACTTGTTGAAATTGCATGATTGCTTTAATTTTCAAGTTATTACTCATGATATATGTTTAGACTTTGCATGCTTCAATGTATGTTTTAATTATTGTTTATAATTAAATATCTTGCACTGCAGTAAATCCTTTTAGAAAGGTAACAGTAAATTTCCTCGATTGGTAGTGAATCCAAGAACGATTCACGGAAATGAGAGAAAGTGAGCAATTTAAAATGTACGTTTCTTATAGCGACTTTTATGGTTGTTTTCGAACATCAAAATCGAATGGCAAACCAATTGGTGCTTGTGAATTCAAAATACACTGTAGTTTTGAGATCATAAAGCATTGAGTCTAATACGCTCAGCTTTACCAATGGTTAACAACCTAATATCTTTGTCCATTTAATTCTCGAATGAGTCTAGTCCCTAGACATTCGAATAGATCGATGCTTAGAGAACTTTAGAAGCTTCTTGTAAGATCATCTAGTTGAAACAGAATATTCAACATAAATTAAAATGGTAAAAACCTTGTTGGTGACATTGGACATGTCTAACAAAGTATAAAAGTCAACACTAAAGAAATCAATTCTTAAGACTATAAGAAAGGGTACAAGAAATAGGAAAACGAGGAACAAATGAAAGGAATTTACGATTCCGTTTCTACCTATAAGTTTATGTTTAAAGAGAAGTGACCTAGCAATCAAACTTCCTTGGTATCATATACCGCTTGAGGTTCTTACTTCTATAATAACTCAAACAATGGAAGCTAGGATACACTAATGACCTACAAGTGGGAAATGAAGCATGGGAATGCTACATTAGTTGTAGGGTCATCTAGTTTGTTTTAAGTCCTTTCAAAGGCTGGAACTTAATGGCTATTTTGTTCCATAATCAGCATACCTAAATTTCTGCTTCAAACACAGAAAGACTCACATTCAAGAAAAACAAAAACCTTGTTTGTTTGTTTATTTGAATGAAATGGTCATTTACGGGATGAGTCAATATGCTTGATTAAAACAAACAACTCTTTAAAGAACTTTACTAGGTTCAAATCAACCCCTTGATTTGAGTTCCACTAATCTTTGGCATTGTTGCTTAGACCATATCAATAAGTTAACATTCAAAAGCTCTATTTTGATGGACTTTTGAAAGTTGATTGATTTCTAGATCATTTTAAGACAACTAGTCTTACTTGTTGAAAGTAACAAAAGATATGAACTATTGTTAGAACACCTAGACAATAGAGTTCAAAGCTAAAGAAAGATTTTATGACTTTATTATTTCACATGGATTTGAGTGAATATAGGTTTATTTACTCAAATGTGATATAAGTTGAATCTGTTTGGCTAGTTCAAAGATTCAGAAGTATAAAATCCACTTGGTAAGAAATCATAAAGATCTAGGTTAGATCATGTTGATGATTACTTAAATCAAGAATGATCATCAATGATTGTGTAGTAAAATTCACAATCTAGCTCCATAAGATATGGCATATCTAAGTTGGAATGATCGAAGTCGATTAGTACTTGATTCGATCAATGATGGATCATAAAGACTTTTCCTATAATTTCTAAAACAAAATGCTCAACTACCACCAAACTAAACCAAATTCGTCAAAGCTATTGAAAAGTAATTTCAGAATAACTTTTCATAAAATATATCTAGAGAGTTCCTAAACTCAGTGGGAGCTTAGTGTTTGTCATTCGACAAACTAAGGCCCAAGTATAGATATATGTTTCATTATGATTTATTCAAATGAGACACAAGGGTATTGTTTCTACCACGAATTTTTGAGAACATAATGTTTGTTTGCTCGAATTAATGTCCTTTTGGAGATTCGTTTCCAAAATGAAAAGTGGGAGAAAATGGACCTCGAAAGTCTTCGAGGCGAACAACAAACATAAATGGACATTCCGGAGGCTTTTCGAAGTGCTTCAGAAAACCCGAACTTATTCTTTAAGGACTTTAGAAGTGGCTTTTAAAGAATAGACATCTCTTAGAAGACTTTACAAGTGCTTCAAGGAGAACAGAATATTCAAAGGACTTTTAAGTGGCTATTGATATTCTGTTGTTTGATGTTCTATACCCTTGTAGGCATAGAGTTCAAGTCACTGAAACTATGAGATTCTTCTATTAGATAGTGAAGAAACATGGAGTTCAGGTCACTGAAACTATGCAATTCTTCTATTAGATAGTGAAGAAACCTACAACTTGCAGTCAAACTATTATCATGTAGATTAATGAGTTTGTGACCTGTAAGAAAGCTATGACGAAACCCAGATTCCCTAAAATGGTTAGAGGCCATATATAGACTCAAATGTTTTAAATGGTTAGAGGCCATAAAACATACTCAATGTTTTGATGACAAAATTGAAATTTTGTTGATTTGCAAGAATAGTTTCACACCTATTGGTTGCAAGTTTGTTTTAAGGATAAAAACCATCAAACATGAAATTGTGTTCACACACAAAGCTAGAATAGTTGCTAAAGGTTACAAGCAAATTCACGATATGGATTGTGTTGAAACCTCATGCAAAATCGTAATGCTTAAGTCTATAATTCAAGCAATGATTGCATATTGGTACATATGGCAATTGGATGACAAAACATCTTCCTCAGTCAAATGTTGGAAGAAACTATGTACATGGCATGTCATAGGATTTGTGGATCCAAATAAATGCTTGAAAAGGAATGCTAACTTATGAAATCTAAGTACAGATTTAAGCAAGCAATTGGGAATTGGAACTGTATTTTAATGAAGCTAATAAGTATTTTAGTTTCATAAAATATACATGATTCTTATAGATATATAAGAAGCTAGTTTAGTGGGAGTACGTAAAACTTAATTGGTCATATGTGTATCACACACATATCTCTCTATTGAGAAATAACATTCAAATGCTAATGACTTAGATTTGAGATTATTCATCAATGATGGACCATGGCGGAACTTAGTACATACTGGGTATTAAGATCTATTTACAAAGATCTTATAATATTGTTTTAGATTAAGAAATGGCATTTACTAAATCAAACACGAAAGTCTCCATTGGAGATATTCGACCCATGTGAATAAATCTAAGTAAATGATGTTTGAACTATGTATAAGCATTTACTAAGTTAAACATCAAAGAGTCTAAATGAGATTCTTAACCTATATTATATGTCAAAGAATTTAGCTGAATTTAGTATCTACTGAAACTAGATAAGCTAAAGTTACATGAATAGAATTCAATTGGGAAATATTCTGCAAAAGAATTTATCATGTATGATATAATATGAGGATCGCCAAAAACGTATCGTATGACTTTAGGCATGACGAACATATACCAATCTCTATTGATCTAAGTGAAGATCAACTAGATTGAGATCAAGAATACTTATGGTACTTGAAATGGTACATAGGAATAGTTCTTGATTCAAGGAAATAAAGATATGCTAAATATTGATGCTACACGCATAAACACTGGCAAAGGATCAAGCAAGACCCTTTGGAGTTAACCATTGATAAGGACGAGCTATAGATCATCGTGTTTTGAAAATGGCAACATGGGTTGGAGACCATGAGTTGTTGCGTGGGAAATTAAAATAATAATTTCTATGTTCTAAGATATAGTTGGAGAGTCTTCCACATATCTATGAACTGCTTGGATAGGTAAATCCAAACAAAGCATCACTAGCAACCTATACAGTTGAAGTAAAAGTAATTATTGCCTAAGAAGCAATAAAACAGGGTTGTTTAAAGTTCTTCACTGAACTTGGGTAGATAACCTATCTGCTGGCTTGATGGTTCTTCATTGAAAAATGCGTAGAACCACTCTTGAAGCAAGAAAAACGTCTGCTAACTTGATGGTTCTTCATTGCAAAATGAGTAAAACCACCATCGAAGTAAGAAAGACTAGATCACATAATAAACAAACTCGAAAAGATCTTATCATCATATCTCAAAGAACATTCGATGAAAAGGATGTTAAGATTGGCAAAGCATGATAACTAAACCTATGCAACAAGTGAGAAGCAACACTCACATTGTCGCACTGGAAATCAAGCATAGCTTTGAATTCCATGAACTGTTTTAAAGATGGGTTTGAGGCCCATGGTTGTAAAACATTAGGGTTGAACATTTATCATATATGAAATGTATTTTCATATTCCATTTAATCTTGGTTTAGTATTAAATGATGAGTCCCTTCAATTTGACGAAATATTCAAGATAGACTGTCAGGACCAGTCCTGTGACTAAGAAATGTCTATCAAGTGAACTTGAATGTCAAAGGTTGAAAATGGTCCCTAGTCGGAGTTTTCTATAAAATTGGACGCATAGAAAACGTTAGACGATTAGAATGCAAGATGACTAGTAGTTCTGTTTCTTGAACTATGTGGACATGGCAATGTCATAATCATTTGCATAGATACTTACTTTGGGAAGACTAGTATCGGACAAGACCTATGAAACTTTACTGTAAGAGATGAAAATCTGTCATAAGTAAATTTCATTAAAATTATTAGACACTAAATCCTCAATACCTGAGTGATTTGAGATTACTTGTTTGAGAACTGGTTGCTTTGACGTTGACCAACCGTCGCACCGTAAAAGGAGGCTATAAAGGCAACGCTCAGGTAATCACCTATCAAACGAAGTCTAATCTCAAGATCGCAAGATTGGGATTGTCCTCCCATAAATCGGGATGAGATGCTTAAAAGTTGTACAAGGCCACTCGGAGAGCTAGAAACTGTGAAATGCATGGCCGTGCTCGGATGAATCATAGGCTATGATTATCTGTTTATTTGATCAGTTGAACTCTGAAACCGAGAAACACCTCTGGACATAATAAGGATGACAACTCTTACCTTATGTTCAAGAGCAAGCATCGAGCGACAAAGGAATTAGGAAATGCACACTTGACCCTAAGGACAAGTGGGAGACTGAAGGAAATAATGCCCTTGGTCCAAGTATGCATTCTATGTTAAGTCTAATAAATGCGGTTCAGTATTAATTAACAAGTTAATAATTCAGTGAGATCAAGTGAGCTGAATGCCTAGCTAGAGGCCGCTTCAGCTCAAGTGGAATAAATGATATTAATCCACAGCTTACTCTTGACTGAACCCGTAGGGTCACACAAATAGTACGTAAACGGATCAAGTATTTAATGGCATTAGATACTCCATCTATGGATATTCGGAATCGACGGATCTTGGTTTCAGTGGGAGCTGAGATCGTCACAGGCAAGAAATGAATACTCCGGAAACGATGATATTGCCGGAAACGGAAATATGGATCGTATCGGAAATATAAATATTATCCAAGTCGTAGATGTTGCCGGAAACGGAAACATGGTACGTATCGGAAAATATTATCGGAAATGGAAATATTGCCAGAATCGGAAATATTGCCGGAAACGGAAATATTGTCAGAATCGGAAAATAATTCCGGAAACGGAAATATTAAATATTTGTTCGAAACGGAAATTAATTCCGGAATCGGAAATATTAAATATTGTTCGTATCGGAAATGAATTCCGGAATCGGGAATTTAATCGGAAGCGTATCGTACGAATTAGCATCGGACGAGGCCCGCTAGACGAAGGCCCAGCACGAAGCCAGGCCGTCGCCCAGCGAGCCAACGCACACCAGCGCACGCCAAAGCCTCGACCAGGCCCAGCGCAAGGCCAGGCCCAGCCAAGGCCTTGGGCGCGCGCGCGGAGCACAGCAGTGGGTCGAGCGCTGTGCGCCTAGCGTGGGCCGCAAGGCTTGCGCGGGTGTACGGTGCTCGTGCATTACTTGTGCGGGAATCCTGAAGCAATCAGGATTCAAAGTGTGATTAAATCCTAAAACTATTAGATAATGATTATTTAATTAGAGTCCTAGTAGGGTTATAATTAAATAAATTAGTATCCTAATAGGATTCCAAAACCCTTTCCATAACTCTATAAATAAGTGCCTAGGGTCACATATTTTCATAGATTATTCAAGTATTCAAAGTGAGTTTTTGAGAGAAAATTCAGACACATTTCTTGACTATAAGTGCCGAAAATCTTTAGTACCTTAAGGGCGATTCTAGTTGGTCAATCTTAAGGCGGATCCGGACGTGCTGTGGACTATCTACGGAGGGACGACACTTGGAGTCCTAAAGACTTGTTCTTGTTCGGTTCGGGCGCAGCTAGGGAAGGCACGCAACAAAGAGTATGCATCTAAATTATGCTATATGATTATGTGTAAATAATATGTATTCCTGGCTAAATGGTTTTTCCGCATGATTTATGAATTGTCATATGTATCATAACCTGACACTAGCAGAGTAGGTCGTGAAACCCTCATTTTTCTTTTGGAAGAGAACTTCCAGCTCGCGCATGGTGACTTGGAAATCCATGTTCGACGAGTATTGCTTGATGAAGACATTGACAAAGTCTTCCCAAGTGGGGAAGAGCTTAGGGTCCTGGTGATAGTACCATTTGAGCGGCAAAGGTTCCAAGGACAAAGGAAAGGCAGGTAAATACATGGACTTGTCCACGCCTTTCAAGTTCATGGCATTCACAAAGCTCAGTAGATGATCACGGGGGTTGTCCGTGGCCTTGAACTTTGGTAAGTCAGATGAACTGAACTTTTCTGGTAGTTTGCCAGGAAAAGGTTCAGGATCGAGGGAGAAATATTTGCTCCCCATGGTTTGCTGTAGGACCATTTTTTCAATCCTTTTCTCGTTATCGAGGTCATTTTTGGCTTGCGCAGCCGCTAAAGCTTCATTTTCCATTTTCAGTTGGCCCATAAGTTGGGTCATTAAGGACCATCTGGTCTCGCAAATCTTCGATGGACATGTTTGAAGGTGCGAATCGAGGTTGGGGAAGCGGAGATCCTTGAAATGAGGGACGACGGACGGAGCTTGGAGTCACTAACCCTGATGTTGGCGGTGTATCTTCGAGACGCACTAACCGTTGATTCCCTGATCGGCACCAAGTGGCAGGACCATTCCTAGGCATAAGATAAGCTAAAGTTTAGGTTCCCAAAGTTTTAAGCATTACTTAGTCTAGAATTCGACTCTCTCTATTGGTTTTTTTTGCTCTTTCTTTTATTGGTACACTTTTTAGTTTTTTTTTTTGTCATTCTTTGAATTTTTGAAACACTTGCCCGTGTGACATTCACAGTTATTAGCATGTTCGGTTTTAATTGGTGCCGAGCATTGTCGTCGTAGGAGGCCTAACAACGACGCAAAGAGTTATTAATTTTTTCACAAGTCGCTTTTGAAATCGAGTGCTTTTCTTACGCCCTCGTAGCAATTCTTTTTACGAACATTTTTTGTGCTACATATTTGCCTTTCGCGCGGGCACCGAGGCTGCTGCGCCTGACCAGAAGGCCAAGCACCAACTTCAGCGCCCAGCGAGGGGCGTGAGAAATTCTGGCGCCCAGCCAGGGGCATTGAAAATGCGTCCCTGGCTGGTTCTCGTTTTCTTTTTGTGTCTACTTCTGTTTATGCGACTTCGATTTGCGTGCTTGCCTAATAACGTCCTTTACGCGTTGTGCAGCGTTTCTGGGATTCGTTACAGGCCATCCCGAGCGTCGCTTATTTTCGTGGCGATCGTTTGGGTTTGCGGAACACGTATTTCGGTATAACTCTTTGGCAAATAAGTCTATGAATGTTTGGGCAGTTTTTAAGGTCGTTGGTTTTCTAGGATAGTTTGTCACACACAATCACATATTTCGCTACACATAACTAACATTACATCATGAGGCAATAATAATATGTCATGTAGTTTATGATAGGCTTCTATGGGTAGTTATTTGCGCCTGGCTTGGTACCGCTTCTATCGTAGATCCAACACATGCCCCGGTCGAGGTAGTGTCTTCAACAGACGAATTTCGCTCAAGAGGCCAACCCGCAAGTGCAAGCCAAGGGGGCATGCAGGCGAGAGGGACCTAATGAGCGAGCGATTGGGTTCGGGATAGGTGTACTACCTGCACAAGTACCGAGTGGGCAACATGCGCGGCGTATGCACCCCCCTATTGGCGAAAAAGGTATCCTTAGTCCCAACTCCCGAGGGAGCCGAGATTCGTTATGCGGTTCTGCCCATTCACATTAATATGCTGATTTTCAGGTCGTCCCAACTTGATAGGGAAATAAACGCGGGGTAGGATCGTTTCACCCTTCGGCTATTTTGATTACCTACAAGCACGAGTATTTCCTTCACTATCCCAGTGGAGTCGCCACTGTGAGGGGGTCGAAAAAGCACGAGGCTAATGCGTGACCTCGTCCCTCGTGGGTGTGACGATTCTTTTTATTCAATCAAGTGTAATTGGATTTCCTGTGAGTTTACACCCAATTGACTAGTAATATAGGAGTCGCCATTCAGTTTTTAACAACAATGAGAAAAACTGACAAAACCCGGTTATCGTGACATAAAGGGAGTGCAATTATGTTTGACCACGACGGCCGTAGGTTCCCTTGTGATCCCTGGTGTGGGGATCTCTCAACATACACCCGAAAGGTAGAGATTGAGGGTTCGGGGGACTGTAACTACCGAGAGGAGTACTTCGCTCGTCGATAACTCCAGAGGCAGGATATCCTTACTAGCTCAGCATAAATAATTGAAGGGACATGCGTTAACTATTAAACTAATCTGAGTTGATTTTAGCAATATGCAACATATAATACTAGATCGATCGTGATTATCTGATTTAGATTGCATTTAGGGACCTAGCATGATAATCCAATTTCCCAAAAATATTATATTTGTTAGGCGTGATAGAACAATCAGATTTAGTTAGTTTAACAGTTCATAAAAAGGGCGAGGAAAGCAATTAAATCATCGAGAAAGGACACATTACGACTCACCCTTGAGAGGTGCGTCACGGTTCTCAGAAAACTAACCACTTTGACTTTGCTATTTCTCCTTTTTATTTAACGAATCTCAATTATGTGACAGGATACGTTCTGTTCGATTTATGGATCGATTGCGACAGAACGCGTGAACAATTTCGCAGCGTGAGGCTTTGGCTAAGGGTTGGAGTCAATACTCAGAATATGAATTGTGTGTTGTGTGTGTTCTTTTCACGTCGAATTTGGGGCTGTATTTATAGGGAAGAGTTTGTGGAAAGATAGAATTGCAGAGTTCTAATCCACAAAGAATTAGGAAAAAACACGTACCCAGGTATTTTCAGCGCCCAGGCCTGGGCGCCGAAGATTTCGGCGCCCAGAGCCATGCGTTGAAAATAGGGTCTGGGCTGTTTTCTTAGTCAGATTCGGATTCCTGGAATCCGTAGTGTTTGAGACTTAATCGAGTCTTTTAGTGCGTATCAATTTCATGACGGAATGCGTCTGGGCCCGTTACGAACTCTAGGCTCGTTAGGATTTTAATTAATACGTAACTCTTATTTCCGAAACATATTAGGAATAGGATTCTCGCAGTTTTCTATCTCATTTAGGATTTATGTTGGAGTGTAACACCTAATTCTGACAGGTTTCTATCTTTTATGACTTGCCACTTTTAGAAGCTACCCTTTTACGGCTGTTACTATTTTTAGCAGGTTTCCATAAATAGCAGGTTTCTATAAATAGCAGATTTCGGGTGAAATGAAAAGGGGAATTGAGATTCGTTATTTTATAGGAGATGCGTTGTCAAGTGGAGATTTATGTTTTCATCATCGAACCTTTCCCTTTCGTGAATGGGGACAAAAGTAGGTGTCTACACCGTGCTCAGATGAATCATAGGCTATAATTATCTGTTTATTTGATCAATTGAACTCTAAAACCGAGAAACACCCCTGGACATAATAAGGATGACAACTCTTACCTTATGTTCAAGAACAAGCATCGAGCGACAAAGGAATTAGGAAATGCACTCTTGTACCTAAGGACAAGTGGGAGACTGAAGGAAATAATGCTCTTGGTCTAAGTATGCATTTAATTTTAAGTCTAATAAATGCGGTTCAGCATTAATTAAACAAGTTAATAAATTCAGTGAGATCAAGTGAGCTGAATGGCTAGCTAGAGGCCGCTTCAGATCAAGTGGAATTTAATGATATTAATCCACAGCTTACTCTTGACTGAACCCGTAGGGTCACACAAATAGTGCGTAAACAGATCAAGTAATTAATGGCATTAAATACTCCATCTATGGGTATTCGGAATGGACGGATCTTGGTTTCAGTGGGAGCTAAGATCGTCAAAGGCAAGTAAATTAATACTCCGGAAACGATGATATTACCGGAAACGGAAATATGGATCGCATCGGAAATATAAATATTATCCAAGTCGTAGATGTTGCCGGAAACGGAAACATGGTACGTATCGGAAAATATTATCGGAAATGGAAATATTACCGGAATCAGAAATATTACCTGAAACGGAAATATTGTCAGAATCGGAAATATTATCGGAATCGGAAATTAATTCCGGAATCGGAAATGTTAAATATTGTTCGTATCGGAAATGAAATCCGGAATCGGGAATTTAATCGGAAGCGTATCATACGAATTAGCATCGGACGAAACTTTGCTAGACGAAGGCCCATCACGAAGCCAGGTGTGAGGGGGTCGAAAAAGCACGAGGCTAATGCGTGACCTCGTCCCTCGTGGGTGTGACGATTCTTTTTATTCAATCAAGTGTAATTGGATTTCCTGTGAGTTTACACCCAATTGACTAGTAATATAGGAGTCGCCATTCAGTTTTTAACAACAATGAGAAAAACTGACAAAACCCGGTTATCGTGACATAAAGGGAGTGCAATTATGTTTGACCACGACGGCCGTAGGTTCCCTTGTGATCCCTGGTGTGGGGATCTCTCAACATACACCCGAAAGGTAGAGATTGAGGGTTCGGGGGACTGTAACTACCGAGAGGAGTACTTCGCTCGTCGATAACTCCAGAGGCAGGATATCTGTTGTTCCTAAGTTTTGGTTGATGACACACACATATTGCAAACTTCCTGATTGTGGTTGCTAAATGACTTTGAACAGGCATATGCCCAAGTTTCTATTAGGATAGGAACTTGAATAAACTGGTGAAGTTCCTGAGGTACACTTGGAACAGTCAATGGAGTTTCAGAGCTGGAAGTTGTATCTGTTCCAGTTTGAAGTCACAAGAGGAGCAACACAGTTACATATCAAGAGTTCCGAATATCCACAAGAACTATTACAGACTCATAGCCAAGAGTTCCTGTGTTAGCTAGAGAGGAACTCATCAATGTTCCTTGGCTGGAACGTCTGAAGCTTCTGAGTTGCAAGTTCCAGACAAAGGGAAGACATGAAGTCTAGGTAGTCCACTGTACTTAGAATTTTATGTAAATATTAATTATGCTAATGGTATATAGAGTACTCAAGGAACTTATGATTTAATTAGGCCATTTATTTTATTGGAAGCGATTTTTATGGAAAACATTTTCATAAATAAAAACAAGTTTTGCATATTTAATATAAAATAGATTTACGTTTTATTTTATTTAAACAAAACTTATTTTCCTAAAAATTCTCCTAAGTTTTTGTAGATAAATAAAATCTGTTTTAAAGAAATATTTTAGGGTTTGATTGAGTCAAATCACTAACTGCTTTATGGCTGAACGTGGGAAGTGGTCTTCCCCTTGTTCCTCAAGTCAAGGGACGTGGAGACCAAAGTGCTGGCAGTTAGTAGTTGAGGTTTTGAAGGGAACTAACCCTAAGGATAAACACTATAAAAGGGAAATCGTTTTTGGTTTAAAGTACACAAACATTCTGAGAGTTCTTGCTTTCCTAAAAACGTTTTGTCTAAGATTTTCTAAAACAGTTTGTGTCCTAGTTAATTCAAAGTTCCTAAGTTCCTTATATCCACACAAAAGCATTATTAATATCTAGAGTTATCCAAACACGAATTATATTTTGTATTAGTAAGGATAGAGTTATCCTGTTTAGACTTAGAGTTTAAGTCTGAGAAAGAGAAGTTAAGGAGTTGTAATCGAAGTAGATTACTGTGAGGAACACGAGTTTGAGAGGAACTTGTGTTGGAGAGATTATTGTAATCGAGGCATTACCATAATAAAAGAATTCTCTTCTTGATTAGTATCAAGAAGTTTTCACAATTGTTGTTATTGTCTTCTCTATTCTCAGTTTCTTGATTGTTTCTTAAGTTCCGCAAGAAACTTTATCAAAGTTCTAATTACAATTCACCCCCCCCCCTCTTGTGCGTGTTCCTACTGGAATAACAGTTGGTATCAGAGCCAGTACTCACTAAAACACAGGAAACCCTGTTTGAGTCAAGTTCCTGAAAGTATGAACTCACAAGAGAAACTGGAAGAAGGTTACTCTACACAAAGGCCACCTATGTTCAATGGCAAGTTCTACTCATACTGGAAGAATAGAATGGAGATATTCATCAAAGCTGAAAATTACCAAGTTTGGCGTGTAATTGAAGTTGGAGACTTCGAGGTAACAAAGACCAATGCTGAAAACGAGGTAGTTCCTAAACCAATGTCTGAATTTTCTAAAGAAGACTTTGATAAATATGAGATGAATGCCATGGCTGTCAAAATCTTGCATTGCGGGCTTGGACCTCATGAACACAACAGAGTCATGGGGTGCAAGAACGCAAAACAGATTTGGGAACTACTTCAAGTAACCCACGAAGGAACTAATGAAGTTAAGCGTTCCAAAATTGACCTTTTGATGTCTAAATATGAAAGATTTGAGATGCTTCCAAAAGAAACTATTCAAGAAATGTTCACTAGATTTACTAACATAACCAATGAATTAGTTTCTCTTGGTAGAATCATTCCCACAGATGAACAGGTAAGAAAAATACTAAGAAGCATGCCACAAGATGATCGCTGGAGAACAAAGGTCACTGCACTGTTTGAGACCAAGGACTTCACCAAGTTCAACATTGAACAACTTGCTGGTTCCTTGATGACACACGAACTGCATCTTGGAGCTGCTGTTCCCGAGAGCTCAAGAAGTCGAGGACTTGCTCTAAAGGCTGAGGAACTCGATGAATCTGAACCAGATGAAGAAGAGGCTGCCATGCTGGTCAGAAGAATGAGAAAGCTCTATAGGAACTTCAAACCAGGAAACCAGAAAGGAAGGAACTTTGCCAAGAAAATCACTAGTTCCAAAACTGAGCAAGGTTGCTTCAAATGTGGAGAAACTGATCATCAAATTCGTGAATGCCCTCTGTGGGAGAACGACAAGACCAGAGGAAAAGGGAAGGAACAGGTCAAAGATCGCTTTAACAAGTCTACCTTCAACAGACCAAACTTCAAGAAGGCCATGATAGCTGCATGGGGCGAAGCAACAGACTCAGAAGACGATGAGGAACAACCAAATGAAGAAACTGCAAATCTCTGCCTTATGGCTAGAACAGAAGGAACTGATCAAGTTCCATCAGAAGAAGTAAGTTCCTCCACTCTTCAGTGTCTCTCAAAGTCAAAACTAATTGAACTGTTGCTAGAAACTCTAGATGATTACAAAAAGCTAAGTATATTAAAAGCACAAAGTGATAGAGCCTTGGAACTCAGTAAAGACCACATAAATTATCTGAACAATATTAGATCTGATGTCCAAGGCAGGTTCTTTGAATTACTAGATAGAAATACCTCTATTAATGAGTCATTCGAAAAAATTAGAAATGAAAACATCCTTCTACAAGTTCAACTCAGTCAATATAAGATGTTTAATTTAAGTTTAGATCCTACAAAATCCTTGGAAATCAACATGGGAATTTTTAACATCGACTTAGAAAATTTAAACAAAGATCTGATCACCACAAAGGAACAAAAAGAGAAACTGGAAAGGGAACTATCCATGGCCAGGGCACAGAGACAACCACCTAAAGTTCCTCCCAAATGGATTGAGAATGCTCAATCTAAGAGAACAGAAGGATTGGGCTTTAACCATAAAAATAGTCATAAGAAGAAGTATGTGGATCTTCCTAGTGTAAAAGTCTGCTTCTCATGTGGAAGTGGAAGTCACATAAGTACTGAGTGTTCCAAGATGAAGGAACAGGATCAAAGAAACATAAATTATGTAAAGCAAAAATGGGTTAAGAAGTCTGAAGTTATAGTTGAAAAGGAACTCGAGGAAACCCGAGTTCCTGTAACTAACCTTTGATCTCTTTACAGATTCTAGTGAAGGGGAACAGCTCGGGGTATCTCGACAGCGGGTGTTCCAAACACATGACAGGAGACAAATCTAAATTCCTCTCACTAGAAGCCTACAATGGAGGAACTGTGACCTTTGGAGACAACATGAAAGGAGAAATTATTGGAATTGGAAAAGTTGGAAGGTCAAGTTCCTACGCCATTGAAAATGTATTTTTAGTCGAGGGTTTGATGCACAGTCTACTAAGCATCTCTCAATTCTGTGACAAAGGAAACTCTGTAAGTTTTACTTCTGAAAACTGTCAAATCATAAACAATAACACTGGGAAGGTTATTTTGGAAGGAACTCGTAAAGGGAACACATATTCTGTGGATCTCAATACAGTTCCCAGGAACAATCTAACCTGCCTCAGTGCCCTTGAAGAAAATTCCCTACTATGGCACAGGAGGTTTGGACATGCTAGTTTCTCGCTGCTTGACAAACTAAGATCAAAGGAACTGGTTCGAGGACTCCCCTCAATCAAGTTCCTAACTGATAAAGTGTGTGATGCATGTGCAAAAGGCAAGCATGTCCGAAGTTCCTTTAAATCTAAGAAATTGGTAAGCACCACAAAACCATTGGAACTCATCCATATGGACTTATGTGGACCAATGAGAATTCAAAGCAGAAGTGGGAAAAAATATGTATTAGTTATTGTTGATGATTACTCTCGCTTTACTTGGGTCATATTTCTAACAAGCAAGGATGAAACGTTTGATGAGTTTGTTACATTTTCAAAGAAAATCCAGAAAACCACAGGTCACCAACTGATCCATATAAGATCAGATCATGGAACAGAATTTGAAAACTACAAATTCGATGAATACTGCAAGGAACAAGGTATGGACCACAATTTCTCAGCTCCCAGAACTCCACAACAAAATGGAGTTGTTGAGAGGAAAAATAGAACCCTAGAGGACATGGCAAGAACCATGCTAATAGCCAGTTCCTTGCCTAGGAACTTCTGGGCTGAAGCAGTCAATACTGCTTGTTACATTATAAATAGAGTTATGATTCGAGCAATCCTAAACAAAACCCCCTATGAGCTACTAAAAGGTATAAAACCCAACATCTCTTACTTTAGAGCCTTTGGGAGCAAATGTTTTGTCCACAACAATGGAAAAAGGAACTTGGGGAAGTTTGATGAAAGAAGCGACGAGGCAGTGTTCCTAGGATATGCCTTAAATAGCAAGGCTTATAGAGTTTATAACAAAAGATCTATGTGTGTTGAGGAAAGTGTACATATAATATTTGATGAATCTAACAAAACTGACATAGTACAGGAACAAGAATTTTTCGAGATTGGTTTATCTCGTGCTGCAGAAAATGATGAGGAGTTCCAAATAAGCAAACACACAGCAAGAGGAACTGCTCAACAAAATCAAGAAGTTCCCGTACTAGAGGAACAAGCAGAAAACCAAGAAGATCCAGAAACAACACCAGAGGAACCCCAACAGGGAACTCAGGTCATAGAAGGAACTGACGAAAATGCCACAACACCAGTAGCTCAATTTCAACCTAAACCTTGGAAGCATCTAAAGTCCCACCCAATGGAACTCATTGTGAGTGACATCAGAAAAGGAACTCACACAAGGTCACAACTAAGGAACTTTTGCGCATTCCACGCGTTCCTCTCCATATTTGAGCCAAGAAATCACACCGAGGCTCTGGAAGATGCTGACTGGATCATTGCCATGCAAGAAGAATTAAATGAATTCAAAAGAAACAAGGTATGGCACTTGGAACCCAAACCAAAGCACCAGAAGGTGATAGGGCTAAAATGGGTGTTCCGGAACAAGAAAGATGAACATGCAACAATCATAAGGAACAAAGCAAGGTTAGTGGTCAAAGGTTATAATCAACAGGAAGGCATTGACTTTGAAGAAACATTTGCACCTGTTGCTAGATTAGAAGCCATTAGAATCTTAATTGCTTTTGCTGCTTTCATGGGTTTTAAACTTTATCAAATGGATGTTAAATGTGCTTTCTTAAACGGTTTCTTAGAGGAAGATGTTTATGTGGAACAGCCCCCTGGATTTGAAAATCCCGAATTTCCAAATCACATTTACAAATTAGATAAGGCTCTCTATGGACTAAAACAAGCCCCTAGATCTTGGTACGAGAGATTATCAAAGTTCCTCCTTCAAAATGATTTTAAAAGAGGTAGAATAGACAAAACCTTATTCTTAAAATCTAGAGGAACTGACTTGTTAGTAGTTCAAATTTATGTTGATGATATATTATTTGGAGCAACTAATGAAAATTTGTGCAAGGATTTTGCAAGCTTGATGAGCAGTGAATTTGAAATGAGTATGATGGGGGAACTCAACTTCTTCCTTGGTTTACAAATCAAGCAAACCGAGGAGGGAATCATGATACACCAACAAAAGTATGTGAAGGAACTCCTAAAGAAATATGGGCTAGAATCAGCCAAAGTAAATCACACTCCCATGGGAACTGCTACCAGATTAGACACTGATCCAAATGGGAAAAGTGTGAATCAAACAAAATACAGAGGTATGATTGGATCTCTATTATATTTAACAGCCAGTAGACCTGACATTTCTTTTAGTGTAGGACTATGTGCAAGATTTCAATCAAATCCAAAGGAGTCCCATCTAACTGCGGTGAAAAGAATACTAAGATATCTCAAAGGAACTGATGACCTATGCCTTTACTATCCAAGAAGTGGATCCTTCGAGCTAAGAGGATATGCAGATGCTGATTATGCAGGTGACTTAGTGAATAGAAAAAGCACATCAGGTATGGTACAGTTCCTAGGTCCATGCATGGTTTCTTGGGGTTCCAAGAAACAGAATACTGTTGCTCTATCCACAGCTGAAGCTGAGTATGTAGCTGCTGCAGCTTGTTGCTCACAAATTCTATGGATAAAACAACAGCTAAGAGATTTTGGTATTATCTATGATTGTGTTCCTATCTATTGTGATAACACTAGTGCTATTTGTATTTCAAAAGATCCGGTTCATCATTCCCGAGTCAAACACATCCACATCAGACACCATTTCCTTAAAGATAATGTTGAGAAAGGTTTGATCAAATTAGATTTTTGCCAAACTGATCACCAAATTGCTGATATTTTAACTAAGCCTTTGAACAGAGAGAAACATGAGAAAATGAGAATGGAACTCGGAATGATCAAGCTAAGGTAATTGCCAAATTGGAGTTCCTCTAAGGCAAAAGCAAAAATCATGGTACATATAGACTATTACAAACACAAAATCTTGTGTGCAAACATAGTTGAAGCTTACCATCGTGGCAAATTCACTCACACTTCAAATGAGCAAGGTAAGCAGTTCCTTTCAAACTAGTTAAGTCAGAGATACGAAATTAAGCAAGTCAAAGTCAAACACAATTTTTTTTCATTTTCCTTTTATTTTTATCTATTTATTTTTTTATTAAAAACCGAATACCCATATTCAAAGAATGTTTGGAACGGTTCCATTGGCAATAAATAGGAGAAACTCTTCACTTTCCACAATCAATCCATGCAACCCCCTTTCTCTCTCTCACACGCCTTCTCCACTGACATCACCTCTCCTTCCACCTATAAAAACCTCAACCATGGTTCTCACAAGCAACAACACTGATCTCACATCCCTCAAACGAAAGAGAAACCCTTCATCTCCTGTTCCCATGGATACCTCACCCATTCAATCGCCAATTCCTCTTCGATCCCACAATCCAATGCTCGCAATCACTCAGGGGGAACAAACCAACACTGACATCGAAATGAAATCCCCAATCTCAAACCCTAGATCCTCCACAAGAAAATCCAAAAAACGACGAGTGGAAGCTTCTGGTGAAAACATCGAGGAAACAGAGGAGAATGCTCAAACTCAGGGGGAAGCAAAAGGGTCCAAGAAACTCACTGCAAAGGAAAACAATCTGGTCGAGGGGTTCGCAATCAACTCAACATGGTGTGAAGCCACGAAATTTAAAGAGTTGATGGAAATCCTTGAACAACAAAAGTGGGTAAGTCTGTTGAGTACCTATGCCAAATCCCCCTTAATTCCTGAAGCTATGAAAGAATTCTGCAAGAACTTTGCATGTGTTGATAATGTATGTTCAAGTAAAGTGAATGGAACTCGCATCGAATTTGATGCCTCTTATCTGGAACAGCTGTTTGGTACACCCAATAGGGGTTTTGATATGTGGCTCAAAGGTCAAATCACAGTGACCATAGATAATGTAGATGAGAAAGATATAGTTGGTTCCATTGGAGGAGATTCTAAAGTATCCACCTCCACCTCACACAACTGCTTTTCACCTCTTCAAAAATTACTGTTTAATATTGTGTGGAGAGGTGTAGTTCCTCGAACTCAGAAAAGGAACATAGCAAGTCTGTTTGATGCATGTCTCATGTATTGTCTTGAAAGGAAAATTCCCATAAACTTTCCTGCAATCATGATCAAACACTTATCCACCTGTATCCCCAAATTCAAAATTCCATACTCCTCCCTTCTTACAGAAATCTTCAAAAGCTTCTCAGTTGACCTTAGCCCATACTTTGTGATTCCCTTAAAATCCACCCAAATCCTTCAACTTGAAATGCTCCATCTATTAAATCTTAAAGTGGTTCAGGGTAAAGTCATTAGGGCTGGAAAGGAAGAGAAACAAGATGAGGAAGATCAGGAAGGAATTGCAGTTAAAGAAGAAGTGGAGGAGGAGGAGGAACTCGAACAAATAGAGGTCCCTTTACCTCGAGGGAACAGGAAGAGTGTAGGAAAAAGAAAGAGCATGAGGGTAGCAATGAAGGAGAACAAGAAAAGAGGGCCTGTCTTCATGGAAATAAATGAGGAAGGGGATGTCAAGGAGATGCCCATAGAGGAGGATGCTGTTCCACTGAATCAAGAGGAACTGCCTGAAACTGTTAGGCCAAGAAAAAGGACACCCAGATCCTCCAAAAAGTCCAAAGCTCGTCGTGTTCCATCTGAACAGGAACATGTTCAAGATCATTGGGGTGCCTGGAACACAAAGGATGATCAGATATTGGAGCTAAAGGCAACAGTTGCTCGTCTGGTGGAACTACAGGAGGGAACAGATCACAGGATTAGCTCAATGCAGGCCCACATAGGTGCATTGGTTACAAGTGTCAAGACTCTCCAAAACGATCTTCACCACTACTCAGAACAAGCCAATGCAACTCGTGCCACAATCCTCACCAAGATCAACAATCTGGAATCTTTTGAGGAGACTGTGATAGAAGAAACTGCTGGTTCTGGTTCCCCATCCCAAGCCTAAATCACCCTATCCCATGTTTCTTTTATCTTTTGCCATGGAACAATCTTTTTAATTTGCTTTCGGTTTGTATAATTTTTAAACTTGGGTATTTGTTCCATCTTATTTTGACTTGCTTGGTTACACATATCTATGCTTTCTAGTCTTGATCATTACTGCTTGCTTTCAATTTATTGTATGAGTTAGTTTAATACTTTGAGGCTAGCTTAACTTGCCAAACGTTGATCGTGGGGCACTGTGTTTGGAATGGCTATATTTCGTGCTATGCTTTTTGTTGATGTCAACAGGGGGAAGTCATGGGTGCAAACTTCCAAGGCACACTCAATCCAGTTCCTGAATCAATCTCTCTGAATCTCTCTGTAAGCCAAGGGTGCTCCTCTTTCTTCTCTCTAATCTTTCTCTTTTGTTTTTCAATTTTTATGTTCTGTTTCACAATAGTCTGTATAAGTTCTTGTTTGTTTGTACTTACTCTCTTTGTAAAAAGTTTGCAAGTGTTGTCATCACCAAAAAGGGGGAATATTGTTGTTCCTAAGTTTTGGTTGATGACACACACATATTGCAAACTTCCTGATTGTGGTTGCTAAATGACTTTGAACAGGCATATGCCCAAGTTTCTATTAGGATAGGAACTTGAATAAACTGGTGAAGTTCCTGAGGTACACTTGGAACAGTCAATGGAGTTTCAGAGCTGGAAGTTGTATATGTTCCAGTTTGAAGTCACAAGAGGAGCAACACAGTTACATATCAAGAGTTCCGAATATCCACAAGAACTATTACAGACTCATAGCCAAGAGTTCCTGTGTTAGCTAGAGAGGAACTCATCAATGTTCCTTGGCTGGAACGTCTGAAGCTTCTGAGTTGCAAGTTCCAGACAAAGGGAAGACATGAAGTCTAGGTAGTCCACTGTACTTAGAATTTTATGTAAATATTAATTATGCTAATGGTATATAGAGTACTCAAGGAACTTATGATTTAATTAGGCCATTTATTTTATTGGAAGCGATTTTTATGGAAAACATTTTCATAAATAAAAACAAGTTTTGCATATTTAATATAAAATAGATTTACGTTTTATTTTATTTAAACAAAACTTATTTTCCTAAAAATTCTCCTAAGTTTTTGTAGATAAATAAAATCTGTTTTAAAGAAATATTTTAGGGTTTGATTGAGTCAAATCACTAACTGCTTTATGGCTGAACGTGGGAAGTGGTCTTCCCCTTGTTCCTCAAGTCAAGGGACGTGGAGACCAAAGTGCTGGCAGTTAGTAGTTGAGGTTTTGAAGGGAACTAACCCTAAGGATAAACACTATAAAAGGGAAATCGTTTTTGGTTTAAAGTACACAAACATTCTGAGAGTTCTTGCTTTCCTAAAAACGTTTTGTCTAAGATTTTCTAAAACAGTTTGTGTCCTAGTTAATTCAAAGTTCCTAAGTTCCTTATATCCACACAAAAGCATTATTAATATCTAGAGTTATCCAAACACGAATTATATTTTGTATTAGTAAGGATAGAGTTATCCTGTTTAGACTTAGAGTTTAAGTCTGAGAAAGAGAAGTTAAGGAGTTGTAATCGAAGTAGATTACTGTGAGGAACACGAGTTTGAGAGGAACTTGTGTTGGAGAGATTATTGTAATCGAGGCATTACCATAATAAAAGAATTCTCTTCTTGATTAGTATCAAGAAGTTTTCACAATTGTTGTTATTGTCTTCTCTATTCTCAGTTTCTTGATTGTTTCTTAAGTTCCGCAAGAAACTTTATCAAAGTTCTAATTACAATTCACCCCCCCCCCTCTTGTGCGTGTTCCTACTGGAATAACAATATCCTTACTAGCTCAGCATAAATAATTGAAGGGACATGCGTTAACTATTAAACTAATCTGAGTTGATTTTAGCAATATGCAACATATAATACTAGATCGATCGTGATTATCTGATTTAGATTGCATTTAGGGACCTAGCATGATAATCCAATTTCCCAAAAATATTATATTTGTTAGGCGTGATAGAACAATCAGATTTAGTTAGTTTAACAGTTCATAAAAAGGGCGAGGAAAGCAATTAAATCATCGAGAAAGGACACATTACGACTCACCCTTGAGAGGTGCGTCACGGTTCTCAGAAAACTAACCACTTTGACTTTGCTATTTCTCCTTTTTATTTAACGAATCTCAATTATGTGACAGGATACGTTCTGTTCGATTTATGGATCGATTGCGACAGAACGCGTGAACAATTTCGCAGCGTGAGGCTTTGGCTAAGGGTTGGAGTCAATACTCAGAATATGAATTGTGTGTTGTGTGTGTTCTTTTCACGTCGAATTTGGGGCTGTATTTATAGGGAAGAGTTTGTGGAAAGATAGAATTGCAGAGTTCTAATCCACAAAGAATTAGGAAAAAACACGTACCCAGGTATTTTCAGCGCCCAGGCCTGGGCGCCGAAGATTTCGGCGCCCAGAGCCATGCGTTGAAAATAGGGTCTGGGCTGTTTTCTTAGTCAGATTCGGATTCCTGGAATCCGTAGTGTTTGAGACTTAATCGAGTCTTTTAGTGCGTATCAATTTCATGACGGAATGCGTCTGGGCCCGTTACGAACTCTAGGCTCGTTAGGATTTTAATTAATACGTAACTCTTATTTCCGAATCATATTAGGAATAGGATTCTCGCAGTTTTCTATCTCATTTAGGATTTATGTTGGAGTGTAACACCTAATTCTGACAGGTTTCTATCTTTTATGACTTGCCACTTTTAGAAGCTACCCTTTTACGGCTGTTACTATTTTTAGCAGGTTTCCATAAATAGCAGGTTTCTATAAATAGCAGATTTCGGGTGAAATGAAAAGGGGAATTGAGATTCGTTATTTTATAGGAGATGCGTTGTCAAGTGGAGATTTATGTTTTCATCATCGAACCTTTCCCTTTCGTGAATGGGGACAAAAGTAGGTGTCTACACCGTGCTCAGATGAATCATAGGCTATAATTATCTGTTTATTTGATCAATTGAACTCTAAAACCGAGAAACACCCCTGGACATAATAAGGATGACAACTCTTACCTTATGTTCAAGAACAAGCATCGAGCGACAAAGGAATTAGGAAATGCACTCTTGTACCTAAGGACAAGTGGGAGACTGAAGGAAATAATGCTCTTGGTCTAAGTATGCATTTAATTTTAAGTCTAATAAATGCGGTTCAGCATTAATTAAACAAGTTAATAAATTCAGTGAGATCAAGTGAGCTGAATGGCTAGCTAGAGGCCGCTTCAGATCAAGTGGAATTTAATGATATTAATCCACAGCTTACTCTTGACTGAACCCGTAGGGTCACACAAATAGTGCGTAAACAGATCAAGTAATTAATGGCATTAAATACTCCATCTATGGGTATTCGGAATGGACGGATCTTGGTTTCAGTGGGAGCTAAGATCGTCAAAGGCAAGTAAATTAATACTCCGGAAACGATGATATTACCGGAAACGGAAATATGGATCGCATCGGAAATATAAATATTATCCAAGTCGTAGATGTTGCCGGAAACGGAAACATGGTACGTATCGGAAAATATTATCGGAAATGGAAATATTACCGGAATCAGAAATATTACCTGAAACGGAAATATTGTCAGAATCGGAAATATTATCGGAATCGGAAATTAATTCCGGAATCGGAAATGTTAAATATTGTTCGTATCGGAAATGAAATCCGGAATCGGGAATTTAATCGGAAGCGTATCATACGAATTAGCATCGGACGAAACTTTGCTAGACGAAGGCCCATCACGAAGCCAGGTGTGAGGGGGTCGAAAAAGCACGAGGCTAATGCGTGACCTCGTCCCTCGTGGGTGTGACGATTCTTTTTATTCAATCAAGTGTAATTGGATTTCCTGTGAGTTTACACCCAATTGACTAGTAATATAGGAGTAGCCATTCAGTTTTTAACGACAATGAGAAAAACTGACAAAACCCGGTTATCGTGACATAAAGGGAGTGCAATTATGTTTGACCACGACGGCCGTAGGTTCCCTTGTGATCCCTGGTGTGGGGATCTCTCAACATACACCCGCAAGGTAGAGATTGAGGGTTCGGGGGACTGTAACTACCGAGAGGAGTACTTCGCTCGTCGATAACTCCAGAGGCAGGATATCCTTACTAGCTCAGCATAAATAATTGAAGGGACATGCGTTAACTATTAAACTAATCTGAGTTGATTTTAGCAATATGCAACATATAATACTAGATCGATCGTGATTATCTGATTTAGATTGCATTAAGGGACCTAGCATGATAATCCAATTTCCCAAAAATATTATATTTGTTAGGTGTGATAGAACAATCAGATTTAGTTAGTTTAACAGTTCATAAAAAGGGCGAGGAAAGCAATTAAATCATCGAGAAAGGACACATTACGACTCACCGGTGAGAGGTGCGTCACGGTTCTCAGAAAACTAACAACTTTCACTTTGCTATTTCTCCTTTTTATTTAACGAATCTCAATTATGTGACAGGATACGTTCTGTTCGATTTATGGATCGATTGCGACAGAACGCGTGAACAATTTCGCAGTGTGAGGCTTAGGCTAAGGGTTGGAGTCAATACTCAGAATATGAATTGTGTGTTGTGTGTGTTCTTTTCACGTCGAATTTGGGGCTGTATTTATAGGGAAGAGTTTGTGGAAAGATAGAATTGCAGAGTTCTAATTCACAAAGAATTAGGAAAAAACACGTACCCAAGTATTTTCAGCGCCCAGGCCTGGGCGCCGAAATCTTCGGCGCCCAGAGCCAAGCGTTGAAAATAGGGTCTGGGCTGTTTTCTTAGTCAGATTCGGATTCCAGGAATCCGTAGTGTTTGAGACTTAATCGAGTCTTTTAGTGCGTATCAATTTCATGACGGAATGCGTCTGGGCCGTTACGAACTCTAGGCTCGTTAGGATTTTAATTAATACGTAACTCTTATTTCGGAATCATATTAGGAATAGGATTCTCGCAGTTTTCTATCTCATTTAGGATTTATGTTGGAGTGTAACACCTAATTCTGACAGGTTTCTATCTTTTATGACTTGCCACTTTTAGAAGCTACCCTTTTACGGCTGTTACTATTTTTAGCACGTTTCCATAAATAGCAGATTTCGGGTGAAATGAAAAGGGGAATTGAGATTCGTTATTTTATAGGAGATGCGTTGTCAAATGGAGATTTATGTTTTCATCATCGAACATTTCCCTTTCGTGAATGGGGACAAAAGTAGGTGTCTACACCGTGCTCAGATGAATCATAGGCTATGATTATCTGTTTATTTGATCAATTGAACTCTAAAACCGAGAAACACCCCTGGACATAATAAGGATGACAACTCTTACCTTATGTTCAAGAACAAGCATCGAGCGACAAAGGAATTAGGAAATGCACACTTGTCCCTAAGGACAAGTGGGAGACTGAAGGAAATAATGCTCTTGGTCCAAGTATGCATTTAATTTTAAGTCTAATAAATGCGGTTCAGCATTAATTAAACAAGTTAATAAATTCAGTGAGATCAAGTGAGCTGAATGGCTAGCTAGAGGCCGCTTCAGATCAAGTGGAATTTAATGATATTAATCCACAGCTTACTCTTGACTGAACCCGTAGGGTCACACAAATAGTGCGTAAATAGATCAAGTAATTAATGGCATTAAATACTCCATCTATGGGTATTGGGAATCGACGGATCTTGGTTTCAGTGGGAGCTAAGATCGTCAAAGGCAAGTAAATTAATACTCCGGAAACGATGATATTACCGGAAACGGAAATATGGATCGCATCGGAAATATAAATATTATCCAAGTCTTAGATGTTGCCGGAAACGGAAACATGGTACGTATCGGAAAATATTATCGGAAATGGAAATATTACCGGAATCGGAAATATTACCTGAAACGGAAATATTGTCAGAATCGGAAATATTATCGGAATCGGAAATTAATTCCGGAATCGGAAATGTTAAATATTGTTCGTATCGGAAATGAAATCCGGAATCGGGAATTTAATCGGAAGCGTATCATACGAATTAGCATCGGACGAAACTTTGCTAGACGAAGGCCCATCACGAAGCCAGGTGTGAGGGGGTCGAAAAAGAACGAGGCTAATGCGTGACCTCGTCCCTCGTGGGTGTGACGATTCTTTTTATTCAATCAAGTGTAATTGGATTTCCTGTGAGTTTACACCCAATTGACTAGTAATATAGGAGTAGCCATTCAGTTTTTAACGACAATGAGAAAAACTGACAAAACCCGGTTATCGTGACATAAAGGGAGTGCAATTATGTTTGACCACGACGGCCGTAGGTTCCATTGTGATCCCTGGTGTGGGGATCTCTCAACATACACCCGCAAGGTAGAGATTGAGGGTTCGGGGGACTGTAACTACCGAGAGGAGTACTTCGCTCGTCGATAACTCCAGAGGCAGGATATCCTTACTAGCTCAGCATAAATAATTGAAGGGACATGCGTTAACTATTAAACTAATCTGAGTTGATTTTAGCAATATGCAACATATAATACTAGATCGATCGTGATTATCTGATTTAGATTGCATTAAGGGACCTAGCATGATAATCCAATTTCCCAAAAATATTATATTTGTTAGGTGTGATAGAACAATCAGATTTAGTTAGTTTAACAGTTCATAAAAAGGGCGAGGAAAGCAATTAAATCATCGAGAAAGGACACATTACGACTCACCGTTGAGAGGTGCGTCACGGTTCTCAGAAAACTAACCACTTTCACTTTGCTATTTCTCCTTTTTATTTAACGAATCTCAATTATGTGACAGGATACGTTCTGTTCGATTTATGGATCGATTGCGACAGAACGCGTGAACAATTTCGCAGTGTGAGGCTTAGGCTAAGGGTTGGAGTCAATACTCAGAATATGAATTGTGTGTTGTGTGTGTTCTTTTCACGTCGAATTTGGGGCTGTATTTATAGGGAAGAGTTTGTGGAAAGATAGAATTGCAGAGTTCTAATCCACAAAGAATTAGGAAAAAACACGTACCCAGGTATTTTCAGCGCCCAGGCCTGGGCGCCGAAATCTTCGGCGCCCAGAGCCAAGCGTTGAAAATAGGGTCTGGGCTGTTTTCTTAGTCAGATTCGGATTCCAGGAATCCGTAGTGTTTGAGACTTAATCGAGTCTTTTAGTGCGTATCAATTTCATGACGGAATGCGTCTGGGCCGTTACGAACTCTAGGCTCGTTAGGATTTTAATTAATACGTAACTCTTATTTCGGAATCATATTAGGAATAGGATTCTCGCAGTTTTCTATCTCATTTAGGATTTATGTTGGAGTGTAACACCTAATTCTGACAGGTTTCTATCTTTTATGACTTGCCACTTTTAGAAGCTACCCTTTTACGGCTGTTACTATTTTTAGCACGTTTCCATAAATAGCAGATTTCGGGTGAAATGAAAAGGGGAATTGAGATTCGTTATTTTATAGGAGATGCGTTGTCAAATGGAGATTTATGTTTTCATCATCGAACATTTCCCTTTCGTGAATGGGGACAAAAGTAGGTGTCTACACCGTGCTCAGATGAATCATAGGCTATGATTATCTGTTTATTTGATCAATTGAACTCTAAAACCGAGAAACACCCCTGGACATAATAAGGATGACAACTCTTACCTTATGTTCAAGAACAAGCATCGAGCGACAAAGGAATTAGGAAATGCACACTTGTCCCTAAGGACAAGTGGGAGACTGAAGGAAATAATGCTCTTGGTCCAAGTATGCATTTAATTTTAAGTCTAATAAATGCGGTTCAGCATTAATTAAACAAGTTAATAAATTCAGTGAGATCAAGTGAGCTGAATGGCTAGCTAGAGGCCGCTTCAGATCAAGTGGAATTTAATGATATTAATCCACAGCTTACTCTTGACTGAACCCGTAGGGTCACACAAATAGTGCGTAAATAGATCAAGTAATTAATGGCATTAAATACTCCATCTATGGGTATTGGGAATCGACGGATCTTGGTTTCAGTGGGAGCTAAGATCGTCAAAGGCAAGTAAATTAATACTCCGGAAACGATGATATTACCGGAAACGGAAATATGGATCGCATCGGAAATATAAATATTATCCAAGTCGTAGATGTTGCCGGAAACGGAAACATGGTACGTATCGGAAAATATTATCGGAAATGGAAATATTACCGGAATCGGAAATATTACCTGAAACGGAAATATTGTCAGAATCGGAAATATTATCGGAATCGGAAATTAATTCCGGAATCGGGAATGTTAAATATTGTTCGTATCGGAAATGAAATCCGGAATCGGGAATTTAATCGGAAGCGTATCATACGAATTAGCATCGGACGAAACTTTGCTAGACGAAGGCCCATCACGAAGCCAGGTGTGAGGGGGTCGAAAAAGCACGAGGCTAATGCGTGACCTCGTCCCTCGTGGGTGTGACGATTCTTTTTATTCAATCAAGTGTAATTGGATTTCCTGTGAGTTTACACCCAATTGACTAGTAATATAGGAGTAGCCATTCAGTTTTTAACGACAATGAGAAAAACTGACAAAACCCGGTTATCGTGACATAAAGGGAGTGCAATTATGTTTGACCACGACGGCCGTAGGTTCCCTTGTGATCCCTGGTGTGGGGATCTCTCAACATACACCCGCAAGGTAGAGATTGAGGGTTCGGGGGACTGTAACTACCGAGAGGAGTACTTCGCTCGTCGATAACTCCAGAGGCAGGATATCCTTACTAGCTCAGCATAAATAATTGAAGGGACATGCGTTAACTATTAAACTAATCTGAGTTGATTTTAGCAATATGCAACATATAATACTAGATCGATCGTGATTATCTGATTTAGATTGCATTAAGGGACCTAGCATGATAATCCAATTTTCCAAAAATATTATATTTGTTAGGCGTGATAGAACAATCAGATTTAGTTAGTTTAACAGTTCATAAAAAGGGCGAGGAAAGCAATTAAATCATCGAGAAAGGACACATTACGACTCACCGTTGAGAGGTGCGTCACGGTTCTCAGAAAACTAACCACTTTCACTTTGCTATTTCTCCTTTTTATTTAACGAATCTCAATTATGTGACAGGATACGTTCTGTTCGATTTATGGATCGATTGCGACAGAACGCGTGAACAATTTCGCAGTGTGAGGCTTAGGCTAAGGGTTGGAGTCAATACTCAGAATATGAATTGTGTGTTGTGTGTGTTCTTTTCACATCGAAAAATTGTTCACGCGTTCTGTCGCAATCGATCCATAAATCGAACAGAACGTATCCTGTCACATAATTGAGATTCGTTAAATAAAAAGGAGAAATAGCAAAGTCAAAGTGGTTAGTTTTCTGAGAACCGTGACGCACCTCTCAAGCGTGAGTCGTAATGTGTCCTTTCTCGATGATTTAATTGCTTTCCTCGCCCTTTTTATGAACTTTTTGTACTTTTCATTTGTTTTCTTTTTTACTCGTGACTCAAGACGGTTCGAAAGATGGGTTGAATGAGATGGGATAATTTGTATAGGTATTGGTCAAGCATGACGATTATATTTGCTAGGACTCACAATTTGCGGCTTCAAGCTAGTGTCACGAGTTTACATCAATCAAGGCCAATGAGTAGCGTAGGGACGACTCAAGGGTATATCGACAGGATGTATCCACACAAGTTATATGGTCATTATGCTAATGGTGTTGCAAGAGCAGGTTTGGGCTTTGGAAATAATGGGTATGACGCACGTGTCAATGGCCGTGCGTGGTTTGCGGTTGACAACAAGTTCAAGAACAAGAGTCGAGGTAATGGTTTCTTGGGTTATGGCGATGAGAACATGGATGGGTTAAATGAGCTGAATAGGGGCCGCAGAGCGAAGGCGTCTAAGAACATAAGGACTGGAAAGGGTAGACATCGTAGAACTTTATGTAGCTTTTGTGGCATGATTTGGATTGGTTGACTTAGTTCTTTTCCTTCGTTCACCTTGGTAAATTCCGCGCTTTGGAAGGTACGGGCTAAGTATTTCATGGCTCGCTCTTTTCGCTCTCCCTTTTCTCTTTCTATTTTTTCCTTCTTTGCATGGGATTTCTCCCTAACATAAATCCTTCAATCTTTTATTTGGGCTAAGGGGTAGATGGTTGTGGTCTTTGAGTCACGAGGCGAGACTGAGTGAGCCTTGTTTGGTAGGCCTATAGTGGACCTCTAATTTGAGTAGGCCTAGGGTGGACCTTTAAATTGTCTTACTTTGCAAGCGTATTTAGTCGTTTCTTAAAATGTGCAAATAGCGTAGATTCAAAATGTTATTTTTACCTTATTGAAATTTAACGAAAGAATTACATCTAGAATAAATTTTTTTTTTCTTTTCAGATTCCGGTTTTACGGGATTTAATTGGAGGTTGTGATTTAGACTCGAACTTTCATTAATCTTTCTGACTATAACCCGTGTAGGAATATAAGGAGGTGGCCTAGACTCAAAATAATGACGTGGCATAAGCCTATAATACTTGACCAAGCGACTCTCGGACTTAGGCTAATTGGACCATAACTTTTGTTGGTTGACACTTTAGATTTTAACCCTTGGGTGTCCATTTGTCATGCGCCATTTTGCTTAATGTTGGCGAGGTAGTTAGTTGGGGAGATCGAATTTTTATTTTTGCAAGACTAGAATAATTAGTGCGGCTTCCCTCTTAGTGTGTTTGCTTTACCCCAATGGTAGCCTTATGGTATGCCGATTTGGGTATTTTCATGGTTGGTCAGGTTGCATTCATGGAAAATCTTTTAGTCCGTACTTAGGAGTATTTAAAGGAGCGAGTGGCTCGAGAGGACTATGGTAGTCGTGACCCCATGTGATCATGAGCCTTGAGGCCATTAATTTAGTGCTTTGCCAATGGTATTAACACCTTAGGTTCACTTTGGGGGTTGTGCGACTATGGGGGAATGATTTCCAGAATGTGACCGTTTCCATTTTGCAAATACTATAATATATTCTTTTTATTGGTGAGAGAGAGTATTGGGGCCGTAAATTCTTAGTAAGGGATGACAATTACATATGGGTGCTTTATTGATTTAAATGTTAGGAAGGGAGACTCAACATGGTTTAACCTTTTAACTTGCAGAACGACACCAAGCATTAGGACCGATTCTATGGATAAGACAACTGAGACTTAGGATTTAGATTGTACTTTGGCATAGCCTAGTCTAGACTCGGATTTACTTATTTTTCATTTGAACATTATTTTTTTCTTTAAAGACTTTATTCGAACATCATTTTTTGAATACTTTGCCCATGTGACATTCAAGGTTATTTCAATTAGCATGTTCGGTTTTGGTGCCGAGCATTGTCGTCGTAGGAGGCCTGACAACGACACAAAGAGTTATTTTATTTTTTACAAGTCGCTTTTTATAATCGAGTGCCTTTCATACGCCCTCGCAGCAATCTTTTTCAAAAAGTTTTTTTTGCTACGAATATTTTTTTTATGCGCGGGCACCGAGGCTGCTGTGCCTGACCAAAAGGCCAGGCAGCAACTTCAGCGCCCAGCAGTGGGCGTGAGAAATTTCGGCGCCCAGCCAGGGGCGTTGAAAATGCGTCCCTAGCTGGTTCTCGTTTTCAGTTTTCGTCTACCTTTGCTTTTGCGACTTTAAATTTGCGTGCTTGCCTTATAACGCCCTTTACGCGTTGTGCAGCGTTTGCGGGATTCGTTACGGCCATCCCGAGCGTCGCTTATTTTTGTGGCGATCATTCGGGCTTGCGGAACACGTATTTTGGTATAACTCTTTGGCCAATTGGTTCATGAATGTTTGGGCAACTTTTAAGGTCGTTGGTTTTCTAGCATTATTTGTCTAGCATTATTCGTACGCACAATCATAACATAGTCACATAGTTCGCTACACATAACTACATTACAAACATGGATTTGAAAATTAAATATGTCACGTAGTTTATGATAGGCATCTATGGGTAGTATTTGCGCCTGGCTTGGTACCGCTTCTATCGTAGATCCAACACATGCCCCGGTCGAGGTAGTGTCTTCAACAGACGAATTTCGCTCAAGAGGCCAACCCGCAAGTGCAAGCCAAGGGGGCATGCAGGCGAGAGGGACCTAATGAGCGAGCGATTGGGTTCGGGATAGGTGTACTGCCTGCACAAGTACCGAGTGGGCAACATGCGCGGCGTATGCACCCCCCTATTGGCGAAAGAAGGTATCATTAGTCCCAACTCCCGAGGGAGCCGAGATTCGTTATGCAGTTCTGCCCGTTCACATTAATATGCTGATTTTCAGGTCGTCCCAACTTGATGGGGAAATTGAAGGAAATAATGCCCTTGGTCCAAGTATGCATTCTATGTTAAGTCTAATAAATGCGGTTCAGTATTAATTAACAAGTTAATAATTCAGTGAGATCAAGTGAGCTGAATGCCTAGCTAGAGGCCGCTTCAGTTCAAGTGGAATTAATGATATTAATCCACAGCTTACTCTTGACTGAACCCGTAGGGTCACACAAATAGTACGTAAACGGATCAAGTATTTAATGGCATTAAATACTCCATCTATGAATATTCGGAAACGACGGATCTTGGTTTCAGTGGGAGCTAAGATCGTCACAGGCAAGAAATGAATACTCCGGAAACGATGATATTGCCGGAAACGGAAATATGGATCGTATCGGAAATATGAATATTATCCAAGTCGTAGATGTTGCCGGAAACGGAAACATGGTACGTATCGGAAAATATTATTGGAAATGGAAATATTACCAGAATTGGAAATATTGCCGGAAACGGAAATATTGTCAGAATCGGAAATATTACCGGAATCGGAAAATAATTCCGGAAACGGAAATATTAAATATTTGTTCGAAACGGAAATTAATTCCGGAATCGGAAATATTAAATATTGTTCGTATCGGAAATAGATTCCGGAAATGGAAATTTAATCGGAAGCGTATCGTACGAATTAGCATCGGACGAGACCTGCCGGACGAAGGCCCAGCACGAAGCCAGGCCATCGCCCAGCAAGCACGCACGCCACAGCCCAGCGCGCACAAGGCCGCGCATGCGTGGGCCGTGCTGCGCGGGCTGCTCGCACGCGCATGGGCAGCCCTTGTGGCTGCCGTGTGTGTGTGAGTTTCAGCTCATGCGAGATTCCTGAATCTGCAAGAGTCAGTGTATGATTAAATGTCTATTCCTATTGAATAAATTGATTAAGTAGAATTCATGTAGAATTCTAATTCCAATTAATTCGCATCCTACTAGGATTACGATTCCTTTTCCATAACTCTATAAATAAAGGCCTAGGGCTCATAATTTACACAAAAGTTTTCAAGTATTCAAAAGTGAGTTTTTGAGAGAAAATCAAACACACATCTTGCTCAAAAGTGCCGAATTTTCTGAGTACCTTAAGGGCGATTCTAGTTGGTCAATCTTAAGGCGGATCCGGACGTGCTGTGGACTTTCTACGGAGGGACGACACTTGGAGTCCTAAAAGACTTGTTCTTGTTCGGTTCGGGCGCAGCTAGGGAAGGCACGCAACAAAGAGTATGCATCTAATTATGCTATATGATTATGTGTAAATAATATGTTTCCTGGGTTAATGGTTGTTTCCGCATGATCTATGTATTTGTCATATGTATCATAACCTAACAGTGGTATCACGAGCCCCTTATTATTTTCATAATCTAAATTGCATGAACATGGTTAAATATTACAAATTTGCAAGAATTAAAAGGGGTGATTAATTTTCGTAATTGTTAATTAATTGCAAATTGCGTTTATTTAATTATATGTACGCAGTTTTTCGGCAGTTTCTTCATTACTCATCCGAATTGAGTGATTTTTGTGTCAATTCCGCATGTAAAAGGCATTCTAAAATTTTGACAAAAATAGTATTTTTCTGCCGAACCCAGAATTCTCAAATTCGAAGCCTAACTATGACTTTTCGAAGGTTTTAGTTTTTCGAATGCAAAATTTCGTAAATTTAAGATGTTAAATTAAATATTTGCGATTCCTGTTGATAAATCTTGAATTTTTGATTGACCTACTGCATATGTTTAACAAGTTTGAATGCCTAGTCTTGTTAATTATGCAATCTAATTTGTAATTATGATTAATTTGTTGAAAATTAGAATAATTTAGAATTAGTTTGATTTTCATAATTAATTGTAATTTAATTAGAAACCTATGATTAAAAACCACCATAAAAATTGTAAATTTACGATAAATTTTAAATTTTTATGACCTAGACTTGAATCCATATCAATCGGAAATCAATTGGATAATAAATTTTCGATTTTTTCGCCCTAAAATTATGAAATTAATAATATTTATTAATTTGTCATTAATTTTAAATATAAATTTTAAATTTTTATGCGATTCGTTCAAATAACTTGCACACATGAAGCAATGGACGCTTCGTGTTACCCTTAAGGGGTGTTGTATAATGCGGGCATGCGACGACGAGCAAGGGAGCTCGTCGCCCGTGCGGCACGAATGCAATGAGCAAGGGCGTAGTGCACGAGCACAAGGCAGCAGCCCTGCCTTGTGTCGTGTGCCACGAGCAATGAACGAATGGGCATGGGCGAAGGGCGAGCCAAGGCAGTCGCGTGTGGGCAGCAAGCGAGCTGCGCCACAACGCGCGCTGCCTCGCACAAGTGCGCGCAGCCTCGCGCGCAGCGAGCGCAAGCTCGCGTGCCACGAGCGCTGCGCCCAGCACTGCTCGCGCGCGCAGCGCGCGATGTCGCTCGCCCAGCGAGCGATGTCGCGCACCAGCAAGCGATGGCTCGCGCGCGCAGCGCGCGATGTCGCTCGCCAGCGAGCGATGTCGCGCACCAGCGAGCGATGGCTCGCGCGCGCAGCGCGCGATGTCGCTCGCCAGCGAGCGATGTCGCGCCCCAGCGAGCGATGGCTCGCGCGCTCAGCGAGCGAGCCAGCGCGCCCAGCGAGCGATCTCGCGCGCGCGCACTGCGAGCGATAGCTCGCGTGCGATGGGGCGCTGTGCGGAGGCTTGCGATAGGACAGCAGCAGCTATGCGACGAGCGCATGGGCTGCGCGCACATGGCCAGCAATGGCTGTGTGCGTGCGGCCCATGGGCGTGCAACGCGTAGGGTGTTTGCGTTACGATTAGATCGTTTTGAATGTTTAATTTGAAAATTTCAGTTCACATAATTTTAATTAATTTTAAAATTAATAATTTGAATTAATTTCTTGGATTTTAATTTTGAATATTATAATTATAATAAATGGAATTTATTCTAATTATTTTACTAAAATTAAAATCATGAATTAATTTAAATGCGACTGAAATTAAATTAAATTTTTGGATTCAATTATAAATTTATATGAGCTTTAAATTTTAATTAAATTTGTATGTTTCCGGTTAGACTAGAAATACAATTTTATGTTTAAAATTAGTAAAGCATATGAATTTATTGGTTTGAGTGGGAGCGCTTTTTAGTCATAAACTCTTGATTAGGTCTACAAATCCTTAAGGTTAAAACAACTCGATTAGAATTAATAAGGACTGAATAATTGGTAGATTATTGGTGACCTTGATTAATTGCTGCAAATGTTTACGTGATGCATAATGTGTTTTACTAACCAGCTATGTGGGCCATTCATGATAATGAATGGGTGAATGGTATATATTGTATATGTACTGTTTTGCAGGTTATGAAGTGACTAGTATGGCCCAAATAGGATAGAAAATATGGTCTGCGTACCATTAATTTGAATGTAATTGGTCTAAAGCACCAAAGTTATTTTTTAATTCAAAATGGTCTGCGTACCATCAAATAGTTGTAATTAGTTATAGCTTATCCTATTTGAAGAAAATGGTGCCTCCCACGGAGATTTTCAAGACGGACTTTGAAGTCAAAGCTTCAAGATGAAGTCGGGCCATACTAGATCACAAATATCTTATGCATGTTTTAAGTTATTTATTGTTTTAAATATGTCTTAAAATGCATGAGATCATAAGCTTGATTATGTTGCATGATTAAGGATTTTAGTTCACTTAAAATCTAACCAACATAGTAAGAGCCTTAAGTTCCAAACTTAAAAATTGAGTTAAAAGGTGCCATGCCAAAATATACACTTGCTTGGATATCCTTTACATCAATCTAGTAATAGTTTTCGCTCAGCGAGGTGTTACTTATTGGTCCTAAAGGGGCAAGGTACACAAATAATTGTGAGTACATGTTAGTTTTGGTGAAACTCAACGATATAAGTAAGGAGTCCTTTTATGTCGTGGCAAATTCGATAGGTTTACCTAATAAGTTCTTAGACGTACCTATCAACCAAGAATAGTTTCTAGACTATTAGCAAAAGGCTTTTGCTTACCTAAGATGTTCTAGGATTAAGTCGACAAACTGTGCTTAGTTCTTCAATGATTTTAGGATCTTGGAATCATTTTATTCACACCTGCCGGAACACATAACTTGAATAAAATGCTTAATAAACATTGAATTATGCATGTATGCTAGAATTTAAGTTTATTAAGAGAAACTGTGAATGGTTATTTATTTGTTTATTCTTTTCAATTGTAGTTTTAATATGGCAAACAACAATCAAAACATCATCATGGGTTCTGAGCTTATGGTCAAGCTGAACCTGACAAATTTTCTTGAATGGGAAGCTAAGCTAGTTGAAATAGTCAAACTCAATGGACTTGAGTATGTACTATCACATCCCATGCCAAGCTACTATGCCAGAGACATGACCCCTGAGAGATTTTACGCCTGGGATGCGGATCTCAAAAAGGTTATGAGTCTCATGCTGAACAATATCCGTGATGATTGGGCTAGAAGGTTTGTAGCCTATGAACCTTTTACGCTCATCAAGAATCTGAGGGATATCTGTCGTGGAAGTACGGAGGACAGGGACCTGAACGTCCATGAGTTGATTGAATCAATGTCTGGGCTAAAGGTTAGTTCTCCCAACAGGTGTTATAGGATGGAGGTCCAAGAAACACATGTTCAGCTCCTTCGCACTAAACAGAGGGTAGGCGTCCCACTGAGGTTCCATGTGGATCTTATGTGTTCATATTTTGATCGCCTAAGTCTACTAGGAACACCAATAAGCGAAAGGATGGCAGTCTCTGTCTTGCTCAATTCACTACACAGTGGGTTTGGTCGCTTCAAGCAACAATACCTAAGTGAACCAAGAGAAGAAACAGTTGCAGAATTTATTCACCTTGTCAGAAAGGCTGAAATAGTACTGGACTGTGAAGCCAAAGATTTACTCAAGGCTAGAAAGAGACCATTCAAGAAAGGTGGAAAGTCCAAGGGCAATGCTAAATCAAAGCAGGACAAGTCCACATCAAGCTGTCTTTATTGTGATGGAATAGGCCATTACAAAAGAGAATGTCCAAAGCTAAAGGAAGATCAGAAGAACGGAACAGTCGTTCCATCTTCAGGTATTTTCGTTATAGACTGTATACTTGCTAATTCAACTTCTTGGGTATTAGATACAGGTTGTGGCTCACACTTATGTTCCAATCCACAGGGACTAAGAAGAAGTAGAAAGTTAAGCAAGGGAGAAGTCGACCTACGAGTGGGAAATGGAGCACGGATTGCTGCATTAGCCGTAGGAACTTACTATTTGTCGTTGCCCTCCGGGCTAGTTTTGGAACTGGAAGAATGTTTCCATGTTCCAAGTCTTACTAAAAACATCATTTCAGTTTCTTGCTTAGATGCTAAGGGATTTTCCTTTATAATAAAAGACAATAGTTGTTCGTTTTATTTTAAAGAGATGTTTTATGGATCTGCTAGATTAGTCAATGGACTTTATTTATTAGATCACGACAAACAAGTATATAACATAAATACCAAAAAGGCCAAAAAGGATGATTCAGATCTCACCTATCTGTGGCATTGTCGATTAGGCCATATAAACTTGAAACGCTTAGAAAGACTTCAAAGGGAAGGAATTCTTGAACCATTTGACTTAGAGGATTATGGTAAATGCGAATCATGTTTACTTGGCAAAATGACAAAGCAACCTTTCTCTAAAGTTGGAGAAAGAGCAAATGAACTATTGGGTTTAATCCATACAGATGTATGTGGACCAATGAGTACAAATGCTAGAGGTGGTTTCAGCTACTTTATCACTTTCACTGATGACTTCAGTAGGTATGGTTATGTCTACCTAATGAAGCATAAGTCTGAATCCTTTGACAAATTCAAGGAATTTCAGAGTGAAGTAGAGAATCAATTAGGCAAGAAGATCAAGGCACTGCGGTCTGATAGAGGCGGTGAATATCTGAGCTATGAATTTGATGACCATCTGAAAGAATGTGGAATTCTATCAGAATTGACTCCTCCTGGAACACCACAATGGAACGGTGTGTCAGAACGGAGGAACAGAACCTTGCTAGACATGGTCAGGTCAATGATGGGTCAGGCCGAACTTCCATTAGAATTTTGGGGACATGCACTAAATACAGCTGCACTCACTATAAATAGAGCTCCGTCTAAAGCTGTCGAAAAGACTCCATACGAATTATGGTTTGGAAAGCCTCCAAATGTGTCTTTTCTTAAGATTTGGGGATGTGAAGTATACGTCAAACGATTAATTTCAGACAAACTTCATCCAAAATCTGACAAATGTATCCTTGTGGGCTATCCAAAGGAAACAAAGGGGTATTACTTCTACAATACATCTGAGAACAAAGTGTTTGTTGCTCGAGATGGTGTCTTTTTGGAGAAAGATCACATTTCCAAAATGACAAGTGGGAGAAAAGTAGACCTCGAAGAAATTCGAGTCGAACAACAAACTCTAGAGAATGCTCAAGATGACATTCAGGATGAAACTCAGAGATCTTTAGAAGAATCTGGTGAGAATCATGGTCAATCTAGAAATGTTACCCCGCGTAGATCGCAAAGATATAGATCTCAACCGGAAAGGTACTTAGGTATTTTGACGAACGAGAGCTATGACGTTCTATTACTTGAAAGTGATGAACCTGCGACTTACAAGCAAGCTATGACGAGCCCTAGCTCCAAGCAATGGCAAGAAGCCATGCAATCTGAATTAGACTCCATGTCTGAAAACCAAGTATGGGATTTGGTCGATTTGCCAGATGGCTACCAAGCCATTGGAAGCAAATGGGTTTTCAAACTGAAAAAGGACAAGGATGGGAAACTTGAAGTTTTCAAAGCTAGATTGGTTGCGAAAGGTTACAGGCAAGTCCACGGTGTGGATTACGATGAAACCTTTTCACCAGTTGCAATGCTAAAGTCTATTCGAATAATGTTAGCAATCGCTGCATATTACGATTACGAAATATGGCAGATGGATGTCAAAACTGCTTTCTTAAACGGCGTTTTAACAGAAACTGTGTTTATGACACAGCCTGAAGGTTTTGAGGATCCAAAGAATGCTAAAAAGGTATGCAAGCTAAAGAAGTCAATCTACGGATTGAAGCAGGCATCCAGGAGCTGGAATATACGTTTTGATGAAGCAGTCAGTGACTTTGGTTTCATCAAGAACGCGGACGAATCTTGTGTATACAAGAAGGTCAGTGGGAGCAAAATTGCTTTCCTAGTATTATATGTCGACGACATATTGCTTATCGGAAATGACATTCCTATGTTGAACTCTGTCAAGATTTGGCTTGGGAAATGTTTTTCGATGAAGGATCTAGGAGAAGCACAGTACATATTGGGCATCAAGATTTACAGAGATAGATCTAAAAAGATGATTGGACTTAGTCAAAGCACTTATATCAATAAGGTGCTTGATAGGTTCAAGATGGCGGACTCCAAGCGAGGCTACCTACCCATGTCTCATGGAATGACTCTAAGCAAGACTCAGTGCCCAAAAACACTTGATGAGCGTAGACGAATGAATGGGATTCCATATGCATCATTGATTGGTTCAATAATGTATGCTATGATATGTACACGCCCGGATGTTGCGTACGCACTCAGTGCTACGAGCAGATACCAGTCAGACCCAGGAGAGGCGCATTGGACTGCTGCCAAGAATATTCTGAAGTACCTGAAAAGGCACAAAGATGACTTCCTGGTCTATGGTGGAGATGATGAATTAATTGTTAAAGGCTATACGGACGCAAGTTTCCAAACCGACAAAGATGATTTCAGATCACAGTCTGGGTTTGTCTTCTGCCTCAACGGAGGAGCAGTAAGCTGGAAAAGTGCTAAGCAAAGCACCATTGCGGATTCTACAACTGAAGCGGAGTACATTGCTGCACATGAAGCAGCAAAGGAAGCTATATGGCTAAGGAAGTTCATAGGAGAACTTGGTGTAGTCCCCTCCATTAAAGGACCAATAGCCCTGTATTGTGATAATAACGGAGCTATTGCACAGGCAAAAGAGCCTAGACACCACCAGAGAGTCAAGCATGTACTTCGTAGATTTCACCTTCTACGAGAGTTCGTTGAAAGAAAAGAAGTCGAGATAAGCAAAATTGGAACTGATGACAACATATCAGATCCATTAACTAAACCTCTGCCGCAAGCGAAGCACAACTCGCACACTGCAGCTATGGGAATCAAGCATATTGGAGAATGGCTTTGATGTCTCTGTTTAATGTTTTAAAGTTTTAGAGTTTAAATCTTTGTAAAACATTATTGGTTAATCATTCACAATAAATGAAAGGAATTCATTTTTCCACTTAATTTGTGGTTTATTAAATGATGAGTCCCTTCAACTTGACGATATATTCAAGATAGACTGTCAGGACCAGTCCTGTGACTAAGAAATGTCTATCAAGTGAACTTGAATGTCAAAGGTTGAAAATGGTCCCTAATCGGAGTTTTCTATAAAATTGGACGCATAGAAAACGTTAGACGATTAGAGTGCAAGATGACTAGTAGTTCTGTTTCTTGAACTATGTGGACATGGCAATGTCATAATCATTTGCATAGATACTTACTTTGGGAAGACTAGTATCGGACAAGACCTATGAAACTTTACTGTAAGAGATGAAAGTCTGTCATAAGTAAATTTCATTAAATTATTAGACACTAAATCCTCAATACCTGAGTGATTTGAGATTACTTGTTTGAGAACTGGTTACTTTGACGTTGACCAACCGTCGCACCGTAAAAGGAGGCTATAAAGGCAACGCTCAGGTAATCACCTATCAAACGAAGTCTAATCTCAAGATCGCAAGATTGGGATTGTCCTCCCATAAATCGGGATGAGATGCTTAAAAGTTGTACAAGGCCACTCGGAGAGCTAGAAACTGTGAAATGCATGGCCGTGCTCGGATGAATCATAGGCTATGATTATCTGTTTATTTGATCAGTTGAACTCTGAAACCGAGGAACACCTCTGGACATAATAAGGATGACAACTCTTACCTTATGTTCAAGAGCAAGCATCGAGCGACAAAGGAATTAGGAAATGCACACTTGTCCCTAAGGACAAGTGGGAGACTGAAGGAAATAATGCCCTTGGTCCAAGTATGCATTCTATGTTAAGTCTAATAAATGCGGTTCAGTATTAATTAACAAGTTAATAATTCAGTGAGATCAAGTGAGCTGAATGCCTAGCTAGAGGCCGCTTCAGTTCAAGTGGAATTAATGATATTAATCCACAGCTTACTCTTGACTGAACCCGTAGGGTCACACAAATAGTACGTAAACGGATCAAGTATTTAATGGCATTAAATACTCCATCTATGAATATTCGGAAACGACGGATCTTGGTTTCAGTGGGAGCTAAGATCGTCACAGGCAAGAAATGAATACTCCGGAAACGATGATATTGCCGGAAACGGAAATATGGATCGTATCGGAAATATGAATATTATCCAAGTCGTAGATGTTGCCGGAAACGGAAACATGGTACGTATCGGAAAATATTATTGGAAATGGAAATATTACCAGAATTGGAAATATTGCCGGAAACGGAAATATTGTCAGAATCGGAAATATTACCGGAATCGGAAAATAATTCCGGAAACGGAAATATTAAATATTTGTTCGAAACGGAAATTAATTCCGGAATCGGAAATATTAAATATTGTTCGTATCGGAAATAGATTCCGGAAATGGAAATTTAATCGGAAGCGTATCGTACGAATTAGCATCGGACGAGACCTGCCGGACGAAGGCCCAGCACGAAGCCAGGCCATCGCCCAGCAAGCACGCACGCCACAGCCCAGCGCGCACAAGGCCGCGCATGCGTGGGCCGTGCTGCGCGGGCTGCTCGCACGCGCATGGGCAGCCCTTGTGGCTGCCGTGTGTGTGTGAGTTTCAGCTCATGCGAGATTCCTGAATCTGCAAGAGTCAGTGTATGATTAAATGTCTATTCCTATTGAATAAATTGATTAAGTAGAATTCATGTAGAATTCTAATTCCAATTAATTCGCATCCTACTAGGATTACGATTCCTTTTCCATAACTCTATAAATAAAGGCCTAGGGCTCATAATTTACACAAAAGTTTTCAAGTATTCAAAAGTGAGTTTTTGAGAGAAAATCAAACACACATCTTGCTCAAAAGTGCCGAATTTTCTGAGTACCTTAAGGGCGATTCTAGTTGGTCAATCTTAAGGCGGATCCGGACGTGCTGTGGACTTTCTACGGAGGGACGACACTTGGAGTCCTAAAAGACTTGTTCTTGTTCGGTTCGGGCGCAGCTAGGGAAGGCACGCAACAAAGAGTATGCATCTAATTATGCTATATGATTATGTGTAAATAATATGTTTCCTGGGTTAATGGTTGTTTCCGCATGATCTATGTATTTGTCATATGTATCATAACCTAACAGAAATAAACGCGGGGTAGGATCGTTTCACCCTTCGGCTATTTTGATTACCTACAAGCACGAGTATTTCCTTCACTATCCCCAGCGGAGTCGCCACTGTGAGGGGGTCGAAAAAGCACGATGCTAATGCGTGACCTCGTCCCTCGTGGGTGTGACGATTCTTTTTATTCAATCAAGTGTAATTGGATTTCCTGTGAGTTTACACCCAATTGACTAGTAATATAGGAGTCGCCATTCAGTTTTTAACGACAATGAGAAAAACTGACAAAACCCGGTTATCGTGACATAAAGGGAGTGCAATTATATTTGACCACGACGGCCGTAGGTTCCCTTGTGATCCCTGGTGTGGGGATCTCTCAACATACACCCGCAAGGTAGAGATTGAGGGTTCGGGGGACTGTAACTACCGAGAGGAGTACTTCTGAGTTGATTTTAGCAATATGCAACATATAATACTAGATCGATCGTGATTATCTGATTTAGATTGCATTAAGGGACCTAGCATGATAATCCAATTTCCCAAAAATATTATATTTGTTAGGCGTGATAGAACAATCAGATTTAGTTAGTTTAACAGTTCATAAAAAGGGCGAGGAAAGCAATTAAATCATCGAGAAGGGACACATCACGGTTCTCAGAAAACTAACCACTTTGACTTTGCTATTTCTCCTTTTTATTTAACGAATCTCAATTATGGGACAGGATATGTTCTGTTCGATTTATGGATCGATTGCGACAGAACGCGTGAACAATTTCGCAGCGTGAGGCTTGGGCTAAGGGTTGGAGTCAATACTCAGAATATGAATTGTGTGTTGTGTGTGTTCTTTTCACGTCGAATTTGGGGCTGTATTTATAGGGAAGAGTTTGTGGAAAGATAGAATTGCAGAGTTCTAATCCACAAAGAATTAGGAAAAAAACACGTACCCAGGTATTTTCAGCGCCCAGCTCTGGGCGTCAAAGATTTCGGCGCCCAGCTCTGGGCGTTGAAAATAGGACCCATGCAATTTCAGCGCCCAGGGCTTGGCGTTGAAATTGATCTTTGGGCTGTTTTCTTAGTCAGATTCGGATTCCTGAAATCCGTAGTGTTTGAGACTTAATCGAGTCTTTTAGCGCCTATCAATTTCATGACAGAATGCGCCTGGGCCGTTACGAACTCTAGGCTCGTTAGGATTTTAATTAATACGTAACTCTTATTTCCGAATCATATTAGGAATAGGCTTCTCGCAGTTTTCTATCTCATTTAGGATTTATGTTGGAGTGCAACACCTAATTCTGACAGGTTTCTATCTTTTATGACTTGCCACTTTTAGAAGCTACCTTTTACGGTAGTTACTATTTTTAGCAGGTTTCTATAAATAGCAGGTTTCGGGTGAAATGAAAAGGGGAATTGAGATTCGTTTATTTTATAGGAGATGCGTTGTCAAGTGGAGATTTATGTTTTCATCATCGAACCTTTCCCTTTCGGGAATGGGGACAAAAGTAGGTGTCTACACCAGGCCTTCGCCCAGCAAGCCATACGCATCAAACCACACGCCAAAGCGCAAGGCCAGGCCCAGCAAGGCGTGGCGCGCGCGCACAGCAAGTGGGCTGCGAAGCATTGGGCTGGGCGCCGTGCAGTTCGTGTGGGCCGCGAGGCATGCGCGCGGGCTGTGCGGTGCTCATGCTCGTGCTCGTGTGCGTGCTATACGAATCCTAAAAGCTATCGGAATTCGTGCTATGATTAAATCCTAATCCTAGAAGATAGAAATTAATTAAATAGAGTTCTAAAGGGATTTTAATTAATTAAATTAGTATTCTAATAGGATTCTAAATCCTTTTCCATGATTCTGTAATTATGTGCCTAAGGTCACAAATTTATACGAGAGTTTAATAAGTATTCAAACAATAAAAGTTGGGATTTTTAAGCAGAAAAATCAGCCATATTACTTGCCTATTTAGCCGAAAATAATAGTACCTTAAGGGCGATTCTAGTTGGTCAATCTTAAGGCGGATCCGGACGTGCTGTGGAATTTCTACGGAGGGACGACACTTGGAGTCCTAAAGACTTGTTCTTGTTCGGTTCGGGCGCAGCTAGGGAGGGCACGCTACAAAGTGTATGCATCCTAGACTAATTATATGATTATGTGCAATTAATATGTATCCTGGCATTAAGGTTTTTCCGCATGATTTTTGTTGTTCATATGTATCATAACCTAACAATATTTACATGCTTTAACTAGTCAATTTTTTATATTAAGGATGTTGAACCGCCAACACAACCTTTGTCTTCCCCATCCCCACAAACGCCATCATCATAAGCATCAACTACCACTCGTAAGTATGTGATATCTAAGGAGGATCGTGCCAAGTTAACCACTAGTTTGTTGCGTAAATTCAAGATCCAAGTTATGAAAATGAAAGCTAATGAGGAGTGCATAACCATAACAATCCCGACAAGTGTGTTTGGTCATGAGCAAAAACTTAGTATTGATTATGAGATTATGTTTGATTGGTGCTTCCAAAGAGAGATTGGAGCTACTCACTTGTCCATGTTTATGAAGTAAGTGCCTAATTATTTTCCTCTTTTTGATATATTTTTCTTATTTTCGTTATATGATATATATAATGCATATGCATATTGTTGTACAAGGTACTTGAGCAAAATGTGTAAAAAAGATAGTGTAGCCGGAATGTATGGATTTTGCGATTGTAATTACTTATCTCCTTTGACACCAATTGAAGGAGAAGAAAAAAGATCTGATTATTTAGCGGGGGTTTTCGGTCAAAATGAAGGGAAAAATGTAAATCAACTTTTCTTTGCTCCTTATAAAGAGAAGTAAGTGTAGATAGAATTCTTATTACAAAACTATTAGTTGCACCTTACAATGAAAATAATGTCAACTGGTTCTAACTAATACATTACAAACAGTCGACATTGGATGGTTGTGGTCATAAGTCCTTGGAATGGAGTAGTATTTTGGCTTGATCCAGCCGGAGCGTCCAATGAAATTCGTGAATTTGCTCAAAAGATCATCAATGAGTATGTACTATTACATTTTTTATGCTCAAAATACATGTCTGTGTTGTTAAGTCTAATATTGTATTTTAAATCTAATATTTTTACGATTCCACAGTGGGTCACGAAATTTAGCAAGAAATATCAAAAGGATATCAAGGTGAAAAAGAATAATCCAGGGATAAAGTGGAAGAAACCAAAGGTATGTTTACCATATTTTTTTTCTTTATGTATACATTTGACTATATGTATCATCTCGTAACATATTTATTGCTTTATTTCTTTTGCAAGTGTCCTCGTCAACCCCTAAACTCCTACGAGTGTGGATATTATATATGCTGCTACATGCTTGAGACTATAGAAAAAAGACAAGTTATTCCCGACCAGGTATCGTTTAAATGGGTTTCTTCCTGCTGTTCTGTGTTTCTTCCTGTTGTTCTGTGTTTTTTCTGCTAAGTTTATTCTTCCTGCTGCTCTGTCCTTCTGTATTGGCTGATACCCTTTTCTTTGATGTGTGCACACTGTTCGATTAAGTGCAGTAACGGAAGTTCCACATAGTGTAAAATAGGAGAATTTCATACAATTAAAACCTTAAAAACTTCGCACAACTAACACATTAGAAACTACAGTGTGGCTGAACCTGAAACTACATCACTGAGCACGAAAGACACAGTGCTAAAGAGAGCGGTAGCCAATGCAGGCTTGCACTTCTTGAAAGGGTAGTACGTGCATGCTTGGCTTTCGGTACTAAAGCCTTCCGTTGATCCCAAAAAGAGGAAAATGAGGACAACAAATGAAACCATGACACAGTAGGTTCAATGTTGTATAGTTTTGTGGCTATTGTTGCATGTATAGCCTTTTTTGCTACACCTTTCTCTCAAATCCCTACAAGCAGTTTTATTGCATTTGTAAACGCTGACAGTGTCAACTCCACAAATCGGGTCAGATTCTCTGCTACATGTTACACCACCTAAGACAGATAATTAGGAGAATGGTAAGTTTTTCTAAAACAAAGTTTTGGTGTGCTGTAGTCCCATCTAACAACTATCAATATCAAACGACCTTTAGTAACAGGATATGCACTCTAAGTACATGTGATGAGGTAGTGGAATTTTCTTTTCTTGCTGTGTTGTGGTTGTCTGAATTTTGAGGGGTTGTCTTGTACTTTTGGAATGACACACTGAAATAAACAGGACACCTACATTGCTAACCATGAGATGACTACAGTTGATGAGAAAATAGGAAGTTCACCCAAAAAGAATTAAATCATATGCAGGAATAAGTTCACCCAAAAAAGAAAATGATCAAATACAGAACAAGGAAAACAACCTATGGGAAAGGCAGTAGTCTACTACTTTACTCTTCCCAACATTCTTCACTAACCATAAAAGTACTATGTCAAGGCAACAAAGGAATAGGGCTGTTCTAGATGCAACAAGACACTAAAAGACCTTCAAACTCTATATGACAGTTCAGAGAAAATGCAACGACAGATTGACTAAATTTTCAGTCTAAACATGCTGGTGTTTTTGTATCCAGATGGATGCAATCATGCAATATGATGATCTGCCAAATTTCAGCAGACCCTTCATTTGTCTCAGCTATTTGTCTCCTGATTTTCCTCTTAGCACGATGATTAGACAATATATATATTGATCCATTGACTTGAACATATGACGAGTTAATTATTGATCCTAATGGGTTTTGAAAGTTCCAAAACATAATTTCTTTCTTTTCTAGCAAAAGCCAGGGATGTGGGTAGCTTAAATTTTGCACCGTGTTTGACTCCGTTATCTAGTCCATGTTCTAGTATCCACCAATTTAGCTTATATTTTCCTACTCTTGTTGCAGGATTAGCTTTATGCTTTGCATAATAGTTCGTTATCATATTCTGCTCTGCATAATATTAGTAGTGAAACTTATGATTCTGTAAGCATCGAGCACACCTGACATTCCGTGAACTTGAATCTGCTTCACCAGAATTTGGCTGTGTTGCCGCATTGTCTGAAACTTTCTGTAATTTCTTTCCCTCCCATATCAAGTACACAACAGAAAAGCTCAACACCATCTTATAAACCTGATGATAGTCAGCATTTGTCTGTAAACAACTTGAAACAACTTGAACTTGCAGTAGAAGCTTAGAACTTAGAACTTGCAGCAGATTAGAGCTTAGAACTTAGAACTTGCAGCTAGTAGCAGATTAGAACTTATAACTTGCAGCAGATTCTGGTGGCTGATGGCAGTATCCTTGGCTGCACTGGCTTTTGATTAGTGATTTGTGTATTTTTCTATGACTTCTCCTCTCGTCGATTGCAAGTTCTCTTGCAGTACACATACGTTACACCAATGAATATTGTTAGAACCTCAACTATTATCAATATTTTCCTAGAACGACACCAATTAACACTATAGTAATGCAAAGTTTTTGATGTTTTGTAGTACTACAGTGGAGTATCTACTACTTATTCTCAAGCGAAGATTGACGAGTTAAGGGACTTATGGGTTGCCTATGTGTGCGAGCATAAAGAACTAGATGAAGATTCTGAAGATGATGATATGGCATAGGTGATTATTACTTCATTTTATTTTAGAATTTTGTATTTCTTTGTGGAGAAGATTATAGGACGAAACATCAAGTACCTTTAAACGTTAACATTTTTTGTAATATTTTTTTTCTATTAATGAAAGATTTGGATTATTTTGGTATTATAAGTACGTTTGAGAAGAGTTGGGAGGTGGTGATGACTAATGTGGCAGATTTGGAACCAACAAAACATGTGGGTGCATGAGGGGAAGAGAGTGGATCCAAGGATAGTGTGCTCAAGGGGTGACTATGAAGCAGCGACCGAACGAGAAACCCCCCTATGCCAATATGGACCTGATACTACTACAACTTGGAGCGCACCAGTGGCTGGGAAGTACAAGCTGAACACTGATGCTGCAATAACGAAGGAAGGGAAGGTTGGAGCTAGAATGGTGGTACGAGATAGCATTGGAGAGGTAATGATGTGTGCTGGTGAACCGTATGCAAGCACAAGATCAGTTAGCGAAGCAGAAGCTCAGGCCATCCTTTTTGGTTTGCAGTATGTTCAGAAGATTAGAGGTGGAAACTGACTGTCAAGGGGCGGTGAACCTGCTGTTAGACAAGACAAAGGGGAGAAATGCATTACAGATTATGATTGCTGACATTAAAGCTATATCTAGCAAATTCCGTTACTGTAAGTTTTCATCAATAGAAATTGCAACATGGCTGCACATTCCATGATAGGTTATCTCTTTCCTTTGTAACAGCAGACAAAAATGTTATTTTGGATACTTAATAAAGCTCAAAGCTTCCCGTCAAAAAAAAAAGTATGTTATAATTTTATAAAACAATAATAGTACTAGCTATCAGGAAGACTCGAACCTGATATACAGGGTCAAAAAAAAGTGTACACGTGTGCCACAATCAACGTTGAAAAAAACCAGCGCAAAAAAAAAATTATAAAAAAAAAACAAAAAAAAAACCCCAAAGAAAAATCTTTTTCGGAAAAAGTGGTTTTTTAGGTTCATTAATTATTTATGTCCAGCAAAATATAAGAGACCTATTTCCTGGAAAGTTGGTTTCTTAAATAAAATTAAAGAAACCTCTTTTCGGCAAGAGGTGGTCTTTTTGATTTTATAAAGAAATTACGTTTCTGGAATAAGTGGTTCCTTATATAGGGTAATTTAATAATGAATTTAATACATAAATAACCACCTTTCTAGGGCAGGTGGTTTCTTATTTTTAACAAAAAAACCAACCTAAAAAGTGGTTTCTTAACCTAAGAGACCTGTGATTCTGATACCACCTCTCAGGAGGTCTCTTATGTGTTTTTTAGTTGGTTTCTTTTAGGTTTTTTTAGGTAGTGGGGGTTAGAGGTGTTAATTTTTTAATGAGTAGGGATGTTTGTTTTTAGTGAGTAGGGATGTAGGTAGGTCCGTGTGTAAGTTAGAAATTGATAAAATATTAATAAAAGTTTCCATTTTTAGAAACGTTTCAAGAAATCCGGGATGGCCTTATAAAGAAAGTGTTTCAAGTATTTCGGGACGGAGGGAGTATACTTCAATTTGACACTTTAACTCGGGCCAAGATTATAAAAAAATCATAAATAACCGAACCGATTGAAACACTTGAACACATATCAGAATCCGACAAGAGTACTCGAGTATTATGAATTTATTAATTGATGATATCTTAGTTAAGTTGTAACTAGACCATTCGAAATAAACAGTTGCTAACCACAACAGACATGTAAAGGAGAGACAATTTAAAAGCAGTACACTAAACACTACTACTAGTAGTATTACTGTATTAGTACTAGTACTAGTACTCCGTACTGAATTTCATAGGACATGAATCATGATGATGAATCATGATGATGAAGAAATTCAGGAGATCGATTTCATAGTGGAAAACTCAAATTTCCAAATCTGAACATATAACAGTACTTTTGACATAAATAGAAATTTCCCTCATTGGAAAAGAAAACATCTTAATCTTATTTACTACAAAGATTCTAAATATAGAAAGAACTATTAAAATTCTTTCTTCTTTATCAGAAACACAAATGATGATATTTAGAAATAACCCAACGTTTGACAAAAACAACACATACTGAATTATTTACCACTTCATACGCATAAATGAAATAAAATAAAAATAAAAATAAAATAAAAATAAAATAAAAAGGCTGGGTTGCGCCCCCTTTTTTATCCGGCGCTTCAGTCTTTTATTTGCGTTGTATAAAGTGGAGTTACAGGTTTTATTGGTGCAGCCTCTTTCTTTTTCTCTTTCTCTCACCCAGAAGTAAACAGTAAATTGATTGATAGATAGATGCCTATTTCACTTTTTTCAGGTGATTATAATTTAGGAGTAAATAGGAGGTTCATACATCATACGTGGTAAAATTGACTTTCACTTGAATGATCGACTCGACTTGACTTATATGGTAATGAGGTAATTAACCAACTTTTGGAATAAAATTTTGTTATTATATTCGGTATAGAAAGAAAATACTAACAGTATCGAAGATATGAATTAGAAAAGGGCATGAGGTGACACAAGGAATGGTTTAATCTCTACTCCCTCCGTCCCGGAATACTCGACCCAGTTTGACCGGCACAGAGTTTAAGGGACTTGAATTGACTTATTTAATTTAATAGGTAGTAGTTAATAGTGGGGTAGTATTTTAATGTAGTTAGTGGGAGGTGGGTTAAGAGGTGGGGTTGGGGGAGAGTAGGGGTTGAATTTTTAATTATTTTTTGTATGGAGTAGGGGGTAGGTGGGTTAATAGGGGTGGAGTGAAAAATAATATAATATTGTTAGAATATTTCCATTTTTAGAAACAGGTCAAGTATTAAGGGACGGCCCGATAAGGAAAACAGGTCAAGTATTTCGGGACAGAGGGAGTATTACATAAGAAAGGAGGGGAAGGATATTTCGGTAATCACACTTTTGGTGTCCTCCATGTAAAATACTAACATGTCCTTATTAACCATAAATTATATTAACAATAAATTATATTAACAATAAATATTAAATACAATAAAAATGAAAAAAGAAAAATCAATCAATAGCCACAATAAATAACGCCCTAAAGGGAAAAAATCGAAAATAAATAAGGAAAACTACAACAAAAATTTTAATCACAGTAAATATTACGTACGCTCAATCACAAATTACTCTACTAATGAAACAACCAGTAAAGTCAAAATTAAAAAGGGAATTTTTTTTATCAAATACTTAATTATAGCTAACTTAACCCACCAAAATAAGGGCCAGAAATTAAAAAATAATTTTATTTTACCAAATACTTAATTACAACCAACTAACCCAGCGTAATGACACAAAAATAATAATAAAATAAAGTCAAAAAGTCAATCAATTACCCCTTTATTTTCTCCTCCATAATGTATGTTTGTTAATGTTAAATTGATAATAACTTGGGAAAAGATGACAAAATCATTATTTCTCTCCATTATAATTCAAAAAAAAAAAAAACTATGTTGCAGTCCAAATTGTGGAATGGCACTCAATGTTGCAGTCCAAATAATACACTCAACGACATTCTTTCTCTACTCGCTATCAAAAACTAATTTTCAAAATCCTTTTTATCCAATTTCCTCAAGAAAAAAGTCAATCTATTTCCGAAATCATTTTTTGCAATTTCTCTAAGACATGCACTCTATTTATATGTTAATTTCCTTTAGTTTAGTACTACCATTTAGATTTTTCGTCGTACAATATGTGTATCACATTGTTTAACTATGTAAATGGTAGAGACTGTATCTAATTTTTCTTCATATGAACTTTTTGAACAGTTTTTCTAGCATATTATTTATTGTGATTAATTGCCATAACGCGATTTTTAGTTTTTATAAAACCTCGCACGCATAACGTGCATATAAGACTACTTGTTTGTCAGGAAACTCTTGTGGTAATTTTAATAAATGTCGTTTTGGTGTTCCCTATGGAGTAGACTATAATACCCTTAGTAAATTTATAATTTAATTTAATTTAATTAAAAATTTAATTGTAAAAATTGTATAAACTGATTATTTAATGTCATATTGCAAAAAAGAATTTTTCAATGCATATGACAACCAAAAGTAAACAAAAGTTTAATTCAAATCCTTAAGCAACCATGAAAGCAATGATTAAGGCAGTTAAAAAAAAAGAAGGGAATCTATCCCTTAAATCTCGTATTTTTTTTATTACAAAGTTAAGCTTCGTTTTACTCTTAATCACACCATAATTTTATATACTTATACAAGAACCTTGCAGAAATAAACGCAAAAAAATACTCCCTCCGTCCCAGATTAGTTGTTACACTTACATTTGCACAAAGTTTTTGGTGATAAGTGGTTGTTTGGTTATCAATTGTTATTTTATTGAAAAAGTAGATGTAATAGAAGTTAGTGGGCTATTTTTTTAATTGAATGAGAGAGGGTGTGCGGACAAAAAAAATAGTGGGAAGAGAGAGACAATATAATAATTGTGGAGTCATTCCTAATTTAAAAGTTTAACAACTAATCTGAGACCGACGAAAAAGGAAAGTGTAACAACTAATGTGGGACGGAGGTAGTAGTACGTAGTAAAAACACAATCTTTTATGTTGATTTTAGTTAATTTGTATTACAGAGTAGTGGATTTTTTTTATACATAAGTACTTCATGTTTTTTTTTTTAGTTTTAAATAAATCTTCTTACATGTTTTAGCGAGTGTGCGTAGTTTTAAGCACGTGTAGCGTGTATATAAGACTGTATTTTAGTTAACAAATTAGAGGAAAAGGTCATTGAAGTACTCTGTAATAGTCCGGATTTTTAAGCACATTACTACAAAAAAAAACGGGATAAAGAACCATTGCTAGGACACCGCATAAGTCACTTATTAGGTTTCTTAGATAGAGGAACCAATTATCTTTGAAGTGTGGTTTCTTAGGAAAAATATAAAAACCTCATACCTTAAATATATGTTCTTAGATAATATTATATTTAAGAAAGAATCAAAGGAACCAAAAATGTTTCTAAACCGGCCAGTTTCTAACTCATATGCTACATATTATATAGAATTGTCATTTTTAATCTTATTATTGTTCTAAAAAAAAAGCTGTTGAATTATTTTTTGGCATTTTGGATTCCCGCTTCCAATCCTTTACCATTGTAGTATTAGGGAAGGAAAAAAACCTCTTCCTAAACCCACGATATCACAAAAAACCCAACTTCAATTCACCAAGAAACCAGAAAACCTAACTTCAACTCCCAGAGCTCAAGAACCGCTCTTTATATTCTAGATTGCTTCTCCAACGCTAATTTCTTCTACTTTTGTGTTTGATTGGAACTTCCATCGCTAACGCAACCCCGTCTCCACCACCACGTACAACCACCATCTCCACCACCACGTACAACCACCGTCTCTATCGTCGGTTCTTCTGCCCCTATAATTTTACGTAATTGTTCTTCCCCTCTTCTCACCCTTTTTCCCTAATTATAATTTTACAATTTCTCTCTCCTAACAATATAAATTATAACATAGTTTACAATTGTTATTGAAGGAAATAATGCTCTTGGTCCAAGTATGCATTCAATGCTAAGTCTAATAAATGTGGTTCAGTATTAATTAATTATATAAGTTAATAATTCAGTGAGATCAAGTGAACTGTATGCCTAGCTAGAGGCCGCTTCAGTTCAAGTGGAATTAATAATATTAATCCACAACTTACTCTTGACTGAACCCGTAGGGTCACACAAATAGTACGTGAACGGATCAAGTATTTAAGTGAATTAAATACTCCATTAATGGATATTCGGAATCGACAGATCTCGGTTCCAATGGGAGCTGAAGTCGTCAGAAGGGAAATTATGAATACTCCAGAAACGATGATATTGCCGGAAACGGAAATATGGATCGTATCGGAAATATAAATATTATCCAAGTCGTAGATGTTGCCGGAAACGGAAACATGGTACGTATCGGAAAATATTATCGGAAATGGAAATATTGGCGGAATCGGAAATATTGCCGGAAACGAAAATATTGTCAGAATCCGAAATATTATCGGAATTGGAAATATTAAATATTTGTTCAAAACGGAAAATAATTCCGGAATCGGAAATATTTAATATTGTTCGAATCGGAAATGAATTCCGGAATCGGAAAATTAATCGGAAGCGAGTCTTACGAAATAAACATCGGACGAGCTTGCTAGATGCAAGGCCCAGGACGAAGCCAGGCCTGCGCCTAGAAAAGCCCGCGCGCAGCAAGGCAAGCAAGCAGCCCTCCAAGCACCGCAAGGCCCAGCCAAGCAACACGCAAGGCCAGGCCCAGCAAGGCCAGCAGGCTGGCACGCCCAAGCGTGGGCTGCAGCGCTGCTGGGCCGAGCTCTCCGCGCGCGCACGCCCAGCGCCCTTCGTGGGTTGTGCGTGTGTGTGCGTTGAGTTCGTGCATGCATCGAATCCTTAAGCATTTAGGATTAGTTCGATTAAAGATTATTTTCCTAAAACTACTATAGTTAGTTGTTGAATTAAACACTAACTTAATAGATTTAATTAGTATCTAATTCTAATAAGATTAGGTTAATTAAATCCTAGTAGGTTTCTAGTTCCGATGATCCTACCCTATAAATAGGTGATGGCAATCACAATTTATAACACATCAAAAAGTATTCATATAGTTTTAAGCTAAAAACTAAAGTTAATAATTTGCCACAAATTATAATCGAATAACATAAAACCTTAGGCTAAATTCTAGTTAATTGAATCTAAGGCGGATCCGAACGTGCTGTGGACTATCTACAGAGGGACTACACTTAGAGTTCTAAACTTGTTCTTGTTCGGTTCGGGAGCAGCTACGGAGGGCACGCTACAAATTTATGCATCCTAAATTATGCTAATTGACTATGTGGCAATTAATTTGGATTTCTGACTTTATGGTTTTTCCGCTTGAAATATATGATTTATATTTGTCATAACCTAACAATGGTATCACGAGCCTCTAATTAATTCCATAATCAATTATAGTTAACATGGTTAAATTTTATAAATTTTCAATGAATTAAAGGGGTGATTAATTTCGATTTTTGTAATTAATTGCAAATTCGTGTGATTATTTAATTATATGTTCGCAGGATTTTCGGCAGTTTAGTCAATAATGGTCGGAATCGTATAATTTTATAGTGAATTTCGCATGTAAACGGCGTTTTAAAATTTTGATTAATATCAAAGATTTGATGCCGAACGCAGAATTCCCAAATTCGAAGCCTAACTATGACTTTTCGGAAGTTTTAGTTTTTCGAACGCAAAATTTGTAATTTTAAGATGTTAAATTAAATATTTGAGATTCTTGTTTGTAAATCTTGAATCTATGATTGACCTACTGTATATGTTTTAAAAATTTAATGCCTAAGCTTGTTAATTATACAACCTAATTTGTAATTGTAATTAATTTGTCGAAATTCGAATAATTTAGAATTTGATTTGATTTTCATAATTAATTAGCAATTTAATTAGGAATCCATGATTAAAAACCACCATAAAATTTGTTAAATTTGGAAATTTTTAAAATTTTATGACCTTGATTTGAATCCATGAAAATAAGCTTGATCGGAAATTAATTTGAATAATAAATTTTCGATTTTTGGCCCTAAATTTATGAAATTAATATAATCTATTAATTCGTCTATAAATTTAAATAATAAAATTTTGATTTTTATAAAATCCGTTCACGAATCTTGCACGCACAAAGCAATGGACGCTAAGTGTTACCCTTAAGGGGTGTTGTATAGTGCGGGCATGCGACGACGAGCAAGGGAGCTCGTCGCACATGCGGTAAATATGCAGCGAGCAAGGGCGTGGCACGAGAGTGCAAGGCAGCAGCCTGCCTTTCGTCGAGTGGTGCGACGAGTGGGCGGATGGAGCAAGAGGCAAGGCACCAAGCAAGCAAGCAGGATGCGCGCGCGGGCAGCGAGGGATGCCTCGCCCAACAAGCGCTGCCTCGCCACAGCGAGGGAGCTGCTGCTGCGCGTAGGCGTGGCTGCCCCGGCTTGCTGCGTCTACGCGTGGCTGCTCGTGCCTTGCTATGCGATCAGTCGAGTGGGGCGTTGCTGCTACATGGACTCGACGGAGTATGGGCGCAAGCCCATGGCCTCGTCTTGACCCGATTGGTTCGTTTTAATTTAATTTTGATTTTCGGTTGGAAAAACGATTTTAATTAAATTTAAAATTTGTAATTTAATTTTTTCTCGGAATTTAATTTTGAAAATTTTAATTATTATAAATTTTATTTATACTAATTATTTTACTAAAACTAAAACCTTGATTAAATTTAAATTAATTAATTTAATTCAACAAAAATAAATTAAAGGATATAAATAATAAATTTATAAGAGCTTTAAATTTTAATTAAATTTGTATGTTTCCGGTTGGACTAGGAAATATAATTTTATGTTTAAATTTAGTAAAGCATGTAAATTTCTTGGTTTTAGTGGTAGCGTTTTAGTCATAAACTCTTGATTAGGTCTACATTCCTTTAAGGTTAAAACAACTCGATTAGAATTAATAAGAATTGAATAATTTGTAGATTATTGGAAGCCTTGATTAATTGCTGCAAATATTTATGTGATGCATAATATGTTCTACTAACCTGCTATGTGGGCCATTCATTGATAAATGAATGGGTGAATGGTATATTGTAAATGTACTGTTTTGCAGGTTATGGAAAGTGACTAGTATGGCCCAAATAGGATAGAAAATATGGTCTGCGTACCATTAATTTGAATGTAAAATTGGTCTAAAGTACCAAAGTTTTATTGCTTTAAATATGGTATACGTACCATCAAATAGTTGTAATTAGTTTCAATTATAGCTTATCCTATTTGAAGAAAATTCAAGACGGAGTTTCCAATCCATTTTCAAGACTGAGTTTGAAGTTGAAGCTTCAAGATGAAGTCGGGCAATACTAGATCACATTTATATCTTATGCATGCTTTAAGTTATTTATTGCTTTAAATATGTCTTAATTATGCATGAGATTATGGCTTGATTATGTTGCATGATTAAGGATTTTAGTTCACTTAAAATCTAACCAACAAAGTAAGAGCCTTAAGTTCCAAACTTTAAAAATTGAGTTAAAAGGTCCCATGCCAAAATAACACTTACTTGGATAACCTTTACATCAATCTTAGTAATAGTTTTCCGCCATAATGAGGCGTTACTTATTGATCCTAAAGGGGTAAGGTACACAAATAATTGTGAGTACATGTTAGTTTTGGTAAAACTCAACGATATAAGTAAGGAGTCCTTTTTTGTCATGGCAAATGAGATAAGTTTACCTAATAAGTTCTTAGACGTACCTATCAACCAAGAGTAGTTTATAGACTATTAGCAAAGGCTTTTCTTACCTAAAATATTTTAGAATTGAGTCTAAATACATAATGTGCTTAATTCTTCAATGATTTAAGGATCTTGGAATCATTTTATTCACACCTGCCGGAACACATAACTTGAATAAAATGCTTAATAAATAATAAATTATGCATGTATGCTAGAATTTAAGTTTATTAAGAGAAACTATGAATGGTTATTTAGTTATTTATTCTTTTTCAATTGTAGTTTTTACTACGGAAAACAACAATTCATTCAACATCCGCTCAATTCTCGAAAAGGAGAAGTTGAACGAAAAAAACTTCCTTGACTGGCAAAGGAACTTGCAAATAGTTCTTATGCAGGAAGAAAAGGAGTATTTCCTGGAAGAGGCGATGCCCGAAGCCGCAGGCGATGGGGTCACTCAGGCAGCCCTCAATCGTTGGATTGATGCCAACAAGGATGTAAAATGTCTAATGCTTGCAACCATGAGTGCAGATCTACGGAAAACGTTCATCAACTCAGATGCTTTCACGATCATCAGTGAGTTAAAAAACATGTTCCAAGATCTGGCTCGAGTCGAAAGATTTGAGACTCATAGGCAAATTCTTGAGACAAAGCTTAAGAAAGGCGACCCCTAAGTCCACATGTTCTCAAAATGATTGGACTCATTGAGAATATGAGTCGGTTGGATCAGCCATTCTCTCAGGAAATGGTTGTAGACACCATCCTCCATTCTCTTCATAGCAGGTATGATCAGTTCAAGCTGAACTACAATATGAATAGTCTGGACAAATCGCTCACTGAGCTTCACGGTATGCTGAAGACCGCTGAAAAGACGCTCAAAAGTGATAAGCAATATGTGCTTATGGTGCGTGGGGGGAAGTTCCAGAAATCTGGAAAGAAGAGGAATGCTAAGGAAGGTGGCAAGAAGGCCAGCCCGACTAAGCAATCTGGCGACACCAAGTTTGAAAAGAAGAAGGTGAGCCAACCCACTTCTGAATCTGAATGTTTCTACTGCAAGAAGAAGGGGCATTGGAAGAGAGATTGCTTAAAGCTTAAGGAAGATCAGATGAACGGAACAGTCGTTCCATCTTCAGTTATTTTTGTTATAGACTGTATACTTGCTGATTCAACTTCTTGGGTATTAGAGACAGGTTGTGGCTCACACTTATGTTCCAATTTGCAGGGACTAAGAAGAAGTAGAAGGTTAAGCAAGGGTGAAGTCGACCTACGAGTGGGAAATGGAGCACGGATTGCTGCATTAGATGTAGGAACTTATTATTTGTCGTTGCCCTCTGGGCTAGTTTTGGAACTGGAAGAATGTTTCCATGTTCAAAGTCTTACTAAAAACATCATTTCTGTTTCTTGCTTAGATGCGCGCTAAGGGATTTTCCTTTTTAATAAAAGACAATAGTTGCTCGTTTTATTTTAAAGAGATGTTTTATGGATCTGCTAGATTAGTCAGTGGACTTTATTTATTAGATCACGATAAACAAGTTTATAACATAAATACCAAAAAGGCCAAAAAGAATGATTCAGATCTCACCTATCTGTGGCATTGTCAATTAGGCCATATTAACATGAAGCGCATAGAAAGACTTCAAAAGGAAGGCATTCTATAACCATTCGACTTAGAGGATTATGGTAAGTGCGAATCATGTTTACTTGGCAAAATGACAAAGAAACCTTTATCTAAAGTTGGAGAAAGAGAAACTGAACTATTGGGTTTAATCCATACAGATGTATGTGGACCAATGAGTACAAATACTAGAGGTGGTTTCAGCTACTTTATCACTTTCACTGATGACTTCAGTAGATATGGTTATGTCTACCTAATGAAGCATAAGTCTGAATCCTTTGACAAATTTAAGGAATTTCAGAGTGAAGTAGAGAATCAATTAGGCAAGAAGATTAAGGCACTGCGGTCTGATAGAGGCGGTGAATATCTGAGCTATGTATTTGATGACCATCTGAAAGAATGTGGGATTCTATCAGAATTGACTCCTCCTGGAACACCTCAATGGAACGGTGTGTCAGAATGGAGGAATAGAACCTTGCTAGACATGGTTAGATCAATGATGGGTCGGGCCGAACTTCCAATAGAATTTTGGGGACATGCACTAAACACAGCTGCACTCACTATAAATAGAGCTCCGTCTAAAGCTGTTGAAAAGACTCCATATGAGTTATGGTTTGGAAAGCCTCCAAATGTGTCTTTTCTTAAGATTTAGGGTTGTGAAGTATACGTCAAACGGTTAATTTCAGACAAACTTCAACCAAAATCTGACAAATGTATCCTTGTGGGCTATCCAAGAAACAAAGGGGTATTACTTCTACAATACATCTGAGAACAAGGTGTTTGTTGCTCGAGATGCTATCTTTTTGGAAAGAGATCACATTTCCAAAATGACAAGTGGGAGAAAAGTAGACCTCGAAGAAATTCGATTCGAACAACAAACTCTAGAGAATGCTAAAGATAACATTCAGGATGAAACTCAGATATCTTTAGAAGTATCTGGTGAGAATCAAGGACCATCTAGAAATATAACCCCGTGTAGATCGCAGAGACATAGATCTCAACCCGAAAGGTAGTTAGGTATTTTGACGAACGAGAGCTATGAAGTTCTATTACTTGAAAGTGATGAACCTGCGACTTACAAACAAGCTATGACGAGCCCAAGCTCCAAGCAATAGCAAGAAGCCATGCAATCTGAATTAGACTCCATGTCTGAAAACCAAGTTTGGGATTTGGTCGATTTTCCATATGGGTACCAAGCCACAGGAAGCAAATGGGTTTTCAAACTGAAAAAGGACAAGGATGGGAAACTAGAAGTTTTCAAGGCTAGATTGGTTGGAAAAGGTTACAGGCAAGTCCACGGTGTGGATTACGATGAAACCTTTTTACCAGTTGCAATGCTAAAGTCTATTCGGATAATGTTATCAATCGCTGCATATTACGATTACGAAATATGGCAGATGGATGTCAAAACCGCTTTCTTAAAAGGCGTTTTAAAAGAAACTTTGTTTATGACAAAACCTGAGTGTTTTGAGGTTCCAAAGAATGCTAAGAAGGTATGCAAGCTAAAGAAATCAATCTACGGATTGAAGCAAGCATCAAGGAGCTGGAATATACGTTTTGATGAAGCAGTCAGTGACTTTGGTTTCATCAAGAACGCAGACGAATGTTGTGTATACAAGAAGGTCAGTGGGAGCAAAATTGCTTTTCTAGTATTATGTGTCGACGACATATTACTTATCGGAAATGACATTCCTATGTTGAACTCTGTCAAGATTTGGCTTGGGAAATGTTTTTCGATGAAGGATCTAGGAGAAGCACAGTACATACTGGGCATCAAGATTTACAGAGATATATCTAAAAAGATGATTGGACTTAGTCAAAGAACTTATATCAATAAGGTGCTTGAAAGGTTCAATATGGCAGACTCCAAGCGAGGCTACCTACCCATGTCTCATGGAATGACTCTAAGCAAGACTCAGTGCCCAAAAATACTGGATGAGCGTAGACGAATGAGTGGATTCCATATACATCATTCATTGGTTCAATAATGTATGCTATGATATGTACACGCCCGGATGTTGCGTACGCACTCAGTGCTAAGAGCAGATACCAATTAGACCCAGCAGAGGCACATTGGACTGCTGCCAAGAATATTCTAAAGTACCTGAAAAGGCACAAAGATGATTTCCTGGTCTATGGTGGAGATGATGAATTAATTGTTAAAGGCTATACAGACGCAAGTTTCCAAACTAACAAAGATGATTTCAGATCACAATCTGGGTTTGTCTTCTGCCTCAACGGAGGTGCAGTAACCTGGAAAAGTGCTAAGCAAAGCACCATTGCGGATTCTACAACTGAAGCGGAGTACATTGCTGCACATGAAGCAGCAAAGGTAGCTATTTGGCTAAGGAAGTTCATAGGTGAACTTGGTGTTGTCCCTTCCATTAAAGGATCAATAGCTCTATATTGTGATAATAACGGAGCTATTGCACAGGCAAATGAGCCAAGAAACCACCAGAGAGTCAAGCATGTACTTCGTAGATTTCGCCTTCTACGAGAGTTCGTTGGAAGAAAAGAAATCGAGATAAGCATGATTGGAATTGACGACAACATCTCAGACCCATTAACTAAACCTCTGCCGCAAGTGAAGCACAACTTGCACACTGCAGCTATGGGAATCAAGCGTGTTGGAGAATGACTTTGATGTCCTTATTTAATGTTTTAAAGTTTTAGAGTTTAATACTTTGTAAAACGTTATTGGTTAACCATTCATCTAAACGAATAGAATTCATTCCATTTAATTTGTGGTTTATTAAATGATGAGTCCCTTCAATTTGACGATATATTCAAGATAGACTGTCAGGACCAGTCCTGCGACTAAGAAATGTCTATCAAGTGAACTTGAATGTCAAAAGTTGAAAATGGTCCCTGGTCGGAGTCTTCTATAAAGATGGACGCATAGAAAATGCTAGACGACTAGAATGCAAGATGACTAGTAGTTATGTTTCTTGAACTATGTGGACATGGAAATGTCGCAATCATTTGCATAGATACTTACTTTGGGAAGACTAGTATCGGACAGACCTATGAAACTTTACTGTAAGAGATGAAAATTTTTCATAAGTAAATTTCATTAAAAATATTAGACACTAATCTTCAATACCTGAGTGATTTGAGATTACTTGTTTCAGAACTGGTTACTTTGACGTTGTCAACCGTCGCACCGTAAAAGGAGGCTATAACGGCAACGCTTGGGTAATCACCTATCAAACGAAGTCTAATCTCAAGATCACAAGATTGGGATTGTCCTCCCATAAATCGGGATGAGATGCTGAAAGTTGTACATGGCCACTCGGAGAGCTAGAAACTGTAAAATGCATGGCCGTGCTCAGATAAATCATAGGCTCTGATTATCTGTTTATTTGATCATTTGAACTCTGAAACCGAGAAATACCTCTAGACATAATAAGGATGGAAACTCTTACCTTATGTTCATGAGCAAGCATCAAGCGACAAAGGAATTAGGAAATGCACACTTGTCCCTTGGGACAAGTGGGAGACCGAAGGAAATAATGCCCTTGGTCCAAGTATGCATTCAAAGCTAAGTCTAATAAATGCGGTTCAGTATTAATTAATTATACAAGTTAATAATTCAATGAGATCAAGTGAACTGTATGCCTAGCTAGAGGCCGTTTCAGTTCAAGTAGAATTAATAATATTAATCCACAGCTTACTCTTGACTGAACCCGTACGGTAACACAAATAGTACGTGAACGGATCAAGTATTTAAGTGAATTAAATACTCCATTTATGGATATTCGGAATTGACAGATCTCGGTTCCAGTGGGAGCTGAAATCGTCATAAGGCAAATTATGAATACTCCGGAAACGATGATATTGCCGGAAACGGAAATATGGATCGTATCAGAAATATAAATATTATCCAAGTCGTAGATATTGCCGGAAACGGAAACATGGTACGTATCGGAAAATATTATCAGAAATGGAAATATTGCCGGAATCGGAAATATTGCCGGAAACGGAAATATTGTCAGAATCCGAAATATTATCGGGATCGGAAAATAATTCCGGAATCGGAAATAATAAATATTTGTTCGAAACAGAAAATAATTATGGAATCGGAAATATTAAATATTGTTCGAATCGGAAATGAATTCCGGAATCGGAAAATTAATCGGAAGCGCGTCGTACGAAATAAACATCGGACGAGCTTGCTAGACGCAAGGCCCAGCACGAAGCCAGGCCTGCGCCTAGCAAATCCCGCGCGCAGCAAGGCAAGCAAGCAACCCGCCAAGCACCGCAAGGCCCAGCCAAGCAACATGCAAAGCCAGACCCAGCGAGGCCAGCAAGCTGGCACGCCCAAGCGTGGGCTGCAGCGCTGCTGGGCCGAGCTCTCCGCGCGCGCGCCCCCTGCGCCCTTCGTGGGTTGTGCGTGTGTGTGCGTTGAGTTCGTGCATGCATCGAATCCTTAAGCATTTAGGATTAGTTCAATTAAAGATTATTTTCCTAAAACTACTAAAGTTAGTTGTTGAATTAAACACTAACTTAATAGATTTAATTAGTATCTAATTCTAATAAGATAGGTTAATTAAATCCTAGTAGGTTTCTAGTTTCGATGATCCTACCCTATAAATAGGTGATGGCAATCACAATTTATAACACATCAAAAAGTATTCATATAGTTTTAAGCTAAAAACTAAAGTTAATAATTTGCCACAAATTATAATCGATTAACATTAAACCTTAGGCTAAATTCTAGTTAATTGAATCTAAGGCGGATCCGAACGTGCTGTGGACTATCTACGGACGGACTACACTTGGAGTCCTAAACTTGTTCTTGTTCGGTTCGGGAGCAGCTAGGGAGGGCACGCTACAAATGTATGCATCCTAAATTATGCTAATTGTTTTGTGGAAATTAATTTGGATTCCTTGCTTTATGGTTTTTCCGCATGAAATATATATGTTTTATATTTGTCAGAACCTAACAGTTATAAGGAACATGTTTTATCAAGTTAGTGAGTTTTCTTGTAAGATCAACAAACTTATTTTCAATGAATTATTTATGTTTGAGTGATAATTTGGTTGAAATTTCCTCTGGAGTGATATTGTTATTTGCAACTAATTGAACAGAAGTAGCACAATATTTAGTTACAATTATTGAATTACTATTTAGAGATGTTAAATAAATTGCAAACAATTTCAACATTATTCCTTACTTAATGAATGCCTCGATTGTTTTCGGGATGTCGCAATTTGGCACCGTCACCTTTTCCCTGATGAAGCAGGCTATGTAATCCTTCAATGGCTCATCTGGTCTCTAGAGAACTCAGTACAAATCGCCAGTTTGCTTTTCGAGATCTCTGCTACTAGCGAATTGCTAGTTGAACATGTTGTCGAGATGGGCGAAAGAGGTGGTACATTCATTTGGGAGGCTGGTTAACCACTTCAAGGTGGGCCCAACCAGTGTTGACCTAAACCCTTTGCATAGGCTGGCTTCTCTCATGTGCTTCGGGACTGGAAGCGTCGCCCCTTAGACGAAATTTGGCATAAAACGTTTGGCGCCGTCTGTGGGGATCGAACACACGGACGACGCCAAACTATTTATGCCAAATTTCGTCTAAGGGGCAACGCTTGACTAGGTCGACACTAGCTAAGCAAATAAATACGGAAAACAAGAAAAAGAGAGACGACACAAGGAGATGGTGACGTGGAAAACCTAGGAATAGGGAAAAAACCGCGTGTAGCAATGAGGCTACCAATCCACTAATATCCCTAATAATCTAATTAAAAAGAAAGTATTTGTGCGATAATATTAAAGATAGAACGATCGCTTAATAATGGCTTAATTGAGTGATAATGCTGTGTTAATTGAATGCTTGAGTTAACGCCTGTCTTGCTCATTATGGCTTTGTCCTTTTATACTTTAGCCCAACGGACGGATCAATTATCAGAATCCCAATGAAATAGGAGAATGTTATTCTCTAGCTTCGACACGTCTCTTGATTATCTCCAACGGCCCACTTAATCTTTGATTGCTTCCTTGACTCATTCAACACCCCTCGACGGGTGAACCTTTGGCCTTGGGCCTTGATTTTGACCTAAACCTTGATCGTCTATCCTTTGTTGTCCGTCGCTTGGACTTACTCACGACCTTCCCAGGCGACACGTCCTGTCCTGCAGTCACGACAATACCTGGAGACAAGACATGATCATTCAACAAACAGTTACAGCGTTAGTATAAAAAGTCGGATAATAAAGCCAATATTATTTCGCATGGTGCAGAAAGAAACATGGATATATCCTTATTATCTCCATATGAAAAGAAGATTTTACCATGCTTCGAGAGTTAGAACACGTAGCGGCTATGGTTTCCGTGCGACTACAAAAAGTGTTCAATTATAAGGTTGGTTAAACTTACTATTTACCGCCCCATTCATTACCATATACCCTCTTTTATTTACCCCCCTCCCTCATTCAACATTTACTATCCTCATTTACCCTCTTACCTACCCACCCCAAATCTGACTACCACCGCCGGCCATCACCACCGGCCACCACCGCCGGCCACTACTGTCGGCCACCATCGCCTGCCACCACCGCCACCATCACGTCGTCGGCGACAAAATGATCCAGTCTTCAAAATGGGTTTTTGTTTTTTTCTGGAATTTTTTTTAGAAACTTATGCATTTTTAGATTGTACCATGGTACAGGCTTATGAATTTTAAGCTAGCTTGTACCATGGTACAGACTTATGAGTTTTTAGCTTCGACCATGATATTGACTTATGCAGTTTAAGCTTGTACCATGGAAGGACCTAAACAATGGTACAAGCTAAATATTCATAAGCCTATATTATTTAAGCTTTTGATTTGTTGTTGCATTTGATTTAATGTAATATCGGAAAAAAAAGACTTATGATTGTTTAGTTTCGACAATGGTACGAGCATATGAATTTTAAGCTCGTACCATGGAAGGAGCTTAAAATGCATAAGTCTCCGACATGGCGTGAGCTTAATATGCCTAAGTTTGAGAATTCAAAAGATGATTTTATTTCCAAATAAAATTCTGGAACTTTTAAATATTTAGCTTGTACCATATTACAAACTTATGAATTTTAAGCTTGTACCATGGTACAGACTTATGAGTTTTTAGCTTCGACCATAGTATAAACTTATGTTGTTTAAGTTCGTACCTATGGAAGGAGTTTAAAATTCATAAGCTTGTCCATGGTACAAGCTAAATATTCATAAGTTTCTGAATTTTTTCCCAAAAAAAAAGAACCTCTTGTAAAATCTACTTGGAAAAAAATATTTAGAGACTTATGAGTTTTTAGCTTCGACCATGGTACAGGCTTATACGCGATGGTGTGAGCTTAATATGCATACCATGGCGTGAGCTTAAACTGCATAAGTTTGTGGAACAAAAACTAAATTAGTTTTTTTTTTAAAAAAAAAATATTTATTACTATACGTTTGATAATTAAAATTACTTGAGTTTAATAATTTATTTTTTGAGGTGAAAGTTGGGAGAGAGAATTGAAAAGTTGAATTAAGTAAAGGTATTATGGGAAAATAGTGAGAAATAGTGGGCAACTTTGAGTAACATGGACGCCTTTTAGCGTTCCACTTTTCATTTCTTGTACATTTTTTTAATCGAAATTAATTAATTAATACTTCGTATTTATTACATGTCTACAAGATTATAAGCGTTGGAAATAGTAGTTGCATGCACGCGCGTCGCATGAGCCATGCCAGACAGAAGAGTCCGCAATCAAAAAATAAACCACCGACTCATTTGGCATAAGTGCACAAGTGCATAACACATCAACTCAAGATGTAGTTCTAGCCAACCTAGTAAATTAGGCCAAATACTTTATCAATTTTATATGTTAACAATCACAGAATTTATTTAAAGCTAATAATTTTCTTAAATTGAATGAGTCATAGTAAGAAAAAACACCAGAGTAAATAGTTTTTTCAATACGGAAATGTTGATCTTAAATATTTAAATAATTGATCACCATTTTTTAACTACGCAATACGGAGTACTACGTAGTTATTTAAAACAATATTTAAATGTTATAATGTCAAATTTTAACGACCCTACCTAAAATTACTTTTAGTTTTTGATGGGAGCTAACCCAATACAACCTTTTTCATATTCGTGTAAAATCAAATTTTAAGTTTTAAACTTCTTTAAAACAATGAAAATTAGGTCACATAATTCGAATAAGGTCGTTTTGTGATGCAGGTAGATCCTTGACGAATGTAACTGTTAAATGACCATATCGATTCATACTTAAAGGTAGGTCCTTGAGTATATACGATAGTTGTAATACAAATTTCACAAAAGGTGACTATTAAACATTTTGATTTACAAATAATTATGGACTGAAAGATTAGTACCCAAAGGAAATTAGATTGTGAAATGATTAAACTTTGGTCTAGTGGGAGTAATATGGTACTACATCTTATTTACTGTTGGTAATAATCCGACAATAGCACTTTAGCCAAAAATGGTAAGTTCCCCTATTGGAAAAGTAATTTTCTTTGTCTGATTACTTAAAATTTTCTACTTATAGAAACAAGTTAAAAATTCTTCCTCCAATCAGAAAGACAAATGATGCTTTATAGAAAGAAAAAAAAGCCAACCTTTGACAAAACAACACACAACTATTTTTTGTAAGAGACTCTTTTCCTCTTCATTCATCTGTTTTGAATTAAGTAACGCAAATGTTTTTCCACGTTTATTACTCTGTTTTGTTAGATATTTTTTTTTTAATGTCTCTGTTTTGTTAACCTTTTTTTCACTTATTTAGAAGTTTTTTTTAGTTGTCAATAAGTCACAAGAGCAATACAAATTATAATCGGGTAGAAGATTTGAACTTAATACCTATCATACACATATCATTTGTCTTAGTTAACCATTAGGCCATCACCTCATTGGTAAGTTTAAAGACGTTGGGATGAAATAAGTTAAAGGAAAACAATGATTAAGTTTAGATTAAAAAAAAAACAGAAAAAAAGAAAGAGGTAAATATAACGCCAACCTTAGTTAAGAGAGATGGAGTGAGAAAAAGTTGAGTTTGGTGTTTGTATTTCTATATAAACCCCAGTACACTTGCACTAAAAAGCTCACAAAAGCACTCAAACAAAGAGAACAAAAAAACACAGTTTGTAATGGAAACTTTCAATGTTATCCCGTTTCCTTACAATTATGGCATAACAAATGTTCCTACATTCAGCCCTCCTTTTCAGCCTTACAATTACACAAGTTTGACAAATACTAGTTTTACTGATTTCCCAACTGCTGCTCCTCCTCCTCCTATCACTACTCCTACCATCATCACCACCTCTTCGTGGATGGATAGTAGGTTATGGAGTCGCCTTCCACAACCACTCGTGGATCGTATCCTGGCCTTCCTTCCCGTACCGGACTTCTTCCGGGCACGGTCTGTCTGCAAGAGGTGGTATGGTCTCTTATACTCCAACTCTTTCCTTCAACTTTACCTCCATGTCTCCCCTCGACAGCATTGGTTCATCTTTTTCACCCACAAAACACCTAACACAACCAACATTTATCGAAACAACAACCTTGATGATGGAGAAGGAGAAGGAGAAGGAGAAGGAGAAGGAGGAGGTATTGTATCATCATCTAGAGCTTATCTATTTGACCCGTACGAGGTGAAATGGTACACAATCTCCTTCCCTATTATACCATTAGGGTTTTCGCCTGCTACCTCCTCTGGTGGTTTGGTTTGCTGGGTATCTGATGAACCAGGATTAAAAAACCTCTACCTCCACAACCCAGTAGTAGGGTCAGTGACCCAACTACCGCCCACTCGCCGGCCTCGTCTTTTCCCTTCAGTAGGACTGTCTGTTACTCCATCATCTGTTGATCTGATTCTTGCAGGGGACGACATGATCTCCCCTTACGCTGTCAAAAATCTTACCGCTGAGACCTTCCACATCGACTCTAACGGTTTCTATTCCGTGTGGGACACTACTTCCCCCCTCCCAAGGCTTTGCAGCCTTGAGTCAGGTCAGATGGTTCATTCTCATGGCAGATCCTACTGCATGAACTACAGCCCCTTCAGTGTCTTAGCCTATGACGTTTCCTCCAACGCTTGGTGGAAGATCCAAGCTCCCATGAGAAGGTTCTTGAGGTCCCCATGTCTTGTTGAGAGCAACGGGAACATCATCCTAGTTGCCGCTGTCGAAAAGAGCAAGCTTAACGTCCCCCGGAGCCTCAGGATGTGGATCCTACAAGGTTGTGGGACCCAGTGGGCTGAGATCGAAAGGATGCCGCAGCAGCTCTATGCTCACTTTGAACAACTGGAAGAGGGAAGAGGGTTTCATTGTGTTGGAAGTGGTCACTTTATTATAATTATGATTAAGGCTCTCATTAACAAGGGATTATTGTTTGATATTCACACAAAAAGGTGGATTTGGATGCCGTCTTGTCCACGCAACGCCAACTTATCAGGTGAGATTAACGTTAATTCTGATGCTAATTTCCAAGGGTTTGCTTATCAACCAACGTTGGCTGCTCCTGCTACTGCATTAGTTCACCAATTAGCTACCTCTTCTCTTTCAGCTTTTTAATCTGTTGTAATTATTAGTTAATTAAATATATGCTTAATTGGTGATCCTTTCGTGGTTAATTAAGTTTCTAATCTATGTAACTTTCTTAGTTTTAGTGTTAAGTGTTAACTATCATAATCTATGGCTTATCGCAACGATTATATAGTATGTTTGTGACATCATGTATGATATATCAAAAGTAAGTTAATGTGTGTTTATTACCGCTTAATTATGTTGTTCATATGCATATTGATCGTTATGTTTTTCTGTTATGTGGACTTGATGGATTTTTCGAACTTTTTATTAATGACAATCACATACAATTGGAGGTGATTATGTTTTTTTTGTTTTTGTTAATTGTTACCACCGGTTCACCCTTAGGGCTAAATTGAAGGTGAATTATACGTGGTCTTCGTACTAAATCGATCTTTATATTCAACTTACTGATACGCATACTTAATTTGGTGATTGAAATTGTTCAGAAATATCTTGTAGCGTGCTAAACGTAATTAACTACGGGCCGACCAAACTCTATTTCTAATTACGAACATACATACTCGAGTTAATTATTTAGGTCAAATAGTCACCACACAAATTCTATTTGGCACGATTCCAACAACAGTTACCACTAGTGTCGCGAATTTGAAGAAAGCGGATAGAGGAGGCAAAGGAAAAGAGGTTGTGAATGAGGATCAACAGCAGCAAGAATAGGAAGGAGGGACAATTTTTTTTTTTTTTTTTTTTGGAAAGCAAGCATTATAATTAATACCAAACAAGGTCAAATACAACCTAGCCTACTCAAACTGAGCAGGCAACAAACACTACTAACTGCTACAGCAGCCAACACAACACCTAGCAGCTAACAAACTAGCTACACACAACTACACAGCAATTACAAACTGATAAACCAACTACTGTCCCTCCTGCTCAATTTCTGACTCATGACTAGTGTGATCCTAGCTCTCACAATTTGTTTCAAACTCCCCATAACAGAATTGATAGTTCAGTAGGAACACTTGACAAGAGAGGAGTGAATTGTTTCTTGGGAACTTGGGTAATTTTCTTGCGAAATTTTAAACAATAAAGAGAATGAGAACAATAAGCGAAGAGAGATATAAAACGGAGGAACCTTCTTGATCCTAATCAAGAAGAACCTCACTACTCTTTTGTATTAATGCAATAACTCTATTACAAATACACTCTTTAACTCGAGTTCCTCTCGAACACGAGTTCCCCACAGCAATCCCCTTTGATTACTGTGCTCCTCATTCTCTCTCTGACTTAACTCTAAGTCGCTCCTTTTCTCTTTGACTTAACTCTAAGTCGCTCTTTTTCTCTTTGACTAAACTCTAAGTCAATTAAGGATCACTCAACCCTTAAACCCAAAATACAATTTGATATAAAACTCTAGTACGTAATAAAGCTCAAAGTAATAAGGAACTCAAGGGACATTTTTTTGAAAACTGATTCTCTTTTAAAACGTTTAAGCTCTTAAGATATATTTTGCAAAGATCAGTTGTGTGTTTTGAAAAGCAAAAACTCTTCTCCTTTTATAGAAGAGTTTTACCTAGGGTTGGGTATCCATGTTCTCCTCAACTACCCACCAACAGTTACTGCTCAGTAACATGGGCATAGTTGGAGAGAAACAAGGGAGACCAAATCAAAACACTAAATGCACGTTTAAACAGAAATACGTGGGAGAGTTTCAAGGAACATGGAAAATGTTTTTCTTGAGAAACAAGGAGAATAAATCTGAATCCCATGTTTACATTTATTAATTAAATCACTACTACATTTCTTATCAGATGCAACGCCTAAAATCGTTGCATTAGGCATCAAAATCCGTCGCTTTAGACCTAATGCGACGCCAAATGACCCTTGCATCCGGTGGCGTTGCATTAGGTCTAATGCGACGTTTATTTACCTGATGCGACGGTAAATTGATACCGTTGCATTAGATTTCCATCTAATGCGACGGGTCTCATATGAGGTGTCGCATTAGTTATTTAGCTAATGCGACGGTTAATTTAGCTAATGCGACGGGTAATTTTAACTAATGCGACGGGTAATTCTAGCTAATGCGACGGGTACCTACAATGGCTTAATGAAATAATGCAACGCCCCTTCCCTAATGCAACGGTAATTTTTTTGTCAAAAAAAAAACTTTTGGGCACCTAATGCAACGGCTTATAATAATAATAATAATAATAATAATAATAATAATAATAATAATAATAATAATAATAATAATAATAATAATAATAATAATAATAATAACAATAATAATAATAATAATAATAATAATAATAATAATAATAATAATAACAATAATAATATTAATAATTTAAGAATGGAGGCCAATAACAAAAGATTTTCAATGACTTAAAAGAGTAATATTACAATATATATTAGTGCCCATATAGGACACATGCATTACAAAATAGTTGTTCACTAATTAATTTAGTGTTTTTAATGACAAAAGTACATAAATTAAAATCCATATAAACAAATTCAACGTTACTAGAAATCCCAAAATGGCCTAAAACAAACAAAAGCCTCGACCGTCTCATTGTTAAATCTACATTTCTTCTCCATTTAGCTCACCATGCTCCTGCAAGTTTAAATCACGAATGGGCACAAATTAAAGATGGTACAAGTTTAAATCCAAAAAGTGTTGAATGTGGGGCAATTAGAAGATCAAAGATGAATAATAATTCTCAAAAAACGTAGCAAGATTGTAATAATAGACACAACTACTTCATATAAAAACTGCAGTGGACACAGGAGAGCACGCAACAGAGCATAGCAGTAGAGCACACAACAGTTAGCAGAGCAAGCAGTCAGCAGCAACCAGTAGAGCAAGCAGTTAGTAGAGAAAATAGTCAGCAGAGCATTAGAGCAAGCAGTCAGCAAAGCAAGAACACAGCGAGCCATCATAACTGCAGCAGTACAACACAACAACAACAAAGATACAATGTATCAGATGAGTGCAACAGCTGCACCAATCAGGCAGCTTGTACACTAGTCAGGGAGAGAATAGTTCTTTGTGTCTAAGAATAGGATATAGAAACTATTATACGCTGCAAGATTGTTAAAGAAATATCCACATGTTTTATCTTTTCTTGTATGTTCTATGTTGATTGTTGGTAAATCCAATTACCTCCTAGTACTAAATTAATAATCATGCAAAAGAAAGGAAAGAATAAAAAGAGGAAAGCATTTGGAATTACTAATTTTCAGTTCATTATAACCACAGTTATCTCTATAGTATGTGATTGATGTTGCTCTGAGTGATCTTATTTTTGGCTGAAGTAATCATAGATGAGCAGTATATGATAACAAAACATATCAATGCTTTTGTCAATGACAATTGACAAACAAGGTTTCTTAATGTTGTCAAAGGGTTTTTTTACTTGCGGGGTTATAACATTCAGATCTATTAGTATTATGCAATCTTTATGATAAAACTACTAACATAATTCATTGCTACAATGTGATTTTGAAGCTTGTTATTAGAGTTTATGAGTGGGTCATCTGAAGAGTGAAGACTGAAGGTGGGGGGTCTATCTCCATTCTCCAACACTACCGTTATACTTATTATAAAAGAACCAATTAAAAAACTGGTGGAACAAATTAAAAGGCTTGCACAACAACAACAGATTGGCCTGAGCGAACCAGAATTTAACGCAACAAACCCAGAATCATGCCATATGCCAGAAACCAAGACCAAACCACTGAACCAGAATCAAAGGCAACAAACCAAATACAAGCTAATTAACCAAAAACAAAACCAAAACCAAAGAATAACTAAGCCCGAGGATGACCATGTTAATCTTTGCTATTCGGGTAGTGGTTTGTTGGTCATATGGATCAGAGTATCCACATCCAAGTAGCTCCCCATGTTAATGTTAAAACCATTTTTAGTGGAGTAGGGAGAACTGAGAATGTATTTTCTGAGAGAAACACAAACTGCATGTATTTAATTATGTTATCTGAATAAGGAGACAATGCAACATAATATAGTGCCAAAACAAATATTTTACCTGGTTAATTGTCCTACTTGTCCCACCAGACTGCCCATTTTGCTCACTGACACGCGGCGCACTGGCAGCATCCTTTGGAGTCGATAGAGTCACAAAATCAGGAATAACTATATTTATCTCGGGATTAGCTTCTTGAAGTTGAGATACAATCATAGACACAACGTGGGGTGCAAGTTGATGCACCAACTTTGTTTTCATACTCTGCAAGAACTCTTCCGGAATCAAGAATCCTGATTTTTTTCCCTTTTTCTTCAAGTCACTCTTTGTCATACCTTTTCCGTAAAGTGGTACGCGGCTTTTGCTTTTGCTTTTGGGACCTTGTATCACTTCAGAGATAAGGTCTTTGGAGTTGGTCCCTCCTTCTCCGTCTTGGGTGGACTCTAAAGCATCTATTTTTACCTATTTATGGAACTTTATGTCATTCTCTTACTATATTATAAAAACTATGCAAATATGTTAAAATGCACTTGTTAACTTACAATATTCTCTTGGATTTTCTCAGGGTTGGTAAGGTATGTTCTCCCTGTAACTCTTTTCCTTGATTCTTTGTAGACCTTTTCTTGAGAAGGTTCTTGCTTATCCGGGTCCTGCTCTTGCTATTAAAAAGCACAATAACATATATAAGTAACCTCTAACACGCAGCACCAAAATATAAGAAACTTACTAGAAATATAATGAGAATAAGTTGTTACCAATTCATGACGTAAAATTGCAAACCCCTTACGGCCCATCGTGTGCATATCATTTAACAACAAACGATTTTCACTGTTGGTCTTACTTTCTTCCTATGAGATAAAAACAATAAGTTACAACTACTAACACCCATTATTACATGAACATATAAGGAAATTTCATTAAATACCTCAACTTTTTCACATTTCCAGTAATTCAAGAGGTCTTGAAACTGAGGTACTGAAATAGTGTCTGGTTTATTCTCCCATCTTAACTCATCAGTGGCATATGCGTAGAAATAATTCTTCTTAAATCTGCATTTATAACTACGCCAACTTGTATTGACAGCCTCCATTGCATATTTTCTTCCGGCTTCAGGAACTATATATTTTTCATATACTAATCATTAAAGTGACCATTAGTAATATATGAAGGTCATAATATTTCAAAAAATATCAACGAATATCACTACCAAACTTGTGCAAAACAACAATATTACAACATACCAAAACATAATCCCATATTTTGTCATGTGTGGGCAGATCTCGAAAATTTACATAATTAAGTGGCGCAAGCTCAGAATCCTTCCCCAAAGTTCCGAGGAAAAACTTAAACTCTTCAACAATTTCCTTTGTAGGTCCTACTGGTTGGCCAAACAAGTTCAGAATAATATATTGACGTTCTTCTCTTGTACGCGCATGAACTTGTGTAAGCTTTGTTGGCCCTCGATGCTTCTTCTTAGGAGCTGTTTTAGTTCAAATATTAATTCAAGTATATATTCAGTATGCTACTAAGTTACAGGTTTACTAATTGACTCATAAATTATAAATGACTTCACAAATGTAAATGAGAACTCATACCTTCCTTTTCGTTTTCAGCTATTGTCTCCAATTCTAATTCAAATCCAAGGTCATATCCAGCATCATTATTATTCAGTTGTACATCATCATCATTATCAACTCTTATTGGTGATGTTTCAGTATTCAGAATTGGATTACCGGCTGCAACTATTTCATTATTTTCTAATTGCTTTTTTCGAAGATCAAGATACCTTGTCATGGAACCTGGAGAACAATATGACTTTTGTTTTTGCTTCCTTTTCTTAACAACATCATGCTGCTCTTGCTCTTTCTCAGAGCTTGGATTTTGGAAAGGTTGTTTTCTCTTCTGACTACATTGTTCTTGAACTTTCTGACAAAGAAAAAAGGAATCTGCATTGATAGCGAGTAGAGAAAGAAAAAAGGAATCTGCATTGATCTGTTATCTGATCTGCACCGTTTTGCACCGATCTGCACTAATCTGCACTAATCTTTTATGATCTGCTATATGATCTGCACTTATGTGTTATCTGATATGCACTTATGTGTTATCTGATCTGCACTTATCTGTTATCTGATCTGCACTGATCTACACTTATCTGTTATTTGATCTGCACTGTTCTGATCTGCACTGTTTTGCACTGATCTACACTAATATCTTGAATGATTTGCACTTATCTGTTATCTGATATGCACTGTGAAGGCACTGGCATGGGCACCCTCGATCTTTAAATTAGTTATGTGGTACTTTAAAATCCTGAGCTCTTTGTGATGCAGTTTATCAACTATTCTTGATGTGGATTTATTAGTGTCTGATACCTGTATGTTCAATAAAAATATGCCAAAGTTATTACTCCTTTTTCCTTTATTTTTTTAATTTCTCGACTTCTCTCAAAACTAAGTCTATGCTATATCGTTGAAGCTCCTCTAATGTGTGTCTCCCTTCCTTTTTGCAGGCTTCTCGATCCTTCTCCTCTACTCTCAACTTCGTCATTTCTTGATTTATAGTTTGTTCTTGATTTATTGTTTGTCCAATGGCACTTTTATAATCAGTTTAGCTGTCTGAATTTGTACTGAAAGGTTCTGTATATTTTGGATTTATAATAAATCTTTTATATTGGGAGTGCAGAGTGTAACATGTTGTAAGTTGGTAACCCTTTGAATCTACCAACACTGGCTTATATAAAGATCTGAAATGGGTGTCTTCATTATCTCTATTATATACTTGAATTCATCTGAATTATATTCTCAAATCCAGAACGAAAAATAAATTTAATTTGCAGTACCCCACGAAAAGCCAGAATTCAAATACGCAATTGTCAAATCTGCGGTTAATATTTTGAAATAAGCAAGTGGATTTGAATTGGATTTTAGAAGATAATTGACTGTTTAGATTTTTCATTTCAGAATGTGATACTTTGATGCTTGGAAAGTTAAACTTTTTTGAGATTTTTTCCACATTTTGTATTCTTTGTAATTGTTTACATTCGTTGAGGTTGGATTGATTATGCTTTGGTGTGATTTGAGTAGAAAGGGAACCAATATAAGATGGAGGTTGGATTGATTATGTATGTTTTGCTAATTTCCTGCTTGAAGCTAAGTTTATTCTCTTCATTACTTGCTGCAAACTTTCCTATCCAAAGCTACAGACTTAAAGATTCTTTACTGACCCTACATGCTTTTGCCAAGAATATTCTGTATGAGGAACAAAAATGAATTAATACATGCACAAGACAAGAATAGATTATCATCAAGTTAACTGTTATTCCCTAAATAAAACAGGTTTTAGCTTAAGATCATCATATTATACTTCATTGATTTATTTCAGTCTTCCTGTACCTCTATATCTCATTTCTTTCGCCGAAATTTATATTTTCTAACATGGGTGCAGAATTGTCTACTGCCATTGACACAAGAATTACAGAGCTTGAGTGAAAGATTGCTTGTGTTAAGATTGAGGCATCGTTTACAAACCCTAACTTGGATGCTTCAAGGAGGGAGGCAGAAGAACTCAAACAACAGCTTTCGAGTTGTGAAAAAGTTCAGCAAGAAATGGAAATGAAACTCCAAAATATGACCCTTTTATTATCAACATTTTTTTCCAGAATATCCCAATACTGAGTAAACAACATTCCCCCTTCCTCTGATATCCATAACAACATACCCCTTTCTAATTAATTTGGGAATTTGGGGGAAAATTAAAGGGTATTAATCTCAACTAATAACCAGTCTTCTCAATTCTCACTGGTGCTCAAAAGCTAGCCTTCAATCAAAGTTTAGTAAACTAAATCAAATATCACAAATTTACTAAACTAAGAATATCACAAATTGGCTCACAAATCAAATATCACAGATTTATCAAATATCACTACTATTCTGCCTTCCATCATCAAAGTTCAGTAAACTAAATCAAATATCACAAATTTACAGAATAAGCTTCAATAATCAACTATGAAGAACCCTAAAAAACACAAAATACATACCGTGAATTCCAGACCCTCCTGTTCGAACTATTATGCGAAGCCCAAATCAACCCTCCTTCTCGATGAACAACAATCAAGCGACGTGAGAGAATGTCGCAGCCCAAGAAATTCGATTAATGTCGAACCTAATTACGAATTCCAGACCAAATAGTTAGAATTTGCCAAAATTTTGAGGAAACCCTAAAACTCGATCCTATTTTCTCTCAAGTCTCTCTCTCCTGGATAATTGGAGATTTTCTTTTGGCAGTGTTTGTGTTTTAATTTTCTTTTCTTTATTTTTTTTTACCGAAAATTAAATGTGTGGTCAGGTTTTGAAATTTTGGGAAAATAATAGGAGGGAATAAACTAAAATAATAGGCGCGGAAATAAAGTAAAATGAGAGGGAAAAAAAAATTTAGCATACCCGTCGCATTAGCCTAGTAGACCGTCGCATTAGGCTAATTTACCGTCGCATTTGATCATCTATTGCAACGGCTTCCAACTACCGTTGCATTAGCCCGAATTTCTGAAATCTCATACAAGACACCGTTACATTATCCCCCCCTATTGCAACGGTTCTCAATAAGGTGTCGCATTAGCCTTTTTATACCGTTGCATCTGATCAAAAATGTAGTAGTGAATTCATTTTATTTATTAAAAAGATTTCCCAAGTTAAAACTCTTTTATAATTACAGTTAATATATTTCATTTAAAACGTACCAAAATACTATGTCCCTTTCATTCCAAATTACGTTTAAACTTTATTAAATACTTACATAAATCCTAAAACATAAACTCATATGTTGTAGTCTTCATGTTGCACCTTTAGAAGCTTCACTCGAATACTTCCCAATTTGTTCCTTCTCTGGAACGTCGAGGATCCACATAATATATGAGGATCTCGCCTTAGGAACTCGCCTAAGGATCTCGCCTTTGCAAACTTGCTTAATGATTATTTCTTCAATGTAGTGTCTGACATGGATCAATTACTTGCTTATATTCCACGTTGCTTATTTTATCCAACTCAGGATCTCCTTAACTTAGCATTATCCCTCTAAGGATCTCGGAACCTATTATGCAACATAACTTAACCAATTGTCAGGAGTTTGCTTTGCCATCATCAAAACTTTAGGGTCACCAATATTCCCCCTTTTTGGTGATGACAACAAAAGCAAACTTTCACTAAATAAAATTATAATCAATTAGCATAAATATAAAACAATAAATTAAATAAAGTATTTTTATAAAAATTAATCTAAACTTCCTAAATGAAATTAAGGAAAATTGAAATTAATTTTAATAAACGAAAATAAAATTAAAAACGAGAAATAAAATTTTATAAACTTACATCAAGAAGAGAGTAGTGAGACAGACCCAAGTGATCAATTTAAGTTAAGTTTGCATTCATTTCCCCCTGTTGGCATTAACAAAAAGTAGAAAAATACAGTACTAATATATACCGATTATAGCGCCCTCCGATCAACGGTTGGCAAACTAAGTTAGCCTCAAAGTGAAGTTCCAACGTACTAAATTCGAATATAAAACATAATAATCAACCAGCCAAGTTTTTAGAGATACGATCTTTTAGGAGTTCACAGAAATAAAAGAATAAAAATCGTATGTTTCCCAACAGAGGGTTACATACCAAAAAGAATAAAAAAAATAAAATAAAAAGTTCCAAAAAAAATCAAAAGCATAATGTAACACAAAAGCTAGGATCAAGGAAGATGGTTTGGGTATGTAGCAAGTTTAGGGTGGTCCTTTCTCAACTTCATATCGATCCACACCCTGTCTCAATTTCTACTGCTTCCTTTAATTTTTCCACTTTCACACCATTATTCTCATTAGCATAAGATATATCAACAAACAACAGAGAACTTTGCACCTTAGGAACCACGTTGTTAATCCTGTCATACTTTTTTTTTTTTTTGTATAACAACGGCATCCCTTTAATATAATTCACAACCCAGAAAATCCTCAATATTAATTGAAAACCTCGTCACCAATATTTGCACATCAATCGAATTGGAACACGGAATGAGGTACTTTCCCCCTTAGAAAAATCCGTATTTCTTTTCCTTTTTTTTTCTTTTTCTTTTTGTTTTTGCAATAACCACGGTCTACCGAACTGAATGGGAGGACGCATCTGGGCTGGGCGGCTGGTGGATGTTGCTGTCGGGTTTGGGTGGTGAGGGTGGTATTCGGGTCGGGGCTGGGGCCAGTTTGCAGACGGGTCGGGGGTGGGTTTTTTGTGCGCGATCTGGGCGGGGCTTGTGGTTATTCGCGATCTGGACGGGTTGGGGGGAATAGGTGCTGTGGTCGCGGACGGGTTTAGGGAACAGGCGACGAAGGAAATGTCACCGGCGGGCTATGAACGGCGGCGAGAGAACCGTCGCTGTTTGTTGCGGACCGTCGCTGTTTGGTGGTTCGTGGCTGGGGAGAAGGGCGGAGGTTTGTGAGGGTTGGTGCGGACGACTGGGCGACGACACGGTGGTGGTCGGTTGGTGGCGGTCCGGCCGCCGGTGGTTGCTTGAGGCTGGCCGTCGATCATGGTGGCTAGTGTTTCAGATGTTGAATTTTGAAACTCTAGGGTTTTGTGGTGTTTTGAATTTGGGGGTTTTTATTTTTTGGATTCCTTGTGTTTTGAAGTGGTGAAATTTGAATTTGTGGTGGCCTTGAGTATGAGAGATCCATAGGTGTGATCCATTAGCTTTTAATTTTGGAAAAAATAAAATTTAATGGAATAAATGAAAATTATGGATATATAAAAGAAAATGAAAAATAAAAATAATTTGTGGAAAAATAAAAGATAGGAAAAAAAATTGTAACATAAAAAATATATCCATGATCCTTATATTTTAGTGGAACTGTTTGAATTTCGTATCTCATATTACTGACTAATTAAATACACATTTTAATTCTAAATTTTTGGTTGTTCCTTAACCATGGTAAACTTTAGTTATGCTTTACGCACATGTATTTATAATGGTATACAATAGTTATGCATAAATCTATAAAAGTCATACCTCATGAGGAACTGTCCTGCTTACTTATCTTATCTTGATCATCCCGAGTTCCATTCTCATTTTCTCGTGCTTCTCTCTGCTTAAAGGTTTAGTCATAATATCTGCAATTTACAGAATAAGCTTCACTGCAGTCATGTGGGACTCCTTTGGGTTTGATTGAAATCTTGCACACAACCCTACACTGAATGATATGTCTAGTCTGCTTACAGTTAGGTATAGCAGAGATCCAATCATTCCCCTGTACGTCGTTTGATTCACACTTTTTCCTGTGGGATCCTCACCTAGTCTTGTGGCTGTTCCCATGGGAGTGTGATTTGTCTTCACTGAATCTAGCTGGTACTTTTTGAGGAGTTCCTTCACATACTTTTATTCGTGGATCATAATTCCTTCCTTAGTTTGTTTGATTTGCAAACCAAGAAAGAAATTGAGTTCCCCCATCATACTCATTTCAAACTCACTGCACATTAAATTAGAAAAATCCTTGCACAAATTTTCGTTAGTAGCACCAAATAATATATCATCGACATAAATTTGTACAACTAATAAGTCGGATCCTTTTGATTTTAAAAATAGAGTTTTATCAATTCTTCCTCGTTTAAAATCATTTTGTAAAAGAAACTTTGATATTCTCTCGTACCACGATCTAGGAGCTTGCTTTAACCCATAAAGAGCTTTGTCAAGCTAGCTTATAGATGTGGTTCGGATATTTGGGATCCTCAAAACCAGGGGGTTGTTCCACATAGACGTCTTCATCAAGAAAACCATTTAAGAAAGCACATTTGACGTCCATCTGATACAACTTGAATCCCATAAAGGCTGCAAAAGCAATTAGAATACGAATAGCCTCTAATCTAGCAACAGGAGCAAAGGTTTCTTCGGAATCAATACCTTCCTGTTGATTGTAGCCCTTTACTACTAACCTTGCCTTGTTCCTGATGATTGTTATATGTTCATCGAGCTTGTTCCTGAACACCCACTTTAATCCTATGACCTTCTGATTCTTTGGTCTGGGTTCCAGATGCCATACCTTGTTCCTTTGGAACTCATTTAACTCATCTTGCATGGCAGTGATCCAATCAGCATCTTCCAAAGCTTCAGTGTGGTTCCTTGGCTCGATTGTGGAGAGGAATGCATGAAAAGCACAGAAGTTCCTTAGTTGAGACCTTGTTTGAGTTCCTTTCCTAATATCACTGATAATCAGATCCATTGGGTGAGAACTTTGATGTTTCCAGGGCTTAGGTTGAAATTGTGCCACTGGAACATCTAAGGTCTCCTCAGTTCCTTCTGTTTCCTGAGATCCTTGTTCCTTTGCATCAGAGGTTTCTTGATCTTCTTCCGGTTCCTCAGAATCATCATTTTCTGGTTCCTCAAGATCGATTAGCATTTTCTGGTTCCTCAGGATCAGCATTTTCTGGTTCCTCAGGATCATGGGTTCTTCTTCCAGGAACTTCTTGGTTAGTAGTAGTTTCTTGTGTTTGTGGATCTGCTATTCCATTTTGCTGTCTTCCAGGAGAGATTTCCTCATCATAATCTGTAAAACGAGTTAATCCAATTTCGAAATCTTCCTGTTCCTGAATTTCATCAACATTTTAGCTTCATCAAATATTATATGTACACTCTCTTCAATACACATCGACCTGTTATTATAAACTCTGTATGCTTTACTGTTTAAGGCGTATCCTAGGAGCACGACCTCATCACTTCTTTCATCGAATTTCCCTAAGTTCCTTTTGCCATTGTTGTGAACAAAACACTTACACCCAAAGGCTCTAAAGTAAGAGATATTGGGTTTGATTCCTTTTAATAGCTCATAGGGAGTCTTGTTTAAAACGGCCCGGATCATTAATCTATTAATAATATAACAAGCTGTGTTTACTGCTTCAGCCCAGAAGTTCCTTGGTAAGGAACTGACAATTAACATGGTTCTAGCCATGTCTTCCAAGGTTCTATTTTTTCTTTCAACGACTCCATTTTGTTGTGGAGTCCTAGGTGCGGATGAAAAGTTGTGATCCATACCTTGTTCCTTGCAGTATTCATCAAACTTGTGATTCTCAAATTCAGTTCCATGATCTGACCTTATATGTATTAGCTGACGTCCTGTGGATGTTTGTATTCTTTTAGCAAAAGCAACAAATTCATTAAACGTTTCATCTTTACTTGCTAAGAAAATAACCCAGATAAAACGAGAATAATCGTCAACAATAACCAAGACATAACGTTTTCCACTTTTACTTTGAATTCTCATAGGTCCACACAACTCCATATGGATGAGTTCCAATGGTTTGGTTGTGCTGACCATTTTCTTAGGCTTGAAAGAGCTCCTGACATGCTTTCCTTTGGCACATGCTTCACAAACTTTGTCTTTAAGGAACTTGATGGAAGGCAGACCTCTCACTAGTTCCTTTGATCTCAGTTTGTCAAGCAATGAAAAGCTAGCATGTTCGAATCTCTTGTGCCATAGAAGTGGATCCTCCTTAATAATACTAAGACAAGTTAAGTTGTTCCTTGGAACTTTGTTGAGATCCACAATATATTTGTTCCCTTTGCGAGTTCCTTCCAAAATAACTTCCTTACTGTTATTGTTAATAATTCGACAATTTTCTGAAGTAAAGCTTACCGAGTTTCCTTTGTCACAGAATTGTGAAATACTAAGTAGACTGTGCATTAAACCTTCTACCAGGAACACATTATCAATTGAATGGGAACTTGACCTTCCTACTTTTCCAATGGCGATGATTTCACCTTTCTTGTTGTCTCCAAAGGTCACGGTTCCTCCGCGGTAGGCCTCTAGTGAGAGAAATTTGGTTTTATCTCCTGTCATGTGCTTGGAACACCCGCTATCAAGATACCACGAGTTGTTCCCCCTCACTAGGACCTGCAATATTATCAATTGTTAGATACAGGAACTCGGGATTCCTCGAGTTCCTTTTCTACTAAAGGATCGGCTTTCTTAATCCATATCTTCCTGACAATGTTCTGGTTTTTATTAAACAATTCCTTCTTTTTGGAACACTCATTTACAACATGATCATCAGTACCACAAAAGGAACAAACTTTGACACTAGGCAGTTCCACATAATTTTTCTTTTTACTATTGTTCCTTTTATAGTAAAACCTAGGCCTTCAGTTCTCTTAGATTGAGACTTCTCAATCCACTTAGGAGTGATTCTAGGAGCTTGTTTCTGTGCATTAGCTAAGGCTAGTTCCTTGATTAATTTCTCCTTTTGTTCCTTTACTGTGACCAACTCACTGTTTCAATTTTCCAAATCAACGTTAAAGACCCCCATGCTAATCTCAGTGGACTTGCTAGGATCTAGGCTTAAGTTAAACAGTTTATATTGACTGAGTTCCACTTTGAGAAGAATGTTTTCATTTTTTACTCTCTCAAAGGAGTTCTGAAGAGCAGTATTTCTATCAAGCAAGTCAAAGAACCTACCCTGTACATCAGATCTAACATTATTAAGGTAGGTCATGTGTTCCTTGGTGAGTTCCAAGGCTTTGTCACTTTGAGCCTTTATTACACTAAGATTTTTAAAGTTATCTAGAGTTTCTATCAATAATTCCACTAACTTATTTTTAGACAGAGATTGAAGAGTTGAGGAACTTACTTCTCTTGATGGATCTTGGGTTGTTCCATCAATCTTTGCTATAAGACAAAGGTTTGCTGTTTCTTTATTTGGTTGATCCTCATCTTCTTCCGAGTCAGTAGCATCTCCCCAAGCTGCGATCATAGCCTTCTTGAAGTTGGGTTTTGCAAAGGTTGATTTGTTGAATCTTTCCTTGGACATATCCTTTCCCTTGCCTTTCCCTTTTTCATTTTCCCACTGAGGGACGTCTTTAATTAGATGGTCTGATTCTCCGCACTTGAAACGTCCTTGGTCAGGCTTGGAACCGTTTGGTTTTCTCATTGAGTTCCTTCCTCTTAGATTTCCAGGTTTAGAGTTCCTGTAAAATCTTTTCATTCTTTTGACCAACATGGCAGCTTCTTCTTCATCAGGATCTGAGTCCTCCTGTTCCTCAGCCTTAAGAGCAAGGCCTCGGTTCTTGGGATTCTCAGGAACAGCTGCTCCAAGATGTAATTCATGCGTCATCAAGGATCCCGCCAATTGTTCAATGTTGAATTTGGTGAAATCCTTTGTTTCGAACAATGCCGTGACCTTGGTTCTCCATCTATCATCCTGTGGCATTCTCCTTAGGATCTTCCTAACCTGTTCATCAGAGGGAATATTTCTTCCAAGAGAAACTAATTCATTAGTAATATTAGTGAAACGAGTAAACATTTCCTGTATTGTTTCTCTTGGTTGCATTTCAAAACGTTCATACTTAGACATTAATAAATCAATTTCTGAACGTTTGACCTCATTAGTTCCTTCATGAGTTATTTGAAGGAGATCCCAGATTTTCTTTGCGCTCTTGCACCCCATAACTCTGTTATGTTCATGAGGTCCAAGGCCGCAATGCAAGATTTTCACAGCCATTGCGTTGATTTCAAATTTATCAAAATCTTCCTTAGTAAATTCAGACATGGGTTTAGGAACTACCTCATTTTGAGCATTGGTCATTGTTACCTCGAAATCACCGACTTCTATGACTCGCCAGACTTGATAGTTCTCTGCCTTGATATAGATCTCCATCCTGTTCTTCCAATAGAGGTAGAATTTCCCGTTGAACATTGGAGGTCTTTGAGTGGAATAACCTTCCTCGAGTTTCTCGTAAGCGTTCATACTTTCCAGGAACTTTTTCTCAACAGGGTTACCTGTATTTTTGTGAGATCCTGCTCTGATACCAATTGATAGTTCAGTAGGAACACTTGACAAGAGGGGGGGGGGGTGAATTGTTTCTTGGGAACTTGGGTAAGTTTCTTGCGAAATTTTAAACAATAAAGAGTATGAGAACAATAAGCGAAGAGAGATATAAAACGGAGGAACCTTCTTGATCCTAATCAAGAAGAACCTCACTACTCTTTTGTATTAATGCAATAACTCTATTACAAATACACTCTTTAACTCGAGTTCCTCTCGAACACGAGTTCCCCACAGTAATCCCCTTTGATTACTGTGCTCCTCAATCTCTCTCTGACTTAACTCTAAGTCGCTGCTTTTCTCTTTGACTTAACTCTAAGTCGCTCTTTTTCTCTTTGACTTAACTCTAAGTCAATTAAGGATCACTCAACCCTTAAACCCAAAATACAATTTGATATAAAACTCTAGTACGTAATAAAGCTCAAAGTAATAAGGAACTCAAGGGACACTTATTTGAAAACTGATTCTCTTTTAAAACATTTAAGCTCTTAAGATATATTTTGCAAAGGTCAGTTGTGTGTTTTGAAAAGCAAAAACTCTTCTCCTTTTATAGAAGAGTTTTACCTAGGGTTGGGTACCCATGTTCTCCTCAACTACCCACTAACAGTTACTGCTCAGTAACATGGGCATAGTTGGAGAGAAACAGGGGAGACCAAATCAAAACACTAAATACACGTTTAAACAGAAATACGTGGGAGAGTTTCAAGGAACATGGAAAATCTTTTTCTTGAGAAACAAGGAGAATAAATCAGAATCCCATGTTTACATTTATTAATTAAATTCATTTTATTTATTAAAAAGATTTTCCAAGTTAAAACTCTTTTATAATTACAGTTAATATATTTCATTTAAAACGTACCAAAATACTATGTCCCTTTCATTCCAAATTACGTTTAAACTTTATTAAATACTTACATAAATCCTAAAACATAAACTCATATGTTGTAGTCTTCATGTTGCACCTTTAGAAGCTTCACTCGAATACTTCCCAATTTTTTCCTTCTCTGGAACGTCGAGGATCCACATAATATATGAGGATCTCGCCTTACGAACTTGCCTAAGGATCTCGCCTTTGACAACTTGCTTAATGATTATTTCTTCAATGTAGTGTCTGACATGGATCAATTACTTGCTTATATTCCACGTTGCTTAGTTTATCCAACTCAGGATCTCCTTAACTTAGCATTATCCCTCTAAGGATCTCGGAACCTATTATGCAACATAACGTAACCAATTGTCAGGAGTTTGCTTTTTCATCATCAAAACTTTAGGGTCAACAAGAATGCACTGTTGGCACAGAGTGTTCCCAGAAACTTTGATTTCTGCTTTTCCAGATCAGATAAACCAGAGCTGCCACCCCTGCATAGCATACTTGAGTTCTAAATTTAGAAAACCTCTTCCTTTTAATACTACTAATTACATTCTGCAAGCTTGTACCAGTAATCTGAATACCAAGCCATTCAGTAAGGCCTTGCAGACACAGCAGACTGTATTGACAGTTGAAAAATAGGTGCTCATGAACTTCATCACCTTGCTTGCATATTATACATTCAACAGAAGTGCTAATCCCCAATTTTGATAGATTAGCTGTAGTCTGCAGTCTACCTTGCATAGCCAGCCAACAAATAAACCTATGTTTTGGCACATTCAATCTATTCCAGACCACCTTATCCCACTGAATATGAGGTTTTTCACCAGTTAGCTTACCATATACCTGCTTCACAGAATAGTGTGTCATGTTTTTAAGATCATCCTGAGAATACACTTGCTTCAACTGATCCCTTGTTGCACAAATTCTTCTCCAATACCAACTTGCAGAAGCATTAGGTTGGTATTCCCACCAATCCCCATCCTTGAGATACACTGAATTAATCCACTTAATCCATATGTTATCCTGCTTATTGGTGATAGCCCACACATATTTCCCCATACTAGCTATGTTCCAAGTGAGCACATCCCTAAACCCCAAACCACCCTCCTGCTTAGGAGAGCAAACCTTTTCCCAAGCTATGTTACTTGGCCTGTTACTGTATGCTAGTCCACTCCATAAAAAGGCCCTACATATTCTGGTAATATCAAGGAGTACACTCTTAGGAAGAATGTAAACCTGAGCCCAATACATATGCAAGATCAATAGCACTGAATTAATCAGCTGCATTCTTGCAGTGTAGGATAGATTCCTAGTGCTCCACATTTTAATCCTTGCTGTCATTTTGTCCACCAAAACATCACATTGGCCTGCAGAAATCTTTTTAGCACAAATAGGTACCCCTAAGTACTTGAAAGGCATAACACTTCTAACAAATCCAGACGCTTTGACCACTCTTGTCACATCAGCATCAGCCATGCCATGACAATAGACAACAAATTTGCTTTTATTAGCCAACAGACAAGATGACTTTGAAAACAGGGCAAAATCTTGAAGGAGGGAATAAATGGTAATCCCCTTTACAACACAAGATGAGGTCATCAGCAAAACAAAGATGAGTGAGTTTAAGATCTTTACACCAGGGGTGGCATTGAAATTGAGGCAATTCACTCAACTTATGCAGAATTCTGGATAGATATTCCATGCATATAACAAACAACAGGGGTGACATAGGGTCACCTTGTCTCAATCCTCTCTTTGACTTAAAGAAACCATGCATTGATCCATTGATCATAAGAGAAAACATGGGGGTTGTGACACAAGTCATCACCAGTTTCACAAATTTATCAGGGAAGCCTAGAATCTCCAACATCTCTTGAAGGAAACACCAATAAACTGTATCATAAGCCTTTTGTAAATCCACTTTCAACAAACAACTTGGCTTAACTGACTTCCTTCCATAATGTCTAACCAGATCCTGAATTACCATGATATTATGGACAATGTACCTTCCATGCACAAACCCTCCTTGATTCTCAAGTATCAAGTCTGGTAACACTTGTCTTAACCTCCCACATAGCACCTTAGTGACACACTTATACAGAGTGTTGCAACATGAAATAGGCCTAAACTCACTCACATTTTTTGGACACTTTGTTTTTGGAATTAAGGTGATTATTGTGTGATTAATCTCCTTTAAGAGTTTACCACTATTCAGAACATCACGCACATCATTGATTACCTCATCACCTACAATATGCCAAGCATCTTTGTAGAAAAAGGAGCCAAAGCCATCTGGACCAGGAGCTTTAGTGCCTGGAATAGAAAACAAGGCATTCTTCACTTCTTCTTTAATTTAGTGTAATCAGCAGTAAGAATTGTTCTATGTTGGTCTGTAATCACAGGGCCATTCAACACAATCTCCTTGAACATAGGCTTCCTGTCAACTTGATTAGTGCCAAGCAACTTCATATAATATTCTAGGAAGGCACCAGAAACTGTATCAGTTGTATCTTGCCATTTCCCATGCATATCATGTATGCTATATACTTGATTCTGCACATTTCTGGTCTTGATACTCTGATGAAATAATGCAGTGTTTTCATCTCCAGCTTTAATCCAATCCAACTTGGCTTTTTGTTTTAAGAAATCCATGTACACCTGATGATGCCTTTTGTATTCCTTGACTGCTGTTAACTCCAATTCAGCTAACTCTAAATCAGTAGGATTAGAGTGCCTAGCTTTCTGGGCCTCCATCAGCAACTGGTGAGCTTTAATATCAGCAGCTTGGATATCATTGAATCCAATTTTATTAAGCTCCTTCAATGCAAATTTTATCTTCTTTAATTTAGAAACTAGCACATACATCTTGCTTCCATTAATCTGCTCACTCCATACATCTTGAATGATGAAATTGAAATTAGGAGCTGTCTTCCACATTGTGAAGTATCTGAATGGTTTCCTTCCACTTGCAACCCTTGGATACACAGTGAGAATCCCAGGAGAGTGATCAAACTCACCTTCACTCATAAAACACACCTCTGCATCCTTATAAACATTCTGCCAAGCTGGATTAGCCAACACTCTATCCAGTTTAGAGAACACTCTAGCACTTCCCTGCTGTTTATTATTCCAGGTGAACATATTCCCCACACATTTCACATCCTCCATACAACAATCATGCATACACTCATTAATGTCAGCAATTTCAGCTTGCCTCACAGGAGCACCAATCCTCTCCTCACTAGTCATAACACAGTTGAAATCACCACACATGTTCCAAGGTTCCTGTGTGTTCAGAATCTTTAAATCTCTCCATAGCTCCAGTCTCTGCCTACTCTTATTAAAAGCATACACAAAAGTACAATAAAATCCATCTTTACCACTCATAGGAATGACATGGCAATGAATGAATTGAGCTATAACAGCAAGAATACTCACAGTGAAACTGCCTGGTTTCCAAGCAACTACAATCCTTCCACCTTTATGAAAACTAACATTCCCAGTGAAACACCAATTTGTGAACACTCTTTGATAAAGTTTACCAAGATTGATACCCTTCACCTTGTGTTCAAGGAGCCCAACCAACCCAATATCAAATTGTTGGATGAACCTTCTCACTTCATCTTGTTTTTTAATTGAGTTGAAGCCCCTTACATTCCAACTGAGTACTTTATCCATGAGATAGTGAAGGGTCCCCCCTTCCAATGAAACCTCCCCCCTGTCTCACACTCACTTCTCCACCTGGCACATTATCAATATTCACATTTATGCCCTCATTCTGCATAATATCTAAGGGGTTAGTAACATGTGTTGGCTCCACAGAATCAACTCTAACCCTAATAGGCCTCAATGCTCTTTGAAACCCCTCTTGATCCACCTCAATAACTGGGTTAACAACTTGTTGAGGTTGTGCATCCCCTTGCTTCTGTTTCTGAACCCATACATTCCTACTTTTACTCTGCCTACAATCTGTTTCAACATGCCCCACCATATTGCATTTAGCACATAAGGTTGGTTTCCATTCATACCTCAATTCTACCTTAATCTTCTCTCCATGTTCATTCATGAAATATATGTGATCAGGTAAAGATTCTACCATTGGAACTTCAACCATTACTCTAGCAAACTGGATTTTATCCCGGCAAGTTGTAGCATAATCTCTCTTTATAGGTTTCCCCAATTGGCTCACAATTTTGAATATGGATTTCTCACTCCAGTATTTAAAATCCAGCTTCAATTGAATCCAAATTGGAACAACCTGCACCACCTCCTTTTCCATATCAACATCCTGATCCCAAGGTTTCACAATCAATGGCTTACTATAAAAAAATAGTGACCCTTAAGCACCTTATCTCTCGATTCCATGGATAAGAATCTCACCAGATACACTCCCTTTTTTACCAAAACCACCTTATCCACTTTCAGACTGCCCCAAATCCTCCTAACATAACCCTCCATCACATTAATTGGGGGATTGGCACCCACAATATAGCAAACAACAACAGAGTTCCAAAAATCAATCTCACTTTGAATATCGTCCAATTCAATCTGAACTGGTGCAATAGTTGAAGAAAATATATCCTTCACCCAAGGTGCATTAAGTCTAATACCAAGGTTCAGATTAATTGCGAACAATTAATTCAGTGAGATCAAGTGATCGGAACAGCTAGCTGGAGCAATGCTTCCGATCAGTGAGTTCTAATGGATATTGAACTCACAACTTACTCTTGACTGAACCTACAAGGTCACACCAATGACACGTAACAGATCACCGTATTAAATAAATCGGAAATTCATTTAATAGCTTTTCAGGATTTAAGTTGGAAACATATTATACGATACGACCTTGCATCGGAATCGTATATCGTATCGCGAATATTCGTAAGCTAGGCGAAACGAATAAATCGTATCGTACGACGGTGATTCTTCGTATACGAAACGATAAATAAATATATCGGAAATATATTTAATCGCGAATACAAGGAGCGGCCCACGAGCCGAGTGCACGAAGCACTCGAGGCCCATGGGCGCGCGTATAGGCGAGCAAGCAAAGCAACGCAGCAGCAGCTAGGCCCTTGTGGCGCGGAGCTGTGCGCGTGCATGCGGGCCGAGACCACGACACAGCAGCAGCGCGGCCCACGGCCCACTGGCTGTGCGTGTCCGTGTGTTTTGGCTTGCGGGCTTGCTAGCCGGCCTTGCCTCTTGGCTTGGTCGGTTAGTAAGGTTATGTAAATAACCTTACAACCTAATTTCCAACTTAGCAGAATCACAATTCAGATTACACACAACCCTAGGAGAAAACAGAGAACCCTAATTCTCTCTGTGCCTCCATAGTGTGTTCATCCCAAAAGCAAATCTCTTGATCAATTGTCTAAGCTACGATTATCAAGACGGATCTGATCGTGTCGGTGAACCAAGTAGAGGAACGACAAGTGGAGTTCTTTGTTCGTGTTTGTTGACGGATTATTGTGGAAAACACGCTTCGAATGTAAGTTTGCTTAATCTGTGCTTTATACATGTTTCCTGGCTGTGGGGATTGTTCCGCACATGTTATTATGTTTAACTGTATTCCCCTACAGTGGCATCCTGAGCCTTATGTATTCAAAGCATGAATTTGCATGATTATTATTGTTTTTTCATTGTCGAAATTTTTGGAATTTTTGTTGATTTTTCGGATTTTTTTTTGAATTATGGGATTAATTGCGAAATTGGCAGTTCCGAAATCAAAAATATTCCCTTTTTCGATTTTTAAAACCCTAATCTGATGGAAAACGATTTTCTAAGATCAACTCATGTGAATAGAATTGCGAAAACAGGCCTCGAAGTATCGTTTTTTGGGCGTTTTTGTTAATTTTTCATTAAAAATTAAAAGTGTCGGACAATAATTCAATTAAAAGGTCGACCTATACTACTCTGAATTGCTTGACATTTTGACACAATGTTGCTGGGTACATGCTTGATCTATGGTAAAAATTTCAGATTTTTCCGATCAGTATAAACCCTAATTTTGCCTTTCCCCAATTCGTAAAATTTACAACCCTAATTGAATAATTAATTTTGGTTTAATAATTCGGTTAATTGGGGAAGGGGGTATAATTTCATGGGTCAGTGGCTAATTTTAAAAATTATTGGATTAAAATTTTGAATAGTTTCGTTAATTTTAATCGCACTTAAACCAAATTATTAATAATCTGAAATTTAATTGTTTATGGACGATATAAAGTTTCGGATTTTATTAATTAAAAGTTCAAACTTTAAAGTTGATTCGATCGTTCTTGAAAGTTTGAATATTGTTAGCCCTTGATTTATTAATATTACGAAATTGGATTGTCGTTAAAGTTTATTAAATCGTTAAAAAATCGTTGTTTTTCGAAAATTAAATCGTAACTTTTTTTTGAAAAATAAAATTAATGCAAGTTCGTGAATTAAATTTAATTTTAATTAAGTTGGTCCGTTTTACGAACCAAAAACACGAACATGGTTATGATGGAAGTATGGCTCGTCGAGCCATACGAGGCCATTGTGCTCGCCGAGCCATGCGACACGGGCAGCAGCAGCAAGGCCGCGTGCCGCGTGCGCGCTAGGCAAGGAAGGGGCAGGCGAGCACGCTTGCGGGCTGCGACGAAGCAAGGGCAAGCCTTGCGACGTCCAGCACACTCGATGCATAACACACGCAATGCAGGGGCAGCATGGCTGCGGGTACGCGGTGCGCATGCGGTGCGATGGGGCTGGGGCGCGCGGGCATTGCTCGTGTGCTCTTGGGCCTCACGCACGATGGGGCTGGGGTGCGCGGGCAATGCTCGTGTGCTCTTGGGCTTCACGCAAGGCGGGGCTGGGCGCAAGCCTAGCCCGATTCAGCAATTAGACTTTTTTTTATCGTTTAATTCGTTGGGCTTCGTATATTTGCATTAATTTGGGCTAACAGGATATTTAATTTAATATTTTATTTGCTTGGGCCGGGCCGCGAGTTTTAATTTAATATTTCATAATTAATTATCCGGAATAATTATTGGTTTGAGTGGGAGCCACTAAATGAAATTAAAATGAAATAATTATTTTAATTATTTCGTAGGTCGCATTATTTTAATTAAATTCAATTTTAATTAGAATAAAGTCTAAGGATTAATAATTTGGAAATTGATTAATCTTTTAGGACGCGTTTATGTGAACGTGAATTTTAATTAATTCACGTAAATACTTGCATATTAACATGGGCCATTCGTATATTCGTTTTAGCATACGAATGGGTGAATGCGTAGAATATATATTTTATGCAATGCAGGTACTCCAATTGACTAGTATGGCCAATTTAGACTAGTTAAATACGGTCTGCGCACCGTTCTATCTTTGAATGTAAAGTTTTAAATATGGTCTGCGTACCATGGAAATTTTGATGTAATTTATTATTTTCAAGTATTTCTAAGTTTAGAACTTTAAGTTAGCATTTGAACGAAGATTCAAGACGATGCCCAGCTAACAAGGAGGTGATGAAGATTGGATGCTTCAAGACAAGAAGTTTTGGGCCATACTAGATCACCAATTATTTATGCAATTTAATATATATATATATATATATTATGCGTGAGTGTATGAATGTATGTATGCTTTGCATGAACAGGTTGTTTCCTATGAATCTATTAGGTTTAAGTTCACTAAATAATCGAACCAACATAGAAACAACTAGGTCCAAGTAATATTGAGTTTTAAAAATTGCCTTCCAAATCAACACTTACAAAAATCTAGGGATCTAAGATAGTAGGTTTACGCTAAAGCGAGGTGCTATTTTAGTTGAATTAGGTGGTAAGGCGTCCTAAAGGAGCACGTTGATTGTGGTTGCAACTCAAACAACAATGGCATTAAGTTGTGGCAGTGGGATAAATTATGGCATTCATTTATTAACCAAGAGTAATTTGGAGATTACTAGCAATAGGTTTTGCATACCTAAAATCTCAAACTACTTAAGACATGCTAAGGCTGCTTGAGGATTTAGGACTTTTGGGGTCTTGGAATCGTTTCATTCATTTTGGACCATGTTTTTTGCTTTTTGCATGAATGAAATGTTTTAATAGCTTTAATGATTGCATGTTTTGCTTTTATTTCAAAGTTATTGAATTGTATGAATGGTTATTTATTGCAAATTCTTTTGGATTGTAGTAATCAAAATGGCCGCGATCAAAACAAAACTCAAAGTAACTGAAATTCTGGATGTAAAATTGAACCTATCAAACTTTCTTGATTGGGAGAGGAAGCTTCGGCAAGTCCTCGGGTGGAACTGTTAGGTTATGATACATATGACAATACATAAATCATGCGGAAAAACCATAAAGCTAGGAAAGCATATTATTTACACATAAGCATTTAGCATAGTATAGATGCATACACTTTGTAGCGTGCCTTCCCTAGCTGCGCCCGAACCAAACAAGAACAAGTCTTTAGGACTTCAAGTGTCGTCCCTCCGTAGATAGTCCACAATACGTCCGGATCCGCCTCAAGATTGACCAACTAGAATCGCCCTTAAGGTGCTTAGGAATTTTCGGCTATTATTGTGCAAGAGTGTGGCTGAATTTTCTTTCAAAAACTTACCCTTTGAATACTTTAATCGTGTCTATAAATTATGACCCTAGGCCCTTATTTATAGAGGTTTGGAAAGGGAATTGGAATCCTAGTAGGATACGATTTAATTAAACTTAGAATCCTACAAGGACTCTAATTAATTAAATAATCCTAATAGGAATAGGAATTTAATCACACACCAAAACCTAATAGATTTAGGAATTGTGCATGGACACAAACACACACGCACGAAGCCACGAGGGCGCCCGCACGCGTGCGCTCGGCCCACGCAGCCCACGCTGGGCAGCCTTGCCTTGGCGCGCTGGGCCTGCCTTGCGGTGGGCCTGGCGCTGCCTTGGGCTGGGCGTTGGCGCGCGTCCTTGCTTGCTGGGCGATGGCCTGGCTTCGTGCTGGGCCTTCGTCTTGCAGGCCTCGTCCGATGCTTATTCGTACGATACGCTTCCGATTAAATTCCCGATTCCGGAATTCATTTCCGATACGAACAATATTTAATATTTCCGATTCCGGAATTAATTTCCGTTTCGAACAAATATTTAATATTTCCGTTTCCGGAATTATTTTCCGATTCTGACAATATTTCCGTTTCCGACAATATTTCCGATTCCGGCAATATTTCCATTTCCGATAATATTTTCCGATACGTACCATGTTTCCGTTTCCGGCAACATCTACGACTTGGATAATATTTATATTTCCGATGCGATCCATATTTCCGTTTCCGGCAATATCATCGTTTCCGGAGTATTCACTTGCTTGTGACGATCTCAGCTCCCACTGAAACCAAGATCCGTCGATTCCGAATATCCATAGATAGAGTATTTAATGCCATTAAATACTTGATCTGTTTACGTACTATTTGTGTGACCCTACGGGTTCAGTCAAGAGTAAGCTGTGGATTAATATCATTAATTCCACTTGAACTGAAGCGGCCTCTTGCTAGGCATTCAACTCACTTGATCTCACTGAATTATTAACTTGTTAATTAATACTGAACCGCATTTATTAGACTTAACATTGAATGCATACTTGGACCAAGGGCATTATTTCCTTCAGTCTCCCACTTGTCCTTAGGGACAAGTGTGCATTACCTAATTCCTTTGTCGCTCGATGCTTGCTCTTGAACATAAGGTAAGAGCTGTCATCCTTATTATGTCCAGAGGTGTTTCTCGATTTCAGAGTTCAACTGATCAAATAAGCAGATAATCATAGCCTATGATTCATCTGAGCACGGCCATACATTTCACAGTTTCTAGCTCTCCGAGTGGCCTTGTACAACTTTTAAGCATCTCATCCCGATTTATGGGAGGACAATCCCAATCTTGCGATCTTGAGGTTAGACTTCGTTTGATAGGTGATTACCTGAGCGTTGCCTTTATAACCTCCTTTTACGGTGCGACGGTTGGTCAACGTCAAAGTAACCAGTTCTCAAACAAGTAATCTCAAATCACTCGGGTATTGAGGATTTTAGTGTCTAATAATTTTAATGAAATTTACTTATGACAGATTTTCATCTCTTACAGTAAAGTTTCATAGGTCTGTCCGATACTAGTCTTCCGAAAGTAAGTATCTATGCAAATGATTATGACATTGCCATGTCCACATAGTTCAAGAAACAGAACTACTAGTCATCTTGCATTCTAGTCGTCTAACGTTTTCTATGCGTCCAATTTTATAGAAAACTCCGACCAGGGACCATTTTCAACTTTTGACATTCAAGTTCACTTGATAGATATTTCTTAGTCACAGGACTGGTCCTGGCAGTCTATCTTGAATATTTCGTCAAATTGAAGGGACTCATCATTTAATACTGAACCAAGATTAAATGGAATATGAAAATACATTTCATATATGATAAATGTTCAACCCCTAATCTTTTACAACCATGGGCCTCAAACCCATCTTTAAAACATTTCATGGAATTCAAACCTATGCTTGATTTCCAGTGCTACAACGTGAGTGTTGCTTCTCACTTGTTGCATAGGTTTAGTTATCGTGCTTTGCCAATCTTATTATCCTTTTCATTGAATGTTCTTCGAGATATGATGATAAGATCTTTTGAGTTTGTTTATTATATGATCTAGTGTCTCTTACTGCAATATTGGTTCTACGCCTTTTGCAATGAAGAACCATCAAGTTAGCAGACATGTGATCCACCCAAGTTCAGTGAAGAACCTTTTAATGTAAACAACTCAGTTTTATTGCTTCTGAGGCAATAAGTACTTCTACTTCAACTGTATAGGTTGCTAGTGATGCTTTGTTTGGATTTACTTATCTAAGCAGTTCACAGATATGTGGAAGTCTTTCCAGCTGTATCTTTGAACATAGAAATTAATGTTTAATTTCCCACGCAACAACTCATGGTCTCCAATCCATGTTGCCATTTCAAAACACGATGCTCTATAGCTCGTCCTTGTCAATGGTTAACTCCAAAGGGATATTGCTTGATCCTTTGCAAGTGTTTATGCGTGAAGCATCAATATTTAGCATATCTTTTATTTCCTTGAATCAAGAATTAATCCTATGTACCTTTTCAAGTACCATAAGTTTTTCTTGATCTCAATCTAGTTGATCTTTACTTAGATCAATAGAGATTGTATATGTTCGTCATGCCCAAAGTCACACGATACGTTTTTGGCGATCCTCATATTATATCATTACATGATAAATTCTTTTGCAGAATTATTCCCAATTGAATTCTATTCATGTAACTTTAGCTCATTCAATTTCAGTAGATACTGAATCCAGCTAAATTCTTTGACATATAATATAGGTTAGGAATCTTATTTAGATCCTTTGATGTTTAACTTAGTAAATGCTTATACATAGTTCAAACATTCTTTACTTAGATTTATTAATATGGGTCGAATATTTCCAATGGAGTATTTCGTGTTTGATTTAGTAAATGCCATTACTTAATCCAAAATAATATTATAAGATCTTTGTAAATAGATCTTAAAACCCAGTATGTACTAAGTTTCGCCTTGGTCCATCATTGATGAATGATTTCAAATCTAAGTCATTAGCATTTGAATGTTATTTCACAATAGAGAGATATGTGTGTGATACACATAGGACCAATTAAGTTTTACGTACTCCCACTAAACTTCTTATATATCTATAAGAATCATGTACATTTTATGAAACTAAAATACTTATTAGCTTCACTAAAATACATTTCTAATTCCCAATTGCTTGCTTAAATCTGTACCTAGATTTCATAAGTTAGTATTCATGTCATGTACATATTTTCTTCCAACATTTGATTGAGGAATACGTTTTGTCATCCAATTGCCATATGTACCAATATGCAATCATTGCTTGAATTATATACTTAAGCATTACGATTTTGCATGAGATTTCAACACAATCCACACCGTGAATTTGCTTGTAACCTTTAGCAACTAATCTAGCCTTGTGTGTGAACACAATTTCATGTTTGATGGTTTTTATCCTTAAAACAAACTTGCAACCAATAGGTGTGAAACTATTCTTGCAAATCAACAAAATTTCAATTTTGTCATCAAAACATTGAGTATGTTTTATGGCCTCTAACCATTTAAAACATTTGAGTCTATATATGGCCTCTAACCATTTTAGGGAATCTGGGTTTCGTCATAGCTTTCTTACAGGTCACAAACTCGTTAATAGTTTGACTGCAAGTTGTAGGTTTCTTCACTATCTAATAGAAGAATCGCATAGCTTCAGTGGCCTTAACTCCATGTTTCTTTACTATCTAATAAAAGAATCTCATAGTTCCAGTGACTTGAACTCTATGCCTACTAGGGTATAGAACATCAAACAATAGAATATCAATAGCTACTTGAAAGTCCATTGAATATTCTTGTTCTCCTTGAAGCACTTGTAAAGTCTTCTAAGAGATGCCTATTCTTTAAAGCCACTTCTAAAGTCCTTAAAGAATACATGTTCGGATTTTCTAAAGAACTTCGAAAAGCCTCCTGAATGTCCGTTTATGTTTGTTGTTCGCCTCGAAGACTTTCGAGGTCTATTTTCTCCCACTTGTCATTTTGGAAACGAATCTCCAAAAGGACATTATTTCGAGCAAACAAACATTATGTTCTCAAAAATTCGTGGTAGAAACAATACCCTTGTGTCTCATTTGAATAAATCACAATGAAACATATATCTAGACATGGGCCTTAGTTTGTTAAATAACAAACACTAAGCTCCCACTGAGTTTAGCAACTCTTTAGATATATATGTATGAAAAGATATTCTGAAATTACTTTTCAATAGCTTTGACGAATTTGGTTTAGTTTGGTGGTAGTTGAGCATTTTGTTTTAGAAATTATAGGAAAAGTCTTTATGATTCATCATTGATCGAATCAAGTACTAATTGACTTCGATTATTCCAACGTAGATATGCCATATCTTATGGAGCTAGATCGTGAATTTACAACACACAATCATTGATGATCATTCTTGACTTAAGTAATCATCAACATGATCTGACCTAGATCTTTATGATTCTGTGTTAAGTGGATTTTATACTTCTGAATCTTTGAACTAGCCAAACAGATTCAACTTATATCACATTTGAGTAAATAAACCTATATTCACTCAAATCCATGTGAAATAATAAAGTCATAAAATCTTTCTTTAGCTTTGAACTCTATTGTCTAGGCGTTCTAACAATAGTTCATATCTTTTGTTACTTTCAACAAGTAAGACTAGTTGTCTTAAATTGATCTAGAAATCAATCAACTTTCAAAAGTCCATCAAAATAGAGCTTTTGAATGTTAACTTGTTGATATGGTCTAAGCAACAATGCTAAAGGTTAGTGGAACTCAAATCAAGAGATTGATTTGAACCTAGTAAAGTTTTATTGTTAAAGATTTGTTTGTTTTAATCAAGCATATTGACTCAACCCGTAAATGACCATTTCATTCAAATAAACAAACAAACATTGTTTTTGTTCTTCTGAATGTGAGTCTTTCTGTGTTTTGAAAACAGAAATTAGGTATGCTGATTGTGGAACAAAATAGCCATTAAGTTCCAGCCTATGAAAGGACTTAAAACAAACTAGATGACCCTACAACTAATGTAGCATTGCCATGCTTCATCTCCCACTTGTAGGCCATTAGTGTATCCTAGCTTCCATAGTTTGAGTTATTACCGAAGTAAGAACCTCAAGCGGTATATGATACCAAGGAAGTTTGATTGCTAGGTCACTTCTCTTTAAACATAAACTTATGGGTAGAAACGGAATCGTAAATTCCTTTTATTTGTTCCTTGTTTTCCTATTTCTTGTACCCTTTCTTATAGTCTTGAGAATTGAATTCTTTAGTGTTGACTTTTATACTTTGTTTGACATGTCCAATGTCACTCCAACAAGGTTCTTACCATTTAATTTATGTTGAATATTTTGTTTCAACTAGATGATCTTACCAGAAGCTTCTAAAGTTCTTTAAGCATCGACCTATTCGAATGTCTAGGGACTAGACTCATTCGAGAATTAAATGGACAAAGATATTAGGTTGTTAACCATTGGTAAGGCTGAGCGTTTAAACTCAATGCTTTATGATCTCAAAACTACAGTGTATTTTGAATTCACAAGCACCAATTGGTTTGTCATTCGATTTTGATACTCGAAAACAACCATAAAAGTCGCTATAAGAAACGTACATTTTGAATTGCTCATTTTCTCTCATTTCCATGAATCGTTCTTGGATTCATTACCAATCGAGGAAATTTACTGTTACCTTTCTAAAAGGATTTACTGCAGTCCAAGATATTTAATTATAAACAATAATTAAAACATACAGTGAAGCATGCAAAGTCTAAACATTTATCATGAGTAATAACTTGAAAATTAAAGCAATCATGCAATTTAAACAAGTTATTGGCATTTGATTCGATTTTATTATTCCGGCAGGTGTGAATAAAATGATTCCAAGATCCTAAAACCATTGAAGAATTAAGCACAGTTTGTCGACTCAATCCTAAAATATTTTAGGTAAGCAAAAACCTTTTGCTAATAGTCTAGAAATTATTCTTGGTTGATAGGCACGTCTAAGAACTTATTAGGTAAACCTATCGATTTTGCCACGACATAAAAGGACTCCTTACTTATATCGTAGAGTTTCACCAAAACTAACATGTACTCACAATTATTTGTGTACCTTGCCCCTTTAGGACCAATAAGTAACACCTCGCTGAGCGAAAACTATTACTAGATTGATGTAAAGGATATCCAAGCAAGTGTATATTTTGGCATGGCACCTTTTAACTCAATTTTTTTTAAGTTTGGAACTTAAGGCTCTTACTATGTTGGTTAGATTTTAAGTGAACTAAAATCCTTAATCATTCAACATAATCAAGCCACAATCTCATGCATAAATAAATAACTTAAAGCATGCATAAGATAAATGTGATCTAGTATTGCCCGGCTTCATCTTGAAGCTTCAAGTTCAAAGTCCGTCTCGAAAATCTCCATGGGAGGCACCATTTTCTTCAAATAGGATAAGCTATAATTAAACTAATTACAACTATTTGATGGTACGCAGACCATATTTGAATTGAAAAACAATTTTGGTACTTTAGACCAATTACATTCAAATTAATGGTACGCTGACCATATTTTCTATCCTATTTGGGCCATACTAGTCACTTCATAACCTGCAAAACAGTACATATACAATATATACCATTCACCCATTCATTATCATGAATGGCCCACATAGCTGGTTAGTAAAACACGTTATGCATCACATAAATTAATCAAGGGCACCAATAATCTACAAATTATTCAGTCCTTATTAATTCTAATCAAGTTGTTTTAACCTTAAGGATTTGTAGACCTAATCAAGAGTTTATGACTGAAAAGGGGTTCCCACTTAAACCAATAAATTCATATGCTTTACTAATTTTAAACATAAAAGTGTATTTCTAGTCTAACCGGAAACATACAAATTTAATTAAAATTTAAAGCTCATATAAATTTATAATTGAATCCGCTTATTTAATTTATTTTTCAGTCGTATTTAAATTAATTCATGATTTTAATTTTAGTAAAATAATTAGAATAAATAAAATTTATTATAATTATAATATTCAAAATTAAAATCCAAGAAACTAATCTAAATTATTAATTTTAAAATTAATTAAAATTACGTAAACTGAAAATTTCAAATTAAAATTTTAAAACGATCTAATCGTAACTCAAAGCACGCACCATCACCACGCAACGCACAGTCATAGGCCACACGCACGCAGCCATCGCTGGCCATGTGCGCGCAGCCTATGTGTTGCGTCGCATCTGCTGCTGCTCACCATCGCAAGGCGCGCGCCAGCGCTCGTCGCAACACGCTCGCTGCTCACCATCGCTGGGGGTAGCGCTCGTCGCACGCGAGCTTGCGCTCGCTGCGCGCGAGGCTTCGCTCGTTGCGCGCGGCAGTTGCGCCGTGGCGCAGCTCGCCTGCTGCCCACACGCGACTGTCGCTGCCTTGCTCTCGCCCATGCCCTCTCGCTCGTCGCACACAGCACACGACACAAGGCAGGGCTGCTCCCTTGTGCTCGTGCACCATAGCCTTGCTCATTGCATTCGTACCGCATGGGCGACGAGCTCCCTTGCTCGTCGTCGCATGCCCGCACTATACAACACCCTTTAAGGGTAACACGTAGCGTCCATTGCTTTGTGCGTGCAAGTTATATGAACGAATCGCATAAAAATTAAAAATTTTATTTTCAAAATTAATGACAAATTAATAAATCATATTAATTTCATAATTTTAGGGCAAAAAATCGAAAATTTATTAATTAATTGATTTCCGATTAACATGGATTCAAGTCTAGGTCATAAAAATTTAAAATTTAATACAAATATACAATTTTTATGGTGGTTTTTAATCATAGGTATCTAATTAAATTATTAACTAATTATGAAAATCAAATTAATTCTAAATTATTCCAATTTTCAACAAATTAATCATAATTACAAATTAGATTGCATAATTAACAAGGCTAGGCATTCAAACTTGTTAAACATATACAGTAGGTCAATCAAAAATTCAAGATTTATCAACAAGAATCGCAAATATTTAATTTAACATCTTAAATTTACGAAATTTTGCGTTCGAAAAACTAAAACCTCCGAAAAGTCATAGTTAGGCTTCGAATTTGAGAATTCTGGGTTCGGCCGAAAAATACTAATTTTGTCAAAATTTTAGAATGCCTTTTACATGCGGAATTGACACAAAAATCACTCGATTTGGATGATTAACGAAGAAACTGCCAAAAAACTGCGTACTTATAATTAAATAAACGCAATTTGCAATTAATTAACAATTACGAAAATTAATCACCCCTTTTAATTCTTGCAAATTTGTAATATTTAACCATGTTTATGCAATTTAGATTATGAAAATAATAAGAGGCTCGTGATACCACTGTTAGGTTATGATACATATGACAATACATAAATCATGCGGAAAAACCATAAAGCCAGGAAAGCATATTATTTACACATAATCATTTAGCATAGTATAGATGCATACACTTTGTAGCGTGCCTTCCCTAGCTGCGCCCGAACCGAACAAGAACAAGTCTTTAGGACTCCAAGTGTCGTCCCTCCGTAGATAGTCCACAGTACGTCCTGATCCGCCTCAAGATTGACCAACTAGAATTGCCCTTAAGGTGCTTAGGAATTTTCGGCTATTATTGTGCAAGAGTGTGGCTGAATTTTCTTTCAAAAACTTATACTTTAATCGTGTCTATAAATTATGACCCTAGGCCCTTATTTATAGAGGTTCGGAAAGGGAATTGGAATCCTAGTAGGATACGATTTAATTAAACTTAGAATCCTACAAGGACTCTAATTAATTAAATAATCCTAATAGGAATAGGAATTTAATCACACACCAAAACCTAATAGATTTAGGAATTGTGCATGGACACAAACACACACGCACGGAGCCACGAGGGCGCCCGCACGCGTGCGCTCGGCCCACGCAGCCCACGCTGGGCAGCCTTGCCTTGACGCGCTGGGCCTGCCTTGCGGTGGGCCTGGCGCTGCCTTGGGCTGGGCGTTGGCGCGCGACCTTGCTTGCTGGGCGATGGCCTGGCTTCGTGCTGGGCCTTCGTCCGGCAGGCCTCGTCCGATGCTTATTCGTACGATACGCTTCCGATTAAATTCCCGATTCCGGAATTCATTTCCGATACGAACAATATTTAATATTTCCGATTCCGGAATTAATTTCCGTTTCGAACAAATATTTAATATTTCCGATTCCGGAATTAATTTCCGTTTCGAACAAATATTTAATATTTCCGTTTCCGGAATTATTTTCCGATTCCGATAATATTTCCGATTCTGACAATATTTCCGTTTCCGGCAATATTTCCGATTCCGGCAATATTCCATTTCCGATAATATTTTCCGGTACGTACCATGTTTCCGTTTCCGGCAATATCTACGACTTGGATAATATTTATATTTCCGATACGATCCATATTTCCGTTTCCGGCAATATCATCGTTTCCGGAGTATTCACTTGCTTGTGACGATCTCAGCTCCCACTGAAACCAAGATCCGTCGATTCCGAATATCCATAGATAGAGTATTTAATGCCATTAAATACTTGATCCGTTTACGTACTATTTGTGTGACCCTACGGGTTCAGTCAAGAGTAATCTGTGGATTAATATCATTAATTCCACTTGAACTGAAGCGGCCTCTAGCTAGGCATTCAGCTCACTTGATCTCACTGAAATATTAACTTGTTAATTAATACTGAACCGCATTTATTAGACTTAACATTGAATGCATACTTGGACCAAGGGCATTATTTCCTTCAGGAACAACATTGAATATGTAGTTGACCATCCCATCCCCAGCTATTACTCAAAGGATATGACTCCAAAAAACCACTGTACGTGGGCAAGGCACGTATCGCTAGTGATGGATCTTATTCTTGGCTCTATCCCCAATGATTGGAGTGCAAGGTTTGTTGCATACGAGCCATGGGCACTCCTAAGGCATCTTAGGGATATATGTCGTGGTAGATTCCAACATGGTGGTCAACATGTCGACCAAAATATTTTTGAATTGGTAAATTCATTTGAGGATCTAAAGCTTAACGCTCCACTGGGTTGTTGCTTTGACGTCGAAAGACAAAAAGCAAGGGAAAGGGTCATTGATCTTGAAATGACAGAGTGGACGCGAATTAGAACTCATACAAAGAAAATGGTTGGGCTTCTCAACCGGCTTGAGTTACTTGGTGATCCATTCCCAGATTCTGCAGCTGCGGGAATACTTTTGAATTCTCTTCACCCTGGTATTAAGAAATTTAAACTACTCTATTTCTCCAAGAAAAGGGAGAATACTCATAGTGAACTAATTACTTGCTTCATCAGTACGAATTGGACTTTGTAAGTGATAAGCAAGCATCGGTAAAAGTAAAGAGTAAGAAAATCAAGAAAAAGGTTCCGGAGAAGATCCAACGCAAGGGTGCATCTCCATCTACTTCAGGAAGGCAAGTGGCGCCATCCAAGAAGAAGATGAAGAAGGATCGTTCTCCATCTACATCGCAATGCTTCAATTGTAATGAAATTGGTCATTACAAGCAAGATTTCCCCAAACTAAAGGAAGAGAAGAAGGACGGAAACGTTGCTTCTCCTTCAGGTATGTATGTTATACATTGTAATCTTGCTAATTCTACTTCTTGGGTATTAGATACTGGTTGTGGCTCACACTTATGTTCCAATTCACAGGGACTAAGGAGAGGTAGAAAGCTTGATAAAGGCGAGATGGATCTACGCGTGGGAAATGGAGCACGGATTGCTGCATTAGCCGTAGGATCTTATTTTATTTCTTTGCCTAGTGGGTTTGTTTTGGAACTAGAAAACTGTTACTATGTTCCTAGTATCACCAGAAACATCATTTCCGTTTCAAGTTTGGATTCTAAAGGTTTTAGTTTTCAATTTAAAGACAATAGTTGTTCTTTTTCTTTCAATGGAATGTTTTATGGTTCAGCACAACAAGAAAACGGTCTTTATGTGCTAGATACGAGCAAACACATTTATAACATAAATACCAAAAAGGCTAAAACTGGTGATTCGGATCTCACATTTCTGTGGCATTGTCGATTAGGCCATATAAACATAAAGCGCATGGAATTACTTCAACGGAAAGGAATTCTAGAATCATTCGACTTAGAGAAGATTGATCAATGCGAATCTTGTTTACTTGGCAAAATGACAAAGCAACCTTTCTCAAAGGTGGGAGAAAGAGCAAGCGAACTACTAGGGCTAATACATACGGACGTATGTGGGCCTATGAGTACGAAAGCTAGAGGTGAGTTCAGCTATTTCATAACGTTTACGAACGACTTAAGTAGATATGACTATATTTACTTAATGAAGCACAAGTCTGAATCGTTTGAGAAATTCCGAGAATTTAAAAATGAAGTAGAGAATCAACATGGAAAGAAAATCAAAGCTCTAAGATCGGATCGAGGAGGTGAATATCTTAGCCACGAGTTTGATGACCATCTAAAAGAATGCGGTATTCTTTCTGAATTGACTGCTCCGGGGACACCTCAATGGAATGGAGTGTCGGAACGGAGAAATAGGACCTTACTCGATATGGTCAGGTCAATGATGGGTCAGGCCGAACTTCCTTTACAGTTCTGGGGACATGCTTTGCAAACTGCAGCACTCGCACTGAATCGTGCTCCGTCAAAAGCTGTTGAAAAGACTCCATACGAATTATGGACTGGGAAACTTCCAAAGTTGTCTTTTCTGAAGATTTGGGGTTGCGAAGCATATGTCAAGCGATTAATTTCGGACAAGCTACAACCTAAATCTGACAAATGTTTCTTCGTTGGGTATCCAAAAGAAACTATGGGGTATTACTTCTACAACAAGTCAGACAACAAGGTATTCGTTGCTCGTGACGGTGTCTTTTTGGAAAGAAATCATATTTCCAAATTGACAAGTGGGAGAATAATAGACCTCGAAGAGATTCGAGACGAACAACAAACTCAGAACTCTTTAGAAGCAGTTCAAGTTGATGAACCTCCAAGGTCTTTAGAAGAGCCAGTGGGAGTAGTTCCTCAAAACGTTGTTGCCCCTCGTAGGTCAAATAGAACTATTTTTTAGCCGGACAGATGGACAGGCGTCCTCTTGACTGAAAACTTAGACGTTCTCATATTGGATAGTGATGAACCTTTGACTTACAAGCAAGCTATGACGAGCCCAAGCTCCATTAAATGGTTAGAGGCCATGCAATCTGAAATAGACTCCATGTCTGAAAATCAAGTCTGGGATTTGGTTGATTTGCCGGATGGGTTCACACCTATCGGATGCAAATGAGTCTTCAAGTTGAAGAAAGACAAAGATGGAATTGTATACATATACAAGGCTAGATTGGTAGCAAAAGGTTACAGGCAAGTTCACGGCGTTGACTACGATGAAACCTTTTCTCCAGTCGCGATGCTTAAGTCTATTCGGATAATCCTTGCGATTGCCGCTTTTCATGACTATGAAATATGGCAAATGGATGTCAAAACTGCCTTCTTGAACGGTGTTCTTGAAGAGACTGTGTTCATGACACATCCGGAGGGTTTTGTCGATCAAAAGAACCAAGGAAAGGTATGCAAGCTTAAGAAGTCCATCTACGGACTAAAGCAGGCATCAAGGAGTTGGAATAAACGATTTGATGAAGCAGTCAATAAGTTTGGCTTCATCAAGAATCATGACGAATCTTGTGTATACAAGAAGGTCAGTGGGAGTAAAATTGCATTCCTAGTCTTGTATGTTGACGACATACTGCTTATTGGAAACGACATTCCTATGTTGGAGTCTGTAAAGACTTGGCTCGGAAAGTGTTTCTCAATGAAGGAGTTAGGTGAGGCACAGTACATATTGGGCATCAAGATCTATAGGGATAGATCTAAGAGGATGATTGGACTAAGCCAAAGCACTTACATTGACAAAGTGCTAGCTAAGTTCAATATGATGGAAGCCAAGAGAGGCCATCTACCCATGTCACATGGCGTATATCTAAGCAAGAATCAGTGTCTCAAAACATCTGATGAGCGTAGAAAGATGAGTGGAATTCCATACGCTTCGGCTATTGGATCCATCATGTATGCTATGATTTGTACAAGGCCGGATGTTTCGTTTGCACTCAGTGCAACGAGCATGTACCAGTCAGAACCAGGTGAGGCGCATTGGACTGCTGCCAAGAACATCCTAAAGTACCTGAAAAAGACTAAGGATCAGTTTCTGGTTTATGGTGGTACAGATGAGTTGATTGTTAAGGGCTATACGGACGCAAACTTTCAAACCGACAGAGATGATTTCAGATCACAGTCTGGGTTTGTGTTCTGCCTCAAGGGCGGAGCAGTAAGCTGGAAAAGTGCTAAGCAAAGCACTATTGCGGATTCTACAATTGAAGCCGAGTACATTGCTGCCTCAGAAGCAGCAAAGGAAGCTGTTTGGATTCGGATGTTCATCGTAGAACTTGGTGTTGTCCCCTCCATTAAAGGACCAGTGGCTTTGTATTGCGACAATAGCGGAGCAATTGCCCAGGCAAAGGAGCCTAGGAGCCACCAGAAGTCCAAGCACGTACTGCGGCGATTTCATATACTTCGAGAGATCGTTGAAAGAAAGGAAATCGAGATTTGCAAGGTTGGAACTGACGACAACGTCGCGGATCCATTGACTAAACCGTTGCCACAAGTGAAACACAACGCACATGTAGCAACCATGGGAATCAAGCATGTTGGAGAATGGCTTTGATTTTCTAAGTATGTTTTTAGAACATCTGTTAGATCTATGTTTAAAACAATTGGTTTAACCATTTCATATTTATGAAATTTATTTATTTCATATTCATTTAATTGTGGTTTAGAATTAAATGATAAGTCCATGTGATTCAAATCATTCAAATGGGATATCAAGATGCATTCTTTGACAAAGAAACACCCATAAGTGAACTTGAATATTGAAGTCACAAAGGATCCCTAATCCAGGTCATTGAAAGGTGGACGACCAATGACTAATGAAGATTAAATTGCAAGTAGATTACTTAGTTCTGTTTCTTGAACTAGAGTGACTGGATGTCAGAATCTTTTGCATAGATACTTATTGGATCTTGTATCGGATTGACCATGAGAACGCTTTAAGAGATTAAAGTCATGTCATAGGTAGTTCTCATTAATGGTGATTAGAAACCGTTCCTCAGAACATGAGCGATTATGTCTGCTCGTTTGAGAATTAGTTCGCTTTGATACTAGCTAAACGTCGCACCGTAAAAGGAGGCTATAAAAGCAGTTATTGGGCGTACTATGAATCAAAGTGAGTGTTCATAGATTGAAAGAATGGATTGTCCTCCTATCTTTGATAGGATATGGTGTTGTTGTGTAACAAGGCCTCTCGGAGAGTTAGATACTGTAAAATGCATGGCCGTGCTCAGAATGGTTAGGCTTAACCTTCTGCAAAAGTTTGACAGTTGAACTTTGTAATCCGAGAAACACTTCTGGACCTAATAAGGATGGCTTGGATCTTACCTTATGTTCCTTAAGTAACACTAAGCGACAAAGGAATGTGGATGCACACTTGTCTGAATGACAAGTGGGAGATTGAAGGAAATATGTCCTTCACCCAAGGTGCATTATGAAGGAAATAATGCCCTTGGTCCAAGTATGCATTCTATGTTAAGTCTAATAAATGCGGTTCAGTATTAATTAACAAGTTAATAATTCAGTGAGATCAAGTGAGCTGAATGCCTAGCTAGAGGCCGCTTCAGTTCAAGTGGAATTAATGATATTAATCCACAGCTTACTCTTGACTGAACCCGTAGGGTCACACAAATAGTACGTAAACGGATCAAGTATTTAATGGCATTAAATACTCCATCTATGAATATTCGGAACCGACGGATCTTGGTTTCAGTGGGAGCTAAGATCGTCACAGGCAAGAAATGAATACTCCGGAAACGATGATATTGCCGGAAACGGAAATATGGATCGTATCGGAAATATGAATATTATCCAAGTCGTAGATGTTGCCGGAAACGGAAACATGGTACGTATCGGAAAATATTATTGGAAATGGAAATATTACCAGAATCGGAAATATTGCCGGAAACGGAAATATTGTCAGAATCGGAAATATTACCGGAATCGGAAAATAATTCCGGAAACGGAAATATTAAATATTTGTTCGAAACGGAAATTAATTCCGGAATCGGAAATATTAAATATTGTTCGTATCGGAAATAGATTCCGGAAATGGAAATTTAATCGGAAGCGTATCGTACGAATTAGCATCGGACGAGGCCTGCCGGACGAAGGCCCAGCACGAAGCCGGGCCATCGCCCAGCAAGCACGCACGCCACAAGCCCAGCGCGCACCAAGGCCACGGATGCGTGGGCCGCGCTGCATGGGCTGCTGCTCGCATGCGCATGGGCAGCCCTTGTGGCTGCCGTGTGTGTGTGTGAGTTTGTGCTCATGCGAGATTCCTAAAACTGCAAGAGTTAGTGTGTGATTAAATTCCTATTCCTAATTAGATAAATTAATTAAATAGAATTCATGTAGGATTCTAATTTCAATTAATTCGTATCCTACTAGGATTGCGATTCCTTTTCCATAACTCTATAAATAAAGGCCTAGGGGTCATTATTTATATACAAGTTTTTAAGTATTCAAAACTAAGATTTTTAAGCAGAAAAATCAGCCAATATTCTTGCCTACCCAACCGAAAATATTAGAACCTTAAGGGCGATTCTAGTTGGTCAATCTTAAGGCGGATCCGGACGTGCTGTGGACTATCTACGGAGGGACGACACTTGGAGTCCTAAAGACTTGTTCTTGTTCGGTTCGGGCGCAGCTAGGGAAGGCACGCAACAAAGAGTATGCATCTAAACTATGCTAAATGATTATGTGTAAATAATATGTTTCCTGGCTTTATGGTTTTTCCGCATGATTTATGAACTGTCATATGAATCATAACCTAACAGTGGTATCACGAGCCCCTTATTATTTTCATAATCTAAATTGCATGAACATGGTTAAATATTACAAATTTGCAAGAATTAAAAGGGGTGATTAATTTTCGTAATTGTTAATTAATTGCAAATTGCGTTTATTTAATTATACGTACGCAGTTTTTCGGCAGTTCCTTCATTACTCATCCGAATTGAGTGATTTTTGTGTCAATTCCGCATGTAAAAGGCATTCTAAAATTTTGACAAAAATAGTATTTTTCTGCCGAACCCAGAATTCTCAAATTCGAAGCCTAACTATGACTTTTCGAAAGTTTTAGTTTTTCGAATGCAAAATTTCGTAAATTTAAGATGTTAAATTAAATATTTGCGATTCTTGTTGATAAATCTTGAATTTTGATTGACCTACTGCATATGTTTAACAAGTTTGAATGCCTAGTCTTGTTAATTATGCAATCTAATTTGTAATTATGATTAATTTGTTGAAAATTAGAATAATTTAGAATTAATTTGATTTTCATAATTAATTGTAATTTAATTAGAAACCTATGATTAAAAACCACCATAAAAATTGTAAATTTACGATAAATTTAAAATTTTTATGACCTAGACTTGAATCCATATCAATCGGAAATCAATTGGATAATAAATTTTCGATTTTTCGCCCTAAAATTATGAAATTAATATTTTTTATTAATTTGTCATTAATTTTAAATATAAATTTTAAATTTTTATGCGATTCGTTCAAATAACTTGCACGCACGAAGCAATGGACGCTTCGTGTTACCCTTAAGGGGTGTTGTATAATGCGGGCATGCGACGACGAGCAAGGGAGCTCGTCGCCCGTGCGGCACGAATGCAATGAGCAAGGGCGTAGTGCACGAGCACAAGGCAGCAGCCCTGCCTTATGTCGTGTGCCACGAGCAATGAACGAATGGGCATGGGCGAGGGGCGAGCCAAGGCAGTCGCGTGTGGGCAGCAAGCGAGCTGCGCCACAACGCGCGCAGCCTCGCGCGCAGCGAGCGCAAGCTCGCGTGCCACGAGCGCTGCGCCCAGCACTACTCGCGCGCACAGCGCGCGATGTCGCCCGCCCAGCGAGCGATGTCGCGCCCCAGCGAGCGATGGCTCGCGCGCACAGCGAGCGAGCCAGCGCGCCCAGCGAGCGATGTCGCGCGCCCAGCGAGCGATCTCGCGCGCGCACTGCGAGCGATAGCTCGCGTGCGATGGGGCGCTGTGCGGAGGCTTGCGATAGGACAGCAGCAGCTATGCGACGAGCGCATGGGCTGCGCGCACATGGCCAGCAATGGCTGTGTGCGTACGGCCCATGGGCGTGCAACGCGTAGGGTGTTTGCGTTACGATTAGATCGTTTTGAATGTTTAATTTGAAAATTTCAGTTCACGTAATTTTAATTAATTTTAAAATTAATAATTTGAATTAATTTCTTGGATTTTAATTTTGAATATTATAATTATAATAAATGGAATTTATTCTAATTATTTTACTAAAATTAAAATCATGAATTAATTTAAATGCGACTGAAATTAAATTAAATTTTTGGATTCAATTATAAATTTATATGAGCTTTAAATTTTAATTAAATTTGTATGTTTCCGGTTAGACTAGAAATACAATTTTATGTTTAAAATTAGTAAAGCATATGAATTTATTGGTTTAAGTGGGAGCGCTTTTTAGTCATAAACTCTTGATTAGGTCTACAAATCCTTAAGGTTAAAACAACTTGATTAGAATTAATAAGGACTGAATAATTGGTAGATTATTGGTGCCCTTGATTAATTGCTGCAAATGTTTAGATGATGCATAATGTGTTTTACTAACCAGCTATGTGGGCCATTCATGATAATGAATGGGTGAATGGTATATATTGTATATGTACTGTTTTGCAGGTTATGAAGTGACTAGTATGGCCCAAATAGGATAGAAAATATGGTCTGCGTACCATTAATTTGAATGTAATTGGTCTAAAGTACCAAAGTTATTTTTCAATTCAAATATGGTCTGCGAACCATCAAATAGTTGTAATTAGTTATAGCTTATCCTATTTGAAGAAAATGGTGCCTCCCACGGAGATTTTCAAGACGGACTTTGAAGTCAAAGCTTCAAGATGAAGTCGGGCCATACTAGATCACAAATATCTTATGCATGTTTTAAGTTATTTATTGTTTTAAATATGTCTTAAAATGCATGAGATCAAAAGCTTGATTATGTTGCATGATTAAGGATTTTAGTTCACTTAAAATCTAACCAACATAGTAAGAGCCTTAAGTTCCAAACTTAAAAAAATTGAGTTAAAAGGTGCCATGCCAAAATATACACTTGCTTGGATATCCTTTACATCAATCTAGTAATAGTTTTCGCTCAGTGAGGTGTTACTTATTGGTCCTAAAGGGGCAAGGTACACAAATAATTGTGAGTACATGTTAGTTTTGGTGAAACTCAACGATATAAGTAAGGAGTCCTTTTATGTCGTGGCAAATTCGATAGGTTTGCCTAATAAGTTCTTAGACGTACCTATCAACCAAGAATAGTTTCTAGACTATTAGCAAAAGGCTTTTGCTTACCTAAGATGTTCTAGGATTAAGTCGACAAACTGTGCTTAGTTCTTCAATGATTTTAGGATCTTGGAATCATTTTATTCACACCTGCCGGAACACATAACTTGAATAAAATGCTTAATAAACATTGAATTATGCATGTATGCTAGAATTTAAGTTTATTAAGAGAAACTGTGAATGGTTATTTATTTGTTTATTCTTTTCAATTGTAGTTTTAATATGGCAAACAACAATCAAAACATCATCATGGGTTCTGAGCTTATGGTCAAGCTGAACCTGACAAATTTTCTTGAATGGGAAGCTAAGCTAGTTGAAATAGTCAAACTCAATGGACTTGAGTATGTACTATCACACCCCATGCCAAGCTACTATGCCAGAGACATGACCCCTGAGAGATTTTACGCCTGGGATGCGGATCTCAAAAAGGTTATGAGTCTCATGCTGAACAATATCCCTGATGATTGGGCTAGAAGGTTTGTAGCCTATGAACCTTTTACGCTCATCAAGAATCTGAGGGATATCTGTCGTGGAAGTACGGAGGACAGGGACCTGAACGTCCATGAGTTGATTGAATCAATGTCTGGTCTAAAGGTTAGTTCTCCCAACAGGTGTTATAGGATGGAAGTCCAAGAAACACATGTTCAGCTCCTTCGCACTAAACAGAGGGTAGGCGTCCCACTGAGGTTCCATGTGGATCTTATGTGTTCATATTTTGATCGCCTAAGTCTACTAGGAACACCAATAAGCGAAAGGATGGCAGTCTCTGTCTTGCTCAATTCACTACACAGTGGGTTTGGTCGCTTCAAGCAACTATACCTAAGTGAACCAAGAGAAGAAACAGTTGCAGAATTTATTCACCTTGTCAGAAAGGCTGAAATAGTACTGGACTGTGAAGCCAAAGATTTACTCAAGGCTAGAAAGAGACCATTCAAGAAAGGTGGAAAGTCCAAGGGCAATGCTAAATCAAAGCAGGACAAGTCCACATCAAGCTGTCTTTATTGTGATGGAATAGGCCATTACAAAAGAGAATGTCCAAAGCTAAAGGAAGATCAGAAGAACGGAACAGTCGTTCCATCTTCAGGTATTTTCGTTATAGACTGTATACTTGCTAATTCAACTTCTTGGGTATTAGATACAGGTTGTGGCTCACACTTATGTTCCAATCCACAGGGACTAAGAAGAAGTAGAAAGTTAAGCAAGGGTGAAGTCGACCTACGAGTGGGAAATGGAGCACGGATTGCTGCATTAGCTGTAGGAACTTACTATTTGTCGTTGCCCTCCGGGCTAGTTTTGGAACTGGAAGAATGTTTCCATGTTCCAAGTCTTACTAAAAACATCATTTCAGTTTCTTGCTTAGATGCTAAGGGATTTTCCTTTATAATAAAAGACAATAGTTGTTCGTTTTATTTTAAAGAGATGTTTTATGGATCTGCTAGATTAGTCAATGGACTTTATTTATTAGATCACGACAAACAAGTATATAACATAAATACCAAAAAGGCCAAAAAGGATGATTCAGATCTCACCTATCTGTGGCATTGTCGATTAGGCCATATAAACTTGAAACGCTTAGAAAGACTTCAAAGAGAAGGAATTCTAGAACCATTTGACTTAGAGGATTATGGTAAATGCGAATCATGTTTACTTGGCAAAATGACAAAGCAACCTTTCTCTAAAGTTGGAGAAAGAGCAAATGAACTATTGGGTTTAATCCATACAGATGTATGTGGACCAATGAGTACAAATGCTAGAGGTGGTTTCAGCTACTTTATCACTTTCACTGATGACTTCAGTAGGTATGGTTATGTCTACCTAATGAAGCATAAGTCTGAATCCTTTGACAAATTCAAGGAATTTCAGAGTGAAGTAGAGAATCAATTAGGCAAGAAGATTAAGGCACTGCGGTCTGATAGAGGCGGTGAATATCTGAGCTATGAATTTGATGACCATCTGAAAGAATGTGGAATTCTATCAGAATTGACTCCTCCTGGAACACCACAATGGAACGGTGTGTCAGAACGGAGGAACAGAACCTTGCTAGACATGGTCAGGTCAATGATGGGTCAGGCCGAACTTCCATTAGAATTTTGGGGACATGCACTAAATACAGCTGCACTCACTATAAATAGAGCTCCGTCTAAAGCTGTCGAAAAGACTCCATACGAATTATGGTTTGGAAAGCCTCCAAATGTGTCTTTTCTTAAGATTTGGGGATGTGAAGTATACGTCAAACGATTAATTTCAGACAAACTTCATCCAAAATCTGACAAATGTATCCTTGTGGGCTATCCAAAGGAAACAAAGGGGTATTACTTCTACAATACATCTGAGAACAAAGTGTTTGTTGCTCGAGATGGTGTCTTTTTGGAGAAGGATCATATTTCCAAAATGACAAGTGGGAGAAAAGTAGACCTCGAAGAAATTCGAGTCGAACAACAAACTCTAGAGAATGCTCAAGATGACATTCAGGATGAAACTCAGAGATCTTTAGAAGAATCTGGTGAGAATCATGGTCAATCTAGAAATGTTACCCCGCGTAGATCGCAAAGATATAGATCTCAACCGGAAAGGTACTTGGGTATTTTGACGAACGAGAGCTATGACGTTCTATTACTTGAAAGTGATGAACCTGCGACTTACAAGCAAGCTATGACGAGCCCTAGCTCCAAGCAATGGCAAGAAGCCATGCAATCTGAATTAGACTCCATGTCTGAAAACCAAGTATGGGATTTGGTCGATTTGCCAGATGGCTACCAAGCCATTGGAAGCAAATGGATTTTCAAACTGAAAAAGGACAAGGATGGGAAACTTGAAGTTTTCAAAGCTAGATTGGTTGCAAAAGGTTACAGGCAAGTCCACGGTGTGGATTACGATGAAACCTTTTCACCAGTTGCAATGCTAAAGTCTATTCGAATAATGTTAGCAATCGCTGCATATTACGATTACGAAATATGGCAGATGGATGTCAAAACTGCTTTCTTAAACGGCGTTTTAACAGAAACTGTGTTTATGACACAGCCTGAAGGTTTTGAGGATCCAAAGAATGCTAAAAAGGTATGCAAGCTAAAGAAGTCAATCTACGGATTGAAGCAGGCATCCAGGAGCTGGAATATACGTTTTGATGAAGCAGTCAGTGACTTTGGTTTCATCAAGAACGCGGACGAATCTTGTGTATACAAGAAGGTCAGTGGGAGCAAAATTGCTTTCCTAGTATTATATGTCGACGACATATTGCTTATCGGAAATGACATTCCTATGTTGAACTCTGTCAAGATTTGGCTTGGGAAATGTTTTTCGATGAAGGATCTAGGAGAAGCACAGTACATATTGGGCATCAAGATTTACAGAGATAGATCTAAAAAGATGATTGGACTTAGTCAAAGCACTTATATCAATAAGGTGCTTGATAGGTTCAAGATGGCGGACTCCAAGCGAGGCTACCTACCCATGTCTCATGGAATGACTCTAAGCAAGACTCAGTGCCCAAAAACACTTGATGAGCGTAGACGAATGAATGGGATTCCATATGCATCATTGATTGGTTCAATAATGTATGCTATGATATGTACACGCCCGGATGTTGCGTACGCACTCAGTGCTACGAGCAGATACCAGTCAGACCCAGGAGAGGCGCATTGGACTGCTGCTAAGAATATTCTGAAGTACCTGAAAAGGCACAAAGATGACTTCCTGGTCTATGGTGGAGATGATGAATTAAGTGTTAAAGGCTATACGGACGCAAGTTTCCAAACCGACAAAGATGATTTCAGATCACAGTCTGGGTTTGTCTTCTGCCTCAACGGAGGAGCAGTAAGCTGGAAAAGTGCTAAGCAAAGCACCATTGCGGATTCTACAACTGAAGCGGAGTACATTGCTGCACATGAAGCAGCAAAGGAAGCTATATGGCTAAGGAAGTTCATAGGAGAACTTGGTGTAGTCCCCTCCATTAAAGGACCAATAGCCCTGTATTGTGATAATAACGGAGCTATTGCACAGTCAAAAGAGCCTAGACACCACCAGAGAGTCAAGCATGTACTTCGTAGATTTCACCTTCTACGAGAGTTCGTTGAAAGAAAAGAAGTCGAGATAAGCAAAATTGGAACTGATGACAACATATCAGATCCATTAACTAAACCTCTGCCGCAAGCGAAGCACAACTCGCACACTGCAGCTATGGGAATCAAGCATATTGGAGAATGGCTTTGATGTCTCTGTTTAATGTTTTAAAGTTTTAGAGTTTAAATCTTTGTAAAACATTATTGGTTAATCATTCACAATAAATGAAAGAAATTCATTTTTCCATTTAATTTGTGGTTTATTAAATGATGAGTCCCTTCAACTTGACGATATATTCAAGATAGACTGTCAGGACCAGTCCTGTGACTAAGAAATGTCTATCAAGTGAACTTGAATGTCAAAGGTTGAAAATGGTCCCTAATCGGAGTTTTCTATAAAATTGGACGCATAGAAAACGTTAGACGATTAGAATGCAAGATGACTAGTAGTTCTGTTTCTTGAACTATGTGGACATGGCAATGTCATAATCATTTGCATAGATACTTACTTTGGGAAGACTAGTATCGGACAAGACCTATGAAACTTTACTGTAAGAGATGAAAGTCTGCCATAAGTAAATTTCATTAAATTATTAGACACTAAATCCTCAATACCTGAGTGATTTGAGATTACTTGTTTGAGAACTGGTTGCTTTGACGTTGACCAACCGTCGCACCGTAAAAGGAGGCTATAAAGGCAACGCTCAGGTAATCACCTATCAAACGAAGTCTAATCTCAAGATCGCAAGATTGGGATTGTCCTCCCATAAATCGGGAAGAGATGCTTAAAAGTTGTACAAGGCCACTCGGAGAGCTAGAAACTGTGAAATGCATGGCCGTGCTCGGATGAATCATAGGCTATGATTATCTGTTTATTTGATCAGTTGAACTCTGAAACCGAGGAACACCTCTGGACATAATAAGGATGACAACTCTTACCTTATGTTCAAGAGCAAGCATCGAGCGACAAAGGAATTAGGAAATGCACACTTGTCCCTAAGGACAAGTGGGAGACTGAAGGAAATAATGCCCTTGGTCCAAGTATGCATTCTATGTTAAGTCTAATAAATGCGGTTCAGTATTAATTAACAAGTTAATAATTCAGTGAGATCAAGTGAGCTGAATGCCTAGCTAGAGGCCGCTTCAGTTCAAGTGGAATTAATGATATTAATCCACAGCTTACTCTTGACTGAACCCGTAGGGTCACACAAATAGTACGTAAACGGATCAAGTATTTAATGGCATTAAATACTCCATCTATGAATATTCGGAACCGACGGATCTTGGTTTCAGTGGGAGCTAAGATCGTCACAGGCAAGAAATGAATACTCCGGAAACGATGATATTGCCGGAAACGGAAATATGGATCGTATCGGAAATATGAATATTATCCAAGTCGTAGATGTTGCCGGAAACGGAAACATGGTACGTATCGGAAAATATTATTGGAAATGGAAATATTACCAGAATCGGAAATATTGCCGGAAACGGAAATATTGTCAGAATCGGAAATATTACCGGAATCGGAAAATAATTCCGGAAACGGAAATATTAAATATTTGTTCGAAACGGAAATTAATTCCGGAATCGGAAATATTAAATATTGTTCGTATCGGAAATAGATTCCGGAAATGGAAATTTAATCGGAAGCGTATCGTACGAATTAGCATCGGACGAGGCCTGCCGGACGAAGGCCCAGCACGAAGCCGGGCCATCGCCCAGCAAGCACGCACGCCACAAGCCCAGCGCGCACCAAGGCCATGGATGCGTGGGCCGCGCTGCATGGGCTGCTGCTCGCATGCGCATGGGCAGCCCTTGTGGCTGCCGTGTGTGTGTGTGAGTTTGTGCTCATGCGAGATTCCTAAAACTGCAAGAGTTAGTGTGTGATTAAATTCCTATTCCTAATTAGATAAATTAATTAAATAGAATTCATGTAGGATTCTAATTTCAATTAATTCGTATCCTACTAGGATTGCGATTCCTTTTCCATAACTCTATAAATAAAGGCCTAGGGGTCATTATTTATATACAAGTTTTTAAGTATTCAAAACTAAGATTTTTAAGCAGAAAAATCAGCCAATATTCTTGCCTACCCAACCGAAAATATTAGAACCTTAAGGGCGATTCTAGTTGGTCAATCTTAAGGCGGATCCGGACGTGCTGTGGACTATCTACGGAGGGACGACACTTGGAGTCCTAAAGACTTGTTCTTGTTCGGTTCGGGCGCAGCTAGGGAAGGCACGCAACAAAGAGTATGCATCTAAACTATGCTAAATGATTATGTGTAAATAATATGTTTCCTGGCTTTATGGTTTTTCCGCATGATTTATGAACTGTCATATGAATCATAACCTAACACATTAAGTCTAATACCAAGGTTCAGATTAATTGCGAACAATTAATTCAGTGAGATCAAGTGATCGGAACAGCTAGCTGGAGCAATGCTTCCGATCAGTGAGTTCTAATGGATATTGAACTCACAACTTACTCTTGACTGAACCTACAAGGTCACACCAATGACACGTAACAGATCACCGGATTAAATGAATCGGAAATTCATTTAATAGCTTTTCGGGATTTAAGTTGGAAACATATTATACGATACGACCTTGCATCGGAATCGTATATCGTATCGCGAATATTCGTAAGCTAGGCAAAACGAATAAATCGTATCGTACGATGGTGATTCATCGTATACGAAACGATAAATAAATATATCGGAAATATATTTAATCGCGAATACAAGGAGCGGCCCACGAGCCGAGTGCACGAAGCACTCGAGGCCCATGGGCGCGCGCATAGGCGAGCAAGCAAAGCAACGTAGCAGCAGCGAGGCCCTTGTGGCGCGGAGCTGTGCGCGTGCATGCGGGTCGAGACCACGACACAGCAGCAGCGCGGGCCACGGCCCACTGGCTGTGCGTGTCCGTGTGTTTTGGCTTGCGGGCTTGCTAGCCGGCCTTGCCTCTTGGCTTGGTCGGTTAGTAAGGTTATGTAAATAACCTTACAACCTAATTTCCAACTTAGCAGAATCACAATTCAGATTACACACAACCCTAGGAGAAAACAGAGAACCCTAATTCTCTCTGTGCCTCCATAGTGTGTTCATCCCAAAAGCAAATCTCTTGATCAATTGTCTAAGCTACGATTATCAAGACGGATCTGATCGTGTCGGTGAACCAAGTAGAGGAACGACAAGTGGAGTTCTTTGTTCGTGTTCGTTGACGGATTATTGTGGAAAACACGCTTCGAATGTAAGTTTTCTTAATCTGTGCTTTATACATGTTTCCTGGCTTTGGGGATTGTTCCGCACATGTTATTATATTTAACTGTATTCCTTTACAATAGTATCCTCATCTAACATAGATTCCTCGTCAAGTTTATTATCAACTACTATTTCATCATCAAAATGCTGTAAAATAGGAACAGAGATCATACCCACATCGACATTAGAACGAGCACCTGAAGAGCGAGCTTGACTATGCGATCCATGTATGACCTCCATGAACTCATTGAAAGAATGTCGAACCTCCGATTGAACTTGAAGCTGCTTCAATAACGATTTTGGAGTGAGAACCTCATTCTCCAAACCAAAATCGATCGCCTCTACCCCCAATACTTCATCCAACGAGCGCGTTTTAAGAGCTTGCGAGTCTGAAGAAGGTCCTCGAGGTTTTACAGTTCCATTTCCATGCTTGTTAACCTGAGATTTTGCACCAGTTTTCCTTGCCATGGCGTCGGCGCACAATAGGCTATCATGCACCGAGAGAAAACTTGGGGAGAAAGTTTCTCAGGTTTCCTTTTTGATAAGTTAAGGACAAACAGTTGGCCATCCTTAAGCTTTAATGTCTACAAAATGGTGCATAGTATTATGGCTTAGGATGTTTTTGGGTAACTTTTTGATGTATTATAAGAAACATTACATATGTCTTTTGAGGGTAGATTTAGAGCTACAAATCCTAGGGGAAATGCCCTTTTTTTGGTTCAAACTTGGTTATAAGTCAGTAATATAATATCTTTCCTTTTGCGTTAAAAAGATATGATTCTTCTACAATTATTGCTCCAAATGATTTTAACGTATCGTTTAATACTCAAGTTTTTTTTAAAAAAATATCACATAAATATAGTAATTAATTTTGGCTACTTTCAATATATTTTTTTTGTTTTGGTGTTAGTACTCGGTTCACCCTTAGGGCTAATCCGTATTCGGGGCGAGTTCTGGGTGGTTAGGTTCCAGTCCCCTCCCAATTGTTATTGCGGGGGATCAAATACGAGTTCTCCCTACCAAGTTCAGCCCCAATCACCACTGAACCAACAAGCAATTGGTACTTTCAATTTTGTTTGATGCATTCTTAAGTACTAATCCGTATGATAGTGATTGAGTAGGTAAAGTATACTGAATAGAAATTTCAAAAAGCATATAAACATGGAATCCATGACAAATGGGGGAAATAGAGGTTAGTTTTAGGGTTACCCAACAAAATACGACCCTTCTTTTCTAGAGGTGTCAATTAACGTAAATAGTCGCAGTCATGCAAGGTTTAAACATATGACATGTATCAGCTCCTTTTCTACCCTCCCTTAATCACAACATCCTTAATAATGAACTTTTTAATTGTTTATGGCCATAAACAACTTTTTGGGGTATTTATAAATGAACATATAGAAGTTATTTGAACAAACATTCACGCAAATGTTCTAAAGATTAAAGAATGGTAATCAGTTTGCCTGTTCTTTTATCTATGCTCACAACTCTCAGTATGAGAGGTGTGCTTTGTGGAATGATCTTTGCTCTTTGGCTGGAAAAATCAATGGACCTTGGATCCTTATGGGAGATTTCAACTGTGTTTTAAACACAGATGAGAGAATTGGTAGTGCTGTCAGACTTAGTGAACTGAAAGATTATCAGAATTGTGTGAACTCTTGTGGTCTTGAGGATGCTAAATTCACTGGTAACTTCTATACCTGGAACAATAAGCAACTTGGTAACAACAGGGTGTTTTCAAAACTAGATAGAGTGTTAGTAAATCAACACTGGTGTAATCAGTATCCTCATACTGAGGTCTGCTTCAAGAATGAGGGATACTTTGATAATTGCCCTGGTGTGGTTTCCTGTTACTCTCACATTGCTGTTGGTAAGAAATCTTTTAAGTTTTTCCAAATGTGGCAAGAGGCACCAAACTATAAAGATCTTGTGTCTAATGCTTGGAATATTTCCTGTCATGGCACCAAGATGTACCAGATAGTACAGAAGCTAAAATCAGTTAAGTCTGCTTTGAAGCTTATGAATAAGGAGAGATATGGTGATATTGAGGTCCTAGATTGCAAAACTGCTCATAACCTCCAACAGCTGCAGAATGCTCTTCACTTGGATCCCTCTAATGAGGAGTTGGCCAATCAGGAGAAGGTTGCAAACCAGGAGTATATGGCAGCTCATTCTGCTTACTTGAGTTTTCTAGCTCAAAAAGCAAAGGCAGCTTGGATTAAAGAAGGTGATGCTAACACAGCTATGTTTCACAGATCTATAAAACAAAGACAAATTCATAATTCAATTTTTTCAATCAAGGATATGCATGGTAGATGGACCACCAATCCTAGCCAAGTTCCAGAAGTATTCTTAGAATATTATAAATGGTTGCTGGGCACCTCTGGGGGCAATAGAATCAATGTCAAGCAGTCTGTGGTAAATAGAGGTCATGTGGTTTCTGATAGAATGCAAGCCATGCTTAATTCCCCTTACACAAAGGAGGAGGTCAAGAAGGCTATGTGGGAGATAGATGGCACCAAAGCACCAGGACCTGATGGGTTTGGTAGCTCTTTTTTCAAAGGTAGTTGGGGTGATATTGGGGATGATGTAAGCAATGCCATTCTGGATTTTCTCTCCACAGGGAAACTCTTGAAGGAAATCAATGCAACAAGTATCACACTCATTCCAAAAGGGAAATGCCCTGAGACTGTGCAAGAATATAGACCAATATCTTGCTGTAATGTCATTTACAAATGCATTTCAAAGGTGCTTTGCAACAGAATGAGAGATGTTTTGCCTGATATTATAGCTCAAAACCAGGGGGCATTTGTGCATAGCAGGTCTATTGCTCACAATATTATGGTATGCCAGGATATTATTAAAGGCTATGAAAGGAAACACAGTGCTGCAGGGTGTCTCATCAAGTTGGACCTGCAAAAAGCTTATGATACAGTAGACTGGAACTTTTTGGAGGAAATGTTGGTTGGGTTGAAGTTTCCCTCTCATTTTGTTCACCTAATTATGCAGTGTGTTAGATCACCCAGATTTTCACTCTCAATCAATGGTTCTTTACATGGTTTTTTTGAAGGGAAAAGGGGACTCAGGCAAGGTGATCCATTGTCACCACTTCTGTTTATTCTATGTGTAGAATACCTGTCCAGAATTTTAACAATTGTGGGAGAAAAGGAAGGGTTTCATTTCCACCCAAGGTGTAAAAAAACTAAGCTGACACACCTGTGTTTTGCTGATGACATCATTTTGTGTTGTAAAGGTGAGTTCAAGTCAGTCAATCTGTTGATGCAAGGGTTTAAACTATTTTCTGCAACCACTGGGCTTCAGGCTAGTGCTGCTAAAACATCTGTGTATTGTTCTGGTATGCCAGATCAGGAAGTGAAGAGAGTGCTTGACATGACTGGGTTTTCTCATGGGACTTTCCCATTCAGGTATCTTGGCATTCCTATATGCTCAAAAAGAATCTCCATTGCTGAATGTGACAAACTTGTGGAGAGAATGTGCATTAGAATCAAAAGTTGGAGTGCTAAATTTCTATCATTTGCTGGTAGATTGACTTTAGTTAGCTCAGTGCTTATGGCTCTTCAGAATTACTGGGCACATATCATGATCTTGCCTAAAAGTATTTTTAAAGTTGTAAATAGCATTTGTAGGAGCTTTCTGTGGAAAGGAACAGCTGATTCAAGTGTACCTGGAAAAGTTGCTTGGTCTACTGTTTGCAAATCAAAAAAGGAGGGTGGTTTGGGGCTCACCAATCTGAGAATGTGGAACATTGCTGCTATGGGTAAGCATGTATGGTTGATTGCCAAAAAAAAGGAGAATATATGGGTTCAGTGGATACACTCAGTATACTTGAAAGGCAAATCCTGGTGGGATTATTCCCCTAAAAATGATGATAGTTGGTACTGGAGGGCCATTTTCCAGATCAAAGAATTGATGAAGCAACACATTACTGAAAACCAGTTGATGGCTATCAGTAAGTACTCTATTAAGAGAGCTTACTTGAAACTGGTGGGTTCTGCTCCAGTTCAGTATTGGACTAATGTTGTATGGGGGAGACTGGGTCATCCTAAACACAGATTTATCATCTGGCTTACTTTGCTTGGCAGGCTAAACACCAAAGATAGACTAATGAAGATTGGTGTCACAACTGATAGCACATGTCTGTTGTGTGGCATTGCAGGAAGACCACAGGCACCTGTTCAGTGGTTGCTTGTTCAGTGTGAGATGTTTGCAGCAGATTGGCTCTTGGTTGGGCATTAGTTGTACCAGATACTTACCTGACCTGGTAAACTGGTTGCATAAAAGATCAGCTACTAAATTCAGGAAAGAGGTCATGTATGCTGCAGTCATGTGCACAGTGTATCATATATGGAGGGAACGAAACAATGCTTTGTGGAATGGTCAAGTCTGCAGAGTTGATAAGGTGTGTAAGGACATCAAACACCATGTACAGTGTAGAGTTTCAGCAATTTTGCCTAGAAATATAAGTCATAGGGATCATACTTGGTATACTTCCCTTATAGAGGGATAAGTGGTTGTTTTTGGCCTTGTTTGGGCCTGTTTTGTCTCTTTCAGTGGGCCTGTCCACTTGATCTATAGGCTGTAAATTGTTTGTTGATATATATATACCACTCTACTTGCTTAGCAAAAAAAAAAATGTTCTAAAACATGATCAATTGTATGAACACTCATCAACTCCATCCACCAAACTACAATTCCCGGTGCACCTGGATGAGACAAAAAGTAACTATTTTTTTTCCAAGCTTGTATATATATTTTTAACATAAAAAGTCTTGCACGTACTATCTGTATTAGTGGTGGAACTAGAAATTATAAATAGGGGCTTTTATAACAATGAAAAATAAAAAATAAAACAAAAAGTATAAAAATGAGGTTTGAGGAAGCTATTATTCCAATCTTGTACCTCTAAAACCTCAGACTTTTAAATTAAACCAATAAAGCTATATTAGACATGTATGTTTGTAGTGCATAATTTTTAAACATATCATGTGGGGGGTGGGGGGGGGGGGGGAGTGGTAACTGAGGGTGAACAATAAATTTATTTTACCTCGGGGTAACTTTTTCCTAGTGTTTGTTAACTTTTAACATGTTTTGATTAAATTTTATATTGTAATTTTTTTTTTTGATAAATAAATATTTTAAAGGGCTTCGTAGTTACTTCTATACTACACTAGTTGTTGGACCGTGCGCTAGCGCGCACGATCCCCCAAGATATAAAAATCACCGATGTAAATTAATTCCAAAGCACGAGCCACAATCCCTTGAGTTAGTTGTTTGGTAGATGTATAAAGGGAATTAGAAACATACTTGTAAATATTTGCAAACACGAATTTAATAGACGAAGAAAGATGTAGGGGCTTGCATAACGTAGGTAAGCAAAAGGGTCAATGGGTATTTGTCAGGAACATGAAAATCCAAGGCTATCATGTTCCTCTAAAAAAAACCCCACCACATATATATAATGTAGTTCAAAATAAGCAATGCAACATTAACATGGGTTGCTTGCAAAAGGCTTAATGCATATCGCCTGCATACATAGTTTCTCTAGTACTTAGCTTTCATACATACTAAATAAAAGCATTACTTCCAAAAGAATAGAGAAGGCTCAAGCAGATAAGATTCATTCCTATACCTCTACATAATAGCTATATACAACCAATACCAGCATACTTAAGACACTCTATATAAAAGCATTACTTCCAAAAGAGTAGAGAAGGATCAAGCAGATAAGATTCATTCCTATACGTCTGCATAATAGCTATATACAACCAATCCCAGCATACTTAAGACACTCAACAGACGTTCCATAGAAGATTAAGCAATTAACCAATAATTGTTGATGATCTTATTTTGCTGACATAAAGCTGACTCATTTGTGTTTTGCTGATGATCTTATTTTGTGCTGCAAAGGTGAATTTCCTTCAATATATTTGCTACTCCAAGTTTTCAAGTTGTTCTCTGATTCATCTTGATTAATGGTAAATAAGCAAAAATCCTCTATTTATTGTTATGGCATGGCTGAAGATGATGTGAGGAGAGTAGTGTCAGCTTCTGGTTTTACTAGAAGTACCTCGCCTTTCAAGTACTTGAGTGTTTCTATTTGTGCTAAAAAGATTACTGCTGCACAATGTGAAATTCTAGTTGATAAGATGATCCTAAGAATCAAAGTTTGGAGCTCTAGAAACCTTTCTTATACAGCAAGAGTTCTTCAGATTAATTCTGTATTGTTGAGTTTGCATAGCTATTGGGCTCAGATTTATAACTTGCCTAAGAAGGTTCTGAAGGAGATCACCATGGTGTGTAGGTCCTTTATGTGGAGTGGGAAAGCTTATAGTAGCAAGCCAAGTAATATTTCCTGGAACAGTTCTTGTTGTGAGAAGAAAGAAGGTGGACTTGGCTTCAGAGACATTCTGAAATGGAATACTGCAGCTATTGGAAAGTATGTGTGGGCTGTTGCCACAAAGCAAGATAGTATATGGATTAAATGGGTGAACTCTGTTTATGTCAAGGATGGGGTATGGTGGGAGTACCAGCCTAGCAATTCTGCAAGCTGGTACTGGAGAAAGATTTGTGAAACAAAGGAAGTTCTGAAGCAATATTATACTGTTCTTGAATTTAGCAGTATGTCCTGTTACTCTGTGAAAGATGTGTATAAAAAGCTGACAGGTCCAAAACCTCTGGTGCACTGGGATCATATGGTGTGGAACATATTGAATACACCTAAGCACAAGTTCATTTGTTGGATGGCTGTTCAGGCCAGGTTACAAACAACTGCAAGATTAGCCAAAATTGGTGTATGCTCTTCTCCTAACTGTCTTTTGTGTGATCAGTAAGAGGAGGTTCATGATCATCTGTTTTTTGCATGCCCTTATAGCAAGAGGTGTATTGAGGAGATCAAGAGTTGGGTTGGCTTTCACACTACACACTGTGGGCTTCAGATTCTCATCCGAAGAGTTGGTAATAGTAATCAAACCAAGTTTCGAAGGCAAGTTTGGTGTGCTGCCTTAGCAGCAACTGTGTATTCTGTATGGAGGAGTAGGAATGGAAGTTTATGGGATAAGTGCATCCCAACTGTGCAAAATACTGTTAATCGAATCAAGCAGATTGTGAGAGATAGAATTAGGAGTGTAATGCCTAGAAAAGTAAGTCAAAAGGATAGCTTATGGTTTTTAACTCTTTAAGAGTTGTATTAGTTATGTTGCTCTCTCCTTTGTGAAAGGGTCCAACCTAGTTGGTTCGTTTCCTTTGGAGTTAGCCTAGTTTGAAATCCGTTTTTGTGATTAATATTATCCTTTCTTACTTAGCAAAAAAAAAACAATAATTGCAATGACGGTAAAAACAAAAGGCTGGCAAGAGAAGACAAATCTCATGGCTTAACGAGCAAAATGTCATCCATTTACATTGGAGCACATATCCATTGCCCAAAGACATGGCTCAAGCAGAGCTGGTATTAGATTGATCTATTGATTGAGTTGAACATGAATCCTGATCTTGGAATGAAAAATCCAACAACTTTGCCCCCTGATAGTATTGAGCAGCAACTCCCATTTTCAAGCTTGAATCCTCTGATAAAGAATTGGTTCTATGAATGGCCCCCCAGTCAAAGGTGAAATGAGTCCTCGATACTGATACTCGGTAAGTGAAAATTTCTTCTTGTTAACAAATGTAACAGAAACTCTATTATATCAATATTATAAAGGAAAACATTAAGCTGATGACCAGAAGAACTTGTATAACAAATTGATAGATGATCTGTTTATCTGCAAATGAGTGCTTCATGTTTTCAGCAACCAACCTAAAATGATCTTGTGGATGATTAACCCCCCCCCCCCCCCCAAACTCCCATAGGCTATAATGACATGTGTATATTTATGTTCAACCAAGTGCCTCACGCTCACACAACATCGTGATTTCGAATAGTTGTGAATAGAAGAATGTTTTCCTTTTATGCAACATCATGTCACATACTTGGGATTCCCTGTTAATTCGTTACCAATTTTAATTTTTAGACTTTTCCCAAATCAGAATTACTCAACCAGAAAACTAAATCTATACATTCACCCATCTTCTTTAATGCTCCAGAACAATTAGCATATTAAAGAGAGCCAATTTGATGAAACGAACGCCAGAAAACTTTCAAAAATCCGCGTCTCTTTGGAATGCTTTCTCCATGATAACAGTGTTTGGACTGTAAGACGTTGATTATGGAAAAGATTAATTAAAGGACTTGAATGACACTGCATAACCCAGACAGTCAGCTCACCAACCTCGCCAACTGGTCTCACCCTCATGCAATCACGCCACCCACACCATTAAGACTTAAGAGGCAAATAAGCAAAGACATGACTTTATGCTTCTAAGGTCTGACACAGATAGCAAACAAACTAAGGATTCTTTTGCTCATTTTCACAATTACCTTTAGTAGTAAAGAAAACGAAAACCAATAGCTGATATTTATTAGTATTGTGATTAGATATGATATATGCACAAGTAAAGGGAAAAGGACAATCAACAATAAAAGGGTTATGCTGCCTTAATGCCTGTAAGGAATTTGAGTTACAATGAGTTACAACAAGTCAGAGTACCGGTTGACAACGTAATCCAACGACACAGAAATGAAGATCGAAAGGCAAAGACAACACAGAAAAGAAGGTCAACGTCGTGTTTCACGAACCTAAAAGCCACACCAGGTTATCTAAATGACTCAAGTCACCAGGATGACCTTCATCTAACAGCTACACAAACAAGTTAAGCCAAATTCTAAATTGAAAAGAGCGAATTTTCCATATTACAGGTCTTACCAAATCCATTTTGAGTTTTTGACAACAACTGATACCAAGAATATCAACTTTTTTACCACAAGAAGTCAAATCTCAAATCAATCAGAAATAGAAAATGTAATAGACCATTTACAGAACTGAATTCAGTAGCAGTAATATTAACCCCAAAAAACAATTTTATCACCAAAAAAAAAAACCCCAAAAAAGCAGTTAAAAAACTTGCTTTACACCCACGAAGACCAAGTTCAGCAGCAATTGAAGACAAAAACTGAAGAAAATCAGTCATTAGCAAAATCCTAAAACATGATTAAGAAGTGATTAACTTCAACCCATTTATAAATACATGATTACAAGTATCTATAAAACCCCAAATGATCAAAAGAATCTATACACAAATCCACAAAAACGAAAAAAATCACCCCATTAGAAAACAATAAAGTACACCCAGAAAAATTGAAAACAAAAACCAAAAAAATTATAGAATTAAAGAAAAAAAACCTTTAATTTTGGAGATATCTCCAAATTTATCTCTCTTTGTAAATCTGTTTTCTGGGGGGAAATCTTGGGGCTTTTACTGTATAAAACGAGCCAACAATAAGCAAAGTAAACGAAGGCCAAACAAAAGGGGGCATAAAAGAAGTGACAAATAGATTTCAAACAAACAAAAGTTTATGAATCCTTGTGCATAATGTCATATGACCATCTAGTAAAATACAACGTATACAAAGAGTTAAGGTCTATGGTCGGTCAAATTAAAGGCCCTTTATTTACAGATTTTTCAAATAAGGCAAAAATAAACAGACATTCGGTTCAGCGTTTAGCTAATAATAGTCTAAGAAATTCTTCGTATCTTATTATTCATTTCAAACTGAAGAGTATACAATCAAATTTAGAAGAGAGCAATAAATAGATGATGAACAGATATCAAGAACATCCAAAAAAAATCTGACAACCAAGGAATACCTTTAATCAAATCTCTTACGGAGACATTTCCCACAGGAAACACACAATATGTCAATAGCCGGCTCGGCAAGTCAAGCCCTGAGTCAGAAAGTACAGGAGAGCCTGTAATAGATGCACGAGGGAACTTCTTATGCAATTGATTAGACCTGAAACCAGAATTTTAATGAAATAGTAGGAACAACATCTTAAACCGGGATAATAAGTCATAACAGTAAAGCATAATGAAACAACATGAAAACCAATACTCACGATTTGTGTACAAAGTTAGCCTTAACCCCAGGCAATTGAGAATATTTCGGCCAAATCTTGTCAGTAGGTGTGCCCAGTGTTCTGAATATCTGCAAAGGGCCATTGAACACATTAAAAAAAACGAGCACCAAAAGATAAGGTAAAAGACAAGACCGTGGATCAGAAAGATGGCAACCAGAAGAGACAAAGGCCTGCCTTGCCAATCTGCTCAACCTCAATATTTTCATCAAACAATGGTTTATTGGTTAGCAGTTCCGCCATTATGCAAACCACTGACCACATATCCACCGCTGTTGAGTACTCTTTAGCTCCAAGAAGAAGCTCAGGAGCCCTGCAACATAGCAAAACACCATCAATTATACTTAGCAGGCTATTGCAAACAACCACCATACATAATATGACCGTGATATTAAAGAACCAGATATATAAATTGAAATAGAAGGATAAAATTAGCAGTTCTACCTGTACCAAAGAGTTAATCAGTCAGTTGGGCATTCAAGAACTGAAACTGCGTTAATTTGATTTGCACTCTATATATCCTAGTCTCAAACTTTCAATGTACCACCAATTAGCTAAGTGTAACATTAATAAGTTAAATATAAACACATCTAGGAAGAGAAGATCCTTTCACCAAAAAATGAACAGAAGATCCTGTATTGATCTGTTAAGAAACAAGGCAAAACATATACTCCGTATTGTAGAGGGACAACCTATATTTTCAAGCCTTACGTGGCCGCTTAGTTTCCTTAAGAAATATGTTGTTGTTTACCTAATTCTTGATAATCATTTTAATAACTCTTTAGTGCCTCCTCACCTTCCCCTCCCTCCCCCTATCTTTTCCCATCCAACCGTCGACTTTTGTCTCTGTACTTTCCAGCTCTCACTTTTCTCTCACTCGTTTTTCACAGCTTTGTAAATATTAGAAAATCTTTATGCGGTTGATGACCTCCTAAAAGAGATCTATATCTCTTTGTCCCCATGGCCTCTACTTTCTAGTCCCTAGCCCCATCAACTTACATTCCTCATCAAAACCAGTCAATATCCAATTGATCTAACTACAATTACAAACACAACCGAATAAGAGTTGTACCTCCACACACTCCATTATCTTTCAGTATAGCAATTACTAAATTCCAAAAATAATAAGCTCCATATTCATCTCAATAGGTAGCATTTTCTATCTAAATTCACCGATTTTCAACATCACACTCATACACAAAATTCACTGAAAAATTCTAGTTGAAAAATGTGTTTAAGGTCAAAACCTTATCAATTCAAAGCTCGGACAACGGAGAAATAAGAGGCAACATAATTATCATTCTAGAACTAATCAAGCACCAAATTCCAAAAGAAAATAAAAGCCCCTAAATCACAGACACAATTCACTGCGAATTCATCACCACCACTTAAAATACACAACATTCAGAAATCCAACAAATTACACAATAAAATCACAAAATTACTCAAACTGATCTCTAAAAAGTAGCATTATCTATCCAAACACACCAATTCCACAATCAAAAACAGAATTCAACTGATCATTTCAGTTTTTAACATGCACTCCTAAGACCAAATCAACAACTGGCAATCCGAATTTCATCGATTAAATATTCAACACCTGCTCATCCGAAATAGTCGATTCAACAATCAAAATCACAATTCATCCAAAATTCATGGCAGACCTCCAATGATCCACCTAATCAAATATTTTACAATCGGAAATTTAGCAACTCCATGATAAAAAAAATACAATTCATCCAACATCGCCACAAAATTAGCATTTCCTACCATTATCAAAACAATAAAATATTTTTTAAAAAAAAATCATTAAGCAAGAGAAAATGCAGTACCCAGTTATGATGGAAGAGGCGAGGAGGTGATGAAAAGGAACCTTCGAAACACTAACAGAAACAGAGAACTGATCAGACGGCAAAAGTCCGAGCATTGTAGAAATCGTCTATTTCATAGAATCCTTGGCAGAATCAGAAACACCTTTGGAAATATCAAATGTATCAAGAGGTTCGATGCGTTTCAACATGGTGGCGATAACGGCAAACTCTCTAGAAAATTCCAATTTCCGTGTATCGGAAAGTCCACCACCTCCGACGCCGGATACGAGGCATCCAATGATGCGATTCGACGGTAAGAAATGGAGGCTGCAGAGTGAAAAGAGCGGGGAGATGGAAGAGGAGGAGGTAGAAAATGGAGGTGGTTTTGGTGTTGGTAAGGAAGTTGAAAGGGTTTGAGAGAGAGGAAAAGAGCTATGCTTGTTGTGGAAGCCATTGACGAAGCTTTTGAAGCTTTCTCTCACCACTTTGGGATTTAGGGTTTGCTGTTAATCCATAGTATTGCTAGGAAATAGGCAAAGGAGAGAGAAGATAGAGGAGGAAATAGGCAAAGGAGAGAGAAGATAGTGGAGCTGTACGAAGACAATGGAAGATGGAGAGGAAAAACCGAGAAAGGTGAAGAACGCCATTGCAGAGGGGGGAAGTAGAAGGACGCAGGAGGACGAAGACAGGGAAGGGGGACACCTGGATCATTTGTTAATGAAAAACTAACAGCTGGTAATGGTAGGGGCGTAATTAATGAAGGAATTTAAGGATGTGGACGTAATTCCACTATTCTTAAGGAGAGTTAAGAAGGGAGTTCTTGCTTTTTAAAGGGGTAGAATTATTAGTGATTTTGGGTATATATATATATATATATATGAACAATAAATTTATTTTACCTCGGGGTAACTTTTTCCTAGTGTTTGTTAACTTTTAACATGTTTTGATTAAATTTTATATTATAATATTTTTTTATATAAATAAATATTTTAAAGGGCTTCGTAGTTACTTCTACATTATTAGTGATTTTGGGTATATATTATATATATATATATATATATATATATATATATATATATACTCCCTCCGTCCCTTAATACGCGACTTGTTTTGACTTTTTGCATTATTCACATAATTTATTTTGACTGTAACAACCTATAAATTCTCCTATAGAAAATAAGGAATAAAAGTGTTATTTAAATTGATTGTGGCGGAAACACCGTCTTCTAGTATTGTCACTACTACAATAAAAAGGAGTTTAAACACTAAGATGCAAACCAACAAAAAAAATATTGAGTAATTGAGTTAAATTTTCAAATGAGTTAATTAAAACACAACGTTAACTAAAATAAATTAGAAAGTTTAAAATAAAATAAACTCTAATTGTCTACTCTCACTCGGAGCCCAAGTCCAAGCCCAATAAGCTAGTAAGATAACATGTACAATAATCAACATAATTCCACAATCAGTGGGGAGCAATGTAAATAGAAGTTCTCCAAGTTTAAGTTAAACTAGACAATTAAAATCAATACATTTAAGAAAAAATTGATTCTAAAAATACAACTTTTAAGCGATCTGCTTAAAAAGGGCTGACTTTATGTTTATCTAAGAATAACACAACCTTTCGGACATATCTTCATTTAAAAGGCTCCCCTCTATAATAACTTGCTAAAATAGGTAATATGCTACATCATTTTTTAATCTTCTTGTTAATTATATAAAGAAAAAATATTTAATTTGTGATGTTGGTTTTCATATTACCTATTGTAGCAAGTCATTTATGAGGGGTGCCCTTTAAAAGAATACAGGTCTAAAATGTTGTGTTATTCTTAGTTAAACGAAAAGTCAGCCCTTTTTAAGCAGATCGCTTAAAGGTTGTATTTTTAGAATCAAATTTTCCTACATTTAAATAGAATAAGGGTGAGTTTATCCCTAGACTCATCTCCAATATTCAGACTCTGCCACATCAGCTTTTCACTAACTTTTTTATTATCCAGACTCACACAAGACTTTCCCTATTTTTACACATTATCCCCAGACTCACCTCAGACTTACCTAACTCCTTAAATAATATATTATGTTCGTATATTTTTTTTTTAGTACATTTTCTAAATAATATTGAAAATATGGTTTCTTATATACAACAAAGTATATGGGATGTCGGAAGTGGATTTGACACTAACGAAAGGCTGATCAATATTTTGACTAGTATGAGTAGATTGTGAATTTGGGTTAAATTTTCCACTTGCTCGTTTCTCATATTTTGAGATTGATTTTTTTTTGAATAAAAATATAATTAATTTTTTTGGGTGAAATAAGATAAATTAAGTTTGAAGCAAAAGTGAATAAGATTTTTTTTTTGGGTGAAATAAGATAAATTAAGTTGATGTGGCATGATTTGATTGGGGGGGGAGTGGAGTTTTAAGTGAGTCTTGGATTTTGAAACCCACTTCAAGACTTGGTGTAGTCTTTTACCACATTATTCCAAGACTTAGACTCGAGACTCACCTTCAGACTCTCTTCCAGACTAAGAATAAACTCACCCTAAGTAAGGACGCAATACCAACAAGTCAACAACAATCAACTCAAAATTAGATAATTAATTTAAAAGAACAATAAGATCATTTAATCATCAATTAACTCTTAAAAATATAAATCAAACAGATTTAAGTAAAACTCTTTCTTTGACTTGTAAAGACTACTCAAAATTAATATCACTTAAAAAATAAAAATAAAAATTTAACTTTGGAAAACAATTCGTGAGGTAAGCATATAAAATATGAACCCAGGTGAATACCGCAGCCCACCTCTCAAGGTTTGTCAGGGCGAAGCACCAGAGATCCTGCAGCCGTCCGTGTCAGAGAATGGCCAAACTCCTGGTTCTACTCGAATCCCGCAGCCCGAGCCATTCCAGACGACAGCAATTAACCCGTGTAAATACTACCTGAATCCCGCAGCCCAGTAATTGTCTTAGGCTCACAAAATAGAAAATATTGAAATGTACTTCTTTGAAAAAAAAATCATCAAAATACATTTAGGGATCCTTAACCCTAAAAACAATTGCAAAATCATATACAGATCATCAACTCTTGATTCAAATAATTCAAACTTCAAACATTCATTTATCATATTAAGGTGTGACACTTATTGTCTGGGTTTGGACCGCAAACTCGATTATACAGGCGTGTGTATGGTGCAATTGGTGCACCTGTCCCAAAACGACACGCGTTAAAATATAAAACGCGGTTACGCGGGTTTCTGGAGAAGGAAAAGAACAAACGTTGTTTTTTGTTAATGAAAAGAACAATTACTGCTCTGTTTTATTTTGATTTGGAAAAGAACAAACGTTGTTTTTTATTAATGAAAAGAACAAACGTTGTTTTTTTGTTAAAGAAAAGAACAATGACTGCTCTGTTTTATTTTGATTTTTTTTTTTCGTTTTTTTTTTCGCTCCATTTTTCTGGTATATATATCTTCCTTTTTATAATTTCGAATCAGAAACTATGAAGAGGAGAGAGAAACTATAAAGAGGAGAGAGAAACTGTGAAGAGGAGAGAGAAAGTAATGGAAAATTTAGTTGATCTTTGTACTTCAATTTCAAATTCTATTGATTCTTCTTCTTCAAATTTGAATTCCTCAGCTGATAATCTGATTTGTGAAGGTAATTTTTCAATTTTTTAAAAACGAATTACTTGTTTGTGATGATTTTGATTTTGATTTTCGTTATTTGATCATTTGAATTCATTTTGATTTTGTTGATCATTAGATTTCTGCAAATCTGAAATTACTCGGATTAATGTATTTTATTAAATATTTTCTTATACATTTTCAGAAATTTTGAATAATGTGTTGGATCAATCGAAAGAAAATGATGTTGATGATGATCCAGAATCTTATGTGGTTGTTGGTCAAGGTATTAGTCCTGTTCTTTTTTCGATTTTATATGTTCTTTTAGTCTAACGTTTTGTTCTTTTATATATTGGTTCTGTAATAAGTGATTGTAAGTGATGTAATAATAATAATTGATTGTAATAATACAGAAAATAATCATTGAACATGTTGCTCTTTTTTGATTTAGCTTGTTGTTCTTTTGATATTACACACATCATTTCAAATTGTTCTTTTATCATTTTTGTTGTTCTTTTATCATTTTTGTTGTTATTTTATTTTTTTCTTGTTCTTTTCATATTGTTAATAGGTGTTCTACATGATATGTTCTTTTCTGTTGTTTATAATGTTCTTTTTCTTTATTTTATTATGTTCTTTTATTTTTTATCTTGTTGTTCTTTTTTGCTTTAGCTTGTTGTTCTTTTGATATTACACACATCAGATCAAATTATTCTTTTGTCATTTTTGTTGTTCTTTTAGTTTTTTTCTTGTTCTTTTCACATTGTTAATATAAGTGTTCTATATGATATGTTCATTTTCTGTTATTTATAATGTTCTTTTCATTTACTTTATTATGTTCGTTTATTTATAATGTTCTTTTCTGTTATTTATAATGTTCTTTCTCTGTACTTTATTATTTTCTTTTATGCTCTATTGCTGTTCTTTTTGTGTTGGTAATGTTCTATTATTTTTGCAGATTTTGAAGAACCAGTTTCACTTGAGGGTAGTGTAGTTAAGGATGATGATGAAGCGTATGAGTTATACAATAGTCATGCTTTTAGGAATGGTTTTGGTACTAGGAAGGGTAAAAAGGAGTATAGGAATGGTACCAAAATAGTTCGGCAGAGGTTCTTTGTTTGTGCATATGAAGGTTTTAAAAAAGCTGATGGTGTTGTGCCTAAATGTTACAAAAAAATTGATAGGAGAACTGGATGCAAGGCATCAGTTCAGTTTGATGTTGATAAGAAAACTGGAGTGTATGTTCTTTCTAAACACTCTCGTGTTCATAACCATTCAATGGTTCCTGCCAATAAGAGATATCTTATTAGGTCACATAGGAACATATCAAAAGAACAGTTGGCCTTCCTTACTACGTTTAGTTGTAGTGGTACTAAGCTTGCTGATGTTCTTAGAGCAATGAGGAAAGAAGTAGGTGGTGAAGCTAACTTAGGATTTACTATTCCCGATGCATATGATGCTGTCAATGCGGAGTAAAAGAATAAGTTGCATGGTTGTGATTCAAATCAATTGATTAGGTGGTTTGCAATGAGACAAGCTAATGAACACGACTTTTATTATGATTTTCAACTTAATGAATTTAATCAATTGACCAACTTTTTTTGGAGAGACGGGAGAATGCGGTCTGATTATGAAGCATTTGGGGATTTATTGATTCATGATACAACATATCGTACTAATAAATACGATATGATATGTGGTCCTTTTGTTGGAATGAATCTCCACACTCAAAATATCATGTTTGGAGTTGGGTTTCTTTTGAATGAGAAGTCATGTTCTTTTTAGTGGCTTTTTAATTCTTTTTTGATATCTATGGGTGGGAAGCAACCGGTTACTATCATGACGGATCAGAGTTCTGCCATGGACAAGGCTATAAGGTATCGTCGATTATGATCCTATTATGTTCTTTATTGTACATTCATTATGTTCTTTTTATTACTTTTAATGTTCTTTTTATTAATATTATATATATATATATATTGCTTTTTGTTGATGTGTTTTAGGGAAGTGTTTCCTAAATCAAGGCATCGGTTATGTACATGGCATATAGGAGAAAATGCTATTGTAAACATCAAAGGTGTTATGGCTAAGGATGGTTTCAAACGTAGATTTGATTATGTTTTGAAATATACTGACACAATTGCCGAGTTTCAGCATTATTGGAATAGGTAATATATATTTTCCTAAATACACTTCATAATTCTGATAGTGTTTTTTTTGTTTTTTTTGTTCTTTTGTTTTCTTTATGTGTTCTTTTATTTTTCTTCTGATGTTCTTTTTATTTTCGTTGTTCTTTTCTATATATTGTTCTTTTTATTTTCGTTGTTCTTTTCTATATATTGTTCTTTTTATTTTCGTTGTTCTTTTTTTTTTTATATATTGTTCTTTTTTATATGTTACGCGTTTTTTGTGTGTACTTTTTGTGTGACTTATTGTTCTTTTTTTTTCCTAAATACACTTTATAATTCTGATAGTGTGTTTTTTGTTCTTTTATTTTCTTTATGTGTTCTTTTATTTTTCTTCTGATGTTCTTTTTATTCTCGTTGTTCTTTTCTATATATTGTTCTTTTTATTTTCGTTGTTCTTTTTTTTATATATTGTTCTTTTCTATATTTTACGCGTTTTTTGTGTGTACGTTTGGTGTGACTTATTGTTCTTTTTTTTTTTGTTATTTGTTCTTTTGTAGTCTTATGACTGATTACAATTGCAAGACACACAAATGGATAGAGAGGTTATATGATTTGAAAGAGAAATGGTGTCCTGCATATAACAAAGAGTGGTTTTCTGGGGGTATTTTATCTTCTCAAAGGAGTGAGACGATAAATCATTCTATTTCTAAGATTAAAAGAACATTGTCAAAAAATAAAAGAACAATAAAATTTCAAAAGTTACCTTGTTCTGTTTCGATTTGGAATAGTTTTGACTCTTGTTCCTTTTTTCTTTGTTTCAGGTTGTTCATCAACCTTCTGTGCATCATCTTCTTGTGCACTAATAATCAAAGAAATATTTTTTTAAGAAGAAAATAATGATTATAAATGATATGATATGTAGAACTAAAAAATATAGAATATACCTCGATCGAAAAGTTAACTTTCTCTTTTTTGGTTGGGGTTTTGGATGTTCATCCTCGTTTTCATCTTTCGAGGCATTGGTCTGTGCATTAAGCCTGTCTTCTTGTACTTTCAGCTGTTCTTGAATGTCTAACAACATTTGTTTCTGTTGAAGTATTTTCTTCCGTTGTTCTTCAATACTTAACATTCTGAAAAAAGAACAAACATAAAAGAACATTAAGATTTATTTCTAAAAATCATAAAAGAACAGAACAACAAAACCCAAAACAAAAAAAACAAGTGCACCGTTCTTAGGATGAACATGGCTTGTATTTCTTCTCCTTCCCCCCCTTTTTTTTTATTTTTTATTTTTCATTTTCTATATATATATAATATTTCTCCTTTGAGATTCATAACTTCTAATTTTAGAAACAAATTCTTGAGAGAGAAAAAGGAGAGTTTTTGGTTTCTCCCAACAGAGGAGAGATTCTATGAGAGAGAAAGTTCAAAACCAATTTTCTCCTTGTTAATTCTATGAGAGAGATTCTACTAGTTTTTTGGTTTCTTCCAACAGAGGAGAGATTCTATGAGAGAGAAAGTTCAAAACAAATTTTCTCCTTGTTGATGAAGGTGCCTCGGGTGATTCAGGTAAATTTTCTCGTTCTTAATTCTATTTTCTTTTCCTATTTTAATGTTCTTTTTTTATAACTTTGTATTTCTATGGCATTAAAATAGTGTGTTCTTTTATAGAATGAGCAATTGTTCTTTTTACATATTTAAAGTGTTGTTTTCATATTTTTTTTGATGAATAAAATAACAGAATTAAAGCATATTTTTAATCTCAAAAAATAAATTGTATCAAAAGTTCAGTAACAAATATTAAAATTCAACGTCGTGTTATTTTTTTAATTAGAATATATGTTGGCGGGAAAAGAACATTTGAAGAACTTAAAAGAACAAGAAAAAATATAGATGTAGTTTTATATTTGTACTTTTGTCTTTTTATATAAGTGTTTGTGTTTTTGCTACTGTTCTTTTTGTGTTTTTTATATAAGTGTTCTTTTTGTGTTTTTGCTAGTGTTCTTTTTATGTTTTGCTACTGTTCTTTTTTAATTAGAACATAAATTAGTTTGAAAAGAAAAATTCAAGCAGTTAAAAGAACAAGAAAAAATATAGATGTGGTTTTATATTTGTACTTTTGTCTTTTTATATAAGTGTTCTTTTTGTGTTTTTGCTACTGTTCTTTTTGTGTTTTTTATATAAGTGTTGTTTTTGTGTTTTTGCTAGTGTTCTTTTTATGTTTTGCTACTGTTCTTTTTTAATTAGAACATAAATTAGTTTGAAAAGAACAATTCCAGCAGTTAAAAGAACAAGAAAAAATATAGATCTGGTTTTAAAGTCCATCAAAAATTCGTCGTTTTATTTACTAGTTTTTTTGTAATTTGGTTGGAAAAGAACAATTTCATCACTTAAAAAGAACAACACACAAATATAGATCTGGTTATAGTTCATCAAAGTTTCGTCGTTCTATTTATAATTAGAACATAAAACGGTTGAAAAAGAACATCTAACATTTTGTGAATTTTACTCCTAAATTGTTACGGAATTTAAATATAAAATGCATAAACTAGAATAATATCGCCATTTTGGTGGTTAGAACACAAATTCAATGTTGAAGAACAATTTAAATTTAAATATAGATCTGGATTTTCAAATTGAAACTGAAACAAACAACTTACTTGGCTTCCGGATTTTCTTCTTCTGGTTTTGAAATTTCTTTGTTCTTCCTTTTCACAAAATCCTTGAGAGGAATCTCATCACTTCTGTTTACAATTGCAAATTTTTAGTATAATTGCCAAAATAATTAGAATTTGAGTTAAAATAAACCAAAATTGGAAGAAGAAAAAAACCAACTTACTCAGCAGAAGCTTTTGGTTCGTCGGATTTTTTCGTTCTACCCATTTTTTTGTAGAAATTGAGTTTAATTGAATTGAGTTAGAAATGCAGTTGAGAGTAGAAGGAGGGAAGTTGATTAGTTTTTTGGGGAAATCGGTTTTGAGAATTGCATTTAACAGGGTACTTTGCAATTTGGGTATTTATACCAATCCTTTTAAGAGGAGAGATAAATAACTTATTAACCTAGTTGCAGTTAACTGCTTTTAATATTTTTACTTTTGTTTTTTTATATTAGTGTTCTTTATGTTCTTTTGTTATTGTTCTTTTAGTATACTTGTTGATTTTCTTTTCTGATTTATTTTCACTGTTTTTTTTTTTTTTTTTTTTTTTTTTTTTTTTTTTTTTTCTGCTACTTTAGTGTTGTTGCGTTTTATTGTTTAATTTTTGCGTTTTTGGACAGGTGCACCAAGAGCACCGTGCACACCCCTGCACAATCTGAGCGTTGGGTTTGGACACGAAGCTAATTATAATAAAAATATCACAATTTACTCCGTACGCAACCCTTGACGAATCGGTGTTAAAAGTAATTTTTTTATTTTTATTTTTTATTTCCTATTTTAAAACACAACGAGGTCGACAATTTACTAAACAACTTTAAACCATTTTTTAAAACTTCAAATCAGCGATAAACAAATACCAGTAAAGATCTTATAATAATAGGAATTCCATTTAAGGTCTGCCATTAAAAAAAAAAAACAAGTCAAGTTGGAGTAAAATTATCCAAATTGCACATAAGGTAATCAAAATAATTTATTAAATCAACTCCTACTAGCATAGGCAGACTAGGTTAATAAGTTTCAGTAACTAAACTGAATGTGTAAATAAAAGTCAAACATTATAATATATAATATATATACGTTAACTAAATTCAACCATACCCACATAAATCTGCTAAAACAAAATCACTGAAATGTGAAGAAAATAGATCAATATCATATCGAGGTTTTCTGAATCTATACTGGGTATACCATTAAAATGGTATACTAAGGTCAAAATAGTAACTTCAGTCGGTATATTAAGGGCTAAATGGTAAGTTCAAGTAAAAAATTGAGTCTGGCCCACGAAAAATAACATTTATCTTTGACTTGTGAGTACCAAACTATGTGGTTTGATACTAAATAAAAATGCAGAATATTAGTATACCATTTCAATGGTATACCCAGTATAGATTAAGACTTCCTCATATCATGCACTCATGAACTTCAGGAGTATCAACACGAGTAAGTCTTAATCTATACTAGGTATACCATTGAAATGGTATACTAATATTCTGCATTTTTATTTAGTACCAAATCACATAGTTTGGTACAAGAAAAGTAATTGTATTTTCTCATGTGATACCAAACAACATACTTTGGTGACATGGTTTCATTTTTATTTGATTCCAAACAACATAGTTTGGTACTCACAACTCAAAAGTAAATGTTATTTTTCGTGAACCAGACTCAATTTATTACATGAATTTATCATTTAACCCTTAATATACCAACTAAAGTTACTATTTTGCCCTTAGTATACCATTTTAATGGTATACCAAGTATAGATTCAGAAAACCTCGTATCAACACCGACACTTAAGCCTAAAAACCCTAAAACAAAAACAACAACAATACTCCACGCACTAGCTAATATTGACTACCCATTTACGCAACAACAAAACTCACAAAACTTACAACACCCACATAGACCAATGTACGAAAATCCATCAATAACACTGCTCCCTTGTCATCTGCGTATAAACACAATGCTTGTTACGACGATAATCAAAACACACATTGTGCCTAACGTTGAGACTCCCACAAACCCCACTTCCCGGGTACGAGATCGTCAACAATGCTATAACAACACAATACACACATGGACAATCATCTCCTTGACAAAGCTATACTAGACTAAATAAACACAACCCACGAGTCACTTAACAACAACTACTACCTAAAATCATGACCGTATAATACTCAAAATAATTACTAAACATGCTTTAAATATGAACAATAATAATCATCAAAATACCCTAATTCCATGATACTAACACGTAATTCACTACAAAAAAAATATCAAACTTAAACTAATTAAAATTACCACTTCTAATTCCCTAATCGAAGGTAAACGAAGAGTACTACTAGTTACCTTGATCGTCATAGGAATAGCTAGTAAGATCGAATTATGCCTCATAAATGAACCTCAAAATAAATATCCATTTGGTCCTTACTCCTCTTCGATCATACTCACGGTTGGAGACGATGCAACCTTTCAAACAGAAAATCCAGCCAGATAGGAAACTGTTAGATTGTGAGAAACTCCTTCCATTGGAGTGTATTCCACTAGTGGAAAAAGGGTCATTTGCATCGCACTTTTAAGCACATTTGCGTCGCACATCGTGCGTGGCAAAAGCTCTCGACGCAAATGACTAAAAGTCATTTGCGTCGCACATTTGATCAAATATATAGGGATTACAATATGATTCCTAATACGACTAGGAACACTAATATGACTAGAAGTCTAATATACATCAAATATCCTAAGAGATTAAATCCTAGCTAGTAGATTTCTATCTCTATCACACCCCCGCAGTCGTAGCGGGAGGAGGGCGTACGCTAAGACTGGATTTGAAATCCAAGAACAAGTGTCGAGGGAGGCCCTTAGTGAAAATGTCTGCAAACTGATACCGCGAAGGAACATGCAACACCCGTACCTGACCCAACGCCACCTTCTCGCGAACAAAATGGATATCCATCTCCACATGTTTGGTGCGCCGATGTTGGACGGGGTTGCTGGATAAATAAATAGCACTAACATTATCACAATAAACAATGGTGGCCTGACGCAGAGGGCAATGCAACTCTAGAAGGAGGTTACGTAGCCAACATGCTTCTGCAACGACATTTGCGACGCCTCTATATTCTGCCTCTGCACTGGATCTAGAAAGAGTGGGCTGACGCTTAGAAGACCAAGAAATAAGATTGTCACCTAAGAAACAACAATATCCCGAAGTCGAACGACGAGTGTCTGCACACCCACCCCAATCAGCATCAGTATATATAATTAAGCGCAAAGTAGATGTAGGATATAAGTGTAATCCGTGATCAATGGAGCCCTGAATATAACGTAGGATGCGCTTTAATGCATTCAAATGAGGTTCCCGTGCATCATGCATAAAAAGACACACCTGTTGCACCGCATAGGAAATGTCAGGGCGAGTAAATGTAAGGTACTGTAGAGCACCTGCCAGACTGCGGTAATGAGTTGGGTCCGCCACAGGAGGACCTGAAATTGCACTAAGCTTTGTATTAGTATCAACAGGAGTGGCAGCAGGCTTACAAGTCCCCATTCCTGCACGTTCCAAAATTTCTTGTGCATATTTTTGCTGAGAAAGTAGCATATAAGAAGGAGTACGGGAGACAGAAATTCCCAAAAAATAATTTAGAGGTCCTAAATCAGTCATTGGGAATTCTGTTTTCAAATGGGTGATCAATCGGTCACGCAAAGCATCAGATGATGTGCACAAAATAATATCATCAACATAAAGTAATAGGTAAGCTATATCATCACCATGCTTAAAAGTAAACAGAGATGTGTCACTTTTTGCAATGACGAACCCCATTTGTAATAAATAATGTGCAAAACGTTGGTACCATGCACGTGGAGCCTGTTTCAGGCCATAAAGAGCCTTACGGAGCATGCATACATAATTTGGAGCCCGTTTATCAACAAAACCTGGTGGTTGATGCATATAAACTGTCTCCTGTAGATCACCATGTAAGAAAGCATTTTTAACATCAAGTTGGTGAATAGACCAACGCCTTGCTATAGCAAGGCCCAAAACGGTGCGAATAGTTACCGGTTTGACCACCGGACTAAATGTTTCATCACAATCGACTCCCTTTTCCTGTGACCTGCCATCACAAACAAGTCTAGCTTTGTGCTGTAAAAGGTCACCTTTTTCATTTTCTTTATGAGAAAAAATCCACATGCCGTTAACAATATTCACCCCCGTAGGTTTAGGCACCAATTCCCAAGTCCCAGTATTAATTAAAGCACCATATTCATCATGCATCACCGCATTCCAATTTTGGTCAGTCAAGGCTAACTTGTGATTTTTCGGAATGGGTGAGCGGGTTAGGGTAGGGCCAGTGGGTTGCACTGTGAGACCATAGTTTGGATTTGGTTTAAAAATTCCGTGGTGGCTCCTAGTAATATGGGGAGAGGGCGGTGCCGGTCTAGTGGGCTGGAGAGGTTGGACACCTCGAAGGGGAGGAGGTGTGTATGGAAGCTAGGCTGCGCTAGGGGTCCTGTGGGCCGGTTGGGGGATGCGTGGGTCCAGTCTGCAAGGGAGGAGTGAGTGGGCCTTGCTGTAGTCCGTGGGAAGGGGGAGGAGTGTACCGGGCTTGCAAGGGGGGAGTTGAATTAATATTATGTGGGGTAGTGTTGACTCCAGAACCGCATGGAATCAACATGATGTGGGGAATGTACCTCAGAATTGGGTGAGATATGGATTGGCAATGCATGTGGGCTTCGTACCTCCAGCGGGTTGGGCGTGGCGGATTGCTCAGGCCCACGGCCCAACCGCGGAGTAGACAGTCCAGGCGCATCCATGGGATGCAACACTGGGCCATTTGTACGTGGGCCATTACTAGCATGCTGCTTCCAAACGTGGGACAATAAAGGGTTGGGTTCATTGGAGTCCAAAAATGAGTAATCCGACACACGAAATTGGCCCAAGTTTTGGAAAGGAAAGGTATGTTCATCAAACGTGACATGTCGGGAGATAAGAATTTTCATTGTTGAAATATTTAAACACTTGTAACCCCTATGGTTGGGAGGATATCCTAAAAATACACATAGGGTGGAACGTGGTGCGAGCTGATGTGGGGTCGTGGCTGAGAGATTAGGAAAACAAAGACACCCGAAAATCCTAATGTGGTCATAAGATGGTATTTTGTGGAATAAAACTTCGGCTGGAGTCTTACTTGTGAAAGTCTTAGTGGGTAAGATATTAATTAAGTATGTTGCCGTCTCTATTGAGTCTACCCAATAGGATGGAGGAAGGGAAGCATGAAAGAGAAGCGTGTGAGACATATTATTTATGGTCTTAATCATGCGTTTGGCCTTTCCATTTTGGGATGAGGTGCGAGGACATGAAAATCTGAAAATCATACCATTTTTTACACAAAATAATTTAAACGGGTCGTTGTCAAATTCCCTCCCATGGTTACATTGAAAGGATTTAACAGGTCGTTCAAATTGGGTGAGAACATATTGGCGGAAATTTAAAAATGATTGAAATGCTTGAGATTTATATTGTAGAGGGATGGTCCAAACAAAATGGCTGAAATCATCTAAAAGTACTAAATAATATTTATGGCCTTTATTGCTACGAATAGGGGAGGTCCATAAATCAGGATGAATAATATTAGAAGAAGAAGATGTAGTACTTAAAGAATTATGAAACGGCAAACAAAAATGTTTTCCTAATTAACAAGAATTGCAAAAATTTGAATTACGATCCTTATTACATGAAATAAATTTCTTAGTCCTAAGGAAGCTTAAAACTTGTTCTCCCGGATGTCCAAGTCTACTATGCCAAGTGGTTGGTGATGAGGCCAATAGGGAAGTTGCAAGACAAGTAGATGGTGTTGTGGTGGTGACAGGATAAAGGTCCCCAGAGCTATTACATCTCGTGATTATATTCCCCGTACGAAGATCCTTCACAGAAAAACCAGTAGGGTCAAATGCCGCTCCAAGCTTAGGATTTTATAGAATTTTATTATGCTTTTTGGTAGTTTTATATAGCTTTTGTTACATTTTTATACCCTTATACCATCTTTGCATTTTTCAGGAAAATATTGGAGAATGATGGGAAATAAGTGGAAAAATGCTCGAATAAGGCCCGTGCGATCGCACGGGAATTTTGTGTGTCCGCACGGGTCAGCAAACTTGGTCTTGAAGTCAAGCTGGCTGTGCGATCGAGTTCAAGAAATGTGTGCTCGCACAAAATTGCAAAAACGATGCAGGAACTTTCAAGAACTGCGTGCGCTCGCACCTGTTTCCAGCCCGCTCGCACAGAATTTTCGTGCGAGCACATGAGGATTTTTGGATTTTTGCCTATCTCAAGACCGCGCGCTCGCACGGAAATGGAGCACGTTCTCACGGTGCAAAGAAGAGAAGTCGTCGCTGAGCACGATCGCACAGATCTGGAGCCCGTTCGCACCGGTGCGATCGCACCTGGGTCTCCGCGGTCGCATCGCTACGCGGGTTGGCATTTCCGAGTAAAAAATTTCTATTTCTAAGGGTCGTATAAGTAGATTTTTTGTTTTATTGTTAAACAATTAATTCCAGAATTAGATTTTCATAAAATTTAGAAAGGTTTCTTAGTCTTCAAGCTTGGGTTTTAGGAGAGAGAATGCTCTATTGGAGAAGCTTGAATTTGTAATCTCTCTCAACTCTTTGATTTCTATTTCAATTTAATTCAATTTTCTTTATGCTTTCATATTCTACTTGAAGTTTTGAATTTTTAATTGCTTTGATGATAACTTTTGATTGATTCTTAATTCTCCTTAATTGCAATTGAATTTCTAGTTTCTTGATTCCTTGCTTATAATCTTTCAATTCCATGACTACTAGATTTGAATTCTTGAATTTCTTAGTTACAAGCATGAGTAGTGAGTAGATTTTAGTTAGGGATAGGGGAGAATCTAGGGCTAAATTAGGGTGAAATTGGAGAATGAATGTTGATTGTTGATGTGATTAAATTTGAGTTGGTGATAGGATGTCCATGACTAATTAAGTAGTAGTTGCAAATGCTAGTTGATTAGAATTGATTGGAATGCATAGTTTAGGTTTGGCAAGACATTGTGAACCTCTTTTATGCAAGTGAATAGTAGGTCTTATATGCAAGTGGTCTAGTTTAGGATTATGCGAAAGCTTTTCTATAGATTAGATACTTCGCGTGTTCCATCCGAGAGGTGGCGAGCACGTCATTGGTTTCTATTCCCCTATGCACTAAGTCTTTGCATCATCATGATTGTTTGATTCCTTGATCGTTTCCCCGATTTCCCTAGCCTATCCCCGATTCCCTAGCGCTTCCCTATTTTGCTTAATTCGTTTGATAGCTTAGTTTCCTAGCAATTAGTTCAAATTCAATCTCGTCTAAACTAGCTTAACTTCTAAACTCAATGCGCTCCGTTTCTTTGGGACGATCCCTATCTTACCGCTATAGTCAATATAGCCGGTAGTTTAGGTGTTTTATAAATATTGTTTGATTAGGTGATATTCGTATAACGACGCGAAAATCGACCTATCAGTCAAATTCAATTGATACCTTATTATCAGTGGTGAATTTACGTACAGAAATTAAATTTTTAGTTATTTGGGGGGCAAGAAGCACATCACGCAGAATTAAAGTAGTATGACTATAACCAGTAACTGGAATGCGATGACCATTACCAACTAAAATATGATTATTAGTGCTTAAATTAAAAAGGGGAATGAGAGTACCTCCGTTATGGGTCATATGAGATGATGCACCGGAATCCATGTACCATGATTGATCTTGAGGGAAAGTCATAGTGGCAAAGGAGTTCGCCAACTCCGTTGGAGTCATGGGCTCAGAAGGAAAGCCCTGTTGCTGCTGGTTCATGGGTTGTTGTTGGGCCCAATACACTTGCCTAGGAGCTGGCCCAAGCAAAGAATTTGGATGTGTTGGGCGGTAATGTTGCTGAGGTTGGGCTGCCCATTGCTGACTTGGGTAAGGAAAAGATGGTTGGGCTACCCATTGTTGCTGATGTGTTTGTTGGACTGGCCATTGGTTTGAGCCTGCCCATGACTGCTGCCCATTTGGTTGTTGCGGCTGTTGAACAATAGGCTGGGCAGGCGAGCTGTTGGCCTGATGGTGATTGCCTCTACCCCTGCCAGACCCTCTGCCCCTGCCACGTCCCCGGCCTCGGCCTCCACCACCCCTACCGCCGCGGGCTGGCTGGTTGTTGGCCGGAGCTACCGCCGGAGGTGGTGGTTGGGCAAAGAATGCAGTGTTTGTACCGCTATTGTCATGGGAGCGTCGTTCTTCTTCAACTAGTAGGCGATTGCGGGCGTTCTCAAAAGTGGGTAGGGGATCCGTTTGTTGGATCATGGTAGCCACAATATCAAAATTAGTATTAACAAGACCTGCAACAAGATATAAGACTAATTTTTGTTCTGACACAGGTTGGTCGACGTTAGCCAATTGATCTCCTAATACTATTAACTGAGTACAATAAGCATTAATGTCAGCAAAATTATTCAGATGCAATGTAGTAAATTGATTATCAAGATAAACAGCCCGTGAGTTTTTATTATCTTGAAAAGTCCCTTTAAGCTTGTTCCAGATTTGTTGTGCCGTATCCCCACGACACAAAATTGATTGCAATAAATCATAAGAAATAGTACCATAAATCCATTGTTTCACAATTGAGTCAAGACGAAACTACATAACGTCAGAAATATCAGTTGGCTTAGGAGTTTTTGGATCTATGTGATCTAGAACATTAAAAGCATGAGCATGACATTTAAATAATTCTACCCAATTGGAATATTGTACCTTTTCACGATCAAGAATAAGAGGGATCGCATTCTTGATATTATTTACGCCTAAAGCCGGGTGAAATTCGGTTGAAGTCGTGCGGGGAGCCGGGACATCGACGTCATCATCCTTAGCCATTGAAATTGGCTGCTGCTCTCGTGGGGATTTTTTTTAGCTTTGGTAAGAGACAAAAATTGTTAATTGTGGTGGAATTTATCAGTGGGATACGGTAGCTTGGCAAGCAATTAACAATATTAGGCGGAAAAGAAAATTATGTGGTGGGCGTACCGAACTACCAGGATACGAAAATAAAATTTATGGAAACTAGATCGATAATCTAAGCTGTGATACCATGTTAGATTGTGAGAAACTTCTTCCATTGGAGTGTATTCCATTGATCAAATATATAGGGATTATAATATGATTCCTAATACGATTAGGAACACTTATATGACTAGAAGTCTAATGTACATCAAATATCTTCAGAGATTAAATCCTAGTAGATTTCTATCTCTATCAGAAACTACAAGGAACATGTGTAAAAGTGAAGGAGAAAACTAGATAGAGAGGAGAATTGGTAGAATTGAACCAAGTGAAATGGAAACAATGTGAAGTATTATGTACTATATTTGAGAAGAACATCGGGTGAAGATGAAATGGATGGATGAACATAGAGCTGGCAATGGGTTGGGTTGGGTCGGGTCGAAATCAGGTCCACCCATTTATAAATGGGTTGAGATTTTCTAACCCAAACCGACCTGTTTAATTAAACAAGTTGAGATTTTCAAATCAACCCAACCCAACTATAAACGGGTGGACCTGAAATTGACCCATTTAAATATTTTTTTTCCCACTTTTAAGTGTAAATTGACATGACTATAGAGTTGTGAGGTGATTTTTCTGTGGCATATTTCATAGCAAAAAGTAATACTTCAATATGTATTTGGCATGAATCAAAACGTTAAATAATTATTTAGTGTTGAAAGAAAAATGAGAAATAAAATCTTTCAATAACATTCTACAGATCTATAACACATACTTGCTTGAACTTAAACGGGTTAGACGGGTTATTTTTTGGTTGAAAATTCAAACATAACCCAACACATTTAATTAAACGAGTTGGGTTGGGTTGACCCATTTAATTAAACGGGTTTGGTTGGGTTGACCCATTTAATTAAACGGGCTGGGTTGGGTTGACCCATTTAATTAAACGGGTTGAAAATATTGACCCAACCCTTTATTATTGGGTTGGGTTTGGGTTAGGTTGGTGGGTTGGATCAATTTCTGCCAGCTCTAGATGAACCGACACAATTCTACCCTTTAAAAAGCCAAAAGATGAAAACTAACATTCTAATTAATACCTACTATACCCTTAAAATCCTTCTTCAAAATAATCAATTTCTCGTAAGAATAGTGTCTTGACTGAATTACCCTTATGTACTCTTCATTTACGGTTTTACCCTGGCATTATTTGCTTTCTCTGCCTCCCTTCTCTGTCATAACAAGACCTCTCAGCCCCAGAATTCCAGAACCAAAACCCATCTTCTTCTATATATATTTTCTCTGTTTTCTCTTCTCTGCATCCATAGCTAGATTTCGATTTTCTTATCTCTCGTCAACCATCGTCGTCATCACCGCTGCCGCTTCCATGGCCACCTCCAAGAATAAGGTAATAATTATTCTCTCCAACATTTTTTTTCAAATGTCTGATTGATTGATGATTTAAACAAACAAACACAATTGAATGTTTCGCTGTTGTTTTTGGTGCTTTGGTTCATGGAAAGTGTGATTAATTTTAACCTTTTTGTTTGTTTATTTCTTAATTTTAGGGTTTATAATCGAATTATTGAATATCAGTCAACTGACGTTGCAAAGTACTCATCACTTGTAGAAGATCGACTCTTGACACCAAGTCCAGTCTTTGAATTTTAGGGTTTTCTTTATGCCAACTTGTGTAATCAAATTAGACCAATATTTTAGATTTTCTTCTTTTAGGGTTTGCAATTGGTGTTTTTCTAGGTTCAGGGGTAATCCAGTTACTATTCACGAGCAATTGAAGGAAGGGATAAAGTGATAAAAGTGCAATGGATCAAAAGTTTGCATTTTTTCAGATTACAATTTGTTGTTTGCAATTGTTATTTTTCAAGGTTTAGGAGTAATCCACTTACCATATAGGACCTTTTCTTTTCTGGATAATTGGCTATAGAACTTTCTTAGTAAGAAGATACATTTTTCTATATTTAGGATTTGGTGTCGCTGCAATTAAAAAGTGTTGAGTCTTAAGGACAATATCAATCCTTTTGGCCTTATCGATATCCCTTCACTAATCATGATCAATGTCAACTTAAACACTGGCAACACTGCTGATAAATAAAACAGATTGAAGAATATGCAAAGTTGATGATAAATGGATAATCAACTAGGAAAAGGAAGTTACTCCATCCCACTCTAAACAACAACTTATGGGTCGAAGCATACATAACCATTACATTATTGTGGCAAAATTACAATGTGGAACATAAAAAACGATGTCAAACTTGTTATTCTAACCATTAAAGAGTAATAGTAATGTTAGTCCCAAAATCATTGTACGTTTATTGTACAATTCATTGAGCCTCTCGGTTACTTTTGCAATGTGTCGTTAAATAGCAATACCACTAAGGTTTCTGCCATATCCGTTTAGGTTTTACAAACTACAATCAATTCCTCCAAGACTAATGAGTTTCTAATGAAGTATTTGACAATTTTCAATTCCTATTTTGTATGCTCACAGTCCTTTATTGCAATCCTTTTGAGATGAGACCCCAAACAAGAAGTGATCGTGTTATTGCTAACCCATTCCCTACATTCCAAGGCCTCCATATTCTCATAGTCTATGTTCTTCTCAACCGATGCATAATTAGATTGAATATTGGTATATAGTTGTGATTTTGTGAAAATATATGCACTGAGTGTTTGTTTCAATTTCTCACAAAACACTTCAACTTATATAGTGGTAAAAAATGGGAGTCGAAGTTTAACTATAGGTAACATAAACATAAAAGTACTAAATCAAATCCCAAAACATTGTGGGACTCAAAAAGAAAAAACTATTTGAATTTGTTGGCCCCGATAATGATTCTACAGCAAAACAGTTGCCTTCCCCTTCTTCTTTATTTTCTTTCATGTAGAATTCCAACTTCTTTCCCTCCAAAATATATCTGTCATAAGCGATTTTTTTGTCGTTTACAACCACCACTTAATAAAAAAAACTAACCAACTATATTGTTATTGTGGAATGTGTAGAGATCTTTCCAAGAGAACGAAAGGGAGAGTTTAACAAACAAACAAACAAACAAACTTGAGCTAGCTTAGAAATAAGAGAAAGGATTCACTAACAAGATAACAACTAATTGATAGACAACACAGAAGGAAAGACTTAGGGGATTAGGGATGGACAAGGATTCATTGGGAAAAGGTGAAGTGCAAGCATGCTTGGTATTTTCGTGACATGACAAAGAGGGGACTAACCACAATTAAAGCAATTAACATCGTTCGGATAAACGAAATAGCTATCTAATCTTGATGGGAAGATTTCTCATAACTTCAGGACAAGAGACACTCACAAGATTCACAAGCTAGCCCATATGCTATTACCAATCCTCAATTTCTTGTCAAACAAGTAATAAACACTCTAATTAACAAGCAACTAGTTTATCATTTGCAAATACTAACTTAGTTAGTCAAGGAAATCCAAATCATCAAATCACAATTTAATAACAAAATTGGCATGATTCCCCTTATAATTTCCCAACTACTACCCATGTCCTACCCTTACCCCTACCCCTAGCAAGGAATTACTCTAAAGCCATGGAAACAAAAAACAAGCTAGATTAGGAAATCAATATCTTGCTAGTTAATTAATAACGAAATCAAATATAACAAAATTACTGTTATCAAACATACTTTTGCGGTGTTCTCAATATGAAGGAAATCAACAATAATAGCAAAGGAAAAAAATGGAAAGACAATAACAGAATAAAAGGAGAGAACAAGATGAAGGAGAAAGAAATTTACTAATATGCTTCAATTGGTTTACCCTTGAAATGGATCTTCAAAAGCCATAAAACTAGCCTAAGTGTTTCTCTCTCTAAAACTGTAAGGAAATTTGAAAATTAGAATGGGATGTTTCATTCGCACTTAGTGCGACGAGCAGGTACTAGTCAGACCCAGGAGAGGCACATTGGACTGATGCCAAGAATATCCTAAAGTACCTGAACAGGAAAAATGATCAATTTCTGCTCTATGGTGGCACAAATGAGTTGATTGTTAAGGGATATACGGATGCAAGCTTTAATACTGAGAGAGATAATTTCATATCACATTCTGGTTTTATGTTCTGCCTTAATGACAGAGCATTAAGCTGGAAAAGTGCTAAGCAAAGCACTATTGACGATTCTACAACTGAAGCCGGGTATATTTCTGCCTTAGAAACAACAAAAGGAAGTTGTTTGAATTCGGAAGTTCATTGAAGAACTTGGGGTTGTCCCCTCCATAAAGGGACCGATGGCTTTATATTGCTATAATATTGGAGCCATTGCCCAGGCAAAGGATCCTAGGAGCCAACAGAAGTCCAACCACGTATTGCGGCGATTTCACATACTTCGAGAAATCGCTAAACAGAAAAAAATTGAGATTTGCAAGGTTTGAGCTGTTAGGTTATGATACATATAAAGCATATATATTTCATACGGAAAAACCATAAAGCCAAGAATCCAAATTAATTGCCACATAACAATTAGCATAATTTAGGATACATAAATATGTAGCGTGCCCTCCCTAGCTGCTCCCGAACCGAACAAGAACAAGTTTAGGACTCCAAGTGTAGTCCCTCCGTAGATAGTCAACAACACGTTCGGATCCGCCTTAGATTTAATTAACTAGAATTCAACCTAAGGTTTTAAGTTATTCGAATAATTGTGGCAAATTATTATCTTAGCTTTAACCTTAAAACTATATGAATACTTGAATTGGGTTATTATAAATTGTGAATGCCATCACCTATTTATAGGGTTGGAATAATGGAATTAGAAGTCTACTAGGTTTCAATTAATCTAATCCTATTAGAATTAGACATTAATTAAAACTGATAAGTTAATGTTTAATTCAACAACTTACTCTAGTAACTTTAGATAATTAATCTTTAATCTAATCCTAATTTCTTAAGGATTCGATGCATGCACGAACTCAACGCACACACGCACGCACAACCCACAAGGGGCGTTGGGCGCGAGCGCGCACGGAGCAGGCTCGGCCCACAGCGCTGCTCGCAGCCCATTGCTTGGGAGCGCCAGTTGCCTTACTCGCTGGGCCTGGCCTTGCGTGCTGCTTGGCTGGGCCTCCGTGCCTTGGCGGGTTGCTATGTTGCCTTGCGCGCATGGGCTTGCTAGGCGCAGGCCTGGCTTCGTGCTGAGCCTTGCGTCTAGCAATCTCGTCCGATGTTTATTTCGTACGACGCGCTTCCGCTTAATTTTCCGATTCCGGAATTCATTCCCGATTCGAACAATATTTAACATTTCCGATTCCGGAATTAATTACCGTTTCGAACAAATATTTAATATTTCCGATTCCGATAATATTTCCGATTCCGACAATATTTCCGATTCCGACAATATTTCTGTTTCCGGCAATATTTCCGATTCCGGCAATATTTCCATTTCCGATAATATTTTCCGATACGTTCTATGTTTCCGTTTCCGGCAACATCTATGACTTGGATAATATTTATATTTCCGATACGATCCATATTTCCGTTTCCGGCAATATCATCGTTTCCGGAGTATTCGTAATTTGCCTTTGACGATTTCAGCTCCCACTGGAACCGAGATCCGTCGATTCCGAATATCCATAAATGGAGTATTTAACTCATTTAAATACTTGATCCGTTCACGTACTATTTGTGTGACCCTGCGGGTTCAGTCAAGAGTAAGCTGTGGATTAATATTATTAATTCCACTTGAACTGAAGCGGCCTCTAGCTAGGCATACAGTTCACTTGATCTCACTGAATTATTAACTTGTATAATTAATTAATACTGAACCGCATTTATTAGACTTATAATTGAATGCATACTTGGACCAAGGGAATTATTTCCTTCAGTCTCCCACTTGTCCTTAGGGACAAGTGTGCATTTCCTAATTCCTTTGTCGCTTGATGCTTGCTCATGAACATAAGGTAATGCTTGCTCATGAACATAAGGTAAGAGTTGTCATCCTTATTATGTCTAGAGGTGTTTCTCGATTTCAGAATTCAACTCATCAAATAAATAGATATCATAACCTATGATTCATCTGAGCACGACCATTCATTTTACAGTTTCTAGCTCTCCGAGTGGCCTTGTACAACTTTCAGCATCTCATCCCGATTTATGGGAGGACAATCCCAATCTTGCGATCTTGAGATTAGACTTTTTTTGATAGGTGATTACCCGAGCGTTGCCGTTATAGCCTCCTTTTATGGTGCGACGGTTGACAACGTCAAAGTAACCAGTTCTCAAACAAGTAATCTCAAATCACTCAGGTATTGAGGATTAATGTCTAATAATTTTAATGAAATTTACACAGGTCTGTCCGATACTAGTCTTCCCAAAGTAAGTATCTATGCAAATGTTTGCGACATTGCCATGTCCACATAGTTCAAGAAATAGAACTACTAGTCATCTTGCATTCTAGTCGTCTAGCGTTTTCTATGCGTCCACCTTTATAGAAAACTTCCGACCAGGGACCATTTTCAACTTTTGACATTCAAGTTCACTTGATAGACATTTCTTAGTCACAGGACTGGTCCTGACAGTCTACCTTGAATATATTGTCAAATTGAAAGGACTCATCATTTAATACTAAACCAAGATTAAATGGAATATGAAAATATATTTCATATATGATAAATGTTCAATCCCAATGTTTTACAACCATGGGCCTCAAACCCATCTATAAAACAATTAATGGAACTCATAGCTATTCTTGATTTCCAGTGCCATAATGTGAGTGTTGTTTCTCACTTGTTGCATAGGTTTAGTTATCATGCTTTGCCAATCTTAATATCCTTTTCATCGAATGTTCTTCGAGATAGATGATAAGATCTTTTGAGTATGTTTATTTTGTGATCTAGTCTTTCTTGCTACAATAGCGGTTCTACGCATTTTGCAATGAAAAACCATCAAGTCACCAGACATGTGATCCACCCAAGTTCAGTGAAGAACTCTTTAACATAAACAACTCTGTTTCATTGCTTCTCAGGCAATAATTACTTTTACTTCAACTGTTTAGGTTGCTAGTGATGCTTTGTTTGGATTTACTTATCCAAGCAGTTCATAGATATGTGGAAGACTTTCCATCTATATTTCAGAACATAGAAATTAATGTTTAATTTCCCACGCAACAACTCATGGTCTCTAATCCATGTTGCCATTTCAAAACACGATGCTCTATAGCTGGTCCTTGCCAATGGTTAACTCCAATAGGATCTTTCTTGATCCTTTGCCAGTGTTTATGCGTGTAGCATCAATATTTAGCATATCTTTATTTCCTTGAATCAAGAACTATTCTTATGTACCTTTTCAAGTACCATAAATTTTTCTTGATATCAATCTAGTTGATCTTCACTTAGATCAATAGAGATTGGTATATGTTCGTCATGCCTAAAGCCTTACGATACGTTTTTGGCGATCCTCATATTATATCATACATGATAAATTCTTTTGCAGAATAATTCCCAATTGAATTCTATTCATGTAACTTTAGCTATCCAATTTCAGTAGATACTAAATCCAGCTAAATTCTTTGACATATAATGTAGGTGAAGAATCTCACTTAGATCCTTTGATGCTTAACTTAGTAAATGCTTATATATAGTTCAAACATTCATTACTTAGATTTATTCACATGGGTAGAATATCTCCAATGGAGTCTTTCGTGTTTGATTTAGTAAATCCCATTACTTAATCCAAAACAATAATATAAGATCTTTGTAAATAGATCTTAAACCCAGTATGTACTAAGTTTCGCCTTGGTCCATCATTGATGAATAATTTTCAAATCTAAGTCATTTAGCATTTGAATGTTATTTCACAATAGAGAGATATGTGTGTGATACACATAGGACCAATTAAGTTTTACGTACTCCGACTAAACTTCTTATATATCTATAAGAATTATGTACATTTTATATGAAACTAAAATACTTATTAGTTTCACTAAAATACAATTCCAATTCCCAATTGCTTGCTTAAATATGTACTTAGATTTCATAAGCTAGCTTTCCTTTTCAAGTATTTATTTGGATCCACAAATCCTATGACATACCATGTACATAGTTTCTTCCAACATTTGATTGAGGAAGATGTTTTGTCATCCTATTGCCATATGTACCAATATGCAATCATTGTTTGAATTATAGACTTGAGCATTAAGATTATGCACGAGGCTTCAACACAATCCATGCCATGAATTTGCTTGTAACCTTTAGCAACTAATCTAGCTTTGTGTGTGAACACAATTCCATGTTTTATGGTTTTTATCATTAAAACCAATTTGCAACCAATAGATGTAAATCATTCTTGCAAATTAACAAAATTTCAATTTTGTCATCAGAACATTGAGTATGTTTAAATGGCCTTTAACCAATTAAACATTAAGTCTATATATGGCCTCTAACCACACTAGTGGAAAAAATACCTATTGAGGGGGGCATTTTGGGTTTATTGAGGCGAACAAGGCCCGCTGCGACAGACGTAGCTTCAACAGCTCAGTGATCTGTTGAGGCGGGCTTTGTTCGCCTCAACAGGTGATCTGTTGTGGGGGGCTTTCAAAAGCCCGCCTCAACAACCTCTACAGAAACGCGAAAAATAAGGACCTGTTGAGGGGGGCATTTAAGAAGCCCGCCTCAACAGCCTCCTCTGTTGAGGCTCACTTCTTAAATGCCCCCCTCAACAGGTCCTTATTTTTGCGCCAAAAATTCATATGTTGTTGAGGCGTACATTAAAAGCCCCCTTCAACAACATTAATTTTTTTTTTTCCAAATTCTTTTAAAATATAAAATAGGCGGCAATAACCACAACTAGATATATACTCCATTGAGTATTGAAACCTGTACCCAATAACCACCAAAATAGCAAAGGTATGAATCTGCTTATCTTTGATAAATAAATCATTACATTAACTTCATTTATATTAACCCAACAGAGCAAAGCGTATATATAGTACGTATGTTTACAATTTTTAAACACCTAGCTAGTCTAACAAATTACAACTAATATTAACAACTAAAGACAAAAGGCTAGAGAGCTAATCTAACAAATGTCTCTAATCCAGCCACTTAGGTCCCTTTAGATCATGCATTACAAACCTTAAGTAAGGTCGTGTTGATTTTCTTCCAATTGACTCGATCCCTAGCCTGCAAGTTGCATGGAAGGAAAATATATATAAGTACCAAAGTTTACACTCACGATATTGTCTTTACATTCCATTGAAGCATAAAATTAAAAGATATAGTTGCAGACTATAGAGATAATTAAGTACGTTGTTGACCTATAACGACCCAATGAGCCTTAAATGTGCATACGTAGATTAGAATGAGTTTTAGAAAGTTAAAACTATGTATATTAGTCATGTAATAAGAATCAAATGAGTCCTTAGGTTCTTTAGTTCAAAGTTGGGAGCGGAAATGTCATTTTAGCTCTAAACATGACCTATAACGACCTAATGAGCCTTAAATGTGCATAAATAGATTCGAATGAGTTTTAGAAAGTTAAAACTATGTATATTAGTCATGTAATAAGAATCAAATGAGTCCTTAGGTTTTTTAGTTCAAAGTTGGGAGCGGAAATGTCATTTTAGCTCTAAACATGACCTATAACGACCTAATGAGCCTTAAATGTGCATAAATAGATTCGAATGAGTTTTAGAAAGTTAAAACTATGTATATTAGTCATGTAATAAGAATCAAATGAGTCCTTAGGTTCTTTAGTTCAAAGTTGGGAGCGGAAATGTCATTTTAGCTCTAAACATGACCTATAACGACCTAATGAGCCTTAAATGTGCATAAATAGATTCGAATGAGTTTTAGAAAGTTAAAACTATGTATATTAGTCATGTAATAAGAATCAAATGAGTCCTTAGGTTCTTTAGTTCAAAGTTGGGAGCGGAAATGTCATTTTAGCTCTAAACATGACCTATAACGACCTAATGAGCCTTAAATGTGCATAAATAGATTCGAATGAGTTTTAGAAAGTTTTAACTATGCATATTAGACATGTAATAAGAATCAAATGAGTCCTTAGGTTTTTTAGTTCAAAGTTGGGAGCGGAAATGTCATTTTAGCTCTAAACATGACCTATAACGACCTAATGAGCCTTAAATGTGCATAAATAGATTCGAATGAGTTTTAGAAAGTTAAAACTATGTATATTAATCATGTAATAAGAATCAAATGAGTCCTTAGGTTTTTTAGTTCAAAGTTGGGAGCGGAAATGTCATTTTAGCTCTAAACATGACCTATAACGACCTAATGAGCCTTAAATGTGCATAAATAGATTCGAATGAGTTTTAGAAAGTTAAAACTATGTATATTAGTCATGTAATAAGAATCAAATGAGTCCTTAGGTTCTTTAGTTCAAAGTTGGGAGCGGAAATGTCATTTTAGCTCTAAACATGACCTATAACGACCTAATGAGCCTTAAATGTGCATAAATAGATTCGAATGAGTTTTAGAAAGTTTTAACTATGCATATTAGACATGTAATAAGAATCAAATGAGTCCTTAGGTTCTTTAGTTCAAAGTTGGGAGCGGAAATGTCATTTTAGCTCTAAACATGACCTATAACGACCTAATGAGCCTTAAATGTGCATAAATAGATTCGAATGAGTTTTAGAAAGTTTTAACTATGCATATTAGTCATGTAATAAGAATCAAATGAGTCCTTAGGTTCTTTAGTTCAAAGTTGGGAGCGGAAATGTCATTTTAGCTCTAAACATGACCTATAACGACCTAATGAGCCTTAAATGTGCATAAATAGATTCGAATGAGTTTTAGAAAGTTAAAACTATGTATATTAGTCATGTAATAAGAATGAAATGAGTCCTTAGGTTCTTTAGTTCAAAGTTGGGAGCGGAAATGTCATTTTAGCTCTAAACATGACCTATAACGACCTAATGAGCCTTAAATGTGCATAAATAGATTCGAATGAGTTTTAGAAAGTTTTAACTATGCATATTAGACATGTAGTGTAGAATGTTGCACTACACTATTTTCATCTTGCCTTCTAGTGTAGAATGAGTTTCCACTATTTTGCACTACACTCTTTTCATCTTGCCTTCTAGTGTAGAATGTGAACCCATTGATATCATATCCTTCAAAAGATCGAACACATAGTCGAGGACCTCGAGATAACCACTTGATCGTATCAGAAACATCATGGTCTTGTTTCTTTCCAACTTCCTTCTTAAACCATTCAATAAATGTGCGATTATGTTCCCGCATCAACGCTCTTTCCTTCAACTTAGGATTACAATGTTGCAATTCAAGCAGATGCTTTTCTAAATAAGGATGAACCTCTGTAAGATGCTGCAACACACAAAGATGTGCCTTCTTCTTCCTCTCCGATGGAGGAGATATCACATTTTTACCAATTACTCCCTCCCCTGCGAGCCTACCAACATGTCGAGATTTTGGAAGTCCTATTGGTTCAAGGCTTGACAAAAACTCAGCTAGATATCCAGAAATCTCTTCTTTAAGGACTCCCCGAATGATACTACCCTCTGGATTAGCCGGATTCCTTACTTTGTCCTTTAAAGTCTTAAAAAATCTCTCAAAAGGATACATCCATCTTAAGAACACCGGACCACATAACTTGACTTCGCGAACTAAATGGACAATCAAATGCACCATTATATCAAAGAAAGAAGGCGGAAAATACATTTCAAATCGACATAGAGTTTCAACAACATCATTGTGCAAAGCATCCAAAGTCTCCGGATCAATCACCTTAGCACATATGGAATTGAAAAACAAACAAAGTTTTGTTATAACATGTCTCACGTGTTTCGGCAATATCCCACGAAGTGCAATTGGCAAAAATACATTAATCAGTGCATGACAATCATGAGACTTCATACCAATCAACCTAAGGTCCGAGAGAGACACTAGGCGCTTAACATTCGACGAATATCCCGAGGGAACCTTAATGCCATGTAAGCACTCACAAAACTTCTTCTTCTCCTTTCTCGACATTGTGTAACACGCTGGAGGCAGAAAGGTCTGTGTACCATCCTTTTTTTAACAGGCCACAAATCTGGTCGAATATTCTTCTTTTTCATATCTTTCCGCACATTCTCATTGTCCTTGGTCTTTCCTGGTATGTTTAGCAAAGTCCCGATGATAGCATCGCACACATTTTTCTCAATGTGCATTACATCGAGACAATGCCTAACCGACAAATCTTTCCAGTAGGGAAGATCCCATAATGGAGACACTTTCTTCCATAAAACACCCTTTTTAGACTTGGACTTGAAGCACTTACCGTATTTGGTTTCAACATTTTTGATACGTTCATAAACTTGTGATCCTGTCAAAGGTGTACGAGCTACTCCTTCCTCGGTGAACCCATTGAATTCCTTCTTCTTCTTACGATAAGGATGATATCGACTAAGGTGCTTCCTGAAATCTGGGTAGATATTTTTCTTGAAATGATCCAACCGTGTGGGCTTCATGTCCTCTTCACATATAGGGCATGCTTGTTCTCCTTTGGTTTTGTACCCAGACAAGTTTCCATAGGCCGGAAAATCATTTATGGTACAGAAAACCATTGCCCGCAATGTAAAGTTTGAGTTGGTGTGAGCATCGAACATTGGAACACCTTCATTCCACAACAATTTCAAATCATCTATGAGTGGAGCGAGATACACATCTATATCATGTCCTGGCTGCTTAGGCCCTGAGATGAGGAGTGACAACATGATATACTTGCGTTTCATACACAACCATGGAGGAAGATTGTAAATTGCAAGAAGAACCGGCCAAGTGCTATGCTGACTACTCAGAGAGCCGTATGGATTCATCCCATCTGTACATAGAGCAAGTCTCAGATTTCTAACCTCCTTGCCAAATTCAGGATACTTCTTATCAATAGTTCTCCATTGAGGAGAATCAGCCGGATGTCTAAGGAATTCATCTTTCTTCCTCCCTTCCGCATGCCACCTCAGATACTTAGCATTCTTCTTTACGGAGAACAAGCGCTCAAACCTAGGTATGATCGGAAGATACCACAATACCTTGGCGGGCGGTCCCCTCTTAGCTGAATTGGCCCCTTTACGCTTGTAACGCGACATAGAACACGTTGGACACTTATCCAAATTTTCATACTCTTTTCTGTAAAGAATACAATCATTTGGGCAAGCATCTATCTTGACGGCCTCTAAGCCTAAGGGATTCGTCAATTTGTTGGCATAATAGGCAGAGGTGGGAATGTCATTGCCATCGGGAAACCAAAGACCTAGTCGTTTCAATAATTTCGTGAAACTTTCTTCGGTCCAACCACTCTCCGCTTTCAAGTTGGAAAGTGATGCCACACATTCTAACAATTTGAATTTTGTACACCCAGGGTACAAAGGCGTCTCAGCAGCCTTTAATACCTGCTCGAGTATGTGAGGTCGTCCATTCAAGTGATCTTTCACCGCATCCATCATTTCATTTATTTCATTATCTTCTTGCTCATCATCATCCATCTCATTATTCTCAGAAATATCAGAATCACTCTCATCACTCTCATCACTCTCTGCCAGAACATCAAATTCATTCACACTAGAACTTGGACGATCAAGTATTTTCTCACCATGCCAAAACCAGACATGGTAATCTTGCTTAAACCCACGACGAAATAAATGATCCTCAATTTCATCAATATCACCTAACCGCCTTACATTGTTACAATCACGGCAAGGACAATAGATCTTTGCGGCTTTCGTATTCCGTTGGTGTGCTAAAGCACATCTAAGGAACTCCTCAACCCCACTCAAGTATTCCACCGTAGTATGGTCACCGTACATCCAACGACGACTCATTTCTAATAACACAAGGTTTTACACAGAATTAGATAAATCAAGCCACAAATTCTTAATTTTGACACAAGAACTATACATCAGAAAAATGGTAAGACCTCATCTCAATTTTAAAACCAAACAAAACAGGAATATGTGTCAACATTAACATTTATTAGCTTCACATAAGATTTCACAGGAATAAACTAAAATCGATTTAAGTATAAACTAGCTTGGCATAAGATCTTTGTTCTCTAATGATGCAATCTTATCCAAAGATAAAATATCAGTAAAAACCATCCTCCAGTACTCAATCAATAGATCCCAGCGATGCTCATGTTTAGGTTTTAAATTAGTTACGAAACCCGCATTCAGTGTAATTAAACCCATTTGCAGATTAGGTTAGCGGAATTGGGAGACTACACTTTGAAACACTAACAGGGTAGCAGAAAAAAGGCAACGTATTCACTTGGATTGGGTTCTGTTCGGGTTAATTCGGTTTACTTCATATTCATTCAGCTAAAATCAGATCAATCTAGCGATATCCTCAAACTCTGACTACCTTCTTTCAAGTACAATACAGGTCCAATAAGAAATCTTGAAGTAAATAATCCAGTTGAGAAGATCATGGACAGAATCAGTTCACTGATGTTTATGAACTACAATGAAATCAACCAACACAATCATATTATACACACACACACATGGACTTAACTAGCAAGAATAATCCTAATATATTGGCTTTCTGGTAACTTCAACTAAACAAGCATAAGGCAGATACAGAAAGACATACAGCATATTTTTGACAATAGAGTCCTAAACTATGTGTATATTGCCAAGATAGTTTCCTTGTTTACGTCATTGATGTTAAGTAAATGGAATCAATTCACTGATGTTCAAGAACTGCAAGAAAATTATCCAGTGATACAATTAGATTACACAAACATGGACTTGACTAGCAAGAATCATTCTAATATCTTCGCTTTTCGTGGTAGCTACTTCAATTAAACAAGCACAAGGAAGATACAGAAGGACAGCAATCCACTGCACCAAGAAAATGCAACAAACATAGAAATCCAGCCATTTTTTTGATAATTAAGTCCAAGACTATATGTATATTATTGAGAACATAACTAGTTGCCTAATGCCTACTTTACATCATGTAAATCATTGCACATTACTGAGATTTCTTACCATCTACCAAAAGGGGCGGTTAATCCCTAAACAATCCCAAAATACCAAATTAAGTTCACTCTTAATGAAGACAAAAATTTCACAGAAGTATGAGCTTACTTCTTGAATAAGCATACCAATAACAGTAAGCTCCGGTGAAGAACCGAGTGTGAAGAACATCAATAGATAGCCTCTATGCATCTAATTTCCATCTATTAAGAACAATAGAAACAATAATCCACTGCATTTACCAAAACCCCTCTTGGAAAGGGGGAAAAACTAAATTCTTGTTTAACATTTGAAGTTTAGGAAGCGCTAATCACCAATCATTTTTTAAGGTTTAGATTACATCCCAAAATTAAAGGACCGTATACTAACTAAGAACATAGACAGAACAAAAATATTGCCGAAAAACCCTAATCCCCAATTTTTCGCAATTGCAGATTTCAAACAACAGCATCAAAAAATTGTCAAGATTTCTACAAACAAATATGAAGAAACTATTCTATTTCCACTAAACTTCTACAGAAATTTAGTCATCGATTCGCAAATTTGACAGTAAATCCAAACAAAAATTGTAAAAAATGAAAACAAGTTAAACAGATTTAAGAAGAAATTGAAGCTTACTTAAGAAAATTGCTTGAGTTGATCGGAAATTTGATTGAGTTTCCGGCGCTTTTCTTGATGATCTTCTCAACGGATACAAAAATGTCACAGTATGAGTTTGCGTTGGAAGCTAGAGATGTGAAGTACGACGACCAGTTTGGAAGAGATGTCGCAGCTAGCTTATCTGTTTGGCGGTGGTTTTGATTTAAATTTAATGTGTGCCTATTGAGGCGGGCAAATGAAGGCCCCCTTCAACAGAAAGACCCTATTGAGGCGGGCAATTAAAAGCCCCCTTCAACAGCTTCTTTCTATTGAGGCGGGCTAAGAAAGCCCCCTTCAACAGCTTCTGTAGAAGCGAACACCACAAAAGCCCGCCTCAACCTGTTAGTAAAATATTTGACCCGCGTTGACTAAGTAGCTATTGAGGCGCGCTTATGTATGCCCCCCTCAACAAGGGGGCTACAACAAGGGTTTTTTCCACTAGTGCCATTTTAGGGAATCTATATTTCGTCATAGCTTTCTTACATGTCACATACTCATTATTCTGTTGATAATAGTTTGACTGCAAGTTGTAGGTTTCTTCACTATCTAATAGAAGAATCTCATAGTTTCAGTGACCTAAACTCTATGTTTCTTCACTATCTAATAGAAGAATCTCATAGTTTCAGTGACTTGAACTCTATGTCTACTTGGGTATAGAACATCAAACAATAGAATATCAACAGGCACTTTGAGAGTCCTTTGAATATTCTATTCTCCTTGAAGCACTTGTAAAATCTTCTAAGAGATGTCTATTCTTAAAAGCCACTTCTAAAGTCCATAAAGAATACGTGTTCGGATTTTCTAAAGAACTTCGAAAAGCCTCCGGAATGTCCGTTTATGTTTGTTGTTCTCCTCGAATACTTTCGAGGTCTATTTTCTTCCACTTGTCATTTTGGAAACGAATCTCCAAAAGGACATTATTTCGAGCAAACAAACATCATGTTCTCAAAAATTCGTGGTAGAAACAATACCCTTGTGTCTCATTTGAATAAATCACAATGATACATATATCTATATTTGGGCCTTAGTTTGTCGAATAACAAACACTAAGCTCCCACTGAGTTTAGCAACTCTTTAGATATTTATTATTGAAAAGATATTCTGAAATTACTTTTCAAATAGCTTTGACGAATTTGGTTTAGTTTGGTGGTAGTTGAGCATTTTGTTTTAGAAATTATAGGAAAATTCTTTATGATTCATCATTGATCAAATCAAGTACCAATTGACTTCGATCTTATCATTCCAACGTAGATATGCCATATCTTATGGAGCTAGATCGTGAAACTAAAACACACAATCATTGATGATCATTCTTGGTTTAAGTAATCATCAATATGATCTAACCTAGATCTTTATGATTTCTTGCCAAGTGGACGTTTTTATACTTTTCTATAAATCTTTGAACTAGCCAAACAGATTCAAAGTTATATCACATTGAGTAAATAAACCTATATTCACTCAAATCCATGTGAAATAATAAAGTCATAAAAATATTTCTTTAGCTTTGAACTCTGTTGTCTAGGCGTTCTAACAATAGTTCATATCTTTTGTTACTTTCAACAAGTAAGACTAGCTTGTCTTGAATTGATCTAGAAATCAAACAATTTTCAAAAGTCCATCAAAATAGAGCTTTTGAATGTTAACTTAGTGGAACTCAAATCAAGGGATTGATTTGAACCTAGTAAAGTTCTTCTTGTTAAAGAGTTGTTTGTTTTAATCAAGCATATTGACTCAACCCGCAGATGACCATTTCAATCAAATAACAAACAAACATTGTTTTTGTCTTTCTTGAATGTGAGTCTTTGTGTGTTTGAAAACAGAAATTTAGGTATGCTGATTATGGAACAGAATAGCCATTGTGTTCCAGCCTTTGAAAGAACTTTAAAACAAACTAGATGACCCTATAACTAATGTAGCATTGCCATGCTTCATTTCCCACTTGTAGGCCATTAGTGTAGCCTAGCTTCCATCATTTGAGTTATTACCGAAGTAAGAACCTCAAGCGGTATATGATACCAAGGAAGTTTGATTGCTAGGTTACTTTTTCTTTAAACATAAACTTGTAGGTAGAAACGGAATTGTAAGTTTCTTTCACTTGTTCCTTGTTTTCCTATTTCTTGTACCCTTTCTTATAGTCTTAAGAATTTACTTCTCTAGTGCTGACTTTTATACTTTGTTAGGCATGTCTATGTCACTCCAACAAGGTCCTAACCATTTAATTTATGTTGAATATTTTTGTTCAACTAGAAGATCTTACCAAAAGCTTCTAAAGTTCTCTAAGCATCGATCTATTTGAATGTCTAGGGACTAGACTCATTCGAGATTTAAATGGATAAAAGATATTAGGTTGTTAACCATTGGTAAAGCTGAGCATTTAAATTCAATGTTTTATGATCTCAAAACTACATTGTATTTTGAATTCACAAGCACCAATCGGTTTTCCATTCGACTTTGATACTCGAAAACAACCATAAAAGTCGCTATAAGAAACGTACATTTTAAATTTCTCATCTTCTCTTATTTCCGTGAATCGTTCTTGGATTCATTACCAATCGAGGAAATTTACTGTTACCTTTCTAAAAGGATTTACTGCAGTGCAAGATATTTAATTATAAACAAATTAAAACATACATTGAAGCATGCAAAGTCTAAACATTTATCATGAGTAATAACTTGAAAAATTAAAGCAATCATGCAATTAAAACAAGTTATTGGCATTTTATTCGAATTTATTGTTCCGACAGGTGTGAATAAAATGATTCCAAGATCCTTAAATCATTGAAGAATTAAGCACATTATGTATTTAGACTCAATTCTAAAATATTTTAGGTAAGCGAAGCCTTTAGCTAATGGTCTAGAAACTACTCTTGGTTGATAGGCACGTCTAAGGACTTATTGGGTAAACCTATCCCGTTTGCCAGGACATAAAAGGACTCCTTACTTATATCGTTGAGTTTCACCAAAACTAACACGTACTCACAATTATTTGTGTACCTTACCCCTTTAGGATCAATAAGTAACACCTCGCTATGGCGGAAAACTATTACTAAGATTGATGTAAAGGTTATCAGAGTAAGTGTTATTTTGGCATGGCACCTTTTAACTCAATTTTTAAAGTTTGGAACTTAAGGCTCTTACTATGTTGGTTAGATTTTAAGTGAACTAAAATCCATAATCATGCAACATAATCAAGCCATAATCTCATGCATAATTAAGACATATTCAAAGCAATAAATAACTTAAAGCATGCATAAGATATAAATGTGATCTAGTATGGCCCGACTTCATCTTGAAGCTTCAACTTCAAATTCCGTCTTGAAAATGGATTGGAAACTCCGTCTTGAATTTCACCATGGGAGGCGCCATTTTCTTCAAATACGATAAGCTATAATTTAAACTAATTACAACTATTTGATGGTACGCAGACTATATTTAAATTAAAAATTTGGTACTTTGGACCAATATTACATTCAAAATTAATGGTACGCAGACCATATTTTCTATCCTATTTGGGCCATACACTACTTTCCATAACCTGCAATACAATACATTTATAATATACCATTCACCCATTCATTTAATGAATGGCCCACATAGCTGGTTAGTAAAACATATTATGCATCACATAAATATTTGCATCAACTAATTAAGGGTTCCAATAATCTACCAATGATTCAATCCTTATTAATTCTAATCAAGTTGTTTTAACCTTAAAGGAATGTAGACCTAATCAAGAGTTTATGACTAAAACGCTCCCACTTAGACCTAATCCTTATATTTATACATGCATAATATTGAACAGTCTTTTAGATTTCTTTTTTCTCTCTCTCTCTCGAGCTTGGGCGCACGTTAAGGGCATTTCACTAACGTTCATCACCCTCCATTGATGGCGAAGAAGAAGAAGCCTGCGCTCAACATGGGTCCTGCAAAAATTTCTACGAAGGATTCCCCATTGATTCCATGTATTTCTGAAGCTAATACTGACCAGGAAAAGACCCAAAAATCATACCCAGATGACAATGCTCTGGTTTTCGATTCAGATGGGGAAGAACTGATGCACTCTCCTCTAGTACATCCATCAGCTGGTATGATTTCGCGTAAACTTCACAATACTATTCTTCAATTGAATCGTGAATTAGGACTTGTGGGAAATGACCACGTGATTGGAAACCCAAATCAAAATCAAAGCAGTAGGGGGAATGTTGGAAAACCTGATGGATCTGATGTTGTGATGCCTGAAGTTGCTCCTACTGAACCTTGGAAGAACTTGTTCAATGGGTCAAAAATGGCTGCAAAAGGGGTTTCATTGTCGTTTGTTACCCAGTAGTTCAAGAGGGGAAGAAGGTGGCTCAGTTGCAGAAGAGTGAATTGAAGGATTTGACTGTGAAATGGCAAGCTTCTATGGTGATGTATGTAGTTGGAGAATCACCCACTATAGCTTCTGTGAGGAGATTTATGGGGGGCGTATGGAATTCCGTAGCTCAACCACAAGTTTTCTACCATGATGAGGGTTACTTCATCATCAAGTTTGCTAATACTGAAGATAGGAACCAGATTATTGTAGGGGGGCCATACTCTTTCTATAGAAAACCTGTTATTATCAAGCCCTGGACAGCTGAATTTAATTTCTATGAGGAGGTTCTAAGGGTGATTCCTCTATGGGTGAAGTTTCCTAACTTGCCCCTTAATTGCTGGGGGAGTGAATCATTAAGCAGAATCAGTAGTTTGTTAGGTGTACCATTGTTTGGAGATGAATGTACAACTAGGCAGGATAGAGTTTCTTTTGCCAGAGTTCCGATTGAGATGGAAATCACTATACCTCTGCCTGATCATGTTTGGATTGAGGATGCCACTGGAAGGGTCTTTAAACAAGCAGTGGTTGTATGATTGGAAACCTGTGTATTGTAAGAAATGTGGCACTGCAGGACATGACTGTGACAAGAAAGTTAATCCACCAGCTCCAAAACAAGCTCCTAAGAAAGTATGGGTTCCAAAACCAGTTCAAAAGGTGCTTCCAGTTGTGACTCAACAACAAGAGAATGGTGCTACTAATGTTCATACTCCTCCTGTAATGAATAACTCAACTGTGACTGAACCAAACCCCTGGAAGATTGTTACTAGAAGGACTAAAGGCCTTTCTAAAATGAGATCTCTGACACCCAACAATCCATTTAGTGTGCTATCTGGGGAGTTGGGATTCAAGGACATTTCTGATGGAAACATGGAAGGTGGAGATGAGGGGTTGTGTGCTCAGTTTGAAACTGTTAATGAAGAAGGTTAACTTGTGTAGCTGGAATGTGAGGGGCCTTAATGATCCTATTAAGGTTCCTGAGCTAAAGAACTTGATTAGTTTGAATAATATTCAGTTTATTGCTTTGTTAGAAACCAGAGTTAAGAGTAGCAATTTTAATAAAGTTACTAGCAAATTTGGTAGACATTGGAAGTGGGAGAACAACTATGCTATGAATGATAGAGGAAGAATTTGGCTTGGTTGGCAATTTCTTGAATTAGATGTTCATGTTTTGCTTGTACATGAGCAGTTTATCCACTGTGAAATAAAAGATAGAGCAGGTATAGTGGTTATGTTTGTTACCATGGTGTATGGACTGCACACCATTGATACCAGGAAGCCTTTGTGGAGTTCCCTTCTTTCCCTTGTTGGTAGTGTTGGGAGTTACCCTTGGATTATTTCTGGTGATTTTAATTCCCCTCTTTCTGAAGCTGATAGAATCAATGGATCCCCTGTTACAGCTGCAGAAACAAGAGACTTTGATGAATTTGTTACAACAGCTGGTTTGTGTCCTCTGAAAAGTGCAGGTCATTATTTTTCTTGGCATAAGGGTGTGGGAGAGGGGAAAATTGCTAGTAGAATTAATTGGAGCTTAGGGAATGCAAGCTAGGTTCTCCAGTATAGTAATGTTAATGCTGAATACTCAAACCCCTCTATTTCTGATCACTCTCCAATTGTGATTAATTGTCTACCTGATAAAGTTGGTGGTGGCAGACCTTTTAGATTCCTTAACTACTTGGCTGATCATAGAAAGTTTATGCCTACCATCCAATCTGTTTGGCAGGATAACTCTATCCCTGGTTCAGCTATGTTTAGATTGTGGTGTAAGCTGAAAAAAGTGAAGAATCATCTTAAGAATTTACACAAGGAAATCCCTCGCTGGGCGAGGCAGCGCTCGCTGCTGTGAGGCATCCCTCGCTGCCCGCGCGTAGCCTGCCTGCTCGCTTGTGCCTTACCTCTAGCCCATCCGCCCATGCCTCATCGCAGCACTCGACGCAAGCCAGGGCTACTACCTTGTGCTCGCGTGCCACTTGCTTGCTCGCTGCATACGTACCGCATGGGCGACGAGCTCCCTTGCTCGTCGTCGCATGCCCGCACTCTACATGACCCCTTAAGGGTAACAATTAGCGTCAATTGCTTTGTGCGTGTAAGATTCATGAGCGGATAACATAAAAATCAAAAAATTTAAATTTAAATTTATAGACGAATTAATAAATCATATTAATTTCATAAATTTAGAGCGAAAAATCGAAAATTCATTATTCAAATTAATTTCCGATCAAGTTTATTTTCATGGATTCAAATCTAGATAAATTTAATAAATTTACCAAATTTAACAAATTTTATGGTGGTTTTTAATCATGGATACCTAATTAAATTGTCAATTAATTATGAAAAACAAATCAAATTCTAAATTATTAGAATTTCAACAAATTAAGTACAATTACAAATTAGGTTGTATAATTAACAAGCTTAGGCATTTAAATTGTTAAACATATACATCAGGTCAATCATACATTCAAGATTTACAAACAAGAATCGCAAATATTTAATTTAACATCTTAAAAATCACAAATTTTGCGTTCGAAAAACTAAAACCTCCGAAAAGTCATAGTTAGGCTTCGAATTTGGGAATTCTGGGTGCATCAAATCTCTGATTTTAGTCAAAATTTTAAAACGCTGTTTACATGAGAAATTCACTATAAAATTATACGATTCCGACCATTATTGACTAAACTGGCAAAAATTATGCGATCATATAATTAAATAATCGCACGAATTTGCAATTAATTACAAAAAACGAAATTAATCACCCCTTTAATTCATTGCAAATTTATAAAATTTAACCATGTTAACTATAATTTATTATGGAATTAATTAGAGGCTCGTGATACCACTGTTAGGTTATGATACATATAAAGCATATATATTTCATACGGAAAAACCATAAAGCCAAGAATCCAAATTAATTGCCACATAACAATTAGCATAATTTAGGATACATACTTATGTAGCGCGCCCTCTGTAGCTGCTCCCGAATCGAACAAGAATAAGTTTAGGACTCCAAGTGTAATCCCTCCGTAGATAGTCCACAACACGTTCAGATCCGCCTTAAATTTAATTAACTAGAATTCAACCTAAGGTTTTAAGTTATTCGAATAATTGTGGCAAATTATTATCTTAGCTTTAACCTTAAAACTATATGAATACTTGAATTGGGTTATTATAAATTGTGAATACCATCACCTATTTATAGGGATGGAATAATGGAATTAGAAGTCTACTAGGTTTCAATTAATCTAATCCTATTAGAATTAGACATTATTTAAAACTGATAAGTTAATGTTTAATTCAACAACTAACTCTAGTAACTTTAGGAAATTAATCTTTAATCTAATCCTAACTGCATAAGGATTCGATGCATGCACGAACTCAACGCACATACACGCACGCACAACCCACAAGGGGCGTTGGGCACGCGCGCGAGCGGAGCAGGCTCGGCCCACAGCGCTGCTCGCAGCCCATTGCTTGGGCGCGCCAGTTGCCTTGCTCGCTGGGCTTGGTCTTGCGTGCTGCTTGGCTGGGCCTGCGTTCCTTGGCGGGTTGTTGTGTTTCCTTGTGCGCATGGGCTTGCTAGGCGCAGGCCTGGCTTCGTGCTGGGTCTTGCGTCGAGCAAGCTCGTCCGATGTTTATTTCGTACGACGCGCTACCGATTAATTTTCCGATTCCGATAATATTTCCGATTCCGACAATATTTCCGTTTCCGGCAATATTTCCGATTCCGGCAATATTTCCATTTCCGATAATATTTTCCGATACGTTCCATGTTTCCGTTTCCGGCAACATCTACGACTTGGATAATATTTATATTTCCGATACGATCCATATTTCCGTTTCCGGCAATATCATCGTTTCCGGAGTATTCATAATTTTCCTTTGAAGATTTCAGCTCCCACTGGAACTAAGATCCGTCGATTCCGAATATCCATAAATGGAGTATTTAATTCACTTAAATACTTGATCCATTCACGTACTATTTATGTGACCCTACGGGTTCAGTCAAGAGTAAGTTGTGGATTAATATTATTAATTCCACTTGAACTGAAGCGGCCTCTAGCTAGGCATACAGTTCACTTGATCTCACTGAATTATTAACTTGTATAATTAATTAATAGTGAACCGCATTTATTAGACTTATCATTGAATGCATACTTGGACCAAGGGCATTATTTCCTTCATGAGCTGAAGACAACGTCGCGGGATCCATTGACTAAACCATTGCCACAAGTGAAGCACAACGCAAATATATCAACAATGGAAATCATTCATATTGGAGATTGGCTTTGATTTTCTAAGCTTTGTTTTAGAACATTTGAGAAATCTATGTTTAAAACAATTGGTTTAACCATTTCAAAATTTGAAATTCTTTATTTCATATTCATTTAATTTTGGTTTAGTATTAAACGACAAAGTTCAAGTGATTCAAAACATTCAAATGTGATTTCAAGATGGATTCTATGACAAAGAAACACCCATAAGTGAACTTGAATATTGAAGCCACAAAAGGATCCTTAATCGATGTCATTAAAAGGTCGGACGACCAATAAAGAAATAAGATTAGATTGCAAGTAGATTTATAGTTCAGTTTCTTGAACTAGATGGACATGGTATGTCAGAAATATTTTTCATAGATACTTATTGCATCTAGTATCGAATTGACCATGACAACACTTTATGAGATTAAATTCAGGTCATAAGTTGTTCTGATTAATGGTTGATTAGAACAATTCCTCAAAACATGAGAAATTATGGTTACTCGTTTGAAGATTAGTTCGCTTTGATGCTCGTTAAACGTCGTACCATATGAGGAGATTATTAAAGCAATATTCAGGTGTATTATATTAATAATCAAAGTGAGTATTCATATATTACAAGATTGGTTTGTCCTCCAATTTTTTATAAGATATGGTGTTATTTTGTAACAAGACCTCTTGGAGAGTTAGATTCTGTGAAAATGCAAGGCCGTGCTCAGAATGGTTAACGCTTAACCTTCTGTAAAATTTTAACAGTTGAACTCAGTAATCCGAGAAACACTTCTGGACCTAATAAGGATGGATTGGTTCTTACCTTATGTTCAACAAGTAACACCAAGAACAAAGGAATGTGATTGCAGACTTGTCTAAAGGACAAGTGGGGGACTGAAGGAAATGTGTCCTTCACCCAATGTGCATTAGTCTAAAACCAAGGTTCAAATTAATTACGATTAAGTAATTCAGTAAGTTCAAGTGATCGGAACATCCAACTGGAGCAATGTTTCCGATCAGTGAGTTCTAATCTTTATTAGGAACACAACTTACTATTGACTGAACCTACATGGTCACACCAATGCACTACTACAAAATAGGGCTTTAGCAACGCCTTTTTAGATAACAGTTTTATATCATAGCTATTGGAACAGTTAAATAATTATTAATTTTAGTAGACTTTGACTTTGGAAAAACGTTGCTATAGAAAATCTATTGCAACACTTACATATTATGACTATTTTATTGCAACAGTTTTTAGTTTTTAAATATTTTAATGAGATATTGCAAAGGTTTTTTTGTCAAACATCTAAAACATGTTAAAAATTAAAAATAAAATAAAATAAGAAATAGGTTTATTAAAAATATTTCATATGGGCGCGTATTTTTTTTCAACAGATTGCGTTTATTTTGGGTTTCCCTCTCACTGCTTTTCGCGGTTTAGGGCTTTGCGTTCTTCTTCACTAGAGGCCTCTGCGTTCCTTGTTCTCTTTCGCCTTCCTCCTCATCGTTCCTTGAAGCAACAAATTTTATCTTCCATCATCGTTCCTTCGAAGCAACAAATTGCGGCTCTAGATTGAAGATATAGAAAGTGACGAAATCTAGTTCTGAATTTGCGCGAAGAACCAGGTTAGTTTGTATGTATTTCTTCGAATTTTCTCTTAAATTTCATAATTTTGCTGGTTAAGTTTTCAACCGATTATAATGGAATTTTGTTGTGTTGTTTCGAGTTCTAAATTAGGGTTCTTAATTAGGGAATTCGGTTAATTGGGGAATTTGGTTGATTTTATTCATGGTGTATTTGTTGATTTCAATGGTTATTTTTGCTTATTTATTAAGTTTGGATCAGTTTGTTGCTCGGTGATGATGCTATACTATTGGGTTTTTTCTCGTTCTGCTATGTGCTATTCTGCGACCCTGTTCTATACTGCTACTGTTATACTAATGCTACTCGTTTTCAACTTTATATTATACAAGGAAATATATGGTAAAGTGTTTTGTAAATTTGACCCATGTAGAGAGCATGTTAGGAAGGGAATGTGATGTTGGATATATGTATGAAGTTTTATTGAGTTTTGAAGTGTTCACTTGTGAGAGAATCAAGAACAACCAAAGCTTGAATACTGGTTACATTTTCTGTATATTCCAGATTATTAATCAAAATCATCCATCTTGTTCCTTGCAATCTGCTTATTTGATGTCTACGCTATGTAATTCATAGTAGTAACCTCCATTTACCCTGCTGCTTCAGACCAATTTATTTTCAGTTCAGTTTATTATCTGTTACTCTTCTATTATCAGTTGCACCTTTTCTTTTCTTTCCCTTTTTTGGGGAGCGGGGGGTGACAAGGGGTAACCAGGTTTCTCTATTTCTTGCTGCTTGCCTGCTTCTATAAACATGAAATTTCCAGAGAAGAACACCGCTGGCTAACAAGCTATGTGAGTATAAATATGAATAACATTTGATTCTTGGTGGTGAATATATTAAAATTGCATGTGAGTGGTTGTTTTCTAAATCCTGAAGGCATGTTTCTCTCCTAGAAGCCACATACTTGGAAGTTATTGTGCGTACTTATGTTGAGATTTGGAGGGGGATAATCTATTTATAAGGAAGTTTTTATTTGATGTTTTGCAGGTTGATGGTATTCACCAAGCAAATTTCTACAAAAATAACTCCGGCGAAGTTATGTGGTTCAAAGGAAATTGTCGCACTTGAGTTCCGCAAACTAGTAAGTTCTAATTTTTCTTGGTTTTGGATTGGAATGTTATTATAAATTTGTATTGATGAGACTTTTTCATAATTCTCTTCTTGAGATTCTTATATTACTCCCGATTATTAATATTCTGTTTACGTTAAATTGAAGATGTTGGATGGTAATTTTCATTTGGAGTCTTTCTAGGCGTTTGTTGTGAAAATGACTATAGCTTCTGTCATGTCCTTTTGGAGGAGTTGGATTCTGTCACATCCACATGGACATTATGTGTTGTTCGGATGGGATTTGAGTGTGAATACTGATTAGATTTGCCACTAAAAGATGCTTTCCTTCTACTGCTTGTGAGTTCTCTAAACAAACGGCTGTCTGATCTAGGAAGAATAATAGAGTTCCTGTAATTGGTTTGCGATTTAGTGGTCACAGACTCACATACTCAATAGGTTATTTAGTATATATTTAGTTGTTATGCTGCAGTTTTGTTTCATTCTTTTGTTGTCTTGATCAGTTGCTTATTTGGTGATAATGTTGAGTTGCAATTTGCTGTTGTGATCTATACTGTTGCTGAGCAGATACCTGAATGTCTTATCTCTTTCTGTAACACATAATTGAGACACTGACGTGACAAACTAAAAAAGAACAAAAACTACTGTATATTTTCTTCTGATGTAATAATCTGTTAGTTTGCTAAAGGAAAGTAAAGTTGACCAATTGATGTGTTTACTTTGGTTTCTAACTTCTTAAGCCCATTTCTGGTTCTATTAGTAGTATTTTAACTTAAAGTAAAATCTATAGCTATTAGTTGTATTTCATGTCCAATCTTATAGCTAAATGTTGTTTTTGCGCATGGGCATATTAAGATTACAAGTACTGTCAGAATGTCCGAAGGTTTAAATTTCTGCATTTCATTTTCCGGAACTTAATTAGTTGTAACTGAAATTACTAGTTATTTAGCCCATAATTAGTGTCTTAGCTATGTTGAAGTTGATGTAGGTTAGTTGAATTGGTCCCCTATTCTACTTCTTTATGCTTCTGTCCCTTTTATTGTATTCTCTAGATTAGACAATTTATATATTTAACTTTTTTCAATTTCTTTTACATTGTACATTACCAATTAGGGGCTGCAAAGTTTAAGTTGATGTCTATATTTTGATTGATTATTTACCGAACAGTTTGCTTAAGTCTCTTATTTGTTAATTATGTCTATATCCAACAAATCTATTATTCATTGCAAAATATTTGTGATCTATAGACTCTCTTTTTTGTTTTGTAATTTAGGCATTGTCGTTGTGGAATATATTTAACAATGGATCAAAAGTGGATGAACTTCCCTAGAGGGTCAGAAGGTTTTAAAGCTGCTTTGAATATTTTTCTTGATGCTTATTTTGCAAAGGATACTATTGGAGGACAAACTTTTTGCCCTTGTAAAAAGTGTTCTAGGCGTTTTTGCCATTCTAGAGACATCGTTTATGATCATTTCATTGTTGACGGATTCTTAAAGGGATTCAGGGAGTGGGTCGTTCAAAGGGAAGCATCTTCATCTACAAGTAACGATATGTCTGGAATTAAAGATCAAAATACATTAGATTGATATCGATGATTTATTACATGATACTTTTATTGAGGTGGAAGAAGGTTTAAATGGAGATCAAGGTGTTCCAAGTGAGCCAAATGAGGAGGCTAGAAAGTTTTATAAGCTAGTAGAAGAAGGGAAGCAAGATCTTTATCCGGGTTGTAAAACTTTCTCAATGTTATCCTTCATAATCCATTTATTTCTCTTCCAGGTTTTTAATGGCTTAAGCAATACGGCCTTTGGGGATCTCTTAGAGTTATTAAGAGAGGCTTTTCCTATGGCTCGACTTCCAAAATCCTATAACGAATCTAAGAATATAATTAAGGATTTGGGTCTTGATTATAAAAAGATACATGCTTGTCCCAACGATTGCATTCTTTCAAGAAGGAGTATGAAGGAGTTGATGTTTGTCCCAAGTGTGAAACATGAAGGTGGAAGTCTAAGAGCGTCCCTGCAAAGATTTTGAGGCATTTTCCTTTGAAGCCTAGACTCCAAAGACTTTTCATGTGTTCTAAAACAGTCGAGTCAATGGTTTGGCATGATAAAGAGAGAACAAAAGATGACAAAATTAGACATTCAGCAGATGCAAGATCTTGGAAGGACTTTGATGAGACGTATCCTGACTTTAAAAAAGAACCAAGAAATGTTCGACTAGCTCTTGCTAGCGATGGATTTAATCCATTTCGAACAATGAGTGTTGCTCATAGCATATGGCCTGCTGTGTTGATTAATTATAACCTTCCACCCTGGTTTTCTATGAAACCTGAATATTTTATGTTGTCTTCGTTAATTTTGGGCCCTAAGTCTCTTGGAAATGACATAGATGTTTATTTGCAACCATTGATTGATGAACTGAAGGAATTATGGGAGTTTGGGGTTGAGAATGATGCATTGAGTAAGCAATCATTTCAATTGCATGTTGCTTTAATGGGGACGATAAATTATTTCCCGGCTTACGCTATGTTATCTGGATGGTCTGCTAAAGGAAATTATGCATGTCCTAATTGTAACCATGATGTGACACCAAAATATTTGCCTCACAGCAAAAAAGATTGTTATATGGACACCCATAGGCTTCTTGATGCAAGTTATCCATGGCGAAAGGATAAAAAATCATTTAATGGAGAAACAGAGGATAGGTGTAGACCTTCTCCGTTATCTGGCACTGACCTAGTAAATGAATTAGAGAACTTTGTAAATTATTTCGAGAAACAAAGAAAGGTGGAGGAAGTAAAGGTCCATGGAAAAAGAAACCAACTTTTCTTCAATTGTCATATTGGTCTAATATCAAATGTCGTCATAATCTTGACGTCATGCATATTGAGAAAAATGTTTTTGACAATATTGTTGGCACGTTGTTAGAAATTCCAGGAAAGACTAAGGACCATAACAATGCGCGTCTTGATTTAGTGGCCCTTGGCCTAAAACCACATCTCCACCCTTATCTTTCTGATGATGGCAACCACATGTTATTTCCACCGGCACCTTATACAATGGGTAATGAAGAGAAGGATTTGTTCCTTAAAGTTATTAAAGAAACAAAGTTACCTTCTGGGTATGCATCAAATATAGGGAGATGTGTACAAGTTAAAGAAAGAAAGTTTGCTGGTTATAAAACTCATGATGCACACGTTGTGCTTCATCACTTGCTTCAGGTTGCTGTTAGAAAAACATTGCCAAAAATTGTAGCAGTACCTTTGATTAGATTGGGTAATTTTTTTCGAGGTATATGTAGTAAAATTGTCGCTCTTGAAGAATTAGACAGGTTAGCATCTGAAGTTGTTGATGTAATTTGTCAATTCGAAATGATATTTCCTCCTGTTTTCTTTGATGTTATGATGCATTTACCCGTTCATTTAGTAGAGGAAATCAAATTTGGTGGACCTGTGCAATATCGATGGATGTACTTTATTGAGAGGTATCTTGGTAGGTTGAAGTCATATGTCCGAATAGGAGTAACCCTGAAGGAAGCATAGCAGAAGGGTATATGATGGAAGAATGCTTGACTTTTATTTCTCGATATTTACGTGAAGGTGTGAACACTAGTCTGGATAGAAGATGTGCTAGGAATTTTGGGGTGGCTGATGGGGATGAGGAATAATCTATTTTTCCTAAGATAGGATATCCTCCTGGAGGAAAAGGGAAAAGAAAAGGAAAGGGATTTACTTTGGATTTCCAAAGTTTGAAGCAAGCTCACAGATATATCATCTTCAATTGCGGCGATGTTACAGTGGAAACTTATATCAAGTAGGATGTTAGAAATATTTTTTATTTACTTCATTTTTATTTTAATAAGACTTGTACATTTTTTTTCTACAAATTTAGAGAACACCAAACTCGAGTGAATAGCCAGGGTCGAAAGCGTAGATGGGATACCGCACAAAGTCATAGTAGAGATTTTATTGTTTGGTTTCAGGAAAAGTTTCAAATGGAACAAGTTAATGGTGACATTTTTTGGTTGTCTAAGGGTCCTAATCCTAAGGCTAGGAGGTACACTAGAAATTGTATTAATTGGTTATAAGTTTTACACAAGAGAGTGCGACTCAAGAATAAAGACGCAAAACAGCGGAGTCACTTTAACAGCCTTGACTTCAAGTTTTGCTAGCTCAAGGGACTGAAATCCTATAGATGGAGATGTTACCTACTATGGTGTTATAGATGAAATTATTGAATTAGACTTTTGGTATCAATTTTAGTGTTGTGTTATTTAAGTATGATTGGTTCCTTGGTGATGTGGATGAGTGTGGGCTTACATATGTCAATTTCAAGAAGAAATGTTCCAGAGATGATCCTTTTGTATTGGATTCTCAAGTGCAACAAGTTTACTTCTCCCAAGATCTAGTTGAAAATGATATTCAGTATGTTATGCAGGATGTTCCAAGAGATCTTTTTGATTTTGCGGAAGAGCTAAATAAGGGAACATATTGGGAGGATCCTATATATTAATTTCAATTGTAATGGCATGCCTCATGTTGATGCAAATGATATTCACGCAAGAGCTGGTGGTGAAGTATGATCTATAAACATAACTGATTTGTTAGATGTTCCGGCCGAGCCAGAAGTCGACTCTGACCATGATGATACAAATTGGGATTAGATACTTGCTATTGAGGATATCCCGATTCCAGAGTCATAGGGGTTACCTAAGGATAACCAATCCAATCAGTTTTAGTTTCTTTAATATACTTATTATATATTTTTTTGGTAATATTTGGATAAGGGAATGCGTTTGAACCTTTTAATTGTTGTTGTTGAAGATACCCCAAAGATGCGTTTGAAACTTTTGATGTTCATGGTCTGCTTAGTTCTATTTTATGTTCTTAGGTTATTTTTAGTGCTTAGTTTTATTTTTTGAGCTTCTTTGTTGAGTAATGTTCTGCCTACTTATAACCTGAAATGTTGACTTTGTATATTTTGTTCCAAAGTCGACCATGCTGGCTGCTGTTTTCTGATTTGTTGTTTATACAGAGTTCTTCGGTTCTAGTAGTCAGGTCCGCCTGCTTACTTAGTTTCGCTTTTTTGTGCTGGTTAGTTATAATGTACTACTAATGTACTGCTATGTTTTGATATTGTTTGTATAGCTTTTAGGCTAGCTTGCAACTTGGTTTTGTTATTGTTTGTATAGGTTTTTTAAGTTATAGTGCAGCTACAACCAGTGCATACACAAAGGATCGAATCCATCAATCAAGTCCCAACTGACTTGATCTTAGTGAAATATTCAGAGATTTTATTATAATCTTCTTGTGTCATGTCAAACGATTGTTCTAAAAGGTTTACTTATATTACGAATATGGATGCCTACAATTCGTTTATTTTCTTTTCATCCCTCGAACTAATCTTTTGAATATTTGTTTGTTTTTGTTTGCATTATTGCAGTAGAAAATGGCAAAGAATGGAAACCAAAAAGCTGACAGAAGCTCAACCACAACTGCATTAGCACCGTATGAGAAAATAAGGTCCATGACCATAGAAAAGAATGCCCAAAAATTTAGAAACCTCGGGTTATTTGATATTTCTCAACAAATGCGGGATAAAAATAACGTTTTGCAAAAGGAAAGGAGAATGTCAATTGTAACCAAGATGATCAAGACTATGTACCTGAAAATGATAATGACTCTAACGATGATGAGGTGGAGATTTCTCGAGTGAAAAAGGTGGCAACTGAAGCCACAACCAATTCTGCAGCAAAATCTATACCAAAAAAGGTTTTACTTTCCAATTATCGTTCTTATTTTTTGTGTGTCTAGTGTTCTGAATTTCTGATGTCTAATTGGTTAATATCATGTATTTTGTTCTACTTGGTTCTGTTTTTGCTTGGTTCTGTTTTGTGCTTGGTTCTTTTACTGAATCACATATTGGAGATCGCCTTAGTTGCGTTCTCCAGAACTTAATATATCAAATATCCATGAAAATGTGGCAATTACTGGCAAAAGGCTTTAACAAGCAAATAGGTGAACAATCATGAAGAACTTTTGTTAAATAATGTAACTAGGTTAAAAAAGGAAAGATTAAGAAAGAAAAGAGCAGGGGTAAATAGCAGGGGTAAATATATAAAAGTGGATTCACTTTCAAGAAAGAGCAGGGGTAAATATATAAACGTAATCATTTAGTAAGAATGAAGAATGCCTGACATGATGATCTTTTTCATGAACAACAACAATTGTTTATTTTGACGTTATCTACCCTACTAGCAATCAGATTTGGTTGGCTGCATGTACCAATTCTTAAGATACCGTGCAATTGCATGTATCAATCATAACAAGGTTGTTTGGGCCATATGGGCAAGCATTGCCTCATTAACTTGTGAGTGATGCATAAGAAATTAAAAGACGAGGGCCTCGTTCTAATCTCTTAATTAAGTTTCAAGAAAAATAGGATAAAAAAATTTCTAGTGAAAAGAATGAAGTCTAAGTCTCCAAGTAAGAAAATTCGGGGAAGGATTTTTCTGATCAACAGAATAAATTTTTAAGTCTCATTACTAAACATTCGGGTCCAGGATGATGATGCTTGTCTCCTATGTGGAGTTTGGCTTATGACTCATGGTCATCTGTTTTTTAATGTTAATTATAATGCTGGAAGTTGGCTTGAATTGTTGTATAAATGGTTTCAAGTAATATTTAAGTTAGGGCAAGGTATACAGACACTGGAATCTGCAAGAGAGTCTTCTCCATTTTGGCTGCCTTAGTCAATCATATCTGGCAGCACTGTTAAATGGGGACATATAGATCCACAGAAGTAGAATCCTAATCTATAACATACTTCGTATCATCTATTGAACTTGTACTGGAGACTGGAACAGGACATTTTTCCTATCAAAGCACCTAGAAGTCATAAGGCATGGTTTTGACAAATTCTGTATTAAGTAGTATCCTAAAATACATGTATCGTGTATTGGCTTGTCCTTGATACCTAGGTTCAGATAATTTTCCTAGAAAGGGAACTTCATCTTTGGGTGAGCTGTTTACAGGATGTACAGTATGCTTCCTTTTCTTTATGAACTAAAAATCTGAGCAAACAAATTCCTCAGTAACCTTAACTGAATAATAAATAAATAAATAAATAAATAAATAAATAAATAAATTTTACCTACCTGCGAAAGCTCTTCAAATACATCTTCGAGAGTGATAATGGCAACAACATCTCCCTCGTCAATATCCTCTACATTGTACGTGTTGCTTTCTTTAGAGACTTTCTCAATGTCTACAATACTCTTAGAGCTGTCCTTTTTCTTGGACAATAAAGGAGTAGCTAAATTATACTCGCCATCTCTGCTTTTTGCCTTGTTGGATTTTTCAACATCAACAACAGGTAAATTATTTATGCTCTTAGGTCTTGCCTTTACCACAGCTGCGATACGACTGTGACCTTTCTGAAATTCATTAAGTATGTCATACAAAGGCAATTCTGCTGGAAACTTGGAAAGAATGCCGGAAAAATCATTCCCCCAGTAATGAAACAAGAACTAGAAGCGGAATATGAATGTGTAGATTCTAGAGCACACCTTAGAATTTTTCGTATTGAAGCCGCACTTATAGGAGTCTCAGTTTCAGGTCTCACTGTTAGAAGAGTTTTAACCTGAATATCGAGAAAAGTAAAACAAATTTTTAAGGAAGCCATACCATTAGAAGTACATGAAAAACCTATTTCAACAAGTTAATATGTTGGCCATACATAAAGAAGACTAAAAAACTAAGTATAACAAATCCAACATACAACCAACAGTCATCTAAGCCTTAAGATACCAACGCAAGTTACTTAAGCTAAACACGGGGGGTAGGGGGGAACAAGTTGAACTGAATTATGGACAAAAATCTAGTGCGTTGTAGTATACTAAAAAGATTAATAGCAGCAAATGAAGACATCAGAAGGTAATTTCTCAGATAGAGTATTAATTTGCCTGTTACAGAGCCCGGTTTTATTCAGCTACAACGATCACCACATTCACAAAGCTGCAACATTATCCATGTCAAAATTAAACAATATCTCATTCACCCTATTGAAAATTTTAAATGGAGAATTATACCCAGCAGCGGTGTAACTTGTCTTAGGATTATCTTTTTGGCTCTTCTCAATGGCACCTGCACATTTCGACCCTGCAAGGCTGCTCTGCAATATCACAGCTTCCTCTCCAACTGCATAGTCAGACACAAAACCCCCAAACTGTCTGACTGCCACATAAGTTGGTTCCCATATAAATTATTAGTATTTAAGACAACAATTTAATTTTCAATAGTCTTGTGAACTAATAATTATGTTGGTGTTATTTTTGTTACTGACAATTTATTTTCTTGGTGTTAGAAGGCAAGGATGAGAGAACAACCACCTAGGAAAAATAAGAAGCAACCATTGTTCCCATCTATGGCAATGGATGATTTCCTTTTGACTGAACAATGAATGGATCCCGCTCAAGCACTACAGTTACCGCAAGAAGTGCAACGATTGGAACAAGACCGACAAATACCTAGGCGCCCACTTTCTGCCATTGTTCCAATGGAAAACCAAGGAGAAAGTGATCTCTCACAACAAGGTTATTTTTTTCAAACTCCACCCTTTTGGTTAATATCATATATTTTGTTCTGCTAAGTCTTATGATAAAAATTGATAAAAAAGGCTTTATACTGATGACAAGTTAAGATAATGGGTGTTTCAGTGTCCTGTAACTATGTGTCATGCCACAGCAAGCTGGAAACTATGGAACATTTGTTTTTTTAGTGTTCAGCTAAGGTGTGGAGAAGAGTTCTGTGACTGATTGGCAGAGACAGAATGATAAGGGGGAGCATAATTCTGTGTCTTATTATTTTTTTTAAATTACCTGAAGGTCTTAAACTGGTAGATGGGTCTTATCATTCTTCAATTTCAAACCAGGTTTTTTTTTTCTTTGACATGATTAGAGTCAGAAGCACCCAGCAAAGCATGCAAAAGTTGTATAATCCACTATCCCCATGACTTTTTCATACAAACATTTATCTTAGTTAAAAAAGTGGAAACATACCAAGGCCGAAATCAACAATTTTAATGTTATTGCGATCATGAAAGAATATGTTCTTTGTCGTCAAGTCACGATGAATGATTCCTTGTCCATGTATTTGTACTAATGGCAGGTCCTAAAAAGAATTTCCAAGGCCCGACAAATTTTTTTGATGTCCATGCTCGCAAATGGGAAGACTGTATTGCTCTTTATTGTAGTGAGAAAGGACAACCAGTTGGACCTGAAAAGGCGAGGAAAGAGCTAACCAGATTCTTAGGAACCATTGCTCATGATTACAATTAGGCTCCCTTGACTTATACAAATTGGCAATCAGTTCAAAATAAGGATAAAATATGGGAATTCGTGAATGTAAGCTTCATTGTCTTACTTTACTAGCTCAATCCTTACACTTTAATTCTTTCCTTTTTATGTTATTTGTTATATTTTGATTTATAACAAAAGAATCATTATTTTAGAGCAAGTACATCCTTCCGCCTGAATCTCAAGATTGGGTAATGGAGACCCTTGATCAAACTTGGAGAGGATTCAAATGTGCGCTGAAAAAACAACATTATTATAAGTATGCCAATCTCGAAGATAGATTGAATGATCTTCCAGAAAGAGTGCATGAATAACACTACAAGACGCTCCTAGCTTATTGGGAGACGACCGCAACAAAGGTACTAGATGATTATAATTTTGCTCAACTTTCATGCTCATTATTTGTTTTTTCTTTTGTTAAGTTTGGAGTCTTATTAAAAAGTTAATCAAACCAGGTTAAAAGTTATCAAAAATTATTTAATTCTTGTTAGGAGGAAACTATGTAAACTTTCTCTGTCTAGCAATGGAGGGTGGTGTATGATAAGGTATTATGCTATCCTGCGCACCCCATCATGCCGAGATAGAAGAAGACCACGTCGAAGCCTGATACTCAAGCAACATCTGAGACCCCTTCTTCTCTACCATTGGAGAAGATTTTGAGACCTCTAAACCAAAACCAGAAGAGAACGATGATACCCAGCTCGACCTCGAGTGAAAATGTAGATCTGATGATGAGCCTTCCTGTACCACCTCATCCTAGTAATGGACCACCGTCGCCGGAAATAATGGAGGTGATTAAAGCCTATCACTATGCAGTGCGACAACCCACTGCTCCATTCCAGCATGCTTCGAGTTTGTTCGTACGTCCATTAATGGAGGATGGTTTGGTTACTTCAACTGCAAGCAAGTTTATGAGTAGCAGTATTGCTAGTGGTGATGGAGGTTTGGGAATTTCTCGAGAACATGATGGCCCTTGTGATATATCTGGTGGTTTATCAAACCCTCATATTGAAGCAGAGCACAATGTACAGAGTTGTACTAATGATGAACAACAAGCTGAACCAGTGAGAATCCCTCAACCAACCTGGTCTAAGGTGGTTTCTGGATCTCAAAACCATGCTGCAAAGGGTACATCTCTTTCTTTCATTCCCCCCACAATTCTTGATGGAAATCTTGTTGCCTTGCTTGACAAGTTAGATTTGGATAAAATGTCAGTTGTTTGGGATTGTTCTATAGTGATGTACATTGTGGGTGAAATGCCTTCTATTGGAGCTGTAATCAGGTACATTGCAAAAGAATGGACAAATGTTGTAGCACCTAGGGTTTTTCTTCATGATGAGGGCTATTTTATCATTAGGTTTAGTTCTAAAAGGGATAGGGATGCTGTTTTGTTGGCAGGTCCATATTCTTTCTACAATAAACCTATGATAGTTAAGCCATGGTCTGCTAAATTTGATTTCCAGGAAGAAATACTTAGGGTTGTGCCTATTTGGGTTAGGTTGCCTAACCTTCCTCATGAACTGTTGGGGATCTGATTCTCTTAGCAGAATTAGTAGTATTATTGGTGTTCCTTTGTTTGCTGATGATTGCATTACAAATCAAATAAGTGTAGGGGAATACAGGTAAACATAATAACATGTGCGGAAACAATCCCCAAAGTCAGGCAGCATGTATAAAGCACAAATTAAGCATACTTACATTTGAAGCGTGTTTTCCACAATAATCTGTCAACGAACACGAACTTAACTCCACTTGTCGTTCCTCTACTTAATTCACCGACACGATCAGATTCGTCTTGATTATCGTAGCTTAGACAATCGATCAAGATAGTTTGCTTTTGGGAAGAACTAACTTTGGAGGCACAGTGAGAATTAGGGTTCTCTGAGTCTCCAGGGTTTGAGTATGTGTGAATTGTATTGTTGGAAAATTGGGTTAGAAGGTTATTAACATAACCTTGCTAACCGGCCAATCCACATGGGCCTCGACCGGCCAGCAAGCCCGCGCAACAACATACGAGCACACAGCGTGCTGGGCCGTGGGCCGCTCGCATCTGTTGCTGTGTCGTTGCTTTGGCCCGCGCGCACACACGTGCAGTTCCTCGGCCATGGGCCAGCGCTGCCGTGTGGTTTGCCTTGCTTGCGTACCGAGCGCCCATGCGCCTCGAGTGCTTCGCGCACTCGGCTCGTGGGCCGCTCTTCGTATTCGCGACTTAATATCGTTCCGGGTATTATTTATCGTTTGTATACGACGAATCACCGTCGTATCATACGATTTATTCGTTTTGCCTAGCTTACGAATATTCGCGATACGATATACAATTCCGATGCAAGGTCGTATAATATAATACGTTTTCCAACTAATTCACGAAAAGCTATTAAATGAATGTCCGATTCATTTAATCCGGTGATCTGTTACGTGTCATTGGTGTGACCTTGTAGGTTCAGTCAAGAGTAAGTTGTGAGTTTAATATTCATTAGAACTCACTGATCGGAAGCATTGCTCCAGCTAGCTGTTCCGATTACTTGATTTCACTGAATTAATTGTTCTCAATTAATCTGAACCTTGGTATTAGATTTAATGCACCTTGGGTGAAGGACATATTTCCTTCAGTCTCCCACTTGTCATTCAGACAAGTGTGCATTCACATTCCTTTGTCACTTAGTGTTACTTACTGAACATAAGGTAAGATCCAAGCCATCCGTATTAGGTCCAGAAGTGTTTCTTGAATTACAGAGCTCAACTGTTAAACTTTTACAGAAGGTTAAGCCTTAACCATTCTGAGCACGGCCATGCATTTTACAGTGTCTAACTCTTCGAGAGGCCTTGTTACACAACAACACCATATCCTATCAAAGATAGGAGGACAATCCATTCTTGCAATCTATGAATACATACTTTGATTCATAGTACGCCCAATAACTGCTTTTATAGCCTCCTTTTACGGTGCGACGTTTAGCTAGCATCAAAGCGAACTAATTCTCAAACGAGCAGACCTAATCTCTCATGTTCTGAGGAACGATTTCTAATCACCATTAATGAGAACTACCTATGACATAACTTTAAACTCTTAAAGTGTTCTCAAGGTTAATCCGATACAAGATCCAATAAGTATCTATGCAAAAGATTCTGACATCCAGTCACTCTAGTTCAAGAAACAGAACTAAGTAATCTACTTGCAATCTATTCTTCATTAGTCATTGGTCGTCCACCTTTCAATGACATGGGTTAGGGATCCTTTGTGACTTCAATATTCAAGTTTAGCTATGGGTGTTTCATTGTCGAAGAATCAATCTTGTCATCCCATTGGAATGATTTGAATCACATGGACTTATCATTTAATACTAAACCAAAATTAAATGAATATGAAATAATAAATTTCATAAATATGAAATGGTTAAACCAATTGTTTTAAACATAGATCTAACAGATGTTCTAAAACAATACTTAGAAAATCATAGCCATTCTCCAACATGCTTGATTCCCATGGTTTCTACATGTGCGTTGTGTTTCACTTGTGATAACTGTTTAGTCAATGGATCCCCAACGTTATCGTCAGTTCCAACCTTGCAAATCTCGATTTCTTTTCTTTCAACGATCTCTCAAAGTATATGAAATCGCCGCAGTACGTGCTTGGACTTCTGGTGGCTCCTAGGCTCCTTTGCCTGGGCAATGGCTCCTCTATTGTCATAATACAAAGCCACTGGTCCTTTAATGGAGGGGACAACCCGAAGTTCTCCGATGAACTTCTGAAACCAAACAGCTTCCTTTGCTGCTTCTGAGGCAGCAATGTACTCGGCTTCAGTTGTAGAATCCGCAATAGTGCTTTGCTTAGCACTTTTCCAGCTTACTGCTCCGCCGTTGGGGCAGAACACAAACCTAAACTGTGATCTGAAATCATCTCTGTCGGTTTGAATGCTTGCGTCCGTATAGCCCTTAAAAATCAACTCATCTGTACCACCATAAACAAGAAACTTATCCTTAGTCCTTTTCAGGTACTTTAGTATGTTCTTGGCAGCAGTCCAATGTGCCTCACCTGGTTTTGACTGGTACCTGCCCGTTGCACTGAGTGCGAACAAAACATCCGGCCTTGTACAAATCATAGCATACATGATGGATCCAATAGCCGAAGCGTATGGAATTCCACTCATCTTTCTACGCTCATCGGATGTTGTAGGACACTAATTCTTGCTTAGATATGTGCCATGTGACATGGGTAGATGGCCTCTCTTGGCTTCCATCATATTGAACCTAGCTAGCACTTTGTCAATGTAAGTGCTCTGACTTAATCCAATCATCCTCTTAGATCTATCCCTATAGATCTTGATGCCCAATATGTACTGTGCCTCTCCTAAGTCTTTCATTGAAAAACACTTTCCAAGCCAAGTCTTTACAGACTCCAACATAAGAATGTCGTTTCCAATAAGCTGTATGTCATCAACATACAAGACTAGGAATGCAATTTTACTCCCACTGACCTTCTTGTATACACAAGATTCGTCCTGATTCTTGATGGAGCCAAACTTATTGACTACTTCATCAAATCGCTTATTCCAACTCCTTGATGCATGCTTTAGTCCGTAGATGGACTTCTTAAGCTTGCATACCTTTCCTTGGTTCTTTTGATCGACAAAACCCTCCGGCTGTGTCATGAAGACAGTCTCTTCCAGAACACCATTCAAGAAGGCAGTTTTGACATCCATTTGCCATATTTCATAGTCATGAAAAGCGGCAATCGCAAGGATTATCCGAATAGACTTAAGCATCGCGACTGGAGAAAAGGTTTCATCGTAGTGAACGCCGTGAACTTGCCTGTAACCTTTTGCTACCAATCTAGCCTTGTATATGTATACAATTCCATCTTTGTCTTTCTTCAATTTGAAGACCCATTTTGCATCCGATAGGTGTGAACCCATCCGGCAAATCAACCAAATCCCAGTCTTGATTTTCAGACATGGAGTCTATTTCAGATTTCATGGCCTCTAACCATTTAGTGGAGCTTGGGCTCGTCATAGCTTGCTTGTAAGTCATAGGTTCTGCACTATCCAATGTGAGAACGTGTAATTTTTCAGTCAAGAGGATACTTGTCCATCAGTCCCGCTGAAATATAGTTCTACTTGACTTACGAGGGGCACAACGTTTTGAGGAACTACTCCCACTGGCTCTTCTAAAGACCTTGGAGGTTCATCAACCTGAACTGCTTCTAAAGAGTTATGAGTTCGTTGTTCATCTCGAATCTCTTCGAGGTCTATTATTCTCCCACTTGTCAATTTGGAAATATGATTTCTTTCCAAAAAGACACCGTCACGAGCAACGAAAACCTTGTTGTCTGACTTGTTGTAGAAATAATACCCCTTTCTTTCTTTTGGATACCCAACGAAGAAACATTTATCAGATTTTGGTTCGAGCTTGTCCGAAATTAATCGCTTGACATAAGCCTCGCAACCCCAAATCTTCAGAAAAGACAACTTTGGAAGTTTCCCAGTACATAATTCGTATGGAGTTTTTTCAACAGCTTTTGACGGAGCACGATTCAGTGTGAGTGCTGCAGTTTGCAACGCATGTCCCCAGAACTGTAAAGGAAGTTCGGCCTGACCCATCATTGACCTGACCATATCGAGTAAGGTCTTGTTTCTCCGTTCCGACACTCCATTCCATTGAGGTGTCCCCGGAGCAGTCAATTCAGAAAGAATACCGCATTCTTTTAGATGGTCATCAAACTCGTGGATAAGATATTCACCTCCTCGATCCGATCTTAGAGCTTTGATTTTCTTGCCATGATGATTCTCTACTTCATTTTGAAATTCTCGGAATTTCTCAAACGATTCAGACTTGTGTTTCATTAAGTAAATATAGCCATATCTACTGAAATCGTCCGTAAACGTTATATGAAATAGCTGAACTCACCTCTAGCTTTTGTACTCATAGGCCCACATACGTCCGTATGTATTAGCCCTAGTAGTCCGCTTGCTTTTTCTCCCACCTTTGAGAAAGGTTGCTTTGTCATTTTGCCAAGTAAACAAGATTCGCATTGATCAATCTTCTCTAAGTCGAATGATTCTAGAATTCTTTTCTGTTGAAGTAATTCCATGCGCTTTGTGTTTATATGGCCTAATCGACAATGCCACGGAAATGTGAGATCCGAATCACCAGTTTTAGCCTTTTTGGTATTTATGTTATAAATGTGTTTACTCGTATCTAGCACATATAAACCATTTTCTTGTTGTGATGAACCATAAAATATTCCATTCAAAGCAAAAGAACAACTATTGTCTTTAAATTGAAAACTAAAACCTTTAGAATCCAAACTTGAAACGGAAATAATGTTTCTGGTGATACTAGGAACATAGTAACAGTTTTCTAGTTCCAGAACAAAACCACTAGGCAAAGAAATAAAATAAGATCCTACGGCTAATGCAGCAATCCGTGCTCCATTTCCCATGCGTAGATCCATCATGCCTTTATCAAGCCTCCTACTTCTCCTTAGTCCTTGCGAATTGGAACATAAGTGTGAGCCACAACCAGTATCTATTACCCAAGAAGTAGAATTATCAAGATTACAATGTATAACATACATACCTGAAGGAGAAGCAACGTTTCCGTCCTTCTTCTCTTCCTTTAGTTTGGGGCAATCTCGCTTGCAATGACCAATTTCACTACAATTGAAGCATTGCGATGTTGAAGGAGAAGCATTTTTCCTCATCTTGCTCTTGGAAGGCGCCAGTTGCCCTCCGAGAGTGGATGAAGATCCAGCCTTGTTCTTCTTCTCCTTGCATACTTTCTTGAATTTGGTGCACCTCACATTCAAAGGGTGTTGCTTGAACTTAAGGATTCTCTCGAATTTCACGAGTAATTCCACAAGTTCACAGAATGTGCTCTCTTTCTGATTAAAGAGATAGTGCATCTTAAACCCCTCATAATCCCTATGAAGAGAATTCGGCACTAGTGCAATAGCTATCGACTCTTTGACGGAACCACCAAGTCTCTCGATTGTGAAAAACAATCCAGACATCCTATCCACATGAGACCGAATTGGTGTGTGTTTGTCCATCTTGATTGAGTAAATGCGCTTTTGTGCCTCTAGAAGCTCATTCTCTAGGCACGACCTGTGTGGGGTAATGAGTTTGAGATCACTCATTTAATTAGGAAATTCATCAACCCTTTTGCCACCAGTTTAGCACATGGGTTGAAACCCCGCACCACATCTATCCCCAAGACGACTTAGGAGAGCATGAGGCTCAAAAGTAATGAACCTCCCTCTCTAACTTTCGGGAATAGACTTAAGGATGAACTCCGTGACAAGGTACTTGTGAAGTGCCCAACTTCTATACTTTTCAGGAGTCATAACTTGCGCATCATAGCTAGGAAAAGGTTGTTCAAGGACATAGTGTATGTCATTAACTTTTAAAACTTCGACAACTTTCCCTTTCCATTCATGAAAGTTAGTCAAGTCTAACTCGACATCCAGAATTTCAGCTGATATATATGATTGTTGTTATGTTTGCGACCATTTTGATTACTACAATCGATAAGAATTTGCAATAAATAACCATTCATAAACTTTAATAACTTTGAAATAAAAGATAACATGCAATCATTAAAGCTATTAAACATTTCATTCATGCAAAAAGCAAACCATGGTCCAAAAAGAATGAAACGATTCCAAGACCCCAAAAGTCCTAAATCCTTAAGCAGCTTTGGCATGTCTTAAGTAGTTTAAGATTCTAGGTAAGCAAAACCTATTGCTAGTAATCTCCAAATTACTCTTGGTTATATAATAAACTAATACCATAATTTATCCCATTGCCACAACATAATGCCATTGTTGTTTGAGTTGAAACCACAATCAACGTGCTCCTTTGGGACGCCTTACCACCTAAGTCTACTAAAATAGGACCTCGCTTTGGCGTAAACCTACTCTCTTAGATCCCTAGATTTTTGTAAGTGCTTGATTTGGAAGGCAATTTTTAAACTCAATATTACTTTGGACATAGCTGTTTCTATATTGGTTCGATTATTTAGTGAAATTAATCTAATCGAGTCATATGAAACAACCTATTCATGCAAAACATACATACATGAAATTATATTCCCTTTCCCAATTAACCAAATTATTAGACCCATGAAATTATATTCCCTTTCCCAATTAACCGAATTATTAGACCAAAATTATTGAAAAAATCAATTAGGGTTCTAAATTCTACGAATTGGGGAAAATCAAAATTAGGGTTTATACTTATCGGAAAAATTTGAAAATTTTACCATAGATCAAGAATATACCCAGTGACATAGTGTCAAGAAATAATCAATTCCGAGTAGTTTAGGTCGACCTTTTAATTGAATTATTTTCCGACACTTTTAATTTTTATTAAAAAATTAACAAAAACGCCCAAAAAACGACACTTCTAGGTCTGTTTTTGCATTCCGTTCCCATGAGTTGATCTTAGAAAATCGTTTTCAATCAGATTAGGGTTTGAAAAGTCGAAAATGCGAATCTTTTTGAAATCAGACCTTATTACGCAATTCATCCAAAAATTCATAATAAATCCGAAAAATTCACAAAAAATTCCAAAATTTTGACAGATGCAAAAACAAATAAAACATGCTAAAATATGCTTTGAATACATAAGGCTCATGATACCACTATAGGGGAATACAGTTAAACATAAAAACATGTGCGGAAACAATCCCCAAAGCCAGGAAGCATGTATAAAGCACAGATTAAGCATACTTACATTTGAAGCGTGTTTTCCACAATAATCTGTCAACGAACACGAACTTAGAACTCCACTTATCGTTCCTCTACTTGGTTCACCGATACGATCAGATCCGTCTTGATTATCGTAGCTTAGACAATCGATCAAGATAGTTTGCTTTTGGGAAGAACTCACTTTGGAGGCACAGAGAGAATTAGGGTTCTCTGAGTCTCTATGGTTTGAGTATGTGTGAATTGTGTTGTTGGAAAATTGGGTTAGAAGGTTATTAACATAACCTTGCTAACCGGCCAAGCCACAAGGGCCTCGACCGGCCAGCAAGCCCGCGGAATAACATACGAGCACACAGCATGCTGGGCCGTGGGCCGCGCGCCGCTGTTGTTGTGTCGTTACTTCGGCCCGCGCGCACACTCGCGCAGTTGCTTGGCCATGGGCCAGCGCTGCCGTGTGGTTTGCCTTGCTTGCGTGCCGAGCGCCCATGGGCCTCGAGTGCTTCGCGCACTCGGCTCGTGGGCCGCTCTTCGTATTCGCGACTTAATATCGTTCCGGATATTATTTATCGTTTTGTATACGACGAATCACCGTCGTACGATACGATTTATTCGTTTCGCCTAGCTTACGAATATTCGCGATACCATATACGATTCCGATGCAAGGTCGTATCGTATATTACGTTTTCCAACTAATTCCCGAAAAGTTATTAAATGAATTTCTGATTCATTTAATCCGGTGATCTGTTACAGGTCATTGGTGTGACCTTGTAGGTTCAGGCAAGAGTAAGCTGTGAGTTTAATATTCATTAGAACTCACTGATCGGAAGCATTGCTCCAGCTAGCTGTTCCGATCCTTGATCTCACTGAATTAATTGTTTGCAATTAATATGAACCTTGGTATTAGACTTAATGCACCTTGGGTGAAGGACATATTTCCTTCACTAAGGGTCTCCTTTGCTAGACTGCTGATAGAGGTTGATATTACCAAACCAGTGCCAAAACATGTAATGGTACAAGACCCTTATGGGAAGACTTTCATTCAAACTGTCTTGTATGATTGGTTACCTCCCTTCTATGGAAAATGCAAAGTGATATGGCATTTTTGTGTTGATAATGGAAAGCAATCAATCAGATTTAAACCTGCAACTCAAGTAGCAAAGAAACCTAAACAAGTCTGGCAGCCTAGGAAGCAAGTGTATACTGATGTTGTACTTCCTCAAACTGTGGTGCCTACCGTAAGTGAATCAGTGATTGCTGATAGTCACATCACTATTGCATCCACCCCAGCCATGGATGGGCAAATTGTTAACAATCCTCCAACTCAGGATGATGGTTGGAAGGTGGTTTCTAGGAGAAGGAAGGTAGTTAGAACACCTAGTCAGATGATTGGCTTAGCTCAAGTGGAGGCAGTGACTAGAGAGTTCACATTTGATGGGGGAGGGGAGGAAGAAGGTGTGCTAGATCCTCCAATATGAATATCTGTTCATGGAATGTGAGAAGATTGAATGATCCCAGTAAAGTAGGAGAAATAAAGAAGTTTGTGGTGAATAATAATGTCAGTGTTGTTGCATTCTTGGAAACTAGAGTTAAAGAGCAAAAAAGTAAAAAGATTAGGAGAAGATTGGCAGTTCTTGGAGTTGGTGCACAAACTATGAATTCTCTCCTAGGGGGAGAATCTGGGTTGGCTGGAAGCATAATTGCATTACTTTTCATCTCATTCAGAAAACTGATCAGGTCATTCATGGAGCTCTCAATGCCAAAACTTTCTCTTTCACTGCAGAATTTACAGCAATCTATGAATTACATACAATTGATACTAGAAGACCTATGTGGGAAACTTTGAATAGAATCAACTCTCTAAATGCTGGCCCTTGGCTAGTGATGGGGGATTTTAACTCAGTTTTGGTATCTGAGACAGAATCAATGGCAATGCAGTGACTCACAGTGAAACTGTTGACTTTGAAGATTGAGTGGATCATTCTGAGTTGACTGAAATTAAGAGCTGTGGACATTTATTTCCTGGTATAAGGGTCATGTTAATAACATAATTAGCTCTAGAATTGATATAGCTCTGGGTAATATTTCATGGCATACTGCTTTTGCTGATGTGGTGGTTGATTATATGTACCCTGGGTTGTCAGATCATACTCCTTTGCTTTTATCCTACAAAGTTAATATACCTAAGAAAGGCAGACCTTTCAAGTTCTTCAATTATATCGCAGATCATGAGGCCTTCTTACCCTTGGTTCAGAAATGCTGGGAGGAGGAAGTCTCTGGTTCAGCTATGTGGAAAGTGTGGTACAAGCTTAAGAAAGTGAAAGTTCAGTTGAAAAATCTTCATAATAGAGAATTTGCTAAACTTGAGGAGAAAATTGAAACATTGAGGGGGGAGTTAGATTTGGCTCAATCTACTTTATCTGTTTTTCCTCAGGATTTGGTGAGTCAGGAGAATGAAAGAATTTGCCTTAGGAAACTAAAGAAGTTTCTGTCAGTTCAGGAGAATGCTTATAACAGAAGTCAAGAATTCAGTGGCTTCAGCTGGGTGATTCTAACTCTAAGTTCTTCTTTAGTGAAATGAAGGAGAGATATTCTACAAACAGTGTTAATGTGCTGTATGACTCACAAGATACCAAGATCACAACTGAAACTGAAATTACAGAGGAGATTGGAAAGTTTTACAAGCAATTAGTTGGCACTGCTGCAACAACTTTGATTGGTATTGATGTTCCTTTGGTGAGACATGGAAATCAACTTAGTTCTTATGATGCTGAATTTCTTGCTAGACCAGTCACAGAGAAAGAAATTGATGAGGCTATTAAAGGAATCAATATCCATAAGGCTCCAGGGCTAGAAGGGTATAACAGTTTGTTCTTTCACAAAACATGGGGGATTGTAAGACTGTTGGGGAATACAGTTAAACATAATAACATGTGTAGAAAAAATCCCCAAAGCCAGGAAGCATTAATAAAGCATAGATTAAGCATACTTATGTTTGAAGCGTGTTTTTCACAATAATCTGTCAACGAACACGAACTTAGAACTCCACTTGTCGTTCCTCTACTTGGTTCACCGACACGATCAGATCCGTCTTGATAATCGTAGCTTAGACAATCGATCAAGATAGTTTGCTTTTGGGAAGAACTCACTTTGAAGGAACAGAGAGAATTAGGGTTCTCTGAGTCTCTAGGGTTTGAGTATTACTGAATCGTGTTATTGGAAAACATGGGTAAGAAGGTTATTAACATAACCTTGCAAACCGGCCAAGCCACAAGGGCCACGACCGGCCAGCAAGCCCATGCGCAACACACGAGCACGCAGCGTGCTGGGCCGTGGGCCGCGCGCAGCTGCTGCTCTGTTGTTGCCTTGGCCCACGCGCGCACACGCGCAGTTGCTCGGCCATGGGCCAGCGCTGCCGTGTTTGCTTTGCTTGCGTGCCGAGCGCCCATGGGCCTTGAGTGCCTCGCGCACTCGACTCGTGGGCCGCTCTTTGTATTTGCGACTTAATATCGTTCCGAATATTATTTATCGTTTAGTATACGACGAATCACCGTCTTACGATACGATTTATTCGTTTCGCCTAGCTTGGGAATGTTCGCGATACGATATACAATTCCGATGCAAGGTCGTATCGTATAATACGTTTTCCAAAACTAATTCCCGAAAAGCTATCGATTCATTTAATCCGGTGATCTGTTAAGTGCCATTGGTGTGACCTTGTAGGTTCAGTCAAGAGTAAGCTGTAAGCTTAATATTCATTAGAACTCACTGATCGGAAGCATTGCTCCAGCTAGCTGTTCTGATCACTTGATCTAACTGAATTAATTGTTCGCAATTAATTTGAACCTTGGTATTAGACTAAATGCACCTTGGTTGAAGGACATATTTCCTTCAGTCTCCCACTTGTCATTCAGACAAGTGTGCATTCACATTCCTTTTTCGCTTAGTGTTACTTGCTGAACATAAGGTAAGATCCAAGCCATCCTTATTAGGTCCAGAAGTGTTTCTCGGATTAAAGAGCTCAACTGTTAACTTTTACAGAAGGTTAAGCCTTAACCATTCTGAGCACGGCCATGCATTTTACAGTATCTAACTCTCCAAGAGGCCTTGTTACACAACAACACCATATCCTATCAAAGATAGGAGGACAATCCATTCTTGCAATCTATGAATACATACTTTGATTCATAGTACGCCCAATAACTGCTTTTATAGCCTCCTTTTACGGTGCGACGTTTAGCTAGCATCAAAGCGAACTAATTCTCAAACGAGCAGACCTAATCTCTCATGTTCTGAGGAACGATTTCTAATCACCATTAATGAGAACTACCTATGACATAACTTTAAACTCTTAAAGTGTTCTCAAGGTTAATCCGATACAAGATCCAATAAGTATCTATGCAAAAGATTCTGACATCCAGTCACTCTAGCTCAAGAAACAGAACTAAGTAATCTATTTGCAATCTAATCTTCATTAGTCATTGGTCGTCCACCTTTCAATGACCTGGATTTGGGATCCTTTGTAACTTCAATATTCAAGTTCACTTATGGGTGTTTCTTTGTCGAAGAATCCATCACTAGAGGAAAAAACATCATAAGTTGCCCTTAAAATAGGCTTATAGGTTGCCAATTGCAAGGGCAACATATGGGGGGTTACTTTTGTGAAATTATCAAAGGTTTCCCTTAACAAGGGCAACTTATAATCTTATAAGTTGCCCTTGTTTGCAACAAGGGCAACTTATGTGAAACTTATAAGTTGCCCTTGTCGCATACAAGGGCAACTTATAAGCTTTACATAAGTTGCTCTTGTTTGAAACAAGGGCAACTTATAAGCTTCACATAAGTTGCTCTTGTTGCAAACAAGGGCATTAATTTTTTTTTTTTAAAAAAAAATCTGCAATATAATTCCTGATATTTTGCAATATAAAATTCTGCATTATAATTTATAGAATACTGTTTCACCAAACCTCATCTTGACATTCCTCAAAAATGATATAAATTTCAAATTTCCAATAATATTTCAGAATTAATTCAAATGTAATTAATTAAATCGATAAATAACAAAATAATGTAAGAGTCACGAATAACTACAAGCCTGCTCTAATTATTACACTGAGGGTAATTCACAATCGTTGAAGTAAGTAGCCCACTTGTCTCGAACTTCATCCAACTCCTCTTTGTTGAAGGGCCCCTCCCTTGGAGTTGTGAAAACCTTTAAAAGAACAACGTACATGCAAACCAATAAATTAAATTAAGTTTCATATGCGAAAATAGAAATTATATTGGTCGCGAAAACAACTTTCTGAGTGTACGATTCATTTCAAGTTCTTTATGCACATCTAAGGCTCACTTAGCTCGATATAGATCATATTTGGCCAAAAATGGCATTTTCGATCCCAAATATCAAAAAATGAACCTAAGTACACTTTTTAAATCTTTTACATGATTTATATGATTAGTTATATGTTTATAAGACTCATTTCAAGTTCGTTATGCACGCTTGTGGGTCATTTGGGTCGATATAGGTCATTTATGGCCAAAAATGGCATTTTCGATCCCAACTACCAACAAACGAACTATTTCCACATTCTAACCCTTTTTCATGATTCATATGATTAGTTATATGTTTATGAAACTCATTTCAAGTTCGTTATGCAAGCCTAAGGGTCATTTGGGTCGATATAGGCCATTTATGGCAAAAAATGTCATTTTCGAAACCAACTACCAACAAACAAACCTATTTCATAATTCTAAACCTTTTTCATGATTCATATGATTAGTTATATGATTATAAGACTCATTTCATGTTCTTTATGCACGCCTATGGGTGATTTGGGTCAATATAGGTCATTTATGGCCAAAAATGGCATTTTCGAACCCAACTACAAACAAACGAACCTATTTCCATATTCTAAACATTTTTCATGATTTATAAGATTAGTCATATGTTTATAAGACTCATTTCAAGTTCGTTATGCACACCTAAGGGTCATTTGGGTCGATATAGGTCATTTATGGCCAAAAATGGCATTTTCGATCCCAACTACCAACAAACGAACTTATATCCACATTCTAAACATTTTTCATGATTTATATGATTAGTTATATGATTATAAGACTCATTTCAAGTTTGTTATGCACGCCTAAGGCTCATTTGGGTCGATATAGGTCATTTATGGCCAAAAATCGCATTTTCGATCCCAACTACCAACAAACGAACTTATATCCACATTCTAAACCTTTTTCATGATTTATATGATTAGTTATATGATTATAAGACTCATTTCAAGTTCGTTATGCACGCCTAAGGGTCATTTGGGTCGATATAGGTCATTTATTGTCAGAAATGGCATTTTCAATCCCAACTACCAACAAACTAACCTATTTCCATATTCTAAACGTTTTTCATGATTCATATAATTAGTCATATGTTTGTAAGACTCATTTTAAGTTCGTTATGCACGCCTATGGATCATTTGGGGCGATATAGTTCATTTACGGCAAAAAATGGCATTTTCGAACCCAACTACCAACAAACGAACCTATTTCCATATTCTAAACATTTTTCATGATTTATATGATTAGTCATATAATTATAAGACTCATTTCAAGTTCGTTATGCACACCTAAGGGTCATTTGGGTCGATATAGGAATTTATGGCCAAAAATGGCATTTTCGATCCCAACTACCAACAAACGAACTTATATCCACATTCTAAACCTTTTTCATGATTTAAATGATTAGTTATATGATTATAAGACCCATTTCAAGTTTATTATGCAGGCCTAAGGGTCATTTGGGTCGATATAGGTCATTTATGGCCAAAAATGGCATTTTCAATCCCAATTACCAACAAACGAACCTATTTCCATATTCTAAACGTTTTCATGATTCATATGATTAGTTATATGATTATAAGACTCATTTCTTGTTCGTTATCCACGCCTATGGGTCATTTGGGTCGATATAGGTCATTTATGGCCCAAAATGGCATTTTCGATCCCAACTACCAACAAACGAACTTATATCCACATTTTAAACCTTTTTCATGATTTATATGATTAGTTATATGATTATAAGACTCATTTCAAGTTCGTTATGCACGCCTAAGGGTCATTTGGGTCGATATAGGTCATTTATGGCCAAAAATGCATTTTCGATCCCAACTATCAACAAACTATCCTATTTCCACATTCTAACCTTTTTTCATAATTCATATGATTAGTTATATAATTATATGACTCATTTCAAGTTCGTTATGCACGCCTATTGGTCATTTGGTCTATATAGGTCATTTATGGCCAAAAATGGCATTTTCGATCCCAACTACCAAGAAACGAACTTATATGCACATACTAACCCTTTTTCATGATTCATATGATTAGTTTTATGTTTATGAAACTCATTTCAAGTTCGTTATGCACGCCTATAGTTCATTTGGGTTGATATAGGACATTTATGGCCAAAAATGCATTTTCGATCCCAACTATCAACAAACTATCCTATGTCCACATTCTAACCCTTTTTCATAATTCATATGATTACTTATATGTTTATGAAACTCATTTCAAGTTCGTTATGCACCCCTAAGTGTCATTTGGGTCAATATAGGTCATTTATTGCCAAAAATGACATTTTCGATCCCAGCTACCAACAAACGAACTTATATTCAAATTCTAAACCTTTTTCATGATTAATATGATTAGTTATATGTTTATAATAGTCATTTCCAGTTTGTTATGCACGCCTATGGGTCATTTGGGTCGATATAGGTCATTTATGGCCAAAAATGACATTTTCGATCCCAACTAACAACAAACGAACCTATTTCCACATTCTAAACCTTTTTAATGATTCATATGAATTAGTTTTATGTTTATGAAACTTAGGGATGTCAGTGGGGCGGGTTTCGCGGGAGACCCGCCCCGCATCCGCCCCAAGTAGGCGGGGATGGAGGTAGGTTTGGCGGGTGATGGGGCGGGGATGGGTATAAAAATCGTACCCGCCATGGGTGATGGGGCGGGTGTGGATTTTGTGTTGAACCCGCCCCATCCCCGCCCGCCCCGCCCCATCCCCACTCGCCCCGCTTCATACCCGCCATGGGTGATGGGGTGAGTTTGGATTTATTTGCATCTTTAGGTGATAATATAAGTTTAGGTGAGATTTTTATGTTTTTTGTTTGAATTTTTTTTATGACGAGTATTTTTTGATTATATAGGTTACTTTAGTCATTAGTATTTTTTTTTTTTTTCTATAGTTAACTTTGACTAATCCGTATATATAGCAAATATTTGCTAAATAAGAAAAATTAGGTGGGTATTAGCGCGGGTATGAAGCGGGGATAAGACGGGGATGGATACCCAGTTGGATGGCGGGGCGGGGATGGATTTTAGCTTACACCCGTTGGGGCGGGGATGGGGATGAATTTTGTACCCGCCATGGGTGATGGGGCGGGGATGGGGATGAAAAATTTAGGTGGGGATGGGGATGGAGGGACCTACATCCGCATCCGCCCCGCCCCCATTGACATCCCTAATGAAACTCATTTCAAGTTCGTTATGCACGCCTAAGGGTCATTTAGGTCGATATAGGTCATTTATGGCCAAAAATGGCATTTTTGATCCCAACTATCACCAAACGAACTTATATTAAAATTCTAAACCTTTTTAGTGATTCATATGATTATTTATATGCTTATGAAACTCATTTCAAGTTCGTTATGCATGCCTAAGGGTCATTTGGTCGATATAGGTCATTTATGGCCAAAAATGGCATTTTCGATCCCAAATATCAATTACATGAGAAGAGTAAATTACATGACTGGAGCCAAAATATCAACTTCTATGAAATCTTACATATCAGGTATGAACCATCAGACAAATATGAGCAACAAGCATGAGGGAAATATGCAAAGTAGTAAATAAATACCATGAGGACTCTTTGAGTACTTCCAACAAACGCCTGCGGTTGTGACTGCTCCAACAGCACTTTCAACAAGGCTATAGTTTACTGCTTCCCTAGCAGTTTTCAGCTGGCAAAAAGATAGATTAAATAGATAAATCAAGTATTATCACAGCAATATGATACAAAACAGTACAAGTTTAATCACACCAAAACCCATAGTGAAACTATTTCTGAGAAAAATCTAGAATCCAACATTTAAATTGGGTCCATCTCTAAATGGCAGTTAACACCAGAAACTTGTCAAATGTAAACCGCCACAACAATGATGGTCCTACTTATTCATAATTTCATCTAAACAAATTGGTATGAGTTTCATAATTTGTTAATTGTTTATAACTTTACTAGCTGAAATTAACAACAAGAAAATCAAACTCCTAGGGAAACTGGTCTGAGTGTGAAATTGTTGCAACAAGATAGGTTTGATGAACTTGGTGTGTTGTTGAAACCATTTGGACTAGAGAAGGTTTCTCCTAGGGAAACTGCTATCTGGTTATCGAAAAGTTTTAAAGAGACCTCACCTAAGCAGGAAAGTTAGTTAAGCACTCAGAATGAGCCAGTTTAGTTTGTTTAGTTTGTCAATACTGGTTTCATCTGTTCCAGTGAGGGCCTGTTGCTGCTGATACCACTTGTTGACATGTTTTCAAGCATATGCAACTGTTAATAATTTTGACCTCTCCCATCTTTTAGAAATGACGGAGGATAGAGGATCATCGATCCAAATTCACATTCACATTTAACTTGTCCTTTTTCCTTTACCTTTTTAACCATCATCTTGACAAACGTGGCAATTCTTTCAGATATACATAATTCTTTTGGTTTCTTCTTTTGTTAGAAAAGTGTCTAATTTATCTCCATCTTTGTAAACAGCGCAATCTTACTTCTGTAATTTATATGCTGGACCTTCTCATGTATGTACATACACATTTTCTGTTGTTAAATTCTTGTGTTTCTGTAGTTTATATGTATAACAGAGTGTTTCATCTCGATGTTACGGAGTTTAATTTATTACGCAGCATTCCCAGTATCCCAGAATCAATCAATTTAGCAGAAATCAACAAAAAGTCCGAAAAAAAAACAAAAATTATATATCTGCTGAATTTTCTAAAGCCCCAATTAACACCAGCCATAAATCAAACACGCCCACATCAAATTAACAAAATAAAGTCATTGCAAATTGACCCAAAAACAACAAATTGAGCAAAGCCTAGGAAATTGAAGAGGAGAACCTCGTCGCCGGTGGAGATGACGCAGAGGAGGACGCAACTAGACTCGGGCTGCTGCTGTGACGAACGGCCGGCGAAGATTAACTGTGAAGAACGGCCGACGAAGAGTGACTGAGAATCCGGTGTTGATGCTAGGCGGTGGTGAAGCTGGGCGGTGGTGATGCTGGCCGATGGTGAAGCTGGGCGGTGGAGATGCTGGCCGGTGATGAATTCTGGAGGAGAAGTATGGAGGAGAAAAATGTACTGCGAGAGAGAAAATAATGAAGGGGAGCGAGCAAAATGTACCAGCTCTGCAAACTTGCGAAATGAAAAGCTCTTGGACATGTACTGCGAGAGAGAAAAGAATGAAGGGGAGAAAAATGTTAGGGCAAAAGCTGCGCTTCACGTTTAGGAGGGAAAATACTTCAGAATTTTTTTTTATTATTTCTTAAAGGTTGCACTTGTTTGATAAGGGCAACTTTTGATGAGCCACTTATAACGATTTTTCCTCTAGTGCATCTTGACATCCCATTTGAATGATTTGAATCACATGGACTTATCATTTAATACTAAAACAAAATTAAATGATCTATAAAATATAATTTCATAAATGATAAATGTTTAAACCAAATGCTTACCAATTTGTGGGCCTCTAACCCAAAATCAAGCATTTAATGTTTTACAGTTATAGGCCTTTCACCCAATACTTAAAACATTGATGGAACTCAAACTTGATTCCATATCTGCATATGAATGTTGTGTATCATTCAATGAAGAGGTTTAGTTTATCATACTTTGCTATCCTTCACATCTTTTTCTATCGAAAGCCTTTCGATGTAAGATGAAAAGATCTTTGAATATGTTTCTAGAATGATCTAGTCTTTCGTTGCTGTTTAGAATGATAATCATATCTAAAATAGAAAATCATCCAGGTAGCAGACTTGTGATCAACCTGAGTTCATTGAAGAACTCCCACTAAAACAATTCCCTTTTATTGCTTCTTAGGCAACAATGAATTCATTTCAATTATATATGTAGAATTTCAAATGATTCTTCCCTTTTGGAATGCTCCAACCAGTTCACATAGATGCGGGAGATACATCTTTCAACTGAGAACTTGGAAACTAATCATTGATTCAGTTTCCCATGCATCACATATGGTTTAGAACCTATGTTACCACCTTTTAATCACGACGCCTAATTGCCTGTGTATGTTTGTGGTTTGCCTAACAACAAGATTCAACTTTTTCTTCGGCAAATGCATGTAGCATCAAAACTTTAGTTATCTTCACTTCCTCTTATCAAGTGCTCATCGTACATATCCAAATGTATTGGATGTTCTTGATACTGTTCCAATGATCTTTGATCCAGATCAATAGAGATTGGTATAAACTCGTCACGATCCAATGTTCACGAGTTATCTTGGCGATCTATGTATCACATCATACATGATTGAATGTAATGCAAAAACTATTCGCATTTTAAAATCCATCCATGTGACTTTTAGCTTTATTCTGTTTCAAGAGATACTGAATCTTGCTAAAATCTTTGCATTGCCATGTGACATAAGGCGAAGCCACCTCTTCAAGGTCCTTCATGCTTAACTTTAGTGATAGCAGCCTAGCTTTATACTTAGTTAAAGCATTCATAACTTAGACTTACTCATATGGGTTAAGAGTCTCTTTTGATTCTCTCCATTGTGTTTGATTTAGTAATTACTTTTACAGAACCCAAACAACGCTTTAGATCCTATACAATAGATCTTTAACCTAGTATGTTCTAAGTTTCGCCATGGTTATAAAGTTGACAAATACTTTCAAACCTAACCATTTAGAATTTGAATGTCATTTTCAATAGAGAGATATGAATCGCATATATAGAACCAATAAACTTGACTTAGCTCCCACTAAACTCCTCATCTACAAGATGATCCATATTTTCATAAAGCCATGATTGCTCAATAGCCTTGAAAAATATGTTCCAATTTCCACTTGCATGCTTTAATCTACGAATAGACTTCTTAAGCTTGCTCTTTTATCTAGCATCCAAAACTTTTACATTGTGTGATGTACACAATTCCTTTCTACAAGTCCAATTGAGTAAGGTGTTTCGTTTTCCAATTGCCATATTGCCATATGCAATGATTGCTAGATTTATCCAAAATAGTTCAAGCATTCCGACTTGGTGGAAAAGATTTCAACATTATCAACGCCGTGAAGTTGTTTACAATCTTTAACCACCAATCTAGCTTTTCTTTTGTATGTGTATACAATATCATCTTTGTATGTTTTGAAAACATGTTTGCAACAAATGGGAGTAAACCCTTTATGCAAATCCACGTTGTATGTTTAGAAAACATGTTTGCAACCAATGGGAGTGAACCCTTTATGCAAATCAACCAAATCATAGATTTGATTCTTTAAGATGAAGGTATTTCGGATAAAATGGCCTCAAACCATTTTGTATGGCCTCGAACCATACTTATGTTTCTGATGGCCTCAAACCATAATGGGAATTTTTAATTCGTTGTAGCTAACCTGTAAGTCATATATTTTTGAAGCACTTTCCAAAGTCTTCATAGTTTTCATTCCTCAAGATATCTATGTATCTATCTTGGTTGAATTCTGTTCCTTATACGATTTACCTAGGTATTGAACATCAAACGTTAGTGTCTATAAAGACATTACTCAGGTCCTTTGAGTTTTAAGATTCTCTTGAAGCACTTCCAAAGCCTTCCTGAAGCTCTTCCAAAGGCTTCTAAGTAAGGAGCTTTTCCAAAGACTCCTAAGTATCCTGCATTTGTTTGTTGCTTGACTCGAATTCCATTCGAGGTCATTTTTCTCCCACTTGCCTTTTTTGGAAATATGATGGTTTCCTAAAAGACATTATCTTAAGCAACAACCATATGTTCTTAGATTTGTGGTAGAACCAATACCTTTTGTTTCTATGAGTCGCTCTTATAGAAACATATATCTATACTTGAGTTTGTTTGATGTAAACCCTAACTCCCACTGGGTTTGACAACCCTAGATATATATGTACTGAAAAGATATACTGAACCGAAGTTCAATCCTTATGACATATTATCCTTAGATTTGACAACTTTGTTTAGTGTGATAGTCACTTGAGAGTATCATTTAGAAACTATATAGGAAAATAGTCGTGATTATCGCTAATCGAAATGGATTCTTATTTCTCCATTTGGACATACCATATTCTTATGGAGCTTCGATTGTTATAATGCCATATAAACAATCTCGATAATCTTTCTTGGCTCATGCGAACATCACCTTGACCCAGCATAGATGTTCCAAAATTCTTGCCAAGTTGATTTTATACCCTTTTGTGAATCGCATTGAAGCATTTCACATATTTCACGTTGAGTAAATATAGCCATATTTTCTCAAATTCTTGTGAAATAGGTAAGTCATAAAATCCATCTTTGGCCTATGAACTTGATTGTTTAGAAACTTCTAACAATAGTCCATTTCTATGTCATGTTCAACAAGCAAGACCCATGTGTCTTAAATTAACCAACTTTCAGAAATCCATGCCATGGAATCTTAGAATGTTGTCTTGTTGATATGGTCTTATGACATTGCCAAAGATATGTGGAACACAAATCAAAATGTTTGATTTGAACCTTCTGAAGTTTGAGTGTGAAGAGATTCGTTTTTTATTAATCAATCATATGACTCAACCCTTAAATGACCATTTCATTCAAATAAACACTCAACAAATGTTTTTGTTTACTTTGAATGTGAGTCTTTCCGTTGTCCAAAGAGAAATTGATTATGATGATTAATGGAACATAATACCATTAAGTTCCAGCCTTTAGAAGGACTTTAAAACAAACACGATGATCCTACAATTAATGTAGCACAACTTTTCTTCATTTCCTACTTGTAGGTCAATAACCAGACTTAGCTCCCGGAATTTGAGTTCTTAACAAGAGTTAGAACCTCAAGCGGTAATCTAATACCATAGGAGTTTATTTGCTAAGTCGTTCTCTTTAACGCAAACTTCAAGGTAGAAATTGAATCTTGAAATCATTTCTTTTGTTCCCTTTTCCTATCCTTTCTAGCACGTTTTCTTATAGTCCTAAAGATTTTACTCTTTGTCTGATCTTCTTACTTTGTTACGCTTACAAAGTCCCTTTCTTTTGTTCACTTTGAATGACAACATCCAATGAGTCTAATTCATTATCGAATGAAAAGAAAATTGGTTGTTAACCATTGGTTATACATGAGTGTTTAACTCAATACTTCATTATTCCAAAACTACCCAGTATTCTTAATATATGAGGTCCAATTTGTCTACCATTCAAATTTGAGTTTGAAAACAACCATGAAGATCACTATAAGAAAATAGCATTCAATATACGCTCTCACTCTCCTTTTATTTGAGAATCGCTCACAAAATTTGTTACCAATCGATCGAGGAAATATCGCAGTTCTATTGTCCGAACTTAATAGAGTTGAAGATTTACAATTCTACACAATGAACTAGCAAAGAAAATATTCATCATACTTTAATAACTTGAAATAAAAGCACTCACGCAATCATCAAAGCTATTAAACATTTCATTCATGCAAAAATAAAACATGGTCCAAAATGAATGAAACGATTCCAAGACCCTAAAAGTCCTAAATCCTTAAGCAGCTTTGGCATGTCTTAAGTAGTTTAAGATTCTAGGTAAGCAAAACCTATTGCTAGTAATCTCCAAATTACTCTTGGTTAATAAATTAATACCATAATTTATCCCATTGCCATAACATAATGCCATTGTTGTTTGAGTTGAAATCACAATCAACGTGCTCCTTTGGGACGCCTTACTACCTAAGTCTACTAAAATAACACCTCGCTTTGGCGGAAACCTACTATCTTAGATCCCTAGATTTTTGTAAGTGCTTGATTTGGGAGGAAATTTTTAAACTCAATATTACTTTGGACCTAGTTGTTTCTATGTTAGTTCGATTATTTAGTGAACTTAATCTAATCGAGTCATACGAAACAACCTATTCATGCAAAGCATGCATACATACATTCAAGCGTAATATATATCAAAATGCATAAATATTTGGTGAACTAGTATGGCCCAAAACATCTTGTCTTGAAGCATCCAATCTTCATCCCCATCTTGTTAGCTTGGCATCGTCTTGAATCTTCGTTCAAATGCTAACTTAAAGTTCTAAACATAGAAATACTTGACATATAATAAAATTACATCAAAATTTCCATGGTACGCAGACCATATTTAAAACTTTACATTCAAAGATAGAACGGTTCGCAGACCGTATTTAACTATCCTAAATGGCCATACTAGTCACTTGGAGTACATGCATTACATAAAATATATATTCTATGCATTCACCCAATCGTATGCTAAAACGAATGGCCCATATAATTATGCAAGTATTTACGTGAGTTAATTAAAATTCACGTTCACATAAACGCGTCCTAAAAGATTAATCAATTTCCAAATTATTAATCCTTAGAATTTATTCTAATTAAAATTGAATTTAATTAAAATAATGCGACCTACGAAAATAATTAAAATTAATTATTTCATTTTAATTTCATTTAGTGGCTCCCACTCAAACCAATAATTATTCCGGATAATTAATTATGAAATATTAAATTAAAACTCGCGGCCCGGCCCAAGTAAATAAAATATTAAATTAAATATCCCGTTAGCCCAAATAAATGCAAACATGCGAAGCCCAACGAATTAAACAATTTCAATGAAAAAGTCCAAGTGCATGGTTGGGCTAGGCTTGTGCCCAGCCCATTGCGCCCTTGTGTGGCCTACGAGGCACACGAGCAAGCTCGCATCCCCCGCAGCCTATGCGCGCGCGTGCCCACAGCTCGTCGCTGCCCTGCGCGCTCATGGTGCTCATCGTAACGCTGGACGTCGCAGGCTACATGCCTTGCTTCGTCGCAGCACTCGCAAGCCAAGGCGTGCCTTGCTTGCCCCTTTCCTCGCCTAGCGCGCGCGGCACGCAGCTCGCTTGCTGCTGCTCGCGTCGCTGCGGCTCGGCACTCGTACAGCAGCCCGCATGGCTCGTCGAGCCACACGTTCACCATACTCGTTTGTTCGTGCCTTTGGTTCGTGCCTACGGACCAACTCAATTAAAAAAAATTAATAATTTCACGAACTTGCATTAATGTTATTTTTCATAAAAGTTACGATTTTTATTTTCGAAAAACAACGGTTTTTAACGATTTAATAAAATTTTAACTACAATCCAAATTCGTAAAATATTAAATCAAGGCTAACAATATTCAAATTTTAAGAACGAACGAATCAACTTGAAAAATTTGAACTTTTGAATAATGAAATCCAAAACTTTTAATCGTTCTTTAACATTTAAATTTCAGATTTTAATAATTAGGTTTAAGTGAGATTAAAATTAACGAAACCATTCAAAATTTTAATCCAATAATTTTTAAAATTAGCCACTGACCCATGAAATTATATTCCCTTTCCCAATTAACCGAATTATTAGACCTAAATTATTTAAAAAATCAATTAGGGTTCTAAATTTTACGAATTGGGGAAAAGCAAAATTAGGGTTTATACTTATCGGAAAAATCTGTAATTTTTACCATAGATCAAGAATATACTTATTGACATCGTGTCAAAATTTCAAGAAATTCCGAGTAGTTTAGGTCTACCTTTTAATTGAATTACTTTCCGACACTTATAATTTTTATTAAAAATTAACAAAAACGCCCAAAAAACGACACTTCGAGGCCTGTTTTTGCAATTCCGTACACTTGAGTTGATCTTTTAAATTCGTTTTCAATCAGATTAGGGTTTGATAAGTCGAAAAACCGAATCTTTTTGAAATCAGACCTTATTGCACAATTCATCCAATAATTCATAATAAATCCGAAAATTCAACAAAAATTCCCAAAATTTCGACAACAGCAAAAAAAATAAAACATGCTAAAATATGCTTTGAATACATTAGGCTCATGATACCACTGTTGGGGAATACAGTTAAACATAATAACATGTGCGGAAACAATCCCCAAAGCCAGGAAGCATGTATAAAGCACACATTAAGCATACTTACGTTTGAAGTGTGTTTTTCACAATAATCTGTCAACGAACACAAACTTAGAACTCCACTTGTCGTTCCTCTACTTGGTTCACCGACACGATCAGATCCGTCTTGATAATCGTAGCTTAGACAATCGATCAACACTACAAGAAAATTTAGATACATAGGCAACACCTTGAGGAAATTCATTTTTTATGGCCTCTAAAAGTGCCTTTTAGCATTAGTTAATTATGGTGCCTCTAAAAGTTATTTTTAGGGTCGGTGAAATTTAGCCTGCCCCTAAAAGTACTTTTTAGCATTAATAAAATAATGGTTGCCCCTAAAAAGTTTCTTCATCATCAAAAGAAATTAAGTTGCCCCTAAAAAGTACCATTTAGCATTAATGGAATAATATTTGCCTATAAAACTGTGTTTTAGCGTCAATGAAATTTACGTTGCCCCTGAAAGGTACGTTTTAGCATTAATGAAATAAAGGTTGCCTCTAAAACATTTTTTTTAGCATCAGAAAATAATGGTTGCCTCCATAACCCTTTTTTTAGCATCAATGAAATTTACGTTACCCCTAAAAAGTACGTTTTAGCATTAATGAAATAATGGTTGCCTCTAAAATATTTATTTTAGAATCAGAAAATAATGGTTGCCTCTAAAACTTCTTTTTTAGCATCAATTAAAATTGTGTTGCCCCTAAAAAGTATTGTTTAGCATTAATGAAATAACGATTGCCCCTGAAAAGTAATGTATAGCAGTAGGATTCCGTATACAATAAATTAAAAAAATAATTATTATGTTAAAATTAAAGAAATAATGTTATATTAGAGAAATGTTATCATTTTAATTCATGGTCAACTCTAATTAGATTAATTAAGTCAAAATTATTGAAATAATGTTATATTAGAGAAAACTTAGATTACTAAGGCTATTTTAGAGAAAGTGACAAAATATTTGTTATCAATGAGAATTTGCAAAAGTATAATGCTACAAAGAGAATTTCCCTATTTTTTTTAGTTTTAATAAAGTAATGTTTGCATCTAAAACCTTATGTTTAGCATCAATGAAATTTATGATGCCCATAAAAAGTACTTTTTAGCATTAAAGAAATTTTCGTGCAAGTCTTTGATTTTTATTGTTCGTTTTTTTTTTAATCCATATTTTATGCTCGTAACTGTGGTTTTTATATTCTTCTGTTCATTTCTCTGACTTATTTTTCATGAATTAGGTTTCTGATTTTTTTTCCTTGGATTAATATGGGTATAATAAACTAAAGTAAACGATCAACCAATAGGAGAATAATATTATAAATTTAATAATAGCCTATGTAGGATTCGAACCTACATCATTGTGCAATTGCACAAAGCTCTGCCAATTGAGCTAATAGACTCTTTTTATTGGTATAGTGTCATGGTAGTTTTAAGAAGAAAAAATAAAGTGTAGTGACATTAGTTTACATAGTATTTTATTATCTTAAGTGAGCCCATACGAACCAGAATTTTATCTAGCCTAACTGATCAGAATAACGAGCAATGATGTACGGAAGACAAATCTTTGACGTTGGATCGGCTTCAGGAGTGGAAAGAGCACACAAGCAATACACAACAACTAATTGATTGTACATCTAACGTCCGAGGACGAAAGAGAAAATGTTCCGCGGTCGTTTCATGTCGGCCTATTCGTGCCAGCAGGTATATTAGTAGTTATGCCACATGAGACATCCTGTTGAAAAACTAATCCATGTCACACGCAAAATAAGAACCAGAAAAAGTTCATATGTTTAATGATGGACCTGACCAAAGAAACAAGAGTGCACGTACATCTATATTCATTAGATTTTTACTCTCAGTAAGAAACAAGTTGTTGAATGGGAAGACAGAATCAGTTAGAAACATCTCTTTACCTGCAGATTCAAGTTTTGAAGAGCCCGAGGAAAAGTTAAGATAGCTTGCTGTGTACTTCAGTGAGTGCGAACCAGAATTTATGTGCTAACTGATGAGAACAATGCTACCCAGGTAGTTCTTTTACACAAATATGTGCATTCATTTCGAAACATCTCTTTACCTGCAGATTCATGTACTGCATCAAGTCTTTTACACAAATATGTGCATTCATTTCGAAAACCTCATAAAATTTGCCCATCTAATGTAACAGTTCAACAATTAGCCCACGTTACACTTAAATTTTCCATCTGATATAACAGTTCAACAATTAGCCCGTTTTACACTTAAAATTTCCATGTGATATAACGGTTCAACAATAATCTCCAGTTACCTATGTAAAACTAAAAAAACCAACCAAAAAACTAGAAAAGTCAATTGAGGTCAACTTTCGTATAAACTAGCCTTTTACAAACTGAAATTTCCACACATCAAGCATGCTTTAGCGCCCTTTGCAGCACTTTCCAGTCCTCACCAACACGTATTTAGACAGCCAGGCAGCCAGCAGAGCAAGAGACTAAAGAAGCCCCCGATCCCTCGAGTTGAATAGATCTCTTGTTTAAATAAAACATCCCGCACTATAGTTTTACTTTTTTCTTGTCAACAACTAATTTGTTCAAACACTTGTAGATATGTCATTATATTAGTTGTTTACACCAGATTCAAATGTATTCAGTCTAACTACGTACATGACACCTCACTATAAATTATAAATTTTAGGGGATTTAAACATCAACAAAACACTAACATGAAAGCAGGATATCAGGGCTATGAGAAGAGAGAACTCACAAGGAAATATTCACTGTCTTGCCACCCCTAACATGTGATTTTGATGTCTGCTGCAGATGAACAATCACAAAGCTCGGGAGGTTCTGGCTTTAAACTCATGCCTCTCTGACCTTTATATTCGACTATAGCAATCGAGTGACAGCCACTATTTTTTGTCTTAGCCTTGTGACCCTCAGTACCAAACAAGATTGCACTATCCCTCGAAAGAGTATTAGCGTTAAGACCATAAATAATTTCACCAGCATTGCGGTTCTTGCTTGAGTATTCTGATTCTAGCTTTCACCTAATCAAGATATAAAGTAAGTCAACATGCATTTCAGAGAAAGGCATGTATGTACATTTGAATGCAAGTCATGCCATCTACTGCAAAAATTATCTAATAAGGAAAAGGAATATATACGGGGAGGACCAGGAGGCTCACAGGGAGATGTTGGAGTTGAGAACTCATTCGGATGTAGAAATGTGAGAGATTTCAGGGACATACTGAAGTTCAATGGCTTGTCGATCCTCGAAACACTACTGTTGGGTAGTCGTACAGCTACACATTCCTTTCTTGACCAGTCTGCTTCGTCTGTAAAAGAAGCCAATCAACTATAGATGAGTGAGAATAAACAGAACAATATAAATTCAAAAATCGAACTTCAGCTCTATTTCCCATTAGCATACTCATTTGACTAGTATCAACTCTATTTCCGGGGATCTCAAAAACAGACAGGTCATATAAATTGCTCATGCTATCTTCTCTTACTGAACTTATGTTTCTGTTAGTCATGAAGAATGTCTAAAAGAAAATATGTTGTAGGAACTACTTTAGGCCTACTTATTGGCATTCCCTTGCCTTGGAACATTATCAACATTTAGTCCTACCTCAGCCGATTTTTCTACATTACCTTTCCTTTGAGTGACATTAAACTCAAGAGGGGATTATGATTTATGACTATTGGGTTTATTACTAGAAATAAAGCCGAAAATATCATCATTTGATCATTGAAAAAAGATCCAGAACAAATTAAACAAACCAAACATAAGATGAACATAAATCAAAACATGTTGATTATCAATTAAATCATAATTGAATAAGCTTATCTAAGCAGCAAACAAAACAAATTAAATCAGGATTGATGTTAATAGATCAGGGGAGATAATTCAACTCACCCAGGAAATACGCCATTGAAGACCCCAGGTACAATCTCCAAGGAGTTCGGGCCAGGCCCATCATTTGAGTATTTTTCTTAAGCATCTCGGAAACCTTTAACCTTGCTGAGTCCCACACACTCGCCTCCATCAACCAGTAGGAGTTCCACCCATTAACATACACCCTTTGATCATCCTGATGATGATAATCATGGCCGTTGATTTTGATGAAATTGGTAGGAGTTCGGGCCTTGCAGATTTTAATGAACTGATGGTTGACATGGTAAACCAAACCATAAGCCATTCGCGAGATTGTTCAATAAAATATACAACTTATACAAATGAGATTGTTCATTAGAAATACTGTCACAACATATAAAAATAGTACACAGGTAAAAGAACCTAAGACACAAACAGAGCATGATACCACTTGTAAACATATACAAAGCAGTAAATATAAGAAGACCCAACAAACTAGAACTAGATCCATGTTAAGTTCAGGACAAAAGGTTAAGTTTAGGCAATATCAGAAAGCAGGGAACCAAAATCAGCAGCACTCAAGTATCCTAGGTAGGCTAAAGCACTTAATTATAATAGCTGCGAGTAATAAGCGCGCATTCTACACAAACAGGTAATACAAAAGTTCAGAAGTTTGTAGCCAATTTTCTAAGCCATGATCTTGATTTAAATAATCCATTATCCTTCTCTCTCCTCCCTCTTTTTTTTGATGTTGTTACAGTGTTTTCCAAGAAACGAGTTTTTCTCAGATACTCTTACAATAATATACGAAGTATAGTTTACGAAAAGGAAGCTCTTGCACCAGGGATCGATAATATTATTTTAAGTTGAACTATAAAAAGTGTAGTAAAGAGAAAACATACAACATATAAAAATAAAACAAAAAAAGAAGCACCACCAGCGAGTAACGACCTCAAGTCAGAATACCAGCATAAGGCACTACTTCCCTACCACAATTCAGGGTTGCATTCAGAGTTAGCAAAGTCTTCATCCCTGAATTCCTAACTATATAAAAATTAAAAAATGTAAAGCAAACAAAAACCCCACTTAAATTGGAAGAAAAATGATTATATTGGATTACATCTCCCTCAAAACTCTCAAATTTCAACTAATCAATCATAAACATTACTTTCAAGAATCCCTCAAAAGAACAAAAACTATTGGATTGCACCCAATTCATGGTACCAATACACGAAGGTTCATCCACCATCCCATAAAATAAACACAAAATAAGACCGGTCAAGTGTTCGACGAAATGACCCAAAGAAAAATTGTAAACAACAAGAACATGTATTTAAATCATCACAACTCACTATGGAGAAAAATTCATTCTCATAAGAGAAACTATCCAAAATTCAAAATCTACAAATTTCAATTACGAATAACAAAAAAGCAGCATAACTTTCAAATCAATTGAAGAGTAACGAACAAGATTGAAGAAAATAATCACCCGAAAACTTTGCGGACTTGTGATAATCTAAGCCCTTGAGATGAATGAAATCAAAATGAAACACCACCAGAGTTATCAAACCATTTCCTATTGTTAGCGAGTAAGAGCTCTCTCGCTAGGATTTCGAGTGAGAATTGGGTTCAGAATTTGGGGAGAATCAAGTTGAGTTCCTAAACCTAGATTCAGAAGAAATGGCGCTGAAATGGGTAAGCGAAGAGGGAAATGAATTTTTTGAGCGAAATTCGCCCAAGAGAAGGGCGGGTGGTATAATTGGGTATTAGTTTTGAGTTAAATTCGTGAAAAGTGGGCGGGTAGTCTAATTGGATTTATTCGAGCTTAATATGATAATTTCAAACTAATACGATTTTTAATATTATATTCATTATCTTTTCTTTATTTAAAAATAGTTGTATTATTTTAATTTTTATATTTGTCGATATAGAACTTTTATTGTTAATATATATATTTTTTTAATCAATTTTTGTACATGTAAAAAGAGAGTACGTCAAGGTTAATATATGAATAGTGCAGAATGTCAAAACGGGCTATTGAAATGAATTCCAGCGGCATTAGCGAGCTCCTTAAAACTAATTACGGTGTTTGTGGAGTATATGATTTATTATAGCTAGAAGGAAATTTCCCGCTTAAATTTTATCTAAAAGGGTACGACTTGCGGACGTATTATTTAGGGTTAACATATACCACTTGTGGCCATCTTTTTTCTATTTGTTTATTACTCTCATGTCCAGAGCAAAATCGATATGTCTAGATCATATCATCCAGGTCATGTCAAAATCAGAATCAATTTGTCCATATCATGTCCAGACCAAAACCAATATGTCCATATCATATCATCTAAGTCATGTCAAAATCAGAACTAGTATGCCCAGATCATGTCCAGACAAGAATCGATATGTCCAAACCAGGAAAAAATTGTCTACATCAGAACTGTTATATTCATCTCAATTTTACGTGTTGCCTATACTCGTTTATTTGTAGGAAGTTGAACATAGAGAAGAGTATGAGGAGAGAAAAAGAAATGTAAGAGAATAGAAATATTTGGTGCCGTTTATGTTCCTCATAAACGAGATACGTGATGGAAACGCGAAATGTTTTGAAAACATCTCAAACGTGTCTTATCTTTGAAAATACACATTATTCAATTGTTTCCTATATTATAATTTATTTTTCTCTCCGATCATAATGTTATTTTTATGATTGAAACATTTATTGAAGGTTTTGTTTGTGTGTTTTTTTTGATAAAATTGTCATTTAGGCATCCTATTGAGATAATCGACAATAAACTATAGAATGAATGTAAGTCCTGCAGCCTCTTGTTGAAGCTTCCCAGGAACTCTTCAACTTATGAGATTATGTTAGACGCTTGGTATATGAAAGCATCAAGTAATTATTGCAAAAATAGGAACCTTATGTGTGAAGTACTTAATTAAACCTTGTATTGAGCATATAGGGAAACATAAAAATTAGCCATTATGTTTTTTCTCGATGTTAATGTTGCTTAAGTTGAGTATTTAATAGATGAGAAAATTATGTGTTTCCTAATTGAGTAATGTTGTTCAGAAATTGAACTTTTTCCGGAAACGAAAATATGATTCATGACGGAAATACAAATATTATCGAAGTCGAAAATACTGCTGCAAATGGAAAAATGATTCGTTTCGGAAAATATTAAACAAAAATAGAAATATTGTCAGAATCAGAAATATTGTTGGAAAAGGAAATATTACCGGAATCACCCACGTTCGGTATGAATGTGAGTTGGCAAGGCAAGTGTGGGAGAGATGCGAGTTCGGGGCTAGAATGCCTGCTGCTCCGAACATACACCTGGTTGATCGCCTTCGATGGTGGGCAAACAAGCTGTCAATTGATGAAGTGCGCAACATTATGACCCTTGCTTGGGCCATCTGGTTCCTTCGAAATAAGTTTATGCACGAGAATAAACAGGTTGGTGGACGATTACAGGCTATACTCCCAGAAGGTGTTCTCCTCGCAATTACCCATTGAACGGGTTGTGTCAGCAACCACGTGGACTCCACCACCTGCGGGGTTGATCAAAGTGAACGTCGATGCTCATATCTTAGATGGGATTATGGTGGGTTTTGGTCTTGTAGTACGCAACCAGGTGGGGAAGGTGCTACTGACTGCCACAAAGAGGGTGATGGCTGCGTGGAAAGCAGAGATGGTGGAGGCAGCAGCAGCGAGGTACGACCTCCAAATCGCTCGACGACTAGGCTATGCGAAGATATGGATGGAATGTAATGCGCTAAATGTGGTACGAGCAATCGATACGAACCAGAAGGGTGCTTCTCCAATATTTGTAATTTTTGATGATATTCGCAATTTGGTAAACGATTTATCTGTCTTTGTAGTCTCTCATGTTAAGAGGGTCGGCAATACGGTAGCCCACCTAGTGGCAAGGGGGGATACTAAGGGTAGCAATGAACTTATTTGTATGGACTTATTCCCCCAAAGTATATTGACTTTGGCGGAACTTGATTTGCAACAATATATCGGCCTAACTTTTCCCTCAAAAAAAAAGATAAGACTCATAGTTTTCAAACCCTGCTAATCCATTAATCTGCATTCAAATTTCCATGAACTTTTACCAGTAAGAATTAAAGCGAAGTGAACCTATAGAGCAGGCATATTGACAATCATTGATCTGCATATTGTTGCAATTTTTCCGACTGTTTTCAGTTCTCCAACCCTACAAATTTCACCAGATGAATGTTTCCGACTTAAGTATGGAAAATTCATAAGTTTGTTATGCAATCATGTGAGTTTGGGTAGAACTTGTATAATCACTAGTTGAAAAATCGTCGAGTACGACTCATTTAGTAAAATTACAGCACTTAAAGACACTTTTAAAATAAAATAAAAATGCATTTTCACAAATAAAACTCATTTTGAAAAATTGTTAGTAATTGAGTTTACGGGCTTTGATTTCAAGGGTTGCTTGTTTAGAAACGAGTCGCACAAAGTTCTCTAAAAATAGAGGCATCACAAACTTGGTTTCTAAACAAAGAGGCGATTTTTTCTCATTTTCCCGCTCCTCCTTCCTTCACATTCTTTTTTTTCTGGAGAGCGACCTAGAAGAAAAATCACAGCCTACACTAACCCTTCTCTGCCTCGCCGCCCTCCTCTGTCGTGACGCCGCTGCTCTCTGCTCCTCCTCCCCCACCGCGGCCGCGCTCTACTCTCCCATTATCGCTTCAAGGTTTGTAATTTAAAACCTAACTTTTATTGATTTGCATTAGTTTCAAGTTTATATCATAGGTTTTCTAAATTAGTATCTGATTACGGTGTAGATCTTAGGTTTTATATGTTCTTAATTTTTTTTGACAAGATATATGTTCTTAATTCAGGTGGGTTTTGCAGACCTTACCTGCAGTTGCCGAACTCTGCAAAATTGATGATGGGAGACGATAAATAACCGGCGATGGTGATGGGAATAGCAGTAGAAAAACAGATCCGGAACTTCTCATATCAACATTGACTCTTCCAGCATCCATGACAATTCTTCTTTCGTTTATTCTTCCCACCATTATGGGTGAGAGGTCATTCTTTTTCTCTCCTTTTTGTTCGATTTATCTGGGGATTTCTTAAATTTTACAGGCTTTTTTTAAATTTGTCATTTGCCTTCGGGAAATTTAATGTATTTGGATTTTCATTTTTTTTAAACTTGCTATTTATTGTTCTATGATTTCTACTGCTAGTTAGTTAATTTGGTGATTATTAGATTATGTGATAAAATCATAGTGTGATATATGAAAGGACTCTATATTGGGGAGTAAATTTTCATCTAATTCCTCTTCCTTTCTTTGATTGATTGATGTACTATATAGTGTTGTTGGTATATTTGACTTACAAGATGCGGTTGATCTATAATCCATAGCCATGACAAGGGTTTTGCTTATAATTGGTTGTCCTTACTAGTTTTCATCAAAGGCTTTAATTGGTTAGGATACCATTTGAGTGAGATTAAAAAAAATTGTAGTCAATTCTGCTTGGATTTTAGACATTCTTGTTCAAGTCATACGACCAGGTCTATCTTAGGCCAGTTAGACATCAGTTTGAATAACTTCTGGTAGATTGCAGCTCAAGTGAGATCTGTCACTACATTTTGCCAGTGTCAGCTAGCAGCGTTAAATTTAGTGTCATTTAAACATCTGACTTTTTCACCGGCTGAAAAAAAGCAACCCCACTATTGAATTATTGATAGTATATGAAAAGGATATTGAGATGTTTCATTGTCCACCAATGCATCATTAGCATCACAACACACTATTGGACTTCATAGATCTCATACTACCGTGATAGACCATTCTTTTTTCTTTTTGTTTTTCCCTCTTGGGTGGTAGGAGGAAGATTGATAAGGGTGGTGGGCGTTCAGCATGCTAACAGCTTGTTGGCTTCACCTGCAATCAAGTTCGCGCCCTTTCTACATACATTACTATATATGTTTCATTCTATTGAAGTTTCTGCATACTATCTTTTTGTGAAATTCATAATATACTTCTTATAGGGATCTTATTACAAGTGAGAACCGATGTTTTCTAGCTGAATTTTTTCTTATGTTTTCTAGCTGAATTTACAGTTCATGTCAGTTAGATTGCTTGGAGTTTCTTTTAGAAGCTTTTTTTTGACGTTTTGAGTAGTATTTAAGTACATATAACAAATAGTTATTTATTGAAATGAATCTTAGAAACATTAGAATAAGTCTAATTAATATTTACCTCTAAATTTTTAATTTTAATGTAACTACTCTATGTCCAGGTGAAGAAGGAGAGATTGGGCAGATTTGGTGTCAAAATCGTGCGCCGTCGGACTCGAATGGCTGACAAACCACCTCCTATTTACAAAGAGGTCTGATTTTCAATTCTCTGTAATAGGTTGTTTAAGATTCTTTGTATTAGATGCTTTGCCTCGATGATCAATGCCATATTTTCTTTAATTTTTAAGCTATGACATGCGTCTATTAGAATTAACATAGAGTTGAAAGGAATAGAAAATTTTAAAAAAAGTTGGACAGGTTCCTACTAGCAGTGATGTTGGGGAACTTAACTAATACGGGACCGGCTACTCTAGTTTTTGAAGGGCCACACAGTGATCTATATATGATGGTGACAGGACTGTGAGATTGAGATTAAAATTGAGATTGTGATAATTGTTTGGTACTAATGGTAGTATCATAGCATAAATTATACAGTAGACAACACACTCATGAATATCTTTGTGCGTAGAGTCGTGTTCCCTTTGTACTAAATGTCCTAATTTTGTCCGAATGCAAAATTTCAGGCGTGCTATACTATATTTTACACCAACAATCTCGAAGAACACCCAACGAAATATTTCATAAACAAAATGGTGGTTGTTTGGCTTGGTGTCTCTGAACTTAGCCTAAGTTGCAGAACTAGCTTGTTGTTTTGTGTGTTGTGCTGCTCTCAATGCTCTGTTGTTCTGATTCTTGTTGTCCTGTTGATTTCCACTTTGTTGATTGGTGATATGCAGTTTATACCAGTGCATTGCTGCTGTTTTTCGGTGATTGCAAATACGAAGAAGAGCTACATGTAGCATGTGGTGTGGTTTGTTTGTACAGAGCTACTTTAGACCGACTTGGTTTGACTTTTGTAGTTTATGTTTCTTTGGGGTTTTTTTGTATTGGTTTTATAGTTTGGTTGACTAGCTTAGTTTTATGTAGTTATGGGCTTGCACGTTGTTGCAAGGTCTAGGGTGTTTTTAATTTGGTTGAGCTTGTAAAAATATTTGCTTCACTTTTGGTTAATAATATTACTTATTTACCAAAATATTAGCTTATAGGTGCTTGGAAATGTATGAAATAATACGCTAGATATTTCCAGTGCCTCTAAAACCTTTCGTGTGAGTTTCAAATTGGATCCAAATATCGTTATTTGAAGAAAAAAAAACGTTGCCTCTAATTATAAGTCGAGGCAAAATTATCTGATTGCCCCTAAACATATGTGACTTTTAGAGGCAACCTCTAATTATATTTCGAGGTATTACATGGTTGCCCCAAAATATATGTGCCTTTTGGAGTAAACTTTTTATATTGCCTCTAATAACATTTCAAGGCAAAATTATATAGTTGCCCCTAAATATATACGACTTTTAGAAGAAATTTTTGTATTGCCTCTAATTATATTTTGAAGCAAAGATATATCGTTGCCTCGAAATATATGTAGCGTTTAGAGGCAACTTTATATTGCCACTAATTATATTTTGAGGCAAAGTTATATGGTTGCCTCTAAATATATGTGACTTTCAGAAGCAATTTTTATATTGCCTCCAAATATATTTTGAGGCAAATATATATAATGTTGCCTCTAAATGTGTGTGCTTTTAGAAGCAACGCGTTATATTGCCTCAAAAATGGGTCTTTATGGGCAACCACTAATTAGCGACGGACTTATTAGAGGCATCCACTTTTTTGCTTCAAAAAGCCATTAGAGGCTAAATCCCTATTTTTAGAGGCAATTATGACTTGCTCCTGTATCCGATTTTTCTAGTAGTGCAAGATAGTTTGCTTTTGGGAAGAACTCACTTTGGAGGCACAGAGAGAATTAGGGTTCTCTGAGTCTTTAGGGTTTGAGTATTACTGAATTGTGTTATTGGAAAACATGGGTTAAAAGGTTATTAACATAACCTTGCTAACCGGCCAAGCCACAAGGGCCACGACCGGCTAGCAAGCCCATGCGCAACACACGAGCACGCAGCGTGCTGGGCCGTGGGCCGCGCGCAGCTGCTGCTGTGTTGTTGCCTTGGCCCGCGCGCACACACGCGCAGTTTCTCGGCCATGGGCCAGCGCTGTCGTGTTTTCTTTCCTTGCGTGGCGAGCGCCCATGGGCCTTGAGTGCCTCGCGCACTCGGCTCGTGGGCCTCTCTTCGTATTTGCCACTTAATATCGTTCCGGATATTATTTATGTTTCGTATACGACGAATCACCGTCGTACGATACGATTTATTCGTTTCGCCTAGCTTACGAATGTTCGCGATACGATATACGATTCCGATGCAAGGTCGTATCGTATAATACGTTTTCCAAAACTTATTCCCGAAAAGCTATTAAATGAATTTCCGATTCATTTAATCTGGTGATCTGTTAAGTGCCATTGGTATGACCTTGTAGATTCAGTCAAGAGTAAGCTGTGAGCTTAATATTCATTAGAACTCACTGATCGGAAGCATTGCTCCAGCTAGCTGTTCCGATCACTTGATCTAACTGAATTAATTGTTCGCAATTAGTCTGAACCTACCAGATTAAATGCATCTTGGTTGTAGGACATATTTCCTTCAAAGAAATGATATTTATGATGCTGTCATAGAATTCTTTGTTACTGGTGTTTTGCTGAAGCAAGTTAACACTACTGTTGTGACTTTAATTCCTAAAGTGCAGAATGCAACCACAATTAAGGACTTTAGGCCTATTGCCTGCTGTTTAGTGGTTTATAAGATCATTTCCAAGATACTGACTACCAGAATGCAAAGTATGATTGGAGAAGTGGTTCATTGTGCTCAAGCTGGTTTTATTCCTGGTAGGAATATATCTGATAACATTTTGTTAGCTTCTTAGTTGATTAAATGCTATACTAGAAAGAAAATTTCTCCCAGGTGCATGATTAAAGTTGACTTGAGGAAAGCTTATGATTCATTAGAGTGGCCATTTCTCACAAGTATGTTGGCAGAGTTGGGTTTCCCTAATGTCTTCATTCAATGGATCATGCAATGTCTGGAAACTGTATCCTATCCTATTCTTGTCAATGGCTACCCTTCTAAGCCCATCCCTGCAAAAAAAAGGCCTTCGTCAAGGAGATCCCATCTCTCCTTATCTTTTTGCTTTAGGAATGGAATACTTGTCTAGATGTTTGGGTTCTGTTGAAACAAAGGCAAATTTCAAACACCACCCAAGATGCAAGAAACTGAACATCACTCACATGATGTTTGCTGATGGTTTGTTGATGTTTGCAAGGGCTGATCTTCCTTCAGTTAGTTCTATTTTTGAGGCCTTCACTAAATTTTCTAAAGCTTCTGGCTTAGAGGCAAATTTGCATAAGAGTGAAGTTTACATTGCTGGGGTTTCTGTTGACATTGCTACCAAAATAGTTGATACTATTGGTATTCCTAGGGGTACCTTTCCTTTCAGGTATCTAGGGGTTCCTTTGTCCACTAGAAAGCTGAGTTTCACTGACTGTAAACCATTAATAGAGAAAACAATAGCTAGGGTAAGAAGTTGGGCTGCTAAGTTGCTTTCTTATGCAGGAAGGCTTCAATTACTGAAAACTGTTCTTTTCAGTATCCAGTTGTTTTGGTGTCAGATATTGTAATGCCAAAGAAAATCATAAGGGAAATTCAGAAAATTTGTAGGAGCTTCCTTTGGTCTGGTACTGATGCATGTTCTAAGAAGGCTTCTATTGCTTGGGATTTCTTGTGTCTCCCTAAGATTTGTGGTGGCTGGAACCTGAAGGATCTCACTATCTGGAATAAAGTAGCAGTGATCAAGCATGGTTGGGCTTTGTCCATGAAACAGGATAGGCCGGCTTTGGGTCAAGTGGATCCATGTGTACTATGTAAAGAATAGAAATTTCTGGACAATAGATATCCCTGCTGGTTTGACTTGGTTTATGAGGAGAATTTGGGCTGGTAGAGAAGTTGTTCTGAACAATGGTGGTTTTGATCAGTGTCAGCATGCTGGTAAATATAGCATTCAGAAAATGTACAAGCATTTGAGGCATTACAACAATACAGTACAGTGGAAGATGATTACTTGTAATAGTAAAGCTACTCCCAAGGCTACCTTTGTCACCTGGTTAGCCCTGCTGAACAGATTAGCTACAAAGGATATTCTAATCAAATGGAATTTGAATGTTGATAAGTAATGTGTTCTGTGCCAAGAGAAGGATGAGAATGTCCAACACTTATTTTTTTATTGCAGTTATTCCAGTTCAGTCTGGAAAGTGGTTTTGTAGAGGATTGGTACTGGTGTGAGTAGGAACACATGGGAGGAAGAGGTTCTATGGACAGCCAAAGAGAGTAGAGGTACTAGACCTAAAGACAAAGTATGCAGCTGTGCTTTCAGTGAGACTATCTATGCAGTGTGGCTTCAGAGAAATGCAAAATTGTTTAGAAACACTCTTGATTCTAGTGTAGCTGTTAGCAATAGGATCCTTTATCATAATTACTTGTAGAAGTGATGATAGCATGAAGAGATGTATTCAGTAGTGTTTGTGTTGGTGTTGTGTTGTTGAGTTCTCTTCCTTTTCTTGCTGGATTGTGAAGTAACTCTGGTGAGTTTGTTGTGTTGGTGTGTTTGTTTGCTCTTGGTAAGTAATAAAATCAATTATTTTCCAAAAAAAAGTTTGGATACTTATTAGGATGCTGCCTAGATATTTTTTTATTGATTTTCTTTCATGTTTGGTATGGCTGGTACCCCGCTGGATATCAGATCAGTGTGTTTGTATTTCTTTGTGAGGTTATGATGTTAGTTGGTTGAATTACACAAGACAACAGAAAATGAGAGGAAATCAAGGATATTTATATTAATCAATCAAGGTAATTAATCAATATAATGGGTATCACACTTATAGGGATGAGTTCCTCCCAGCAAGAGATAATCCTCAACAATAAATCACATACCCCTTACTGAACAGCTTTCATTATTTATCGGCTTCACTCAAGAGCTTCTAGCTGCCTCTATTTGCATAACCAACTTCTGCCGTATTCTGGTAACCAACTTCTAACAAAAAATCTCTAACAGACGCGGAAAGACTTAATTAATGGTCTTATTACGAAGGGTTATCGACATAAGATCAACCATTATTGCACTTGTCCAAGTCACATGACCACCTTATGATTTTTTTGTTGTTGTACAAAGTTGTAAAGAATATAAGGTACTGATTAAAACTTTCCCACCCCCATGTTACACATCTTGCTTGATTCTGTTATATCACTTGTATTTCAATAAGGTAGTTACAGTTCTCTAAAATTACCGGCCTGTTTCAAGATATGCTCATTATTTGTTTTTTCTTTTGTTAGAAAACAAGTTTGCAGAATTCTGAAAATCGTCGAGAACTAGACAACATGCACACAATTGGTCTTGTTTCTTTCGCCATGAAGCATGAAGAGATGGTGCGATATGCAATTCATATTGAGCTTAATTATAATGGTTTTGTAATGAAAAACTGATATATTTTGTTTTTCTTATAATTCATTTCTTAGTTACGAAAAGATGGTGTTGCACCATCAAAAAGAAAGATGTTTGAAGAGATTCGACGAGGAAAGGAAGGAAAAACATATGATCGGCCTTATGATGATTGTAGACACCTAATTTGTGTCTCCCCTTTGGGATGATGACGATACCATTATCCTTGTTAGGCGATTGGAGTAACTCCAGGCGGATATCCCAATTGCTAAGAATACCTCCAAATCCAAAGTCCAAAATCCAATCCCCGAGACCGTTCCCCTCCCGGAACTCGGTACAAAATACAACTTCCAAAATCCAATTTCAAAATCCAAGTTCAATCTCAACTAGTGGACCATCCCATTAGTCTTACTAGGCCTTTTCCACTCAAAATCATATAAGGCAAGTCAAATTCGGGCGCCGACCCACAAAACCGAGCATGTCGGGCCCCGTCCCGTAAAACCGGAATTCAAAAACCCGAGAAAGGTTTGTTTTTAGACACAAATTCAAGCCTTAACCTCCAAGAAAACACTACGTGCCAAACATCGTACTATTCGTACGAAGGTACACCCATACAAGACAAATCAAGGACGGCATCTTTCCGTCCTTTTTGGCGGCATTCAGCCCACGTCAGCAGCGCCCAGCGCTGGCCTGGCGCCAGGTGCTGGCGTGTGCTGGCATTTTGCACCATTTCCCTCCTATAAATACCCCTCATTTCCATCGAAAAAAGGGAGGACAACACACATAACGTCGTAATTTCGACATTACTTCTCACAATACAAACTTCAAAACTCTTCAAAACACATACTAAAAGTCCTAAATTCAAGACCAATTGGGAGCTCGAGCCTAAGCTTAACTAGGTAAATCCAAATCCCATTTCAATTTACCATGCTATTTTGATTTCAAATGATTAGAAAGTTGGTGTTTTTTTACCATAAAAAACACCACTTGCAACAATCATACATGCTTTTTCAAAAATACAAACTTTTTCAAAATACAAAATTCAAACTTTCAAGATTCAAGGATGTTCAAAGTTGCTTGCATTCATCTCTTTGAACTAGAATCACCTTCAAGCATGGAGTAATCAAAGATGACACCTTTTAGCATTTAAAGGTTTAATCTTTTGAGATTCAAAACTCCATTTTTTACAAGTTCAAGTCTTCAAATTTCAATATACAAGTTCAAGTTTTCAAATTTCAATCATTGCAAGTTCAAAGTTTCAATCCTTTCAAGTTCAAACCTTTCAATATTCAAGCTTTCAATTTTAAGTTCAATATGCAAAATTTAGGACATTTGGGTTGAGCAACCTCTCCCAAGTTGAGATTTTTGGCTTTGAATTCGTGTTGGGCGCACTTACTTTTAAGGAGCCGCTTGGTGTTCGAATCTCATGTGCCCAAGTACAAATTTCAATATCGCAATTTCAATATCGCAACTTCAATATCGCACTTTCAATATTGCACTTTCAATACCGCAATTTCAATACCGCAATTTCAATACCGCAATTTCAATTTCGCACTTTCAATTCTGCACCTTTACTTGCCTAGTCCATTTCTAGGCAATGTGGACCTACTCCCTAGTCCTTTTCTAGGGGGTCTTGTATTTACTAATTCCGCACTTTATTTAGTATTGTGATGTTGCTTTATGTTCTTTATCGCTTTCATCACCAACATGCTAAATACAACAAAATACAAAGGTCACATCACGCTTAACGAAGATATTTTTGGACAAACCGGCCTTAGGTTCCTTAAATCAATCTTTAAAGTAAAGTGACCACCGTACACTTAGAAATTATATTTTGTTCTAATTTGCAAACCCACATAGTCTAATCTTAGGGTTTATTTTCGAAACAATGTTGTGCCAACGTACTTGAATATTTCTAAAGCTCGCCGAATAAGCATTTTTGTTCCCGAGCCCGGATCTCACCCATCCGTTTCAAGGATTCAAGGCCTTATCCAATAATAGAGTCATTGTGCGGTCTTCCCAAACGAGACCTAAAATAAGTTTGGTGGCGACTCCTTCGAGGTGCAAAAACAATTCAACGGTTCTCTAAACGAACCGCCGCGTGCCAAACCCCCCCATTGTAGGAAGCGGGAAAAAAACCCCCATACAGTAGATTGGCGATTCTGCTGGGGAATTTTCTGATTTCAATTTCAAAAATGAGAGCAGATTTCAAGCAACCAGCCATTGATCTGCCGAAGTACTGGATGCCAGCATTGGCGCCAGGCGCAGCCCCTGCGCCTAACGCCGCTGCCTGCATCCAGGACAGTGGCTTACACTGGCTTGTTGGCAACTTTTGCTCAACTTTTCGTGTTGGGAGTTAGTCTGTTTTTGCATTTGGAAGGACGCTCCCAAGCCTCGTGAACGAGTGCCGAAAAACGGGCTTTACAAATACAAATTCAAGTACGATTTCAATTTCAATTTCTAGGCATTTCATGCATTTTTCGAAAACCATATTGTGCAAAATGAATTTCTACCTTTGCCCAAACGGATGTGTTCTACATTTGGGCTAGCCCCGGGGGCAACGAAATGGTGACTCTCCATACGGTTCCCGACCAAAGTGTGTGACCATTTCTGCGCCTACCGAAACTTGGCTTTTGCTTGACATTCCCGATGTCAAGTATGGAGGCCGTCTGCCGACACACACTTCCCTTAGGCGGAACGTGAAAGCTTGTCGCCGGATCCGTCTCTTAGCCGAGTACCTTCTTGAAACCCAAAGTCGACCACTTGCATCATACAAAAACTTAGACCGACCTTAGGTTGAGAACGTTGCATGTCGCATTCATATTCATGATTAGTGTGACAACGTGCTACTTGTGCATTGTGTGGGCGTCTTTGCACGCGTGAATGGCTAACCTCGAGTTCTAGCTTGCCAAAACCAATTAGCCTCCAACTATGAAACCAAACCCCTAGGAGCATCATTCAAACCTCATGCATCTAAATCACCGATTTTAGGGTCTTTAGGAGTGTCACTCCATTTGATTCAAAACCCTTAAACACGCCTCACGCACAAATGCCAAATCCAAAATTCAATCCAACGGCGTCATAATGCCGGATTTTCGAGTCCAAATTCCAAGCTACAAACCCAAAATTCAATCCAACGGCGTCATAATGCCGGATTTTCATGTCCAAATTCCAAGCTACAAATTCATAATCCAATCCAACGGCGTCATAATGCCAGATTTTCGAGTCCAAATTCCAAGCTACAAATTCAAAATCAATCCAACGGCGTCATAATGCCGGATTTTCGAGTCAAAATTCCAAGTTCCGAGTTCAAAATGCAATCCAACGGCGTCATAATGCCGAATTTTCTATTTTCAAGTCAAATCCAAGTCAAACGGCGTCATAATGCCGGATTTTCTAGTCCAAATTCCAAGTTTCAAAGTTCAATCCAAATTTTCTAGTTCAAAACCTCAATTTTCAAGTCCAAATCCGACGGCGTCATTATGCCGGATTTCCTACTCTTCAAGCTTTAAGTTTAAATTCAAACTTTCTAGTCCAAAACTTCAAACACAATCCAACGGCGCCATAATGCCGGACTTTCTAGTCCAAATTTCGAGTTTCAAGTTCTAAGTCAAAACTCAATCCAACGGCGCCTTAATGCCGGATTTTCTAGTCCAAACTTCAAACTTCAAAGTCAAAAACCACAAATCCGACGGCGTCATGCCGGATTTTCCATTTCAAACATTCAAGTCTTCAAGCATCAAAGTCAAGTTGCCAATTCCAAACCTCAAAAGTTCAAATGCCAAAGTTCATGACCGGCGTAATGCCAACTTTTCAACTCCAACTTTCAAACCTCAAATTCCATGTCGATCTTTCGAATTTCAAGTCTTATGCTCAAAACTTCAAGTTCCAAATACATGCCGTCGTAATGCCGATTTTCCATTCCGCATTTCAAACCTCAAGCTCGAAGTTCAAAAATTCCAAACCTTCAAATTTCAAATCCTACACTCCAAGTCCACGGTGGCATAATGCCGGACTGTCAAGTTCCCAAATTCAATACCCACGGCGACATAGTGCCGGATTTTCCAAATACAAAGCTTCATGTTCTACATACAAAATGCATCCCTTTGCATTTCAAAATTCAAACTTCGAGTGAAACTCAAAATTCAATCGGGTTGAAAATCCCCTGAAATAATACAAGTTCAAATCCACGGGTTGAAAATCCCCTGAAATAATACAAATTCCAATAGGTTGAAATTTCCTTCAAATACTCCAATTCCAATGGGTTGAGATCCCCCTAAAATATTGACGGGTTGAAAATCCCCTAAAATAATACAAACCCCATTCCAAATATTTCCAACGGGTTGAAAATCCCCTGAAATAATACAACTTCAAATCCACGGGTTGAAAATCCCATGAAATAATACAAGTTCCAATGGGTTGAAATTCCCTTCAAATATTCCAAGTCTAATGGGTTGAAACTCCCCTAAAATATTGACGTGTTGAAATTCCCTTCAAATAATACGAAATCATTCTCTTTGAATCGGGTTGAAATCCCCTTCAAATATTCCAAGTCCAATGGGTCGAAATTCCCTTGGAAATTCAATTTCCTAGTACAAGCCCAATTTCCATGTCCTAGGGCGGGTTGAAATCCCCTTCAAATAAGTTCAATTTCCAATAGATCGAAATACTCTTTTTCGACATTTCCCAAGTTCTAGTACAAGAGCCAACTTTCACAAAAAGAATGAACGCTCCTCTCAAACATTTCCAACGGGTTGCAAATCTCGAATACAAGTACAAATCAAATCCAAAATCCCGAATCTTCAGAGTGACACTTAGAGTCAAGTCTAGGTCTCATTCATTGCATGCATATCATATCATGTGTCGGGAAGTCCAAGTTCTAAAATTATCTGGCGTGTCCTAACTAGGAGTCCAAAGATCATGCGGGTTCGCCGAAGAGTGGAGAGGTTGAAAAGAACTCCAGCAGCCCTAGCCTCCCGCATAACTGGTGTCGAGCAAGCAGCCAGATCATCTCCTACAAATCAGACTCCCAGCCCCATTCAAGGAACAGTCCAAATGTCTGCCGCTGAACAACTCGCTCAACTCCTAGCGGCTTTCGCCAACCTCAGTGCCAATGTGGAGAGCATAAGCAACCGATTGGGTGTCGTGGAACAGGGTGCGCCCACTGATGACTTAACCAAGAAGATCGAGAGTCTCGTCAACAAGGTTACCAATCAAGAGAACTACTTGACACCTCAATGGAGGACAACCCACTAGTAGAAAAAACCCTTGTTGCAGCGGGCTTTTAGACCCCTGTTGCAGCGTACATCGTATGCTGCAACTGGGGGGCCTGCAACAAGTATTGACTTGTTGCACCGTACAATGTACGCTGTGAAAAGTACTTTTTTGCAGCGTACATTTGCATGTACGCTGCAACAAGTGTGTAAAATTAGGCAAAAATCAAGACTTGTTGCAGCGTACAAAATGATGTACGCTGCAACAGACTGGTTTGTTGCAGCGGGCTTTTATTTGTACGCTGCAACAAACCAGTCTGTTGCAGCGTACAAATAAAAGCCCGCTGCAACAAACCAGTCTGTTGCAGCGTACAAATAAAAGCCCGTTGCAACAAACCAGTCTGTTGCAGCGTACATCATTTTGTACGCTGCAACAAGTCTTGATTTTTGCCTAATTTTACACACTTGTTGCAGCGAACAAGTATATGCCCCCTGCAACAAAGCTGTGCTTTTGGCGGGAAAATTTTAGTTTTATTTATCTATACCTAGGGTGTCTTACACCAAATATAGGAACCTGTCAACAACAATAAATAAAATATCGCAACCTGTAGCTCAACAAATATAAAAAATAATAACTGGTGTTTTGTATACATATATATATATCCCAAAACCAAAGTGCACGTACTACATTCAAATATACGTTCCAATTTCAATGTACGCATACATTTTAATGTAAACGATTGTTCTATAACAACTAAACCACCTCGATCAAGCGCGCTCAAGCCAATAGTAAATACTTGCGGGTAAAACACTTAGCCCGTTGCTCACGAACCACATCAATTTCCTCACTAGTATAGGCGCATTCCTCGGAGTGTAGACCTTTACAAAAATAGAAATTTCAACTAAGCATTAGATTAAATTCAAATTAAATATCACACTTTAACATTCAAGCAACTAATAACAATGTCCTAATAGCTATTACAAATAGTGCTTTGAAGTGGTATAGTTAAGAAGAAAAACCTTTATTTAGCAGTGCGTCATTTCAGAAACATAGATGATTTGTTCAACTCCGAAATAAAGCAGTACTTGAGCAGCATCACAAACAAGCTTCTCCTTGCCCCTCTTACAATCATCAAAACATCAGTTCTTCTCCAGGCACAGGAAAAGTGCTAGGCACAGAAACGAATGCTTGCCTTCCATGCTGCATAGAAGTTAATACATTTGGTGATCTACATACATGGAGCGAATATGTTATTCAAACAACCATTAAGAGGGTGATCCCTCTCTCCCTGTCACTTCTTAGGTATAAGGGATATTCATATATGTGGATCTCAACAGCTTCACAAAACATTTGACAGCAAACCTGTTTATAAGATTGAAATTTGGGTCCTATTTTCTGAACAAAATAAGTTACAGACTTACAGGTTGTTATAACTCTTTATAAATACTTAATTCTTGAATTGTCATGTTCCCACAACTCCACCCTAACTAGTGATAAATCCAAACTAATGAGCCACAGAAAACATATACAGATACCTATCACCTATACCCAAGCTAGTTAACATTGTTAAAAACTACTATAAAGTACACAATGTCTATCGAAGCTTCTAATCCTCGCAACGATCACTTGTCAACTAATGATGCAATGTTGGGAAATCAAAAGCTTTGTGGAAGAAGTGACTCAAATAAAGCAAATAGAAGTGGTTCGAGTAAGAATTGGATGATGAGTTGGACCAAATCTACATGTGTGTGTGTGTGTGTGGGAGTGGGGGGGGGGGGTGGGGTGGGCGGGGAGGGGGGGGGGTGAGACCCTGATGGCATTATGACTGGGGTGTAGTTTTCTGGGTCAGTTTTCCCTGCCCAGCAAGAGCATACAAGTTTAGTTTACTGATACAAAACCCTTTCTTCAAACAAAATAAACATACAATGGAATACCTTTACGAAAAGTGCTTGCCTACCATACCTCTATAAAACAATTGCCTAGCTCCTAGTATTTAAAAGTGAATCCAAAAGCACAAAATAACCAAGGCCTGAAGTAAACTCAACCAAGTCCAAACCTTTCAGTAGTATCCAATTTGGATCTTAAATCAGCTATTTCAGCCTCAGCAACAGAGAGACGCCGTTGGCAAGCCGCCTCAGCTTCATTAGCAGCTTTTATCCTCAGCTTCAACTAGTTTAGTGATTTGATTCTAGAAGAGGTAGACTGTGGACAGATACAAGAAGATAGAATAGATCACATAGTAAGTAGAGGCACGGGAAGATATGTCAGACTACATTTACACAAACAAAGAGTTGGAGAAATGAATTTATCACAACAGAACTAGAGTACAGAGGAATATCAAATCAACAGTTGTCTGATTTTTTTTAACTTTAACAGGAAAAAAAACAGTGGAACGGTTTTATCCATGAAATTCCTTTTAACATAAAAGTTTGTGGCATGAGCCTTAGATGTGCGTAAATAGATTGAAATTAGTATGTCCACCCTCCTCTCATCTCAAACAAAACCCATAAAGGCAAGAGTCCGCAAGACAAATTCTGGGCTTGGCTTGTAACTGAGTCCCTGGCCATCACTCTGGTTCTTCTCTAACTTACACTGAACACCAATTATACTTTTTCCAAAAAAGACTTGCTCCATCATCTGCATCTCTTACATAGTCAAGCGCATTTTTCAATCTCAAAACTGGACTCATTTCAGCTTTTAGTTACAGGGGATGAGGGTCTAAAACTCAAGTCTCTCAAAGGAAAAAACCCGTCAATTTATCAGAGAATATAGGAGACAGCAGCACAAGTATCTAAACCAAAAAGAAAGTGATTGCTAGATACCAGGAAACGTTGTATTCATCTGGGTCTCTACGGTACGCACAATACCAAGCTGCTCAACGTAGTTTCCTAGGACTATCAATGCTCTAGTGGAAGCAATTATAATTTTATAATTCCGGTCACCAATACACCATTGTAACATACTACTAGAAAGACCTATCCTAGAGGTAGCTTCTCGGCATATATTGCATAAGTACTACATAGGAGAGTTGGAAGTGTGGAACCACTGATCAGAGAGTGATTTGAACCCCTCTCGAACATGAAACTGCAGTTCATCTAATACAGTATATAAATAATCAATATCCAGTTTGCAGTGAATCAGTGATCACTACAAGACCTTGAAAAACTGAAAATAATAATACTAGCCAGACTATGGGACTAGTATTATGAAAGCTGAAACTTTGGAAAGGCATAAATACGACAATACCTCAAACGCTAAATCAAAGTGCAGCTAGCTGAAAGGTGGTTCAGATGTTTATGCTAAGACATGTGTTTGGGACGGATAAAAATTAGGAATTGAAAAGACTTTTCGCTCAATCAACAACCCTCGATGTTGTCAGTTACGCTTAAGTTAGGAATGCATATTCACTCAAAGTTAAGAATAAAAGTTGCGTTGGATTGCTTGGCCACTATTTTCAAGCTTCGGTCTACCCCTTAACAACAATATGCTAACATCCACATCTATAACCCACTGCACGAAATCATTTGTATTCATATAATTACTTGAAAGTGGAATAGAACTATTAGATGACCATAAAGAATTCTGCAAGGAATAAAAAATGACAGATAATAGTAAGCCTGGCCTAGCTGAAACATATCAATTTTTGTTTTAACGTATCAAAGTATGGCTGATTTCAAAATATAAACTTGATCAATTGAATTCCCCCGAAGTAAAGCAGAATCCTAACATTTACCCTTATCCTTATATCAGTCAGTCCATGAACAATAACATATACTAGTATTAAAGAACACTTCAATGTGCAGGACCAAGAAGAAAATAAATGCAAACTAAAGATAACAAAGTTTTATCAAAAACTACCTTAAATTTGGCAGGTTCAACTAGTTGAAAAACAACAGTATCTCCTTCCAATTTCAGAACTATGGCAAACCTTTTCCACCCACCACTGAGTCCACGATATTGAGGCAGATAATTGGCTTCGTATTGTTCTCCAGTATCTGTCTCGAGTATTATAACAGTACGGTTTTTTACTGGTATATGCGCCCTTCAAAAGGGTGGAGGAAGTCTCTGTGACTCCACCAAATGAACCAAGTAAGAAAACACCTCAAAATAAGCATATTAATTTCATCAGAATAATATATAGTTTGTCACATTTGGCTAATGAAAAGGCCTAAAACATGAAACATGAAATTACTTAAATTGGATTGCTTTAGATTCAAAAAAGGACTGACATTCAAGAATGGAAGGAGTAGTTTTTCACATTTGCCTAATGAAAGAGCCTAAAACATGATTTGAGGTACTAACCAAGATGAAACCACCAGAAACATTCGATTTTACATCACTTTTACGGTAGTCGGATGTTCAACATTTATCTTTGAGTGAATTTTTCTAGCATGAACAGAATTATATTTCCTTAATCAGGGATTATTACAATATTTTTCTCATCAAGAAAATCAAATTAATTGATATATCTCTGTTTAAATTACATACGAAGATCAAGATTCAAGAATTTGCAAAATTTCATCATTTAAAACAAAAGAAATCATAACCCACCCGAGATAAACGTATGTATTTTCTCCTAATCTTGTCAGCCAACAATTTCTTTGGCTTTCTCTGCAAAAATGAAAAATGAACAAACCCTAATTTTGAAAACGAAAATAAAAAGGGACAGGGGAGAAAGTTACTTGCCGCAGCGAGGATTGACGGAGAACAGGGTTCGCGAACCGGCCGAGCAAAGAAGCTTAGTTTTCCGAGTAGGGAATCACTTCGCCGGTTGTTTTTTCGAGCAGGGAATACCTTTTGCGGGGGTTTTTCGAGCAGGGAACCACCGGTGAGAGGTGAGGAAATTAAATAGACTCTTGCTAGAGTACCACCGGCGACGGGCGAGACCACGCGGCGACGACTACTGGTGAGAACCACCGGCGAGACGCAGGGTAAGCCGAGAGAAGAAGAAGGGAGTAATGAGAGTGGGATATTCGCTGCGAAATTGGTCATGAGGTTTGAGGTAGAAATGTTTGGTCTGAGTTAAAGTTGCAGCGAAAAAAATTACAAATATGTTATTGCAGGGGGCTTTTACCATGTACGCTGCAAAATAAAAGGTCTATTGCAGGGGGCTTTTACTATGTACGCTGCAAAAATCTCTTTTGCAGGGGGCAATTAATTTGTACGCTGCAACAACCCTTTAAAGGGTTTGACCCGCGTTGACCGACTGGTTGTTGAAGCGTATTAATACTTGTACGCTGCAACAAGGGGGTTGCAACAGGGGTTTTTTCTACTAGTGACCTCAAGGGGAAGGCTAATCTGCCAGACAAATTCTCCGCCAATGACATTCCAAAGTTCAAATCAACTGACAATCCCAAGTACCATCTCAAGAACTTCAGAGCTACAATGGCCGTCAAGGGGGTCGAACTTGAGCTATACCCAGTGGTATTCCCTATGTCTCTAGAACCCGTCTGCCAGAAATGGTACTATTCACTCAAGGAACATCAAACGAGTACCTGGGAAGCGGTTACTCGAGCATTTATGGAGCAATATCAGCCCAACATTCAGCTGCAAACTACTCTAAGGGGACTAGAAGTTCTCAAGCAAGGGCCTCATGAAGGCTTTACTACTTACCTCAACCGGTGGAGGGAAATGGCATCCCAAATGGTAACCCGGCCATCCGAGAGAGAGTTAGTCAAGATTTTCATCGCCGATCTCCTTCCAAAGTACAATGCTCACATGAAGTACCTAGGTCTGGAAAGCTTCAAGAGAACCTACGACATCGGGGTCGACATAGAGGATGACCTAATGAAAGCACCCGCAGCCCCAGCTCCGCAAACTGAGAAATGGAAGGGGAAGAGACCTGAAGTAACACACAAAGTTCATGAGGTTAACGCCGTAGAGGCTCCTCAAGGTCCCAAAACGAACAACTTCAAAAGCAACGCTAACCAGCGCAACTATCAAGGCAGGCCCCAAAGAGTCTTCACAAACCTCGGGATGTCTTACAGTGAGGCATTTGATCGGCTGGTCGAGAAACAAGTCATAGCACCAATCGGTCCAACACCCGATCCTCCAGTTGACAAAAGATCCAAGAGTTGGGATCCCACAGCTCATTGCGAATACCATCAGGGGAAGGGCCATGACATCGAGGACTGCTACAAACTCAAACACTTGATCCAGAACATGGTCGACAACAAGACTTTACCCTTACCACCAGGGGCTAAGCAAGCCCCCTCTGTACAAGCCACCTCCTATGACTGCGAAGATGAAGAATTGGAATTTCCATGCAATCTGATCTCCACAATATGCAAGCCAGGTTACAAACTTATGGTTCCAAGCTTTTGCCATCTACTTCCAAGTGCTTAAAACTGGGTGATCCCCGAACCTAGGGTAACCACCGACATTCAAGAGAACATCTGTCCGCTCGCCACCGTGAAGGCTTTAGGGTTCTCCGAGTACGATCTCATGCTAAGTGCCCAACAAACTGTCAAACTCCAGGTTGTCACATACAAAGTCTTGGGAGTCCTTGAGCTGGTCTTCTCCTTTACACTTGTAGAAAAAACCCTTGTTGCAGCGGGCTTTTAGACCCCTGTTGCATCGTACATCGTATGCTACAACTGGGGGGCCTGCAACAAGTCTGGACTTGTTGCAGCGTACAATGTTCGCTGCAAAAAGTACTTTTTTGCAGCGTACATATGCATGTACGCTGCAACAAGTGTAAAATATTTGGCCAAAATTTTGACTTTTTGCAGCGTACAAATTCATGTACGCTGCAAAAAGACCCCACCTGTTGCAGGATACATCTATTTGTACGCTGCAACAAGTCTGAAATTTTACCAAATTTTACACCCTTGTTGCAGCGTACACATATATATGTACGCTGCAACAAAGCAATTTTGGCGGGAAATTTTTTGTTTTGTTCAGGGATACCTAGAGTGCCTTGCACCAAATATAGAAACCTGTCACAACAATAATAAAATATCCCAACCTGTATAACAAATATAAAAACAATAATTGTTGTTTTGTATACATGAAACCAAAGTGCACGTACATTTAAATATATGTTCCAATTTCAACGTAAGTATACATTTTAATATAAAAGATTGTTCTATAACATCTAAACCAACTCAATCAAGCGCGCTCAGGCCAATAATTAATATTTGCTGGTAAAAAACTTAGCCCATTGCTCACGAACCACATCAATTTCCTCACTAGCATAAGGCGCATTCCTCAGAGTATAGACCTTTACAAAAACAAAAATTTCAATTAAGCATTAGATTAAATGCAAATTAAATATCAAATTAAGCATTAGATTAAATGCAAATTAAATGCAAATTCAAGCAACTAATGACAATGTCCTAATAGTCTAGAATACGAGTCAAGAGTAAGGAAAATGTTATTTTAGCCTAAATATGACCTATAACGATTCAATGAGCCTCAAAAGTGCATAAATATATTGGAATGAGTTTAAGAAAATTCAAACTATGCATATTAATCATGTAATAAGAATAAAACGAGTCCATAGGTTCTTTAGTTCAAAGTTGGAAGCGTAAATGTCGTTTTAGCTCTAAATATGACCTATAGCAATCTAATGAGCCTTAAATGTGCATAAATAGATTGGAATTAGTTTAAGAAAGTTAAAAAATATGCATATTAATCATTTAATTAGAATCAAATGAGTCCATAGGTTCTTTAGTTCAAAGTTGGGAGAGTAAATGTCATCTTAGCTTTAAATATGACCTATAACGAATTAACGACCCAATGAGCCTTAAATGTGCATACGCATATTAGAATGAGTTTTAGAAAGTTAAACTATGCATATTAATCATGTAAATAAGAATCAAATGAGTCCTTAGGTTCTTTAGTTCAAAGTTGGGAGTGGAAAGGTCATTTTAGCTCTAAATATGACCAATAACGACCCAATGAGCTTTAAATGTGCATACATAGATTGGAATGAGTTTTAGAAAGTTAAAAATATGCATATTAATCATTTAATAAGAATCAAATGAGTCCTTAGGTTTTTTAGTTCAAAGTTGGGAGCGTAAATGTTATTTTAGCTCTAAATATGACCTATAAAGATCTAATGAGTCTTAAATGTGCATAAATAGATTGGAATGAGTTTCAGAAAGTTAATACTATGTATATTAATCATGTAATAAGAATAAAATAGTCCTTAGGTTCTTTAGTTCAAAGTTGGGAGCGGAAATGTAATTTAAGCTCTAAATATGACCTATAGCGATCTAATGAGCCTTAAATGTGCATAAATAGATTGGAATTAGTTTAAGATAGTTAAAACTATGCATATTAATCATTTAATAAGAATCAAATGAGTCCATAGGTTCTTTAGTTCAAAGTTGGGAGCGTAAATGTCATCTTAGCTCTAAATATGACCTATAACGAATTAACGACCTAATGAGCCTTAAATGTGCATACGCATATTAGAATGAGTTTCAGAAAGTTAAACTATGCATATTAATCATGTAAATAAGAATCAAATGAGTCCTTAGGTTCTTTAGTTCAAAGTTGGGAGTGGAAAGGTCATTTTAGCTCTAAATAAGACCAATAACGACCCAATGAGGTTTAAATGTGCATACATAGATTGGAATGAGTTTTAGAAAGTTAAAAATATGCATATTAATCATTTAATAAGAATCAAATGAGTCCTTAGGTTTTTTAGTTCAAAGTTGGGAGCGTAAATGTTATTTTAGCTCTAAATATGACCTATAAAGATCTAATGAGCCTTAAATGTGCATAAATAGATTGGAATGAGTTTCAGAAAGTTAATACTATGTATATTAATCATGTAATAAGAATAAAATAGTCCTTAGGTTCTTTAGTTCAAAGTTGGGAGCGGAAATGTAATTTAAGCTCTAAATATGACCTATAGCGATCTAATGAGCCTTAAATGTGCATAAATAGATTGGAATTAGTTTAAGATAGTTAAAACTATGCATCTTAATCATTTAATAAGAATCAAATGAGTCCATAGGTTCTTTAGTTCAAACTTGGGAGCGTAAATGTCATCTTAGCTCTAAATATGACCTATAACGAATTAACGACCCAATGAGTCTTAAATGTGCATACGATATTAGAATGAGTTTTAGAAAGTTAAACTATGCATATTAATCATGTAAATAAGAATCAAATGAGTCCTTAGGTTCTTTAGTTCAAAGTTGGGAGTGGAAAGGTCATTTTAGCTCTAAATAAGACCAATAACGACCCAATGAGGTTTAAATGTGCATACATAGATTGGAATGAGTTTTAGAAAGTTAAAAATATGCATATTAATCATTTAATAAGAATCAAATGAGTCCTTAGGTTTTTTAGTTCAAAGTTGGGAGCATAAATGTTATTTTAGCTCTAAATATGACCTATAAAGATCTAATGAGCCTTAAATGTGCATAAATAGATTGGAATGAGTTTCAGAAACTTAATACTATGTATATTAATCATGTAATAAGAATAAAATAGTCCTTAGGTTCTTTAGTTCAAAGTTGGGAGCGGAAATGTCATTTAAGCTCTAAATATGACCTATAGCGATCTAATGAGCCTCAAATGTGCATAAATAGATTGGAATTAGTTTAAGATAGTTAATACTATGCATATTAATCATGTAATAAGAATCAAATGAGTCCTTAGGTTCTTTAGTTCAAAGTTGGGAGCGGAAATGTCATTTAAGCTCTAAATATGACCTATAGCGATCTAATGAGCCTTAAATGTGCATAAATAGATTGGAATTAGTTTAAGAAAGTTAAAACTATGCATATTAATCATGTAATAATAATCAAATGAGTCCATAGGTTCTTTAGTTCAAAGTTGGGAGCGTAAATATCATTTTAGCTCTAAATATGACCTATAGCGACCCAATGAGCCTTAAATGTGTATACGGAGATTAGAATGAGTTTTAGAAAGTTAAAATATGCATATTAATCATGTAATAAGAATCAAATGAGTCCTTAGGTTCTTTAGTTCAAAGTTGGTAGTGGAAATGTCATTTTAGCTATAAATATGACCAATAACGACCCAATGAGCTTTAAATGTGCATACATAGATTGGAATGAGTTTTAGAAAGTTAAAAATATGCATATTAATCATTTAATAAGAATCAAATGAGTCCTTAGGTTTTTTAGTTCAAAGTTGGGAGCGTAAATGTTATTTTAGCTCTAAATATGACCTATAAAGATCTAATGAGCCTTAAATGTGCATAAATAGATTGGAATGAGTTTCAGAAAGTTAATGCTTTGTATATTAATCATGTAATAAGAATAAAATGAGTCCTTAGGTTCTTTAGTTCAAAGTTGGGAGCGGAAATGTCATTTAAGCTCTAAATATGACCTATAGCGATCTAATGAGCCTTAAATCTGCATAAATAGATTGGAATTAGTTTAAGATAGTTAAAACTATGCATATTAATCATGTAATAAGAATCAAATGAGTCCTTAGGTTCTTTAGTTCAAAGTTGGGAGCGGAAATGTCATTTAAGCTCTAAATATGACCTATAGCGATCTAATGAGCCTTAAATGTGCATAAATAGATTGGAATTAGTTTAAGAAAGTTAAAACTATGCATATTAATCATTTAATAAGAATCAAATGAGTCCATAGGTTCTTTAGTTCAAAGTTGGGAGCGTAAATGTCATTTTAGCTCTAAATATGACCTATAACGACCCAATGAGCCTTAAATGTGCATACACAGATTAGAATGAGTTTTAGAAAGTTAAACTATGCATATTAATTATGTAATAAGAATCAAATAAGTCCTTAGGTTCCTTAGGTTCTTTAGTTCAAAGTTGGGAGCGGAAATGTCATTTTAGCTCTAAATATGACCAATAAAGACCCAATGAGCCTTAAATGTGCATACATAGATTGGAATGAATTTTAGAAAGTTAAAAAATATGCATATTAATCATTTAATAAGAATAAAATGTGTCCTTAGGATCTTTGGCACAATTAAAAGAGAAGTCCAAATCACGACTTCTACTTATTGCTGAAAAGAGGAACATAAAACTTACAATACCCCGCACAAGCAAACCCGCTACTTTGGCAGCAACAGGGTATCGGGCAGCATCTTCATTGGCCTAAATATATAACGAGAGACACACTTTCAGAGGGATGCTAGTGGACCTCCAATGTAATCTCATAGTTATAATTATCAAGGAAATTTACTATTATCCCATCCTATACATAGAAAGCAGATTACATGTCCACTTATCAGTAAAGGGTTTCTGCCCTCATCAATAAGAACAGAATCGACCTCATCAAAAATTGCAAAATGAAATGGCTTTGGCCTGTTTACAATTTCTAGATTAAACTCTCATAGGGCAAAAAAAGAAAAATCAAACAGAAATTCAATATTATTTGGAGAAGTACCATCTCATCACAAGCTCTCCACTAGTTTTCTGAAAGATAGGACACGGAAAGCCATTTGGCATGGTGTTTACATTAAATATTAGAATAGATGGAAACAGAATATGAAGCAATAGATTTCTCGTTTACGCCTCATAATATATACAAAAAGAAATTGCTGATTTGAAAGTCTTCCTTTAAATTCAGCAAGTCAAACAGATTTTTACTTCTTTAACAATAGCACATATTACTGCATGAATAACATTTGCATGGAAAAAAAGCACTAGGATATTAAATTTAAGGCACCAACTGTATGTCTGTGTATTTCAGCTAGTCAAATTGTTGAACAGGTAGACATGATTATCAAATGAAAGAACAAAAATACCTGCTTTCAGCAAAACTGTTTGTAGGCATTTCTTCAAAGCTGCACGCAAACCAAGATAAATATAAGGGGCCAAGAATAATCAATGAAGTTGAGGTGCAAAATCTTAGATGAAAATAAAGAATTACAACACAGCAAAAAATAAGAGAGAAGAATGAGATCCCACCCCATCTGAAGGAAAATATCTTTCAATTGCTTCCGTACCTGAAACATCGAATGATGTCAAATGTAAATAAAAAAAATGATTACCAGTTGATGGGATGAGATGATAAGAACATATTAAAGAATCTGCCAGGAAGAATTTAGCTTGTAGTAATTTACAGACTTAGCATTCTGCTTCCATGAAGAAACAGTTCATCCATTTTATCTTATCTTTAGGCTTTCTCTTGCTGGTTAATATCATATTCCTCAATGCCTCATTTTGCAAAATATAACTATGCAGAATTGCAGATCCCTTTTACAATTTTGTATTGGAGTGCATCTAGCCATCCAACATAATATTCCACAATATAAGTTGATAAACAAAATAAACCCGAATTGCAGTCGGCATAACCAAGGTTGAAACTGATTGTAACCGATAGACGGCAGTACGATTAAATATCAAGCAAAGTAAACTAGTTAAGCATACGCTTATCTGAGATGTATTTGTTAATTTGGATCTTGTAAAAGATATACTCATTGACATGTAAATGATTACACATCATACAGCAGCAAGAGGTTTTCTCACCCTTTGCCTTTTCACTATTTTACTACCATCATATTTATTTACTTTTTTGATCTTTTAAGAGGGCCAATTGAAAGAAAACTACATTGATGGGAACCAAAGAAGTGCCATAATGTCATGCAATTTTAATCAGAATTCGACCAAGTAGCATGCAATAACAAGAACTATTTAACGATATGAGCTTGAGAACATTTTCACATTAGAACGGTGTCAGACGTACACCACACAGATACAACATCCAAATAGAAGCTCATCTGGTAAGAACCTGAGATTTGATCGAATTTTTGCAATTATGCTTTTGTCTGAATTTGAATATAACAAATTCAGACAAAAGAAAACTTCAATCGAAATGATTCATACAAAAGCATAATTGCAAAAAATCAATCAAATCTCCAACCAATTTAAACTAATCGTCAAGCAATACTATCAAATCTGCAAGAAATACATGAAATTTGAGCATAAAAAACCCTAAACTTCTGGAATTTAATAAGAAAAAAATAGCAGGGAAGGAAAAATCAGCAAACTACACTTTTCTACCTACCACTCACGGAAGAAAATGAGCTAGTTTATCAAATGATTACGCAATCTAACAACAATAGGATCTGTTTATGCCTATTTCAAACAAACAATTGACATTAAGATATGACAGAAAAACAAACATATAATCACAACAATGGCAGAAATTAAACAAATCAATAGCTAAGAAGACTGTTCCTTTTTCAAACAAATTTATACGAAAATCTAAGAGATTGAATCAAAAGTTATTACAATAACATAATAAACAAAATCTGAATCCAAATCTGACCACTTTGTCCAAAATCAATCCAAATCCAGTAACCAATTAAATTGCGGATTAGGGTTCTTCACCATATTAATTTTCCATATATATTCTCTGTAAATCAAAATGCAATATAATTATCAAATTAAAAACATAAAATCGCTAATACAAGTATACAACTCCAAATTCAAATATTACAACTAACCTTCGTAATCTCAGAAACTCGGTGAAGATTAGTCTGCATCTGAATCTATCGGTTCAAAGTTCGAAATCTGCAAACAAAAACAGTCAATTTATTAAGCCTAAACAAACTGTGTCAGTTATTGTGACATATACAAGTATACAACAACATTGCATACCTCTCTGACTGATCAAGAGCGAATTCAAAGAATATCCTGTCAGTATCAGGTGAATGCAACAGCTCTTCATTCAAGGGACTGAGGATGGATGACTCATTACTACTGTATAATATACTGCTCCGAAGATACATGCTAGTACAACTCTAACTGGTGAAATTTTGACCAAATGCTTTCTTATGTCTAACTGAAGATGGTACTGAGCAATACCAGCTGAAGCCAAGGAACTGTTGGCATCACTTGCAGAAGTCCCTCTAGCAGAAGATGTCGGTAAATGACTTGCAAGGCTAATCTTGGCACTGGATGCAACCAATGGAAGACAAGCCCAACCATGGCCACACCGTGAAGGATAAACATGAGGTACACATGCTGAGATAACTTCTTGAACAAAATAAGTAGACATGATATCTGCTACATTTTCAGCTGCTTCGGTGCTGCCTTGCCCAAAAACTAGGCGAGTTACAAGCTGTACAAAAAGCATGAAAATCATGAAAGGCCTTAACATACACCCTGGTTGCTTTCCAGCGGCATGATTATAATTTCTTTTTCATCGCGCCTACATGACTTAAGATAAGCGCACAGAAACAGCCGAAACAGGCATAAACTCAGACCCGACACCAAACCAAACCATATATGGGTGAGAAAGTAATTTTGTTCATTGTAAAAGGAAGCTATGTTTCATGTGACTGCCACCAATACTACCCAACTACATAAGATAATAAGGCTGTAAATTGAAGAATAAAAGCTTATTTAGAAAACGGAAATGAGCAGCCGAACTCCCAGCCTAAACAAGTAAACTATCTGAAATGTGAAATCAGTGAGGAAAAACATAAGTCGAATATCTAAGAACAATGCCGGAGAAGCCATCCAAGTATACTTTGAAATTTCACAGGCTATAGAATTTCCATCCAATTCAACATAAGAGAATCCTAAACCATCAAACTTGCGAGCCAGTTTATAATTTTGCAACCTATAAATTATTGATTGTATGAGATATCGAATTGTACCAGCTGTCCTAATCTTATTTTAGGCTCCAATTTGAAATTCTACCGTAACAAGCTGCTTTATGTTCGTAACCCTAGTTTTCTGAACCCCAGATTATTTTCATACAGATTCAAACTCAAATTCAGATTCATCAATCAATTAAACAAAGAAATTAACTACATGAACCATATGCATAAGTAAATAAACTAATTAAATTTATTACAAACCACATTTACCATAATATTTAAACAACAAATCCAACAAGGTTTTCAATAATTGCATAAATTTAACAAATCAAACAAGATTATACCTCATTTGCGCTTGTTCTTTCCTCAAAATCAATCAATGCATTTCTTTTGCAGCAGATGGGAACCCCAACTCCAATCTTCTGAAACCTCCTTGACCTGCTAACTTTGGAACGAACAGAATATTGAGCAATTGAAACACGGGAACAACCCCATGACTTCTAGGGTTTTTTTTTCGGGTATAGGTGAGAGGAGAGAGAAAAAGAAGTGTGCGTGGTCGTCTGGGTATGCCCTCACGTCCACCACTGAGTGTGGTGTTTGCCGGTCCGTAGAGGAGATCTGAGGGAAGAAGAAGAAGGGGGAAGGTCAATTTGAGCAGGCTTTGAAAATTTTCAGATTGAAAATATTCTAAGTTCAGCCCTAGGGCGACTGACGAGGAGGCGAGAAAAGAGGACCCACTGGCTACTGGCGAGAACCACCGACGAGGAAGCTACATTGATTGCGACGCAGGAAAGCTGAGGGAAGAAGAAGGGAGTTGAGCTCGGGAGGCGGGAGTATGAAATTTTTGGTCTAGAGTTTTGAGATTATTTTGGTCTAAATTGAACTAACCTGCTAAACCTGGTTGGGTTGCAGCGAAAAACTTTTACAATGTGTTATTGCAGGGGGCTTTTAAAATGTACGCTGCAATAGTAACGGGCTATTGTAGGGGGCTTTTATAACGTACGCTGCAATAAACTTTTTTGCAGGGAACAATTAATTTGTACGCTGCAACAACCCTTTAAAGGGTTTGACCCGCGTTGACCGACTGCTTGTTGAAGCGTATTAATACATGTACGCTGCAACAAGGGGGCTACAACAGGGGTTTTTTCTACTAGTGTTAACACCTATTACGACAATGCTGAGTTTCTGGTAATCGATGTGCCTACTAACTTCGACCTACTATTCGGAGAGCCTTGGTTCGAGGAGATACTAGACGGCCCTGCCTGCCTCACCCTCAAAGGTTCAAGCTTCCTAGACACTCTCATCAAGCAAAAAACGGATGCACGCCAGGAAAAGGATGAGTGCATTCAAGAATACTACCACCGATGGGCAATCTCCGCTCGTACAATTCAACCCGAGCTACCAGAGGGCAAAATGTTGAGAATGTTTCTCTTAGGGCTCAACACTTCATGCAAAGGCAGCTTCGCCGAATTTCCTTACAGCACATGGAACCAAGTCTGGGATCAAGTCCTGAAAATCTGTGCATGCAGTCCCGTCTTCGAGGATTATGACGATTACAATGCAGATGTCTGGGAGTACCTTGAGAACTATCTTTACGATTAGTGTCTTTGTCCAGGTCTAGAGTCTGTCTTTCAATTTTTAAGTCTAGCAATGAGTCTAAGTGTCTAGAACTAGATTCTTGCAACAATCAAGTGCCTCTAAAGGCCGAGCTTCAAGTCAAAACAGTCGATGTAATGATTGCTGATTTCAATAACACTTCAATTTCTACTTACTCCTCGAGTCCTAATTCAAAATCAAATCCTAATCCACACAACTTTGCTTCACAAGAAACTGACTTTGAATATCTAAAAGCTATCGAAAATAATGAAAACAGGACGCCCATAATTGAGGAAACAGAAAAAATCAACCTTTCTAATAGCAAAGATTCAAAACTAGTTCAGATTGGTTTAACTCTTTCTCCATCAGAGCGGGACGATCATATCAAGCTACTTTCATGTAGACGTCTTTGCATGGTCCTATCATGATATGCCAGGGGTTGATCCAAGCATCGGTCAACATACAATTCCCCTTATTCCAGGGTCAAAGCCCATCAAGCAGAAGCTTCGTTGCATGAAACCGGATGTTTCCCTCAAAATTCAAGAAGAGGTCTCCAAGCAGTTAGAGGCCGGGTTTATTCGAGAAGCAAAATATCCAGAATGGATCGTAAATGTCGTCCCAGTTCCAAAGAAAGAAGGCAAAGTACGAATGTGTGTGGACTATAGGGATCTTAATAGGGCCAGCCCTAAAGACGGTTTTCCATTGCCTCACATTGACGTCCTGGTCGACAACACCGCCAATCATGCCTTACTCTCTTTTATGGACGGGTACGCAGGCTACAATCCGATTCCAATGGCAGAGGAAGACATGGAGAAAACAACCTTCATTACTCAGTGGGGTACATATTACTATACAATTATGCCGTTCGGACTAAAGAACGCAGGAGCAACTTATCAAAGAACAGCAACAGCCATCATGAGCGATATGATTCACAGGGAAATTGAGGTATATGTCGACGACATGATTGTACGACATGAGCATACCTCAGTACTTCGAAAGTTTTTTAACAGGCTCAGACAATACAATATGAGGCTCAATCCTCAAAAGTGCGCATTCGGGGTAACATCAGGCAAGTTTCTCGGATATGTCATCAGCTCTCGAGGCATAGAGGCTGACCCTTCGAAAATCAAAGCAATTCTCGAGATGCAACCACCAACGAATGAAAAGGAAATTCGGGGTTTTCTCTGCAGACTACAATACACCAGCAGGTTCATTTCAAGACTCACAATGATCTATGAACCAGTATTTCGAAAGCTCCGAAAAAGCGAGCCCAAAGTGTGGGATGACGATTGTCAGCATGCATTCGAAGCAATCAAAAGCTATCTTTCCAACCCACCAGTACTAAAACCAGCAATGCCAGGGATTCCCCTCAGGCTTTACCTCACAACAACGGATTCAACAGTGGGGGCTATGCACGCTCAAGAAATTGAAGGTAAGGAGAACGCCGTATACTACATAAGCAAAAAGCTGATCGAGTACGAGACAAAATACACTCTGCTCGAGAAACTCAGCCTCGCCTTGGTTTGGGCCACAAACAAACTGCGGCATTACATGATTTCCCATACAATACATGTGATCAGCAAAGCCGATCCTGTCAAATATCTATTCGAGAAACCAGCACTCAACGGACGTTTGTCTAGATGGTTGGTCATGCTAGCAGAATTCGACCTCAAATACATTCCACTGAAATCTATCCAGGGTTCAGCAGTCTCAGATTTTCTAGCCGACTGTCCTGTCGAGGCAGAAGAGGAAGATTACGACTTACCCGACGAGCAAATCTTAATGACCAGTGATGACAGTTGGTCAATGCATTTTGACAGTGCCTCCAATAAGAACGGATGTGGTGTTAGAGTAATTCTAGTAGCCCCAGACGGCACACACATTCCTATATCAGCAAAACTACAATTCAACGTCACAAACAATGTGGCAGAATATGAAGCATGCATTATGGGCCTGGAAGCCGCCTTAGCCTTAGGTGTCCACAGACTTCGAGTGTACGGGGATTCCTCCCTAATCATCAACCAAATTTTCGGCAAATGGAAAGTAAGGAGCGAGGGCCTGGCTCCATACCAGTCTTACCTTGAGCAGTTGTCTGAACAAATAGGAGAGCTCCACTATACATACCTCCCGAGAGAGGAGAATCAATTCGCCGATGCACTGGCAAAACTGGCCTCAATGTTCAACATTCCAAGCAGCATGGCTGAAATGCCACTTACAATTGAAACACGTCAAGAAGCAGCATATGTCCATGCTAATGAAAACGTCGAGCAAGACGAAGATGAACCTTGGTTTACAGACATCCAAAGGTATCTATAAAGTTCGGAGTATCCCCCACACTTTTCAAGCAAGAATCGAAGGGCTCTACGACTACAGTCAGCCAATTTCGTCATAGAAGGCGGCATTCTATACAAAAGGTCCCTTAACGGTCCAAATCTCCGATGTGTTGACAAGCACGAAGCTCAAAGAGTCATGGACAACATACATGCAGGAGTCTGTGGCACCCACATAAATGGGAAAATGCTAGCTCTCAAGATCGTCAGGGCACGATACTATTGGACTACCCTCGAGCGGGATTGCTACTTCTCTGTCAAGAAGTGTCCCACGTGCCAAAAATGTGTGAATCTGAAGCACATTCCTCCATCACTACTATACTCTCAATCATCACCGTGGCCATTCTGAGCCTGGGGTATCGACGTCATCGGCAAAGTCACTCCAACAGGCACCGGGGGTCATGAATTCATACTGGTCGCCATCGATTATTTCACCAAATGGGTCGAGGCCAGATCATTCAAAGTATTGGGTTCCAAGCAAGTGGCCCAGTTCATACAAGAAAACATTATATGCAGATATGGCGTTCCTCACGAGTTCATCAGCGACCAGGGAACCCATTTTCAAGGAGAATATGAAGATCTATTCACCGAGTACAAGACTCAACATCATCGCTCTTCACCTTATCGCCCACAAACCAATGGGGCAGTCGAAGCGGCCAACAAGAATGTCAAGACCATCATCATGAAAATGACTACCAATTACAAGGACTGGCCCCAAAAGCTGCATTTCGCATTGTGGGGATATCGAACTACAATTCGCACTTCAACTGGTGCAACTCCGTTCTCATTGGTCTATGGAATGGAAGCAGTACAACCTATCGAACCGGAGATACCTTCTCTAAGCATAGTCCTAGAAAGCAAAATCCCAGAAGCTGCATGGGTACAAGCAAGATATGACGAGCTAGTCATGCTCGCTGAGCGACGGCTTCAAGCCGCTCACCATGTACAAGTCTATCAGCGCCGAGTGGCCAGACATTTCAACAAAAGGGTCAGAACCCGAAACATCAAGGAAGGCGAGCTTGTCCTGAAAGCCCTTCGCAAAAGCATCATGGACCCAAGGGGAAAATTCAAACCCAACTGGGCAGGCCCATACATTGTCAAGAAGATCCTCTCCGGGGGAGCAGTCGAACTAACAGACATCGAAGGAACAGAATTTAGATCTCTTACCAACCTCGATCAACTCAAGAAGTTCTATGTCTAAGTTCCATGTTCAAATTCAAGAATCCAAATTCAGGTCTTGTAAGGTAGTCAGAACTATGTCCGGCCTGATTCCCTAACGGGACACGTAGGCAACCTCATTTGGTGGCCCGGCCACTTCAATACAAAAAATTCAAAATTTCCTCAATTAAGGGCATCCTAAAAATCAAATCAAATTTCAAAACTCAAAATTGTTGTTGTTGTCATTCCAAATGTGCTAATTCAAAGCAAAGCATGTTCAAGCGGAATTTAACACAACAACTCTTTATTTGGCCTTAAGGCCTTGAAAGCTAATACAAAGTCAGGATCAAGTGAAGCAAAGTTCAAAAGCCTTTTCACTTCATAAACACATGTTCTAAACACATTCTAAACACAATTCCTTCAAATACAATTTCAAACACATTTGGCCTACAAAGATCTAGGGTCGGGCGACTATGCTCTTGAGTCTTGGCACCTTGGGTACAATTCCCTGGCTCCTCCCGCAATCAATCATCAATCTTCCCCTTGCCCAAGCGGCGGGAGAAGGAACTTGCAAGCCTTCCAAGACGGGAGGACGACGAACCTCCTTTGGATTCCGAACGGTCAAGCACCGGATGGGCCACACTCGCGTCACCTTCCTCGTAGTCAGTTGATGCAGGACGTCTAGCTCTAGAACCTCGGACTCTAGCTGGTCCAGAGAGAGAAATGTCCCTCTGGCTTAGGCCTCTCATCCATACAATGTACCCCGCAGACAGAGGAACTGGCTCAGGTGGGAACTGGATACTCAAGAATGGTTTGGCGATCCAATACCGCCTCCAAACTTCAAGTCGATTCGCATTCAGCGCAACAGGTTTCGGGTTCTCTTCAGTACATTCCGGGATCTCCTGTGTCAAGCCATATTGTCTCATCACTCGAGCAGGCGAGTAGAAGACTAGCATTGTGAGGCTTGGCACCCTCAAAGCAGCAGAACCAGGGGCATGTGTCATAGCAGTAATTCCCCACCAAGGAACTACCCACCTTATACAAGATTCAATCCCAGAGAGTGCGCATCTCCACTCATCCAATGAAAGCCGGCCATACACCATGGGCCGCACAGTGAATCCTTTTCTATTATAGCTCGCCATGTTCTCCGGTGGTGCCACCAACATGAGCCTCTCCATAAGCCAAACCTTGGGGAGTATACAAGAAGCACATCTCAAAATTCAACATTCAAAATTCAAGTACAAGTACGAGTTCAACAATACAGAGAACGCTCCAGATCCTTACTTGGAGTAATGTCGGACTTCCCGATGGCATTGAAGAGGGGTCCGACTTCAGCATGTCAAGGCCCATCAATGTTTCGCCAATCACAAGCGGGATTGGATCCCGACCATTAGCAAACTGCTCTACAATCTCAATTTGGGAGGCATCGCCATTGCCAAACCCCTGCTTCGAAAAGAGGAAGCGAGCAAATATACAAAAACTCAAGGCTCTCAAGCGAAAAACTTTGGGAACATCATGCCCAGCAAAGTAGGTGACAAAGAGGGACAAATCCACCCCTCTGCCATATACAACAGCACTCAAAAGTGGGGGCTTCAGGCCCAAATACCTTTCAAAGTTCAAGAAAAAGTGTTCTTCAACACTAGGCATGCAGGGCTCCAGCATCAAGGGCCACCCCAATATGGCACTAAATTCCTCAGGGAGGGGACATACCTCATTATTCCCAAAGCGGAAGACATGATCATTCGGGTCCCAAGCCTCCAGAACAGCAAGAATGAAGTGCAAATCCAATTTTACAAACCGGAAAGAGACGGGCACCCCAAGATGCATGCCATCAAGCTCCCTTTTCTCCAACTTGCCTAGCGAACCAAGCCACGAGTTCAAGGCACTTTCAAAAAGACACAGCCATATTTTCTTTTCTTTTCGAGAGGAAGCAGTATGCAATGATAGCAGGGAAGGATTGATGCAAGAAATGATCCAACAAGCTCCCTATTTATACAAAAGTCGGCTTGCACGACAGATCACAGGCGCCAGGCGCCAAGCCTGCGCCAGGCGCAGGGGCCTGCATCTAAGGACAAGGCCACTGTCCTCTCTTATGACTCCGAGTACACACTCTTTAGTGTTTCGGACAGCAGAGTACAACTTCCATTATTCAAGATTCTAAAGCCACAAGCCGCGCAATTTCAAGCAGTCCGGATCAACGCTTCGGGCAGACTTCGGGTCAATTTTTCAAAATTCAAGCATTCTAGTCCTAGATCGGCGTCCTAAGTCGAGTCTGCATATGCATAAGCAAGAGTTGAATATACTTTGACTTGCGCTTTTCCTAACCAAAAAACCTCAGTCAAAGTGGGGGCTTATAGTGGGTATATACACCCGAAAAACTAGGCAAATTTTTTTCAAAAATTTTCGCAAAATTTGTCATGCATGCATATAGCTCCAAAATTTCAAGGCACACACTACGCATACAATTTCAAACATACAAAAGCCAATCTTTAAATTTTACAAACCAAATCAAGCCATACAAACCACAAAAATTCAAGTTTCAATCCATACAAAGACAATACAATCTAGCCTATACAAAACCAACCCAGGCAAGCTGGAACTCGCTACCATGCAGGGTCAGTCTGAGTCATCATCAGCAGTGACGTCAACCACAGGTGCCTTATCCCTATTACGCCTCCTAAGGCGTTCCAGCTCCTGATCCATCTCCATCCCAGGGGTACTAGGATCCTGCTCCGAGATACAAAGCGTGCCAGTAGGGGGATGAAATCCCTGCTGTGGAGAGGAATACTGATACGGCGGCGGCATCGGCATATACGGATACGACCCATACATCTGAGCCTGGCGCATCCTATCCTTCTCTGCAAAGCAATCCCATGAACTTGCACCCCAAGGCTGAGGACCACTTCCTCCGAAGTAGTAGCCGGAAGGAGGAACAAAGGGCCGCGAACCGCTAGCACTTCCGAATGAATGCCTGGTCGGATCAACATGTACAAAAGGGGAAGCTCCCCACTCAACATCAGAGTGCCTCTGATGAGCACCAGCACCGGACCCCTGTCCCAGCTCAAAGCTCGGTCCCTCCTGTCTCGAGGACGTCTCCGCCTGAGGCTCCTTGTCAACAGAGTCCCTACGGTCTCGACGGCGCTCCTATACAAGATACAATTTCAAGAATCAATTTCCCAAGTTGGAATTTCCAGTATACAAGTTTCAAAATCAAGTGAGGTACCTCTCTGTTCCGGCCAGAAAGCTTCCGGGTCAGCTTGGCGCACTACCTCTTCCAAGAATCAAGCAAGAGCATCCAGCGACACACTCTCGCCCGAGGCGCCTGCATACAAAATTCAAGATCAAATTCCAAATACAAGTTACAAACAGTTTCAAAAAATGCAACAGTACTTACAGGGACGTAATGCCCAGGTACAGCATCATATGATTTCCGGTGCGGAGGAGAAGCCCAAGGAATGGTCTCCACCACCTCTTCCCCATCCGAGTTCTCATAGCGAAGGATCCTATCAGCATGAGGAATGTCCTCAGGATCAACCTCCTCCTCCTACATACAATCATACAATCATACAATCACGCAAGAATACAAGAATACAAGAATACAAGAATGCAAGAATACAAGAATACAAGGTTCAAAAGCTCACCGGCAGTACGAAGCGTACTGGTGGAGCCAGCCTCCTCAGGAAGTCATCATAGCTCCACTTCCTGTGTACAAGCTCCCTCCAAGAGCGGCAAACAGCCTCGCCCCTAGCCTCCGCATAAAGCCGGGCCAACTCTTCATCCAACGCCAGCATAGACTCCAGCGGATCCTTGGGACAAGTCTATCCCCTGAACTGTGCTGAAGGGACACTCGCTCCCCCAGATACCACATATGGCGGTACAGCCCTGGAAGAAAAACCCGCCGCCCAGACGGGAATTGGGCACGAGCAGCTGAGGCAGGTACAACCCTGCATTGGCAAAAGGACGCCATACCACCTACAAAGCAGACAACTCAGGCAACAGTACAAATACAAATACAAGAAAGCAAAATAGTACAAAAGATTACCCTATCAGCAGGCAAAACTCTCCAAGCTCTGCGAGAAGCCGCCAAGGACGCACCGACACGCACCGCTCCTATCCAAGAGGCAGCATACGGTTAAGTTGCATCTCTAGTACGCTCCGGCGCCAAAGTCGGAAAGTGCTCATAGATCCAAATCTTTCAAGGAACAAACAATATATCAGTCAAGTTCAAGATACAAGCGTACAAATACAAAAGTACAAAGTACAAGGAGTCTCGAATACCTCCAGCACGCTCGACAGAGCAGCCATGCTCGGGTCACTCCCCAGCGCAGTCCGGGAGGCCCGCCCCATTTCATACAAGAGGTGGCTATATGCCAAACCACCCAGTTATAACTCGGAATAGCTCTCAAGTCCCTCAGAGCGGACAAGAAGCTAATATGCACCCGACTGTTCCTACTCGGGGCAATCACTCTGCTAATTAAAACATGGAGGAAGAGCCTAACCCTCTTCTCCGCGGACACACCCTCACCACAGATAGCATCCACAAGCACCGTCACAGACGCGTGAGAGTCGTCCTCTGACAAGTCAACAACAGGGTCGAGAAAGTCCCTGGCAGCGGCCTAGCGCCACGTCAGCTCAGAGTCAAAGGTCACATTCCTCTCAGAAAAAGGAAGACATGTCATCATAGCAAACTCAAGAGGGGTAATAGTAATCTCCCCCCATACCATGTGGAAGGTGTTGGAGGTATCCCACCACAGCTCCAACAAAGCCCACAAACGGTTCTTATTCCCCGTTCTCCTCGAGGGACCTCCCATGGTGCGCCAGAAATCGGCCAGGCCCATCTGCGACCAAATCCCCATAGCCTCCTCATCAGCACGGAGAGCCTTAAAGGCCCTCTGAACCTCCACCAAGGACCAGTAAGTACGGAACGGATTTTCGTCGGCCTACAGGTGAACGAGTTAGCTCAAGACCTATACAAGTACGAAGTACAAATTCAAAAACACAGTACAAGACTCACCATGCCAGCGCAAGGCCGCTGAGACAAGTGCTAATCCGGCCGAAACACCAGGTCGGAAGGGGTCCAACCATCAATTGGGAAAGCGGGCGCATCCCGGGGAACCATACCCCCACCTGGTGCATTTATGGCAACTGCTTCATCATCCGAAACATCTTCCTCAGCAGCTCGAACCACAGACGACTCAGCGAGCTTTCTCCGAGTGTGACGAGGTATACTAAATCAAGTAGCACACAAAGTGTCAAAATTCTAAACTGGGGGCTATCCTATACTAGCCTAAACAAAGTCAAAAAAATTCAACTCAAAACAAAATCCCAGTGGACCTCTAGTTCAAGGAACAAGTTCTACACCAACGCCTAGGCTACCCACGCCGAAGCAGGTATTCAAATTTCTACACCAACGCCTAGGCTATCCACGCCGAAGCAGGTATTCAAGCTCTACGTCAACGCCTAGGCTATCCGTGCCAAAGAAGATACAAGTTCGAAAATTCAAAAGTACAAGTTCCAACAGCTCAAGTTCAAGTGGCTATCAAACAGTTTTCTACAAGATTCAAGAAGCTTAAGCATACAAGTTTCATTTCGAAGTACAAAAAAATCAAAACCACATGCAATCCTAGAGTTATTTCATAAGAAAAAACATGAAAAACTTACATGGACAAGGCAAGAACAAGACCAAGGGAAAAGCTGATCAACCTTTGAGAGAAAGAAGCAAAAATTTCAAGTGAATGTGCCTCCAAATGGCACGGCAAGGGGGCACTTATATAGTGCTGCCCAGCGCCAGGCATCGCACCAGCGCCCAGCGCTGACCTGCTGCATGCGCAGGTCTGCCGCGCGCGGTCTCCCGTGCTGATTGAACGCCCTTTGCTGCTACGGTCTTCCGCACCAAGCATCAAGCGTCGCATCGAACCATCCATCGAAAATACGGGTATACACCTGTATCTCCAAGTACAAACAAATGAATATTTCAAGAATACAAAGTCCAAAAAATACAACGACTCAGGCGCACAACTCCCAACCGACCCAAGCTCCGGGAAAGTCAGTCAAAGTTCAAAATTTTAAGGGCCAGTAAAAAGCTCTTACCCCCAGCAAAGCACATCCCAACGGGTTAACTCCGGGTGTCTAAGTTCAAAATTCAAGATTAAAAAATTTAAATTTTCGATGCCAAGCTCCGTCCTAAACTGAAGGCGGAAAAGTACAACTACAAATCGGAGTCATCACCAACCGCAAACTCTATCCTTTTTCTAACGCCTGTTTTGTGCAGGTACCGGCATACAAAGAGTGGTCTCGATTGCAGAACATCTTGACCATTCTTCTTCCTTTCGAAATACTTTGACTTGCGCTTTCCTAACCGAACGCTCAGTCAAAGTGGGGGCTTTTGTAGACACCTAATTTGTGTCTCCCCTTTGGGATGATGACGATACCATTATCCTTGTTAGTCGATTGGAGTAACTCCAGGTGCAAATCCCAATTGCTAAGAATACCTCCAAAATCCAAAGTCCAAAATCCAATCCCCGAGACCGTTCCCCTCCCGGAACTCGGTACAAAATACAACTTCCAAAATCCAATTTAAAAATCCAAGGTCAATCTCAACTAGTGGACCATCCCATTGGTCTTACTAGGCCTTTTCCACTCAAAATCATATAAGGCAAGTCAAATTCGGGCGCCGACCCACAAAACCGAGCATGCTGGGCCCCGTCCCGTAAAACCGGAATTCAAAAACCCGAGAAAGGTTTGTTTTTAGATGCAAATTCAAGCCTTAAACTCCAATCAAAAACTACGTGCCAAACATCGTACTATTCGTACGAAGGTACACCCATACAAGACAAATCAAGGACGGCATCTTTCCGTCCTTTTTGGCGGCATTCAGCCCACGTCAGCAGCACCCAGCGCTGGCCTTACGCCAGGCGCTGGCATGTGCTGGCGTTTTGCACCATTTCCCTCCTATAAATACCCCTCATTTCCATCGAAAAAAGGGAGGACAACACACATAACGTCGTAATTTCGACATTACTCCTCACAATACAAACTTCAAAACTCTTCAAAACACATACAAAAAGTCCTAAATTCAAGAGCAATTGGGATCTCGAGCCTAAGCTTAACTAGGTAAATCCGAATCCCATTTAAATTAATCATGATATTTTGATTTCAAATGATTAGCAAGTTGGTGTTTTTTTGCCATAAAAAACACCACTTGCAACAATCATACATGCCTTCTCAAAAATACAAACTTTTTCAAAATACAAAATACAAACTTTCAAGATTCAATGATGTTCAAAGTTGCTTGCATTCATCTCTTTGAACTAGAATAACCTTCAAGCATGGAGTAATAAAAGATGACACCTTTTAGCATTTAAAGGTTTAATCTTTTGAGATTCAAAACTCCTTTTTTTTCAACTTCAAGTGATCAAATTTCAATATACAAGTTCAAGTTTTCAAATTTCAATCATTGCAAGTTCAAACTTTCAATTATTTCAAGTTTAAACCTTTCAATATTCAAGCTTTCAATTTCAAGTTCAATATGCAAAATCTAGGACATTTGGGTTGAGCAACCTCTCCCAAGTTCAGATTTTTGGCTTTTAATTCGTGTCGGGCGCACTTATTTTTAAGGAGACGCTTGGCGTTCGAATCTCATGTGCCCAAGTACAAATTTCAATATCGCAATTTCAATATCGCAACTTCAATATCGCACTTTCAATATCGCACTTTCAATACCGCAATTTCAATACCGCAATTTCAATACCGCCATTTCAATACCGCAATTTCAATTTTGCACTTTCAATTCCGCACCTTTACAACAAAATACAAAGGTTACATCACGCTTAACGAAGATATTTTTGGACAAACCGGCCTTAGGTTCCTTAAATCAACCTTTAAAGCAAAGTGACCACCGTACAATTAGAAATTCTATTTTGTTCTAATTTGCAAACCCACATAGTCTAATCTAAGGATTTATTTTTGAAGGAATGTTGTGCCAACGTACTTGAATATTTCTAAAGCTTGCCGAATAAGCATTTTCGTTCCCGAGCCCGGATCTCACCCATCCGTTTCAAGGATTCAAGGCCTTATCCAAAAATAGAGTCATTGTGCGGTCTTCCCAAACGAGACCTAAAATAAGTTTGGTGGCGACTCCTTCGAGGTGCAAAAACAATTCAACGGTTCTCTAAACGAACCGCCGCGTGCCAAACCCCCCATTGTAGGAAGCGGGAAAAAAACCCCCTACAATGATACTGAACAGAAGATAGTAATTATTATACAATTATTGTATTTTAATATACATACGAACTAGCTATTGTATCATACACATTGAATATATTAATTAACTTATTTTCCTTAATATAGCAAGCAATGAGGAAGTTGGAAGCTTTGCAAGATGGACAAAGCAGTGATTCTCGTAAGGATTCATTTGTTGAAGTAATGGGGAATACACGTCGGGGATCAGAACTGTTAGTTGGACGTGGTGTCACTCGTATGAAGCTGAAGGAGAAGATAACTAGTACTTCTTTGATTTTACCGGAGGGACTCATGGAGAACATTAAAGCTGTTGTAATTGCTAATATGCAGAAGGATATAAGTGTTGAAAAAGAAGAGTTAGCCAAAGAAAAGGAAGTCCATGCTGCACAAGTTGCTACAGAAGCTGCTGAAATGCAAAGAAAGTCAAAGGAACTTGAATTGGAGGCCTTAAAACTACAGCAAATGCGTAGGGAATTTGAAAGTCAACATGATAATATTACTCTTGATGTGATAGCTTTGTCACTTGCACAACTACGCCAAAAAGATCCTAGTTTGACCCCTCAAATGATTGCAAAAGATATAGTGTCAGCCACTGTAGACGGTCCATAGCATAGAGGTTTCTTACCTACTGGTATGTTTTCTAATTCATAATATTCCTGATCTCCTTATTTTTCTTTATACACATACCCAATTTATGGAAGGTGGACACAGGAGTGTGCACCTGTTCCACAACGCAGTATTTTGCCTTCAAAAGGCAGGAATGCTTTATTAAAAAAAATTAAAAAAGGAAAGAACATTCTTTATTAGCCAACAAACTGATAATCAAGGGTAAAATTAATAAAAGGATCTTCCAAGAGAAGGAAAAATTGAAAAAGTCAAACCCCTTACAATTTGCTAGTTGTTCTTTTCGGTCATTCTTTTTGTATATCCTCAATCTTCATCCCTAAACTCTCTCAAAATGCATCTAAATTCCAAATTAACCCAGCCACCCAATATAAGTTTATTAGCTTTCCCACTCAAACCCTAAATGACAAAAGGGAATGCAATTCGATGAAATTGAAATTCAGAATTAAACTTCATAGCACAAGACAATGAACATGGTGATGAAGGAAGGATAACACACAAGAAGAATTTGTATGTAAATGCTACTCATTTATAAATTATTGACCTTATCTTCATGTACATAGGATGAATTTAGTGCCATTATTTGATCGAGAAACACCCAATTTCGTTTCTTTGAAATCCCATAAAGTTTTGTGGTTATTTACCTAAAGAACAAAGATTTCAGATTATAATGAGAATACACGTTGGTTGCTATATTCAGACTCTGAATTTTAAGTCTAAATTGTAATTGTTTGCTGGTATAATTTGTACAAAGATGTAGAACAAAGATGTAGTATGAAAATAACCCAGAGATATTAATAAGAGTACATATTTTGCAAACAGAACATCTAGTGATGAAGTTGATTGAAAAATTAAAAGAACATCTAAATTGTGAAATAATAGAAGAACAAAAAGATATAAATAACAGAACATGTATCTCTAATATAAAGAACATAAATAAGTTGGAAAATTTAAAGAAGTTGACACTCCTTTTACAATGAACAGACAAAAGAAATTAAAAGAACATGATTTTGTAACTTAAAGAACAACAATTAGTCTGGAAAATTAGGACCAACAATTAATATGGAACATGTACAAGTATTAAAAAGAACTTTAATATGTATATTAAAAAAATGGGCCTTGAAACAAAAAATAAAGACATGTTATTATAACAACTAATATACTCCGTACTTTGTATCTGTCAACAGGGTATGCTCTTCAAGTCTAGGTATTTAATTATTCATGTCCCAAAGGATGTATCTTTGTAATTTGAGATAAAATGTGAGGATTCTTATAAATTTCTAAGGATGTTCTGGACTAATTCACAATGAAAACAGGAATTAACTGTGTAAGTTGTGATCTAAGGGTAATTTTCTTGAGGGCGTCAATATTCTGATATTATCAGTACGCTGTCGCTGAATATTGATCTGCATCGCTGTTTCCTACTGATTCTTGTTTAGATCATTATTTTCACAGATGTCGCATATAGTGATGGTGATTTTTCTATTTTGTGCATGTAGACTGTCCCTTCTGTTTTGTGCTTTAGCATAAATGACATAAGGTGCTTATGGCCATATGGGTTGTTGATTGGTGCCTACTGTGTTTGTGAAATGGCATATAGAAACAGTTTTAAGGACTGCATGAAGTTGACTTTTTTTTTCTTTTTTTTTGCAAAAATCTTAGTTTGTTGTATATCATAGGCTGCTATTTTAAACTTATTTTGTTAACAAGTTCATTCATGTTTTTTAAGGTTTATCTTTTGTCATTCCTGTTGAGCTTCTTTTTTCTTAAATATTTGGATTTTATTCATTGATATTGAATTCTTATTAAAATGTTATACTTAATTTGTTTGTTGTGCAGGATGGTGCATAATTTCATATAGTCAAGAAGTACGAGCTACTTTAAATATGTGGAGATTTATAGGGCACATAAATATTAGACAGGTTTTAAGAAATAAAGCTATCGTATAGTGATTATTGCAGGATTTTTTAATTTTAAAGGAGGTAGTTTTAGAACCAATATTTTTTTGAACTATTCAGACAATTGTAATAGATATTATTATTCTTATGAATTTACAAATTTTTAACTTATTTGTTATGAAAATCTTATTATATGTAGTTCACATTTATTGCAGGTATATGGATACCTAAATCCATTTGAGAATATAGATATAGATCAATTGAAAGCTTTGTATTACAGGTATATGGATAACTAAACCCATTTGAGAATGTAGCTATAGATCAATTGAAAGCTATGTATTACAGGTATACGGATAACTAAATCCATTTGAGAATGTAGTTACAGATCGATTGAAAGCATTGTCATAAGCTCAATTTAAAACATTGCCGTATATAAACTCGATCAATTTAAAGTGTCGCCATAAACTCAATTGAAACCGTTGCCATAAGCTCAATTGAAACCGTTGTCGTAAGCTCAATTGAAAGTGTTTCCATAAGCTTAATTGAAAGCGTTACCATAAGCTCGATTGAAAGTGTTGCTATAACAAAAACTAAAAGTGTTTCCATAAACTCAATCGAAAATGTTGCTATAGGTACAATTAGATGTGTTATCATAAGTGTAAGAAAGTGTTGCATTTGTTTAAAACTTCAACCAACAACCAACTAATAAGTGAAGGAAATATGTCCTTCACCCAAGGTGCATTAAGTCTAATAACAAGGTTCAGATTAATTGCGAACAATTAATTCAGTGAGATCAAGTGATCGGAACAGCTAGCTGGAGCAATGCTTCCGATCAATGAGTTCTAATGAATATTAAACTCACAGCTTACTCTTGACTGAACCTACAAGGTCACACCAATGACACGTAACAGATCACCGGATTAAATGAATCGGAAATTCATTTAATAGCTTTTCGGGAATTAGTTGGAAAACGTATTATACGATACGACCTTGCATCGGAATCGTATATCGTATCACAAATATTCGTAAGTTGGGCGACACGAATAAATCGTATCGTACAACGGTGATTCGTCGTATACGAAAAGATAAATAATATATCGGAAATATATCAAATCGCGAATACGAAGGGCATCGGAGTTGTCGGCCCGTCGAGCCAAGCACGTAAGCGTGCAAGGCCCAACGAGCCAGCAAGCTCGCGAGCAAAGGCGAGCAAGGCCAGCCCATTGGGCGCGAGCACGCAACAGCACGCAACAGCACCAACACGCAGCGACGAGCGAGCAGGCCCATGGCCCAGCTGCTCGGCGCGTGCGCTGTGGGCTTCGGCCTGCAGTGTGTGTTGCTGGGCGGAGGGCTGTGTGGTCCGTGTGCTCGTATGTGGCCGGTCAAGGCTTGTTAAGTCTTGGCCGGTTACACCACTTAATACAATAGGTCAATTGTCTTATTCAAACACAACACAATTCAATACTCAAACCCTAGAGTTACAGAGAACACTAATTCTCTCTGTGCCTCCAAAGTGAGTTCTTCCCAAAAGCAAAGTATCTTGCTCGATTGTCTAAGCTACGATAATCAAGACGGATCTGGCCGTGTCGGTGAAACAAGTAGAGGAACGATAAGTGGATTTCTAAGTTCGTGTTCGTTGACAATTTGTGGAAAACACGCTTCAAACGTAAGTATGCTTAATCTGTGCTTTATACATGCTTCCTGGCTTTGGGGATTTTTTCCGCACATGTTATTATGTTTAACTGTATTCCCTTACAGTGGTATCATGAGCCTTATGTATTCAAAGCATTTTTTTGCATGATTTATTTGTTTTTGTATCTGTCGAAATTTTGGAATTTTTTGTGAATTTTTCGGAATTATTTATGAATTATTGGATGAATTGCGTAATAATCTGTTCCAAAATCAAAAAGATTCGTTTTTTTTCGATTTTTAAAACCCTAATCTGATGGAAAACAATTTTCTAAGATCAATTCATGGGAACGGAATTGCAAAAACAAGCCTCGAAGTGTCGTTTTTTGGGCGTTGTTGTTAATTTTTTAATAAAAATTAAAAGTGTCGGACAATAATTCAATTAAAAGGTCTAGCTAAACTACTCGGAATTGCTTGAAATTTTGACACAATGTTTCTTGGTATATTCTTGATCTACGGTAATCATTTCAGATTTTTGCGATAAGTATAAACCCTAATTTTTCCTTTCCCCAATTCGTAAAATTTGGAACCCTAATTGATTTTTAAATACTTTTGGTTTAATAATTCGGTTAATTGGGAAAGGGAATATAATTTCATGGGTCGGTGGCTAATTTTTAAAATTATTGGATTAAAATTTTGAATGATTTCGTTAATTTTAATCGCACTTAAACCTATTATTAAAATCTAAAATTTAAATGTTAATGAACGATTTAAAGTTTTGGATTTTATTATTTAAAAGTTCAAAATTTTCAAGTTGATTCGTTCGTTCGTAAAAATTTGAATAATGTTAGCCTTTGATTTCATATTTTACGAAATTGGATTGTCGTTAAAGTTTATTAAATCGTTAAAAATCGTTGTTTTTCGAAAATAAAAATCGTAACTTTTTGAAAAATAATATTAATGCAAGTTCGTGAAATTAAATTAGTTTTTAATTGAGTTGGTCCGTAGGCACGAACCAAAGGCACGAACACGATGTGTGGTGGACGTATGGCTAGACGAGCCATACGGGCTGCTGCACGAGAGCCGAGCCGCAGCGACACGGGCAGCAACAAGCGTGCTGCGTGCCTCGTGCGCGCTGGGCGAGGAAAGGGCAAACATTGGCTTGGAGGTGCTGCGACGAAGCAAGGCGCAAGGCCATGCGACGTCCAGCGCAGCGATGCACGACGACGAGCGCGCAGGGCAGCGACGAGCTGTGGGCACGCGCGCGCGCCAGGCTGCGGGGTGTGCGAGCTTGCTCGTGCGCCTCGTAGGCCACACGCAAGGGCAATGGGATGGGCACAAGCCTAGCCAAACTATGCACTTGAACATTTTTTTTTGAAAATTGTTTAATTCGTTGGGCTTCGCAAGTTTGCATTAATTTGGGCTAACGAGATATTTAATTTAATATTTTATTTGCTTGGGCCGGGCCGCGAGTTTTAATTTAATTGTTCATAATTAATTATCCAGAATAATTATTGGTTTGAGTGGGAGCCACTAAATGAAATTGAAATGAAATTATTATTTTTAATTATTTTCGTAGGTCGCATTATTTTAATTAAATTCAATTTTAATTAGAATAAAGTCTAAGGAATAATAATTTGGAAATTGGTTAATCTTTTACGACGCGTTTATGTGAACGTGAATTTTAATTAATTCACGTAAATACTTGCACATTTATATGGGCCATTCGTTTTAGCAAACGAATGGATGAATGCATAGAATATATATTTTATGTAATGCAGGTACTCCAAGTGACTAGTATGGCCATTTAGGATAGTTGAATACGGTCTGCGTACCGTTCTATCTTTGAATGTAAAGTTTTAAATATGGTCTGCGAACCATGGAAATTTTGATGTAATTTTATTATTTTCAAGTATTTCTAATTTTAGAACTTTAAGTTAGCATTTGAACGAAGATTCAAGATAATGCCAAGCTAACAAGGAGGTGATGAAGATTGGATGCTTCAAGACAAGATGTTTTGGGTCATACTAGATCACCATTTATTTATGCAATTTAATATAAAAATATATATATATATATATATATATATATATATATATATATATATATATATATATATATTATGCGTGAATGTATGAATGTATGTATGCTTTGCATGAACAGGTTGTTTCGTATGACTCGATTAGATTAAGTTCACTAAATAATCGAACCAACATAGAAACAACTAGGTACAAAGTAATATTGAGTTTAAAAATTGCCTTCCAAATCAAGCACTTACAAAAATCTAAGGATCTAAGGTAGTAGGTTTACGCCAAAGCGAGGTGCTACTTTAGTTAACTTAGGTAGTAAGGAATCCCAAAGGAGCACGTTGATTGTGGTTTCAACTCAAACAACAATGGCATTATATATGTTGTGGCAATGGGATAAATTATGGTATTAATTTATTAACCAAGAGTAATTTGGAGATTACTAGCAATAGGTTTTGCTTACCTAAAATCTTAAACTACTTAAGACATGCCAAAGCTGCTTAAGGATTTAGGACTTTTGGGGTCTTGGAATCGTTTCATTCTTCTTGGAACATGTTTTTGTTTTATGCATGAATGAAATGTTTTAATAGCTTTAATGATTGCATGCTTGATTTTTTTTCAAAGTTATTAAAGTTTATGAATGGTTATTTATTGCAAATTCTTTTCGATTGTAGTAATCAAATGGCCGCAAACAATAACACTTTCAACCTGCGTTCAATTCTCGACAAAGAGAAGTTGAATGGCAACAATTTCCTCGACTGGCAAAGGAACTTGCAAATAGTTCTTATGCATGAGGAAAAGGAATATGTCCTTGAGGAAGAGTTAACAGAAGAGGCTGGGCCGGAGGTAACTCAAGCTGCCCTTAATCGTTGGATTCAGGCCAACAGGGATGTCAAATGTGTGATGCTCGCATCCATGAGTCTTGAACTTCAGAAAACGTTCATTAACTCGGATGCTTACCAAATCATCTCGGAGTTGAAGAACATGTTTCAGGACCAAGCCAGAATCAAAAGATTCGAGACTCAGAGGTTGATCCTTGGGACTAAGCTCAAGAAAGGAGAACCAGTGAGCCCACATGTTCTTAAAATGATTAGACTCTTTGAGAACATGAGAGCTCTAGATTCTTACGTCTCAAATGAAATGGCTATTGACATCATTCTCCATTCGCTTAATAATGGATATGATCAATTCAAGTTGAATTACAACATGAACAGCATGGATAAATCTCTTACTGAGCTTCACGGTATGTTGAAAACCGCTGAAAAGACGCTCAAGCAAGAAAATAAGCACGATATGCTTATGGTGCGCAAGGGAAAGAACTTCAAGAAATCAGGCAAGAATAAGGGCAAGAAGGGTAAGGGCAAGGCTATGCCCTCATCCAAGTCCAACGACACTAGTTCTGGGAAACAGAAAAGGGTGACTCGTTCTCCTGCCGACTCTGAATGCTTCTACTGCAAGAAGAAGGGGCATTGAAAGAGGGATTGCTTGAAGAAAAAGGAAGATGAGAAGAACGGGAACGTTGCTTCTAGTTCAGGTATGTATGTTATACATTGTAATCTTGCTAATTCTACTTCTTGGGTATTAGATACTGGTTGGGACTCACACTTATGTTCCAATTCGCAGGGACTAAGGAGAAGTAGAAAGCTTGTTGAAAAGACTCCATACGAATTATGGACTGGGAAACCTCCAAAGTTGTCTTTTCTGAAGATTTGGGGTTGCGAAGCATATGCTAAGCGAATAATTTCGGACAAGCTATCTGTCAAATGTTTCTTCGTTGGGTATCCAAAAGAAACAAAGGGGTATTATTTCTACAACAAGTCAGACAACAAGGTTTTCGTTGCTCGTGACGGTGTCTTTTTGGAAAGAAATCATATTTCCAAATTGACAAGTGGGAGATTAATAGACCTCGAAGAGATTCGAGACGAACAACGAACTCAGAACTCTTTAGAAGAAGTTCAGGTTGATGAACCTCCAAGGTCTTTAGAAGAGCCAGTGGGAGTAGTTCCTCAAAACATTGTTGCCCCTCGTAAGTCAAGTAGAACTATTTTTCAGCCAGACAGATGGACAGGCGTCCTCTTGACTGAAAACTTAGACGTTCTCGTATTGGATAGTGATGAACCTATGACTTACAAGCAAGCCATGACAAGCGCAAGCTCCACTAAATGGTTAGAGGCCATGCAATCTGAAATAGAGTCCATGTCTGAAAATCAAGTCTGGGATTTGGTTGATTTGCCGGATGGGTTTACACCTATCGGATGCAAATGGGTCTTCAAGTTGAAGAAAGAAAAAGATGGAATTGTATACATATACAAGGCTAGATTGGTAGGAAAAGGTTACAGGCAAGTTTACGGCGTTGACTACGATGAAACCTGTTCTCCAGTCGCGATGCTTAAATCTATTCGGATAATCCTTGCGATTGCCGCTTTTCATGACTATGAAATATGTAAAATTGATGTCAAAACTTCCTTCTTGATGGTGTTCTTGAAGAGATTGTGTTTATGACACAGCCGGAGGGTTTTGTCGATCAAAAGAACCAAGGAAAGGTATGCAAGCTTAAGAAGTCCATCTACGGACTAAAGCAGGCATCAAGGAGTTGGAATAAACGATTTGGCTTCATCAAGAATCAGGACGAATCTTGTGTATACAAGAAGGTCAGTGGGAGTAAAATTGCATTCCTAGTCTTGTATGTTGATGACATACTGCTTATTGGAAACGACATTCCTATGTTGGAGTCGGTAAAGACTTGGCTTGGAAAGTGTTTCTCAATGAAGGACTTAGGAGAGGCACAGTACATATTGGGCATCAAGATCTATAGGGATAGATCTAAGAGCATGATTGGACTAAGCCAAAGCACTTACATTGACAAAGTGCTAGCTAGGTTCAATATGATGGAAGCCAAGAGAGGCCATCTTCCCATGTCATATGGCACATATCTAAGCAAGAATCAGTGTCCTAGAACATTTGATGAGCGTAGAAAGATGAGTGGAATTCCATACGCTTCGGCTATTGGATCCATCATGTATGCTATGATTTGTACAAGGCCGGATGTTTCGTTCGCACTCAGTGCAACGAGCAGGTACCAGTCAGAACCAGGTGAGGCGCATTGGAATACTGCCAAGAACATCCTAAATTACTTAAAAATGACAAAGGATCAGTTTCTGGTTTATGGTGGTACAGATGAGATGATTGTTAAGGGCTATACGGACGCAAGCTTTCAAACCGACAGAGATGATTTCAGATCACAGTCTGGGTTTGTGTTCTGCCTCAATAGCGTTGCAGTAAGCTAGAAAAGTGCTAAGCGAAGCACTATTGCGGATTCTACAACTGAATTCGAGTACATTGCTGCCTCAGAAGCAGCAAAGGAAGTTGTTTGGATTCGGAAGTTCATCGAAGAACTTGGGGTTGTCCCCTTCATTAAAGGACCAGTGGCTTTGTATTGCGACAATAGCGGAGCCATTGCCCAGGCAAAGGAGCCTAGGAGCCACCAGAAGTCCAAGCACGTACTGCGGCGATTTCATATACTTCGAGAGATCGTTGAAAGAAAAGAAATCGAGATTTGCAAGGTTGGAACTGACGACAACGCCGCGGATCCATTGACTAAACCGTTGCCACAAGTGAAACACAACGCACATGTAGCAACCATGGGAATCAAGCATGTTGGAGAATGGCTTTGATTTTCTAAGTATTGTTTTAGAACATCTGTTAGATCTATGTTTAAAACAATTGGTTTAACCATTTCATATTTATGAAATTTATTATTTCATATTCATTTAATTTTGGTTTAGTATTAAATGATAAGTCCATGTGATTCAAATCATTCAAATGGGATGTCAAGATGGATTCTTCGACAAAGAAACACCCATAAGTGAACTTGAATATTGAAGTCACAAAAGGATCCCTAATCCAGGTCCTTGAAAGGTGGACGACCAATGACTAATGAAGATTAGATTGCAAGTAGATTACTTAGTTCTGTTTCTTTAACTAGAGTGACTGGATGTCAGAATCTTTTGCATAGATACTTATTGGATCTTGTATCGGATTGACCTTGAGAACGCTTTAAGAGATTAAAGTCATGTCATAGGTAGTTCTCATTAATGGTGATTAGAAACCGTTCCTCAGAACATGAGCGATTTTGTCTGCTCGTTTGAGAATTAGTTCGCTTTGATGCTCGCTAAACGTCGCACCGTAAAAGGAGGCTATAAAAGCAGTTATTGGGCGTACTATGAATCAAAGTGAGTGTTCATAGATTGGAAGAATGTATTTTCCTCCTATATTTGATAGGATATGGTGTTGTTGTGTAACAAGGCCTCTCGGGGAGTTAGATACTGTAAAATGCATGGCCGTACTCAGAATGGTAAAGGCTTAACCTTCTGCAAAAGTTTAACAGTTGAACTCTGTAATCCGAGAAACACTTCTGGACCTAATAAGGATGGCTTGGATCTTACCTTATGTTCAGTAAGTAACACTAAGTGACAAAGGAATGTGAATGCACACTTGTCTTAATGACAAGTGGGAGACTGAAGGAAATATGTCCTTCACCCAAGGTGCATTAAGTCTAGTACCAAGTTTCATATTCATTGCGAACAATTAATTCAGTGAGATCAAGTGATCGGAACAACTAGCTGGAGCAATGCTTCCGATCAGTAAGTTCTAATGAATATTAAACTCACAGCTTACTCTTGACTGAACCTACAAGGTCACACCAATGACACGTAACAGATCACCAGATTAAATGAATCGGAAATTCATTTAATAGCTTTTCGGGAATTAGTTGGAAAACGTATTATACGATACGACCTTGCATCGGAATCGTATATCGTATCGCGAATATTCGTAAGCTGGGCGACACGAATAAATCGTATGGTACGACGGTGATTCGTCGTATACGAAACGATAATAATATATCGAAAATATATTAAATCGCGAATACGAAGGGCATCGGAGTTGTCGGCCCGTCGAGCCAAGCACGTAAGCATGCAAGGCCCAACGAGCCAGCAAGCTCGCGAGGAAAGGAGAGCAAGGCCAGCCCATTGGGCGCGAGCACGCAACAGCACCAACACACAGTGGGCTTTGGCCTGCTGTGTGTGTTGCTGGGCGACGGGCTGTGTGGTCCTGTGTGCTCGTATGTGGCCGGTCAAGGCTTGTTAAGTCTTGACCGGTTACACCACTTAATACAATAGGTCAATCGTATTATTCCAACACAACACAATTCAATACTCAAACCCTAGAGTTACAGAGAACCCTAATTCTCTCTGTGCCTCCAAAGTGAGTTCTTCCCAAAAGCAAAGTATCTTGATCGATTTTCTAAGCTACGATAATCAAGACTGATCTGGTCGTGTTGGTGAACCAAGTAGAGGAACGACAAGTGGAGTTCTAAGTTCGTGTTCGTTGACAATTTGTGGAAAACACGCTTCAAACGTAAGTATGCTTAATCTGTGCTTTATACATGCTTCCTGTCTTTGGGGATTGTTTCCGCACATGTTATTATGTTTAACTGTATTCCCCTACAATAAGTGTTGCCTTAAGTTGGGAAAACATGTTGCCTTAAACGTGTAAATGTTGGCTTAAGTTGTTGAATAAATGTTGCCTTAGGTTAAAAGTGTTGCCTATAAAAAGCTTTGCCATAGTTAATTGTAACAACAGTTTATTATATATGTTGCCTAAATCCGGGAAACTGTTGCCATAAACTTATAACAACGCCCCCTATTGGTAACAGTTTTGAAACCGTTGCTATAGGCCTGTTGCAACGATTAATTTATTTATGGTAACTGTTTATTGCCGTTGCTATAAGCCTATTTTGTAGTAGTGATGAGAGGAAACAAATTGTTGGAATAAATAAATCAGAAATTCATTTAATGAATTTCGGAAAATTAGTTCAGAATACTTAATTATACGATTTAACATATTGGATCGTGAAATCGTATATCGTATTCCGTATATTCGTAAGCTAGAAATAACGAATAATAGTATTATACGACATTATATCGTCAAGTACCAAACGATAAAGAAATTATAAAAGGATAATTTAATCGCAACATAAATGAAACCCACGAGTCGAGCGCACGAAGCGCAAGGCCCCCAGCGCGCAAGCGAGTAGTGCTGGTCCTTGACCTTTTTGCCTAGGCTCGCACGCGGAAGAAGAGCAACAGCAGTGTTGTGGCCCGCGGCCCAGCTGATGGTTGCGTGTTGTTTGGTTGCTTGGGCCAAGCTGGCCGGTAGAAGCCCTATGGCTTTCTCCGGTTGGCTTTGTGTAAATAAAGGTTATTTTAAAAACCTATACACTATGTTTTTCCAACTACTTGAATTTTCATTTTAACCCTAGAGAGTTTGAGAACCCTAATTCTCATTCTTTCTCCATTACATTGTCGGCGAACCAAGTAGAGGAACTACGATTGGAGTTCTTGTTCGCGTTTGGAGACATAAGAGGAAAGCACGCTACAAAAGTATGTATTGTTTAATCTGTATTTTATGAATATTTCCTCGCTTTGTGGTTATTGCTCTTTCATGTTATGTACTTAACTGTAAACCCCTGCAATGCCTAGTTGGCGCCTGCCCACCCAGTGCTGCCAAAAAAAAGATGGTCCTTTAGGCGCATCTTGGCAGCGTACTATTGTACTATTTGAAATGTTACGGGAATATTATTTACTTAGGGAGTTAATTTGTACGATTTTGAATAAGTTGCTTCACGATTTTTCACCGTTTGAACTCGATTTTATGGGTTGGATCCCGACAAGCTTTGTTTTGTGGGTCGGCATCCGAATTTGGATTTCTTAATGTTACTTCAATTGGAAACATAATTCGGAGAACAATGGCGATGACCATTTCGAGAGTTTGTGTTTGGATTTTGGAAGATTGAACTTTTTTACCAAGTTCCGGGATGGGAACGAACTTCGGGATTGGATTTTGGATATTTAGACTTGGAATAATTTAATTATATTTTAGAAACTGGGACTTCCGCTCGGAGTTGCACCAACCTTGAAGCTAAGCTAATGGTTTCTTCATCGGCCCTAAGGGAAGACACAAGTTAGGTGTTTACAATGTCGCTCTCTGATTTATCTCTCTTATAGATATAAATAAAATTATAAAATTAAGTACTTGATTCAATAATTATTATTTTATTAGCTTTTATCTCATAAAAATATTTGAGTTTATTTTCCTTAAACAAAAAATTCATTCTATACATGGAAATATTTTGTAAATTATCTTTTTTATATTTTGGTAACAAATATAACCAATATAAGATTATCTTTTTATAAAAAATTAACCTATTTTAAGGAGTATGTAGGTAGTAGGATTTTATGAAAATTTAAGAGTAGTCTACTGATTTTTACATACATAATAAAATACAAATAAATTAGAAAATCAATCAAGGATGAATAAGAGCATATAAAAAAATTACTATAGTACTACGTTCGATAATTATAACCTCTACTGATTGTCTATTTGATACGTAATATATGTAGAAACTAAATTTGATAATTATCACAACCATTGATAGTAATATTTTACTATTTTAAAAAAAAATTATGTAATTTCCTTAACTAAACAAGAGCAAAACTTGCGTAATATAATCTATCTACTCCTGTGTGATTCCTCATACGTAATTCTTCAATGTCTAATATGCATTTACACTAGCTATTATATTCGCATGTACATCATATCTTTCTACTTTTTTTTTTGTGATTTTTAATACTCTATGATGAACATACATAATACTACCATTTTTTAAAAAATAGTTTTCCTAATTGATAATTTAATATATTAATAGTTGAACTTTACTAACAATCGTGAAAATAAAAGGGATTTATCCAAAGAAAATGGATGAAGTTGTAAACAAGCTAAGAAACTCGATGCGCAACTAACACATTGTTCTCTCTACTTACAAAATCTACTCCAAATATTTTAGGCTAAAACAATTGAATTATATTTTAGCCAATTTTTAAGAAACATATGTATATAGAGTACTATACTAAAATAGAGGAAAATCACCGTAGAGCTGACAAATACAACTCTCTAATTTTCCTTTCTTATAATATATATATAACTAACCTATGATAAAATAATTAATATAATTCGTATGTATTTTATCTAAAACCTTTGAATTACTTATGTTAATAAATTTCTTAATATAAATCTATATCTATATACTCCATTCTATACTAAAAGAGAGGCAAATATGTGGATATGACATATGTCGCTCTCTAATTTTCCTCTATTATAACATAAAGAATGACTAATTGTTTGTACTATCAGGTTTTGTTTATTCATAGGAGTGTTGAGGGATAGGAGCGGGAGCTGCAACACGGGATTATTCAAACCGGACGTACCAAAGCAAAACAACATGATTATCGGATGGTTCTTATCTTTTTATTTTTTTTGGCAGTAATTACAAACAGAAAAAAAAGAATAAGAAACATTGCATAGCTTTTCTAGCCATATTAGCTTGACTATGAGCACGACCCACTTCATCTCTAGGACACACTCTAATAAAACAGTTACCAAAAAGACTAGCAATCTTCACTATCTCATTACAGACACAAGCTATATCAAACTGGCAGTTGGGAAGACTCCTGAATGCTTGAACAAGATTCATGTTGTAGGGGAGTAGAAATAATCTACCAGACCATTCATGTCCTATCAGACCATTCATCGCCTGGCAAACCTTCCAGCGGAGCAACCGCAAAAGGTAATTACTGAAAGCAATACAAACCCTCAGGGGACCACGCAGACCCATAGGTCTGCGAGGCAACGACCTGCTAGACGACAACAGAGATACGTCGTTAAACAAAAGGAAAAATAACAAGTACATCGCCAACGTACACGCGGCGACATGTGAATAGGCCAAAGTACTGAATAGTACGCCTATAAATACTACCATCCCCATTCATTTACGGACACGTTCAATACAAGTACAATTCTTTACCCTCTCTACTTTCTGTCTCTAGAAATACTATTTCACCTGCTGACTTAGGCATCGGAGGGGGTTTCCTCGGTTAAACCCCCGAGGTTAGCTTACGTTTTTTCTGTCTAACAGGACGTCCTCTCCAGGCAGAGCATCTACCCAGTTCTACACTCTGAACAAGTGGCGCTAGAAGGAGGGAATTTTTCAAACCTTGTCTTCTAAAAACACCCATCCTCTCACACAATGACCGAGTCAAGTGAGCCCGTAATCCAGCAAATAGAACCACCTACCTCCAGAAACAATCAAAGACCTAACGAGATACCCCTGTTCGGCATGCCTCAGATTGTTGGCTTGCCAAGAGAAGCACCTCAACCCAGAGCCATGGCAACTCCTAGCCAAGGCATCCAAATCCCAACCAGTGCCTCTTTGGCACGTCTAGGAGCCCAGTTTTCACCTAATCAGATGCGCACAGCTCTAGAAGTCCTAACTTCCCTTACTCAAACAACCCCCAGGCTCAGGTCATGAGGCCGCCTCCAGAAATTGAGGTCGAGCAAAGGAGAAAACGTCCTAGACCCCAAAACAACCCCAATGTTTGGAGGAGGAATTTATAGCAAGACAGGGAGCGGGCAGACAATCAAGGGCATGAAGCAGAAAGCATCACGCCTAGCAGAGCTCAACCCCGGGCAAGGACAGAGCAAGTACTCAGTCCAAGGCGCCACTCCACATCAGGTATGCCGAATCCCATCCGAGCTATAGTTAAGCCTGATAATTCGCCCTTTTGTGATGAAATACTTTCTGAAAGAATGGAGAAAAAAAAAATGCCCACTTGCAAGCATTCTGGAAAGACAGACCCAGTTAACCACCTCTCAGCCTTTGGCGGGCACATGATGCTGTACACCAACACAGATTATGTGTGGTGCAAAGTATTCCCCTCTACACTCGAAGGGATAGCTCAGAGCTGGTTTGAAAAAATACCTAGGGGTACTATAACCTCTTTTCGGCAATTGGTCATCCTGTTACGCACCCAGTATGTGGCTAACATTTCCAGAGAAAGGATGACAGGAGAACTTATGTCAGTCGTCCTAGGGTCGCAAGAGTCTCTGAGAGATTACATCTCCAGGTTTAACATGGAAGCATCGAATATACCCAAGTTGCAGCAAGAGGTAGCAGTTCTGGCCATGATGTCTGGTCTGCGGGATGGAGAATTTAAGAGCTATCTGGGCAGAAAGTCATTCACAACTTTAGCAGAGGTACTGGGAAAGGCAAATGAGTTCATAAAGAGTGAAGAAATCGGCAGAGCAACCTCACGCAGATTTGTGGCAAGTGAGAACAATTATAGTAGTCAGAATAAGAGGGAGCCGTATAAGAAAGAATACCCAGATAGGAGGGACAACCTGCAGCCCAAAAAAGACTGGCACGGAACGAACAGAGGCAGAGGCAGTGAATTCAAAAATGAAAGGAGAGGTAAATTCAACGAATACACTCCCCTAGTTGCATCTAGAACCCAAATCTTCGCTATCAGCCAGGAGGATGAAAAGTGGCAGAGACCACCCAAAATGTACAATAAGTACAGAGACCCAAAGAAGTATTGTGATTTCCATAGGGATCATGGCCACCTCTTGCACCCACTTGAAAGACAATATTGAGGATTTGATCCGTAGAGGATACCTAACACAGTTCAAGGCAAAAAGCTCTTATAGCAGAACATATGAGGAACAGGGATGGGGATAACAAGTTTGAAGTGATAACAAGTTTGAAGGCAAAAAGACGGACTACAAGCAGAGTAACCCAGCAGACCGGAAGAGATCAGGAGACATATTGGTCATCACAAGAGGACCAGTGTATGGGAGAACCACGCCTAGCGGTGCTAGTGTGAACGAATTCAGACATCAGTTAAATTACCACAATTCAGGCAAATGGCCTGCTCTTCCGAAAATGCCACACTGCACTTTCACAGAGGATGATTGCAAAGGCATAATTTACCCCCATGATGACCACATGGTGTTAGCCCTAAATGGTTCCAACAGGAGAATACATTGTATTCTAATAGATGGAGGCAGTTCTGCAAATATTTTGTTCTGGCCAGCCTTTGAGGAGCTACAGATTGATGACAAGCATGTTAAACCAGTCAATTACCCAGTGATTGGCTTTACAGGAGCAACGGTGATACTAGAGGGAATAGTTAGCTTACTAATGCAAATTGGGCAAGGTAAGGATATCAAGGACGTCATGGTAGACTTTATGATAGTAAAGGTGCCTGCAGCCTACAATGCCATTTTGGGCAGGCCATTCATTCGTGATGCAGGAGCCGTGGTTTCCACCTATCATCTCACGATGATGTATACGACGAACGATGGTCGTTCAGCCAAGGTCAGAGGTAGTCAGGAGTAGGCTAAGAAATGCTACCATACAGCGCTAACGAAACCGCCCAGACCACCTCCCTTGGCAGAAGAAGAGCTTCCCTAATCCCGAAAGAGAAAAAGAGCAGAACGCAAAAAAGACAAGTTGTTGAACATGGAAAACTTTGAACATCGAGAGGAGGGACTGCTGAAGCCAACACCCGCCGAAGAAACTGAGGAAATAGAGTTAGAAGAAGGGGTGGAAGACAGAACATTCCGCATTGGCACAGACATAAATCTTTCCCTCAGAGTGAACATCATTGATCTGCTGCGAGAACACGCGGACATATTTGCTTTCTCAACTGACGAAATGCCTGGAATCGACCCCAGTGTTATGGTCCATCGTTTGAACGTCAGCAAGGAAGTCAGGCCAGTAAAACAAAATAAGGGAGCTTTATCTGCGGAAAAGAATGTGGCCATTCAAGAAGAAATCAACAAGCTACTCGCAGTTAAGTTCATAGAAGAATGTGATTACCCAGAGTGGTTAGCAAATGTTGTGATGGTCAAAAAAGCGAATGGCCAATGGCGGATGTGCGTAGACTTCACAGACCTGAACAAAGCATGCCCAAAAAACTGCTACGCACTGCCCAGGATAGACCAATTGGTAGACTCCACGAGTGGACACGCTTTGCTGAGTTTTATGGATGCATTCTCTGGCTATCATCAGATCAGTCTGTTAAAATCAGACCGAAAGAAAGCCGCATTCATCACAGAAGCAGGAGTTTATAACTACAGAGCAATGCCATTTGGCTTAAAAACGCAGGAGCAACTTACCAGAAGCTCGTGGATAAGATATTCGCAGGACAAAAGGGTCGAAATGTTGAGGTGTATGTAGATGACTCTATAGTGAAGAGCATGAAAGGAACAGACCATGTGGGAGATCTGCGAGAAACATTTGCAACATTGAGACAATACGGCATGAAGCTTAACCCTAAGAAATGTGTTTTTGGGGTTAAGTCAGGAAAGTTTCTGGGATTTCTTGTCAGTGAAAGGGGAATAGATGCCAACCCAGAGAAGGTAGAGGCCATACTAAACTTGCCAGAACCAAAAAACGTGAGAGATATTCAACGAATGACTAGAAAAATGGCATCCCTCACCAGATTCATTAGCAAGTCTGCGGACAGAGCTCTCCCTTTCTTCCAGCTATTGAAAGGAAATAAAACATTCAACTGGGGACCAGAGCAAGAAAAAGGCATTCGTAAAGGTAAAGAACCACCTAAAAAGTCTCCCAACCATAGTCAGGCCTGAGGTTGCGGACATGCTACAGATGTACATCTCTGCTTCAAGAAAAATAGTAGCAGCAGCCCTGATAGTGGAGAAGGACAAAGTCCAGTAGCCAGTCTACTTTGTGAGTCACATTCTCGCGCCAACAGAGCAACAGTACCCTCTGATCGAAATAATGGCCTTTGCCATCATGATAGCAGCCAGGAAGCTGAAACCATACTTTGATTCTCATAAAGTGCAAGTGTTAACTAATCAGCCCTTGGAAAAATAATTACAACGGCTGGATACCTCGGGCAGGCTTTTGAAATGGGTAGTGGAACTCTCAGAATACGAAATTGAATATAGACCTAGAACTGCTATAAAAGCACAGGCACTGGCAGACTTCATAGCCGAAGCATCATATGAAGAGGAAGAAGAACCTCTAGGAACCTAGCAGATCTATGAGGACGGCTCAGCTGCAGTTACAGGGTCAACAGCAGGCATTATAATGACTTCACCAAATGGCAACGTTTTTGAATATGCCATAAAGTTCAAGTTTAAAGCTTCAAACAATGAGGCAGAATACGAAGCAGCAATTGCAGGCATTCAGATGTGGAAGGCAGCGGATGCCAAGAAAATCGTGTTGAAAACAGATTCACAATTAGTGGCCAGTCAATACAGAGGCGAGTATGAGGCTCGAGAACCATCCATGCAAAGATATCTGGCCCTAGTGAAAGAGGCAGTGGCCCAGTTAGAAAGCTTTGGAATTCACTTGGTCCCCAGAGTAGAGAATAATCAAGCAGATTCCCTATCCAAGCTAGCAAGCTCAACGTTGCAGGACCTCGAAAGAACAGTGATGGTAGAAATTCAAGAGGAAACTCGGCAGGGGTCTTCCTATAGTGCCACAATGGTATGACATTATACTGTCGTACAAACTCGGCAGGGGTCTTCCTACAGCAGAGCCAGAGCAGAAGAAGGTAAAACGAAACGAGCACTAGTTCGTGATTTACTAAGGAAAGCTGTACAAGAAATCTTTTTCCATATCCCTGTTGAGATGCGTATCAACAGAGGAATCGCAAAGGATCATTGAGGAAATTCATGAGGGAATATGTGGAAATCATATTGGAGGAAGAACATTGGCTTTAAAAGCCCTCAGGGCAGGGTACTATTGGCCAACCATGGTGGGTGATTCGCAGTCATATGTCAAAAAATGTGACAAATGCCAAAAATTTGCCCCAGTAATCAATTAACCCTCCAATGACCTGCAACCAATCATCAACCCTATACCATTCGCTTAGTGGGGAATGGACATCTGATTGTGGTAGTGGATTATTTAACCAAGCAGCAAGTGGAGGAAGAAGATATCTGATTGTGGTAGTGGATTATTTAACCAAGTGGATCGAGGCAGAGCCCACAAAAATGATAACAGCTAAGCGAATGAAAGACTTCATCTGGAAGAATGTCATCACAAGGTTCGGTATCCCAGAAAGTTTGGTTTTTGATCGTGGGACACAATTTGACTGTACACCTATAAAGGATTACTGCGCAGAGCCGAGGATAAAATTCGCATATGCATCAGTATGCCTCCCTCAGAGTAATGGACAGGCCGAGGCAGCAAACAAACAGATCTTAGGAGCTCTGCGAAAGAAGATCGAGGACTTTAAAGGCGCATGGGCAGACCTCATACCAGAAATTTTATGGTCCAACAGGACAACTGAGAAAGAGGCAACAAGGGAAAGTCCCTACAAGTTAGCTTTCGGGGCTGAAGCAGTGTTACCAGTAGAAGTCGGCCTGCCCACCTTTAGAGTGCAGTACTATGATGAAAGCACCAATGAGCAGCTCATGAGAGAATCACTAGACCTTCTGCCAGAAGTAAGGTTACAAGCAGAGCTAAGACTGGCAGCAAATAAGGAAAGAATGAGCAGAGCCTACAACAAAAAGGTCAAGCATAGACCTATGCAAGTAGGAGACCTGGTACTTAGACGAACAGCTGCTACGGGAAAAGGCAAAGAAGAAGGAAAGTTCACTGCAAATTGGGAAGGACCATATCAGATTACAAGGGAAGTAGTTCCTGGCTCATACCATCTTATGACAATGGACGGAAAAGAGCTAAAGAAGAGCTGGAATGCCAATATGCTCAAAAAATATTATGTTTGAAATAAATGATATATTTTATGATGATGAGGCAAGAACAGCCAAATATCTTTTTTGTATTCTTCTCATAGAACACATATAATGAAATGAGCTTGGCTATTTAAGAAGAAGAGTATCATAGCATATATTACGCTAAGTAAACAAGATACACATCATGATGCACACTTTCTGCAGATAACTTGACCTGATCAATCAAGTTAGCTGGCGAAAAGCGTCTGTAGACACCTAATTTGTGTCTCCCCTTTGGGATGATGACGATACCATTATCCATATTAGGTAATTGGAGTAACTCCAGGCGGAAATCCCAATTTCTAAGAACACCTCCAAAATCCAAGGTCCAATATCCAATCACCGAGGTCGTTCCCCTCCCGGAACTCGGTACAAAATACAACTTCCAAAATCCAATTTCAAAATCCAAGTACAATCAAAACTAGTAGACCATGCCATTGGTTTTACTAGGCCTTTTCCACTCAAAATCATATAAGGCAAGTCAAATTCGGGCGCCGACCCACAAAACCGAGCATGCCGGGCCCCGCCCCGTAAAACCGGAATTCAAAAAACCGAGAAAGGCTTGTTTTTAGACGCTAAACGATGCCTTAACCTCCAAACAAACACAAAACGCAAAACATAGTACAATTCGTACAACGGGTACAACACTACAAGACGAAACAAGGACGGAGCCCGCGTCCTTGCTTTGGCGGCATTCAAGCCACGTCAGCAGCGCCGCACTGCGCTGGCCTGGCGCCCTGCGCTGGCGTGTGCTGGCGTTTTGCACCATTCCCTCCTATAAATACCCCTCATTTCCATCGAAAAAAAGGGGGATCACAACAATACAACGTCGTAATTCTGACATTACGCCACAAAATACAACTCAAAACTCCTCAAAAACACATACAAAAATTCCTAAAATCTAAGCAATTGGGAGCTCTTGCCTAAATCTCAATAGGTAAATCCGAATCCCATTTCAATTAATCATGTTATTTTGATTTCAAATGATTAGCAAGTTGGTGTTTTTTCCATTAAAAAACACCACTTGCAACAATCATACATGTTTTCCAAAAATACAAACTTTTTCAAAATACAAAATACAATTTTCAAAGATTCAAGGATGTCCAAGTTGTTTACAATCATCTCTTGGACTAGAATCACCATCAAACATGGGGTAATCAAAGATAAACACCTTTTAACATTTAAAGGTTTAGTCTTTTGAGATTCAAAACTCCATTTTCAACATACAAGTTCAAGTCTTCAATTTTCAAAGATCTTGCCAAGTTTAGGGTTATTCATAGTTATTTCCCTAAACTAGGATCATTTCAAGTTCAAATTTCAATCATTTCAAGTTCAAACATTTCAATATTCAAGCTTTCAATTTCAAGTTTAATATGCAAAATCTAGGATGTTTGGGTTGAGCAACCTCTCCCAAGTTGAGATTTTTGGCTTTGAATTCGTGTCGGGCGCACTTATTTTTAAGGAGCAGCTTGGCGTTCGAATCTCATGTGCCCAAATACAAATTTCAATTATGCACCTTCAATACCGCACCTTTCAATATCGCACTTTCAATATCGCACTTTCAATACCGCAATTTCAATACCGCAATTTCAATACCGCAATTTCAATTCCGCATCTTTACTTGCCTAGTCCATTTCTAGGCAATGTGGACCTACTCCCTAGTCCTTTTCTAGGGGGTCTTGTGTTTAATAATTCCGCACTTTATTTAGTATTGTGATGTTGCTTTATTTGCTTTATCGCTTTCATCACCAACATGCTAAATACAACAAAATACAAAGGTTACATCACGCTTAACAAAGATATTTTTGGACAAACCGGCCTTAGGTTCCTTAAATGAATCTTTAAAGCAAAGTGACCACCATACAATTAGAAATTCTATTTTTCTCTAAATTCAAACCCACATAGTCTAATCTAGGGTATATTTTCGAACTAATGTTGTGCCAACGTACTTGAACATTTCTAAAGCTCGCCGAATAACCATTTTCGTTCCCGAACCCGGATCTCACCCATCCATTTCAAGGATTCAAGGCCTTATCCAAAAAATAGAGTCATTTGCGGTCTTTCCAAACAAGACCTTAAATAAAGTTTGGTGGCGACTCCTTCGAGGTGCAAAAATTCAAACGGTTCTCTAAACGAGCAGGCCTCCTCCCCCCTTGTAGGAAACGGGAAAAATAACCCCCTACAATTCTGGCGACTCAACTGGGGAATTTCTAATTTCAATATTGAAAATGCGAGCAGATTTCGAGCAACCGGCCACTGATCTGCCGAAGTACTGGATGCCAGCATTGGCGCCAGGCGCAGCCCCTGCGCCCAACGCCACTGCCTGCATCCAGGACAGTGGCTCACAGTGGCTTGTTGCCCACTTTTCCTCAACTTTTGGTGTTGCGAGTTAGTCTGTTTTTTCATCTGGAAGGACGCTCCCAAGCCTCGTGAACGAGTGCCGAAAAACAAGCTTTACAAATACAAATTCAAGTACGATTTCAATTTCAATTTCTAGGCATTTCATGCATTTTTCGAAATCCATATTGTGCAAAATGAATTTCTACCCTTGCCCAAACGGATGTGTTCTACATTCGGGCTAGCCCCGGGGGCAACGAAATGGTAACTCTCCATACGGTTCCCGACCAAAGTTTGTGACCATTTCCGCGCCTACCGAAACTTGGCATTTACTTGACATTCCCGATGTCAAGTATGGAGGCCGTCTGCCAACACACACTTCCTTTAGGCGGATGTGAAAGCTTATCGCCGAATCCGTCTCTTAGTCGAGTACCTTTTGACACCCAAAGCCGACCATTGGCATCATACAAAACTTAGACCGACCTTAGGTTGAGAACTTTGCATGTCGCATTCATATCCATGATTAGTGTGACAACGTGCTACTTGTGCATTGTGTGGGCGTTTTTGCATGCGTGAATGGCTAACCTCGAGTTCTAGCTTGCCAAAACCAATTAGCCTCCAACTAGGAAACCAAACCCCTAGGAGCATCATTTCAACCTCATGCATCTAAATCGCCGATTTTAGGGTCTTTAGGAGTGTCACTCCATTTGATTCAAAACCCTTAAACACGCCTCACGCACAAATGTCAAATTCAAAATTCAATCCAACGGCGTCATAATGCCGGATTTTCGAGTCCAAAATTCCAAAGTTCCAAATTCCAAATTCAATCCAACGGCGTCATAATGCCGGATTTTCAAGTCCAAAATTCCAATTTTCAAGTTCAAAATGCAATCCAACGGCGCCATAATGCCGGATTTCCTACTTCAAAACCTCAAGCTTCCAAGTCAAAGTTCAAATCCAACGACGTCATAATGCCGGATTTTCCAGTCCAAATTTCGAGTTTCGAGTTCAAGTTGAAATTTTCTAATCCAAAACCTCAATTTTCAAGTCCAAATCCAACGGCGCCATAATGCCGGATTTTCCAAACTCAAGATTCGATATTCAAGTCAAATTCAATCCAACGGCGTCATAATGCCGGATTTCCTAGTCTTCAAGCTTCAAGTTCAAATTCAAACTTTCTAGTCCAAAACTTCAATTTTCAAATCCAACCCAACGGCGCCATAATTTCGAGTTTCAAGTTTCAAGTCAAGACTCAATCCAACGGCGCCTTAATGCTGGATTTTTCTAATCCAAATTTCAAGCTTCAAACTTCAAAGTCAAACCCACAAATCCAACGGCGTCATGCCGGATTTCCTATTTCAAACATTCAAGTCTTCAAGCATCGAAGTCTTCAAGCATCGAAGTCAAGTTGCCAATTCCAAGTCTTAAAACCTCAAAGTTCAAATGCCAAAGTTCATGACCGGCGTAATGCCAACTTTTCAACTTCAACTTTCAAACCTCAAATTCCATGTCAATCTTTCGAATTTCAAGTCCTATGCTCAAAACTTCAAATTCCAAACTCATGCCGTTGTAATGCCGATTTTTTTTTCCATTCCATATTTCAAACCTCGAGCTCGAAGTTCAAAAATTCCAAACCCTCAAATCTCAAATCCTACACTCCAAGTCCACGGCGGCATAATGCCGGACTTTCAAGTTCCCAAATTCAATGTCTCAAATCCACGGCGACATAATGCCGGATTTTCCAAATACAAAGCTTCATGTTCTACATACAAAATGCGTCCTTTTCCATTTCAAAGTTCAAACTTCGAGTCAAATTCAAATTCCATATTTTACATCCGGGTTGAAAATCCCCTGAAATAATACAAGTTCAAATTCTACGGGTTGAAACTCCCCATAAATGATACAAGTTCGAGATTCCATTCAACGGGTTGAAACTCCCCTGAGATAATACAAGTCCAATCTTCCAACGGGTTGAAAATCCCCTGAAATAATACAAATTCTAATGGGTCGAAATTCCCTTCAAATATTCCAATTCCAATGGGTTGAGATTTTCCTAAAATATTGACGGGTTGAAAATCCCCTAAAATAATACAAACCCCATTCCAAATATTTCCAACAGGTTGAAAATCCCCTGAAATAATACAAGTTCAAATTCTACGGGTTGAAACTCCCCAGAAATAATACAAGTTCGAGATTTCATTCAACGGGTTGAAAATCCCCTGAAATAATACAAGTCCAATCTTCCAATGGGTTGAAAATCCCCTGAAATAATACAAATTCCAATTCCCCCACGGGTTGAAATTCCCTTCAAATAGTCCAAAGTCCAATGGGTTGAAACTCCCCTAAAATATTGACGGGTTCAAATTCCCTTTAAATAATACAAAATCAATTCCCTTTCAATCGGGTTGAAATTCCCTTCAAATATTCAAAGTCCAATGGGTCAAAATTCCCCTAAAATATTAACGGGTTGAAATTCCCTTGAAATAATACAAAATTCAATTTCCTAGTACAAGTCCAATTTCCAAATCCTCGAGCGGGTTGAAATTCCCTTCAAATAAGTCCAATTTCCAATAGATCGAAATATTCTTTCTCGACATCCCAAGTTCTAGTACAAGAGCCAACTTTAACAAAAGAATGAACGCTCCTCTCAAACATTTCCAACGGGTTGCAAATCCTGAATACAAGTACAAAATCCAAAATCCCGAATCTTCGGAGTGACACTTAGAGTCAAGTCTAGGTCTCATTCATAGCATGCATATCATATCATGTGTCGGAAGTCCAAGTTCTAAAATCATCTGGTGTGTTCTAAATAGGAGTCCAAGGATCCTGTGGGTTCTCCGAAGAGGAGAAAGGTTGAAAAGAAATCCATCAGCCCTAGCTTCCCTCATAGCCGGCATCGAATGAGCAGCCAGTTCATCTCCTACAAATCAGACTTCTAGTCCCATTCAAGAAACAATCCAAATGTCTGCCTCCGATCAACTCGCTCAACTCCTAGCGGCTTTTGCCAGCCTCAATGCCAATGTGGAGAGCATAAGCAACCGGTTGGGTGTCGTGGAACAGAGCGCGCCCACCGATGATTTAACCAAGAAAATCGAGAGTCTTATCAGTAAGGTTACCAATCAAGAGAACTACTTTGACACCTCAATGGAGGACAACCTCAAGGGGAGGGCGAATCGGCCAGACAAATTCTCCGCCAATGACATTCCAAAGTTCAAATCAATTGACAATCCCAAGTACCATCTCAAGAATTTCAGAGCTACAATGGCCATCAAGGGGGTCGAACTCGAGCTATACCCAGTGGTATTCCCTATGTCTCTGGAACCTGTCTGCCAAAAGTGGTACTATTCACTCAAGGAACATCAAACAAATACATATGGGAGGCATTTGCTCGAGCATTCATGGAGCAATATCAACCCAAAATTCAACTTCAAACCACTCTAAGGGAACTGGAAGTTCTCAGGCAAGGGCCTCAGGAAGGCTTCACTACTTACCTCAACCGATGGAGAGAAATGGCATCCCAAATGGTATCCCGGCCCTCCGAGAGAGAATTAGTCAAGATTTTCATTGCCGGTCTTCTTCCAAAGTACAATGCTCACATGAATTATCTAGGCTTAGAAAGCTTCAAGAGAACCTACGACATCGAGGTCGACATAGAGGATGACCTAATGAAAGCACCCGCGGCCCCAGCTCCGCAAACTGAAAAATGGAAGGGGAAGAGACCTGAAGCAACACACAAAGTTCATGAGGTTAACGCCCTAGAGGCTCCTCAAGGTCCAAAGTCAAACAACTTCAAAAGCAATGCTAACCAGCGCAACTATCAAGGCAGGCCCCAAAGAGTCTTCACAAACCTCGGGATGTCTTACAGTGAGGCATTCGATCAGCTAGTCGAAAAACAAGTTATAGCACCGATCGGTCCAACACCCGATCCTCCATTCGACAAAAGATCTAAGAGTTGGGATCCGACAGCTCATTGCAAATACCATCAAGGGAAGGGTCATGACATAGAAGATTGCTACAAGCTCAAGCACTTGATCCAGAATATGGTCGACAACAAGACCTTACCCTTACCCCCAGGGGCTAAGCAAACCCCCTCTACACAAGCCATCTCCTATGACTGCGAAGATAAAGAAGAGGAGTTTCCATGCAATATGATCTCCACAATATGCAAGCCTGGCTACGAGCTTATAGTTCCAAGCTTTTGCCATCTACTTCTAAGTGCTCAAAATTGGGTGATCCCCGAGCCTAGGGTAACCACCGACATTCAAGAGAACATTTGTCCGCTCGCCACCTTGAAGGCTTTAGGGTTTTCCGAGTACGATCTCATGTTGAGTACCCAACAAACTGTCAAACTCCAGGGTGTCTTATACAAAGTCCTGGGAGTCTTGAGCTGGTTTTCTCCTTTGACACCTATTACAACAATGCTGAGTTCCTGGTTATTGATGTACCTGCTAACTTCGACCTACTATTCGGAGAACCTTGGTTCGAGGAAATACTGGATGGCCCTGCCTGCCTCACCCTCAAAGGTTCAAGCTTCCGAGACACTCTCATCAAGCAAAAGCTAGTTGTACGCCAGGATAAGGATGAGTGCATTCAAGAATACTACCACAGATGGGGAATCTCCGCTCGTACAATTCAGCCTGAGCTACCAGAGGGCAAAATGGTGAGAATGTTCATCTTAGGGCTCAACACTTCATGCAAAGGCAGCTTCGCCGCATTTCCTTACAGCACATGGAACCAAGTCTGGGATCAAGTCATGAAAATCTGTGCATGCAGCCCCATCTTCGATGATTATGGCGATTACAGCGCGGATGTCTGGGAATACCCTGAGAACTATCTTTTCGATTAGTGTCTTTGTCTAGGTCTAGAGTCTGTCTTTTAATTTTCGAGTCTAGCAATGAGTCTAAGTGTCTAGAACTAGAGTCTTGCATCAATCAAGAGCCACTAAAGGTCGAGCTTCAAGTCAAAACAGTCGATGTAACGATTGCTGATTTCAATAACACTTCAATTTCTACTTACTCTTCGAGTCCTAATTCAAAATCAAATCCTAATCCACACAACTTTGCTTCACAAGAAACTGACCTTGAAATTCTAAAAGCTATCGAAAATCACGAAAACAGGACGCCCATAATTGAGGAAACAAAAAAAATCAACCTTTCTAACAACAGTGATTCAAAACTAGTTCAGATTGGTTTAACTCTTTCTCAAGCAGAGCGGGACGATCTTATCAAGCTACTTTCAGAGTATGTAGACGTCTTCACATGGTCCTATCATGATATGCCAGGGGTTGATCCAAGCATCGGTCAGCATACAATTCCCCTTATACCAGGTTCAAAACCCATCAAGCAGAAACTCCGTGGCATGAAACCGGATGTTTCCCTCAAAATTCAAGAAGAGGTCTCCAAGCAGCTAGAGGCCGGGTTTATTCGAGAAGCAAAATATCCAGAATGGATCGCAACTGTCGTCCCAGTTCCAAAGAAAGACGGCAAAGTGCGAATGTGTGTGGACTACAGAGATCTTAATAGGGCCAGCCCTAAAGACGGTTTTCCTTTGCCTCACATCGACATCTTGGTCGACAACACCGCAAATCATGCCTTACTCTCTTTTATGGACGGGTAAGCAGGCTACAATCAGATTCCCATGGCAGAGGAGGACATGGAGAAAAAAACCTTCATCACTCAGTGGGGCACATATTGTTATACAGTTATGTCGTTCGGACTAAAGAACGCAGGAGCAACTTATCAAAGAATAGCCACAGCTATCATGAGCGATATGATTCACAGGGAAATGGAGGTATATGTCGACGACATGATTGTTAAATCCAAAGAACGGCACGAGCATACCTCAGTACTTCGAAAGTTTTTCAACAGGCTCAGACAATACAACATGAGGCTCAATCCTCAAAAGTGCGCATTCGGGGTAACGTCAGGCAAGTTACTCGGATATGTTATCAGCTCTCGGGGCATAGAGGCTGATCCTTCGAAAATCAAAGCAATTCACGAGATGCAACCACCAACGAATGAAAAGGAAATTCGGGGTTTTCTTGGCAGACGACAATATATCTGCAGGTTCATTTCAAGACTCACAATGATCTGTGAACCGGTATTTCAAAAGCTCCGGAAAAGCGAGCCCAAAGTGTGGGATGAGGATTATCAGCATGCATTCGACACAATCAAAATCTACCTTTCCAACCCACCAGTACTAAAACCAGCAATGCCAGGGATTCCCCTCAGGCTCTACCTCACAACAACAGATTCAGCAATGGGGGCTATGCTTGCCCAGGAAATTGAAGGCAAGGAGAACGTCGTATACTACATAAGCAAAAAGCTGATCGAGTACGAGACCAAATACACTCAGCTTGAGAAACTCAGCATCGCCTTGGTTTAGGCCACAAAGAAACTACGGCACTACATGCTATCCCATACAATACATGTGATCAGCAAAGCGGATCATCTCAAGTATCTATTCGAGAAACCAGCACTCAACGGACGGTTGTCCAGATGGTTGGTCATGCTAGCAGAATTCGACCTCAAATACATTCCACAGAAATCTATCAAGGGTTCAGCAGTCTCAGATTTCCTAGCCGACTGTCCTGTCGAGGTAGAAGAGGAAGATTACGACTTACCCGACGAGCGAATCTTAATGACTGGTGATGACAGTTGGTCAATGCATTTTGACGGTGCTTCCAATCAGAACGGATGTGGTGTTGGAGTAATTCTAGTAGCTCCAGACGGCACGCACATTCCTATATTAGCAAAACTGCAATTCAACGTCACAAACAATGCGGCAGAATATGAAGCATGCATCATGGGCATGGAAGCCGCCTTAGCACTAGGCGTCCAGAAACTTCGAGTGTACGGGGATTCCTCCCTAATCATCAATCAAATTTCTGGCAAATGGAAAGTAAGGAGCGGGAGCCTGGCTCTATGCCAGTCTTACCTTGATCAGTTGTCCAAACAAATAGAAGAGCTTCGCTATACATACCTCCCGAGAGAGGAGAATCAATTCGCCGATGCACTGGCAAAACTGGCTTCAATGATCAACATTCCAAGCAGCATGGCTGAAATGCCACTTACAATTGAAACCCGTCAAGAAGCAGCATATGTCCATGCTATTGACAACGTCGAGCAAGACAAAGAGGAACCTTGGTTTACAAACATTCAAAGGTATCTACAAAATTCAGAGTATTCCCTGCACTTTTCAAGCAAGAATCGAAGGGCTCTGCGACTACAATCAGCCAATTTCGTCATAGAAGGCGGCGTTCTATGCAAAAGGTCCCTTAGCGGTCCTAACCTCCGATGTGTTGACAAGCACGAAGCTCAAAGAGTCATGGACAACATACATGCAGGAGTCTGTGGCACCCACATGAAAATGCTAGCCCTCAAGATCATCAGGGCACGATACTACTGGACTACCCTCGAACGGGATTGCTACTTCTTTGTCATGAAATATCCTACCTGTCAAAAGTGTGCGAATCTGAAGCACATTCCTCCATCATTGCTATACTCTGAATCATCACCTTGGCCATTCTCAGCCTGGGGTATCGACGTCATTGGCAAAGTAACTCAAACAGGCACCGGGGGTCGTGAGTTCATACTAGTTGCTATCGACTATTTCACCAAATGGGTCGAGGCCAGATCGTTCAAAATATCGGGTTCCAAGAAAGTGGCCCAGTTCATACAAGAAAACATCATATGCAGATACGGCGTTCCTCACGAGTTCATCAGTGACCAGGGAACCCATTTTCAAGGAGAGTGTGAAGATCTATTCACCGAGTACAAGATTCAACATCATCGCTCTTCGCCTTATCGCCCACAAACCAATGGGGCAGTCGAAGCGGCCAACAAGAATGTCAAAACCATTATCATGAAAATGACTACCAATTACAAAGACTGGCCCCAAAAGCTGCATTTCGCATTGTGGGGATATCGAACTTCAATTTGCACTTCAACTGGTGCAACTCCGTTCTCATTGGTCTATGGAATGGAAGCAGTACAACCTATCGAGCTGGAGATACCTTCTCTAAGGATAGTCCTCGAAAGCGAAATCCCAGAAGATGCATGGGTACAAGCAAGATATGACGAGCTAGTCATGCTCGATGAGCGTCGGCTTCAAGCCGCTCACCATGTACAAGTCTATCAGCGTCGAGTGGCCAGACATTTCAACAAAAGGCCGGGTCAGAACCCGAAACATCAAGGAAGGCGAGCTTGTCCTGAAAGCCCTTCGCAAAAGCACCGTGGACCCAAGGGGAAAATTCAAACCCAACTGGGCAGGCCCATACATTGTAATGAAGATCCTCTCCGGGGGAGTAGTCGAACTAACAGACATCGACGGAACAGAATTCGGATCTCTTACCAACCTCGATCAACTCAAGAAGTTCTATGTCTAAGTTCCATGTTCAAGTACAAGAATTCAAATTCAAGTCCTGTAAGGTAGTCAGAACTACGTCCGGCCTGATTCCCTAACGGGACACGTAGCCAACCTCATCACGAGGCCCGGCCACTTTAATACAAAAAAATTCAAAATTTCCTCAATTAAGGGCATCCTAAAAATCAAATCAAATTTCAAGATTCAATTGTTATTATTACAAATGTGCCAATTCAAAGCAAAGCATGTTCGAGCGGAATTTACACAGCAACTCTTATTTGGCCCTAAGGCCTTCAAAGCTAATTCAAATACAAAGTCAGGATCAAGTGAAGCAAAGTTCAAAAGCCTTTTCATTTCCTAAAACTCATCTTTCTAAACACATCTTCCAAACACATTCTAAACACAATTCATCGCAATGCAATTCAAACACATTTAGCCTACAAAGATCTAGGGTCAAGCGACTATGCTCTCGAGTCTTGGCACCTTGGGTACTATCCCCTAGCTCCTCCCGCAATCAATCATCGATCTTCCCCTTGCCCAAGCGGCGGGAGAAGGAACTTGCAAGCCTTCCAAGACGGGAGGACGAAGAATCTCCTTTGGATTCCGAACGGTTAAGTACCGGATGGGCCACGCTCCCGTCACCCTCCTCATAGTCAGTTGATGCAGGACGTCTAGCTCTAGAACCTCGGACTCTAGCTGGGCTGGAGAGAGAAATGTCCCTCTGGCTTAGGCCTATCATCCATACAATATACCCCGCAGACAGAGTAACTGGCTCAGGTGGGAACTGGATATTCAAGAATGGTTTGGCGACCCAATACCGCCTCTAAACTTCAAGTCGATTTGCATTCAGCGCAATAGGTTTTGGGTCCTCTTCAGTACAGTCCAGGATCTCCTGTTTCAAGCCATACTGTCTCATCACTCGAGCAGGCGAGTAGAAGACCAGCATTGTGAGGCTTGGCACCCTCAAAGCAGTAGAACCAGGGGCATGTCTCATAGCAGCAATCCCCCACCAAGGAACTACCCACCTTATACAAGATTCAATCCCAAAGAGTTCCCACCGCCACTCATCCAATGAAAGTCGGCCATACAACGTGGGTCGCACAGTGAAACCCTTTCTATTATAGCTTGCCATGTTCTCCGGTGGTGCCACCAACATGACCCTCTCCTTAAGCCAAATCTTGGGGAATATATAAGAAGTGCATTTCAAAATTCAACATTCAAAATTCAAATACAAGTACAAAATTCAACATACAAGAGATCTCCAGATCCTGACTTGGAGTAACACCGGACTTCCCGATGGCAAAGAAGAGGGGTCCGACTTCAGCATATCAAGGCCCATCAATGTTTTGCCAATCACAAGCGGCATTGGGTCCCAACCATTAGCAAACTGCTCTACAATTTCTATTAGGGAGGCATCCCCATTGCCAAACCCCTGTTTCGAAAAGAGAAATCGAGTGAATATACAAAAACTCAAGGCTCTCAGGCGGAATACTTTGGGAACATCAAGCCCAGCAAAGTAGGTGACAAAGAGGGACAAATCCTCCCCTCTGCCATATACAACAGCACTCAAAAGTGGGGGCTTCAAGCCCAAATACCTTTCAAAACTCAAGAAAAAGTGTTCTTCAACACTAGGCATGCATGGCTCCAGCATGATGGGCCACCCCAATATAGCACTAAATTCCTCAGGGAGGGGACATACCTCATTATTTCCAAAACGGAAGACATGATGATTCGGATCCCAAGCCTCCAGAGCAACAAGAATGAAGTGCAAATCCAATTTTACAAACCGGAAATAGACGAGCACCCCAAAATGCATGCCATCAAGCTCCCTTTTCTCCAATTTGCCTAGCGAACCAAGCCACGAGTTCAAGGCACTTTCAAAGGACACAGCCATATTTTCTTTTCTTTTCGAGAGGAAGCAGTATGCAATGATAGCAGGGAAAGATTGGTGCAAGAAATGATCCAACAAGCTCCCTATATATACAAGAGTCGGCTTGCAGGACAGCTCACAAGCGCCAGGCGCCAAGCCCGCGCCAGACGCCGGGAGCCTGCACCAAAGGACGAGGCCACCGTCCTCTTTTATGACTCCGAGTACACACTCTTTAGTGTTTCGGACAGCAGAGTACAACCTCCATTATTCAAGATTCCCAAGCCGCAAGCCGCACAATTTCAAGCAGTCCGGATCAACGCTTCGGGCAGATTTCGGGTCAATTTTATTCAAAATTCAAGCATTCTAGTCCTAGATCGGTGTCCTAAGTCGAGTCTGCATATGCATTAGAAAAAGTTGAATATACTTTGACTTGCGCTTTTCCTAACCAAAAAACCCCAGTCAAAGTGGGGGCTTATAGTGGGTATATACACCTGAAAAAATGGGTAAATTTTTTCAAATTATTTGCAAAATTATCATGCATGCATATAGCTACAAAATGTCAAGGCACACACAACGCATAAAATTTCAAGCATTCAAACATACAAAAGCCAATCTTCAAAAAACTTTAAACCAATTCAAGTTCAAAGCCAATTCAACCATACAAAATTCAAGTGTCAAACAATACAAATACAATACAATCCAGCCTATACAAAATCAACCCAGGCAAGCTAGAACTCGCTACCACGCAGGGTCAGTCTGAATCATCACCAGCAGTGACATCAATCATGGGTGCCTTGTCCCTGTTACGTCTCCTAAGGCGCTCCAGCTCCCGATCCAGCTCCGTCCCAGGGGTACTAGGATCCTCCTCCGAGATACGAAGTGTGCCAGTGGAGGGATGAACTCCCTGCTGAGAAGAGGAATACTGATAAGGCGGCGACATCGGCACATACGGGTACGACCCAAACATCTGAGTCTGACGCATCCTCTCCATCTCGGCATAGCAAGCCCATGGACCCGCACCCCAAGGCTGAGGACCACTTCCTCCGAAGTAGTAACCAGGGGAAGAAACAAAGGGCCGTGGACTGCCAACACCTCCAAATGAATGTCGGGTGGGATTAACATGTATAAAAGGGAAAGCTCCCCGCTTAGCATCGGAATGCCTCTGATGAGCACCAGCACCGGACCCCTGTCCCATCTCCAAACTCGGTCCCTCCTGTCCCAAGGACGTCTCCGCCTGAGGCTCTCTGTCAACGAAATCTCTACGGTCTCAACGGAGCTCCTATACAAAATACAATTCCAAGAATCAACTTCCCAGTTCGAATTTCCAGAATACAAGTTTCAAGATCAAGTAAGGCACCTCTCTGTTCCGGCCAGAAAGCTTCCGGGTCAGCTTGGCACACTGCCTCTTCCAAGAATGAAGCAAGAGCATCCAGCGACGCACTCTCACCCGAGGCGCCTGCATACAAAATCCAAGATCAATTCCCCAGTACAAGATTACAAACAGTTTAAAAAATGCAACAGTACTTACAGGGGCATAATGCTCAGGTACAGCATGATATGATTTCCGGTGCGGAGGAGAAGCCCAAGGAATGGTCTCCACCACCTCCTCCCCGTCCGAGTTCTCATAGCGGAGGATCTTATCAGCATGAGGAATGTCCCCAGGATCAACCTCCTCCTCCTACATACAATCATACAATGATACAATCATGCAATCAATACAAGAATACAAGATACAAGGTCCAAAAGCTCACCGGCAGTACGAAGCGTACTGGTGGGGCCAACCTCCTCAGGAAGTCATCATAGCTACCCTTCCTGTGTACAAACTCCCTCCAGAGCGGCAAACAGCCTCGCCCCTAGCCTCCGCATAGAGTCGGGCAAGATCCTCATCCAGAGCCAGCATGGATTCTGGTGGATCCTTGGGGACAAGCCTATCCCCCGAATGGTGTTGAAGGGACACTCGCTCCCCCATATACCACATATGGCGGTACACCCCTGGAAGCAAAAGCCGCCGCCCAGACAGGAAATGGGCATGAGCAGCCAAGACAGGTACAATCGCGTTGGCAAAAGGACGCCATACCACCTGCAAAGAAACAACTCAGGCAACAGTACAAATACAAATACAAGAGAGAAAAACAGTACAAAAGATTACATCTTCAGCGGACAGAACTCTCCAAGCTCTGCGAGAAGCCGCCAGAGACACACCAACGCGCATCGCTCCTATCCAAGAGGCAGCATACGGGTAAGCCGCATCTCTAGTACGCTCCGGCGCCAAAGTCGGAAAATGCTCATAGATCCAAATCTTTCAAGGAACAAGCAAAGCATCAGTTAAGTTCAAAATACAAGCATACAAGTACAAAGTACAAAGTACTAGGAGTCTCAAATACCTCCAGCACGCTCCACAGAGCAGCCATGCTCGGGTCACTCCCCAATGCAGTCCGGGAGGCTCGCTTCATCTCGTACAAAAGGTGGATGTATGCCAAGCCACCCCAGTTATAGCTTGAAACAGCTCCCAAGTCCCGCAAAGCGGACAAGAATTTGATGTGCACCCGACTGTTCCTAATCGAGGCCATCACTCTGCTCACCAAGGGATCCAACTAGTACCAGGGAAAGCGGGCGCATCTCGGGGAACCATACCCCCACCTGGCGCATTTATTGCAGCCGCTTCATCATCTGAAGCGTCTTCCTCGGCGGCTCGAACCACAGATGATTCAGCGAGCTTCCTCCGAGTGTGACGAGGCATACTAAATCAAGTAGCACACAAAGTGTCAAAATTCTAAACTGGGGGCTATCATATACTGGCCTATACGAAGTCAAAAGATTCGAAACAAAATCCCCAGTGGACCTCTAGTTCAAGGTATAAGTTCAAACACCAGCGCCTAGGCTACCCATGCCAAAGCAGGTATACAAGTTCAACACCAACGCCTAGGCTACCCACGCCGAAGCAAGTATTCAAGTTCTATACCAACGCCTAGGCTATCCACGCCGAAGCAGGTATACAAGTTCTACATCAAAGCCTAGGCTATCCATGCCGAAGCAGATACAAGTTCAAAGAAAAATTTGTTCAATTCAAACAATTCAAAAATACAAGTTCCAACAGTTCAAGTTCAAATGGCTATATAACAGTTTTCTACAAGATTCAAGAAGCTTAAGCATACGAGCATCATTTCAAAGTACGAAAAATCAAGACTACATGCAGCCCCAGAGTTATTTCATAAGCAAAACATGAAAAACTTACATGGACGAGGCAAGAACAAGACCAAGGGAAGAGCTTAATCGACCTTTGAGAGAGAAAAGAGCAAAGAATTCAAGAGAGTGTGCCTCAAAATGGCACGGAAAGTGGTGCTTTTATAGCTCAGCCCCGCGCTAGGCGCCGCCCCAGCGCACTGCGTTGCCCTGCTGCATGCGCGAATCTGCAGCGCGCGCGGTCTCCCGTGCTGATTGCACGTCCTTTGATGCTACGGTCTTCCGCACCAAGCATCAAACGTCGCATCGAACCATCCATCGAAAATACGGGTATACACCTGTATCTCCAAGTACAAACAGATGAATTTTTCAAGAATACAAAGTCCAAAAAATACAACGACTCAGGCGTTCAACTCCCAACGGACCCAAGCTCCGGGAAAGTCAGTCGAAATTTTAAAGTTTTAAGGGCCAGCAAACGCCCTTATCCCCAGCAAAGCACATCCCCAACGGATTAACTCCGGATACTCAAAAATTCAAGATTCAAAATTTTCGATGCCAAGCTCCGTCCTGAACTGAAGGTGGAAAAATACAAGTACAAACCGGAGTCATCACCACCCCGTCGTGGTAGACTCTGTCCTTTTTTCTAACGCCTGTTTTATGCAGGTACCTGCGTACAAAGAATGGTCTCGATTGCAGAACATCTTGATCATTCTCCGTCCCTTTCGAAATACTTTTACTCGCGCTTTCCTAACCGAACGCTCAGTCAAAGTGGGGGCTTCTGTAGACACCTAATTTGTGTCTCCCCTTTGGGATGATGACGATACCATTATCCTTACTAGGTAATTGGAGTAACTCCAGGCGGAAATCCCAATTGCTAAGAACACCTCCAAAATCCTAGGTCAAATATCCAATCACCGAGGTTGTTCCCCTCCCGGAACTCGGTACAAAATACAACTTCCAAAATCCAATTTCAAAGTCCAAGTACAATCTCAACTACTAGACCATCCCATTGGTTTTACTAGGCCTTTTCCACTCAAAATCATATAAGGCAAGTCAAATTCGGGCGCCGACCCACAAAACCGAGCATGCCGGGCCCCGTCCCGTAAAACCGGAATTCAAAAAACCGAGAAAGGCTTGTTTTTAGACGCTAAACGATGCCTTAACCACCAAGAAAACACAAAACGCAAAACCTAGTACAATTCGTACAACGGGTACAGCACTGCAAGACGAAACAAGGACTGCGTTCAAACCTCAGTCAACGTCCTTGCTTTGGCGGCATTCAAACCACGTCAGCAGCGCACTGCGTTGGCTTGGCACCCTGTGCTGGCGTGTGCTGGCGTTTTGCACCATTCCCTCCTATAAATACCCCTCATTTCCATCGAAAAAAAGGGGGAGCACAACAATACAACGTCGCAATTCTGACATTACGCCACAAAATACAACTCAAAACTCCTCAAAAACACATAAAAAAATTCCTAAAATCTAAGCAATTGGGAGCTCTTGCCTAAACCTAAATAGGTAAATCCGATTCCCATTTCAATTAATCATGTTATTTTTATTTCAAATGATTAGCAAGTTGGTGTTTTTTCCATTAAAAAACACCACTTGCAACAACCATACATGTTTTCCAAAAATACAAACTTTTTCAAAATACAAAATACAATTTTCAAAGATTCAAGGATGTCCAAGTTGTTTACAATCATCTCTTGGACTAGAATCACCATCAAACATGGGGTAATCAAAGATAAACACCTTTAAACATTTAAAGGTTTAGTTTTTTGAGATTCAAAACTCCATTTTCAACATACAAGTTCAAGTCTTCAATTTTCAAAGATCTTGCCATGTTTAGGGTTATTCATAGTTATTTCCCTAAACTAGGATCATTTCAAGTTCAAATTTCAATAATTTCAAGTTCAAACATTTCAATATTCAAGCTTTCAATTTCAAGTTAAATATGCAAAATCTAGGATATTTGGGTTGAGCAACCTCTCCCAACTTGAGATTTTTGGCTTTGAATTCGTGTCGGGCGCACTTATTTTTAAGGAGTCGCTTGGCGTTCGAATCTCATGTGCCCAAATACAAATTTCAATTATGCACCTTTCAATATTGCAATTTTAATATCGCACCTTTCAATATCGCACTTTCAATACCGCAATTTCAATACCGCAATTTCAATTCCGCACTTTCAATTCCGCATCTTTACTTGCCTAGTCCATTTCTAGGTAATGTGGACCTACTCCCTAGTCCTTTTCTAGGGGGTCTTGTATTTACTAATTCCGCACTTTATTTAGTATTGTGATGTTGCTTTATTTTCTTTATCGCTTTCATCACTAACATGCTAAATACAACAAAATCCAAAGGTTACATCACGCTTAACAAAGATATTTTTGGACAAACCGGCATTAGGTTCCTTAAATCAATCTTTAAAGCAAAGTGACCACCGTACAATTAGAAATTCTGTTTTGCTCTAAATTCAAACCCACATAGTCTAATCTAGGGTATATTTTCGAACGAATGTTGTGCCAACGCACTTGAACATTTCTAAAGCTCGCCAAATAAGCATTTTCGTTCCCGAGCCCGGATCTCACCCATCCGTTTCAAGGATTCAAGGCCTTATCCAAAAAAAAATTCATTTGCGGTGTTTCCAAACAAGACCTTAAATAAAGTTTGGTGGCGACTCCTTTGAGGTGCAAAAATTCAAACGGTTCTCTAAACGAGCCGGCCTCCTCCCCCCTTGTAGGAAATGGGAAAAATAACCCCCTACAGCGTCATGATGAGTTTCTTGGCTAGAAGTTGCAGAATGTTTTATGAGTTTTGTCCTGGCCAAAGCCAGGACAATTCAAAAATCAAAGCGACCCAAAGGGTTAGCTAAATGTTGCAGAATGTTTTAAGAGTTTTGTCCTGGCCAAAGCCAGGACAATTCAAAAATCAAAGCAACCCAAAGGGTTAGCTAAATGTTGTAGAACGTTTTATGAGTTTTGCTCTGGCCAAAGACAGGACAATTCAAATATCAAAGCAACCCAAAGGGTTAGCTAAATGTTGCAGAACGTTTTATGAGTTTTGTCCTGGCCAAAGCCAGGACAATTCAAAAATCAAAGCAGCCCAAAGGGTTAGCTAAATGTTGCAGAACGTTTTTTACAAATGTTACCCTGGCTAAAGCCAAGACAATTAATAATCGCAGAGCCTGGGAAAAGCCAGAACAATTAATAGTTCGCAACTATTTGGCTCACGGGTCTGGATACACCTCGCAGAACAACTTACAAAGTTCTGTTCTGACAAGGGCCAGAACAACTCGAAAAATTGTAACAACCTACAAAGCTGAACTCAAAACGCCAAGACGACATTGGAAAAAATTGGCCAAGTACTTGGCGGCACAATGCGAAAAATCATATGTAATTACTGTTAGGTTATGATACATATGACAATTCATAAATCATGCGGAAAAACCATAAACCCAGGAAAACATATTATTTACACATAATCATTTAGCATAGATTAGATGCATACTCTTTGTTGCGTGCCTTCCCTAGCTGCGCCCGAACCGAACAAGAACAAGTCTTTAGGACTCCAAGTGTCGTCCCTCCGTAGATAGTCCACAGCACGTCCGGATCCGCCTTAAGATTGACCAACTAGAATCGCCCTTAAGGTACTATTATTTTCGGCACTTTATAGGCAAATGTGTGACTGAATTTTTCTCTCAAAAACTCACTTTGAATACTTTGAAACTTGTGTTATAAATTGTGAGCCCTAGCCTCATATTTATAGCGGTATGGAAAAGGAATCGAAATCCTATTCAGATACAAATTAATCAAACCTAGAATCCTACAAGAACTCTAATTTAATTAATTTTATCAAATAGAATTAGGAATTTAATCATTAACCGAACTCTGCATGTTTTAGGAAACGTGCACGAACACAAACACTTGCACACACACGCACGGCAGCCACGATGGGCTCCATGCGTGCGCGCGAGCAGCAGCCCACTCAGCGCCCGCGCGCGCTGCGCGTGCTGTGCGCGCTGTGCACGCTGCGCTCTGCGCGCAGCTTGCTGGGCCTGGCCTTGCGCTGGGCCTGGCGTTGCTGTTTGTGCGGCGCGCTTGGCTTGCTGGGCGATGGCCTGGCTTCGTGCTGGGCCTCGTCCGGCAGGCCTCGTCCGATGCTTATTCGTACGATGCGCTTCCGATTAAATTTTCCGATTCCGGAATTCATTTCCGATACAAACAATATTTAATATTTCCGATTCCGGAATTAATTTCCGTTTCGAACAAATATTTAATATTTCCGTTTCCGGAATTATTTTCCGATTCCGGTAATATTTCCGATTCTGACAATATTTCCGTTTCCGGCAATATTTCCGATTCTGGCAATATTTCCATTTCCGATAATATTTTCCGACACGTACCATGTTTCCGTTTCCGGCAACATCTACGACTTGGATAATATTTATATTTCCGATACGATCCACATTTCCGTTTCCGGCAATATCATCGTTTCCGGAGTATTCATTCCTTGCCTGTGACGATCTTAGCTCCCACTGAAACCAAGATCCGTCGGTTCCGAATATTCATAGATGGAGTATTTAATGCTATTAAATACTTGATCCGTTTACGTACTATTTGTGTGACCCTACGGGTTCAGTCAAGAGTAAGCTGTAGATTAATATCATTAATTCCACTTGAACTGAAGCGGCCTCTAGCTAGGCATTCAGCTCACTTGATCTCACTGAATTATTAACTTGTTAATTAATACTGAACCGCATTTATTAGACTTATCATAGAATGCATACTTGGACCAAGGGCATTATTTCCTTCAGTCTCCCACTTGTCCTTAGGGACAAGTGTGCATTTCCTAATTCCTTTGTCGCTCGATGCTTGCTCTTGAACATAAGGTAAGAGTTGTCATCCTTATTATGTCCAGAGGTGTTCCTCGGTTTCAGAGTTCAACTGATCAAATAAACAGATAATCATAGCCTATGATTCATCCGAGCACGGCCATGCATTTCACAGTTTCTAGCTCTCCGAGTGGCCTTGTACAACTTTTAAGCATCTCATCCCGATTTATGGGAGGACAATCCCAATCTTGCGATCTTGAGATTAGACTTCGTTTGATAGGTGATTACCTGAGCGTTGCCTTTATAGCCTCCTTTTACGGTGCGACGGTTGGTCAACGTCAAAGCAACCAGTTCTCAAACAAGTAATCTCAAATCACTCAGGTATTGAGGATTTAGTGTCTAATAATTTAATGAAATTTACTTATGACAGACTTTCATCTCTTACAGTAAAGTTTCATAGGTCTCGTCCGATACTAGTCTTCCCAAAGTAAGTATCTATGCAAATGATTATGACATTGCCATGTCCACATAGTTCAAGAAACAGAACTACTAGTCATCTTGCATTCTAATCGTCTAACGTTTTCTATGCGTCCAATTTTATAGAAAACTCCGATTAGGGACCATTTTCAACCTTTGACATTCAAGTTCACTTGATAGACATTTCTTAGTCACAGGACTGGTCCTGACAGTCTATCTTGAATATATCGTCAAATTGAAGGGACTCATCATTTAATAAACCACAAATTAAATGGAAAAATGAATTCTTTTCATTTATTGTGAATGATTAACCAATAATGTTTTACAAAGATTTAAACTCTAAAACTTTAAAACATTAAACAGAGACATCAAAGCGATTCTCCAATATGCTTGATTCCCATAGCTGCAGTGTGCGAGTTGTGCTTCGCCTGCGGCAGAGGTTTAGTTAATGGATCTGATATGTTGTCATCAGTTCCAATTTTGCTTATCTCGACTTCTTTTCTTTCAACGAACTCTCGTAGAAGGTGAAATCTACGAAGTACATGCTTGACTCTCTGGTGGTGTCTAGGCTCTTTTTCCTGTGCAATAGCTCCGTTATTATCACAATACAGGGCTATTGGTCCTTTAATGGAGGGGACTACACCAAGTTCTCCTATGAACTTCCTTAGCCATATAGCTTCCTTTGCTGCTTCATGTGCAGCAATGTACTCCGCTTCAGTTGTAGAATCCGCAATGGTGCTTTGCTTAGCACTTTTCCAGCTTACTGCTCCTCCGTTGAGGCAGAAGACAAACCCAGACTGTGATCTGAAATCATCTTTGTCGGTTTGGAAACTTGCGTCCGTATAGCCTTTAACAATTAATTCATCATCTCCACCATAGACCAGGAAGTCATCTTTGTGCCTTTTCAGGTACTTCAGAATGTTCTTGGCAGCAGTCCAATGCGCCTCTCCTGGGTCTGACTGGTATCTGCTCGTAGCACTGAGTGCGTACGCAACATCCGGGCGTGTACATATCATAGCATACATTATTGAACCAATCAATGATGCATATGGAATCCCATTCATTCGTCTACGCTCATCAAGTGTTTTTGGGCACTGAGTCTTGCTTAGAGTCATTCCATGAGACATGGGTAGGTAGCCTCGCTTGGAGTCCGCCATCTTGAACCTATCAAGCACCTTATTGATATAAGTGCTTTGACTAAGTCCAATCATCTTTTTAGATCTATCTCTGTAAATCTTGATGCCCAATATGTATTGTGCTTCTCCTAGATCCTTCATCGAAAAACATTTCCCAAGCCAAATCTTGACAGTGTTCAACATAGGAATGTCATTTCCGATAAGCAATATGTCGTCGACATATAATACTAGGAAAGCAATTTTGCTCCCACTGACCTTCTTGTATACACAAGATTCGTCCGCGTTCTTGATGAAACCAAAGTCACTGACTGCTTCATCAAAACGTATATTCCAGCTCCTGGATGCCTGCTTCAATCCGTAGATTGACTTCTTTAGCTTGCATACCTTTTTAGCATTCTTTGGATCCTCAAAACCTTCAGGCTGTGTCATAAACACAGTTTCTGTTAAAACGCCGTTTAAGAAAGCAGTTTTGACATCCATCTGCCATATTTCGTAATCGTAATATGCAGCGATTGCTAACATTATTCGAATAGACTTTAGCATTGCAACTGGTGAAAAGGTTTCATCGTAATCCACACCGTGGACTTGCCTGTAACCTTTTGCAACCAATCTAGCTTTGAAAACTTCAAGTTTCCCATCCTTGTCCTTTTTCAGTTTGAAAACCCATTTGCTTCCAATGGCTTGGTAGCCATCTGGCAAATCGACCAAATCCCATACTTGGTTTTCAGACATGGAGTCTAATTCAGATTGCATGGCTTCTTGCCATTGCTTGGAGCTAGGGCTCGTCATAGCTTGCTTGTAAGTCGCAGGTTCATCACTTTCAAGTAATAGAACGTCATAGCTCTCGTTCGTCAAAATACCTAAGTACCTTTCCGGTTGAGATCTATATCTTTGCGATCTACGCGGGGTAACATTTCTAGATTGACCATGATTCTCACCAGATTCTTCTAAAGATCTCTGAGTTTCATCCTGAATGTCATCTTGAGCATTCTCTAGAGTTTGTTGTTCGACTCGAATTTCTTCGAGGTCTACTTTTCTCCCACTTGTCATTTTGGAAATGTGATCCTTCTCCAAAAAGACACCATCTCGAGCAACAAACACTTTGTTCTCAGATGTATTGTAGAAGTAATACCCCTTTGTTTCCTTTGGATAGCCCACAAGGATACATTTGTCAGATTTTGGATGAAGTTTGTCTGAAATTAATCGTTTGACGTATGCTTCACATCCCCAAATCTTAAGAAAAGACACATTTGGAGGCTTTCCAAACCATAATTCGTATGGAGTCTTTTCGACAGCTTTAGACGGAGCTCTATTTATAGTGAGTGCAGCTGTATTTAGTGCATGTCCCCAAAATTCTAATGGAAGTTCGGCCGGACCCATCATTGACCTGACCATGTCTAGCAAGGTTCTGTTCCTCCGTTCTGACACACCGTTCCATTGTGGTGTTCCAGGAGGAGTCAATTCTGATAGAATTCCACATTCTTTCAGATGGTCATCAAATTCATAGCTCAGATATTCACCGCCTCTATCAGACCGCAGTGCCTTAATCTTCTTGCCTAATTGATTCTCTACTTCACTCTGAAATTCCTTGAATTTGTCAAAGGATTCAGACTTATGCTTCATTAGGTAGACATAACCATACCTACTGAAGTCATCAGTGAAAGTGATAAAGTAGCTGAAACCACCTCTAGCATTTGTACTCATTGGTCCACATACATCTGTATGGATTAAACCCAATAGTTCATTTGCTCTTTCTCCAACTTTAGAGAAAGGTTGCTTCGTCATTTTGCCAAGTAAACATGATTCGCATTTACCATAATCCTCTAAGTCAAATGGTTCTAGAATTCCTTCCCTTTGAAGTCTTTCTAAGCGTTTCAAGTTTATATGGCCTAATCGACAATGCCACAGATAGGTGAGATCTGAATCATCCTTTTTGGCCTTTTTGGTATTTATGTTATATACTTGTTTGTCGTGATCTAATAAATAAAGTCCATTGACTAATCTAGCAGATCCATAAAACATCTCTTTAAAATAAAACGAACAACTATTGTCTTTTATTATAAAGGAAAATCCCTTAGCATCTAAGCAAGAAACTGAAATGATGTTTTTAGTAAGACTTGGAACATGGAAACATTCTTCCAGTTCCAAAACTAGCCCGGAGGGCAACGACAAATAGTAAGTTCCTACAGCTAATGCAGCAATCCGTGCTCCATTTCCCACTCGTAGGTCGACTTCACCCTTGCTTAACTTTCTACTTCTTCTTAGTCCCTGTGGATTGGAACATAAGTGTGAGCCACAACCTGTATCTAATACCCAAGAAGTTGAATTAGCAAGTATACAGTCTATAACGAAAATACCTGAAGATGGAACGACTGTTCCGTTCTTCTGATCTTCCTTTAGCTTCAAGCAATCTCTCTTCCAATGCCCCTTCTTCTTGCAGTAGAAGCATTCGGATTCAGAAGTGGGTTGACTGACCTTTCTCTTTGCAGATTTGGCGCCAGTTTGCTTAGTTGGGCTGGCTTTGTTGCCACCTTTCTTAGCATTCCTCTTCTTTCCAGATTTCTTGAACTTGCCCCCACGCACCATAAGCACATCCTGCTTATCACTTTTGAGCGTCTTTTCAGCGGTCTTCAGCATACCGTGAAGCTCAGTGAGCGTTTTGTCCAGACTATTCATACTGTAGTTCAGTTTGAACTGATCATACCCGCTATGAAGAGAATGGAGGATGGTGTCTATAGCCATTTCCTGAGAAAATTGCTGATCCAGCCGACTCATATTCTCAATGAGTCCAATCATTTTGAGAACATGTGGACTTACGGGCTCGCCTTTCTTAAGCTTGGTCTCAAGAATTTGCCTATGAGTCTCGAATCTTTCGACTCGAGCCAGATCTTGGAACATGTTCTTCAACTCACTGATGATTGTGAAAGCATCTGAGTTGATGAACGTTTTCTGCAGATCCGCACTCATGGTGGCGAGCATTAGACATTTCACATCCTTGTTGGCATCAATCCAACGATTGAGGGCTGCCTGAGTGACCCCGTCGCCTGCAGCTTCGGGCATCGCCTCATCTAGGACATACTCCTTTTCTTCCTGCATAAGAACTATTTGCAAGTTCCTTTGCCAGTCAAGGAAGTTTTTCCCGTTCAACTTCTCCTTTTCGAGAATTGATCGAATGTTGAATGAATTGTTGTTTGCCATATTAAAAACTACAATTGAAAAGAATAAACAAATAAATAACCATTCACAGTTTCTCTTAATAAACTTAAATTCTAGCATACATGCATAATTCAATGTTTATTAAGCATTTTATTCAATTTATGTGTTCCGGCAGGTGTGAATAAAATGATTCCAAGATCCTAAAATCATTGAAGAACTAAGCACAGTTTGTCGACTTAATCCTAGAACATCTTAGGTAAGCAAAAGCCTTTTGCTAATAGTCTAGAAACTATTCTTGGTTGATAGGTACGTCTAAGAACTTATTAGGTAAACCTATCGAATTTGCCACGACATAAAAGGACTCCTTACTTATATCGTTGAGTTTCACCAAAACTAACATGTACTCACAATTATTTGTGTACCTTGCCCCTTTAGGACCAATAAGTAACACCTCGCTGAGCGAAAATTATTACTAGATTGATGTAAAGGATATCCAAGCAAGTGTATATTTTGGCATGGCACCTTTTAACTCAATTTTTTAAGTTTGGAACTTAAGGCTCTTACTATGTTGGTTAGATTTTAAGTGAACTAAAATCCTTAATCATGCAACATAATCAAGCTTTTGATCTCATGCATTTTAAGACATATTTAAAACAATAAATAACTTAAAACATGCATAAGATATTTGTGATCTAGTATGGCCCGACTTCATCTTGAAGCTTTGACTTCAAAGTCCGTCTTGAAAATCTCCGTGGGAGGCACCATTTTCTTCAAATAGGATAAGCTATAACTAATTACAACTATTTGATGGTTCGCAGACCATATTTGAATTGAAAAATAACTTTGGTACTTTAGACCAATTACATTCAAATTAATGGTACGCAGACCATATTTTCTATCCTATTTGGGCCATACTAGTCACTTCATAACCTGCAAAACAGTACATATACAATATATACCATTCACCCATTCATTATCATGAATGGCCCACATAGCTGGTTAGTAAAACACATTATGCATCACGTAAACATTTGCATCAATTAATCAAGGGCACCAATAATCTACCAATTATTCAGTCCTTATTAATTCTAATCAAGTTGTTTTAACCTTAAGGATTTGTAGACCTAATCAAGAGTTTATGACTAAAAAGCGCTCCCACTTAAACCAATAAATTCATATGCTTTACCAATTTTAAACATAAAAATGTATTTCTAGTCTAACCGGAAACATACAAATTTAATTAAAATTTAAAGCTCATATAAATTTATAATTGAATCCAAAAAGTTTAATTTAATTTCAGTCGTATTTAAATTAATTCATGATTTTAATTTTAGTAAAATAATTAGAATAAATAACATTTATTATAATTATAATATTCAAAATTAAAATCCAAGAAAATAATTTAAATTATTAATTTTAAAATTAATTAAAATTACGTGAACTGAAATTTTCAAATTAAACATTCAAAACGATCTAATCGTAACGCAAACACCCTACGCGTTGCACGCCCATGGGCCGCACGCACACAGCCATTGCTGGCCATGCGCGCGCAGCCCATGCGCTCGTCGCATAGCTGCTGCATCCCTATCGCAAGCCTCCGCATGCATTGGTGCTCGCTGCGCGCGCCAGCGCTCATCGCACGCGAGCTATCGCTCGCAGTGCGCGCGCGACATCGCTCGCTGGGCGCGCGAGCCATCGCTCGCTGGGCGCGCGACATCGCTCGCTGGGCGGGCGACATCGCTCGCTGGGCGGGCGACATCGCTCGCTGGGCGGGCGACATCGCTCGCTGGGCGGGCGACATCGCTCGCTGTGCGCGCGAGCAATGCTAGGCGCAGCGCTCGTGGCACGCGAGCTTGCGCTCGCTGCGCGCGAGGCTGCGCGCTCTTGTGCGAGGCAGCGCGCGTTGTGGCGCAGCTCGCTTGCTGCCCACACGCGACTGCCTTGGCTCGCCCTACGCCCATGCCCATTCGTCCATTGGTCGTGGCACACGACACAAGGCAGGGCTGCTGCCTTGTGCTCGTGCACTACGCCCTTGCTCATTGCATTCGTGCCGCACGGGCGACGAGCTCCCTTGCTCGTCGTCGCATGCCCGCATTATACGAAAAATCATATGTAATTACTGTTAGGTTATGATACATATGACAATTCATAAATCATGCGAAAAAACCATAAACCCAGGAAAACATATTATTTACACATAATCATTTAGCATAGATTAGATGCATACTCTTTGTTGCGTGCCTTCCCTAGCTGCGCCCGAACCGAACAAGAACAAGTCTTTAGGACTCCAAGTGTCGTCCCTCCGTAGATAGTCCACAGCACGTCCGGATCCGCCTTAAGATTGACCAACTAGAATCGCCCTTAAGGTACTATTATTTTCGGCACTTTATAGGCAAATGTGTGACTGAATTTTTCTCTCAAAAACTCACTTTGAATACTTTGAAACTTGTGTTATAAATTGTGAGCCCTAGCCTCATATTTATAGCGGTATGGAAAGGGAATCGAAATCCTATTCAGATACAAATTAATCAAACCTAGAATCCTACAAGAACTCTAATTTAATTAATTTTATCAAATAGAATTAGGAATTTAATCATTAACCGAACTCTGCATGTTTTAGGAAACGTGCACGAACACAAACACTTGCACACACACGCACGGCAGCCACGATGGGCTCCATGCGTGCGCGCGAGCAGCAGCCCACTCAGCGCCCGCGCGCGCTGCGCGCTACGCGTGCTGTGCGCGCTGTGCGCGCTGCGCGCTGCGCGTGCTGTGCGCGCTGTGCGCGCTGCGCTCTGCGCGCAGCCTGCTGGGCCTGGCCTTGCGCTGGGACTGGCGTTGCTGTTTGTGCGGCGCGCTTGGCTTGCTGGGCGATGGCCTGGCTTCGTGTTGGGCCTCGTCCGGCAGGCCTCGTCCGATGCTTATTCGTACGATGCGCTTCCGATTAAATTTTCCGATTCCGGAATTCATTTCCGATACGAACAATATTTAATATTTCCGATTCCGGAATTAATTTCCGTTTCGAACAAATATTTAATATTTCCGTTTTCGGAATTATTTTCCGATTCCGGTAATATTTCCGATTCTGACAATATTTCCGTTTCCGGCAATATTTCCGATTCTGGCAATATTTCCATTTCCGATAATATTTTCCGACACGTACCATGTTTCCGTTTCCTGCAACATCTACGACTTGGGTAATATTTATATTTCCGATACGATCCATATTTCCGTTTCCGGCAATATCATCGTTTCCGGAGTATTCATTCCTTGCCTGTGACGATCTTAGCTCCCACTGAAACCAAGATCCGTCGGTTCCGAATATTCATAGATGGAGTATTTAATGCTATTAAATACTTGATCCGTTTACGTACTATTTGTGTGACCCTACGGGTTCAGTCAAGAGTAAGCTGTGGATTAATATCATTAATTCCACTTGAACTGAAGCGGCCTCTAGCTAGGCATTCAGCTCACTTGATCTCACTGAATTATTAACTTGTTAATTAATACTGAACCGCATTTATTAGACTTATCATAGAATGCATACTTGGACCAAGGGCATTATTTCCTTCAATTACATACACATGTTAGCATATCAATGACCGGCGGCTATACCTTCATTAAGAAACAAAAGAAAGTGTAAAGTACAGCCCTACAAAATGGCCCTGGGCAGTTGAAAAATCAGCCCAAATAGTGATGTTTCAAAAGGCAAAGCAGGAAGAACTATCAATATTGTTTCAAAAGGCAACACAAGCACCACCAAACTAAACTAAGTACCAAATAGCATTGTTTAAACTAAACTATTACATAATAGATCTAGTAACACAGGAAGAGCAAGGTGATAGCCGCCACACCCATTATTCATCGTTGCCCTCATCATCATCTTCATCAGAAAAAGGCAAATCTCCTGGGTGAAGGTTCTCAACGCAGAAGTCAGGCACCTCACTAGGCTCTGCGACTCGACCTTCGGCAACCTCGACTTCTCGCAACTCCCTGAGAATAGTAAGATACAGGCCAGCAAGCCAATCTTCCTCAACCCACCGTCGTACCTCTGCGTCAGGAGAGCATACTGAGCATCAGATCGGCAAAATTCTCGCACAACAGCAGCCACCTCTTTTTGCACAAAACGACAGAGGTCTGCCAGCTCATCAGCATGCCTCTTCTCAGCAAGGCTCGGTTGCTCCGCCAACTCTTCGGTGCGTTTCCTCTCTGCTTCAATCTCCGCCTGGGCCTTAGCCAAATTCTCCCCAGCTGGGCACAGAGCCAGAACCTCATTAGCCAAGTTGTCTCTTTCAAGAGAAATGGTTTGCACATTGGCATTGGCAATCGTCAGCGAAGAAGATGCCCTTTCATTCTCCAAAGTCAGATCCCGAATCTGCTTATCCCTTTCTTCCAGCAGGGCCAGATGTTGATCATATTTCCTTTGGTAGTAAATGAAAAAGTCGCAGAGCTCCTTCACAGCACCCCCAGCCTAAGGATTAGAAAGCAATAGATAAAAGTTAAAGGGAAGATATACATAAAAGAAAAGAGGACTATGTAAAACTATGTAAAACTTTATCTCCAACACTTTTTGGCAAGCATTAGCCCCTGGGGTGTAGACACGCTCACGGGGATGATCGGCTGGCAGAGCTATACCTCGCAGCATCCGATAAGCCAGCGTCCCACCTTTCTCTAGAAAGCTAGCAAACAAAGACTCATTTGCTCTAACATCCCAGTTAGGGACAAAGATGTCATCGCTAATGGGTCATGGGGGGAAGAAAGCAGCCAATTCCGGGTTCACCTCAGGGCGAACATCAATGGATTCCTTCTCCATAAACTCTTTGTTCCTAATATTCACATAAGACGGGATGGAAGAATTAGGCAATTTCAACTACTCCTCCAAATAAGCAGCCAGAGCAGCAGAGGAAGAAGGGAGGGAGGCAGTACTTTGATTGGCGAGAAAAGAGGTTTGGGCCTGCTCCTGCGACCGAGAACTTTCTCCAATGCAAGGACTCTTGCCTTCACGTTGCACAAAAGGAACGTCCTGTTCCTCAGTAACAATCTCCACTTGCTCAGATGCAGGGGAGTTCACAACTTGATCCGCCTGAGCGGACCGCAACCGATCCGCAGCAGTCCTTGCAGCATCGGCAGAAGTGCCCTCCATCTCAGAATGAGAACGACGATGGCCCGAGAGGTTTCTTCCTCCACGAGTGGTCTGACCACACCGCGCAGAGGAAGGAGTTGGAGGAGCAACTCGAGGAGCAGGGCTGGGACGCGGCGCAAAACTGCCCGCCCCTATGTTTATTCCAGCAGAGTTCCCACCTCTGCCAGTACGACCAACGATCGAACCCCCACCTCTGCCAGTGCGACCAGCAGCAGAACTCCCTCCTCGGACGGTACGGCCAGAACTGGTCCTGCGCCCACCAACAACATCGACAATAGTCCGATAAGCATTAGTAGGAACCTCAACGGGCTCATTAGTAGCAGGGGTCCCATCAGCTGCCAGACCCAGAGGATCCATCGCTAGGTGTTGGCGACCTAGCAGTACAAAAACACAAAGTGTTAAAATCATACAAGAAATAAAACACTCAAAAAAAAAATCTAAGTACAGAAAAGGTCAAAACAGGAATACCATGAGGATAGGATTTTCACAGGTGCATGGCGGAAAGAACGTCATTCCGCAGAACATAACTGGACTGTGGAAGCCAGTTCTTGGGTGCGCGACCAATGTCCTTGCCATTGGCATCACGCTTAATGAGGGAGTCAAACCACTCATAAGCAGCGTCCTCCAAGTTGTGATCAGTGAGAACTTCAATGCCCTCCATCTTGCCATTTGGAGGAATAGAGGTTCGAGGTAGAGGAAAATCGGTGGGAATTCGAAGCCAGAAAAATCGCCCTTTCCAGTCCCTTTGCCCAGTGGGATTCCCCAAACATGTCATCTTTCCCCGGGCAGTGTATGTAGTGAACCAACCAATACTTCCCTCCTTATTATTACTGCATCTAATATAATGCAGTCATTCACACAGAGATAAGGTCTCAGGGAAACCTTTGAAGCGCACCACCCATAAATAGCAGACCAAAGTCCGCACAGCAAAAGGATGAAGTTGCGCCAAGCAGACGTTGAAAGCCTTCAAAAACTTGACCAAAGTGGGGTCAAGAGGAAAGCGCATACCAAAATCCAGATGATAGGAATATAAACCAATATGACCCGGAGAAGGAGCAGTAATACGAGCATTATCATCAGGAACAACCAGCTCATATCCTGGGGGAAGGCATAGAACTCCCTGCCAACACCAGGGTAGTCATGTCGGCGGGCTGCTTTAAGCCAATCCACATCAGGCGCAGCATTCAAAGGACCGAAGGATACCTCAGGATTCAAGTAATCATAACTTGAACTAGCAGGCACATCTTCCTCGACATACAGACGAAATGGTTGAAGATGCTCTACCTCTTCTAGAATAGGATTCTCGATGCGACGCTCTGTGTCACCAGAACCGCTACCAGAACCAGTTGCCATTGAAGATCGTCTGCGGTAAACATGCAATGACCCATTAATATCCCGAGTAAAAGGCTCGTCTAGTTGTTCAAAACTGTCCAACCAAGCTACTTCTGACAAAGGTTGAACATCTAGCCCAACAGGGGCGTAAGGGGGAGGGTTCAGTCGAACTGCCCTGGCCAAATATTCATGGCGCAGTTCTCTAAGGGTCTGACGATACGAAGGAGAAAGCTCTGGCACAGCAGGCGTGGCCCTACCTGCAACGGGAGATTTACCCCCCAGAGGAAGAACCATTGGAGATGGATATCACCGCAGGCGCAAAGCGAGACATAACGTCATTCATAGACTTGGTTCTATTCTCTGCTACTGCTCTAGCTTCTTCATCAGAAGATAAAGAGACAGAGGAAGGGGAAGAAGGGGAATATGGCTTAGAAGAATCACTCATATACCCAGGGCTACTAGGGTTGGCACTATCAGAGGTATCAGACATTTTGACTGAAAGAAAAGAGAAGAAAGGAAAAAGAATAAACAAAAAATAGAAGAAGAAGAAAGTCAAAATAAAAAGCAACAAGGCACCACAGGCACAAAACGACAGGGAAGAAAGAGAAAAACGACATAAAGGAACAAAAAGCTTCGAAAGTGCAGAAATGGCGAAATCGAAAAGCACAAATACTCCAACATTACACCCAACAATACACATACCATGAAAAACCACAAAAATGACCAAATACATTTGCATGAAAAAACAAAGAAAATAACAAAATAAAAGCGAAAAAAGTACCTGGAAAAGGAGAAGATGGAAACAAGAACTCAACAATGGCGGACCGAAACCCTTGAGAAAAAATGTGAACCCATAAAACCTTGGCACTTTCAGGTGAAAAGACCACCGCAAATCGAAGCGCAATCACCAGAGAAACACGAAAACACGAGAAAGTAAGAAGCTGGGAGTTAAAACAAGAAGAAGTCGAAACAGAGTGAGAAGATGAAGAAGTTAAGAAATAGGAGAGAGAAAAGGAAAGTGACTGAAGTGACGTATTTAAAGGAGAGTGCGAACGGCTCAGATTCAAAAAACTCTTCAACTCGCCCACTGCGGTAATATATATAGTCAACTGCGCAAAAGAAACGTAGAAAGAGCAGGCCTAACTCTAAGTAGTCAGCCCTACTCTTGGGGACTAGTTGTACGGGGTACGGCTAAAACACAGAAAGAGCAGGCCTAACTCCAAGTAGTCAGCCCTACTCTTGAGCCGGGGACTAGTTGTACGGGGTACAGCTGAAACACAGAAAGAGCAGGCCTAACTCCAAGTAGTCAGCCCTACTCTTGGGGACTAGTTGTACGGGAGTAGAAATAACCTACTAGACCATTCATGTCCTATCAGACCATTCATCGCCTGGCAAACCTTCCAGCTGAGCAACCGCAAAAGGTAATTACTGAAAGCAATACAAACCCTCAAGGGACCACGCAGACCCATAGGTCTGCGAGGCAACGACCTGCTAGACGACAACAGAGATACGTCGTTAAGCAAACGGACAAATAACAAGTACATCGCCAACGTACACGCGGCGACATGTGAATAGGCCAAAGTACTGAATAGTATGCCTATAAATACTACCGTCCCCATTCATTTACGGACACGTTCAATACAAGTACAATTCTTTACCCTCTCTACTTTCTCTCTCTAGAAATACTATTTGACCTGCTGACTTAGGCATCGGAGGGGGTTTCCTCGGTTAAACCCCCGAGGTTAGTTTACGTTCGTTCTGTCTAACAGGATGTCCTCTCCAGGCACAGCATCTACCGAGTTCTACACTCGGAACACATGTTATCCGTCTTTACTACAATACTTTTTGTTCCTCTTTGATTTGCATGTAGCAGACCTTAAGGACAGCTAGAACTTCAGCTTGAAGAGCACTATGAGCTCGCACACATTCACTTTTGTCATAGTTATCTCCCGTTCTTTGATCTAAAAACCAACCAACTACTGCTAATATCTCCAATCCTATTAATTTCCTTCCAAGCACCATCCACCTGCAGTATATCAGCCATGTTGTTTTCCTTCCAATCCCTAAAAGGATGTTGCTCGGATTCTTCATTCTGATGACAAAAAACACAACAGCTATTTTCCGCAAGATTTCTCCTTTTCAAGCCTTTTTTTGTAGGGAGTGCCTTGCTCACCAGTTTCCAGATAAACATTTTCCACTTTGGAAGAATATGGACACTCCTATTCTCCTTATTCATAACTTGATAAGCATAGAAAGATTTGACATAACACTTACCATTTGAACAGCCAACCCAATGAACTTGATCATCACTATCCAAATCTGGAACATCGGTATTGAGAATCTCGATCCTTTGCCGTTTTCTTATCAAAGATATTCCAGATTAATTTTGTGTTCATCATTTTATCATATTTGGAATGTAAGGAAGTGTGGGAAATTCCAAGATTGTAAGCTTAGTGCTCTGAGTATTGTTAGGAACATTCAATATATTGTGTTGTTATGTTTGTAAATACTAAGCTAAAATATGTGGATGCTTGGTTTTATTTTGAAAGCTTAGTCTGGGTGGGGTGGGGGGATTCCTAGAAGCGACGTTAGACTTTTTTTTTTCCCTCATAGGTTGTTTTTGTTTCTCTATACTCAATTTTTTTTTTTTTTGAGAAGAACTCTATACTCAAGTTTGGTTATATACAATTTTACATTTACCAAAAAAAGTGGTAGAAAGTGTGTCATATATTGGATGCACATATGTATAACGAACGTTTTTGTTTGATCGTTTATTATTTGTAATCGAATGCAAAATGTTTGCATGCAATTTGTTATAATCAATATAGAAAATCTTATAACAGTTAAATTTGTACTATTAACTAAATTTTATATAATACTTGATACATTTTAAGAATTTGTGCCACATAATAAAATGGATATGCTTAACAAATGTTAACTCCAGATTTAATATATTTAACAAGGTTGTCTCAAAACAAAATGAGACCCCTAGCCATATACTTAACCTTAAATATCAAAAATAACTTTTGACACATTCTCATTATTGTAATATTTTTATACGGAGCACGGATAATAATTTTATTCGCTCATATTGTTGAAGTTTTATAGGCATGTTTATTGAAATTTTGACTAATATGTCTTAATCAACTATTTCCAAAATCATAAGATCTAAATGATTAAGTTTCCTTATTATTAATATGTTTGCTACAACAAAATAATTTTTATGTGTTAATGTAAATTATTGCAATATCACTTTAAAATTTAAAGCAAATTAAATTTATATATGTAAATGGTGCATCCACATAATGATAGGGAGAGTTTAGATTTTAGATTGGACCGACGACGAAGATAAACGTAGATAATTGACCAATGTTAACTAAGAAATAGAGATTTTTTTGTTGGCGGGCGGATATAAGGATAAAATGTATCCACTTGGTGATAGAGGGAGTTTAAAGTTTTTTTTGTCCCTTTTGAATTTCTTTTTAAATATTATTATAGCTAAAATAATCAATTTTAATACTTCGTAATACACTTGTGTCAATATATTTAAAAGTTACTTGAAAGGAAAAGTGGATAATTTATCGAATATAGGGATGTCAAATAATCAGTGGGGCAGGTTTTTTTGTGAGACCAAAGTGGGCGGTGATGGGTTTAAGAAATGTATTCGTCTGCGGATGATGGGGCGAAGATGGATTTTAAATTGGATTCCCCCGCGTTTCTACTCCATAATCTAATTGATTATGAATATATTAAAAAATATTACTACTTACATATGATAGTGTTTTATTTATTTACTCAATGACTACTTACATATCTAGAATAGAGTTTTAAAGTTCAAGACTCAATTACCAAAAAAATTAAAACAATTGAGTATATGGGTGGGTTTGAGGTTGCTTTTGATACACGGAAGGGGGGTGATGGAGGGGGATGAATTTTATTTCGCACCTCTCGAGACGGGGACCAAGAGGCGTGAGTATCATTGCTTTCGTGGATGGAGGGGATGGGGATGAGAATTGTACGTAGGCGGATACAGATGTACGGGCCCCTCTCAAAAGCATCTCTAACTGAATAAAGTAAATGGTAAGGTAGGTGTTACATGATCTGGTAATGAATTTTATAGAGCGACTATGCGAATATTAAGTGAGTAAAACTATCATAGTGAAGGGTGGACGGGATATCTTTATACTTGACACAAGCGGTGAATGGAGATGAAAATAATTTTATCTATGTACCCTTCACTACTACAAAATAGGCTTATAGTAACGGCAATAAAGTGTTATCATAGACCAATTAACCGTTGTAATAGGCCTATAGCAACGGTTTTAAAACCGTTACCAATAGGGGGCGTTGCTATAAGTCTATGGCAACAGTTTTTCAGATTTAAGCAACAGTTAGTATAAACCATTGCCATAAATAACTAAGGCAACGATTTTTATAGACAACACTTTTAACCTATGGCAACAGTTATTCAACAGCTTAAGCCAACATTTACACATTTAAGGCAACAGTTTTCACCAACTTAAGACAACACTTTCTTATACTTATTGTAACATATCCAATTGTATTTATAGCAACGCTTTCTATTGAGTGTATGACAACGCTTTTGGTTTTGATTATGGCAAGCTTTCATATGAGTTTATGGCAACGCTTTCATTTGAGTTTTTGGCAAAGATTTCTATTGGTCTAAAGCCACGTTCTCAAATGGATTTAGTTATCCATATACGTGTAATAAATATGACTGCGTATAATAAGATTTTCATAACAATTAAATTCAAAAAATGTATACATTTCAAATATCTTAATTTCATAAGCATAACTCTATTACAATTGTCTGAATAGTAAAAAAAAATGTTCTAAAACTAAATCCCGCACATTCTGCAATCATGGTCCAATAACTCTAACTTTTAAAACCTATCTAATATTTATGTGTCAAAAACCCTGTAAATCTTAACATATTTAAAGAAGCTTGTAATTCTCGAATGTATATACCATCCTGCACAACAAACAAATCAAGTAAAACATTTTCATAAGAAACTTATTATCAATGAATAAAATCCAAATACATAAGAAAAAAGAAGATGAAAATGAATGACTAAAGCCAAACCTTAAGAATAATGGGTAAATAACAACTTTTTTTTTTAATACCCAATGATTCATGTAAATTTATCAAGACTCACATTGTAGACCCTTATCTATTACACAAGTCTGTAAAATAAAATGATAGTGAAAGTGGAAAATCCGGCAGAGTTTCATTTAAAATTGAACTACCCACAAAAAAGGAACTAATTAAAACCTGTTCCAAATCCATATGAAAAATAATTTCAATCCAACACAATAAATTTTGAAACAATAAACAAATCGACAACGACAAATAAGGTACAAACAAAATAAGTTCAAATACGTTAATTTCAACTAAATTAAGTTCAACCAAAAATGGCCTTATTAGAACTAATCCGTACTTATTAAACTTTATCCGGACATATATTGGTAGCTAAATGAACTTAAAATCCCCAAACAAAACTTAACCAAGGCCTTTAATTTGTCAAACAATATTAGATAGAGAAAACACGTAGCTTTTTTGACAGGAGAAAACACATAGCTAATGATAAGGTTAAAACAACATTAATTAATAAAAATAAAATATAAGAAACAAAAACATACAAGGAAATGCAAAAGGTCAGAAATAGTAACGGCTTCATAGCATAGGAAACCTGATTACGCATTTGAGAAGAGATAGTTCAAAAGGATCACGTAATTAAGAATAAAGACTTGTTAGAAATACTAACAAACAACTCCAACGACTCCAGAAATCATGATAAGTTCTTGCTTAATATAATCTTATTATATGCAGTAAAACACTGAAAAAGATAAGATGATCTAGCAGCAAGCCTTGGTAGGTCAGGTCTAACCTGTTTCTGTACTACATTGATTGACAATAGATAAGTAAGTAAACCACCCATTTGCTTTGTGTTGAATTGATTCCTTTATTGGCAAAGGGTCCTCTTGTGTGTTGTAAACCTAAAAGCACGAGTAAAGTAACTTGTTTTGGAAAATTGAGTAGAGATGGCATATAGCAAAACTAATAAAGGAAATATTACATTCAGTATCGCATCAGCTCAACGCCATTCAATTACTTGTATAAGTGAATATCAAACCAACCTTGATAGTTGTTACATGAATTACTAAAATTTCATAGAGAAATGAAAATAATTCCAAATAAAGGCGTACCCGTTCTAGGAAATTAGCTTCTGCAATGTAACAGCCAGGAATGAAGTCAATTTTTTTGTTCTATTGGTCAATTCAGGTCAGGTCTAACATGTGGGCCGGTTTAGGTGGTGTGCTGATGCGTTGGAGTGTTGTTCTGGTCTGAGACTACTGGATTCAGCCATGGGCAGAGGCAGAGGTCAGTGGATGAGTCAGGATGATGTTGCTAGTGCTGGGTTATGGTGCAAGATACTAATCAGGTGTTGATGTGGAAGTGTAGTAAAGCAGTAATACAATATAAAAACTTGAATGTGTATATGTACATGGTACGTACTCTAGGTGTGCCACTACATAATTTAATCTAATATGGTTTACAATCACTCTAACAACATAATTTTCCTGTTATTATATGCACAATTTCTCAAGGAGCCAAGTTTTCAGATAAGCACAGTGTGACTCCAACAGAAGTGTCAACTTCATACAGTAATTTACATTCATTAGTTGTCTTAAAAAGCAAAGGTATCAGGGAATATCTGGCAATCAAGGAGAAGGAGAGTGTCTTTCAAATTGGGTTTATGTTGTGGACATAACAGAAAAAGATCCCTAATATTCATCTATGAAAAAAGGCAAAACCACAGGACAAACGAAATCAGGTCATATGAATATCTAAATAGAGATTGACTGTCGAATTTGTGGACTAATTGTGAAGAGAGAGTACACAAATACCATTATAATGTAGGCTAATTGTAGAGTGCTAATTCTCAGCAGAAGAACATGGAGCTTGCAAAACCTTCCTGAAGCCTGGGGGAGCAAAGGAATAGGGACTGATCCAGCCGAAGTCACACCACCGTGGCTTGAAGAAGTCTCTGAAGTATCTTCAAACTTCATCCACCGTGACATTTGAGTGGTAGCTAAGTGGGCTAGCAAACTGGGGCAACTGCACAAAAAAAGGGCCACATCATATTTCATCACATACCAAACACTAATATGCTTCAAAATACAAAAGCAAAATGAATTACATAAATGTTAGACCCAGCACTACAAAAATGCCACCAATCTCATCAAACTCAACTAAGCTATGCACTACAAATTAAGCATGATTTCGTAACAGCTGATACTTAAATAAGATTCATAATGAAACTGAACGGGTCATGCGTTATTCTTGAATAATCAAAACATTATAAAATAGAACGTTGCAGACTAACATGAGCAGCATGATCTTCAAGTCCAAATTCTGGGAAATTTGAACAGCTATGCCACTGGAAATCAAAGCCCTACAACTTATTATAACATCAACCGCACATTCCAGTTGCCCTTGAAGAGTTGGCGAAATATGGAACCAACATATTGAAAACCCAGCCTTCTATCTATGAATCGTTTCTCCCAATATAGATGTGTTCTTGATGCAGAGAATCTGTTTAAATGCAATATTCATGTCAGGTATTGCAAAGATAGTGTTAATTATGTCTAAAACTGTCTTTGGGTTGTGTGTAGGGGGCGGGATTGAAAGATTGGTTGTAAATCTTTAAACAGAGAACAAAAGACATGAAATTTGTACAGACAGTCAAGAAAAGAAGCAACATAACGCAATACTTACTGAAGAGAAAAGCATACATACTTTTATCAGGGTTTTCGAACTATAGAAAGCAGAACTAAAATTCTACACTTCAACTTAACTTCAAGTAGTCTAAGTAGAGAAAAATAACAGTGTTACATGATACTCCAAGTAAAGAACAAACTCAATTTATTCTACATTATAATGTTACCTGTGAAGAGGCACTGGATGTGACCCTGGAAATTGTACAGTTCCCCTCCCCCTGCGACACAGAATATTGTAAGTCTAAGTTCTTAAAATACATTACGGTAGAAAGGTAGCATAGATTCTACGAAGCCAAGCGCAATCTTGGGAAACAACCAAAGAGATACAAACAACACAAAAATGCATATCTTAAACGCACGTGATTGGAAATTCTGAACAAGCAGTCACAAAATTAAGCAAACAAAGAAGGTTAATTTCTTGTAATTTCAAGGTCGGGCCAGATCTTTTCTAGATTTTGGTAGAAAGAGGAATGAAGTGCACAGCCCACAAAGTCATTCCAGGTGTATTAAAGATTGGATAAACACAATTCAGTACTACGGTAACCAGGATGAGTTCACCAATGCTGCAAGATAATGAAGACATTTTTACTAAATCGATGGCATCAGATGATCAGACAGGCACCCCCACATCTGAATATTGAATGCATACAGATGAACTAAATATTCATATCTGCACTAAATTCTGATATCTGCAACGGATTTTCAGGTACTTTCATTGTCTTCAGCCTCAAAAACTTGTCTTCATTGCCTCCTTGGATGCCACACTGAAATTTTGTCCGTGTTTCCCTTTCTCCATTCCTGATCAAATTTTGGTTTGAAACCTTGCAAGCATTTGCAAGTGGCATAATCATGAATGCAAGAACCAAAAGCCCCACACTTTCCATAAGACCGAGTAAACTTTCGGTAAAAAATGAGTAAAGCTCATTGGCATCACTTTTCGCCAATGCATAATTCACGAAATATTTAAGGCATAGGAATAAGTTATTAACAAAATTTAGTTGCCCAAGGTGAAAGTGTGAAACCAGTTACCTGATAACATCTGCAAGAAAACGACTCTAACAAAAGGAACATAATCAGTAGAGGAACAACATCAGTACTTCCAGCAGAGAAGCTGGAAATACCTATGTCAACAATTCCAGCAGAGGAACAGCAGGAATAGAATTTCCTTCAAGAGAAGTGTCATCAGCAAAAGAATCAACCTCAGCCCAATATCCCAAAATCTATTTGTAGAGTTTCATGAAATCCTCATAATTAAGAGCATCCTCAAACACTTAATTCTGAACGAAAGAGAGGGAAAAAAAGAAACCCTAGATTAGTAGATTGTCCCTCTTTCAATTAAAAAATAAGAGCAGCCCAACTTGAGGAGAGGGGAAATAGTGTAATATGAACGATAACTAAACAGCAGATAACCAATTTATCTCTCCCAAACAGCAAACAACCAAAATGATTTGAATTTGAGTAAAGAGTTGATTAAAAATGACTAAGGGGGAAATAAAACTACTCTGTAATTAAGGATTTGAGGAATACGGGAGATTAGAAGAACACATTTAATGCTCTTTTTGACCGAAATGCGGCAATTAGAATGTAATTTGCCGCATTACTAAAATAATGAGGCAAATGAGGTGCGGCAATTCACCATTATTCTACTAGTGCCACCTAGCTACAACATACTTGCAAGAACAACACACACGTCCAGCAGAACCCCAACCAACTACACAAAATGCACCAGTTACCCTACCTCTCCATCAGACAATACCAACACCAATAGATCGACAAAGAGCCAACACCCAACACCTGAACAGAACGAAACCAGCAACCAGGAACCACCAACACCCAAATACCCAAAAAAATCTAGCAGCATCATATGTGACGGTGTTTTCTCATGGCATTCATAATCAGGTTTGTGACTCTAAAAAGGTAAAAACTAATCTGAAGAACTAATGGGAAACAACTTGCATTTAGCAGAGAAACAGATGCAGCTGCAAGTATTTTGTTGTATATAGCAGTAAGAACTCATAGGGAGAACCAGTTCAAGAACTAAAGAAGGGAGATAAAAGAACAAATAAATTTCCACGAAAAGCATCAAAATTCAGAATAAAATCATCAAAAATAACCCATGATCGATCACACAATTGATTGCTATTATGGAATCAACAAAAAGATATTGTAAATACATCATACGCACATGAGTAAGAATCAACACAATTCCCTAATTAAGAACCCTAATTTAGGTCTCAAAACCACACTGCAACTGTAACAGGTTAATTGAACAGCGTACTTGAAAATTAAAAACCAAATTCAATGAGATATACCAGTTAACCTTGTCCTTCTCGGAAATTCAGAAACGCAATTTGCCAATTTCTCCTTATCTCCAATTCAAACACCCAATTGCCAATTCAGATTAGCCTCACTTCGGGAAACGATAATGAAGAGGATTGACAATAACAAAGCAGATGCAAGAGAATTACAACGAAGCATATTACAGAGAAGATCGGAGAACGTGAAGAAGGGTTTGGGGTAAAGAAGAAGGGTTTGGAAGGAGGCCATGGAAACCCAAATAAATTAGCGCTCTACAAAAATTTTCAAAAACTTTTTTTTAGTAAACAGAAATTTCAGTAACTTTCTCCGTATCTTTTAATTTTTAATTTTTCATTTTTTATTTTTTTAGATACTTGACAAAAAAAATAGTTGCAATGTTTTATTAAAATATTAAATAAATAAAAACTGTTGCAATAAAATGATGAAATTATACAATTGTTGCCATAGCGTTTCTATAGCAACGCTTTTTTAAAGTCAAAATCTACTCAAATTAATAATTATATAACTGTTGCAATAACTATGATATAGCAACGCCAGTGAAACTGTTGCATAAAAGGGCGTTGCTATAACCCCTTTTTGTTGTAGTGCTTATTTGTTTTAATAAATAAGACAACGAATGTGCAATAAGAAATTTATCCATCATTAGTTTTAATTTGGAGAGTCTATAAGCTTTATTTTGGTGATTATTATCTACCATATTTCATATAAATTTATATTTATGCGCATCGCATAGTTACTATACTAGTTCTAGACGATTTATAATGGGACACTAAAATATCATTTACCATAATGGATATGAGTTCATCAGTCCCCTTATCAAATAGAGATTAAGCTGATGTAAAAAAAGAGGCGGGGGAATGCATGTACAAGTTAACATTGATATTTGTATTATGGGTTGCATAGATGGCCGGTAGCTTGGGTCTGACCCAACCCACCCTGATACAACACGTTTAATTCGGATAGTTTTGATATGTTGTGGGTCGAATTTTTTCAACACAACCCATTTTAAACTATCCCATCGGAATTCGGACACGACACAATAACCCACCACGGCACTCCAGACCTACCCAACGTCCCAACCCACTCAATCCAACACACGAACTCAACCTACCAAACCGTTGACTCACCAGACCCATCATCCTAATTTAAACTATTTTTGTATGTTTAAAATGCAAATAAATTCTTACTTTATTGTTTAAATCCAGTACGTGTGTTTGCAATACGTCCATACGCAACATCTTTACCTAATGCCACGGAACATAACCCCTAAATCCTCGAGGAAGTCATCTACGTAATATACTGACAAACTATAAATTTAGTCATTTTCCAACTACCCAGCATATAATTTTTTTTTATTCAAGTCAGAGTTTATGTTTTTTTCCTTATAAATAGTTGTTTTATGTCTCCAATTGATGTATAAAACAAGTAAAATTCAAAAAAAAAATATGGCCTTTTTTAAAGTTATCCAACATTTTATTGTAATACCATCCTTCATGGTAGGAGTCTCAATGGGTACTTCTAGTAGAGTACCCGTTGTGCCTGGACTTTCATACACATTTTATTCTTCTACTTGCCCGGGTTTGGATTTCATTATTAGAGGTCATCTTATAAAGGTCCTTTTCAGCGATCGCACTCAAGCCGCTGGTTTGCTTCGTCTTCATTTTCATGATTGCTTTGTTAAAGTATATTTGAAATTCCGAGAAATGCATACATGCATCTCGGAGGTAATTTGTGTAGTCAGTTAGTCACCTAAGTCAGTTGATACTTTTTCCATTTCACAAGTTTGTGTTTCTACTTTTAAACTTGTCGATACACATTTTATGTTGTTTTATCTCTAGTTATTTAATATTAAAGCTTATAAATTTTAATATTGTTAAAGTAAACTTTAAGCCAAATCAAACAACATCCTACATAAATACGTAGAAGATTCTTTTCAAATATAAATAGTGTCAAAATTCAGAATAGAGGACATACGTACTACATGGGACTTTTGAGAAAAAAGAAAATGCTGAAGGAGTACTTTGGAGATTTAGGGCGGAGATATTCAAATAAATTGAATTTTCCTTTTGTTTACAACTGATTTTTTAGTAAATTTCTAGTCAAATCGTTTCAATTATTGTTCAAAGGTAACATTTATATGTGTTTGTTAGGGATGTGATGGTTCAGTATTAATGGACGGCTCAGCTAGTGATCCAAGTGACAAGGATGCACTTCCAAACTTGACGTTAAGGTCTCAAGCTTTTAAAATTATAAATGATCTTCGAGCCTGTTATGGGTCGTTCCGTATCGCACGTGTCGCAGTCAGTTCCTACATTTAAGGAGTTGTTATCTCCACCTCATGCTTGTTGGACAAGGTCAAAGAAGCTAGCAAGGATCAAGAAAAATGTTAGAGGAAATCAAGGGATCTGTTGAGAGTATCAAGAGACAACTAACGACATTATTCTGTCTTCTATGCTTGACCTAGTACTATATAAAGATCATGAGTTTGCAATGAGAGGGCACGGCTAATCTCCATATCTAACCACTACCTTCCTCCATTTACCCCACTAATACCCATTATCCCAACTACTATTATTTAGTTGTTACTTTGCAACACTCCATGAGACATCATTTTCTACCTTAGCTTACCCACGTACATCTCACTACAAATACTCCATCTCATCAGCTATAATCATCATCTCGTCTGATATAAATATATCTTTTTCCCAATACCCCTTATACATGGTAATGACGGCCATTGTCGTATATTTACTCAATTCACAAGTACCTTCCTCGAGTATCCCAGTCCACCCGTATACTCCCTTTCACTTATGCCTTATTATTATCTACATTTATATATACACGCGAATAAACAATGTACTTGTATTCAACAAGGCTTTTTATGCCAGTAACATAGTGGATTGGTGGACTCATTGCCACCCGCGATTTTTATCCCTTTCGGGTTTTCCGCGTCACCATCTCTTGTCTCGTCTCTCTTTATTTTCTATCATTTATTTCCTGTCATTTGCATAATTATTTTATCTAGTCGTCTATGTCCCAACCAAAGGTCGTCCATACGAAATTTGGCATAAACAGTTTGGCGCCGTCTGTGGGGAGATGGCTAGATTTATCTTCAAACACATATCCACATATATCCTCTCAAACACAATATCCGACCCACTTGGGTTCACCAATAAGGTTGTCGCCAGGCTATGGATTGTTGTCATACTTTTTCGCCACCATGAGATGGAGCTACGTCAGGGCACATGTCGTCAACATGACAGGTGTCGTCGACGGGTCAGGTGTCGTCGACGGGTCAGGCGTCGTCGACGGTCAGGTGTCGTCGACGGTCAGGTGTCGTCGACGGGTCAGGTTTCGTCGACCGGTCAGGTGTCATCGACGGGTCAGGTGTCGTCGACGGTCTGGTGTCGTCGACGGTCTGGTGTCGTCGACGGTCAGGTGTCGTCGACGGTCAGGCGTCGTCGACGGGTCAGGTGTTGTCGCCAGGCTCGATTGGTCGATGGAATATGGAATGACGTCAGGGTACATGTCGTCGCCAGATCAGGTGTCGACATCAGCAGGTGTCATCGCTAGAAGTGACGCGTCTGAGTGGTCGAATTCAACCTAGATGATGCATATCGTGACAACAACGACACCAACGCTTGATGACATCGAAAATAGGTACTAATATTTATAATATTCAACTCTAATCGTTTGGCCTCGTTTTCGAATACGTGACAGGTTTCGGTCTAGACGTCACGGACCATCATGCAGATGCCACCACAAACAAGATACAATATGAGTTGTCTCGTACCTTGATAAGATCTCGAGACGATTTGACACTTGACGTCGCGAGAAGTATGGTATAAAACTCAACCCCAGTGATTTTAATTTAAACTAATATTGTTTCTAGTCCTTGTTGTCACTAAAACAGATGCGAACACGTGACGTCATCCACCAATGACATGACATCAACATAGTTTCGTCCGACGTCACCTCCACATCAGTCGACGACGTCTCCAAAAACGAAGGCGGCAAATGGAGATTCAACAACAAATTGTCGGCAATACTAGATTTTGTGGCTAACTTCAGTCCAAGTATCAAATAGGAGAATTTGTAGTTGTCCTGAAGTCGCCACAGGGGAGCATATAGTATACTCTATCTCATTTAATTTTCATATAGTATACTTGATTTGCTTTTTATATAGTATACTTTGCTTGTTTTAATTTCCAAAAGCACTTTGAAATATATGCTATAAGTTGTTATCCTACTTTTTTTACTAACGTCGTCACCACTTGTCGTTTGATCATGTCGTGTCGCCAAGTATTGTCTTGTTTACAGGTATTGACGTGTCGCTTGGCTAGGTCATGAGTACATCAGGCAACCGACGTTAGAATGCAGGTGACAAGGTACTGTCTTGTCTACAGGTACTGACGTGTCGCTTGGCAAGGTCGTGAGTAAAGTAGGCGACCAACGTTATAAGTGTTACACGAGGTCACGACACGACATGAGGTCACGACGACACAACATGACGCCAGGACAGCAAGTCACGACAGCAGGATGCGACCATTCTGGTTACCCCTATGATGAAAAGAAGTTTCTTGGCGTTAAACATGGTACGTAGAAGTAATTATCGAACATCTTTATTTTAACAATATATTTCTTCGTAAGTTCGCCAACAGATCGTTGATTGATACATGAATATCAATGGGGGCTAAAGGTACGAACATACTTCGAAGTAAGTTATCTTTTATTTATAATATACACGTATTGTCGCTGCCACGTACATCGCAGATCGTGAGGGTCATCAACACAATCGAATGGTATGAGTGACTCAATTCATTTATTAGTGACGTCAAAATTTTATAAACTAACATCTCATACCCTATTGAAATTTTCTCATATATCATCCGTGATAACTATTTTTCATTTACTAACGACATGCCGCGACTATACGCGTTAGTATGTATATTAATGACAACAGATTACCTTAATCATGACGGTATGCGCGCCCCGACGCCACGAGATGGCAATGACCGATGACACGACGCCACCAGACTACCGAGAAAGCTAAGGAAATCGGAATGTCGAATAATCATCATCAATGACCATGATGACACATGAGTAACTTCTAAACAATTTTTCACACACTTTCTCATTTCAATTCATTCATTGTTGTTCTCTTGTATTAATATGTCTCGTATTCAACGTTCATCAAGTTAACTAATAAATTTTTGCATCGCACCATGAATGTCTCAATTTCTCTAATGACTAAACCATTTTATCAAATCGTTTTGAGGTAATTTAACTTGACAGGACGTTTAGAGGTTGCATCATGCTGGCACGCATATACGGCGTCAAATATTAACGAACGTCATCATATCTGTGGCCGACTTCAGTCATGATATCTTCCCAAAGCCGTCACAGGGGGGCAAGATAGTACATACTCCCGTTCAGTTTAATATACTTGTTACAACTTTGAAATTTAACTAACGATGTGATACAATTTATTTTCATGATGATCTTGTCGTAAGATTTTGGTAACAGGTACGACGCCAAGACAAATGTACGAACACTGGGGGCTCAACCACTATCACATGTCGAAATAGGCGGATAAAGAAAAGTCATTGGGTTTCCCAAAGACGACAAGTGATAAGACGTCAACCGATTAACAAGATAGGTAATTTATAAAGAGTTCACATGTATTTGAATTTACGACATATTGTAATGTAAGTTTGTCAAATGATTTTACCAAAGACGTTAAGAAAAAGTCCACTTCTTAAGACAGTATAAGGAATTCACATTAACCATATGTTCTTTCTTGTGCAACATTGCGAGGATCAACCAATAAGTCGACCAACGTTGGAATGGACAGTGTCAAGACCAGCGATGCGTCATCATTCAACATGACGGTACGACGCCAGATGTGACGACGATGGTACAAGCGATGACAATGATCTCAGGAACGAAAACAAGATCGGCAACGAGAGGTGTCACGACATCAGGACAATGCTGTTGATTGTAGAATCATCATCAAGGGAAAGTCAACGATACGAAGTAATTTCGTTACATGAGCCCATATTAAGTAATATCTAACACTTACTTCGTGCGTTAATTAATTTATTACATTTTTTACTACACTGCGATTAAAGTTCAATTTCAGTTTTTGTTATTTGTCGCATTGAATATATATTTCCAAACGCAATTATATTATATTTATGTTTCATCTTATTCATTTGAAAATCAACGCTAACATCGCATCAAGCGAACGTCCACCTCTACCTTTTCTATTCTCTATAGATCACTTGTTAACGATATCACCAACGACAACAACAACGAACGACATCATCAGAAGACGACATCAACGAACGACGCTGTCAACTACAAGCGACGACGTCTCCATGGTCATAACCCTTAAACTTATTGGATCCCAACGACGACGTGTCGCTTCTAAGCGCGACCACTACAGACGACGCAGGTACTATTTATGTGCACATAACTTCGTTCTTTGAGTACCTTACAAGTGACATTTATTACACAACGAACAATAGAGATAGCATAAACAACATTTTAAGCTAACAACGTGTATGCACCCCCGACACTCGTCCAAACGGCTAACCAATCGCCAAATATAACATAGCAAACTCACGTCTTTCCTCCTCAACACTGACGACAAACGAAGCCAACCCAGAATGCTCGAAACCTACTTAAACTACTCTTCTGAAAATCCCATAGGCTAAACTCTTCTGCCATAGACTGCGCCATTAAAACATCTTACCCCTTGTCCTCATGTTATAGGAAACCTCATAAACCTTCGACTCTTCTTGACATTCGTCATAAGGTTACTTCGAACCACCCACTTCATTCACCTGTAACTTCAACTTAGTCGCTTGCTACCTACCCTCACATGACATTACATCTGACTAAAATTATTCGACCATGTGCCCACTCGACAAGAATTCCTTCTATAAAGTTCTTCGCATGACTACGAACAAACGAAGAGGCTTATATCGCCTGCATACGATAGATATCATACAACAACGACAATAGAGGCACGCCTGTAAACATCAGATGACCGACTAAGATACAACAGTTGGCCGTGACGCCTGCAAACACCAGACGACAAGCTAAAATACAATGGTTGGTCGTGACGCCTGTAAACATCAGACGACAGGCTAAGATACAACAGTTGGTTGTGACGCCTGCAAACACCAGACAACAAGCTAAGATACAATGGTTGGTCGTGACGCCTGTAAACATCAGACGACAGGCTAAGATACAACAGTTGGCTGTGACGCCTGTAAGCATCAGACGACAGACGAAGATACAAAGTTGGCCATGACGCCAGATGCCTAACTAACATCACGTCTTAACATGTTTCCGCGCAGGTTTCATAAGAATTACATTCTATTATTTTATAAGCTAAACGGTTCTTCCACAAGATATCAGGCTTACATCAAAGATTGATAACATCGACGACGACATGAAGGCATCATTGCTTGCGTGACGACATCTGGTGACCTCGAAGATCATGAACGACACCAGAAGGCGACGTCGTTGATCAAAGATTAGATACGGAAGACGACGGACAGGTCGAAGACAATGACAGATTGGCGTCGACAGAAAATGAACGTGGTGACAGGCGTCGAAGATTATTTTCCTAACTTTCGGCTCGCTGCAATTAGGAAAATGGGGGCTATTGTTATGGGTCGTTCCATATCGCACGTGTCGCAGTCAATTCCTACATTTAAGGAGTTGTTATCTCCACTTTATGCTTGTTGGACAAGGTCAAAGAAGCTAGCAAGGATCAAGAAAACTGTTAGAGGAAATCAAGGGATCGGTTGAGAGTATCAAGGGACAACTAACGACATTATTCTGTCTTCTATGCTTGACCTAGTACTATATAAAGATCATGAGTTTGCAATGAGAGGGCACGGCTAATCTCCATATCTAACCACTACCTTCCTCCATTTACCCCACTAATACCCATTATCCCAACTACTATTATTTAGTTGTTACTCCATGAGACATCATTTTCTACCTTAGCTTACCCACGTACATCTCACTACAAATACTCCATCTCATCAGCTATAATCATCATCTCGTCTGATATAAATATATCTTTTTCCCAATACCCCTTATACATGGTAATGACGGCCATTGTCGTATATTTACTCAATTCACAAGCACCTTCCTCGAGTATCCCAGTCCACCCGTATACTCCCTTTCACTTATGCCTTATTATTAGCTACATTTATATATACACGCGAATAAACAATGTACTTGTATTCAACAAGGATTTTTATGCCAGTAACATAGTGGATTGGTGGACTCATTGCCACCCGCGGTTTTTATCCCTTTCGGGTTTTCCGCGTCACCATCTCTTGTCTCGTCTCTCTTTATTTTCTGTCATTTATTTCCTGTCATTTGCATAATTATTTTATCTAGTCGCGCGTCTATATCCCAACCAAAGGTCGTCCATACGAAATTTGGCATAAACAGAGCCCTTGTGCATCGACACTGTGGCCGAGTTGTTCTTGTGCTAATATTATTACCCTTGCTGCTCGTGATTCTGTTTTTCTGGTATCATATTTTTTCTACTCCCTATAGTTTAATGTATTAGTTTATGTATATTTATCACCCTTTAAATTACAAGGGACCTTATTCTCTAAGCTCTATAAAATATTCAATTTTCTTGAGAAATCAATTGGTGATTTGTTTACCAATTCAGGAAATTAAATGTGATCACATTTTATAGAAATACTTAAAAAGTGGCTTTATATTAACGAGATAAAATATAATTTTAATTACATACTTAATATATTTAATATTTTGAGTACGAAACAAATAGCCTCGGATGAGGCTTATTCGTTGGATGAGGGAAACTATAGCTTGAGTTGGTGGCGGGCTCATATATTTTTGCACACAATGCAAGTTAACTAGTTTCAAAGGTGGATCCGACGAAAATCCCTCTGATACCTAAGTCAGTTGGTGAATCCACATAAGAGAATTCTTATTAGGTTTTGCGTGTGAAGACAATATATAAATGAACATAACTACCACATTGACAAACTTTATAGCGTTTGATAAGAAAAGGTTGCTGAGCTTTTATCATGATGGGCCTTAGGCTGTATCAAAGAATTATTACAGAAAACGGAGACGCCTATACACATAATATGCATTTTTCAATTATGGAACTTTATTCTTTAATATTCAAATGAATGGTTGCGGCATGAGTTTTGTTGCTCACATTTTATTCTTTTGTCATGTTATTTTCTAGATAGGCGGACCATTCTACTTGATTCCCTTAGGAAGAAGGGACGGCCTAAACTTTGCTACACAAGGAGAAACCCTAGCTAACCTACCACCACCCTTTTTCAACACTGAACAACTCCTCAGTTCTTTTGCCACTAAAAACTTGAATACCACGGACCTCGTGGCCCTCTCCGGAGCCCACACCATCGGAATTGGCCAATGTACATCCTTCACCGATAGACTCTACCCTACTCAAGACCCTACAATGGACCAAACCTTCGCTAACAACCTTAAGCGCATTTGTCCAACTGCAACCACTAATGCCACAACGAATTTGGACATTCGTACTCCTAATATTTTCGATAACAAGTATTATGTCGACCTTGTGAACCGCCAAGGCTTGTTCACTTCTGATCAAGATTTATATACCGACTCAAGGACTAGAGGTATTGTCACAAGCTTTGCCACCAACCAGGGCTTGTTCTTTGAAAAGTTCATAGATGCAATGGTTAAAATGAGCCAACTTGATGTATTGACTGGTTCACAAGGTGAAATTCGCTCCAATTGCTCTGTAAGGAATGCTAATAGTAATATGGATCTCAAGTATCTGGTGGAAGTGGATGAAGAACAAGGAAAATTGTCACAATTTTAAGAAACAATAATGTACTACATACGTACAATTTAAAGTGGAGTAATAAGTCTTGAAATTTACCTCGATGCCTCGCACGTGTAATGACGTCTGAGTGTGGCGTCTATAGTTTTTTTTTTTTTTTTTTTGGAGGGAGCGTCTATAGTTTCTTATATTATGAATAATAAGGGATTTGATCAAAGTAATTCCATTCTCAAGCTAATAAGATTTTATTTAAAGTTTAATCTTGTGTACTTGATTTACTTAATTTCTAGGTTTGTATTGAATTTCTAATGTATGAACTTTGAATTTTTTGTTTGGATCAAAATGAGTTATTGTGTTAGATTAACTTATCATCAAGATGTACAACATGTATGATTGTACTAATATCATCAGCTACCACTCCATGTGGAACAAAAATACAACAAGATCTGGCACAATTACTGCTTAAGATCGAAATTAGTTTCCAAAAAAGAAATGTCATTTGAAGCAGAGATATCACTAGACTCAACCCACCATTGGCTAGTAATAAATAATAAATAATAAATAATAAATAATAAATAATAAATAATAAATAATAAATACTCCCTCTGTTCCATAATGTTCCTCATGTTTACTATTCATATGGTCAAAGTTTAAAAACTTTGACCGTAATTAATAGTATGATTAAAAGTATAAATGTTAACTTGTGGGATATCAATGGATTCGTTTCAATATAAATTTTCTAAATATCAATTTTTTATAACTTTTACGAATACGAAATTAAAATTATTAACGGTCAAAGTAGTGCATTGGAGACTGCGCATAATGGAAAAGTGAGGAACATTATGGAACGGAGGGAGTAATCAACAATAAACAATTATTTATTATTTATTATTTATTATTTATTATTTATTATTTATTATTTATTATTTATTATTTATTATTTATTATTTATTATTTATTATTTATTATTTATTATTTATTATTTATTATTTATTATTTATTATTATTATTTATTATTTATTATTTATTATTTATTATTTATTATTT